>NC_047090.1:131329226-134327497 GCF_902459505.1 Geotrypetes seraphini | reverse complement strand
CTGGACATTATACGGGAGGGATACAAGCTCAATTTTTCATCCCCTCCGAGATTCTCCATAGGTGGGAATAAGCAGTCAAAGTCAGAGCAACAGTGCAAAGGTTGCTGGATCTAGAAGCCATAGAGCTTGTACCAGAGGAAGACATGGGCTCAGGCAGTTACTCATAGTGCAAAGAGAGGGTCAGAAGACTGGAGGCTGATTCTAGACCTCAGTGCAGTGAATGCGACCCTCAAGATACCATGTTTATGAGACAATGAAGTCTATGATTGTGTCAGTGGCACCAGGACAATTTGCAACCTCCCTGGTTACTATTTTTCTAGAACACAGGAAGTTTTTGCGATTCCATGTACTGGAGCAACACTTCCAGTTTGTGGCCTTGCCTTTTGGGCTGGCCATGGCACCACAGACCTTCACCAAGGTGTAATTGTGGTTGTTGCAGCACACCTGTGCAGAATGGGCATGCAAATCCATCATACAAGAGGAAGTAACATCCCCTTTATCATCTTGGTCACTCTTCTTTGAACCTTTTCTAGTGCCACTATATCTTTTTTAAGATAAGGAGACCAGAACTGAAATGCAATACTCCAGGTGAGGTTGTACTATTGAGTGATACAGAGGCATTATAACATTCTTAGTCTTCTTTACTATCCCTTTTCTAATAATTCCTAGCATCTTGTTTGCTTTATTGGCTGCTGCCGCACATTGGGTGGAAGGTTTCAGCGTATTATCCACGATAACGGACGGGGAGAGGGACCTTGGGGTGATAGTGTCCGAAGATCTAAAGGCGAAAAAAACAGTGTGACAAGGCAGTGGCTGCTGCCAGAAGGATGCTGGGCTGTATAAGAGAGGCGTAGTCAGTAGAAGGAAGAAGGTGTTGATGCCCCTGTACAGGTCATTGGTGAGGCCCCACTTGGAGTATTGTGTTCAGTTTTGGAGACCGTATCTGGCGAAAGACGTAAGAAGACTTGAGGCGATCCAGAGGAGGGCGACGAAAATGATAGGAGGCTTGTGCCAGAAGATGTATGAGGAGAGACTGGAAGCCCTGAATATGTATACCCTAGAGGAAAGGAGAGACAGGGGAGATATGATTCAGACGTTCAAATACTTGAAGGGCATTAACGTAGAACAAAATCTTTTCCAGAGAAAGGAAAATGGTAAAACCAGAGGACATGGTTTGAGGTTGAGGGGTGGTAGATTCAGGGGCAATGTTAGGAAATTCTACTTTACGGAGAGGGTAGTGGATGCCTGGAATGCGTTCCCGAGAGAGGTGGTGGAGAGTAAAACTGTAGACTGAGTTCAAAGAAGCGTGGGATGAACACAGAAGATTTAGAATCAGAAAATAATATTAAATATTGAACTAGGCCAGTTACTGGGCAGACTTGCACGGTCTGTGTCGGTGTATGGCCGTTTGGTGAAGGATGGGCAGGGGAGGTTTTCAATGGCTGGGAGGGTGTAGATGGGCTGGAGTAAGTCTTAACAGAGATTTTGGCAGTTGGAACCCAAGCACAGTACCGAGTAAAGCTTTGGATTCTTGCCCAGAAATAGCTAAGAAGAAAAATTAAAAAAAATAAAATAAAAATTTTAAATTGAAACAGGTTGGGCAGACTGGATGGACCATTCGGGTCTTTATCTGCCGTCATCTACTATGTTGCTATGTTACTATAACACGCTGACCCCCGAGATGGACCCTAGCATCCGGCAACTATGATTTGGGATTATTCTTCTCAATGTGCTTTACTTTACATTTGTTCCAACTTCTTCAAAAAAGAGAATTTCTAATAATTTAAATTCAATAAATAATATAATTAATTAAATAAATAGTACTCAGTGAAAGCCAAAAATGAACTTCAAGGTATAAGAGCACAGGACTATCAGCTCAGGCTTGAATACATCATTGCACTCCTCCCTCCCTACCAATAAATATAATAAATAGAAAACAATAAATTAGAATGGAGGAGTACTTATCATCTGCTGGAAATAGTTGTTTATGTCCTGGGCTCTTGCTTTAAGTCCAAAAGTGCTTAGTGCTCCCCAATCAATCAAAAATCCAAAAAGCAAAAATTAAAAAAAAAACACAATACAAAAACACAAATCCACAGTCACTTTGCATTTGTTCTTATTAAATTTCATCTGCCGTTTGGACATCCAGTCTTCCAGTTTCTAAGGTCCTCCTGCAGTTTTTCACAATTGGCTTATAAGAGCTCAGTCCAAATCCGAAGGCAAAACTAGTAGGTTCACAGAGTGATTCAACTGCTGCAGAAGATGGGCTGGGTGATCAACTTTCAGAAAATCCATCTGAGCCGAAGCAGTTTTTGGAGTTTCTGGGAGTCTGGTTCAACACAAGGGAAGACAGTGTTCCTTCCAGAAGCCTGCAGAGAGAAGCTTTTGCATCCAATATAGTAGTTTAGAAAGAGTCTGCTTCAGCAGCCTGGTATTATTTTGCAGGTGCTAGGATCAATGGTTACAACCAAGGACATAATCCCCAGAGCGATGGCACACTTTGTCCACTCCAGGATGCGTTCCTCTCCTGATGGTGCCCACAGAGAGCCACGCTTCACCAGAGGCGTCCTTGGACAGTGGAAGCTTGTCAGAGTCTAGCCTGGTGGTTGAAACCCTAGTCTCTCACCAGAGTAGTTCCCCTTTGCATCTCTTCATGGATGACTCTGATGACGGACACCTGCCTATACAGCTGGGGGACATTTTGCGAGGGGCTTCCAGTTCAGAAATGCTGCTCCCTTCCCAGAGGAAGTGCTCAGTCAACCACTTGGAACTTCGAGCCATCCACCTGGCGCTTCAGGAATTGGGACTGCATTGCAGAACAAAGCAGTACAAGCTTTCTCGACAATGCAATGGTGGTAACCTCTCAATCGCCAGGTGGGCCCCAAAAGTGCTTCTCTACTCTTGGAAGTCCAGATGCTGTTTCAATGGATGGAGACCCCATTTTCTGGTGCTCTCTGCAGCGCATGTGATAGGAGCAGCCAAGTATGCAAGTGGATTTCCTCAGCCGGAAAAGTGGTCATTGTCTCAGGAAGCCTTTACCTGTATTATGAATCGGTGGGAGCGCCCGACATTTGATCTGATAGCATTGGCAGCCAACAAAAAGGTGGTTTGGTTTTTCAGACAAAGACACGAGCCAGAAAGTGAAGGCCTGGACATCCTGGTGCAACCCCGGCCAAAGGCAGGTCTTCTTTATGCCTTTCTTCTGTGGCCCATGATAGGCCAAATCTTGCACAGGATCATGGTGCACCAGGGACCAGCAATTCTAGTAGCACCAGTCTGGCTGAGACGACCATGGTATGCAGACTTGGTTTGTCTGCAAATGGATCAAAGTCTCAAACTTCCCTGTTAATCCCTTGCTTGCTCATGCAGGGTCCATTTGCCCTGCAGGATCCAAAACGCTTTGGTCTTACGACATGGCTTGTGAGCACATGGCGCTAGCATAGTAAAGGCTATTGATGGGTGTGGTCTCCACCCTTCTAAGATGTAGGAAGAAGGTGACTATAGCAACATATGCCAAAGCCTTGAAGTGCTTGCAAACGTGGTGTGCTCAGAGGAGTGAGGACCCAAGCTCAGCAACCGATCTCTGTGGTACTTGCCTTCCTGCAGGAAGTTCTGTGAAAGGGCTAGTAGTTGGCTCCCTAAAAGTTGAGATTGTGGGGCTCTCCTGTTTTGGGCCTAGACTTAATAAGAGCATCGTAGCCACCCAAACAGATGTGGCCAGGTTTTTTAAAGGGCGCATTATACCTCCATCCTCTGGTGCGGCAGCCTTTTCCAACATGGAATTTTAATCCGGTCCTCCGGGCGCTAGCAAGAGCACCTTATAAAACCTCTGGAGCAAGCTTCCCTAATGGATCTCACCATCAAGACTGTGTTTTTAGTAGTGATTACCTCCAGCCCAATGAGTGTTTTTGTCCTTCAGAGATCATGCTTGAATCCGAAATTCTGATAAAACAGTCCCATCTTCCTTACTGAAAGCAGTTTGCAGCTTTTTCATTTGTCAAGAAGTCCGCATGCCTGCTTTCATTCCTTTGAGATCAAGAATGATCGAGTATTGAAATTGTTGGATGTGCACAGATTCTTACTGTGGTACCTGGAAGTTACAAATGAATTTTGATTGTCTAATCATATTGGCTGGAGCTGGCCATTGAAGTCAACCAACCTCGAAAATGACTGTTTCAAGATAAATCCATATGGCCATTTCTTCAGCCTAGGTTAGAAGTGGAAAACATCCGCCTAAATCCATAAAGGCGCACTCTACTAGAAGCATAGCTTCCTCATGAGTGGAATCTTCAGTGGTATCCCCAGAAGAAATATGTAGGGCTGCCACTTGGTCTTCTCTCCATATGTTCATGACGTTTTACAGGGTGGACGTGGCAGGCAAATAGAATTCTGCATTTGTATCTTCAGTTCTGACAGAAGGCTCATCTGTCCCACCCTAAACTTGGGAGACTGCTTTGATATACCCCACACATTCAGGAATGGAGTGCCTGTTGCATTAGAAGCAAAGTTTAAGTTCTTACCCTCGATAATCTTCTTTCTGGTACATAGGATGGGTTTCAGGAATGGAGTCTCTTATCAGATGTTCATTTGTCTGCTTACTGCTTCAGAGGTGCCGGGGAATCTTGATATCTTGTTTCTTTCCTTTGTCGAGCCTTGACAAGGACAGAGGACTTGTTTGTTTTTCACCTTGTTATGTATGGTTCAGTTTATCTGCTATATGTTTTAATGATATGAGCAGAACAGACATGTCTTTTGGGGAGTGTTACCTATTCTATTTCCTCTCCAGGGCTGATCATTTGGCCTTTATCTGCCGTCATGTTTCACATTTCTATCTGCTTTGGTATGAACTGAGAAATTGGAGGACAGAACAAATGGATGGGAGGCGGAGCAAAAGAATGCTAATGAAACTCCCTACAAAAATTCTCACCAGAAGGGATTGACTACCCACATGTTCAGGAATGGAGTGTCTGCCTACTAGAAAGAAGAAGGCAAGAACCTAATCTTTCTTTTCATAGAGATTAGTTGCCAGTTTTGTAGCTACTTTCAGCTTGGACCACTGTCTTCCCATTTCACTTATATCCTCCCATCCCATTGGTTCTTCCTTCAGAAATTCTCTGTTTGCTGAAATCCAGCATTCTTGAAATGGAGGAGTGTGTGGCGCGGTGGTTGAAGCTACAGCCTCAGCACGCTGGGGTTGTAGGTTCAAATCCCGCACTGCTCCTTGTGACCCTGGGCAAGTCACTTAATCCTCCATAGCCCCAGGCACATTAGATAGATTGTGAGCCCACCGGGACAGACAGGGAAAATGCTTGAGTACCTGATTGTAAAACCACTTAGATCAGTGTTTTTCAACCTTTTTATACCTATGGACCGGCAGAAATAAAATAATTATTCTGTGGACTGGCATCGGTCCGTGGACCGGCGGTTGAAGAACACTGGGCTAAGTCGTGGGCCAGACCCCGCCCATCTCTACCCAATCTCCACCCTAGACCCCACCCCCATAATAGTACTAATTGCACCTTGCACGTCCCGTACCTCATCTGGAAGCCTTCCCTCTGATGTTGCAACGTCAGAGAAAAAGCTTCCGGTTCAGGCGCAGGATGCCCGTAGGAGCCACTGCCCGTGGCTTTGTGCACTGAATCAGTTAGGAAGAGGGTGCTGGCTCGAAGATAACGCTGCATCGATTGCACCGTGGACCAGCGGTTGAAGAACACTGTTTTGGGCCTGATGCAAGTGCTGGCCCTGTGGACCGGCAGGAAATTTCTGTGGACCGGCACTGGTCCTTGGGCCGGTGGTTGAAGAACACTGGCTTAGATAACCTTGATAGGCAGTATATAAAATCCTAATAAACTTGAAATCCAGGATTTTGAGTTTTGTGTCCACAGTTCACTTTAGCTTTTATATCAAACCATATTGTATGATAATCACTACCAAATGAATCAGATTGAATTCTTTGACTGGGCAACCAGAGAATTGGATTGAGGACATGCACTAGATGTAACCTACTCAGATTTCAGCAAAGCCTTTGACACGTTCCTTATAGGAGATTCTTGAATAAACTCGACTGGCTGATGTTAGGACCCAAAGTGATGAACTGGATTAGAAAATGGTTGACAGACAGATGCCAGATGATGGCTCATGGAATTCACTAGAAAGAAGGAAGGTGAGTAGTCTAGTGCCTCAAGGGTCAATGCTGGTTCATTATCGAAGGGTTAGATGATAGTTTGCTTTTTTTGTGGACATTCCAGAGGGAGTGAAAAAGGATTTGCAAATTAGAATAATGGTCTCATGTTTGGCAATTAAAATTCAATGAAAAGAAATGCAGAGTGATGCACTTGGGGAGTAGAAATTCAAGAGAGCCATATGTACTAGAAGGTGAGAGGCAGACAAGGGGAGGAACCTTGGGGTGATAATGTCTGATGACCTGAAGATGAAAAAACTGTGACAAAGCAGTGGCTGTAGCCAGATTGATGCTAGGCTGTATAGATAGAGGCATAACCAGCAGGTGTTGATGCCCCTGTACAAGTTGTTGGTGATGCCTCACTTGGAGTATTGTGTTTAGTTTTGGAGGTCAGGATGTAAAAATACTTGAAGCAGTCCAGAGGAAGGCAATGAAAATGGTATGGGACTTGTGCCAAAAGATGTACAAAAAGAGAATGGAAGACCTGGATATGTATACTTTAGAGGAGAAGAGGAACATAGGAGATATGATCAGATATTTAAATACTTTCCAGAGAAGGAAAAATGATAAAACTAGAGGACATTTTTTGAGGTTGCGGGTGGTAGACTTAGGAGTAATGTCAGGAAACTCTATTTCATGGAGAGGGTGGGTGATGCCGGGAATGCCTTCCCAAGCGAAGTGGTGGAGAAGAAAATGGTGACGGAATTCAAAAAAGTGTAGGATGAACTAGGCTTTCGACCTCCGCAGCATGTTCCCTCTGCCGTGGGCCCATACGTCAGAGGTAGGGCAGGATCACGGCAGAGGGAACATGCTGCGGAGGTTGAAAACCAAGTCTCAGGTTTCGGAGGACTAGGGGTGCAGCTGCTGGTAGAACGTAATTGGTTCAGCTGTCGTTGGGAGACGACAGGAGTCCTGGCAGCTCAAGCTTTCCACGGTGACACGGAACAGCTATGAGGACTCACTCCAGCTTGAGCACTACTGTAGGCTTGAGTGACGTGTGCACGATGCAGGTCCTGACAGCATTATCCTAGAATCATTTTTGCAGTGTGAGGTTATTGCAAAGAACTGCTATTGCATTTAATCTCTCTATGGTGGGTTGGGGGGGAGAGTGAGGGGAAGAACTAATGGGTCTAAAACAGAGGAGAGGGAGAGAGATGGTGGACAATGGGATGGAGGCAGGGAAGGAACAGAAAGGGAGAGAAGTTGGACACAAGGGATGGTGTGGAGGGGAGGATAGAGATACTGGATAGGAGGGAAGAGAAAGGGAGAGCTGGTGGATCCTGGGGTGGTGGGGAAGGAGGGAGAGATGCTGGATAAAAGGGTAGTTGAGAAAGCCTGGGACCAACATGACTGGAATAATGACCAGACAACAAAAGGTAGAAAAAATAATTTTAGTTTCTGTTTTGTGATTGCAATATGTCGGATTTGAAATGTGTATCCTGCCAGAGCTGATGTTAGCAACCGTGAACTAGGACCTAAAAGAAAGGAAAAGTATTTATTTATTTTGTTTACATCAAAGAGCCGGCGTGGGGTTGGAGAGGTTGTTACCCTATACTCCTACTAAGACTAAGGGGTCATTTTATTAAGGTGCGCATTTAGCGCACACTAAATCTGTTAGCGTACCTTAATAAAAGGACCCCCTAAGTATCTTATTAAAAAATTTGGCCCGTGACTTAGCCTATGTGTTAGATTTTGGTCCCTTATGAGTTTGATACCCCTGATCTATGGTCCTTACTCATTTATAAGCCCTCATGATAGGAATGCTATTCATTTTCTGAAAATAAAATTTCAGAAGGCATTTAAGGAACTGTAATTTAGATTGTGACTGTATGCTTAATTGACATTGCCTTATTTTATATTTTCCTTTTAAGTAGGTTCACTGTTAGACATTATATTAATTCAAATGTATTCATCTTATATCTTTTTCAGCTGATTTTGGAGTAGCAGCAAAAATAACAGCAACAATCGCAAAGAGAAAATCTTTCATCGGTACCCCTTACTGGTAATGAAGAATTTACTTTGTTCTTGATATCAGGTTTGCTAAAATATTTATTGAACAATAAATATAGCATTTTATTCTTTTCAACACAACAGAATATTGGAAATACATTATATATAAGGGGTTGAGAATGGCTGGTGGCAAAATAACTTTAAATCTAGTGCAGTGTGTCTAGTGGTCTTGAACTGCAAGATTTTGTATCTGAACCAACAAATTGCTTGCAGAAAACTGTCAATCATTTTTTCAACTCCACCTCCTTCCTAAGGAGCTGCTTCTGCCTCCTCAGTTTTTCTGCTCTGCGTTTTATTTTTGGGCATTTTTTTCTAAGTGTTCGATTGGAGGCTCGGTGCCCAGAGTTCCACTTATTGGGACCTCTGCCTGGGAAAAGATGCTGACTAGAGAATGACACGGGGAAAAAATCTGTCCCCGTCACTGCCCCGTCAACGGACCACTGTCCCCTTTACCGCCCTGTCCCCGACGTCCCCTTCACTGCTCTGTCCCCGATGTCCCCTTCACCTCTCCGTCCCCGCAGCATCCATCCTTCCCTCTCGCCACCTCACTGCACTTCAGCAGCCTGAGAATCTCCCTCCCTCCCCCTTACCATCGCGGTGCGTTAGTAAAGAAACTTACTGAAGCCGGCGGAGACTGCCTGTCTGTACCGGTAGTCGCGTGTGTGTGGGTGGAAGTTGCATCAGAGGAGAAGCTTCCACCTACACACACGCGACTGCAGGCAGGCAGGCTTCGCCAGCTTCAGTAAGTTTCTTTACTAAAGCGCCACAAAGGTAAGGGGGAGGGAGGGAGGGAGGAAGATAGATTTAGCCGGAGGGAGGGAGGGAGGGAGAGGTGGTCGGGGGGGGGGGGCTGCGCGCGATCAGTGACCGTGCGCCTTCCCTCCCTTAACTACAGGGACAAGGCTATTCACTCTACAAGGCGGTGGATGGCCTTGTCCCCATGCCCGCAGTGAGCACTTCCCCCCCCCCTCTATTTCGGCGGGTTACCCACAGCTACCTGCCACCATGTCATTATCTAATACTGATGAAGTTTGCTGTTAGCAGGATCAGCCTCTGGGGGCCCCTAGCTAGCCAGCCTCCTTTTTTATTTTTTGAGCTCGGGGGCTGTCCCCTGCATAGCTATTCACATTCCTGTTTTATCAGAAGCTTGAGTGCAGCCTGTTTGGCTCCATTTCGTCTTGGCCGGGTTTAATAGCACACAAGAAAAACAGAAAAGATGACCTGTGATGCTCAATTTCTTTATTATGATTGAGACTCAACACGTATGTTTCGGCCACTTGGCCTGCCTCAGGAGTCTGAATCTTTATAAAGCAATCTGTATCACATATATTTAGAGCCTTTGTACTGTAATTCTTGAAAAAATGTGTTGAGTAAGATATGAGCCGATACAGAGTGGCAGCTTCTGAAACTATCAAAATGAAAGGGGTTTAATAGCCAGCTGAATGGTACTCCCCTCTTTCGCGATGAGTCTTTTGGGGGGTTGAGGCTCAGTCTGACCTCTGTGTGACTGATAACCTGAATACCAGGTTCGTCCAGTGAATTTGCTGGGCAAATTTCTTCTCCGTTTGTTTCAGCTGAATTCCTATGCTGAAGCAGGCAAGCGCCACATGACACAGGGAGTAAGGCTGTTATATTCTATGGGGAAAATCGGAGGGAGGGATCGATCTTCAAAAGTCAAATTTGAAGGTTTCTGTACCCAGAGCCTAGGTTTCTCTGCTCTAAAACCCTTTACCCTGTGTTTTTGTCTTTCAGGGAAGTCTCCACGGGCTACTTTTGATGCAATTTTGTTGGTGGCAGCCATCTTGAATTTTAAACAATCTTTTTTTTTTTTTTCTAAAGCCTTTTTCTGCCATAAACCCCTCAATTTTGCTTAAAATCAACAGAGATGGACCCTCAGGCCTTCCTACCCTTATATCATGCCAGGTTTGTGCTGGATGGTGGCCAGCTTAGGAGTGTCCATGTCCCACGTGCAGTAGAGTGCATGAGGGAGGGGTGAGAGCCTCAAGCTCTGCCTCCTCCGAGTTCTCCAGGGCTAAGGATCTGTAGGAAGCATACTCCCAGGGGAGGAGACCCTTTCCAGAGCCCTCTGAAGGTGCATTGGCCAATCGCAGATTAATGGGGGGCCACAGAGCCCTGGAGGACTGGCAGGGGATCTCTGCTGGAGTCCTCAAGATCCCCAGTTCAAGGTTTTACCTCGGATTTTGTGAGCCTCATATGAAATGCCTATTTGACCTGCCAAGGTACTCTGTGTCTGCTTGCAGAACCCCAGAGGTGGTGGCATAGGGCAGTTCTTAGCATGCGCCCCAGCCAGACGAGGACACAGGCTTGGATTCAGAGGTTCAGTCTGACATAGACTGGGAGGATTGAAAGTCCAGTTCCATACCACTGTTTGTTGCTGGCAGAGTCTTGCTCTTTGCATGAGAGTAGTGCTGTCTTCAGGGCCTCTGCGCGCTTGGGTATTATTTCTGCCTTACTGATAGAATTGATGCTGGAAATCCCTCCAGCTTCCTTGTCTCGGTGCTCAGTTATGAGCAGCTCTGTTGCTCCGACCACGTGCTTTCCTTCACATCCGGACATCAGAAAGCTGGTCACAGACCACTGGGAGTCTCCAGAGGGGTAACTGTGGGGGCTAAGGCTATGGCCAAGCTTTACCTGATGGCTTCAAATTTCCAGCAGTTGTTTATTCAGTCGAAGGTGGATTCAGTTGCGGTGCAGGTCACCAAATGTACATCCCTGCCCAGTGAAGGAGGTGTGATTTTAAAGGATTCTTGCGATCGTAAAGTGGACTTGATTCTCAAGAGACAATTTGAAGCCTTGACCCTAGAGTTAAGATGGCATCTGCAACTTCCTTTGTTCTGGAGAACAATGAGGATCCCCCAAATGCTCCTATCTGGGTGAATTATATAGCGGACACTCTGTATGATATTAGATTTATGAGTAAGGTGTCAGCCTTTGCTCTATGGATGCTTTGGATTACAGTGGGCAGGAGATTCTGACTCTAAAGGCATGTTGAGCAAACTCCCCTTTCAGGGGCAGATGCTATTTGGCAAGGGTCTGGATGACCTGATGGCAACTGTTATGGTCCGTTGTCCCAGGGCCTTACCATACAGCAGATCCTGGGTGGCTAGGGGTCTGGGACTGGGCAATTTTGAGACTTTTGAATTTTTGTCCTTATGAGGTAGGCCAAGCAACACAGAGGTCCTTTCAGTGATCATGTCAGAGGTCCAGCGGAGGCAGAAGACAGCAAACCTTGGGCTCTCGCTCCTCGGCCTCTAAGAAATCACAATAATGCCAGGACTGGAGGCCGATCCTGGACCTCAAGTTGGTCAGTACGGCCCTGGTGACCTGGATTGGCCACCGTGAGGACGAACTACTTGGTCTTGATAGACCATTGGTCTGACCCAGTAAGGCTGTTCTTATGTATTGGCTGTTGCTTAGTATTGGCAGCTCCTTTACTTCCAGGCCCATATATGAGACTGGCATATGGAGGTGGCCTTGGGACTGTACTTTGGATGATTGGGTGCTTCCATAATCTCATGGATGCAGACTTGGTGACTTTTCAAATTCATATGACCACGACTCCTATATTGAGCTCGCATGAGTTCCCAGAAAACATACAGTGCAGTAATACTTATAAACATCTCTGCCTTGTCATACACATCCTATATTTTCTCTGGATGGTGTTGATTCTATAACCATATCTGGATTAGTTTGGATGTATCACTCAATAAGGCTGCCTAAATAGTTCAGACCTAATGTCATTTATACATGGTGAGGATCCCTTGTGCCAGAAGAAGTTTTTTTAGTTTTCAAATTGACAGTATTTGTGACAGTATTTGAATTGAGGATGGGATGAATGTTGTTTGTGTGTCTTTCATTTAGACCATGAGTTCTTAACCAAGTCCTTGGGATACACCAAGCCAGTCAGGTTTTCAGCATATCCACAATGAATATGTTTGAGACAGATTTGCAAACAATAGAGGCATGCAGAAGACTGCAGAAGACAAACATGAATAGGGATGGAAGACCCTAATTGATTTTTAGAGGGTTGTGTTCGTGAGAAGCTAGCTAAAATAAAGGTAGACACAGTGATGGGACCGGATGGTGTACATCCAAGGGTGCTGAAGGAATTTAGGAAAGTTCTGGTGTCTCCGCTGACTGACCTTTTCAATGCTTCTCTAGAGTCAGGAGTGGTACCGGAGGACTGGAGAAAGGCGGATGTGGTCCCTCTCCACAAAAGTGGAAGTAAGGAAGAAGTAGGGAATTACAGGCCGCTAAGTTTGACTTCTGTGGTAAGTAAATTAATGGAAACGTTTTTAAAACAGAGAATGGTGAAGTTTTTGGAATCCTGTGGATTACAGGATCAGAATTAACATGGATTCACTAGAGGTAGGTCTTGTCAGACAAATCTGATCAATTTCTTTGCCTGGGTGACCAGAGAATTGGATAGAGGGTATTCACTAGATGTGGTGTACTTAGATTTTAGCAAAACCTTTGACAGTGTTCCACACAGACGTCTAATAAATAAACTGAGTACCCTTGGGATGGGTCCCAAAGTGACAGGCTGGGTCAAGAACTGGTTGAGTGGAAGATGATAGAGGATAGTGATCATTGGAGATCACTTTGAGGAAAGTGATGTTACCAGTGGTATGCCTCAAGGTTCTGTTCTTGGGCCTGTTCTTTTTAACATTTTTATAAACAATACTGCTGAAGGGTTGTCGGGTAGGATTTGCCTCTGTGTGGATTATACAAAAATCTGCAATAGAGTAGATACTCCAGATGGTGTGAATAACATGAAGAAAGACCTGGCGAAGCTTGAAGAATGGTCTGAAATTTGGCAGCTAAAATTTAATGCTAAGAAATGCAAGGTCATGCATTTGGGCTGCAAAAATCTAAGGGAAGGGTACAGTTTAGGGGGTGAAGAATTTATGTGCACGGCAGAAGAGCGGGACTTGGGTGTGATTGTATGTGATGATCTTAAGGTGGCCAAACAGGTTGAAAAGGTGACTGTGAAAGCTAGAAGGATACTAGGTTGCATAGGGAGAGGTATGGCTAGTAGGAAAAAGGAGGTATTGATACCCCTGTATAAGACTTTGGTGAGACCTCATTTAGAATATTGTGTGCAATTCTGAAGGCTGCACCGTCAAAAAGATATAAAAAGGATGGAGTCTGTCCAGAGGAAGGCTACTAAAATGGTGCATGGTCTTCATCATAAGGAATATGACTTAAAGATCTCAATCTGTATACTTTGGAGGAAAGGCAGGAGAGAGGAGATATATAGAGACGTTTAAATACTTACATAATGTAAATGCGCATGAGTAGAGTCTTTTTCATTTGAAAGGAAGCTCTGGAATGAGAAGACATAGGGTGATGATAAGAGGTGATAGGCTCCGGAGTAATCTAAGGAAATACTTTTTTACAGAAAGAGTGGTAGGTGTGTGGTACACTCTCCTGGAAGAGGTGGTGGAGATAGAGACTGAATTTAAGAGGGCCTGGGACTTGGGATCTTTCGGAGAGAGAAAGAGATAATGGTTGCTGCGGATGAGCAGACTGGATGGGTCATTTGGCCTTTTATCTGCCGTCATGTTTCTATGTTTCTATATTCATTGTGGAGATCTTGAAAACCACACTGGCATGCAGTAACACAGATAGTAGGTCCTGAGTCAGGCAAATGTGAGGTTAAATCCATTGCCCTTCGATACCCCACCCCCATTGACATATACCAGAGTTTCCCTGGTGTCTAGTTAATGGGCAGTAGTGAACCCCAATTGCTCCTGCTTGGTCACCCTTCTAGCTATTAAAAGATGCCATTTTGAATCTAGGCAGCTGATGAAGTTGGGGTGACTGTGCACTGTACCTGCCTGTCCACCAGATACCAGTGTAATCCCCATGAGATGCTTGAGGGGAGTGGTGGTAGATGTTCTATTTATTTTTTTGAACTTTCTGTTTAAGAGGTTTCCTAGAAGTATTGGTTTCCATTTTAACAGCCTGATTCTCTAAGGGAGGAAAAAAAAAGTGCATTAAGGGCAAATACACTATTTTAACATTTAACGTGCATTATTTAAAAAAGTGTGTGTGTTTTTTTGTTTTTTTTTAAGTTCAATAAATTTTTATTGAGTATTTTGAAAAATACAAGGAGCAATTCAAATACATAAGAATAAGATAACGTTTTGTATATATATATGATCTATAAATATAAAATTAATTATAAAGGACCATAGTATTAAGAAAAGCTCAGAGTAATGGAGTTGTTTGTGAAGACTGTATGAGAAAAAGATGAAAGAAGACAGAGTAAAAATAAAAAGAGAAAGGAAAGAAAGAGGAAAGGTGGAGAAAAGGAAGGGAAGACAGGAGTGTCTACAAAGCAGAGCGTACATATGAATCTAAAAATGACCAGGGTGATTTCTTGCTTTTTAAATTCATGGAGATTCAGAGTGTGATTTTACTCTCATATGCATATGATTCAAGTCTATGATACATACATAGTGAGTTCCACCAAAACGTATAATCTAATAACGAAAATGATTTCCAATTTTTCAGAATGTGCATGAGAGCAGTCACAATCATGGTATCAATGAGTTTAGGAGGACATTTTGATTGCGCGAAGCAGGGATGTTGAGATCGAAGGATTATAATGTCCATAGAAATTTCTTCTGAGCAGTTAGTGATAGATTGTATGGTATTCCAAATTTGGGTCCAAAAAGAGCGGACTAAAGTACAATGAAAAAACATACGATAAAGAGTTCCCTCCTCTTTCAAGCAGTTCCAGCAAATAGAGTCAAGTTTTAAGTTGGCTTTCCACATGCGAAATGGGGTCCATATTGCATTCCACATAATAAAGAACATTGATTGTGAAACTCTAGAAGATAGAAGTGGGTGGTTTGTTGAAGACCAAAAGAGTTCCCAATCAATGTCAGATAGCGGAATGGTGAGTATATTATCCCAGTGTTTCATAGATTGATATGAAAAAGTGAATAAATGATCTCTCAGAATATTATAGAAAAAAGATATAGCTTTTCCTTTTGATAGAGACCATAAAGACCAATGGTAGATAGTGTTTTTGGAAGACATGAAGTCATACCGTATATGCACAGAAGACAGCACTTCAATAAGTGAGATCCACTATGAATAGGCAGAGGAAGGCAACAGGTATGTGGAGCAGAGTATATCAAAAGGAATTGACGTAGTGAGAGTAGACAATTGATGAGCAAACCATATACCTGCTCACTGCCACCGTTTCCATGAAAGGGATATGCCATGGTTTGGGATTTTGGGATTATTCCAAAGAGACATGAGTGGGCTTACACTAATTGAGATCTCAGCTATATTATCTAAATGATGGAGAGCATGCTGCGTTGAATTCAACAGAGAATACTTTCTCAAATGTCTAGGTATTGATATCGTTAGTAAGCAGGAGATGTGTAGAGGTTTGCATAGAAAACACTCCATTTCAAACCAAGTAGGAGGGTCTTGAGAAAAGGAGTCATTAACCCAGTAGACTCCATATTTAGCTAATGAAGCAATATAATAATGATAGAAATCTGGGAAGTTAAGACCACCGTTAATTTTAGAGGCCTTCAGCTTGGCTAGAGCAATTCGAGGTTTTTTCTTGTTCCATATAAATTCAGATAGCTTCCTATTTAGCCAATGGAAAAATGATTTCTGGCATAAAAGAGGAAGCATAGAGAGAATGTAATTAATTTGAGGTGCTAGGGTCATTTTGATGGATGCTATCCTACCCCACCAAGACAAATAAAGTGGAGACCACCGAGATGTAGAGTTAAGAATTAAATTTTTGATTTTAGATATATTAAGATCTTGAGCGAGGACCGGATCCTTGTGTATTAAAATCCCCAAGTATTTCACAGCTTCATTAGACCATGTGAATGGAAAGTTAGCCAAATCTGATTGAAGAATGTTATTATTCAGAGGAAAGATTTCTGATTTCTCCCAATTGACAGAATATCCGGAAAATCGGGAGTATTGTTTGATGATATGTATAAGATGAGGAAGAGAAGATTGAGGGTTCCTAAGAAAAATTAAGACATCATCAGCATAGGCTGCTAATTTAAAGTTTCGATCAGAGGAGGGAATACCGTTAATTAAGGGGTTTTGTCGAATAGCAGAGAGAAGAGGCTCCAACACTAAATTGAACAGTAGTGGTGAGAGAGGACATCCCTGTCTAGTGCCTCTGTGAAGGGGAAATTTATTGGATAGAGAATTGTTAATTAGAATACGAGCGGTGGGACAGTGATATAATGTTTCTATCCATTTCGTGAAAAATGAGCCAAAGTTATACCATTTCAAGACACAGAAAAGAAAAGGCCACTCCACTCGATCAAAGGCTTTTTCAGCGTCTATAGCTAGGCCTATTATTGGGTCTGTCAAAGTTTTAGCGTGAGCATTAATATGGTGAAAGAGGCGCAGGTTATCTCCTATATATCTTTGTTTGATAAACCCTGTTTGATCCTTATGTATAAGATGTGGAATTACTTTGGTAAGTCTTAATGCAAGTAATTTTGCCATTATTTTGTAATCTAAATTAAGGAGAGAGATAGGAAGGAAGTTTTTGACCAAAGTGGCGTCTCTGTCAGGCTTAGAAATTACTACAATGGTGGCTTCAGTGAAATTAAATTGTTTATCTGGAGTGGAATGGAGGAAATCATAGTATGTAAGGAGAGGAGGAGCTAAAATGTTTCGGAATTGTTTAAAAAATTCGTTAGTGAAACAGTCCGGACCAGGGGCTTTCCCAGTCGGTAGGGAAGATATGGCAGCTTCTATTTCTGTTATGGTTATCGGAGAATCTAGTTCCAATTTAAGAGAGTCCGATATGGTCGGATGAGATAAGGAGGAAAGAAAGGAGTCTATATTTGATTCAGAAGCCGCAAATTCAGATTGGTATAATGAAGCATAAAAATTTTCAAATTGAGAAGAAATTAAAGATCTGGTTTTGACTAATTGTCCTAATGAATTTTGGATAGATGTGATATGTAGTCTTTTGGATTTAATTTTAAGGTATCTGGCCAAGGGGCGACCCATAAGATTATCTCCCATATAATGGCCAGATTTGGAGATGAAGATATCCCGTCTGGCTGTGCATGAAACTAAGGTATTATATTCATATTTAAGTTTTTGGATATTTTGGAGAATATTTGGGTCATGTAAGTGATTAGACATATGTTGTATTTCTAATGTTTTAATAGAGTTTTCTAATTCTTTTTCCTTTATCATGGACTGTTTTTTTTTCCAAGAGGCAATTTTTATCAATTCACCTCTAAGGGTTGCTTTGTAAGCTTCCCAGACTATGGAAGGACAAACTTCAGGGTCTTTAGAGTTATTTTCAAAAAATTGTACTGTGAACGAATTAATTTTTTCAACAGTTTCTTCATCTAAAAGTAGGGCGTTGTTCAGTCTCCAAGAAGGAGATTCTTTACGTGGAGCCGAGATAGAAATATATAAAGAAATGGCAGCATGATCCGTAAGAGAGATTGGATGTATAATAGCATTGGTAAGATCCTGAATGAGAGAAGAGGATATGAGAAAGAAATCAATTCTCGAGTAAGTATTGTGTGGTGGTGAAAAATGTGAGTATTCTCTACCTTTTGGGTGAAGTAATCGCTAAGGATCTACAAGTGAGAAGGCATCATTTAGAGCCTGAAGAGCTGTGAAAGACTTTGATTTGGAAGGTTTACAAGAAGAAGATCTATCAATATACAAGTCTTGGATTTGATTAAAGTCCCCTCCCAATATTAGAGAACAAGAACCGAATTCAATTAGCGCTAGCTGAATATCTCTAAAAAAAATCCGGGTGATCTTTAACCGGGCCATATATATTAAGAAGAACAAAATCCACTGAGTGCAACGCAGCATGTACCAGACACCATCTTCCCTCCTTGTCTGTTTTAATTGAATAAATAATGGGAGAGAGTTTATCTTTAAGAAATATTGAAACACCATTTTTCTTTTGATGAGTTGCAGGGGAGTATAAATGAGCGGAATATCCCTTTAGTTGGAATTTCGTGGCAGCAGCGGGTGGAAGGTGGGTTTCTTGTAAGAAAATTATAGCTGGATGTTTGTTGAACACATAATTAGATATCTTTTTTCTTTTAATGGGATGATTCAGACCATTCACATTAAAAGAAAAGACATGTAGGTCAGCCATAATATATGATATGCAGTGGTGAAATATAAAGTATATCCCCTTGGTCAAGAAAAAATAGCTGATATATTTGTAAAGTTAGGTAGACACTCCTGTCTAAGAAGAAAAATAGAAAGAGCATTAAAATAAGAAAGAAGAAATCAGTATTATCAGCATAATATATGGTTAGAAAAGAAGTAAACCATAATATTATGCATATCTTAAAATATTTTAAGGGTGCTCCTATGAGCACAGAAGAATAACACATGTGAAGCAATTAACAAAATCCACACCTAATCAGTAATATAAAATGTGAGATTAGTGTGCTTAACTTAGTAGACTATACAAAGTATGTATTTCATTACATAGTATAGTGAGATAAGAGCTTATTGGCACAATCTGAAATATCAAAACTGGAATTGATTTGATCAGACAGAGACCTCAAAGAAAACTGCACGACTGATGACAAGTAGAGTTAAATCGTTGGGGTATTATTGATCATAGTCTCAGACATAGAGTCTATAAATAGTTGTGCGGCTACTTTGTCTGTGCATGTATGTGGTTTCCCATCTCTCCATATGCGTAAAGATGCCGGGTACACAAGTGCGAACCTCACTCCCCGACGATGAAGCGTGGAACATAGTGGCACCATTGCCTTGCGAAGGGTGGATACATGTAAGGAGTAGTCATTAAATAATAGTAATTTTTGACCTTCATATTCAAGTCGACCATGTTTCCGAAAGGCTTGCATGATGAGTTCTTTGTCTTTCCAGTTAATATATCTAGCAATTACTGTTCGCGAGCGGTTGTTATCCTCCATACGTTGGCCTAAGCGGTGTGCCCGCTCGCATAGAAAACCAGTCACAGGGGTCACCAGGCCAAGTTGTTTTGGGAGCCAAATCTGAAAAAAATGGTATAGATCTTGATCAACACGGAGACTAGGTAGCCCCACAACTCGTAGATTATTGCGGCGTTGACGATTTTCTTGGTCATCCAAACGTATTGTCAATGTTGCCACTTGATTTTGCAAGGCAATCACATTTTTGCGATCTTGCAATGTTGCATCTTCATTTTCAGACACCCTTTGCTCCACTGCTGCAATACACCCAGCATGTGCTTCAAAACGATCGTTAATACAGTCTACAGCCAACTGTAATTTAAGAAATTTATCTTCTAGGGCTGCGGTGACCATTTTCAAAATTTCTTGGGCCCAATCACCCCATTGTGCCGAGGTTAGAGTTGGAGTCGGTGACGTCGCCATTTTAAGCACTGAGCAGGATGATTTATGTTTAGGTGTTTTCGCCGATCTTACCGGCATTCCTATCTGATGCGTACTTTAAAACTGCTACACATATACGAGAAAGCTCTGTAGGTGAGTCAGAAATAGTTTGAATAAGATTTATTCTTAGGCACACTCTCTTCTACCCACAGCCGCAAATATACCTATGATATACAGGTTCAAAAGAATGCAGCCAGCTCCCTGCAGGGGAGAGAGATCTCTGGTAACCAAGGCTGGTTCAAAGTATTGTTATTTTTTTTTAATTTGTATCGGTTTCGCCGGAGTTTAAAATTCCAGGAGGCATGGAGGTGAAGGTCTCACATCTCTGGCGCACTTACGATTCCGCCATGGCATAAGACATGAACAAAACGTTCATCCGGGACATCAGGAGTCTGGAGATCTCAGGCCTCTTACTGCTGAGCAGCGCTGGAGAAGTTTTCTTTTCCTTTTTTGTTCTTTTTAGTTTGTGCCGATTTTTTTTTTATTTTGTGCCGGTTTCGCTGGGATTTAAGCGAAGGTCCCGTACAACTGGTGCATTTGCGACCTCGGCATGACCCAGGATATGAGCGACACCTTCATCCGGGATATCGGGTGTCTGGGTTACTCGTCTGAGATGAGTTGAGGGTTTTGGCAGCAAAAATATAATAGACTGTGTAAAAAAAACAAATATAAAAGCACAGTTTTATTTGAATTAGGCGTGTGCAAGAGGAGCCGTTACGCCATCTGTGTGTTTTCCGTGGCGATCAGGCCCCCTAGAGCTGACTACTTCTTAAAATTAACTCACAGTCCAACTGCCACTGTCAGCACTAAGCCTCTTTTGATCTGTCTTTACTATTCAAATTTAACAAGCAAAGTCACACCTTCAGATGATCATTGGAAGTATTCACATCGAGTTCTCATTCACAGAGCTTGGCACTGGAATAAATACCACCGAAGATGTAATGGACTGTCTTAAAAAAGAACTTTTTATGATAGTCTTACACAGAGCTTAAGCTGATGCTACCATCTTGCAGAGTTCTAGTTTCTTGCAGAGTTTCTTAACACATGTAATTGCTCCCTTTCTCCACAACAAAAAAGACTCTTTAATAGGCTTGCACGATTTTATGTATATGGTTAATAGTTCTAATAAATAAATTGTTGTTCTAGAGGCTGATCTGCATAGTCCCTTCCCCCACTACTTCTTGTGCTCCCTTTCTCAGCACACCTTTAAAATACACTGAATTAAAATGAATGCAATGATTGAAAATTATTGAAATTTTATTTGGGTGCATTTTGAGTAAATTGTAACCCTAATTCTTTCTTTGCATCATATTTTATGTATCAAGTGGCTTTGTGTTCATGACATTAATAGGATAGATTCCATTTTATTAGTGAAAATAAAGCAGAACAAATGATTTTAGAGCTAATGGAGTGAATATCTGGAGAAAGAAGCAACCCTTATGTGAAAGAGCATTAGGACTCAGCCAGTCAAAATGCTAAAAAAAAGAGAAAGTGAGAGAAAGATCCAAGATGGCGCTGAGTGTCTGGTGACTGGAAAGACGCTCTGAGATTACCTGCTCATTTGAGTGCGTTGCCTGAGTTTTCTTTTCCTCTGCAATGCTGAAAAGAAGGGGTAGGAGCACTGCTGGAGCCTTGCGGCACCCGGAAAATCCCCTTCTCACTATCATTGAGCAGTTTCTCAACCGCCTTCAGAGGGAGTCAGCCACGTCAGAGAATTGCCTGCTAAACCTGTCAGCACGGAGTAATGCCGAACCAGAAGTTATTGGGCTTGAAACCACTCTGAGCCCCGACGATAGAAACCCGCCTCCCCCGCAGCGGCGAGCTAGCTCACAATGGGGAGGGAGTGCGTCCAAAGTGGCAGCACTCCTTGACTGAGAGGCTTTAACTTCTGGGAGCCAGTCTTTAGACTCCTTGATGGACATTTTAAGTCTAGAGGTAGAAGCAACGGTGAGAAGAACATCAGAAGAGAAGCAAGACCAACAGAAAGAAAACATTGAAGGTGAGCAAACACTGCATGAAAGTTTCTTTTGTTTCTGAAAAGCCGACTAAAGTTACCCGGGATTCTATCTGGGATTTGGTTGCCAAATTAGGAAACTCTAACTTTACAGATTAAGGACATAGAAAAAAATTACAACTTCATAAGCAAGAATTAAGAGACTAAACAATAAATCTCCCTGGTAAAAACTGATGTAGGAAAAATTGAAAAAGATATGACAGGGATAAAACAAGTTCAAGAAACTATGATAAGGATAATCAAAACTTAAGAAGAAAAATGGAGATAACTGAGAGTAACTATCTAGCCAATAATCTATGCCTGCTGAACTTCCCTATATAACAAACACCTAGGGAGATGTTGAAGAAATATTTTATTGATATCTTCAATATTCCTGAGTAATCTATCCTCCCTTTACACAGGGGTACTATTTACCTATTAAAGAGAAAGAACAGTAAGCAAATGAGCAAGCTCAGGACCACCAAGAAACGCATTTAGATCTAACTGTGATCCTGGAGACTTCACATAAAGAGTTGGGCTAGGCCAGCAACTCTTTTGTTAACTGTGGCATTATCGCCGGATAAAAACTGGATAATGAAAATGTGCTTTAAAAATATATATAAAGAATTTCTTGGCTTGAAAATACAAATATTTCCGAATGTTTGTAAAGAAACTCAAAAACTTAGACGCCAATTTCTCATGTTGAAATCAGGTGTAACTCAGGAGATGTATTTTTTTCTTCGTTTTCCGTGTAAATGCATTGTTAGATATGGTATTAACAGATATGTGTTCTATGATCTGTCTCAACTTACTAGTTTTCTGACGTTGAAACGTCTTGAAAGGGAAGGAACAACAAGTTAGATAAAATGAAATAGGCTTCTACATATTCCTCCTCTTTATCAGCTTCTACATATTCCTTCCCTTCCCCATCCCCTCTTTGCAGATGATACCAAAATCTGCAATAGATGGTGTGAATAACATGAAGAAAGATCTGGCGAAGCTTGAAGAATGGTCTGAAATTTGGCAGCTAAAATTTAATGCAAGGTCATGCATTTGGACTGCAAAAACCAGAGGGAACAGTACCGTTTAGGGGGTGAAGAACTTATATGCACAATGGAAGAATGGGACTTGCGTGTAACTGTATGTGATGATCTTAAGGTGGCCAAACAGATTGAAAAGGTAACGGCGAAAACTAGAAGGATGCTAGGTTGCATAGGGAGAGGTATGGCCAGTAGGAAAAAGGAGGTCTTGCTGCCTCTGTTATAAGACTCTGGTGAGACCTCAATGTGTACAATTCTGGAGACCACACCTTCAAAAAGATATGAAAAGGATGGAGTCGGTCCAGAGGAAGGCTGCTAAAATGGTGTGTTGTTTTCGTGATAAGGCTTAAAGATCTCAAACTGTATACTTTGGAGGAAAGGCAGGACAGAGGAGATATGATAGTCGTTTAAATACCTACATAATATAAATGTGCATGAGTTGAGTCTCTTTCATTTGAAAGGAAACTCTGCAAAACTGGAAGAGGTGGTGGAAACAGAGACTGTGTCTGAATTCAAGAGGGCCTGGGATAGGCACATGGGATCTCTGAGAGAGAAAGAGATAATGGTTACTGTGGATGGGCAGACTAGATGGACCATCTGCCGTCATGTTTCTATGTTTCTGGATTCAGCCATCAGACACCTTTATTTCCTTATTTGCTAGATGTTCTATTAGTTCCTTTTTTGTCACTCATTGTTAATCTTGGATTCATTATGAGGATTTGAGATTGTTTTGATAGTTTATTTGATTTAAAATTTTGTTTTTAAGCATTAATTAAATAATCAATCTTTCTGTGCGAAATGTTTTAATTTTAATAAAATGTTAAAATTGATTTTAAAATGCTTAAACAAAAGGTTAATTCCCTAACTTTCTTGGTCACTGCCATGAGATTGGATAGTAATGGTTGATCTACAGTTGATTGACAACCTGATGAATTGGTGGTCTTTGTATAGAAACTTTGCTTTATTGTTCCATATTGTTCAAATTGAACTCATGTGATAGCCTAAATAGTTCAAATTCAGAATTAAGCAATTTTGTCTGATGTGATAAAATGGAAAATTAATCTTTAAATAAAAGATTTATGTTGAAAAATTGCCTGGTAGCAATGTTAGTGACAATATGTTGTTGTTAAGTAGCGCATTGCATCTTTCTTAGACTTGTGAAAGACTACATGCTAAACGGGGTTCATTTGTAGGATAATGGTGATAGTTTGAGAGAGTTGTGGTGGTTCCTAGAGTAATAGACAAGTATTATTAGGTGTTTCCCATTTAATGATTGCTGTATATGTTTTAGGTTTATGTGTGTGCCATACATGGGTTCAAATTTATTGCCTATTTTGGAGGTTGTTTATATTGTGATAGTTGAGTGCATTGTTCAGTGGGATTTGATTCAGTTCACAAATGAAATAAAATGGATCAACCTCGAAAAGATATGACTTTGCTTCAGTGTTTGGTATATATGTAAAACTTCTCTCTTGAATTTTAAGGATGGCCCCAGAAGTGGCAGCAGTAGAGAAGAATGGGGGCTACAACCAGCTTTGTGATATCTGGGCAGTGGGTATTACAGCAATTGAACTTGCAGAGCTTCAGCCGCCTATGTTTGATCTTCATCCTATGAGGTAAGTTGATTGCCCACATGTTTTTGTTCATATTGTTGGAAGAAAGGCCAACATTGGAAGGCCATATCATCTGGTATAAACAGTGGAATGTCGAAATTAGAATGCAGAGAGGATTTTATTAGTAGATTTATTTATTAATTTAAGATTTATAAACTGCTTAAATCTAAGCAGTGTACATATCAAACATACACAATTGTAAAAACAACATGTAACAAATCATACAAAAATAGTAAAAATTACTAATTGGTAGAGCATTTTAAGGTACTATGATAAATTCAAATATTCTTCCTTAACCTTAATCTTTCCTTAAAATTGAAGACCACCCAGACCTGGAGAATTAAATCCCACTGGGTTTACAAATAAACATCTATGAATAGTTGTATTTTTAAAAGTTTCTTAAATGACACATGATCCCTACATACTCTCAATAATCCAGGAAGTGAATTCCAACATTTTTTCCAGCTATAGAAAAAAATAGCCATTTAATCTAACTTAGTGGACCCCATCTTCTTTCAGACTAATCAATTGCATCTCTCCCTCAGATCTCAAGTTTCTTACTGGTTGATAAATCTCCCACAAATTTTAAAAACAAATAGGAACAAAAGAATATAATACTTTGTGAACAACTGACAACACCTTGTAGTATATCCTCTGCTGTACTGGTAACCAATGTAAAGACTTCAGAACTGGAGTAGTTATGTTCAATCCTAGGGATAACCACAATTAAACTTACAGCTGAATTCATTAAAAACTGTAAGGGTTTACACTTCTGTTTTGTCAATCCAAGGTAAAGCATGTTAACAACAATGCCTGAACCACAGAATGAAAATTTATAGGTTGGCCCTTGAGTAAAGATGCAAGTTACAGTATTTGAGGCCACTCTTATTTGATCTCCCATCTTTTTTTTTTGGCCCTACTAGAGAGATCTGTGATAAAATATTTATCTGCTATCTGATGATACTTCTCTTGCGTATTTGAGTGTCATGTGCACTTTGGATCCTGGATTGGTTCATCTTTTTGTAGGTATTTGACCCTAATGGTTTTCTTGAGCATCTTGGTAGTATTTTAGCTTGATAATTTGGGGAGATGCTATATAATTTTTCATGTTGCTGTATTTTTAATTGCAATATATTAAGATAATTATAACACTTATTTGTTAGAAAGAAGGATGTTTACATATGATGTGTCTTATTTTTTAGGGCCTTGTTCTTAATGTCAAAAAGTAATTTTCAACCTCCAAAGTTAAAGGAAAAGACAAAATGGTGAGTCAGTCTGCATTTCATGATGGAAGGGGAGCATATTACTATAAAATAGAAAAGCATTAACCAGGAGTAGAATAATGGAATGCACTGATGAAAGTGAGATTAGAATTACCTTTTCAGCAAAGGCTTATCAGCTGTGATCTAGAATATAAGACAGTAGACTTGTTCTCTTATCTTCTGTTATCTGGTTATTTAGAGAACCATGTTTGGCTAAAGATTTTACTATGCAATTGTAGTGGGCAGTTTTCAAACTGAGTAGGTACATAGTTGCAGATTTTGCACTTATAATATACCGTATTTTTTGATGCATAAGATGCACTTTTTCCCCCCAAAAGTGGATGGAAATAAGGGTGTGGTGTGTCTTATGAAGTGAATATACCACCACCCATCCCCCCGGCGGTACCTTTAAATTGTGGTGGTCGCTAGACAGCTGTCTGCTGATGTCAGGGTCAGCAGCGCAGAAGCGCGTTAATGCCTGGGCCTGCAACACTTCCTAATTGTGGTGGTTGCTGGTGCTTCGCTGGACGACTGCCTACTGATTACCAGTATGTCTGGCCAGTGGCGTACAAGTGCGCTCCTGCGTGAACGCACGGCACATCCTGAATGGTTGCTGTCAGTCTGGCGCTTGTGCTCCGCTGGCCCCATAGAAACTAAGGGAAACTTGCTTGATTCGTTCCACTTCCCATCCCCCCCGGCCACCGGCGCGCTGCTCCATCCCACCCCATCACATCCCCAAAAGACCCCCCACCCCCGAGGCCACTGGTGTGCTTCCACATCTCCCCAGCTCGCAAACGCCCCCCCCCCTTGTGAACTGGCATCGCCTACTCGTGAACGTCCACCTCCCCCCCCCCCTGCCTGAACTGGCATCCCCCGCCCAAACTGAAAGCTTACCCCCCAATGTCGCACCGGCACGCAGCACCAACCCACAGGAGATGCCAGTGCACGAAGATCGTGCCTCTCCTCCAACTGGGCCTTGAGCATCTGTGCATGCTCAAGGCCTTTTGACTTCCGCCTCTCTCCGAGATTCTCAGATTTTTAGGTTTTTAGGGAGGGGAATATGTTTTGGCATTGATTAAGAGGTATAGATAGGTTGTTTATTTTTATGAGGTGTTGGTTAATTGGAAAATGGGAGGGGAATAAGTCTTGTCTTTATTCTATTAAGTTTATTGTACTGTAATGTTAATATTATATGTAAATTTATCATCTCTTGTGCATAATTGAAGTTTTAAAAATGAATTTTAAAAAAAAGAAAAGAGGTTTTTAGCGCATGATGGCGTGGTAAATGCTCCGATACTCATAGAAGTCCTATGAGTTTCCAAGTACTTACCTTGCCGGCCTGCACTAAAAACCTCTGGCGCAGCTTAATAAAAGAGGGAGGGGGGTTACGATAGTAGAAAAATATGTTGGCACCCTGGTGTAAATTTGCTGATGAATCAATAACTCTAAATATTACTCTAAATTTTATATGAAGTTTCTTTAATATTGGTGTAATGTGAACAAATTTCAGAACCTCTATGATTCTGGGTATTCTGCAGAGCCTAAAGTTTAGTAGGTGCCATCCCCAAATAAGTGAATTACAGTAATCAATTTTAGTCAACACCAGGCTCTGCATTACTATCCAAAAGTCTGATGCTGGCACCATTCCCTTAAGCTTGCTCAATAATCATAGTTGAAAGAAAGATGTTGTAATCAGTCTTTATTGTATAAGTCTTTACTGCCCTTTTTGTAGCAGTAACAGTCGTGAGTTCAAAGGTTTTCATATTTAGGTATAATCATTGATTCATAGTTATCATTTGGCCCCCAAATTACTGGGGGGGGAGGGGAGAGTGTGGCACAGTGGTTAAAGCTACAGCCTCAGCCCATCAAGTCTGCCCACTCTGCTTACCCACCCCCTGTCTATGCCCTAATGACCCAATTTCCTTATCTTGACCCTCGTAGGGATCCCACACGGGTATCCCATTTATTCTTAAAGTCTGGCACGCTGTCTGCCTCGATCACCTGCACTGGAAGCTTGTTCCAATGATCAACCACTCTCTCTGTGAAGAAATACTTTCTGGTGTCGCCATGAAATTTTCCGCCCCTGAGTTTGAGCGGGTGCCCTCTTGTGGCCGAGGGTCCCTTGAGAAAGAAAATATCATCTTCCACTTCGACCGTCCCGTGAGGTACTTAAATGTTTCGATCATGTCTCCCCTCTCCCTACGTTCCTCGAGAGTGTAGAGCTGCAATTTGTTCAGTCTCTCTTCGTACGAGAGACCCTTGAGCCCCAAGATCATCCTGGTGGCCGTCCGCTGAACCGATTCAATTCTGCGTACATCTTTACTGTAATATATCAGAACTAGCTATAACAAACACACATTGTCTAATTGGATAGCAGATTGCATATATTTTGCTTATGCACAAACAGAGTTGACCCTAGAAGGATACACTGTATGTTAGCTCATAAAATAAGAGCCATGTTAGCATTGGTGGTCCAACATCCATAAGATTTGTGGGGCTTTTGATTAGGGATTCCTATCTACATAGTCACATCCTATTATTATTTGTGGAGAGATTCCTGGCACAACACTAGGTCTGGTCTGTCAACACTAGGTCTGTCTTGCAAAATGGTTTTGAATTTAACACCCCTTTTTCTCTGCAATCTATCTCTGTGCCCCCCCCTCCCCTTGCCCTAAACCTGATCCATTTATATTTCCAGGTTGTTTTATTTAAAATAAATAGAGGCCTGTTAGTACTTTTTTAATGTGAAGACTGAATATCTCGCTTATCTTTAAAGAAAACAAAGTAAGTTGCTTTGAATTGGCATATGCTAAAGACAGCAAGGTATCCGTTCTCACAAAGCCGCCTCACCTCCCTTTGGAGTTGGTTTCTTCTGTTAGTTTTGTATGCAACTGTGGTAACTCCATGTGATAACACACAGGAATTGCAAAGCTCTGGAAAGTTCTAGGAGCTCCAAGAGCTTTATTTACATTTTGTATAATCCAGGCTCCATCAACTGTTACCCATGTGCTAAGAATGATACTCTGCTGTCTTAGAAATCCTTTTACAGGTAAGTAACTTTGTGATATATAACATATGCTATAGTAATTTCTCTGACTGGTAGGAAGATTGTTATGGAAATTAATAGGGTCATAAAATTCAAGTATTGTTTCTTTTGATCTTCTTTCAAAAGGACACCAACATTTCATAATTTTGTGAAAATCACACTAACAAAAAATCCAAAGAAGAGGCCAACAGCAGAAAGACTTCTAGCTGTAAGTGTTTAAACAGAAAATATGCTGAAATAGTAATTAGTCTTAAATATACAACTGATTATGGAAGCATAAAAAAATCCTTATGAAATTAATTACTGTATAACATTCATCTGATGTCCATCAAGGTAAGAAATTATAATTTTGAGAACCCTTCCCCTTGACACAATTTTTTGATAGAGTTTTTGGGTCAAAATGTTGTCTGTTGAAAAACGCAAGGAAAATAGATATTATACATGAACACTGGGAAGTTGTGAAATATGTTTATGAAAATAATTTTTTCTTTATAAGATAAAATGATGGGAAGGTAAGCTAAAACAGAAGATTTGTTAGTAGGTGGGATTTTCCTCAGTAAATGTTCTGGAGATTGGTGCTTTTTGTCCAACTCAAGTCACACAATCAAAATTCCTCTGTAGTTGTATAATGCATTCAGTGCTACAGTATATATATTCAGCCTCTACAGTATCCCCTCCTAGCATTTATGGCTGACCCAGGGAATATAAGACCCTAACCAGGACCATCGGCTCGATTATGGCAGGCCAGTACACAGCAATTAAAAACATTTATTGCAGAGTTAATTGAATAGTGGTGATCTGCATGAAGGTGGAAGAACACCTCCAGAACTTTCTATGAATATATGTAACTTCCTATGTTCCGATGTTCATCTTTTTGTTTTGTTTTGGGGGGATTTTGTAGGTGGTTATAGGAGGATACTTGCAGGATCAATGTAATTATTTGTTGTGGCTTTTTTTGCTCTTCCTAATAACTTTTCTGTACATTTCCAAACAGGATTTTGAATTTTCCGAATATGTGATTAGGGATGTATTTTCCAAGCTGCATTAAAGCTTATTAGCACAATTCTATAGTGGGTCTTTTCTGATAGGATCTGCTGAACTATGGTACATTATTTTTTTTTTCCAGAAATATAAAATATGCTTAAAGAAAATTTGAGAAATAGCCAACAATTCTAGGGGACCAAATTAGAAATGTATTGAAAATACAGTAAACTAAATCACAACATATGACAGTGTAACTGAATTGCTATACTTTGAGGTATAATAACTTCTTTAACAGATGATTGTAGCAGGCTTCTGGATTTAGGGTCACAAAACAATTATGAACTGTCCTCCAATAAAGTAGAGGAAACACAATGAAATTTCAGTATAAAGCTAGTTTTTGGGTTTTTTGTTTTTTTTTTTAATTATTTATTCCTTTTTAATCATTCAACAAGTGTACAAGAAAAATCATACATAGGCTCAAAAACAACACTTGATAAATCCATCAAGATAATAACAATTGTGTATGTGTATATATATATATATATATATATATATATATATATATATATATATATATATATATATATATACCCATAACCCACCCTCCCTCCCAACACTATTCTTCATAATTCATTTTTACCCTCTCTCCAATTGTACAATCCCTCCCCCACCCCTCCTTAAATAATTTATCTTCAAAAGAAAAAATGGTGTTTATTCATTACAAAACAATGTTAATGGCTCCCATATTTTAATAAAACTTTTATATTTTTCATTTTGTACCGCTATTGAACGTTCCATTTTATATAAATGACATAGTGAATTCCACCAAAAATTAAAGTTAAGTCTGCTATGATCTTTCCAATTGTTGGTAATATGTTGAATGGCAACTCCTGTCATAATCATAAGAACATAAGCATTGCCTCTGCTGGGTCAGACCAGGGGTCCATCGTGCCCGGCAGTCCGCTCCCGCGGCAGCCCCCCAGGTCCATGACCTGGAAGTGTTCCCTACCTAACCTAAAATATCCATACCCTATTCGCTCAATGTCCTGTAAGGTAACTCTATCTGTACCCTGTAATCCCCTTCGCTTCCAGGAAGTCATCCAGTCCCTTTTTGAACCCCAGAATTGTACTCTGTCTTATCACCTCTCCGGGAAGTGCGTTCCAGGTGTCCACCACCCTCTGAGTGAAGAAGAACTTCCTTGCATTCGTTATGAATCTGTCTCCTCTCAGTTTTTCTGAATGACCTCTTGTTTTAGTTGTCCCTGCTAGTCTAAAGAATCTGTCCCTCTCCACCTTCTCTATGCCTTTCATTATTTTATAAGTCTCTATCATGTCCCCTCTCAGTCTCCGCTTCTCCAGGGTAAAGAGCCCCAGCCTGTCTAACCGTTCGGCATATGAAAGGTTCTCCATACCCTTTATCATCCTCGTTGCCCTCCTCTGGACCCTCTCGAGTATTGCCATGTCCTTCCTGAGGTATGGCGACCAGTATTGGACGCAATATTCCAGATGTGGGCGCACCATTGCTCGATACAGTGGCAGGATACCTTCCTTCGTTCTGGTAGTGATACCTTTTTTGATAATGCCCAACATTCTGTTCGCTTTTTTTGAGGCCGCTGCACATTGCGCCGCCGGCTTCATTGTGTTATCCACCAATACCCCCAGATCTTTTTCTTGTTTGCCTTCCCCGAGTGCCCTCCCTCCCATCGCGTAGCTATACATGGAGTTCCCTTTCCCTATGTGCAAGACCTTACATTTCTCCACATTGAAGTTCATCTGCCATTTTTTTGCCCACTCACTCAGTTTGTTCAGGTCGCTCTGCAGTTCTTTGCATTCCTCAACAGTTCTGACCCTGCTGGAGAGTTTTGTGTCATCCGCGAACTTGATAACTTCGCACTTTGTCCCCATTTCTAGATCATTAATAAATATATTGAACAGCAGTGGTCCCAGCACTGACCCTTGCGGAACACCACTTGTGACCCCTATCCAGTCAGAGTAGTGCCCCTTTACTCCTACCCTCTGTTTCCTGTCCGCCAGCCAATTTTTGATCCATCTGTGCACGTCCCCTTCCACCCCGTGGCTCCACAGTTTCTTCAGTAAGCGTTCATGGGGCACCTTGTCGAAGGCTTTTTGGAAATCTAGATATATAATGTCTACTGGGTCACCTTGGTCCAATTGCTTATTTATCCCCTCAAAGAACTGCAGTAGATTTGTCTGGCATGATCGGCCTTTACAGAAACCATGCTGGCTCGATCTCATCAGATTATTTTTTTCTATATGCTCATTGATACCTTCCCTGATCAGTGATTCGGCCATCTTCCCCGGAACAGAGGTTAAGCTCACTGGTCTGTAGTTTCCCAGGTCGCCTCTCGATCCTTTTTTGAAGATCGGTGTAACATTCGCTATCTTCCAGTCCTCCGGGATTACCCCTATTCTCAAGGACAGGTTGCAAATATGCTGCAGTAGCTCTGCTGTTTCATCTCTGAGCTCTTTCAGTATTCTTGGGTGAATCCCATCTGGGCCCGGAGCTTTGTCCGTTCTTAATCTATCTATCTGTCTGAGAACGTCTTCGAGGCTTACCTCCATGCATGATAATTTCCCCTCTTGATCTCCCCTGAAGATTTTTTCCGGTTCTGGCACACTGGTTGTGTCCTCTATTGTAAAGACCGACGAGAAGAACTTGTTTAGCCTACCAGCCACTTCTTTTTCCTCTTTCACCACTCCCTTCCGGTCACCCTCATCCAGGGGCCCCACCTCCTCCCTTGCTGGTTGTTTCCCTTTCACATATCGGAAAAATGGTTTGAAATTTCTTGTTTCCTTGGCCAGTCTCTCCTCATACTCTTTCTTGGCTTTCCTGACTACTCGGTGACATTCTTTTTGATGCTTCCTGTGCTCTCTCCAGTTTCCTTCAGTTTTATCTTTTTTCCACTTCCGAAATGATTTTTTCTTGTCTCCTATCACTTTCTTTACTTCACTGGTTATCCATGCAGGGTCCCTCGTCTGGTTCTTCTTGGAACCTTTCCTAAATCTTGGTATATATAGGTTTTGCGCCTTGTTTACTGTGTCCTTGAATAGGGACCAGGCTTGCTCCACAGTCCGCGTTTCCTTGGAGCTGTTTCTGAGCTTCTTTCTCACCATTTGTCTCATGGCATCATAGTTCCCTTTCTTGAAGTTAAATGTTGTTGCCTTGGTTCTCTTTCCCATAGGTAGTCCTACTTGCACTTTGAACTGAATCATGTTGTGGTCACTGGTTCCTAGTGGTCCCATGACCTCCACATCCTTTGCTGGTCCTTTCAGCCCATTGAGGATCATATCCAGAATCGCTGATCCTCTCGTTGGTGTCTCGACAAGTTGTTCCATGAAGCAGTCATGGACTGCTTCCAGGAACTCCGTTTCCCTTGCACATTTTGAATTTCCAAGACACCAGTCTATACCAGGATAGATGAAATCTCCCATAACTATGGTGTTTGGGTTCTTGCATTCCTTTCTCAGCTCGGCTACCATTTCTGTATCCTCAGCTTCAGTTTGCCCTGGTGGGCGGTAGAACAATAAAAGTTTGTTATTGCTTGCCGATATCTGACTCTTTTTCCTCATAGACATGCCAAATATCACAGTATCATAAGTTAATGCTACAGGATTTTCTAATAAAGAATTTATTTGATCCCAGATCGAATTCCAAAAGGCTAAGATATAAGGACAAAAAAATAAAAGATGATCCAAAGTGCCTATATCAAGATTACAATGCCAGCATCTATTAGATAATGAACTATTCAACTTTTGTAATCTAACTGGGGTTTTGAGAAGCCAATACCCTAGGCTTAAAAGCCAAAAAGTCCTAGCATTTTTTTCTCTGTAGCTTGAGAGGGGTAATGAAATATACATATCTTAGATCCCAAAAAAGACACATTTAAATGCTGATGGTCTCTGTGCTGGTTTACACAAGAGGAGAGCCTCTTTAAAGATCAGTACGTATGATATTTAAATGAGGAGTTAGCTAAGTTTTTTTCAAGAATTTCCAGTGCTTTCAAGAAACAAATATTAAAGATAATATAAAATCAACTAATGACTACTTAAATACTATGTTCTCTAGTGATGAAACTTATTCATTGGAACTGCCCTTCTGATCAGGGCTGTGGAGTTGGAGTCGGAGACAATTTTGGGTATCTGGAGTCAAAGTTGTGGCTAACAGAATCTGAGGAGTCACAGAATTAATCTACTGACTCCTGCTTCTGATAGTCCAGAAACCGTTAAAAAGTATTATTAGGGTGGATTAAATACATTTTTATTCTTGTATCTCTCTGAATATTATAAAAATTTGATTGCTGTATATTCATACTTTTGAAATATAAGCTTAACATTAGGTTGTGATCAGGTTTTAATATAAAGGAAACCACAGTTCAGTAAATTCTATTTCTGTGGTTTTGACCATATATTCTTAGAATGTGGCAGCTGTACCCCTTGTCACAAATCCCCCTAATACTCAAATTGTTGAATATTAAATGCAAAATTTGACATTTTACATGTTACAACAGTGGTCTCAAACTCGCAGCCCGGGGGGGGGGGGGGGGCACATGCGGCCCACCAGGTACTATTTTGAGGCCCTCGGTATGTTTATCATAATCACAAAAGTAAAATAAAACAGTTTCTTGATCATATGTCTCTTTAGCTATAAATTACAATATTATTATTAAGACTTAGCCAAAAGGAAAGATTTATCAACTATAAAGAGTTTTATCTCATGCAAAATTGTCATTTCTTTAATAAGACATTAACTATTTTTTTTTCTGAGGCCCTCCAAGTACCTACAAATGCAAAATGTGGCCCTGCAAAGGGTTTAAGTTTGAGACCACTGTGTTACAACAATTGATACCTGATTAAATATGAATTCTTTATTAGATGTTTAAGACCATCAGAGAAGAGCTTCTCACAGTGGATTACTTCAAAAACTGAAACACCATGAATTCTTCATCGGTCCATTGATTTTTTTTTTTTTTTAATAAGGATTTTTTAATGTCCAGTAAAAGCACTCTTTAGTGATCTGCAGACTTGTACTTTTAAATCATCTTAAGCCAACTGTACTTATCTCAAAAATGTATAACGGGGAAAAATTGCCGTCACAGATTCATGTTTCGCAGACTGCTGTTTCAAATCTTGATTCCCCTAAAATATAATTTTAAAAAATATTGTATAAGTATTACTGTTATTTTCTGTTGCACTTGAAAGATGAAAAAATGAATAAAGAATATTGAAAAAAAAAATCTTAAATATATGCTAAACAGTTCACTTTAAAAAAGCATACAGAGAAATCACTTCCAATGTCCAAAGCTGCTTCATGTTTTAAATCAAATTCAACATGGCCACAGCATCTTTTTATGCTTCACTGATGTCTTGGACATGCGACTTCTCAACACCAATCAATATCACCAGACTCAAACAAGCATCATCAATTGAACGTCTTTTTTTTAATAATTCTTTATTGATTTTCAAACGTTAATAGTTCAATACAAATAATTAAAGCATAAACACTAGAGAAAACACACTTTAAGTGCATAAAGAATTCAAAATACAATAATTTCCTTCCCCTCCCCCCTAATTAAAAAAAGAAGTACATATATAATTCCAATAATATTGATAACTAATTCTAACAAAACAATAATTGCATTCATAAGAAAACCACAGTATCCCTCCCCACCCCTCTCCCTCCACCTTGAATGTGCATATTTAAGGGGAAAAAACTATTTTCAGTCTTTACAGTATCTTGTTAATGGCTCCCAAATATCTTGAAACTTCGTAAAATTCCCCTGCTGCATAGCAGCATTTCCATTTTATATATAACAAATAAACAGATAGAGGAACCAGTTCAAAAAATACTTTCCACTTTCAACGGTGCTCAGAATCCAAGATGGAATGTAAGAACTCAGAGTGGGGGATTAACCCCTACCAGAACTCTTGTGGTATCTATCATTGCACCATGACTGCTGTGAAAAGTTGTTTTGAAGCATTGAATAAAATAAGTGATACTTTGTAACTTGCACACTTTCAAATTGCTTATAATGTATGAATGATTCAAAGGTTAAGTAACTTAGCTGAAGATTGCTGCTAGCGTTAGTTTGGCTGGGTCCTGACGCGTTTCGCCTTACTGGCTTCCTCAGAGAAACCGCATACAATCTTGCATATTGTTATTTATCCTGGTTTGAAATCAGTGAAATTTTCTTTTCCTGTGATGTCACAGGAAAAGAAAATTTCACTGATTTCAAACCAGGATAAATAACAATATGCAAGATTGTATGCGGGTTCTCTGAGGAAGCCAGTAAGGCGAAACGCGTCAGGACCCAGCCAAACTAACGCTAGCAGCAATCTTCAGCTAAGTTACTTAACCTTTGAATCATTCATACATTATAAGCAATTTGAAAGTGTGCAAGTTACAAAGTATCACTTATTTTATTCAATGCTTCAAAACAACTTTTCACAGCAGTCATGGTGCAATGATAGATACCACAAGAGTTCTGGTAGGGGTTAATCCCCCACTCTGAGTTCTTACATTCCATCTTGGATTCTGAGCACCGTTGAAAGTGGAAAGTATTTTTTGAACTGGTTCCTCTATCTGTTTATTTGTGATTCTGTTTTTTGGAACTAGGCTTTTTTGACCTAACCCAGTCGTTTATATTGGCATTTTATATATATGACATAATGAATTCTACCAAAAGCTATAGTTCAGCCCATCCCAATTTGTCCAATTATACGTAATTTGTTGTATGGCAACCCTTGTCATAATAAGTAGAAGCTTATTATTATTAGAGGAAATTTGGCTCAGCCCTCATTGACATGCCAAACAAAATGGTATCATAAGATAATGCCACTGGATTATCTAGCAAATTATTTGACCCCCATATTGATTTCCAAAAAGCAAGTATCGATGGACAATAGAATAACAAATGATCTAATGTCCTAGCTTCAAGATGACAGTGCCAGCATCTATTAGACTTAGAGCTATCTAACTTCTGTAAACGAACCGGGGTCCAAAATGCTCTTTGTAACAGAAAAAAATCAAGTTTGTCTCATAGATGCAGACACTGTACATCTCATCCTACAAGCCCAAATACGTGGCCATTGAGATGCAGAAATTTGATGCAAATCTGAACTTGAGAAGTACCGTATTTTTTGCTCTTTAAGACACACCTGACCATAAGACGCACCCACCTGTTGAGGAAAACCCAAGAAAGAAAAGGTCCCACCACCCTGCCCTGTACCCCCTCTGGTGTCTAGTGGTAGGCCAGGACAGGGTCTTATAGGGCGAAAAACCTGTAGGCAGCACAGGCACCCCCCGCCCATAGGCAGGCCCCCCACTAGTACCTTTTTTGAAGTCCATTGGAGCTTTCCCGGCTCCTACCTGTCTCCCTTGCCAGGCGGCTCTTCTTCTGTTCGGGCAGAGTGGCACAGAAGGTAGGCACATGCTGTTCGCATTCCTGCCTGGTCCGGCGCTGTTCCCTGCAAGAACTGATTGCAGCCAATCGAGGAGCAGTGCCAGACCATGCAGGAACGCAAACAGCACACGCCTGCCTTCTGTGCCGTTCTGCCTGAACTGATGAAGAGCCATCCGGTGAGAGAGACAGGCAGGAGCAGGGAAAGCTCCAACAGACTTCTAAAAAAGGTACCACTGAGGTGGGGGGGGGGGGGGGAGATATTCGCTCCATAAGACGCACCCTTATTTCCACCTCCTTTTTGAGGATGGGAAAAGTGTGTCTTATAGAGCAAAAAATACGGTACATGTCAAAGTCCAGGTTGTCAGGACAGTGGCCTTGCTGAATGCCAATCTGTCTACCTCCTTGGAAGAGATGTGCAAGACTGCAGCAGGAATATTTAGTCCTTAAAGAGCAACACTCATTGGTGAATATTTCCTCCCTCGTGATTCAAGAATTGGTCACTTTTGAAAGATTGATTTATGGAAGAAAACCAAATTGTGATTACTTGTTCTTACTTGGGTTGTGCTCTGGTCTGTCTTATACATGTGCTCCCAAATTTTTCACTCATTTCAGCAAATTTTGGGTTGGGGATATCTACCAAAGCTACCTGGAATCCTGCAGTCATTGGCCTGCCCTAAATCTGACCACCAGAAGTTGCCATTGTGCAGTCTCCCTCCAGGGGCAGTGAATGCTTCTACTGTAGCATTTCCAGCCAACCTGCAGAGCCATTTAACGTCAGTAAGCTATTTTGTTTCTTTGCTTTTCTTAAAGGGAGGCTAGTAGTCAGCAGAATCATAAAGCCAGCTGCTAGTATATTTTCTTGTCTATATGCTTATTTATTGTAAGTTGTTATTTTTATTTTTTTTTGTCTTAATTAATGTTACTTTGGATGGGCAGACTAAATGGGCCATTTGGCCTTTATCTGCCATTATGTTCTCTGTTTCTAACTTTCATATAGGCAGGTAAAATATCTAAATAAATGAAGAAAAAATATAATAAAGTGAAATAGAAGTGCCAGTTTCTGTCTGCATTCATTTTCCAGAGCAGCATGGATTTGTCTGTTCTGACCCTGCAGACCTTTTGTTTTGCATTTAAAAGCTGCTCTGAGCCTGCTTGCAATGGCAGCAGAATTGAATAAAGTACGAAAGCATACAGAACCTAGAATAGTCATTATCCCAGGACAAGCAGGCAGCATATTCTCACATGTGGGTGACATCATCCATGGAGCCCCAGTACGGACACTTTAAAAGTGCATTGCCACTTTAAGATTTTTATTTTTTTTTAATTTCTTTATTCTTTTTCAAACTTACATCAAGTGCACAAAAAGAACAACATGAAATACTATCATATAACACTTGAATATCATACATTATATTCTTAATATGTAAATTAATTAAAAACCCTCCCCCTCCCATCTTTCTATACAATCATTAAAACTATCATATTCCTTCAAAATTTCAATTTCGCTACATCTTATCTTCCAATCCCCCCCTCCCTATGTATATTATCAAAGAAAAATGATGCCTATTCAGTACAAAAATCAACCATCGGTCTCCATATCTTTAAAAATTTTTTATAACTTCCCAATAGTCCGCACCGTGCAAGCGTGAGTGCCTTCCTGCCCGACATAGCTCACGGCTCCTCAGTTCTTAGTTTTTCATGGAGCTAAGAAGTTGTGTTCTTTGAACGTTGTTCAATTTTTTGCTTTTGCCTTCCCGCTCACACGTAGTTTATGTGTATTCTTTATACTCGTATTTCACATGTATTTTTACTTTAGTGTTTAAAAAATAAATTTCCATCACTGATTCACATAGTTGATGCTTACAGTGCCTTAGCCCTGAATACCGTGTTGAATCCTATATGTAGTGTTCTACCCTGCAAAAACATACAATTAAGAGTCGAAAGCTCCAACAAGAAAAATTATTCGGCACCAGTATGGACACCGAGAATACTTCACAGCCTTCAGCATCGAAAGCATCAATGTCGGCATCAGGGGACATCGCTCCATCAAGTAAGCCAGCTAAAAAGCTGCCAGCTTCCCAGCAGATCTCGCAGGTCACCATTGCATTGAGTCCCTTGATGCTGACCAAGCAACGACCACACTTAATGTGTGGCCTCTCTTACTTTGAAGTGTATATCCTCTTCATGGTCACCCTCACCGAGGCCAGACAGGGAACAATGGTACCGGCAGACCGTCAAATGGTACCAGTGCCCTTGTATCATGAGAAGCTCAAAGTGCTTTTCCAAGTTAATGACATGTTCAAGCTTTTTGCTTCGACACTGGCTCCATCAGTACTGGTCTAGCCTGACCATACGGCCACTAGGTCTTGCAGTACCGATACTGGATCTCAGATACCGCGTTGATTTTTCACATATAAAAGCAGCGTATCTCATCGACGTTCTTCCACATGGTGCAATCCAGTTCTTCAAGATATTAGCATTCATTTTCTCAATGATCCCAGTCCGCTTAGCATCGGTCATCCTCAGCTGCTTCGAAGCATAAACATCACTCTCCTTCCCGTTCTTCTAAGCGCAAAAGGAAATCACATCATACATCATCATCCTCATCAGATCGACATCGGTCTCGATGCCATCATCGATCCCGACGCACTTCCTCACCAAAAGACTTTTATGATTCAGACTTAGTTTAACTAAGAAGAAGGACACGGTAGTACATGAAGAAGGACATGGTACTACTTGAAAGGGTCCAGAGAAGAGCGACTAAGATGGTTAAGGAGCTGGAGGAGCGGCCGTACAGCGAAAGATTAGAGAAACTGGGCCTCTTCTCCCTCGAACAGAGGAGATTGAGAGGGGACATGATCGAAACATTCAAGGTACTGAAGGGGATAGACTTAGTAGATAAGGACATGTTGTTCACCCTTTCCAGGGTAGGGAGAACAAGAGGGCACTCTCTAAAGTTGATAGGGGATAGATTCTGTACAAATGTAAGGAAGTTCTTCTTCACCCAGAGAGTGGTAGAAAGCTGGTACGCTCTTCCAGAGGCTGTTATAGGGGAAAACACCCTCCAAGGATTCAAGATAAAGTTTGACAAGTTTCTGCTGAACAGGAACGTACGCTAGTGGGGCTAGTCTCAGTTAGGGTGCTGGTCTTGGACCAGAGGGCCGCCGCGTGAGCGGACTGCTGGGCATGATGGACCACTGGTCTGACTCAGCAGTGGCAGTTCTTATGTTCAGAGGTTGATATTCCAGAGTCTTCTACAGAGGCTTATGAAATGACTTCTGAGAAGTCTTCTCAATAATCTCCACAAAGAGTTAAGTCTCCCACCGAAAGGCTGTCTTTCACAAAATTAATTTGGCAATTGGACAAAGAGCTTCTAGTCATTAGAAGCAGATTCTGCTCATAGTACTGAGCTTAGAGCAGCCTTTGATCCACCAATATATTGGGAGTTTGTTTTGTTTTGGAGGGGGAGAGCAGGAAGAATAGGTTTTGTTTTCTATATAGTGGTGCAGAGAACTACTATTGAACTGTTGCGCTGGCCCCATTTTTCATAGGTTTTTTTTGTTGTTTTTTTTAAAGGTTGCCCTCCTCTGAATAAAGGGCCAAATGTTTGACTCAAAGGTCACATTTGTGACCTTTGCTAAATAGGGGGAAACCAGTGAAGTTCTATGGAGTAACGAGGGACTGAGCAGCAACAGGTTCCTAATGGAAAGTTTTTGTTCAGCCTGTGGCAGTAGCATGAATTCTGGCCCAGTGCAAGTGACACATTCTAACTGCAAAAGGCCAGGAACCATATCACCATTTCCAAATGGACAACAGCCTCCTATAGACCAGATGTGACCCATGGGCTATAAAGTCCTAGAAGTCAGTTTGTTGTATCTGCTTACTATCAGAACCCTGTAATTGCTTATCTACATCTGATAGCAGCAGAACAGTGCTCTGCTTGCTGTTTAGTAGATTTTCTTCTATAGCAGGGGTCTCAAAGTCCCTCTTTGAGGGCTGCAATCCAGTTGGGTTTTCAGGATTTCCCCAATGAATATGCATGAGATCTATGTGCATGCACTGCTTTCAATGCTTATTCATTGGGGAAATCCTGAAAATCCGACTGGATTGCGGCCCTCAAGGAGGGACTTTGAGATCCCTGCTCTATAGGGTTTTCCCCCCAGCTGTACTATATAGAATAGTTAACGAATGACCAACAGATCAAGAGCTTCTGTAGAAAGCTTTGGAAATGTACTTTTAACCAGTGCAAGTTATATAATCCACAGAAATAACCAGTGATGCATTAAAATTTTAGAGAGTGGTAAAGTGTAACCACTTCAAATATAAGTGGTATAAGAAATGTAAATAAAGTGAATGGGACAGTCATCCAGGACCCAAGCCTAAAGGACAAGGTCAGATTAATCATAAAGAGCAAAGATTCTAGAAAGGGGCGGATGGCTGGGATATACAGTTCATGATTTAAGGCAACTTTAATCCATCCCAGAGTTTGGTTTATCAGAGAACAATTAAAGGTGAACAATAAAACTTTTTCAAATTTATTTAATTCTTGATATACCACTCATCAAAAAAAAAAAAAAAATCTGAGCAGTTTACAATAAAATTGAATATATACTGGGAAATGACATAATCTACAAATGTATGCAGAAGGGAGGAAATACAATATATTTCCTTTAGTGTACTAGGTCTGGTTGAATTGATGGTAGAACTGCATACTTCTAGTGCAAGTGTCTACTAGGGCAAGGTTTCTCAGCACTTTCCTAGAGGCACACCTAGCTAGGCAGGCTTTTTGGAATTAGGTAAATCTGCATATATTGGATCTCCAATACTCTTTATCTCATGCAGATTATTTGTGTCCATTCTGAAAACAGAGTCTCTGGGTGTGGCCCAAGGACTTGACTGTGAACTTAACCTAGGTTACCAAACAACCTCTCAGTGCATGTATAAGAGGAATCCAAGCAATAAAACAACTTATTTAAATTACCTGTTTTTTCCTTTTGAAAAATATATTGATTTGTGATTGTTTTTTGGTTTTTTTTTCCCAACTCTTGAAACTTGTTCTTGCCATTCTTCTATTTCAGCATAGCTTTGTGGTACATCCTAACCTTTCAAGAGTTCTAGCAATTGAACTACTGGACAAAGTCAATAATCCAGATCACCATCAACATTATTGTGAAGCTGATGATGATGATATTGAGGTAAGGAAGCACCTTTGCTTTTCTTGCCCTAAATAGTGCCACTACCTCATAGTAGTAGCTCTTTGTCGTCAAGCTAGACAAAATGTTTAATCAATTTTCTTAAACATTGCAACAGCTAAAACATAAGACACTGACACATTAACTGAAGGGCACTGATTATTGTAGAACACAATAAGTAGATTACTTGAAAGTGAGAACAAGCAACACAACCAACTAAAAACTACTAGCCTCTGAAAAAGTGGATGACAACCACCAGGCAGATTTCATCGTTGGCCAGAAAGGTCAGTCACCAGGAAGATCCACAAGGATGTAGGTTCAGACCAAGGCTACTAACTGCAAAAAGTTTGAAAGAAGAACTAGGTTTTCAGACCAGCCTTAACTGGTCTGAACTGAGATCATCAGACAGTCAATTCTAGAGAAAAGGAACTGAAGGGATGTCTGATGAGTAATCTCTAATCACAAGACAAAAGGGACAGGCAAAGTTGACAGCACACCTTGGGATGACCTTTAAAGGCTTACAAGGGAGCATATACAGTGATTAGCAATGCTAGGTATGAGAGAATACCAGAGTAGGAAGCTAATAGAATTTTGAATTGTAACCTTTAAGAAATTGAAAGTGATGTTTTATTAACAAGGGTGTGACATGATCATGCTTGTAAGCATAAGCAAAGGTGTTTGAACACCCCCAGTATTCTCTCAGATTGAAAGCTGAAAACATACTGAAGGATTGCAGGGTTGTATAAACAGTAAAGCTCTTTTGTCTCCTAGCTATTGCTCTCCCTCTCCCTGCATCCTTTTGACTGGCTAGCTGACCAACTAGCTGAAGGGGAAGGTGGTGGCTGCTGCTGTTTGACTGACTGTGTCTGACCAGTGACCTTCAAGGAAAAGAGAAAACTGTTGCAGCTTATTGGATGGTTATGTATTACCCTTTGTACTGACTGCTGCTTCCTACTCTTTTTACAGCTCATGGGTAATACATAACCATCCAATAAGCTGCAACAGTTTTCTCTTTTCCTTGAAGGTCACTGGTCAGACACAGTCAGTCAAACAGCAGCAGCCACCACCTTCCCCTTCAGCTAGTTGGTCAGAAAGAAGAAAGATGCAGTAAAGCCCTATGAGAGGAGTAGTGGGGCTAGGAAGGGGTTCCTGCCTGGGAGATAGGCATCTGCTGTGAAGGATGGAAGATAAGTTTGGCTGATGGGCATATGACTGGGAGAGGAGTTGAGAGAAGGATAAGGGAAACAGAACATAGGACCGAGGAACAAGAGCAGAGGCACTTATAAATGGAGAATAGCTGTGTGGGCTTGGGAAAGGAGGAAGCAGAGAGGTGGTGAAAGGAAATATAAGTTATGATGAAGATAAAACATGAAAGGGAGAGAAAGAAGAGGGAAGAAAGTGACAGTAGATGAACTATGGAGAGACAGGCAATAGAGAAAAGGAAAGAGAAATCTTAAGGAAATAACAGAAGACAAGAAAAGAATTCTTCAAAGAAGGAATCTGAGAGTAGAGAGGAAACTTAAGAGAAGACCAGAAACAGGAACTTGTCCAAACCTTTCTTATACCCAGCTACACTAACTGCTGTTACCACATCCTCTGGTAATGAGTTTGAGTCTAATTATTCTTTGAATGAAAAAAATATTTCCTCATATTTGTTTTAAAAGTACTTGCATGTAATTTCATTGAGTGTCCCCTGGTTTTTGTACTTTTTGAAAGGGTGAAAAATTGATTCACTCTTATCCATTCTAAACCACTCAGGATTTTGTAGACCTCAGTCATGTCATATTTTCATCTTTTGCAGCCTGTGTTAGCTGTTCGACATACTATCCGCTCTACAAACAAGAGCTCCAGAGCAGAAAGGACGGCATCAGAAATCAATTGTGAGTTCCGTGAATCATTTTTGTATGTTTTCACTTGTTTGTCCAAGTAACATAAAAGTGAATATTTCTTTTTATTTAGCAACATTGACAACTGTGTTGTAAAACTTTCAGATGGCATGTTGTCTACTAGCCAACGTTTCATGGTAAGCAGCTGTTTCTTCAGGGTTTCCTGACCTCCACTTTCTTTACACACATTGAGCAAACAATGCAATGTGTGTAAAGAAAGTGGCGGTCAGGAAGCCCTGAAGAAATGGTTGTTTGCTGTGAAACATTGGCTAGTAGACAAGAAGCCACCTGAAAGTTTTACAACACAGTTGTCAATGTTGCTAAATTACATCTCAGTCCCACACTTAAAATTAGCATAGTGGCAATTGTATATTTTCCACAGAAGTTTTTTATGCCGATGATGTGGGTGGAGGAGGCTTGAGCATTTATGCCCTGCCGAAACAAACCTGAGGCTTTTTCGTCCGTTGAGTTAATACTCTCAGCCCTACGAGTGGAGCAAGTTTGTGATTATCACTTCTTTATTGAACCATCTTCAAACTTTATCCCAGATTTTATCACCGGGTTTAAGAAGTGGTCTTCATTAATTTTGATCCAAATAGGTGAAGGAGAGTTCTCAAATATCTGCCCAGACTTTAGATCACTGTTCTTGTACTATGTGCTAGTTATGTTCACCCTTTAGATAATTCTGTTAACTGTATTGAACTAATAGATATATAGCGGTATATAAATACAATTTTATGTTATGTTCCCATGCAAGACCACAACAATGCTGATCATTGTTTGTTGATGACATCCACCCTACCAGTCTTTTCGGGTGTTTTCTCAAGGGGGTAGGCATTTCTAAATACATTCTCTTTGTCTGTTGAGAAATGCATAGGAACAGAGAAGCCCCCTGTAAACCAGCATGCTATGATTTTGTCTTTATTATATGATCAGACAATCAGAAATACGATTAAGATGAGTCTTGATGAAGACCAATGGAGGGAGAAAAAGGATTAGTGGGATAGAGCTAGAATATTGGCTAGTACCAAAGTTAACTATAACATTTTCTACCCCTGACAATTCAGATGAAGTATATTTTATTTCAATAATTGCATTTCATGACTTTTTTTCTTTTTTTCTCAAATTTTACAGTTGATAAACTACAGTTTGAACCCCCTTTGCGTAAAGAAACAGAAGCTCGTGATGAAATGGTAAAGCTGCTTTTTCTGTTATCATTTGGCCAATTTGTTTTTAGGAAAGTTCTCTAGGGACCACAGAATTATAGGATAATTGATTGACTCAGTAACGTTGTCTGAATTTTGTTCCTTAAGCTAATGAAGGCTTGTGAGTGTACTTGAGGTAGCAATTTTGAGCTTTTGAGATGGAAGAAGTCATAGCAAAAATTCAGTGGCAGCATCTTCTAGCAAGACTTAGGCTTTGCACTGCAGTAGCCCTACTGTGGATGGTCCCTTTGTTAAGAATGATTTGGCTGAGTTGGGGAGGGAGTGGTATAAAAAAAGATGGAAAAAAAACTCCTGAGTATTTGGAAAAGTAGACTCTGTAGCCCAATGAAGATTTGTTCTTATTTTGCTGGGAAGCCTACTGGAGTGGGAGGAAACTACCAGACCCCAAACAAATTATAGGATAATATTATATGATAAATCATAGGCCAAAGTAACTAGCTTAAGCTGAAAACATTTATTTTGCAGCATACATCTGAATAAATGAATTTGGTAATCACTGATGGAGAAAACATGTCATGTCTGGATGCTTGTCAAGGGGATTCATTCCCATTCCTTAATTCAAAAGGGCATTCATGAGCAGCCAATGCCATCTTGAAGAATGTTTAATCGTTAAAGTAATGAGGCTAGTGCTAAAATACTAAAGTCCTAGAAATTAATAGTGAAGTAGGCTATTATCAGCAGTTGATATCTCCTGGTTGCTGCTAATCAGAACAAGTAAATCCTGTACCTTTAGTTTGCTCATATACCCTTCAGCATATGGAGTAATATGGTCATAATGTTGCAGAGGATTATTTTCTTTAGAAGGTAGCATTGCAACATTTGCATACCTGTTACAGGTATAATTCACTCAGATCCTCAGAGCATTTTATAAAACAGAAATAAAATAAATTAACAATAAACTAGATAAAATAAGTGACTGGCTTCACACAAATAAACTCTCTCTCAACATCGATAAATCCTGCGGCCTCCTATTTCCTATTAAAAATAGTGAGTCACTATTAGGAAAGATTTTTATCAAATCCACCGCCATAAAAATTGAAACAAAAATAAAATTACTGGGAGTAATCATCAATAAGGACCTTACTTTCCACGATCACATCAGCTCGGTGGTAAAAATATGTTTTTACAAGCTTCGCTTTATTCGTTCTCTAACTTCTATTCTAGACACGGACGCTATCAAAACTTTGGTTCATTCCTTAGTTATCTCCCACCTTGATTACTGCAACTCTCTATATAACGGAATTCTCCAAAAAGAAATCTGACGTTTACAGTTAATCCAAAACACGGCAATAAAACTTATATACAAACTAGGTAAATATGATCACGTCACCCCTCTCCTGAAAGAAGCACATTGGCTTCCCATTACACATCATGTTACTTATAAAACCATCCTGCTGACCTTCAAATTAAACTCTCCTATCAGCCTTCCTACCTTGATAGGCTTCTTATTCCATAATGCCCAACACGGACACTTAGATCAGCAGACCAGAATTTCCTTTCAATTCCCTCTATAAAGGATTTTTTCTACATTAGAAAAACAAATTTTTCAGTAGTTGCCCCAACATTGTGGAATGCTCTGCCACATCAACTCCGTCATGAGAAACAACTTGATAGATTCAAGATAAGCCTAAAGACTTTCTTATTTCGAGATGCTTTCAACTGCTCTTGAAGCATCTCCTTCCCACTCAACCAACCGCTTCTATGAAGCGATCCTATCCTAAATGTTTTATCCTTTCCCTCCATTTTCTTTCAATCTCCATTTTTTTTCTCTCTCTCTTTCTTTTCTTCTTCTAATTATGTAACTTTACCCCTCCCTTCCCCTCTTACCATCACTCTCAAGTTCGTCCTGTTCATGTCCTTAATGTACACTTTTATCAACTCCTTTTATAAATATAATCTTTTATCTCTATTTTTAACATTTTACTGTAAACCGGCTAGATACCAGTTGATGGTCGGTATATTAAAAATTAATAAACTTGAAACACACTTAGAATACTATTTTTTTAAATTTAAAATTATTTATAACCTGCCTATCTACAAATCTGCCTATCTACAAATCTAGACGAGGAACAATAAACATACAAATATAAAGTTTTATATTTGTAACAAAAATAGTGTCTGTCTAGTTCAGCACCTGAGGTGCATTCTATAGCCTGTCCCAGTTAGAAAGCTTTCAAATAAAGATACTTGGACTTAATGCCTAAAAAACTTCACCAAAATATTTTAAGAGATTTAATTGTGACTATTTGGAGTAAAACAAATCTCAAAGAGCTGGAATATCTAATAGAGAAAATTGACTTTTCAAAGAGTAAATCACCTGGACTACTTGGCATAAACTCCAGAGTACTGAAAGCTCAAAAGTGAAATTACAGACCTATTAGCAATTAGTAACCTAGCTTTAAAATCTAGTACTAACATAGCACCGGTTTTTAAAAAAATGGTTCTGGGGTAATCCAGACAACTACAGACCAATACATTAGCTTGGATGGTAGGCAAAATAGTACAAAATATTGTGAAAAATAAAATTCTCTGAGGGGGGCCAGCAGGCCTTCATATTCTCACAGCTGGGTGATGTCATCTGGCACAGCCCAGCATGGTGAGGAAGGGCCTCTGGCCTCCGAGGGTCCTCTGTACCCCATGAAGTGGAATTCTTTTTTTTTTTTTTTTTTGAATCTTTATTGAGTTTCTAAAGCTAACAAAAATGCAATACAGTATCTATACAAATAATATTAATCGAGGGGTGACCCGGGAAACTACAGGCCGGTAAGTTTGACCTCGGTTCCGGGAAAGATGATGGAAGCACTGATTAAGGACACCATCTGCGATCACATAGAAAGCAATGGGTAGCTGAAGGTAAGCCAGCACGGCTTCTGCAAGGGGAGGTCATGCCTCACAAACTTGCTGTACTTCTTTGAGGGAATAAACAGCCAGATGGATAAAGGGGAATCCATAGACATCATTTACCTGGACTTCCAAAAAGCCTTTGACAAGGTACCCCACGAACGGCTGCTAAAGAAACTGTGGAACCACGGGGTGCAAGGGGATATCCACCGATGGATCAAACACTGGCTGGCAGGCAGAAAACAAAGGGTTGGAGTAAAGGGCCATTACTCAGAATGGCAAAGGGTCACGAGTGGAGTCCCACAGGGGTTGGTTCTGGGACCGCTTCTGTTCAATATATTTATTAACGACTTGGAGACAGGGACGAACTGTGAGGTTATTAAATTTGCAGACGACACCAAACTCTATAGCAGGGTTAGAACCAAGGAAGACTGTGAAGACCTGCAAAGGGACTTAACGAGACTGGAGGACTGGGCAAAAAAATGGCAAATGAGTTTTAACACTGAGAAATGCAAAGTCATGCATGTAGGGAAAAAGAACCCGATGTTCAACTATAAAATGGGGGGATCATTGCTGGGGGTGAGCAACCTTGAAAGAGACCTGGGGGTGATGGTGGACACAACATTGAAAGCATCAGCACAATGTGCGACAGCCTCAAAGAAAGCGAACAGAATGTTGGGTATCATCAAAAAGGGTATCACGACCAGGACGAAGGAAGTCATTTTGCCGCTGTATCGGGCAATGGTGCGCTCGCATCGGGAGTACTGTGTCCAATACTGGTCACCGTACCTCAAAAAGGACATGGCGGTACTTGAGGGAGTCCAGAGAAGAGCAACAAAACTGATAAAAGGTATGGAAAACTTCTCATACGCTGACAGATTGGAAATGCTGGGGCTGTTCTCCCTGGAAAAACGGAGACTTAGAGGAGACATGATAGAAACCTTCAAAATCATGAAGGGCATAGAGAAGGTAGACAGGGACAAATTCTTCAGGCTGTGGGGAGCCACAAGTACAAGGGGGCACTCGGAGAAATTGAAAAAGGACAGGTTTAGAACAAATGCTAGGAAGTTCTTTTTCACTCAGAGGGTAGTAGACACATGGAACGCGCTCCCGGAGGCTGTGATAGGCCAGAGCACGCTGCATGGGTTCAAGGAGGGTCTAGATAGGTTCCTAAAAGAAAAGGGGATTGAGGGGTACAGATAGAAGTGGAGGAAGGTTACAGGAGTAGTCAGAAACCACTTCATAGGACGTGGACCTGATGGGCCGCCGTGGGAGCGGACCGCTGGGCAAGATGGACCTCTGGTCTGACCCAGCGGAGGCAACTTCTTATGTTCTTATATATGCATTTCTAATCAATCAAAATCCATACAACATTAAAAAAAACCCCACCCAACCAATATTTCATAAGGGAATAGAAACATACAAAAGAAATACCCCCCTCCCGCCCCCTGGGTGTGTGTGCATTATACCAACAGAAATAAAGGAAAAGGCAACTATAATGAATCCATAAAAGACGTCAAAGGGCCCCAAATTAACTTGAATCTCTTAGTATGCCCCAGCATATCAGCATTCATCTTTTTAAATCTATAACTTAAATATAAATTTGCCCACCAAAAATTAAAGTTAAGGCGATCCCAGTTCTTCCAATTGCGAGTAACCATTTTGGCCTTTATATCTGTCCAATGAAGTGGAATTCTTATTAACTAACTGATGTCAATACTTTATATGCAGGCCTGTCCTGCATTTCTATTTCAACCTGCTTATGTTTCATTTATCAAAGAAGCAGGCTGAGGCCCTGCTGGACACTAAGGCTTTGCTGGAAGAATACAGGCCTGTCATGTATATGAGCAAGAAAGATATATGGTTCCTGGTACAGAGAAGCACAGAAAAACAAGCCTTTATGTAAAGATATAGGCTTTAGGTTTTAAGAATGTACTGAACTTTTTACCTAAAACGGACCCTGGCCAAATAAGGCAAGACAGTAATATAGGAAAAAATGTGGAATTGTATAAGGACTGGCCATATATGGATAAGCGCAGCTATGGTTACCGGAATATGATAGGACAGGGCAGATAGTAGCATCTTTGCAATATGAGACAAGCCTTGATTGGCACAAGAGTAAAAGGTGTAACTATGAGAGAAGATTATAAAAATCGATGCATGCCCTTTGTTTAACTAGAGATGATTACTTACAGCTAGATATTTTAGCATCTGTCTGTATGATTTTTCTAATGATCTCTCCAGTGAATTACAATTGAGACAATATGTTTTTTAACATGTTATTGTTTTACATTTGATACTTTGCTTAAATAAAATATTGTCTGATTTTGGGTAATACATTGCACGTCTGTGTGGTTTTTGGAGTCAGCCTGTGAAGGGCTTTGGCAGCAAGCTCTTCAATAGATACTTGCTAGCAAAATTTATGTAGAAGAATTTTGCAGTGACACACCACACCAAAGCATGAGCACTGGTCCCTCAGTCCTATAACATAGATTAAAGAATACAACTTCAAGGGGAAGGTGTATGGGTATATGAGAATATTTGGTCTATTGTGGCAGTCATAAATATTAGTTACCTGCTTGTTTGGCTAGGGGTCATCACCAGTGATTGGGGGAACAATTGTGCTTACCTCTGTGGTCTATGAGACCATTTCAAAAGTCATTTCATTTTGCTGTTTAGTTGGCACATCTTGTACATGCAGTTTTGTGAAATCACACTTAAGACACATTTGCCAGCACTTTCACATAATGCCAACTAATTTGTCTCTCTCATGTTTTTGAAGTGGCTGTTGCCACTAGATTTGCAGGGAAATTGTATTTTCCACCCTTCTTATAATATTTATTGAAGAAACCACATTTGGCAGAGCCTTTTGTAAAATACTTGAAATTGTGTAAGTCTCAACCTCAATGTCCCAGTTCATACTTAAACCCAGGGCAGGATTAAGTCTTCGAGGGCCCCTAGGCAAACAAGTACCGTATTTTCACGCAAATAACGCGCACCCGTATAAAACGCGCACACGGGTATAGCGCGCAGAAATCACGCTGATATGTACAAAAACTTTGGTATACCGCGCTCACGGGTATACCGCGCATGCTGCCCGACGCTCCTTTCGCCCGCCCTGACTTTCCGTGCGCTGTCCCGACTCTCCGTTCACCCCCCCTGACTTCCGTGCACTGTCCCCCCTTGAAGGTCTGTCCCCATCCTGAAAGCCTGATGCCCCCCCCCCGACGTCCGATACATCCCTCCCCCCGAAGGACCGCCGATTCCCCAACAATATCGGGCCAGGAGGGAGCCCAAATCCTCCTGGCCACGGCGACCCCCTAACCCCACCCCGCACTACATTACGGGCAGGAGGGATCCCAGGCCCTCCTGCCCTCGACGCAAACCCCCCTCCCCCCAACGACCGCCCCCCCCAGCCGACCCGCGACCACCCTGGCGACCCCCACGACCCCCCCACCCCCCTTCCCCGTACCTTTGGTAGTTGGGCCAGAAGGGAGCCCAAACCCTCCTGGCCACGGCGACCCCCTAACCCCACCCCGCACTACATTACGGGCAGGAGGGATCCCAGGCCCTCCTGCCCTCGACGCAAACCCCCCTCCCCCCCAACGACCGCCCCCCCCCCAAGAACCTCCGACCGCCCCCCCAGCCGACCCGCGACCCCCCTGGCGACCCCCACGACCCCCCCACCCCCCTTCCCCGTACCTTTGGTAGTTGGCCGGACAGACGGGAGCCAAACCCGCCTGTCCGGCAGGCAGCCAACGAAGGAATGAGGCCGGATTGGCCCATCCATCCTAAAGCTCCGCCTACTGGTGGGGCCTAAGGCGCGTGGGCCAATCAGAATAGGCCCTGGAGCCTTAGGTCCCACCTGGGGGGCGCGGCCTGAGGCACATGGTCGGGTTGGGCCCATGTGCCTCAGGCCGCGCCCCCAGGTGGGACCTAAGGCTCCAGGGCCTATTCTGATTGGCCCACGCGCCTTAGGCCCCACCAGTAGGCGGAGCTTTAGGATGGATGGGCCAATCCGGCCTCATTCCTTCGTTGGCTGCCTGCCGGACAGGCGGGTTTGGCTCCCGTCTGTCCGGCCAACTACCAAAGGTACAGGGAAGGGGGGTGGGGGGGTCGTGGGGGTCGCCAGGGGGATCGCGGGTCGGCTGGGGGGCGGTCGGAGGTTCTTGGGGGGGGACGGTCGTTGGGGGGGAGGGGGGTTTGCGTCGAGGGCAGGAGGGCCTGGGATCCCTCCTGCCCGTAATGTAGTGCGGGGTGGGGTTAGGGGGTCGCCGTGGCCAGGAGGGTTTGGGCTCCCTTCTGGCCCGATATTGTCGGGAAGTCGGCGGTCCTTCGGGGTGGGGGTGCGAGTGGTCCTGCCGGGGGGGGGATGTATCGGACGTCGGGGAGTCGGCCGGGCAAGAGGGCTTGGGCTCCCTCTTGCTCCGATCGTGGATGCGGGTGCGGGTGGGAGCGCGTGCGAGCGGTCGTTCGGGGTGGGGGTGCGAGTGGTCCTGCCGGGGGGGGGATGTATCGGACGTCGGGGAGTCGGCCGGGCAAGAGGGCTTGGGCTCCCTCTTGCTCCGATCGTGGATGCGGGTGCGGGTGGGAGCGCGTGCGAGCGGTCGTTCGGGGTGGGGGTGCGAGTGGTCCTGCCGGGGGGGGGGGGTGTATCGGACGTCGGGGAGTCGGCCGGGCAAGAGGGCTTGGGCTCCCTCTTGCTCCGATCGTGGATGCGGGTGCGGGTGGGAGCGCGTGCGAGTGGTCGTTCGGGGTGGGGGTGCGAGTGGTCCTGCTGGGGGGGTGAGTCGGGCGGGGTGGGAACTATGTTTTAAAACTTTTGTATACCGCGCTCACGCATATAACGCGCGAGGGGTATGCGCGGTAGGTAAAAACGCGTATAACGCGCGCGTTATATGCGTGAAAATACGGTACACTGGGCCCCCTGGCCCTGCCCCACCCATGTCCCATCTTGCCCCGCCCCCATTTACCTGTTTTCTTATTTTTTAATGCTTTTTATTAAATGATTATATATATATATCCCTTTTTTATTGTAATAAATCTACAATGAATCAATAAAAAAATAGTTTGTTTCATTCAAAATGATGACTTTCTATGCAGGTAGATAGCGGTTTTTAGCGCTGGGAGCTGCACTGATTGCCTCACGCTGCTCCCGATGCTCATAGGAACTCCTGGCATTAAAAACTGCTAGCGCTGTTTAGTAAAAGGGTTACATAATGTAGATAAATAATAAAGCAATAGGACAAACCACTAATGATTATAATCATAATAAAAAGCAAAATACCAAAGAATTAACAGACTACAGGAGAGGAAAACATGGAGTATACTATATGTGAAGATGGAAGCATGGATAAGATGACACAGAAGTAGTGCATAGTGAATGAGTAGACCATGAAGATTGTGAGCAATGAGCACCATAAGTGCCATATTGATTAAACTAGTGAGAAAAAGGCAAAAAAAGACAATACCTTGAAGAATAGCAGAGTACAGAACTTACTACTGAAAAAAACTCTGCAAGCATATAAGGAGGAAGAAACTGGTAAATTATGTCAGTATGTAAAAAGACTAAAACTAAAAAGAAAAGAATAGAAGGGAGATTAAACTAACCAAATTATAACATCAAAGAGTCCCTTACTTAAATAAAAAAATGGTGATGCTATGGGACAATGCAAAATGAAATTGAAACCAAAAAATAACAAAAAAAAAAAATGGGGGGAACGTAGATAAATCAAAATGCCATATGTATTCAGAACCCATAGATATTACTTTTAACTGATAGACCATATGAAGAGCCGCTGGTAAAGCCCAAAAAAAGAGCAGTAAAATATCTGCATACCGTGTTGTACTGAAAGAGCCCTCGGTCAAAAGCTAAAAATAAACACAACTCTACTGAATACAAAGCCGATCGGTTGTAAAGTGAAAATTATAAGACACTCTTTTAAAACAAAATTACAAAAGCCAATTTAAACCGGAGATTTATAAAAAATGAAACATATTGGGCTCATACCTTTGTTTGAAGAACGGCAGCAATGTAAAATGAAAATGAAACTGGCAGGAAAAAACCTTATGGACTTTTTCCACTTTAGAAGATGAGAGGGGGCTTAATCGAGATCGCAAGCTCAGGTGGGAGCAAGAAGCAAGGGAGGAGGGGGGGCGCTTTGCCGTTAAAAAAACCCAAAAACCTGAGTTTGTTTCTTCAGCGGGCCCCCCCCCTGACTATTTCAGGCCCTAGGCATGTGCCTAGTTGGCCTATTAGGTAATCTGGCTCTGCTTAGACCCCTGTGCAAAATTGGGCTTATTTTCCTATATTAAGCCTTCAGTTTAGAAAATCGACTTGGAAATTACTTCATAAACCAATTGCTTACCTCTACTTTCTGTTCCCTATAATTTTTCCTTTCTTGGTTTGATGTAATACCCTTTTATCCACAATCTTTACGTAAAAATGGAAAATTTCCAAGGCTATTTAAGCCAAAATAAATTAGTAGTCAGTGAATCACAATTCACTGTGGATGTGGTTGAATCTAGCTGGAAGAGAGTGCACAACCACAGAAGGAAATTGTAATTCATTGCATTTTTTCCTATGACTGCTGGTGACTTTAAATTTTTTTTCAAGATAGTTGTGAAACATAAAGGTAAGGAACTGAATGATCTACAAAAATTATAAAAACTAATTCTAGTTTTCAAATATATTTTATAATACTGAGTTCAGGACCTTGTTAATAGATTAAGTTCCTAGCCTACTTTTCAATTGCAGCTTTCAAAACTGGTGGTGAAAGTCTTGTTTTCCAGGCCCCCGTCCAACTTCTAGAGCTAAAAACCTGGTTAAAAACTCTATGCTAGAGCTTGTTTGTTGATTCAATTTCTTCAGTTATTAAGCATGTTTTTTGTATCTCTTCAGCTTCTGAATCGAGAAGATAACTTCCTTTCACAATGGAATCCTTTTGTTGATGGGAGCAGTAGCAACAAGTAAGTTTTTGTTTTTTGTTGGTAGTGATTTATTTTTTTTTATCCTATAAAGTAGTCATCACTACTTCATTGTTCTTGAAAAAATAAACAGCAATCAGTTCTTTAACCTTTTCCTATCGTAATAAATTTTACGTTACGCTGGTTCCAATCGTAATTATTTTAGCAAAGTTTTGCATTATTCACCGTTATCATTTACAGCTATTGTAAACATAATGTAAATAAGTCATAAGTCTGTAAATTCAAATATTTTGTGTTCCTGGCTCTTTATTAGTCCATACAGACTGTTTATCCACGATGGCAATGACATTTTTGGAATGTTCTGTCATCCGGGACAAATGATAGGAAAAGGTTAATTTAGACTAGTAATCTATGCATTTATCCCCTAAATGTGCTGGAAAAGCTCTTATCCCAGGACAAGCAGGCAGCATATTCTTGACTGATGGGTGACGGCACCGACGGAGCCCCGGTACGGACACTTTTAGAGTGATTGCACTCTAAGAACTTGGAAAGTTCTAGAGGCCGCACCGCGCGTGCGCGAGTGCCTTCCCGCCCGACACAGGCGTGCGGTCCCCAGTTTCTTAGTTTCCGCGGAGCTAAGAAGACGTGTGTTCAACGGCTGTTGAACAATTTTTGTATTTTTGCCTTCCACGCTCGCGTAAACCCTTTGGGAAATATCTTTTCCCTCATTTTTTCTTTTCTTTTCTTTTATTTAAAAAAAAAAAAAAAAAAAATTCTATTAGTAATTTTTTCCTTTTCTTTCGGTTTCGCCCCGGCGGGGCCTATTGCCACTATCGAAGCCTCGGGCTTCGATTTGGCTGAAGCCGTTTTTCCATTCATGCCCCCTCAACCCGGGTTTAAAAAGTGCCAGCGGTGCGCTCGGCCAATTTCACTAACAGACCCACATAACTGGTGTCTGCAGTGTCTTGGTCCGGATCATCGAGCGTCAACTTGTACCCGCTGCGCATCGTTAAAGAAAAGGACTCTGAAAAACCGCCAGATCCAACAGCGGTTGCTTTTCGGTGCCGAGATGTCCGACTCCGCTACACCGGCACCGACATCGGTTCCATCGCAGTCGGCACCTTCTTCGTCGACACCGCGCCGGCGTCGCACCCTCCAGGTAAGCCGGCTAAGAAGCCTTCCCCGCTGGAGCGTCCTCCGGTCTCCACTGCAGTGAGCCCAATCCTGCCGACCGTGAAACGCCAGCGGAAGTGCTCCGCTCCGATTGAAGTTAGCCCTTCGACATCGGGTTCTTCTTCGGAGTGTAGAGCGGCACCTAAGGTACCGCAGAAGAAAAAAGCGGTACCGGTGCCTTCCGTAGATGAGCGCATTGCTGCCGTCTTGCAGGTGCAGCTCCGGGAACAACTTCAAAAGCTAATCCCTGCTATTTTAACCCCGATCCTTCCAGAACCGGTCCGGTCTGAGCCACCGGTACCGATAGTGGAGCAACCTTCAATTCTTGTATCCACTCCCTCGGTGCCGGTGCACTCGGCCTCATCGACATCGATGCCACTTCTTGCACCGGAACCGAGGCATCAGTCGGTACAGACTTCGGCACCGGTGCAACAAGTGACATCTCCCGGTACCGTGTCGATGAGATCGGGTAAGTCGGTACGCAAATCCCGACATTTGGAACCTTCGACTCCAGAGTCCCGGGATCGTACATCTCATGTAAGAGACCCTGATCTGTGGGGAGACTCTGAAGAACCATTCCTTTCAGAAGGTGAATGTTCTTCTGACGAAGAGGATTCTGCGTTGCCTGATCCTTCTTCAGGACAGGAGTCCACATCTTTTACATCTTTTTTGAAAAATATGTGTGACTCCATGTCTATTCCTTTGGAGGCTGAGTCTAAAAAATCTAAAGCTTTTTTGGACGCTCTTGATTTTGACCAGCCTCCTAAGGAATTCTTGAAGCTCCCTCTGCACGATATATTAAGGGAGACATTTTATAAGAATTTGGAGACTCCTCTTACAATTCCTGGAGCTCCCCGTAAGCTTGATTCCTTGTACAAGGTGATTCCTATCCCTGGATTCGATAAACCCCAGCTTCCTCACGAATCCTTGTTAGTGGAATCTACCCTGAAAAAATCTTCAGGAGCTAGTGTGTATGTTTCTGTACCTCCTGGCAGAGAAGGTAAGGCAATGGACAAATTTGGTAAGAGGCTTTACCAAAATGCAATGTTGGCCAATAGATCTGGCAACTATGCATTCCATTTTTCTTTTTATCTCAAACACCTCCTTACCACCATGGCCTCTTTTGAAAAGTACCTTCCCCAACGAAAACAGCAGGCTTTTCATCAATGCTCTTCTTCGCTATTTCAGCTGCGAAAATTTATGGTTAGATCTATCTATGATACCTTTGAGCTAACCTCAAGAGCTACAGCTATGTCTGTAGCTATGCGTAGGCTTGCCTGGCTTCGGGTATCCGAACTTGATGTTAACCATCAAGATCGGTTAGCCAATGCACCATGCCTGGGGGATGAGCTTTTTGGGGATTCCATGGACTCGACTACCCAAAAGCTCTCAGCCCATGAGACACGTTGGGATACTCTGCTCAAAAATAAAAAGAAGCCTCCTACTACAAGGCCTTTCAGACAGCAGTCGGCTTATCAACGCCGCTTTGCAGCTAGACCATTGCAGACACCTTCCCAACCACCTAGACGTCAACGCCAACCACAACGTCAACCTCCCAGGTCTCAACAACAACAACAGCCTGTGAAGCCACCTCCACAACCTAAGTCACAACCCTTTTGACTTAGTTCTCCAAAGCATAGCCAGCATTCAAATTTCCACCCACCTTCCTCAACCCATAGGTGGTCGTTTATCTCTTTTCCTCAGCCGATGGAAAATCATCACATTGGACCAATGGGTCCTCAACATCATCCATCACGGCTACTCTCTCAACTTTCAAACTCTGCCGGCTCTAAGTCCACCAAAAGAGTCTGCTTTGAACTCCCCTCAATCTGTACTTCTAGTTCAAGAAGTTCAATCTCTCCTTCGCTTAAATGCAATAGAGGAAGTTCCCCCAGATCAACAGGGACAAGGGTTCTACTCCCGTTATTTTCTAGTCCCCAAAAAAACAGGAGATCTAAGACCCATTCTAGATCTTCGAGATCTCAACAAATGTTTGGTAAAAGAAAAATTCAAAATGCTTTCTTTAGCCACTCTGTACCCTCTTCTCAATCAAAACGACTGGCTATGCTCCCTCGATCTCAAAGAAGCTTACACTCACATTCCGGTCAATCTGACCTCCAGGAAATATCTTCGGTTCATGATCAATCATCATCATTACCAATACAAGGTGCTACCCTTCGGTCTTGCCTCCTCTCCAAGGGTGTTCACCAAATGTCTCATTGTGGTTGCAGCTTTTCTTCGCTCTCACCATCTCCAGGTCTTTCCTTACCTGGACGACTGGTTGATCAAAGCTGCCTCAGCTCAGTCAGTTCTTCTGGCCACGAATCAAACCATCCTCTTTCTTCAAATCCTGGGATTCGAGATCAATCTTCCAAAATCTCACCTCATCCCCACTCAAAGACTTCAGTTCATTGGAGCAATACTGGACACAATCCTCATGAGATCATTCCTTCCACCCAATCGTCTTCAAACCCTCCAATTTCTCTGTCAGCAGGTACTGTCTCAAAGCTCCATATCTGCCAAACAAATGATGATTCTTTTGGGTCACATGGCCTCCACAGTTCACGTCACTCCCCTTGCGCATCTTCACCTGCGCACGCCCCAATGGACCTTAGCCAACCAGTGGTCCCAGGCGACAGATCCTTGCTCACGACACATATCTGTGACATCATCTCTTCGTCGATCTCTGCAATGGTGGTTGATATCCTCAAATCTATCCAGAGGTCTTCTATTTCATCTGCCTCAGCACCAGCTTGTCATCACCACCGATGCATCCCCTTATGCTTGGGGAGCACATTTGGACGAGTTTCAAACTCAAGGGTTTTGGACACCTCAGGAAATGAAACATCACATCAATTTCCTGGAACTCAGAGCAATGTTTTATGCCCTCAAAGCATTTCAGCATCTTCTCTTTCCTCAGGTACTTCTACTTTGCACAGACAATCAGGTTGCGATGTATTACATCAACAAACAGGGTGGGACAGGCTCTCGCCTATTATGCCAGGAAGCCCAGAGAATCTGGACTTGGGCCACAGATCACCACTTGTTCCTGAAAGCGATCTACATCCAGGGGGAGCAGAACTCATTAGCGGACAAACTCAGCAGAGTTTTACAACCACACGAATGGACTCTCGATCCATCGACCTTGCAGTCCATCTTCGATCAGTGGGGCACTCCTCAAGTGGACCTCTTTGCAGCCCCTCACAATCACCAACTGCCCAGCTTCTGCTCCAGACTCTACACTCCCCACCGTCTGGCAGCGGATGCATTCCTCCTAGATTGGTCCAATCTGTTCCTGTATGCTTTCCCTCCACTTCCACTCATGTTACGCACATTGTTCAAGCTCAAGAGGGACAAAGCCACCATGATTCTAATCGCTCCAAGATGGCCCAGGCAGCATTGGTTCTCCCTTCTACTTCAACTCAGTTCCAGGGATCCTTTTCTGCTTCCAATATTTCCTTCTCTGCTTACACAGCAACAGGAGACCCTTCTACATCCCAACCTCCAGTCGCTACACCTGACAGCTTGGTATCTCTCGGGCTGACTTCACATGATTCTCTACTGTCTCAGCCCGTCCGTTCTGTCCTGAATGCCTCCAGGAAACCGACCACTCTTCAGTGTTACCTCCAGAAGTGGACAAGATTTTCTTCTTGGTGTCTTCTGCATCATCATAATCCCACATCTCTTTCAGTAGAATCATTCTTGGATTACTTACTTTTTCTGTCTGACTCTGGCCTCAAATCTACCTCCGTCAGAGTTCATCTCAGTGCTATTGCGGCTTTTCATGAGCCAGTCCATGGAAAACTCCTTTCAACTCATCCCCTGGTCACCAGATTCATGCGAGGTCTCTTTAATTTAAAACCTCCTATTAAAGCTCCTCCTGTAGTCTGGGATCTTAATGTGGTTCTATCCGCTTTAATGAAGCCTCCATTTGAACCTTTGGCGAATGCCTCTTTCAAGTTCCTCACTTGGAAGGTGCTTTTCCTTATTGCTCTCACCTCTGCCAGGAGGGTCAGTGAGCTCCATGCACTAGTTTCTGACCCACCTTTCACAGTCTTTCATCATGACAAGGTGGTTCTGCGTACACATCCAAAGTTTCTTCCTAAGGTTGTTTCTGAATTCCATCTCAATCAATCCATTGTTCTGCCTGTCTTCTTTCCGAGGCCTCACTCTCATTCTGGTGAGCAGGCTCTACATACTTTGGACTGTAAGCGGGCTTTGGCTTACTATTTAGACCGTACTAAGCCCCACAGATCATCTCCTCAACTCTTTCTGTCCTTTGATCCGAATAAATTAGGACATCCTGTTTCTAAACGTACGTTGTCCAATTGGCTTGCAGCGTGCATTTCATTCTGTTATGCTCAGACCGGACTGACTCTGGAAGGTTCTGTCACGGCACATAGGGTCCGAGCTATGGCAGCATTTGTAGCGTTCCTCCGTTCCACTCCTATTGAGGAAATCTGCAAAGCTGCCACTTGGTCCTCAGTTCATACTTTTACATCTCATTATTGTCTGGACGCTTTCTCCAGACGGGATGGACACTTCGGCCAATCTGTTTTGCAAAATTTGTTTTCCTAATGGCCAACCTTCCCACCATCCCTCTTTTTGTTAGCTTGGAGGTCACCCATCAGTCAAGAATATGCTGCCTGCTTGTCCTGGGATAAAGCACAGTTACTTACCGTAACAGGTGTTATCCAGGGACAGCAGGCAGATATTCTTGCGTCCCACCCACCTCCCCGGGTTGGCTTCTTAGCTGGCTTATCATAACTGGGGACCGCGCGCCTGTGTCGGGCGGGAAGGCACTCGCGCACGCGCGGTGCGGCCTCTAGAACTTTCCAAGTTCTTAGAGTGCAATCACTCTAAAAGTGTCCGTACCGGGGCTCCGTCGGTGCCGTCACCCATCAGTCAAGAATATCTGCCTGCTGTCCCTGGATAACACCTGTTACGGTAAGTAACTGTGCTTTATCAACCAGTCTAGTTTAAGTGAGCATTTTCCATTGTTAAGTGATCAAGCAGGTTAACTAATGGACTGACCTAATAATGCAACATAACATATACCAATAGCGAAAATGAGAAATCCACATTATAATTTCATGTTGAGCTTCTGCTACTCAGATAATATACTGGCTAAACAGTTCTCACACTGTTTTTTGTCCTTATTTGTTTTATGCTAACTTTGAACATGCTGTAACAGATGTGCTCTTTACTTGATTGGTCTCCTGTTGCTCCCGAAGCCCTGCCCACTTGTGGTACCATTGAGTGACATTGCAGATGCCTTTAAAGCTCTTTCTGGTGGCAGCGATCACGGTGCACACTGAAGGAGTACACACAAGAGCAGGGCATGCTCCTTGGGCAATAACTCATGCAACCATCTTTCCCTCATTCTTTGCATCCTATATGATATCGCCTTTCCATCCTCTTCTTATTCACATTGCTCCTCACCCAGGTACATGTTCTCTTTGTTTCTACTAGTTATGTCTCTAATCCCTGCTTTCTTGGGACACTGCTCAGTTTACCTTCCTCCTGTCCCTTGACCACGCTCCCTCCTTCAATGCCTCTCCTTATCTCCCAAAGCTTTCTCACTGAAGCATCAGTTTCCCTCCTTTTCCTTTCTGCCCTGCTTCTGAATTGTAGATCACTTCACTTTTTCTGAGACTCGGTTCTTCAGACTGAAATTGCCTCAAAGGTTCCTTTAACAATCCTCTCATCTCCATGAGCATCTTTGTTATAGGGACCTCCACCCACTCATGCATTTTCTATATAGAGCAATATTCACTCTGTTAACCTTGGTGGTAATTTTCTCTAGTTCCCTGGAACTTAGTACAGCATTTGATCTTGTCATTTCTTTCTTCATTTTGTCTCCCTTCATTTGTCATCTCTGGCCAAGACTATAGTTGGTTCTCTGAGGACAAACAGGTTTAATAATCTCACTTGTGGGTGAAATCATCCACAGAATCCAACAGGGACAGTCAAAAACTGTACTGTTACTTTACATTTTCTAGGACCGCCCATATCACATGTATGTTGGTACCTTCCTGCCCATCGCCTCGAAGGACCTGCAGTTCTTAGCTTTCCGCAGAGCTGAGAAGCTGTGTTTTACAAGTTCTCTCTAGTGCATCAGAGTTTGCAATTTTTTGTGCCTTCCCTTTGTTTTGTATTTTTAATCCAGTTTTATGATTATTAGTTGTTTTCTTATAAGCTCTGTTGTGTTTTGCTGAGTTTTCAATTTTTCCAACATTTTTTGGAAGGGGATTGAGCCCCTTTCAGCCCATTTCTGATCCAGGAGCATCGACTCTTTTTTTTTTTTTCTACTCAAGTTCCCCGGGCCACTGAGTTTCAAGTTTATTCAAATCTTGATATTTCATTACATTACTTTCAGTTCTAGGCGGTTTACAAAAAGAATTGGTTTGGGCATTCCCAGGGAGCTTACAAAGTTAAACAGATAGAATGAGCTTACAAGAATTTATGGATAGCATGATCGAAGGGATATGTGGGTGGGTTATATATCGATTGGATCTGGGGATGACTATACCGCTTATCAAATGTCTAAGCGGTTTACATTAAAAGTAAATAGAAAAAGGTTAAATTACAAAATACTGGGAAAAACAACACACACACACACACAAAAAAGTCAACTAGATACTATTAAAAATTATGCAGACTTGCCTAAGTTTGAATTAAGATGGTCTCAATCTTGTTGGTAAAAGGAGTAAATGGTGAAAAAGTCTTTTTTTGTCATATGTATGTTATAAGCATCTTTAAATAGGAAAGTTTTGAGGTTTGATTTGAACATGCACAAAAGGGAGAAAGAAAATCCAACGTAGTTTGCAGTAAACAACAGCAACCAGAAAACAATGAACAGACTGCAGATAATGTACAAGATGCAGGCATTGTTTATTAGTAAATGCAGTAACATATACAACCTTATAGCCAACCAAGGGACCCGACACTGTCCGTGTTTCGGATAACACGCCTTCCTCAGGGGTCCTAATGAATTTAAGCATAAATACTTAAGATAATGTGTAAACATAAAAAGGTGAAGCAAGCAAATGGTAATATGACAAAGGTGATAGTGTCATACAAGAACATATTAAAGAGAAATAAAGTGAAAATGTGTCTCTAAGTGTGATTGAAATATACATCCAGGGGGGGCGTGGCCTGACTACCGCGGAGCCAACACGTATGGCATAGCTGCTCCTCTTCACCCACACTCAAAACGCAAATAAAAAGTGCTTTTTTTCGCAAAATTTTGCGATTTTCGCCGCGATCTTGTTGCCAGGATCCCCTATGTCGCCTCCGAAACCGGCTAAAACCGACACTGCTTCACCCGCGCCCCTCGGAGGGAAAAGGCTAAAACCAGATCCAAGCACGCCGGAGAAAATGGCGCCGAAAACCGACGAAGCCTCACTAGACCTGCTCCTGAGGGAAGTGAGATCGATCAGGGGCATAATACAGGAGCAGGTTGAAGAAACTAAGCTGCTAAGGGGAGAAATAGAGGCACTTAACTCACAATTTGTGGATGCTCGTCACAGATTAGATGCACTAGAAGAAAAAACAACTGCCATTTCCTCCCTGCAAGAAAAGGTAACCAAACATGATAAACTCATTACTACTTTACAGAGAGACTATGAAGATCTCTCTAATTGTAGTAGAAGATCTAATGTCAGAATTATTGGGCTACCTGAATCTTCGGAGGGCTCTGATATGGCTTCCTTTCTCTCTACCTTCCTGCCTGCTGCCCTGGGGCTTGTCTTTTCACCTCCTCTAGAAATAGAGCGTGCTCACCGCGTGCCATCTCATCTCTCTCCACATGCCACTTCTCCCAGACCCATAGTGGCTAAACTGCTCAGATTTCAGCACGCGCTGCAAATTCTCACAGCAGCAAAATCTAAACCCCAGCTCTTGCATCAAGGCAGGAAGTTTTTCATTGTGCCTGATCTAGCAAAAACCACAGCTCTGAAAAGAAAGGCATTCCTTTCCCATCGGCAGGAGCTTAAAGACATTGGAGCTAAATACGGTCTTATGTACCCTGCCAGGATGAAAGTAACCTACAACAACCGTACTACCTCCTATACTGATCCTGAAGAATTGGCTACATTCCTGGAATCTTTGAAAATGAACTAACATGCTGAGATGCGGATTTCTTTGTTTACCTCTGTTTCTGAAGTTATAAATCGCATATACTCAAATGTATAATTCACTGTTATTCATTGTTAATGTGAATAAGCACGCCACTCTCAAGTTTCTTAAAATTGAGTGGGTGTGGAGTATTGCAAGTTGTTCCATATGTGTCATTTCTCCGTGCTCACAGGAGCACCCTTAAAATGTTTCATTTTATGCATGATGGTATGGTCTTCCTCTTTTCTGACCTTGCGTCATGCTTTCATTGCTAGTCTACTTATTCTTACTCTTATTCTTTTCCTCTCTTTATCTCTTCTCTCTGGCAGGAGTGTCTACCTGATATCCTGGTTATATTATTTGTCATTTTCTCAAAAAGGTGATATTTATTATGTCTTAATATTGTTTGCAACTGAATATGGCTGATTTACATATCTTTTCTCTTAATGTGAACGGTTTGAACCATCCCATTAAGAGGAAAAAGATAGCTAATTATGTATTTAAAAAACATCCTGATGTGGTTTATTTACAAGAGACCCACCTCCCACCTGCTGCCGCCTCCAAATTTAAATTGAAGGGATACTCCACTCATTTGTATTCCCCTGCAACCCAGAGGAAGAAAAATGGGACATCAATACTTCTCAGTGACAAACTATCCCCAGTCATTCACTCTGTTAAAACAGACTCTGATGGAAGATGGTGTCTAGTACACGCTGCGTTGCACTCGGTAGATTTTGTGCTCCTTAATATTTACGCTCCTGTTTTAGATCATCCAGAATTTTTCAAAGATCTTCAGCTGGCGTTAGTTGAATATGGTTCTTGCTCTCTGATAATAGGAGGAGACTTCAATCAAATTCAAGACATTTACATAGATCGATCATCCTCTTGTAGAGCCTCAAAGTCCAGATCTTTCTCAGCTTTGCATGCTTTAATGGAAGCCTTCTCCCTAGTAGATCCATGGCGCTTAATGCACCCGAAAGGTAGAGAGTACTCTCACTTTTCATCACCACACAACACTTATTCAAGAATCGATTTCTTCCTCCTTTCCCCCTCACTTATTCAGGAGGTAACAAATGCTATCATGCACCCAATATCACTCACAGATCATGCAGCCATTTCCCTACACTTAACTATCTCTGCCCCACGCAAAGAATCTCCTTCCTGGCGACTTAACAATGCCTTACTTTTAGACGAAGCAATAGTGGACAAAGTCAAATCTTTTACCACGGAATTTTTTGAAATCAACACTAAAGATTCAGAAACCTGTCCTGCTATTGTTTGGGAAGCTTACAAAGCTTCTCTCAGAGGTGAACTGATTAAACTTGCTTCCTGGAAAAAAAAACAATCCATACAAAAAGAAAAAGAATTGGAAATCTCTATAAAAAATTTAGAATTACAACATATGTCCACTCATTTGCATGATCCCACCATATTCCAACGCATTCAAAATCTCAAATATGAATATAATACTCTGGTCTCACATACAGCCAGACGTGACATTTTCATCTCCTCCTCCGGGCACTATATGGGAGATAATCTTATGGGTCGCCCGTTAGCTAGGTACCTTAAAACTAAATCAAAACGTTTACATATCTCAGCGGTTCAAGACTCATCAGGACAATTAGTTAAAACCAGATCTCTGATTTCTTCCCAATTTGAAAAATTTTATACTGCTCTATACCAATCTGAGCTATCTGCACCTGAATCAGAGATGGACTCTTTTCTTACCTCCTTAACTCACCCAATTATATCAGAATCTATTAAAACGAAATTGGACGCTCCCATTACCACGTCCGAGATTGAAACCGCTATATCCTCCTTACCCACTGGGAAAGCCCCAGGCCCGGATGGCTTTACTAATGAATTCTTCAAGAGTTTCCGAGCTCTCTTGGCACCTCAACTCCTCACATATTATGATTTTCTCCACTCCACTCCGGATAAACAGTTTAATTTTGCTGAGGCCACTATTGTAGTTATTCCTAAACCAGAACGCGATGCTACCTTAGTCAAAAATTTTCGCCCCATCTCTCTCCTTAATCTAGATTACAAAATTATGGCAAAACTATTAGCATTAAGACTCACCACAGTTATCCCAACCCTTGTACACAAAGATCAAACAGGTTTTATCAAACAAAGATATATTGGAGATAATTTACGCTTATTTCATCACATCAATGCCCACGCCAAAACACTCTCGGATCCTGTGATTGGCCTGGCCATTGATGCTGAAAAAGCCTTCGATCGAGTGGAGTGGCCATTCTTGTTCAGAATATTGAAGTGGTACAATTTTGGTCCTTTCTTTACAAATTGGATAGAAACACTTTACAGACAACCCACAGCTCGCATTCTGATTAATAATTCTCTCTCCAACAAATTCCCCCTTCATAGAGGCACCCGTCAGGGATGTCCCCTATCACCGTTGCTATTCGACTTAGCGTTGGAACCCCTCCTGTCAGCTATCCGACAATGCCCCCTAATTAAAGGTATCCCTACATCCAATCGAGACATTAAATTAGCAGCTTACGCTGACGATGTCCTTCTTTTTCTCAGAGACCCCCTTGCCTCCTTGCCCCATCTTATTAACATTATCTCTCAATACTCTCAACTATCTGGATATTCTGTTAATTGGGAGAAATCAGAGATCTTCCCTCTTAATGACCATATCTCCCCCTCAGATCTGGCTCAATTTCCTTTTTCCTGGTCACAGGGAGCTGTGAAATATTTGGGGGTCCTAATTCATAAGGATCCAGTACATGCCCAGGATCTTAACATTTCCAAAATCAAAACATTAGTTTCAAACACTACAACTCGTTGGTCACCACTTTATTTGTCATGGTGGGGTAGAATAGCTTCCATTAAAATGTCTCTAGCCCCTCAAATTAACTACACCCTTTCCATGCTTCCCCTCCTATGCCGGAAAACATTTTTTCACTGGCTTAATATGAAACTCTCTGAATTTATCTGGAACAAGAAAAAACCCCGTATTGCTCTTGCCAAACTGAAGGCCTCTAGGATTAACGGTGGATTAAACTTACCAGATTTTTACTATTACTATATCGCATCTCTAGCTAAATATGGAGCTCATTGGATTGCTGACTCTAACCCTCAAGATCAACCAACATGGTTCGAAATGGAGCGTTTTTTATGTGCACCACTGCACGTCACCTGCTTCCTCACAGTGTCAATACCCAGACATTTGAGAAAGTATCCCCTGCTGAGTGCAACGCGGCATGCTTTTCATCTTCTGGATGCAACGGCTGAGATCTCTATTAATGAAAGCCCACTCATGTCCCTTTGGAATAACTCTAAAATTCAGAATAAAGGTAGATCCCTCACATGGAAGAGGTGGCAGCGGGCGGGAGTCGAGTTTGCTCATCAATTGGTCTCCTCTACCTCATTCATTCCTTTTGATATTTTTTGTTCTACATATTCACTTCCACCCTCTGTACATCCCCAATGGCTTATGCTTACTGGAATACTGTCTAAGATACATATGCGTTTTGACTTCATGACCTCTATCCACACTGTTCGTCACTGGTCTATTCTGGCCTTAATGAAAGGTAGAGCGATATCTCTTTTCTACAGTATTCTAAGAGATCACTCTTTCACCTTTTCACTTCAATCAATGAACCATTGGGATTCGATTCTGCAGACTACGCTTTCTGATATAGATTGGGAACTTTTCTGGTCTTCCACAAATCGTCCTCTTCTATCTTCCAGAGTATCGCAATCAATGTTCTTCGTAATGTGGAATGCAGTGTGGACCCCATTTCGCATGTGGAAAGCGCAACTAAGACAAGACTCTACCTGCTGGAACTGCTTGAAAGAGTCTGGAACTCTTGATCACATGCTTTTTCATTGCAATATGGTTCATTCCTTCTGGATTCGCATCTGGGACACTATTAAATCTATAACTAAATGTTCAGAAGAGATTTCCTTAGACATTGCTATTCTTCGTTCTCAACACCCTTGTTTTGCACAAACAAATTGCCCACCTAAACTCATTGATGCCATATTTGTAACAGCTTTTATGCATATTCTTAAAAATTGGAAATCATCCTCGCTACTTGACTACACCTTTTGGTGGAACTCTCTCAGCATGTATCACAAATTTGAATCTTATGCATATGAGAAGAGCATGATCTCTCGACTCTCCAAGAACATGGTGCAAAAAAAATCACCTTGGTCATTCTTAGATTCCTATGTTCATTCTACCCCATAGACACTTCTGCCTCTTTATCTTCATCTATTTATCTATCTCTCTCTTTCTCTTTATCTCTCTCTCCCTCTTCTTTTCTTTTATTCACTCTTCTTACTTCCTTATCTTTCATATATCTTCTATTAGCAGATGCACATACCTTGCATTCTTTTGTTAATCTGGGTGTCTGCTAATGACTGCAGACATGGTTTTATTTTATACCAATGTTTTTCATCCAGATTTTATGTGTCTGAACTGCTATCTGTATATTTCTTAAAATATTCAATAAAAATCATTGAACAAAAAAAAGAAATATACATCCAGGGTGGGTGGAAGGGGGGAGGGTTTTGCATTGGAATTTCATTCGGAGAAAATATATGAATGGTTTCCTGTAGAGTATGTACTTTTTATGATTATTGGGGAGGGGGAGAAATAGTTGTGCATTAGTGTCTATAAGTTTAATGTGCATTTCGTATAATATTATGTATATTGAAATTGTTTGTTTGCACTATGGTAGTTTGGAAATTTAATAAAGATTTTTTTAAAAAAAAAAGAAAAGTTAGTTTATTGTCCAAGATTACCTCAAGTAGTTTGATGGTAGTTTGAATTGGTGTTGCTTGTATAGAAATAGGGGATTTTAGATCTTCTTTGTCATTACATTAGTGCTTTAGTTTTGGTAATAGTTATTTTATTTATTTATTTATTTATTTATTTATTAATTTTCCATTCTTACAATTACTGAATCACAAATAATATAATTAATTATTACATAACATTTGTAACTACCATCAATACATCAAATCATAAATGATAAATCCCTCCCCATTTTTTTCAATTTTTTCATGGTAATAGTTAAAGAAAGCATGTTTTCATTTAACCATGGCCTTATTTGTTCTAGCTTTTGGTTAATTTCTTGAATTTCAACTGAATTTTGGAAGTTTAATGGATGTTGTATATCATCTACATAAGCAAAAACTGTAAAACTTTATTGATTGTGCTAAGGTCAGTAATAATAATAATAATAATAACTTTATTTTTGTATACCGCAATACCACAAAAAGATCAGAGCGGTTTACAATACAAGAGACTGTACATATATAGCAAAGATACAATGTGAGAGAATGTACAATGCAATTGTGGGCAGTTTACAATGTGAGAGACTGTACATATACAGCGAAGATACAGTGCATGAGAAAGTACAGTGCAGTTTAGAGCAGTTTACAATGCAGAGACTGTGCATGTACAGCGAGGATACAATGTAAGAGAATGTACAATGCAGTTGAGAGCAGACACTAAAGAAATTTATCAAAAGAGGTAAGGTTTGAGAGATTTTCTCATCTGACCATCCTACTCATCCTTCAGAAAATCTCTCAAACCTTACCTCTTTTGATAAATTTCTTTAGTGTCTGCTCTCAACTGCATTGTACATTCTCTTACATTGTATCCTCGCTGTACATGCACAGTCTCTTGCATTGTAAACTGCTCTAAACTGCACTGTACTTTCTCATGCATTGTATCTTCGCTGTATATGTACAGTCTCTCACATTGTAAAGATCTCTTGAAAGCTCCACTATTTACCTTCCTTCATTGAGAAAATGGGTTATTTAATTCTTCTTTTTATATCTTTTAACCAGTTCCCAATTTACAGTAGGAGGCAATTTTCTCAGGAGTCTTTTATGAGAGGCTTTGTCAAATGCTTTTTGAAAATTCAAAAACTGCTCACCTTTGTCCACATATTTGTTCACACATTCAAAGCAATGATATCAATTATTTCACCTTAAGCTATATGATATTTTATAAAATACACTGTACATTTATGAAAGTATTAGTCTCTCTTCTCATTGAATTGCTACTTTTGGGTAAGAATGGAAAACTGAGGTCAGAACTTTCATGCAGCTTCTCAGGGAGATTTCTGTTAAAAGAGATTGCAAAATTAAAAGCAAATGTATTATCTTAATTGATCATACCTCAATGGAATCTAGGCTTTTAAAGAATTTGTTAAAAATTACCAAACTGCTCTATAGCTTTCAGGTGCAGATTTTCAAGTGTATTATATAAATCCCTGGAATTTTCTGGTGTAGGTACCTTATAGAAAGCTTAAATTTTTCTGCATAATGCATTGCCAAAGGACTGTGATAAATATTCTAAGAAAGTCAACAGCCACTACTGTAATGAAATAAAGCACAATACATGCAATATTTATACATCATAGAATGTTTACTTTTTATCTCAATATTAGGGGACATCTTACAAGATTTGGTGATAGCTTTGAAGATACCGAAGAGTAAGTTTATTTAATATTTATATTCTGCAATCTTCAGGTGAGCCAAAACAGCTTACATATTACTTATTAGAAAAATCATTAACTTATACATTACTGTCACTAGTGAGAAGAATTATATTTAGCTTTTTAGTTCTAGCTAGTTTGAATATGGTTATATGTTTTTATTTATTAATTCAGAAATAACTTGTTAAGTGCTCACTTCGGTAACAATGAGCAAAGTTAGGAATAGAGGACCACCTCAGAAATAACTGCCTTTAATTGAACCATAGATGGCTGGAAACTCAGTACAGAAAGTGTTCTAATTTCATAAATTTTCTACAGTGTCTTTATTAAGCAAATAGCATTTTATAATATGAATAGGGAATTTCCTTGCTCGTGATAGGGATTCTTTAATCATGTTTGCTCCTAAAATGCATACTCTACTGTCATAGCCCTCCTCCACCACACTAGTATAACTGCTCTCCTGATCTGTTTTCTATAATAGTCAATATCTCCTTAAATATATATTTGTACTGTGAGCAGCCCAGGTGTGAAATGGGACTCAATTAGATTGCTTAACAGGAGCATCAGGAAACACAAGTACTGAGAGAGAGGCCAATGTCACTTTTTAACAACAAATTTTTTTCAAACATTAACCTTGTGACCTAAAAACATACATGAATAGAAAAAACAAAGCAGCTTCATTAGCCATTTTTACTGTTGATTATGATGAAAGTTAGAGTACTGCTGCTTTAAAAATGTAACAACAAAAAACTCAGAAAGAGGAGTACTGAAAATATATCGAGAGAACAAGACTCCCCAGACCCAAAAGGAGGGGTGGGAGGAAGAGACAGCCCAACAAACAACAATCTACCAAAATTTATTAGAATGAAAGGGAAGCTCTCAGTCTCACAGCCTGCAGTGGAAACAAGCCCCTAATGCACCAGCTGAAACATCCCCAGGTTAACCCAAATGTGAATTAAACGTGAATAAACTAGTGCACAAACCAGTGTGCTAAAAGTGGGGAAAAAAATGAAATATTTAAATGAACACATCAATAGGTAAGTTAGGCTGTCTCTGCCCCTCATCTGAGGGTACAGCAGCCAAGCCAGCACAGTCACAAGCTGAACATGAAAATGAAAAGTAGTTAGCTTCTCTGTAGGAATTTGGAGTAGATAAATAGCCAGCATCAAATGAACCCATCCAATGGGGCTCTGTTTCGAAGGAAAACCCCCTTCCTCAGGAACCAGCTCTGCTATTGCTATACGCTCTTGAAGTAACCAACAAAAATAATCAGGCAAATTGATAATACCCTTTTGGGTGTATGACTGTGACAACTGGTGCATTAGGGGCTTGTTTCCACTGCAGGCTGTGAGACTGAGGGCTTCCCTTTCACTCTAATAAATTTTGGTAGGGTGCTGTTTGTTGGTCTGTCTCTTCCTCCCACCCCTCCTTTTGGGTCTGGGGAGACTTGCTCACTTTAAAAATGTAAACAAATATGCCTGATCAACATTTATAATAGCTTTTGTGTGCATAGTTTAATCAAAATATAAAACTTGAGTATATGCATTTACAATTATGTATTTCCTAGTTTCCCCAGCCTATAATTTTTCTGTTATCCACACTATCAGGATGTGTGTTCACCTGTTCTAATATCTGAAAATCACTCGGTTTGTTTTAGATCAACTTTAAAGCGAGGTGTCCCACCTCCATTACCACCTAAGGTAAGCAAGATTGCAAAAAATATCCCCCCAAAAACTTACTTGATATACCACTCAAACTGAAGTGCTAGACCGGTTTACAATACTAAAACATCACACAATACAATAAAATTATTACAATAATAAAAACTATCACAATTATACGATTCCTCAAAAATAAACGCTTTCAATACAATATTCAATATCAACTACCCATTTTCAGTAAATCTCCACTTATCACCAAGGCATTCAGTTTATATACAGGGGCTAAGGCACTAGATAAGGTTTGAATCAGTTCCTGTATGAATTCCATTATTTAAAATGATCATCAGTAATATTAAGTGAAATTAAGACATGAAAAAGGCATTTTGTTATCCAGGTTCTAGTTTGTGGAATAGATTGCCAATTGAAATACAATGTATGCAGTTATTTATGTTTTCAAAAATTATTGAAAACTTGGCTTTTTACTGAGAGTTTTACGATGTAAATTGAACCTGATTGTTACAAAGTTATAAACTGAATGCCATGGTGATAAGTGGAGATCTACTGATAATGGGTGGTTGATATTGAATATTGTACCAAAAGTGTTTATTTTTAAGGAATTGTATAATTGTGATAGTTTTTATTATTGTAATAATTTTATTGTATTGTGTAATATTTTTAGTATTGTAAACTGCTCTAACACTTCAGTTTGAGCGATAGGTCAAGTATTAGAATCAAATAATAGAAATGGTTGACACTATATAACCTTAGAAGGAGAAAATTTCTGTATTTCAAGTTTGATTTGAAGTTTAGATTTGATTATTCAATTTTCTAAATGCAAACTAAAGGTGTGTTTAACCTACAAATATAGTAGGTATTTTCCTATCTGTAGTGTCTGTAAGAATCTCTTCTCTGGTTCTCAGTCCACTGTCTAATCAATAGGCTACTCTTCCATTCCACATTCTTCCTTTTTATTCTTTATGAGAATATTCATTTGCAGTGCAATAACTGTGTCATTCTGTACAAGCGGGTTATCTCCCCATGGCTGTGAGCCCGTGGAGAAGGAATCCATTCCAGATCTTCTCTACAACCCTCCTACTTCACCTAGACCTCTATTTATTTATTTATTTAATTAATTTTATTCATTTTCTATACCATCCTCCCCAAAGAGCCCAGAATGAGTTACAAGTCAGCATACACAATATACAGTTAACAGGTTCCAATTTGCCATAGTTACAGTACAAGTTTTTTCAGGTACAAGTTTTTATTATAACTGGACATATACTAGGACTCTAATACCAATATCCATAATATACAGTTTATAGATTAAATTAGTCATAGTTACAATGCATGATTTCTCAATGCAAGCTTTTATCCTAACACAACACATATTGAGGATCTTGTATCAATATACATTTCTTTGTAATCTATCGGTCGTGGGCGGGGGAGTTAGGTGAACAGGTATGTTTTTGTTGCTTTCCTAAAGTTGAGGAGCCCTTCAAGGGATCTAATCTGTGGGAGCAGTTGATTCCAGTGGCTCGGTGTGAACTGGGAGTAGGAACATCATTTGGGATCTAAGGGACATGTTCGGCATGTATGGAGGAAGCTTGATTGTCATGTAGCCTGGCGCCATGTCATGCAAGGACTTGAATTCTAGCATCAGGTCCTTGAAGACACAACATTTGACTATGGGCAACCAGTGAGCTAACAACAGAGCCTGGGAGACAGGGTTGCAGGGATGGAGGTTTTTTAGAAGTCTGATTGCCATGTTTTCTACATGCTAGAGATGTTGTATGCTCTTCGCTGTGAGACCTTTGCAGTCAGTCCAATCGACAGAGGACTCAGAAAAGTAGTTCCTTATTTTCTGGAGTTGACTTAGGTAGTAAAATGAGGAAAATACCACCTGAGAGATGTGGTTGGAAGGCAACAGGTTGGAGTCAAGGTGTATTCCTAGGCTGCTTCACTGAGATCTCTACTGCCTTCCACAGATTTTCCCTTCTGCTCGTGAGCCAGAAAGAGTGTTTCTGTTCTTCTCTTTTCTTTATTTAATTTTAAATATTTTCAGATTTTTTCGGTCTTTCGGTGCTTGGAATTTTTTGTTCTTTCGGTGCTTGTTTGTGGGTCCAGCTCTATCTGCTTGGAGAGAAAGCAGACAAACAGTGGTTTGCAGCTGACAGGCTAATACTTTGTAGTACCTGTTGCCCAGCTCCAGCTTCTTTGATGTTGGCTTTCCTCCAAGCCCGCTTTGACAAGGGACTTATGGTGGCTTCCCTTTGGGTCCAAGTTGCCAGGCTCTCTTGTTTCAGGGCTCGAGACTGCAGATCTACACTGGTGTCTCATCTAGACATAGCCAGAATTTTGAAGGATTCACTGCGCATCAGACCTCTGGTCAAAACCCCATTCCCTTCACGGAATCTGAATGTAGTTCTGCAGGGTGTCAGCCAAGCTTCGTTTGGGCCACTGAAGGAAGCATCACTGATGGATTTGATGCTCAAGACCGTTTTTCTGGTGGCTGTGACCTTGGCAAGACTTATCTCAGAACTCCTGGCTTTTTCTTGTAGGGAGCCTTTCCTTAAGATCTCTGACACTGGAGCCTCTTTACATACCGTTCCTTCCTTCCTTTACAAGTGGATCGATTTTTTTTTTCACTCCGTCAAAAATTACAAAGACTGGGGGACACTCGATGAAGTTACAGGAAAATAGTTTTAAAACCGATAGTTGGAAATATTTTTCACTCAGAGAATAATTAAGCTCTGGAACATGTTGCCAGAAATATTTTTTCACTCAGAGAATAATTAAGCTCTGGAACGTGTTGCCAGAGGTTGTGGTAAGAGTGGATAGCGTAGCTGGTTTTATGAAAGGGTTGAACAATTTCCTGGAGTAAAAGTCCATACAGTATAATCTTGTTATAACGGACTTCAAGGGACCTGGAAAAACAGTCCATTATATCCAGAGTCCGTTATATCCAGAGTTGCATTTTTTTAAAAACTTTATTTAGGTTAACTTGAAACAACGTACAATCAGTGAACAACAGTCACTGCACAAACCATATTAGCAACGTCAATAACAAAACTCAGCAAAACATTGGTATGGCACGAAATTATTGCAAAACCAGAACACTAAAAGATATTCTAAAGCATTGTCACACTGTACTGGAAAGAAAAATAATCTGTCATTTTCTTCTGGACTGCATTTTGATACTATATCACTGGCATACCACGCGCCTTGTAGGTGGAGCCTGCATTTCCATTATAGTCAAACAAAACTACAGCTAAAAGCAGCTTTGGGGACCAATTGTTTGTCCATTATATGTGAGTCCGCTATATGCAGTGCCAGGACCAGCGGACCTCTTCCACTATAAATAATATTCCATTATAAGTGAGTCCGTTATAATGAGATTATACTGTAGTCTGTTATTGAGAGACATGGGGGAAGCCACTGCTTGCCAGCATAGAATGTTGTTACTCCTTGGGTTTTGGCCAGGTACTAGATTGGCCACCATGAGAACTGGCTACTGGGCTTGATGGACCATTGGTGTGCCCTTTTAAGGCTATACTTATGTTATTCCTGCCGAAATTGGTTTTGGCTTTCCATGTCAATCAGGATGTTCAATTGCCAGCATTCCAGACCATAGGTTCCAAGAAATAGAACTGGATTTTAAAGAAGTTGGGTGTGAAAAGAGTACTTTAATATCTGGGAGTCACCAATGAGTTTAGGCTCTCTGACCATCTTTTTGTGCTGACTAATCCAGCTAAGTGAGGTGCATCAGCTTCCAAGGCCACAATTTCCAGGTGGATTTATTTGGATTTCTATCCTATTCTCCCAACAGCTCAGAACGGGTCACAAAAGGACATTCACAGTGTAGGGAGAGGACATAAAGCTAAAGACAGGGACTACAGAGAATAAAATAACTAAAAAAAAGAAGAGGGATACTGATAGAAACATACAAGGGAACAGTTTCCTAACTATGTAGGGACAAGAGGTAAAAGATAGTAGCTTTCGAAGGGGTCGGCTTACGTCACTTAATTCAGTATCTTTGGCAAAAAGGAATGTCTTTGTTGCTCTCCAAAAGGCCATCAGCAAGTCCAGTCCTGATCTGAGTAGGCAGTTGGTTCCACAGACGAGGTATAAAGTGGCTTTTTGAACGTTTGCTTGCTGATTCTAATTTGAGAGATCTTCCTGAGGGGATACAGAGTTGCCTCTCCAAGTAAGAGCGGAGGGAGCAACTGGGAAAGTATAATTGTAGCTTGGCTGCTATGTAGGTTGGGGTTTTGTGGTGGAATCTTTTATGTGCTATTACTAAGGCTTTGAAGGTACAACATTTCTTGACTGGTAGTAGTGTGCATCGAGGAGTGATGGGGTCACGGATGCTGAGCTTGTACAGGAGACAGGTTTCTGAGTTCTGTATCCGTTGTAGGCAATTCAGGTTTTTTGTGGTGAGTCCGTTGAAGATAGCATTACAGTAGTCCATCCTTGAGAACACATTGGGCCATTTCGTCAGCATACCTTGTTTGTCGGAAACAGTCTTCTGTTTATGTGAAGGCACATTTGACCAGATGTGTAGCTTCATCATGGACTGAAGCTAGGGCAGTCTCTCCAGCGGAGATTTGCAGGGCGACGACTTGGTCCACTCTACATACATTTGCTAAACTAAGCTATGTTATGTGCCGACACAGTCATCCCTTCCTAGATTTCTGTGACTGCTTTTGTACATCTCGCTTCTCCAGAAAGACATATCTATTGCACTGGAAAAAGAGATTAGGTTCTTACCTTGCTAATATTTTTTTCCAGTAGATAGGTGTCATTCTGAACCCTCGCCCTGTCTCTTTCCTGTGCCTGCCTACTGTCTCATTAAGATTGTTCTTCTCCAAGTCTGTTCCTTGGAGGTCAGTCAGCCCTTTGGGGCACTGAAGAGTAATTTATTGCTGGTATATTTTAGGGTACTATTTGAGCTCTTTTGTTGCTCCTGCTAGCATGTTTGTTTCTCTGTTTGATTGTTCATAGTTCTTATGTTACTTGGTTTGAGCAGAATAGACTAATTAGTTGAGAGGTTTTCCCATATCCCTACTTCACCTGATTAGTGAACAGCTTTTGTTTGCTTGGGGACTAACTGTAGAGGGCAGTAGAGCTCTCGATGAAGTGGGAGAGTTGTAGAGAAAATTCGGAATGGATTCCTTCTGCATGGGCTCAAGACCACGGGGAGATAATCTGCTTATCCAGAATGACACACCTATCTACTGGAAAAAACATTAGCAAGGTAATACCTAATCTCTTTTTATAAATTATTTCACAATAATATAGAAAGATAAAAAGGAAAAGGAAATACATTCAGAATCTTTGATCACAATGATTAATTCATCCACAATTAAACAGAGGCAAGATAAGGATATTAGAACCACCCCAGTATTTTCATTTTTACCTGTTTAGCTTTGTTAATCAGTGGAAGACATCTGCAGCCGAAGATAGCTTAACTGCCGCATCAGTGAGGGAGTGTTTCTAGGGATACTTGCTACTAAGCCACTTCTTTCCCTCACACACCCCTAGTTCATAAAAGTAAAATAGGGCAGACAGTAGAAAAATTTCATTTTTTTACCAGTATTCTTTCACCCTCCCCTTACCTGTCTTGGATTCTCGGGTCATTTTTTGAATAGGATATCCAGTAATTGTCACTGTTTACTTAACATTTTTTAGCAGTACTACATGTATAGTGTGTGCTGATGAAAATACACGCCTAATCTACACATATACTTGTATATCTACTCTGGGCATACACTCCAGGTTTTATCTGTTTTTGACACATCCAGCCCAAACATATGCGGTGGCTGTATAAGTGTTCAGCTGTGTGCCTAAACATCTAAATACAATAGGTGCTCGGTGGACTCTGTCCTAGAATTCCACTTCCACACCCATTTTTCTGTATATATAAAATTAGACGTACAAGAGAAACTGCCTGGTTTTATACAAGCACCTCCTCTGAAAATGACTCAGGTAGCACTTAGTAGATTGGTACAGTGCTGAATGTCTAAATGCCATTTAAAAATTGAATCCTCTATTTTTATGCTTCCTCGGCTGCTCAAATGTTTGTATTTAATTCCACTGGAAAAGGTACCCAGAATTGGGGGTGGGGAACTGGATGCAAAAGCATTGATAAATACTGATGATTTTGCATTGTTGAAAACTCTTAAATAGAAGCCCTAATTGTATGGTATGATGTTTTTAACTTAAAAAATGCAAAGATGTGAACTACCAGCATTTCTACTAACTATATTTACCTCCTTTTATGATTTGCTATAGCCATTGAGGATAAATAGTTGTCCTGAAGACAACAGTGCGTTTGAAGAGAAGTCCAACACGATTAAACACCATCCAGATCTGGAGAGCCAAGTGCACAGACGACAAAGTATTCCAGGATGTGGCCAACAGACTGAGCCGCCTCTTGTTGCCATGACTAGTAGCATCAGCAGCCCAGGACTGCTGTCTTCTAGATACTGTGATTTGGGTAAATCTAATACCTTTCAGAAGTGTGAAAGTAAAGTAATACCATAATAGATATAAATTAAGCTGAAGGTTAACAGGGAGTGGAGGAGTGGCCTAGTGGTTAGAGCAGTTACCTTAGCTTCCTGAGGTTGTGAGTTTGATTCCCATGCAGCTTCTTGTGTCTGGGAAAGTCATTTGACAATTTATTGCCCCATGTAAATGGCTTTGATTATGTAAACCACACAGTAAAAAAAACAGTATATCAAGTTTTATCCCCTTACCCTTAGAAATTTCCTGTTTAACAAACATATGGCAATGTTTGTTCATACTGTAAAAGTAGAATATTTATCAGCATTCTTTTAGTGTATTCATTCAGTAAGACTTACCATTCTGGGACTTTTCAGTGTGTGTTTTATCAGTTTAAGTTTATTTAATTCAGTCATAGCAGATGAATGCAGTTGATTTTTTTTCTTGCTTTCCTTCAATTTGGGTTTTGGTTGTTCATGTTGCCTTTGCACAAAGCAGCAGTATTTGATATCTTATTCCCTCTGTCTCCATGTCCACTGTACTGAATCTTTGCACTGCTCCTCTGGTCTTTAAGAGAATAACTTCAGCAGAATTCAAACCTGTATTCTAGTGCCATAAGCAAAAACAAAATTATGTGATATTAGTGAGCCATAGCCACTAGTGGCTAGATCAGCAGATAAGAAATAAGGTTCAAATCCTATATCTTCTCATCCCCTATCGTCCCACTGACATTGTGTGACCTTTGTCAAGATGCTATCCATCCATTGTCTCGGATACAAACTTAAATTGTAAGCCATCTCGAACCATGATATACCTTCAGGACCTGTTCTATTTGTTGAAAAGGTATGAGCTGAAATTAAAAAAAAAAAAAAAAATGCAAAGCACCTTGGATTTGCAAAGGCAAATAATGAAATCTAAAATCCAGAACAATAGCAGCAGCAGTACTGAGCAATGTACAAGGATACATTGTAAAATGTTGAGGGATTTTTTTTTTTTTTTAGAGTAAGAACTATGGCTAGCCTGGAAAGCCTCATACTAATACAAAGGTCTTTGATATATATTGTTGCATATTGATTTTTTTTAGAGTTTCTCTTTTAAACATTTAGTAGTATAAATTCAAAAACTTGTATGGGAAACTCTTCAAGTGGAAGTATTAATAAGGGATAATTGTTTGCTTTTTAAGGGAATGGTGATAGTTCACTGAAAGTTGGTGGTGAAAATACAGAAGGAAGTAGACAAGTACCACAGCTGCCACGCAAAAAGGAAAAAAAAGACTATCCAGTAAGAATTTATTTTCCTAATTTTGCTATTTGTATCTTTGACTAGTTAGTAACACCAAAATACTATGGGCACTAAGCAGTTAATGTAGGAAAAATTAAGATAACCCGTCAAGCTGCATGCTGTTAGCTTGGGCCCACACTAAGGCCTGGATTCTGTATAGGACATCCAGTCTCAGAAGCCACCTAAGTGACTTTTAAGAATTGCACACGGGCATCCTATAGAGAATTGCACCTAAGCCCGCCTAAGAATCTGATTCTCTAACCGACGTCCATGTTATAGGTGCCGGTTAGAGAATCGGGTTGCCGCTGAGGTTATCACCGACACCCACCGCAAATACCCCCTCTCCCCCGAATGATCATGGCAGGAGGGATGCCCAGTCCCTCCTCCCCGGCATCTGCTAACCCACCCCAATGTTCCCCGGCAGGAGAGATGCCCAATCTCTGCTGCAGGACCCCCCCCCCCAAAAAAAAAAACAACAACAAAAAAACGATTGCGGCAGGAGAGATGCCCATTCTGGGATGCACTGGGAGTGGCCTAAGATTCCGATTAGCCATTATTGTGGAGAATCTGCAAAATTTTACCATACTTTATTAAGTAAGGTCCTTTGTTAATGGTGGTCAGATGTGCGCATCGATTAAGTTCTGATTTACTAAATCCTTTTCCCCATAACCAGAGAAGAATATAAGTCTTAGTAAATTATGCTCTGAGTTGGCTGTTTGGCTAGCTACATAATGCACCTGTATGTTTGTGTAAGTATTAACAATTTTAAAAATGCAGGCTTTCAGCATAATTTTATCATGTTAACCTTTACATGTCAGATGTAATGGAGTACTCTGTTTAGCAATACAGGTTTTATTATAGAAACCCTAGGATAAAAATAGATGTTGAAAAGAAAATTATTTACAATAGATTTTTCATTTACAGAAGTCGGCAATTAATGGTTTACCACCAACACCAAAAGTTTTGGTAAGATGTACTTTTTTAGTCTACATATTAGTGTTAATCACAACTACAGGAACATAACAATATAACATAAGAATAGCCATACTGGGTCAGAGCAATGGTCCATCTAGCCCAGGGGTAGGCAATTCCAGTCCTTGAGAGCCAGAGCCAGGTCATTTTTCAGGATATCCACAGTGAATATCCATGAGATGGATTTGCATGCACTGCCTCCTTGAGATGAAAATCTATCTCATGCATATTTATTGTGGATATCCTGAAAACCTGACCTGGCTCCGGCTCTCGAGGACTGGAATTGCCTACCCCTGATCTAGCCTAATATCCTATTTCCAACAGTGGCCAATCCAGGTCAGAAGTACCTGGCAGAAACCCAAATAGTAGTAACAAATTCCAGAAATACTATGAGTAAAAGAAGGAATATTGTTGTACTCTCTTATCCCCAAATAAAGGTGAGGGTGGTTAATCTTACATTCTACCTATACATAATTAAGAACATTTTAGCTAGGTTCTGTATACCAAATGCAGCACAAAGGTTGTGCCTGAAGATAGTTTAACTTTTAGGCCAGAGGCAGATCTATATGAATATGCTGGACTCGTATAGCAAATTCATTTGTGGCCACTTGCTAAAAGAGTTTCTATGGGTAAATTAATATTTATACATAGAGACTACCACTTTAAAAATTACCTGAGGCCCTTTGCAGGAAAAAGATGGGTCCAAGGTTGGTCAGATAACCAATATGAGGTTTTCGTAATCAGATCCCTGCACCTGTTTTATTTTTCATACTTTGTAGCTGCAATGGTCCAGATTAAATATTCCCCATGGCAAAGGTCTGCTAGTGGATTTTCTAAAAGGGAAACACCACAGAGTACCATGGGCCTGTAAGCCTTGGGAGCTCATAAAAATTACCTTTAGCACAAGATCTTGCATGTTGGAACAAGCAGACAATTTTTTAAAATAAATTAGATCATCATTGATGAATTGCAACTTAAATTCTGATATGCTTATGTTAAAACATCTTTGTTCTAATCTGTGTTTTATGAAGATGGGAGCATGCTTTTCTAAAGTATTTGATGGCTGTCCATTGAAAATAAACTGTGCCACTTCTTGGATACATCCTGATACTAAAGGTATTTTCCACCTAACTTTATTTTAATAAGTGGAACTTTAAATATATGTTTGAAAGCCAGTACTAATTTTAGTTCCTCAATGTTTTAGATCAGTACATAATATTTGGAACAGAAGAAGGTATTTATACATTAAATCTGAATGAATTACATGAAGCTACAATGGAACAGGTAACTCAAAGTATAAAATTGCTATTGTTGTCTAGGCTGAAAGAAGCAGCCTTGTCTTATAACTTCAAGACAGGGATATTCAACTTCATTCTGAAGGGCTACTGAAAGTTTGCTTTTTATGATATGCCAATGAATATTTATGAGCCTAACTATTTATGAAAAACATTTGTATATAAGAATTATTGAAATAAGAATGATTGTTTGCATATTTTGGTTACTATGAAACCTTAATCCAGAAGAACATCCACATCTTTGAGTGAAGAAGCAGTCTGCCTTTTTGTTCTTTGCCATAGCCATGAAGTCAAATTGTGGTTGACTCTAAAGAATCTGATTTGACCATATCTTTTATGAAACTGTTTTCTTGAATAAAATATGTTTGCTTCAAGGAATATAAATCTTCTCTCTGTAAGGACACCTTTATGGAGCTAACTCAAGAATAGCAGAGACTCAATGTGGTAGGTCTATGTTGAAGCAAAAGGTGGAAACTTGGATCAGAGGAAGATTAAATAAACTTGGAAACTTGCGGTACCTCAGTTCTTCGTTTTCTGTGGAGCGAAGAATTTGTGTTTTCTAGTGCTGCATTGCCTTCCCTCAGTGCAATCAATTGTGAAATATAGTTTCACAACTTTTTTTTTCTTTGAAGTTTTGTTTTGTTCGTAATTCTTTCTTCAGAAAAAAAAAAAGCGTAAAAACTTATTTTGGTTTGTTTATTTTTCCTTAGTCCTCTTTGAGGTCTGGGGTCTCGTTTTGGGTGGCAGTTGTTTTTTTCCCACAAAAATTGAGTTTAACCTAGCTGTTCAATTTTTCCCATCCATGTCAAAGAACATTGAGCGAATTTAAAAAGTGCTGTCAGTGTCAATGGCATATTTCCATTACCAACCCACACAACTGGTATATCCTGTGTTTAAGGCCTGAACATCTGGTGGACTCCTGCATTTGTTCTACCCTTCAGAAGCATTCGTTGAAGGCCTGTCAATTTCAACAGGAAAAGATTTTCAATTCACTTATGGAGGAAAAGTCTCAGTCCTCGATACTGATGGTGCCTGCATCGACATCAGATATCCCTGCCTCTGGTAAGCCTGCTAAGAAGCTGACCACTTCCCAGCCAGTGTCACAAGCCTCTTCAGCATTGAGTCCCTCTTTGCAGGCCAAGCCTCGACACGGTGTTCTCCTTCAGTACAGGCAGTGTATCTCCTACTGGGCGTGCATCCTCTTTGAGGTCTCCCACCCCTAGACACCCTGCTGCTCAGTCTCAGGTATTGGTGCAGGATATTCGATCCAGGGTCGATAACTTTCTGTGCAGAGAGATTGGAGACGCATTCAAACTAATCTCCATGCTATTGTCTACACAGCTCTCACAGGCCACAAGGTACTACTTTGGAATCTGCTCCTAAACATTGTCCTGCTTCGTATCGACGTTCCTCAAGTCATTGTCGACGCTCGCACGTGGAGCATCATTCTGCTTTTTCAAGGCATCGACATTCTTGTACCCGGTGCTGGCGATCCTTTTCATCGGAACACCAGTCAACATCAGGCATCGATGTCCTTCATCACATCAAGATTCTGCTTCGAAACTATGTTCTTCATCGAAGCATCAACGATCTAAACTTCGATATTCTCCATCTAAATATTCCACCTTGAAGAATACGTCTGCTAGATCATCATGGTACCTATGATCTCCTTATTCAGCTTCAACAGGTCTGTACCGTCATTGCAGAGATTCTCCAAACCTTGACCAAAACTGATTTGTTTCAGATCACAGTGACTCAGAGTGAGAGACTAATTTATCAGCACCTTATTCTTATGGAATACCTTCAGAACAGTCTGTACCACCAGTTAGGAGAAGATCATCTGAATGCAACAATAATTGCTTGAACAGGATCAAAGAGATGAAAATCTGTTGAAGTTACACTGAACGGTACCAAGCTGTCAAGTGTAGAGACTGCAGATTGGGATGTAACATGGATCAGTGACTCTGTGTGAGTAGAGATGGAAAGATATGTAATGGAATCAGATCCTTGACAGTCAGCTGAAGTAGAAGAGAGAAAGCACAGTTACTTACCGTAACAGGTGTTATCCAGGGACAGCAGGCAAATATTCTCAACATGTGGATGACGTCACCGACGGAGCCCCCTAGCGGACGTTTTCGCAAGCAGACTTGCTTGAAGACCTTCAAGCTTGTGATTGGCCCGGGCGTGCCCCTCCCGCCTGACCTAGGGCATGCGTCTCCTCAGCATGGCCTCAGTTCAGATAGCTAGCAAAGAAGCCAACCTTGGGGAGGTGGGTGGGTTGCGAGAATATCTGTCTGCTGTCCCTGGATAACACCTGTTACGGTAAGTAACTGTGCTTTGTCCCAGGACAAGCAGGCAGCATATTCTCAACATGTGGGAGACTTCCAAGCTAACCAGAACGGGATGGAGGGAGAGTTGGCAATTTAGGAGAACAGATTTTGTTAAATGGACTGGCCAAAATGGCCATCATGCCTGGAGAAAATATCCAGACAGTAGTGCGAGGTAAACGTATGAACCGAGGACCAAGTGGCAGCTTTACAGATTTCCTCAAGCAGAGTAGAGCGGAGGAAAGCAACAGACGCCCTGGATCGAATATCCTGACCTTGTGGCCTGTGACACGACCCGGCATGGAGACACCAGCCTGAGCGTAACAGAAAGAGATACAAGCAGCCAACCAGTTAGAAATGGTCCGCTTAGTAACAGAGCGACCCAAGCGATTTGGATCAAAAGAGAGGAACAGCTGGGGAGCAGAACGATAAGGAGCGGTACGCTTCAAGTAGAAGGCCAGCGCACATTTACAATCAAGAGAATGCAGAGTCACTTCTCCAGGGTGAGAATAGGGCTTCAGAAAAAACACAGAAAGAACAATGGATTGATTGATGTGAAACTCAGAAACAACCTTAGGCAAGAACTTAGGATGAGGTACGGAGAACCACCTTATCATGATGGAAGGCTTGAAGCTCACTGACCCGACGGGCAGAAGTGAGAGCAATCGGAAACACAACCTTCCATGTAAGATACTTCAAGTGAGCCCGCGCTAGCAGCTCGAACGGGAGTTTCATCAAGCGAGCAAGGACCACGTTAAGATCCCAAACCACCGGAGGAGGTTTAAGGGGCAGATGAATGTGGAAAAGGTCTTTCATGAAGCGGGAAACCACAGGATGAACAGAGATAGGCTTCCCGTCAATCGGCTGATGAAAAACAGCAATGGCACTAAGGTGAACTCAAACCGAAGAGGACTTGAGTCCAGCGCCAGACAAGTGTAACAGATAATCCAGAACAGCAGATAAGGAGGCAGACATCGGCTCCTGCTGTCGAGTAGCACACCAGGAAGAAAATCGGGTCCACTTTTGATGGTAACATTGACGAGTGGACTCCTTCCGAGACGCCTCCAGGACGTCCAGCACAGGCTGAGAGAACTGGAACGAGGGTATTAAGTCTTGAGGAACCAAGCCGTTAAGTGCAGAGACTGAAGGTTGGGATAAAGTAGAGAACCTCAACTCTGCATAAGCAGAGAAGGAAAAACAGGGAGAAGAAGAGGCTCCCTGGAACTGAGTTGCAACAGAAGGGAGAACCACGGCTGTCGGGGCCACCGAGGATCTATCAGAATCATGGTGGCACTCGTGGACTTGAGCCTGACGAGAGTCTTCAGAATCAGAGGGAATGGAGGGAATGCATACAGAAACAGGTTCGTCCAGTCCAGCAGAAAAGCATCTGCCTCGAGTCTGAGAGGGGTGTAAACCCTGGAGCAGAAGCGGGGCAACTTGTGATTGAAGGGGGACGCGAACAGATTGACGTCCGGAGTCCCCCAATGAGCAAACACTTGATGCAGGGTCAAGGAATGGATGGACCACTCGTGAGGCTGCAGAAGACGACTCAACCTGTCTGTCAGACAATTGTGCTGGCCTTGAATGTAGACCGCTCAAAGGAATATGTTGCGGCGAATGGCCCAATCCCAGAGCCGCATCGCCTCTTGGCACAGGGACAGGGACCCTGTGCCCCCTTGTTTGTTGATATAATACATGGCGACCTGGTTGTCTGTGCGGATCAGCACTACTCGGTCGCGAAGCAGGTCACAAAAAGCCTTCAGGGCAAGGAAAATCGCTCGAAGCTCCAGCAGATTGATGTGACAAAGGTGGTCGGCACTGGACCAAAGACCCTGAGTGCGAAGACTGTCCAGATGAGCCCCCCCCAGCATAGGTCGATGAGTCCGTCATGAGGACCTTCTACGAAAGGGGTGCATGAAACAGAAAACCTCTGGAAAGATTGGAAGACAGCATCCACCAATGGAGAGACTTCTTCAACAAAGGAGTCACGACAATGAGTTGAGAGACAGGATCTCGATCCTGGTTCCATTGGGACGTAAGAGTCCATTGTGGAATACGGAGGTGAAATCTGGCAAAAGGAGTCACGTGAACCGTAGAGGCCATGTGACCTAGGAGGACCATCAGGAGCCGAGCCGGGGCCGAGGACAGATGGGCCACCCTCTGGCATAAACAAACAAGGGCCTCTTGACGAGGCCGAGATAGGAAGGAGCGGAGACAAACCGTGTCCAGGACCGCTCAGATGAATTCCACAGACTGGGACGGACAGAGATGGGACTTGGGGAAATTCACCTCAAAGCCGAGACTGTGAAGGAGCAAGATGGTCTGATTCGTCGCACGCAGAACTTTGTGGTGCGAGTACGCTTTGATCAACCAGTCGTCAAGGTAGGGAAACACCTGCAGGCCGCGGAAATGCAGGGCCGCAGCTACCACAACTAGACATTTTGTGAAAACCCTCAGAGAAGTCGCCAGGCCGAAGGGAAGAAAACGATATTGGAGGTGGAGATCCCCCACCCGGAATCTCAGATACCGGTGAGAGGCCGGGTGTATCGCAATGTGCGTGTATGCCTCCTTGAGGTCCAGTGAGCACAGCCAGTCCCCCTCGTCCAAGAGGGGGTGCAAGGTAGGAAGAGTGAGCATTCTGAACCGTTCCCTGACCAGAAACATGTTCAGAGCACAGAGGTCCAGGATCGGATGCAGATCCCCTGTCTTCTTGGGTACCAGAAAGTACTGGGAATTAAATCCGGTATTCCACTGGTCCGGAGGAACCGCCTCGACCGCCCAAAGGTGAGGAAGGGCCTGTGCTTCCTGCAGAAGGAGAGGCAGCTGAGACCGGGCAGAAGGAAACTCTCTTGGAGGAAGGTCCGGGGGCATGTGACTGAAGTGAAGGGGGTACCACTCCCGAAGTGAAGGGGGTACCACTCCCGAATGATGGAAAGCACCCAACTGTCGGTGGTAAGACTTTCCCACTGGGTATAGAAATGATGGAGACGACCCCCGATGGGGAGGGGGGAAGGCTCCAGGAGGAAGGGAGCCCAAAGGCTCAGACTGAAATTGGTTTTCACAGAGCATCTCCAAGTTCTCCTGACAGCACTGGAGCCTTGTGGCCTTCTGACATGGAGTCAGCATTCTTGGAACTTACTTCGCACTAACCTTGGACATGCCCAACTTTTTGTGAATTATTTTCCAAACTGTACCTGTCAAATGCCCATTTCTTCAGCTATTCAGGAAACCTTAATTCAGCTGTTTGACAAAATTAAATCCTCGACTTGCTTGCAATTTCTGTGGAAGTTGCTTCCATAGGCCGTCCAGTTTGGGGTCATCTTCAATGGACACTCTACCTCACTTACTGTTTACTCCAAAATTTTACTTTGTAGGATGATGGGGCATACTCACCATAAACTGTAGTCATGCATTCATGGATCTCCTTTGGCTTTTTCCCTTCTTTTGTGAGAAATTTTATCACTGAATGGTGCTCCAAATCTAGCAGTTTCTTACTTGATTTGCACGAGGACTCTCCTGACATCCTGTTTTAAGCTCCATTACTAAAAGGAGGGCATAAAGCAATTGAATTGAAACTGGAGCAATGATGATCAAATTTCCCCCTCCATTTTCCCCCCTGCTGGTCCCTTGTTGACCTCTGCTTTCTTTTTTTCTTGGAAGGGGTATAACAAATTTGATGGGAAGTTTTCCTCACCTCACCATTAAAAGAGCTTCAGTCCTTGCTGTGCTTAATGGAAACAGGCGGGAATTTGCACCTGCACTATGAGGAGGAATGTTTTCCTATTTTGGTTTCAGAGGCTAAGTGTTTAGACTGACTGCAGAGCAGTTAGGCTTAAGCACTAGATTTGTAAAGGTATAGCACATAGCCAAAAACAAAACTGGAGAGTTACCCAGACTGAGCTGCAGCCTGTGCACTGTACATGGAGTAAAACTTGGCACTATTTCTTCAGCCTTTTTATTGCCACTTTGCATTTTTAAAAAATGTTAAGTATGCTGGGACTTTGCCTCTCTCTAATAAAGAAACAGAAAAAGTCATGAAAATTACATATCTACTTTCAGGCAAGGCAGAACTTACACAGCTCCAATTCTCTAGAGAATAAATATTTCAGCAGGTGATATCACCTGAGTGTCAAGAGCATCCTCTCTTTTCCGCACCTTCCCAGTTAGAGCAATAATGGGATCAGCCTACTGAGAGGCTCCTGAGAAAATTAGAGTCATGGGATAGGAGGCAATGTTCAATTGTGGATTAAGAACTGGTTATTGGACAGAAAGCAGAGGGTAGGGTTGAATGGCCATTTTTCTCAGTGGAGGAAGGAAATAGTGGTGTGCCGCTGGGACTGGTGCTATTCAACTTATTTATAAATGATCTAGAAATTGGAACTATGAGCAAGGTAATCAAATTTGCAGATGACACAAAACAGTTCAAAGTTGTTAAATCGCATGCAGACTGTGAAAAACTGCAGGAAGACCTTAGGAAATTGGAAGACTGGGTGTCCAAATGGCAGATGAAATTCAATGTGAACAAATGCAAAGTGATGCACATTGGGAAGAATAATCCAAATGATAAGTTATCAGAGGCTAGGGACCACCTTGGGGGTCAGCACTCAAGAAAAGGATCTGGGTATCATCTTAGACAATACGCTGAAGCCTTCTGCCCAGTGTATGGCAGCAGCCAAGAAAGCAAACAGGATGCTAGGAATTATTAGAAAAGGAATGGTTAACAAGACTAAGAATGCTATAATGCCTTTGTATTGTTAACTGGTGTGACCTCACCTTGAATATTGCATTCACTTCTGGTCCCTTTATCTCAAAAAAGATAGAGGCATTAGAAAAGTTCAAAGAAGAGCAACCAAGATGATAGAGGATGGAACTCTTGTATGGTAAAGCAACAGCTAAGGGGATATAGGATTGAAGTCTACAAAATTCTGAGTGGTGTAGAATTGGGTACAAGTGCATTAAAAAAATAAAAAATTATAATTTTTTTTATTTTTTTACTGCATCAAGATTTACAAAGACTGAAGGATACTCGATGAAGTTACAGAGTAATACTTTTAAAACCAAAAGGAGGAAATATTTTTTTCACTCAGAGAATAGTTAAGCTCTTGAACACATTGCCGGAGGATGTGGTGAGAGCAGTTAAAGTAGCTAGTTTAAAAAAAAAAAAAAATGGTTTGGACAAATTCCTGGAGGAAAAGTCCATAGTATGCTGTTGAGACATACATGGGATGGTAGCATGGAATGCTGCTACTTTATGGGTTTTTACCAGGTACTTGTGACTTGGATTGGCCTCCGTGAAGACGTGATACAGGGCTAGAAAGACCATTGGTCTGACCCAGTAAGGCTATTCTTATGTTTTTAACTGGTTCTCTGTCCCTCTATAAGTGAAACTTCTCAAAGTGGTTTTAAGGCTGCATGAAAACTTTCTGCAGCCTGAAAATAATCAGAAAAAATATTGAGGGTGACCTATTTCAGCTATACTTTCAGTAGCCTATGTTCTTTGCTAGGGAGGCGCCCAGGTTAACTTCTCTGGCTCAGGAGGCCCGCCTTCTCTTTCTGTGGGTGGTATGTCATCTGCAGGTGTTTTGTGCAGCAGGTGTGGTGGGAGTCGACAGTGTACCAGTCGACTCCCTCAGCAGACAGGCTTTGGATCCAGGCAAGTGAGAGCTGTCCTCAGCAATGTACCAGGCCATTGTGCGGTGCTGGGGTCTGCCCCGCTTCATCCTCGTGGCCACCTCTCGGGGCATGATACCACCTCAATTCTTCAGTCAAAGATCTGAACCTGACAGTACAAATCTTGATCCTCTCGTGCAGTGTGACCTTGGGAGAGTCATCTGTATGTCTTTCCTCCCTGGCTCATGCTAGGCCGAGTCATTAGGAGGATAGCAACCCTGTGTCATTCTGGTGACTCCAGACTGACCTTGCAGGCTGTGGTACACTGATCTGCTTTGTTTTCACAGAGGTCATGGCTTTTGGTTCCGCATCCCTCCGCACCTGCTTTCTTGGGATCCAGTCTATTGAAGACCCAGGTCATTTTGCTGTTATGGCATGGCGTTTGCGTGTGCAGCGTTTGCTCACACAGGCTATTTGGAGGTAGTTTTTGTCACACTTCTCAAGTCTATGAAGTCAACAACCATATCTGCCTACGCTGGGCATGGCAGACTTTCCAGCATTGGTTGACCAGGAATGGACAGAGCTGTATTCCATTCCAATTTTGGTGGTTCTCACCTTTCTTCCAGCTGGTCTAGTTACAGGCTTCACTTTGGCATCCCTTCAAGTCCAAGATAGAGAAACTGGACCTCTTCTCCCTTGAACAGAGGAGATTGAGAGGGGACATGATCAAAACATTCAAGATACTAAAGGGGATAGACTTAGTAGATAAGGACAGGTTGTTCACCCTCTCCAAGGTAGGGAGAACGAGAGGGCACTCTCTAAAGTTGAAAGGGGATAGATTCCATACAAACGTAAGGAAGTTCTTCTTCACCCAGAGAGTGGTAGAAAGCTGGAACGCTCTTCCGGAGGCTGTTATAGGGGAAAACACCCTCCAGGGATTCAAGATAAAGTTAGACAAGTTCCTGCTGAACAAGAACGTGCGCTGGTAGGGCTAGTCTCAGTTGGGGCGCTGGTCTTTGACCAGAGGGCTGCCACGTGAGCGGACTGCTGGGCACGATGGACCACTGGTCTGATCCAGCAGCGGCAATTCTTATGTTCTTACGATTTTATTTTCAATATAGTGATTGAAATGTGTCAGTTTTGAGAAAGGAAAGATTTTAAGCTTTAACTTGAGGGCTGCAGAACAAATAGGGTTCTTGGAGATCCGCAAAAAAAATAGTTAATGTCTTATTAAAGAAATGACAATTACTCTTTATAGTTTATAAATCTTTCCTTTAACAGTTAATGGAAAGATTTAGAAACTATAAAGAGTTTCACCTCATACAAAATTGTCATTTCTTTAATAAGACATTAACTATTTTTTATGTGGCCCTCCAAGTTCCTACAAATCCAAAATGTGGCCCTGCAAAGGGTTTGAGTTTGAGACCACTGATCTAAAGTTATCATTGCTCATTGGTTAAAGATATAATTTCTTCAGCATATACAGTATTTTGGCAAGTAGACAATGGCCTATACCATGAAAGCGCAGTTCTTTATCAATATAGCTGCTTCTTGGGCAGCGTGTATGTAATGTCTCCTTCAGCTATCTATAAAGCAGTCATGTGGTCCTCCTTTCATACTTTTGCAAAGTGCCATTGCTTGGATGTGGTGGCCATGGAAGCAGCTGCCTTTGGCGCTTCATTTCTCAGAATAGAAGTGATCACTTTCCAACTTGAAGATTGCTTTTATTATATCCCACAAGTTCTGGATGCATCTAGTGCACACAACAAAGAAGGAGAAATTAGATCTTGCCTGCTAATTTTCTTTCCTTTAATAATAATAACTAATAATAACTTTATTTTTTCTATACCGCCATAATCTTGCGACTTAGAGTAGCCCGGGAGCTTGTCTTAACGAGCGGATAGTAACACGGGGCTGGGAGGCCCTCGTGTTGCCCGCAAGGCAAGCTAGGAGGACCGTTAGGAGGTAGAATTAGAATAGGTTCTAGGGGAGGGGTTCGCGCCAAAAGGCAAGTTTTTAATAAGTTAGATTAGGGAAAGGGGCAGTTTGTGGGGATTAGAAAAATCGGGACCTTGGAGGACTTGAGTTGTTGTAGGTCCTCCAGGGCGGTTTTTGTCCCACCCTCCCTCTCTTAGTTGGTGGCTCTAGTGGCTTGGGAAGGCGGGTATCCTGAGCTACTGGTTGCTGGGGCTCATCCAGCGATGAGTGGTGGGCCGGCTGGGAGCCGTGCCTTGGGGTCAGGTGACCTGGGTTAAAGGGGCATGAGGTCATGCCACCCCTCAGACGCTTGCTGTTGGTGGCGGGGTCGGGGGCAAATGGTAATGTTTACATGGGGTAGCTCGGGAGGAGCTTGCTAATGTTGATTTTCAATTTAAGGTTCATTATGTTAATGATGTTATTTATGCAAAGTTAATTTATTGGTTATTATGATTTAAATAAAGAGCTGCAGCTATTATACCATAATAAGCGTGTTGGTCTTATTTAGAGGAGGGTAAGGAGAAAAAGGGGGTGTTCGGGGCAGCAGCAGGGACTATCCAGATCCAGCTGTTACTAGGCGGTTCACAGTGAAGAGAGCTGTACAATCGGCGAATTACAGTGTACAAATAGAACAGATGTCACTGAGCAGTCAGTGATTATAGTGTACAATTTAACAAGAAAAAGATATTAATGGGTTACAGTATAATCTTAACATGTTACATTAAAAGGGGCTGGATGGCCAGCGAATTACAGAATACAAATGGTGAAGAAGACACTGAATAGACAGTGAAAATCCAGCTACTAATCTTTGTTTCTTCATACCATTAAAGCAGAGTGTTCATTTTTGCTAAATTCATCTTTTTCTTGTTGAGCTAATGTTTTCACTTCACATTAGTATTACATTCAGCAAATGCTTTCACATTAGTCCAGCAACTATTTTTCCACTGCTTTATCCAATACTAAATTGTCTGAGCTGCACAGGATTCTATTAAGGCACAGCACAGTTCTATACTCTGTCTACACCTGGTAATAGATGAATGCAAACCCATACGTCATGGACTCTTTCTGGTGTGACTGAGAGAAATTACATAGCTAGCATAAAAATAAGGATAGCAGCATAAGAGAAAAGTCGGTGGTGGCAGTCAACTGAGTGAGAAGGAAGGATAGAGAAATCTTACTCACTAATTTCTTATGCTGCTGTTATTATTTTTATGCTTGTAATAAAATAGGATTCCTTATGCTTGATAACTTGATGCATTAATTCTTAGTATGCAAAGCTGTAGGTAAAATAGAATCTGGTGTTTTGTGTGATTGTCATATAGGATGTTTAGGGATTAGCACTATGGTAAGCACATGGTAACTCAGTACTTTCTTTAATAATGTTTGCATTATTCTTATGTGATAAAAGTACCAGTTAGACATGATTTATTAACATCTATCTCTTATTTTCTGTTGTTCTCTATTTATAGTTGTTTCCCCGAAAGTGTACATGGCTGTATGTTATCAATAACACACTAATGTCTTTATCGGGTATGTATAAAGTTTTATACAAGGTTTAAAAAAAGGTGAACTGCTATTGAATGTATAGTTTTGTAAACCTATCACATTATAGTTAGGGATGTCGGTAGTCATATGTACAGTAAGCTGCCCTAGTGGGTTGAGTTCCACAGTGGACCTGCATACTGTACTGAATATCCTAATATTGGTATTTCTGTGCAGAAACCATCAAGGAAAAGATTGATCTTCACATTTACGAGGTCAGAAATAGTAATTTAAAGTTTCAGCTGTTAACTCACAATAGGATTTAATGTACATCTTAATATCAGTAAGATTTTTGCAAAGCCACTTCATTGAAACAGCAGATGTATTAATTGCACTTTGTTAGTGGTGAAGTATGTAATTCAGTATTTCTAAATATACAAACTATGGTAATGCATTTTTTTGGTGAAAGCCAGACTCAGATCTTGATCTTGTCTTTCCCTCTCTGAGGAGTTGTTTAATGGCTAGCTTTCATGGAGCGGAATCGCATCTTAATGGTTAGAGAAGCAGTTTGTGAACAAGGGAATCCAAGGTTCTATTGGCAGTCCCTTGTGACCTTGGGCAATGGATTTAATTTTCATTGACTTGGGTCCAACCAGTTGTAAGCCAGTCTGGGCAGAGAAGTAACTCATATTTGGATTGGAGATGGGTAAGTAATAAATACATAGAAATATTCAAAAATTGGATAGGAGTAGGAAACAAATCTTGTTTGCATAAGTCTTCATACCCTTTGTGATAGCAAATTCAAATTAGCTGTTTTCAAAAACTGCTTTGAGCAGAGACCATCTATTAATGTCAAAATGTACAGCTGTGCTTATGACTTTCAGTGCTGTAGAAGTGATAAATAGCAGTGGTAATAATAAGTTAAATAGAGCCTTCTTCCTGTGTTCAATCACAGTAGTTGAGCTGGCTTTAAATATTCCTGGATTTTAAATCAAGCTGGCTGTTGTATGAAGTGAATTTGAGGCAGAGTTCTAGACATGCCTAAAACAGCTGCCAAAGAAACTCCAGGATGATGCTTTTCAAAAGTACAGATTACATAAAGATAGGATTGTGCTAGGCAAAAATGGCTTTCATTTTGGGCTCCCTTCACCTCCCCTACCATTTCCATTGGAGACCTTAACCAGCCAACACAGTTGTGTGAAACTTGGAGAGACTGGAGCCATTTCTGAAAGCTACTACTACTATTTATTAATTCTATAGCGCTGAAATACATCTGCAGTGCTGTACATATAACATTCAGTAGATGGTCCCTGCTCAGAAGATCTTACAATTTAATTTGGACAGACAGGACATCTCAGGGTTCATGAGATTCAGGTAGAGGAAATGATACAATGGGTATAGGTATCTGACAGCAGTGAGTGGGAGTTGAGAGTTGAAAACAGTTTCAAAAAAGTGGGCATTTGAATACTACAAGAGATATAGTATGATGTATTGGTTCAGGCAGCCTGTTATAGGCATATGGCACAGCAAGAAACAATGGATGGAGTAGAGGCAGTAGAAGAGAAGGGTACAGATGTGAGGGTCTTGCTCGACAAACAGAGTTCATGGGGGTGGGATAAGTGAGGAGAGATATTAGAGGGCTACAGAGTGAAAGCACTTGTAAGACAGTAAGAGGAGTTTGAACTGTATTCAGAAACGGATGGGGAGCTAATGAAGTGACTTGAAGAGAGGGGTAATGTGAGAATAGCGGCTCTCACAAAATATGAGTCATGCAGCAGCATTTTGAATGGATTGAAGTGGTGAGAGATGGATGTGCAGGAGGCCTGAGAGAAGTACTTGCAGTAGTCTAAATATGAGGTGATGAGAGCATGGATAAGGGTTTTGGTCGTGTGTTCAGAGAGAGGAGGTTAGATTTTGGTAATATTATAGAGGAGGACGTGACAGGTTTTAGTGGTTTGTTGGATCTGAGCAGAGAAGGAGAGAGAGTAGTCAAAAATCATCCTGAGATTGCAAGCTGATGAGACAGGGAGGAGGAGAGTTATTCCCAGAAATAGAGAATGGCGAAAGGAGGGAGGTGAGTTTAGGTGAAAAGATTAGGAGTTCAGTTTTAGCCATATTCAGTTTGAGATGGTAGTGAGACATCCAAGCAGCAATGTTGGACAGACAGGCTGAGATTCGGGCCTGAATTCTTGTAGATACCTGGTGAGGAGATGTAGATCTGGGAGTCATCGGCATAGAGGTGATATTGAAAACCATGGGAAGAGATCATTGTACCAAGAGAGCAGGTATGTATGGAGAAGAGGAGAAGGGCCCAGGATGGAGCCTTGAGGTACACCCATAGACAGTGGGATGGGAACAGAGGAGGAGCCACCATAACATATGCTGAAAGTACGATGGGAGAGATAGGAAGAAAACCAGGAGAGAACAGAATCCTGGAATACTAGTGAGGACATTGTGTCGAGAAGGAGGTGGTGAAGGCAACAGACAGAACAAGAAGAATGAGGCTAGAGTATAGTCCATTGGATTTGACCAGGAACAAGTCATTAGAGACTTTAGCAATGGCAGTTTCCATAGAATGCAGAGGGCGAAAGCCCGATTGAAGCAAGTCAAGAATGTCATGAGAAGAAAGGAAGTCTAGACAACGGCGGTGACCAGCCTGTTCGAGTAGTTTGGATAGGAAGAGGAGGAGGGAGATGGGGCGGTAGTTGGAGGAGGATGCGGGAGGTCTAGTGAAGGGTTTTTGAGGAGAAATGTAACTACTGCATGTTTGAAGACATCAGGTATTGTAGCAGTGGAGAACAAAAGGTTGAGTATGTGACAGATGGGAGGGATGATAGTGGGAAAAGGCGAGTTGGAATCTGATCAGAGGAACAGGTGGTGGGTTTAGAGGAGAGAAGGTGAGCAGTTTCCTCTTCCGTGACTTCAGAAAAGGAGGAAAGGGTGGAAGGGGTTGTTGAAGGGAGGTTGGCAGAGTGGACAGCCAGAATGGGTGGTGGAAGAGGTGACACAGTTGAGAATTCAAGGTGGATCTTGTCATAGAAGACCCCTGCCATCATTTAGGGGGAAAGTAGGGGATAGGAGGTGGGGGTACTTTGAGTAGAGAGGTGTGTGGCAGAGAGACAGCAAGGATTTGCACTAAGAGAGTTAGGTAAATGGTTCTAGTATTCTTGTTTGGCAAGCAAGAAGGTAGATTGGAAGGATGTTAGCTTGAATTTGAAATATATGAAATCTGAATGTGTGTGAGATTTAAGCCAAAGACGTTCAGCAGTCCAGACACAAGAGCACAGAGTTTGGGGGTCAACCAGGACTCGGGGTTTGACATGTCTTACAGGATGTGAAGTGGGAGGAGCAAGGGTATCAATAGAAGTAGAGAGAATGGAATTATAGAAGAGGACAGCTTCATTGACAGACTTGTGTGACATAGTAGTTAGTGCTGCCCGATTCACGATTTGAATTGGTTCACCGATTCACTTCAGGTGAATTCATTCGAATCGCTTTAAAATAAAAAAATAAAAAAATTGGCTTCCTGATTCGGACCCTCCCCCCTCGCCCCCTAAAGCAGGAGCGGCAGCACTGCTCTTGCTGGCCGGCCGCTGCTGCACCTACTTTAGAGAGCGAGGAGGGAGGGTCAGCCGGCAAGTGCTGCTGTGCTGCTGTCCGGTTCCCCCCCCCCCCCCCGGCGTGTGGCCTTCCCGCACCATTTACCTTCTAGTTGCAGCCTGCACAGAAGATCGCGGTTATAGCATCTGTGCATACTGCTTTTAGCTGTTTCCTCAGCCGTGATCCTGCCTCTGACGTCAGAGGAGGGGCGGGACCGCAGCAGAGAAAACAGCTAAAAGCAGTTTACAAAGACACTATAACCACGATCTTCTGTGCAGACTGCAACTGGAAGGTAAACGGTGCGGGGAGGCCAGGGGAAACACGGAGGCCTTTCCAGGGGAGGCAGTCCTTCAGAGTGGGGGGTGGGACAGGCCTTTAAGGGGGGAACAGGCCAGGGATGGTGGCATAGGCCTTCAGGGGAGACAGGCCTTTAAGGGGGGGGCAAGCCTTCTAAGCGGGGACAGGCCAGGGATGGTGGCATAGGCCTTCAAGGGGGGGGGGGCAGGCCTTCAGGGGGAGGTGCAGGCCTTTGGGGGCAGGGGAGGGGACAGACCTTCAGGGGAGGGGTCTCTGGTGTAGAAGTACATGGAGGGAAAGGGGGGTTCAAAGAGATGTGCATATACCGGATTTTGGGGGGGAAGAAATAATGGGTCTAAAAATAGAGGAGAGGGAGAGAGATGATGGACAATGAGATTTAGGGAGGGAAGGAACAGAAAGGGAGAGAAGTTAGACACAAGGGATGGTGTGGAGGGGGATAGAAATACTGGATAGGAGGGTAGTTGGGAAAAGAAAGGGAGAGGTAGTGGACCCTGGGGTGGTGGGGAAGGAGGGAGAGATACTGGATGAAAGGGTAGTTAGAAAAGGTGGAACTGTGGAGGGAGACGAAAAAAGAAAAGATGCCAGATCTCCTGGGGAGGGAAGGGAAACGGAAGGGGAAGACAGAGATGGCAGATGGATGGTTAGCACGGAGAAAGAATAAAGAAGGAGACCCTGGCAAGCAAGTTATCATAACACAACCAGAGCCTTGGACCAACAAGATTTGAATAATGACCAGACAACAATAGGTAGAAAAAATAATTTTATTTGTGATTACAATATGTCAGATTTGAAACGTGTATCCTGCTAGAGCTGGTGTTAGACCGCGAACGTGAGCTAGGATTTAAGAGAGAGAGGAAAAGTCTTTTTTGTTTGTTTATTTTGTTTACACCACAGCACCAGTGTGGTTAGGAGAAGGCAAAGGGGGTGAAGAGGCTATAAAATAAACCCACCAGGATGTTTGAAAAAAAACAAACAAACCAACACCCAATTGGGCATGAAAATCGAATCAAAATTTTTTTTCCTGAATCGGGCAGCACTAATAGTAGTAGAAAGGAGGGTTGAGACAGTGGTAGAGAGCATGTCAAGGTCAATAGGCTTAAGGTTCCTAAATGGATAGTGATTGATCGTGTTTGGGGGAGAGGGTGATGGGTTGTGGAGGTTAACAGCTGATGGTCAGAGATGGTAAGATTCATGGTACAAAATTTGCTTATATAGCAGTTACTGGAGAGGACAAGGTCAAGGCAGTGGCCTTTCTGGTGAATAGGTGTGGTAGAACACAGCTGGAGATCTACTAAGCATTCTCAGAAGTCGTCGTCTTATACTTATATCCTGCTTCTTCTTTGGCCAAACCACCACCTCAGAAGAGACACAGACAGCTAAAATCTCAGAAGCAGCAGTCCTCCACGACTCAGAAACAGCCCAGTCTTTTTGATCTGCTTCTAATAATAATAATAATAACAGTATATATACTGCAGGACCGTGAAGTTCTATGCGGTTTACAATGCTTAGAAATGTTACAGATTGAGTGCTTCTAGAGAGCATAGTCCATATAACACCTTTACAGCCTCTTCCCTTCAGAGGTCATCTTCTCATTCTTTTTACCTACGATGGACTCTCATTGCCAACTCTCATGGGTCTTAAAAATCATAGAGGGAGGGGTACTATCTTCATTTCAAATCCATTCCTCCAAACTACCCTCCAAGAGAGTCCTCTGTTACATTTCAGCAGACATCCCTTCTTCTTCAGGAAATAGACACTTTACTACAACTCAGTGCCATAGAGGAAGTTCCTCCTACCCAGAAAAATCAATGGTTTTACTTCAGGTATTTTCTGATTCCAAAGAAGACGGGAGGTCTACACCCAATTCTTGACCTCCGAAATCTCAACAAATATTTTGTTAGGGAAAGGTTCCACATGTTATCCCTTGCAACATTGAATGGCTATTCTCTAGACCTCAAAGAGGTTTTTACGCACATCTCCATTTATCCACTTCCAAATAGTTCTTCAACATTACCAATACAAAATTCTTCCATTTGGCCTAATGTCCTCTCCAAGAGTTCATAAAATGCCTGGTGGATGTAGCAGCAACACTTAGGACTTATGGTCTCCAAGTGTTTCCCTATCTAGATGATTGGCTAATAAAAGCCACATCTCCTCAGGATGTTTTCTTGGCAACCAAACAGACCATAGATTTTCTTCAAAATCTTGGATTTGAAGTCAACTTTCCAAAGTCTCAACTACAACTCTCACAACTTCTCCAATTTATAGGAGCCTTACTAGATACCAATCAGTTACGAACTTATCTTCCTCAACAGAGATAAGACAATATCATTCATCTTTGTGATCAAGTCTCCACTCTGCAAACACTTACCAGCTGGAAAGATGATGAGGCTTATAGGTCGCATGTTGTTCACAGTCCATGTTACCCCATTCGCTCGTGTACATCTCAGGATGTTTCAGTGGTCTCTAGCCTCTCAGTGGTCTCAAGCCTCTGACCCCTTATCCTTCAAAAATCTTTTCAGTGGTGAATGAACCCTTTCAATCTTTTCAGGGGTCTCCCTTTTCAGGTTCTTTCACATCAAAGAGTTCCCACCACAGATGCATCCATGTATGCTTGGGGTTCTCACCTGGATGGCCTCAAGGCACAAGGTTTTTGGAATTCGCAAAAGAAATCATTGCACATCAACCTGGAATTTGATGTCATTCGAAATGCTCTCATCTCTTTTCAAAATGCTCTGTCCAACTTGTCTGCCCTGTTTGGCTGTCCTAGTTCAACAGCCAAACAGGGCGGTCCAGGCTCTCTCCTTTGTCAAGAAGCCCAACGCATTGGAATTGGGCGATTTCTCGCACCATATTTCTAAAGGCTATATATGTACAAGGGAAACAAAATATCCTAGCTTACAAGCTCAGCAGATTCCTCTGGCCACATGAGTGGATTCTCAACTCCAAAGTATTCCCGTCTCATCTTCCAGTTATGGGGAACTCCACAGTTAGACCTGTTTGTGTCTCCCCTAAATCACAAGCTGCCTCAATTTTGCTCCAGACAATAATCTCCGTAACATTTTGAGGCAGATGCATTCCGTCTAGATTGGACAAATAAATTCCTATATGCATTTCCACCAATTTCTTTCATTCTGAAGACCTTCATCAAACTTGAGAGAATCAGCCACCATGATCCTGATAGCTCCTTGGTGGCCTTGGCAACCTTGGTTCTCCCTTATACTTCAGCTGACTGTCAAGGATTCAATTCCACTCCAGATCTTTCCATCTCTACTCACACAGTCACGAATCCATGTTACATTCCAATCTGCAGTCTCTACATTTGACGGTGTAACTTCAACAGCTTTTCATCTCTCTGATCCTGTTTAAGCCATTATTGCTGCATCCAGAAAACCATCTACCCAGCAATGATATCAACAGAAGTGGGCACGTTTTACCTCCTAGTAGTATATTCACCACCAAGAACCTTCATCTTCATTTCAGTTCTGGATTACCTTCTCTATCTTTCTTCTTCTGACCTCAAAAGCACTTTGGTCAGAGTCCACCTCGGTGCTATTAGTGCTTTCCATACACCTATCGACGATAATCCTCTGGCCACTCATCCTCTGGTTTCTAGGTTTATGAAGGACTTTTCAACTCCAAACCTCCACTGAAACCGCCTCCAGTTGTCTCGGATCTTAATGTAGTCCTTGCCAAGTTTATGAAGCCAACATTTGAGCCACTAGCGTCTACTCATCTCAAGTTCCTCACTTGGAAAGTAGTTTTCTTGATCGCTGTTACTTCTGCTTCAGTCAGTGAACTTCAAGCATTGGTTTCTGACCCACCATATGCAGTATTTCACCATGACAAGATGGTTCTCCACACTCATCCTAAATACCTTTCAAAAGTTGTCACAGAATTTCCTCTAAATCAATCTTTTGTGCTTTTATTCTTCTTTCCAAAGCCTCATTCTCAACCAGGAAAAGCAGCTCTTCAGATACTGGACTGTAAGCCTGCCATGGCATACTTCTTTCAAAGGACTAAATCAAACAGGATTTCACCTCAACTGTTCATCTCCTTTGATCCCAACAAACTAGGCCGACCTGTCACTAAGAGAACTGTTTCCATTTCCTTCTGCTATGCTCGAGATGGGTTGTAACTTGAGAGATGTGTTATGGCATACAAAGTTTGAGTGATGGCAGCCTCAGTGACTTTCTTACAATCCACTCCCATTGCTGAAATTTGCAAAGCAGCCACTTTCACATCAGAATCCTATTCCAGATGAGATGGTCATTTTAGCCAAGTAGTATTACAGAACCTATTTTCTTCTTAATGGCCAATTCTCCCTCCATCCCATTGCAGTTAGCTAGGGAGTCCAGTTTGATCATTACAGGACACTAACCGAACTAGAACCCTTGCTGTTACTGTAGCTCTCTTTTATCTAGAATTGGTGGTGTATGCCACACATTTTCCTTTCTGCATCCATCCCTTGCCACTTCCCCCACCAAACTTTTAAAATTAAATACCTTAGCTTACGTGGCTCCCCAAGTCTTGCAATTTGAAGACATTGGCAGACTGTTGAATTTTGGAGTCTCCGCTGAAACCAGAGCCATCAGCATCACTGATGCCAGCACCCGGTACATATTCAGTTCTTTGAACCAAGCATGGGTGGCATCAGCAACTTGGCACACTGATTGCTGTGTTCTTAAATGGAGATTCTCATCTTCAGTGAGCTGCCTATGTCTTCAGCTGGCAGGAGCTGGTGATTCCCTACTTTCTGGACCAATGGTATGCCTGAGGCAAAAGTGAATGGGCCCAGGCCCACCCATGACTGTGCCCCTTACTTTGCGTGGTAATGAGCTTAGGAGTCTCATACCTCAGTGTGTGATTCAGTCCTGCTTCTTGCTGGAGAAAGCAAAAGTTACCTACCAGTAACAGATGTTTTCTATAGACAGCAGGATTAATCAAACACACAATCCCTCCCTGCCCCCCAGGAGTTGATTTTGAACTTGAGACTGACTGGGGTGTATGTGTGAAGGAAGGGGTTTACGTGATTGTAACTTTCTACCAGTGAGCTCAGGAGAGCTGTTTGTTCTTGGTGCTGTCAGAAGATATCACCAACCTGCATGCCTGGTTAATCCTACTGTTTGTGGGGAACACCCATTACAGGTAAGCAGATTGCTACCAAGTTCATGTATTTCATTAAATCAATGCAGCGTTGCGCCACTATTTTTCTGCTCTGCTCTTATTAAATATTGGCAAATTTAGTGTTGGTTAATAAAATTGAATGACAGTGTCACAAAATTCTAGTACTTCATTAAAAAGAGGGTGTGCTACGAGATAATCCCTTTGGATCGTATTGAATTCATGTGAATGTGTTTCTCAATCTTTTCAAGCCACGTACCTCCTAAGCCTAACAAATACCAACCAAGTACCCTGCCCCGCCCCGCCCAAATTCTGCCCCTGACTCCACCCCCATAATAATAATACTAATTGTAATGCAATTTATTCCACCCATTTTCATATACACACAATATAATCTTATTAACATAGAAACATGACGGCAGATAAATGCCCAATGGCCCATCTAGTCTGCCCATCCACAAACACAAAGCACACTGTACACAGAGAAATATTAATTATCATTTATATTCAGGGTTTTTTCAAAGAGGTCAAGTCAGATGACTTTAAAATATACAATGTCACCTCAGTAACAACTATAGAAAAATAAACAAATATAGTGCAAAATATAGACAGCAGATATAAATTCTCAAAACTGACACATTTTGATCACTAAATTGAAAATAAAATCATTTTTCCTATCTTTGTTGTCTGATGATTTCATGAGTCTCTGGTTGCACTTCCCTGTGACTGCATCCAATATTTCTTTTTCTTTCTGCTTCCTGCATGCTTCCTCTCCTCCAGTCCTCATTACATTCCCCAACCAACATCTCTCTGTCCTTCCATGAGTCCATCTTTTTCTTCCTCTCTCCCTGCCTGTCCCCCACTGAAGCCACCACTGCAGATTCCTCCCTGCCACCCAACACGCTCCATTCCCCCCCCCCCCAACTTTTTCTTCCTGTCTCCCTGCCTCCACTGCCTAGTCCTCCCTGCCCTACCCCCAAAGCTGACCCTGCCACCCAACATTCTCCATTCCCCCCCCCCCCGGCCACAGCAGCAACAGGGATGCAGGCCAGGTGTATGCAGCAACTGCACGCACCAACCCACAAGCCTCTCACCCACCCCCCACCCCCGAAGTCAATTCTGACATCAGAGAGAAGGTTCCGGGCGTCGGGGGGAAGGCTTGTGGGCTGCCCATGTGCAGTTGCTGCACGTGCCTGGCCCATCCCTGTTGCTGCTGCGGTGAGGGTGGGAGTGGAGCGTGTAGGGTAGCAGGATCAGCTTCAGGGGTGGGTCAGGGAGGAATCTGTTGTGATGGCTTCATCCGGGGGGGTGTGTGGGACAGGGTAGATCCCAGGTAGCAACCAGCCCGCGTACCCCCAACAGGCGGCCTGCATACCCCCCGGGGTACGCGTAGCACAGGTTGAGAAACACTGTTTTAGAGCCTCTCCTATCCCAGGATAATTATAAATACCAAAGCAAAAAATATTCTCTAGTTTAATCTTACACAGTTGTTTATGATTGTACTTTGTGCATTTTGGCCTCAGTTCTGCAAAGTTTGAGTTGCGTGAATAGATAAAAGTTGGAGGTACTGTGCCTGCCATATATTTCACTTGTATTATACTACAGATCTTGATTCTGTTATGCATAGATTGATTCCTGTGCATGATTTTCACACACTACCTGAATTTTGCAGGCCAGAGGCTTATACAATTTTTGTAATTGTGTTTTTTTTTCCCCTTCTTTCTACTCTGGCTTGGCTTCCATTTCTAAAACATGGCCATCATCTGTAGAAGGTAATAATTTTACTTTATGACTGGAACATTACATGTTGGTGCTTGGTAACGCATGTAGTTGTAAAGCACTATTTTATTTTTTTTTTCTTTCTGCTAACAGGGAAATCATTTCAGCTCTATTCACACAATCTAATAGGTTTGTTTGAACAAGCTAAGAAACCAGGATTAGCAGTCCATATTCAGACCCACAGGTTCCCAGACAGAATACTACCGAGGTAAAAAGAAAAAAATTCTCTTTTAGTCAAATATGAAAATGCATATAAAGTGAAAAAAGTTATAGTAGTTAATAAATTAGAAGAGCAAACTGGCTTAACATGCTTTATCCATATTATCTGTTCTATTGTGTAGGCTGTTTTGCTTTCCTATTTAGACTTGGTACTTTGGTATCACTCAAAAAGGAATACAAGAGACTACAGCTATTCCAGAACACAGCAGCCAGATTTATCTTTCGAGTAAGCTGATTTGAGAAGGCTAGTCCACTACTGGAAGAATTACCGTATTTTCACGCATATAACGCGCGCATTATACACGATTTTACAAACCGTGCATAACCTTGCGCGTTATACGCGTGAGCGCGTTGTACAAATATTTTTTTACATCGTTTCCCCCCCCTGACGTCCGATTCACCCCCCCCCCCCCCCCCGCAGGACCGCTTACACTCTCACCCTGAAGGACCGCTCGCACGCACCCCCACCCCGAAAGACCGCTCGCACGCACTCCCACCTGCACCCCCACCCTGAAGGACCGCTCGCACCCCCACAGCCTCCCAATCATGTAGACGCTCCTACCGGTGTCCTGCTGCTTCCTCTTGGCGGTCCCGGCCCTTCTGTGAGCCCTGCGCCTGCGCTGCTTCCTCTTCCAGCGACCCCTGTTCGTTTACAAAAACTAGATAGCTCTAAGTCTAATAGATGTTGGCACTGTCATCTTGAGGCTGGGACATTAGATCACCTTTATTCTATTGTCCATTTATATTAGTATTTTGGAAATCAATTTGGCCTCAAATCAATAGGATGATAGAGAATCCGGTAGCCTTGACATATGATACTATTTTATTTGCCATGTCAATGAGAGCGAAGAGTCAGATTTCATCAAATAATAACAAACTTTTATTTATATTGACTGGAGTTGCCATTCAACAGATTACATTCAATTGGAAAAATCATAGCAGATTAAATTACAGTTTCTGGTGGAATTCTGTGCATCATATATATAAAATGGAGCGCACAATAGCAACACAAAGGATATTTTGGTAAATTTCAGAAGATTTGGGGACCATTAACAGATTTTTGTAATGAGTAATAACGTTTTCCCAAAGTAAGATATTTGACATGGAGGGGTGTGGGTGGGTAATAAATATTAAATCCTATAATGTATAAGAGTATTTAACTGTTTTTGATGTATTGGGAATGAAACTTTTGTAAGGGGAGGGAGGGGTTGGGAGGGTTTTCTAACTTGATATCAATTGTTTAGATACTAGGAATAGTTCATAATATTCAAAATATTATAGAATATAGGTATTGGCTGAAAAGTTATATTTTTAATGATATATGAAAGTTAATCAAGTGTATATTTATAAGTTTGAATGATTTTTCTTATACACATGTTGTAATATGTAAAAATGAATAAATAATTTTTTTTTTTTTAAACCTCTATAATCTTTTAAAAAAATGAGGCACAGGACAATACAAACCCTGGAAAATTAGACACAGCACCTTATACTGTATTTGAAATTTTACAGATAACCAGTGCAGTTGTTTCAGCACTAGCATCACATGCTGGAAATCTACCCATTCAATTGCAGTATTTTAATTGTAATTCCTCATGTAAGCATATTTATAACATAACATGCACCAAACAAGTCGTCCATTGCTGAAAAATACAAACAGCCTGTCATCCTTCTGCATTAAAATGTTAAAAATGGGAATACACCTATTGCGAGGACAGTGTTTACAATCAAACCCAGCAGAAGATAGTTGATTCAAGCATACCAAATCACACTCATACAACCAGGTCTCTGTCACACATGAGGTTGCAAGTCAACTAACAAATCATAAATTTTGCACACAAAGATTGTACATTAATTCAAAAAGTAGTTAAATGGACATTCTTTAGAACAGCAGGAATAAAACAAATTACATTCACCCACCCCCCCACAGAGGAACATGCTCCTTTGTCATACTGTTTCAGCAACACATCTTTTGGTGGTGTTTTTAAAGTGACGTGCTGTCTCGGTGGTGACAACTGGTGGCTTGGAGCGTAGCATCAGAAAGAGCTTAAATGTATGATCTCGATAGCTAAGAATCAGTCCCTTGTCTCAGAGTATGCCTTAACACTGAGCACATCTCTTGCAAAGATGTTATATTTGTTACAGAAGCTTTATGAAGAGTATGTTCTAAAATTGAGAATATATTACTCTTGGCAGATTTCTGTACTACTGCACAATGCAGAATTGGTGCAGAATTCCCCAGGATTGCATAATTACCCGAGAACTGTGTAGAATTTTGGTATCTGGTCAGCACTCCCTCTGCTGGCAGCGATTCAGGTCACAAAATTTTCAGGCAGCCTGTATGGACTCTGCAATGCTCTGCCATTGACTGGAATCGGCTTTGCAGATGTAGTGGACATTGGGGAGAGTGAGATTGTCTAATTTAAGAACTTTCCAGAACTGGCTATACTTAAGTTATCAAGATGACACAAGTCTCTCTTAGAGATATCTTGATCTTTTGAAGCAACTTGTAAGATCTTGAAAGCTCGTGTAGTTTCATCTGTTGATTATTCTTCTCTTGGTCCAATAAAAATCTAAACACTTCAAATATCTCCAGAACAATTTGGTTAGAACTTGGCCTTGGGAGAACAGGGTTCCATTAAATTTTAAAATTTGTTTTGTTTCTTTTTGATTGGTTTGGACAATATATGCATTTTGAAAACTACTTTGAAAATTAATGATTTGCTTTCTCTTTTCAGAAAGTTTGCATTAACAACAAAAATTCCTGACACAAAAGGATGCCACAAGTGCTGTATAGGTATGCATTCTGTGTAATTTTCTTGATTATTCTTTTTGCTGAAAACATTTATTTGTAAATAGGTGCATTGTGAGATACATATTAATTTGTTTTCTATCCTGTTCTCCCAAACGAGCTCTGAACTGGGTAGGATGCCAACAAGACTTCACCTTCAGTCTTGTATGTTTGGTTTGCATTTCTCATAATATAACATTCCACTTATAAAATATTTGGAATATGTTTTTACTTCCATATTAAACGTTTGATAATTGGAGTGGAAAAATAGCTTGTGGTTAGTCCTGGGCTTACAACCAAGGAAACCTAATTCAAATCCTGCTGTGCTTTCTTGTCATCTTGGGCAAATTACTTAACTCTATTGCCTCACGTACAAATTTAGATTTAAGCCTTAAAGGTGCAAGGTAAATTCTAACCCCCCCAAAATTAAGTTGAATAATTTATGAAAAACATAACATACTTGGACAAGTGGAGGGGTATTTTCGATAATGCCCCATGCTCAGATGATCTCTCAGACTACACCCATATTGAGAGACTACTCATATAGTTGCATGTCCATGCTTAGTCTGTCTGCCAGTCAGTTGTTTTTTCCCACCAGTATGTGGCTCTGAGTACCATGCTGTATTTGAGAGACAATTGCCACTCACTAATGTTCTTCAATAAAGCAATAAAGACCTTCCTCTTCCGGACAATAGGGCCTCAATGACCAGCTTCCTCAATTTACTCTCCAATTACTCTTTGCTATGACCAGGCTGGACTCTAGAATAGATCTGTAACTGTCCCAATGCAACCTAATTGTTGTTATGACTAATCTGTTTTTAAATTGATTGTGAATGTAAAATTGTAACCCGTTCTGAGCTTCTGGGAGAACATGGTTAAAATTGAAATAAATAAAAACAGAGAGAAAGACTTTCTCTAAAAGGCAACAGAAGAAAACGAAGAACAGTGGAGATGACTAAAATTGGCTTTATTAATTTTTGTAACTTCTTGATGACTCGACACGGGTCTGTGTTTGGCTAAACAGCCTGCATCGGGAATCTATAAATTTGTAAACAGGGAAGGGAAGATCAGAAACCATACAAGGTCTGACAAGCTCATGAACTCATCCTTAAAAAAAGTGCTACATACCTCATTGAGGAATATCACTATGGTCCCCTTCAAAGTACTCTATTTGGGAAGCTATGCAGCGACGCCAACGCCTAGTCCATCCTTGAAAGCAATTTTAGAACTCTCTTTCTGGCATGACCACTAGAGCTGTCGTCGTATTACCCTTGATGTCCTGAATGTCATCAAAATGTCTACCTTTCAATATTTCCTTTATCTTTGGGTAAAGAAAAAAGTCATTGGGTAAAGTCATCAGGTAAGTAGGGAGGGTGTTCCAATACAGTTATTTATTAGGTAGCTAAAAACTCCTTCACAGACAGTGCCATGTGAGCTGGTGAATTGTGATGCGAGAGCCAGGAGGGACCATTTTTGCACTTACCTTTCTCATGCCAAAATTTTCAGTTAAGATTTTCCTGTTTCTCTATCAATGTTTACTTGGTCTGCTATGCATCTTAGTCAGCTGACAATGATGCACAATATGGCAAATTTTTGCAATGTTTTCGTCAGTTCTGCTTGTTATTGGCCATCCTGACCTCTCTTCATGTGTGACACTTCCTCTCCTCTCAGAAAAACATTTAATCCATTTGTACACTGCCGCATTCTTCATGGCATTATCCCCATAAACTTGAACTAACATGTTCCTCTTGCCAAGTATAACAAGAAATTTATGGCCTCTTTATTTATGGCAACAGCGCCGAAGCACTTTAAATCTTTATGGGCTTCGGGGCTGTTAGCGCAGCACAGCCGCTAGCGCAGCTTTGTAAAAGAGGCCATTAATGTTTGTTCATTGCTGTGATTCAAGCTCCGACATTCTTGCAATGGCACTCAAAAATATGCAACAACAAGGAATTCCATTCAGCAAGACACGGTCACACATCAACATGAACACAGGTTATGACCAAGGTTATGAAACCTGTCTGTATATACATATATGATGCATAAATAACTTATACTACTATTTATTTCTATAGCGCTACCAGATGCACAAAGTTCTGTACATTAAACATACAAGAGACAGTCCCTGCTCGAAAGAGCTTATAATTGAATTTTGACAAACAGGTCAAAAAGGGTGAATCTATACATGCTGCTCAGGTAGAGAATTACAAAGGGAATGAAAATAAAACAGCTTACAATCTGATATACAAAACCAATAATACTGGTAATTTCATACAATTCACATAAAACAAACCAATAAATCAATAAAAAATCACAAATATTCTCAGTAATACATGCATATAAAAAAAATCATAATATTTAAAACTAACAAATAATGCATAAATAACATTAATAAAAGACATTGTCAATAAGACAAATACATAAATACTAAATATAGAAAAGTGAATCAAGAGAATACATACATTCTCATACAAATCTTATGTACTAAATGAGAGTCCATCTAAGTAAAAAATAAGATAGCTACTATCAAACACTAGGTAAAAGTAAATGAAAGCAAATAAAACAAGGATCATCGAAATACATCAATCAAAGAACATAAGAATAGCCTTACTGGGTCAGACCAATGGTCCATCAAGCCCAGTAGCCCATTCTCATAGAGGCCAATCCAGGTCACTAGTACCTGGCCAAAACCCAAGGAGCAGTAACATTCCATGCTACCGATACAGGGCAAGCAGTGGCTTCCCCCATTTCTTTCTCAATAACAGACTATGGACTTTTCCTCCAGGAACTTGTCCAAACCTTTCTTAAAACCAGCTATGCTATCTACTCTTACCACATTCTCTGGCAACACGTTCCTGAGCTTAACTATTCTCTGAGTGAAAAAAATTTCCTCCTATTGGTTTTAAAAGTATTTCCTTGTAACTTCATCAAGTGTCCCCCTAGTCTTTGTAATTTTTGACGGAGTGAAAAATCGATCCACTTGTACCCGTTCTACTCCTCTCAGGATTTTGTAGAATTCAATCATATTTCCCCTCAGCCATCTCGTTTCCAAGCTGAAGAGCCCTAATCGTTTTAGTCTTTCCTTATACGAGAGGAATTCCTTCCTCTTTACCATCTTGGTTGCTCTTCTTTGAACCTTTTCTAGGGCCACTATATCTTTCTTGAGATAAGGAGACCAGAATTGAACGCAATACTCCAGATGAGGTCGCACCATGGAGCGATACAGGGGCATTATAATGTTCTTAGTCTTGTTAACCATCCCTTTTTAAATAATTCCTAGCATCCTGGAACGCTCTTCCAGAGGCTGTTATAGGGGAAAACATCCTCCAGGGATTCAAGACAATGTTAGACAAGTTCCTGCTGAACAAGAACGGGCGCTGGTAGGGCTTGTCTCGGTTAGGGTGCTGGTCTTTGACCAAAGGGCCACCACGTGAGTGGACTGCTGGGCATGATGGACTACTGGTCTGAACCAGCAGTGGCAATTCCTATGTTCATATGTTCTTTTTCAGCCGCCGCCACACATTGGGCGGAAGGTTTCATTGTAATGTCTATGATGATTCCCACATCCTTTTCTTGGGCGCTAACCCCCAAGGTAGACCCTAGCTTCCGGTAGCTGTGATTCAGGTTATTCTTCCCAATGTTCATCACTTTGCATTTGTCCACATTAAATTTCATCTGCCAAATTCCTACGGTCATGCGTTTTAACAACTTTGAACAGTTTAGTGTCATCTGTAAATTTAATTGCCTCACTCGTCGTTCCAATTTCCAGATCATTTAAAAATAAGTTAAATAGCACCGATCCCAGTACAGACCCCTGCGGCACTCCACTGTTTACTCTCCTCCATTGAGAAAAGTGACCATTTAAACCTACCCTCTGTTTTCTATCCGATAACCAATTCCTAATCCACAACTGAACTTTGCCACCTTTCCCATGACACTAATTTTCTCAGGAGCCTCTCGTGAGGAACTTTATCAAAAGCTTTCTGAAAATCTAGATATACTATATCAACCGGAAGGGATAACAATGACCAAAAGAAGCGGTACAGAATTGAACTGAAAAGAGATAAGAGAATAAGAGCTCAGATACCTGAAGACAAACTTGATGGCAGTGGAAAGAGCCAAAATTCACAATGTCAATGAAATGGAGAGAGAGATGAACCAAATATGATATCTATGTGAATCAACCTGACCGAAATTCCATTTAGTGAAAATGGGTGAATATCTAAAACAAGTAATGAAATTTATGAAAATTCATGCTGTGAAGTTCCAAAAGAGAATTAAAAACCATGCTATGAAGCTCCAAAAGAGCTTTGCTTGATAGTGGCTATCTTGTTTTTCACTTAGATTCTATTCTATAGATACCTTAGATTCTATTCTATAGATACCTAAGATTTGTATAAGTGCATTTATTCTCCTGATTCCATTTTCTGTGGCCCCTTTTTAACACGCCGCATAAGGGTTGTTTTTTTTTTATTGCAGGCTGCTGCAGTAAAAGCTCTGACACTCATAAAATTCCTATGAGCTTCGGAGAAGGAGAGTATGGCATAGTGGTTAGAGCTATAGCCTCAGCACCCTGAGGTTGTGGGTTCAAACCCTACACTGCTCCCTGTGATCCTGGGCAAGTCATTTAATCCTCCACTGCCCTAGGTACATTAGATAGATTTTGAACCCACCGGGACAGATAGGAAAAACACTTGAAGTACCTGTATGTAAACTGCTTTGAATGTGATTGTAAAACTACAAAAAGGCGGTATACAAGTCCCTCAATCCCCCCCCAACACACACACACTTTTACCACAGCAACCTGCAATAAAAAAAACCTCTTACACAGCTTGATAAAAAGGGGGCCTAAATTTAGTATTTAGGTATTTATTTTGTCTTATTGATGATGTTTTTGCATTTGGGGTTTGTTATTTTTAATATTATGATTTTTATTTTAATATGCATGTATTACTGAGAACACGTGTGATATTTATTTAATTATTTTTTGGTTTGTTTTATGTATATTATGAGAAATACCAGTATTGGTTTTATATTTTGGATTGTAAGCTGTTTTATACTTTACTGTATAGAGAATGTTTTGATATTTATATATGTTAGTTTTTTCATCATATATGGTTTCTGATCTTCCCTTTCCTGTTGCTCACGTTTATAGACTCCTGATAAAGGCTGATGAGCCGAAACACAGGTCCGTGTTGAGTCATCAAGAAGTTACAAGAATTAATAAAGCCAATTTTAGTAATCTCTGTTTTGTTTTCTTCAGTTGCACATTCACATCTCATTACAGTCTTGTGTAGCATACCCAACTTGACGTTTAGTGTGGTCAGTTTGCAGAATTTGTTTGGTGTCTAGAATCCAACTCCTTGGACCTTTTTTATTCATCCAGGCTGCACCTCAACAACCAGTTTGTTTGTTTTGAGGTTGATTTGGTTCCAGAACATCTCACTGTTGCAAGCCTCTGTTATCCTACTGTTATTTTTGATGAGTAGCTAAGGATTCCTAAATGAAGATACTATTCTCCTGTTAGTCCTTGGAGAAAGCGAAGTTAGTTACCTGTAGAAAGTGTTCTCCAAGGACTGCAGGACACGTATCCTTATAACCCTCCCACCTCTCCTAGGAGTTGAATTCTTTTCTAGCTATTTTATATTACTGAGGGTTCTGCACTTGTATGTCATGTGGGAAAACACAAATACATGCACAGTGGGGCCACTTTCAAAAGTCTCTTAAAGCTATAGAGCACTGGGTAGCATCCTCATTGGACTCAGGATGATGTCAACCAGTTGTAAGGATACCTGTCCTGCTGTCCTCAGAGGACACCTTCTACTGGTAAGTAACTTCGCTTTGCATTCTGCTTTGTCCAAAGTTCTAGACCAGGGGTCTGCAACCTTTAAGACATAAAGAGCCACTTGGACCCGTTTTCGAAAAGAAAAAAAAACTTGGAGCCGCAAAACCATTATAAAACAAATCGAACACTGCATATATTGTTTCTTATCTTAATGCTATATACAGGATCACTAAATTGAAAATAAAATCATTTTTCCTACCTTTGCTATTTGGTGATTTCATGAGTCTCTGGTTGCACTTTCTTCTTCTGACTGTGCATCCAATCTTTCTTCCTTTCTTTCAGCCTCCTGTATGTTTCCTCTCCTCCAGACCTCATTCTCTCCCCCAACTTTTTCTTTCTGTCTCCCTGTTCCCCCTTCTTTCTGTCTCCGTGCCGTCCCCCAAGCCACTCGGTTTGCTGCCACCGCAATCGGGGAACAGCCCCCAAGCCACCGCCGTCCCAAGCTTTCCCTGCAGAAGTGTAGCGCTGACCAGCATTCCGCTCCCTGACGTCAATTCTGACGTAGGAGAGGAAGTTCCGGGCCAACAAGGCATTTCTCCTCATTCCATCCAGCCTGAGCCCCATCTCTCCTTGATCCAGCATTTCCCTTCTGTGTCTGTCAGAATTACCATTCCACCTATTTTCCAGCATCACCCTTCTTTGTGTCCATCTCACCTATATCCCTATCTCACCACTTTTTCAGAATCTTCATTTGTCTCTGTCCTTATCTTTACGCCATGTTCACCATTTGCCCTTTCAATGTCTTTATCTCCCCCCCCACACACTTTTTCAGCATTACTTCTATGTCTCTATTTCACCTCCTCTTCATGTCCCCTCTGTATCTCTATCCTTATTCAGTAGGTCCTGCTTACCCTTTCTCTTCTTTGTGTCACTATCTCCATTTTCAGCTTTCCCCCCTTTTCCTTTGTTACTGCACCCTGTAGCTAGAATCTTTCCACCCTCCCTCCACTCCGGCCCAGCCCAGTATGAAATATTTCCTTTTGTTTCCCTCCCCTCTCTCTTTCTCTCTCTCTTCTCCTCCCTCACCCACGAGTCCTGCATCTGGCCCTCTCCCTTCTACCTGCACCTGGCAACACCCCCCTGTTCCGCGGCTCTCTTCAGCAACTCGTCAGCAGCGGTGATCAAGACAAGCTGCCGACATCGAGGCCTTCCCTCTACGAGTCCCGCCTTTGTGGAAAAAGGAAGTTGAAACAAGCGGGACTCGCAGAGGGTAGGCCCCGACGTCAGAAGCTTGTGTCGATCGCTGCTGCTGAGTTGCCGAAGAGAGCCGCGGAGCAGGGGATGTGGCCGGAAGCAGGTAGAAGGGAGAGGGAGATAGGAAGGCTGTAGATCTCCGGAGCATGACACCGACCCCGGCCAGGATGATTTCTTTTTCAGGCGTGCACCTTACAAGTCCAGCGTCGCGGCGGGAAATAGCCATGCTGAGCAGTGAGCTCAGCACTACACAGATGAAAGCTTTGCTTGCTGATTGGTCCGGCGGCACGGCGGGGCGGGGCCGCCGGACCAATCAGCAAGCAAGGCTTTCATCTGTGTATGTGCTGAGCTCACTGCTCAGCATGGCTATTTCCCGCCGCGACGCCGGACTTGTAAGCTGCATTCCTGCGTGACACACTACCGGAGCCGCAGCAAAGATGGAAAAGAGCCGCAGGTTGCCGACCCCCGTTCTAGACAGAGTACAAGTTAACATACACAATTAATGATCAAAATAATACAATTCTAACATAAACATTCTGTCATTGCAGTACGAAACCCATATACGGGACACAAGTACCTCTGTGGAGCATTACAGTCTGGGATTGTTTTACTTCAGTGGTATGAGCCAATGCAGAAATTCATGTTAATAAAGGTAGGTTATGCTCAGGTATTTTTATACGTGTTTGTTTAGTGGTGGTTATCAAATGTAAAGGGTTTTAGTTGTATATTTTCAATGATTGTGTGTCAGATAAACTTACTGTAGATTGTGAAGTACAAATTTGTTAGAAAGGAATTCTGCAGCTTGTCATTAGATAAACTGACCTGCTGAATTAGAAGGGGTTTAATCAGTTAGCAGCAGCTTTTAGTATTTCTGTTCGAATTTTGCACTATTCGTATCGGTGAAACTGTATTATATGTTATGTCACTAGCACTAATGTAGTGCATAAACATCCAGTATTAGTGCTTGCTGGGTTATGAGGGGTGGTGGTGAAACTAAATTGAACATAAACAGTCATAAAAATTTACATGCATAGCCAAAATATTCTCTGCTGTGGCCAAGATATTCCTGCTTGATTCTAAGGCAGTCATGCAAAGTGTATTTGTAGGCTTAAGAGCTATGGCTGTACAAAGATATCAAATTATTCAGTGTTACTGGCTATCATTTTTAATAGTCTTCATCATAGTTAAAGAAAAAAAAAACCTTCTTTAAAATTGTGGTTTTCTAACATACAGCAGTTTATGCTCCAAGGAATAGCAAGATAAAAAGCCCCTACATATGAATGATGATTGAAGACAGCCCTAGATGGATCACTTTCTCAAAACCTTTTTGATATAGCCTTCAATCCTTAACCCTGCTCCTCTGCCCTCCAACCCAGCCAGCTGATTAACTGTTCCTCTTAACTGTATTCTGACATCTTGTTTTTCTGTCTTGGCTGTATAGATTGTAATCTCTTTTGAACAGGGACTGTTTTGTTCTTTTTTGTGACTCTGTACAGTGCTGCGTACGTCTGGTAGCACTATAGACAATAATAGTAGTATGGGTTTTTTAAAAACTATAGTCCAACCCCCAACAGTCTGAGGGACCATGAATTGGCACGTGTTTAAAAAGTTTGAGGACGACCACTGCCCTAAATTGTAATGTTCCTTGGGTTTTTGCAGCCTAAATGCATGACATTGCATTTCTTAGCTGCCATATTTCAGACCATTCTTCAAGCTTCGCTAGGTCCTTTCTCATGTTATTTACACCATTGGGGATATCTACTCTATTGCAGATTTTGGTATCATCCGCAAATACGCAAATCTTATCTGACAGCCCTTCAGCAATATCGCTTACAAAAATGTTCAAAAGAACAGATCCAAGAACAGAACCTTACGGCATACCACTAGTAACATCCCTTTCCTCAGAGCAGTCTCCATTGACCACTACCCTTTGTCATTTTCCACTCAACCAGTTCTTGGCACGGCTCATACAACCTAGATAAAAGCTTTTCTCTTCACAGGAGGGATCTTGGCCTTGATGTAAGAAGAATAAGATGAATCAAGACAGTTCGTCTTTCCTATAGTACATCTCCATATGAGTCGGATCCCTTAGACCTTAAGAGACAAGTGGCTACAAGATATATAACCCAACAATATGAGGCTACTCAGTATGGTTCATTCAGCTCCAGCTTAATTCTTTCTCCTCAAATTTGCTTAAAGTCCGATTCTTCCTACTTGGGTTAGGGAGAGACTTTATACTTAGAATCTCCTGGTCTGTTTAAAAAGGTTTACCTTATAAATATTCTAGTGCATTGGGTAGTAACCAAAAGCACCAAAGGTTTTTAGGAGGTCAGATGGCCAAGAAAATTGCCTGGTTAAAACTAGGACAATAGTTGATCATTGACTGACTTTCAGAGATTAAAGATGGTGTTCTGAACGGATGCATTGACTGCAGCTTCTTACTAGTTGGACATTTTTTTTGATAAGTAAAACCCTTGACTTACACAGAGATGAGGAAGAAGAGAAAAGGAACAGTGCAGCAGCTCCCTCTAGCACTGCCAACTCCTTTGCTGAGGCAAACAATACTGCAACTGTTTTTGTACTCCAGTCTCCATACCAGAGATTTTGCTTGTGGCACGCTGATGCTGAACATCACTGGTGGCAGTAGAAGCGGAGTTTCCTTAAGTTCCCCCAAAGGGCCTGGTTCCACTATAGTCAGCAGAGTGGATGAAGAAGGGGGCAAATCAATAAGCTCCCTTTCTTCGTTGAAGGGTACTCTGCTCTGCTTGCTGTAACTTCTCCTCAGTTACGTGGATCTGATGGGGGGGGGGGAGCGTGACCAACTATTGCAGCCAATTGTGAGGAGAACAAGTGCTTCCTAGGCTGGGTGTGCAGAGGCTGCAAAAGCCTAGAATAGTCACATTGGACAATCTTTGGGATGCTATACAGACTCTTAAATCCTCACTTTGTTCAGTGGCAAATATGGTAGGGGAGATACCTAATTTCAAAAGCAGCTTAGATGGCCATTCTCAGGAGCTGAGTTAACTCACCACTAAGGGGATCTTTTACTAAGGCATGCTAGCCAATTTAGCGTGCCTTAGTAAAAGACCCCCTGAGTTGGAATCTCTTGAAGCCGCCAAGGTTAAAGATGTCCAGGTACTTAATGCTACAATGATTAAGGATTAGGAGTAAATAGAATATCTAGAAAATCAAACTCTCAAAAATACTCAGCATTTTTTTAATTTTCAGTCTCCTTTGATATCTTCTGTTGAAATGGTCCATAAATACATATATGAGAGAAATTTTGAAAATTACATCAGAATCTATTGTTAAGGCACAATATTTGACTGTTAACATCATCTGACTCATTTTTTGTGCAGTCTATCATTTTTTTCATGGCTGGATTCTTGTAACTCTATATTAGCCTAACCAAAAACAGTCTACATAGGCTCCAACTAATTGGACCAAGCTGATCTTCAGAAAAGGCAAATTCAAGCAAAATTCCCCACTGTTTGCTAAACTACACTGGCTTCTAGTAGTTGCCAGAATACACTTTAAATCTGCTTGTCTTACTTTCAAAATTCTATTTGGCATTTGCCTTCTACTGATTCCTTTATCTTGGATCATGATCGGGGTCAGGGTCGTTAAACTGGTGATTATGCCAATTACTGTCATAATGATCAATCTCAGAATATTTATCAGAACTATTAGAATCGGGGCTAATACAGCCATCATCAGGCACTAAGTCTACAATGCCTTTAATTTTGTAGGCAGAGGCAGAATTAAAAGAGGATGGAGAAGGGGGATTAAAATGCGGATTTTTAGAGATAGGTGATCTAAAGCAGTGGTTCCCAACCCTGTCCTGGAGGAACACCAGGCCAATTGGGTTTTCAGGCTAGCCCTAATGAATATGCATGAAGCAAATTTGCATGCCTATCACTTCCATCATATGCAAATCTCTCTCATGCATATTCATTAGGGCTAGCCTGAAAACCCGATTGGCCTGGTGTTCCTCCAGGACAGGGTTGGGAATCACTGATCTAAAGGATGCACAATCATATCTACCTGCCGGAGGCTGCAGAGACAGATATAGGCCAGAAGATGAGTCCGCTGGCTGTGGAGAAACATGAGAATAAGGGGGTGGGTTTGAAGTGTCCGAAAGTGTACAGATGGGATTTGCCTCAGGAGGAAGTCCTGGGAAGGGGGGGAACTTCAGCAGGGATAGTATCATTACACGGAGCAATATCAGAGGTTGGGGGATCTTGGCACTGGTCACACCATAATTTCGATATGCCCAAATGTTCTGATGGTGATTTGGCACTTTGTCCAGGTTTTGAAAAGCAAATCACATCTGGATGGGCATCCGTGCATGCAACGTGGTGGTGTCGCATGAACGTGTGCATGATGTCATCACATCCACGCATGTACGGATGCCCTCCCAACTGAGATAAGAAGACTGGGGGGGGGCGGTGCTAGGGGTGAGGCTGGGGCGTGATGTGAGCATAACAGGGAAGGGTGGTACTGAGCTGGCCTAGGGGCAGGTCTAGGGGTCCAGATTTTACATGTGTAAAATCTGGTAACCCTACTGTTATCCTGCTGGTAAAGCATCTGTTATAGACAAACAAGTTTGCTTGAAGAAAACTGACAGAACTATTTATGATTCTTTCAGCACTTTGATTTTCCTTTGCCAAATCCTTTGAGAGTGTTTGAAATGCTTGTGATACCTGAACAGGAATACCCAATGGTCTGTGTAGCAGTTAGCAGAGGTTTGGAATCAAATCAGGTTGTACAGTTTGAGACGATCAACTTAAGTTCTGCTTCTTCATGGTTTACAGAAATAGGTTCAAGTAAGTCATTGTTTTTACTTTCATTTCCTTAATTTGCCTGTTTGCTTTTTAATAAGGCTGCAGGGAGCCATTAACATCTTTTTGTCATGATTAAATTTTTTTTTTCTATTAATTATACACCATTTAGTATTGGGTGGGGGAGGGTTTCAAGTATATGATCTTAAAATGATTTATGGGCTTTGAGGGAGGGTGGGGGGGGTTACATTTGTATTTATAAGATATAATGATAAGATGTTCAAGTGATTAAATTAATTGTGTTATTATGAATTTCTGTACACTTGATGAAAGTTTAAAAATGAATAAAGAATTAAAAAAAAAAAAAGGCTGCAGGTTCTTTAGTGTCACTGATGGCAGTAACATCTCATTCAGAAGGGTAAGACCTCGAATACAATTTAGATTGAAAATATTTTTTGTCTCCCTTTTTTACGTTTCTAGTCATTTGCTCTTCCACTTGGGCTTTCACCAGATATATTTCTTTCTTGGCTTCTTTCAATTTCATTTGATATTTCTTTCTCTGCTCTTTCTTGAGTTTTTTTGTATTTCATAAATGCTAACCCTTTTGCCTTTATTTTCTCTGCCACTTGTTTGGAGAGTTTCTTTTTTCTCTTGCTTTTATTTATTTTCCTCACTTAAAGGTTGGTAGCCATTTTTATTGCTTCTTTCAGCTTGGGTTTTGTATCTTAAAAATACTGAGAATACCATTCTACAGATATGATGTCCCACTTTAGTATGTAGTTTGTTGTTAAGTACCATGTAGAAATAGTACCTAGTAACTTTCCCAGGCTTGTCCCTTGTAAAATGTTGCTGGTGGTATTGCTTCTGTCAAAATTTCAAACGTCCTATGTGGTATTTCATCAAACTAGTACTTCAGATATAGCCAGTTTGATTGGAGACTGTTAATTCTCTGAGGTTAGAGTTTTATCTTGTGGAACATAAGTTTTTAATTATTCACCTCGATAATTTTGAGACCATTTTGAGAATAAGCACTGCAGGTTAGCATCAGCTTTCAGAGGACTCTGGCAGGAATAGATGTAAGGGCAAATATCCCTTTTATCCCAGGACAAGCAGGCAGGTATTCTCACTAGTGGGTGATGTCATCCGACAGAGCCCCGATACAGACGTCTCACAAGCATGTCTTGCTTGAAGAAACTCAGAAGTTTCGAGATGCCCGCACCGCGCATGCGCCAGTGCCTTCCCGCCCGATGCTCCGGGCGTGTCTCCTCAGTTCTTTTTCTTCCGCGGAGCTGAGAAGTTCACTTCAATTCTGCGCCAATTGAACCTGTTTTTTCGCCTTCTGCATCACCGCGGTTTGAGTTCTTTTGCTCTTGCCGTGCGTTTGTTTCTTTCTTTGATTTCTTTTTTTAAAAAAATTTTTTTCTTCCGACACTGGGTCGGTCGCGTGGCTTGGGCCCCGCGCCTTCGACCTTGAGGCGGAGCTTTTCCGGCCTATGTCCCAGCCGATCACCGGTTTTAAAAAGTGTAGCAAGTGCCAGCGCGCGATTTCGCTCACGGATCCACATCGACGCTGCCTGCAGTGTCTGGGTCCGGACCACCTTCCGAAATCGTGCCGGCCTTGCTCCACTCTCACAGCGCGTGCGTTTAAACGCCGCTGTTTGTTGTGGGAGTCGATGTTCAAGATGGAAGCTGTGTTGGATCCTTCAGCTTCGACATCGACTGGTGCTTCGACTCCGTCTGCGAAGCCCTCTGCCTCTCCTGCAGCTTCGGGCCTTCTGAAACTGGCATCGTTTACTCCGGTTTTGACCTCGGCGCCGGTGCCTTCCTCCGTCTCCTCGGAACAGGTACCGACCCCTACAGTTCCACCGGTGGTGCTCAAAGTGCCGAAGGCTGGCAAGCAAAAGCACTCGGCACTGAAAGAGCGCGGAGACTGTGCGGAAGGGCCCCCTTTTGGTGCGAATCTCTCCATATCGGCTTCGTTGAGGTCCATTTTGGAGGCTCAGTTTGTGGAGCTCATGACCACCATGGGACCCCGGCTGATTGCCACGATCCAGGGTGACCTCCCAGTTCCGATTCCGAGGGGCGGGCCGCCCCCTCCTCCTCCTCCTCCGATGCACGACCTCGTTGCTCGGCGAGGAGGAGCGGCGGTCGATGGCCGGTCCCTCGAGGAAGGCCTCCTTTAGCGACATGCCTCCCTTGGAGCCGATCCCCTCGAGGAAGGCCTCCCTTAGTGACTTGCCTCCTTTGGAGCCTATTACCCCTCCCCATGACACAGTGTGGCATCCACCCTCGGGACCTTCCAGCCCTGGGCATAGCAAGAAACAGGACGAGTTCTTCCGAACCCCCTATCAAGCATGGGCGTCGTCGCGGGAGGCGTCGAATCTTCCGCCTCTCCGATCTACGGCCTCGAGTCCTATCTGCTCTTTGGAGGCTTCTGGGGATCAGTATTCTCACCGGCGGTCTCAATCCCCCTCCAGGCATCGAGAGGGGCATCGATCCAGGCACTCTTCGAGGCATTCCTCTCGGCACTCAACCGTCTCTCCTCAAAAGAAATTGCCTCGAATGGGGTACTCTGCTTCAGCTGGGTCTCCTCCTCCGGGTCCGGAGTTCGAGGACACCGAGGTTTTTCACTCACCCTGTTGTTCGCAGGCCTCTGAAGAACCCGAGGCCTCGTCTTCTTCCAGTCCTTCTCGACGACCGGCGCTGGCGGACCAGCTGTCTTTTTCCTCGTTTCTAAGACAAATGGCGGATGACCTGGACATTACCCTCGATTCTGGTTCTCAATACTCCAAGGAGTACCTCGATACCATGCACTTGCCTCATTCCCCAGCCGAGTCCCTGCACCTGCCTCTACATAAGCTCCTCGACCAGACCTTCATGAGATGTTTTGAGTCTCCTTACTTTATCCCTGCGGTCCCTGGAAAATTGGATGCTCGGTACCGCACGGTGCATCATAAGGGCTTCGAGGGTCCTCAACTTTCGCATCAGTTCCTTCTGGTTGAATCCTCTCTCAAGCGGTCTCATCCAATCCAGGTGTATGCTTCGGTGCCTCCGGGCCGCGAGGGCAGAACCATGGATAAGTTTGGACGACGCATCTATCAGAATTCTATGATGGCGTCCCGAGTTCTGAATTATAATTTCCACTTTGCCACTTATTTGGAATTCTTTCTTCCTGTACTTCGGAAGTTCACGCCCTACATCGAGTCCCAGGCTTGTTTTGAGTTCGAGGAGGTAGTTGCTTCACTGTCCCAGCTTCGTCTTCAGTTGATGCAGTCTTCCTATGATGCCTTCGAGCTCTCGGCCCGGGCTGCTGCTTGCTCTGTGGCGATGCGCCGTTTGGCCTGGCTGCGTACCATTGACATGGACCCGAATCTTCAGGACCGGCTGGCAAACGTTCCGTGTGCTGGGGCGGACCTTTTTGACGAATCCATCGAGACAGTCACGAAGAAATTGTCTGATCATGAAAAGTCCTTTCAGTCCATTCTTCAGCCGAAGCCTCAGCAGTCTCGACCCTCTCGACCGCCCTTGATTTATCAACGGCGTTATCAACCGAGGCAAACTCCACCTGCGAGGCAACCAACGAAGCTGCAGCCTCCTCCGAAAGCTCAGCAAAAGCCTCAGCCATCTACTGTCCCCAAGGCTCCTCAGCCTTTTTGACTGTCTCTTAGAGAGCGTAACCAACCTCGTTCTGCCTCCTCCTGTTTTTCCCATCGGGGGGTGCCTCCATCATTTTTATCATCGCTGGGAGGCTGTCACCACCGACCTCTGGGTCCTTACTATCATCAGGGAAGGGTACTCTCTTCAATTCCATCGGGTACCTCCGGACCACCCTCCAAGAGAGTATCCTTCCAACTTGACTCGGACCGCCCTTCTCCTTCAGGAAGCTCAGGCTTTGCTCCGGCTTCAGGCTGTCAAGCCGGTCCCTGAGGACCAGCACAACCGAGGGTTTTACTCCCGGTACTTCCTTGTCCCGAAGAAGACGGGCGACCTGCGACCCATTTTGGACCTCAGGGTCCTCAACAAGTTCTTGGTCAAAGAGAGATTTCGCATGCTGACCCTAGCTTCTCTCTATCCCCTCCTCGAGCAGAACGACTGGTTATGCTCTCTGGATCTCAAGGAGGCCTACACTCACATTCCCATTCATCCGGCCTCTCGCAAGTTCCTCAGATTTCGGGTGGGACATCTACATCTGCAGTACCGGGTGCTTCCGTTCGGCCTGTCCTCGTCTCCCAGAGTCTTCACGAAGTGTCTGTTGGTGGCGGCCGCTGCACTCTGGTCCCGGGGTCTTCAGGTATTTCCCTACCTCGACGACTGGCTCATCAAGGCCCCCTCGGCTCCAGAAGTCATCTCGGCGACCCCGGCCACTATTTACTTCCTGCATAGTTTGGGTTTCGAGATCAACTTCCCCAAATCTCATCTACAGCCTACCCAGTCTCTCCCCTTCATCGGGGCGGTCCTGGACACCGTTCAGCTCAGGGCATTCCTTCCTCTTCAGCGCCTGGATGCTCTTCTTCACCTCTGCAGTCGGTGTCTTCTCGCCAGTCCATATCGGCGAGACACATGATGGTTCTCCTGGGCCACATGGCCTCTACAGTTCATGTGACGCCTTTTGCCAGACTTCACCTCAGAATTCCTCAGTGGACCCTGGCTTCTCAATGGTCTCAGGTGTCAGATCCGTTGACTCGGCACATCGTAGTCACTCCTGCTCTTCGGCGGTCTCTACTTTGGTGGATGACCTCTTCGAATCTATCCAGAGGTTTGCTGTTTCACACTCCTCCCCACCAGAAGGTTCTCACGACAGATTCATCGACCTATGCCTGGGGAGCTCATCTGGATGGTCTTCGCACTCAGGGATTCTGGACCAGTGCGGACCGACTCCATCAAATCAATCTTCTGGAGCTCAGAGCCATCTTCAATGCTCTTTAAGCGTTTCAACATCTGCTTCACGACATGGTGGTCCTCATTCGCACAGACAATCAGGTCGCCATGTATTATGTCAACAAGCAGGGGGGCACAGGCTCGGCCTCCCTCTGCCAGGAAGCTCTCAGAGTCTGGGATTGGGCGGTTCGCCACAATACCTTCCTCACAGCTGTCTACATTCAGGGGAAGGACAATGTCCTGGCGGACATCCTGAGTCGTCTTCTCCAGCCTCACGAATGGACACTCCATTCCGAGCCCCTTCATCGGATATTTGCACTTTGGGGGACGCCTCAGATCGACCTCTTTGCAACTCCCCACAACTTCAAGCTGCCTCACTTCTGCTCCAGGATCTACACTCCTCATCGTCTTGAGGCAGATGCCTTTCTGCTGGATTGGGGGAATCGCTTTCTGTATGCGTTTCCTCCTTTTCCTCTCATTCAAAAGACTCTGGTCAAGCTGAAGTCCGACCATGCCACCATGATTCTGATAGCTCCTCGGTGGCCCAGACAACCTTGGTTCTCCCTTCTACTTCAACTCAGCAGCAGGGAGCCGTTCCTTCTTCCAGTGTTTCCTTAACTGCTTACTCAGCATCAGGGATCTCTACTTCATCCCAATCTGCAGTCTCTCCACCTGACAGCTAGGTTCCTCTCAACGTGACTCCTCACCAGTTTTCCAAGGCGGTGAGGGATGTCTTGGAGGCTTCCAGGAAGCCTGCTACTCGTCAATGCTACTCCCAAAAATGGACTAGATTTTCTTCATGGTGTGTTTCCAACTCTAAGGAGCCTCAGCGAGCCTCCCTATCCTCTGTTTTGGACTATCTTCTGCACCTGTCTCAGTCTGGTCTCAAATCTACGTCTATACGCGTCCACCTGAGTGCTATTGCGGCTTTCCATCAGCCTCTACAAGGGAAACCCCTCTCTGCTCATCCTGTGGTTTCCAGGTTTATGAAAGGACTTTTCCATGTCAATCCCCCTCTCAAACCTCCTCCAGTGGTTTGGGATCTCAATGTTGTCCTTTCTCAGCTTATGAAACCTCCTTTCGAGCCTCTCAGCAAGGCTCCGCTAAAGTTTCTCACTTGGAAAGTGGTTTTTCTGGTAGCCCTCACGTCTGCTCGCAGGGTCAGTGAGCTTCAGGCCTTAGTGGCGGATCCACCTTTCACAGTATTCCATCATGACAAGGTGGTCCTCCGCACTCATCCTAAATTCCTGCCTAAGGTGGTCTCTGAATTTCATCTCAACCAATCCATTGTCCTTCCAGTGTTTTTTCCAAAGCCTCATTCTCATCCTGGAGAATCAGCTCTTCATACTCTGGACTGTAAGCCTGCTTTGGCTTTCTACTTGGATCGCACCAAGCCACACAGAGCTGCTCCTCAACTTTTCGTCTCCTTTGATCCAAACAAGTTGGGACGACCTGTATCGAAGCGCACCATCTCAAACTGGATGGCAGCTTGTATCTCTTTCTGCTATGCCCAGGCTGAATTGCCCCTTCCCAGTAAGGTCACAGCCCATAAGGTCAGAGAAATGGCAGCCTCGGTAGCCTTCCTCAGATCGACACCGATTGAGGAGATTTGTAAGGCTGCCACTTGGTCCTCGGTTCATACATTCACCTCTCATTATTGTCTGGATACTTTCTCCAGACGGGATGGACAGTTTGGCCAAACAGTGTTACAAAATTTATTCTCCTAAGTTGCCAACTCTCCCACCATCCCATTGAGGTTAGCTTGGAGGTCACCCACTAGTGAGAATACCTGCCTGCTTGTCCTGGGATAAAGCAATGTTACTTACCGTAACAGTTGTTATCCAGGGACAGCAGGCAGCTATTCTCACGTCCCACCCACCTCCCCTGGGTTGGCTTCTCTGCTAGCTACCTGAACTGAGGAGACACGCCCGGACCATCGGGCGGGAAGGCACTGCCGCATGCGCGGTGCGGGCATCTCGAAACTTCTGAGTTTCTTCAAGCAAGACATGCTTGTGAGACGTCCGTATCAGGGCTCTGTCGGATGACATCACCCACTAGTGAGAATAGCTGCCTGCTGTCCCTGGATAACAACTGTTACGGTAAGTAACATTGCTATTTCTGTTGCGGAAACACAGGAGTCCGTACTTGAACTGTTGATTCCCATTTCCCGTGAACTGCAGAAGGGTATCACTTTAAGAACTTGAAACTCCTCACCTTCTGAATTGGAGAACAGCACCCTCCTCAGTTTTCCCTTCTGCAAGCGAACTCAAAAGGTGTATTTTGCTCTGCTCTGCTTTTCTTTGTTGTTTTGGGGTATTTTTTCTGTCAGACTCTTGAAATTCTTCATGGCTTCAGTGCTTGGAGGTCCCTTGATTGGGCATACTGTACTCCGGGGAAAGGACATAGTCACACACTGGAGGACTGCTGCTCCCAGGACAATCTCATAGAATACCTGCGGAGCCATCCTTCTTTGGGTCCCTTCATGAGCTCATAGTCCATTCCCCTAAGAGCGGCTTGCTTACTGATTTTTATCAGAGGCTTGAGCACAGGCTATATGACCCCTGAGTAGAGAATAATATGGGGAGAAAATTTGTCCTCGTCACTGCCCTGTACCCGTGATCACTGACCCTGTCCTTGCCCCGTCCCCATCCCCGCGACCACTGTCCCCGCCCCATCCCCGCGACCATTGTCCCCGCACCATCCATACAAGCCTCAATACTTCAATATTTAGCTTATTCCTTCCTTATAAATCAAAGTTCTGGCTGCTGAACTAGAGAAAAAGATGTTCAGCTGGCAGGGCTTTGTTTATAAATTTTTATCAACACAACTAATATACTAATTTATCCTAAAGCAAATAAAATAAATATAAATATAAATTTTTTTTCTACCTTTGTTGTCTGGTTTCTGCTTTCCTCATTTTCTCCTCATTCATTTTCTTCCATCCACTGTCTGCCTTCTCTGTCTCTTCCATATACTCTGTTACTATGCATCTCCCTTCCATCTCTCCCACCATCCTGCCACCCATCTTCTTCCCTCCGCTCCCTCCCTAGTCTGGAACCTCTCGCTTCTCCATTTCCTCTTCACCCCACCTTCCCCAGTTGCCTTCAGCGTCTGTTCCTCTCCACCCCACCTTCCCCAGTTGCCTTCGGCGTCTGTTCCTCTCCACCCCACCTTCCCCAGTTCCCTTCAGCGTCTGTTCTTCTCCACCCCACCTTTCCTCCCTTTCTCCCTCCCTGCCCCTTACCTTCGCGGCAGGCAATTTCTAAATTTGCTTCCTATGAGCAGCCGTTGCATGTGGCTGCAGGAAAGGTTGTCTCCGATGCAACTTCTGGTTGCATCAGAGATGACCTTTACAGCAGCCACACACGATTTCACCGCTCTGGCTGCTCGTAGGAAGCAAATTTAGAGAAACTGCCTGCCGCGAAGGTAAGGAGCAGGGAGGGAGATGCTCAGGCAGCGGCAGCGATCAGGAGGGAGGGAGGGAGATGCTTGGGCGACGGCGGCTATCTCTATGGAGGGAGGGAGCGCAATCAGTGATCACGCGCGTTCCCTCCCTTGACTGCAGACACAAGGCGGTGAATGGTCTTGTCCCCTTAGCCGCGGTGAACACTGTCCCCCCCCCACACTGTTTCAGTGGGTTACCCACGGCTGACCGCAACTAACAGCCACCATGTCATTCTCTACCCCTGAGTAATAACCCTCAAGGTATCAGGGTGCCAGCTGTATAATTTCTCCACCCATCACTGCATGAGGAATCTTGGGGGTGGGAGTCAGTGGTAGTGGCCCGTCAACAGCCAAAAAAATTCCTTCAGCGGTTGAGGTCTGAGCAATTCTGAGGCAGAAATCCTTTCTCTGCAGCCAGGCTGATTCATACAAATGGGCACCAGAAGTCACATTATTCCCTATGGGGGGGAGGTGATTTGGTTAAGAATTCAAGGTGGGTTGGCATACTTTCACCAGCAGAATTGTCCTCTTATTTTCTAACTGTCTTATAACACAGGCCAACAACAATAAATTTTCTTGGTGCCTTGTGTTTGACCTATTCCTGGGGTTATTTGGGGCTCTGATTCAGAAAATTGCATTGGATAGACCGTATCAGCTCTAGTTTCTTAGATATGGTATCCTTGCTTTTTTATGCTTTTGGGATAGTAGAGTAATACAGAAACACCCACAGATTATTGTGTACACAATTTTTTTGAATTTTTTTAGATATTTTGATCAGTTGGAATCACAATATAATACCCAAAGTGCGATGATTGAACATTGAAGATTTTCTCCAGGGGTAATACCCCGGCATGATCTTTCTACCACCAGTTGATTGGTCCTGAGCACTTTGTACATCGTTAAATTATTTATTTATTTAGAGAGAGAGAGAGAGAGAGAGTGGTTGTTTCTGTATTTTGTATTACTCCACGTATCACCCACATGGTAATAATTTTTTCCCATTGTTCATTTGGGATAGTAGAGCCAAACATGAACATTGGGCAAAAAAAGATTGGCCTCCAAGGGAATATATATGGAGGTTGGAGGACAAAAATGTAATCAACAAACCTTTGGTAGCACAAGATAGAATCATACTGCCACCACTACATATAAAATTAGGCCTGATGAAACAATTTGTAAAGGCTTTGAATAAAGATGGTTCATGCATTGACTACATAGCACTTATGTTACCTGGACTTAACCATAGAAAAACTGAAGGCAGGAATTTTCGATAGTCCACAGATTATACAACATATAAATGACCCACATTTCATAACACCAACGAATGAAATTGAATCATGTGCCTGGTCTTCATTTGTTCTTGTTGTGAAAAACTTTCTTGGCAACAAGAAGGTGGACAACTATACACAATTAGTAATAATAATAATAACTTTATTTTTCTATACTGTCATAGTCAAAATGACTTCTAAGCGGTTTACATTGAAAAGAAGAGGATATGCTCTTTCATTTCAACAGGTTTGGCTGTATTATGAGTGTTAAAGTCCACTATCTGCACAGTCACTTAGATCACTTTCCAGAGAACCTTGGTGACTTAAGCAAACATAGAAACATAGAAATAGACGGCAGATAAGGGCCATGGCCCATCTAGTCTGCCCACCCTAATGACCCTCCCCTACCTTTCTCTGTGAATAGATCCCACGTGTCTATCCCATTTGGCCTTAAAATCAGGCACGCTGCTGGCCTCAATCACCTGTAGTGGAAGACTGTTCCAGCGATCAACCACTCTTTCAGTGAAAAAGAATTTCCTGGTGTCACCTCGCAGTTTCCCGCCCCTGATTTTCCACGGATGCCCTCTTGTTGTCGTGGGACCCTTGAAAAAGAAGATATCTTCCTCCGCCTCGATGCGGCCCGTAAGATACTTGAACGTTTCGATCATGTCTCCCCTCTCTCTGCGCTCCTCGAGCGAGTATAGCTGTAATTTGTCAAGCCGTTCTTCATATGGAAGATCCTTGAGTCCCGAGACCATCCGGGTGGCCATTCTCTGCACCGACTCCAGCAAAGTGAAAGATTTCACCAAGACATAAAAACAATGGAAGCTAGATACCAAGGAAGATGGGATGCACACATGATAGCAGACTATTGGTGGAATTTTATGCAGGATTGTCCTGGCAGATCCCACTCTTGGAAGTCTTACAAAATGAGCTTCTTGTGTGTCGAATGACTGAAAAGTTTGTAAAGTCTTACAAAAGGAGCTGCTTGTGTGTCAAATGACTGAAAAGTTTGTATCATAAACTTGTGCTTTTGGTATGAAATAAGTTAGGGTTACCAGATTTTATGTATGTAAAATCCAGACCTAAAGAGCCGCCTGCCAGGCCTGCCCAGTTACGCCCACACCATGCCCCAGCCTTACCCGTAGCCTCCTCGTCCCCCCCAGCCTGATCATCTCAGTCAGGAGGCCTGTGATCTGCTTTTCAAAACCTGGACAATGTGCCGGGTTTTGAAAAGCCATCTGGATGCCTGGACATGCCCTCTAAAGAGAGGACGTTTCCAGGTAAATAAGGACATCTGGTAACCCTAAAATAAGTAGATTTTCATGTTGCACACTTTTCTTTTAATTTTTAATATGTTTCCTTCATGCTTAAAAGATATTAATTTGAACAGCACATGTTCTATATCTCAAAAACTAGAGCTGATAGGAGAAAACTGGTGCTATTTTTGAAATCAGCAGATCAAATATACCCAGAAACAGGTCTTACGTTTGAGGCATCAAAATGAGTGTTGGCCAGTGTAATGAATTTTAGTCACTGATTATAATTGTAACTGCTAAGATGACCTTGGCCCTGGGGCAGTATATTGGATTTTAATAAAACTTGAAAACTATCATGCAGCAACTGTGAAATGGAGGCTAAGTATACCCTTTTCTGATTATACTGACCACTGATGGAGGGGATGTTTCAGTAATTATCTGCTGAGGGCTCAGAGCTTTGGGCTCAGTTGTTCATTCAGGCTGGTAATGACATTCCCTCCCGCCCCCCCTTTTTTTTAATTTTTTTAACAAAGCTTAATGTTAAAGCACCATAAACCAAAAGAGAGTGCTCAGCTTATACTGCTCGATGGGGCCACACTTTCTCTCAGTGACACTGGCTTCTTCAGGGGCTTTGCAATTTCTTCATGCTCAACATTATCACTAAAAAGACACAATAAAATCAACATAAATTGTTTAATATTCTTCAAAATATTAGAATATTAAAATATTTGTTATGTGAAATTGTGGCCCTGTTGAGCAGTATAAGTTTTTTTTTGGTTTATGGTACTTTGTTTTGTTTAAAAAAAAAACCCCAAACATAAAATTGATCATTTTCACATACAATTCATATTTATTAAAAAAAGGGTGTTTTGAAGTTAGACCAATTAAAGAAGGAACCAAGTGCAACAAACTGAAGTGATCTTAGTTCCACACATCTCCCCAACTCTTTTTTGCCTTTAGATTACAGTACTTGTACTACTTGTTGGTTATGTCCAGCTTCTAATTCTGTTAACCGTAAACCATCAACATCCAGAAGAGAATCTAACAAGTTAAATTTCTTCAGATGTAAATAATCTGAACCAATTAATTTAAAATAGTATTCTTTTCTACTAACACCATTTTTAATTTATAGCTTTTAGTTGTGATTCTCCAGTCATTCCTATTGGCCTTGGATGAGTGTTTTCTCCATTTCTTCTCTAATTTATGACATAAGCACTTCAGAAGAAACAGTTTGGAAGTAATCCACTGATAAGATTTCCTAAAAATTCTTGTTTTCAGCTTAATTGATGCCAGTTCATGTAAATTCTTCTCACTGATCTGGCTCCAGTTATTAATTATTTTAAGGAAATTAGTTGAACTTTCCTGTATAATCTCATCCATCTTTGACCAAAATAAATTAAACACTGGGCAGCATCTGTGCTGGGGCTCCGCTGGTAATGTCACCCGTTTGTGAGAATACATGTTCCGCTGTCCTCGGAGAACACCTGCTACAGGTGAATAACTTTGCTTTACCTTACATTGTAAATATATGCAATATATTTGCACTTGTAAAGCCTGGCCACATACTAAAGTAATATATTCTCGTTCAGATTGTCAGTTTCTTAAAACTTTAAATTATTCAAAAATAGTGCTTTTCTCTAGAAATGTTTGTATATCTTTTTGCTATTCATATTGTGCCTCCAGGAAGCTGTATCAAAATACTAACCTAAAAGCCCAATTTCTGCAAATAATAATAAACTTCTATTGATATTGACAGGGGTTGCCATTCAGCAGATTGCAGGAAATTGGAAAGATTACACTAAACTAAATTATACTTTTTGGTGGAATTCAGTATGCCATATTTATAAAATGGAAAGGGTGCTTGCTATGCAACAAGGGAATTATCATAAGTTTAAAAATATTTTGTGGCCATTGATTATTTATTCTAATGATCAGACATCTTAAACACCTTAGTATTGGATAAGATATAGGGGGGGTGGGATTATGAATGATAATAATTATTAATATATGGGTGGGTGGGGTGGGATTCTTTTATATTTATATATTTGGAGGAATATAAATAAGATTGTCAAGTGATTAGTTAAAAATATTTCTGATTGATTATTATACACTTGTTGTAATATTTGAAAATGAATAAAGATTTATAAAAAAAAATAAATTCTAACCTTAGCTGACTCTGCTTTCTTATAATGTTATGGAACTTTAATAAACCTTCCTTTTCCTCCACATGTACTTTTCCATTTTCTTTATCCAAGGTGGTCACCAGTTGGATGCCATTCACGTGACACAACTTGAAAGAGATACAGTTCTGGTCTGCTTAGATAGTAAGTCCTAAATAACTGATATTTGTTAGAAGTGGATTTCCTAATTTATAATAGGAGGTTTATTTGTGCAGAAATGTTTGATTTATTATGCTAAGATTTTATTCCAATACAGCTATAGCATATTTTGGCCTGCAGCTGCAGAGCAGAATTTAGATAAAAGCACTTCAGTGTTAGCAGTGTTTACAAGTAGAGTAACAAGATTCATTGCCTATCTCTATTCTGTGAAATAACCACTGAAAACACATGATCATTTTCAATTGAAATAAAAACACGGCCAAAAATTAAAATAATCTTTTGACTGAAACTGAAACTAGGCAAGAAAAGGATTTGGGACCATTTTCAAACCACAATTCATTTGGCCTATAGGTGGAGGCAGTACTATTTAGCTAAACAGCTGGCCTAAATTAAATAGGGCTTGCATGGTCATGACTGAATATGTATATTTTGTACTGCTACCTATCCAGATAGTGGTGCTGAATATACTATTAACTTCAGTCTTGGGCCAATGCTTCTCTTAATATATTGATCACATCAGTTGAATATTTGCCCAATAGCATTCAAGATATGACATGAATATGACTTGCATTAAGTTTGTTTGTTTAAGTCAACCAGCTATAAAACGGAATGAAGAGATCATAGCTCTTTAAGAACAGGGTATTTTTTAATACACCACTACATGAATGTGCACTTCCATTGATAAAATAGAGTCCAAAATGACTCCCAGCATCCTTGGCCCTAAAACTGGTTTGAGCTGGGTTTTCTCAGTCTCAAAGGCAGCTAGTAATTTTCTGACTTCCAAATTCTATTTATCTATTTGTTTATTTATTAGGGTTTATTTATTGCTTTTTAAAGGAATTCACCTAACATGGTGTACAGCAAGAATAAGTCAAGCGTAGGCAAAAGACAATTACTGCAGTGAAAATATGTTCAGTTGAAAATTGAATTCACTTCTGAATAGTGACCAAGTTTCATATTTGTTTGTGTTCCAGTTATTAGAACTGGGATTCAGAATCTCCTATCATCTGAATATATATATATTTAGGAGGATATTATAAAAACATCTCTGTAAATACATATACATAGATTGATAAACTTATGTAAATTCAATTTCAGAAAGCCACTAACATGGAGATCAGGCTGCACTCTTAGGTGTATGTTTGAAATGGCACAAATGTATAACAGTGCCAACATTTCCACATGGAAGTTGCAAGATGGCTACTTCTACATGTAAATATCAACACTCACATGTGGAAGGTACCATGTTGATTCCATTATTTGTGCACATGTAGATTTCTAAAATGGCTCCTGCTATAAATGCCAGCTAAAACACATGCTTTCCTACACATCTTTACATGCGTTTTATAAAAGGCTTTAAAGGTAGCTTTATAAATGTGTGTGCATATAAGTGCACTGTGTGCTATTCTATAAGTGCTATAGCACATAATAGCAAGGGTTGTACATATAGACAATATGGGAGGAGCTACACATACAACTTAAAGAATACTATGTTACATGCATTGTATGCCCCTTTTAGGTGCACCCATATACACTTGCCATTGATATGGCATAAATGGATACGCTCCAATGAGGATTTACACCAGTATTCTATTACAGAATTCATGCACCCTGTGCATCATTAGAGTATATACAAGGGGGTGCCCAGTTATACAGTTGTCTTATTTGATAAAGCATTTTGTAAACCATCACAAGGATTCTGAGATGTCCACACTATCTGAAAAGGGACTCATAGTTTCAGTCCAACTTTCTAACCATAGCTCCCAGAGCTTATATGTAGACATTGAGAATGGGCAACAGGGGAGACCTGTGGAACCTCACAACATGATATTCTATCTTGTGGGGTTCTACTTGGTCTGTTTTAATCATTCTCATAATAAGTAATTCCCTAGTCCCTTATTCTTGTACAATCCCGTTTTATTCCTGTACAAGTGGGTTATGCATCCCATGTCGTGAGACTTCTTGTAGGAAGCCTCATTTACATAATTTTTTCAGATCCTCCCCTCATACCTCAGGACTGCCCTCAGGAATCCAGTTTCTTTGCTATAAGCGAGACAGAAGGAGCTAGTCTTTTCTGCTCATGTTTAATTTTTCTCTGGCTGCTGGAGGGTTTTCTTTATGTCTTCCCTCTGTGGCTCATGATAGGCCGTCTGCTGAGATGGATCAAAGCACACAGAGGTCGGGTGATTCTGGTGGCACCTAACTGGCCAAAGCAACCATGATATGCCATCCAGGTTTATCTGCAGCTGGATCAGGGACAGACTTGCCTGTCATCCTCATCTTCTTACACAGGGCCCGAATGCGCTCCAGGATCCAGACCACTTTGGTCTTATGGCCTAGCTATTGAGCACATGGCCTTAGTCTGCAGAGGCTATTTTTGGGGCGTAATAGCTACTCTCTTACGTAGAAAAAATAAATCATCTCTGGCAGCCTATGTGAAGGCTTGGAGATGTTATCAATTGTGGTGCGTCTAGAAGCACAAGGATCCAATTTTGCTGTTGGTACCTCCGATTCTCGTGTTCCTTCAGGACGACAGGAAAAAGGCCTGGCCTTTGGCTCTGAGGGTTCAGATCACTGGTCTCCCTTGTTTGGGTTGTAAGCCTCCAAGAGGCTCTTTGGCTGCTCTTCTGGACGCTGTCCGGTTTCTAAGGGACGCATTGAGGCTTTGGTCCCTGCAGTAGCTACCCTGTCTGACTTGGAATCTCAATTTAGGTCTCTGGCTCATCTGCCCTATAAGCCTCTGGAGCAGGCATCCTTAATGGATCTCACTGTCAAGACAGTTTTCCTGGTGGTCATAACTTCAGCCCACAGGGTTTCCGAGCTTCAGACCTTATCTTGCAAAGATCCTTTCCTTAGGATTACGGATTACGGTTTCTGCGCACTGTTTCCTCCTTTCTCCCAAAAATGTACTTTACTTCCACATCAACCAGGAGGTCCGACTACCTACCTTTATTCCCTCTGGTTCACATTAGCATGACCGAGTGTTGTGATCGCTGGATGTGCACAGGCTCTTGTTATGTTTCTTGGAGGTCATGAACAAGTTTCGGGTTTCCAACCACCTGTAATTTGACTTTTTGTTAAAATTAATGGTATATCAAATAAAATAACTAATAACTTTAGTAAAAATAATAATGATAATAATAACTGTTCATCTTGGTGGGTCCTACCTGTAAGGGCTGGCCAGCTTTGAAAGCTACCATTTCAAGATGAATCCATATTGCTATTTTGTCTGCCTACATTGCAGTCAGAAAGAAGTCCCCTATTTCTGTGAGGGCTCATTCTACTAGAGGCGTTTCCTCCTCTTGGGCAGAGTCGTTGCCAATTTCTTTGGAGGAAATTTGCAGGGCTGCTATGTGGTCCTCCTTTGCATACTTTTACTAAGTTTTACAGGATCGATTTGGCGGCCAAGCAGGATGCTTCTTTTGGTACCTCCATTTTGGCATCAGTCCCACTTGTCCAGGAGTAGAGCGGGATTGTACAAGAACGAAAGATTAAGTTCTTACCTATGCTAATCTTCTTTCTTGTAATTCCACGCTGTATTCCTGGAACCCGCCCTGGGAGTTGCTTATTCGCCAGTTGTCTGCTTTAATAAGTTGTTGGACATATTGGTTAAGTTGGACTTATGGTTTCTTGACCAGCCTTTCTAAGAGTACCATCTGACTATGTTAACCACTTTGCTTTTGGGGTCACTAGCTGGGGTGCCCCCCTCTGTTGGTGCAGGCTGTATCTCCTTATAGTACAGTTTCTTTCAGGTTTAATAATTGCTTAATAACCTGTTTCGTTTGATTGTTATGACTTTTTATGTTATGAGCAGATTAGACTTATTTGTCGGGGAGTGTCCCTGTATCCCTCCCTTTTATCTATATTCTCTGCTTTTGCACGTACTGGATTCCTGAGGGCAATTCTGAGATAAGAGGGGAGGGTCTAAAAAATTATGTAAGTGAGGTTTCCTACAAGCAGTCTCGTGACATAGAATGCATAACTTGTCCAGGAATAGAGCGTAGATTTACAAGAAAAAAAGATTAGCAAAGGTAAGAATCTAATCTTTCATTTGTCCTGTTTGTCTCAAATAGATTGTAAGTTCTAACAGGCAGGGATTGTCTCATTTGTGTTTAGTGTACAGCACTGTGAGTATCCAGTAGCGCTATAGAAATTATTAGTAGTAATAGAAATAATAGACTTCTTATAAAGGAGGATATCTACTGCAAATCTGCTCTTCAGCCCAGTGCCATTGTGTCAAATGCTGATGATAGTACAAAATCAGGGTTTTTTATGTGATGTATCCAGCATAAGTAGATCATACAATGGTGCTGTTTCTGTATCATTTCCAGAAAGAAATAATTTCCAAGAATGATTGTAATAGTCACAGCAATCAATTCAGTAGTGTTGGCTATTGGTTTAAGATTTGAGACGGGGCATAACTAGCACAGATTGAAACTTCACTATACCTGTTTTTTAAGAAAGACCTAATGATAGCACTTTTTTTTCTTCTGAATAATCATGCTTATCTGATGAGTGATTTTTGATCAGGGCCAACTGATTTAACATATTGTCCAGTAGGTTTAAGTTATATAATTTAAGGTTTCCTTCTATTACTCAAGATTCTTCTTATCTCTTGCATAGTTCTTTTAAAATAGGATGGAAAATATGGACTTAAGAGGTTGGTGATGGGCTGTAAATTAATGAAGACAGGTTATTGGAAGAAAGAATAACTACCGTATTTGCCGGCGTATAAGACGACTTTTTAGTACCTTAAAATCCTCCCCAAAGTCGGGGGTCGTCTTATACGCCGGGTACAGTTTACATGCCCTTACTTGCGGGGCTGGATGTACTCAGTCGCGCGGCTCTTCTTCTCCCTACCTTCTCTGCTTGCAGCACAGAGCCGAACGGAAGTCTTCCCGACGTCAGCGCTGACGTCGGAGGGGAGGGAGGGCTTAAACAAAGCCCTCCCTCCCTCCGACGTCAGCGCTGACGTCAGGAAGACTTCCGTTCGGCTCTGCTGCAGGCATGGCAGGTAAGGAGAGAGAGAGTACCAAGAGAGAGGGGCGGCCGCCCCGCCCCGGTTGCAGCACAGCCGGCCAGGTCCCCTTACTTTTGTGGCACTTCCCCGACCGACCGATAACAGCCCGGGTCCGACAATCCTCCCTGCCCTGTAGCCGCGAATCTAAATTACCTTCTTACAGCAGCTGTAAGAAGGTAATTTAGATTCGCGGTTAAGGGCAGGGAAGTTTGTCGGACCCGGGCTGTTGTCGGTCGGTCGGGGAAGTGCCACAAAAGTAAGGGGACCTGGCTGGCTGTGCTGCACCCGGGGCGGTAGAGAAGGGGGGGGAGGAAGGACTCTGAAAGCACTTGAAGACAGAGGAGGGAGAAGAACGCTGAAAGCACATGGGGGAATACAAAGGGGTGGAGAAGGAAGAAGGGGTCGTCTTATACGGCGAGTATAACACAAAACTCTATTTTTTAACTAAAAGTTGGGGGGTCGTCTTATACGCCCAGTCGTCCTATACGCCGGCAAATACGGTATATAAAGCTTAGTTACAAAGTAAAGATGGTTATATGGGTTAAAACTATGGTTAGTATTTTATAGTAAAGTGTTAAACCATATAATTGAATGTACATAAGTTGATTATCTTCCTATCTGCTTTTTCTTGAGAATTTGTGAAAATTGTGAATCTCCAAGGGAAACTGAAGTCAAATAGGAAGCTTGCATCCGAATTAAGCTTTGATTTCCGCATTGAATCCGTAGGTATGGAAAACCATTTCTCACACATTATAGTTTCTTAATATAATGTTCATGTTATCCTTTAAAATGCATGTAAATTTTACAGTGTGTGTTCAATAGATGACAAGAGATAAAGGAGAGAGGTATTATGACAAGCTGGAGAGTTAAGATTTAAGCTAAATGATTGTTGCAGAAAATTTAAGTATGATATATTTTTAGAACTAATATGTATTGTGCTATAGTGTATGACAATTTGAAAAACCATAAAAAGATCTGCTGAATCAGTAGTTTTTTCATGAACAGTAAGACTGAATCAAGCGCACAAGTAGATGATGACATTGCATGACCTCATCAGTACGGAACAGCTCTCACAGAGTTCTAAGTTGTGAGAAGGCATTGCAGTCTCCTCAGCCCCTTGGTTTTGTTTTTTCCTGCTTTGCTAAATAGATTCAAAGCAAAGATCTACTATTACTTTTTTTTTTTTTTAGAAGATTTTTACCTCTGTGCTTTCTGGCAGCATATTTTTTCATTTCTTTTTCTTTGAAAAAATTATTATTCTCATTATGTCCCAGCTAGACCTGGAATCTTTCTTCTGTCTCTGATGCAGCACAAGCATCTAGAAGTTTGATTCCTACTTGACATTGATCACAATCTACCAGAGTATGAACAGTGTATATCAATGTCTCCTTAGTCAAGAAGAATCAGTTCCTCCACAAATATCAGCAAGGCATGGATCTGCTCTTGACCCACCAGGATGAAGGATTTATATGAGGGTTGGAGCATTTACCTCGCCAGCATGTGGTAGAAATCTCTACCGCAGTTTGTAAAAGGAGCCCTTAATGACTGTATATAAAGTCTGGACATACATACACCTGGAACACATTTTTTTCTATAGATTTTAATAATTGTTTTGAGCCTACTGGCTGACCTGCTTTTTTATTTTCTGGTTTGGAATTTACTGTGTGGTAGAAGGTTATGGCCACAAGGGATGTGGGGTATGTTTTCCCTGATGCTGAGACTGGGGCTCTTTACAGTGAGAGCTGTGATTTTTGAAAGCTGCTCTCAATTAAGTGGGAGGGGGATTTCTGTGTTGGCTTCCCCCCCCCCATCAGGTGCATCTTTCTAAAATTGCTGTTCCATTTGTACATGATATGCAGTTCTGCACCTGTTTTATTAGCAGAGCCCCTTGTAAAATAGAATGAAAATTCATGCCGTGAGCTAGATATTTGAATTTCCCTTGCCACATCATATCCATAATCTGCATGAAATGGCAACGTGCACCTCTATATATTTAACACCCCACCTGCCATCCGAGTCAGCAAGGTGCAATAGGGGGCAGAGTTACCTATTCATATTGTATTTAATTTTCAGTGTGCAGTAGCATAATATGAGATAGATTATTCTATCATCTGCTGTATAGATTCAGCTGGTATATGACTTAGTGGACACTGCAGAGTATTTATATGAGGGCCTCTGCAGTGGCCTCATCTGTCACAGATCCACACCCACCTGCTACAGGAAGAAGTCAATCATCATCTTCATTCCAATTCATTAGAACTGATTTCACTACAGGAAGAAACCAAGAGATATTCGGGTATTTTTGATTCTCAAAAAAGGATGGGATGCCTATGCCCCATTCTGAACTTTGAGACCTCTAAATTTTTTTTTAGCAAAGAAATTTGGGATGAATACTTTCTCCTTTCTTCTGCCTTATCTAAAGAGGAGAAATAGGCTCTCTCATTGGATATCAAAGATGCTTGCACACATCTTTGTTACAGATATCATCTCTGGTTCCTCTTTCTTTGAATCACTATAAATATGAGGCACCCATCTCTCAGCCTCTTTGGCCCCTAATGGTTTTATCAAATGGTATCAATCTCCCAGTTCCCAAGGAAGAGTGTCTAATTTTTGTCTGCCTCAGACTGACTCCTCAGAATGCTTCAGGGTTATTCAAAACAGAATGAAGAACAAAACTGAGAATATCATTATGCCTCTGTACAGATCCCTGATACAACTGCATTTTGAGTATTGTGTGCATACCTGATCACCTCATCTTAAAAAAGATACTGCGGACAAGAAAAGGTTCATACCATACTAGATCTGGACTCCAGACACCTTCCATCAGTGCCTTATGAGACTTTTAAGCTCCAGTTGGTAGGTTTCTGGCTTCCTATCATTTCTCCATTCATGAAAGGAATTCTCCATGTTAGAGCACCATTATAGAAGCTTCCAGTAATTTAGGATTTTAACGATGTCCTAACCTCACTTAGGAAAATGCCATTTAAATCAATGGAGTCTGCTTTGCTTAAATGCATCACCTGGGACGTACTCTAGCTAATAGTTCTGCTTTGGCTATAAACATGTGAACTTCAAGCCTTAGTGATACATGAACACTGATTTCATCATAACGGTGATTCTTTGATCTCATCCTGAATTCTTACCCAAAGTGATAACATCTTTCCATGTAGACAAGGAAATAGTGCTTCTAACTTTCTATACACTAAAAATTCAGCCGAAAAATCCTTCCACAGTCTGATCTGCAAATGGACTCTCTTACTATCTTGAAATAACTGAATCCTTCAGAAAGTATACATAACTCTTTTCTTCAAACCCCTTCCCCAACAGTACTAGCATCCAGTCACCAAACATACTCTTAACAAATAGGCTTATATCCTACCTTTTGTTCTGTTATGAACAAACAAGTGGTTCACTACTAAAGCAAAATCTTATCTGAGCTACTTCAGATAGTATGGCTCTGAAAAATGCTTTGCTGAATACTATTTGTAAAGCAGCAGCCTGGTCCTAGCTTCAAACCTCTATCTCACACTACTAATTGGATCAACCCAGAATTTTTTTTTATTTTTATTTTTTTTAAAGTAGTGTATTTGGTGATGCTATGCTGGTCAATGTAGCACCTCTCATGCTGTTTTTGTGCTGCCCCCCCAAAAAAAATACATAAAGAAATGAACAGTCCTGAATTTCGGAATCTCCCACTTGTGTGCCTGAACACCTGTTATAGGTCAGCAACAATGCTTTTTCCTTTTTTTCTTAAGCCATAGCTATGTGCAATCAGAAATGTGAATTCCTTGTCATCTGTATAGTATTGCATTCTTTGCTGTTCCTATAATGGGATGAGACATTAAATCTTTCTTCCTAGATTTTCATTATTACAATAGCCTTTACAGTTTTTTAAAAAATTGGCTGCTTTATTGTCCTGGCAGCTGAATTTTATTTGACTTGCTAGAGATGCAAGCATTTCAAAGTTAAAATTTTGAACTAAACAGCTGGGCTGTGGAGTTGGAGTTGGAGTCAGAAGCAATTTTTGGTGGAGCTGAAGTTGGCAAAAATGTACCGATTCTAACAACAACTTCAAAATAAAAACTTGGAACATTATAATATATGGTAAATTTATCATCTTAAACTTACACATATCTTTGTCCTGGATTCAAAATATTGGTAAATATACTGTAAGTTGTGTGTGTGTATAGTGTGTGTGTGTATATACACAGTATGTGTGTGTATATATTACACAAGAGTTGATTCTTAAGTCATGTAATTTTTTTCCCTTGAAAATGCATCAACACTGGAAATCTAATATATATGTTTGAAAGTGTGTGACATGTACTTCTTAATGTTGCCACCAAATGAGAGATGAGTGCAGCGGTGACATTTGAAACCATAGTTTTATTATGGCATACAGTGTGCAACATGAACAACAAAGTAGCAGCCCTTGTTCTGCCTTGGAGGAGGGAGATCTCCTAAAAGGAGATCATCATCACCCTGGTGAAGTAGGAAATAATCCTATAGCCAGGATCTGTCCACCAATGGATACACTGATTATGTATTCCCAGGGACTTCTGCTCAGGAGGGAAGGGTTAGGACAGTTGTAGTTGGTGATTTGATCATTAGGCATGTAGATAGCTGGGTGGCTGGTGGGCATGAGAATCACCTAGTTACTTGCCTGTCTGGTATGAAGGTGACAGACCTCATGCGTCACTTAGGATTTTAGATAGTGCTGGGGAGGAGCCGGCTGTCTTAGTACATGTTGGTATTAATGACAGGAAAATGTAGGAGGGAGGTTCTAGAAGCCAAATAAGGGTCTTGGGTAGAAAGCTGAAATCCAGATCCTCCAGGGAAGCATTTTCAGAAATGTTCCTCACTCTACGCGCAGGACCCAAGATGCAGGCAGAGCTCCAAAGTCTCAATGTGTGGTTGAGATGATGGTGCAGGGATGTGGAATTTAGATTTGTTAGGATCTGGGCAAGCTCCTGGGAAAGGGGGAGCTTATTCCAAAAGGATTGACTGCACCTTAACCAGGATGGAACCAGTCTGTGAGTGCTAACTTTTTAAAGATAGAGCAGCTTTTAAACTGAGATGGGGGGGAGAAAGCTGACAGTTGTCCAGGGTGGATGGTTCGGTGTAGAGTATCCTTGAAGGATATTATTGAAATGGGATATTTGGGGAGTCTACACAGGCAAAAGTAAGAACAAATCAATATAAAAAAACACACACACTTTCTTCAGGAGACGTGGGCATGATCCTGCTAACACAACCTCAATAATGTGGAGGAAAAAGACCTCATTGTTCACAGCACACCTCCTAAAAAGGACAAACCAATATAGTCAAGAGGGTTCACACTAATCATAGGTCAGAAAAAAACTCAAATTGATTAAGTTCAGATAGAAATTCCAGCAAAAGTGGTTCAGTGCCTTCCCAAAGCATAATATCATCATCTATGAATATGTTGGTAATACCTGGAGATATAATACATGGATATGTTGGTAATACCTGGAGATATATACAGCTCTTCGAGTAATGTCATATAGAGACATGCTATAGATGGAGCCACTGTGGCCCCCATTGCCGCTCCGTCGTCTGCAGTTAAATTTTGTCAGCAAAATTGAAATAGTTATTATATATAATCTATTCCACCATTGTTATTAACAGACTGTTTATCTGCAGACAAGTTTGTACGAGACAAAAAAAAAAGCTACCACATCACATGCTTCTCTTTGAGATTTGTTTGTATACAAAGCGATCACATCTATGGTTACCAACAATGCTTCAGAAATATGGTCCACCTGTATATTGAATAAAATATGTAGAATAAAACTGAATAACTGAATAAAATGTGTAGAATCTGAAGTGAAAGGCTGCTACTTTACCTCAGGTCCGATATAATTAAAAAAAACAAAAAAAGTGAATAAACTAAAAAAAAATTACATTGTATATTCCAAAACATATAACTTTTTATTCTAGTAATTAGTATTATAGCAGCATTTGCCAAATCAGAAATAAATCAGTTTGGACATATACAATGGAGAGAAAATACCTCATACCAACAGTGCCGGCATCTTTCTGTAAGCATGACGCAGTTTCTCTAAAGAGACTGCCAGAGCAGAGGGTTTTATACAAAAAGTATCTCTTTCTAGTAAGACCTTCCCCTGGCTATTAACTCACAGAGACCCAGTGTTGTAATATTACAACATCACATTTAAGGCTACAAAATAAACCCTCCCCCATTTTTTTTCTTTTTAAAACTTCATGTACATTACTAATAGAACCTATTGTTCAGTTCTGCAACACCATTGGATGGTTGAATGTGTAAATAGGTCTGTTTATCTGGCCATGAAGTCATACAACCCTGTTGCCTGCTTTGGAGTATATCATCTTGTTGTTTTGGACGGGATACATCAGGACTAAAGTAAGTAAAAAGCTTGAAATATTTTTTTATGTGATCATTAATATGTGTAGATCATGCAGATTTTATGACATCATTGAATATACTGATTTTAAGAGATTTAGAGCTGGTTATTTCTATGTTGTAATTTTACAACAGTGGGTCAAAGTGATAGCAAGGTTTTGTCTGCACTCCCCTGAGACCCAGTGTTGTAATATTACAACATCACATTTAAGGCTACAAAATAAACCCTCCCCCATTTTTTTTCTTTTTAAAACTTCATGTACATTACTAATAGAACCTATTGTTCAGTTCTGCAACACCATTGGATGGTTGAATGTGTAAATAGGTCTGTTTATCTGGCCATGAAGTCATACAACCCTGTTGCCTGCTTTGGAGTAATGATGTCCATTCCCTCTGCACACCACTGGAGTACTTTCAGAAGTTTGTGACAGAAGATATGATCAACGCTCTGGCAGATAACACAAATCAGTACAGTTTTCAGAAGAAAGGATCATCTATAAACACAAACACAAAGGAAATAGAGCAGATGATTGGCATGTATCTGAAGATGGGTCTTGTCCAAATGCCTGGAGTCCGTATGTACTGGGAAGCAGACACAAGATACAGTCCTGTCGCTGATGTAATGTCACGAAACAGATTCCAGTCTCTGTTGACATCATTACATTTTGTGAACAATCTAACCGTGTCTGAGATGGAACAAAAAAGTGACAAACTCTGGAAACTCAGACCATGGCTTGATGCTTTCAGAGAGAAATGCCTAAAAGTGGTCCCTGAAGAACATAACTCTGTTGATGAAATGATGATCCCTTTCAGGGGGAAATTCAGCAGCATCAAACAGTACATGCGTGGCAAGCCAAACCCATGGGGGTTCAAGCTGTGGGCAAGGACTGGAATCTCTGGTATACTTTGTGATTTTGATGTGTACCAAGGCAGTGTGAATGGAATACGGGCAAGATCTGAACTTGGACTATCAGGGGATGTTGTGATGAAACTTGCTTCCACACTTCCACATAGTCACAACTACAAGATCTATGCAGACAACTTTTTCACCAGCATCCCATTGATAGTTAGGCTGCTGGATTGTGGAATTCATTACACAGGAACAGCCAGACAAGTGCGCCTTCCAAACTGTAATCTTGAGGATGAGAAAAGCTTGAAGAAAAAGGGAAGAGGAAGCTTTGATGTCAGAGTGGAGTCAAATCACAACATTTGTGCTGTGAAATGGTTTGACAACAGACAGGTTACACTTGTGTCTTCCTTTGCTGGCCCACAACCAGTGGAGAAGATTCAACGCTGGGACAAAACTGCCAAAAGATTTGTTGAAGTTGAGAGGCCTTATATCGTGGCTGCCTATAACAAATTCATGGGCGGAGTGGATTTGTTAGACTCATTTGCAGCAAAATACAAGTTTCCACTGAAGTCCTACCGCTGGTACCTTTACATCTTCTGGCACACCATTAACCTAGCTGTGATCAATGCTTGGCTCCTGTACAAAAGGGACTGCAAAGCTTTGGATATCCCAAAGAAACAGATGCTAAACAGGAGAATGTTTCAGGCCCAGTTGGCATCTTCTCTTATCCTGATCGGAACGGCTGGGTCAGTGTCAAAGCGAGGGCGACCATCTGCAAGCCCAGTTTCATCAAGAGGGGGCACCTTGACTTCCCAAAAGAGGCAGTTTACAGATGATGGAGGTTCTTCAGCTGCCATGACAGCCAAAAAGTCAAATGCACACCCTCCAAAGGAAGTTTGCAAGGACATGATTGGACATTTTCCCATCAAAGCCGATAGAGGACGGTGCCGACACTGTGCAAAAGGCTATACCAACACACTTTGCAGGAAGTGCAATGTTCGCCTGTGCTTTTCAGAGCAAAATAACTGTTTTTGGAACTACCATAACTGAATAAATGAACAAATAAAACATGCACATATAGGGCTCGATTCACAAAACCGTGCTATGAAGATAGCACAAGTGCTATTTCATAGCGTGGCCGTTTTTACCCGTATTTGCGCTAACATGAAATTTTTTGTGCAAAAACACGAAATTTCTTGATTACCGCTGATAGAAGTCAATGGGCGCTTCACAGGGAAAAATTTGCGTTTTTATATGATACTCATTTTTTGTATTAAATTGATAATAAAAATTACTTTTTTCTTTATTATACTATTGTTGTTGTGTATATACATAAACTTAGGTGGGTCTTTATAAGCTGTAAAGTACAAATAAACTTTTAATTATTCCTTACATGTGTTCAGAGAGAGAGTGACACTATTGAAATTCTGCTACCTTACAGGCCCAGCGTTGCAATTTTACAACATCCTCCCCAAAAGTTACTAAAATGTCAAAATAAAATAAAAAAACACTGATTTAGGGATCACAAGCCTCCTATAACAACATGTGAACGTTCGAAAACATTTTTTTACATTTTTTTCTATATTTGGGTCTCTGGGGGTTAATGTACCACCCTACTGGATAAACCAAATGCCTATCTAACTCCCTCTTCTAGTCCATGCCTCCATTCTTCCCTGGGGGGGCCCTGGACAGGCATAGCATCTAGAACTTTCTTCTTCTTGAAGTTTCCATTCTTCACACGGGTACAGCATCACGTTATCAGTTCTTAGGTTCCCGGATGGAGTGTTTTTGCTGACTTGCATTTTCCTTTCAGCACTGTTCATTGTCTTTTTTTTTTTTCTTCAAAATTCTTTATTCATTTTTCCATCTTACATCAAGAACACAGTAATACTGTTCATTGTCTTTTCCAGCACTGGTTAGTGTCCTTGAGAAACTCTTCAAAGCAAGAAATCTACACACTCACATGCCACACATTAGCATCTCAGCATCTGAACTGAAACCAGTTTGCACAAGCCCGTGACTAACAATTTCAGCAAAATATAGAAATAGGTCTCACAACCTGTAAAAGTCTCCCATAGGCTCCTGTCATCCATCTCAAAACCCTGACATAGGATCTAGCCTTGCTAACACTCAGTTTCAAATAATGATCCACATACTGTGACAAAGGTTCCAGCAGTGAACCTCTACCCGAGACTATAGGTTGTCCCGGGGAATTCACCAAGGACTTATGAATTTTTGGTATAAAGTATATGTAAGGCATTACCAGAAACTGCTAGAATAGATGTTTATACTCTTTGTGAAATTAAACCCTTGTGTTTAGCTTTGGCTAATATATCTTCAATCTCTTGCTGCAAAATGTTAGTGGGATCTGAAACCAACAATCTATCGAATTCTTCATTTGCCAGCCGGGACAAAGCTTCCTGATGGTAGTCTGCTGAGTTCATAACCACTATGCTCTGTCCCTTGTCCGCCCTGCTGATAACAATGTTGTCATCTTCTCTGTTTCTAAAGTATTTCTTTAGTATTTCTTTGATGGTTAGATAAATTTGAATATGTTCTTGTCCCTTGTTGTCAGTGGTCTCAAACTTGCGGCCCGGGGGCCACATGCAGCCCGCTAGGGTCTATTTTGAGGCCCTCTGTATTTTCATCATAATCACAAAAGTAAAATAAAAGTTTCTTGATCATATGTCTCTAGCTATAAATGACAACATTATTATTAAGACTTAGCCAAAAGGAAAGATTTAGAAACTATAAAGAGTTTTACCTCATGCAAAATTGTCATTTCTTTAATAAGGCATTAACTATTTTTTTTTCTGAGGCCCTCCAAGTACCTACAAATCCAAAATGTGGCCCTGCAAAGGGTTTGAGTTTGAGACCACTGCTTGTTGTGGAAGGAATAAAACAGGGGAAACAAAACCACAACCACAAATACAAAAAGTAAAGAGTGGGATTGTCCTAATAAGACTGGTAAATACAATCTATTGCAAAAATGTCCTTTTATTCATCCAATAACTCATTGACTCTACATGTACATGTTTCGGCCAAACTGGCCTGCTTCAGGAGTCTTGAGAGTCTTCTAGATTATATCAAATGATGTTTTGAATAATATGCAAATTAGCAAGTCAGTGCTACGATAGAGAGTATTTTGCAACAGTGCATGAGGCTCAAATGAATCTTGGGCATGCTGGAGCAGTACTGCTCATTCAAATGCGACTACGGACAGATCGGGAGCTTCTGGAGGAACCCAGGATGAAAAATATTTATCATATGAAAACTGATTCTCTTCTACTCGCATATCCTGCTAAAAATAAGTTCTCAACCTCAATTGTCTTGAAGAACCATTGTAATTTGACTCGGACCTCATATTTGTCATACTTTGTTGAGGGGACAAATGATGATCCCAATTGCAATACCTCTTCTTCATCTGGGGGTCAGGACCCGGGTGGATAAATTAAAGATCCCACTTATTTTCATGAGCTCTTCTTCATTCATGGGCCTTTGGATTCCTGAGGGCCCAATTGTATTGTTAGCATTTGTATGCTTGGTTTAGTGAAACAGCTAACATTTATTACTTGTTAATAAAATGATTTCAAAAGTCATGTTTTTTGCTTCTCCCCTACCAGAGACCACTGCTCTTGTCTCTCATCTGGTGGCAACATTAAGAAGTACATGTCACATACTTTCTTTTTTTAAATTTTTATTTATAAATTTTCCATTCTTACAATATTTGAATCATACAAAATATTATTAGTTATTACATATCCAAAATATTATCATTAGTAATTCATAGTATTTAAAATATAATATGGTAAAGATTATACAATATCATATAAAATATAAATCCCTTCCCCTTTTTATATAATATGTTTCCATTAATTAATCAAATCCCACCCCATTCATATATAATTTTTATCATTGTGCTAAGAAACTAATCATTAGAATAATTTGTCAATGGTTGCCAAATTTTCTTGAAATTAAGAAGACTTCCCTGTTGTAACGCTAATATTTTTTCCATTTTATAAATATGACAGACAGAATTCCACCAGAACGTATAATTTAATTTGGTATAATCTTTCCAATTTTGAGTAATTTGTTGCATGGCGACTCCTGTTAGTATTAGTAATAGCTTATTATTATTTGTTGAAATCGGACTCTTAGTTCTCATTGCAGTGCCAAATAATATGGTGTCATATGAGAGTCCTACATGATTTTCTAGTAACTTATTAATTTGGGGCCAAATTGAATTCCAAAATGCATTTACACAGGGACAGAAAAAGATTAAATGATCTAACGTCCCTATTTCCAATTTACAATGCCAGCATCTATTAGATCTAGTACTATCTATTTTTTGCAGGCGCGTTGGGGTCCAGAACACTCTATGTAATAAAAACAACCATGTTTGATTCATAGATGCTGACCTTGTAGATCTTAATCTCCAGGACCAAAATCGTGGCCATTGAGATTCAGAAATTGTCTGACCAATCTCAATACTCCAAATATCCCTAAGACCTGTTTTCTTTTTTTTATTTAAAAATTCGTATATCAATTTGTACCATTTTGCGGGTTGGTGACCCAAAAAATCCGTTTGGAAACATAGAACCTGTAGACTGTATTGATTATTTAGATTTTTCCATTCAGGGAACCCTACCTGAATGGCCTGCTTCAATTGCATCCATTTAAAATATTGTGTTTTATTTAATCCAAATTTAATTTGCAATTGTGAAAAACTAAGCAGTGATCCTTCTGATATGACATCATTCAATGTTCTTATTCCTGCATTTATCCATTGTTTCCAGACGATTTTAAATCCGCCAATTCTAATCCTGGAGTTTATCCATATTGATTGATTTAGAGATTTAGCAATAGGTTCTGGTGATAGATTACTAATATATCTCAATGTTTTCCAAGTATCAAATAAAATTCTGTGGTCTTTGTATCTTTTAGGCATTGTTATAGTTATTAATTGTTCTGGATATAAAGGGAACAGGAGCCGCCATTCTAAATACAGCCAATCTGGTACATTTTCCAAAAGGTCTGGGAGGATCCAATACATACCCTGTCTTAAAATATAGGCTTGATGATACCTATAAAAATTTGGAAAATTTACCCCCCCTTCCATAATTGGTCTTTGTAATGATACTAAAGCGATTCTTGGTCTTTTCCCACACCAAACAAATTTTGTAAGAATATTATTAAGTTTTTTATAAAATGACCCCTGAAAAAATATTGGAATCATACTCATTTGGTAACAAACCACAGGCAATATCATCATTTTAATTGTTTGAATTCTTCCCCACCAAGAAAGATGTAATGGATTCCATTGCTCACACATTTCTGTTATTTTTTTCAATAAAAGTTTTTCATTCTCTTTGACTGTGTCTTCAATTGTATTTTTGATCATAATTCCTAAGTATTTTATTCCATCCTCTTTCCAAATAAATGAATATGGATCAAATAATCCTTTGGTACAATGAACATTAATTGGGAGGATTTCAGATTTATTCCAATTAATTTTATATCCAGAAAATGTACCGTATTTTTCTATTAAATTAAGCATACATGGAATAGTAGTTTCCGGTTCTCTTAAATATAATAATATATCATCTGCATATGCAGATAATTTAAATTCAAAACTGGTAAATGATATTCCCTTTATCTCCTTAGTTTTGTTTATTGCAATTAATAAAGGTTCTAGGACAATATCAAAAAGTAAAGGAGACAAAGGGCATCCTTGTCTAACTCCCCTATGCAAGTTAAATCTATTTGATAAATTATTGTTAATATATAATCTTGCTCCAGGAGAGCTATACAATGTCTGAATCATTTTAATAAAACCGGATCCTATACCAAACCATTGTAAAGCTTGGTATATAAAATTCCATTCCATTCTATCAAAGGCTTTTTCTGCATCTAAAGATATTAAAAAAACTGGATCATTTATATTTTTTGCTAAATTTAATGAGTGGAATGCTAATCTAGTATTATTTGAAGAATGTCTTTTAGCAATAAATCCTGTTTGATGTACATCAATAATGAAAGGAAGAGCTTTTGCCAATCTTAATGCTAATACTTTAGCCATTAATTTGTTATCCACATTCAATAATGAAATAGGCCTGTAATTTGATACAAGAGTAGGATCTTTGTTTGGTTTTAGTAAGACTATAATTATCGATTCTGCCATAGTACCAGAAATATTTTCATTCTTTATTTGATATTGATATAAATTTAACAGATGTGGTAATATAATATTTTGGAAAAATTTATAAAATTCAACAGTATACCCATCTCCACCTGGAGCGGATCCAACTCTAAGAGACTTCAATGCTGTTTCTAACTCTTTTAAAGATATAGGTTCTTCTAAACTTCCTTTTATATGATCTGGAATATTTGGTCCAATATATGAATTTAAAAAAGTTAATCCATCTTGTTCTTTATTTTTATAAGAATTGGAAGTATATAATTCTTTATAAAAATCAAGAAATTGTGTTATAATATCTTTTGTGTTGGTATGTGTGTTACCTTGTGTATCTTTGATTGCAATAATCTTAGATTTTCTTTTCTTTACTTTAAGAAAATTTGCTAATAATTTCCCCGCTTTATTTGAATTTCCATAATATTGTACTTGTTTATTGAAAATGTCTTTTCTCACAATTTGAGAAGAAATCTCATTATATTTAACTTTTAATTTTAATATTTCTTGTAATGTTTTATTTTCCCATTTCTCAATTAATTTATTTTCTAATAATTTAATTTGTTTTCCTATTTCAAAAAATTGTTTCTTTTTTTGTTTATTAATAAATGTTGAGTATGAGATAATATTTCCTCTCATAGTTGCTTTAAAAGCATCCCATAAGATCTCAGCATTAATAGTATCTGATTCATTAAATTGAAAGAATTCTTGCATTTTTATTTTAAAATCTTCAAGAAATTTTGAATCCGCTAGTAAATCATTATTAAATCTCCATATTGAATCAAAGTTTTCAATATCATAATTTTGAAGATTAATCCACACACCAGCATGATCTGAAATTATAATGGGATCAATTATTGCTTTTAGTACACGCTGCGCTATATTATTAGAAACAAATATATAATCAATTCGTGAAAAAGATTTATGGACCTGAGAACAAAAAGAAAATTCCTGTTCATTAAAATGAAGAATTCGCCATATATCTACTAAATCACAAGATAGTATCAAATTATCTAAGCCTAATGATTTCATGACTTTACTTGGTTTTTTATCCAATATCGGATCCATTACAGCATTGAAATCCCCTGCTACTATTAAATTAGATGTAGCCAGTGGTAAAAGTAATTGTTGAATTTGTTTAAAAAACTCCATTTGATTCGTATTAGGAGCATATAAATTGAATAAATTCAGGGTTGTATTTCCCAGAACCATTTCGATATGTACCCATCTTCCTAAGGGATCATAATTAATTAATTTAAAATCTGCATTACATTTTTTGTTTATTAGAACAGCCACTCCAGCTTTTTTCTTTAAAGCCGGTGCAAATAAACATTTAGAAATCCAACCTCCAGATAATTTTTTTGATTCAATTTCTGAAAGATGGGTCTCTTGAATGAAGTAAATGTCCGCATTTTGATTTTTAAGGAACGATAATAATTTCTTCTTCTTAATAGGATGATTTAAACCATTGACATTCAGGGAATACATTTTTATATCCATCTAATTAATAATTATGTTGTGACCAATATTCTATAATGATTTACAAGATTAGTTCCTAGCACATTCAATAAAAATTTATCTCCTATCCCCCCCAATATTTTCCCTCCCTCCCCACCCATTATCATATTCTGATTTGGAACACGCATTGGTCATGCAAAACCTATATCTCCATCCCCAGGCAACTAATAATTCATTATATTATTTAAAAACATATTTCTAAATTCAATATATTCTTTATACTTCCACCCTTATATAATTGTATATTATGTCCATTTAATCTATAAAATTTTATAAATTTACTGAGAATTATATATATTTGATTCATAAAATTAAATTCAATATCATGCATACATGTAATATAATACTCTGAATAAATAAACATATTACAAATATAGCTCTTATTCTCTATATATCTGTTATTCATCATGTAAATTAAATATATCCATTTTTATATAAATATTAATAATAATGCATTTCAATCATTTTCTTAGATCATCTTCATAATAAATTAATTTGAATGAATAATTGAATAAAATATACATTTTATATCAATAAATAAGTTGTATAATAAATTCATTTTTTTTTTTTTTTAATTATCTACCAATCAATTACTTAATTTCTTATTTTTCATAATAAGTTAATATGACTGAATAATTGAATTAAATAAAAATCTTATAGTAGACATCTATTTTATTAATTAATCCTGTCAATAATCAAATTATTTTCTTGTATATATTTCATAAAATTATAATTTTCTTACACAGAATTAAAATATTGTTTTTATAATAAATTAATATATTTCATTTTTATATCTTATTCTCAATATAGCAATAATAAATTTTCCTTTCAATATTTTTAATGATAATTTCATTGTAAATCATTTCATTGTTCATTAATTATAATAAGTTAATATGCTATATAATTGAATAAATTCTCTATTTTGATTAAAATATGTATTTTATATAAATTTTTAAATAAATAATTTATTTATTTATATTTTAATAATTAAAAAAAAAATTTTTTTTTTATATTTTATTTTATTTTTTTTTTTTTTATTAGTAATATTAATGATTGTGGATGCTAATATTTTATTAATAATTAATTTAATAAAATAATATTATATTATTGCATCCACTATATCAATAAATTATATTTCCAGTTAGTAACATTTCTTATGTCTTAATTTTTTTTTTTTAATAATCTTCTTTATTTTCCCTTTTTTCCATCTTCTTTCTTCTTTCTTCTTTCTTCAGCTGAATTATTCTGTTTTTTATGTAAACATAGGTTCTTTTTGTGTCAAAAATTCTTTCAGTTTTGCAGGGTCTTGAAAATATATGGATTTATTTCCACTGGATACTCTCATAGTGGATGGATAATATATTCCATATATGTATCCTTTTTCTTTCAGCTGCTGTCTGTATGTGAGGAATTGTTTTCTTATGTTTGCTGTATATTTAGCAAAATCCGGTACTAAAATCAGTTTTGATCCTTTATAATTCAAGTTTTTATTTGCTTTTGCCATTTTTAATATTTCTTGAGCTTGTTGATACCTTAACACCTTGAATATCAAAGGTCTTGGAGCAGCCTGGTTTACTGGCTTTCTTGTGGGGATTCTGTGGGCTCTTTCAATTTCTAACGGCCATTTTGAATTGAGCTGAAGCAGTTTAGGTAAAAGATTTTCCAAGAATTGTACAGGATCTCCCCCTTCAATATTTTCAGCCAGCCCCAAAATTCTGATGTTCTTTCTTTTTCCTCGGTTTTCAATGTCCACCAATTGATTTTTTAAAGCTGCTACTTCTTTTTTATCTTTGTCATATTCTTGTGTGAAGGATTCAAATTTCTCCATTTTTTCTTCCATCACTGTCATTCTCAGTCTTTCCGTTTGGATCTCTTGTTTCATGTTAAGAAGTTCTTCTTTAACTTCAGATATTTTATTGGCATTTTCAGTCAACATCAATTTTATTTTGAACAGTTCAGTCATTATATCAGACTTTTCAGTGAGTTCTTCAGTCTCCATCGGGAACGGCACACTCGATGGTGACAGGGGAGTTACTTTTGTTCTTTTTGCTGATATACCCGATGTTGAAGGTTTTTCAGCTTTCCCCTGCTTCATACTTGCCATTTCCGACGTTGTTTTATGTATTTTTAATAGCGATTTGAGAAAGTAGAAGTTTTATTTTTATTCCGTTTGTTGCCTGGATACGGGAGCGCTGCGGTTAGGCTGCCATATCGTGCGCGCTCCAAGCCACGCCCCCCCATGTCACATACTTTCAAACATGTATTAGATTTCCAGTGTTGGTGCATTTTTGAGAGCGAAATATAGTTTCACAAGAACAAAACCAACAATAACAAAATAGTCAAAAAATCTAGAAAAAATGTTATTCGCCAAGTGGTGGCAGTGCCCTTAGAAAACCATTTACTCAAAAGTGGAGAAAAGGCCTCAACTGTCAATAATATGCAGGCGGCAGCCCAATGAGTTTTTAAGCCATTCTTATTCTGTATCATAGGCAAAAAAAACTCTACTCCTTTCCAAAATGTAATTTTCAAAAATAGGGAAATATCTCACCACTGTGCACAGGGAAAAGGAAAACTAAACAAGAGACTGAAAATCATACTTATCTTCACAGTTGTTCCATAGCTCTCTTCAGTGACATGATGTTTAGTCACCCACAGGCTTTTCAGTAAAGATAAATGGCTGTACTTCCAACAAGGCTCTTGTTTCGCCAATCTATGGCTGCATCAGAGAAATACCATGACAAGCTCTCATTTGTTCCTGCTCCATCCACTACTGGCATCAAAATGGCTCCTGAATTAAAGCTCCTAGTTGCATGACGTCACTTCCGCCATGACTTATGAATCAACCCATGTGTGTATGTGTATATATGTGTGTGTGTGTGTATATATATATATATATACACACACACACACAGTGGCGGTATAAAAGAATAAAGTTATAACTTTATTCTTTTATACCGCCATAACCAAAAGTTCTAGGTGGTTTACACTAAAAAGAGCTGGATATAAGCAAAATACAATAATGCAGTAAAAATACAGATGTTTGTGAAATACAGTTCCGATAATAAAACTCTCATTAAGTAATAAACTTTTATTTATACTGACTGGGGTAGCAGTACAACAAATTACATATAACTGGAAAAATTATGATAGGTTAAACTATTAACTTCTGGTGGAATTCCGTATGTCATATATAAAATGGAGCATGCATTAGCAACACAGAGAGGTTATTTTGGCAAGTTTCAGAAGATCTGGGGACCATTAGCAGATTTCTGTAATGAGTGAAATCATTTTCCCATAATAAAAATCTTATTAAGAAGGGAGGGGGTGGGATTCATTTTATTTAATTTATCTCATAGAATATTTGTCATTATTTTTATTATAATTGTTATGTGTATTGGGAGGGGAGGGAAAAGAAGGGTTTAAATTTTAACAAGAATTATACATATTAGGTAATACAGATATTTTAGGTATTGTTTATAAATACAGAATAATATATTGTATTTACAGTGATACATGAAAGGAATTCAAGTGTATGTTTTATGTGATCTTTTAAAATTTCTATGTTACACTTGTTGATATATGAAAATGAATAAAAAATTTAAAACATTAAGTAATAAACTTATCGAACAGAGTGGTCTTAATTAATTTCTGAAAAGAGCAATAAGATGACATAGCTTGCTGAATACATTTACCTAGGCAAGATTGCTGTCTACCTGCTTGAAACATTAGGGTCCAATCTAAGAAGGTCTTATATCTACACCCATTAATTTTTGGATAAGCAAATAAGTAAAAATTTCTGGTTTCCCTTGATGGCCTATGCAACACAAAATGAGGAAAAAGGTAAACTGGAGACAATCCCGATAACATCTTAAAGCAGATACAGGAGAATTTGAAGAGTACTCTTGCCTCCAAAGGCAGCCAATGAAATAAACGATAGTATGGGCTAATATGGTCATTCTTTTTTAAACCAAAAAGCAGTCGGACAGCTGGATTCTGAATTATCCTTAATTTCCTTTAAAAATTTTTGGGCGCTCCTAAGTAGAAGATGTTACAATAGTCTAAAATACATAAAATGAATGCCTGAACCAATACTCTAAACGATAAAGGATCAAAATATATTTTATGGTTCTTAGTTTCCACAATGCAAAAAAGCATTTTTTTACCACTGAGTTAGTATATTTTGTGTGACTCCCAGAATTTTGATAGATTTAGGGCTCCTTTTACAAAGCCGCGCTAGGGCCTTAACGCGCAGAATAGCACGCACTAGCCACTACTGCCTCCTTTTGAGCAGGTGGTAGATTTTCAGCTAGCGCACGCTATAGTGCTTGCTAATCCGGTGCTTGCACTAAAACGCTTAGCGCACCTTCGTAAAAGGAGCCCTTAGTAATCGGGTAGTCATGACCATTAAGATGAAGCAGTGAATTTGTTATTTTATCGTTGGGACTAGCCAAGAAAGGTTTGGTCTTTTCCGTGTTAAGTTTCAATTTGAAATTAACTGTCCACTGTTCTATCTGAGTCATAAAAGACGATATCTGATTTAAAATTTCAGTAGTAAAATTGTTTAGAGGAATTAAAATAGAGATATCATCTGCGTATATATAAAATTTTACATTTAAACTCTGTAATGTCCTAAAGAGAAAATGTAGATGTTGAATAAAGTGGGTGATAGCGGAGAACCTTGGGGCACACCAGATGGGTTGCTCCAAGAATAAGAATAATTACCGTCACAAACCACTCGATAAGATCTTTTCTTCAGAAAACCTTGAAACCAGTTCCGAACCCTTCTTGAAAGTCCTATTTTGTCTAAACAACTCATCAATATTTCATGTTCTACTAGAACTAGATCAAAGGCACTACTAAGATCTAACTGAAGAATTAAAGCACTAGTGCCTTTGCTAAATAGACCATGAAGGTAATCAAACATTGAGATTAGGACGGTCTCAGTACTGTATCCTCTTCTAAATCCCGACTGATGATAATTAAGGATATTAAATTTATCCAAATAACTTACTAATTCTAAGTTAACTAAACCTTCCAGTAATTTGGTAAACAAAGGAATATGTATACATACTGTATGTGTGTGTACAATATGTGAGGTGTGTGTGTATAGTTTAATATATACAGTACTCCCCAAAATTTGTAGGGATTGCGTTCCAGGAGTGACCGCGAATTGTGAAAAACCGCGAATATTGGATGTGGTTTAGGAGCAGGGATCAGAAGCCGGGAGAGGGCTGCAGGGGTAGCGGCTCGCAACTATTCCTTTTTTTTTTTTTTTTTTTACTTGGATCTCACCGGAGCTGTTGAGGACTTCTGCCCATCTGCAGTTGGTTGCCGATCTGCTCTGCCTCCTGCCGTCTTGTGCTTTTGGGACTTTTTTAAAGAGGCTCCGAGTGGAAATAATTATGACCTGGGAGAATTGGAAAAAACCGCGAGTGACTGAATCTGAAGTCTGAACCGTGAATACGCGGGGGTATAATGTGTATGTGTGTATAAAATATGCATGTATGTTTACCAGTACTTTAGATCCAGATCAAAAAATTTAAAGCCGTATATCAGTAGGAGTCGAACAGTAAAAAAATAAATATAAATAGAGGAGTCTGTCAAAAATTTGGTATACCAACTCCACAGTCCTGCTAATCAGCTTACATTACTGTATGTCATTATACTTATTCTACAGTTTTATCTCTTCATGTACTGAGTCAAGCACATTTTTTTTCACTGTAAGCATAAATTATGTGGAATTTTAATTTGGGGCTAATACTTTAAAATCCATTTACACAATTGTAAATTATACCTGAAGGAATCAAAGCAAATATACTATTTACATTTTATCTTTTCTTGTAGTATGCCTTCAAGATAGTGTATTAGCTTTTTGGAAGCATGGCATGCAAGGTAAAAACTTCAAGTCAAATGAGGTAAGTTATTCCAAATGCTGATTTCCACCTCCCCCCCCCTTTCAAACCATATATCAGAAATGTTAGATGAATGGACTTGTAGAACTTGTATGTTTTATTTATAAAATGTTTTAAGTTGCTATAGTAGGGGAACATCCCACTCATGGCAGCATATAGTATCTCCAAGTTCAGCTTGTAATATATATCATCCAAAACAAAGAAATAGTAAAAGCCAGAGGCAAAACTAAATTAATTGAAAGCTGAGCTTCAAACATTGTTTTCATCTGACCAGACTCGTAGGTCTCAAATAATAAAGCTTTAATTCCCATCCTCAATCTTAATGTATCCAGTTCTGCTCTGAGTGTCTGTGGTAAAGCATTCTGTTGGATTGGGCCAAACACTGAGAGAGTCCTAATCCAAGTACTCACCAACCTAACCTCAGAAGAGGGTGAGAATGGTCAGCAAGAATCCATAAGCAGAATACAGTGCTTGTCATGGTAGATAGTCTGTCACCAGATCCTTTTAAGTAACTACTACTACTATTTCTGTTACATAAACATAGGAATCTGTACTATAGGTGAATATCCTCTGGTTGCAAATTGTTGCGGAAGGATGACAATCGCATGTTTCAGCCCCTCTTCCTTCACCAGTGAAGTATAGAGCCCTCTTCAGTTTTTCCTTGTGCAGGAGAACTGGGAAGGTGTGTTCTGATCTGCTCTGTTTGTTTTTTTATCATTTTTGGGTATTTTTTTAATCTGTTTCGGGAGGCTTCAATGCCTAGAGGGTCCCAATATAGGGCAGCTCTGCCTGGGAGAGGACACAGATTCTGCATGGGCAGTATTCTGCTGTCAGAGCAACCCCCAGGTGTACCTGTTGAGCTAGCCTGCTTGATGCAGTTTGGAAGGTCGTGGACCCCTGGGAGCTGGCTCATTTTCTGATTTACTAGACATTTGAAAGTAGGCTGTGGGGCCTCTTTGTGAGTCTCTTTGGGTTTCAGGGATCTGGCTGCATTTTTTACTCCCCACCCCCCCATTGAGGCCTGAGGATCTGTGGGGGTTGAGGTCTCAGTCAGGTCCAGTCCAACTGGCAGCCCAAAGATCTCCAGTTTTGGATCCATTCTGGAAAGAATTTGAGGCAGAAAATCATCTCACATCAGTCAGACTGCAGGAAAGCTGTCAAGGCAGGCACCAGTATAGCACAGTGAGTATAGTCCATTATTCCCTATGTAGAAAATCAGAGGGGGGGGGGGGGGTGTTTAAAAAAAAAAAAAAGATTTTTGAGAGTTTCTGGGGCCAGAATTAGGGTTCCCCCACTTCCAAAACCCCTTTCCCTGAGCTTTTTAAACTTCAGTGGAACCCCCAGAGGCTGTTTTTGGTGCAAATTTGCTACAGGCAGCCATCTTGGATTTTAAACAACCTTTCTTTTAAAGCCTCCATCTGCCTCAAAACTCCTCGATTTGGCTCAAAATTGATTGGGATGGACTCCTCAGGCTGCTCTACCCCTATATTGTGCTGGTATTGTGCTGGACGGTTAGCCGAGGAGCATCCGTGTACCATGAGGCACGCAAGGATAGGACAGGAGCATTGGGCTTAACCTCCTCTGAGTCCTCTAGGGTTGGGGAACCGCAAGGTGTTTGGATGGCAATGAAGAAATCCCTACCAGAGCAAGTCTATGAAGCACAAGTGTTTAGAAGTGGTGGAGTCCATGAGAAGCGAGTCTGAGGTCCTGCAGGGGTCAATGGAGCCTCCTGTTCAGGAGTTTACACCAGATTTCATTAATTTCCTATGGAAAGTCTATGTGATGGGGCTGGGACACTCTGTGTTGCCTGCAAGCGCACCGGCCTTGGACTGGGGAGAGTCCTCTCCAGGAGACCTCCTTGCTGCTTGCTGATAGTGGTCCAGGGCTGGGTGGTTGGAGATCAAACTCCATTCCTTTACTGTCCCAGAGCACAGTTTCTTGCCTGGAGGACTTTGGTTCCTTTTCAGGGACTGGAGGTCAGGAGGCAATAGTCCTACTCAACCAGGGAGATGATCCCTAAGTGCAACGGCTTTTTAAGTCAGCTACCATGCTTCACGTAATTACGGATGGGAATTGAAACTGGAACAACCGTCAGCCTCTCAGTGCACAGACATGAGCAATACAAATGCTCAAACTACTTTTTTCCCCGCACACCCAGACATCACTGAGCAAAGGGAGTCTCCAGAATGCTCTCTAAGGGCAGCCAAGACTATGATTAAGCTTTACCCTATGGTTCTTGACAAGAACAGGCTGCTTTGGTCCCATCAAGGTGACTAGACTAGACCCACCAGGGATAAGGTTAGGTTCCTTTTCTGAGACTGGACTCCTCATACCTGTACCAACAAATTGCAAGTAAACAATAGGAGAAGAAAGTATAAAGGCTGAAAAACATTTTTTCAATGATGGAACTTTTTATTAGGTAAAAAGATAACAGAGCATTTGTACTTGGAGGGTTGTAACCATGAGGTAACACATGCCCTTGTTGTTCTCTTACACACTCTGATTTTTATAGCCATTTTGACATCATCTCTACTTAATTACATATTCACATGTCCAAGGTTACAATCTCAGCACATGATTTCCTCTTAAGCTACAGCCTAAAGTCACTTTCCCTTTTCAGCACAAGTTTTATACTTACACATGCTTTACAGATATGAGTTTACAAAATAAAGTATTCAATATAAAACATCTCATCTTCACAGCCTATGTCTATATCTCTCCCTTCACCCAGCCTCTCTTCACTTTACAGCTCCTTTCTGCCTCTTCCTGCATTTCAGAGCAGCAATCTCGGTCCTTAGCACTGACCCCTTTCCATTCCCTTTACCTCTTCCTTGCCCCTTTATTCTTCTCCCAGAACCTTTTTTTTTTTTCCTTGTTCCCTTCATTTTTCTCCCAGTACCTCTGTTTTTTGTGGTTTTTTTTGGTACTTAACTGCTATAGGTATTACTTTGATAACTTTATTATCATGACAATTTTAAGTATCTTATCTGAATTTATCTGTTCCTTTTGTCAGTGTCTATCTGCTGCACTTGCCTTCCCCATTGGTAACTGCTAGTCTACAGAAACTCCCTCCTCCCCCCTGCAGTCTATTGGGCAAACACAGCCAGCCAACAGGCTGCAGAGGGAGGTGGGAGCAATAAGTAGGATACAGAAGCACTTCTTTCCTGTGTCTTCCTGTAGCATGGAGCTTGCTGCCCCAAATATACAAATTTACAGGGGAACATATTGGGGTGCTCAAACACCCATAAAGCTAGTGTATGTGAGAGAGAGTGAAGGGTTCCATTACTGATTTGAGAATTGGGATAGTCTATAAAACCTTCTGAAAATTCTGGACTTCATGAGTTTGATATTCCTGGGAAGAGTCTCAAATGTCAGTAAAATCAGATGGACCACTATTGCGGCCACTAATGTAGCAATTTCAAAAAGGCGAGCCATTCTTTGAGGGAAAAAAAAAAAAAGTATGCAAAAGAGGTTTGCGGAGGGTCACTAAATTTGCATGTGCCTATTGTTAATAAACCCTAAAAAATAAAGAGACCCCAAATCGAAGATCAGCAGGTGGGATACACACTCCCACTACCAAACAACCCCTGATATCCCCCCCCAGCAGCGGGAGGTATGGCCACTCTCTCCTACCACCAAGAAACAGCCCCCAACACCCCCCCAAGGCCTCTGAAAACCCTTTGCCCCCAGCCCCTGGGCCAATCAGAGCCTTAGGCCCCTTCCCAGCGCATCTGGGGAGGGGCCTAAGTCCCTGATTGGCTCAGAAGCCTAAGGCTCCCCCAATAGGAGGGGCCTTAAGCAACCTGAGCCAATCAGAACCTTGGGCCCCTTCCCGGCGCATCCCAGGATGCACCGGGGAGGGGAAGACCTGTCATTTTGAAGAGGCGGGTCTGCTGGCCGGAAGGAGTCGGCATCCCTTTAGCTGGCCTTCGTAAACAAGGGGGGGGGGGGGGGCACGAGGTGGTTGTTGAGGGGCTGCTGTTTGGTGGTGGGAGGAAACAGAAACAGAATATGACGGCAGAAAAGGGCCTACGGCCCAACAAGTCTGCCCACTCAAATAACCCTCCCCTCTAAGTTCCTCTTTGAAGTGAGCCCACGTGTTGATCCCATTTGATCTTAAAATCAGTCACGTTACTGGCCTCAACTACCTCAAGTGGAAGATTATTCCAACGGTCGACCACTCTTTCGGTGAAGAAGTACTTCCTAGTGTCACCATGGAATCTCCCGCCTCTGATTTTCAGCGGATGCCCTCTTGTCGCCGTAGGGCCTGTAAGGAAGAAGATATCTTCTTCCACCTCAATGCGGCCAGTAACGTATTTGAACGTCTCTATCATGTCACCCCTCTCTCTGCGTTCCTCGAGAGAGTAAAGGTGCAACTTACCTAGTCGTTCTTCATAAGGGACATCCTTGAGCCCTGAGACCATCTTGGTGGCCAATCGTTGAACCGATTCCATTCTTAGCACATCCTTCCGATAGTGTGGCCTCCAAAACTGTACACAGTACTCCAGATGTGGTCTCACCATGGACCTGTATAGCGGCATCACCACCTCGGGCCTTCGGCTGACAAAGCTTCTCCGGATGCAACCTAGCATTTGTCTAGCTTTAGATGAGGCTTTCTCCACCTGATTGGCTGCCTTCATATCATCACTAATGATGATAGGAAGTGGGCATCCCTTTCACTGCCAGATGGGGGATGTTGCTTGGTGGCAGGCGGGAGTGGGCTTCTCTCATGCTGCCAGGGGGTGTTGCAGGGGGGGAATGAGTATCCCTTCTGCTGTTGGGGGTGGGGTGTTACTTGGCAGTAAGAGGGAGTGGGCATCCCTCCCCCTGCTAGGGGTGTGTGGTTGTTTGGCAGCGGCAAAATTTTTTGGCAGGTCTGAGCTGCAAGCATTACTTTCTTGTCAATGCCTGAGCCAATCAGCGCTTGGGCAATGACCAGAAAGTAAGACTATGACAGCTCAGACCTGCTGGAAAATTTTGTTCACAAATGTAGGACAACGATGTTGTGGAATCACCTGGCAATAATACAGAATCGCTTTGCGTGCTCATTTAAATATTAATGACCTTGTAATACATTTGTGGAGCAGAGTCGTTAACTGCTAGGAAGCTCTGAAAAGACCACAATAAGCCATTTTGATAATCTGCCACTAAAATATATGAACGCTAAACCGGCTGGAAGCAGTTTAGCGACCAAATTAAAATTTTCAGAATCTTCCCCTCAGTGACTATCTGGTTAATAAGCTGTCTGATTAAGATAACCAGATGACTGAACATCTAGTAGAGTTAGGTGTTGAATATTCTCACATAATGCATATTCTCATATAATGCATATCTATGGAAGAAGCAGTTTGAGCTTCTGCAGCATAGAAACAAGGTACAGTGAAACATAGCAGTTAGGGAATTGTTTCTTTCAAACTAACCTCACCTCACTACCCCATCACCCTGGATACCATCCCTATCACTGACAGCTCCCTTCATTCTCTCCTAAGTCAAACATACACGCCAAAAAGTAGAAAGATGGCTGCACTAGAAGAACAGCTACTTATAGTTTTTTTCTCTCTGGGTCCGGAACTTTTTATTCCATCTTGACCTGGACAGCAAAACCAGGAGGCCTACCTAGGAAAATTTACAGCTTCTTGCCAAACCCAAGTCTGAACTAGAATGTGCAGTTTATTAATATAATTGAAATCTAATTTCACCATTAATGTTTCTGCAGGTTACCCAGGAGATTTCTGATGAAACTAGGGTTTTCCGCTTGTTGGGATCAGACAGGTATAAAATCAAAATACTATTTTATTTAAAGTTTCCCCTTTAATATCCAAAGTTCAGTTCTGCATATGTATCTTACAAAGAGTTGAATTATGACATAAAAATATTGAATTATTGAATTTAATCAAATCTTGCCTTGTCTTGTCAAAAATATTTTTACCTTAATATGTATATATATCCACACATACATTTGTACTAATATTTGGTAGCATTTCTGAGGAAAGAAATAAATCTTTAACGATGCTCACTCAAATTTTAGGGATTGTTGCAAGGCTGCAAACCTTTGCCTTCAGTACCTAAATCAGTAAGCTATTGAGTGAGGATATTTTGCTCACCAAGCCTGCGATGGTGACCACCTATTGTGCTGTGTTCTAGAACAGATAAGTAACTGGGCTACTCTTGGGCTTCTGTGAGCAAGTTCATTGCTATTAGCATTTTCATTTAGGATGGAAAAGGAAATGCTGGCGTCAAGACTTCAAAGCCCCAGGTTTAACATGATTCTCTAAGGTATTTAATGATGACCTATGCATGGCCCGACAATTCGTAGGAAAACAGTTCGTAGGATCTTCCTACCAATTGTTGGCTGGATGGTGGCATTGGGACACGGGAGAGAGGGTTGGAGGTGAACTTGGGACATAGATGGAGGGAGGAGTGAAAGAAATGCTGAGATTGGGACAAGAACTTGGGTTACAGAAGGAAGGGGCACGAACTTGGAAAGGAAGGGATACAAACTTGGAATCATCTGCCCTGGAGGGAGGGAGTAAAAGAAATGCTAATGGGGGGCAAGAAAGGAGGTTCCGTTAGGGAGGGGGCATGAACTTGGGATCATCCGCCCTGGAGAGAGAGAGAGTGAAAGAAATGCTGAGGTGGGGGCAAGAACAGTGGTTCTGCTACCTATGATTACTAGGATGATTTAAAAAAATAGTCTTCACGTATAAATTATGTAAATGCTTTATTAAATTCATTTTACCAATTGGTTCCCTATGCTGCTCAGTAATTTGGTATAAGACAAATTCTAGTTATGGCAAACTTCTGTTTGCTTTAGAGTTTCAAGAATGTAATCCATTAAATATTTAATCTCCTGGGACACATTCACCATTTAAAAAAATATTAAGATGCTGACATTTATAAATGCTTTGCATAATACAGTAGACTCTGTTAATCAGAACTCAAGCAACCAGCAAAAAAAATAAAATAAATTAATTTCTGGCAGAAATTTAAGTGTAAACTTCCTGAGTATGCCCACGCTTTGTCTACCACACATTCAATAGTTTGTCTGGAACAGTTTATGGTATGGCATAGTATGGGGTATAGTATTTGTTAGGCCTATTTTTAATAGTAACTCTTAAGCAAACAGAAACTACATTTATCTGGTATCTATCAGTCCCCATGGATGCTGGTTAACTGAGTCTCTACTGTAAAAAGTTGTTTAATAATGTGTATACAGTTTTTGTACTGAAATCTTTATCTTGGTTATTGTTATTTGATATACCACCATATGGCTTCAAGAAGCTTCGTAGCGGTTTACATTAAAACGTATACAGTACTGCAATCCAGTTTAAAACAAATTAATTTGTGATAACTTCCTTTCTAACCAGAATCTCATTCAGAATTTGGATTCAATATTTTGTTCTATAAAAACTTGTCTTTTGTTACAGAGTCGTTGTATTGGAGAGTAGACCAACTGAGTACCCAACAGCGCACAGCAATCTTTATATCTTGGCTGGCCACGAAAACAGTTATTAAATAGGACTATGATGTGACAAATGACATGGAAACAGTACTATGATGTGGAAATGACATAGGAACATATTACTTCCAACATAAAGGTCCCTTTCAAGGAAATTCTTTGCACAGTGGATTATGGCTTGCTTTTTGTTTTGCTATATGTATTTCATAGGATTCCCTTTTGGTTTAAGCTGTATACAGCTGTTCTATTTCTTGCCACTGTGTGGTTGGTTTTATCAAGTTTGCTTAATAAAAGCTACAATTAGAGGAAATCAAAACCTTTTAAAGAAAAAGAAAGGTGCCATAATATTTTAAATATTATTTCTTTGGTGTATGAACAAACAATGGTGTTGGCACTTTTTAATTTTATACAGAGTCTTAACTCACTGAATTAAAAAAAAAAAAAAAAATTGTTTAGGAGTTTGATATCCACAGAAGCTTTTAATTTTTGAGCCTGCCAGGTTGTAATCTGTAAAATAGAATATTTAATCTTTATTTATTAATCTGCTGCTAGTGGGATAATGTACCTTAACTTTTGAGAGATCAGGTTGCAGAGCAGCTTACAGTTTCTTAACATGTATAAAAGAGGATGGGGTTCTAGGGGGGGTTTCCTTTAGATATAGTACGTTCCATTGTTCTGTATAAATGCAGTTTTATGAGCAGACAGAGTATTTTGTAATAGCTTTTACTGGAAAAGTACCATTAAAGGGAATCTAGGATATATTACAGAAGTATGAAAATATGGATAATGTTGCTAAAAGGATATAATCAAATGAAGTATTCTAAAGCCATTTTAATATCTTAATAGTTGATGTTCCTTCCTCTAATCTGCAGTTATTTACTTGTGTGATGGTGACACCAGGATATTACTTATTTTCTGTATCAAGCAGTTTGCATTCTTTAAAACTATGTATGTAAAGAAAAAACATTTGAATTGTCTTATTGTACATACCAAAGACTTCAAATATGGTTGAAACAATTACATTTGAGAAGTATTGGTGCCCATATATTGGGCATGATCTTGGGATATGTTTATTTTCAATATAACATTTGTAAGTAACAAAACAGTATGATGAATAAAAGGCTATTTGTTAATTGCAATCTGTTCTGTATTTACACTACAGTTTGTCCAGAAATAAATTGTACTACTTTGGTATTTCTCTTTATCTAGAAAGCTATTAAAACTATAAGCGACAGTATTTTAGACATTGTCCCCAACAATCTATTAGCAAATGCACCTGAAGCCATCATTTAGTGGCTAACACTCCTCAATGCCTCACTCCATGAAGGCCATCTAACACACCAAATGAGATGAATACCTAAAACTCAAAATGCTGATTTTTTCCAAACCCTCCAACTACAGACCTATTGCAGGTGAGTTTCCTTGACTGTTGGACCTTTAAAGGGCCAAAGACTGGGCCTGATGTGAAGGGGGTGGAGCTTTTGGTCATTGGGAATCTCAATGCCGATCTGGTGGGGTAGGAGGAACAAGATGGAGGGATTCTTCCTTCTTACCCTGCTTGAAGAAAAAGATGGTACTTTCAAGTGGCATATCTACCTACCTTTATTTTAAGCTCAATGACAATTCCGGTCTGAATTAACAACAGTCTTAACTGCACTGAATTAAACAATAACTGAGGAATTTATTGATGGATTAAGAAGCATCCTGTCCTAAATATAGACATAGATATATTTTCTGTTCCAAATGGTACATGCTGTAGGCAGCTTTTCTAGTATCACTCTTTTTTTTTTTTTTTTTTTTTTTAAGAATTGCCGCTGCTGGGTCGGACCGGTGGTCCATCCTGCCCAGCAGTCCGCTCACACGGCGGCCCCAAGGTCAAGACCAGTGCTCCAAATGAGTCCAGTCTCACCAGTTTAGCATGAACTTGTCCAACTTTGTGGAAAGAGTAAACAAGCAATTCACATCAACCTTTTCCACTCCACTCAGTATTTTATAGACCTGAGTCATATTACCCCGAGCCGTCTCTTCTCCATGCTGAATAGCCCTATCCACTTTAGCGCTTCCTCCTAGGGAAGTCGTCCCATCCCTTTTATCATTTTCGTCGCCCTTCTCTGCACCTTTTCTAATTCCGCTACGGCCGTACCATAGAGCGACACAAAGGCATTATAACGTTTTCATCCTTGTTTTCCATTCCTTTCCTGATCATTCCTAACATTCTATTTGCTTTCGTAGCCGCCGCTACAGACTGAGCTGAGGGTTTCAACGTATCAGCCATTGGTTGTATGTAAATAGAATTTCAATTTTGTTAAGGAAAATGTTTTTTATCCGTGCTTTCAACTTCACTACTCATTAGTGATATTTTCTATACCGTTCTCCCAGGGGAGCTCAGAACGGTTTACATTCATTTATTCAGGTACTCAAGCATTTTTCTCTCTCTGTCCCGGTGGGCTCACAATCTATCTAATGTACCTGGGGCAATGGGGGGGATTAAGTGACTTGCCCACTCTTTGGAAGATCTTTCTAAAACCTCTCCAAAACTCCAAAGCAGCTCTTCTCTTACAACTGTGCATGACATGGTTTAGTTCTAATGCAAATTTTCACTTACTGCATTGTTCAAAACTCAGTGTATACAGTTTTAATAGCTTTCCAGGCACTGGGGACTGCTTTGGTATGTCACGTTGGTCAAGACTGATATTCCTGTTGCACTAGAATGGAAGATTAGGCTCTTACCTTGGCTAATCTTTCTTATAAACAGGAGTATCAGTCTTGACACCCGCTCTGTCTTGTCAATTCGTTAGCCTGCTTTCTGTCTCAGACATGTCTGGAGGATCAGATGTCTTGTTTACTTCACCGTCCCTTACAGATAGGGAAGAGAAGAATTTATTACAGTAATGTAAAATTTACAAAATTGAGTAACTTTCAAATTGCTGATGCAGGTTGCACACAAGTTTCATTTCATCTCATTATGAGTTGCAAAATGTTTTATGCTGTTTTTTGTTGAGCAGAACAGGCTTGTGTCCCCTCTCTCTCTTTTTGTACCCACTCTAGGGCTGACTCACTGCTTTGATACTGATTGAGGAAATATAGCAGAGCCCAGAGAGGAAAAGCTGAAGAATATGTAAATTAGGCTCTCTATAGACTTCACACTAAAGGAGGGTAAATATTTATTGGTCAAGACTGATATTCCTGTTTACAAGAAAGAAGATTAGCAAAGGTAAGAACCTAATCTTCCATTAGATGTCATATTTTTAAATGTTAAACTTTTTATTTTAACAATAAATACATAAGGCTAGACCAGTGTCTCTCAAACTTTTTTGAGCCGGGGCATACTAAAGGTAGTGGCCACGGCTCGAGGCACCCAGAAGTGCGCGGATGTCGCCGTGATGACATCACACTGACATCCACGCTTGCACAGAGGCCCTCCAGACAGGCCCTGAAATGCCAGTAGGGCGTTCCAGCAGGGAAGTCTAACAAATATCAACTGAGTACCTCCAACCACAGACCTCCCAAACTCCATCCTAGACCCACCTAAGTCTTCCCCAGAGCCTACCCACTTTACTAATTGTAATGTAATTTTTTTCTATTCATTTTTTATATACACACAATATACACAGCAGATATAAAGTCTCAAAACTGACACATTTCAATCGCTATATATAAAATTATTTTCCCTACCTTTGTTGTCTGGTGACTTTATTTTTCTGTGCTTTTAACTATGTTTCCATGGCCTTCTTATCCACTGACTGTTTTTCTCTCCATCTTCACTTTCTGTTTGCATCTATCTTTGGCATTAATATTCAATATTTCCATTTTTCTGCTTTCTTCTCAAAATCTACTATCTCTCTCTCCTTCCCTCCCTATTTCCATGGTCTGACATCTCTCTCCTTCTCTCCTCCCCCCCCCACCAGTGGTCCGATGACATCTCTCTCCTTCTCTCCTCCCCCCCCCACCAGTGGTCCGATGACATCTCTCTCCTTCCTTTCTCCCCATCCCAGTCTGGCATCTCTCTCCTTCCCATAATCTGGCATCTCTCTTTACTACAGTACTACTATTATTATTTCTATAGCGCTACCTCCTTCCCTTCTATTCCCTGGTCTGATATCTCTCCCTTCATTTAGTCAGCTCTCCTTCCCCCCCCCCCCGTGTAACATTTCTCTTTCCCTTCTTCCCCCTGCAGTCCATCTCCCTTCCTCCTTTCAGGCCTCCCTCCCAGTCCAACATTTCTCCCTCCTTTCCAACAGTCCAACATTTTTCTCTCTTCCTCCTGCATGCTTCTCCTCTGGTCCTCCTTCCTTCCCCCAACCAACATCTCTCTCTCTCTCTCCCTCCATGAGTTCAACTTTTCACTCTCTGCCCTCTCCCCCTTCCCCAGAGTGTAACATTTCTCCTTCCCTCCTTTCTGTCCTCCCCATCCATCTCGCCCTCTGCATGAGTCCAACACTTTCTCTCTCCTGCATGCTTTTTCTCTCTGTCCTTGCCTCTATCCTTGAGTGGCAGCCCTCCTTTCCACCCCACAACCCAACATGCTCTCTCCCCATGCACTACCTCACCCTCCCCTCCAGTGTGTAGCACCTTTCCTTTCCCTCCCTTTCTGCCAGGTCCAGCAGCACCTCTTCTCCCTTCCTTTTACCTCCCCCTGTCCAGTAGTACCTCTTCCCTGCTCCCCCTGTCCAGCAGTACCCCTTCTCGCTTCCCTGTCCATCAATACCTCTCCTGTCACTGCTAGCGGCAGCTCACTGTGTGCTTTTAACTTGGGCACACAGCTGCCACTATCAGTAGTTTAGCCCAGTTTCATCAGGCAGCCTCGGGGCCTTTGCTAGGCCGACCCACTTCGAGGATGCGATGCAGGCCGGCCTAACAAAGGCCCCGAGGCTGCCTGATGAAACCGGGCTAAACGACTGCTTGTGGCAGCTGTGTGCCAAAGTTAAAAGCACACAGAGTTGCCGTTGCTGGTCCGGAGGTGCGGAGACGAGGAAGGCAGCACTCCCATTAGATACACGACCAACGCGACGGTAGGAGAAGTCAGCTGACACAGGTGCCAGAGCCTCTCTTCCTGCCCTGTGAGCCGCGGCACACTTAAAATCTCAAAAGGCACACTAGTGTGCGATACTGGGCTAGACATTTAACCTATTTGAAAATTACTCCCCTCCATGCAGGTAAAAGCAAGTGCATGGTTCTTTTGGTTTGTGGTTGTTCGGACCCATTGTGTTGCATTGGCTGCAGCAGCTCTTTGCTCCTTTCAGAAGCTGCCACACTGGTTAAGTTGGCCCTGCTAATAAAGCTGTATAGTAATACAGTGTAGGGCACACCAGTATTTAACTTTTCAAGTGCGTGTTGGTTCTCACATTGTTTCTTTTGCTGTGATTTTATTTTTTTATTAATTTTTTCCATAAATAAAAATAATAAAAGGATTGCTACAACAATGTATGCAATCTGAAATTCCATGTGAGAGCAAGGTTAATTTGAATAAATATATAAATAGTAACATCATGTTGACACAACAAAAAAAATTGTACAATTCACCAGGCAGAGTTATCCAGAGCCTTCCAAATGTTATAAAAGCATAGCACTCTGTTTATTTTGCAACAATTGTTTTCATTCTTATGCTCAGTGAACACCATGTTTCACTAAATATATTTATATCAAGTTGTTAATTCTTTCAAGTCAAATGTAGTAAAATATGTCCACTTAGCTGTGAAAGAAATCCAGCCAAAGTTGTAGCATTCAAAACTGCTCGTTGCCAAGTCCCAACACTGGTACCTTGTTTCACCACAAGCATCGTCAGGGAAGGAAAATCCATGAAGCATAACTTTCACAGAGTGTTTCAATAATGGCATTCCAGCTCACAGACACCAGCATCATGACATCATCGCAGACGCGACCACAAAGTCCAATCACATGAACACTTTCCACTCCACCATGGCATTTAAACCCCTGGGTATTATCATCTGAAGTATGAAAATTCACCTTTCTCTTTTTCTCAAACATCAGCAAATATTGCACCATCTCTCGCAGATCATCAGCTGTTCCAATATGACACATTTAAAAATCATGTTCCACAAGAGGTTCCAATGTCTATGTTCAATCAAATGGGTTTTCAACCATCTGGAGGTCTGACTCGCACAACTTAGATTGCAGGAACATATCAAAACACATATTGTGTGGACAAACAAGTCACTGCTTTCAGTGGAAACACTTTGAGTCTGTGGATGTTGAAACGCAGAGACCTCCAACATGTTATCACACACAGAACAGTGACCACATTTAGTATGTTTCCCAGATGCCACCCCTCTCAAACTCTCCCGGGACTAAACTACCTGTGTCTGATATCCCTGATCCATCAACCTCTAGGCTAGCCCAGTTGCCTGTCCCTGATATTCTTTCCTATTCGAACAAACCCTATGACAACGGATAAATTGCACAAAAGGAATGCATGCTATAAAAATGAAGTAATATGTTCCCAGTCCATATGTTTCACATGAACCAATGTTTCAAAATGTTCTTGGCCCAAACACCTTGAATATCCAGAAATGGTAATGTTTCCAAATTCTAAAGCAGATCAAAGTTGATTGCTGAACAATACTGGTTCAATTATCTATATAGTGTCTCAGTAACTCCACTGTCCCCCCTCTAGATAAGGAAGATTTCATCTTATGTATCGCCACCAGCATCATACCCATTGAAAATATGGGGAACCGTAGACCTGTAATTATTTTTTTCTTTTTCAAACTTTGGCATAAACAAATTGGCTATACAGGGAGCAAAGGAAGCCCCCATAGCTATACCTCTTTTCTGCATAAACATTTGATCAACAAAAGAAAATAATTGTGATAAGGCCAAAGATGTTAAAGTCACCAAAAATTCAAGTGCATCCCGAAAAGGTCTGTCACCTACCTGTAGAATCTTTTCTACTACTTCCAAAGCTTCATCTTGCGGTATGTTGGTGTCTTAATTTGTACTTATTTTCAACAGCATGTATGATTATTTCAGTACTAGAAGAGTCTCATATACACACACAGAACCACATTGCTCCCCACTTTTGTTCAGTTTGACTAGAGGTGCCCTTGGTGGGTCCTGGTAGCCAAAGTAGGAGGGAGTGGGCATCCCTAATGGCCTGCCAACTTTTTTTCATTTTAAAGTTCAGGGGAAGGGAGCCATTGGGGGTTCCCGGCATGACTTTTTAAAAATTTTAATGGAGACAGATATTAAATATCTATGCCCATTAAAAAAGAAGAAGAAGCTGTGCTTTTTTAATGCTACTGGCACCTCCGGACCTGTTGCTGATTTTAGAGCGTTAAAAACTGGTGCTTCATTTTGTGCATCATCTGGACAGCGATTGGAGTGCTCATTTTAATACTGATGAGCTTGTTGTAATCCATTTACATAGGCTGCTGCAAAACATGGAAAAGACCGCAATTTGCCATTTTGGGCATTGATAGCTGAAATGAACTGGTTTAACCTCAATCGTTAAAAGCACGGTAAGTTCTGAGGGTCAGACCAATGGTCCATCTAGCCCAGTATGCCAAGTACCTGGTATAAACGCAAATAGTAACAACGATCCATGCTACTAATCCAGGGCAAGCAGTGGTTTCCCCCATGTCTTTTTCAATAGCAGACTATGGACTTTTCCTCCAGGAACTTGAGCAAACCTTTTTTTAAACCAGCTACGTTAATTACTCTTACCACATCATCTAGCAATGCGTTCCACCGCTTAACTATTCTCTAAGTGACAACGTATTTCCTCACATTGATTGTAAAAGTATTTCCCTGTAACTTCATTGAATGTCCCCTAGTCTTTGAAATTTTTGATGGAGTAAAAAAATTCACTTGTACCTGTTTACACTACTCAGGACTTTTGTATTTGTTTTGCAGGCACTTCTGCATCACATTAGGTCATAATATATGGTGAGAGAATATCCCAATGCCAGAATTATAATGTAAGGTTACTGTCTCTTCTGAAGTTAAGGAAGCAGATCATTTCGAAACATTAATGTTCTTCCTCCTTCAATTATCATAAGTTTAAAAAGATTTGGGGGCCATTGATTACTTATTCTAATGATCAGACATCTTAAACACCTTGGTATTAGATAAGGTATAGGGGGGGTGGGATTGGGAAAGATAATAATTGTTAATTGTTTTAGTATTAATAAATGGGTGGGTGGGAAGGGATTCTTTTATATTTATATATTTTAAGGATAAGTAAGATTATCAAGTGATTTGTTTAAAAATTTTCTGTTTGAATATTATACACTTGTTGTAAGACTTGAAAATGAATAAAGATTTAAAAAAAAAAAAAAGAAAGAAAATTAAATGTTCAACCAAATTATCTTTTGTGCACACAAAGCAGTATGAAAAGACATGTAGGAAACTGCTGCCAAACTGCCATATGATTACAAAAAAAAGCTACTGTAAAATTCTCTCCCTTTGCTACAGCGTCTGTGTGTTAATCTCAAGAAAACCTGAGGGCCTGCCAGTAAGAGTTCCTGCAACCTTATAGTTTCAACAGATTTGCAAATATAGGCAAAATATTTGAGGAAACCAAATAACAACACACATTGCACATTAAAGAAACTTTTTACGTACTAGTAATGATAGAACTTAAGCCAAAAAGAAAAACAGCCTCTGGGCCAGTGTTCTTCAGTCCAATGAAGTCCTCTGGGCCCGCCCTCATCATTCTGGCAGTTCTTCTGCTAGTCTTTGTCTCTCTACCCAAGCACATGATACAGAGGAAGGTGGATGGGAGGAAAATTCACATGCTAGAAGGAGAAGGCATTTTTCAGCCGATGAAGAAAATGCATTTGGAAATGCCTACCTTCTTCAGCACACATACAATAAAAAGTTTGAAGACAGAGTTGTGGGGGTAGATGTTATTGACACACACTGGTCAGCAGTGTCACAGCCTTGCATGGGAAGATAGTTGGCGGCTCTCCTTAAGCTCAGTTGGATCCAAAGTGGCTCCAACTTCAAAATTAATAAAGACCACTGTTCTAAGCATCACCGCTGCATGTTTCTCTATGAATGCCCTCTTAATGCTTTAACTGGGACTTTCCTTATTAATTCATATGGATTTATAATACCCTAACTGGCAACCACTAATTACCTTAAATACTGTCTATGTTCGTTGAATAGAGATACAAATATGCCAACCAAGATTAACGAATTTCCAGTCAACAATGAACTTGATCTTTCATTTATTAAAAAACAACAAAAGGGTGAGGGAGAGCAGTTGTTTTTCTGTGCATAAAGTAAGAGAATAGGGGGGTGTTAAATAGATAAATTCTATCCCAATTTGTACTTATTTTCAACAGTATGCATGATTATTTCAGTACCATTAGAGTCTCTCATACACAGCCATATTCCTCCCCACTTCTGTTCAGTTTGATTAGAGCAGTGGTCTCAAACTCGCACCCCAGGAGCTGCATGTGGCCTGCCAGGTACTATTTTGACGTCCTCGGTATTATAAAGAACTAGTGTTTAAGCCCGTTACATTAACGGGTGCTAGAGTAGATGTCTGTCTGGGTTTTATTTCTTTGTCCCATCCTATGTCCTTAGTGCCCCCAGTGCCGCCTTCCATGTCCTTAGTGTCCCATTCTGTGCCCTCAGTGCCCCTTCCTATGTCCTTAGTGCCCCCAGTGCCTCCTTCGCATGTCCTTAGTGTCCCCAGTACTTCTGTGCTGTCCTTAGTGCCCCCCGTGCCTTCTTCCCGTGTCCTTAGTGCCCCCCCGTGCCTCCGTCCTGTGTCCTCAGTGCCCACAGTGCCTCTTTTCAATGCCCCCCTCAATGCCTTTTAGACTTTGTTCCACCCACACCCTTCCCCCAAAGCCAGCCTGCCTGTCTCCCATCCCCCTGTGCAGTAGAACCTTTCATTTCTACCCTCCCCCCCCCATTCTCCAGCAGAATTCGTCATTTGCAGCATGTTTCTATCTACCCCCCCCCCACGCCACTACTGCTGCCATGCAGCCAACCCCCCCATTGCGAGACAAATACAAACCTCCAGGCTGCAGCAGCCCAACAGAACTCTAAACATTCTGCTTTGCGGCCTTCTACTGTCCTGATTTCCTCTGCCGCGTCTCTGATGATGTCATTAGGGACGCGGCAGAGAAAATCAAGATAGTAGAAAGCAGAATGTTTAGAATGCTGTGGAGCTGCTGTAGCCCGGAGGTTTGTGTTTGTCTCGCGGTGGGAGGGTTGGATGGTAGGCTCAACGGGGGTTTGGGTGCGTTGGTGGGGGGGGGGACGAAGTGGCTTAGAGTGAGTAAGGGGGGAGTTGCCGGCGTGTTGCCTATCGCCGGTTTCTAAATTAGAATTTGGCCACCTTAGCTCGCGAAAGGCCATTAAGGCCCGTCTCCCATTTTCCTTGCCCCCGAGCACCAATTCGTTGCACGCGACGGCCGCTGTCAGCACCTGCCCGCTTCCTAACGACCTCCTCGCGGTGCAATACAGCCAGCCATAGTGACGTTTCTCTGGCAATGGAGGAGTAGCAGCGTGTTTCCTGCCTCCATCAATGGGCCACCGCCACAGCTAAGCGCGCATGCACACTCCTGCCTGCCACGGACATACGGAACATGCAGATAGGAGTGCACATGTGCCGCTTAGGGTTTTATTAGATAGATGATTCTTTATGGAAAACTTGTGCCTTAAGTGTCCGGTAGTCGCGTTCTGGAACATTCACTGCTGTAACCTCACGCAAGCACTTTCCTGTGTCTATACGCAATTGTCCTCTCCACACTACAATCACGTACAGATGTAGTTAAGCGCTTGCGTGAGGTTACAGCAGTGAGGTGGGCAATGTTCCAGAACATAAGGTTACCATTGGAGGCCGTGCAGCTTGTGCGTGTGTCCGGTACTGGAGGAGGTGAGAGCCAAAGGCGGTTGCGGACGCAACTGCCAGATACTTAAGGCACAAGTTTTTAAGAATCATTCTTTATAATACCGAGGGCCTCAAAATCTTGTCTCTTGCAGTTTTCACTTTCTGCATGTTGCACTGCTTTCAGCTGTGTATGGCTGAAATTATCAGAAGCAATTAAGGAAAGATTTATAAACTATAGTTTATAAATATTTCTTTAATTGCTTCTGATAATTTCAGATAATCCACATTTTGGATATGCAACGTTGTCATTTCTTTAATAAGAAACTATTTTTTCTGCGGCCTTCCAAGTACCTACAAATCCAAAATGTGGCCCTGGAAAGGGTTCGAGTTTGAGACCACTGGATTAGAGATAATGGCAGAGTGAGGGTAGGAGGTGCCCAAGGCGGTGGTCGTCCTCCCCCCCCACCCCCCCACACACACACACGTACTTCTTTAAATCTTTACTAGCATGAACAGCTTCTACTGCCTGCTGCTCACACTGTCTTTCCCTCTGATTGTCACTTCTGGCCCCTGTGACATGGAAGTGATTTCAGAGGGGAGCCAGGCCAGCAAGAGCACTAGGCCTCAGAACTTGCTCACGCTGGCAAAGATTTAAAGAAGTATGGGGTGGGAAGGGAGGGTGTGAGCATGGCAGGGGGGGGGGAGCAGAGAGGTACTGGTGCCCTCACCGCTCAACCCCCCCCCTCCCTTACTATACCACTGACCAGAGGAGCATAAAAAAGAGGGGAATCTGTTATTTTGCAAGAAAAGCAAAATCAGAGACAGTGAACTAGTGGATTGATCTTTAAAACACAGACTTTCATACCAAATGTCTCTGGTTTTAGCAAATAAGTAATATTCATGCTTTATGAGAATGCAGTCTGGAATGGATCCAGTTAACATTGTAGCAAATACTAGAAATACAATTGCAGTGTTTCTTGGCCCAGGAAAAGGATTATGGTAAATATGTATTTAAAACTATTGCCTATTTTTTTGTATAAGTTACAGATCTTTATGCAATGATTTTTAATGTTAGAATATTATTGCTTACCTTGTACAATGAGGGAAAGCAGCAGAAGCCACATGGCTGTCTTTGGGTGAAGCAGCTGCCTGTCCTGTTGCACACAAGTGAAAAGTGGCTTCAAGAACAAACAGGATTGAAACTAGGCTTCTTCCTGAGGATCCCAGATAAACTCATTAAGCATGTAGCCAGTGGCGTAGTAAGGGATGATGAAACCCCCTGCACCTCTTGAAATGTTTGCTGGTGTGAGCATCATTTTCCACCTGCTGCTTGTGCTAGCCTCAGCTCCCTTCTGAAATCACATCCTGGTCCTATGACCAGTAAGTGATGTTAGAAGGAAGCCGAGGCTACCGCAAGCAGCAGGTGCAAGATGCTCTTCATGATGGTGAACATTTTAAGAGGTGGGAGGGGAGGCATGAAGACAGCGCTCAGAGCGGTCTACCCCCACCCCATCTCTTACTAAACCACTGCCTTCTAGCCTTTAATATTATCAGACTGGACGCTATTCCTTAAAATGTGGTGCAGTAATTAAAGCTACAGCCTCAGCACCCTAGGCAAGTAACTTAATCCACCCATTGGCTCAGGTACATTAGCTAGATTGTTACACCACAGTGCCTGTGTGGGGTGGGTGAAGAGATTACAAAATAAACTTGCCAGCCCGATTGAGTGGGAAAAGTGAATCGAATTAAAAAAATCAATTCAATAGCCAAAATCAAATCAAAAAGTTTCCCCTGAATCGGGCAGCACTACTCCACATAATGCCTTATTGAAGACTTTCATTAATTAAAGCAAGTATGGAAGGACTGAAAATTGCAAAATAACGCTTAAGAAGGAAGGGAGGAATTGATTCTGCTTGAGTACCCTTGCTATTGATAGTTTTAATGAGGGATTCAATCTCTCTAAGATTGGGGAGATTAAATTGTGCGCTTTTTTTTTTTTTTTTTTTGCTACTTCAGCTTGTCTGCGGTGTTCTTTGCTCACACGTTTAAAGACAATAGACTGTTTTCAGTCCAATTCTTTATATGTGAGTTTGCAAACCATTGGACCCCTGAGGAAGGCGTGTTTGCTGAAACATGGATCGTGTAGGGTCCGGGTGGATTTTTATCACCATATTTTTTAGCATTGTACTTTTTTAATTGAATTTTCATGGTTTTATATGTCAGTGTTTAATAAATTATCTCCAGAACATCTGTATCCACAGTTTTTGTTTTCATCGGTGGATTGTTTTAACTGTGGATCATCGGGTCTCCCCATTTTTCTTTGTTGTGCTTTCCTATATAATGTACCATGAATGTCTAATATAACGGACTGTATCTGTCTACTGTAATCTACTGTGAACTTGCTTTTGTAAACTGTTCTGAGCTCAAGGGAGGATGGGATAGAAATATAAATAAATTGTCTTGTTTCTAACAAGATTGTATCCCTTATATATCACACCCTGCTCTGTTTTGTTATCGATGAAAATTATGTTGTGTCATCTTAAATATGTATGTAGAGCTGTAATCTGTGTAGAAACTGAAAGATGGTGTGGAATATAAATCCTTTTAAAAAATACATTTAATTGACACTTAGGGCTCCTTTTACAAAGCCGCATTAGTGGCTTTATCGCACAGGACTTTTCATCACATGCTAACCCCGGTGCTAGCTGAAAAACTACCGCCTGCTCAAGAGAAGGCGGTAGCGGCTAGCACGGCCGGCAGTTTAGCGCGTGTTAAACCGCGGCTCCGTAAAAGGAGCCCTTATTTTCCTGTTCCTCTACAACATGATGGTTCTAGTCTACACCCAAGTCTAAAAGACAATCCAATTATTTTCCCAGCTGGTGTAAAATCAGGTAACTGAATTTTTGAGAAGATTGTATTTGTGATTTATGGACAACAGTTGTACAGAATATTGTCCATTTTTATACTTTAATAAAAAGATTTAAATATAAAATCATAAGTAAAGCTTGTGCAGATGAGGACAGAGCCAGCAGGGACACATTTTATTTCTGTGTCATTCTCTAGCATAGAGTGCATAATGCCCTGCTCACCAAAAGCAACCTAACACATTTATGCTGCTGGTTAATTATTGATTCCAATGTTAAAACATTAACAATTCATAAATACTCAAGGAATAGTATTAAAACTGGTGCATATTCTGGGGCAGCGGTTTCAACAGTGTGTTAAAGCTGCTGCAGCTAGACTATCAAGTATCTTGAGCAGCCTTTGGTACCACCCCTCTTCCACATATTCTGGATAAATGGGTTATTTGCCTCTCCCCCCCCCCCCCCCCCCCGCAAAAGCACGCTAATTTAAATGGAGGACCGATTGTTTTACGCTGGCTGCTTCTTCCCCCCCCCCCCCCCCCCCCGAAACTTCTGTAGCCTAATGGTTGGGTTGGGTCAGGTCAGGTACGTTTCACACCGAGCCGAAGCAGGGGCACCTTTTTGGCTGGAGAAACCGAAATCATCAGTCTCCGGTCGTCCCACCCCCTGGCTCGTGGGGGTCATGGACCCAGTGGCCCTACACCATTCTGCTGGCTATGAAATCTATAAGTTTTACCTTCTCACAGCAATGAATTAAAAACATATATACACACACACTTGACTTTCAGCAACCTGTTTGCAGCGTGCAAAGGACAGCATGACCGAGAGTTAAAGCGGAAGTGGGAGGGACCTGCCGATTGGCTGTTGGGGCAGGGGGCGGGACTCCTACAGTTCCCATGGGGACACCTCTGGCCGGAGGCCCGCGAGGCAGGTCGCGCACTCCGTGGGTTAAGTGTTCTGTCAGTGCTACGAGCCGTGGCCCCGTTGACAGGTGCAGTATTCTGCTCTTTCTTCTGCTTTAGTTGTGCGACTGGACTAGCCGTCGCTGCTCTTTGCTCCACGGACGTGTGTTATTTATTGTTCTGTAGTCCTGGTCTATTTCGCTTCCACCGCCACATTTTAACGCAGCCTAATTTCGGAGCTGCCTCTACAGCTAGTGTAGCTCTATCCGATGCAGCCATGAGATATTCATCAGGCGTAGACTGAACTGGTTGCTGGTTTGTTTGTAGGGATTTCTGCATGTGTGTTGGATTAAAGGCGAGAAGTGCTGCTACTGAGACTTGCACATACAGATATCTTTTTATGTCTTGTACTGATAATTTGCATACCAACCTATTTTGTAGTAGTAACCCGCTGCATGCAAAACTTAAAATCCAAAACCTGGAACATTATTATTATTGATGAGAATTTTGGAGTATCATTTGAAATGTTGCGGGGGAGGGGGAGGGGGGGATAAATTATGTTCTTAGACTAGAAAAGAAGATAAACATTTTCCTGTTAAAAATAAAATTCCAACTAGTGTTTTTAAAACATTGTTATAGTGTAAATTATAGGAAGACATAGTAGTTTACCTGTTAGAGAAACTTCTAAAAATGCAAGTTTCAGTGGGTGTTGGGGGGTGGGGTGGATTAAAAGGCAGTGTGTAAGTAAAAATAAACATTTGTATAATGTTTATTTTATAAATTATTTGTATTGAAAATCTTTGCTTTTACTAGGTTTTTAAAAAAAACTGTACAAGTTCATAAGGCCAGGGGTCCTAGTTTCAAGAATTTTACCACATTTCAAAAATGAGAGGAAGACTTGAGGGGGGGGGGGTGTAGATTTCTAACTTTTCACATTAATATAAAGTCCATGGGCACTTTTTATTTTTTTTTTACCTGTGGACTTTGAAATTTAGGGCAAAGTGAAATTACACATCTGCTTTTACATGTTTATACTTGCTAAGTCTGTGCAGGTAGCTTTTCCAAGAAAACGTGTATGTATACCTTTGAAAATAGAAAAGTATACCTATATTTGAAAACTCCCAACCTGCACCAGGGAACACTTGCTGTAGTTAAAGTTGCATACACTGTAGCATTACGCTTGTGAATCTTCCCACATGCAGAGCGTGCAGTTTCTAAGAGCCTATTTCTGCGGATGAGAAACTGTCTTGCATTCAGAATTTTCTTAGAATATTACCCTCTGAAAACAGAAGTCGTAGGCTTTTCACTCTCAACTTTTGAATAACTTGATAATATGTTTCAGTACATTTTTAAAGGGTTCATAGACAACCCCGCGAAAGACAAAGGCGCGCACCGACAACTGAGCGCAAGACGAAGGCGCGCACCGAAGAAAATTACAGTTTTTAGGGGATCCGACGGGGGGTTTTGTTGGGGAGCCCCCCCCAGTTTACTTAATAGAGATCGCGCCGGCGTTATGGGGGTTTGGGGGGTTATAACCCCCCACATTTTACTGTAAACTTAACTTTTTCCCTAAAAACAGGGAAAAAGTGAAGTTTTCAGTAAAATGGGGGGGTTACAACCCCCTCAACGCCTCCACAATGCGGCGCGATCTCTATTAAGTAAAGTGGGGGGGTTCCCCCCCACGCCTCCCTGTCAGAGCCCTAAAAACAGTAATTTTGTGCGGCGCTGCGCTCAATTGTCTGGACGCGCCTTTGTCCCGGCGCGCTTTTGACCTGATACCTTTTTAAAGTGTAAGGTTAGAAAGTTAATTTCAGTAAAATTAAGGTTATACAAGTAAGGTTAAGGCCCAAATTCTGTAACCGGCACCTATTTCGGAGGCGGCCAACTAGATAGGCGCCTATCTAAATTGAAGAACAAGCCCAATTAAGCTTTTTAATCGGCACTAATTGAAACATAGGCGCCTATCAAGAAAGCACAATTCTGTAACGAGGCGCCTCTAAAATTTAGGCGGCCTTAAAAAAAAATAGGCGCTATGCATGTTAGGCGCCTTCTTAGAGAATCGCTGTTCTTAAGCGCGCTTAAGCACTCGCATGGGCGCCTAACTTTTAGTTGTGCCTAGAGCTGGCCTATTTATTGGGCGCCTCCAAAATAGGTGCCGCTCAGCGCGAGTCGCTAAACAGCGCCCAATTTTTCTTGAATCTCGCTGAACAGTGCCTAATTAGGTGCCTCACTTTTGGGCGCTTCTTATAAAATTTGCCCTTAAGTCAGGGGTAGGGAACTCCGGTCCTCGAGAGCCGTATTCCAGTCGGGTTTTCAGGACTTCCCCAATGACTATGCATGAGATCTATTTGCATGCACTGCTTTCAATGCATAGTCATTGGGGAAATCCTGAAAACCCGACAGGAATACGGCTCTCGAGGACCGGAGTTCCCTGCCCCTGCCTTAAGTGCTTGCTTTTAATTAGATAAAGATAGAAATTTAAACAAATGCCTAGACATGTATGAGGTCAAATCAAAAATTAAAGGCAATTGTTAAATTATGTGATAACCAGAACAGAGCTAGCAGAATGCAACATATGTACTCGTACATTGCCTGTTAGATAGTTCATCCATGCATAGTGCAGCGCTCAGCCTTTAGTCGGGTGGCAGCCACGAGGTCAGAAACATGGACGCTCCATTGCAAGATTTCACTATTGAAGAACAACGTGCAGTAGTGCGCTTTCTTTGGGCAGAGGGAGTGAAACCTGTGCAAATTCACCGTTGGATAGTGACTCAGTATGGACATAGCACCACGAATCAACAAAAGGTTTACGAGTAGGTGAAAAGGTTTAAAGCGGGAAGAACAGGTGTAACCAACAAAGGCCGTTCTGGTTGCCCATCAACATCTCGCACACAAGAGCACATTGACAGGGCAGATGCCTTGGTTAGAGAATGCCAACAGATGACAGTGTCTCAATTGGCTGCAAATTTGGACATCAGCTATGGATCTGCATTTGCCATAATGCATGTTGACTTGGGATACAGGAAAGTCTGTGCATGATGGGTTCCAAAACAGCTTACTGATCTGCACAAGCAACAACCTTTGGAAGTTTCAACCTAGTTCCTGAGACAGTATGAAGAACATCCAATTATTCTGGAAAGAACTGACACCGGCAGTGAGACATGGGTGCATCACTGTGACCTGGAGAGCAAAAGACAAAGCAGTGGCATAGTAAAGGTATCAGGTGCCCGGGGCGGTGGCGCCCCCCATGCGTGCCCTCCTCTCAGTGCCCCCGTTCCTTCCGTGCACCTCCCGCTCCTCCCCACTCCCCACTCGTGCTCTCCCTACCCCCTCGTACCTTTTTATCTTCACCAGTGCAAGTGGCTTTTCTCCAGCATGCTCCTCGAGCCAGCTTTGGATTTCCCTCTGACATCACTTTCTTGTCCCTTGACCCGGAAATGATTCAGAGGGGAACCAGGCTGGCACAAGCAACAGGCAGGAGAAGTTGCTCGCGCTAGTGAAGATCCGCAGAGGTACAGAGGGAGGGATGACGTGGTGGGGTGGGGTAAAGAAGATTCAGCACCCCTACCGACAGGGCGCCTGGGGTGGTCCGCACCTCCATACTTTGCTACGAGACAAAACATGATGAAGTAAAGGAAGTGGTGCTCACCTGGCTTTGGGAGGAGACAAAAAACTTCTTTGCAGGAATGCAGAAGCTAATCTTGCATGGGGACTATGCGGAAAAGTGATATGTTCAATTGCTCAGTTACTTCTATTAAAGCCATTAAATGTATTTTGCCTTTACTTTTTGATTTAACCTCAAATTTATAGATAAATTATAAAATTAGACTTCAGAGTGTATTTATCTTTTTTTGATTTGTTATTCTACACTTTTCTTGACACTTTTCGTTTCATTTCACATCATTAAAATGAAAAATGTCAAGAAAAGTATGGAGTAATTTGTAAATTTCATGGCTCCACATCATTCTTTTCTTGGATGGGCTGCAAACTTTTCAGCGGCCCCTCATAAGCGCCCACTTGCTAATTGTTTTTTAACGGCCAAGCACTAATAGCAGCATTAGCACATGGCTATCAATTCAGAAAATTATTGTATATACTCAAATGTAAACCCATCAAAATATAAACCGCAATAACCTCTTTTCCCCCCAAAAAAGGGTGAAAAAGGTTGACTCCAATATAAACCGAACTCGCGGCAGTCTCATGTGGTTACTGTGGGAGCTTGCATCAGCCATTTTGAGTGGTGAGGCTGCACAGGGCAGCAGTATAGGAGAATCGCGCTTGCCCTCGCTGACCACTGGATCAACAGGGCTCCCGGGGAGAGGCCTACGATGGGTTCATGTCTGTTTTATCATTTCATCTTTGAGAAATTCCCTAACCCTTATTTGTCCTGTTTGTATATTTTAATTAGATTGTAAGCTCTATTGAGCAGGGACTGACTCTTAAACATTTAATGTGCAGCACTACTGAAATGGTAAGAAGTAGTAGTAGTAAGACTCAAATATAAACCAAGACCCCCCCCTTTTATAAAACCGCGAAAGCGTTTTTTAGCACAGGCCGGTGCACTGAATGCTCTATGAGCGTCGGGAACAGCGCAGAGCATTCAGCGAACTGGCCTGCACTAAACCACTTTTTCAGTTTTGTAAAAGGGGGAGGGGTGAATGAGCATTTACCTCACTGTTTAAAACGCTCTACCACAGCTTGATGAAAGGGGACCTTTATTGTCCTTGGGGTTTTGTTGTTTTTTGGTTTTTTTTAGAAGACTTTATAGATATTGGCTTATGAAGCCATTTTTAATTTTCCTTTTTCCATTGGCGTGATTGATGATATTTTCTATTTCCCTTTTTGTTTCCACTAATTTTTAAAAATTATTTCTTTCAGCTGCTGTGTTGAAACTTCAATAAAAATAATTAAATATTTTGTATGGGATTGCTCTGTATCTTAAAGTTTTCATTTGTAACATTCCCCTGAAAGAATGATTTTTCTAATTTCTTCCAAACCAGAAACTCAGATGGATCCTTTTATTATGCCACAAGGCAAATGCTCCGATGCCCATTCAATTCCTGTGGGCATTGGAACATTTACCACACTGGTCTGCACTGTTAGGCTTAGCATAAAGAGGGGTGAGTGGGAAAAAAAATCCCATCCTTTTCTGGGAAAAGATACAGCGACAGTCTTATTTTGAACATGGTCTTGACTTCTGAGTGTTAGTCCCAAATTATTATTATTATTTATTACTAATACTAAGGGCTCCTTTTACAAAGCCGCGCTAGCGATTTTAGCGCACGTAAGCCAAAACTCTACCGCCTGCTCAAAAGGAGATGGTAGCGGCTAGCGTGCGCGGCAATTTAGCGCACGCTATTCCACAAGTTAAGGCCCTAGCATGGCTTTGTAAAAGGAACCCTAAATACTATTAATTATTTCTATAGCGCTACCAGACAGCGTTTCACAGAGTCACAAAGAATAAGAAACAGTCCCTGATCGAAAGAGCTTACAATCTAAACAGGCAAGACAGACAAACAAGATGTCATGGATACAGTTAAGGGGAACGGTTAATCAGCGGGCTGGGTTGGAGGGCAGAGGGGAGTACAGAACAATCAAACCACTGTGACATCACTGATGAGGTTCGCTCTTATTGGTGGAATGAGGCATTATGATATCACAATCTCAGCTCTGCTTCCCAAAGACTGAAACTCTTCGCACTACTACTATTATGAATTATTTCTATAGCACTACCAGATGTACGCAGTGCTGTGCAGAGTCACAACGAAGACAGTCCCTTCTCCAAAGAGCTTACAATCTAAACAGCCAAGACAGACAAACAGGATGTCATGGAAACAGTTAAGGGGAACCATTAATCAGCGGGCTGGGTTGGAGGGCAGAGGAGTAGGGTTAAGGATTGAAAGCTATATCAAAAAGGTAAATTTTCAGTCTGCTTTACTGAATTGTTCCACTTTTATCCCCCAAGGATCACTGAGTGACCAATGAGAGAAGGGTTCTGTCTGATTTAGATACCTGATTCACAGAGAAATGTGATCTACAGTATTTACAAACTCCCCTCCCCTCACACAAACACACAGAGTAAACACTATTTGTCATTTAAGTACACATAGTAAGTCTAAGTGCTTTGAAAATGATCCCCAAAGTTACATTATTTGCAGCAGTATGCACTATTAAGCATTCAAGCGGGCAAAGCACCACTGATAAATATTTGCACATTTGCACGGACTACAATTTGGCATGTAGTTTTCATGTGGAAAACTTTATAGCTGGTGCAGTACAAAACCATGCAAAGCATCTATTAACTATTAGCACACTGGAACAAGAGATGCAAAACTGTTGTTACAAAGTCTTATTTGCAAAAAAATAAAAATTGCATGTCAATATGGTAAAATGTAAAGATTTCTGGGTCCTTTTAATAAAGCTTAGTGTGTGCTAAATGCTGCGTTTCCTATTTTATACCTGTTGGAGGAGTAGCCTAATGGTTAGTACACTGGGCTGAGATCCTGGAAAACTGGGTTTGATTCCCAGTAAACATAAGAATTGCTGCTGCTGAGTCAGACCAGTGGTCCATCGTGTCCAGCAGTCCGCTCACGCGGCAGCCCTTAGATCAAAGACCAGTGCCCTAATTGAGTCTAGCCTTACCTGCATATGTCTTGCCTTACCTGCATTCTGGTTCAGCAGGAACTTGTCTAACCTTGTCTCGAATCCCTGGAGGGTGTTTTCCCCTATAACAGCTTCCAGAAGAGCGTTCCAGATTTCTACCACTCTCTGGGTGAAGAAGAACTTCCTTACGTTTGTACGGAATCTTTTCCCTTTTACTTTTAGCAAGTGCCCTCTCATTCTCTCCACCTTAGGAGAGGGTGAATAATCTCTCTTTCTCTACTAAGTCTATTCCTGTCATTATCTTGAATGTTTCGATCATGTCCCCTCTCAGTCTCCTCTTTTCAAGGGAGAAGAGGCCCAGTTTCTCTAGCCTCTCATTGTACGGCAATTCCTCCAGTCCCTTAACCATTTTTGTCGCTCTTCTCTGGACTCTTTCAAGTAGTACAATATCCTTTTTCATGTACGACGACCAGTGTTGGATGCAGTATTCCAGGTGGGGGTGCACCATGGCCCAGTATAGCAAAATGATAACCTTCTCCGATCTGTTTGTGATCCCCTTCTTAATCATTCCTAGTATTCTGTTTGTTCTTTTCGCCGCTGCCACACATTGTGCGGACGGCTTCATTGACTTGTCTACAAGTACTCCCCGCTCCTTGTAGTCTGAACATGTCACTTAACCCTCAATTTCTTCAGGTCAGTGGCATACCAAGGGGGGAGGCAGGGGGGCGATCCACCCCGGGTGCACGCTCCAAGAGGGTGCACAGCCGGCCACCCTCCCTATTCTGCCGCTGCTGCTGTCTTTAACCAGCAGCAGCGGCAGTAAACAGGGGTGTCCGCAGGTGCTCACTCTGGCGGTTCTTCAGCTTCTGGTTGACTCCCCTGCTCAAAGCCACAGACGTTGGCTCCTCGTGCGATCCGCAGCTGTGTCAGATGCGTTCCCTCTGACGTCACGACGTCAGAGAGAAGGCTTCTGACGCAGCCATGGATTGCATGAGGTGTAGACTAGAGAATGACACGGGGAGCGATCCCCGCAGGGAGCTGCGGCGTGGCTGCGGTTTGGCTGCGGGTTATGGAGACTCCAAAGCCAAATCGCCGCAGACACGGGGACAAAAGTTTTCACCGCCCGCAAAAACGGTGAAAAGATTTGTCCCCGCAGGCCAATGTACCCCCTTCTAGGAACCGCTATTTACCTGTGTTTCACCGTGCTCCTCATTTGTCAGATCAACCCTTCCTGCCAATAGAACCCGCCCCCCCCCCCCGACGATCGCCGGCAGGAAGGTGCTCAGCCCTTCATGCCGACAGAACCAGCCCTCCCCAACGATCGCGGCAGGAGGGTACCCATCCCCTCCTGCCTACCCCAACAGCCCCCCCGACGATCGCAGCAGGAGGATATCCAACCCCTCCTGCCAGCTCCCCAACAGCCCCCCTATGATCACTGGTAGGAGGGTGCCCAACCCCTCCTGCCGGCACCCCCAACGGCCCCCTATATCGCCAATAGGAGGGTGCTCAACCCCTCCTGCCGGCCCCTCCCCCAACAAACCCCGCCATCCCGAAACACCACCCTTAGTCTTACTTTCCAAGTTGGACCGGACAGCTCCTCGCTCGTCTGGCCAGCAGGCCTGCCTCCGTCCAAATGAGGCGGGCCCGCCCCTCCCCTCCCCTGCCTAACCCACAGGATCCTAGGGCCTGATTGGCCCAAGCACCTAAGGCCCCTCCTATAGCGGGAGTGGCTTTAGGTGCCTAGACCAATCAGGCCCTAGGATCCTGTGGGTTGGGCAGGGTAGGGGCGGGCCCGCCTCATTTGGATGGAGGCAAGCCTGCTGGCCATACGTGTGAGGAGCCGTCCGGTCCAACTTGGAAAGTAAGACTAAGGGGGTTCCGGGGTGGGAGGGTTCGTTGGGGGGGGGGGGTCCAGCAGGAGGGGTTGGGTACCCTCCTGCCGGCGATCTTAGGGGAGGCCATTGGGAGGACCGGCAGGAGGGGTTGGGTACCCTTCTGCTGCGATTGTCGGGAGGGCCGTTGGGGGGGGTCTACAGGAGGGGTTGGGTGCCCTCCTGCCGTGATCGCTGGGGGGAGGGGAGACTTGCAGCCGTAGCCGCAGTCACTATGCTAATCACGGCAGGGAGATCTTTGCCGCGATTAGGTACAGCGGCCGCGTCTACTTACCATGTAGGCTAACATTGTAAGCATTTAAAGTACATGTCGTGTTTGTTTTTGCATTGCTAGCCCCAGGGGTGGTGGAAGATTAGTGATTGAAAAACTGTATGAAAAATAACTATTTTAAATTTAGTGATCAAAATGTGTCAGTTTTGAGAATTTATATTAATTAATTTTTTCTCTGCGTGTTTTGTTTTTGTATAGTTATTAACTAATATTTAACTAAGTTTTAAAGTTTTAAAGAATGTTTCCTTTATACGTAAATAAAGAAAAGTATATAAAATCGTACCCGTTTGAGGCTTTTATGTATGCAGCGGTGACGGTGATGGGGCGGTGAATGGGGTTGCAGTGGCGGTGACGGGGCGGTGAATGGGGTGGCAGTGGCGGTGACGGGGCGGTGAAGGGAATGGCGGTGACGGGGCGGTGCAGAGGATGGTGAGACGGGGACGGGGCGGTGACGGGGACCAATTTTTTCACCGTGTCATTCTCTAGTGTAGACGCCCATGGCTTTGAGCAGGGGAACCGGCCAGAAATGCTGGGCAGGGAAGAGAAATGTTGTTGCTGCTCAGGGAAGGGGGGGGCGTAGAAATGTTGCTGCTGCCCAGGAAAGGGGGAGGGTAGAAATGCTGCCCAGGAAAGGGGGAGGGTAGAAATGCTGCACAGGCAAGGGGGGAGACATGCTGCTGCTGCACAGGGAAAGGGGAAATAAATGCTGCACAGGCAAGGGGGGGAGAAATGCTGCACAAGCAAGGGGGGGGAGAAATGCTGCTGCTGCACAGGCAAGGGGGAGGGAAATGCTGCTACTGCTATACAGGGAAGTGGGGGTGAGAAATGCTGCTGCACAGGGAAGGGGGGAGAGAAATGCTGCTGCTGCAGCACCCAATTGGGGAAAGAGAGGGAAGGAGGGAGAAGGAAGACAAGGGAGAGGAACCAGAGATGCCAAGTCCATAGGAGGGAGGGAAAGAAAAAAAGGAAAGGATATACCAGACAATGGAGGAGGAGGAAGAGATGCCATGGCATGGGGGAAGGGAAGGAGATAGAGATACCAGACCATGGTGTGGAGTGGGAAGGCAGGAAGGAAAGGAGAAGAGAAAGAGAGAGATGCCAAAGCATAGGGGAGGGGGTAGAGACAGAAAAATGGAGAGGGTGAAGTTGAAATGAATCATGTGCAAAGGAGAGAAGGGGCACAGGATATACAGTTTTTTGAAGGGACATAGAAAGAGAGGAGATGCCATATGGTAGAGAGAGAGGGTGGACAGTAGATGGAAGGGGGTAGAGAGAGAGGGCAGAAGCTGGGTGGAAGGGGCACAGAGAGGGCAGATGTTGCATGGAAGGGAGAGAGGACAAACGCTATATAGACAGAAGAGAGCAAAGAGAAGATGATTAAAGCAGAAATGACAAAATGTAGAAAGATTTTTTTGTTGCTTTACTTAGAATCAAGTAGTATTGTAACTGTATTGATAAAAGTTTATAAATAGGAAATGGAAATAAGGCAATTTTTTGGACTAAACCCCTTTCCTCAGGTCAGGACAGGATACCATAACAGCAGAATACTGTACTGTTCTGAAGAAAGATTTGGCCTCTGAAAGCTAATTGAAAAATGGAGTAGTCCAATAAAATGGTATTTTCTTATTTCTCATTATTTGTTTTATTTTTATTTGTTAATTTGTAAAGTGGTGATTGTTATGTATCAGTTTTTTCAAATTTACATCTGCTGTCTTTATATTTTGCATAGTATTAGAGGACATGTGTTACTGTTTTTGTGGTGTTGCATTGTATGCAGAGTCTGGTTTCTTGGCGGTTCAGTTTAACTTTTGTCTACATAGTTCTATTTTTAGTTTGTGATTATTCCATATTGGGCGAGGGTGTATCTCTGTTCTGTATGTATGAAAAGAACATAGTTTTCATTTGGCATTGACTGCAGGATCAATTGACTGTGCGGGATCTGGCTTGTTTAGTTTTACAATGTATGTGTTGGTGTTCTAGTGCTCACTGCAGTGTTTAAGATGCTGCCTTTTCCTAGGTACACTCTTGTTGTGTGATATGTGGATTGTTACTAAAAATCATATTTTTCATATAGATGGTGGGGGAGTGTCAAAAAATGATGGGCCCCAGGTGTCACATATGCTAGGTACGCTACTGCCTCAGGTATAAAATAAGTACTTGTACATAACATGTAAACCACTTTGATTACAACCACTGAAAGGCAGTATATCATCATCTCCTCCTTTTCCCTATCGGCCATGTGACAGCACACACCGATGTCCCTTAGTGTGTGCTAAAATTTAGTAAAAGGGCCCGTTTGAGAAATTATTTTTAGCTAAATGTTTGCACGCTATTTTTCTAGCAGGCTCATTTGTATATTGAACCTAGTGGAAAATTAGCCCATGGAAAATTAGAAATTTTGAACGAAATGTAGTGCAGAATAATACATCAGCCTTTAAAGACTTTTCTCTTGCTCAGTGTCTATAGAGTAAAAGCTTGGTGAATCAGACCTTGTTTGAACCATATTTTGGATCAGAGGCATATAGGAGAGTCTGACCCCTTTCTTCCTAATATCCATGTTTCAACACTGCACTTTAAGCTCCCCTTTATTTTGAAATATTGCTCTGTCAGAGAGAGGTTTTCACACATTGTGGCCGCTTAGATACGAGACTCTTCATTACAACAACAGGTTTTTTTTTCACCTTTTGAGGTGAGGATGATAATAGTATCCTGTTTCAAGAAATAAAATCTTGGTTTTGCCTCAGCAGTTACACCTTGTAAGCAGTATTGGAAACCTCACTCTGACAATATTGCATTATTTTTTAATTTGTAGAATGGCCCATCTCCTGTTTCCATGTGGCATCCTACTGTGAAAACAATTCCATTTTATATAATCTTTGTATTATTTCATGGAGCATGTGGAGGAGTGGGTGGACAATGAGTAGATTTTGTTCATATCAGAGAGAGTAAATCTTGGCAGAGTTAGAGCATTCGCTGGCTGACATGCAAAGAGGCTGCTAATAAAGTAAGTGTTTCTTCAAAGTGACAGTAGCGGTTGAACTATGCATCGGTGTTTTTTTAAGAGAAAAGGGTTTTAGATGTGAAACAAGAACTGACCTAGGAGTATCAGTTTGCGATGAATGTAACATCTTACGTCATGCCTGAAGCCTACTGTCTTATACTGTGGGAAGCAAATCACATGTATTTTCATGTGTAGAGTTAAAATTGCATTTTGGCCCTTGCATGTGCATTCATGAGGTTTAAGTTTGATTTTGGATAGTTGTTTTTTTTTTAACTATTTGCAAGCTTACATTTTCAACACTGTATTCAAAAATTGGAAAACCACTCAAAGCGGTCACCCAAGTAAAGGCAGCTTCTTATTGTATCTCATGTTTCCAACTATCTGAATAGTTCGTAGGGAGCAAGAGAAGGGTTGTTTCACTGCCTGTTTTCTAACTCGATGCATTGTTTTGTTTTTAGGTCTTTGACAAAAGAACACAGTGCAGCTGGGAGAAGAGGCCGTGTCTGCAAATCTCTGCCCTTTTGTGCCGACTGCAGTCACTAAGGAGGATCTTTGGATAGGCCTTTAAAGGTCATCATTTAGAAGGTCCTTGTTTTCCCATGGAGAAGTACGAAAAGATTGGCAAGATTGGAGAAGGTTCCTATGGAGTTGTTTTCAAATGTAGAAACAGAGACACTGGACAGATAGTAGCCATTAAAAAGTTTTTAGAGTCGGAAGATGATCCAGTCATAAAGAAGATTGCCCTGCGAGAAATCCGCATGCTGAAGGTAAGCACTGCGCTGGCTTTCTCTGAAAATCTCACTAGTCAAAAAAGGACCTACTTATTAATAATAGCTTTCTTTTTGTATACCGCAATACCACAAACAGTTCAGAGTGGTTTACAATGCAAGAGACTGATTAAACCTAAAAGAAATTCATTTTCAGGACATATTCCAAATTATAAAGTAAGCCTTTAACCAACCACTAAGACATTCTATAGTGTAAACATTGTGCATTCAATTAAGCAGTTAGATATGAGATTGTGTTACTGGAGTCTGTTTGTATTTTTAGATATATGTGTTCTGTTTTGCATTATAAGATTACATATATTCTTTGATGGTCTTGTGTGTTTCTATGTACATATTTCTAGATGCTTGGTCACATTGGTGAACAAAATTTCTTGCCTGATCCTGCTGAGTTATGCTTCTGTGACCGAAGGCAATGCCTAGAAAAATCTGACATTTAGAGGGAATCTTTATTTCCCTTATTATGAGATTTTATGTGTTCTATAAAACACTGAACTTTGTCATGGAACTGCATACATTCAATATTGTATGTATATAAGAGTAAACGTGTTCTATGTACTGTTCTGAGATCGTATTGTTTCTGTGCAGTGTGACGTGTATGCTGTGAGATTATGATTAGGGCTGCATGACAATTAAAATTTTAATCACGATTAATTGCACGAATAAAGGTATTTATTTATAATTGTTCCCCACTGCCACCCCTTGTGACTCTGGACTAGTCACTTAACCCTCTACTGTCTAGAGTCACAAGGAGCTGCAGTGGGGGCAAAAAATAAGCACAATCACACAATTAATTGTGATTACAAATTTTAATCAAAATGTCACCCTAAATAAATTAAACAATGAAAAGATAAGAAATGCAAATTGACAAATTAAAAACCTAAAACATATAGAGTAGCTATAAACAGTCTTACAGTTTTCAGAACCTACTTCAGAAATGCAGCCCTACTTGTAATCCTATGGGCTCCGTTTTTAGCATAGTGTGCGCTAGCCGAAAAATTACCACCTGCTTAAAAGGAGGTGGTAGCGGCTTGCGTGCGCGCTAAAACCACTAACCCACCTTTGTAAAAGGAGCCCTATATTTGCCCAGCATATAATATTATTCTAACATACCTGATATACATTAGAATTGCACCAGCACCATCCCCCACATTCTTTATATGGTGCCTAGATTTGCACGCTCAAGATGGGTAACGAGCCTCTATCAATAACTGGATGCTGACAACTAATTATTGAAATTAATTGGCACTCATTGAAAAGTTAACACATATATCTGACTGCACACTATTCTATAAGGTATGGCACTTAATTCTACCAGCGAGGAACAACAACGAAGGTGACATCTTTCTGCTCAATCACTTTATTGTACACTAAGACTCGACACGATCATGTTTCGTCCCAAAGGGGCCTACCTCAGGAGTCTGAATGTTCAATTGGGATGTGATAAAATGCCATAAACGATCGATATCTGTATAGTAATATGTGAAGTTGCTTACAGGCTGATTTTCAGAGGTGCTTAATTAAATGATGGTTGAGAAGTATTATGGTGTTTAACAGCTGGGAACGCAAATCCCAAATTAGGGTGTGCATGTGTGCTTCTGTCACCCTAAGAGCAAAAGGGTTTCACTTCTCAGGTTAGGTGAGAAGCAATACTCCAGGTGAGGTCGCACCATGGAGCGATACAGAGGCATTATAATATTCTTAGTCTTGTTAATCATCCTTTTTTAATAATTCCTAGCATCTTGTTTGCTTTTTTTGCCCACCGCCAAACATTGGGTGGAAGGTTTCATCGTATTGTCTACAATGGCACCCAGATCTGGACCCTAGCATCTGGTAACTGTGATTTGGGTTATTCTTCCCAATGTACATCACTTTGTATTTGTCCGCATTTAATTTCATCTGCCACTTGGGCACCCAGTCTTCTAATTTCCTAAGGTCTGCCTGCAATTTTTCACAATCCGCATGCGTTTTAACAACTTTGAACAGTTTAGTGTCTTCTGCAAATTTAATCACCTCACTCGTCGTTCCAATTTCCAGATCATTTATAAATAAGTTAAATAGCACCGGTCCCAGTACAGATCCCTGCGGCACTCCACTGTTTACTCTCCTCCATTGAAATAAATGACCATTTAACCCTACCCTTTGTTTTCTATCCAATAACCAATTCCTAATCCACAACTGAACTTTGCCACCTTTCCCGTGACTCTTTAATTTTCTTAGGATAAAGGAACTTTTGTCAAAAGATTTTTGAAAATCTAGATACATTACATCAACCGGCTCATGTTTATTTACACCTTCAAAAAAGTCAAGCAAATTGGCGAGGCAAGATCTTCCTTGGCTGAACCCATGCTTACTCTGTCTCATTAAATCATGTTTGTCTACGTGTTCCATAATTTTATTTTTTTATAATTGTTTCCACCATTTTGCCCGGCACTGAAGTCAGGCTTAGCAGTCTGTAATTTCCTGGATCTCCACTGGAACCATTTTTTAAAATCAGTGTAACATTGGCTACCCTCCAATCTTCAGGTAGTGGGCATCCTCCTGCCTGGTTTTTTCGGGGGTGGGGAGGAGGTGTTTGCCAGCAGGAGGGAGTGGGCATCCCTCCTGCCGTTGCTATTTTTCTTTTTCTCAGGGAGCCGGGCCCAATGGCAGGAGGGAGTGGGCATCCCTCCTGCCTTTTTCTTCAAGAGGGATGCACGTTTGTTGGGTGGGGGGGCCATTGGCAGCACTGGGGGGGGGGGTAATTTACTTTAATGGACAGATATTTTGCTTGTGTAATACACGCAAAATATCTGTGCCATTAAAAAACATGAAGGAAAACGGGGGGTTGTTACTTGTGCTTTTATATTAAGAAAAAAGTTGTACTTTGCAATTTTTGATCTGTTTGCACTTTGTTCTAAGTCTCCAATTTACCTTGTCCTCCTCCCTATTTGATTTCAACCAAATCCTTTCCAGTTTTCTTAATTCCTGTTTAAAAACCAATAGATCAGTATCAAACCATTCATTGGAGGATCTCTGTCTCTTTTTATACGTTTTCAATTGAGCTATTTGATCTAATACTTGCTTACTGAACTTTTTCCATCTTGTTGGAAAATTTGAGTCTTCCTCACCTTTAGGATTTAGCTCGTAATGAGACCAGAATTCTTTTGGATTTATACTTCCTCTATTCGTAATTAATTTTACTTTTTTATTTTTATTATCCAGTTTTGAAAGAGGCTGTTTTTCCTACCAGCAAAGTTCAAAATTGCATAAGTAATGATCTGACCAGATGCATTCCTTCCATACACATTACATTACATTACATTAGGGATTTCTATTCCGCCATTACCTTGCAGTTCAAGGCGGATTACAAAAGAATTATCCAAGATGTATTACAAGAACTTACAAAAAAAAAAAAAAATTGGCATTTTCAAAAAGAGTGAGAAATGGGTAAGGTTATTTGTTTGGGGTAGTTGGCTTTAGAGGTGGAGTTTGAGACTTGCGGTATTATTTCTTTTTTCAGAGTTTTCTTGAAGAGTATGGTCTTTATTTCTTTTCTAAAAGTCTTGTAGTCGAGGGATGCCGTCAGTAGATTGGTGATTTGGTTGTCTAGTTTGGCTGCTTGAGTGGCCAGGAGGCCATCATATATTTTTTTCCGTTTGACCTCCTTAATTGGGGGGTATGAGAATGGGGTGTGAGTTTTCCTATGTCTGGTTGCGGTGTTGTGGATGAGGAGGTTATTCAGGTAGTTTGGACTGTCTCCGTATAAAGTCTTAAATAGTAGGCAGTAGAATTTAAATTGTATTCTTGCTGGAATCGGAAGCCAGTGCGATTGGAGATATGCTTCTGTAATGTGATCATGTTTCTTTAATGAGTAGATGAGTCTTAGTGCTGTGTTTTGGATAGTTTGTAGTTGTTTTGTTATGATTGTAGGGCATGGGAGGTAGAGGATATTACAGTAGTCAAGTAGGCCTAGTATTAAGGACTGAACTATGAGCTGGAATTAAGTTTTCTCGAAGAATTTCCGAACTTGTCTTAAGTTTCTCATGACTAAGAATGACTTTTGTTTTGTTTTATTGATTTGCGGTTGCATGGTGCAGCATCTGTCGATAGTTATTCCTAGCAGTTTTAGGGTGGTTTGTATGGGGTAGTTGATTGCGTTGATTTCAATGTTGGTTATGGTTGGTATTTTGTTGTTTTCTAGGAGGATGAATTTCGTTTTATCTGGGTTCAATTTCAGTTTGTGATCTTTCATCCAGGTTGCTATTGATTTTAGTGTTTGGTATATTGTGTTCGTCATGGAGAGTTCAGGTTGATCGAAGGGTATGAGAATGGTAATGTCATCGGCATAGCTGTAGGAGGTTATGCCTTGTTTGTCCAGGTGAGAGCTGAGGGAGGCTGTATAGAGATTGAAGAGAGTCGGGGATAGAGGGGATCCTTGGGGAACTCCGCAGGGGTTTGACCAAGATTCAGATTTTTGTTTGTCTGATTTTACTCTATAGGTTCTTGATTTAAGGAATCCTTCAAACCATGTGTATACTTTATCTGTGATACCTATTGTATCCAGGATTTGTAGTAGAATGTTATGGTCCACCAAGTCGAATGCAGCGGTAAGGTCTAGTTGTATGAGCATCATTTTTTTTCCTGTGCTGAGATGTTGTCTGGCTGTGTCCAAGAGAGATCCTAGTAGTGTTTCCGTGCTGAAGTTGTTTCTGAAGCCGGATGGTGTGTGATGGAGTATGTTATGGTTTTCTAGGTAATTGGAGAGGAATTTGGCAACTAGTCCTTCTATTATTTTGACGTAGAGTGGAATAGAGGCAATGGGTCTGTAGTTGGCTGTTTGGTCTATCGGTCCTTTGGGGTCTTTGAGGATCGGGGTGATGATGATTTCGCTGAGGTTGGTAGAGTAGTGGCCGTTTATTAGTGAGATTTGTATCCAGTTTAGAAGAAGAGCGCAGAATTTTGTGCTGGATGTTTTTAGGAGATATGGTGGACAGTTGTTGAGGTCACAGGATGCATGGCTGTATTTTTTTGTAGTATTTGTTGAATTCGGGCCATTGTATGTTGGGGAATTGAGACCATATTCTATCTGCTGCAGTAGAATCTCTATCTATCTCTATCTAGAATTGTGAATTCGTTAGGATGGGTAGAGGTGTCATTGAGGGTAGTTCTTGCATTGGTAATTTTATTTTGGAAGTGTTCTGCTAATAGAGTGGCTGAAGGGGGGGTAGTATTGTTAGTGGTCAGGTAGGGTTTGGTGTTGGTTAGGGTTTTTAGAATTTGGAATAGTTTTTTGGTGTCTTGGGTTTCAGTGCCTACTAGGTTAGTGTAGTGTGCTTTTCTCTTGTCATTTAATTGTGATTTGTATTGTTTGTTGATTTTTTTCCAGGCAGATTTTGTATGATCTGAGTTCGATTTTCTCTATTTTCTCTCTAGTCTACATTGTCTTTTGAGTTGTAGCAGTTCGGAGTCGAACCATTTATCTGATCTCCTGCTAGGTCTAGATTTGGTTTGCAGTGGGGCTAAATCATCAAGGGTGTTGGAGCAAAGTCTTTCCCAATGTAAGATGAAGTCCTCGGGGTTGTTTTCTAGAATAATTTCATCTATTTTAGACCAGAATATGGAGGGTTCGATGTGTTGCGTGAGGTGTATGTTACTTTATTGAGTTTTGTTATAGTTTTTTTGTTGTTTTTGGTCCAGTTGATGTTGAAAGTGTAGGTGTAGTGGTCTGACCAGATGGATCTGGACCATGTTCCGTTAGATGTATGAATTTCTGTTAAGGATGGTTGGTGGGTCATGAAGACTGCAATATCAAGTTGGTGGCCTTTTTCATGAGTTGTTTGTGGATTTAGCATTTGGAAGGATAAAGCTTTGAGAAATGAGAGAAAGTTGTCTACTTGTTTGGATGATTGATCATCTAGGTGTAGATTTAGGTCTCCTAGGAGTAGGTTGTAGGTTGCTATTAGTGAGTTTTGGTATATGAAGTCTTCCACTTCGGTTCTTGCTAAAGACCAGTTTCCCGGTGCTATGTAGCAGAGCATGCAGTTTAGTGTGTCTTTTAGTGTGGTGCTTGAGAGTTGGTAAGCTAAAAGGTCCATGTACGGGTTAGATGTTTTCTCAATTATATTAAGGGGTAGATCTTGTTTGATTAAGATTGCTAGGCCTCCACCTTGAATAAACTGAATTTTTGGCCAAGTCACTTCTTTTGTTGAAAAGGTGACCAAATCTAGTTGGTGACCCTTTTGATGCGTTTTTACTGGTAAGGGTATTAAAAATCCCAACGCAGCTAGTATAGAGAAGATATCAACTACTTCTAACTCTATTTCTACTTCTAACTACTCTATTTGTTCTAAATGTATATTTATATCTCCCAGTAAAAGATTATATGATCCTATCAATGTATTTGTTGCAAGAAATTCATAGAAATCTTCCTTAGCGCTAATCCATCTCTTAGGGGGAATATAAAATATTGTTATTAGTGAATCCTCCAGATATGTATTTGCGATCTTGCAGGTCAAAATTTCAAGATCCTCTGTTGATTTGGAGTCCAACCTGCTAAAATCAAATGAATCTTTCAAAATTATCGTTAAGCCAATTGGAGTCTTAGACAACTCCCAGTGCATCCCAGAATGCACTGGGAAGGAGGCCCCTCCTGAAGGGGAAGACCTGCCATTCTAAGAGCTGGGCCTGCCATCCAGAGGGAGTAGGCATCCCTATGGCCGGACTTGCCGAATAAGGTATGGGGGAGGGGTCTGGGTAGGCTTTGGGGGGGTTGGAGTTTAAGGGGGGGTAAAGGATTTTGGGGGCTGCTGGCAGAAGGGCATGGACATCGCTCCTGCTGGGGATGTTAGGGAGTTGCCGGTTTATCCCGGAGATATGGTAACCTTGTCCTTGAGTGACTCTCTTCATAAAGGCCGTTAATAAATTCCAGTAAATAAATATAAATGCTTATGTTGCAGCACATAAGTGTTTGTTCTGAAATGCCAACATCCATATTTATTACCACTACTACTATTTATCATTTCTATAGCGCTGCTAGACGTATGCAGCACTATACCTTAAACATGTAAGGAACAATCCCTGCTCAATAGATGTTACAATCTAATTAAGACAGACAAATTTATGTGATAGAACCTAAATGTTTGGGAGCCATTTTAGGAACATAAACATTTTTTTGTACCTAAGCTGTACCAGCTCACATGTGATATGCATTGTGATGGGTCCCTGTGATCTGGTATATATTGGGAGATATGATTCAGACATTCAAATACTTAAAGGGTATTAACGTAGAACAAAATCTTTTCCAGAGAAAGGAAAATGGTAAAACCAGAGGACATAATTTGAGGTTGAGGGGTGGTAGATTCAGGGGCAATGTTAGGAAATTCTACTTTACGGAGAGGGTAGTGGATGCCTGGAATGCGCTCCCGAGAGAGGTGGTGGAGAGTAAAACTGTGACTGAGTTCAAAGAAGCGTGGGATGAACACAGAAGATTTAGAATCAGAAAATAATATTAAAGATTGAACTAGGCCAGTTACTGGGCAGACTTGTACGGTCTGTGTCTGTGCATGGCTGTTTGGAGGAGGATGGGCAGGGGAGGGCTTCAATGGCTGGGAGGGTGTTGATGGGCTGGAGTAAGTCTTAACAGAGATTTCGGCAGTTGGAACCCAAGCACAGTACCGGGTAAAGCTTTGGATTCTCGCCCAGAAATAGCTAAGAAGAAAAAAAAAAAAAAAAAATTTTTTAATTGAATCAGGTTGGGCAGACTGGATGGACCATTTGGGTCTTTATCTGCCGTCATCTACTATGGGAGGAGTTACAGATCAGGATTAAGACTTGCTGAGCATAAATCTCGTATTTCCACTCGCTCACTAATGAGGCAGTTTACAGATTCAACTAAGAGAAATGGAGAAGAACACCATTGTGAACCCAAAGAAACAAGTAGAATAAGATTTCAGGAGGCGGCAGCATGTTCCGAAATGGAGATTGGAACTTGAGCTGTCAGCACAGCACATTGTTGAGGTTCTGCTTTTTGAGTGCATTGTCATTGGCAAGAAAACATAAGCTTTCTTACAGTTTGCGTGTTCCTGTGAATGTTTGTTGGCAGAATGTTTGCCATAAGTTTGAGTCTCTGTGATTATTGATAACATATCATGTTATTCAGTTGTGCAGAAGCTGCCAGATAAAGTTGTTGCACAATATTCTGCCATTGAGTAAACCCTGAGATTTGCACGGAGGGGAAGAGGATCTGATCTGAGTGTTCTGAGGTCATTAGAGAATTAGCACTTAGGTACATGATGCCATGCTCTAACTGGAATCGCCCCCTTTTCCTATATGCTTGACTGCGTATCGATTTCAGGAACAGTTTTTGTGAAGATTTGTGCCTTCATTTTCTTCTTTATTGACCCCCCTCCCCCCCCCTTTACAAAGCCATGTTATGCTTTTTTATTGCCAGCCGTGGTATTATTAACGCTGATGCTCATAGGAGTTCTATGAGTGTTGAGCTAATAGCGCCAGGGCCGGCGATAGAAAAGCCTTACACAGCTTTGAAAAAAGGAACCCTAAATTTTTTATCAGTGTATACAGGGCCTTTGACCTCTCCCTTATAGATCAAGCTGAAGGTTGCAGACGCCACTGGGGAGGTGAAGCTCTGCTGGGAAGGGAGTGAGACTTAAGCCATGAACTACACAGAAAAACATTTTGTTAAAATATTAGCATTAATGAGACTTTTTTGTAGTAAAATAAAGTATAAGCTTCCTTTTAAAGATGCTTTTAACCTTTAAAATACGTTCGGTTTTTATATAAAATTCCTTTTCTAATTGCACTCTTCTTTTTTTCTCTCTTCTTTCTTTTTTTTAGATTCCCCATCCTACTGTTTTTACCATATATGTCTCTCCTCTGAACTTTAAAAATACTTAATTGTAGTTCTATCTCCTTTCCCCTTTTGTACTAGTTGGTCTGTATGTCTAATTGTCTACCCCATTATTTAAAATTTTAAATAGTGTGTAAAAATGTATGTTTATATTTTATTAATTTTTGTATCTCACTTAGTAAAACTAAATAAGCAATTCATCAAAGTCAAATAAAACTTGAAACTTGGTGGTAAAATATTTACATTTCCAGATGTATCTTGTTAGACCCAGGCCAAGAAAAAAAAAATTTCATTTAGATAACAAGTGATAAACAGGGATGCTAAATTTCTATGTAAATGTATTATTCATTTATAAAGTCACACTTACTGGTATATTTTCTATGATCCATCTCAACTTAGGGCTTCTTTTACTAAGGTGCGCTAGCGTTTTTAGCACACGCAGGAAATTACCGCACTACGCTTCTAGAACTAATGCCAGCTCAATGCTGGTGTTAAGGTCTAGCGCGCGCTACTCCATACGTTAAAGCCCTAACACAGCTTAGTAAAAGGAGCCCTTAGTTCTTTCGAGAGTAGGGGGTCTCAAAGTCCCTCCTCGAGGGCTGCAATCCAGTCGGGTTTTCAGGATTTCCCCAATGAATATACATGAGACCTATTAGCATACAATGAAAGCAGTGCATGCAAATAGATCTCATGCATATTCATTGGGGAAATCCTGAAAACCCGACTGGATTGTGGCCCTTGAGGAGGGACTTTGACACCCCTGTTCTAGAGGGTAAGGGGGCCTCTATTGTAGTTTCCATCGTTACTTTATTTGAAGACTGTAAAATATTGATGAAAGTGATCATTTTCCCTTTTTTCCCCCTTCCACACCTGTGATTATTAGTTCCTCTATAATTTGTATTTTGGATCTTCTATTGTGTGGTCTGTTTTTTAGTGAATTGTAACTAGGTTTTCCTTTTTTTTTTTTTTCCTCTCCGATTTATTTTTGTGATGTTTCATTATTTCTTTAAGATTCATATTCTTGTTTGTAAACATTTTTGAAACCAATTAAAAAAATTATCCCCCCCTCTCCTTTTACAAAACTATGGGGTCCTTTAATCAAGGCGCGGTAGGGGGGGTTTAACGTGCGGAATACCGCGCGTTAAACCGCCTGCCGCGCTAGTCGCTAACGCCTCCATTGACGAGGCGTTAGATTTTTGGCTTGCTGCAGGGGTTAGCGCGTGATGAAATGTCCGACGCGTTAACTCCCGTAGCGCGCCTTGATAAAAGGAGCCCTATAGCGCAGTGTTTAGTGCCGGCCACAGCAGTAGCAACTCCAGTGCTCATAGGAATTCTATGAGCCTCGGAGCTGTTACCGCCATGGCCAGTACTAAAAGCCATGCTACGGTTTTGTAAAATGGGGTTATATATTTTGTATTAGATTTTGAATAGTGCTATATTTTTAGCTCTGTACAACAATGTTGAAAGGTTGGGTGTCATTTCAGCTTATCTTATTTTTGAATGACTGAAACTAAAGATCCTCTTTAACTTCTCCATTTTATTTCTTACATAGAATTAGATTTGCACATTTTCCAATTTTCTTGTATCATCCTGTGGCATATGCGTCCAGTTTAAAAGAACATGCTGGGTGTAGCTTATCGAGAACTGGTTTTGTGGTGAAATAATTGCCTTGTCCCACAATTGTATAAACACACATCAATCTTGTTTACTGGGAGAGTATCCAATGTGCTGCCCTCTCATCATTGGTAACTGTTCCCAGGTTCACAATCGTTTCTCGTGGGCACGGACAGAGAGGGATAATAGAAACACGAGTACATGATACAATCACATTCCCGTTCTTTTTAACATTATAACCGGACTGCCTAGTAACAGTTTTGAAACCAAGTGATTGTATACATTTTTTTTGTTTTTATAGGATTTATAATTGTAAATGCATTTCCTATAGCAAATTGCCATCTCTGATTCCCGCCTCAAGTTGCTTCTGAGCCTCATCCTCGGAGATTTAGATCCATACCAGATCTGGTTGAGCTAGGTCAAGTCACTAAAAAGCTTTACACAGAAAGGAGAGAATTGAATAAATGGTGCTGAAAATTTGTTGCCGGAAAAAAAAAAAAGAAAAGAGTGTCAAGTGCTCTTCTGCAAAGTGAATGCACCCTTATAGAACAGTATTTGCCCCCAAATTCAATAAAAAGCACTAAAAATTGCCCGTACGATTTTGGTCACAAACCCAAATTGCATGCACAATTTAATTGAATGAGAAGCCAGTTACAATTACAAGTTAGGCGTGTAAATGTAGGCGTAGGCCTAAGTTTTACATGCCAGTCAAAAAAGGGGGCATGGTAATGGGCAGGTCATGAGACGATCGGGGGCATTACTTTAAGCTACGTGCATAATTATAGAATAAGGGCATCCCCACCTACATTTAGGTACATTTGCACTACACTTTCTTTGGTACAAATGGCCGTGCCTAAAGTTAGTTGCATTTCCTGGGCACAAGTGCTTTTCTGTAACTTTAAGCATGGCTTATAGAATAATGCTTTTTTCAGTGCTGGTTTCATGGGTGCTATATATAGAATTTAGTCCTTGGTGTGGATCCAGTGCCTAACTTAGATGCACTTCAGGTGAATTCTGTAAATCTGTGCGCAACCTTTGGAAAGCCTCTTAACACACCCCAGGCCGTGCCTCCTTTTCAGCCATGGGCTGATTCTGACCCAGATAATCAATGCCGGGCCTAATCCAGGCATTAAGCATTATTCAAAACACTGCTGTAAGGCTCATATTCAACCTGAAAAAATTCAATCACATAACACCATTCTATAACAAACTCCACTGGCTGAAAATTGAGAACCAAGTACTTTTCACTATTGAATGTCCTTGTCAAACTGTCCATTGTAACTTCCTGGGTAACTGACCCAACCTCTTGTAATCTGACCTTGAACTGAATAGGTAAAGGCAGAATAGAAAACCTGATTAACATAATATAACTTTATAGGCAAGATGCTCCTTCAGATTCTTAAAAAAAACAAAAACCCAAACAGCTAGGTCTATGGTATAACTGCTCAGTTGTACAATAGACCTAGCGTAACTTGGTTTACATAAATATGACGACATGTGTAACTTATAGTATTCTGTAAGGTACACATGTTAAGTGGGAGGCCTACATTCGATGTCTCCCCCCTTGCATTTGCACACTGTGACACTTATATCCTTATAGAATAGTACATAGGTACATGGGGTGGGGCCTAAGGCCCTGATTGGCTCAGGTGCCTCAGACTCCTCCCCTGTATACCAGGGCGGGGCCTAATGCCTGCATTCGCACAAAGGAGCCCTACAGAGCAGGAGGGACTGAGCACCCCTCCTGCTCCCAACTTTTTGAGGTACAGGGAGGGAGGAGGGGAGCTGGGGTTTGAAGTCGGTGGCAGGAGGAGGTGGGCATCCCTCCTGCCATTTTGTGTATTTTTGTGGTGGGGAAGCCAGGTGATGACAGGAGAGAATGAGCATTCCTCCTGTATTTTTCTTCGGGGGGTTCGGGAGTGAATTTGTCGGGGAGGGGGCTTTTTTTCTTTTAAGTGGCCACGCAAAATATCTGGCCCATTTAAAAAAAAAAAGAGGAGCCTGAGGCGCCTGAGCCAATCAGGGCTTTAGGCCCCACCCTCCAGTACCTTTTTCAAACACCGCCCTTCTTTTTAAAACACCCCCTTCCCCACAGTACCTTTTAAAGTGCCCCTTAAGCTTGGTGGTCCAGCGGTGTATGGACCACCAGGAGTGTGCTGTCTGCGCTGCTGCCTGTGCCCACCCTGCTTTCAGAATGACTGCATCAGTACTACGGGGCAGGGGTGTTTTAAAAAGAAGGGCCAGTGGGCAGGCAGGGGTGTTCTAAAAGGAAGGGCGGGCTGTGTTTTCCTCCCCCCCCCCATGGGGGGGAGGAGGAAAAAATTGTTTGTCAGCTGAGAGGGATCCCTCCTGTCCCAGCTTACCACTAGACCACCAGAGGTGAGGGGTGGTAGGTTACAGGTCTGGGAAGGGGGGACAGGGTGCAGAGCCTGGTAGGGAAGGGGGGACAGGGTGCAGAGCCTGGCAGGGAGGAAGGGACAGGTTGCAGAGCCTGGCAAGGAGTATTGAATTGGGTGCAGAGTCTGGCAGGGAGTGCGGGAGGCTGGGTGCACAATTTGGTTCAGAATGTTTTTTTTCTTGTTTTCCTCCTCTAAATCTGGGGTGCGTCTTATGGTGAGGTGCGTCTTATGGAGCGATAAATACGGTAGCTGTTTCTCCAGCATGGGTATCTCTTTACATTCGGCTCTCTGCTTCGCTACATCCAATAATTTACTACCACCTGTACATCTGTGTAACCTTTGTGCTCCCTCAACTTTTAATATTCTCACCATAAAATCATTGATGCAGTATTCTGGTTTTCTGAAATGATGTCCCAAGGAGGTGATAGTCTGGTTGTTGTTGTCATTGCTATTTTAAATATAATATCTGTGTAAATTAATCCTAGTATTTAGCATCTGGCTTGTTTCTCCAATACACTTCTCCCTCCGTATTCGCTGTGATAGGGGATTAACAGAACAGCAAATACAGAAAAACCGCAAATAACTTTTTCATATGTTATTCCCTATTTTCTATTAAAAACCATCGTGAATATGATGAAACTGTGAATAACATGGTGGGAGACCTGGCCTGTTCCTGAAGGAGAGGCAAAACACAGTGAAGAAAGTGCTGGGAATCGGCGATTTTCTCTGTAAACGCTTGGAATCAGCGATTTCTCTATGCAAGGGGGAGGAGGGGAAGAGCCAGCATGCTAAAAACTGTGAATAATGGAAAACGGGATTGCTAATACCGCGAATACAGAGGGAGAAGTGTATAGCATCCTTCTCTACACCTTTTGCATTGAATAATATAAAATATACTTGAAGATGAGCATGTGAAGGATCTCCTTATGTTGAATGTTTTTCCCATGTAGGTGGCTGTGGGGTCTTGTGAAGTAAGATGGCATAGTTTGCAGCTAGTTTGCTGCAGGGAATTATGCCATTCTCTTGTGTGAAGGGAGTGTTCTCTTCACCAGTTTTTGATTCAGGTTGAGTAGCTGTCGGAAGATCAGCATGGGTGGGGCTGGGAATATTTCTTTCAGTAATAAGTCCTCCTGGAGTAGTGACCTTAGATTTTTTACCATTTTTCCTCACTTTTTCCTGCTCTGGGTTATATGTCACTATCAGGAGGATTCTCTGTGGTCTTTTTTGCCTTTGTACTGCAATAGATTTTCTCTGGGTATTTCAAGGGAGGAGGCAATATTCTTGAAGATGATTTTGAAACATAAACAAAGAAATATGATGGCAGATAAAGGCCAAATGACCCATCCAGTCTGCCAATCCACAGTAACCATTATCTCTTCCTCTCTCTCTCTAAGAGATCCCACGCTTTCTTGAATTTAGACACAGTCTCTGCCTCCACCACCACTTCTGGGAAACTGTTCCACAAAGTTGTGCACTTCCCCCTTTGTATTCGCGAATTCCGTATCTACGGATTCGCTTATTCGCAGTTTTAAAACAAAAAAAAGCATTTTCATTTTTCAGGCTCTTTTAATCCCTGTAAGCCCCCCCCCCTTAAGCCTTACCTGGTGGTCTAGCGGGTTTTCGGGGCAGGAGCGATCGCTCATAGGAAATGGCTCTAGAGACTACGGGAGCTCAAGGCAGCCATTTCCTGTGAGCGATCTGAACGGGGCAGGAACGTGGGAAGATCGCTCCTGCCTGAAAACCCGCTAGACCATCAGGTAAGGCTTAAAGGAGGGGGGGGGGGGGCTTTCAGGGCTTAAAATAACCAGGGGAAGCAGGGGTTAGAGGCAGAACTGGCCCAAATATTATTCATGTTTTTTTAATGTTCGCGGGCCGGCTCTGCCCCTAACCCCCGCGAATAAGGAGGAGGAAGTGTATCCTTTTTGTTTAAAAGATTCAGTCCCACAGGGCTCCCCTCTCTCTCCTTTACTTTTTAATGTTTATCTGAGCTCGCTTGGATTAAGACTATCTGATTTGGATGTTTATTACTACAGTTATGCTGATAATATAATTGTGGTAATCCCTGTTCCAAACACACTCTCTCAAATAGACCAGCTAATATCTGCTGTATTACTGGCTATAGAGCGTTGGATGTTGGAATTTAAATTAAAACTAAACAAGGATAAGACAAAATTTTTCTATGCAACTCTGTGTAATAAAACCAGCATTCAGGATGTATTAATACGTTAAACTCTACTATTAAGATTCTAGGAATCACTCTAGACTCAAAGTTATCTATGAAAGAATTCACCAATCAGCTAGTCCGTAAGTGCTTCTACTTCCTCTGGAAGTTATGTTACATATGCTCATACTTTGACCACTCTGCTTTCAGACTGCTAGTATAATCTCTGCTCCTTAGTTCTCTTGATTACTGTAATATCATTTATTGTGCTGGCCTAAAAAGTAACCTACGAAGATTGCGATTGATTCAGAATATAGCTGTCTGGTTGATTTTTAACCTGAAAAAAATCTGATCATATAAGCTATGGTCGTATTCAAGTTTGGATTACTTTGTTACAAGATGTTTAGTCTAATTACCTGAAGGACCATTTTGAACGGGCAAAATCGAAACATCCCAATGTTTTTTTTAAAATCTCATTTCATGTTCCCCTCTGTAAAGGGTTGTCGATATAAAAATTTTTTTGAAAAATTCCTTTCATATCAGGCTGTGATCAGAGACAGGGAATTTAGTCAACTAATAGCTAACGCTACATTATACAAACATTTCAGGAAACTTTTGAAAACTCATTTATTTGATAAATTTCTGTAACCTAATTATGACCAACTAATATGTTTTTGTTGTTCCTGAGACTGTCAAATAATCTTATTGCTGTAAACCGCATTGACCTGTAATGTCATTTTGAAGTGTTTATCTCTGTCTTTTGGGTCAGAGCTCTGTGTGAGAGATGGGAACTGGAGTTATGGAGAAAGCTGCATTGGTCTGTAGCTGAGGGGTCAAATGCAAATGGGGATATGATAGGTGGTACAGCATGCGTTGGGATAAACACATGGGAGGCTAAACGGAGACAGTGACCGCACTTTCTGAATAACCCCTGCCTTGTATCTGTCCAGTCACGCCCTTCTGGTTTTTTCCCTTTTTTATTTTCTTTCCTATACTAATTTGTAGTTCCTCCCTCTCGTGGAAAATATGTCTATGATTTACCCTAAAATTGTTTGTCCCCCCCCCCATTTTTTAAATTGTTCATCATTTTATAATCTACGAAAAAGCGATTTTATCAAATCCCAAATAAACATGAAAGCAAATTAGTGTGTGGCAAGCTAGTCCTGGTGCAGAATGAGTGTATAGTCAATCACCCTATGTATTAAAGGCTTGGGTGAAGAGCCAGGCTTTCTCCTGCTTTCTGAAGTAGAGGTACGAGGGGGGTGCTGAAAAGTTCTCAGCCCAACCAAGAAGGGAATGACGTGGAGCCATAAAACTTATAAGGTATTCCACATATTCACCCCTAAGTTCAACACACTTACTACTGACATTGGATAACCTGGACATACAGATGATTCAACTGGACACTACAGACCTATATTCTCACTTGTGTATGCTGGACACTACAGACCTATATTTTCCCATAGCCAGGCCCAGCCTGTACCTTGCTGTCTGTAAACATCTGCAGCCTTTGCAATGCTAACAATGTTTTTGTTTCCATTCCCTGCTGGGAGGATATCTATCCAAGGTTCTGCTGAACTGTTATCAGTGCTGTATGACTTCATATGCCAGGCACCCTGGAAAGCCATAAAACTTTTATAATGAGCAAGGATCTCTGCAGGACGATGTGGGTGTAGCGAGATGAGAGAACTTGGTACCAAAACATTTTCTCCCTGTCTCTGAACCAAGTTATGGGAACCAAGCAGCTGGATTGTTGAAAGGTCACCTTTGCCAACTTTCAGCATACAAGGACACCAGAAGATGCACAGAATTGTAAAACCACTAATTAGCAGCTACATGTCTCAGATCTGAAGAAAGAAAGTTCACCAAGAGTTCTCTGTTTCTGCAAGGCCCCCCCTTACTAGGGAGGGGGGTGGAGGTGAGAGAGGCGTGGACTGAGAAGAGGAGGAGTTAGCTATACATTATTTTATGTACCAATAGGGAATTACATAACCAGAATTCGGGGATGGACTTTCTTGGAACAAAGGAAGAATTGCTCTGTATAAAAATCACGTGTATTTTAGGTAGAGCCAGAGAGATTCACTTACTTATGCTACGGGGAACTGCTAGCCCCCTGCTAAGCATATAGGTGCAAATTCTTCTCTCCATTGCATATTCTGAACTGACAATACATTTTTCTGATATGCCTTTGCTGCTGTAATACTGTAAGTTTTTATACTAACAATAAACGAATATTGTCTGTTTTGGAAGATACAATGCCGTCTTGTAGTTATTCCAATGAGGTAAACAAAGCAGCCTTTACTTCACTACCCACTATTTATTTCTAATCTTAATGTATATTTTCTGTAAACCGCTTAGAACCTAACGGATGTAGCGGTATATAAGAAATAAATTACATTACATTACATTACATTATTAATTCTATAGTGCTACCAGGGCACATTGTGTCTGAAGTTTCTGTAACCTTTCCAAAAAATACTCTGATGTCTGGTCACTGAAATACTGCTCTGCTACTGCAATCACCTCTGAATGACTCAAAAATTATCGCCCTTTCAAACTCTTTTTAAGGTTTGGAAACAGAACATAGTCAAATGGAGCAAGATCTGGTGAGTAGGGTGGGTGGTCTATGTATTGAAACACCAACTGCATCAAAACATCTATCGTTTTGCCAGCCTTGTGAGCAGGTGCATTGTCTTGCAAAAAGAGAACTCCTTTCTGCAGTTTCCCTCTCACTTTGTTCTTTCAATGTCTCCTTTAATCAGCACAGCAGGTTACAATAGTATTCTGCATTAACTGTTTGGCCCCTTGGAAGATAGTCATTAAAACACTTTCTTGATCCCAAAACACTGTGGCCATGATCTATCCTACTGACTTTGGGTCTTGAAGTTTCTTGGCCTTGGAGAACCTGAGTGCCCTTGTAAAAGAGCCAAGGTAGGTCTCGAAGACGGCAATACCAAATGAAGGAGCCATTGCATGGACTGTTTTGTCTCAGGATCATAGTGGTAACTACTCGTTCTAAAATGTTGGCACCAACTCACTGAAAGTGCTGCAAAAGACATAAGGCGACTCCAACTTATACAAAACACAGCAATAAAGATAATTTCAGGTTCAAAAAAATTTGATCATGTCACACCTTTGCTGCAAAAAGCTCACTGGTTGCCAATAACATATAGGATTACATATAAAATAGCTCTTCAAGACAATAAAGACCAATACACCAGCTTTTATAGATAGGCTTCTGATTCCATATAGTTCATCAAGAGTACTTAGATCATCCTCACAGTCTACCCTTAACGTTCCCTCCTTGAAAATTATCGGAACACGCCATGCTTCTATTTTTTCTGTCACAGCCCCAATGACTTGGAATTCTCTTCCTTTATACATAAGACTTGAACAAGATTTGCAGAAATTTAAGAGTAGCTTAAAGTGTCTTCTTTTTAAAGAAGCCTTTAACTGATAAAAAAACAAAGTTCATTCAAGAGGTAATAATTTATGATTTCTACCTTTTCCAAAATAAGATTTCCAATAGCGCTCTCATCCGATCCCACTTCTGCCACTAATCCTCTTCTTCCTACCCTCCTAATGTACTTCCCTTTTATGTACTTTTTCTTCATAAATTGTATTTTTTCCCCCCCTTTCCTATTGTTTCCCGTTGTTTTTAAACCAGTTACCCTTGTAGGTCTGATTAATATATTATGTATAAGTGATTTCTTTAAAATCATATTTTTTTAATCTTTTGTACAACGCTTTGTAATTTGAAAAAGCATTTAATCAAATAATTTGAATAAACTTGAAACTTGAAATAAACTTGAAAAATCAACTTGGAAGTGTCCACTCAATGTCGTTTCTCATCAGCATTCAAACATTTGGGCACCCAAGTGGCTGACAGCCTCTGCTTACCCAGCTGCTCATGGATTATACACCCAATACTTTTCCTGGATTTCGGTAGTGTCTAACCAATTGTTGTTGGGTTGTTGTTTTTTCCAATTCTTTATTATTTTCAAATCTTACAATAAGTGTAACAGTAAATACAACAATTTATACTCAGATACCACGCTTAATAATCTATTAATATTCATTTCATAATTAATCCCCCCTCCCCCTCAACAATCACAATTTCCAACACATGAAATATCTATAATGAATCCCATATCAATATACCAAAATTCATTATTATACCAGACCCCCCTCCTCCACCCTCCCGGATGTGCATGTTTAAAGGGGAAAACAATACTTAGACATTACAATATTTTGCTAATGGCTCCCAAGTCTCCTGAAATTTCTTGAAATTACCTTTCTGAATGGCTAATGTTCTTTCCATTTTATACATATGACACAAGGAATTCCACCAAAAACTATAGTTAAGCCTCTTCCAATTCTTCCAATTGCTCATAATTTGTTGTATGGCGACTCCTGTCATTATTAGTAAAAGCCTGTTGTTCTTAGATGATATTTGGCTTTTAGCCCTCATTGTCATGCCAAATAACACAGTATCATAAGACAATGCCACTGGATTTTCCAACAAACAATTAATTTGGCCCCATATTGATTTCCAAAACGCCAATGCCAATGCCAACATCTATTTGACTTAGAGCTATCCAACTTTTGTAAACGAACTGGGGTCCAGAATGCTCTATGTAACAGAAAAAACCACGTTTGTCTCATAGATGCCGACATTGTACATCTTATCCTCCAAGTCCAGATTCGTGGCCATTGAGATGCAGAAATTTGGTGCTTAATCTCAATACTCCAAATGTCCCTAAGACCAGTTTTTGGTTTTTTATTCATAAATCCAGATATCAATTTATACCACTGTGCAGCCTGGTGTCCCAGGAAGTCCACCTGAAAGCATAAGAATTCCAAACTATTGTTTTAGCTGATATTCACCAATCTGCCAAAATCAGATCATGGATATGGTCTACAATTTCAGGTGTTGACACTGAGGCCTCCCAGACCTTTCTGCATCTTCAGTCTCAAAATCTCCATGCTGAAAGTTTGCATACCACTTCTTAACTGTGGAGTAGTATGGGCATTTGTCATTCAATGTTTGCATCATACATTCATGGATTTCCTTTGGAGTTTTCTTCTGCAGGAGTAGGAGCTTCATGATGGCTTGGAATTCCACATTTGAAAATCTCACACTTTTTATTGACATGGTTCAATCAATGATCAAAACATAGCATTATGATTCTACAAATTGGCACTTTGCAAAATAACACTCTTATCAGCTATAGTGGCAAAATAACACTCAGAATTTAGGAAGTTGCTTGGGTTCAGATCTTTTCAGCACTTCTTCATAGGCTGGCGTTTGACATAAGAACATAAGCAGTGCCTCTGCTGGGTCAGACCAGAGGTCCATCACGCCCAGCAGTCCGCTCACACGGCGGCCCATCAGGTCCAGGACCTGTATAGTAACCCTCTAGCTATACCCTTCTATCCCCTTTTCCTTCAGAAAATTGTCAAATCCCTTCTTGAACTCCAATACCGTGCCCTGTCCTATCACGCCTTCTGGAAGTGCATTCCAGGTGTCCACCACCTGTTGGGTGAAGAAGAACTCCCTGGCATTGGTTCTGAATCTGCCCCCCTGGGAATAAATACCAGAGTGTGGAAGCTATCTGGAATATAATTCAGAATTATATTATTTTCTCTGCTCAGATTCAAGATAACTTATTAAGGTTGTTGGGGATTCTATTCAGATGAGATCCAGTATTTTAGAAATGAAAAAAACCTCAGAAGTCTGCTTTAATTAAAGATAATATGAACTCTTAAAGAAGGATTTAGAGAATGATATATGGCAGAGGAAATTACACCTTATTAATTCCCCCAAACTGGTAGCAAATACACCTTTAAAATGTTCAAGAAATATCTTTTGGAAGTTGTCATGGTGCTGAAACAGTATATCCCTCCTATACCAAAGATTTATGAACTTCATCAGGGGAAAAAGCATTTTGCAGGTGGAGGATCAGATCAGCCTTCTGAGCAGGCCCTTGGAACAATCTGATATTTTGGAAAGATCAAGTTATTTAGTCAATTGACTTTAGAGTTGGATAGAGAATGGCTTTTGAAATTGTATTTTAAAGTACGAGAGGCTGAGTTTATAAATTGAAAAGTTCCAATGTCTCTAGATGTTTGTCTGGGCACCCAAAGGAAAAGGAAGCAGTTATTTCTTTTAATAAACTAAGGTACTGCAAATGCAAACTAAGGTGCTACTTTCATTCTCTAGTATACTTGTAAATGTATAACCCTTAAAGGAATGAGGTACGTATGTAATATGTAAACAGCTTTGATTGTACCACAGAAAGGAGGTTTCTAGCAAAACAGTTCTACTGCTCAACCAGATGCAAGTCCTTAAGCTTCTATAATTTAGATCTTATGTCACCTTGACTGCTAAGATTTGACAATGTTTCCTACTTCATTTTACTTTTTGGTTATTTCTACAGATTTATATCTTCTGTGTAATACTGTGGATTGATTCAGGGATTGCTTGAGTAATATTTTCTTCAAAACATTTTTAATTTATATTTTATAAAGCTTACTTTGCATTTCCTTTTTTTTTTTTCCTTAATTTTTTTATTAGTGGCATATAAGCACAAGATGCTAAAACATGCATCATAATCGTAAAAAGATTCTTACACAGTTCCAATAACTACAAATAATCACTAGCCAAAAGGAAAATATCATCCTGGTTTGTATCGTTCACCCCTCTATCTTGTGGGAATGCTCTTAGAGCTCATTGGAATTAAGGGGGACTTGGATATAAAGAAAACAGATAAGGCTCAAATGTACACATGTAATAATATGGTTAAGTTGAATCATTTAACTCATTACCTCTCCATGTCCTATAGGGGTCCCATATTTTGAAGAAAGCTGTTAATCTACCCCCTTACCCTGCATTTCCGTTGAGCATTTGTCTTGAAAACAAAAAAATTGGGCAGACACGAAGGACTGTGTTGGTAAAAGCTTGATTGTTCTTTACTGTGAAGCCAAACATGACAGATATGAATTGCTAAAGATCAGTCAGTGGCAATGAGATGGTTTCATTTGGATGATAAATTATATACATTTCTAGAGACATGAAAATATTGTCCAGTTGAGTAATTGCCCTCCTTCCTTCTGTTTTCCGCACCTTTCCAAAATACCTATCCCTTCCCAACCCACCTCACCTCACATTGTTGCTCTGTGTAGATTTATGTTGGAGCTGTTGATTTTGCATGTGAAGACCTGTCCAAGGACTGCTTTCTATTTTGTTTCCCTTCTTTTGTGTATAGTAACAGAGGCTGTTTACTGATTAGGAAATTGCTTGGTCTAATCAAATAAATATTTGTGCGGACAAGATGGCATTTGTCGCAGGTAAATGCATCCGCTTACTAATTAAGCTTTGTACATAGTAAATATTTTGTAAACAATGACTTTGTAACCAACCATGGTTTGCCAGAGCTGCTGATAAAGATGAATGAGCAAAGGGGATTAGAACACTTGGTTTCATTTGGATAGTTCTCAAATTCTGTAATAAGTCTGCAAATAATGTTAAATACTTAACCTCTTCTCCAGTTTCACACAGGGAAAATCATCTTCAATGTGCATTTGCTTCTCTTTAACGTGATAATTCAACAACCTACTGCCAGAGAATATGATAAATGTTTGGAAAAAAAGAGTGCATCGAGTCTTATTTCCTTTCTTACTTATTCTATGGAAGGCTAGGGGAGCCTCATAAAATCATGGGATTAACAGGTCTTTCCTTGTCATCAACAAGAGATGAACCCAGAGACTAGTGGGATTATGTCCATCAACCAGGAGGTGGAGATAGAGAGAACTGAGTTGTCCTCAACCTTATTGAATGCACAGCCTCCTGGCCAATCAGTATACTCTGTCTCCAGCAGGCTGATGGATGTGTTCCTCACAGCTCCTGGCTTCTGCTTATGGATTTCGGTCCAGGCTTGGCTGTTTTCAGATGAGGGGTATCTGGCTAAGCGGTGCCAGCTTTAGAGGTTACACCTGGGCCCCCCAGGTCCCTGCCTCACCCTCTTGAGGGATATACCTGTTCACCGCAGGTCCCTTCCCCGAATTGACATTGGGCCTTCTGTGCTTTCTCCTTTCCCATGTTAAAAAACAAACAAACAAAAAAGCACAGTGTGCCTAATGGCTTTCCCCAGCTGCTACACCTTCAGAAGGCTTAGGCTCTGTGGCTTCTAGAGACCGGTATCCTAGCTCCTTCAGTTAGCGGTTCCTTCTTCGTTTCGGGTGAGTGCTACTCTTTTTGTGGTTGGGGACTCTATGCGGTTTGGGGTTTGGTGTAAGAAGGAGCGAATAAGGACTCAGTGGAGCATAATACTCTGCCCCCGTGGGACGTAGTTCGGAGAGCTATGCTGCCTAATGTTTGTCTCAGGACAGCGTCGGTGGGAAGGGTATTTGGCATTTCCCATGCAGGAGAGCTAAGGAAGTTTTCTCCACAGCCGCTCGCAGCCATTTTGTGTAGGCTGGAGCGGCTATGCGGTGCATGAGTTGTCAGCTGTTTGTTTCTGGTCAGCAGACTGCAGCGGCCATGAGAAACATAGAAACATAGAAAGATGACGGCAGAAAAGGGCTATAGCCCATCAAGTCTGCCCACTCTACTGACCCACCCCGATAAGTCTAGATGCTAGTGATTCGTGCTATGTAGGGATCCCACGTACATGTCCCATTTACTTTTAAAGTCAAGCACGCCGGTGGCCTCGACCACCTGCACCGGAAGCAGGTGGTCGAGGCCACCGGCGTGCTTGACTTTAAAAGTAAATGAGGTGCACGAGTTTCCAGCGGCTGGGCAGGTATTGGCTATTTAGGGCCAGGGCACTAACCGAGTTCAGTTTTGGAACGGGCTCAGTGAGTCGGGATGCTTTATTAAGAGCCCTGGTGCGCCAGAGGTTGGCGGTATTTTTCTTGCATCTGCCAGTTTTGAGCGCGATTCGGCTGAGCATATAGGCAGTTGTTAGATCTAAACTCATGTCTGCCTTACCAGATCGATGGTTTTAGTTTCTGGTGAGGGACTTGGTTTCTCAGTTTATTCCTGCCCGGTTTTATTCTGGCGGGGAGAAGGTTCACTTTGTGGTTTAATTATTATTGACCCTTTTGGGGATAACAGATGTGTTTTTGTTTGCTCATGTGGTAGTCTCTGCGTCGGTCTGAGTAGGCTGTTTCGGAGTGTGTGTGCGTGGTTTCACACATTTGTCTGCATGGCCTAGCGATTGAGTTGCCCTTCTCCTGATGCTCTCAACTTCTTTTGGGGTTGTTGGGGTTGTGTGATAATGCAGCTGCCTTCTGAGGGTTCGCTTCTCTCATTATTTAGGCAGGAGCCCGCTATAGGGTCGGTCTCAGGGGAGGGTTGTTGCCTGGTATTGCCACGGGTAGGTCAATTTTTCCTTTCCGTTGCACTGTTAGCCGGACAGCAGCAGACTATAGACTAACTTGGCTTTTGGGTACTATGACCAGGACAAAGTTTGGTCTGGGTTAGATTTCCATTGGGCTTGGCAGTGTGGCTTCAAGGTCGGGTCCTTGGCAAGCTGTTTCTTGGTTTTTGGGCAGTTCCTCGGGTTGAGGGAACACTTTGGGCCAGAGGTTTCTATACTTCCATGGCTTTCTGCCAAGCACTGTAATTTGACACCATGGGGGACATGGGTATGTTCCTGTTCCTGATGGGGTCAGCAGGACGACCTCCTGACAGTACGGGGTGAGCAGTTTTTTGCTGGCACTGCACTGGGTAATGACTTTGTCAGTTGGCAGAGTGTTGACTAGCCAGGTTTTCACTACTGGTTTCTGCTTCCCTTTTGGGGCATGCATATTGGATGTTTTTTTCTTGCAGATGCTTCGTCTTTGTGACTTTGGGGGGTCTCGTAGCCCACATTTGACCCAAGCGCGCATGGTACCAGGATAGTGTAAGTGCGACCATTTAGATTCTTTTCTCAGCTAGGTGAGAGAACATATACTGTTGCTACTCCCCGATGCTTTGACATCTACTTTCACCTTTAGTCTCCTACATTCGGTTGTATGTGTGAGTGCTCTGTGCATATGGGTATATCCTTAAGGATTTACAGTGCTCTCTTCCTTAGATTTTTCAGCAGATGGACATTGCTGGCAATAGGTGCTGGCTCCACGTTTCTCTGTTCCAGCATAGCACCCTTTCTCTGATTGCAGGATACTTGTATTCTGTTCTGCTACCAGAAGGTGCTGTTCTTTTCTCCTGCAGTATGGGGACATTCTCATGTCACAGAGTCACAGCACTAGTGATGGACGAGCAAGTCTTCTGGCCTTTCTGGTCCATCTATTAGACAATTTTCCACTTGTCTGCTGGACGCTGGTATATTACTATGCTGTATTTTTCAGATAGCCTGGGTAGGCTCTGGTTCCTAGTTGTTTCTGTTGGGACAATAGCTGCTTCAGTTTCGGGGTACCCTGACTCTTTCAGCTTCTATTGCTCTGCACCAGTGGACTTTTGGGGGTTCTGTCACCCTACTCTTTCATCGTAGACTATGTTATATCATATTTTTTGGCAGTTCACTGTGCGTCATGGTGCCATATGGAGGGCTCTGAGCTTACTTCTCTTCTCTCTCATTGACACTGGTCAGTGTATTGGTTGATTCTAGCTAGCAGAATGTTCTTATAGGTTAGTCAGACGGTTTTCTCCTCTTGGGAGTTTGACTGTAATTCTGTCCTGCTATGGGAAACAGCTTCCTTTCTTCTTTTTGGTTATTGGGGTCTGGTTGTAACCAGACTTGTTATTCCTGCGCTCGCAATTCTTCTTTCTGGTAGCTTGTTTGTCTGTTGGAATTTATGGAGCTCGTATGGCTGTGATTTCTTTTTGGTTTGACAACAAACACCCGAAAAATTAGCCCAAAATAGTACTGACTTTCAACACGAGCGATGGACCTCAGAGACCTGTATTCAGGCAAATGACAACTGATGTTTTTTTGCAGGTCAATATCTCAATCATCGGCCCAAACTCCCGATACTAGTTTTTTTAAAATATTTTTTTGAAAGTATTTATGTATATTTTTTAATATTTTTAAACGTTTTAAATCTAAGCATGTAATATCTTAGTATAATGCTTTCTCAGCACAAGATAACTCCCATTGTTAAAGAAGCACTTATCTTGATAAACGCCGCTGTGTCAGAACAGCACTGCTTAGTGACACCCGACGGGGCCTCCGTTTCACCCTACTAGGTTTTGTCAGGAGATAATGTCCAGCAGTACCTTGATATTAAACAAACAGCAGATAAGTATATAATAATAAACTATCTTATTGCTTTAAAATTATTTAAAGCTAGTGCTTACTAAAGTTACAGCAACTTATGGAACACTACTGAATACATGATTCAAAATCTTCAAAATGGCGCCACCCTCTAAAGACGCTAAGCACATAAATAACCAATCATATCGAATTACGTCACACCTCTTGGATTGAAAAATTATCAGAGGCAAATTAGAAAATTGTCATTTCTATTTATTTAGAAGAAAATTGTCATTTCTATGTATTTAAAAGAAAAACTTTTCTCAATAGAAAGCAGACCAATCGATCCTGTCATTAAGTCCTTTCGGGGCCAAAGTCTGTAAATTGTTTGTCTGTTGGAGCTTGTTTGTCTGTTGGAGTTTCTGGAGCTCGTATGGCTGCGATTTCTTTTTGGTTTGACTGCAATTCAGTTATTCGGTAGACAAGGTGTACATCTGGCCTCGATGACATGAGATGGAACTGGGGCATCATAGATGGCGTTGACCTTTGTAGGCCACTGGCTGGGCAACACTTTTCAGTTCCTAATTATCGTATCTTTGGGGGTTTCATGTGCCAATCTAGCAATGGGGCCTTGTTTATCCCTTTTTCGGGTAACAGGAGCTTCTCTTGATATCTCCTGTTTGCATTTTCCTGGAATGACTGCTGTGCAAGCAGGCACAGGGGTGAATGGTAGGGACAGACAGATGGGAAGGCAGCCGCTCTGGTCTGTGTGCAGGCCTGGCAGGCCATATTTGGTTTGGTACAATATTTGAACCCGGTGTCGGGCCTTCCTCTCTACTGGGTCCTGCCTTCATAAAAACAGGAAGTAGGCGGGACCATCAGAAAGGAAGACCCAATGCCATCAGAGCAGAGAGTTGTGAAGGCTGATGATGATGAGAGAGAGAGGTATTCAGGGGGGGAATTAAGGTAAAAGCTGCATCCAATTAGGGGTAAGGAGGAGAAAGGAAGAAAACTGTCCAATTGGAGGGCAGGAAGGAGAGGAGATGTCAGAGCATGGAGGGGAAAGGAGAGATGGAAGGTTAGGAGAAGGAAGAGATGCCAGGGCATGGGAAGAGGAAAGGGAAGTAGAAGATAGAGACACCAGAGCATGAAAGGAAGGGAAGGAGAGGAGATGGTGAACTATTGGACTTCCTTAGACTCCTCTCTAAGGAAGTCCCTGATTGGCTGAGGTGCCCCGGCCCCTCCAAAGGGAGGAGCCTGAGGCACCTCAGCCAATCAGAGCCTTAGGCCTCTCCCGGTGCATCAGATGATGTGCCGGGGCGGGGCCTAAGGCCGCTATTGGGTGGCGGGTGGCCGAAGATTTTGGTGGTGCGTAGGAGCAGGAGGAGGGTCCGGGCACCCTTCCTGCTCCCGAAGATGTTGGGGAGCCTTGCCCAAGGAGCAGGAGGGACCAGGCACCCCTCCTGCTGCCAACTATTTTATAGGTACCAGGTGGGTGGGCCGGGCCCAACCGCCTGGGCCAACCAGGGGTGGGCCGGGGGGTGGTTGGCCTAGGAGCAGGAGGGACTCACAACTTTTTGGTGCCGGGGAGTGTGGGCCATGCCGGGAGGGAGGCGAGGGTGTGGGAGGGCTGTGCCAGTTGTGGGGGCGAGGGCCATGCTGCATGCATGCAGCATTTTTTTTTTTCTTTTTTAAACACTGATGGCAGGAGGGAGTTGGTATCCCTCCTACTTTTTTCTCGGGCAGGGGGTGGGGGAGGCAGCAGAGCAGGGCAGGCAGGAGAGATCGGGGCCTGGGGGAGGGTGTCGGGAAGATCTCTCTTGCCTGCTCTTGGACTCTCCTGCTCTCTGCTGCCATTCCCCGCAGTGCAGGCCCACTTTAAAACCACAGGCTTGCACTGCGAGGAACGGTGGCAGAGATCAGGAGAGTCCAGGAGCAGGCAAGAGAGATCTGGGCTGGGCTGAGCCCTGACAACAGTGACAGGAGGCTGCTTCTCCTGTCACTACTGTCAGGGTGTGCACATGAGCGGGGATCTCTCTGGCCGTGGGTAGGGGGATGTGCTAACGATCGTCCCCATTTGCATGCAGGCCTTTTACTGAATCAGTCAGCCGGCATGCAAACAGAAACGGATCGTGCATGGTTTGGAGGTTTAGTGAATCCTGGCCATTTTATGCAAGTTGAAAGCTGGCCATTAATATATCAAAAATGGGGAATGGTTGAGGCAGTTTTCTATTTCAAAAGAACACGTGGGCTCTCTTAAAATAGCCAGAGCCTCCGCCTCCTCCTCTCATCTTTTATTCTACCTTGGCTTATTCATGCTTTTGAAGTGGATTAAATCAATGATGAGGAAGGACAGAGTGAAAAGAGGAGGACGAGGGAAACAGTAAAAAGCAGCTGTATTCAAAGAAAAGAGCAGGTTCTGATGCTTATACAAAATCCAAACAGCTTCAGTACCTGTGTTTACCCTGTGAGAGGGTAAACAATAGATGAAGTAAAGTTTTTAATATTAAAAGTATGATATCCAGTACTTTTTTTTATAGGACCATTATTGGAGATGTGGTCTATGCATGACTTTGAACATTGAAATTAAATATCAAAATCTTGTTTGGGTGTGAGTGTTACTTGATTGGGTTGCACAAAGATGAAGATTTGTCTAGAGCAGGGCTGCCCAATTCCGGTCCTCGAGATCTACTGGCAGGCCAGGTTTTCAGGATATCCACAATGAATATGCATGAGAGAGATTTGCCTGCACTGCCTTCTTGGTATGCAAATCTCTCTCATGCATATTTATTGTGGACATCTTGAAAACCTGGTCTGCCAGGAGATCTCAAGGACCGGAATTGGGCAGCCCTAGTCTAGACCAGTGGTTCCCAACCTCAAGATAGCCCTAATGAATATGCATGGAGCAGGTTTGCATGCCCGTCACCTCCATTATATGCAAACCTCTCTCATGCATATTCATTAGGGCTATCTTGAGGTTGGGAACCACTGGTCTAGGGCATGTGCTTTAAGTACAAAACTTAGCACAAACTCTGATATTCACCTTATAATGCAGGCCAGGGGTGCTCAATGTTGGTCCCCGAGGACCATAACCCAGTTGAGTTTCTCAATGAATATTCATGACGTTTATTTGCCTGTACTGCCTTCATTGTATGCAAATAGATCTCATGCACAGTCATTGTAGAAAATCCTGAAAATCTGACCTGATTGCGACCCTCAAGGACCAACATTTTGCACCCCTGATGTAGGTCATTGCACAAACTCTGATATTCACCTTATAGCACAGGCCATCCTCCCAAACTCAAAAGTTGAATTTGCCATGAATAGGAGTCGTCGTTCTTTTGATATTAGCATTTTAATATGCACCAAAGAAAAAAATATTAATTTTCTGTTTTCCAGCAACTTAAACATCCCAATCTTGTCAATCTCCTTGAAGTCTTCAGAAGAAAGCGAAAGCTGCACTTAGTGTTTGAATACTGTGATCATACAGTTCTTCATGAGCTGGACAGGTATCAGCGAGGGTGAGTTGAATGGATCTTTTTGTTTAAGAATCTTTGTCCTCTAGAAAATATACTTTGCACTCAGAGTTGTACATGTCAAATACTGACCTGCAAATTCCACACTACGAAGAGGCTGCTGTTGTGGCCTAGAAAGGGTTTGAATGGGAAATAACTACTTATGTTTTTACGAATCTCACCTCTGCTTATGCTATGTGAAAATAGCTCCAATTAGACAGAATTTGAAGACTTACCTCATGTAGCAGTTTGAAAAATTTCAGGTTTTGCTATGAGGGTTATTATCATGTATGTTCGCATATATGTCACAATTTTTTTTCCTTTATTTTTATCATTATTTCATATTACATCAAATAAGCATTTGAATACCAATAGGATTATATTCAGGAAACTTTATAATCCCCCCCCAATTTTTTTACAACCCTATTAAGAGTAACAATTAAATCCTTAACATAATCATAATAGAACTAAACTGAGAGTGGATCCAAGAGAAGAAAAATGGAGGATAATGATCAGAAAAGAAACTATTTAGAAAATTATACCTACATTTCCCCTTTCTAAATAAGACACTATAACTGTCATTACTTCCAATTCTGTTAAACCTTTTCATTTGGTTTAGCTGGTCACAATTTTAAAAACTTTTTTTAAGGTCAAAAGCCATGCCATCTTCCCTTCCTCTTCCCATTGGAGGACGTCTTCAAGCATTTTATCCATGATGGACTCTCATTACCACAGATACATTGTTTTTAAGAGTCATAAAGGAGGGGTACTGTCTTCATTTCAAATCCATTCGTCCAAATTACCCTCCAAGTGAGTCCTCTCTTACATTTCAGTAAACATCCCTTCTTCTTCAGGAAATAGAAGCTCTACTTCAACTCAATGCCATAGAGGAAGTTCCTTCTGTCCAGAAAAATCAAGGGTTTTACGCCAAGTATTTTTTTAATTCCAAAGAAGACTGGAGATATACATCCAATTCTTGACCTCTGAAATCTCAACAAATATCTCATCAGGGAAAAGTTTTGCACATTGTCTATGGCGACATTATATCCCCTTCTAGATTAAAGTGAATGGCTATGCTCTCTAGACCTCAAAGAGGCTTATAAGCACATTTCTATTCATCCAAGCTACAGGAAGTTTCTGCGATTCAGAATAGCTCATCAGCATTATCAATGCAAGGTTCTTTCTTTTGGCCTAGAATGGAGGGTGGCCAGTGTTATGCTGCTTTTTAAAAAGAGTTCCAGGGGAGTTCCAGGAAATTACAGACTGGTAAGCCTGACTTCAGTGCGGGGCAAAATGGTGGAAACAATTATAAAAAATAAAATTGTGGAACACGTAGACAAACATGATTTAATGAGATGGAGTCGGCATGGGTTCAGCCAAGGGAGATCTTGCCTCACCAATTTGCTTGACTTCTTTGAAGGTGTAAATAAACATGTGGATAAAGGTGAGCCAGTTGATGTAGTGCATTTAGATTTTCAGAAAGCTTTTGATAAAGTTCCTCATGAGAGGCTCCTGAGAAAATTAAAGAGTCATGGGATAGGTGGCAAAGTTCAGTTGTGGATTAAGAATTGGTTATTGGATAGAAAACAGAGGGTAAGGTTAAATGGTCATTTTTCTCAATGGAGGAGAGTGAATAGTGGAATGCTGCAAGGCTCTGTACTAGGACTGGTGCTATTTAACTTATTTATAAATGATCTGGAAATTGGAACGATGAGTGAAGTGATTAAATTTGCAGATGACACTAAACTGTTCAAAGTTGTTAAAACACAGGCGGACCTTAGGAAATTGGAAGACTGGGCATCCAAGTGGCAGATGAAATTTAATGTGGACAAATGCAAAGTGATGCACATTTGGAAAGAATAACCCAAATCACAGTTACTGGATGCTAGGGTCCATCTTGGGGGTTAGCGCCCAAGAAAAGGATCTCCGTGGATGATGTCACCCACGGAGAATATCTGCCTGCTGTCTCCGGATAACACCTGTTACAGTAAGTAACTGTGCTTTACAGTAACCCAACTTAGATATAACCAGTGCATAAAGAAGTTGAGCACAACATGGTAAATTGATATTAGAGTGAATATTACATATTTGTCTTAGGGAATTGAAGCAAGATTTAACAACCGTGGATATCTGGTGTTGAAATGTTAAGGCAGTATCAAAATTAACTCCCAAATGGCCCATGATATTCAGAATTGCATATAGCTTAGGCTGTTTATTTTCATTACTGACTTTCTCTCTTTTGAGGAGAACAATATATAGAACTCAGTTTTCACTTACCTTTCCTACTGTAAGTAATGTTAAATATAAACAGGGGTTCCCCCCCCTCCATATCTGTCTGTGGCAATACCCATATCTGCCTGTGACCTACTCGTGGCAATACCAGGCAACAACCCTCCCCTGAGACCGACCCTATAGCGGGCTTCTGCCTAAATAATGAGAGAAGAGAACTCTCAGAAGGCAGCTGCATTATCACACAACCCCAACAACTCCAAAAGAAGTTGAGAGCATCAGGAGAAGGGCAACTCGATCGCTAGGCCATACAGACAAATGAAAGGTCCAGAGCCCCTGTGAAACCACGCATACTCTGAAACAGCCTACTCGGACCACGCAGAGACCACCACAAGAGCAAACAATAATACATCCGTTATCCTCAAAAGGGTCAATAAAAATAAAACCACAAAGTGAACCTTCTCCCCGCCAGAATAAAACCGGGCAGGAATAAACTGAGAAACCAAGTCCCTCACCAAAAACTAAAACCATCTGCCTGCTAAAATTTGGACTTTGTTCCAAATCTAAGGACATTAGATTTAAATCAAACTGGAGTCCTTTTACTAAGCTGTGGTAGTAAATTACCTTTTATTTAACATTTCAGAAGAAATTGAAAACTTTTTTGTTGTGTAAAAGTGTTGGAACAGTTGTGTAAAGCTTTGGAAATCTAATTCAGTCTTATCTTTTGAGTTATCTGTGTGAGAATTTCCTAGTAACTGACTGGCTGCTTTGTTGTAGTCCGTGATGAACCAGATTTCTGGAAATCGCAAAATATAATAAATATATTGTATTGAATTATACTCCCTCACTAGTTTAGATGTATGCTTGAACTTTCATAAAACATGTGTTTAGTTGGATTCAAATGACATTTGAGACGGTCTTTATATAGGGGCCCTGTCTCATCAGTGGTTCATTAAGAACCTGCCAAACTGAAGATGTTTTTAAATAAAGTTTTTTTATTTATACATTTAAAATGATATAAACAGGAAGAGACAGTGCAGAGTTATATCAGGTTACAATGCAGTTTAGACGCTGTCTACTGAGAGATCAGTAAAGTAATTTTTGAAATGTATAAAAGTTATAGTTCTGTATGCAAAGATTTCTGGCACACCGCAAGGCAGGACACTTTTCGTAAACAGTCATGAGCAAGACCTGAGGAATTTATGTAAACTGGGAAATGAAAAACATTCTGTTTGTTCTTCTGTCAGTGTAAATGATACTTGTTGCATTTATTTGCCTGACTTATTCATCAGGATTTGGTGCCATGGAAATGCTCAGCATTACTTTGATAAATCATTTTTATAGGTGGCATGTGAGATAAATGGCCTGTCGAAGGCTGATTGATGGAGGGCTTTAGTAAATGCAAACCTGGTCTTCTCCATGTTGATAAAAGGTTTAAAAGAGAAGTGGACTGGCTAATGCATTAGATGCAGTGATTCTCCCATTATATGAGTCTTGGAATATACCAGAAAAGTGTGTGACCATTTGAATAAGGGGGATAATGAGCTGCTGAGCCAGTCCAGCGCTTCTTGTTGTAAATCGCCTCGAACTATCATGGCTTTGGCGGTATATAAGAATAAAATTATTATTATTATTATGTACCAGTGTTTGTGAATTTTTTCACAGCCACATAGTTGTGTAAAAATGCCAGCAGGAATGGCGAAAAAGACTAGCATACTGACGCTGTATGATGGGGCTGGCTTGCTAGTCTCTTTGGCAGCTCCATCTATCACCATGATGCAGCAAGAAGCCAGTTTGGACCCCCAATCCCTGCCCTTTTCTCCAACATAAAACAAAATTCCATACAGCTATTATTAAGATGGACTTGGGGAAATCCACTGCTTATTTCTAGGATGAACAGCATAAAATCTGTTTTATGCCTCGGGATCTTGACAGGCACTTGTGACCTGGGTTGGCCACTGTTGGAAACAGGATACTGGGCTTGATGGACTTTCAGTCTGTTCCAGTGTGGCAGTGTCCCGCAAACTTTATGATGCCACAGCACATTAAACTCTGTACCACGGCTGAAGGGCATCAGGAAGTGCGCTGATGTTGATTCAGTGATATCACATGCATGTGTGATGTCATCACAACATCTGTGCAAGCGCGGAAGCCCTCCAGCTGTGGCTCTGAGCCTATTTCAATGCCGGTAGGGGGTTACTGACAGAGGAGAGACACTGGCGAGGAGGATAAGAAGCACATCCTGTAAGCAGTCAGCTGGTGCTGGCACCTCCCCTCCTCGCCAGTGTCTCGTGGCACACAGTTTGCAATACACTGCAGTATGGCAACTCTTATAGTCTTCTTATGTTCAGAATTAATAGTATTTGGAACCTACGATGTAACATGGCTAGAATTGCAGCCGTCGCAATTGAACGGTTTGCCTGACACAATGACTGTGTCCGATGCCAAAGGCAGCACGATTGCTGCGGTGTAGTAAGGATCCCAAGAAGCCGATTCATGAAGTTATTCTGCTCCACAGATCCTGCACATTCCTTAAAATTAAATGAAAATTGAATTAAACTAGATTGATTAAATTGGATTTTTTGGCAGTGCTGTGTAAAAGTCGGTTTATAAAATGTAGACCTTAAAAATTGCTTTCCTTTGGAAACTTGTTTTGTGTAAGGCAGACTTGCCCAAGTTCAGTCCTCGAGGACTATTAACAGGCCAGGTTTCTAGGGTACTGCTGTTGAATTCTGCTGCGGATATCTTGAAAATCTGGCCTCTTTGCAGCCCTCGAGGCCTGAATTTAAACAAGCCAGATGTAAGGTTTAGTATACTGGTGGAATATTTTAGAATACATGATTGATCAAACTAAGAACTATTGCTTTAATTAGGCCCGTATGGTTTTTAAATGAATCCACTAAGGAAAGTCACATACACACCAGGGTCTTCTGCAAGCGTTTGACTGACCTCCAGCCAGAATTGATCGCTGAGGCCACTGCGGTGCTAATTCATACCATGCATGTTTGCAGTACAGGGTGCAAATAACCCTCATAACTTTGAAGTTCCTGAATACTGTTAACCAAACATACTTTGTACACAAGTTTTCCAGAGAAGGCACTCAGTAGTTTTTCTTCCAAAAATGATGGAAATGAAGGTTAAACAAACAAACCCCAAAAAAATGTTATAAAGAAAATACATTTCTTCATTGGCTTCCAGGAGCTGACCTTCCCATACTCAGAAACAGAGTGAACACGAGATGGCATTGCTAGCAAATATAAGTGAAAATTATCTGTCATAAATATGTGACTGTTTTACTTGATCTCTGTTGTGCTACTCAGTTGAAGCATATGGGGCTAATAATAATTTTTTTAAAAATGTCCAAAAACTCACAAGTCAGGAGACTTGGACATCCTAATCACTGGGATGTCCATGTGCTGGCTTTTTTAAAAGTAATTTGAAGCATTTTGCCCTCTGTGTGTCCAGAGTTCCAGGGGACGTGTTGGGAGGTGTGTTATGGGCAGGCTTTGGGTATGCTTAACTTGGACATCTTATGGTGATAATAATTGAACCTTTCCTAAGATGTACTGAACGGAACTTCGATATGCTGAGAAGCATCTAAGTGCCACAAAGGTACCCAAACTGACCTGATGATCACTGGATAAATGAAGGTATTACACCGCCACCCCCCCTCCCCCCTCCGCCCACACACAAACACATACACACTCCTCCACTGATCACCGACTCCCACCTATCCCTAAAAAACCTGAATTAAAGAGTATATAACTGTCTCTAGAACAGCAGCACTTGGTATGGGAAAGCCTATTAGACCATCACACAGGTGTCTTAAGTAGCCTGGTGGATGGGTTAATGAGCCAAAGAGAGGAGGACTGAGGCCCATAAGCCACTCTAACCAGTACATTTATGGTGGAATGTGTGAGCCCACCAAAATCCTACTATACCCTCATATAGGTGCCACCTGCAGCCATAAAAACTCAACTGTTCCTAAAGTATCTAGACAACTGACCCACTCTTCTTCTTTCTCCTCCATAGTGATTCCTCTGTCCTATTAATCTCTTTCTCCTCAACAACGCATTTCCGGTCCTATTAACTCTCCTCTTCCCCCCTCTTAAATTCAATCAATTTGTACCTCGCTTAATCTATTGTAAACCACATAGAACTTAACGGTATTGCGGTATATAAACTGTTATTATTATTATTATTATAAGGGCTATTGGGTGGTAGACAGGTGGGTATACTAAGTTTAGGGAGAGTTTTGGAGGGCTCACCATAAATTATAAGGAGGTTATGGTGAAATGTACACATGGCACCCTTTAAGTGAAGTTCACAGCAGTGCCCTCTAAGGTGTCCCACTACTCTTTTGGCCAGTCTATCACAATGATAACCATTCCCAGGTCCAAATGGTCTGAATTTGGACGTTTTCAACTTGGATGTTTCAATGGTTGAAAATGGGATATAAAATTAGGTGTTCTTTTTATTTTTTTAATCTTTATTCATTTTATTTTCAAATAACAAGTGTACAATAAATCTCATAGTAATACATCACATCACTTGAAATACATCAATAATGATACAATAAAACTTTATCCCCCTCTCCTTTACTTTCTTATCTTTCGAACATATATCATATATACCAACATTAATCTTCTTAATATTTAAATTATCATATCCCACCCACCCACCCTCCCTTCCTTCAATAATATTCCATAAGGAAAAACACTAAATAATCAGTATTCAATATAAATGCTATATATGTCTTATTAATCATTACAGTATCTTATTAATGGCCCCCACACATCCCTAAATTTATTAAAAGAACCTTTTTGTATTGCTAACAGTCTTTCCATTTTATATAAATGACATATGAGATCAGGTTAATCTTTTGATGGAAAATCATGTGGCAATGTCTTATGATACGATCTTGTTTGGAACGCATATGAGAGTTAAATCTCAAATATCTTCTGCCAATAATAAGCTATTAATGATTCTAACGGGGGTGGCTATTCAGCAAATAACATATAATTGGAAAGACTATACAAAGTTAGGTGTTCTAAGGATTGGACATCCTGTCAGCTACAATGTCCAACTAGGTGATTTTCAAAATATATATTTTTTAGACATCTAGCAGTTCGGATTTTGAAAATGGATATCTCTGTGCTTCGGACTGTGGACATTTTGCGGTAAACGTCCAAGTTGGACTTAGACGTCCTTTTTGAAAATGGGCCTCCACAGCTTTATTTGGCCTATCGATCTGGCTCTAGGATGCTACAATATCCATTTTGCTATATTTTCTGGTAAATCCTGGTTTTTAGACCCAGATAATCTAAAGAGTTTTCTAGAAGCCCCTTGGCAGTGATCTACTCATGTCAGAAGTAGATATCTTGCAATATATGCTATCTGTGATACCATTTTTAAGCTTGTTCCTCTTAATTTTCTTTCCTTTTTTTAATTGAGAATTTTCAAAATACATTTTAAGAAACATACAGCGATCATTCTACTGATACAGATTCAAATACAATAGGAAATAAAAGCATTTGCTGAAACGCAGCACAATAAATTTACAAACAATCCATGTCGTTGCAAAAATAGGCAATATGGGGGAGAAATGCATGGAATTTAAAGAGGAAAACCAAAAACCTCTTAATTTTCATTGTGTCTAGAGGTCTTTCCTCCCAGGCCTACTAGAGTTTCCTAGCTCCCTTATTTCCTGGATATTTTAGTTATTGTTAGTTCTTGTTTGTGTTATTTATCCACTTTTATGCTGTGTATTCAGTGTATTTGTCTCTTATTTTGGGTGCAAGTTATGCTCAAGATTGCTTGATAGAAATTGGATACGAATACTAAAAAATGAATGCCACTTCTGTTTGTGCACATAAGATGTAGGTTGTAAATGAGCAGGTCCTGGATAAAATAGTGCACATACTTTTGAAAATATCTCCAGGCATGCCCCTTAGGGCTCCTTTTACTAAGGTGCACTAGCGTTTTTAGCACACGCACAAAATTACCACGCAGTACGCTTCTAGAATAACGCCAGCTCAATGCTGGCGTTAAGGTCTAGCGCGCACTATTCCTCGCGTTAAGGCCCTAATGCACCTTAGTAAAAGGATCCCCTAGTAACTCCAACAGCAGAAGTGGTATAATAAGGGGGGGGGAGATGAGGGGCGGTACACCTTGGGTGTCGTCTTGGTGGGGGCACTGGCACCTCTCCACCCCACCCCCCACGCCACGCTCATGCTTTCGCTTCCCCCCCCATACCTCTTTAAAATCTTTGCCAGTGCGAGCAAACTACTCTATCCTGCTGCTCATGCCAGCCTGGCCAGGAAGTGACATCCAAGGGAAAGCCAGCACAAGCAGCAAGCTGGAGAAGCTGTTTGCACTGGCGAAGATGTAAAGAGGTACAGGGGTGGGAAGGGAGAGCACGAGGGTGGAGAGGAGGGGGTGGGGGTTTGGCGTGGAAGGAGCACTGGGGGACGGAGAGGAGAGTATGGGAGGGGGGGCACCACCACCCCAGGAAACTCCTACCTTGCTATGCCACTGACCAGCAGTGCACATACTGTATTGTGAAAATGTAGGGCTTCTTTTACTAAAGCGAGGAAGAGCTTCTTACTGCAGGCTGGCGAGGTAAATGCTTCGGCGCTCATTCAGTTCTTATGAGCGTTGGAGCATTTATTTCGTCAGCCCGCGGTTAGAAGCTCTTCTGTGGTTTAGTACAATCCAGCGTTAGGTGTGGATATTTCTAGCCAAACTAAGGAGGCCAATTTAACTGGTTAAAAACAACATGGAAACAACATCTTAAAAATTGCCGACCTTTAGTATAAAAATATACTTGGCGTTCTGTGATGCGCATAAATTTAACTATGTTGGATTTAGGTCCAAGATGACAGTGCATGTAGTTTTAAATTTTTGAAAGTATTGAGGGGGGGGGGGTTGTAAAAAGTGCCTGTAGAAAGAGCAGATGCATCTGAAAGTAGTCAAACCAAAACTAGATCTATCACACTACTATGAATTGGTGCAAAATGTATGGATTAAAACTACCAAAGAGCATAAGATGTTCTATTCTGGGTTAGACCAAAGGTTCCATGAGCTCAGCATCCTTTTCACCAGCAACAGCCAGTCCAGGTCACAAGTACTTTGCAGGGTCCCAAACAGCAAATCCGTTTGTTTTGGGGGGGTTTTGCTCACACCCAGAGATAAAGCAGCAGTTTTTCCAAGTCTGCATTTGGCCTTTATCTGCCGTCATGTTTCTCTGTTTCTTTTTGACACTCAGCTATGCTAACTGCCTTGACTACATCTTCTGGCAACAAATTGCGTAATTTGATTGTGTGTTGCATGAAAAGTTACTTTCTCAGATTAATTTTATTTCTTTATATTATACAAGCATTTTACAGAAATTTGAAATTAAAATAAAGTATACTATACCAGTGGTTCCCAACCCTGTCCTGGAGGACCACCAGGCCAATCGGGTTTTCAGGCTAGCCCTAATGAATATGTATGGAGGAGATTTGCATGTCTGTCACTTCCATTATATGCAAATCTCTCTCATGCATATTCATTAGGGCTAGCCTGAAAACCCGATTGGCCTGGAGATCCTCCAGGACAGGGTTGGAAACCACTATACTGTACAAATAAGGAAAAAGCATCATGAACTGTCTAGGAGGGAAAAACATCTTGCATAGTGCACATTGTATAACCCCTAACTGGGAAAAAGGAGAGAGGGAAGAATAAGAAGGAAGTGGAGCAAACCACCTGCTTACAGCAGCAGCTACCAAAAGAACACAGTTACGAGCAAGACTATATGAAGCAGTAGAGGAAGGACAACCACATTAAGGGAAGGTCTCCTGACCACCGGAAAACTCTTCATATAGAGCAGGGGTATCAAAGTCCCTCCTCGAGGGCCACAATCCAGTTGGGTTTTCAGGATTTCCACAATGAATATGCATGAGATCTGTTAGCATGCAATGAAAGCAGTGCATGGAAATAGATCTCATGCATATTCATTAGGGAAATCCTGAAAACCCGACTGGATTGTGGCCCTCGAGGAGGGACTTTGACACCCCTGATATAGAGGGTCTTTTACAAAGCTGTGGTTCAGTTCCTGTAGGCTTCGGTGCTTTTACCACGGCAGCATCGCTACCATGGCTCTGTAAAAGGGGCCCATAGTTTTGTGGATTTTGATCCTATTCATGACCCTCTAACTTAATATGATATTTGTAGGAAATCTGAAAGAAAAGTTTCACTTTCAAGGTCATTAAAGCCTTGAGATTCACCTTGGTGGCCCTGGAAAAGTCCAGAAAACAATCTATAAATCATAGGTCCATATAATAGAAAAATAAGCTGATATTGCAGGCCAAAAAAAATTGGCAAATCCAGACCATCTGTAGAAGTTTCCAATCTGTGATCATCCTCACCTTCACACCATCAAGAATCAATATAGTAGGCACAAGACAGGTATGGCAGGGTCTCCTTAGGATCTTGTAGTACCTCAACAAGATATTTCCTGACCATATCCATATTAAAGATGACTTAGAAATCATAAGTTTAATCTGTGATCCTGCTTCCATTTCATAACAAAACATCTCCTTATCCTTAATGAGAGCAATATTACAGACTCTCAATTTCTCCACTTGTTCTGCTTTTCCATATGCTGTCCTAATTCATCTTCAGGTGTCTTACATTGGTCTGACGTGAAGAACAACTCTCAGAAACTGTCCAATCTCCCAGACAAGGAGCTCTCCATCTGTCACTACTTCTGGCACAATCACCATCCCTGAATCTAAATGGGGTCCCAAAGGCCCTCCAGTAGTGCCAGGCTTCCTCTCAGCTAGGCTTAAAATAATGATCTGTACCCATGAGTCAGACTAACCCACTGAATAACTGGCAGTCCAAGTTGGACTCACAGCTGTAGAGAAGGAGGAAGCCATTGCCCAGAACATTTTCTGTAACTGCAGTGAACTTAACTCACCTCAGTCACTAGTATATATCCAGGCCTTTGAAGTGTTACATGATACTCCAGACTGAATAAGAATTCAACATTCTTACCAGGAATAGACCCTGCCCTCCCTGGCAGCAGGTAGTTCAAAGGAATCCAGATTTTTTTGACTCTCCAAAGTGGAAGTCCTGGGTCCAGCAGGATTGACGTATTGCTTCCCTTGGCACTTACCCATAACAGGCAACACCACAGCTTGGTGAGTTATAATCAGCCTCGATCCTCAGAACTCACTGCTCTGCATGTGTTCTTGGCACTATTGTACATCCCCCCAACTCATTTTAAATGTTTACTTATCAGTTTCATGAGATGTCCCCCAAGTCTTAATACTGTTTGGAAGAGTAGACAACTGTTTTGCAATTTATCCATTCCACCCCACCCCACTAATGATTTTTAGACCTTTACCATATCTCCTCTTGGTTGTCTTCAAGCTGAAGAGCCTTAACCTGTTTAGCCTTTAGTTGGGTAACCATTCTGTCCCCTTTGTCATTTTGGCTTCTCTTTTCTGTACACTGCTATATCTTTTGTGAGATGGGGCTCCCAGAACACACTGTACTCAAATGCAGTAACAACATAATTCAGTAGGGAGGCATTATGATAGTCAATATGGGGAAAAAAGGGAGGGAAATCCACAAACAATACTAGGTGATCAATCGCACACACCCCAAAGTCAGGGAAAAAAATAACTAATTCCACAACAAAAAGGAGAAACCAGAAATAATAATACTGTGGAATGGATGTTCCTGATGCAGATGTTTAATCAATCCAATGCATAAAAAATATACAGTAATCCACACAAAATATCAGTAGTTCTTGCCCATACAATAATCCACCTGAAATGTCAGTGGTTCAGACCCAATCACACCCCCAAGCTGTGGATCCACAATGACTCGCTTCAGTAATCCAAAAATATTAAAAGTGCAGGAAAAACCCTCAGAAGCTTGTCCCTAGGCAACTAGATTGTCACTATAAAAAGAGACTAATAGGTCACCGCTAACACAAGGCTGAAATCAATCATAGGCTAAAATCCTCCACTTAATAAAGTGAAATAATATGCAAAAACTTTCATGCATAATATTTAAATAGCAGTAGGGTAAATAGCAGAGAGAGGGGTGACATGATCGAGACATTCAAGTATCTCACGGGCCGCATCGAGGTGGAAGAAGATATCTTCTTTTTCAAGGATCCCGCGGCAACAAGGGGTGGGAAACTGCACGGGGACACCAGGAAATTCTTTTTTACTGAAGGGGTGGTTGATCGCTGGAATAGTCTTCCACTTCAGGTTATTGAGGCCAGCAGTGTGCCTGATTTTAAGGCCAAATGGGATAGACACGTGGGATCTATTCACAGAGAAAGGTAGGGGAGGGTCATTGGGGTGGGCAGACTAGATGGGCCGTGGCCCTTATCTGCTGTCTATTTCTATGTTTCTCATGTTACCCATCTTCCATGTGATTCTAATGGAAGACAGGTGCCTTAGCATGAAACTGTCAGGGGATGAACATGTGCATGGAACATGGCATGTCATGTCACCAAGCAATTTGCACAACTTATAGAATACTATGTCACACGTGTTGCATGGCATACCCCCTTAATTCCAACCATTGACTTGTAGGTAGGCATGCCTAACTTTTGGTATGCCAGTTCAGCTTCTTGCTAGTGTGTTTTTAATAGCTTGGGCACAACCCTAAGCCTTGGGCACCTAAAATGAGGAACCACATTATAGAATTGCCACCTAAGAGGGAAAGTTATCAAGGCATGCTAAAAGGCATCTTGAATTATCCCAGGAGTCAGCTGCCTGCAGCTTTTCAGTAACACAGGTTGCTGACTCCTACAGTAAATAAATAACCTGCTTGCAAGCAGCATTATTACAGCAACCCAAGAGCATCAAACTTCAAACTGCAGCATGATGTTCCTAGGCCAAAACTTAAAGGTACTTCTCTGATTACACTTCCCCCTTTAGCAAAAGGACTTGGCAGTCCTGTATCTGATGATCCAAGGTTACCAGATGTCCAGGAAAACCCTGACATGTCCTTTTTTTAGAGGACTCTCTGGGTGCCTGTAGGGATTTCCAAAACCCAGCAGTTTGTCCAGGTTTTGGAAGTTTCTCCCTCCCTCCTTTCTCCCTGGTCTGGCATCTCTGTCTCCTTCCCTTCCCTCCCCCTATGCTCTGGCATCTCTTCCTCCTCCTCATAGCTCTTACTTCTGCACACAGGGTCAGTGAACTTCAAGCACTTATATCAGATTCACCCTATATGATATTCTACCACGATAGGGTGGTTCTTCACACACATCCTGAAAGTCATCTCTGAATTTCATCTCAACCAGTCCATAGTTTTACCTGTCTTTTTCTGAGACCACATTCTTACCCCGGTGAAGCGGCTCTACATTCCTTAGACTGTAAATGTGCTCTAGCTTACTACTTGGATTGAACCAATATGTGATGCAATATGCGGATGAGATGCTAATTTCATGCACACAGAACTTGCATGCTAATTGGGCGAAGCCTTCCAGACACGTACACACAAAGGCTCTGTGGTGAAGGCGGCTTACTGTGTGCATATCCAAACCAAACAAAAGTGCAAGTGTTAAAATCCACTGTTTCCTTCTGTGTATTGTGGATGATTACTTACTGACCTAATTACTATATATCTTAATGTAGTGTGTATCAATGTATATAATGTGAGTTAACCCCCATGCCTGGATAGAACTTTTATGTACCAAGCAAACAAACAACAACACTGGCTAGACAACTGCATTAATGGAGCTAGACCGACCTACGTTGCTTTTAGAAGTCATAAAAACTGCCTTATTCGACAGATATATCACCTAAACATTAACTACTCCAAACACTAATTCCAATTCTTTTTTTCCTAATATGTCCCCTCTGAAAAATTCTTAACAAATTGTATTCAGTAATTCGCTACTTTTTTCTAAAAGGGCCCCTCTGAAATTCTAAACAAACTGTATATTTGTAATTCGCTGCATTTTTAAGTTTATGCATACTGTAATTTCACTGACTATCTGCATATTGTAACTCGCTGATTGTCCAGCTCTCTTCGATGTGAACCGCCTAGAAGTCGCATGATTGTGGCGGTATAGAAGAATAAAGTTGTTATTATTATTATTATTATCCCCTTTCTTTATTGTGCAGCTGGCCTGCTGTGCTTCAGCCTCTGAAAGAAGGGTGTATTTGAGTTCCTCTTGTGGTCCTCCTTGAAAATGACAGTTTTAGTTGTGAAAGCACAAATCATATGCTCTTGGCTCTGACATTTATGATAAACGGACTCCCCCCCTAAGGAAGACGATCCAGTGCAAAGTGCAGGATGTCACAAGATGTAAATATTACAGTGCTGTGTAGTACACTAGTCAGAGTTATCAGCTCTCAAGGGTACTTCTTTTTCCATCAAGTGCATGTTAACATGCTTCAGAAAATGTATACAGTCTGAAGAAAATATTCTGAGAATAGCCCAGCAGCAAAAAGCCTAGAAGAGGATATTGTATAATTCATGATCCACTGATGAAATAGCTGCATTGAGCAAGATGAATTGATTCAGTCTTTGGTTTCAGGATTAAGGTTTATTCTTTGGGGCGGGTTGTCCTAATGAATAGGATCTTGTATGCTGTAGAAGAGATACTCCATGGAGGCGCGGCAAGAAGCTGGCTGCTGTAAATGTCACTGCCAGAAAAATTATTAGTTTACAGATTTGCTGCGTGTCTAGACTTGGTTTATGAGAGGCAAAAAAAAAAAAAAAAAGCTTTGTATGACATTAAAACCGAAATCAAGAGCACTGTCTAGTTTAATTAGAGCAAAGACGAAAGAATTAAAACCATTTATTTTGTTTAATATGCGGCTCCTTATTAATGAACTAGTGGTTGCAGTGACTCTTAAGGAATGAGAGCAAAATCCAAGACCTTTCATGTACTTCTCATTAAAGTGAATCCTGCAGTTTACGATCCCTAGCCTTTCTTCGGGGATGGAATTTATTGCAGCGTGTGGTGTTGGTTTCTCTCGCATGCCTTCTTACACTGGCCTGCTGAGAGGATACCACCTTGGCATGCATTCTTATTGCTAAATAGCTGTTGTGTTTGTAAGGTCATTTGGGTGAACCTTCTTTTTCTGGAAAGAAGGTCAATAAACTTTCGCCTGCATTATTACCACTGTATGTGAGAGAAGCAGAAGAGGCACTCTGTGATGTATAGAAGCATTAGCAATGTGAATTCCCAATGGATACTGCCGTTCACATTGTCACCTAACTTCCAGGCTGAATAAAGACATTGAATTTGTCTCTCTTCTGGTTACCCATAGCAACCTGACCTATTCCATACTGTAATACATTGCTCTTGTCCCTAGGGGCAGTGAACATTATTATGGTTAGAGGCCAAACAGATTCAACCAAGCTCCGCCCCCAGCTCCTAACCCTCTCCCTACATGACCCTCCCTCCCCCCTTTCCTTTTCAAGTATTTTCAAACCCCTTGGCAAAAATCCCCTGGCCCCATTTCTTTGCCATCCCTTAGTATCATCCTGATCTCATGTCTCATTCTTCTTGACTTCCAGGCATCAGAGAAGCTGACAATCCAGATCCCCTCACTTGCTACGGGCAGAACTGCAGCATTGTCTTAATTTAGTCTGCAGGTATGAAGAGGAAAGGAAAAGAGGAAGATATGAACGCTCTCTTCCATCAGCCCAGTGGTATAATGACAGAATTTGCCAGGCATAACATAACATAAAAATTTATTTATATATACCGCAGTACCTTAGGAGCTCTATGCAGTTTACAAAAGAAAATTGAAACAGTGACAATAAAAACAAATGACCTAGAAATTGCAAAAAATTCTTAAATAAGTAAGTTTTCAATAATTTCCTGAACTGCTGGTAAGATAGAGCTAACCAACAGATTTACAATCTCTTTATCAAAAGAAGCTGCATGAGAAGATAGGAGTTGTTGAAAATAGCTCTTGTATAAATGACCCTTTACCAATGGAAAAGCAAACAAATTATAATTACATCGTGGGCATTGTGGATTAATGAATAAAAAATGATCCACAAGATAATCAGGTGCTAAACAATGTAAGACTTTATAGCATATACAACCAAACTTAAATCTGATTCTGGCTTCGACTGGTAACCAATGTAGTCTTTGGTAATAAGGTGTGGCATGATCTGTTTTTTTCAAATTGAATTTTAATCAGACTGCTGTGTTTTGTATAATGTGGAGTCTATGAAGATTTTTCTGATAACACATATATTCATAAACTGGAACCATCAAGGGTGGCCTATTTATTTTACAATATAGAAAATAATCAAATAGTTTAGGAGAACAATAGATGTAAATATCACTATAACTTAAACATTTCACTAAATCTTTATAAAATTTATGTGAAGTTCTCAGTGCAAAATACACCAGCCAGGCCAGCAACGGTGTAATAGAACATCATCGCACCTGTAACCCTCCTGGCCAACCCAGGGCTAGGGGCAAGATGTTTAAGTGCAATACCAAAGAAAAACCAGCAATGTAAAAATAAGAAAAGGACTTATTTCAGACAGCTGTAAACAATAAGTTCCTCCTTGGATAGTTCAAATTAATAACTCCATGGTTAGCCTTGACTGTACTCCCCAAGTGAACAAATGTAAAAAAATAAAGCAAAAAAAAAAAAATCTCCCAAAGTGAAACAAAAAAATACACTCCAAGTTATCAGCAACGAGTAATTCTGGGTCTTCACGATTCTTCCTCTATACAATTTCGTGTTTCACTAATGACTTCTTCAGGAGGAAGAAAATTTCTCTGGGAAACCAAACATAACTGAAAATCAATTCCCATAAATACAAATAAATAAAAAAAAATTTAAAGCAAAATAATTCAATAAATAATATAACAGTTTAATGGCAGCTACCGCATAAGAGGATCCACAGCCAACCTCTCTAACTGACAAGCTGAATCATATCATATGATCTGCAAATGAAACTAATTTATATCATCTGGGAAGTGTACCACAACGGCCTTTACAACACTGTCCATTCTATTTCTTTATTAAGTTCCCTCCGGAGCCACAGTACCCCATGCAAATATTAATCTTTGTTCTTGATATGACAAATAGTGAGTTATATCCCCTCTCCAAGGAAATTGAAACTTTAAGATGGATATAGAGAGGGCTCATTCAAAAGCAAAGGTTCTAGACTTAAAAAAAAATAACTTTTTTCGGATGGGGGATTATGTCTGGATGCGAACGTCTGGAAAGAGTGGAAATGCAGTGGGTAAAACTGAAAGGAGTAATTGTAAGGGCGACAAACCTTTTTGTGAGGCAAGTAAGTAAAAGTAACAGGAAAAGAAAGCTACTTTGGTTCTCAAAAGTAGTAGCTGAGAAGGTAAGGAATAAGAGTTTAGCTTTCATAAACTACAAAAGATCATAGAAAGAGGAAGACAGGCAAAACTATTTGGAAAAGTTAAGAGAGGCTGGTTGTGTAGTCAGGAAAGCAAAGATGCAAATGGGAAAAAAAATAGCTGACACTGTAAAACGGGGAGACGACATTTTTTAGATATATTTGTAATAGGAAGAAATGTAAAAGTGGCATTGTGAGACTCAAAGGTGAAGGGGAGAAATATGTAGAAGCTGATAAAAAAAGGCTGAATTGCTTAACAAATATTTCTGTTCTGTGTTTATGGCTGAACCACCGGGAGCAGGACCGCAGAAGACAAACATGAATAGGGATGGAGGAGTGGTAGACCCTGATCGATTTTCAGAGGGTTGTGTTCGTGAGGAGCTAGCTAAAGTAAAGGTACATAAAGCAATGGGGCTGGATGGTGTACATCTGAGGGTGCTGAAGGAACTTAGAGAAGTTCTGGTAGCTCCGCTGACTGACCTTTTCAATGAGTCTCTAGAGTCGGGAGTGGTACCAGAGGACTGGAGAAAGGCGTATGTGGTCCCTCTCCACAAAAGTGGAAGTAAGGAAGAAATAGGAAATTACAGGCCAGTAAGTCTGACTTCTGTGGTAAGCAAATTAATGGAAATGCTTTTAAAATAGAGAATGGTGAAGTTTCTGGAATCCTGTGGATTACAAGAACGGAGGCAACATGGATTCACCAGAGGTAGGTCTTGTCAGACAAATCTGATCAATTTCTTTGACTGGGTGACCAGAGAATTGAATAGAGGGAGTGTTCTAGGTATAGTGTATTTAAATTTTAGCAAAGCCTTTAACAGTGTTTCACACGTCTAATAAATAAACTGAGCGCCTTCAGGATGGGTCCCAAAGTGACGAACTGGGCCAAGAACTGGTTGAGTGGAAGATGACAGAGAGTAGTGATCAACAGAGATCGCTCCGAGGAAAGGGATGTTACCAGTGGTGTGCCTCAAGGTTCTGTTCTTGGGCCTGTTCTTTTTAACATTTTTATAAACAATATTGCTGAAGGGCTGTCGGGTAAGATTTGCCTCTATGCGGATGATACTAAAATCTGCAATAGAGTAGACACTCCGGATGGTGTGAATAACATGAAGAAAGACCTGGCAAAGCTTGAAGAATGGTCTGAAATTTGGCAGCTAAAATTTAATGCTAAGAAATGCAAGGTCATGCATTTGGGCTGCAAAAACCTGAAGGAACAGTACAGTTCTCTGAAGCTCCAGCTAAGTTTTACCAAAGAGTTCTAGCCTGAGCAGGAACTTTCTGTAGAAATATAAAAACAGCACAGGTTACTGGGAGGTAACAAAGATATTAGTCTCCAAGGAGAGCAGTTACATTCTGCCAGAATCTCAAAAAGCCAGAAAAAGAGCAGTGTTGAGTTCCCTCAGAGGCTCTGTCCTGTGCAGGGGTTGTTTTGTGGGAAATTTCATCAAGATACAAATCACTTACTACAGCACTCAACCCAATGACAGCTAATAAGCTGAGTGACTTGTGGGTTAGTGGAAAGAAGCTTCACATTTGTTCAAACATGGCCAAGAGATTCATTCTTGTGACCTGCCGGTTCTCCTAATCAAGGAAGTAGTTACCCTTGGGAATCGGATTAGGAAGGAGCATAGATGGGGCCTTTAGGATTATATATACCCCGACACTGTGGGGAGGGAGGGAATCGCTCATTCTGTGACCACACTGGTGCCAGAACTTGCTATGGCAGTACTAAAGCACCTACCTGCAGGAGGAGTACAGCAACATCTGCATAGATTTCCAGCATAATGACCTTTACTATAAATCATTCATACTCAGCCTCATCTCTCTACAAAATTTGTACTCCCCTATCCCTGCCAAGTTTCCTTCTACTCTTTAGTTTTCTTTACCTCCCTGAGTTGTTTCTTTTTTCGGGATTGAATTTTGGATTTTAATTTGATCCTCACCTTTCTAAATTGAAGCTCAAGCTGAGTTTTATAAATTCAAGTACACTTGGTAGGCCTCTGCCCTAGAGAGCTTACAATCTAAGTTTGTTCTCGAAGCAATGGAGAGAGAAGTGGGATTTGTACCATGGCTTGCCTGCTGCTCTAACCACTACACCAAGGACACAAACCAGTCAGGTTTTAGGATATTCCCCATGAATATTCATGAGAAGTATTATAATATTCATTAAGGATATCCTGCAGCCCTTCAAGGTTGTAGTTGGACAGCCCTGCGCAACATCCTAGCTTTTCCTTCCTTGTGTCCCTTTTTTCTTCTCCACTCCCTCCAATGTCACCTGCACTCTTTCCCCTTCCTTCTTGAGTTCTTTTTTTTATCTCTGTACATGTATCCGATGCCTACCATCCCCTTTTGCTAGCTATCAGACCTCCCTCAAAATGCCAAAGTTGGGTCAGCACCAATCTTTCTACCCTCTCATTATACTCTGAAATGGCCTCAGACTGTTTGCCCATCGTTTTTACTCTACTACCTCTCCCATTCCTTGGGCAGCAACATCCTGAAGCAGAGGACGATTAAAGGCTGTACTGCAGTAATTCTTCTGCTCACTGCCTGCACTTTAAGCAGCCCATTTGTCCCGATCTGGCCCAACACTTAATTAGGTTAAAGAGTGCTATAATATAGTACTATACATCCTTCAAAAATAAAAATAGTGATTTAACAAGATGGTAGTTTTGATGATTTCTTATGATTATTACAGACCTTTGGGCTCCCCTCTGGTCTACTGCTGAGACTATGAAGGATATCGGTATTTTACTTAAAAATAGAAGTGCTAACACATATTTCAGCCAGGCTGACGTGAAGTGGTGTTTGAGCTGGAAGCCCAGAAGCAGCAGCTGTTCTTGTTAACTGTCTTAACATAACAGAAAAAGGGTGAAGCAGCTCCTGTTCACGGTATAGGGCCTGTAGTTGTGGATAAGGAAGAGCCTCAGAACTGTGGGACCAGGCCCTGCTATGATGGTATTGTTTCTGAGTAGTTAACTTTTATTTTTTTTCAATCTAATTAATTTTGCTTTTCTTTCCCCCACCAGGGTACCAGAGCATCAAGTCAAGAGTATAATCTGGCAGACCCTTCAAGCAGTTAACTTTTGTCATAAGCATAATGTAAGCTCTTTAACTGTCCAGTGTGATGAGGGAAGCCACTGATGGGGCAAACTAAAGACCCTCGGGGCACTTTTACACTGCAGAATTAAGATATAACATTAGACAAAGCTAAAGTTTGTTTTATATGCATTCAGCTTAAGCCTCTTTTCAGCAGTAGCCCAAGGTGGGTTGCATTCAGGAAAAATAGATAGTTTCCTGTCCTCAAAGGCTAACAATCAAAGTAGCGTCTAGCTGTGGTAGGAGGGTTATGTGATTTGCCCAAGATCACAAGGAGTGACAATGACAATGGATTTGAATCTGGCTTCCCTGGTTCTCGGCCCACTGCTCTAAGCATTAGGCTGTTCAATTGTAAGGGTAATGGGAACATTTCCCTGTGGCTTGTGGACCCTTGACTAGCTGCTGTATGGTCTTGCTAAATGCCATCAGTTGTTCCAATGTACCTTTATGCCCATCATCTACAGGGATAATATTCAGCCACCAGCGGTTAAACCAGGATATTCAGTTCTGGGCCTTATCCAGGCTTCGGTATTGAATATCCAGTTTTGTGGAGCTGGTTAATGCATAGCTGGTTAAGTGCAATATTCAGCACTTAACCGGCTGTGGTGAACTGCAGAAAGATGAGACCGACTTTTATGCGGTTAATCTGGCTAAGTGTTAAATGTCAGCATTTAACTGACCCAGTATCAACTCTGACCCTGGAATGCTCCCAAAATAGCCAGTTTTCAGTTTGATGCTAATCGGTTATTTTCAGCATCACTAACTGGTTAAGTGCCACTGAAAGCTGTGAACAGGTGATTTAACTGTCTGGGAGCCATTTCTGACTGGTTAAATCACAGCGGGGTAAGAAAGCTACTGTACTTCTAAGTGTGTGTGAGAAAGTACCCAAATAATCCCAAAAGTCTCAAGCACATGCTTTTCTATGCTCACCTTGGTCCTGATGTAATAAGATGCTCTAAAGCAGTGGTCTCAAACTCATGGCCCAGGGGCCACATGCGGCCCACCAAGTACAATTTTGAGGCCCTGTTATGTTTATCATAACCGCAAAAGTAAAATAAAACAGTTTCTTGATCATATGTCTCTTTAGCTATAAATTACAATATTATTATTATGACTTAGCTAAAAGGAAAGATTTATAAACTATAATGAGTTTTACCTCATGCAAAATTGTCATTTCTTTAATAAGACATTAACTATTTTTTTCTGAGGCCTTCCAAGTACTTACAAATCCAAAATGTGGCCCTGCAGAGGGTTTGAGTTTGAGACCATTGCTCTAAAGTTAAAGCATGTTATTACTTACATTTATAAAATATTTTTACATGCAGGAAGGAATTTATGTGGCAATTCTACAAATTGACACTAAGATTTAGGTGCTCTTTGCCATGTATTTAGGGCCCAATTCTGTATATATCATCTAAAAAAATCAGTTCTGACTAGTGCGGTGCTAAACGTAAATCTATAAAAGTTAGCTGTGCATTATATGAGGGGCCACTGAAAAGTTCTCAGCCCAACCAAGAAGAGAATGATGTGAAGCCAGGAAACTTAATGTTATTCCACACGTTTTTTTGACACTTTTCATTTCAATTAAACACATGCATCTAGTTTACGGGCACTAGTATAGGGAAACCAAGTCATTGTGACATCACCGTTGAGGTTGGCTCTTATGAACTAGTAGAATGAGGCATTATGACATCACAATAGGAGGAACTGCTGAAAGTTCTCAGCTCAACCAAGAAGAGAATGATGTGGAGCCATGAAGCTTACACATTATTCCATACTTTTTGTGACACTTTTTTTGTTTCATTTCATATTGTTGAAATGAAGAGTATCAAGAGAAGTGTGGACATTTTTTAAAAACACCATCCAACAGACCTGACCTTTCCAATTTAGTGACTTCTGGATAGGAACATAAGAATTGCTGCTGCTGGGTCAGACCAGTGGTCCATCCTGTCCAGCAGTCCACTCATGCGGCGGCCCTCAGGTCAAAACCAGGGTTCTAAATGAGTCCAGCCTCACCTGCGTACGTTCCAGTTTAGCAGGAACCTGTCCAACTTTGTCTTGAATCCCTGTAGGGTGTTTTCCCCTATAACAGACTCCGGAAGAGTGTTCCAGTTGTCTACCACTCTCTGGGTGAAGAAGAACTTCCTTACGTTTGTACGGAAGTTCTTCTTCACCCAAAAGTTCGTCTTCATCCAGAGGAACTTTGGTCCAGGCCTCTGTGTTCACTCAGCCCATCCATCCATTCATCACAAAAATATGCACTCAGCACACTCACCCAATTCCCACATCCTAGCCCTGTGCTTAAAGTTAAACTGTCCACCTACTGTGTCCCCAAATCCAATACCACACAAATATGACCACTGTACAATTTGGAGTACAGAGAGAAGTTAATGAGTTTTGGAATCAGGTTAAGTATACCCATTAATTCTACTAACATAATACATTGACTCAGAAACAGACCACACTGATATCTCCTTATCTACTAATGTATCCACTGATTCCTTCAACTCACTAATACACCCCAGTGACTTCCAAATCCACTGATAGAATGGAAGAGTAGCCTAGCAGTTAAAACACCAGGCTGATGGCAAGAGAAGATTGGCTCAAACCCGCTGCTACTCTTTCTGATCTTGGGCAAGTTATTTAACTCTCCATTATCTCAGGTACAACTTAGACTGTAAGCTGTCCAGGGGCAGAAAAATACTGTACCTGAATGCAGTACTACTACTGAAAAGATGAAATTAAATAAAAATATATAAATAATAAATAATTCCTTAGCATCCTTACCAGACCAGTTCAGGACCTGTGAATGTTCTGCCTTTCAACCAGCAGATGGCGATAGAGAAACCAAATAGTTCCATGTGATTCACCCTTTAAGGCACAAATGTTCAGTACTTTTCTGTCTCCAGTGGCTAGTAACAGTTCACTGTGCGGGTCCAGGGCTGGTAAAGCCTGGTAAGCTTTTGAGCCATGTATCCCTGATCCAATATTCAACTGGTGATGATCACTGCCATCAGTGTTAAACCCTGAAATTCAATGCTAGCTCATGTTAGGGCAGCAGCAAGGAATTTCCAGGTTTCCAGAGTCGGCTCAACACATAGCCAGTTAAGTGCGATACTCGGCACTTAATTGGCTATAGGTTACCACATAAATGCTGGCTTTTACAAAGCTGTAGTAGAGGTTTCTACCATGGGCCAGCAAGGTAACTGCTCTGCTGCTCATAGAATTCCTATGAGCGTTGGAGCATTTACCTCACCAGCCAGTGGTAGAAGCCTCTATCGCAGCTTTGTAAAAGGAGCCCAAAGATAGGACTGACTTTTATGTGATCCTATTTATGTACTCAACCTGGCTGATGCCAACTCTGCCCTCTAGTATGCCCCCAAAATAGCCAGTTTTTAGTTTGTGCTAACTGGTTGTCAACTCCATTATTTTTTACATCTCGAAGAGCTGGAAGAAGTGAAAGTTACCTTAGCAATATTTGGAGAGGTCTACTCTAATCCCTTTCCTTATACTCTCCTTTTCCCCAGCAGGGGTTCTTGGGGCTGAGGTTTCTCTTCAGCCTGTGCAAGAGGTTGTCTGAGGCAGTCTCTTGACTAGTTAATCATGAGCACTTCTCTGGAAATTCATTGAGCCACATGGGAAAACTCAGAGCCATCTAAGGCCCGATTCACTAAACTCACCGATCTGGATCATTGTTGGGCTATTCTTGGCCGAGTTTTGCTGAGTGACCAATTCACAACAGATTCTGCATGCAAATGCTATGATTGGACACACGCCCTACAGCGTGTGTCCAATCATATCATTTGCATGCAGAATCTGTCAAACCCAATCGGTATTTCTTCTTCTGCTTAGTGAATCAATGGTTTCTTACTTTTGCATGCCATTTCCACTCATTTGCATGGGTGGATCGGATTGGGTAGGAGATTTGATCGGCAGCAGTTTAGTGAATCGGGTCAGGATCGGAAGGTTTAGTGAATCTAGGTCTAAGTTCCTTCCCTCCCTCCCTCCCTCCTCCCCTATCCTGCAACCACCTTCTCGCTCTGTATCTAAATTATATGTCCTCAATGAAACAGCAAGTATATTTCTTATTGTTCTCTATTTTGTGCAATGTGGCACTGTGCTATTAAGAGAGGTCTCTTGTGTGGTCTGCTACTCTCCTTATCAGCTACCTCACTTGCAGCTTGTAGGCTCATTAGGCTACTTTCTACAGTCAAAGTTGGGTATCATGTGAGATGGTTTTCAGGCAGGCCTGAGAATGACTCACTGCCCTGCCGCTATTGTACTTGTGGTTGGAGAAAGCAATACTTTAAAATTCCATTTATGAGTGCGGTAAGCATCTTCTCAATGCCATTCTTGCTATAGTAATTTTATCTTAGAGTAGGATAGGTTGTGTTTGTGACCAACTTCTTTTCAGATTCTTAATGCTGTTTGTGCCCCAATTTCAGAGGCAGCCACATCAACTCGTTTTTACTAGTTGGCTGTTAACTAGTCTTTGGCCTTATGAGTCAAAGCTTGGTAAACTTGTGAGGGCTTCTTTTATGGCTCATTTGGAGAGTTGTGTCTCGCTTCCAGCAACTTTGTTCTCATGAGGTGCTTCTTTGTCTCCACATGCAGTTTTACTTCTTCAGGTTTGGGTTCCCCTTCTTCCTTACTCCTTGTGATTCATTTTTGTTTTCTTTCTTTTGCAGTCAACCTCTAGTTTTGAGTTTTTGCTCTTATTCATTAGTCTGGCTTCCTGTTTTCTTTTCTTTTTAGTTACTGCCTTTGGCAGTTTGCCCAGCCAAGCTATGTTACCATAACCTGCGTCATCTACTACAGTACTTTTCCCTGGTGGAGTGTCAGCCCATTATCTATTCCTTCCTTTAAGGAACATTGTTTTTCCTTCTGTATATATCTCTAATTCAGCATGCTTTAGATTACAGGGTCCCAGGTTTGATCCTTTGATCCCTGGACCCCAGCTTGTCTGTCAACAGCCATTGTTTTTTTCCTCTGTTCCACTATTCTCCTTTCAGGTATTGGGGAACAGGGGTGCAGAGAGAAGGGGAATCTGTGCTGCTTCTCTGCCTGCTTTGTGGTTGAGGTTGCTATTCAGGCTGATGGTGTGGAGGTCTGTCTCTGCCACTAGGCAGCTACGGTACTGATCTGGTTAAGTGCCACTGAGAGCCCCTGTAATCTTAACTTCCTTCATCTAATTTTTAGGCTGTGAATATCAGAACTCTTTATTTGGGGGGGGGGGGGAATCCCTCACTCTGATAGTCTTTCTTGGATTTTTTACGGAGCCATTAAATTCAGGATGCCCTATTGTGTACATCAGTGGTCCTCAAACTTGTGGCCCAGGGGCCACATGCGGCCCGCCAGGTACTATTTTAAGGTCCTTAGTATGTTTATCGTAATCACAAAAGTAAAATAAAACAGTTTCTTGATCATATGTCTCTTTAGCTATAAATGACAATATCATTATTAAGACTTAGCCAAAAGGAAAGATTTATAAACTATAAAGAGTTTTTTATTTATTTATCATATTTTCATTAACTTATCAAGTTGTACAGAAAGATAAAATTAAAAAGATAAGGAAAAGATACATTACTAAATAGTAATGATCTAGCAAAATATTAGGAATTTGATAATTTAACTTTAAACTCAAGTCCTCAATATAGGATCCAAGACATAGAATCAGCGAGCAAATTAATAACTCAAATAGATAAACATAAGAAATCCGAGGAATCCATTAGTGAGGAAGTATCAAACTTCAATAAGCATTCATGTCCCAGCTTTCAGTCGAGCCGCAGATAAGAAGGTTGTCAGTTGGCTAGGGTCAAAAAAAACATTTTTTTGCATTTGATATTGTATCACACATTTACATGGGTGACGAAGGAAAAAAAGTCGCCCCAAGAGCAATAACATCCAGTTTCATAATGAGAAAATCACGTCTACGTTTTTGTGTGTCTCGTGCCAGATCTGGAAACATTTGTATTTTAAATCCAAGAAATTCCTTTTGTTTATTTTTAAAGAAAAGTGTAAGTAACCAATTTTTATCTGGTGTTAAGGCTACTGTAAGGAGAAGTGTTGCTGCTGTCGCCACCTCCCTATCCGAGAGTTCCAAGATCGATGTAATATTGGGTGATTGCTGATCGTCTTCTTGTGATTTTAATTATCCTTCTCTTCTTATAGGTAGATAATACACCTGAGAAAATGGTAGTAACAGATCCTCTGATATTTGCAAAACTTTCATCATGTAGCGTTTTAACATATCTCTAGGTGGTATCATCGCTACTCTAGGAAAATTAATCAATCTAAGGTTATTGTTGCGAGAAAAATTTTCCAAAGATTCTAATTTCCTACTCAAGTTTATGTTCTCTTACTAAGGTTTCCGTGATTTGTTTGGGTACTACAGTTGAATTTTTAAAGTCTTGTAACTCAGTTCTGAAATTTTTAATATCAGTTTCTTGGTTATTGACTTTTTGCTCCAGCTGAGCCAGCTGGGGCTTGATTGATTTTGCTAGGTCTGCCATGAGATCCCAGATAGAATCCAATGTTACCTCTCGGGGTTTCTGCAATGTAAAGGAAGTGTTTTGAGTTTCAATATTCTTATTCTCACCAACCGGCGTCTCCTCCTGGTCAGGGCTTTTCCGTTCGCAATCCACCCTCAAAACAGATGAAATCCCAGGCTCTGCGGGACTCTCCTGTAAATTCAGAGAGTCCAACTCCAAGCTCCCCTTCCTGATTTCAACGGCCTCCGGGGAGAAGTGCATTCCGCCTTCCGGTTGCTCCTCTTCCCTCGGGGAACTGGCAGTCTGGGGAGGAAGGGGAGGTGCTCTGGCGTCAGGGCTCAGGATAGTCTCCAGACCCAAGGAGGTCACCTCCGTCTCACCAAGGAGCATCTCCAGTGGGTGCATTGACGCCACTGATACTTCCTGCATTCGGCGCCGGAGCTCATCTATAGTGCCGAGACTGGTCTGGCCAGGGCGTCGCGAGGCTCCAGCAGTGCTTCGGCCTCTCCTTTTTGGCATGGCTCTCAGGTAAATGTTTGTAGTACAAACTTTTGATGAGGTGTGCTGTGGCGAACCGCTCAACTAACGGGTCTGTCTGCCATCTTGGATTCTGGTTGCACCGACGGCAGCTCTCAACTATAAAGAGTTTTACCTCATGCAAAGTTGTCAATTCTTTAATAAAACATTAACTATTTTTTTCTGAGGCCCTCCAAGTACCTACAAATCCAAAATGTGGCCCTTCAAAGGGTTTGAGTTTGAGACCACTGGTGTATATGGTTTAAAAAAGAAAAAGAAAGAAGAGAGTTTCTTTTATGGTTCATACCCTTTCAGTCCATTTGGATAGTTCCTTCTTACTTTCAGCGACAGATATAATTTTGAACAAGATAACAATAGTATCTTCTGGGTATCTGGGTAGTTTGATTTTTCATTGGCAGTGGACTTTTCTTCTCCTGCCAGTTTAACTTTGTTTTTTCTGACACTGAATTTGCTTCATTTATTACTTCTTCACCTGTTGCATATTCTAAATTTGCATATTGGATTGTAAGAACACTTATTCAGCCTCAGCTCTTTTCTACATGGGAGTTGTTTACTTCCTTCCTGGGTTGATATTTATTTAATTTTATACTGTAACGCATTCACTAAACTGGTTGCAGACGGCTTAGCCTGCATGCATTATAGTGGCGGATTATCATAACAGCTTATTGCGGTCATTAACAAGCTTTCTAGCAGTCTCTGATTGGCCCAGGTTGTTTAAGGCCCCTCCTATGAGTGGGGCCTTATGCGTCTGGGCCAATCAGAGTCCTGGGCCCCTCCCCTGATGCAGGATGGGCTCTTATTGACCCAGATTGGCTCTGATTGGCCATCTCTTCTGCTGCCGGTGGGTGTTTCTTGGTAGCAGGAGAGATTGGGCATTGGAAATTTATTTACAGGTCACTCTTTGGCTCTGATATCCTAGAAGAGAGTTGCTTTTTTTCTAGGGTTTAATATAGAAGGCCTTTCACTCTGATCTTATGTTTTTCTTTCTTAACAAAGTTCTGTTTTGTGATTTTTAATACTACTGCTATTATTAATCATTTCTATAACGCTACTACACATATGCAGTGCTGTATATCAAAACATGGAAGAGAGATTCCCTGCTCAAAAGAGCTTGCAATCTAGTCAAGACAGACAAATTGGAAAAGAAGGTGCATCTATACATAATGCTCGGGTGGGGAGAATTACAGAGGGAATGATAAGACAGATAATGGTGCTCAGCAAGTAGGGTGGAGTTTGGAACTGAAAGCATCTTCAAAGAAGTGAGTTTTGAGTCTGGATTTGAATACTGCCAGAGACGGAGCTTGACATACCAACTCAGGCAGTTTGTTCAAGGCATATGGTGCAGCAAAGTAGAAGGGATGGAGTTTGGAGTTGGCCGAAGAGGAGAAGGGTACAGATAAGAGAGACTTATGAGACTGATGAGCGGGGTGCTTGGGGAGAGGAAAGATACTGAGTTGCTGCGGAGTAAATCCACTTGTAGGTCAGTAACAGGAGTTTGAATTGTATGCGGAAACGGATAGGGGGGCCAATAAAGTGAGTTGAGGAGAGGGGTAATGTGGGCATAGCAACATTGACGGAATATAAGGCATGCAGCAGCGTTCTGAACAGATTGAAGGGGAGAGAGATGGTTTAGCGGAAGGCCAATAAGAAGTGGGTTGCAGTAGTCTAGGTGAGAGGTGATGAGGTTATGGATGAGGGTCTTGGCAGTGCACTCAGAGAGGAAGGGCCTGATTTTAGCAATATTGTAGAGAAAGAAATGACAGATTTTGTCAGTCTGTTGGATATGTGAAGAGAGGGCAAGAGATGAGTCAAAGATTACCCCAAGGTTACGAGACAATGAGACAGGGATGATGAGGGTATTGTTCACAGAAATAGAGAGCGGGGGGGAAGAGGAGAGACAGATTTAGGTGGAAAGATAAGGAGCTCAGTCTTGGCCATGTTTAATTTTAGACGGTGGTGAGACATCCAGGTAGCAATGTCAGACAAAGCAGGCTTTGGATAAAAGCAGAATAGAAATAATAAACTATAACTTATAGGTTCTGGACTGATCTGGTAAGGATTCTAAAGAAGGAAAATTTATATCTTACCTGTTAATTTTTTTCTTTAGTCCTACTAGACCGGTCCAGAAGCCCACCATAGTACATCTCCTTTGATTCAGTCATTCTGCCATTTATATACAGTATAGCTTTTCTTTTGTTCCAGGTATAAGTTCTGATTTTTGCATGATTAATTTTTTCCATAAATATGACCTTCTGCTATCAATTATTACTACTATTCTGATTTTACTACATTATCATTGCCCAATAGCTCAGCATTCTACTGTTTCATTGTAATATGCTAGCTTCTCTACATTTATTCCAACCAATAATGAGCTGTTTTGTGCTGCCTTTATTATTATTACCTTAAGCCAACAGGTTAAATTTCAATGATGAAGATGTGATTATGCTAGTTTAACTACATCATGTATAACTATTCAATCTAAAGAGAGATTGCATGTTTTATCAGACAAAATGCTGAACATCTATGCCTGTACAGTACCCTTAAAGGGTAAATCACATGGAACTATTTGCTTTCTTTGTTTATATCCATTTGTCAATGAGCACAACACTCAAAGCTTCTGGCCTGGTCTGGTAGGACTAAAGGAAAGAAAATTAACAGGTAAGATATAATTTTTTCATAATATACACAACTGAACCTCAAAAGCTATTAATGTACTATATACACATCAACATGTTGTTCCTAGGGTAATATCTCAAGTGGTTTAGCTGTTGAACAGTAGCTAAACCATGTAAGTATTTTAATTTGTAGTTAGACTAATTAGCTCTAACAACTGTGCTTGCTTTACACCTCTTTAGCCAATTGCTATTCAAAGCTTGCATATTTGCTTGAATTTAGCTCTTGCCTGTTCACTTATTTAAACAATGCATAGAGTGAGCGTGTAGAGAAGAAGCTTTAGGGCAATTGGGCACATGGAATGCTCTGGTGTTTTGACATATTGGGGGATTCTAGAGGTTTAGGGGCACAGTGAGATATATTAGTGGGTTTAGGAGCACAATGGGGTGTATTTTTGGGTTAAGATGTTGATTGAATACATTAGTGATTTTAGGGGATCATGGAGCATTGGTGGGTTTTCTTAACCCCAGAGATTAATGTTGGGGTACATTACTGAGTAAGGGAATTAGTGGTGGGTATACTAGAGGGCATTAAAAGATATGCTAAATAAGATACTTGTGACACCTCTGACTTGAAGATTCCAAGAAAGTGTCTTGCTGGTTCAAGGGTCTTAGGCTGAACCAGAGAACCTCCAGCTCTTAAAATTTAAAAATTAGTTGTAAAATGAGTGTTCTTTTTAAGGGTCTCTTTTACAAAATTACGGTAGTGATGCTGCTGTGGTAAATGCACCGAAGCCCATAGGGTATATTTACTGTGGATTTACTGTGGGTATCCATGGTAACCTGTTCCCATGTCTTTCTCTGACTGGGTTTGATTCCCATCTGCAGATCCTTGTGACTCTAGCCAAATTACCCAAAACTCCATTGCCCCAGATACAAAATATGTGCCTATACATACAGTAATATGCAAACCACTTTGATTGTAACCATAGAAGGCAGTATGTCAAGTCCCATTCCCCTTCCCTATATAAGAAAAATAGTTGATTTAATTAAATTATTATTTTCTGTATTATTTAGGAAATTGTAACACTATGTACTGTATGCATCTCGGCCACTTTTTAACTCCCTGCTGAAGCCTTTTGAGGTCAGCCATCTTGGATCAAAGATGCCTTTTGAAGAACTGTTTGGCTTTCGTGGGCCCCGATTCACTAAAGTCAGCGATCGTCACTAAACCTGTTTTCACAAGTTTAGCAACGATTGCTGCTAACTGACCCGATTTACAAAACAGGCCACCGCATCTTTTCTCCCTCGATCGCCCATTTTCCAATCCGGACATGCAAATTTGTAAAACCCCATGCAAAATAGCCAAGTGACTGATTCACTAACATTTGCTTGGCTATTTTGCATCCGATTTTACGGTCCTAAAACCCGACTGCTGTAGACCAGTCAGTAACTGTGTTACTGATAGATATGCCTGGGTTGTGGGTTGGTTTTTTTCATTTTTTTTAAATGGCACTGATATATTTTGCGTGTATTACACAAGCAAAATATCTGCTCAATAAAAAAAAAAAAAAAGATAAAAAGCCCCCCATCCCGACAAATCACCCCCTCCCCAAACAAAAACAAAAAAATGGCAGAAGGGATGCCCAATCCCTCCTGCCATCAGGCCTCGCCTTGTGTCGGGTCTCCACCGCCGTTGCCCTCCCCCTCCCTGTACCTTTAAGTTGGGAGCAGGAGGGGTGCTCAATCCCTCCTGCTCCTCCGCCAGCTGGCGTCAGCAATGCGGGCCTTAGGCCCTGCCCCATTACATCATGTGATGCACCTTAGGAGGGGCCTGAGGAGTCTGAGCCAATCAGAGATGTCCCTAGGCAGGAGCCTAAGGAAGTCCCTGATTGGCCAAAACAATGGCAGTCACCTTGGGCAGCAGCTTCTGGGAGGGAGCAGCAAAAGCAGCTGCAGTGAAAGCAATATGGCCTGACAACCACACAAACTCAAAAAAACAAGAGGAGGTACTTTCACCATCAGGGGGATGGGCGGTTTTCAAATAGCCCATTTATCTTGATTATTCTGGGAGGAGTAATGTTGGGGTGATTATGATTGTTGGGGGGAAGGGGTGCTACAAAGGGCCTAAAAGTTAATTGGAGATGGGGGCACAAAGTTGGAGGTTTGCCTAGGGTGCCTAATGCCTTTGCAGTTACCCTGGGTTGCAGAGTTGTGTACCTCTATCTTTTTTTTTTCTTTTAGTGATGGTCTATCTGTCAAGGGAGCCCCCTTCAAATTTATGCTTGCTTTGAGACTTCAAATCTTTAAATGTTATTGTTGCAATGCACCACCCAAGCTTACTTTTGGTAGTAAATGGTTTCCGCAGAAAGAATATGTTCTTAGAAGGTCAATGTGCTTTTCTTACCTGAAATGTGATAGGGGAAATGAACTTATTAGGTGTGTAATGCATTTTAGTGTCACTTATTTGGATGCATTTTTCAAATGAAGGAAAACTCCAGAATGAGAGTGCATAGTAGAAAGTTGAGGTTATAGGCTCAGGAGTAATCTATGGAAATACATTTTTACAGAACGAGTGGTAGATGGCCGTGGTTGTCAGGCTGCATTGCTACGACTGCAGCTGCTTTTGCAGCCCCCTTCCAGAAGCTACTACCCAAGGTGACTGCCTATTCTTGCCTAATAGTTGGGCTGATCCTGCTTAAGTAGGGACAACAACTAACAGTTTTCTCTTTTTTAAGAGAAAAAGTTTCCCAGTGAAAGTGGTGGAGACAAAGACTGTTTGAATTTCAAACTCCTGCTGACCTCCTTCCACTACAACACTCATGGCTAACTCTCTCAGCTCCTACTCTCCATAGAAACATAGAAACATAGAAGATGACGGCAGAAAAGGGCTACAGCCCATCAAGTCTGCCCACTCTGCTTACCCACCCCCTGTCTATGCCCTAATGACCCAATTTCCGTATTTTGACACTTGTAGGGATCCCACATGGGTATCCCATTTATTCTTAAATTCTGGCACGCTGTCTGCCTCAATCACCTGCACTGGAAGCTTGTTCCAATGATCAACCACTCTCTCTGTGAAGAAATACTTTCTGGTGTCGCCATGAAATTTTCCGCCCCTGAGTTTGAGCGGGGGCCCTCTTGTGGCCGAGGGTCCTTTGAGAAAGAAAATATCATCTTCCACTTCGACACGTCCCTTGAGGTACTTAAATGTTTCGATCATGTCTCCCCTCTCCCTACGTTCCTCGAGAGTGTAGAGCTGCAATTTGTTCAGTCTCTCTTCATACGAGAGACCCTTGAGCCCTGAGATCATCCTGGTAGCCGTCCGCTGAACTGATTCAATTCTGCGCACATCTTTACTGTAATGTGGCCTCCAGAATTGCACACAGTACTCCAGATGAGGTCTCACCATGGCCCTGTACAACGGCATTATGACTTCAGGCTTTCGGCTAACGAAACTTCTATTGATACAACCCAATATCTGCCTTGCCTTAGATGAAGCCTTCTCCACTTGATTGGCAGTTTTCATGTCTGCACTGATGATTACTCCTAAATCTCGTTCTGCTGAAGTCCTAGTTAAAGTTTCTCCGTTCAAGAAGTACGTCTTGCATGGATTTCCGCTTCCGAGGTGCATGACCTTACATTTCTTAGCATTGAAACCTAGCTGCCAGATTGAAGACCAACTTTCCAATGTAAGCAGGTCCTGCGCCATATAATTCTGTAAACTGCATTCACTTATTATATTACATAGTTTGGCGTCATCGGCGAATAGTGTTATTTTACCTTGAAGCCCTTGAGTCAGATCCCCTATGAATATGTTGAAAAGGAGTGGATCCAGGACCGAGCCCTATCTCTTTGCCACACTGAGCTCTCAACTCAAAGTGCCATCACCTCCAATCCCTCTATTACTTCCTCCCACCCCAGACTATGACTGAGTACTTCTATGACAAGGTTCACAAGATTAACCTTGAGTTCTCAATCAAGCCACCTCCACCTCTTCCTTCCCCAACCCATTCTGTCAACCTTCCTTCAGACCATGCTGCCTTTTCTTCCTTTCCTGAAATCACTGAAGCGAAAATTGCACATTTTCTTTCCTCTTCCAAACTCACTACCTGCTCCTTTGATCCAATTCCCATCTACTCAGCAATATCTCTCCTACTGTCATCCTTTCTATCTGTCACATCCTCGATCTATCACTTTCCACTGGGTAATTCCATATCAACTGGTCCAACTTCAAGGAGGGTCCCCACTTAACATCTTTGACAGGTACAAAAAAAGTGGCCCAAATAAAAGGGCCCCTAACTCTGGACATATTTGAAACCATTGCCACAAAACTTTATCTTCATTAGAGGTCCCTGAAAAAATATAATCAATTTCTGAGATAGTTGAATGAGGACCTCTGGACCACTTGACTTGGAATGACCCCACTGCAACTGTCCATGATGTCTTCAAACATGCCACAATTACATACCTCTTCAAGATCCTACTTGCCCCATTTCTCGCCTCCATTTCTTATCTAAGCTACTTGATACCACTGTTGCTTTGACTTTTTGTCACCACTAGCTATTCTTGACCCACTTCAATCAGCTTTCTCCCTCTGAACTCTATGGAAACTTCTCTTGGTAAAGTCTCCAATGACCTGTTCCTGGCCAGATCCAAAGGCCTCTATTCTATCCTCATCCTTCTTGATCTATCTGCTGTTTTTGACAATGTAGACTACCACCTTTTCCTTGATACGTTGTCCTCGCTTGGATTTCAGGGCTCTGTTCTTTCTTGGTTCTCTTCTTATCTCTCACATCTCCTCCACTGCTATCCCACTATCAGTCTGGGTACCCCAGGGCTCAGTCCTGGGATCTCTTCTTTACTCCATCTATACTCATTCTCTTCATGCTCTGATCTCTTCCCATAGTTTTCAGTAGCACCTCCATACTGATGATGCCCAGATCTACCTCTCTACACCAGATATCTACAGGCATTCAGGGCCGATTCTCAGTCTGCCTGTTCGACAATGCTGCCTGGATGTCTCAACCTCATTTAAAACCAAACATGGCCAAGACTGAACTACTTATCTTTCCACCTAAACCTATTGTTTCTCTCCCCCCATTTTCTATCTCAGTGGATAATACTCTCATCTTCCCTGTCTCATCAGCTTGCAACCTTGGGGTCATCTTTGATTCCTCTCTCTCTTTGTCTGCATAAATCCAACAGACCACTAAAGCTTGTCATTTCTTTCTCTATAATATCACCAAAATCCAACCATTCCTCTTTGAGTACACTACCATAACTCTTATCCACACCCTCTTCTTGCCTAGACTACTGCAACTTGCTTCTCACAGGTCTTCCATGTAACCATCACTCTCCCCTTCAGTCCATTCAAGATTCTACTGCACAACTTATATTCCACCAGTCACTATGCTTGCGTCACTCCTCTCCTCCCTCTCCATTTTCTCATACAGCTCAAACTCCTCTTATTGACTTACAAGTGCATTCACTCTGCAGCTCCTCAATATTTCTCCTCTCGTATCTATCCCTATACTCCTCCCCGAGAACTCCATTCATTAAGTAAGTCTCTTATCTGTATCCTTCTCCTCTACTGCCAACTCCAGAGTACATCCTTTCTGTCTTGTTGCACCATACGCCTGGAACAAACTCAGTCTTCGGCAATATTCAAATCTAGGCTAAAAGCCCACTTCTTGGAGGTATCTTTTAACTCCTAACTCCCACTCACTTGTAAACCACACATGCCTGTTTTATTATTCCCTCTCTGAGAAATTCCCTAACCCCCTACTTGACCTTTTTGTCAGATTAGATTGTAAGCTCTACTGAGAAGGGACTGTCTCTTGAATGTACAGTGCTGCATACATCTAGCAGCACTATAGAAATGATGTAGTAGTGCATTCAAGAAAGCATGGAACAGGCACATGGGATTCTTAGGGCGAAGAGGAGATAGTGGGTGCTATGGATGGGCAGACTGGATGGGCCATTTGGCCTTAATCTGCTGTCATATTTCTATGTTTCTATCATGTTATGGGGCTGTAGAAATACAAGAAATAATAGCATCTTGTGAGAAGCCCTTTCAGCATCTTCCTGCATGTACTGGACTCTGAACCACTGTGCAGAACAGAATGCTTTGGAATCATGTGGACGTCTTCATTCAGCAAGTTTCCACATGAGTGATTTTTTGTTTGTTTGTTTCTCTACCAGTGCATACATCGTGATGTAAAACCAGAAAATATTCTGATAACAAAACATTCTGTCATTAAGCTTTGCGACTTCGGATTCGCTCGGATACTAAGTAAGTGATACTTTTTATGTTTTATGAGGTTTATAACATCCTGTAAAAAAAGTGTAAAACAATGTGAGTTTATTAAAACAATGCGTTGATTTATAATAGGTTATGAAAAAAACATTTCAGCAGGTTCCCAGATGTTCTCTTACAAACTAACTGTGTCTTGACATGAGTTACCAGAGAGCATCACATGGGTAACTCTGCATTGGAGAAATGGAAACTGACAGCTGATGAAAAGTGCCCTTACTCGGGTCCCTGAAAGTTCTGCTGATGTCCATTTCATTGGGTTTCTTATGGTTATACAGAGGTCACTAGAACCCAAGACTTCCGACAGCAGATGCAGAGCAGAAGATCCTGCCTGTTTCCTTTCTTACTTCAGTACTGCAGGGCCCACCCACAGGCCGATGATCAGAACCTAATGCCGGTGTTATATGTAATTAACGCCGGACTAGTGCTGGCGCTAGAATGTGCACAGAGGACGCGAGCGCAGGAACCAGCGTGGGCATTGAAAATCAGTGTAAATAGCATGTAAATGCAGTCAGACATAGCCATTCCCTCCCAATGCTCAGAAATAGCACCCTTCCAGAAACTGCCCTACCGCAGGACACCCAATGCCATTTATGCACGTACCATGCATTAGCTGCAAAACTGTCACATGGTGAATGCAAAACCTGGGTAGTAAATGTAGAGGGCCTGCCCAGCATTTGGCTTGTATTTACCACACAATCCACAGACACTGTATAACGTGGGAGCACAAGAGCTACTTGCCACAACATGTAACCTGGTGCAGGCACACTCCAAAATATATTTATTTCATTTGTTTTCTATCCTGTTTTCCCCAAAGAGCTCAGAATGGGTTACAGGTTAAACATACATAATATATAGTTAACAGATTACGATTTGCACTGGATTTGCTATAATTACAGTACAAGTTTATGATACAAGATGTTATCTTAACTACAGTGGCGTACCAAGGGGCGGGGCGGGGGGGAGGTCTGCCCCGGGTGCACGCTCCAAGGGGGTGCACAGCCGGCCAGATCCGGAACCTCCCACGCTGCTGCAAACGGCACCTCAGCGCGGCTGCCGTACTTAGAGCAGAGTCGGCAGCCGTGCTGAAGTGAACGAAGATTCCGCGATGACTGCGCCGTCTACCGCCTCTGTTCCGGAAGAGGTAAGTGATGTCGGGGGGGGGGGGGTGGGTGGACCGGCAGCCGCAGTCATCACGGGATCTTGCTGCAACTAACTGCATCTGCCGGCCCAACCCCCTCCGACGTCACTTACCTCTTCCATCCGGAGCAGAAGCAGTCATCGTGGGACCTTTGGGATGGAGAAAGAAAGGAGCATAGTAGGGTGATGAAAGGAGGTCAGGGTGGCATGGAATCATGCTGAAGGATGACAAAGGGGGGTCAGGGTGGTATGGAATCATGGTGAAGGGTTACAAAAGGGATCAGGGTGGTATGGAAGGGTGTGGAGGGTGACAAAGGGGGTCAGGGTGGTATGGAATCATGGTGAAGAGTAAGAACGGGAGTCAGGGTGGTATGGAAGTGTGGTGGAGGGAAAGGGGCAGATGCTGATGGAATTGCAGGGAAAGAGACATAAGGGGGAAGGATACTGTATGGAACTGGGTTGGAGGGAGAGAAAGGGGGCAGATGCTGATGAAGGTGGGGGAAGGAAAAGGAGAGAGTGAAATGCCAGACCATATGGGTGTGGGAGAGTGAAGGGAAGAAGAGGAGAGATGCCAGACCATTGGAGGAGGGAAGGGAGGAAGATGGATGTCAGACTAATGGGGGTGAAGGGAGAAATGGAAGAGAGATGCATAAAGTTTCTAGGACAGAAATAGAAAAAGAGAAGATATCATATAGAAGGGGCAGAGAGAGGGTAGACAGTGGATGAAAGGAAGAGAGTGACAAAAAGATGAGGAAAGCAGAAACCAGAGAAGACAAGGTAGAAAAAAATTCCATTTATTTATTTTTTTTTTGCTTTAGGTGAGATGCATCGCTGTTTCTGTGATGTTGCATTGTATGCAGAGTCCAGCTTCTTGGTGCTTCAGTTTAACCTTTGTCTTCGTATTTTTATTCTATCTCCCCATTTACAAAACTGTAGAGCGTTTTTTAGCATTGGCATCTGAGCTGTTATCACCGTGGCTAAAAACCACACTACAGTTTTATAAAAGGGGGAGGAGTTAGTTTGTGATTACATGCTAGGCGAAGGTGTTTTCTGTATTCTGTGTGTTCGAAAAGACATGGTGTTCTGTTAGGATTGACTGTGTAGGATTGATCTGTACTAGTCTGGCTTGTTTAGTTTTACAATGGGTTTATTGATGTACTGCTCACTGCAGTATGTAAGATGCTGCCTTTTCCAAGATATTCATGTGTGACGTGTGGATTGTTACTAAAAATCATGTTTTTCATACAGATGGGAGGGGGGGGGTCAAAAAAAGATGGGCCCCGGGTTGGTACGCCACTGCTTAACTATAAGACATCTCTCCCATTTCTGATCTCCCCCTTCCATATAAGGAAGGGGGGGGAGATGTCATGGGGAGAGGAATTGGAAAAGGGGATTGTCTTTTGATATGGAAGGATGACCCCCCCCCCCCCTAGTGGTAGTATCATGAAACTGCTGCTAAGGGTCATTGGCATCATTGTGGATCCCAGCACAGTGCTCTAATTCTCCTGGTATTCTACAAAACACTCTACCAAATACAGAGTCTTTTGCAAAATAAGGATGAGCAGGAGTACACATGTACTTCCGGCACATATAGCAGGAGCAAGCAGCTTCCACATAGAAGTGATGATTTCACAACTTCCATTTGTAAGTGGTGCCGCTTCCACATATCCAAATATAGCTGTACCAGTTTACAAACCTATGGATGTATGTGCTGCCAGTTAATAGTAAGGCTACAAGGGTTGTTGGTTTTTTTTTCTCTTCAATTATAGAGGAAGAAAGAAACATTGGGGATTAAAAATTACTTCTTTTATCTCTCATGTAAAGCACTGGCCCAAAAAATAAGCACTTTAAAAAAAAAATCTGTGCATGTCTTTAAGCTGGTGTACAACCTGATGGGGAAATTTTTTCCAATAAATGTGTGTTCTGCTTTTAAAATGGGGGATCCACATGCAGATTTTTGTCGTGCCCATGGCAAGCCTAAACCTTACCCCTTTGAAATCTCTGACCCATGTTAACATTCATTGATTAATGTAATGTAATGTAATTTATTTCTTATATACCGCTACATCCGTTAGGTTCTAAGCGGTTTGAAGAAAGTATACATTAAGATTATAAATGAGAAGTAAGAAGGTACTTAAAAAATTCCCTTACTGTCCCGAAGGCTCACAATCTAACTAAAGTACCTGGAAATTAATAAAGAAGAGAAAATAAAGATGGTTGAAAAAAGAAAAATTCTATGTGAACTTATAGGATGGAAATTAAACTGACAGTGAAGAACTGTATGAATAATACATATGTCCCTATTATTTAAAAAGGTACAGTAAATATACTGTTTCAAAGCTATGTACCATTCTGCTTTATAAATCTTTACCTACAGCAGTTGAAGCATGCTCCCAAATTAGTTAGAAGAGGTGTGCTATTTAAGGGGCCATTTTTTAAACTATCTAGGGAGCTTTTGTTAGCAAATCTATTCTTTAATTTTCAGAAGGAAAACCCAGACTATTTAGGCCTGGCAATAACAAACGTATCCACAGGCACTGTATACACAGAAATTTCAAAATGAAATCCCTATGCACAGTTTACCTTTCCATCTTTAAAAGCTTCAGGCAAATCCACACATATTATGAACCAGCGTGCATGCTTCTGGCCACTGAGAAAAGGAAAAATTAATGAGTAGTCATTCTATATTCCACATAATTTTTTTATGTTTAAGCAGGTTAGAGATTTTTTTAAATAAATAAAATAAGTTATATTCCTTGTGGAAACAGATGCTTTCTGAAATCACCATTTACACGTGTCTGCAGTCTACATATGTCAATGCTGCTATTTGCATGTGGAGGGGCTTCTAAAACCACCCTCCCAAATTTGCTTACTATTCTTATAGGGAAATTTCATAAGAGGGCATCTAGGCAGGGAAGCACATATTTACCCACATGCCTCTCTAAAATTTCCTCATGTTTGTGATGGGAGGAATCGGTGCTTATGTAGGTATTTTATAAACTAAAATCCTAAGTGCTGGTTCTGCCCCTCCCCATTCCCACTATTCTCCATCCCCAGATGAAGGGGGATAGAGAGTTGGGCAGCACAGATGACAGGACTGCAGTCATTTGACATGCCTATATGAAGAGTGTTCTCTATGTACGCACCTACATACCATGCCATTGGCTATGCAGGTGGGTGTTCACCTGGTCAGAGCATGAGCAGGGCATATAATTGCAGCCATAAATTATAACGTTTTATAATTTACAGATGTTCACTTGCAATCTGGGTGTGAGCATTTACACCAGCTCTGCGTCTGGTGGAAGTGTTTGCACCTTAAACATAGCCACATTTTAGCCACGTATTCTGCTATTCCTTAAAGAGATGGTGCCTGCTTTCCTTTATAGAATAGGCTTAAAACAGCGGCTTTCCTGGTGCCTAAAATATTGATGCCCCCTTATAGAATTACCCTCATATTGCATAAAAGTAAGCCCTTTGTTTTCTAAGTGCCTAATTTTATTAATGTATGTGCTGAGAGTATGAAAAGATGATGGCGGAACGTTTGGGGACTAGTAAATCCTTTAATGATGTATGGAGTCCATTGACTAATTTTATTGCATTATAATAAGGGTCATGTTTCTTTCTTTATCATTAGATTTCCTTACACATCCAGGGAGGGTGGGGGAAAGAAAATGTATTTTGAATAGTTAAATTATTTATTTATAATTTGTAATCACATCATATATATTATTATATTACGAATGAAGATATGGATGGGAGAAAATGATTGTTTAATGTAATAATTGTATAGTGAATAGTGTGTTTTGTGCAGTTTTTCTGATTTACCATTTGTATTGCACTATCGAAGTTTGAAGATCAATAAAGATTTTTTAAAAAATGTATATGCTGAGACAGTTTTATTTTAAAAAGTTGGCTACTTGAATGTATCAGACGCTATTCTACACACTGATTAAATTACCCTTTTAGCATGTAAATGACCCCCTTAATGTGTTATGCTTTTAACTTTGTTTCTTTCAATCTGTCATTTACAATATTGCAGAATCATGAACCTTCTTTCCAGTGGCATAGCTACGGGTAGGCCTGGGTAGGCAGAGGCTCACCCATTCAGGGCTCATGGCCACCATGAATGGTCCACAAAAGTGTTCTGTAGTAGCCACTTCACTCTGGTCTCTCGCAAGCCCCCAGATCCAGCATTCCTCACAGTTCCTCCCTCCCTCTCTAATTTACCTCAACATTTTCACTGACACTGCAGCAGCGCACCTCTACTACCAGTGCCAGCCTCACAAGCTTCCCTCTGCCCCACCCTTGCTGATGTCACTTCTATTTCCTGGATGCGCCAGAGTGGAAGGCTGGGAAGCCAGTGTATGCAATGAAAGGGTGTTGCAGCTGCACTGGCAATGAAAATGAGGCAGATGAAGGGGGAGGCTAATGCTGGATTGAGAGGGTGAGAGTAGAGGGAGAGAGATGTAGAACCAAGGAGAAGGGGATTTTTGAAGGCCCACCCAAAATGATAGGTCTGGCTAGGCTTACCACATTTGTTGAAGCAAGAAAGAGGGCACGTGGCCCTGCCCCAGCCCTGCCCTAATCTGCCCCCAGCTCCATCCCCACAAACCTTATCTCATGTTCCCTGAGCTCGGAGCCACGCCTAGAGGGCCTCCAAGCATGCGTGGATGTGATAACTCTCTCCATCTCTCACTCTCATGAACAGAATAGCAAGGAGTCTTTCTGTCTCTTACATGATTGAAGTGCTAAGGTTCACGACAGTCAACAAAATATAGGTTGAACTAAACTAGTTACAGTCTCGCATGATGTCAGCTTCCTAGTCCTTCATTCTGTCATCCTCTTCTGTCAATGTTCTAGCTGGACCTAGTGATTACTACACAGACTATGTGGCTACCAGATGGTATCGAGCTCCTGAGTTACTGGTGGGAGACACACAGTATGGTCCTCCAGTGGATGTCTGGGCAGTAGGTTGTGTCTTTGCAGAGCTGCTATCAGGAGTTCCCTTATGGCCTGGAAAATCAGATGTGGATCAGTTGTACCTGATCAGGAAAACATTAGGTAAGTGTCGGCACAGGGAGGATGCTGTTAGTTTCTTAGCATAAGTGGCTGTCCAGTAGAATAGCAGCCTGTATGAAAATGATTTGAACCACTTTGCCCAAGATATAGCTTCTGTAAAAATGCTAAATTATGCAACTTGAAAGTACATTGGGGTTGGGGGAGGAATGTTTAATTTTTAGGGAATTTTCTTACCAAAGACATTTCTTCTCCTGCACTGGGAATTGTCTTGTATCAAAACACAGTTTGGGAGCTTCTTATGAAGCCAACAAGTGGAGACTTATAAATCCCAAAGTAAGAAATGCAGAAGTTTGAAGGGGCATAATCGTTTACGTTCATTTCGCAAGTCATCCAAAGTTAAAAAGAGCCTAAGACACATTTTTGAAAGAGACGTCCAACTTTTTTTTACTTTTGAAAATCGTCTAATTATACGTCCTGCCAATCTGATCGTCCAAGCCGCTAAAATCGTCCATCTTTATACCACATTTCCATCCAAGTCCAAAATGCCTAGAACAAGCCCTGTTGGATGTGGGAGGGGTCTGCAAAGTGATGGATTGAACACCCAGACATGCCACCTAAATAGTGAGGTACATTACAGGGCACTGCTGTGAACTTCACAAAAAGGGTGCCATGGATTCTCCTTCCTACAACTCCATTATAGGTCATGGTAAGCCCCCCAAACCACCTCCAGAATCCCCTAGACCCACTTATCTACCATCCCAATAGCCCTTATGGCTGCAGGAGCCACTTATATGCTAGTACAAAAGGGTTTTGGGGGTGTATAGGGCAGTGCACATGTTTAAGTATCAATGCAGTGATAACAGTGGCTTATAGGCATGGGTCCTCCTCTCTATGGGTCTCTAACCCACCCCTAAGACGACTTAAGCGGCCTCTGGGCTGGACGACTAGGCTTTCCTATGCCAGGCGGCCAGGTGATGATGGTCTGGAGGCTGAAATTTAAAGTTGTGAATAAAATTTTTATGGGGGGTGGGGGGGTTGGTGATCACTGGGGTAGTGTGTGGGGGTCTGTGTTATGTGTTTGCAGTGCTTATCTGGTGAGTTTAGGTGGTTTTTTGTGACTTAGACCATGTTTTACATGGTCTAAGTCACAACGTCCAAGTTCCGTCGATTCTGGGCTGTATAACTTTCGGTTATACATGCTGTACGACTAAGTCTAAGCCAGCCCAGGTCCCGCCCAACTCCCACCCTCGACACACCTCCCGAAACGCCCCGTTTAGCTTTGGACGTTGAGTGGCATTATGAAGGCCTAGGTCATTTAGAAATACATCCAAAACTTGTTTTTATTTTCGGCACTTGGACGTTTTTGAGAAATGTTCGTCCAAGTGCCGACTTAGGCCGTTTTTTGGATGTTTTTCTCTTTCGATTATGAGCCTCATATTGTCACAACCAGTTCACTTCCACATAATTAAGCTTCCATCAGTCTTTTTTTAAAATATAAATAAAGGCAGAAATGGAAAGGAGAATGACATTTGAACTCTAGCTGTTCTGTGACCCTACTAATCAACAAAGATCTAAATGAACCTCAAGCAATTGAAAGAAGCTGTGGAAAGCAGGGAAGCATGGCGAGAACTGGCCTACAGAGTCGGACACTACTGAATGAATAGTAGTAGGCACAGGGATTAACCAAGTGAATTTTAGCCTGTTTCTGCAGTTTTGCCACAGTTCATAGCAAAATCTCTGTTGAATTAAAAAAAACAAACAAAACTGAAATCGGTCTTTGTTTAAAACGAAATCTGCAGACTGAGGGAATAACAATAGCAAAACAAACTTTAAATCGGATTTCCACCAGTGCCTGCCTGATCTTTATAACGTAGGAAGTCTGCAAATTTGTTTATAAACCAGATTTGAACAGGTTTTTATGTTTCAGCTAATGCAGCAGTTTTGCATTTTCAGCATTCCTCTAAAGCAGAATAAAATGTTAATGGTGGCGCTTTCAAAGTTATTAGAGAGTAGGTTCAAGTGCAGGTGCATTGGGTGGGCAGATGTTTCAGCAGCAGGATGGAATACTGTATAGTGCCTCAGGAGGATTAGAACAAACCAAATTTGCCTTTCTGCATAAAGCTAAATGGACTTGAGAAAGTGAGGGTAACTTGGTTTCACTTTATATTATTTACTTGGTTCTTATTTTATTACTATATGCAAAATAATGTAATTATTGAATGATAGTTCTGTTATCTATATAGATATTAGTGTTATGACTGAATGCAATAATATACTGTTCTTTTATTTATATAACACTGTTCTTGTTTAAAAATCAATAGAAGAATTATAAAAAAAAAAAAAAAAAAGAGAAAGTGAGGGTGATTTTTTTTAAAGATACATGTATTTTAAACTTAGAGGAGCAGCTTCAAAGGTCAAAGATTTACATCAGGCGTGGCTGTTATTCAAACATGAATCAGAGAACAAATTAATATCAAGTTATATTAAATTACCAGACCTCAAATACCCAAGCTACTACTTAAATCGATTTTCATGCCCTTACTGGGGTGGTGGATTCATCATTGGTCTTGATAAAGTGAAATGTGCTATAAATATTTTTTATATTTTTAAATTTCAATTTCATTCAATAAATGTAAAGTGCATTTAGTGCATAAGGTGCTAAAGAAAGGAAGGCACTTATCTTTTGTGCCCAACGGCTGCCCAACCGTTTCACACTCGGTTTCGTCAGGGGCTATGCCTCCTTCTGATCATGCACCAAACCTACAAAACAAAACTTGATCAATATTTCAAAAATGTGAAAATCTTAGCAAAACCTATAATCATTAATTAATGATCCTTTTAATCTTTTATTCAATATATAATACTAGTGTTTAAGCCCATTACATTTGTTACAGTAACGGGTGCTAGAGTAGCCCCACCTATACCCAGAAGCCACCCATGCCCCGCCTGTACCATGGCTGGATCGTGCCTCCCACTGATCCCAGTCCCACCACCTCACCTTTCACCATTTCCTTAGTCCTCTGTACCCTTTTGACCCTCATCACGCCCTTTCCCTCTCTCACACCTCTACCATCTCTCTCTGACCCTGTTTCACCTCTTTTGCCTGTCCTTCCCCAAGGCCATATGTCTTTCTTCTGCCCCCTCCATCCTTCCTAAAGTCCCGTGTCCAGTAGCACCCCTTCCCTGCTCCCCCCTGTCCAGGAGTAACAGCATCCATAATCCAGCAGTTCACAATCAACACAATAAGCATCAGTGCTGTTCCCTTCCGACGCGAACAAACTGCTTAGCTGAAATACCCAAATACAATCCTTTCACCCTTTTTTAAATATCCATTCTATTCACGATTTTCACCAATTGCTATATATGTACCCTCCCCCCACCTCAAATCCACTGCATTCATGTTTGCCACTACCAACTCCCCCTTTTTTTCCCCTTAGGAACCTTTCATTCATGGCGCCACAGCCTACTCTCCACTGTGGCTAGCGCATGTCCGCATACCGTATCCATTGAAACCTGCTCCCTCCTTCCCTCCATCATGTCCACACTTGCCGGCCCGTTTCCTACCATCGTGCCCAGCAGTCCGCTCCCGTGGCGACCCTTAGGTTAAACACCAGTGCCCTAACTGAGGTATGTAATTGTGAATGGAGGCTCATCACATTACACCCCAGTGGAGGCTGGCTCCAGTTGAGCTAGGAAACCTGTAGAAAGTAAGAGTGTTTCCTATTCTGAAAGTACCAGAAGAGCTAAACCACCTTCACCACTACCACAAGTTGGCCCTGATTCCTTTTACAGGAGCCTACATCACCTTCACGTGTCTACACCTTGGTTCATTCTGATCTGTGTGATATATGAACATAAGAATTGACGCTGCTGGGCCAGACCAGTGGTCCATCGTGCCCAGCAGTCTGCTCACATGGCGGTGCCTAGGTCAAAGACCAGTGCTCTAAATGAGCCCGGCCTCACCTGCGTACTTTCCAGTTGAGCAGGAACTTGTCCAACTTTGTCTTGAATCTCTGGAGGGTGTTTTCTCCTATAACAGCCTCCAGAAGAGCGTTCCAGTTTTCTACCACTCTCTGGGTGAAGAAGAACTTCCTTACGTTTGTACGGAATCTATACCCTTTTAACTTTAGAGAGTGCCCTCTCGTTCTCCCTACCTTGGAGAGGGTGAACAACCTGTCTTTACTACCAAGTCTATTCCCTTCATTATCTTGAATGTTTCGATCATGTCCCCTCTGTCTCCTCTTTTCAAGGGAGAAGAGGCCCATTTTCTCTAATCTCTCATTGTACGGCAAGTTTGGATAAATTTCTAAAAGAGAAGTTCATAGGCCATTATTGAGATAGCTTGGGGAAATCCACTGCTTATTCCTAGGACAAGCAACATAAAATCTGTTTTACTACTTGGGATCTAGCTAGATACTTGGGACCTGGGTTGACCACTGTTAGAAACAGGATACTGAGCTTGATGAATCTTTGGTCTGTCCCAGTTTGGCAATTCTTGAAATCTCCATCTCCTCCCTCCAAATCTAACTTTTTCCTTGTCCCAAACTAGGATTTAAGCAAAGTTATTGGTTACATTGTTATTACCATATCATTCATACTGCCAGGTAATGTGTCCAGTGGATGTGCAAAACATTTAATTGACTTGCCCTTGTTTTTTTTTTCTCAATTTGAAGGGGATCTGATTCCCCGACACCAGCAGGTATTTAGCAGCAATCAGTTCTTCAGTGGAGTGAGCATCCCGGATCCAGAAAACAAGGTGAGTTTAAGCACCCTTCCTATAACTACTAAGTAGTAGATTTAAAATAAACTAGAGGAAATATTTCTTAATTCAACATGTATGTTTATTAAAATCTTTCTATACCGCATATACAACCAAAAAAGGATCAAAGCGGTTTACAATATAACTTAATCAAATATATGAAAGAAACCCCATTTAAATAGAAAAGAAAGAAGAAAAAGAGCAAGAAAAAGAAAATTAAACTCTGGAGTTTGTTGCCAGAGAATGTGGTAAAAGCAGTTACCTTAGCAGGGTTTAAAAAAAGATTTGGATAATTAAAAAAAAAAAAAAAGTCCATAAGCTATTATTAAACTGGACTTGGGAAAAATCCATTGCGTATTCCTAGAATAAGCAGCATAAAATCTGGGGGGGAGGGGGCTCTTTTGGGATGTCGCCAGGTACTTGTGACTTAGGTTAGCTACTTGTATTGCCCATGTATTTATCTAGCAAGGGTATATAGAAGTCACCTCCACCAAAGCTCCAGAGTAATAAGATACTTTATTGAATATACATCAAATAATACGTCAGATAATACCAAGCAATGCAGACAGACATCAGATAATATACAAGAAATGATCAATAAACAAAGTACTTCACCATGATTGGCACGCCCCCCTTCCAATTCTGATTGGGAATCTAATCGATCAAGGGAAGAGACCCAACCCACAGTTCCCATGGCCGCAGCAAGATTCAAAGCCTAGTCTGTGACTCTCAGTTTTTTATAGCACAGAAAGTGCTGAATACCAGGCTGTCTCTTTCTCACAGACACTGCTGCTTCTGCAGTAACAACAGGTGTCTCCTTTATCTCCTAACTCTCACAGATGGAATGTTCACCGCTGCTCGAACCTTCCCTTATCCTTGTAGCATGAGAGCCCTTCCTCGGCAAGACATGAAACAGTATAAAATATATAATAGAGAATGACACGGTGACAAAATTCATCACCGTTCCCGTCCCCGCGGATAACCGCGGGAAACCATCTTCATGTCATTCTTTAAGGAGAGAGGGAAGAATCAGAGTATGAATGGCCACAACCACTGACCCACAAGCTTTGCTTTGAAGAATGCTGGTGTAGAAGGATTGAAGTTGAGATAGACACTACAGAATGACAGTCTCTGGCATCCAGAGCAGATATTGTGATGTCATAATGCCTCATTCCACCAGTGCCTAAGAGCCAATCACATCAGTGATGTCACAATGGCTTCATTATCCTTGGCTCACATAAGAATCAGAGTATGAATGGCCACAACTACTGACCCGCAAGCTTTGCTTTGAAGAACGCTGGTGTAGAAGGACTGAGGTTGAAATAGACACTAGAAAATGACATGGGATTATTTCCCGCGGTTATCCGCGGGGACAGGGACGGTGATGAATTTTATCACCGTGTCATTCTCTAATATATAACACAAGCTGATAACGACTTGCTCTCATGAAAGTAAGCTGTAAGGCTGCCTAATTAAAGCAAGGTGAATGCAGCTGAAAAAGCAAGCAGACATGAAGATTCACACCTAATAGCCAAAGTGACCACTTGCCATGCCCTGGCCAGCCATGGGCATAACACTACTGTAAGACCTTCGATCTCTCCCAGTATGGCAACTCTTATGTAGTTTCCCTTGAGCAAATGCCCCATTTGAATTCATGGCTGGTCATTCTATATTCCATGTGTCTTAATCAACTAAGCTCCTCTTTTATCAAGCTGCGCTAGAGATTTTTAGTGCGGGCTGGTGAGGTAAGTGCTCCAACGCTCACAGTAGTTCTAAGAGCATCAGAGCATTTACTTCACTGGCCTGTGCTTAAACATTTAGCACAACTTAATAAAAGCCAGCATTAATGCAGAAACATAAAAGCTATCATGTTCCTATTAATCTAGGGTTATGATATGGCTCCAGAAAAAGGAGGACGAATTGAGACATCCGGGTTTTACTCCTATTGAAAGCAAGGGAAGTAAAACCCGGATGCCTCAATCCATACTCCTTTTTCTGCAGCCATATGGTAACCCTAGATTATCATCACCACTAGTGAATAGAATTCTGGTTCAGTGGCCATTTATTGCCTTCTAATGCAAGCCAAACCTGTAGGAGAATATAGCAAATCTCCACTGTCTGAATTGTTCTCTCATTGCAAACTCCCATACTCTGTGCTGCAGTCTTTAGTAGTAATCGTGGGATGTCAGGAAATCCCTTAATGCAGGTATTATACACGTTGTAAATCTTTGAAAATGTTATCCCGGCTTAACCCTTTCAAGACCAAGGGACATATTTGTCCCATAACTTTAAAATCCTATAAATTTTGATTGGGATAGTCTACAGTTCTAAATTTGATATGTACGGATTCCATATGATACTGCCTTTATGTAAACAAACTGGTTCCGACATTCATTCATTAGCGTCGTTGCCAGATTGACGAGAAGATTCACTTGCCACACTGTCCATAAGCCAGAAGTGTGATTTAAAAAAAAAAAAAATAATGATATTTCACCAAAAAAAATCAATTTTTTGGCATCTGCAAGCCCTTTTTACCATAAAAATGTCGTCAAAACCACAAAAATTGGCCTACGATCCTTATGGTCCTGAAAGGGTTAAACCATGTGTGATCTAGAGCAGTGTTCCCTGTAAGCTGTACCCATGTACACACACACACAAAAAAAAAAAAAAAAATTAGAGAAAGCATTACTCTCAAGGCTAGTTCTCATAAACAGCCTCATCTTTCAATAATTAGAAGCAATTGGGAAAATTCACTCTAACTTTGCCACAACACCTGGAAACTAATGAGTGTGTGATGTGGGTGTATAAAAGAGAAGGCAGTCTAGAATGAAAAAAATTGGTACTGTGTGTGACAAAAAGATACTGCTAAGGAAATGTTTTCATGATACACATGGACATTTTGAAGAACCAGACATAGAAACATAGAAAATGACGGCAGAAAAGGGCTGTAGCCCACCAATTCTGCCCATTGCAATTAGCCTCCCCCCAGAGTTCATTCCCTTAGAGATCCCACATGAGTATCCCATTTCCTCTTAAAATCCGTCACGCTGCTGGCCTCAATCACCTGCAGTGGGAGTCCATTCCAACGCTCCACCACTCTCTCGGTGAAAAAGTACTTCCTGGAGTCGCTATGAAATTTCCCTCCTCTGATTTTCAGGGGATGCCCTCTGGTGGTTGAGGGTCCCATGAGACAGAAGATATTATCTTCTGACTCGATACGTCCCGTGATGTATTTGTACGTTTCAATCATGTCTCCCCGTTCTCTTCTTTCTTCAAGTGAGTACAGCCGCAATTTTTTTAGTCTTTCTTACATGATTTTGACTTCAGAACTGGAACTAGAGAGCTGCACAGCAATGGATAGGGTTACTATATTGTTAAGTCAAAAAAGAGAACACATGACCCCGCACCTGCATCCCGCTAGTCTCACCTCTAAACCATTCCTCCAGCTCAGCCTCTCTCTCTTTCTCCCCAGCCCCCCATCTGAGTTATCCCGAAGTCCCAGTACTAGAGAAGGACACGGTGACAAATTTGTCCCCATCCCCACAGGAACAATTTCCCCCTCCCATCTCCGTGAGTTTTGTCCCTGTCCCATTCCTGTAAGCTCTACCTTAACTGTACAAGCCTCAAACACTTATGATTTTAAAGTGTTTGGGGCTTATGCAGATGAGAATGGAGCTTGCAGGAATGAGACAGGGGCAGGGACAGGAAAAGAACTCGACGGGATAGGAAAATGAGTTTCCACAGGGAAGGGTAAAAATTTGTCCCCGTGTCATTCTCTACCCAATACCTCTTTGGTGCTGCAATCCAGCAGCATTAGCAACATGATCCTGCTGCCTTCGACCTGCCCCAGAAGCTTTCACTCTGCAGCACTTCCTGTTCTGCGAAAGCTTCCGGGGCAGGCCAAAAGCAGCAGGTTCATATTGCTAATACTTCCGGCTGCCCAAAGTTTTGAAATTGCAGTTCCAGAGGAGGTACTGGGGACAGGGGAGATTCAGAGTGCCATACCCAAGTCTGGGGTGGGGGCTGGACTGGAGAGAGTGAGTCCAAATACCCAGACAAACTCTCTCCAGTCTAGGAAACTGTCTGGACACCCAGACAGTCCTCTAAAAAAGAGGACATGTCTAGGTAAATTCAGACATCTGGTAACCTTAGGAATGGGGATTTCTGCAGGTATGGAAAAAGTTGTCATGGGATTCTCACAGACTGTAGTCAAAAACTCTGATGGTCGCAAAATGAGGCTTGGAATGCACTGAGAGAGGCCTTTGGAGTACCAGAATGAGGCTTGGAAGGTACAGAGAGAGGTATTTGGAGTGCCAGAATGGCTTGACTTGGAACACACATTGGTTGAATAATGAATACCATTCAAAAAAACACAGGTGGCAGTTGGGATTGGGAGGAAACAGAGGGCTGCAAGCAAGTAAATAAGAAATAATAGTGTTGACTCCGGTGTGCAAGATTAATTGTGGGCAGAGATAGGTGAAATTTCTGTTCCTATGCAACTCTTTAACTGGAACTGCCGGTGCTTAAGGAGCAGCTATCCAGACACATTAGGCCTACTTGCCTCCTATGTGAGGCTGTACTCATCAGTCCCATGACCAGTCTGTACTACTGAGGTTTTATTCATAGGGTTTCCAGACATGGGAAAACTCAGACATATCCTCTTCTTAGAGGACTGACTGGGTGCCTGGACGGACTTTCCAAAACCCTGTAGTTTGTCCAGATTTTGGAAAGCCCCGACCTCTGGCCAAGTCTGGAGGGCCTCTCAACATGTGTGAATGATGTCACACGCCCTCCAGGTGAGAGAAGAAAGATGAGGATTTGAGGGGGTGGAGCTGTGGATAACAGGGTGGGACTGGAGGCGGAACAAGGTGGAGCTGGATGCAGAACAGGGTGGAGCCATGTGTCTGGGTTTCTACCACAGAAAATCTGGTAACCCTATTCATATAAGTGTTCAACACCTGGGATGTGCTCAAGATCTCCAAATTGTTAACCGAGTTTGTATTTCCCTCTCATCTCTTCACCTTACCATAGGCAATAAATTCAGCCTTTTCTGCCTGGTTTTATTATAGGAGCCACTAGAAGTGAAGTTCCCCAACATCTCTCATCATGCTCTTGGGCTAATGAAGGTAGGAAAATTCCTAAAGCTGCATCTTTGTAATTTCTGCTCTATGCTGTAGTCAACCTTCTGATTTCTGCATTCTTTACAACTCCCCTAGGGTTGTCTTCACATGGATCCTCTTGAAAGACTGACATGCCAGCAACTGCTGGAGCATTCATACTTTGACAGTGTTAGAAAAGAAGGAGAATTTGGAAAAGAGCATGAGAAAATTACTAGGAAACCAGCAAGACCAACTCGAAAACATTTGCCAGGGGTAAGAACTTATAATTAGTGTGCAGGAGGGCTTTTTTTTTTTTTTTCTGCCCTTCTCATGGTCCCTGTAGCACAGGTCCTTATACTGTTTGAGAGCTGAAAGTAGCTCTCCCTCACCTCCTTCACTCTAAGGCTGAATCCCCCAGCCCTACCCTATTCAGCAGGATCACTTCTGCAGTGTCAGTTTACTCCTAGGATCTGAGCATGAGCAAGATCCATGCAAATCTCACTGAAGATCTTTGCTACAACCAGTGGCGTAGTAAGGGTGCCCCTCCCCCACCCCTTTCCCTTTCCCCATACCTTTTTAACTTCTCCGGCGTGAGCAGCATGCCCACGTCGGTATGGGCTCGCCCTTTGATGTCACTTCCTAGGCATGGGTCCTATAAGTGGCGTCAGAGAGAGCACCAAGTGAAAAAGGTACAGGGGAAGACAAGGGGTGTGCAAGCATGGCAAAGACAGGAATGGGGGGGGTCTGTGCCCTTAGGAAGACCCCACTGGCACTGGCCACAGCTAAGTCTATAGCCAATTCTAGTCTCTGTAGCTTTTTCTGGTATATGTTTATAGCATGATTAATGTGGCCATACGTCCTGTTTTGAACGGGACCATCCTGTTTTTAGATCCCCTGTCCTGTTGTCCCCACGCACAGCTTCGGGACACCAAAATGTCCTGTTTTCAGAGACAGCGTCCTGAAGCTGTGCGTGGGGACAACAGGACAGGCGATTGCAGAGAATGGGCTCTCTCCCTGCTTTCCTGCCCACTGCTGCAACTACAGGAAAGGAAGGTCCAGGCGCCAGCCTACAAGCCTTCTCCCCGACGTCAATTCTGATGTCAGAGAGGAAGTTCCAGGCCAGCCAATCGCTACCTGGCTGGCCCAGAACTTCCTCTCCGACATCAGAATTGACGTCAGGGAGAAGGCTTGTGGGCCGGCGCCTGGACCTTCCTTTCCTGCAGTTGCAGCAGTGGGCAGGCGGCGGACCGGATGGGGGTGTTGTGAGAAGAATCGGTGGCAGGCCAGGCTTCGGTACTAGAGGGAGGGAGGCAGACAGACAGGCAGGCTGGTTTTGGCGTGGCAGGGAGGGAGGGAGGCAGGCTGGCTGGCTGGCTTTGGGGGAAGGGTGGGACAAAGGGTGGAAGGAAGGAGAGTGAGGCAGAGAAAGGGGGGGGGGGTGTAGGCAGAAAAAAGACTAGAGAGAGAAAGGTCTGGACCAAAGGGGAAAGACTGGAGGCAGATGCTGGACTATGGGAGGTGCAGATAGATGGGGAGAGACCCTGAGGAAGAACAGAGAGATAGAAGATCATAACAGAGGGAGACCTGGAACAAAGGTGATGGTAGGTACAAAGGAGAACTGACACTGGATCTGGGGATGGTAACAGAGGGAAAAGAGGGAAAAGAGAGAGAGACCTGGGCCCAAAGGGGATGGGGCTAGCTTGTGAAAGAAATGTTGGATGCGAAAGAAAGATTGGATGCACAGTCAGAAGGAAGTGCAACCAGACTCATGAAATTGCCAGACAACAAAGGTAGGAAAAATGATTTTATTTTCAATTGTGATCAAAATATGTCAGTTTTGAGAATTTATATCTGCTGTCTATATTTTACACTATATTTGCCTAGTTTTCTAGTTACTGAGGTGACATTGCATATTTTAATGTCATTTGCCTTGACATTTTTGAAAAATCCCCCAAACTCATAAATGATAATTAACATTTTCTCTGCATACAGTGTGCTTTGTGTTTTTTTAAAATTTTAGGGTTACCATTATAAATTAATAAGATATTGTGTGTACATGAAAAATGAATGGAAGACATTGGGACGGGGCTAGGGCAGGATTGGGGGCGGGACTGAAAGTTAATAATGTCCTGTTTTGATGAAAAAAATAAATGGTCATGTTAAGCATGATGCCTTTTAACTGTGTGATTACTAGACATAACATTACTCTTATGAGTAGACCTGGCTTCAGTTCATGCTCTTCTCCGTATGGAAATGGAGCTGCACTGTACACTGCAGAAGCTAGGACCTGCTTTGTGTGAATAGTCATCTAGGGTAGGGTTACCAGACATCCAGGAAAACCCGGACATGGGTGCCTGGAGGGATTTCCAAAACCCGGCAGTTTGTCCAGGTTTTGCAAGCCTCCGAACTCGGGGCTGCATCTGGAGGGCTTCAGCACCTGTGCGGATGTCAACACAATGACATCATACACATGCGGGTGATGTCATCACATCAACATCTGCACATTCGCAGAGCCATGGCCCCACGCTTGGGGAAGGAGACCAGAGGTTTGTGTGGGGTTAGGGCTAGGGGCGGAACGGGGCAGGGCCAGGTCTCCTCTTTTTTTAAAAGAGGAAATCTGGCGTCTCTAATCTAGAGCCCACATCAAACCTTCCCAACTAAGCATTGGGAAATCAGTCTGTAATCCATTTGACTAATTTTAACATTTCTGTCATATGGGCAGTAATATTGGTCATGTACTGTATATGTCACAGTGAACCTTGATAAGTAACATCTCACTATCCAAAAATATTTGCCAAAGTTTGAATCGCCTTTTTTTAGCCATAGTATTGGAAGCTACACTGCTGTGGTTTTGAACTAGAGGGTGATGTACTTAACCCTAGTCAATGTGGCCGAAGTGATCTCTAAACTCCAGTGTGCTGTACCCTTTTCAGACCTCCTTAATGTATGTCTGAAAGGTCCTGTAGTGCTGTTCTGACAATATTAAATGGCTGAGACTTTTTAACCTGATGATGGATGTTTTTTTGTTTAGTTACAGCACCTGCCTCAGCTAACCAGCAGCAATGTTTTGCCAGCCCTAGACAGCAAGAAGTACTATTACAACACGAGAAAGTTAAACTACCACTTTCCCAACATTTAAGAAGACTGGCTACAGTATTCCCACTATGAAAAAGGGTTGGGTTTGATGTGATCTCTTGCAGGCAATGGATACTGTGTGTGCAGCAGAAAATTCCTATTCTGGCTGCCTGCCTGGGCAGAAGACCCCCCCCCCCCTCCACCGCCACCACCACCACCACCACATGGATGGGACTGGCTGACTTCAGCATGGAAAGCCCTTCTGTGTGAGGGACATAGATTTGGATAAACAGTTTCACTTGAAGTGGTACATGAAAGATGATTTGCTTTGTGTTTTCATAACCACAAAGTGAAAATACTCAGCTCTGCAGTTGGTCACTTACAATAGCTTCAGTATTCATTGTTCTGAAGGGACTGGGAAGAGCTCTGACTAGATGATTTGTTTTCTCCAGGCACTGAGCCATGCGAAAGATATGTTCAGAGGAAAGAGACCCGGCCTACTTTACGTAACTCACGGCACTGGAACGGTGCATTTTCCCAGTGTATTGGATGCACCAGTACATACCTATACAAAGTACCAGGAACAGTGAATCCCATTAAAAGCAGCTTTGAAGAACAAAGTGAACCTAGATCAAAACAGCCATATAAAGTCCCAGAAAAAGCAAAAGATCCCAGGAGCAAAAGGAGGACAGTTCCGAGACTGACCGTGAACTTACAGCTAATTTTCAAAGGGAAACTCCAGAAAATGTAGGACATAAGTTTGCCTCATGTTAAAAAGGGTGCAGAGGTACCCAGTGAGATTGCAGAATGAATCCCTTTTTATGTATTTCCCTTCCTTAAACTCCATCCCTTCTCACTCATAGGTCACTAAATATGTGCTATGAACAGTGGTCTTCTATTTACCCAGCGGGACAGAAAGATTGTTTAAGAAAGGATTGGACAATTTCCTGCTGGAAAAGGGGATAGAAGGGTATCGATAGAGGATTACTGCACAGGTCCTGGACCTGTTGGGCCGCCGCGTGAGCGGGCTGCTGGGTGCGATGGATCCCAGGTCTGACCCAGCAGAGGCATTGCTTATGTTCTTATGTTCTTATCCAGGTACATTCCTATCTACCCTTGTAAAAATGTTCAAAATTCCCTGTTCAGCCACAGGACCTTCTTTAAGCAACAGATATGGTTCAATTAGCATCTGCAGTTCTGTATAAAAAACACAAAACATCTGCGGTAAATGCATCAAACCCCATTCAGTTTCTCTGGGCTTCGGTGCATTTACTGTAGCAGCATTGCTACCATGGCTTTGTAAATGGGACCCTAAGTGTTCACGTAATACTTGCCATTGTTATGGTGCTACTATAGGTTGCAGTACTGTATAGTGTGGTAAGCATTCAGGCGAACCCTGCTCCAAGAGCTTATGATGCAACAGGAAACAAAGGGGCCCTTTTACGAAGATTTGTTAAGAAACTGTCTTAGCATGTTTTACTTCATAATCCTCCCACAGACTAAGCCCATTTTTAGCCTCTCCCTAAAACAGGGCTTTTTATCTTTTAGCAGGTACTGTGCTAATTTTTTCATCAATGTGCAAGACCTGCAAAAATTCACAGGAGCATTTATGAACAGGAGTGTAGCCAAAACTTAATTATGGAGGGGGTCTTAGGATAGACTGTGTGTGTGTGTGTGGGGGGGGGGGGCAAGCATTTTCTTTCCCCCCTGCATTACACCTTTGCTGGTGGGGCTGTTAGCCCTGCTAGCTGAAGTGATTCGCTGTTGGAGCCCCCACCCATGCTGCCTGAGCAATGAGGAACCTGGCGGATGCTCTAACCTCCGACCCTGATACCTCACACAGAAGTGCTAGCATCATTGGCTGGAGCACACTGCTGATTTCTAACTGCACAGGAGGAGACTCCAGCAGTGAATCTCTTTTGCTGGGGGCCTGAGCCCAAAATGCCCTCCCCTATGGGTACACCACTGGGCAGTAGCGTAGCAAGAGTGAGAGATGGTGGTGCCCCTCCCCTGCCCTCCACCCCATCCCCTTCTGCCATGCGCACACGCCCCTTCCTTTTTTAACATTCATGGCGTGAGCAGCAACCCTAACCTGCTGCCTGCACCAGCGTTGGCTCTTCCTCTGACATCACTTCCTAGGTGCGAGTCCAGGCAGTGATGTCAGAAGAGCCGACGCTGGTGCAAGCAGCAAGTTGGGGTTGCTGCTCGCGCTGCGAATATTAACAAGGTCTGTATGGGGGGAGGAAAGTGGCATGCGCGGTAGTGGGAGGGCAGGGAAGGAGGAGGTGTGCTGATGCTCCAACCAAGAAGGCACCTGGGGGACCACCTCCCCTTTACTACAGTACTGCCACTGGGCATGAAGTGCTTCAACTTTAAGTCTGTATCCAGTTAGCACACACTGATGTGAATGTGGTAGCTGAGTAATACTTCCATGAAGACTGCCAATCAAGTGGAGAAAGCTTCATCCAGAGCTAGACAAATCATGGGCTTTATCCGTAGAAGTTTTGTCAGCCGTAAGCCCGAGGTCATAATGCCGTTGTACAGATCCATGGTGAGATCCCATCTGGAATACTGTGTACAATTCTGGAGGCCGCATTATCAAAAAGATGTGCAGAGAGTTGAGTCGGTTCAGCGAATGGTCACCAGGATGGTCTCAGGACTCAAGGATCTCCCGTATGAGCAATGACTGGATAAGTTGCAGCTGTACTCACTCGAACGCAGAGAGAGGGGAGACATGATCGAGACGTTCAAATATGTCACGGGCCGTATCGAGGTGGAAGAGGATCTCTTTTTCCTTAAAGGACCCACGGCAACAAGAGGGCATCCGTTGAAAATCAGGGGGTGGGAAATTTCATGGCGAAACCAGAAAATATTTCTTCACCGAAAGGGTGGTTGATCACTGGAATAATCTTCCACAACAGGTAATTGAGACAAGCAGCGTGCCAGATTTTAAGAAAAGATGGGATTGGCATATGGGATCTCTTCATGGAGGTAGTTAGGGGGTGGGCCATTAGTGTGGGCAGACTAGATGGGCCATGGCCATTTTCTGCCGTCATGTTCTATGTTTCTATGCCCATTCCCCCTTGACATACCTCCTCAGAAAAATATTTTTTTAAAAAAAGCAGTACGGATTACGAGCACTTTTAATGTGTTTTGTGGCAAGCCCTTATTCCCATGTTAAGCACACATTAGCACTTAAAACAGTTTAGTAAAAAGGCCCCAAAGGGACTTGCTACTGTTGACGTTGAGCAATAGCAAGCTTTGAATCTTGGTTTGTGGTTTCTTCAGCTCTCATTCCATTACTTTAACCACTAGGCCATACTTTAATCCTTGTGCAGTATTGCACACAGAAAGGTCTCCTCTATTTTATCCAAATATCACCATGAATTTAAAAAAGTACCAAGACAGCTAGATTCTACCAACCTACAGCCAGAATATTGTCATGTTGGCACCATAGTGTGATGACCTCAAGCCAAATGTAACCCAGCCATGCCAAATCACTGATAGTGCATCAAAATATCTCCCAGGTCTTATCTCTTTAAGTTATAGTATGGAATTAAATCTCATACACTTTGGAATTTCCAGCCATTGTGTATTTTAAAATAAATCTTCAATATTTCTTACTGCATCTGCAGCACTACCTCAAGACTTTGATTAGTTAAATTCTAAAACACTGTATAAATAAAACCAGAGGCAGTGGATTGGGGGGGGAGGAGGAACAAACCCACCTTCATCTCTGACCCCCCAAGCTCACTAATTCCCGATGCTATTTTGGGGCAAAAGTTTGGTCAGGCCATTGTCTACCCCACTCCATTGCCCATGAAGAAAACAAACTGATACTTTATACTCTGAATGTGATGTATTGAATTTAATTGCTTTATTTTATCCATTTTGGTGATATTTTGTGTTTTCAATAGCATATAGTGAAACCAAAATGTATCTTTAACTCCTGAGCTTGCCTACCTGTGTTTTTTTGGGTTTGTTTGTTTTTTAAATTGGGAAAATCTACTGCTTATTTCTAGTATAACCAGCATAAAATCTGTTTTATGCTTTCAGGATCTTACCAGATACTTATTGACCACTTTTGGAAACAGGATGCTAGGTTTGGTCTGTCTCAATATGGCAATGCTTATGTTCTACTGCAAAGTAGTAGAATGTCAAAGGTCAACATCAAGAATGTAAGAAAGAATAGAGCAGCGGGTTTCTCCCCCTCCTCCCCCTTCTTTGATCTGCACCTTCACCAGCCTTTGTTCCATCTTGATCATCAGTCTAGGCCAGGGGTCCCCAAATCCAATGCATTAAAGCAGTGCATGCACATAGATCTCAAGCATATTCATTGGGGATATCCTGAAAACCAGACTGGATTCGGTCCTCAAGGAGGGACTTTGGGGATCCCTGGTCTAGGCAGTGGCTTACCAAGGGGGAGAGGGTGGTCTGCCCTGGGTGCAGCCCATGAGGGGGTGCTCCAATGACTCCACCGAGGGCTGGCATCAAGAACTTCTTGCCGGAAGCAACAGCAGCGTTCACAATTTGCAGCTCTTGTTGGTATCGTGCCTTCATCTCTGCCGAGTCCCGCCTAGTTCCTGTTTCCATGAATGCATGACACCAGCAAGAGTAACAAATTGTGAATGCTGTGCTGCCAAGTGCAGGGTGACAAAAGGAAGGAAGGAGGGGGAGGGAGTGAAATGTTGCACCTGATTGGGGAGAGGGAGAAGGAAGTCCATGGAAGGGCGAGGAGATGAAAAAGAGATGCCAGGGCATGGGGGAAGGAATGGTGACAGGGATACCAGACCAGGGAGAAAGGAAGGAAAGAGAGGAGAGACCATAGCATGGAGGAGGAGGGAGAGATGGAAGGGAAAGAGATGCCAGGCCATGGAGAGGAGAGAGATGGAAGGAGTCTGAGATGCCAGATTATCAGGGAGGGAAGGAAAGGAGATGCCAGAGCATGGAGGAAGACAGAGAGATCCCAGGGCATAGGGGAAGTGAAGTAGATGCCAGACCATAGGAGGAAAGGGAAAGAGAAGAGAGAGATGTCAGAGTATGGGGGAGGGAGTGGAGACTAGTGCTGCACGATTTCCGATTCGAATCGATTCACCGATTCGAATTGGGTGAATCGATTCGAATCTGTTCATTTTGTAAAAAACTGGCCTGGAAAACTTTAAGGGAACAAAATAGCAAGCACCCGGACAGAACATATGTTGTGCGGGTGCTTGCTATTGTTGCTCCGTTAAAGTTTTCTGAACAAGTTTCAAATAAGTTTTGGTGCATTAATAGAAGGAGGCATAGCCCCTGAGGAAACAGAGTGTGAAACGGTTGGGCAGCCGTCGGGCACAAAAGATAAGTGCTTTCCTTCCTATAGCACCTTATGCACTAAATGTACTTTATATTTATTGAAATTGATATTCAAAATATTTAAAGAAAAATTCACAGCACAGGCCACTTTACCAAGACCAATGATGAATTTACCACCCCAGTAAGGGCGTGAAAAATCGTTCAAGTAGTGCCTTGGGTATTTGAGGTCTGGTAATTCAATATTATTTGATATGAATTTGATCTCTGGATGTTACTAGCTTTTAGAATAAAGTAGCATTGTAGCTGTATTGATAAACATTTATAAACAGAATATGGAAATAAGGTAATCTTTTGGAGTCCAAAATTCCCTTTCTCAGGCAGTGGCAGACTGGGGGGGGGGGTTAGGAGTGGGAGGTGTTCTACCCCTAGAGAATACTCCTCTGATCCTTTTTTATATTTGGGGGGGGGGGGGGGGTATTAAAAAAATTATCAATCCCAGGTGTCACATACCCTAGGTATGCCACTGAATCTGGTTACTAGGTTTCTAGCACAGGCATTTTTCAGCACATCTAATTTAGTGAGCATTGCTGGATCACCTAAGTTCATGCCAGTAAGTGGTTATGTTTTTAAATATAATATCCACTTGCCTCCAGTGCACAATTTTGATAGAGCCACTTAATTGTTCCAGCACAATGAAGACAAGTTGGTATTACAATTTGGAGCAAGAGAGTCCCTCACACCTATCTGATAAGACATGCCTTTTGATTCGATGGGCACCCATCTCTGTTTTGTAACATCAGATATTTTAGTGCAGACTTCTTACTCTATACATGCAAAATTTTGATTTTCCCATTGACAACAATTTCATTATGGCAAGGTTCTACCAGTCTCAGACCTGTATTACAGTATATAAGGCAAAAGGTACAGCTTGTACTCCTTGTCCAAGAATCTCTTCAAACTGCAGAGATGCACAATTGTGAAATGAAAAGGAGAGAAAGAAAAGCCACCAGTCTGATACCTGTATAACCACAACGATACTTCTCACACACTTCCAAATCAAGGAGCTTTGTACTAGATATTGGCTCACAGTTACTATTTATCCTGCAACAGCAGTTCAGAAGAAATCTGAACTTCTCCCTCATTTCTACTACACTGCTTCATTTGTCAAGTAGCTAAATGGAAGGGAACACACAGCATTTCAGAAAGCACATTAACACCTCTCTTCCCTAGCAGTGTAGAACACAGACAGCTGGAAGGATTTTTTTTTTCTGTGAAACAAACCAAGGCAGTCCTGAGCCTAGATTTTAAAAAACATTTTTACTCCAGGTCCAACTCCATTTGCAGTGATGGCCTTGCTGTCCTGAGGATTTCAAGAGTTGCTTGTTTGTCTTTCAATCCTGGAAGGTTGCTCAGAAATAAATACTGGAGGCTCCTGCAAACAAATAGCAAAAGCCCACCATCAGTACAATTTTCAGTCAAAACGGAAGGGTAAGAAAAAATGATAGATGCTGTTGTCTCCCCTGGATCGAGTTGGTCATTCACAACTATTAGTCTGGAGGCTCAAGAAAGATTTGGGGGTTGATGCCTACCACAGGTTTTTGTTGCTGAACCTACTAAAGCAGAAGATATTGAAGTTGGGTCATCATGCAGTGATCAGGACTGGGCCTGGCCTTAGGATGGCAGAATTTAGAGGTGAGGATCTGGCACCAACATGGGAGAAAGCTTTCCTTACTTCCTGTCCTCCTGCCAGACCTGTCACTGCTACCCCTACCCCTCCTTACCTTCTCCCAAGGCTGGTCCAAAGCTTAACCAAAACTTGACTCTATGTTGGTCCTGTAAACACAAGTCTGTGCTCAAGCGCTACAGCCTTCCCTTCCCGTGACAGGAAGTTTTTCACAGAGGGGGGAGGGGGGAAGACAGCAGCGTTTTCACACAGTGCCAAATTTTGTTTAGGCTTCAGGCCAGCTTGGAAGCAGTTAGGGCAGCATCTGTGAAATTTAGAAGGGCGCAGGGTGGGATAGAGAAGGGGATATTAAATGCTGGCCATGTGGGAGAGAGGAAGCAGACATGCTGGGTTCTGTGCAGGGAGAAACCACAGATGCTGGCAACCTGAAGGGGAGACATTGGCTGCCTAGGGAAGGAAGAGGTGAAAAGGAAATGCTAAACTACAGGTAGTCTATTGCTGAAAGTTTATCAAGGGCAGAAGATACCCTTGGACTTGCCCTGGCAGTGGTAATACCTAGTAGAAAGAATTAGGGGCTATGAGTAGGGTTACCATATTCGCTAAGTCAAAAAAAAGGATGGTTGACCCCACCCCGCCCCTGCCTCCCACTAGTATCCCCCTAAACCGCCCCCACTCCCAGCACAGCCTCTCTCTCTCCAGCCCCTCCCACCTGGGCCACCCTAGAGTCGGGTCTGGCTTTCATCTCTCCCGTCTCTAATACATTCTCCGGTGGTGCAATTTAAAAACATCAGGCAGCCAGCAGCATTAGCAACGTGATCCTTCTGCCATCGGCCTGCCCCAGAAGTCTTCACTCTGCATCATTCCGCCTACCTGGGAACAGAGTGAAGGTTTCTGAGGCAAGCAGATGTCAGAAGGATCTCGTTGCTACAGCTGCAGGCTACCCAAAGTTTTTAAATTGCAGCGCCGGAGAAGGTACTAGGGACGGGGAGACTCACAAGCGCCAGACCCAACTCCAGGATGGGGGTTGGACTGGAGCGAATGAGTCCAAAACTCAGGTAAACTCCCTCCAGTCCAGGAAACCATCCGGACACCTGAACAATCCTTTAAAAAGAGGACATTCTGAGTAAATCCAAATGTCTGGTAACCCTAGCTATGAGTGCAGGAACCCTTTTGTGTGGCCCCCATCAAGGGCCATTGTCTGGACTAAAGCATGTTGGGAGAGGGACATAAAAGTGACAAAAAATGGATAATTGTGAATGGAGGCTCATCACATTACACCCCAGTGGAGGCTGGCTCCAGTTGAGCTAGGAAACCTGTAGAAAGTAAGAGTGTTTCCTATTCTGAAAGTACCAGAAGAGCTAAACCACCTTCACCACAAGTTGGCCCTGATTCCCTTTTACAGGAGCCTACATCACCTTCACGTGTCTACACCCTGGTTCATTTTTATTTCTGATCTGTGTGATATATGAACATAAGAACTGCCGCTGCTGGGTCAGACCAGTGATCCATCGTGCCCAGCAGTCTGCTCACATGGCGGCCCCCAGGTCAAAGACCAGTGCTCTAAATGAGCCCAGCCTCACCTGCGTACTTTCCAGTTGAGCAGGAACTTGTCCAACTTTGTCTTGAATCCCTGGAGGGTGTTTTCCCCTACGACAGACTCCGGAAGAGCGTTCCAGTTTTCCACCACTCTCTGGGTGAAGAAGAACTTCCTTATGTTTGTACGGAATCTATCCCCTTTCAACTTTAGAGAGTGCCCTCTTGTTCTCCCTTCCTTGGAGAGGGTGAACAACCTGTCTTTATCTACTAAGCCTGCAAAAAGTAATGGCCAGAAACAAATTTGGAAAACTAGATGAAAAGTTGCTCCTCAGCAAAAAGAAGCTCTAACTGCTAACAGCATTACACAGAACAATATTGCTAAGTGCTGCAGCTATAAATGATCCCCTTACAATCCAGTTTCCCAACAGGGCTTGCACCATTCATTCAACACCCCTCTCTGCTTTTTCTTTATAGTGAAGATAACAAAGTGCCCCAGACCTAGCAACGGGAACAGCACAACACATACTTTAGCTTGTTCAGCGCTATAATGCCTCTGTCAGTCACATTGCCACAGGAAATGATTTCCATACGCAGTAGACTCCGCTGGAGATTCACAGTCTTGCTTAACCTCTCCAGGCAGGCATCTTCAATGTAAATGCACTTGCACAGTTTCATTTCTTGAACATGCTCGAGCCCATCTGAAATGAAGAACAAGTCTTGGTGACAGCTCCAACCCTATTAGTGGCAGTAACAGCCTCTTCCTATTCCAGGGCAGGGATTGCGGGTCTGAGCTCTAGCCCTATTTTTCTGTCAGTACCTGAGCCAATCAATGCTCAAGCACAGACAGGAAAGTGAGAGCTCAGACTTATCGTTAAAGTCTGCATGCTAAAGATAGGCCCTCCTTGCTGTACATTACATGGAGTACTGTACTAATGAACTCTTCGTAATGCATTAGCATTCTCGGTGGCTGCTACCACTATTGGGTAAAAGCCACCAAGATCCTTTTTGAGTATTAGAGGGTATAGTTACTGTATATACTCACATATAAACCAAGGTAATCTTTTCCCCAAAAAAAGGAGGGGGGGGGGCGGCTAAAAGGTTGACTCAAATATAAACCGAACTCGCAGCAGTCTTGCAAGATTACTATGGAAACTCATGTCAGCCATTTTGAATAGTGAAACTGCATGGGGCAGGAGCATAGGAGGGTCACTCTTGCCCTGGCTCACCACTGAACCAGCAGGGCTCAGGCAAAGGCCTGCAATGGGTCTGAGAAGGGAAAGACCCCCACTTCTGAGGCATTTTTTTGGCCCAAAAATCTAGGTTTATATTAGAGTATATATAGTACTCAAAAGCTAGACTGGTTACAACCAGCTTTACTCAAATGGTATGTTTTTGAGCATCTCCCCCCCCCACCCCCCCAGTGTGTGTTCAAGACAGGGATCCTGGCACTTGGGGTGAGGGTACAAAGCACAAAGGTTTCCATTTAGAATTAAACAGCTACGTATTGAGGCTCTATGACTGATTCAAGCTTTTCTAGCCAAGTCTGATTGCTACTACTGTTTGCTTATTATTTTTCCCAAATAAATGCAGTTTAGAGATTTTTAATTTTCTTTAAAAGTCTGGTAGTTCATAGTGAACTGTTCAATATCCTCTTCCCACCCTATTGTTTTACATATAGGAGGCCTGAGTACTTTCAAATGTCATCTCCTTATCTTAGAAACTTGGAAAGCTAAAATTTTGGTTACCTAGATAATCAAACCCCCGGTGCATGATGCAGGACTCCGTGGCATCAATTGCTTGTATCTTATATTTTCCTAAAGGGCCTGTAGGGAGTCCATTATAGTCCTGCTGCCACCTCTCCAATCCCAGGTAACGCACTCGTGCTCCACACCGTAGGAGCCATTCAGAGGCTGCTCTGTCAGGGCCAACGTCCTTTATACGTTCATAGTCCACCCTAGTGATATTGGGGGAGACGGGGAAAAAGTTTAGTTCTCTCTCTCAACATACAATATGGCAAAAAAGAACACCGTTTGTTCATCATTTAGAAAGAGAAAAATCTTGGAAAGTTACACCATGGTCCAGTCTATTTGCTCACTATGGTATGCAGTAGGTATGGAGGAGCAGCCTAAAGGTTAGTGCAGTGGGTTGAGAACCTAGGGAATTGGATTAATTTCCCATATAGCTCCTTGAGACCCTGGACAAGTCACCTAACTCTCCATTGCTCTAAGTCCATTGTGAGAAAGTATTTGCATGTAATAATGCTCCATTGGGTGTTTCTGAAAATTGTGTATTGTTGGATGTTGATTCTTTTGCTCTTGTATTTTTGTTTTGATCTTTTGTATTTTTCACATTCGCAATAAAACAGATTTGAACATAAACAATGAATAGAAAAACTAGAAAAAAAACAACAAAGTAAGGTGAAAATCTTTGTAAGTAAAGATCAGGAAAAAATGCAACACCCCCCTCCCCAACTTATGTAGCTACAGTTCTTCAGCAAATAATAATAATTTATTTAGCTGGATTTATCTCACACCTTTTCAATAGTAGATCAAGTTGAGTGTACATTCAGGTACACTAAGTACTTCCCTGTCCCCAGAGGATTTACAATCAAGGGAGCTGATGCAGAAAACTACTGTGGGCAGCAGCACAGGTGATCAAAGCAGAAACAGGTTTGGCACAGCTTGCATAGTACACATTGGCACGCAGTACCTTTAAATCAATGTTCAGTAGTCTACTAGCTGCAGAGAAATGTTTAAGAAAGCACAATGCAAGAAAATTATCAGCTGGTCTGAGGCAGGGTTGGCTAACCACAAACCTCCAGTCACCTCCCTTTCTGCATTAGCCCCAATCACTGGAAGTCTAGCTGCCCCCCCCCATATTAAAAGATTGCTAGATTCTTAATATGTTGCCTTTCTGTGATGCAACCACAACAGTTTACATATTACATATAGGTTTTTCTCTATCCCTAGTTGGCTGAGGGCTCCTTTTACGAAGCAGCGTAAGAGCATTTTACCACGGGCCGGTGAGGTAAATGTTCCGACTCTCATTGAATTCCTCTGCGCGTCGGAGTATTTATCTCGCTGGCCCGCGGTAAAATGCTCTTACGCTGCTTCGTAAAGCCCACTGTCAGGAAGGGAACGTTCTAAAACGAGATGCAGATCACTGCTACATTTTTAATGCATCACTGATTGCTGCATAGACGCTGTTGATAATTTCGCAACAGAAGCTGCGCACTAAACGATCAGCGCACGGCTTTACTTTGTAACATTTTGCTGCTCCTTGCCCAAGAAGATCACAAGGAGCAGCAACTCTAACCACTAGGCTGATCCTCACCTCTAATAATAATATCAGTCATTTTAATCTGCATAAACCAACGGCTCTAAGTAGCTTACAAAATAAACATTAATTACATGAGAATTAAAATGATAGTAAACAACAGCAATTATCAATTACCCAGCTTTAAAAACTTCCCAGTTATAAAAGAGTAGCATCAAAGTAGTTAGGGCTCCTTTTACTAAGCTGCGGTAGTGTTTTTAGCGCACGCTTCAGATTAGTGCACGCTAACCCCCACGCTACGTGGAAAAACTAACGCCAGCTCAATGGAGGCGTTAGGGTCGAGTACGTGCGGCATTGTAACGTGCGCGCTAAAACCGTTAGCACAGCTTAGGGCTCCTTTTATCAAGCTGCGCTAGCGGGGTTAACGCGCGTGACTTTTCATCACGCGTTAACCCCCGTGCTGGCTAAAAACTACCGCCTGCTCAAGAGGAGGTGGTAGCGGCTAGCGCGGCCGGAGGTTTAGAACGCGCTATTGCACGCGTTAAACTGCTAGCGTGGCTTGATAAAAGGAGCCCTTAGTATGCAGCCATGTTTTTAGTAATTTCCTGAACTTCATATAATTATGTTCTCTTCTAAGCTCTATTAGTAAAAGCATTCCAATATTCTGGTGCAATTCCTCTAAATAATTTTTTCTAAGTAGTACACTTCTCCCTCCATATTCACGGGGGTTAGGGACAGAGCCAGCCCGTGAATATGGAAAAATCGTGAATAACTTTTAGAGTTGACTCTGACCCACCCCCGCCTCCCTCCTGACACCCGGACCTCTCCACACCTTACCAAAAAATGGCTGCCATGAGTTCCCGTGGTCTCACGAGACTACAGCAGGAACTCACGGCAGCCATTTTTGTTGACGGCTCTGCATGGGGCAGGAGTGTAGGAAGATCGCTGCTGCCCCACTTCACTGCTAGGCCACCAGGTACAGTGTGAAGAGGTCTGGGAGGCGGGGATGGGTCAGGGTTTAGAAACCCATGAATTTGCAGGGAGAAGTGTAAACAGTTTAGTAGCAGAAGCTGAAAGAAGCTGTAACTTAGTAAAATACAGTAGATATTCTGGTGAGATTTAATCATAGTACAAAGTTGCAAATAATTAAGTTCGGACATAAACCATACAAAATCATAAAAGAATAGCATAGAAGCACAGTAACGGGCAGAGCTTTGGATACTTGCCCAGAAATAGCTAAGAAGAAGAAAAAAAAAAAAATTAAATTGAATCAGGTTGGGCAGACTGGATGGACCATTTGGGTCTTTATCTGCCGTCAACTACTATGTTACTATGTTAAACGCTACCCTAGCCATTGGAGGAAGCCACTGAAGTGAAGTGATCTCAAGAATGGTGTAAGCTTGTCAAATGCCATTTTTTGTAAAATCTTTCATTGCTGTATTTTGTAACAATTGTTATCTAGCCAAAGCTGCCTTAGAAAGTTCATGGTAAAGAATGTTACAATAGTCCAGGTGAAATAAAGCAATAGCTTGGACTACTTTATATAAATCCTCCAATTGAAAAATAATTAGGTACTTGCAAATTGTTTTTGGTTACTTACAGTACATATGCTTCTTCACCACCTGCCCAACTGGAAGATGCAGTTCTAAACTGGAGTCAATGATAATCCTAAGACTTTGCCTCGGGAGACCTCTATTCCTTTTCCACCATTGTGCTTCTCTTACTACCCACCCATAGAAAAAACAGTCTTGTCTACATTTAGCTTGAGATGGTGGTGAGCATTTGTCCAATCTTATTCATAAGATCATATGAGTCTTTTAAAAAGGATTGTAAAGGAATAAAAATTGGAACGTCATCCACCTAAATCAGATAACCCCAGAGTCTTAATCACACTCCCAAGAGAGCTCATATAGATAGAAGAGCATAGGATATGTTATGGTACTCCAGGGAGACCAAGAGCCAGAAAACTCACCATTCTTGCTAACTCTATACAAGCAATTTTTTCAAAAAGATGAGAACCAGTTTCAAACAGTACTTGTAACTCCTATCATATTACACTTACATAACCACAAATCATGGTTGATGATATCAAAGGAATCATTTGGGTAAGACAGCTGTCCCAAGTCCATGTAACACTTTATGCTACAAAGTGAGAACCTAATGTCCTTATAAAAACCTGGCTGCCAATGTCCTGCTGACACTGGCCACTGTTCTTGTTGAAAGCATTTTTAAAAAAAAAAATATTTTTGGATTTAGCTTGTGCCAATTTACATAAAGACACAGAAAATATTTCTCTATCCTTGGAAGGCTTACAATTGAAGCTTGTACCTAAAGCAATGGAGTGTCACTAGGAGCATCAGCGGGAGCTGAACACTGGCTTGCCTATTTTGCAGCCTGCAGCTCTAACCGCTGTTACCTACTCTTAGGTAACATTTCAAACCTGTAAGTAATCTTTCTTAAAGTTAAACATAAGCAACCTCAGCAAATTGGCATTAGATTTGTTCAAAGGCTTAAAGGTGGAAGTGAGGTGTGAAGGTGAGTATTCTTGAGTTTATATCTACTGCCACAAAACACGAACAACTAATGCACAATATATTGAATATTTTTATAGAATATGTGACCAACATTAACAAGGAGAAATTATACCTTAGCTCAGTGGTCTTCAATGCAAGGCTGGTGAGCCAATAGTGGCCTGTGGAGACCTTCTGGGCAGCCCGTGCACCTATCCGGAGTTCCCCCTCCCACACCCCCCGCATGAAATCTGGTGCTTGCTCACCGCTAAGTGATATAAGGCAGTCTTCTTTTAACCTTGAGGCATTTCTGCTTTAGAGATTTGGTGGCTTATGCATGTCAATGGATCCAACAACTTCATTTCAGTACCAGCTGGAAAGTAACACCTGTGGACTCAGAGCCAGAGCCCATAGATCGTAAATGCTTAATGAGGTTTCAGAAGCTACCAGGGCCATGAGGTAATACCATCTTGAAAATGCTGGGGAGCACTCTCCCCCTAAACATGGCAGGGCCCAAGCTCTGGGGCTGAAGGTTGGCAAGAGGCAGATTTCTGGAAAGAGACTTTTGATCAATTTGGGGTTTTATCTCTCAATGTGAGGTGGCAATTCTAGTCCCTACTTATTCTATTTGAAAGTGGTACCCTATGAACCAAAATGTACTAGCAAGGACAATACGGTAGCCTGTGAAACTAACCTTTGTCCTCAAACTTGCTGTGTGACCTAGTCCCGAGGAGAAGATTTATAGAAAAAAATACCAGAAGCCAAAACAGATCACTGAGATCACTGCCACTAACTAAAATGACTAGTACCTGTACAACTGATTCAATCATTAACAGTAAAAAGGGAAACCTGCAAGGCAAAACCGTAAATAGCACAGCAGGCTGTAAATGATTTATTATAATATAGCCACATAAAAAGCTACTAGTGAACACCTTAAGGCAATCTTTCACCATGCTCTGGCTTCTGCTTCCTGCCTCTGAAGTTATGCTGTACCATGAAAAGAAACAATTTGTAGAAAATTGTGCCTGGGCCTCTCATACTCTGGTAATGCAGGACACAGACCAACATCCTTAGATTCATTCTTTCACCTGTCACTTGCACTAACAGAAATCATTTGCTTGTAAATGAGGAATAGAAGGCAACTACATTTGCAAACTTTCTAAAAAAAAAAAAAAAAAATCTTATTTATATATCATTTCATTCTCTCCTTTACAAAATCAACAGTACTGTAAATTAAAAAGAGAGAAGCCTGAGAGTTTCAAGGAATGGAGGATTCCAAGATGGCAGAAGCATGATAAAGTCCATCTGATCTCTTCTTACCTTTCCTGTAGTATTTCATTATTATAGGCAAACAAGGGGAGGCGGTTGGCATACCTCTCTCACCCAGCGACTCTGGCTTTGTCTAGCTCAACTGATGTTTTCATGAACAGATTGGGAACTCAACCACAAGGATTGGGAAGTAACCTCCTGGAGACTCTCAAGTATTAGGAGATCCCATTGTCCCATGCATCAGATGTTACTCTTAGCCCTGATCTTCAAGTTCCTGCACCATAATCTTGCATGCAGAGCTCACCAGTCCTGGCAGCCCTTGCACTTACATTGGAACGTGCCAAAGGTTCTCAACGATGAGAAAGGAGACTAGCTTGGAGGACCCAGCAGTTGGAACCTTAGCACTGACAACAGAAGCTGCTGCTGTTGAAGCGAATGAAGGTTTGGTGACAAGAGTCCTCTAAATCTCAACAGGTACCATTGATGGATGTAGTGGCAACAGTAAGAGAAGGAACTGTACCACGTTTGCTACCTTCATGCTTGCAATTTGGGAAGCCATAGCTGATTTGGCTTCAGCCCCTCAAGTGAATGTGCTATCCCAAAATGTAACTGGTACGATCCCAAGCTGAAAAGATTTCAATCGAAATGGAAAAGGAAGTTAGCTATGTAACTAACTTAAAGAAGGATAAAGATTATATAAAGTTTGTTCAAACTGTGTTCATTGAAAACTTGTTCAATATTAGAGGGAAAACTGAGGCTTTAGACAACATGCTTAAAACAAGGAATTTGTATATATATTGACATTTTCTTTGCTCCAGTTTACATTTCCTTATGAGAGATGTTTTGTACATAGTCAATGGAAATCTTGGGGTTCCCAGAGGCTATTCTGCCATTTTGTTCCAAGGTTTACCATGTACCATCAAAAAATCTACAGTCATAAGATCAACAGCAGGAAGAGATAATGCAGGATCTGAGTTTGGAGAATTTAACAGATTTTTTTTTAGACTTCTAGGTCTGAGTCAATGATGGTTTCTACTTTAATGGTTACTTTAGCTTTACCCATTGATCGAGACTAGTTATTAAAAATGTACTTTAAAAACATCAAAAGTTGTTTTTCAACAAAGTGTGAATTTTTCCTGATGTTTCTAGGGAAACTTAGAAATGGAAGCAGCGTTTGTTACCACACCCTGGTGTTCTTCAACTGGGGGAGGGGGCTGTTTCTTCTTAAATTTCCCTGTAATTGTGTGGTTAAATTAAATTCTCAGAAGTATATTTTCTTTGCCCCTTCTCAATTGTTGGCTTTTTTGGACACCAAGAGGTTAACTTTTTGGATTAGATGGTTAGCTTAGATCAGCGGTCTCAAACACGCGGCCCGCAGGCCGCATGTGGCTCTCCAGATTTTATTTGTGGCCCGCGGTCTGGACTGGATCATTATCTTCCTTTTGGAGCAGCAGCATGTCTGGCCGACTCATTCCGTTCAAAGCCGCGGGTTGGCGGCTCCTTGCGCTATCCATGGAAGAGCTGGCCAGACACGTTGCTGCTCCAGTGGCGTACCAAGGGGGGGGCGGTCCACTGTTCTCCCTAGAGTGCGGCTCGTCTAGAGCAGTGGTGCCCAACCTGCTTCTCTTCCCTTCTCAGGCCGGCCCTGTGTTATCTGATCTCCCTGCTTCTCTTCGGGGCCGACCAACTCTTGCCACCTGACGCCAATTCTGACATCGAGAGGACGTTCTGGCTAGCCAATCGCTGCCTGGCTGCCCGGAACATCCTTTCTGACGTTAGAATTGACGTCGGGCAGCGAGAGTTGGTCGGCCCCGTGGAGAAGAGAAAGAGGGAGATCTCGGCCTGTTTCCGATGGCGGCAGCGGCAGCAGCCTATTCCCCGGCGGCGGTGGCATGGGGAGGGCAGGAAGGAAGGAAGAAAGAAAGAAAGAAGGGGGGGGGACAGGGAGCCAGAAACAAAGCAAAAAATGAGACATGAAATCAAAGAAAGACAGACATAGAGAAAGAAAGAAAAAGTTGGGGGAGAGAATGAGGTCTGGAGGAGAGGAAGCATACAGGAGGTTGAAAGAAGAGAAGAAATATTGGATGCATAGTCAGAGACTGATGAAATTACCAAACAAAGGTAGGAAAATGATTTTATTTTCAATTTAGTGATGTGCCAGTTTTGAGAAAGAAAAGATATTAAACTTTAAATGCGAGGGCTGCAGAAAAAATAGAGCACTTGGAGGGCCGCAGAAAAAATAGTTAATGTCTTATTAAAGAAATGACAATTTTGCATGAGGTAAAACTCTTTATAGTTTATATATCTTTCCTTTTAACTGTTAAAGGAAAGTTTTATAAACTATAAAGAGTTTAACCTCATGCAAAATTGCCATTTCTTTAATAAGACATTAACTATTTTTTCTGCGGCCTTCCAAGTACCTACAAGTCCAAAATGTGGCCCCGCAAAGGGTTTGAATTTGAGACCACTGGCTTAGATGGACACCCTGCAAGTCTTATTTTCTTTTTCCTCTTTTGGATTTTGCTTATTTGTCCTCCTTTGAATTCTCTCTACTGTTAAAACTATAGGAAAATATACAAAGAAGAAAAACAAAATCCTCATATCTGCCATTTGCTCATATTTTGCTTCCTTAGCACCGTTACTGTACAAAGGTTTTTGCTTATTATATTGAAATTGCATTAAAAAAACATTTAAAAAGTCCTGACAACCTACCACATAAATATTTCCATCTATACACTGCTAGAAAGCCTTGCCTAGAATGGGAATTCTTACTTGTTGAAAACAGCATTCAGCCATGACCAAAAATGCCGGTATCCACCTAAAGATGGTTTCTGTATAGTAAGCAGCGGATGCACAAACCTCGCAAATAGCATCACAGATTTCTGAAAAGAGAACAATTGTTACATGCTAGCAACTCATATGTCTTTTTGTAAACAGAAAGTTCAACAAGGAGCATTGCAAATGTGTGCTAAACAGCACTACAATTTGTTAAACAAAATAATAATAATAAAAAAAAATTAGTTAATTGGACCCATGCTAGCCAACTACTGGGCCGGGCTACAAATAGGCCTAGTTGAAAATTACCCTCCTCAAGTGCTTTTAGATCCATAGTTTAACTGCATCAAAAATTAGCAATTCTTGAGCGTTATGTTTAGATTGAAGAAGGAAAAATATAGAAACATGATGGCAGATAGAGGCCATATGGCCCATCTAGTCTGCCCATCCCTTCCTCTCTCTAAGAGTTCCCACGTGCCAATCCCACGCTTTCTTGAATTCAGACACAGTCTCTGTCTCCACCACTTCCTCCAGGAGAATGGTCCACACATCTACCACCCCTTCTGTAAAAAAAAGTATTTCCTTATATTACTCTTGAGCTTATCATATCTTAACTTCATCCTTTGCCTTTTTATTCCAGATTTTCAATTGTACAGGTGCCGTTCCTCCTCCAAACACAGAGATGCCAAGTTACCTAGTTCTAAGAGGGAGATTTTAGGCTAGTCCTAGCTTCTGACAACGCTACCATGGTGTATTTGTCGGTTGCAGCATGAATTTCAAGGGGGTAGAATCAGGAACTATAAATCCCACACTGCTTTGGGGTATAAATTCAAAACCAGGATGCACCACACTATATCTACTGCTCACAAATGGAGAAAAAGTGTCTGGGTGGGTGTCCACTAGTGCTGCCCGATTCAGGTAAAAATTTTTTGATTTGATTCAATTCGCTTTTCCTGCCCAATTAGGTGTTATTTTTCAAAAGTCTTGACGGGTTTATTTTGTAGCCTCTTCACCCACCCCACCCCCTTTGCCTTCTCTTACCCACGCTGGCGCTGTGTTGTAAACAAAAATAAACAAACAAAAAAGACTTCCTCTCTCTGTTAGGTCCTAGTTCATGCTCGCTAACACCAGCTCTTGCAGGATACACATTTCAAATCTGACATACTGTAATCACAAAACAGGAAATAAAATTATTTTTCTACATTTTCTTGTCTGGTCATTATTCAAATCATGTTGGTCCCAGGCTCTGGTTTCTGTTTGTCTTCTGATAACTCGCTTGCCAGGGTCTCCTGCCCATTTGACGTTTTCTTCTTTCTTCATGCACTGCTCACCATCCATCTCTGTCCCTGGAGATCTGGCATCTTTCCTTTTTTTCATCTCCATCCCTACAGTCCAGCATTTCTCTAATGACTACTCCCCCCACCGCAATCCTCCAGCAACCCCCTCCCTACGTTCCTCCTCCTCCAGCGCGTGAGTGAAGCTTTCCCTTTCCTTCTGCTTCATGCCTAAGTGGGACCAGGAAGCAGTAGCAGAAGGAAAGCTTCCAGTCGTGGAAGGCAGCGTGTTTACTTCACTCATGCTGCTGGCGGCCCAAAAAAATGAAAATGTGGCTGCAGCGATGGATCCCACCATCCCCAGATCCACCATCTCTCCTTTTCTCAACTACCCTTTCATCTAGCTACACCAGGGAGTCCCCACGAAATCCAGCATATTTCCCGCTTCTCTCCACCATTGTCCCCATGGCCCCACCATCCCGCTTCTCTCCACCATCGGCCCCATGGCAGAGGATCACCGGTGTTGTAGCGATTCTATCAGGTTGCCGTTGGCCTCAACTGCACATTCCCACCCCTCCTCTGACGTGACATCCTGTTTTAGTCTGGGATGGACTGCAGTAAAGGGAACGTGCAGCTGAAGCCAATGGCAGCCTGCTAGAATCACTACAGCATCGTCAATCTTCTGCAGGCTGTAATTTAGTTTTTGAAGTGAGACTGGAAGGCCAAGGGGGAGCCGGACGACAGTAGAAAGAAGGGGGAAAATGTCAGCCTTTGGGGAGCCCCCTAAAGCCATGAAGCCGAGGGTACCCACAGCACTGGCGCCTATGCAGCACTTCCCAACCGACACCCCCCCACCCCACCGTGAGCTCTAACATCAGGCCTCCTAAAGCAGGAGCAGCAGCGGCAGTGGATGGCCAGCAAGAGACAGCACTTACAACAAGTTTTTCGCTGTCAGGGCACTGTTGCTCCTGCTTTAGGAGGCCCGAAGGTATATGGGGGAGGATGATCGGTCAGTGAAACAGCAAGCCCAATTTTTAAAGAAAATGAATCGTTTCAAATCAAGAATCGGGCAGCACTAGTGTCCACTAGAGGCAACAGTGATCAATACACAATATCATTTGATATAACAGGTAAAGTGGACAGCAGACACACAAAACTCAAAGTGCTGGATTTAGCAAAATGAGAGAGTACCCGAAGAGCAAGCTAACAGGAGGGGTAGGCATAGGACAGTGATTCTTAACCTTTTTTGAGTCATGGACCCCTTTAAGAATCTGATAAAAGCTATGGACCCCCCTTCCCCAGAAATATTCACATAAACACAACTTTGTATGCAATGAATATAATGTACTTTATTTATCAAGATTTGATTGTCTTAAACATATAGGACATACACAAAGTATTATTAAACTTTAAAGTAAACAAAAACCCACTCCTTTTTAATGCAAAAAGCAATGGCCACTCATTATAATTATGAAATACAATCCTCTTGTGCATATTAAAACAGATCTACTACTACTACATTTACTCTCTCGTTATCTGCGAGAAAAATCAACAGTACCGATCTGTATAGTGAATATAAATATTTTTATCAGACCCTCACGGACCCCCTAAAACTCATCCATGGACCCCAGGTTAAGAACCTCTGGCATAGAAGTGAAAAGGCAGTGATTCAAGCTTAAAGGAGCTATTAATATAGAGCTGCCATCAGCTGGGCAGAGGGGAAGAATGGTGGCTGCAGGCAGGAGGAGGAGCTGGGCCTATCAATTGCTCTTCTGAGCAAGCACCAGACACAGTTCCTTCACTTTTTTTATCAGGCTACTCTGCACAAACTCATCAACTAGGCCATAGTGCTAAGTTCCTGACCAAAGCATGTATAGTTAATTAGAGTATCTCGGATGTTCATACCTATCATAGTCCAGGGGTAGGCAATGCCAGTCCTCGAGAGCCGGAGCCAGGTCAGGTTTTCAGGATATCCACAATAAATATGCATGAGATAGATTTGCATCTCAAGGAGGCAGTGCATGCAAATTCATCTCATACATATTCATTGTGGATATCCTGAAAACCTGACCTGGCTCCGGCTCTCGAGGACCGGAATTGCCTACCCCTGCCATAATCGATTAGTGTTTTCAGATGTTTATATCCACTATAACATGTGTAATTAAGTAATTTATCTCCCTGTTTAATTCTACTATAGCATGTATAATCACCTACTGTATCTCTGATGTTCTCTATTTACCAAAACTCGGTCATTGTACCACTCGCTTTCCAAATATGTCTTATCCATATTTGTTCTTACTATGCTGTGTATATACCCCTGTAACCTGTTCTGAGCTCTTTTGGGAGGATGAGCTAAACAAATAAAGTAAATGAATAAATAAATAAATAAATATGATTTGTATGCTATTTGTGTGAGCACAGCCCAGTAAAAGTACATTGCTTCTAACCTGGGGCTAGATGCACTAAACACAATTGCTAAGACCGTGCGAATCGCTGTTGGCTGACTTTTTGACTGATTGTGGAACAGTGATTGCTGTTCCAAAAAGTTTCCATGCAAATGATTTGTACGTAGGTTCACCGTAATCCCGACTGACCAGACGCTCTGAGAGTGACTTTAACACATGCTCAGAGCTGGTTTGGGGAAGCCTGAACAGCTGAGTGGCAGGGGAAGCCCCAAAGCAGCCTCCTGTCACTCAGCTGTTGAGGCTTTTTTTTTTTTTTTTTAAATGGCACAGATGTTGTGCATATGTTACACATGCACAATATTTGCCCCATAAAAAGCCCCCCCACCCCACATGATGGGCCCCTCCCTGCTGACACTGCGATTGGCAGGAGGGTTGCCCATTCCCTCCTGTCGCCAGCCCTCACCCTCCCAAATCCCTGACATCCCCTAAACTGACCCCCCCCCCAACTGAAGATCAGTAGAAGGGATGCCCCCTCCTGCCGAACTTACTGCCCCACCAGGCCGCTCCCGTTGCCCCCCCCATAACCCAGATACTAAGAGTCAGGAGGGTTGCCCACTCCCTCCTGCCATGGAAACCCCCCATTAGGTCCCTCCCAACCGACCTCTCCCCTCCCCTTCCTTTCCCTGCTCCCCTTCTTTAAAAAAAAAAAAATCATCAGGAGGGATGCCCACCTCTGAACTTGCCCCGTACCTTGAAATTAGTTGACAGCAGGACGGAAGGTACAAAATGGTGTGCCTTCCCTTTCCCGATGCATTATGGGATGCACAGGGAGGGTCCTAAGGCCCCTTTCTCTGTATTCCAGCATAGAGAAGAACCCATAGCCCTGATTGGCTTAGATGCCTAATGCCCTGTCTTCCAGTAATGATGGAGAAAAGTAGTTCTGAGACAGCTTAGCCATGCTTAGAATACAGCTAGAGGACAGCAGTAGAAAAGGGATTATGAGGTTGTTGTGTTGCAAACAAGCAGATAAAATAAACACAACCCAACAACACTGCAGATCACTGGGTATGGGTATTGGAACAACTCCCCAGAAATGATCTAGGTGACACTGTTTAGCAAGGTTGCAAGACTGAAGCAGCCAGCAGTTCAAGTAACAGGCTCATTGGTTTTAGTAGTTACTTGGATTAATGTAGGGATTCTCAGCTCAGTTGTCAGGATGCACCTAGCCAGTCAAGTTTTCAAGGCTACCCAAGATGAATATGCACGAGATAAATCTGCATGCATTACCTTCCTTGTATGCAAATCTATGTCATGCATATTCATTGTGGATCTCTTGACTAGATGTGTCCAGAGGTCTAAGTTGAGAACCTCTGGATTTAATGTTAAGGAAAACCAGGAAGGTTTGGGATGGGAATTGACTTAAACCTATGCTTCTTAAGCCAGTTGTCAGGACACATCCAGACACACAAGTTTTTAGGATACCCACAATGGATATACCTGAAGTAGATTTGCCTAAAATGGAAATATTGCACACAAATTTATATCATACATATTCATTGTGGATATCCTGAAAACCTGACTGGTGGGATATTTACTAAGGTTTAGACCGAGAACCACTGTACGAGACCTTGTACGCTCATGTACAGTACTCAGGATAGCAGAAAACCGGTAAAAAAAATAAAACAAGAACTAAGAATTGGATAAGGAGCTGGCACGACTGTCAGCTAGGTCATGTCCTCACAAAAAAAGGACTAGTAAATCATTTGGTTGCATTTTTTTTTTTTTAGCACCACCTATTTCGCTACAAGTACGACAGCATGCTTCAAAAAAACGACTTGTACCCACAGTCTGTGTCTGGAGTGCGTTACCTGGTGCAGGAAGAACAGTATGAGCCGCGACTCGGACAAGACTACTACAGGCTCATCACTTCCGCTTCCGCCTTTGCACCGTATGGTTCCGCGCTCTCTCATTGGTTATAGGGTCTGTGACGACATTGAGGGGCGGTAAAGAAGGCCGCAATGCTGCTGCGGTCGGGCTCTAGCTGTGTGCTGGGAGCTCTGAGCCCTTCCTGGCTGCTACGTTGCAGTAGGAGCCGGGCTGTGGAGCGACGGTACCTCAGGTGAGCTGGGACTCCGAGGACTAGACCGAGGTGGGAGAGGTGTGCTCCCTTACTTCGGCGGCTCCTGGGACTTTGCTCTTTATGTATGGTGCAGCCATCTTCAGTATGTGGCTTGTGCACGGCTACGTTTTGGTGTGCTGTAATGTACAAAATACTGTAGTAGCTCAACTTGAGGGGGAGGAGGGACTGGGATTTCTGTAAATTAGATGATAGACCTGTTGCATTTCAGGAATACAGTAATCTAAATATTAGCGGGTCCGGCTAACAGGCATGCAAACTGCCCGAGTCTTAACGTTAGGTGCTCTTTCTTGCAGTACTCAAATCCAAGTTAAAACCCACTTTTTCATACTGCTTTCAACTCCCACTCATCATAAAATTACCTATGTCCATCGTATCATTCACTGCAAGAAACTCCCCCCCCCCAAAAAAAAAAAAAAAAGTCCTGTCTGTCCAAAATAGATTGTAAGCTCTTGCAGGAACTTTCTGTTGTATGTTGAATGTACAGCGCTGCATACACTTTTCAGTGCTGTAGAAATGGTTGTGCTGGTTGTCCAGGGTGGCAAATTCTAGGAGGCTCAGTAAAAAACAAACAGCTGCAGACAAAGCAAAATAATATTTTGGATAGCCACTCAAACAACATCTGCACATTTTTTTATCTGCAAAAAAGGTTTGCATATTAAAAAGGTATAGAAACAAACATAGAAATATGATGGCAGATAAAGGGCAAATGGCCCATCCAACTGCAGCATTCACTTTCTCTTCTCTAAGATATCTCGCTTGCCTGTCCCTTGCTTTCTTTTATACACTGTCTTTGTCTCCACCACTTCTAAAAGAGCTTTCATTGGCTGAGTAAGAACAACACTGTGATCCCATTACACTGTGGGTAGGCTTGATGAGAGGTTTTAGCAAAAGCAAGCCCCTCATGAAGCAAACAACTAAAGGTTAAGCAGACATGGGCTTACTCTTTACTTCAGTGAATGGCAAACTGTGCTGTGGCAAGATTCTGAGTGTGCAGCAAAACACTGGCGAGGAAAAAAGACACTGGTATCGGCTGACTACTTACAGGATGTGCCTCTCGTGGCAGGAAATGGTTACGATGTGGCCCAGGTTGAGAGACCACTCATAACCTGCATAACCTGGCTAAGCCTGTCCTCCCTGGCAGGTACTTGATCTTGAGAAGCATTCCCGAAAAATGACCTGGGCTACATCGTACCCATTTCTTGACACAGGATATTATAGTCCTGTACTTCACTGCTTGTTGACATTATGCGTTACCATCTGATTGTATGACTCAAAATAAGAACATAAGCAATGCCTCTGCTGGGTCAGACCTGAGGGCCATCGTGCCCAGCAGTCTGCTCACGCGGCAGCCCAACAGGTCCAGGACCTGTGCAGTAATCCTCTATCTATACCCCTCTATCCCCTTTTCCAGCAGGAAATTGTCCAATCCTTTCTTGAACCCCAGTACCGTACTCTGCCCTATTACGCTCTCTGGAAGCACATTCCAGGTGTCCACCACATGTTGGGTAAAGAAGAACTTCCTAGTAGTGCTGCCCGATTCAGAGAAAAATATTTCGATTTGATTCGATTCACCCTGTTGAATCGATTTTTCGATTCGATTCACTGTTAATGACACAGCTTTTTAAGTTTAAACATTTTATTTAACCAAGGCAATATCAATATCAAAAATTCCCAGCTTCCATCCCCAGCCCCCCAGACTCACCAGCCCCCCTGCCGATTCCCAGCTTCCATCCCTAGCCCCCCTGCCGATTTCAGCTTCCATCTCCAGCCCCCAAGACTCACCAGCCCCCCTGCCGATTTCAGCTTCCAGCCCCCAAGATTCACCAGCCCCCCTGACGATTTCAGCTTCCAGCCCCCAAGACTCACCAGCCCCCCTGCTGAATCTCAGCTTCCAGCCCCAGGCCCCCTGCCGATTTCAGCTTCCATCCCCAGCCCCCAAGACTCACCAGCCCCCCTGCTGATTCTGAGCCCTCCCTGCCGATTCTCTGCCCCCCCTGCCGATTCTCTGTCCCCCCCTGCCGATTCTCTGCCCCCCTGCCGATTCTCTTCCCCCCCTGCCGATTCTCTTCCCCCCCTGCCGATTCTCTTCCCCCCCCTGCCGATTCTCTTCCCCCCCTGCCGATTCTCTTCCCCCCCTGCCGATTCTCTTCCCCCCCTGCCGATTCTCTGCCCCCCCTGCCGATTCTCAGCCCTCCCTGCCGGTTCAGTTACTTACTCGACTGGATGTGGAATCGCGGGGAAGAGAGGAGAAATGCGGAGACAGCCAAAAAATACCCTTTGCTTCCAACTGGTCCGCTGCACGAGGTCTGCTTGCTCCCCCTCGACACTCCCACGTCCTTTCGTTTCTTCTGATGTAACTTCCGGTTTTGCAAAACCGGAAGTTACATTGGATGGGAATGAGTCCGGCGGCCGGCAGTGAAAAAAGAATGAATCAGTAAGTCCGTTTTTTTACAAAAACGAACCGATTTGAATCATGAATCGGGCAGCACTACTTCCTAGCATTCGTTTTGAATCTGTCCTCTTTCAACTATTCTGAATGCCCTCTTGTTCTTTTATTATTCAAAAGTTTGAAGAATCTGTCCCTCTCTACTCTCTCTATGCTCTTCATGATCTTGTAAGTCTCTATCATATCCTCTCTTAAGTCTCCTCTTCTCCAGGGAAAAGAGACCTAGTTTCTCCAATTTCTTAGCGTATGAAAGGTTTTCCATCCCCTTTATCAGATGCGTCGCTCTCCTTTGAACCCTCTCGAGTAACGCCATGTCCTTAAGGTACGGCGACCAATATTGGACGCAGTACTCCAGATGCGGACGCACAATCGCCCGATACAACGACAGGATAACTTCTTTCGTTCTGGTTGTAATAACCTTCTTGATTATGCCTAGCATTCTGTTTGCCTTCTTAGCGGCCGCTGCGCACTGTGCCGTCGGCTTCATTGTCATGTCCACCATTACCCCCAAGTCCCTTTCTTGGGTACTCTCATTCAATAACATCCCTCCCATCGTATAGTTGTACCTCGGGTTTCTGTTTCCCACATGTAATACTTTACATTTCTCAACCTTGAACTTCATCTGCCATCTCGTCGCCTGTTCCCCTAGTTTGTTCAAGTCCCTTTGCAATTCTTCGCAGTCCTCTTTAGTCTGTGCTCCACTAAATAGTTTGGTGTCGTCCGCAAATTTTATTATCTCACGCTTCATCACTGTTTCTAGATCATTTATGAATATATTAAATAGCAGCGGCCCGAGCATGATTTTGCTTGCCAGCTAATCTACTACTACTAATTTCATAGAAACATGATGGCAGATAAAGGCCAAATAGCCCATCTAGTCTGCCCATCTGCAGTAACCATAGTATTACAAGGTAGTATTACAAGGCTTACGTAATGCTGTACACCAAAACATGGAAGAGATAGTCTCTGCTCAAATGAACTTAGTCTAGTTGAGACAGACAAACTGGACAAAAAGGTGCCTCATACACTGCTCAGGTGGGGGAATTACAAAGGGAGTGATAAGACATATATTGGTGCTAGAATGTAGGTTGGAGTTTGGAATTGAAAGCCTCTTCAAAGAAGTGTGCTTTGAGTCTGGATTTTGAATATTGCCAGAGTCCAAGCTTGACATACTTAGGCAGTTTATTCCAGGTATACAGTACAGCAAAGTAGAAAGAACTGAGTCTGGAGTTGGCCAGAAGGGTACAAATTAGAGAGACTTACCCAATGAGTGGAGTGCCTGAGGGGATGGGGGAGAGGAGAGATGATGAGGAGCTGTGGAGCGAATACACTTGTAGGTCAGTAAGAAGAGCTTGAACTGTGTGCAGAAATTGATAGGGAGCTAATGAAGTGAATTGAGGAGAGAGGTAATGTGGGCATAATGACATTGGTGGAATATGAGGCGTGCAGCAGAGTTCTGTACACTGAAAGGGAGAGAGATGGTTTAGCAGAAGGCCAGTGAGAAACAGGCGAGAGGTGATGTGGTGGAGTTTTAGGATAGGTGCATATGTGCCTATATTCCATATTCTAGAAACATGATGGCAGATAAAGGCAAAATGGCACATGCATGCACATAGTTTCATTTGCTTTGAAGCTGGTGTAAGTGTGTGTGCCTAGTTTCCCATTATTTAAAGAGGACAGATACTGAGGAGCTTGTGGAGCAAATACACTTGTAGGTCAGTAAGAGGAGTTTGAACTGTGTGCGAAAATGGATAGGGAACCTAATATATGTGCCTTGCTAGCTACGCACTCTGTTCTAAAATTGCCGCCTTAGAGGATAATTGTAAAACTTTTCTCCACACATAAAGCATATGACACACGTGAAAAATGGCTATTATAAAATTCAGTGGCAGCATATACATGCAGTGCATCAAAAAATGGCACCTCTGTTTATGCAATCAGATTTCCCAAAGTAAGAGCTGAGATTCATGCACATATTTTGTAATCTACCTATAAGTCCCTACTTTCTACCTTAACTTCAACATCCATGTGATGACTAGCGTATAGATTGCCCTGTCTTATCTATGGGTCCAGAATTTCCTTTCCCTACCTGTCCCCACTAGTTCCATTATCTCTACTTCCCCCCTCTCTGTACTGCCTCCCCATGGTTTCCCTTGATCCCTCTAGCAGCACTTGTAAGCATAGTGTCCCCCCTCCTTTCCCCATGCCATGATTCTCATTCATACCTGTTCCTAGCACTCCAAAGCAGTTTCAGTGCCAGCACGGGGCCTTCCTGTATAGGCCTCAGATGGACTATGTTGGGTTGTGCTTTTTTTCCTAATAGGAAATGTATCATGACATCTCCAGTGATTCACTTCCTGTCAGAGAGAGGGCACAAACCCAATAATCATTTACCCTGGGCCGGCTCACGGGAAATGGTACCCTGAACCAACTTGCTTTGGTGGCCCCTCCCAAATCACATTGTTTCTGTGCCCCATCCCTCATCCCCCTCCATGGGTTAGGCATCTCTCTTTCTCTCTTGTGCTGGCATCTCACCCCCTTCCAGTCTTTGATCCCCCTTCCCGTAGGTCCAGCACTGCTCCCTCACTTCTCTCATTTTCCTGCAGTCCTGTAAAGTTTACATTGGTCACCAGCAGCAGCATGATCGGCTGCCTTCGGCCAGCCCTTGGTCTTTCCTCTGCCACATCCTGCCCACAGGAAATTGCAATGTGTCATACTGCTGCCACTGCTGCCAGCGACTAACATGAACTTTACAGGACTGTGGAGGAATGAGAGAGATGAGGGCGCACTGGTGGACCTATGGGGAGGGGGAAGAGAGATGATTTGGAAGAGGGGAGGGAAGAAACGGCTTAACCTGTAAACCAGCTGAAGTCAAAGGCTGGTTATTTTTGCAACCTTAATCACTGTTTCCTGGGCTAGAGCCTCACCTGGTTCAATGGTTAAATCGGCCTTGGGGCAGCCACGTGGACAATTAGCCAACCTGGAGATGTCCAAGTATGTTGGTAAAAGGAAAGGAGGCTACACCATCATTGCTGTAGTCAGTCTGGCCATGTGGAGGTGCTCCAGATGAAAACAGGAGGACTCCCAATCCCAGAAAGTTGGACATGGTGGGGCATGATCTCCCTCTCTGAAAGCTCCTCCATAGCGCTTAAGCTCCTTTGCCATCAAGTTGAAATTCAGATGGGGTCAGTGATCTCTAGAAGAGATAAGAAAGAAGAATTTAGCTAAGAAAATAACAATATAAAAATAAAATAATAAAATGGCTCTTTTGTTGTGGACTGTTTTTGTTGGGTTACTGGGGATGGGAGTGAAGAGACTATGTTTACAGCTGCTATTAGTGATATGGGGAGAGAGAAGGAAGGAGAGATGCTGAAACTGCAGGAGTGGGTAGGAAAGGCTGGAAGATTTGTATTTAAATTCCCCATACTACTGCTTATCGTTTCCATAGCATTGCTTTGTACATTAAAACATTCAAGAGACAGTCCCTGCTCAGTAGAGCTTACAATCTAATCAAACAGACAAACAGGATGAGTAGGGGGTTAGGGAGTGTCTTAGGCATAGGTGCCTTACAGGCTAGGAGTTAAAAGCAACTTCCTTTCCTCAATGCCAATCTTAGAAATACACAGGCTCTAGATGTAGAAATGCAGTATTGGGGAGGCAGTGATTAACAAGTAGCTTCACACTTTCCCAAAGTAATGAATTCAGATGGGTTAGTTCTGTGTATTCTTGACCCTCACCTCATACAAACATGGATCACAAAAAAACAACAACAAAAAGCAGACACAAATTGAAATGGAGACACCCCCTCCCCTTCTGCTCACAGAAGCCAGACTCTAAGCAGTGCAATTTTGCTAAAAGAAACATTTTCTCCTGTCTTCTGCTAAATACGAAAATAAATAAGATATACATTTCTCAAAACACCCTGACTTAAAAATGGTCAAAACCTTTGTGCTCCTTTCACTAAGGGCTCCTTTTACGAAGCCACGCTAGCTGCTACCGCCTCCTCTTGAGCAGGCGGTAGTTTTTCGGCTAGCGTGGGGGTTAGCACGTGATTAAAAGTCACGGGCGTTAAAGCCGCTACCGCGCCTTCGTAAAAGGAGCCCTAAGTTGTGCAAATGGATTTAGCCCACGCTAATGATTGGCATGCACTAAATGCTAAGAAGCTCATAGGAATAAAATGGGACACATGGCACTTACTGCTTGCTAATTCATTAGGTCATTTTAGTAAAAGGAGCCTTTTGACCTATGAACGGGTATATACAATACTTGCAGATATTTGCATTTTCTTTGGAGGAGGTGTACTTTTGTGCACTACTAGTGATTTTAGGAGGAGAGTGTGGCGTAGTGATTAAAGCTACAGCCTCAGCACCCTGAGGTTGTGGGTTCAAACTCTGCGCTGATCCTTGTGACCCTGGGCAAATCACTTAATCCTCCATTGCCCCAGGTACATTAGAGAGACTGTGAGCCCACTGGGACAGAAGGGAAAAAACGCTTGAAGTACCTGTATGTAAACTGCTTTGAGTGTGGTTGTAAAACTACAGAAAAGAGGAATACAAGTCCCAATCCCTTTCCCTGATGTCATAATGCCTCATTCCACCAATGCCTAAGAGGCAACCTCATTGGTGATGTCACAATGGCTTCATTGTTCTATACTTGGCTCACTTCTGCTATTTCATTGGAGGAGAGTATGGTGCAGTGGTTAGAGCTGCAGCCTCAGCACCCTGAGGTTGTGGGTTCAAACCCCACGCTGCTCCTTGTGACCCTGGGCAAGTCACTTAATCCTCCACTGCCCCAGGTACATTAGATTGTGAGCCCACTGGGGCAGATGGGGGAAAATGCTTGAAGTACCTGCATGTAAATTGCTTTGAGTGTGGTTGTAAAACTACAAAAAGGCAATACAGTATACAAGTCGCATAGTAGGAAGCTGTTTTATAAAAGTATATAACGTTCTGTGTTGCCTTTATAAAATAAAGAAAAAAGGTGTCCTGTAATGAAATTACCCTGTTAGTTTCTGCAGGGAATAACGGTGAGAGAACCAGGAAGCATGAACCGAAGTGAAACATGAAGTGCATTTCCAAAGGTTTTCTGTATTTTTTCCCTGTCTTCTAGCACTTCTGATGTAGTCATTGTTGGTGGTGGGCTTGTGGGACTGGCATCTGCCCGAGAGCTCATTCTCCGCCATCCGACCCTCTCGTTCAGCCTACTAGAGAAGGAGAAGACATTAGGTGTGGTAACAAGTGCTCTGTCTGCCTCACAGCGTTTGGAAAGATGGTTGTTCATCGTTTTACTTTCAGCACGTCTTCCTGTTTCTTTCTATCAGCGCACCAATAGGGGTTCCAGAGCTGTTTTTAGTAAGATCTGAATATTATGTGGTGATGGTGGGAAGTTGCTTACATTATGGAAAAGTTTGGGATTGATAACAAATAATCTTGATGTATGCCCTTGTGGGCTCTGGATGCAAAGTGGACAGTCTCTCCTTACTTGTGGGCTAATGCCGTGGTGAAAAGAAAGACCAAGGGAAGTGAAATGGGCTACAAAATAGAATGATGGAAGCAAAAAGGGCCGTCCTAAATTTATCCACTGAGCTAATTGGGCACTGGTCTGAATATTGGCGGGTGCTCAGTTAACTTCCAGGTGACCGCACATACCCAGATATTCAAAGCCACAGCCTGGACCTGGCTCAGCATTGAATGTTGGGGCTTAATGTAGCCCAGGGCTGTAAACAGTCTGAATATCGGGCCCTGTGTTTTTAGGGCTTTCTTAATTTTTATAAGACGATTCGTTTGCTTGACCTATAATCACCATTCTGATATCACACTTTATTGCAAGCCCTGTAAGAGTAAAATGAACCTTGTGGCAGAAAATGTGCAGTAACAACATTAGAGTGAGTTAACCAATAGTAAATTACCTCCTCCAGGCCTGTGGAGAAAGACCTCGATAAGTCAGGCACTTTCTATCTGAAAGGAAGCTGCTTGGTGCATCTTGCCTGTTGTGCTTATAACGGGCAGGACTTGATGTAGGGATTTGTTTGATGGGTGAAGTTGGTGAAACTCATTTTCTTACTTTTTATTTAGCCAGCCACCAGAGCGGTCACAATAGTGGTGTAATTCACAGTGGAATTTACTATACACCTGAGTCTCTTAAAGCCAAACTATGTGTGCAAGGTTCTGCTCTGTTCTATGAGTACTGTGATCAGAAGGCCATTCCCTACAAGCAATGTGGCAAGGTAAGGGTTTAGAGGTGAAAGAAAGGGCATTATGATAAGGCTGGTATGTTCAGTTCATGCCATTTTCAATTGCAATACAAAATCTTCTAAAAAAGATAACATACAGCAGGTAAGGAGCTTTGCACTTTCTTAGGATCATGGTTACATGTCTAATAGAGATGGAGTGGCCTAGTGGTTAGAGCATCAGGCTAAGAACCAGGGAAACCAGGGTTCAAATCCCACTAATGCTTCTTGTGACTTTGGGAAATCACTTACCCTTCAATTGCCTTGAGGATGAAGTAAAGAGCTATATTAATGTGAGTTATTAGTAAACACCCCAATGACTAAGGGGGGAAACTGCCTTATTTTCCTGATTGAATTGCTTGGAAAGTTAGATGCATTTCCTGTCTTTTGGATAATTACACACAGAACCACTGGATTTCTAGAGGTTCAAGTCTATAGCCTGCTCTTTGTGTACCTCTTTATCTAGGGATGGGACGTATTCATGCTTTTTCAAGTGGTTACATCTGATGAGGTTCAGGGGACATGCAGAGGGACAGGGAGGTGAGATTGCCCTTTGGTGCATGGACAGAGGTCAGTCACCTTCAGCTACCATGTGTAGAGCTCATAGTTTGGTGCATGGGTTGCAATCTCTTGAATGCAGCCCTTTAGCTGAGTTTTTGAATTTATCCTTGGAGCATATTTCATGGGGGGGTTTATTTGTGTGTTTCCTCTGATTGCTCATATGTGGCAGGTCCTTCCACTTTTAGTATCTGGCTATAGGCAGAATGGGCCTGATTCTCGAAATGAGCATCCTGATTGCAGGTGGTGGTAGGTGTCCTACAGCCGTTTGGCAGCCAATCGGGACACGCGCTTTTAGAAAAAATAGGGTGAGGACGACACCTACATTGTAGGCATCTGTAGCGCATATATGGAAATGCGCAGGGACGCTTCGGCTCGCCCAAGGGCATGTTTTCACCCAGAAGTGGCTTTGGGCGTGCTTAAGCATCCCTATGCGTCTCTATAGGCGCAAGATAGACGCCTTAAATGTAGGCAAGATGGCGTCTGGAGCAGGACGCTGAGAGGAGCACTTCTCTCTTCTGGGGGAAAATTTCCTTTATTTCAACTTTAACGTTTATATTTCAATGCCTAAAAGAAGAGGGAAAACGAGGGGTATTCCTCTACCTACCTCGGGCTTCTCGACGCCGAGGCAAACTGTGATAACAGCTTTCACAGTTCCTCCTTCCAAGTCGGGCGCCTCCGCTGCTGTGGAGAGGGAACTCCACAGCTTGGACAGCGAGATGTCTCTCTCGCTGAGCCCACGAGGACCGCATACCCCTCCCATCCCAGGAGAATCTTCGTCGCAGAGGAATTGGCAAGAGGGCTCCCCCGGAGTGTGGGGGGAGGCTCATTCACTCTCCGAAGTGAACCCGGAAGTGAAACACACAGCAGACACGCTGACTCCGATGTCGGAGAGTCAGCGTCCTGGGGGAGAGGAGCCATTGGTAACCAGCGTCGGGGAGGCTGTAGGAGTTCAGAATTCCATCGCAGGAGCAGGAGCCGTACCAAAGCCGGCCGGTATCCCCCTCCTCGGGCCGTTGGTGAAACCACAGGCTGTTACCCTGGATTCTATCTGGACTGCGATAGAGAATTTGCACCTGGTATGTTCTAATTTTCTTACTACAACTCAGAATTCTACTTCCAGGATAAGTTCCCTAGAAACTATTACCCAGCAACACCAAGTGGACTTAAAAAAATTAGATAAAGAAACAACAGAGACTAAGAATTTAATTTCTAAACAAACAACAGATAAAATGATGATTTTGAGGAAGATTGAAAACCTGGAGAACCAGCAAAAGAATTTAAATTTGAGGATTCTTAATTTTCCGGTTGCCAAGTTTATGTCTCCTCAAGAACTGTTTAAGAACTTTATGTTGAATGTTTTAAATGTACCTGAAGTAAGTCTTCCTCCGATACAAAGAATTTATTACTTAAAACAAGTGCAGAAAAAGCTGTAGTGGATGAAAATGCTCAATTAGATGTTTCCGCTATTCTGCAATCTTCTGATATTGAAACTCAAGGAAGAACAACTTTATTGGTCTCGTTGGTATTTCTTCAAGACAAAGAGATGTTGCTTAGATTATATTTTAATTTAAAGCAGATTACATATTTGGGAGAAAGGGTATATATATTTCCTGATGTTTCGAGGTGGACACAATCTAGGAGGAAAGAATTTCTGCTATATAGACCAAAGGTGATTGCTTTGGGGGCAAGTTTTCAGTTGCGATTTCCTTGCAAATGTTTTATTTCCTATCAAGGAAGTAAATATATTTTCTTCGAACCTGCCCAATTAGGTTTTTTCCTTGAAGGTAAAGGTATCTCTACACAGTCCGAATGATAAAGGTTAATAATGCGGTTGATTTATTTTGGATAGGATAAGATCAGGCTGCTCTATTTCTTTATTTCTATTTTTCTTTTGTATATTTCCCCTTTCCCGAGGGGGTTTTTATTTCATCTTGTCTCTTCTCTCCAGGTTGTGGACTGTATTATATGATTTATTTTGAATGTTTAAATTTCGATCCTTGGTTTGTATTATGACTAAGAGACAATATTTCTGTATTTCTTTAAACATCTTTATATATAGGATGTATTAAAATGATAAATAAAAAATAAAAAAAAATAAAAAATAAAAAGACGCTGATGCGTGATTGACACACAATTGGTGGCCGCCTCTTAGGCATCCGCCGAGATTGGTGTCCTATAGCGAATTAGGCCCAATATGCCTGAGTATCCCTACTATTCAGCTACTTAAAAAAAAATTCTTACTTTGGCAACAAAATCCTATCTCACAAGCGTTTTGCCTATTGTTGGAAATCTACAATTTTTGTCCAGGTCCGAGAATGTTACTTTTAGAAAGATGGCGTTGGTAGGAGTTAAATTGTTATCACATGTCCTCCAGGATAATAGTACTTTACAATCTTGGGCTTCTCTTCGCCAGCGTTGCCATTTGTATTTGGAAGACTTTCTTTCTTACAAGCAATTTCATCATTACATAAATTCTTTGGATAGGGCAGGATTTCCTATTGAAACTAAACTTCAGGAGATTGTGGAGCCTTTTTTTTTGGCGGGGGGAAACTGGCTTTTGGGTGTCTGGTTTACATAAACTCCTTCTAACTTTGGCTTCGCCTATGGATAGGGCTGCATTGCGCTCTTAAGATAGAAACATAGAATATGACGGCAGAAAAGGGCTGTAGCCCATCAAGTCTGCCCACGCTAATGACCCACCCCCAGACTTCACCCGGCTAGAGATCCCACATACATATCCCATTTCTTTTTGAAATCGAGCACGCTGCTGGCGTTAATCACCTGCAATGGAAGTTCATTCCAATGATCGACTACCCTTTCGGTGAAGAAATACTTCCTGGCGTCGCCATGAAATTGCCCACCTTTGATTTTCAGCGGATGACCTCTTGTGGTTGAAGGTCCTTTAAGAAAGAAGATATCGTCTTCCACCTCGATGCGGCCCTTGATATATTTAAAAGTCTCAATCATGTCCCCCCTCTCTCTACGTTCCTCGAGCGAGTATAGTTGCAGTTTATTCAGTCTTTCCTCATATGGGAGGTTCTTGAGTCCCGAGACCATCCTGGTGGTCTTGTCAGACCTCTTTGGATTCGATAGCTCTGATTAGGTGGATTATGAGGAATGCCAATTTAGATTGCTTCACCTGGCTTTATAAGTCGGGGTATAGTGAGTCTCCTGTTTGTTAGAAGTGCTCTCAGTGGCCCCATTTGTTAATTCATGCATTTTGGTCTTGCCCGAAGATACAGTATTTTTGGAGAGCTGTTAACTATGCTGAGCATATTTTGCAATGCTCAATTCGTCTATTGGCAGCTGGGTTGCTATTAGATAAATATGAGGCTTTTTGTTTTCCCAACCAGGAATTTCAAATGTATATGAAGAAATTGGGCATAGTGGGCAAGAAAGAAATTTTATCAGTTTGAGTGGGGGGGATACTCCTCCTTTTTGGGCATGGCGGAATCGTCTCCATGCGTTATTATTATTATTATTAGAGCATAGAATGGCCAAACTTACTCCCAAGTAGAAAAAGCACTTTCTGCAAATCTAGACTCCTTATATTCATTTTCTGAGCTCCATAGCCCATAGCGACATCTTAAATGTGCTGTAGCTTTTGTATGCCTGAACTTCCATTAGTTTGACAAGCTGGTTGTGAGGTTGTGGGGAGGTTTTTGGTTGTGGACTTTCCATGTGTGCCTCTGATTGGTAGTAAGAGTTCATACTAACGGAAGCCTGAAATCTGTCATATTTCGATAAGTTGTCTTTCTATGATTGGGGGGGTTTATTAGTATGTTAACTAGGGGGCGATAGTTTGGAATGTTTCTTGTAGAGGTTGTACTCTGATAAAGTTTGATTATTATTTGATGTTCTTACTCCTGTTTTCTTATATATGTTGCTGATTAACATCAATAAAAAATTGTTAAACTTAAAAAAATATCTTCTAAAACATACGAGCCAGATGAAATCCTTACAGAAAATCTCTGGATCAGGAGCAGCCATATAGCAAGGTCAGAAGCTCTGACTTTCTGGCACAAATTGGAGACAGTACAGAAACAGGGATGCAAATCTACCTCTCTGTGCCCAAAATTTCTACGGCAATCCAGGTCCAAGTCTCAGCCTGCCTGTCTGACATTGCTACATGAATGTTTCGCCGTCATCTAAAGTTAAACATGGTCAAGACTGAACTCCTTATCTTTCCTCCTAAACCTGCCTTTCCTCTCCCTATATTCTCTATTTCGGTGGATAATGCGCTCATCCTCCCAGTCTCGTCGGCTCGCAACTTCAGGGTCATCTTTGACTCATCTGTTCTTCTCTTCACATATCCAACAAACTGCCAAAACTTGTCTCTTCTTTCTATACAGCATTGCTAAAATCCAGAGTTTCCTTTCTGAGCATGCTGCCAAGACCGTTATCCATGCCCTCATCACCTCTCACCTGGATTACTGCATTGTGCTTCTTGCGGGTGTCCTGCTAACCCATCTCTCCCCCCTTCAATCTGTTCAGAATTCTGCTGTGCGCCTCATATTTCGCCATTGTCGTTATGCTTAAGTTACCCGTCTCCTAAATTTGCTTCATTGGCTCCATGTCTGCTTCTGCATACAATTCAAACCTGCACACAGAATAGAGATACAGGATAATACTTAAAATGTTTATAGCACTACTGGATGTATGTTGCATTATATAATGGTAATAAGTATTCATGGACAATGGTCCCTGACATGAGGAGCAGCTTACAGTCTAAGGCAGTGGGAAGATAGTAATTTGCCCAAAGCCAGAAGAAGCGTCGGTTGCAAGAGTGGGATTCAAACCTTGGCTTCCCTAGTTCTAAACCCTTCTTTAACATTAAAACACTTGCTTTTCCACAGGCATCTACCCTCTGTTGTCTTTAATGTATTTATAAAATGAACTTTTAAAAATTGACCAGCCTTTGTGCAGGTGAAGGGAAGCAATGTACTAGTTAGAAAAAGAGTAATTTCTGGGACAAAGGGAAAGAAAGCGTGTACAGAGATTTTTTTTTTTTTTTTAATTCTTTATTCATTTTCAAAATTACATTAAGTGTATATATATATATATATATATATATATATATTCAATCACATTAACAATAAATACATCACTTACAGGCTATCATTTGTACATTACATAAATTCTTATCCTTCCCCCCCTCCCTACCATATATTCTATTATCATATAAATATGTATTAATAAAATATCCCCCACCCTACCCAATTAAACTGATAAATTTAAGGGAAACAATTTCAACTAATCCGTACAATATTTAATTTTCAAATCTCCATGCATACTTTTTTCCCCAAGAATCTGACCACACAAATTGCAGCTGCAAAACACAAACTGTGCTGACTAGATTTTCAAAGAAATTTTCTTTTGTATAAATTTGTAAAATAAAAAAGGGGGGGGGGAGGTGATAAGATAATAGTTGCAAAGAATGGTACATAAAATCTGTTTTACTCTCTTGGGATCTTGTCAGATATTTGAACCTAGATTGGCCTCAGGATACTGGGCTTGATGGACCTTCCCCAGTGTTTCCCAGTATGGCAATGCTTATATTCTTATGTTAAGCCCCGGGTTTGCATCCTCTTTGGGGAAACTGAACATTGTTCCTAGGACCTGTCATGTACAAATAGTGACTTGCGTCCACCTGCACAGTGAGAGAAAGGAAAGAGCTGACATTTGCTGTATGTTGTATTGCAGAGGCAGCTTTTCCACTGCACCTTTTGTGGTTCCTATGTTCAGCCCTTAAGAGCTCATTTGTGGACTGTGTTTTCTTTGTGCAGCTCATAGTTGCAGTTGAGCAAGAGGAGATCCCTCGACTCAAAGTGCTGTATGAGAGAGGGTTGCAGAATAATGTCAGAGGTCTGAAACTGATCAGTGCAAAGGAAATTCGAGACAGGGAGCCCTACTGCAGGGTATGTGCCTTATTGCTATGTCTGGTTTTTTTTAACCAAGATGGAAGGAGCTTCTCAATTTACCTGTATTGGTATTTTGTTTTCAGTGGAAAAACAAGAAATGCTGCATTCTCTGTCATATAGGATTCAGAGTAATATGAAAATACTGTATAACTGAGTTCCCCAGGTAAAATACTACATAGACCAGAGCCTAAGGCAGTATGTTCCAGTCCTATCCCAAAGGCATACCTAACTGATTGAGTTTTCAGGATATCCTTGATGAATATACATGTAAGATTTGCATATATTGGAGATCCAAGATATGCAAATCTGTCTCATGCGTATTCATTGTGGAAATCCTGAAAATCAGACTGGCTGGAGGTGCCTCCAGGGTTGGGAAACACTGGCTTAAAGCACAAAAATACAAGAGTGGAGGACTAACAGAATGGAGGCAGGGGAAGGAAGTCTCTTTATAATGTTCACCCTATCCCTGCCTTGCTGCTATTTTGAGAGCGGGGTATGTCAAACTGAACATTGTCTGTGTCAGTGGTTCCCAAACCTGTCCTGGGGGACCCCCAGCCAGTCAGGTTTTCAAGATATCCCTAATGAATATGCATGAGAGAGATTTGCATACCTGTAACTTCCATTATATGCAAATCTCTCTCATGCATATTCATTAGGGATATCTTGAAAACCTGACTGGCTGGGGGTCCCCCAGGACAGGTTTGGGAACCACTGGTCTATGTGAATGATTTTATTTAGCAATGAATTATCATTTTTCTAACTTTATGATACTATCACTGAAATCTCTTGAAAAAAATTATTACATGTATTCCTGAAGTAGGGGGAGCAGCTGTTTAAATATCACTGAGCCCTGAGCTCATTCCGTATTTGTGTGCATTCCACTTTTGTTTGTGATATGTCACAAAACTCAAATTTATGGTAGCCTGAAGAGGATCTGCAAGTCAAATGTAGAGATCAACTGGTCTTGGCCACTAGGATGTTTTTGTTTTGTTTTTTAATTTGCCACTGGGGAAATGATGGGGGATTTTTTCTCAGCAAATGTCTGGCTATCTGATTCGGCTCGTGTAGCCTTGGTCCAGCAATTGCTTCACAAGGGTTTATCCAGAAAGGGAAAGAGGAGTATCCTTAAAAGAGAGCTTTATCCCCCCCCCAAAAAAAAAAAAGTAGGAAAGAAGGTAGATAGAGAGAAAGCATCTCTGTTATGTGTGTGTGCACACAAGCTAACATAACCCAGTTTAGAAAATTAGCCTACTAAGAAACCCTTTGCTTGAGAGAGGGACTGAAACTGCTAAGAGAAACTAAGAAAGAGACACGAGCAATGTCAGGGCTATAAGAGACTCTAACCCACTTCTCCCCTTCCATGTCTCCGTTTTGTTAGTCCTACACTCCAGAATTTTCCAAATAAATCTTGTCTCCTTTTGACACTATTTCAATATGTTGCTGGCCCCGTGGTATATAATGTGTGACATTGGACTAAGAGGCAGAAACTTTAGATCAATTTCTTTCTTTATCTGTGATAAAAATCAGATTCAGCATTCATAAGTAGAAAAGACAACTAAATACAATATTTCCAGCCTAGCAAGTGCTACCAAAAGGACAATCTCATGAAGTATATAGCAAACACGACTGCGATAGAAAGAGACAAAGAATGAGATCATATTAGAAATGGGTTTTTGTAACAGAAACAAACTGCAGTGAGTTAGATATCACATTTCTGTGGTTTGGAGAGGAAAGGAGCTTGCCATTGGCAGTAGCAATCAGCAAATCAATCTCATCAGGTGCAAAGAACTACCACTACTGATCATTTCTATAGCATTGCTTGTTTGATTCTCTATTGTTCATGTAAACGATTTTTGTATTATATGCTTTCAAGCATCATTAATAAAATAGTTTAAATCTAAATACTCCGATGAAAACAAAAAATTGTGGATACGGATATTCTGGAGATAATTTATTATATACTGACATATAAAAACATGAAAATTCAATGAAAAAAGTACAATGATAAAAAATACAGTGGTAAAAATCCAACCGGATTTTTTATCATTGTACTTTTTTTTTTTTTTGGCAATTTGATTCATTTTTAATATTTATAACTATTTAACAAAGCAAACAAATCAGAATTTTGTGATCATTCAGACATCTTTGTTAACAAACTCTTAAGTTCACCATAAATCCTATCTAATATAATAAAATGGTAGGCCGCGCATGCGCACTAAAAAAAACGTGTTCCCTGAGCTGTCGCGAAAATACGACTGCGCATGCGCGGCCCCGGCGGCGGCTTTCAAATAAAAAAAAAAAAAAAATTACACAGCTGCGAGACAGGAGCTGCGGCGGCGGCGACTTTCAACGACGAAGAAGCTGCAGCTCGGGAAGTCGGGGCCTCCCCCGCCACGTACAACCCGCTCCCTCTCCTGCAGCTCAGGCACCACAGAAGCTGTGAAAACGCGCAACCCGGTCCCTGCATCTGCCTACCCTTCCCCCCAACACAGCGCATTTGCCCCCCCCCCTCTCAGAGAGTCCTTTGCCGCTCACCACCCTTCCCTTGCCGCTGACCCGACTACCTACCCGGCGATTTAAGCAGCAGTCTTCACATGCTGCTTCAGGTACTTCTACTGCCCTGATTTGCTCTGCCGCATCTCTGATGATGTCATCAGGGACGTGCCAGAGTAAATCAGGGCAGTAGAAGAACCCGAAGCAGCGTGTGAAGACTGCTGCACAGGCTGCTTGAATGGGAGCTGGAAGAGGTGATGATGGACAGGGGGGGGAAAAAGGAAGGGAGGCCTATTGTTGGACAGGGGGAGCAGGAAGAGGTGCTGATGGACGGTGGGAATGAAGGGAGGCCTACTGCTGGACAGAGGGAGCAGGAAGAGGTGCTGATGGACAGGGGGGGAGGTAAAACAAAGGGAGAAGGACTGCTGCTGGATAAGGGGAGCTTGAATGGGTGGTGGTGGACAGGGGGGGAAAATAAAGGGAGGCCTAATGCTGGACAGGGGGAGCAGGAAGAGGTGCTGATGGACAGGGGGAAAAATGAAGGGAGGCCTACTGCTGGACAGGGGGAGCAGGAAGAGATGCTGATGGACAGGGGGAAAAAATGAAGGGAGGCCTATTGCTGGACAGGGGGAGCAGGAAGAGATGCTGATGGACGGGGGGTGGGGGGGTGGAAATGAAGGGAGACCTACTGCTGGACAGAGGGAGCAGGAAGAGGTGATGATGGACAGGGGGGAGGTAAAACAAAGGGAGAAGGGCTGCTGCTGGATAAGGGGAGCAGTGAAGGGGTGGTGGTGGACACAGGGGAGGTAAAAAAAAGGGAGAATGGACAGGAAAAAGTGGCTAAGGAGACAGAGAGAGAAAGAAATAAAGACAGACACACACATATATTCTAGTACCCAAGGGAGGAAAATGCTGCACAGGGAAGTAGGGAGGGGGGAAATGCTGATGCACAAGGAAATGGAGGAGGAGGGAATGCTGAAATGGCTACTGTACAGGAAAGTAGACAAGGGGAGATAAATGCTGCATAGGGGGCAGAAAAAGAGACAAATAGAAAGAAAGACAAATAATAGGAGGGAGGGAGACAGAAAGAAAAGAAGAAAGACACAAGGGCAGGGAGTGAGACAGAAAGAAAGAAAGACAGACATACATATATTCTAGCACCCGTTAATGTAACGGGCTTAAAGATTAGTCCTATATAATACCCATAGCATGCATGCGCACTTCAATCTTCATGGCTCCGTGCGTCCGTAGCTCCATGGCTGGCAGAGAAATTGTAAAGCATGCGGCACATGTGCGTTCGTCGCATGGCAATTTGCTTCGAGTGGCGGTTTAACCTAATCCAGGAGCGGTTACCGTGTGCCGGTTGCCCTTCCCAATACAACGCGAGATTACAAAAAAGGTAGGACGGTGCACGATAATTGACATGGAGAAAGATTGAAAGAAAAGAAAACCAGACGGGACATTGACAGACTGACACACTTAAAGACAGGTAGGTGTGAATGAAAGACACACACAGAAGGACAGGGGGCAAGGGAGAGACATTGAAAGAAAAAAAAACAAAAAACCAGACAGTGGACAAGGAGAGAGAGACACACAGAAAAAAAAGACAGACAGACAGCAGCCAAGGAGAAAGACAGGAAAAAAAAAGAAAGACAGACAGCAGCCAAAGAGAGAGAGAGAGACAGAAAGAAAGACAGACAGACAGAAAGTGGCCAAGGAGAGAGAGACAGAAAGAAAGAAAGAAAGGCAGACACATACATCTATTCTAGCACCCGTTAATGTAACGGGCTTAAAGACTAGTGTAATAATATAATAATAATAATAACTTTATTTTTGCATACCGCAATACCACAAAACAGTTCAGAGCGGTTTACAGGTTAAGAGACTACATTTACAGCGAAGTTACAGAATATCAGAAAACAGTTCAGAGCAATTTACAAGGAGATGAGAACTGTACATATGCAATGAAGGTACAGAGAATTAGTTATCAAGTGTATGGTATAAACCAGTGGCAATTACAAAATGATCCAATAACTGTTGCAAGGGGGGTGCAGAAAGGGGAAAGGAAAAACAACCTGGGAAGAAGGGGAGGAAGGGTAGGGAGGGAGGCGAGGTTGGGATTATTAGTTTGTCTCGGCGATCAGGCTACATTTTTTGCACTGGCATTCTCGCCATGTAGATTATATATACTCCATATCCAAATGGCAAAGAAAAAAAGTGCTCCGTAGCTTTTATTCATTGTACTTTTTAAATTTAATTTTCATGTTTTTATATGTCAGTATATAATAAATTATCTCCATAACATCTGTATCCAGGTTTTTGTTTTCATCGGAGGATTGTTTTCACTGTGAATCATTGGGTCTCCCCATTTTTCTTTGTTAAATCTAAATACGACACATGATAACATTGAGTGATTTCTGCTGTTTCAGCTGAACTCATAACAGAGTCCCAGCTAGCAGAAGTGGAGCTTTACCATTACTCTTTCTGACTGACTTGTGCTGTTCTAGGGGCTGATGGCCATTGATTCTCCATACACCGGCATTGTAAACTATAGACAAGTGGCCCAATCCTATGCTGAAGACTTTCAGGCAGCTGGGGGCTCAGTCCTGACAGAATTTGAAGTAAAGAATATTGACATGGTGAAAGAGAGTCCTTCAGGAAGTAAGGAAGGTAAACAAGCACTCAACACTACCAACTAGGGTCTTCTACATACATGCCCATGAACATCCACTGAGGTGCAGTTTTTAAAAATTATTTTTTGTAACCCCCCCAACCCCCCCCAAACAACCCACATTGTACAAATGTATTTCATGCATAATTGGTAAGCTAATAGTAAGCTACTATTCATGATTTTTCTTTGCATCCCATTAAATATTAGAGTATAATTAGCTTGTGGCAAACTACCGTGTTTCCCCGAAAATAAGATAGTGTCTTATATTAAGTTTAGGCCCAAAAAAGGCACTAGGTCTTATTTTCGGGGTATGTACATGATCATCTCTCCCTTCCTCTCCTTCATCCCAATTCTTCCTCTTTCCTTTCTCTCCCCCACATGTGCAGTTTCTATCCTACCCATCCCTTGTGCAGCAGGATCCTTGCCCAGCTTCCCTCCCTCCCATCCCTTGTACAGCAGGACCCTTGAGCAAGCACTGCCCCCCCCCAGCACCTACCGTTCAGCCGAATCCCCGTCTTTCCCACCCTCCCATTGGAAGCCCGCCACAAGCCTTACTTACCTCCCTAAGCAGCGTCGGGCTGGGAGCACGCTAAACAGACTGCTTCGGCCATATCCGCTCGTGAATTCAATCTGCCGCATTACTGATGATATCATCAGTAATGCGGCAGACTGAATTTATGAGCGGACAAGACCGAAGCAGCCTGTTTAGCGTGCCTCTGGCCCAACGCTGCTTAGGGAGGTAAGTAAGGCTCGCGGCGGTGTTCCGATGGGAGAGAAGGAAGGATGGGGATTCGGCTGCACGACAGATGCGAGTGCTCAGGGGAGCGGTGCTGGGGGGGTAGTGCTCGCACAAGGGATGGGAGGGAAGGGAAACTGCCGGCGAATTCCGGGAGTAGGGCTTATTTTAGGGGTAGGGCTTATATTAAGACCTACCCCGAAAATCCTGCTAGGGCTTATTTTCGGGATAGGTCTTATTTTGGGGGAAACATGGTACATGCAGAATTTCATAAAGATGACATTCTGCTCTAATATGGCAAATTTCACTGGCCATCACAAATAATGCTCACTCCTATTCTGCACATTTTTTCTCCCCTTAGTATATTAGCCTTCAGGTAAGCTATAGCAACATGTTCTGATTTTCCTTTCCATAATAGTAACCTATAGTAATTACAGTTCACTGGATCCACATTTATTTATTTATTGTGATTTATTAACCACCTTTATGAAGAGATTCACTGGTATACAGTTTTTGTCAGAAAACATCCCTTGCTGAAATTCTAATCGGGAACGGAAGTGAAAAAAAACACCCTGAAATGTTAATACCCAGTGCTATTTTGACTTGGTGTCTCTGCAAAGCCACCTCTGTTTCCAGCAACTGAGATATATTAAGCTGGCAAGTGTGCTCTGGGGCGAGCCTAGGCATGAGGTGCATTTCCAGAGCATGTAAACCAGCTTGCTTTGGTGCATCTTTAAAAGAGCGCTTTATCCCCCCACCTCAAAAAAAAAAAAAAAAAAGAATAAAGCAGGAAAGAAGATAGATAGAGAGAAAGCATCTCTGTTATGTGTGTGTGCACATATGCTAACATACCCAGTTTAGAAAATTAGCCTACTAAGAAACCCTTGCTTGAGAGAGGGACTGAGACTGCTAAGAGAAACTAAGAAAGAGACACGAGCAATGTCAGGGCTATAAGAGACTCTAACCCACTTCTCCCTTTCCATGTCTCTATTTTGTTAGTCCAACACTCCAGAATTTTCCAAATAAATCTTGTCTCTTTTTGACATTATTCAATATGTTGCTGGCCCCGTGGTATGTAATGCGTGACATTGGACTAAAAGGCAGAAACTTTAGATCAATTTCTTTCTTTATCTGTGATAAAAATCAAATTCAGCATTCATAAGTAGAAAAGACAACTAGATACAATATTGCCAGACTAGCTCAGGGTTTCCCAAACTGGTCCTGTGGCCCCATACCATCTAGGCTCCCAGCATATCCATGCTGAGAATGCATAAGGTTCAGTTGTATATATTGAAACCCAGTATATAACAAATTTATCTCATGGCTATTCATAGTGGATATTCTAAAAAAAACCATCTGGATGTGGAGTTCTTGAGATAGGTCTGGGAAGCTCTAGTCCAGCTTCTTATTGAATGCAAATAGGGTTATCCAGAAATAATTCTGCCTTAGGGGCAGGGGCTGATTTTTCAGCTGAGACTGAGGGGACAAAATGCTAGTAGTATCCAACATTTCCTGGACCATTGGCACAGTGACCAGATTAGGTATGTATTGAGAAAGGGAAGGAGATATATAACAGGGGGGAAATTTTCTAGGTAGTTTTGAATAAAGCTTGACAGTGCCAGATCTCAGCCCTAGTTCCGACAAAGCTAGAATACAAAGAAGAAAGAGGAAACTACTAGATCAAAAATAAAGGGCCCGTCCTGAATGTTTAAGGAAAAGACAACTACTCTTTCATTCCTCCTTCCAGCAGCCTTGCAGCCAACAGTGAAGTTTAGATTTTTTATTTTTTTGCATGTCTGGTCAACAGCCGGTTATTTTTCTGGTTTATATTGCAGGAATTAAATACCCTGTTGCCATTAGAAGCTCAAAGGTAAGATTCAAACTAGCCAACCCAGTGTTCAGAAAGTATTTGGCTCATCTCTTGTCGGTGTCCTGTTCCTAATTAGCAGACCTCTTAAAATTCATTTCATGTGGCAAGTAACTGAGCAGCACTTTAGATTCTTACTCAGTAAACTGAGGTGAAAATAACATTGCTTCCATCACGATCATCAAATCAATAGTAACTACAACACTATGTATAAATATATAAACGTGGTATTTCGGTGCATAAATATATAAAAGTTTTATCATATTTAATTGAAGTCTGTTTTTATTAAGAGACCAAACACACATACAATGTATGCAAAAAAGCATAATACTATGAAACACTGTAGAGTAAGTTGCACGACAAGGACAGAGGTTTTAATAGTACAGTCAAACCTCGGTTTGCGAGTGTTTTGCAAGACGAGCAAAACATTCTCGCAAACTGAGTGTTGACTCGATTTGCGAGCACCCACCTCAAGAACCGGCATCGCTCCCCCCCCCCCCCCGGCTCGCAAAGGGCCCCCCGCTCGAATCGCCCCCCCCCCCCCCGGCAAGAACAGGCACCCCCCGCCCGACCAACTTTAACTCACCCCAATATGAAGGGGCTGCTTCACTCGGTCACACTGATAAAATAACTTTTTTGCCCAGTAAGGCACTTTTATTAAATAAAAGGCGATGGCTCTTATTTTAAAGGCCTCATATTTATCTAAAAGAAGGTCTGCCGCAGATATCGGACAGTTCAACAATCTTGTCAAATAGCGGACCATCACAGTCCAAAAATGTTTAACTGCGGAGCAAGTCCGAAAGGTATGGAGAAAAGAATTAGTACCATTGGAGCATTTGCCACAGTCTAAAGAGGCACCATACCCCGATTTATAGACTTGATCCTGGGTGAAGTATGCCCTATGTAGAATCTGACATTGGTACTCATGTAAATCAGCATTAAAAGAGATCTCAGGAATCCAATGAATCAACTGCACAAAATCAGTCTCTAGACAGACCCCAGTCAGCACTTCAGCGATCTCGCAGTGCCTCCTGTGCATACCTAGAAAAAAAGCTGCTGAAGATCTTGGTGCAGCCGAGATATCATGACGCCATGGAGGACTTTGGATTCAAATGAGCTGAAGCAGAGCTGCCAAATATCTTCCCATGCGAGACTATGACACTGCTGACCAGAGGGTGCCAATGACATCTACCCCACAAGCCTGTCTTCAAACTACTTATTGTGTGTATCCTGAAGGAGGTAGGCATTTCCTGATGCATTCCCTTCATTTACTGAAAAATGTTTTCTCCTTTAAGCATGTGGCTCTTACTACCATGCATTTTCCTCTTTCTATCATGAGTTTGGTTAGAGGCAGAGTAGCAGAAAAACAGCCAGAGTGATGAGAGTTGCGCCAGAGATCTCCAGAGGCCATCATTGGCCCCTGAGCCTTGCACTGAGGAACAGTGTGGTAGAAGGAAGTCTGCAGAGCCAGCACAGGTTGCCTATAGGAATTGCAACTGGTGGCATCTCTGATGTAATAATAATAATTTATTTCTTGTATACCGCCAAACCAGTAAAAGGTTCTAGGCGGTTCACAGCAAGATAAAGCTGAACATCCAGCCGATTTACAATACAAGAAAAGCTATTTCTAGAAGATACATAATGCCTATAGATTAAAAGCATTAACATTAGAACACTTAAGTTACACATTTATCAAATAGTTGTGTTTTTAGTACATTGGGGGGCGTGAAGTGGGAGACAGACACATACTGAGCTATGAGCTCCCAGCGGAGCATTTGCCGATTTGGGGCAGAAGAGGAGGAGAAAGAATTAGCAGCAGGGAAGAGTAGAGAGAGAATGATGGATGCAGGGGCTAAGGGGAAGATTTAAAAAAAAAATTGCATGTATATATGGGGGTGGGGATGAAAAGGGCTCACCCAAAATGGCAGGTCTGGCTACGCCTATGAGAGCTGTGCAGATACCATTCAAACTGCTATGCTCTGGCCAGGATGAGAGGAGAGGGAAACAATGTAGAAGTTCATTTTTATTTGATATACCACCTTACAGACAAACCATCCAAATAGTTCACAATATAAATACATCACAATAAGCATAGTAGCAAAACAGAAGTAAGGATTGGTGAACTCCATATAGAAAAGGAAAGATTTGAAAATACGTTAGATAGATTGTGAGCCCACCTGGACAGACGGGGAAAAATGCTTGAGTACCTGAATAAATTAATGTAAATCGTTCTGAGCTCCCTTGGGTGAACGGCATAGAAAATTGAATAAATAAAATCACTCTGCTGTTGCACTCACAGACCTCATCACTTCTGCAGCCATACATCCCTAGTAGAGAATGACACGGTGACAAAATTCATCACCGTTCCCGTCCCCGTGGATAACCGCGGGAAACCATCTTCATATCATTCTTTAAAGAGAGAGGGAAGAATCGGAGTATGAATGGCCACAACCACTGACACACAAGCTTTGCTTTGAAGAATGCTGGTGTAGAAGGACTGAGGTTGAGATAGACACTACAGAATGACAGTCTCTGGTATCCAGAGCAGATATTGTGATGTCATAATGCCTCATTCCACCAGTGCCTAAGAACCAATCACATCAGTGATGTCACAATGGCTTCATTATCCTTGGCTCACATAAGCACAGCCAATGGCCCGCAAGCTTTGCTTTGAAGAATGCTGGTGTAGAAGGACTGAGGTTGAAATAGACACTAGAAAATGACATGGGATTATTTCCCGCGGTTTTCCGTGGGGACGGGAACGGTGATGAATTTTGTCACTGTGTCATTCTCTAATCCCTAGTTCTAACTGACAAAGTAAAGGAGAAGGGCATTACTGTAGTACTCAAATGCCTTTTGGAAGAGGAAGGATTTGAGAGGATTTGAATTTGATTAAGTTTCCAAATGCGGTGAAAGGGGAAACTTGTTCTATAAGGTGGGACCTGTGACACCAAATAAAGAATCTCAAAGTATCAAGGAAAACAGCAGAATGATAAAACTGTTTAGATGAGTTGAGAGATGAGAAATAGAATATGGGATTAAATGAGAAAATGTGCTAGTCCTGAGTAGTTAATTTTTTGTACCAGAAGACGCTTAGAAGGAACAGAAGCATTGCATATTTATCAGTGGCTTTGCTCCTTCTGCCCCCTACCCCCACCCCTTGTGCCTGTCTTACAAGCAACATTGCGGGCAGCAGTATATTAAATATTTTAAATAAATAAGAATTTGTTGCTAGGCTAGGACCTGCCCAGTTCTACTCCTGTTGCACTTCTTTACCACTGAAATCCTCTGCTTATCCCATGCTCATTGAATCCTGTTATTCTGTTGGCTTCCACCAGCTATACTGGAAAGCTGTTTCTTCATCCACCACACTTTTCTTGTGTCACTTGTAAACCTACCTCCTTTCAGCTTCTTATTCTAGAACCTGTCCTCTGAAACATCTGCTATTTCAGGTATATCAAATCTCTACAATATGTATTTTACATAATGTCTCTGCTCATAGGACTGTCGAGGCAGCATTTTTGGTAGGCTTTGCCTGAATCTCCTCTGTTTGTGTCCTTTTGAAAATATAGCCTCCTGTTTTTCATCTGGTTTTAGTTGACTGCTATATCGCAGTGCAGCCAATGTCTCATTACTCCCAAAAACATGTAAATCCCATAGGTAGGTGGATATCAAGGATGCCGATTCTAATAGTAGAAAGGTGTGGAGGTGTGTATGGGATGCAGCTGCTGGAGTTAGAAACTGCTTTGTACAAAGCAGGATATAAGTCAATAAACCACAACCTTAGTGTCTAACTAGTACATAATTAACAACTTCACATACAATACATACAAATCAAACAATCGAAACCTATCAGCGACCAACGCTTACAGTTGTCATTTCTTAAAATTGTACAAGGTGAACAGAGAAATCTTGCAAATCTTGCTTTGTTTAGGCTCACAGTATTTCACTGATAGGTACATGCTGGGCTTTTCTTTTGGCACAGGGAGAGGAGGTATGCTGCAAGTACGTTGTCACATGTGCTGGCCTTTACTCGGACCGTCTGTCAGAAATCAGTGGCTGTAGTCCTGAGCCTCGCATCGTACCATTTCGAGGGGACTACCTGGTCCTGAAACCAGAAAAATGCTACCTTGTGAAAGGAAACATTTACCCCGTATGTATATTCTTTAACTGTGTAACATAAGAGACATCCAGAGCATCTGGGTCCTGACAAATTCTTATCAATGCCCTGGTATGTCAGAGGGGCTTATGAGGCAGCAAAATATGTGAACTTAATTCAGAAGCTGATGTAAAACAAACCTCAAGGTCTTACGCCATATCTCTTAGCACCCTCGCTTATGCAATTACTTTGAAATATTTACCTTGTGTTGTAGGTTCCAAACCCTCGATTTCCTTTTCTTGGAGTTCATTTCACACCGCGAATAGATGGAAATGTCTGGCTCGGGCCTAATGCAATACTGGCTTTTAAACGAGAGGGCTACAGGCTGTGTGACTTCAGTGCCACCGATCTTTTGGATGCAGTGAGCTTCAGGTGACTGTCTGATTTCATTCAGGGTTTTCTCTAGGATAGTATCTAGGCTAAAATTCTCTATATCTGGGGCCCTAAGTGTTTTTAAAAAAAAAAACCCCAACCAAAAAAAAACCTGTATGTAGCACACTTAGAAAAAGACATTTCTCTTGAGAAGAAACTCAGGCCCAGATGAACTAAAGCCAGCAATCGTTTTGACAGCTTTAGCAATGATCGCATTTGCCAACCCGATGCAGAAAACAGCTCACCGCGTGGTTTTCTGCACGATCGCTCATTCTCTGATCCGACCATGCAAATAAGCTCATTATTTATTTAATTTATTTATTTAGTTTTATTTATTTAAAATTTGATATACACGCGTTGTCATAATTTCAAAGCATATTACAAATCTAAAAATGGGGGAACAGTAATATACATGGACGAAATTTGGACAAACTTATAAATAACAGAACTGATACAAAAGGAGGAGGGGAGGAACTACAAATGTTATAGTAAAGAAAGAACAGATAAGGGTAAGCACAACAGGGCAGGTTTAAGAGGAAAATTTAAAAAAAGAGAAGTTAAAAAGCCTCTAAAAAAGGAGCTTGATCATTGAGGCTAAAAATGATATGAGCGAAAAAAATGCTCATATTCAACAAATTGTCTCAAAGGCATTCCTATATAAGAAACTTTTTTGGGGGCTTTTATATAACACATTACAATAGTCCAGCCTTGATATTATAAGGGAGTGACTCAAAATGTTTAAAGCTGCCATGTAAACTAGTAGAGCGATTGATTCTGTAACACTGCTTTCCGATGCACAAAAGAAGTGATCGCTTTTAACGATCTAGAGAAAAAACAATTGGTCAAGACCAGTCACTTACCTGTCTAACCTTAGGCATCTGAGCCAATCAGAGCCTTCCCCTCCCCGTGCATCACATGATGCTCCGAGGAGGGAAAGCCCATTATTTTGGATCGTCAGACATTGAAGGTGCTTCCCTCCTGCTTCCATCTTAGAAAAAAGGTACCGGGTGAGTTTCAGGGGAACATCTGGTGGCAGGAGAGAGTGGGCATCCCTCCTGCCATTTTGTTGCCATGGGGGGAGGTGGTCGGTATGGCAGGAGGGAGTGGGCATCCCTCCTTCCATTATTTTCTTGCTCAGGGGGAGCGACATGGCAGGAGGAAATGGGCATCCCTCCTGCTGATTTTCGCTGGTGTGGGGAGGAAGGGGAATTCCCAGTGCCGCGTTTATCAGGGATCATTGGGGAAGGCAGTAATTGTCGATAGGGGGGCTTTTTTTTTCTTTCTTTTTTTTTTTTTTTTTATAAACTGGCTTTCCCCGTCTTCCCCTGCTGGCTCTGTGCACGTGTGAGAGTCGGTTTCGCAGTGATGAATCGGACGGGAGTGTCTGGGATTACAATGAACCTCCGCATGAATCATTTGCATGCAAACCTTTTAGTGCATGAATAGCTCTTTTTGAATCGGTCAAAAAAATCAGATTGGAGCAAACCCACCCAGTCTTACCGATTCTCTTTAGTGCATCTGGACCTCAGTCAGGATAATGCATTACTAGAAAATGATCTTTGACTGTCTGATTTACTCGCATCCCCTTTTACAAAACTGTAGTGGTAACAGCTTTGTGCTATGGTTTTGTTAAAGGGAGGGTAAATGATACCAGAGAATTGTTTTCATTAATTCTAGTGTAATAGACCATAGATCTGTGTACCAGGATAGGAAGGCTGAACAATTCATATGTAAATCTTGATTCTTCAGATTCTGACATTTTAATTCATATTTCAGAAGTTTAGATCCACATATATTGAAGGGTTTTTCATTTTATATATCTCCAGCCTTTAATCATGGGGAGGTCAGTTTGCAGGTGTACATAACAGCAAACCCATTTTCCTGTTACGTCATTTTTTAGAAAATGCTGACGGACAGGGTGTTCATCAGTACTCTATGAGATTTTCAGGTTCAAATTGACAATGCCTAGATTTAGGTATAGACTTCAGTCAAAAAAGATTCAGGGTAAAGGAGTAAAGATACCTCAAAAAGAAAACAGGCAGTGAAAAACTTTGTATATAATGATATCAGAGCACTGCCCAAAAAATTACCTAAATAAAGCTTAAATCATGCTATACATATGTAAAGATCAGCTCAGAGACATGGAGGGGCTTTTTCAGAAGGTAACCCCCCCTATTTTTCCACCTCACCACCCAATCATTGCTGAATCTTTCATACTTTAAAGCAATAAATAGTGCCAAATTTGTGCCAAATTCATTTAATTTGTACCAAATTCATTCAAATAAATTGTGCCAAAATTCATTCAAATAAATATTAGAAAACAAAAATTGCTTAACTTAAAAAAACAAGCTTTAAGTTAAGCAATTTTTGTTTTCTAATATTTATTTGGATTGAATTTGGCACCATTTATTGCTTTAAAGTATGAAAGATTCAGCAATGATTGGGTGGTGAGGTGGCAAAATAAAGGGGTTTTACCTTCTGAAAAAGCCCCTCCATGTCTATGAGCTGATCTTTTTATATGTATAGCATGATTTAAGCTTTTTTAAATTATTTTTATTTATTATACTTTGAATACTTACAATATCCAAAAAAATAAAGGAGAAAAAAGGAAATATCATAAACAATACATAATCAATCATACATACACAAATCCTTTTCAAGCCCACATTAATGGGGAGACATGATACTATTTCATCAACAAATTCAGGAAAAGTTAAAAGAAATAATTCCCAATTCACCTTAGCGAACCTTAAATCATTTCTTACTAATAGGGAATCTAATTTACTCCTCTTATTTTCCTCAGGAATGAAACTTATATGAAAATGAAAATTTAAACTCCTTTCTGTTCTCTAGCAACTAAAAACTGTTGTAGTTGTATGTGGTCCCAAAAAACATATTCTATATCTTGTATCTTGACTAAACATTTACATGGGAATTTCAAATAAAAGGATGCCTCTAGAGCCAAAACTCTAACTTTTAATTTCAAAAACTCTTTCCTCCTAAATTGCATAGCTCTAGAGACATCCGGAAAAATCCTAACCAAATCCCCACAAAATTTTGTTAATCTATTTTTGAAATAAAGTTTCATTATCAACATCTTATCTATCTCACTCATGCATGTTATCACCAGGGTGGACCGGCTCTGAATCACAGCCTGGGTGTCTTCCAAAAATTCAGTTAAATTAATTTCGGTAGTGACCAAATGGTTCACCTCCTGGGCAGATTCTATTTTTTTTTTTTTTGAGGAACATAATAATAATTATTAATTGGAAAATTCTCCGCATTGGCCAATCCCAGTATTTCTTTAAAGAATTTCCTTAACAAAATTTCAGGTAATAATAATTTAAGCTTTATTTAGGTAATTTTTTGGGCAGTGCTCTGATATCATCATAGATTTAGGTATAGGCAACCTAGGCAGCTACCTCCTATGCCAAATTCTGATTTAGAATGGGGCATTGCTGCCATCTGGGCCCACCACTGATGTCCTCTTCAGTCAAACTGCAGTACAAACTGAACAAAGGTGTGTGCTCATAGGTTCTGCAGTGCCCCATCTTGCCTTTTGCATGGGTTTCCCTGGTAACAGGAAGCCTGTTTGGGAGCAGAAGTGACTTGCCCAAGCCTCAAGGAGTTTGAACCATAGCGTCCTTGACTTTGTTTGCTGCTTTAACCAGTAGGTTACTCCTCCACCTTATTGCTGTGCAAGATCTTAGTAATGAAAGTACTAAAAATATTTCTAGTGCAATAAGTCTAGTAGTCCTGAACGCTAGGGTTATCTGAGCCCACAAGTTGCTGGCAGAATGTTGTCAGTCATCTTTGAACTCCACCTCCTTCCCAGGAAAGCTGCTCCTGCCCCATCAGTTTTTTTTCTGCAAGCAAGTTACTTGGAAGCATTTCTACTCTGCTCTGCGGAATTATTATTTTCAGGTTTTTTTCTTACTGTTCAGTTGGAGGCTCGGTGCCCAGAGGTTCCCACTTGTTGGGACTTGTGCTTGGGAGAAGACATAGACTCGCGCAGTGGAAGTCTGCTGCTAGCAGGATTAGCCCTCAGGGACACCTACCCAGCTAGCCTTCTTTTGTATTTTTTTGGAGCTCAGGGGCCATCCTCTGCGTAGCTGCTCACATCCCCGATTTATGAGGCGCTTGAGCATAGGCTATTTGGCTCCATCCTGGCCTGGCCAGGCATAATAATGCGTGGTCCTCTTCTTGTTCGTGGCCTGAGGTTTTGCAGGGGTTGAGGCTCAGTCCAACATCGGTCTGACTAGCAGCTTAAAGACCAAGTTCATACCGCGAACCTGTGAGGGAGTGTTCTTAATTTGTTCCAGCTCTACTCCTAAGCTGAAGCAGGCAGGTATATGGCACAGTGAGTAAGGCTATTATAGCCTATGTGAAAAATCGGGGGAGGGGATCTCCAAAATTAATATTTAAAGGTTTCTGCAGCCAGAGCCAAGGTCCCCCACCTCTAAAACCCCTTTCCCCACATTTTGTATTCTGCAAGGGAGTCCCCACAGAATGTTTTTGGCATGGTTTTGCTGGCGGTGGCCGTGTTGGATTTTAAACTATCTTTTTCTCTAAAGCCTCCATCTGCCTCAAAATCTGTTGATTTTACTTAAATTCGATAGGGATGGACCTCTCAGGCTTTCCTACCCCTGTATCATGTCCTGCATGCGATGGAAAAAGTGGAAGGGGGCAAGAACCTTGGGCTCAGTCTCCTCTTGAGTCCCCCAGGGCTGGAAATTCACAGGAGGTGTGATCCCAAGGTAAGAGACCCTTTCCAGAACCCTCTGAAGGTACATTGGCTAAGCGCAGAAGCATAGTTGCCACAGAGCCCAAGAGCACCTGCATGGATTCTCTGCCAGGGTCCTCGAGACCCCCAGTATAAGGCTTTACCCCGGATTTTGTAAGCCTCGGGTGGAATGCCTATTTAAACTGCTGAGGTTCCTCAACGTCTGCGTTAAGTGCAATGGAAGCGAGAGCGTAGGGAATCTCCCCTCAGCATGCACCCCAACCAGACAAGGACACAGCATTGAACCAGGATGTTCAGTCTAACATAGACTGGGAGGATGGAATCTCCTTGCCTAGTGAAGGAGGTGTGATGTTAAAGGATACTCAGGACCATAAAGTGAACATGGTCCTCAAGAGACAATTTGAAGCTTTGACCCTAGGGATTAAGGCGGTACCCTTAACTTCCTTTATGGCACGTGCTTGTCACACCCAACTGTCTTGAGTCCCAGCCACTGAGGAATATGAAGACCCCCGAATGCTCCTATCTGGGGTGAATTATATTACGGATGCTCTGTATAACATCATCAGAGTTATGAGAAGGTGTCAGCCTATGCTATCTCCACCTGGCAGATGCTCTGGATCAGGCAGTGGGCAGGAGATTCAGCCTTTAAAACCACACTGAACATGCTTCCCTTTCAAGTACAGGTTTATCTTCCAGAGCCACGCAGACTGAAGCTCCAGAAGCAGATTTCAGACCTGTTACAAAGTCTGACTCCCATGGCATTGCATGATCTGCAAATCTTGGGGTCGATGGCAGCAGCCTTAGAGGTGGTCCCTTGGGCAAGAGCCCACATGAGACCTCTCCAAGACTGTCCCCTCTCACTGGTTTCCTCAGATGGACTCGCTTCAGCAACCACTTTCATGGTTATCAGAAGCAAGGGACAGCCTGTGGTGGTGGCTTCAGACAGCTTCCCTCTTAAAGGGCGTGCCTCTCCACATCTTCTCCTGGGAGATACTAATGATTGATGCCAGCCTTTACAGTTGGGGAGGTCATTGCAACAGACTCCCAGTTCAGGGTCATTGGTCACTGGCTCAGCAAAAGTAGTCCATAAATCACCTAGAACTTAGAACCATTCGGCTAGTGCTTCAGGCACTAGAGAAGGCTCTGGAAGACAAGGCAGTTGGGGGTCTTCTCAATGTGACAACAGTGGCCTATGTCAACAGGAATGGAGGCACCAGAAGCACCCTGTTATACCTAGAAGCTCAGCTCTACTTCAGTGAGCAGAAACTTATTTACAGGCTCTCAGCCACACGTAGCAGGAGTGGAAAATGTACAGGACAACTTATCAGTTGGCAGACTGTTGACCCAGGGGAATGGTCACTGTCTCCCCCAGGCGTTCAACTCCATTGTTCAACAGTGGGGGCAACCATAGATGTATCTGATGACCTCAGCAGTAAATACAAAGGTGGCTCACTTTTTCAGCTGAAGATACGAGCCTGGAAGCACGGAGTTGGACGCGTTAGTCCAACCATGGCTAGAAAAGGTGCTCTTGTAAATGTCTCCCCCGTGACCCATGCTAGGTCAAGTCATTCACAGGATTGCAAGTCATCTGGAGTTGGTAGTCCTAGTACTGCCAAATTGTCCTTGCAGACCATGATATGTGGACCTAGTTCACCTCCAGAGGGACAAAGGCCTCAGGCTACCAATCCAAGTAGACCTTCTTACTCAGGGACCAGTCCTTATAGAGAATCTGGATCACTTTGGGCTTATGACATGGCTCTTGAGCAGACTGCCCTGATGAACAACGGACATGGTCATTGCCACGTTGCCTAGAACTAAAAAACCATCGATGGTGGCAGCCTATGCTAAGACCTGGTGTACTGTGGATGATGTAGAGCCCTTACGAGCTCCAATTTCGATAGTCCTGGACTTTTTGCAAGAGGGACTTCAGAAGGGTCTGTCAGTTGGATCACAAAAATTGCAGACAGCAAGCCTTTCCTGTTTCCAAGCTAGGGGGGGAAAGAGGTTTTCTGGCTTCTCGCCCAGATGTCACCCAGTTCATTAAAGTGGCTCTTTGGTTGCACCCTCTAGTGCAGGGGTGTCAAAGTCCCTCCTTGAGGGCTGCAATCCAGTCAGGTTTTCAGGATTTCCCCAATGACTATGCATGAGATCTATTAGTATACAATGAAAGCAGTGCATGCAAATAGAGCTCATGCATATTCATTGGGAAAATCCTGAAAACCTTACTGGATTGCGGCCCTCAAGGAAGGACTTTGACACCTCTGCTCTAGTGTGTCTCCCATTCCCATCCTGAAATCTTAACACCATATTGCAAGATCTTAGAGCTCTGTGTGAGCCCTTAAGGGAGGATTCTCTTTTGGATCGTATGGTCAAGACGGTCAATCTCCCCACAGCTCACATAGATCTCTGACCCAGACTGGATATTTTTTGGCCAGTACTGGTTTTGACCTTACATCCCAAAGCAGTGTGGAATTTGTAGCGACTGATCCTGCCCACTGAAAATCAGTGCTGCAAGTTCCATAATGCAAAAGGATGGAGTTGCCAGAAATACAGGACTGTCCCATAATCTCCAGCCTGGAACCAATAAGAGAGCAGCAAAGATGCCAAGTTAACCACCAGAATCTACAGGCGTCAGGGTCTCTATAGGCTATCAGAGGGTGTGGCGATTACGTTGGAGAGATGAGTCCAAGCTCTGTCCTTTAGGGAGCCGTATCTTAAGATTACGGAAGCAGGGCTTCCCTTATGCACGGTTCCATCTTTCTTACCGAAAGTAGTCTCTGCCTTCCATGTCAATCAGGAAGTCCATTTGCCCATGTTTCACCCTGTGAAGTCTGAGAAAAAGGATAAAGCATCGCATTTGCTGGATGTCAACAGAGTGCTTCTCCAATACCTTGAAGTTACCAATGATTTTGCGTATCGGATCACTTTTTGTTCTGACCAGTCTTACCAAGCAAGGGAGGCCATCGTCTAAGGCTTTGATTTCCATAAAATTACTATTACTTCTGCATATGTGGGCTGCGGTAAGCAGCTAATGATCACATTGAAGGCACATTATACCAGAGGAGTTGCTACCTCATGGGCAGAGACTCGGGCAGTTTTGGCCAAAGAAATCTATGGAGCAGCTACATTGTCTACACTTCATACCTTTACTAGGTTCTATAGAGTAGATGTAGCAGCCAGGAAAGATGCCACTTTCGGGACCTCCATTTTGAAGGCAGGCTTACCCTAGACTCCATTTTGAAGGCAGGCTTACCCTAGACTCTTGAAACTGCTTTGGTACATTCCTAACATTCAGGATTACTAGACACATTGCACTAGAAAGAAAGATTAGGTTCTTACCTTAGTCTTTCTTGTAGATGTGTCTAGTATTCCTGAAATACTACCCTGTAAGTGGGCTTCGCCTGCCTTCTGCCTTGAGATCAGTCTGGATTTGGAGACTTCTCTGTCTCTCAGATAAACTGAAAGAAAAAACAAAGCAAAAAAGAAAAGTTTGGTCTAAGTCTCTTTATAATATTAGTGCTGGTTGCACATAGTTTTGGTATCTGTTTTGAACAGTTGCTTGAATGTTATAATGTTAATTGATATGTTTGTTACAGAGCAGAACAGAATTGTAGTGATGGGGATTTTTCCCCATCTCCTTCCAGTTATGTCATTACAGTACTGCTTGATTGCTTTTGTACAGGAGCAGATTCCTCAGAAGGAGGCGGAGTTCAAGGATGATTGACAGCATTCTGCAAGCGACTTGAGGGTTCAGATGCATAACACTAGTGTTCAGGACAACTAGACACATCTACAAGAAAGAAGATTATCGAGGTAAGAACCTAATCTTTCTATAACTCCACCTTGGAAGAGTACTAAAATGCAAGGCTATATTGAAGGTTTGGAAATAAGTGTAGAGCAGAGCTTATAGTAGAAGCAGCACCAGTGTGAAAGGGGAGTTCATGGCACTGTTTGTCCTTTGTTCTGACCTTCCTAATTACTCCTGCACCTTTTAGTCATCTTCCTATTTAGAAATTCCCGGACTACAGAACAAATGGTAAATAGAATGTTTACTTAATTTTGAAAAGGGAAAGTAGAGATTTTTATTATTATTATTGTGATTATAATTGGAGTTTATTGCATAAATAAATTAAATGTAACATTTTTGTAAATCATTCTGATTTATTGTTATGGGGAGTGGTATATCAAATGTTACTAAAGCTGAGCTTCCTCATGGGATAATGACCGAAGGATTTAGTCTAGTGAAAAGAAATTTAAAAGTCTATCTTTGTACTTCTGCCTGACTTATACCTTTAGTTTGTTTATCTGTTGGATTTTTTTTTCTTTCCCCTCAGCTGCAGGGGTTGTTTCCACTGTTTCACTATCCTACTTCTTCTGATACTGAGCACTCTGCCACTTTCTTTATCCGATATATTACATTTGAGAATCCATTTTAGTTACAAAATAGGCTAACCTGTCCATATTGCCAGGACAGTCTGATAGTATCAGGAGCCGTGTGAAATTTTGCCAGTGCTTACTGATAAATTCCAGTTGCTTTGTCATTTTCAGAGGCCTTCGTAAACTGGTGTTGAAGAATTTGTGGTTTGGAATTGGTGAAATGTACAGAGGCTGCTTTCTGTCTGCCCAGGTCAAGCAGCTTCAAAAGTTCATCCCTGAACTTTCCATTGCTGACATTCGCAGGTAGGAAAGGTTGTTGCCGTGCATGACCTGTAGAGGAACATATACCAAAACTATCTTCATTTTCCTTGAGGTTTTCTTTTCTTAACCATATACAGTATATATTTTTTTCTTCCTAATTACAATCACTAGTATGTTTGACTACTTTGTTTCATCTCATGCCTGTTTCTCATTACCAGGTAATGTATATGCAAGAGCTCCCTTAGCTTTGGCATCCTATATTTTAGGTCTTTACAAATCTATGGCATTGTCTACCGCTTTCTACTTTGAAAGAACCATTACATCAGAAAGCCTACCTTCTTTGGGGGAGGAGCCATCTCAGTTCAATTTAAAGTAATATATCTCCCCGGAAAGTAATAATAAATTTGCCAGAATAGTAAACTAATTCCTCTGTAGAGGCAAGCAAGAGGAGTTATTCTCAGTGTGAAATATTTTCTTTATATCTGGTCAGTTTGTTGTTTTGGTTTTTTTTGTCTTCTCACACTTAAACCATATGAACAAAGGCATCTCCTCTTACAGCAAAGGTGATTCTTGTAAAGCTTTCTGGATTACAATCTCTGGATGGATTTGTTTTTTTACATACAATCACAGAACCGAGTCTGGCATTCTGAAGGAGATTACCTGGTCCTGAAACCTGAGACATCAACTGGGTATTAAACAGGGTAGTCTAGATCGGCTACAGTTGATACAGAACATGGCAACTAAGCTTATTTTTGGAAAGAGAAAGTATGACAATGTCTCCCCTTTGTTGAGAAAGCTTCATTGGCTTCCATTTCTTTTTAGGATACAGTTTAAGTGTGCAAGCGTTGTTTTCAAATTCCTTTACGGAATATTTGACTCTCTAATTCCCTTGTATTGGAATACCATTAGAATTTGTTATTCAAGGAGCACACAGATTTATAAATTATCATTTCCCTCCTCGAGTGGACTCAAATCCGTTGGGAAACATAGTAAATCTATGACGTTCAAGCTAGTAGAAATTTGGAATAAACTTCCTGACTCTGTAAGATTGATAGGTCAGCTACAACAGTTTCAAAAAGATCTAAAAACTTGGCTGTTTATGCAATACCTTAGAGGCTCATCTATTTGAAGTGTCGTATTAATAGTATATTTTTATCTTTCTAGTTCTCTTTTCAGTTTATATTTTATTATATATCCTGATCTAAATTACTTGTAAACTGAGTTGAGCTCCTTCAGGAGATGACCCAGTATATAAACCTAAGATTAGATTAGATAAGGTGTAATATATACAGGCAGCATATCAAGGTATGCTTGGAAATTCTTTTTAATCAAGCTGATGATACCCAGTTTCTGTATCTAAGAAGGAACTTGAGCACTAACCTAAGCTAAGCACTTGGAATTAGTGATAGAGCTGCTAATCAAGTGGCCTGAATTCACTTTCCAGTTTCCTCTGCTTTAGCTGGAGTATCACCGAGCTGACAATTCACAAGTCTGTTCTGGCTTGCTAAAAATACAGCACCCTTCTCATTGGACCAGAGTGCTCTCATTTCCAAACTGATTCAGTGGATTTAGCCCATGGTCAAAAGACTACATTGCAGTGGTTGAGCTAGGGAAGATATATGTTAAAAATTATGGAAGTCCCTAATTCACTGTCCCTTCTGATTGAACAAGAAGCCCAAAGTGCTAGAGAAAATTGCCATGCTTTCGCCCTTTCCCCTATATGAAAAACTGTTTTTTAAAAAGTGGAATTAACCAGCATCATCTGTTTTTACTTGGCTTCTTAAACAGTGTACTTAGAAAAGCAGCATTTCCAAAAGGATAAAGGTGTCTCTTGTAGAAAGCTTTATCAAGGTTCAGCTTCTTTCTTCTACCCTTCTCAGTGGTTCATTGGTCCAGAGGTGTGATTCTCTTTCAGGTGTGAGAGGTCCTGGTTTCAGTTCCTAGTCACGCCCTGGTCGTCCCTTTCACTGCTCAGGAGAGGAGCAGAAAAGGTTGGCTTTAGTCAAGCTCATTTGATAAAGTACCTCGTGAAAGATGTCTGAGGAAATTAGAAAGCCATGCGATAGGAGGTAATGTCCTATTACTATTATTAATTATTTCTGTAGTGCTACCAGATGCACGCAGCACTGCACAGTCACAAAGAAGAAGAAAACAGTCCTTGCTTGAAAGAGCTTACAATCTGAACAGCTAAGACAGATTAAGAACTGGTTGAAAGATAAAAAACAGAGTATTGTTTATAATTTATTAAACTTGATATATCGCCTTTGTTGCAACGCAATTCAAGGCGGTTTACAATAAAAACTTTTTATAAAAACAAAAATAGAGCACCATTGGTAAAATAGGACAGAAACAAGCATTCATACCAGAAATATAAACATTCAGATCTTGATGCTACAATACTGTGCTCTCCAATACTTCCGCTTTCATTACTAATAATAGGAGAATGCTTGTTCAAAAAGATATGCTTTTAAAGACGCATGGAACTTGGTAAAAGATAAATCTAAATGCGGATATGAAGGTAGTGAATTCCATAATGCTGGTGCGATAGAAAAAATTGCTGAAGGTCTTGTTGTTTACCATTTTGTTTGGGGGCGAAGAATGACAAGTCTGTTATCAGTTAACAAACGAAGGGTCCATGTTGGTGGATAAGGAATAATTAATGTAACCAGATACTCGGGTTAAATGGTCAATATTCTCAATAGAGAAGGGTAAATAGTGGAGTTTTCAAGAGTCTGCTGGGATCGCTGCTTTTTAACGTATTTATCAATGATCTAGAGATGAGAATAACTAGTGAGATAATGAAATGTACCAATGACACAAAGTTTAAGTCACAAGAGGATTGTGAAAAAGACCTGGTAAGGCCTGGGCATCAAAATGGCAAATGACATTTAGGGCTCTTTTTACAAAACCACATTAGCAGCTTTATCGCACGCACATTTTTAGCGCGCGCTAGCCGAAAAACTACTGCTTGCTCAAGAGGGGGCGGTAGCGGCTAGCACGGCCAGCAAATTAGCATGCGCTATTACGCGCATTAAACCGCTAACGCGGCTTCGTAAAAGGAGCCCTTAATGTGGGCAAGTGCAAAGTGATGCATGTGGGAAAGAGGAACCCACCTTATAGCTATGTGATGCAGGATTGCACATTAGGAGTCATTGTCCAGGAAAAGGGACTAGGTGTTGTTATTGAGGATATGTTGAAACCCTCAGCTCGGTGTGCAGTGGTGGCGGCAGTTGCTAAGAAAGCAAATAGGATGTTAGGAATTATCGGGAAAGGAATGGAAAACAAAGATGAAACTGTTATAATGCCTTTGTATCGCTCCATGGTGCGGCTGCAGCTCAAATACTGTGTGCAGTTCTGATCGCTGCAGCTCAAAAAAGATAGAGCGAAATTAGAAAAGGTATAGAGAAGGACGATAAAAAGATGATGTCCCTATGAGGAAAGGCTAATGTGGTTAGTACTTTCTAGCCTGGAGAACACAGTTCAAGGGAAATATGATAGAGGTCTATAAAATACTGAATGGAGTGGAACAAGTAGATGTGAATCACTTGTTTATTGTTTCCAAAAATAATAGGACTAGTGGGCATGTGATGAACCTATTAAGTGGTAGATATAAAACAAATCGGAGAAAATATTTCTTTATTCAGCATGTAATTAAACTCTGGAATTCATTTCCAGAGAATGTAGTGAAAGCAGTTAGCTTGACTTGGGGAAATCACTACTTATTCCTAGGAAAAGTAGGATAAAATCTATTTTACTCTGGGATCTTGCCAGGTACTTCTGACGTGGATTTGATGGACCTTCAGTCTGTTCCAGTATGGCAACTCTTATGCCACAAGAGGGCAGCAGAATTCAATGTATATTGAGAAGTCCTGACTCTTCAATGAGGGAAGAAGTCAATTTCCAAAACTCACCAATTTTAACCCATAAAATTATTCTTCAATATATTTTTATTGTATTTTAAAAAGGGGGCCCATGTCAGTCATAATACATTTTTAACTTTGATGCCTTTACTATTTTTTTTTTATAAAAATAACTTATGTATAAAATAATTCTAGTACAAAAATATTATATTATAATTATTTGTATAAAGATTAATCTTAATTTGCTCTATCCATACGAGGGTAATCAAGGAACTGAAAGGGGTTATAGTTGAACTGCTTCAACTAATAGCCAATCTGTCGATCAAATCAGGAAAGATTCCGAAAGACTGGAAAGTGGCAAATGTTACGCCGATCTTCAAGAAAGGTTCGAGGGGAGATCCGGAAAACTACAGACCTGTGAGTCTGACCTTGGTACCGGGAAAGATGGTAGAAGTGCTGTGATAAAGGACCACATCATTGATAACCTTGATGGACAAAATCTGATGAGGACCAGCCAGCACAGCTTTAGCAAAGGAAGATCTTGCTTGACGAACTTACTGCACTTATTCAAGGGAGTAAACAGGCAGATAGACAAGGGTGACCCGGTCGACATTGTATATCTGGATTTTCAAAAGGCGTTTGACAAGGTCCCGCATGAACGACTGCTTTGAAATATTGCAAGCCATGGAATCGAGGGTGAAATACTCAAGAGGATTAAAAACTGATTAGCAGATAGGAAACAAGAGTGGGGGTAAATGGACAGTACTCTGACTGGAAAAGCGTCACGAGTGGAGTGCCACAGGGTTCAGTGCCTGGGCCGGTGCTCTTCAACATATTTATAAATGACCTGGAAATTGGTACGACAAGCAAGGTGATTAAATTTGCGGACAATATAAAGTTATTCAGAATAGTGAAGACACAGAAGGATTGTGAAGACCTGCAACATGACATAAACACGCTCGAGGAATGGGCTGTGACATGGCAAATGAGGTTTAATCTGGATAAATGCAAGGTGATGCATGTATACACGAATACAGGATGTCCAGTGCAGTACTCGGAGAGACCCCCCCAGGAAAGAGACTTGGGAGTACTAGTAGACAAGTCAACAAAGCGGCGGCGGCAAAAAGGGCAAACAAAATGCTATGTGGTTAAAGCTACACACTGCTCCTTGTGACCCTGGGCAAGTCACTTAATCCTCCCATTGCCCTAGGTACGTTAGATAGATTGTGAGCCTGCCGGGACAGAGAGGGAAAACTGCTTGAGTACCTGAATAAATGCATGTAAACCGTTCTGAGCTCCCCTGGGAGAACAGTATAGAAAATTGAATGAATGAATGAATGAATAAATAAATAAATAATAACCTTCTCCCATCTTTTTGTGATCCCCTTCTTAATCATTCCTAGCATTTTGTTCGCCCTTTTTGCTGCCACTGCGCATTGTGTGGACGGCTTTGTTGTCTTGTCTACCAATACTCCCAAGTCTCTTTCCTGGGGGGTCTCTCTTGAGTACTACACCAGACATCCTGTATTCGTGTATAAGATTTTTGTTACCGACATGCATCACTGTGCACTTATCCACATTAAACCGTGATGGTGAATGACAAATTCAAATGCCTACTCGAATGGTTAGAACCATGAATGAGAGCTGCTTCTTCACAAGCAGCAAAGTTGCCTCTCCCGCCTCCAATATTTGTGGTTTTCCAAAATTCGCAGGTGCTCCTGGAACGTATCCCCCCATGGATTTCAGGGATTACTATACGTGGGTTATATTGTTTTTGGAATTAAAGGAATGTTGAAGAGAACAGGCACAGTTGATATTTTCCCATGCCATTTTTAAACCAGTGCACATTCTTATAAAAACCACACTATGATTTTGTAAAAGGGGGGGTTAACTTCTTAGGTGTCTTAGGGAGTTTTATTCTTAGGCACTTTAGTTATCAAGTCATATGGTCATTTGTTCTTTTTTCTGGGAAGGAAGTGGAATTATTTCCTCAGTGCAGCAAAGGTTGAATTTGAAGATTTGGAAATTAATGTTGAGAGATGTCTGCTTTTTGGGATAAAATGTGCAAGTGGAACAATTTCTCTATTCCCCTCCCTCACCCTGCTGCTGCTGCTGCTGCTGCTGCTGCTGCCTGTCACATTCTACACAGAGATTTTAAAGGTAAAACAAAAATCAGTTTGTTTATGTGTAAGAAAAGGGGTGACCTGGTCCCTTCACAGGTCATAAGTAAATAAATACAAGCTAGTCTTCTCTCTCTCCATGTATATTTTATAATATAGTTCTCTCCCAGGGCTTGCTTTGGCAAAGCCAGCGCATGCACTAGTCTGACTCTCAAAAGGTTTTAATTTTGAAGCAGAAGAGACTACTGGTTAACACACCTGTTACCTTGCATTTGGATTACCTGTGATTAAGTTGTCTAAGGAAGCTATTACCATACAATCCCTGACGCAGACAATTAGCCGAAACACGGTGGGTTCAAATTCTTCAATAAACTGTGCTTCCTTCAGTTTGAGACTTTGCCTTTTTGTTTCCTATCTGGCTTACTACACTTATTCATTGTTTGGTTTTTGTTGTGTTTCCCTCTGGTTTGTTCAATCTCAAAAGGCAGCACAAACAGCTTGTCTCTGGTCTAGAGTCCCAATGTTAAAATACTGTCTTTCAGTATTCAGCACAGTTGGGCCCAAGCTTGGCCCTTAGTTCCAAAGATAATTTCAGTTGGGTTCCAGGATAAACCTGCCCTACCTGAGCTGAGCAGCTGCAGCATATATTTCTGTGGTGGAGGCATAGGGTGGAAAGCTTCATTTAGGGTTACAAAATGTCCGGATTTACCCAGACATGTCCTTTATGTAGAGGAGTTTGTCCGGGTTTTCCTGTCCCCCACCTACCTCTTCCATTCTGCAGCTGTCCGGGGCCATGAACCCTCTCGCTCTTCCTTACCTGAATGCAGCCGGTCAGCAAGAGGCAGCCTCAAAACTGGCTGCACGCAGTCAGCCCTGACAAGGCCTTTCTTCTGATGCGTCGCTTCTGAAGCTTTAAAGGGAAGGCCCTGCCAGGACTGGCTGCAAGTAGCCTGTTTTGAGGCTACTTCTTGCTGACTTGCTGTGCTCGGGTAAGGAAGGGAGAGAGGGAAGGGAGCGAGCGAGGGAGTTCAAGGCTCAGGATTGCTTCTGCCACTAAGGAGCTTGATGGAGGGAGGAGGGCTTTGGAGCTCAGGACCACTGCTGCGCTGGCGCTTCAAGGCGGGAGGAAGAGGGGTGCAATTGAGATTGTATTAGACAAGGTTTCTCACACTGTCAATTAATCAGAATAACAGTTATCTAGTATCCATCAATTCCTGTGGTTGCCAGATAGCTGAGATTCTACTGTAATTAGACCTTTGCTTTAGATTCACTTCATGCAACAAAAAGAAAAGTTTTAACTCTTCATTCTGGAGTATTCAAATCTCTTACTTTGATATAGGCATACATGGTCTTTATTTATCTTATTGTAAGTTTTGTTAAGAAAGTTTTTGGAATGGGATAATTTGGGTTTGCTATTGCAAAGGGTGTTCTTTCACATTAAAAGTGTAGAGTATGTTGTGTAGATCAGTAAAACAAACTCCTACTTCAGTGCATTTTGAATATTATTTTAAGCAGCAGAATGTGAAAAATGTACAAGGGTGTGAAGACAAGGCATTTTATATTTATATATTATCTGTTCTTCAAAGAAAAATAGTTCAAATTAAAAGCTAAATTTTCTCGCATATTCTATATGCATCCCTTCCCCATTTTGTTTGCAATCTGTGCATCTGTTGAAGGCTGTTGCTCTGTAAATCAGACTCGGACCCCAAGAATGATCTGCTGTTTGCTTTAATTTTCCAGGGGCCCTTCCGGAGTAAGAGCCCAAGCCCTGGATGGCAATGGCAACCTGGTAGATGACTTTGTGTTTGATGGAGGCACCGGGGCTATTGCAAGTCGGGTTCTTCATGTCAGAAATGCTCCATCTCCCGCTGCTACCTCATCCCTTGCAATAGCAAAAATGATAGCAACTGAAGCTGAGCAGAGATTTGAACTGATTTAAAGAGAAGCTTAAACTAGACAAAACCTATTAAGAGAATAATTTTACTTTTAACACTACTTTTGTATAACTAGTTTTCAAATAAAATGTTTAAATTATGCAGGTCATTTGTTAGGGTTGTTTTTTTTTCCTTTTATATAACTTTTATTTTCTATTGCAAATACAAAGAAAAGGTATTAACTCGTCCACATCAATAGGGAACGGTAAGACAACAAAGAAAGAAATCATCTTCAAAGGAAAAACAAGGACATAACTGTCCACAATATATAATCCATAGTTCTAGACATAATTATGAAAGTAATTTGGAATCTTTATCATTTCACATAAAATGCAAAGACCCTTAATTTCTAATATGCAATACCATTCTAAAGTTTATTTTTGCATTTTGAGTTAATTTATAAATTCTGTATCTAAAAATTGCATCAAAGGCAACAAGAGTACAGATTTCTCATGATTTTGAGCCATATGATTTCTTTGTTGAACTGTTTCTTGAGTATCTTGTGTGTACAGATATGACGCTAAAGAGTTGACAGTAACACCCAGGCCCCATGATGCGCATTTCTGTGATCTTAAAGGCCTTTTTACTAAACGGCTTAAAAGATGCCAGTGCTACCCAAGCACAGGCCTTTCCTGCTTGCTGAGGCCACATTATTCCTATTAATAGTCAATTGCTAATTTCCCCATTAACACATGGCCTATTTTCTAGGTGGTAATCACATGCTTTTTAAAAATTTATTTTGTACTAGTTTTTTAGCCCGTTACATTAACGGGTGCTAGAATAGATGTGTAGACTTAGGCATTTCTTTCTTTTTCTTTCTGTCTGTCTGTGTTTCTCTCTCCCTGCTCCCTTTCTTTCTTTCTGTCTTTCTCCCTGCCTGCTATCTGTCTGTGTTTCTTTCTTTCTGTCTCTCCCCCCTGTCCAGCAACACCCCTTCTCCCTTCCTTTTACCTGCCCCCTGTCTAGCAGCACCCCTTGCCTACTCTCCCTGTCGAGCAGTAGCCCTTCTCCCTTTCTTTTACCTCCCTCCTGTCCAACACCCCTTCCCTGCTGCCCCTGTCCAGAAATAGCCCTTCTCCCTTCCTTTTGCATCACCCTTCCCTGCCCCCGTCCAGCAGTAGCACTTCTCCCTTCCTTTTACCTCCCCCCTGTCCAGCACCCAAAAGAGGCGTGGGCGGAACGGAGGCAAGGAGAGGAGGTGCTGCCCATGGACACACTCTCAGCCGGAGTTCCTGCTCTCGCAGTATGGCTGGGAGAGGAGGTGGCCAGTGTCTTGCATGGAGTGGAGCCGGCAGCAGGGAGCGGAGCCAGCGGCCAAGCCACGTTGAGTGAGAGCAGGACCGAAGCCCTGCCTCGGATCCACATTGTCTTCTGGGTTCACTAATGCCACTCTGAGTCCGCCAGCTGCCTTCTGCTGTGGAAGCTGATGAAACCACCACAAGTAGAGTTCTACTCTACTGTGCAGGTGGAAGCACGGCACCAAGGATCAGGGACCCACCAAGGATTAGGGACCCACCAAGTTTGAAGTGCGCATGCGCGCTAAGGGTATTATAGCGGATATCAACAGTGCAATGCTCAGTCATAATACATAACAGTGAAGCTTATATTACTGTATGCAGTACAAGCAAATGTTTCACAGTTCCTTCCCAATATATAAGTGTTTCACAATCATCTTCTACCACTCAACTGACAAACCCAACAGAACTCTCCAACTATGCCCTCCCCTTCTCCCCCAACTGTGTCCTTATTAACAATTGGATCGTGCTGTGTGAAGCTCCTCCACAACTCTTTATACAATGCTTTTGAGCCCCGTACACAATGCGCAAGACGCATGCACTCCCAAGTGGCCATTTGACTCATTCTCTTCTTCCAGTGCAGCACTTGGGGTGGGAGAGGATTTCTCAAGTGCTGCAGGACAACTTTACATGCCAGGACCAGAGCTAATACGATAAAATGACGCTGATAGTCATTCATCTGCTGGGCCATGAGGTCCTTTCTAACCCAAAGGAGAACTTTATATGACCACTCACATGAAATCCCCAGAAAACTGCCCAATATGGTGAGTATCTCAGACCAGAAAGATTGCAACTTAGAACACTCCAGAAAATGATGTACCAAAGTGCATTTTCCCCTTTGACACCAATCACACTGTTCTGACTCCTATAGGCTCATCAATTTCCTCTTAACCTTAGTAATATAAGCTTTGTGTAGTATCTTAAATTGGGTTTCATGAAGTCCAGCATTGGAACTGACATGAAATGTTGGCTGAAACTTGTAGCAAGCTCCCACTCCATCATCATTTCTCCCAATATGGAGCTCCAGTGTTCTGCCAATTTCATAAACAAGGGGGATGGTCTCTGTTCATGTCCCAGCTTATACCACACAGCCAGTTTATTAAGTTGTACGGGCATTTGCATAAACAGAGTATCTCACTGGGTGAAAGATGGATATTCCCCATCTGGTCTTTTAAGGGATTGGATATAATTTTGCAGTGGCAAATAGGAGAAAAAAATGGTGGGTGGAAATGTTCCAGGAGTTTGTCAATTTACAAAATATGGGATCCCACCAGATCCTGTTAGTAGTACCTGTCCAATGTATCTACAACCCTCCCCCCCCCCAAAAAAAAAAAAGTCATTCAGCATATGAGGATTTGCCCTGGCCACCCAAAATATTAGGAAAGGACATATGTAACCACCAAGATTCTCAATTTATGTCCTATCAGGAACAAAACAGAGGTCCCCCCCCCCCCCCCGAGACACTACAAGGAATACCCACTGCACTCACAATCTCAAAAAATGACAATGCCCCTGTTGCTCCCCCTATAGTGGTGCACCATCACTTCCAAGTGATCCGTAAGGGCTTCAAAAATAGGAATGCAGAATGGCGTTTGATGGGAATGCATAAACTATTAAAAGGAGAGCATGCTAGAGTTACTTCCTCTCATATGTATTCTGAAGCAAATATGTACACTCCTATGTGTATCTCATGAACCCAGTGGGGTAAAGCTGCCACATTATACAGCCTGAGATTAGGTTTATTAACACACACCCCTTCTGTCCCTCAATTATTGTAGCTTATATGGGCTCTGCGCCCCCTCCAAACAAATGCTGACGTTAGCCCTCTAAACACTGATACATCTTCGTAAGCGATCCATAGCTGTACCATTTGAATAACATATATCAATTTAGGTACGAGAGAGTATCATTTTAACCAGGGAGATAGGAAGGTCTCTCCATTGGATGCAAAAGCTTTAACTGACTGCATTTTTTCATTATATTTTTTTGTATTCTACTTTCTCTTCCACATGAACCCATTTTAGAGGAAAAGCAGTTAGGCATTGGTGCCCATGGTTTGGGGAAAGCACCATTAACTCTGACTTCACATAATTAGTTTTTAACCCAGAGAAAGTACCATATTGTTGGATCAGGTTAATTAGTGCAGATAAGGACTGGGGGGCATTATCCAAAAAGATAAGCATATCATTAGCACAAAGATTGATTTCAAACTCACATGATCCCACAGTGATGCCTATACCTGTTCAGATTATTTAATTTTACAGGCCAATTGCTTTAGGGATAAGACATACAACATGGGGGAAAGTGGGCTCCCTTGTCTTGTCTCACTCTCTAGGGAAAATGAAAAGGTAAGCTCTCCATTTATTAATAATTTGCGCTGTCTGTTGTCTATACAAAGCATGCACACCTTCCAGGAATTCCCCCAGGATTCCAAATTGGGGCAAAATCTAAAAAAGATGGTCCCATAATATCTAGTCGAAAGCTTTTTTTGCATCTAGACTGGCTATAATATGAGTGATCTTCAAAACGTTTCTGTTCTTTTATTTTTGTAAACACTATTCAATATCAAATTACAGTACATTACTTTTCCACAAAATCATCCTGTTGTGCCTGAGTAGTCACATGACATTTTATGACACGCCCTCTTACCACTTCTCTTGCCCCAACCATTTCCTACAAAAGTATTAAAATGTGGAAACTTTTTGAAGAACCTTTGTAGCTTCTCTTGGTATTTGGTTCTTGTTATGCAGTGCAGCCAAGGCTCTGAGGATATTAGTGAATGCATAATGACCCAGTCTGGACAAAGACAGTCTGGTTAGGATGGACTAATTGTGAAAGAACCCCGCCCAAGTGGGTTGCAAGAATGCTCACAAACACTTTGAGATAGGGCGGTAAGAGCCCAAGAGTTCTGGATCTCTCCCCAGTTTAGGCAGCACTACAATACTAGCATGTATTAATCACCCTGTGTTTTGCCCTGGTGCACACAGAGCTTGGCACAGATCCTTAAATGGGCCCATGAGATCAGGTCCCAAAATTTTATAAAACCTGGGGCCCAACCCATCCAGGCCAGGTGCCTTTACTGCTGCTTGGATTTCTAGCCATCTGAGCTGGAGTCAAGGAGGGTAGATGAGTTGTTGAAAAAAATTATCTCTAGTGATGCTGTCTCAAGTGTTCTTATCATAAAGAGATTGATAGAAATGTACAAACGCTGACTGAATATAATTTGCCAAGGTCACCAAAGAACTCGCTGTGTTCTTTATGCATGTGACCAGTGATGTAATGAGGGTAGGAGGCGCCCAGGGCATTTGCACCCCTCCTCAGTGCCCTCCTTTCCATGCCCCCTGCTCTTTCCCTGCCCCTACACTACATTCATACTTTCCCTTCCCCCTGTACCTCTTTAAATCTAAGCCAGCGTGAGCAACTTTTCCAGTTTGCTGCTCATGCCAGCATTGTCTTTTCCTCTGATGTCACTTCCTGGCCCCACAATCTGGAAGCAATTTCAGAGGGGAGCCAGGCCGTCATGAGCAGCAGGCAGAAGTTGCTTATGCTGGTGAAGATTTAAAGAGGTACCAAGGGGAAAGGAGGGCATGAGCATAGCATGGGGGGGTGGAGAGGTGCCGGTGCTCCCATCAAGATGGCTCCTGGGGCAGTCTACCCCCTGCCCCCCTTTACTATGCCACTATGTGATAAGTTGTTTAGCGGTCTTGTGTCTAATCAATGACGCCAATAACTTTCCAGTCTTATTGCCCCATCTATATAAATTATATTTATATAAACTGATGTCCTGCAGTGCCTTTTGGTTTAGTATATCATTAATTTGTTGCTTACATTTCAAGTACTATTGCCAGGCTCCATCCCCTTAGGTGTGTGAACAGCACCTCTATAAGTATTGGTGAGATAAGCTCCCTGTCTAGGTCTTTGCATTTGCATATAGTATATTCTATGATGTGGCCTCTAAGCCTCCCAGTATGTAATGGGATCTACATCTTGAGGATTATTATCTCTAATATAATTTTTCTACAACTCTTGAAAAAAAGCCCTAAAGTCTGAATTTAAGTAGAGCATAGAGTTCATCTGCACCCAGAGCCTTTTCCTGTTGTAATTGGAGTTCCACTCATACCATGCTATGGTCCGAGACTTCTCCATCTTCTATAGCAGAACACCAAGAAGGAAGGGGAAGCCAGTATAAATAGTCCAGTCACGCATAAGTGTTGTGGTCATGAGAAAAATGTATAATTACGTTCTTCTGGGTGCAATACACGCCACAGATCCAAGTTCATTAGTGAGTAAATTGATACCCCTTCCATTTAGTCTAGAACAGTGTTCTTCAACCTTTTGACACCTATGGACCGGCGAAAATAAAATAATTATTTTATGGACAGGCACCAGTCCACAGACCGGTGCTTGAAGAACACTTGTCTAAGTTGTGGCTCGCCCATCTCCGCCCCAGATCCCGCTCCATAATAGTACTAATTGTAACACAATTTTTTCCATTCATTTTTTATATATATATACACACACACACACAATATAATCTTATTAACAACACACAAATAGTACTAATTGTAACACAATTTTTTCCATTCATTTTTCATATATATATACACACACACAATATAATCTTATTAATAACTACACAAAGCACACTGAATGCTTCTCAATATTCATTCCTACCAGAAAACAGATAACCCCATGCAAATTCAAAACCAAAACCTAAAAGTACTAATATATACAAACAAATCCTAAGATGCAAGACTCTGCATGCAGTACAACCCCAGAAGAAAAGAAACAAATGCATTTCTTCCTGAACAGTGCAAAACATAGACAGCAGATGTAAATTCTTCAGGGCAACTCCACTTCTATCGGGAGCTTGCCCAGCTGAATTCAACAGCGGCAGCCACAAGAGAGGGAGTGGGAGCCGGCGTGGGAGACAAACTCCGGCCCCCCAACAGCCCTTGTGGCACGACTTTTAAAGATTTTCATTTTCAGGGCAGCTCTACTTGTATCGGGAGCTGCCCCAGCTGATTTCAACGGCGGCAGCTGCAAGGGAGGGAGTTGGAGCCGGCGTGGGAGATGAACTCCTCCCCCCCAACAGCCCTTGCGGCGCTACTTTCCAAAGATTTTCCAACACCCACCAACAATCCCACAGGACACTCGGTCACTCCTTAGCCCCCAAGAAGAACAGCTACCCGTAACAAGCAGAAGGAAAAGAAAGAGCTCCCCCCCAACTCACTCACAATCATACTACCAATCACCTTATCCCAAAATGATACTCACACCACAAAAACACACACTAGCTCTCCTGCTCATTACCCTGCTCCTAACCAACTGGAGGGCGACTGCAAACAACATCTCCCCAATACCAATCATATCAAACACTAATGGAATCCTCCACCCAACCAGACGAACCACAATAGACAGAAACACAAGCTACCAGACCTACATGTACCACCCCACCCCACATAAAGCAAGAAGAAGACCGACAAACCCCTACAAGACCAAAACACAACCCCACTCAAGATCACTCATCTACCCGAAAACAACTCATAGCGCTCCAATAGAATACTGCACCCTCAAATGCGCATACTTAAACATCAGGGCCATAGGCCCCAAGACAGAACACATAAAAAACTGGATAGAAGGAAAAAAGCCTAGATTGCCTTTTCCTCACAGAAACCTGGCTTACTTCTGAATTAGACCCCAGAATAACGGAAGTATGCTCAAAAGGATACGACGGCTTCATTGTCTTGTCCACTATTACCCCCAAGTCCTTTTCTAGGGTACTTTCACCCATTACCAGCCCTCCCATCGTATAGCTGTTCTTCGGGTTTCTGCTTCCTATATGCAAGACTTTACATTTCTCTACATTAAACTTCTTCTGCCATCTCGTCGCCCACTCTCCTAGTTTGTTCAGGTCCCTTTGTAAATCTTCACAGTCCTCTCTAAATAGTTTGGTGTCGTCTGCGAATTTTAGTACTTCGCACTTCATCCCTGTATCTAGATGGGTTTCAGCTGTAGACAGAGATCCTGTACAGTTGTCCTGTCATCTCAGTATCTATCTTTACATTGCTGGTCTGTGAGGTCTAGGAAGCAGGAGCAAGCCCTGAAGACTCTCCTGCGGTGGTGTCTGCGGTATGGCCATTCCTGATCCCTCTCTTCCTCTTGCAGCAGAACCTCAGCCACCAGTGCATTAATTTCAGCTATGATATGCCTTCAGAGGTGCACTACCTCTCATCACCTACCAAATGTTGTGCTCCCAAACCTAGACATACAAAGCACAGGCAATTGCTATCCCAACAGTCCTCAGTCAGTAAGCCCACCCCTCTCAGACAAACATAGGTGGGAAATTCATTACTCACTTTGCAGTTCCTGGCACAGGATACATATAGAGACAACACGGCTACAGAGAGCAAGGAGAGTTAGAAAGATGTGGAGATGCAGGTAGGAGGTAGGAGGGATGGGGCAGTGGCAGGGGTCCGTGAGAAGGGATGGGGCAGTGGCAGGGGTCCGTGAGATGTTGGGAGAAATGGGTGAGTAAAAGTAGGGCAGGTCACGTACAGATAGAGACAGGGACAAGCACACAAATGCTGCCAATGTATTAGCCAGCAACTGTGCAGATTCCGGCACACACTCAACTTTTGCTCTCCAGCAGCACTGGATCACTAGTGGCTCAAAACACACTTTGGGTAACAGCTTATGTGCTTTTTAAGGAGGTCTAAGTGTAGGCACGCACATAGCAAACTACTATGATTTCCATTATCATACTTGTATGTCTCAGCCATAAACACGCTCTCGGAACACCCATGAAATGCCTCCATTTTATACAACCTGTGATAGACATAGTGTGGTTTGGATGTAGCTCTTGTCTGCTTTTGATTATCGGTATTTGGTCTTCCTGTCTTTTAGGTCATCCAAGTGCCGACTTGGACGGGTTTTTAGACATGTTTAAGTTTTGATTATGAGCCCCAAACACTTTGGTGTAGTCATCTACCAATGGTGTTCCAAATACTCAAGCATTCAATATCTTCTTGAGATAGGAAAAAACTTGTGATGCGGTTTAACTCATTGCAACCATAAGCAGTTGGACAACAATTGTGGTATCCTCATATCCTCCTGTGACCTCAGCTCACAATACTTTTGCCCTGGATTCACATGCTTGAATTCCTTGAAGCTCAATGTAGAGCAGATGTCTAAATCTGGGAGGAGACCAGCCCTTCCTGCTTCTAATCGAGTAGTGATGAAGGTAACTCTTTGATGATCCTCTTCCGAACTAAACAAGACCTAGTGCTCCAAGTGAGTCAAATCCTCTCACAGCTCACCAGACACTGAAGCCACCACTGATGGGATTGCAGAAGAGCAAGGAAGCAATTAAAGTCTGCTTTGCAGGGGCTGGTCCTGGTGGCTCAGAGGATAGCTCCTCACCATGCCCTGAGGCTACAAGTCCACAATAGTTGGAAGCAAAACAAAAGATCCAGGAAAAACTAGAAGCTCCCCTCTTCCTGCCCTCAATTTGTTCCAATTTCATTACAATTTTGTGAGTTGAAACAGTGTGAAGACTGGGGTAGTTAATTGTTTTGTATGTTTGTCCAATGAGCCAATACCTTGAATTTCAGTGTGGGATGAAGGGGAAGCTGGATGAGTTAGATATATGAGGAAGTTACAAACAGCAATATGATGACCAGACCTCATCTTTGCTTTCATTCTCTGACCTTTCCTCATCTTCATACTCCTCTCTTCTTGGGGCTCCTCTTTTGGCACTTCAGAGTCTGGATACCCTCTCCAAGCAATTGAAGGTCTTGGGCCAGAATAAGACCAATGTAGTTTAATATGCAGGAGTATCTGTCAGAGCTGCTGTTCATGTGCACAAGCTTTGAAGACATGTTTCTGGCTTGACATTTTGCAGAACTGATGTCATTATGCCATTGTATAGATCCATGGTGAGACCCCACCTGGAGTACTGTGTGCAGTTCTAGAGGCCGCATTACCGCAAGGATATGCAGAGACTTGAGTCGGTCCAAAGAATGGCCACCAGGATGGTCTCGGGACTCAAGGATCTCCCGTACGAGGAACGGCTGGATAAATTAAAGCTATACTCACTCGAGGAATGCAGAGAGAGGGGTGACATGATCAAGACATTCAAGTATCTCACGGGCCGCATCGAAGTAGAAGAAGATATCTTCTTTTTCAAGGGTCCAGCGGCAACAAGGGGGCATCCGTGGAAAATCAGGGGCGGGAAACTGCACGGGGACACCAGGAAATTCTTTTTTACTGAAAGGGTGGTTGATCGCTGGAATAGTCTTCCACTTCAGGTTATTGAGGCCAGCAGCGTGCCTGATTTTAAGGCCAAATGGGATCTATTCAAAGAGATAGGTAGGGGAGGGTCATTGGGGTGGGCAGACTAGATGGGCCGTGGCCCTTATCTGCCGTCTATTTCTATGTTTCTATGTTTCCATCCCTTAAGTCTCTGATATTGAGATTTGGACATTGAACCTTTAGCGACATCTTTCAAGAAGGCTTTTACCTTATAGCCTTTATCTGCCAATTTCTGTTTAAAAGGTCTGGGAAAACTTTAGTCATTTTGTATAACCAAAAAATCTTCTATACAGGAATGAGAAAGAAAATCAAATCCAACTCCTATAACTTTCTCACTTATATTCAAGAAATAATTTACTTATGCCACAGAGTCTCTGTCTGAGCAAGCGTGTGAATCAGTACGCTGCTTTGCTGTCCAGAGCCCTGACGCAGCTTGTCTAGCGAAACGGCAGCTAGCCTAACTTCAGTCGGCTAGGACTGGCAGAGACAAAAATACATTTTCAATATCATTGAATATTCTACCTACAAGCTAAGTAGTTTTGACTTTTCTGACACCATTTTGAAACATTTACTGTGTCTGCTGTAGGTAGGAGGGGGTTCAAGAGCCGGTGAAGATCTTTTCCCTTTCTAGTGCAGTAATTGACATTATTACGCACGGGGTTCTGAGGCTCTCCTCTCATTCATAATTGATGTGCATGAAACTTTCAATGAAATTGTGGCATAAGTAAATTATTTCTTGAATATAAGTGAGAAAGTTATAGGAGTTGAACCCATTCTTACCCCCCATTTTATGAAGCCGTTTAGGGTTTTTTATTGCAGGCAGTGGCAATGAAAGCTCAGATGCTCATAGAATTCCTATGAGCAACCGAACAGATATAGAGGTGGAACATAATGAATCTATAGGAGGTCATGAAAAAGATCAAATGGATAAAGGAAGGGATGTGAGGACCACTGAATCCAGGAAATTAGTACGATCAGAACTTAAATGTATGTACACGAATGCCAGAAGCTTAGGTAACAAAATGGGCGAACTGGAGGAACTAGCAAAAAGAAAGCAACTGGATATCATAGGAATAACGGAAACATGGTGGAATGATGAAAATGAATGGGACACGGCATTGCAAGGATATAAACTATACAGAAGAGATAGGATTGGGCAAAAAGGGGGAGGTATTGCCCTATATGTCCAGGAAGACATAGAGTCTAACAGAGAAGGAGAGTCGGAAATAGATGGTAAACTAGAGTCCCTCTGGATAAAGATTCCTGGATAAAAAGAAGCAGACACAAAAATTGGCCTCTACTATCGACCCCCGGGACAGTCTGAGCAAATCGACATAGCAATGATGGAAGAAATTAACCATGGATGTAAATCAGGAAATGTGACGATCATGGGGGACTCAACTTTCCGGGGATAAACTGGAAACTGGGAACGTCAACCTGCGTCAGAGAAACAAAATTCCTCGAACTGATGGGAGATTGCTTCCTTGAGCAAATGGTAGCAGAACCGACTAGAGGTAGCGCAATACTGGACTTGGTTATAAATGGCATTACTGGAAGGACAGCAGATGTAGAGGTAACAGCCCCGTTGGGGACAAGCGATCACAATATGATCAATTTTACAATTTGTATCGGTAAGGGGAAACCAATCAGGACTAAAGCCACAACCTTTAATTTCAAAAAAGGAAATTACTACAGTATGAGAACCATGGTTAGAAACGGTTGAAGAAAGGAAAAACAGAAATCCAGACAGTAGATCAAGCATGGTCTCTGCTGAAAAAAACCATCACAGATGCACAGAATCTTTACATACCAAGGATTACCAAAGGAAGGCGAAAAAAGGTGAACCAGCTTGGTTATCAAAAGAAGTGAAGGAAGCAGTGAGGGAAAAGAGGAACTCGTTTAAAAAATGGAAACGGGAAAAAACGACGGAGGCCTGGAATTGTCACAAAACCGACCAGAAAAAATGTCATAAAGTGATAAGAGAAGCAAAAAAAGTCTATGAAGAAAAGATAGCCCAGGAAGCAAAAAATTTCAAACCCTTCTTTAGATATGTGAAGGGAAAGAAACCAGCAAGGGAGGCAGTGGACCCTCTCAACAACCAAGGAAGAAAAGGGACAATTAAAGAAGACAAACAGGTAGCCGATAGGCTAAATTCATTCTTTGCTTCTGTCTTCACGAACGAGGACACAACAACAATGCCAGACACAGGGATTATATTCACCGGAGACATTGAGGGAAGCCTAACAACAGTAAATGCGGAGCTGGACATGGTATACGTCCAGATTGACAAATTAAAAAGTGATAAATCCCCTGGACCGGATGGAATTCACCCGAGAGTTTTAAAGGAACTTAAGGTAGAAATTGGGGAACTTTTACAATCCTTGGCTAACATGTCAATAAAAACCGGGCAAATACCGGATGACTGGAAGATAGCAAATGTCATCCCAATTTTCAAAAAAGGAACAAGAGGAAATTACAGACCCGTGAGTCTCACCTCAGTTCCTGGAAAGATAATTGAAGCACTAATTAAAGATACCATCGTACAACACTTGGAGGATCACAACCTGATAAGAGATAGTCAACACGGCTTCAGGAAAGGGAAGTCATGTTTGACAAATTTACTACAATTCTTTGACAAGATGAGCAAACCAATGGATAGGGGGGATCCAGTGGACTTTAAGAATAAATGGGATACCCATGTGGGATCCCTACGAGGGTCAAGATAAGGAAATTGGGTCATTAGGGCATAGACAGGGGGTGGGTAAGCAGAGTGGGCAGACTTGATGGGCTGTAGCCCTTTTCTGCCGTCATCTTCTATGTTTCTATGTTCTATGTTTCTATGTTAATTTACTTGGATTTCCAGAAGGCATTTGACAAGGTCCCGCATGCAAGGCTCATGACTAAATTACAAAATCATGGAATAGGAGAAGTGCACAGATGGATCAGCAAATGGTTGGAAAACAGAATACAGAGGGTGTGCATAAATGGGAAATTTTTGGACTGGGAGAAAGTAACTAGCGGTGTGCCTCAGGGCTCGGTTCTTGGGCCTATCTTGTTAGGAATATTTTCATAAATGACCTGGAAGAGGAAACAACATGCAATATAATCAAGTTTGCAGATGATACAAAATTATGTCGGGCGGTTGGCACTCTAAGAGACTGCGAGAATCTACAGCAGGATCTCAACCAGCTGGAGACGTGGGCGAAAAAGTGGCAAGATGAATTTTAACTTAGACAAATGCAAGGTGATGCATTTGGGAAAGAAAAACAAAGAACATGAATATAGGATGTGGGGGGTGACTTTAACCAAATGCGAACAAGAAAAGGATCTGGGGGTAATGATTGATAGAACCCTGAAACCTTCGGCCCAATGTGCGGTGGCGGCGAAAAAAGCAAACAGGATGTTGGGTATGATTAAGAAGGGGATCATGAGTAGATCGGAAGAAGTTATAATGCCACTTTATAGAGCTATGGTTAGACCACACTTAGAATACTGTGTCCAACACTGGTCTCCATACCTTAAGAAGGATATAACTCTGCTGGAGAGGGTGCAGAGGCGAGCCACGAAACTAGTCAAAGGTATGGAGAATTTGAGCTACAGAGAACGCCTCAAGAAACTGGGACTGTTCACCCTCGAGAAGAGAAGACTGCGAGGAGATATGATAGAGACTTTTAAAATATTAAAAGGATTTGACAAAATAGACCAGGAACCCTCATTACTAATATTTTCAGATGTGACACGGACAAGAGGTCATAGCCTGAAACTGAGCGGCAGCAGGTTCAGGACTAACATCGGAAAGTTCTGTTTCGTACAACGAGTGGTGGGCACTTGGAATGCTCTCCCGGAAGAGGCTGTGATGGAGACTACTGTTCTGGGTTTCAAACGCAAGTTGGATGCATACCTTCTTGCTAATCATATTGAGGGTTACGGGAAAACCGGGTCTCCATAAAGGAGTACCTAAATGGGCCTCCGCTTGTGCGGATCGCCGGACTATATGGACCTAGGTCTGATCCGGAGAAGGCATTTCTTATGTTCTTATGAGTCTTGGAGCTTTTACCGCTGCAGCTTACGATATACAAAAAAACCTAATGTGACTTCATAAAAGGGGTAGTGGTGGGGTGGTGTTAATTGCTTAATTATTAATACAGGCTTGTATTTTTTAAATACAGGCAGTCTCTGAGTTACAGATGCTCGACTTAATTATGACTCATACTTAAGAACGTGGTTGTGGCTTCATTTAATTTCACTGAGCAGTCTTTCCAGTGGCATAGACTCCTACACTTCTCCTGTAGCAGGTTCAGGAATGATGCATGGCCACATTAAGAACAGTGTGTGGTTGTGCATGATGTAGCATTGTTTACGTCTGTGCTTTATTAATGGTTGGTATTGTTATTCATAATGCCGTTATACAGGGCCATGGTGAGACCTCATCTGGAGTACTGTGTGCAATTCTGGAGATCACATTACAGTAAAGATGTGCGCAGAATTGAATCGGTTCAGTGGACGGCCACCAGGATGATCTCGGGGCTCAAGGGTCTCTCGTACGAAGAGAGACTGAACAAATTGCAGCTCTACACTCTCGAGGAAAGTAGGGAGAGGGGAGACATGATTTAAACATTTAAGTATCTCACGGGACGTGTCGAAGTGGAAGATGATATTTTCTTTCTCAAGGGACCCTCGGCCACAAGAGGGCACCCGCTCAAACTCAGGGGCGGAAAATTTCATGGCGACACCAGAAAGTATTTTTTCACAGAGAGAGTGGTTGATCATTGTAACAAGCTTCCAGTGCAGATGAACGAGGCAGACAGCGTGCCAGACTTTAAGAACAAATGGGATACCCATGTGGGATCCCTACGAGGGTCAAGATAAGGAAATTGGGTCATTAGGGCATAGACAGGGGGTGGGTAAGCAGAGTGGGCAGACTTGATGGGCTGTAGCCCTTTTCTGCCATCATCTTCTATGTTTCTATGCTTTTTGTTGGTATTAAAACCAATACAAATAGCTGAACTGTAAAAGGCCAAGGTTAGAGGATGTCCAAAGAGAATGAGGGGGGTAACCCCCCCTCAAAATTGTGGACAGGGGAATCCTTGGGTTCGTCGCAAAGGATGCCAACTCTGTAGGGTACACTTAAGTGAGTGTGCTCTAAACGTCGAGCAAACTTTCTTCACTGTGTTCAGAGAGATATTTTGAAAGGTTGGTTCTTATTTTCCGAGAACCTATATTGGAATGGAAAAACGGTGGAATATTATTCTGACTGAAAAGTAACTAAAGGAAATGTAAATATACATAGACAATTTACTGTTTCAGTCGCTATTCACAACTGACCAAGTGTACCGTCAAATTAGCCTTTTGGTATATTAACCACAAGTCGCGACTCTGGCAAAAGCAAGGCGTGCGGAGCTGCAGCAGCCGGCTCGCGCCACTTGCGCGCTCTTTCTCGTCTCAAGTGCGACCGGCTCCTGGGCCGTGCGCGCGCACGCCACTGCCTTAACCGCGATTGGAGGAATACGAGTGAACGACGGAGATTTGTGGCGAGCGGTTGGGTGCGCGCACGCGGAGACCGGGACGGCGGAGGGGGTGGGGGGAAAATGAAGGCATGAGCCTTGGGAGTCCGTAGGCCGTAGTATGCAGCGAGCGAAGGCAGCGCGTTGCCCGTGTATCTCCGGCCCCACAGCGCTGCCGCCGCCAAAGTTGCACTAGGGGCCGTTGTGTTCGGCACAGCAACCTTCGCTCTTCGGGCTCCGGAACACCGGGCACGAATGACGTGCGTCTGTGTGCCGCCGTGCTGCGGACGAAACAAAGCGAGACTCGCCTCAGCCCCTGCGCCTTTTGTCGAGGTTTTGGAGGAAGGGACGCGATTCCTGCGCCGTCATGGACTGAAAGGTGGAAAGAAAGCGCTTCGGGGTTACGACGCCTGGAAAAGCGAAAAAGAAACTGTCAGAGAATAAGCGCGAGCCAGCGGCCCTACGGTCCCGCCGGGAAAGATTTGCAGGCCGGCGGCGGCCCGATGCTCGCTCTCGGTAGACTTTGCTGCTGAGGGGGGAGGAGGAGGAGGAGGAGGGGCGCCGATGCGGTGGGGCGAACCGGGACCATGCAGCCCCAGCCACCGACTTACGAGTTCTTCAGTGAGGAGAATAGTCAGCGATGGCGGGGTCTCTTTGTACCTGCTCTGCGGAAGGTGGGTGCCTTTTGTCTCACTTGATTTCTATGCCGTAGGAAGCCAGGAGGGTTAGAGGAACCTTGCGAGGGGGTATGTGTGTCTGTCTGCAGCATCGCAGGGTCAGCCTGACAACTGCTCGGGAGAATCTTCAGGGGATTCCCCCTCCCCCTTCTGAAAGAGATCTGCAGCAGGTTTGGCCATGGATGTAAAATGATCCCAGTTATAGTCCCAGGAAGCACAGGAGGCAGTCGGGATGCAAATGGGAAACCCCGGATCAGTTATTCGCTTCCTTGAACCACGGAATCTAATACTTGGGCCTTGAAGTAACTCCCTCTCCTGTAGCTCCTGCCTAGGGGGTCGGTGGGGAACTTGATACACAGTCTTCTTACTGTTGGATGCATGCGTGGAGAGAAGAGTAGACAACTTTCTTTATACTCGCGGTCACGATTTTCCTCACTGATGCACGGGTTCGCTTTTTATACGGATAAGATGAACTCATGCAGGCACTTCCCGGAATGACATTTTAACTAGATGCCGCGGGCAAATCTGAAGCGTAATTACTATTTTCTTTCTAATGGGAGTAAAAAAAAACCCACAAAAAACTACCGGTAGGCTTATTCAGGGTCCTCATCGGAAAGTAGTAATACTGTATTTCAATAAACGATTTGTTCCCCACACGATACTTGCTACCCTTTAGGATGCCAAATTGTTTTGCAACTTTATTTAAAAGATGTTGCAGACAGTATTTCGAAGTGGTAGTGCTTTGTGCTCCAGCGGGTTAATGAATGTGAAAAATAACCTATCAGACTTTCAAATCCTGTTGAAAACCAAGATAGGGAATACAGTTTGGATGCACTGGCCTATTTGAAAGAACATCTTAGGACTTATGGTTAGACAGCTGCATTCAGCATATTTACAGTTCTTAGAAAATGAATGGGGGTATGTATAGATAAAGCAGATTAAGGGAACCCACATGACTAAATATGCTCTCAAGTTATGGAATAGTGTTCCCTTGGAGCTTAGATAGTTGGGAGGCCTTTTACTAAAGATTAGTGCATGTTATCTGTCACAGAACTCATTTTATTCCCATGGGTCCTGTTACAGATAACTTGCTGCTAACCTTTAGTAAAAGATCCCCTTGGTTTGTTAGGAATCATTTAAAAGAAAACTTAGCTTGTATTTTAAAGTGATATTTTAAAGTAGTTTTTCGTAAGCTTGTTCTGGGAAAAATAGCTTATTTTAAAATTGTAACTTGCCTCAAGACTTATTTTGAATGAGGCGAATAATCAAATAATAGTAAAGTTACATGGGTGGTATGCTGACTGAGCTCACTATACACCTACAGCTTTACTGTACAGTCTGAAGGGAAATGGGGAAGAGAGATATGTCAGACTATGGAGAGAGGGGAGGGAAGAAGATGGGTGCCAGACCAATGGGGGTGGGTGGGGGATGAAGGGAGAGATGGAAGGGAGAGAGAAGGCAGACTTGAATGAGGAGAAGGCAGAATTGAATGAGAAGATGAGGAAAGCAGAAACCAGCCAACAAAGGTAGAAAAAAAATTATATTTATTTTCTTTCTTTTTTTGCTTTAGGATAAAGTAGTATATTAGTTGTTGATAAACATTTATAAACAAAGCCCTGGCAGCTGAACATATCTTTCTCTAGTTCAGCAGCCAGAACTTTGATTTATAAAATGACAATTGTACAGAATATTGTTTCTTTTTATACTTTAATAAAATAAGTTCAGTATAAAACTATTCAAGGCTTGTGTGGATGGGATCAGCTGGTTTACGGGGACGGGACGGGGATGAGCTCGTGGGGACAAATTTTTCCCCCCGTGTCATTCTGTAGTAGAGACTGCTTGTGTGTGTGAGAGAAAGGACAGTTTATTTACCTGCACGAATGTGTGTCTGAATGATGGGAGTGAAGGTGTGAATTGGCAGAAAGAGAGAATTCAGCAAGAGAGGAAGAAGCCAGAGGGTCCAGAGAAAGGGAGAGCAAGGGAAAGAGAGGAGGCTTTTATAAGCTGGCTACAGAATAGGATCTATTGTGGTTAAGTATCCATATCTTTCTGTAAATTGAAACTATGGTAAATGAGGTGTGTGGCACATAAAAGACTGGAAAAGAAAAGAGAGAGAAACTGTCCTTCATAGACTTGAGTTACTGCTATTTTCTAATATCTCTGTGACAATGGCTCTTGATGGACATGCAGCTGGGGCCATTCTCTTCTCCAAGCACCGGACCTTAGCACATCTGTTGAACCTCAGGGCTGTGCCAGTGTTTTTGTTTCTCTTAAGCACTGATAATTTAGATCAGTGGTCTCAAACTCAAATGTGCAGGGCCACATTTTGGATTTGTAGGTACTTGAAGGGCCACAGAAAAAATAGTTAATGTCTTATTAAAGAAATTACAATTTTACATAAGGTAAAACTCTTTATAGTTTATAAATCTTTCCTTTAACTGTTAAAGGAAAGATTTATAAACTATAAAGAGTTTTACCTCATGTAAAATTGTCATTTCTCTAATAAGACATTAACTATTTTTTCTGCAGCCCTCACAGTTTAACATCTTTCCTTTCTCAGAATTGACACATTTCAATCACTATATTGAAAATAAAATCATTTTCCCTACCTTTGTTATCTGGTGACTTTATTTTTCTGTGCTTTTAACTATGTTTCCAGGGCCGCCTTGTCCATTGACTGTTTTTCTCTCCATCTTCACTTTCTGCCTTGCATCCATCTTTGTTAAAGAAAAAATACAGGGACTAATATATAAAGGTCCAAGTCAGTAAAGATGATTATGATGAAAAATAAAGACTGACTGCATTGGTAATAAATATCAGCGGTAAGAGGGCTGATGACAACTTAGAAAAACGCTCAGAAAAAGTGAAACTCTGAGGGGGGTGAATACCTCCCCTTGGGCAAGAGTTTACAATCCAATCATTGCATTTGCTGTTTGAAGCATCACTCTCTGACCGCTGGTAAAGCTTAATCAATTCAATAATTTTAGTTGACAAAATTTTGTTCAAAAATCTATCATACACGAACTCTCTTGCTCTTTAAACGATACTGTACACTTATCTGTACAAGCTTGTAAGGATTATGGTAGTAAGGGCTCTAGGGGTCTCAACGTGGCCCCGTTTCGATAATCTTCTTCAGGAGACCCGATACTGCACACTCTGAGACCTTGTGCTAATCGTATCTTTGCAACAAGAGATGATCTAAAATTACAACAGACATTTATCAATCACAGCGCACAAAATATACTTGCAGTGCGCTGTAAAAACTTATACTTGTTTGTAGCAAACATGAAGGTGAGAAGCGCTGTGTATGGACAAATAAAACATGAAAGCAGAAAATTATCCACATACCGTTTGCCAAATTTAGAAAGTCCAAACGACGGAGACCGCTTCACTCCTCACTGGTTTTATACTACTGTGAGGAGGAGGGGTGACCTCCGACGGAACGTGATGACGTCACTGAACTGCTGACGTCAAAGGTTACTGTAATGATTATGGTGCAATCACTGTAAATAAAGTTCATTTGAAAAAACACCAAAATGTCCAAACTACTGGCCAGATTCACTAAAAAGGCTGAAATCATAGCAAAGCTGGAATCAAAAGCTGAAATCATAAAAAAGCCACCCACTCAATCTCGTTATTAAGTCCATTGGGATGAAGTGTGTTCAACTCGAAAATCCATTTCTGTTCCTTCTGCCAGAGGAGTTTAGGTATATTACCCCCTCTGACAGAATGTACTGTGTCTAACACAGAAAATTTTAAACCAGAGATGTCATGACGCTGTTGCATCCAATGCTGTACAAGGGGGGCTTCTTGTATGCCTGAGTTTATTCTACTTATATGTTCACCTATTCTAGTCTTGACACTCCGCACTGTGCAACCCACGTAACATAAGCCACAAGGGCATTGTACTATGTACACGACTTGTTTCGTGTTGCAATCTGAGACAAAAGAAATTGGTCTTCTTTTGATGTTGAGACTCATATCCTGTAAAGGAACACTATACTGGCACATTTTGCAGTGACCACACGGATTATGCCCACTCGTGGCGGTGGGGGTGTTCCGTTGACAGCATAAAAACTGGGAACGAACCAGCCTTTGCTTCAAGTTTTGATTTCTGGAAAACGCAAACCGAGGGGGCTCCTGAAACTCCGAATGGTACTGCATCACATGCCAATGTTGTTTGATAGTGCGTTTGATGTGGAATGCCAGGTGAGAGTAGGGTAACACACATACTAGAGGTTGGTCTTCCCTTCTAGGATGTGGTTCTAACAGTAAGGTACGATTGGCATACAAGCCCCTCTTATATGCTTTCTTAATTACAGTGCCAGGATACCCTTTTTCTTCAAATCTAGTTTTCATGGTTTCTGCCTTAGAGATGTAATCCTGTGTAGAAGTACACAATCTCCGGAGTCTCAGAAATTGTCCGGCAGGGATATTGTCCCTTAGATGTTTTGGGTGAAAACTGTCATATTGAAGTAAATTATTACGATCAGTGGGTTTTCGGTAGATGCTCGTTTGAAAACTCCCATCAATCAACCGGATATTGATATCCAAAAAAGGCACTTGGTGGTAGTCTTTCGTCAGCGTGAAATGCAAGTTAACATCACAACTGTTTAACCAGGCTAAAAAATGGTCCAACTCGTCTGCTGTGCCTGTCCATATACCAAAGATGTCATCTATGTATCTTTTCCAGAAAACCAGATGTTGCCAATGTATGGATGGATACAGAAAAACTTTCTCAAATTTAGCTACGTAAAGGCAAGCTACAGAAGGAGCCACTTTGGCTCCCATGGCGGTGCCTTTAATTTGTTTGTAAAACACCTCTCCAAACTGAAAATAATTACAGCCTAGTACTATAGAAGCCAACTCCAACAAAAATTTGGTCTTACTTCCAGAAATATCCATCCTCTGCAATTCTTCCTTGATGACATCAATGGCATCGCTTTGTGGTATATTTGTGTACAGCGCAGTGATATCTAGGGTAAACAATATGGCACCATGTGGAATGTTGGTGAACTGAGCCAAAAATTGTATCATACTAGCAGAATCCAGAACATATGAAGGTGCTAGGGGGACTCGTCCATTCAGGTAGGAATCCAGCATAGATGATAAAGGTTCCAATATTGATCCTATACCTGAGACTATTGGTCTACCTGGGGGGTTATTGAGTGACTTGTGAATCTTTGGAACAAAGTAAATGACTGGAATTTTAGGGTACTTGCAATGTAAAAACCTATATTCCTTCTCAGTGATAACTCCCCTTTCTACCCCCTGTACCAAGATATTTGAAATGACATCTTGTATGTCTTCTACTGGATCATGATGAAGGACCTCATAGTATGTAGTATCAGATAATTGGCGATGGGCTTCTGCCACATACTGTTCAGTATCTAAAATAACTATACCTCCTCCCTTGTCAGCGGGTCTTATGATAATGCTATCATCTCCAGCTAAGGTGTTTAAAGCTTTTTGCTGTAAACGCGACAAGTTAAAACGGAGGGGAGACTGCTGATGTTCTAGATGGGCAATGTCCTTCAATATAAGATTCTCAAACGTTTGAATGTGAGGATCCACGGTGCCAGGAGGGCACCATGTAGACTTCAAATATAACTTTGCTTGTACTGGAAGTTCTGGATCTGCCATGTTATCATCATGACTAACTGTCTCTTTGTTGTGAAAAAAATTTTTAAGTTTACATTTCCTAATAAATTTGAACACAGCTATTCTGGTGTCCACAGGTTGATAAGTGTGAGATGGTACAAAAGAAAGCCCTTTGTTCAACACAGAAGTTTCTACTGCAGTAAGATTTCTGTGAGATAAATTGAAAATGCTCGATGTTAAGGAGGATTCCTGGATTGTTTTGCTCTGGTGGACCTTTTTACGCTGGGTTTTGGCCCCCCTTGAAAATGGACATTAGGGCCTCCTGCTGAGGTTTTTTGTCTTTTATCATCTTCAGATGAGTCGGATGACGTTTGAGTGTAGGTGGGGTGTTTTGTACTGCGCCTGGTGGATCGGGATTTGTCCATCCACGCATAGACAAACCCCTTTGTATAATCCAACTCGTCTCGACGTAGTTTTTTGATCTTGTTTTTCCTGAGATCTTCCCTGAACCCTTCTATTTTGGTATTGAACTCCTGTAAAGACTTACTATAATCCTCAACTGCTGAACCACCTTCTAATCCCTCTTTAGCTGTTTGAAACTCAGCAGTATATGTTTGTAATTCACTTTTAGTGGTTTCTATAACTAGGAGCATTAGATCTAAGGAGCACTTGTTTAAAATGGCGTTCCATTTGTCTAAAAAATTGACATTATCCAAAAATAGTCTAGGTTCAGTGCGCATACGCAACCCCCGCGGAATTCTTTTTAAACGGCAGTATTCTGCCAAAGTGGCTGCGTGTAGTTCCGCCCTCACCATACGCTTCTGTAACATCTCTAAATGATCCCAATCTGATGGAATGGATATGTTATCCCCAGTGGTGAATAGTTGGAAAGAGGACAGTAGTTCATTTGCTTGCTGTTCATTATATGAGTGCGCTTCCCACCCCATAGTCGCCATGACAAACCCTGTAGTTTAGGTACAACTACGTTAAAGAAAAAATACAGGGACTAATATATAAAGGTCCAAGTCAGTAAAGATGATTATGATGAAAAATAAAGACTGACTGCATTGGTAATAAATATCAGCGGTAAGAGGGCTGATGACAACTTAGAAAAACGCTCAGAAAAAGTGAAACTCTGAGGGGGGTGAATACCTCCCCTTGGGCAAGAGTTTACAATCCAATCATTGCATTTGCTGTTTGAAGCATCACTCTCTGACCGCTGGTAAAGCTTAATCAATTCAATAATTTTAGTTGACAAAATTTTGTTCAAAAATCTATCATACACGAACTCTCTTGCTCTTTAAACGATACTGTACACTTATCTGTACAAGCTTGTAAGGATTATGGTAGTAAGGGCTCTAGGGGTCTCAACGTGGCCCCGTTTCGATAATCTTCTTCAGGAGACCCGATACTGCACACTCTGAGACCTTGTGCTAATCGTATCTTTGCAACAAGAGATGATCTAAAATTACAACAGACATTTATCAATCACAGCGCACAAAATATACTTGCAGTGCGCTGTAAAAACTTATACTTGTTTGTAGCAAACATGAAGGTGAGAAGCGCTGTGTATGGACAAATAAAACATGAAAGCAGAAAATTATCCACATACCGTTTGCCAAATTTAGAAAGTCCAAACGACGGAGACCGCTTCACTCCTCACTGGTTTTATACTACTGTGAGGAGGAGGGGTGACCTCCGACGGAACGTGATGACGTCACTGAACTGCTGACGTCAAAGGTTACTGTAATGATTATGGTGCAATCACTGTAAATAAAGTTCATTTGAAAAAACACCAAAATGTCCAAACTACTGGCCAGATTCACTAAAAAGGCTGAAATCATAGCAAAGCTGGAATCAAAAGCTGAAATCATAAAAAAGCCACCCACTCAATCTCGTTATTAAGTCCATTGGGATGAAGTGTGTTCAACTCGAAAATCCATTTCTGTTCCTTCTGCCAGAGGAGTTTAGGTATATTACCCCCTCTGACAGAATGTACTGTGTCTAACACAGAAAATTTTAAACCAGAGATGTCATGACGCTGTTGCATCCAATGCTGTACAAGGGGGGCTTCTTGTATGCCTGAGTTTATTCTACTTATATGTTCACCTATTCTAGTCTTGACACTCCGCACTGTGCAACCCACGTAACATAAGCCACAAGGGCATTGTACTATGTACACGACTTGTTTCGTGTTGCAATCTGAGACAAAAGAAATTGGTCTTCTTTTGATGTTGAGACTCATATCCTGTAAAGGAACACTATACTGGCACATTTTGCAGTGACCACACGGATTATGCCCACTCGTGGCGGTGGGGGTGTTCCGTTGACAGCATAAAAACTGGGAACGAACCAGCCTTTGCTTCAAGTTTTGATTTCTGGAAAACGCAAACCGAGGGGGCTCCTGAAACTCCGAATGGTACTGCATCACATGCCAATGTTGTTTGATAGTGCGTTTGATGTGGAATGCCAGGTGAGAGTAGGGTAACACACATACTAGAGGTTGGTCTTCCCTTCTAGGATGTGGTTCTAACAGTAAGGTACGATTGGCATACAAGCCCCTCTTATATGCTTTCTTAATTACAGTGCCAGGATACCCTTTTTCTTCAAATCTAGTTTTCATGGTTTCTGCCTTAGAGATGTAATCCTGTGTAGAAGTACACAATCTCCGGAGTCTCAGAAATTGTCCGGCAGGGATATTGTCCCTTAGATGTTTTGGGTGAAAACTGTCATATTGAAGTAAATTATTACGATCAGTGGGTTTTCGGTAGATGCTCGTTTGAAAACTCCCATCAATCAACCGGATATTGATATCCAAAAAAGGCACTTGGTGGTAGTCTTTCGTCAGCGTGAAATGCAAGTTAACATCACAACTGTTTAACCAGGCTAAAAAATGGTCCAACTCGTCTGCTGTGCCTGTCCATATACCAAAGATGTCATCTATGTATCTTTTCCAGAAAACCAGATGTTGCCAATGTATGGATGGATACAGAAAAACTTTCTCAAATTTAGCTACGTAAAGGCAAGCTACAGAAGGAGCCACTTTGGCTCCCATGGCGGTGCCTTTAATTTGTTTGTAAAACACCTCTCCAAACTGAAAATAATTACAGCCTAGTACTATAGAAGCCAACTCCAACAAAAATTTGGTCTTACTTCCAGAAATATCCATCCTCTGCAATTCTTCCTTGATGACATCAATGGCATCGCTTTGTGGTATATTTGTGTACAGCGCAGTGATATCTAGGGTAAACAATATGGCACCATGTGGAATGTTGGTGAACTGAGCCAAAAATTGTATCATACTAGCAGAATCCAGAACATATGAAGGTGCTAGGGGGACTCGTCCATTCAGGTAGGAATCCAGCATAGATGATAAAGGTTACCTTTATCATCTATGCTGGATTCCTACCTGAATGGACGAGTCCCCCTAGCACCTTCATATGTTCTGGATTCTGCTAGTATGATACAATTTTTGGCTCAGTTCACCAACATTCCACATGGTGCCATATTGTTTACCCTAGATATCACTGCGCTGTACACAAATATACCACAAAGCGATGCCATTGATGTCATCAAGGAAGAATTGCAGAGGATGGATATTTCTGGAAGTAAGACCAAATTTTTGTTGGAGTTGGCTTCTATAGTACTAGGCTGTAATTATTTTCAGTTTGGAGAGGTGTTTTACAAACAAATTAAAGGCACCGCCATGGGAGCCAAAGTGGCTCCTTCTGTAGCTTGCCTTTACGTAGCTAAATTTGAGAAAGTTTTTCTGTATCCATCCATACATTGGCAACATCTGGTTTTCTGGAAAAGATACATAGATGACATCTTTGGTATATGGACAGGCACAGCAGACGAGTTGGACCATTTTTTAGCCTGGTTAAACAGTTGTGATGTTAACTTGCATTTCACGCTGACGAAAGACTACCACCAAGTGCCTTTTTTGGATATCAATATCCGGTTGATTGATGGGAGTTTTCAAACGAGCATCTACCGAAAACCCACTGATCGTAATAATTTACTTCAATATGACAGTTTTCACCCAAAACATCTAAGGGACAATATCCCTGCCGGACAATTTCTGAGACTCCGGAGATTGTGTACTTCTACACAGGATTACATCTCTAAGGCAGAAACCATGAAAACTAGATTTGAAGAAAAAGGGTATCCTGGCACTGTAATTAAGAAAGCATATAAGAGGGGCTTGTATGCCAATCGTACCTTACTGTTAGAACCACATCCTAGAAGGGAAGACCAACCTCTAGTATGTGTGTTACCCTACTCTCACCTGGCATTCCACATCAAACGCACTATCAAACAACATTGGCATGTGATGCAGTACCATTCGGAGTTTCAGGAGCCCCCTCGGTTTGCGTTTTCCAGAAATCAAAACTTGAAGCAAAGGCTGGTTCGTTCCCAGTTTTTATGCTGTCAACGGAACACCCCCACCGCCACGAGTGGGCATAATCCGTGTGGTCACTGCAAAATGTGCCAGTATAGTGTTCCTTTACAGGATATGAGTCTCAACATCAAAAGAAGACCAATTTCTTTTGTCTCAGATTGCAACACGAAACAAGTCGTGTACATAGTACAATGCCCTTGTGGCTTATGTTACGTGGGTTGCACAGTGCGGAGTGTCAAGACTAGAATAGGTGAACATATAAGTAGAATAAACTCAGGCATACAAGAAGCCCCCCTTGTACAGCATTGGATGCAACAGCGTCATGACATCTCTGGTTTAAAATTTTCTGTGTTAGACACAGTACATTCTGTCAGAGGGGGTAATATACCTAAACTCCTCTGGCAGAAGGAACAGAAATGGATTTTCGAGTTGAACACACTTCATCCCAATGGACTTAATAACGAGATTGAGTGGGTGGCTTTTTTATGATTTCAGCTTTTGATTCCAGCTTTGCTATGATTTCAGCCTTTTTAGTGAATCTGGCCAGTAGTTTGGACATTTTGGTGTTTTTTCAAATGAACTTTATTTACAGTGATTGCACCATAATCATTACAGTAACCTTTGACGTCAGCAGTTCAGTGACGTCATCACGTTCCGTCGGAGGTCACCCCTCCTCCTCACAGTAGTATAAAACCAGTGAGGAGTGAAGCGGTCTCCGTCGTTTGGACTTTCTAAATTTGGCAAACGGTATGTGGATAATTTTCTGCTTTCATGTTTTATTTGTCCATACACAGCGCTTCTCACCTTCATGTTTGCTACAAACAAGTATAAGTTTTTACAGCGCACTGCAAGTATATTTTGTGCGCTGTGATTGATAAATGTCTGTTGTAATTTTAGATCATCTCTTGTTGCAAAGATACGATTAGCACAAGGTCTCAGAGTGTGCAGTATCGGGTCTCCTGAAGAAGATTATCGAAACGGGGCCACGTTGAGACCCCTAGAGCCCTTACTACCATAATCCTTACAAGCTTGTACAGATAAGTGTACAGTATCGTTTAAAGAGCAAGAGAGTTCGTGTATGATAGATTTTTGAACAAAATTTTGTCAACTAAAATTATTGAATTGATTAAGCTTTACCAGCGGTCAGAGAGTGATGCTTCAAACAGCAAATGCAATGATTGGATTGTAAACTCTTGCCCAAGGGGAGGTATTCACCCCCCTCAGAGTTTCACTTTTTCTGAGCGTTTTTCTAAGTTGTCATCAGCCCTCTTACCGCTGATATTTATTACCAATGCAGTCAGTCTTTATTTTTCATCATAATCATCTTTACTGACTTGGACCTTTATATATTAGTCCCTGTATTTTTTCTTTAACGTAGTTGTACCTAAACTACAGGGTTTGTCATGGCGACTATGGGGTGGGAAGCGCACTCATATAATGAACAGCAAGCAAATGAACTACTGTCCTCTTTCCAACTATTCACCACTGGGGATAACATATCCATTCCATCAGATTGGGATCATTTAGAGATGTTACAGAAGCGTATGGTGAGGGCGGAACTACACGCAGCCACTTTGGCAGAATACTGCCGTTTAAAAAGAATTCCGCGGGGGTTGCGTATGCGCACTGAACCTAGACTATTTTTGGATAATGTCAATTTTTTAGACAAATGGAACGCCATTTTAAACAAGTGCTCCTTAGATCTAATGCTCCTAGTTATAGAAACCACTAAAAGTGAATTACAAACATATACTGCTGAGTTTCAAACAGCTAAAGAGGGATTAGAAGGTGGTTCAGCAGTTGAGGATTATAGTAAGTCTTTACAGGAGTTCAATACCAAAATAGAAGGGTTCAGGGAAGATCTCAGGAAAAACAAGATCAAAAAACTACGTCGAGACGAGTTGGATTATACAAAGGGGTTTGTCTATGCGTGGATGGACAAATCCCGATCCACCAGGCGCAGTACAAAACACCCCACCTACACTCAAACGTCATCCGACTCATCTGAAGATGATAAAAGACAAAAAACCTCAGCAGGAGGCCCTAATGTCCATTTTCAAGGGGGGCCAAAACCCAGCGTAAAAAGGTCCACCAGAGCAAAACAATCCAGGAATCCTCCTTAACATCGAGCATTTTCAATTTATCTCACAGAAATCTTACTGCAGTAGAAACTTCTGTGTTGAACAAAGGGCTTTCTTTTGTACCATCTCACACTTATCAACCTGTGGACACCAGAATAGCTGTGTTCAAATTTATTAGGAAATGTAAACTTAAAAATTTTTTTCACAACAAAGAGACAGTTAGTCATGATGATAACATGGCAGATCCAGAACTTCCAGTACAAGCAAAGTTATATTTGAAGTCTACATGGTGCCCTCCTGGCACCGTGGATCCTCACATTCAAACGTTTGAGAATCTTATATTGAAGGACATTGCCCATCTAGAACATCAGCAGTCTCCCCTCCGTTTTAACTTGTCGCGTTTACAGCAAAAAGCTTTAAACACCTTAGCTGGAGATGATAGCATTATCATAAGACCCGCTGACAAGGGAGGAGGTATAGTTATTTTAGATACTGAACAGTATGTGGCAGAAGCCCATCGCCAATTATCTGATACTACATACTATGAGGTCCTTCATCATGATCCAGTAGAAGACATACAAGATGTCATTTCAAATATCTTGGTACAGGGGGTAGAAAGGGGAGTTATCACTGAGAAGGAATATAGGTTTTTACATTGCAAGTACCCTAAAATTCCAGTCATTTACTTTGTTCCAAAGATTCACAAGTCACTCAATAACCCCCCAGGTAGACCAATAGTCTCAGGTATAGGATCAATATTGGAACCTTTATCATCTATGCTGGATTCCTACCTGAATGGACGAGTCCCCCTAGCACCTTCATATGTTCTGGATTCTGCTAGTATGATACAATTTTTGGCTCAGTTCACCAACATTCCACATGGTGCCATATTGTTTACCCTAGATATCACTGCGCTGTACACAAATATACCACAAAGCGATGCCATTGATGTCATCAAGGAAGAATTGCAGAGGATGGATATTTCTGGAAGTAAGACCAAATTTTTGTTGGAGTTGGCTTCTATAGTACTAGGCTGTAATTATTTTCAGTTTGGAGAGGTGTTTTACAAACAAATTAAAGGCACCGCCATGGGAGCCAAAGTGGCTCCTTCTGTAGCTTGCCTTTACGTAGCTAAATTTGAGAAAGTTTTTCTGTATCCATCCATACATTGGCAACATCTGGTTTTCTGGAAAAGATACATAGATGACATCTTTGGTATATGGACAGGCACAGCAGACGAGTTGGACCATTTTTTAGCCTGGTTAAACAGTTGTGATGTTAACTTGCATTTCACGCTGACGAAAGACTACCACCAAGTGCCTTTTTTGGATATCAATATCCGGTTGATTGATGGGAGTTTTCAAACGAGCATCTACCGAAAACCCACTGATCGTAATAATTTACTTCAATATGACAGTTTTCACCCAAAACATCTAAGGGACAATATCCCTGCCGGACAATTTCTGAGACTCCGGAGATTGTGTACTTCTACACAGGATTACATCTCTAAGGCAGAAACCATGAAAACTAGATTTGAAGAAAAAGGGTATCCTGGCACTGTAATTAAGAAAGCATATAAGAGGGGCTTGTATGCCAATCGTACCTTACTGTTAGAACCACATCCTAGAAGGGAAGACCAACCTCTAGTATGTGTGTTACCCTACTCTCACCTGGCATTCCACATCAAACGCACTATCAAACAACATTGGCATGTGATGCAGTACCATTCGGAGTTTCAGGAGCCCCCTCGGTTTGCGTTTTCCAGAAATCAAAACTTGAAGCAAAGGCTGGTTCGTTCCCAGTTTTTATGCTGTCAACGGAACACCCCCACCGCCACGAGTGGGCATAATCCGTGTGGTCACTGCAAAATGTGCCAGTATAGTGTTCCTTTACAGGATATGAGTCTCAACATCAAAAGAAGACCAATTTCTTTTGTCTCAGATTGCAACACGAAACAAGTCGTGTACATAGTACAATGCCCTTGTGGCTTATGTTACGTGGGTTGCACAGTGCGGAGTGTCAAGACTAGAATAGGTGAACATATAAGTAGAATAAACTCAGGCATACAAGAAGCCCCCCTTGTACAGCATTGGATGCAACAGCGTCATGACATCTCTGGTTTAAAATTTTCTGTGTTAGACACAGTACATTCTGTCAGAGGGGGTAATATACCTAAACTCCTCTGGCAGAAGGAACAGAAATGGATTTTCGAGTTGAACACACTTCATCCCAATGGACTTAATAACGAGATTGAGTGGGTGGCTTTTTTATGATTTCAGCTTTTGATTCCAGCTTTGCTATGATTTCAGCCTTTTTAGTGAATCTGGCCAGTAGTTTGGACATTTTGGTGTTTTTTCAAATGAACTTTATTTACAGTGATTGCACCATAATCATTACAGTAACCTTTGACGTCAGCAGTTCAGTGACGTCATCACGTTCCGTCGGAGGTCACCCCTCCTCCTCACAGTAGTATAAAACCAGTGAGGAGTGAAGCGGTCTCCGTCGTTTGGACTTTCTAAATTTGGCAAACGGTATGTGGATAATTTTCTGCTTTCATGTTTTATTTGTCCATACACAGCGCTTCTCACCTTCATGTTTGCTACAAACAAGTATAAGTTTTTACAGCGCACTGCAAGTATATTTTGTGCGCTGTGATTGATAAATGTCTGTTGTAATTTTAGATCATCTCTTGTTGCAAAGATACGATTAGCACAAGGTCTCAGAGTGTGCAGTATCGGGTCTCCTGAAGAAGATTATCGAAACGGGGCCACGTTGAGACCCCTAGAGCCCTTACTACCATAATCCTTACAAGCTTGTACAGATAAGTGTACAGTATCGTTTAAAGAGCAAGAGAGTTCGTGTATGATAGATTTTTGAACAAAATTTTGTCAACTAAAATTATTGAATTGATTAAGCTTTACCAGCGGTCAGAGAGTGATGCTTCAAACAGCAAATGCAATGATTGGATTGTAAACTCTTGCCCAAGGGGAGGTATTCACCCCCCTCAGAGTTTCACTTTTTCTGAGCGTTTTTCTAAGTTGTCATCAGCCCTCTTACCGCTGATATTTATTACCAATGCAGTCAGTCTTTATTTTTCATCATAATCATCTTTACTGACTTGGACCTTTATATATTAGTCCCTGTATTTTTTCTTTAACAAAGATGGATGCAAGGCAGAAAGTGAAGATGGAGAGAAAAACAGTCAATGGACAAGGCGGCCCTGGAAACATAGTTAAAAGCACAGAAAAATAAAGTCACCAGATAACAAAGGTAGGGAAAATGATTTTATTTTCAATATAGTGATTGAAATGTGTCAATTCTGAGAAAGGAAAGATGTTAAACTGTGAGGGCTGCAGAAAAAATAGTTAATGTCTTATTAGAGAAATGACAATTTTACATGAGGTAAAACTCTTTATAGTTTATAAATCTTTCCTTTAACAGTTAAAGGAAAGATTTATAAACTATAAAGAGTTTTACCTTATGTAAAATTGTACCTTTGGACCTTTATATATTAGTCCCTGTATTTTTTCTTTAACGTAGTTGTACCTAAACTACAGGGTTTGTCATGGCGACTATGGGGTGGGAAGCGCACTCATATAATGAACAGCAAGCAAATGAACTACTGTCCTCTTTCCAACTATTCACCACTGGGGATAACATATCCATTCCATCAGATTGGGATCATTTAGAGATGTTACAGAAGCGTATGGTGAGGGCGGAACTACACGCAGCCACTTTGGCAGAATACTGCCGTTTAAAAAGAATTCCGCGGGGGTTGCGTATGCGCACTGAACCTAGACTATTTTTGGATAATGTCAATTTTTTAGACAAATGGAACGCCATTTTAAACAAGTGCTCCTTAGATCTAATGCTCCTAGTTATAGAAACCACTAAAAGTGAATTACAAACATATACTGCTGAGTTTCAAACAGCTAAAGAGGGATTAGAAGGTGGTTCAGCAGTTGAGGATTATAGTAAGTCTTTACAGGAGTTCAATACCAAAATAGAAGGGTTCAGGGAAGATCTCAGGAAGAACAAGATCAAAAAACTACGTCGAGACGAGTTGGATTATACAAAGGGGTTTGTCTATGCGTGGATGGACAAATCCCGATCCACCAGGCGCAGTACAAAACACCCCACCTACACTCAAACGTCATCCGACTCATCTGAAGATGATAAAAGACAAAAAACCTCAGCAGGAGGCCCTAATGTCCATTTTCAAGGGGGGCCAAAACCCAGCGTAAAAAGGTCCACCAGAGCAAAACAATCCAGGAATCCTCCTTAACATCGAGCATTTTCAATTTATCTCACAGAAATCTTACTGCAGTAGAAACTTCTGTGTTGAACAAAGGGCTTTCTTTTGTACCATCTCACACTTATCAACCTGTGGACACCAGAATAGCTGTGTTCAAATTTATTAGGAAATGTAAACTTAAAAATTTTTTTCACAACAAAGAGACAGTTAGTCATGATGATAACATGGCAGATCCAGAACTTCCAGTACAAGCAAAGTTATATTTGAAGTCTACATGGTGCCCTCCTGGCACCGTGGATCCTCACATTCAAACGTTTGAGAATCTTATATTGAAGGACATTGCCCATCTAGAACATCAGCAGTCTCCCCTCCGTTTTAACTTGTCGCGTTTACAGCAAAAAGCTTTAAACACCTTAGCTGGAGATGATAGCATTATCATAAGACCCGCTGACAAGGGAGGAGGTATAGTTATTTTAGATACTGAACAGTATGTGGCAGAAGCCCATCGCCAATTATCTGATACTACATACTATGAGGTCCTTCATCATGATCCAGTAGAAGACATACAAGATGTCATTTCAAATATCTTGGTACAGGGGGTAGAAAGGGGAGTTATCACTGAGAAGGAATATAGGTTTTTACATTGCAAGTACCCTAAAATTCCAGTCATTTACTTTGTTCCAAAGATTCACAAGTCACTCAATAACCCCCCAGGTAGACCAATAGTCTCAGGTATAGGATCAATATTGGAACCTTTATCATCTATGCTGGATTCCTACCTGAATGGACGAGTCCCCCTAGCACCTTCATATGTTCTGGATTCTGCTAGTATGATACAATTTTTGGCTCAGTTCACCAACATTCCACATGGTGCCATATTGTTTACCCTAGATATCACTGCGCTGTACACAAATATACCACAAAGCGATGCCATTGATGTCATCAAGGAAGAATTGCAGAGGATGGATATTTCTGGAAGTAAGACCAAATTTTTGTTGGAGTTGGCTTCTATAGTACTAGGCTGTAATTATTTTCAGTTTGGAGAGGTGTTTTACAAACAAATTAAAGGCACCGCCATGGGAGCCAAAGTGGCTCCTTCTGTAGCTTGCCTTTACGTAGCTAAATTTGAGAAAGTTTTTCTGTATCCATCCATACATTGGCAACATCTGGTTTTCTGGAAAAGATACATAGATGACATCTTTGGTATATGGACAGGCACAGCAGACGAGTTGGACCATTTTTTAGCCTGGTTAAACAGTTGTGATGTTAACTTGCATTTCACGCTGACGAAAGACTACCACCAAGTGCCTTTTTTGGATATCAATATCCGGTTGATTGATGGGAGTTTTCAAACGAGCATCTACCGAAAACCCACTGATCGTAATAATTTACTTCAATATGACAGTTTTCACCCAAAACATCTAAGGGACAATATCCCTGCCGGACAATTTCTGAGACTCCGGAGATTGTGTACTTCTACACAGGATTACATCTCTAAGGCAGAAACCATGAAAACTAGATTTGAAGAAAAAGGGTATCCTGGCACTGTAATTAAGAAAGCATATAAGAGGGGCTTGTATGCCAATCGTACCTTACTGTTAGAACCACATCCTAGAAGGGAAGACCAACCTCTAGTATGTGTGTTACCCTACTCTCACCTGGCATTCCACATCAAACGCACTATCAAACAACATTGGCATGTGATGCAGTACCATTCGGAGTTTCAGGAGCCCCCTCGGTTTGCGTTTTCCAGAAATCAAAACTTGAAGCAAAGGCTGGTTCGTTCCCAGTTTTTATGCTGTCAACGGAACACCCCCACCGCCACGAGTGGGCATAATCCGTGTGGTCACTGCAAAATGTGCCAGTATAGTGTTCCTTTACAGGATATGAGTCTCAACATCAAAAGAAGACCAATTTCTTTTGTCTCAGATTGCAACACGAAACAAGTCGTGTACATAGTACAATGCCCTTGTGGCTTATGTTACGTGGGTTGCACAGTGCGGAGTGTCAAGACTAGAATAGGTGAACATATAAGTAGAATAAACTCAGGCATACAAGAAGCCCCCCTTGTACAGCATTGGATGCAACAGCGTCATGACATCTCTGGTTTAAAATTTTCTGTGTTAGACACAGTACATTCTGTCAGAGGGGGTAATATACCTAAACTCCTCTGGCAGAAGGAACAGAAATGGATTTTCGAGTTGAACACACTTCATCCCAATGGACTTAATAACGAGATTGAGTGGGTGGCTTTTTTATGATTTCAGCTTTTGATTCCAGCTTTGCTATGATTTCAGCCTTTTTAGTGAATCTGGCCAGTAGTTTGGACATTTTGGTGTTTTTTCAAATGAACTTTATTTACAGTGATTGCACCATAATCATTACAGTAACCTTTGACGTCAGCAGTTCAGTGACGTCATCACGTTCCGTCGGAGGTCACCCCTCCTCCTCACAGTAGTATAAAACCAGTGAGGAGTGAAGCGGTCTCCGTCGTTTGGACTTTCTAAATTTGGCAAACGGTATGTGGATAATTTTCTGCTTTCATGTTTTATTTGTCCATACACAGCGCTTCTCACCTTCATGTTTGCTACAAACAAGTATAAGTTTTTACAGCGCACTGCAAGTATATTTTGTGCGCTGTGATTGATAAATGTCTGTTGTAATTTTAGATCATCTCTTGTTGCAAAGATACGATTAGCACAAGGTCTCAGAGTGTGCAGTATCGGGTCTCCTGAAGAAGATTATCGAAACGGGGCCACGTTGAGACCCCTAGAGCCCTTACTACCATAATCCTTACAAGCTTGTACAGATAAGTGTACAGTATCGTTTAAAGAGCAAGAGAGTTCGTGTATGATAGATTTTTGAACAAAATTTTGTCAACTAAAATTATTGAATTGATTAAGCTTTACCAGCGGTCAGAGAGTGATGCTTCAAACAGCAAATGCAATGATTGGATTGTAAACTCTTGCCCAAGGGGAGGTATTCACCCCCCTCAGAGTTTCACTTTTTCTGAGCGTTTTTCTAAGTTGTCATCAGCCCTCTTACCGCTGATATTTATTACCAATGCAGTCAGTCTTTATTTTTCATCATTGCATCCATCTTTGGCATTAACTTCACATTAAATTTTTCCATTTTTCTGCTTTCTTCTCAAAATCTATGTTTCCATGTCTTCCCTTCCCTTCCTATCTCTCTCTCCTTCCCTCCCTATTTCAATGGTCTGACATCTCTCTTCTTCTCTCCTTTCCCACCAGTGTAACAATTCTCTTTCTCTTCCTCCTTTCTGCCCCCAGCAGTCCATCTCCCTTCCCTTCCTCCTTTCTGGCCCCCCTTCCAGTCCAACATTTCTCCCTCCTTTCCATCAGTCCAACATTTTTTTCTCTCTTCCTTCTGCATGCTTCTCTTCTGGTCCTCCTTCCCTCAATTAAACAACATCTCTCTCTCTCTCTCTCTCTCTCTCTCTCTCTCTCCCTCCATGAGTCCAACTTTTCACTCTGTGCCCTCTCCCCCTTCTCCAGTGTAACATTTCTCCTTCCCTCCTTTCTGTCCTCCCCATCCATCTTGCCCTCTCCATGAGTCCAACACTTTTTGCTTCCTGCATGCTTTTTCTCTCTGTCCTTGCCTTTTCCCTTAGTGGTATCCCTCCTTCCCACCCCTCAACCCAACATGCTGTCTCCCCATTTACCATCTCACCCTCCCCTCCAGTGTATAGCACCTTTCCTTTCCCTCCCTTTCTGCCAAGTCCAGCAGCACTTCTTCTCTCTTTCTTTTACCTTCCCCTTGTCCAGCAGTACCCCTCTCCCTTCCCTGCTCCCCTTGTCCAGCAGTACCCCTGCTCCCTTCCTTCCTCCCCTGTCCAGCAATACCTATATTTTGCAGCCGCAGTCTTGTATGCGATCTCGCACACTGGTGCCGGCATCAGCTGACTTGCAACTTCCTGCAGCCGTCATGTATGCCGGGACTCCTGCCTTCCTGCTGTCGTGTATACCGGATACGTGAAGGCAGGAGTCCCGGCATATGTGACGTCAGCAGGAAGTTGCAAGTCAGCTGACGCCAGTGCCTCTTTTCCTGCCCAGAGTGCGAGATTGGGTACAAGATTGCAGGCCGCAAAATAGCATCTGGGGGGCCGTGAGTTTGAGACCGCTGATTTAGATGTCCAGTAATTTAAGGCATTCTGAGGCCTGCTGTCTACACTGACATCAGCAAGCTCAGATATGATTGATATAATTTCCCATAGGCCTTTACTGACATTGGTTAAGCCAACAGAAAATGCTGACAAGGCTGGGCTGATAGCAGTGTGTCCACACCTTGTGGAAATAGCACTGTTCTCTAGACTTAGATATAAAACTAAGCTGTGTTGTTTCTGACGGTGTATAATACTCTGGTATACATTGACTTGCGAGTCTTTTTTGGGATATATGCTCTTCCTAAGTATTGTTTAGGGGTTTGCTGTTTTGTTTTACAATATTGCTTTCTATCTCTGCTTTATAATTGCACATTGCACTTTTGTTCTTGGGAGGATGTGTAGAAAGTTGCCTTCCAACCCCAAATTGCACAGATCAGGAAACAGTACTATGGTAAACTTCCTTCTGCCCTTTTTGGACAGCTGCTTTCTAGTCAGCTATTTTGGGATGTGATGATACCCTGAAACTACTTTCTAATTAGGAAATGCAAGAAATTAAATAGCTTTAGATTTGTTTTGTTTTTATTGTTTTCTCAGTTTTCAATTTCAGGGATGCCAAGGACCCCCAGATAGAGAAATCTCTTTACTGACAAGAAAGTAATGCTGAAAGAAGAGTAGCTTATTATCAGTATTTTGTAAAATTGATTAAAAAAAATATATTAGTAGTTTCTCAGCTGAATTCTCTATTGGAGTAGTGTGGTGTCAGGTTAATACAGATGAATGGCAGACCACATCTGCCCTGAAAAACACTTGGAAGCAACACAGCTGACAGTCTGCTGTTTCATGCCTTGTAGTCAAGATTGAACTCACTATATGATTGGTGCTTTGTTCAGTCGTTCCATTCTAGAGTCTACATTTTTTTAAAAGATTTTTTTCTGTTTTTGTACTCAGTGGTTTCCAACATTAATGAAATTGCACAAAATTACCCCTCCCCCCTTTACTAAACCACAGTAGAAGTTTCTATCGTGGCCCAGAGCACTAAATGCTTCAATGCTGCTCTGACACTCTTAGAATTCCTATGAGCGTCGGCGCTTTTAGTGCTTTAGGCCATGGTAGACACCTCTATCACGGTTTAGTAAAAAAGGGCCTAAAATAGGTGAAATCAATTCTGCATTTTATTGAAAATCTGACATTTTTATGCTTAATTATTAATGGATCAGGTTTATTAGTGTGGTGACATTTTGCCCTTTCTATGTAAAAGCTTTTATTCTTTTATTTTGCACAAGTATATTTGCAGTATTTTAGTTGTATTTGAACAGTGTATTCACTGACAAGAGTATGTCTTTCTTTTGTCTTATGTAATTTTGTAGCGATCTGTGAACTCGGACTTTTGGTTACAGAAAATATAAACAGAAAGTCTTTTCCTTATTTTTCTCAAAGACTAATGCCATCAGCAAGATACTAGTGATCTGGATTGGCCAATGTGAGAACGGGCTACTGGGCTTGACGGACCATTGGTCTGACCCAGTACAGCTATTCTTATGTTCTTATGCCTCTTCTGCCCCTGATCTCTGTAAAAACAGAGATTCTTAACCCAGTCCTTGGGACAAACCTAGCTAGTTATGTTTTCAAAATATCCAAAATGAATACGCTTGAATACTGTATATATATATATATATATATATATATATATATATATATATATATTTGAATGTAAACCAAGATTTTTGTGCCAAAAAATGGCCCAAAATGGGGGTCTCAGTTTATATTCTTGTCAGCACTGACCCGCCCCCCCTCCCAAACCTGTTTGCAGGCTTCTGTTGGGCCTTCCATGAGACCTGGTGGTCCAGTGGTGGCTGGGACAGGAGGGATCCCTCCTGTCCCAGCCCGATTCTAATTATTTTTATCTCCCTCCTCCGCATACCTTAAGTATCCTTGGTGATCCAGCGGTGAATCATGGCAGGAATGACCTTCCTTCACTCCTGCCTGTGCAGAGCCGCTACCTGATTGGCTGCCGTGAATTCTCATAGCAGCCAATCAGCTAGCGGCTTTGCATGGGCAGGAGCAAAGGAAGGTTGCTCCTGCTGCGGTTCACCGCTGGACCACCAGAGATTTTAAAAGGTACACCAAAGATAGGGAGGGAGGTAAAAGTTATTAGAGTCAGCTGGGAGAGGAGACGGAAGGGATCCCTCCTGTCCCGGCCCACCATTGGCCCACCAGGTCTTATGGCAGGCCCGGTAGAATCCTGCAACAGGTTCGGAAGGGGGGGGTGGATCAGTGATGACCCAAATATAAACCGAGACCCCCATTTTTTGGCCTCAAAATCTCAGGTTATATTTGAGTAAATATGGTAGTTTTCTGTAGGAACAATGAAACAGAAATTTAATAAATTATATCTACATTATACAGTTTAATTATGTACTCTGAGTGGCATGGTGCCCCCCACAATGGCTCTCATATCAGTTGTAAGGTACAGCAATAAGTGGGGAAGTTTAGAGAAATGAAGCTCAATGTAGCAATGAATCTTTAATGTTGTCAGAATGCTTAAACTTTGGAGAATACCATAGCAAGAAAAGTTTGCTGCAAAAATAGTTAATTCAAACATTGAGTCTAGCACCAAAAAAACAGAAGGGTTTGAGAGGCATCACAATCTAAAAGAAACTAAAGAAATAAAAACTCTCTAGCCATCTTATAACGGCTATATTGCTGAGTTCAGGAGGAGAAATCAAAATTAATTGGACATTTTCTTCCACCCATCCCCCAGAAGCTACTTCAATCAGGCCAGTCATATGCAGATGGAGGGGGGGAACTAGGGTCAAAACTTGACTTTTATCTGATTGGGACTGAACTTCTGGTCCTAGCTCAGCTGTTTTGGGGACCAGAAGCTCGGGTCAAATCAACTGCTAGCCAGGTCTGACATCGTCTGTATTAGGGGAGAAACAGAGGTATGGTCCTAGAAAATACTTTGTAAACTTGTACTTTGTTACTGAGTACAAAAGTACTGCTTATTTTTAACTAGTTAAATTGTTTTTTTGCCATACTTTTTACTTTTAACTTGTTATAAGTAAAAGTCCTGAAAATGAGTACTGTAATAAAGTAAAAGCACATGGTTACTACTCATCTCTGCCTGTGGGAAATTAAATCTCAGACTAAGAACTATTTGTTTTATTTTTCTATTATCTCCTATTTGTAAAGTATAGATCACAGTTTGCTTCTCTACTGCAGCTAACTTATGAGGTGTGATAAAAAAAAAAATATGGTGAATGCTGCTGCTGAGCATCATCCAACGGATGGGCAGGGATCTTCAATATGGGAAGTGACATGTCAAACCTTAGTAACAGTGTGTGACAAGTTTCAACTTGTTTGGTGTGGTCAGGCGGTTGTGAGCTACAGTTGAGAGAAGGGGTGTTAAGTGTGCCATAAATCATGGATCATGAACAACATGGAATTTTGTTTCAAACTACAAAAAAGTTCTAAAGAATCACAAAATGTTAAAATTAGTTTATGGCAGTGTTTCTCAACCTTTTGAAGCCAAGTACCCCCTAAGCCTAACAAATACCAACCGAGTACCCCCACCCAAACTCTGCCCCAGACCTGCCCAAACTCTGCCCCTGACTCCACCCCATAATAATAATAATACTGCAGGGGTAAGGGAGGTGGAGTGGTTCAAAGTTGGTCCAGACAGGACACAGGAAGAATCGCTCCTGTCCTGGCTCATTGCTGAACTACCAGGGCTTCAGGCAGGCCCATGGGAGGATTTCCACTGATTCTACTCCTATTTATCAACCCACTCCTAATAATCCTTCCTCCAAACTCAATATAGGTCTGATAAACGTCCGATCCATAAAAAACAAACACCACTTGATACATGACACCATTACTCAACATCACCTTCAAATCCTTTGTCTCACTGAAATATGGCTAACTGAAGGAGAGGAAGCATACATAACCCAAGCCTGCCCTCCTAACTACAAGACAATCTTCCAACCACGCATAAATAAAAAAGGAGGAGGATTAGCAGTCATTTATCTCAACTCAATCTCTTTCCATCCAAACCATTCCAACATAACCTCTTACGCTCCTGTTGAAACTCTACAATTCTCAATAAAACATTCTCTCCCCCTTAATTTCCTTCTTATCTATCTCCCCCCACCAGTATCAAAGCCCTCACTCTTTTCTCTCATCTCTACTATATCAGACTTTTATATTGCCCACCCTGACTCCATTATCCTAGGAGACTTCAATATCCACTTTAACTCTCCCAATCTTCCCAATACCTCAGAACTATTAACATTATTTTCTGATTTAGCATTATTTCCTCTCATTTCAAAACCTACCCATTCCGCAGGAAATATTTTAGATATGGTTCTTTGCCCAACCCAGATCACACATTTTTTCAAAAATTTTCAATTCTTTACACTACCATGGTCCGATCACACTCTAATTACATGGCACCTAGATGCTCCAACACCAATCATGCAAACCCAACAACAGAAAAAATATAATATCCGTAAGACCAATGATTTAACCTTATCTGCTATCCAATCTACCTTTAATTTGAACTTGGAAGATTTCTCTACTTTTTCTATTACAGAACAGTCCTCACTTTGGGAAACCTCTACCAAATCTCTGTTGAATACCTTGGCTCCTCAAGTAGAAATAAACTCTTCTTTAAAACTAAGTCACAAAAAACAACAACCCTGGTTCAACCAAAATTTAGCTTTACTCCGTAGACAACTTCGTTCTATTGAACATAAATGGCGCACTACACAACTCAATAGCTTTCTTATCATATACAAAGAAAAAGCTTCTCATTATAAAAAAACCATCCAATTAACAAAAAAGGAATACTACTCTAAACTTATTACCTCTGCCCGTAACTCTTCCAATCTTTTTAACATAGCTCAATCACTCTCCAAATACTCCAAGAAAAAAAATCCGCCTCCCTCAATTCAACCCACTGCAGACGAATTATCTACTTTTTTCCAATCCAAAATCAAAAATATTAGATCCCACCTTGGACCAACCCTTCCAGATTCCTTCTCTCAAAACTCTATCGACTGCACACAACTATCATTCAGTACATTTTCAAATTTTAAAATACCATCATTAACAAATCTTCATCGCATCTTACAATCTTTAAACACTTCTAATAATCCCTTAGAAAGTATTCCTCCTGCACTCCTCAATAAATTTTTCTCTTTTTTCGGTCCATTTATTTCAGAAATGATATCTAAATCTTTCACTGACTGTGCCGTTCCCCATGCTTGGAAAACAGCCTTAATCTTCCCTAAGCTCAAACAACACAACTTAGACCCCTCCTTACCGAAAAACTACCGCCCTATCGCCAATCTGACCATGATTTCTAAGTTAACCGAAAAAATTGTTCATTCTCAACTCTCAGAGTTTATAGAAAAAACCCATTCTTTACATCCTTGTCAAACTGGATTTCGTTCATCCCACTCTACTGAATTATCACTACTGGGCCTTATTTCAACCATTCATTACTACCATGATCATCAAAAATCTGTTGTTCTTATCTCCCTAGATATAGCAGCAGCTTTCGATACCATCGACCACTCTCTTCTGCTTAACAGACTTAAAGATTGTGGTATCTCGGGTCCTGCTCTATTATGGTTTACATCTTTCTTTAATGAACGTCACAACATTGTATGCGTAAACAACGCTACCTCTATTGCCACAACACAATCTTACGGTGTCCCCCAGGGTTCTATCCTAGCCCCACTATTATTTAACATTTTTCTATCACCTCTCCTTACATTAGCTCAATCCATCGGATTTACTATCTTTGCATATGCCGACAACATACAACTTCTCCACCCAATCAACACCTCAAATATTTCTTACATAAAAGACATCAACAACAAATTAGACATCATATATGACTGGCTGTTCACAAATAAACTCTCCCTTAACCTAGAAAAATCCCGAGGTATGTTATTCTCTATTAAAAACACAGAATCCCTATTAGACAACATATCAATCAAATCGACACCTATTCATATGGATACCAAAATAAAACTTTTAGGCGTCACTATTGACAGGGAACTCTCTTTTCATGACCATATAAGTTCAATCGTTAAAACCTGCTTTTTTAAATTACGTATTATTCGATCTCTAACTTCTGTACTAGAAACCAGTTCAATCATTATTCTGGTTCATTCATTAGTAATTTCCCATTTAGATTACTGCAATTCACTTCTTAATGGTCTCCCTCAAAAAGAAATCAGACGCCTACAACTAATACAAAATACTGCAATAAAACTTATATATAAAATAGGTAAATATGACCATGTCACTCCTCTTTTAAAAAAAGAACATTGGCTCCCTGTCACTCATCGCATCACCTATAAAATCATCTTACTTTCCTTTAAAATAAAACTTTATCATCTGCCCTCGTTCCTAGATAAACTTCTTATTCCTCAAAGTTCTCCACGCACACTAAGATCAACCGACCAAAAACTTCTTTTCATCCCCTCCTTAAAAGATTTCTACTATACACGGAAAGTAAACTTCGCAGTAACTGCACCTACTCTTTGGAACTCCCTACCACAGCATCTCCGTGATGAACTTCGACTTGACAAATTTAAGACTGGTCTTAAAACTCTCCTATACGGTGATGCATTTAATAATCATTAGAACTATTATTCTTTTTCCTCCTTTTCACAACAATCTCCTTGACAAAGCAACCCCTCCTTTTATGTACTACCCAACCCCTACTATCTCCTTTCTTCTTCTTTAATATGTAACTTTACCCATCCCATTATTCTACCTTCACATTCTAGTACGTCTGGTAATTGTTTGTTCGTTTGTTTGTTTGTTTTACTATATGTTCACACATTTTTTATTTTTCTCAGTTTTCCCTATCTTTTTAATTCGATTGTTAACCAGCTAGATATTAATTTGATGGTTGGTATATCAAAATCAATAAAACTTGAAACTTGAAACAGGTCCTGGTGGGGGTAGAGGGCGGGTGAACTATAAACAGAGACTCCCATTAGTAGGCTATTTGGCCCCAAAATCTATGTTTATATTCAAGAATATACGATATCTACATAACTTAATTGTTATTGCTTGTTCTTTTATACAATTTATCTTTACTGATTGGTACAAATATAAAAGTGCAGGTGTGTCACTAAAGCAGTGTATTGCAAACTGTGTATGCCGTGGTAATATTCTGGATGTGCCGTGAGGAGGAGAAGCGCTGGAGAGGGGCACATCCTGTAGGCAGTTAGCCGACACTCGCATCTCTTCTCCTTGCTGGCGCCGTTCTACGTTACTTGCCCTGTAGCTCTGAGTAAAGTTGGGGCAGATTACTGCTAGCCACGCCCCTTTTGGTGATGTTTTCCCAAGGGTGCGTGGTTTAAACAGCCCCAGCTCAGCGCGGGAGGTTTGACAACATCTTACTGTGTGCAATTGTGGGGAGAGCCTGGAAGGACTGTAACATCTATAACACACCGCACCAGTATCTTGCCCTGTAGGGCTGAGTAAAGTTGCACCGGATTATTGTTAGCCACACCACTTTTGGTGACATTTTCCCAAGGGCGCGCGGTTTAAACAGCCCCAGTTCAGCACTGGAGGTGTAGACGCCTTTGGGTGAGACTTTGGGGTGGCTTTGGGCAATGGTACATTTAAGGGATATGGATAAAGAGCTGATCACTGTTTTAGTAGGACAAGAGAGATATGGGAATTTATGGAATATGCCTTCTTGTAGAAGAGAAATACCGGGTGTAACAACAGACTTGAAGAACGTAGTTATGAGCAGGAGAGAGCAGGAAAAAGCAGCTACAGAGAGAAGCAGAGGGAGAGAGAAGCCAAAGGGGGGAAAAAGCAGGAGAGAGAAGCAGAGGCAGGAGACCAAGAGGGGAATTGGTGAGAGTCAGCTCTGCCCACCCCTGACATCGACCACCGAAGCTCACCCTTAAAAGGAGAGGGGCCAATGGAGCAGAGTTGATCTGAGCAGGAGAAAAGCAGCTACAGAGAGAGGCAGAAGGAGAGAGAAGCCAAAGGGGGGAAAAAAACAGATAAAAGAGCATGAGAGAGAAGCAGAGGCAGGGGACCAAGAGTTGAATTGGCGAGAGTTAGCTCAGCCCACCCCTGACATTGACCACCGAAGCTCCGCCTTAAAAGGGGAGGGGCCAACAGAGCAGAGTTGATCTGAGCAGGGGAGAGCAGGAGAAAAACAGCTACAGAGAGAGGCAGAGGGAGAGAGAAGCCAAAGGGGGGGAAAAAGCAGATAAAAGAGCAGGTGCAACCACAGCAGACACAGAAGGCATCCGCAGCAGACTGGCAAGCAGGCAGCAATGGAAGCAGCAGACGGAAGCAAGATGTTGAGCTACCCAGTTTTCTGCATCGTCTGCCATATGTATGACTACCTACCCTCTGGGAGATGGTCTTACATATGCGCTCGATGCGGAGAACTGGAGAGCCTGAAGAGACAAGTCAGACTCCTGGAGGGTAGAATACTGGAACTGGAGGCATTTCAAGAAGCGGAGGAAGGAGACAGATGCAGAGAATGTCCAGACAGAGGAAGCAGAGAACAAGACAGAGGATACCATCGAGGAAGAAGTCCGAGGGCTGGAGAAGTTCATAGAGGAGGCATACAGGGAGGCCGTGGAAAATCACCAGCAATGGTGGAACTGCCGAAAGACACCTACAGAGAGTGTGGACCACCTGACGGACAACCACCAGGAAGAAACAGGTGACACAGCAGCGAGAACGAAGGACACGGACCTGCGGCAGGAGAGATGGACATACACCAGGGTCACGGACCTGCAGCTGGAGAATCAGGAGAAGATAGAGAAGACAGCAATCATCGTGGGGGACTCCATCATCGGACAAGTTGACAGCCATATAGCGGGAGGAAGACTTGATAGGCTGGTGACCTGCCTACCGGGAGCCAAGGTAGAAGACATAGTGAGCCGCATCGACAGGATCCTCAACAGTGTGGAAGAAGAAGATACGGCGGTGATGATAATAATAATTATCCCAGGACAAGCAGGCAGCATATTCTTAACACATGGGTGACGTCACCGACGGAGCCCTCGGTACGGACCTTTTAACTAGAAGTTTCTAGTTGGCCGCACCGCGCGTGCGCGAGTGCCTTCCCGCCCGACGGAGGAGTGCGTGGTCCCCAGTTTTCTCGTTTCCGCGGAGCGAAGAAGACGCGTGTATTTTTTCAACGGCCGTTGAAATCACTTTTTGCCTTCCCGCTCGCGCTTTTGTTATATATTTTTTCTTCCTCTACCTCCGGGTTTCCTTTTTCTTTCAATTACAAAAAAAAAAAAAAAAAAAAAAAAAAATTTGATTTTTATTGTTTCTTTCGTTTTTGCCCCGGCGGGGCCTGTTGCCATTATACAGGCCTCGGACTTCGATTTTGCGGAGGCTATCTTCCCCTTCATGCCCCCGCAGGTCGGTTTTAAGAAGTGCCAGCGGTGTGCACGCCCGATCTCCGTTTCTGACCCACACAATTGGTGTTTGCAGTGCCTGGGTCCGGAGCATCGGGCAGACTCCTGCACCCGCTGTGCCACTTTACAAAAACGTACTCTTAAAAACCGAAGAATCCAGCAAACCCTGCTCTTCGGCTCCGAGTCGGCGATGGATTCATCACCCTCAGCGGCGGTACCGCAGAAATCGGCACCGTCCAGCTCGACACCGACCGATCCCGCATCGGCGCCACTGGCGCCAGGTAAGCCGGCTAAGAAGCCTTCCTCTTCCCTCGAGCGCCCTCCAGCTACGGTGACGACACCGTCCATACCGGCATCGCACCGGTCCCGTAAACGCTCCGCCCCGATAACGGTGAGTGCCTCGTCATCGGCCTCCTCATCGCCGGGGCGTGGAGCGGCATCCAAGGAACCGAAGAAAAAGAAAGCGGTTCCGATGCCACCCCTGGATGACCGTATCTCGGCCATCCTACAAACTCAGCTTCAGGAGCAGTTGAAGAAACAGCTTGAACAACTGCTACCCTCTATCCTGGCACCGCTCCTTCCGGTACCAGACCGGCCCGAGCCCCGCACCGAGCCCCCGGTGTCCACTCCTTCGGTACCGGTAAACACCTCGATGCCGATCCTTTCGGCACAACAACTTCCTGATGATCCTGTGGTTCATTCTCGAACCACAGTGGATCCTGCTCGGCACCAGGCGGTACGGCACTCTTCTCGGGACCGAGAACGACGCCGATCGTCCTCCCCTGGTGCCGTTTCGGTGCGCTCTGGTAAATCTTTGTCCAAAACTCACCACACCGCACCCTCCACCCCGGTGTCCCGACACGCACCAGAAGTCAGGGATCCGGATTTATGGGAGGAGACTCCTCTCGGTACCGAGGAGGATCCCTCCTCATCTGATGAGGAACCATCGGCGCCTGATGCCTCCTCTAAACCTGAGCAGTCCTCTTTTTCTAAATTTCTGAGGGAAATGTCTGCTGCTCTGTCACTTCCCCTTGAATCTGACTCCAAAAAGTCCCAAGCCTTTTTAGAAGCCTTAGACTTTGAGCAACCTCCTAAAGAGTTCCTCAAACTTCCCGTACATGACATCTTACGGGAGACATTCTACAAAAATTTGGAAAATCCCCTCACGGTACCGGGAGCTCCCCGTAAACTGGACAACCTTTACCGTGTCATCCCTATTCCAGGATTCGACAAATCTCAATTGCCCCATGAGTCCCTTCTGGTGGAATCCACCTTAAAAAAGACTCAGGGCTCCAGTGTCTATGCCTCTACCCCTCCTGGCAGAGAAGGTAAGACCATGGACAAGTTTGGCAAGAGGCTTTACCAAAATGCCATGCTTGCCAACAGGGCAAACAACTATTCCTTCCATTTTTCCTTTTATCTCAAACACTTGGTCCAACAGCTGTCTGCCCTCCAGAAGTACCTTCCTGAGCGCAAGGTCCCGCTATTCCAGCAGCACATATCTGGCCTTCTCCAAATGCGCAAGTATATGGTCCGCTCGATCTACGACTCCTTCGAGCTCACCTCTCGGGCCTCTGCCATGGCTGTAGCCATGCGTCGCTTGGCCTGGCTCAGAGTCTCCGACCTGGACATCAACCACCAGGACCGCCTGGCCAACGCCCCCTGTCTCGGGGATGAGCTTTTTGGAGAGTCACTGGATTCCACCACCCAGAAACTCTCCGCCCATGAGACTAGGTGGGACACCCTAATCAAGCCGAAAAAGAAGGCTCCGCCTGCTCGACCCTATCGGCCTCAATCATCTTACCAGCGGAGGTTCTCAGCCAGGCCACTCAATCCGCCTCCCCAACAATCTCGGCGACCCCGTCAACAGCAGCACCATGCCCAGGCTCGGTCTCAGGCCACCCAACCCTCCAAGCCTCCTCAGCCTGCTAAACAATCTCAGCCCTTTTGACTCTTCTCTCCAGGGCATAGCCAGTCATCCACCCTCGCTGCCTCTTCCACAGCCTATCGGGGGTCGTCTCACCATTTTCTCAAGCCGTTGGGAAGTCATCACGTCGGACCAGTGGGTCCTCAACATCATCCGCCACGGCTACTCTCTCAACTTCCAGACTCTGCCTCCGGACAACCTTCCCGTAGAGTCTGCTTCAAACTCATCTCAAACCCCCCTCCTCCTGAGGGAGGTTCAATCCCTCCTCCTTCTCAATGCCATCGAAGAAGTACCTCCAGATCAAAGGGGGCAGGGATTCTACTCCCGCTACTTCCTGGTACCCAAAAAGACGGGAGACCTCCGTCCCATTCTCGATCTCAGGGACCTCAACAAGTGTCTGGTCAAGGAGAAGTTCAGAATGCTCTCCCTTGCCACGCTCTATCCTCTTCTTTCTCAACACGACTGGCTATGTTCCCTGGACCTCAAAGAGGCCTACACTCACATCTCCATCAATCAACATTCTCGCCGCTACCTGCGATTCCAGGTACTGCACCACCACTATCAGTACAAGGTGCTACCGTTCGGCCTCGCCTCCTCACCCAGGGTCTTCACCAAGTGCCTTATAGTGGTAGCGGCCTTCCTCAGGTCTCACAACCTCCAGGTGTTCCCCTATTTGGACGATTGGTTGGTGAAAGCACCTACGTCTCCACTTGTGCTACAGGCTACTCATCACACCATCTCTCTCCTCCACCTCCTGGGGTTCGAGATCAACTACCCCAAGTCGCATCTGCTTCCCACCCAGCGACTTCAATTCATTGGAGCAGTTCTGGACACCACGCTAATGAGGGCTTTTCTCCCCTCCGATCGCAAGCAGACCCTGCTCCATCTCTGCCGTCAGGTACTCATGCATCCCTCCATTCCTGCTCGACAGATGATGGTCCTCCTGGGTCACATGGCCTCGACAGTGCATGTCCTTCCTCTGGCTCGTCTCCACCTTCGTACACCTCAGTGGACGCTCGCCAACCAGTGGTCACAGACTACGGATCTTCTTTCTCATCCCATCTCTGTGACATCATCTCTTCAGCAATCTCTCCAATGGTGGTTGAACTCCTCAAATCTTTCCAGGGGTCTACTTTTCCATCTGCCCCCCCACTCTATGATCATCACCACAGATGCGTCCCCCTACGCGTGGGGAGCTCACCTGGGAGATCTACGCACCCAGGGACTTTGGACCCCACAGGAGCGTCGTCATCACATCAATTTCCTGGAACTCAGAGCCATATTCTACGCCCTCAAGGCTTTCCAGCATCTTCTCTGTCCTCAAGTCCTCCTCCTGTGCACAGACAATCAAGTCGCCATGTACTACATAAACAAGCAGGGCGGCACCGGATCTCGCCCCCTTTGTCTGGAGGCTCTGCGCATCTGGACCTGGGCCACGGACCGCAATCTCTTTCTCAGGGCGGTCTATATCCAGGGCGAACAGAACTCTCTGGCCGACAATCTCAGCCGCATCCTTCAACCTCACGAGTGGACGTTGGACCCTCCGACTCTACTCTCCATCTTTGCTCGATGGGGCACTCCGCAGGTGGACCTCTTTGCAGCACCTCACAACCATCAGCTGCCCCAATTCTGTTCCAGACTCTTCTCTCCTCACCGTCTGGCCCCGGATGCATTCCTGCTCGACTGGAGGGATCGGTTCCTCTATGCCTTCCCTCCACTTCCTTTGATGTTGCGGACCTTGTCCAAACTCCGCAAGGACAATGCCACCATGATCCTCATCGCCCCTCGGTGGCCTCGTCAACACTGGTTCTCCCTTCTGCTTCAACTCAGCTCCAGGGAGCCCATTCCTCTTCCTGTGTTTCCTACTCTACTTACACAGCAGAATCAGTCTCTACTACATCCCAACCTGTCTTCCCTCCACCTGACAGCTTGGTTTCTCTCGGGCTGACCTCTCCGGAGAATCTATCTCAACCGGTCCGCCTCATTTTGGACGCCTCCAGGAAACCGGCCACTCTTCAATGTTACCATCAGAAGTGGACCAGATTCTCCTCGTGGTGTCTCCGGCATCATCAAGAACCCACCTCTTTGGCGGTGGAAACTGTCTTGGACTATTTGCTCTCGCTGTCCAACGCTGGCCTCAAAACCACTTCCATCAGAGTCCACCTCAGTGCCATCACTGCGTTTCACGAGCCTATTCTCGGAAAACCCCTCACGGCTCATCCTCTGGTTTCAAGATTTATGAGAGGGCTCTTCAACATCAAACCGCCTCTCAAGCCTCCTCCCGTCGTCTGGGACCTGAATGTGGTTCTCTCTGCCCTTATGAAACCTCCGTTTGAGCCTCTTGCCACAACTTCATTCAGGCTTCTTACCTGGAAGGTGCTTTTCCTAATTGCCATCACCTCTGCCAGGAGGGTTAGCGAACTGCATGCACTGGTTGCCGACCCACCGTTCACTGTTTTTCACCATGACAAGGTTGTTCTGCGTACCCACCCTAAATTCCTTCCCAAGGTGGTCTCAGCTTTTCACCTCAACCAGTCCATTGTGCTTCCCGTCTTCTTCCCTAAGCCTCACTCGCATCCTGGAGAACAGGCGTTGCACACGCTGGATTGTAAGCGTGCCCTTGCTTACTACCTTGATCGTACCAGAGCTCACCGAACATCCCCTCAGCTCTTTTTGTCTTTCGATCCCAACCGTTTGGGCCGTCCTGTCTCCAAACGGACACTTTCAAATTGGCTTGCTGCCTGTATTGCCTTCTGTTATGCTCGGGCCGGTCTCTCACTGGAAGGATCTGTCACGGCCCACAGAGTCCGAGCTATGGCTGCTTCTGTGGCTTTCCTCCGTTCCACGCCCATCGAGGAAATCTGCAAGGCGGCCACTTGGTCCTCAGTTCACACGTTCACTACTCACTACTGTCTGGATGCATTCTCCAGACGGGATGGACACTTCGGCCAATCTGTGTTACAAAATTTATTTTCCTGATGGCCAACCATCCCTCCTCCCTCTTTGTTAGCTTGGAGGTCACCCATGTGTTAAGAATATGCTGCCTGCTTGTCCTGGGATAAAGCACAGTTACTTACCGTAACAGGTGTTATCCAGGGACAGCAGGCAGATATTCTTAAGTCCCACCCACCTCCCCGGGTTGGCTTCTTAGCTGGCTTATCCTAACTGGGGACCACGCACTCCTCTGTCGGGCGGGAAGGCACTCGCGCACGCGCGGTGCGGCCAACTAGAAACTTCTAGTTAAAAGGTCCGTACCGAGGGCTCCGTCGGTGACGTCACCCATGTGTTAAGAATATCTGCCTGCTGTCCCTGGATAACACCTGTTACGGTAAGTAACTGTGCTTAACAACAGTTTATATACCGCAGGACTGTGAAGTTCTATGTGGTTTACAATGATTAAAAGGTATTACAGATTGAGTGGAATAAACAATTTTCAGAGTTAGTGAATAACAATTCTAAAGATCATTTGTTGAGGACTAAGATTGTATAGGTCAGTTACCTAAGTACTTCAGGAACAGATGTGTTTTTAGGCATTTCCTGAATTCCCTATAAGTAGAAGGCAAGAGCAGTTGTTCCAGGTCTTTACCCCATAATGCTGCTTGATGTGAGAAAAGATGTTGGTGATGATCCATGTGGGGACGAACAATGTGAGCAACAGAAACTACAACAGGGAAGTACTGAAGGACCAGTTCCGGATGCTAGGAAGGAAGCTGAAGACCAGAACGCAGAGGATAACATTCTCGGAGATCCTGCCAGTACCCAGGGCAGATGAGAAGAGGCAGATGGAGCTGCAAGCAGTCAACGCATGGATGCAGCGCAGGTGTGAGGAAGAAGGATTCCACTTCGTGCACAACTGGATGACATTCTGGGGGAAGAGCAAGCTCTACTGGAAGGATGGACTCCACCTCAGCAGAGACAGAACAAGGCTACTTGCAAGCAACATCAAGAGAGAAGTGGACAAGTTTTTAAACTAGGAAGAAGGGGAAAGCTGACAGTGGACCGAAAGAGAGTCAATGATTCACGAACCGGTATACCAGGAGGATACCGTGCAGGAAGTTAGCGGGAAAGACTCACCGGATTACAGGCAAGACAGATCGAGAAGGACACAAGAGGGAAGGAAATGCAAGAAAGGAACAGGCTGCAAACTCAAATGTATATACACGAACGCAAGGAGCCTTAGAAATAAGATGGGTGAATTAGAAGCCATGGCACAAAAAGATAACGTTGACATCATAGGTATCACGGAAACATGGTGGACTGAGGAAAACATCTGGGACACTGTGCTACTGGGATACAAACTATACCGCAGAGACAGAGTGGCCCAAAAAGGTGGGGGCATTGCCATATATGTCAAAGAGGAAATTGAATCTACTGGAAAGAACACGCCACAACTGACGGATAAGTTAGAGTCTCTATGGGTCAAAATTCCAGGAACAAATGGCCTGGAAACGAAGATCGGCATCTACTATCAATCCCCAGGGCAGTCCAAAGAAATTGACGGAGAAATGACAGACGAGATTAAATGCAACTGCAAGGGAGGCAACACAGTTATCATGGGTGACTTCAACTATCCGGGAATAGACTGGAACCTAGGCACCTCCGGATTCATTAGGGCAGGGGTGTCCAATGTCGGTCCTCGAGGACCGCAATCCAGTCGGGTTTTCAGGATTTCCCCAATGAATATGCATGAGATCTATTAGCATACAATGAAAGCAGTGCATGCAAATAGACTTCATGTATATTCATTGGGGAAATCCTGAAAATCCGACTGGACTGCGGCCCTCGAGGACCGACATTGGACACCCCTGCATTAGGGAGACCAAGTTCTTGGATGCTGTAGGCGATTGCTTCCTGGAACAACTTGTCAAGGAAAATACTAGAGGAAATGCAATTCTGGACTTAATTCTAAATGGCCTGCGAGGACCGGCACAAGATGTAGAAGTAGAAGGGACGCTGGGAAGCGGCGATCACAATATGATCCGCTTTGATCTGGATGCAGGGGAGAAACATCGGTCCAAAACGACAGCCATGGCACTGAACTTCCAAAAAGGGAATTACGAAGGGATGAGACTCATGGTAGGGAAGAAGATTAAGAAGAGGATAAGCACTGTAAAAACGCTAGAGCAAGCTTTGTCCCTTTTTAAGGACACAGTCACCGAGGCGCAAAATCTATATATACCGCGTATCAACAAGGGATCCAAGAGGAAAAAGATCAAAGAACTGGCATGGCTCACTGTAGAGATGAAGGAAGCGATCAGAGACAAGAAAACTACATTTAAGGAATGGAAAAGGTCAAAAACGGATGAAAACTGGAACAAGCACAAACAACATCAATGCAGGTGCCATAAGGCGGTAAAAGGGGCCAAAAGAGACAATGAGGAAAAAATAGCTAAGGAGGCGAAGAACTTCAAGCCATTCTTTCGATATATTAAGGGGAAACGACCCGCGAAGGAAGCGGTGGGACTGTTGGATGACCATGGAATAAAGGGAACGCTAAAAGAGGACAAAGCAATTGACGACAAACTGAACACATTTTTTGTGCCTGTATTTACTGAAGAAGATATACACAGCATACCGGAACCCATCAGGCTACATGCTGGAAACGAAGACAGAAAGCTGACAAGATTCACGGTCAGGAGGTGTGTAGGCAGACTGATAAGCTTAAGAGCGATAAATCCCCGGGACCGGATGGCATCTATCCAGAGGTAATCAAGGAACTGAAAGGGACCATAGCTGAACTGCTTCAACTAATAGCCAATCTGTCGATCAAATCGGGAAAGATTCCGGAAGACTGGAAGGTAGCGAATGTTACGCCGATTTTCAAGAAATGTTCAAGGGGAGATCCGGGAAACTACGGACCTGTGAGCCTGACCTTGGTACCGGGAAAGATGGTAGAGTCACTGATAAAGAACAGCATCATTGATCACCTTGAGGACCAGTCAGCACGGTTTTAGCAAAGGCAGATCGTGTTTGACGAACTTGCTGCATTTTTTTTGAGGCAGTAAACAGACAAATAGACAAGGGCAATCCAGTTGACATTGTATATCTGGATTTTCAGAAGGCGTTCAACAGGGTTCCGCATGAATGACTACTTCGGAAAATTGCGAGCCATGGAATCGAGGGTGAAATACTCACGTGGATTAAAAACTGGCTGGAGCATAGGAAACAGAGCGTGGGGGTAAATGGACAATACTCGGACTGGAAGAGCGTCACCAGTGGGGTGCCGCAGGGTTTGGTGCTTGGACCCGTGCTTTTTAACATCTTTATAAACGATCTGGACATAGGTACGACGAGTGAGATGATTAAATTTGCGGACGATACAAAGTTATTCAGAGTAGTGAAGACGCAGGGGGATTGCGATGATCTGCAATGTGACATAATCAGACTTGAGGAATGGGCATCGACATGGCAGATGAGGTTCAACGTGGATAAGTGTAAAGTGATGCATGTCAGTAACAAAAATCTCATGCACGAATACAGGATGTCTGGGGTGGTACTTGGAGAGACCTCCCAGGAAAGGGGCTTGGGAGTTCTGATCGACAAGTCGATGAAGCCGTCCACGCAATGTGTGGCGGAAGCAAAAAGGGTAAACAGAATGCTAGGAATGATAAAGAAGGGGATCACGAACAGATCAGAGAAGGTTATCATGCCGCTGTACCGGGCTATGGTGCGCCCTCACCTGTAGTACTGTGTCCAGCACTGGTCGCCGTACATGAAGAAGGACACGGTACTACTCAAAAGGGTCCAGAGAAGAGCGACTAAGATGGTTAAGGGGTTGGAGGAGCTGCCGTACAGCGAAAGATTAGAGAAACTGGGCCTCTTCTCCCTCGAACAGAGGAGATTGAGAGGGGACATGATCGAAACATTCAAGGTACTGAAGGGGATAGACTTAGTAGATAAGGACAGGTTGTTCACCCTCTCCAAGGTAGGGAGAATGAGAGGGCACTCTCTATAGTTGAAAGGGGATTGATTCCGTACAAACGTAAGGAAGTTCTTTTTCACCCAGAAAGTGGTAGAAAACTGGAACGCTTTTCCGGAGGCTGTTATAGGGAAAACACCCTCCAGGGATTCAAGACAAAGTTAGACAAGTTCCTGCTGAACAAGAACGTGCGCTGTTAGGGCTAGTTTTGGTTAGGGTGCTGGTCTTTGACCAGAGGGCCGCTGCATGAGCTGACTGCTGGGCATGATGGACCACTGGTCTGACCCAGCAGCGGCAATTCTTATGTTCTTATGCACTTTCTTCTTCTGACTGTGCATCCAATATTTCTTCCCTTCTTTCAGCCTTCTGTATGCTTCCTCTCGTCCAGACCTCATTCCCTCCCCCAACTTTTTCTTCCTCTCTTCCTGCCCCCTCCCCTTTCTTTCTGTCTCCCTGTCCCCCCTTTCTTTTGTTCTGTTTCCCTTCATTCTTTCTGTCTCCCTGCCTGCCCCTTTCTTTCTTTCTCCCTACCTTTCCCCAAGCCAATGCCGCCGCCATCGGGGAACAGGCCCCCCAAGCCACCGCTGCCCCAAGCTCTCCCTGCAGATTAGAAGCGTCGGGCCGACCAGCATTCCTCTCCCTGATGTCAACTCTGCTGTCGGAGAGGAAGTTCTGGTCCAGCCAGGCAGCAATTGGCTGGCCTGGAACTTCCTTTCCGATTGCAGAATTGATGTCGGGGAGAGGAAAGCTGATCTGCCCGGTAGATCGCAAAGGCAACGCGAGTCTATCAGGGAGCTTGGGATGGGCTCCGCGATTGACTCGTGTTGCCCATGCAATCTACCGGATGATCACAATCGAAGTACAGTGGTGCCTCGCATAACGGACGCCTCGCACAGCGAACGCTGCGCACAACGAACTTTATGTCTTGATCCGTACAACGAACTTCGTTTCACACAACGAAGTCGCCCGAGCTGCATCCTTCCGCGCAGGCACTGCGCTTAACTGCCCTCTCTCCGCCTAGCTCCCTCTTGCCCCCCCGACTCCCCGACACGATCGGGGCAAAAAGGAGCCCAAGCCCTCTTGCCCCGCCGATTCCCCAACTCCCCACACAATATCGGGCCAGGAGGGAGCCCAAGTCCTCCTGGCCACGGCGACCCCCTAACCCCACCCTGCACTACATTACGGGCAGGAGGGATCCCAGGCCCTCCTGCCCTCGACGCAAACCCCCCTCCCCCCAACGACCGCCCCCCCCAAGAACCTCCGACCGCCCCCCCAGCCGACCCGCGACCCCCCTGGCCGACCCCCACCCCCCTTCCCCGTACCTTTCTGTAGTTGGCCAGACAGACGGGAGCCAAACCCGCCTGTCCGGCAGGCAGCCAACGACGGAATGAGGCCGGATTGGCCCATCCGTCCCAAAGCTCCGCCTACTGGTGGGGCCTAAGGCGCCTGGGCCAATCAGAATAGGCCCGGGAGCCTTAGGTCCCTCCTGGGGGCGGGGCCTGAGGCACATGGGCCCAACCCGACCATGTGCCAATCCGGCCTCATTCCGTCGTTGGCTGCCTGCCGGACAGGCGGGTTTGGCTCCCGTCTGTCCGGCCAACTACAGAAAGGTACGGGGAAGGGGGGTGGGGGTCGGCCAGGGGGGTCGCGGGTCGGCTGGGGGGGCGATCGGAGGTTCTTGGGGGGGGCGGTCGTTGGGGGGAGGGGGGTTTGCGTCGAGGGCAGGAGGGCCTGGGATCCCTCCTGCCCGTAATGTAGTGCGGGGTGGGGTTAGGGGGTCGCCGTGGCCAGGAGGATTTAGGCTCCCTCCTGGCCCGAACAACTAGGGGGGGGGGGTCGCCAGGGCCAGGAGGACTTACCGTAAGCACCCGTAAGGAGGTAAAGAAGGAGATGTTAGGGCATGTAAAGTAAGGGCATGTAAACAGTACCCGGCGTATAAGACGACCCCCGACTTTGGGGAGGATTTTAAGGTACTGAAAAGTCGTCTTATACGCCGGCAAATACGGTATGTTTTTAGATGTATCTAAATAAAAATAATAACAAAAAATTTATCTTTTTTTATGTCATCTTAGCATATTTTATGCTACAGAACGAATTATTTTTTTTAACATGTATTGTTATGGGAAAACGCGTTTCACATAACGAACTTTTCGCATAACAAACTTGCTCCTGGAACGAATTAAGTTCGTTGTGTGAGGCACCACTGTATTGGGCACCCCTGCTTTAGATCATCATGAAGTGTGTGAGGTTGATTTAGATCATGTTCTTTTTGTAACATTTTCTGCATTAAATTCAGAACAGATAGTGAAAGAAAGCACACATCAAGCAGGTCATGTTTTGGATTTAATTTTTATGTCCCTTGACTGTAAGTCTGCTAAAAAATACTTTTTTTAAATTTTTTTTATTTATTTATCATTTTCATATTAAACAATCAAGCTTAAACTTGTACAGAAAGCTTTAAGCATGAAATAATAACATTATGAAGATTATTTAAGAAAGAAAGAAACAATATGTGCTTAATCTTAACTCTAGTCCCCAATTATGGATTCCAAGATTAAACTTAACGGAATAAAGAAATATTAATGAACAATACATTGGCTGACTTGACTGACATCAAGTTGACTTGATCACCTCATTACAAATTCTAATATGGGGCTTTTAGATCTTATCTTTTTCCTTCTCCAGTCGTGACAGTGATAGGAAAGTTGACAATTGAGTAGGATCAAAAAATACATACTTTTGAGAAGAATAACGTATTACACATTTACAAGGATGACGTAAGTAAAATGTCGCACCTATAGCCAGAACCCCAGGTTTCTGCAACAAAAATTCTTTTCTACGTTTTTGGGTATCCCTGGCCAAATCCGGATACATTTGCACTTTTAAAAAGTCCTTCTGTTTATGCTTAAAGAAATTTTTCATAAGCCAATTTTTATCTGGTGCCATTGCTACCGTCAATAACAATGTAACTGTTTCACGATCAGATAGCTCAAGCAATTCTGTTACATTCAAATCAGGAGCAATCCTTGCTGCTGATTTTGTATTTTTGTTGGTAGGTAATAAACCTGAGATAAAGGAGGTAATTGTTCCTCTGCAATCTCCAATGTCTCGATCATAAATCTTTTTTAACATTTGCCTAGGAGAATACACATCACTTCTAGGGAAATTAATCAATCTAATATTATTGGAGCGTGATAAATTTTCTAAGGATTCTAATTTCCTCCTCAGGTTAACATTGTCTTTTATTAAAGTTTCTTGAATCTTCTTTAGCCAAGGACAATTCTTATTTCACATTATCCACCATATTATTAGATTCATGCATTTCAGATTGTAAGTTCTTAATATCAATTGCTTGAGCCTTCAAATTATTATCCATGCATTGAAATTGAGGATTTAATAAAGCGGGCAGATTTGTCACAAGTTCCTAAATAGAGTCTAAAGTTACCTCTTGGGGTTTCTGGACTTGAGGAAAGGAAAATGTCCCAGGAGAATCCTGGTCAATCGCTTCTGTCCCACGCTGTTCACTCTCCTGGAAACTTCTGTCTCCACGCTGGATCTTTGCTTCAGCTTTCAAACTCAGACTTCCCTCCAAACAAGAGAGGTCCGATTCAGCTCTACTCTCCATGATTTCTCTGGCCTCCTGGATTTGCAGCGTCTGTGATCCTTGACGCTGCTCCATCCGCAGGGAGCTGGCTATCTGAGGGTGTGGGGGCGGAGCCCTGACATCGGGACTCAGCGTGGTGTCTAGTCTCAAGGAGACCGCCTCCGTTCTGCTTCCTCGGGACATCTCCAGCGGGAGCATCTCTGATGAAGTCGAGGGGGTGAGCTGCAAACGCCGTAGAATAGCCTCTATATCTCCGTAGCTGGCCAAGGAAGGGCTATGCAAGGCCCCAGCAAAACTCTTCCCTCTCCGCTTAGGCATTGCAGTTCAAAGGTAAATAAAGAACAAAACCAGAGCAATTTTGCCGAGCGTGCAACTCAGTCAAATCTGGCCGCAGCCTCTTGGAGTTGTCTGCTAAAAAATACTTTGCAGGTGGAACAGGTGGATTAGTCTGACCATAAGATGTTATCATTTGTTTTTGGGCCAATATACAAGAGTCAGGAGAAGAAAGAAGTGCGATTGATAATACCTTATTTTGATATAAAGGATTTAGAAAAGGAATGGTTGTTGTGTGAAAAGCTAGATGAGAATGAGTCAGTAGATGAGATGGTGGTCAAATGGCACAATAGTTTGACTAATGCATTGAATGTTGTTGCACCTGAGAAATCAGTTGTGCTGAAAGGACAATATAAACCTTGTCTGTGGAGATCCGAAGTAATAGTACAGGATGAAAGATAATGTCTTTAAAATTTGACTTATGGAATATCTTAGTCTATGTGAGAATGAACGGAATCAATATTATAAGGAAAGGGTTACTCAGGCTTTGAATAGACCAAAACAATTGTTTAATACAGTTAGTTATTTGATTAATGGATATGATGATCCAGCGGATTTTCATGACTTAGATGTAGAAAAGTATGCACAGTTTTTAGTGGAAAGAATGGGTGGAACTCAACCTTTTGATGAACTTGATTTCAGTATGGAGGAGAATGTGGAAAATGAGAAATGGTCCTAGTTTGATAGTGTAGATGAAACTGAGGTTCTTAAAGTTATTTGTGGATGTACACCTATTCGTGCAATACAAGATCCCTGCTCATCAACAATTATTAGACAAATGGTTAATAAGTGACTCCTGTAATTACTAAAATTGTAAACAAATCGCTGAAAAATGGAATTTTTCCAGGGGTTTGCAAGCAATCTACTATTAGACCTGTTCTGAAGCGTAAAAACCTGGAAATAAGTGTTATGAAAAATTTCCATCCTATTTCTATTGTACTATTTATTGGAAAGGTTTTAGAAAAGATAGTTCTTTCTCAGTTAGATAATTTTGTTCTTGAGATTGATTGTTTGGACTGCAATCAATTTGGTTTTCAGAAAGATCATAGCGTGGTATTATTATTGATTTCTTTAATTGATACTCTGCGATTAGGGATGGATCAGCACAAGACAATTTTGTCTTGTGTCTTTAGATATATCTGGAGCATTTGATTCGGTTGATCTTAAAAAATTATTGGATAGATTGTATAACCTTAGAATGCATGATGTTGTTTTTAATTGGTTTAAAACATACCTTTTAGGACGCTCTTTTCAAGTGAGAAATGGATGCAAGATTTCAGGAACATATTCAGCTAGGACTGGAGTACTACAGGGCTCGGTGCTTTCTGCCCTATTATTTAATATCTATATGGCTGCTATAGGTAAACTATTTGAATCTTTGGGAGTTGAATATCAGATATATGCAGATGAAATTATTTTTTTCTTCCCAATAAGTGGATGGGAAGAGAATTTTGAAAAATCATTGAGTGAATATATGTGTAAAATTGAGGAGTAGATGGGAGAACAAGGTTTGAAATGAAATGTAGATAAAACTGAAATAATGCTGGTAGGAAAGGCGGATCATCAGTGGCCTACAGAAGTGAAAGTTATTGATGATGTTCTATAGGTACATGAGTCCATGACCATTTTAGATGTAAGGCTTGATTTTGGCCTAACAATGAAGTTATAAGTAACTAAGACCGTACAAGCTTGTTTTGCACAAATGCATTTGTTACACTGATTAAAACCAATGTTAACACCATATGACTTCCGTATTGTAGTCCAAGCTATGATTTTGTCAAGACTTGATTACTGGAACGCCCTTTACCTTGGAATAACAAAAGCAAGATATAGAGCATTGCAGGTCATATAAAATGCAGCAGCAAGATTGATAATGGATTTGTCTAAATATGATCATATTTTGCCACATTTCCAAAAATTGCATTGGTTACCAGTCGCCTTCAGAATACAGTATAAAGCAGTAATGAGCTGCCATCAATTCTTGTATGGAAACATTCCAGAATTGTTTAAAAATAATATATTTAGTTATACACCAAAAAGATCATTGCGTTCTGAGAATTTGGCTTTACTGAAGACGACTGTGAATCCAAGGCTTATTGAGACTGTAAAATGACTTTTTGTTGCGCAGGAGTTAAGATATGGAACTCTTTGATGGGTCAGATACAGAATTGTCGTGAAAGGGGTATGTTTAGAAAATTATTAAAGACGCAGTTATTTGTAGATGCCTTTCTCTAGAAATAATTTTCTTCTCTGGTAGACAAAATGAATTTTACTCATGATTGTTATTATGCAAAATTATGTATTATTTTATACTCATGATTTTCAAGGTTTGTTTGTATGTTTATTTTATCATGCTTTTGTTTTAAAATTATGTAAACCGTTTAGTTGTAAACGGTATAGAAATTTTTAAAATAAATAAATAAAAATAACAATTAATTCAATAAAAAAGGTTTTTTAAAAATTTCTATATGTTTTCCAAATGTAGGTAAGGCAAATGCAGGAGTCACAAGGCTGTACAAATCTCAGGATTTCTGGGGGACAGCCTGGAACACAGTTCTGCTACTTTTCAGATTCCAGACCTTCCCTTCTGTGCATCCTGCAGAAGGAGGAGGGAATAAGGTGAGCTTGGAGCTGAGCAAAGACAATCTCCCTAATCTAGCTCTTCACCTGCTGCTGGAGACAGATGCCAGACCAGGGAAGGGAAGATAGAGAAGAGAGGAAAAATAGATAGCAGACCACAAGGGAGGGAAGAAGAGACAGATTCCAGATTAGGAGGGGGAACTGTATTTCTTTTGACTTGGAGACACCATGAAAAAATTACTGACACACTAAAGGCGCCTTGAACCAAAAAATTTTGGGAACCACTGCCCTAGATGATAAACATTTTTTACTGACTTATCTGTTGGTTTTTATTTTATTTTATTTATTTTAATTTTTTTTGGGGGGGGGTTACTGGGAGGGAGTGTTTGTGGGGAACAATGGCATGAATATAATTTAAGGAGAAATTATGTCTGACCCGATGATTTTTCTTTTCTTTAGTCAGCTATACTGTTCTGCATAAGTAGAGGTAGAAAAAATTGATTTTTACTTGTGACATTACCAGAATAAGCTACCCAAGTAATGTTCTACCAAGGTTAGATGGGAGTCTAAAGTGACTCCTAATATTTTTATAGATTTTAAAATTGGGTAATCATGCCCATTAAGGTGAAGTGATGTCCTAGTTATTTTATCATTTGGACTAGCTAAAAATTTTTTGTCTTTTCTGTATTTAATTTCAATTTAAAATTGGTTGTCCATTGCTCTATTTCAGTCATGATATGAGAAATTTATTTTAAAATTTCATTTGTTATGTTATTCAGAGGAATTAAAATGGAAATATCATCTGCATATATATAAAAGTTTAAATTCAATTTCTGCAATAGGTATCCTAGAGATGAGATATAAATGTTAAAAAGCGTGGGTGACAACAGGGAGCCCCGAGGCACTCCAGATGGATTGCTCTAAGAATGAGAGTATTTCCCATCACACACCACTCGATAAGATCTCTTTGTCAAGAAACCCTGAAAGGAATGATTGACATTGCTGCTCACTTGCAATATGGATAGTAGTGAAAAGCTCGAGTCACTGGTGATTGGGAAGAATTGAAATCCTTGCTGCTTCAAAAACATTAAACGCCTGCCTGTTGAATATGAAAGCAACAAAAACGCATGGATGACAGTGACATTGTAGATTGAATGGTTGCAGAAGCTTGACAATCTGATGAGAAGGTGTAGGAGTCACATTGTAATGCTTTGTGATAACTGCGCAGCACACAGCAATGACGTAAGACTAACCAACATCAAACTTGTGCTTCTGCCACCAAACACGACAACTTTGATCCAACTGATGGACCAAGGGATAATCACAAACTTCAAACATCATTACAGGACATTCGTCCTAAGATTTGTGATGGCAGTGATTGATGCAAGTATGGAATCCAGCCCCCCGAGCTGCTGAGTTCATGGGAAAAATGACGGTGCTTGACTCTCTTCATATGGTACTGGAGGCATGGAGTTGAGTCTCATCAAAAATTTCAAATTGCTATTGACGGGCAAGCTTCGTTCACGCATCTGATGAGACAACTGAAGTTGACACTTCATCCATTGAACTCCCAGTTGGACTCTCGTCACAAGAGTTTGAGCTGTATGTCGCCGTTGACAACAATGTGCCCACATCTTCTGATAGCACTAATTCCGATATCTGTACAGTCATAAAGGACACGGCAGACAACCAAGAGTCTGATGAGGATGGAGATACTGCTGCTGTCATTACGACTAATGAATCACCTGCAGAGACTGTTTCTTTCTCGGACGTGCTGAAGTCTCTACACATACTGCGTTGTTATCTGGAGATAAATGGATGTCACGACAATGGCAGTTTTATAGCATCAGTAGTCAGGTACACAGCCTGAATTGTGCAATCTGCGTGCAGAAAACAATGACTGTAATTTCAGTAGAATGTTGGTTTAAAAAAAGGTTTACAGTATATTGCATTAGACGGAACAGTGCTGTTTCTATAACTGAACCGTATTACATTGTATTTAGTGAGGTTTTTGTTGAATAAAAGTTTTATTGTAATATCATTTATCTAGCTTCCAGTAAAAAGAATATCAAAAGGTTGCAGATCATTCAGAACACAGCTGTTCGGTTGATTTTCAATTTGAAAAGATTTGATCATGTAACTACAGTCAAAACTTGGTTTGCGAGTGTTTTGCAAGATGAGCAAAACATTCGCAAAATCTGCGCTTCGGAAACCGAGCTTGACTCGATTTATGAGTGCCCCCCCTGTGATCCAGCATCCCTCACTCACCCACCCACCCAAACATATTCTCTTACCCCTATCTGGTACCGGCACCAGCACCAACGCACAGGACATGCCGGTGCCCGAAGATCTTCCCTCTTCCTTGTTCTGGGCCTTGAGCATCTGCGCATGCTCAAGGCCTTCTAGTTCTCGCTCTCTCCGAAGATCTTTGAGAATCTTGGAAAGAGCGAGAACTAGAAGGCCTTGAGCATGCGCAGATGCTCAAGGCCCAGCACAAGGAAGAGGGAAGATCTTCGAGCACCGAGGGGTAAGAGAATGTGTTTGGGTGGGTGAGTGGAGGATGCCAGATCATGACGGGGGGGGGGGGGGCGATGCGAGGGGGATGACAGATCGCGGGGGGGGAGGGGGAGTAAGGAAGAGCAGTGCCGGTGGTCATGAGAAGGGGGAAGGAGGTAGAATGAATCACAACGAGTTTCCCTTACATCCTATGGGGAAACTCGCTTTGATATATGAGTAAATTGGTTTACGAGCATGTTTCTGGAACGAATTATGCTCGTAAACCAAGGTTCCACTGTAAATTCTATTGAAAGCTACATTGGCTCCCAGTTGAGGCAAGAATATTATTCAAGTTAGGTTGTACCTGTTACATAGGTGGTACCTGGCCATATACCTGATTATATTATTGATCACTTTAAATTTACTGACTGAAAACGCTTTTCATGGCATTTTAGATTACTTACATTTCCTACTGTAAAAGGTTGCATATACAAAAGATTTTTCCATAGAATATTATCTTTTCAAGCTGGATCATGGGATAAACCCTTTTCTGTCCTGATAACAAAACTCCAACTCTTGTCTTTCCTTTAGAAAAATGCTAAAGACCTACTTATTTGACAAATTATTCTGAATGTGATTATAACACACTTGCTTGTACAGCCTTGCTTGTTGTTAACCATGTTGAACTGAGAGGTTACTGCGGTATATAAATTAATTTGTTATGTTAAAAGGTACTGTTCTATATTTATTTATGGTATCTGTACAATTCTGAGGTGTAACTTTGACTGTTCATTGTAAGCAGCTTAACTTTAACTGTTCATTGTAAGCAGCTTTGAATTGAACATCTATATTCATTTGAGAGATATAGAAATCTTGATAAAGAGGCTCTGGGCATAAGAGGAAAAGAACATAAGATTTACCATTGCTGGGTCAGACCAATAGTTCATTGTGCCCAACAGTCCGCTCATGCGGCGGCTCTTAGGTCAAAGACCAGTGTCCTATTTGAGTCTAGCCTTACCTACGCATGTTCTGTTCCAGCAGCAACTTATCCAACCTTTTCTTGAATCCCTGAAGGGTGCTTTCCCCTATAACAGCCTCTGGAAGAGCGTTCCAGATTTCTAGCACTCTCTGAAGGCATAGGATAAAAATAAGGCATAAGAAATAAACAGGAAAACAAATGACCAATGGTAAATTATAAGGAAAATGTCTTAATGGTTCCTGAAGGATTATTTTTTTTCAAAATATTTTCTAATCCTGTACTGTATGTGAAAATGTTGTTTAAACCAAGAAGTGATTATCATATAGCAAACTTGCAAACAGGCCCTAGGATTACTGTTGGACCTAAGTATCCAGATGTAAATGAGCTTTGGATCTTGGAGCCAGTCAGTGTTTGGGATAGAGTCTTGTGCTGTACTTAGTGATATAACACCAGTGTACTGTGAGCAGACACACCCTGCTATAGTTTGAAATATGTATCTTGCAGTGCAGTTAAAATACAAGTTTAGCCTGTTAATCCAGTTTTAAAAACATGGAAATGTTTTTTTTTTTTTTTACTCTTCATTTACTGTCATCTTCAGACTGAATTGCTTTATCCCAGGACAAGTAGGCAGCATATTTGAACACATGGGTGATGTCACTGACAGAGCCCAGGTACGGACACTTGAAAAGTGCTTCGCCACTTTAAGTCTTTAGAAAGTTTGCGATAGCCCCCATCGCGCAAGTTTGCGATAGCCCCCACCTGACGTAGTTTCTTAGTTTCTGTGGAGCTAAGAAGTTGTGTTTCAACGACTTTTGAAATTTTTTCTTCCTTCCCGCTCTCGCGCTTGTGACTTTTCAGTCATTTTCTCTTTGCTTTTCCATTAGTTAAATAAAGTTTTAAAAAGTCTTTCTTTATTCGCCGTTGGCGGTTTCTGTCCTGTCAGGGTCTCTTCCTCCACCTCAGTCATAGCGTTCAATTTACCTGAGGTGGTATTCCTGTCAATGTCATGGCCACTGACGGGGTTTAAAAAGTGTAGTCGCTGTGCGCAAGCTATTTCTGTGACTGACCCTCACCGTTCGTGTTTCCAGTGTTTGGGACCCAAGCACCATCCGAAAACTTGCATGTGCTGCTCTTCTTTACAGAAAAGAACTTTGAAAAATTGTCTTCTTCAGCAACGACAGCTTTTCAGTGATGCCATGGAAGGGGAGCTGACCGCACCGGCTAAGATGACACCGAAACCTAAACGCCCGCGGAACCAACATTGTCGACTCTGGTGTCGCTGTATACTATCTCTTTGGGTAAACCGGCTAAGAAGCTTTTCCCTTCCCTCTCTGGGACACAGGTCAAACCTGCATTGAGTCGTTATGCCGACCTCGAAAAAGTCCTGTAAGTGCACGGTCCCGATTTTGGTGAGTGCCTCTACATTGGCATTCTCATCACTGGACTATGCGAAAAAGCCTACGCCTCTCATACCGGTGCTATACCTTAAGCAAAAAATCGATGCCTTGTTTAGGGAAGAGCTCGGTGAGCATTTCCGGATGCTAGTTCCGACACAACTTTTGTTGGAAGTAGCATACATAATTTTAAAACAAAAACATGTCCAACTCTTCTGGTGAAGGTCCAGTCTGAGCATATTATGACACCAACCACTGGCACCGTTGACATGGTGTCAAGATCCATCCCATTGTTCCAGGTCTCCGTCACGGGTGTTGAAGTAGAAGTCATCTCGACACTAGTCTTCATCTACTCAGTCATCAAGGGCTACCACACCTGTCAAATCTGGTAAGGTGTCTTCCAAATGCAAGCATACCGTCACCCCCACATTGGACCGGCACCGATCTCACCATTGGTCCCCATCGATGTTGCAAGACTCGGATTTGTTAAGAGATTCTGATCCTCCATCACCATCCATGACTGAGGCTAATTCTTCTGCATCAGGTTCTCCACGAAGATCTCCCGCTAGAGCATCTTCCCTCATCAGAGAAAATTTCTTTTTCAAAATTTGTCAGATGGGAAAAGATCTCTCAATTACTTTGGAAGCAGATTCTAAATATAGTAAAGAATATCTAGAGACTCTAGACTATGACCAGCCTCCCAAAGAGATGTTAAAATTACCATTACATGGCATCTTATGGGAGACTTTCTATAAGAATTTTGAGACTCCTCTTAATATACCAGTAGCACATAAAAAACTTGATTCTCTTTATAAGGTGGTGGCTCTTCCGGGGTTTGACAAACAACAATTGCCACATAAATCTCTTGTTGTAGAATCCACTCTCAAGAACCAATCTGCAACTGGAGTCTATGCTTCCGTCCCTCCTGGTAGAGAGGGACGTACCATGGCTAAATTTGGCAGACGTTTGTACCAAAACTCAATGCTTGCCAACAGAGCAGGAAATTACAATTTTTATTTTTCCTGTTACCTGAAACACCTGGTTAAGCAGTTTTCAGCATACAAGAAATACATTCTTGCCCTCAAGACCAGAGATTTCCAACATCTTGTCTCCACTGTCTTGCAGTTGCGGAAGTACTTATTTATTTTAAAATTTCTATACCGTTTAAAACTAAACGGTTTACATAATATACATACATAATTTTAAAACAAAAACATGATAAAATAAACATACAAACAATCCTCAGAAATCATGTCTACAAAATAATATCATAGCTTGCATAGTAAAGATCATGAATAATTCATCAACTCTGCCAGAGTAAGTTTAGCTTACGACACATTTGAGTTCACCTCTAGAGCGGTAGTCATGAGATGTCTGGCCTAGCTCCGAGTGTCTGACCTCGACGTTAACCACTAGGACTCTCTTGCTAATACTCCATGTCTTGGTGAGGAACTCCTCGGAGACTCTACTGACATGGCTACTCAGAAGCTTTCGGCCCATGAGACCAGGTGGGACACTTTGGTCAAACCCAAAAAGAAATCATCTGCCTCTCAACAATTTAAACCTACTCCTTCATATCAATTCAGGTTTTCTGCCAAGGCTTCTGCTCCTGCTTGACCTTGACCAAAGAGGCAAAAGCAACAACCATGTCAGGCTAAACCCCAACCGAACTTTGGTAAAGTTTTAGTTTCGCCTGTGGAATATTTGTGGAGATATAGCCATTTGTTTGACCCCATACCACAATGATATACAGTACGACAATGACATTCTGACAACTTTGAGACACAATATCTCCCGAGCTGTGTTTCCAAAAAAACTGAAGTGAGATACCCGGAAGTAAGTCTGTTGCTTGCTATTTCAATCTCCTGGTTCTCCTGTGCTGTTGTGCACATTGCGTTGTAGGAAGCTGGTCTGAGAATCGCTGAAGAAACCAAATGAATGTTGGTGAAACGAGTGCTTGTTGGAGTTTTTTCAGCTCTGTCATGGACTTTGGAAGCTTACTGTAAGAAGTTGATGAATGCTGTTGAAAAGAAAAAGTTTACACAGTACCGGTGGATCTCTTCCAGTAATGTTCTCTGGCGCCAGAGCTAAGTGTTTTCTGCTTCTGCTATTTTCAGCTTTTTTGTATTATTAAGCTTTATAATTTATAAAAAAGATTTAAAAAATTTATAAATATATTACTGTGCACAGTAGTGGGTTTTTCCCTCTTTAGATCTTTTAACATTGTATTGCGGGTGTGAGTTTTTTGCGAATGACAATAAGAATGCCAGCTGTAAATCATCAATGATTGCTGCATGATAAAAGTTTTTTGAGGCTTTTTCTCCATCTGTTTTGGGTCTTAATGTGAGATCTTGGAGAGGTAGCCCACCTCTGGTGAATGACATTTTTTGTAATATTTTATTTAAACATCTCTATCATATCTCCTCTCTCCCTCCTTTCTTCCAAAGAATACAGATTGAGATCTTTAGGTCTGTCTCCCATACGCCTTATGATGAAGACCACATACCATTTTAGTAGCCTTCCTCTGAACCGACTCTATCCTTTTTATATCTTTTTGAAGGTGCGGCCTCCAGAATTGTATGCAATATTCTAAATGAGGTCTCACCAAAGTCTTATACAGGGGCATCAATACCTCCTTTTTCCTACTAGCTATACCTCTCCCTATACAACCTAGCATCCTTCTAGCTTTTGACATTACCTTTTCAACCTGTTTGACCACCTTAAGATCATCACATACAATCATACCCAAGTCCCGCTGTTCTGTCATGCACATAAGCTCTTCACTCCCTAATCTGTACCGTTCCCTTGGGTTTTTGCAACCCAAATGCATGACCTTGCATTTCTTAGCATTAAATTTTAGCTGCCAAATTTCAGACCATTCATCAAGCTTCACAAGGCCTTTCTTCTTGGAGGCACGGGATCTCTCCCGTTAATATCAAGAGGCCCAGAAAATCTGGCTTTGGGCTACTGCCTGCAACATTTTCTTGAAGGCAGTCTACATTCAGGGGGAGCAGAATTTCTTGGCAGATAACCTCAGCAGAATTCTTCAACCTCACGAATGGACACTCAGCTCTGCAGCTCTCCATCCCATCTTTGCGCAATGGGGCACTCCGCAAGTGGACTTATTTGCAGCTCCCTACAATCACAAGTTGCCTCAGTTCTGCTGCAGACTATACTCTCCTCACCGTCTGGAAGCAGATGCTTTTTTGATGATGAAAATATTTCTCTATGCATTTCCTCCCATTACTCTCATATTGAAGACTCTTTTCAAACTCAAACAGGAGTCGGCCACCATGATTCTAATTGCTCCTTGGTGGCCCAGGCACCATTGGTTCTCCCTTCTACTTCAATTCAGCACCAGGGAGCCCATACCTCTACCAATTTTTCCTACTCTGCTTACTCAGAATCACAGATCTCTTCTACACCTCAACCTGTAATCATTACACTTGACAGCTTGGTTTCTCTCGGGCTGAATTCATCTGAATTACATCTCACTCAGCCTGTCCATAATATTATTGACGCCTCCAGGAAACCAGCCACTCAACAATGTTATTAACAAAAGTGTACTCGTTTTTCTTCCTGGTATCTTCTTAATCATCACGATGCAACTTCCTTGTCTGTTGAACTGGTGTTGGATTATCTACTTCATCTGTCCGACTCTGGATTCAAATCTACATCTATTAGAGTCCATCTCAGTGCTATTACAGCTTTTCACCTTCCAGTCGAGGGTAAACCTCTCACTGCTCACCCTTTGGTCTCCAGATTCATGAAAGGACTTTTCAATGTGAAACCACCTCTCAAACCTCCTCCTATAGTCTGGGACCTTAATGTAGTTCTTTCCAGGTTAATGAAGCCTCCATTTGAACCAATGGCTACAGCTCATCTCAAAGTTTCTCACCTGGAAAGTTGGTTTTATCATATCAATTAGTGAGTGCAGATCCACTTTTCACAGTTTTTCACCATGACAAAGTGGTTCTGCGCACACATCCCAAGTTTCTGCCGAAAGTTGTTACTGAGTTTCATCTCAATCAGTCGATTGTTCTTCCAGTTTTTTTCCCTAAGCCTCATTCTCATGCACTTCACACTCTGGACTGTAAGCGTGCTTTAGCCTATTATATTGATAGAACAAAGCTACATCGAACATCTCCCCAACTCTTCGTCTCTTTTGATCCTAATAAGTTGGGGCTTCCTATTTCCAAGAGAACGATTTCCAACTGGTTGGCTGCCTGTATATCTTTCTGTTATGCTCAGACTGGACTGCAACTGGAGAGTCGTTTCACAGCTCACAAGGTCCGAGCTATGGCAGCTTCTGTAGCTTTCCTTAGATCTTACTCCTATTGATGAAATCTGTAAAGCTGCCACCTGGTCCTCGGTTCATACCTTCACCTCACATTATTGTCTGGAATCTTTTTCCAGATGAGGTGGGCACTTTGGCCAGTCAGTATTACAACATTTATTTTCTTAACGGCCAACACTTCCACCATCCCATTCTGGTTAGTTTGGAGGTCACCCATGTGTGAGAATTTGCTGCTTGCTTATCCTGGGATAAAGCACAGTTACTTACCTTAACAGGTGTTATCCAGGGACAGCAGGCAGATATTCTCACAACCCACCCACCTCCCCTGGTTGGCTTCTTAGCTGGCTTATCTTGACTGAGGGACCATGCGCCTACTTTGGGTGGGAAGGCACTCGCACATGTGCGGTGCGGGCTTTCACAAACTTTCTAAAGACTTAAAGTGGCGATGCACTTTTCAAGTGTCCATACCAGGGCTCTGTCAGTGACATCACCCATGTGTGAGAATATCTGTCTGCTGTCCCTGGATAACACCTGTTATGGTAAGTAATTTGCTTTACCTTATTTCCATATATTTATCAATATAGCTACAATACTACTTTATTCTAAAGCGACAAAGAAAAACTCTTTTATCCCAGGACAAGCAGGCATGATATTCTCACATGTGGGTGACGTCATCTACGGAGCCCCAGCGCGGACAGCTTTTCAAGCAAACTTGATTGAAGTTTCAAGTCTGCTACACTGCACCACGCATGTGCATGCCTTCTTGCCCACTAGAGGGCGCATCCCCACCTCGTGGTCCTCAGTTCAGTTTTTTCCGCGGAGCCAGAAGCCCTGTGGAAATTGAGCTCCTGTTTTTCTGCCTTCTGACACCGCGTCTGGGTTGTTTTGCTCGGTCGCTGTGCTTTATTTGTTGTTTTCCTTCTTAGTCACGTCGTTTATCGTCGGAAAAAAAATAAAATAATAAAGTTTACTTTTTCCGGTCGGCTCCGGGGGCTTCCGAGGGCCGCGGGACGTCGTTCGTTCCCGGCCCCCTTTCTTTTCATGTCCCGTCCCTTGACGGGCTTTAAGAAATGCACCCAGTGTGATCGGTTGCTGTCAATTACCGATCCGCACCGGTGGTGCTTGATTTGCTTGGGTCAGGAGCACCCTACTGACTCCTGTGAGAGGTGCTCCACCTTCCAGTCCAGAGCGCTCCGCCGACGCCGTGCCCGGATGGCGGAGCTCTTTTCTGCAGACCCCGCGGCGGGGAAGGCCTCGACGTCGGCCTCGACCTCGGCCTCGGGATCCTCGCTGCGTCCAGCGACTTCATCAAAGCCTACTGCTCCGACAAAGCCTTCCTCGGGTAAGTCCCCGCTTCCCTCCTCAGCTCCGGGTTCAGCGAAGAAGCCATCCTCGGGCTCTTCGACAGCGGGTGAGTCGGCCTCGGCCCAGCCCAAGGTTGGCAAATCTAGTGCCCCGAGGGAATACTCGAGACCGAGGTCGCCCTCTAATGAGCACCCCCCCGTCTCGGACCTACCGACCATGATGGGGATCCCAGCCTTTCAAGACTTGCTCCGAGCGTTGATTACCTCGGAGCTGTCCGGAGCCATCAAGCAACTGCAGCAGGCTTCGTCCTCGACTGCGCCGGTCTCGACGGCCCAGGCCTCGGCGACCTCGACTTCGGGTACGGGTCCGGCCCTGACTTCGGCCCCGACCTTACCCTTGACTTTGCCCTCGGAGGCCCAGCCTGAGAGAACCGTTAGGCCTAGGGACAAGGTGCGTCGGGTCAGGAGGATATCCTCATCCTCCTCTTCGAGGTCTTTCCGGGGCTCCTCGCCCTCGGGCCGGCCTCGGGTGAGGCGTCGTCCGAGGAAACCCAAACGTTCTCGGGGTTCTCCTCGGAGGCGTGGCCGCTCTTCGCCGCTCGAGGGCGAGACCTTGCGTGTCTCGGAGCTCCGCCTCGACAACCCAAGCCTGATTCGTTCCCCCGCGAGAGGGGGTTCAAGAGACTCTTCCCCGAAACGGAGGGGGCGCGCCTCGGTGCCTCGGACTCCCGGGGTTTCTCCCAAGGGTTCTTCGGGGCACAGGCGTTCCCCGACCCCTTCGAGGTCGCTTGATGTGGCCTCCTGGGGATCGGGGTCTGGCAGGGAACCGCGGTATTCCCGCGAGGCTTCCCCCTTCTGTTCGGCGGGGAGATCTCGGACCCCCTCACCGGCCGCCAGAACATCCTCCTTCTCCAGGTTCGTGCAGGATATGGCACAAGCTTTGGGCCTTGACCTAATGGCGGGGTCTCAATATACTAAAGAGTTCCTAGAGGAGCAGGATCTTCCTACTCCTCCGAGGGAAACTCCTCGCCTTCCCCTGAATAAGGTTCTACATCAAACCTTCCTTAAGAACTTGGATTCCCCTCTTACAATCACTGCGGTGCCGTCGAAGATGGAGTCCAAATACCGGACCATTCCATCTAAAGGGTTCGATAAGTCTCAACTCTCCCACCAATCGTTGATTGTGGAGTCGGCGCTTAAAAAGACTCAACCCTCCAGAGTCTCGGCGGCGGTCCCGCCTGGAAGGGAGGGCAGGACCCTGGACAAGTTTGGTCGTCGCCTCTATTCTAATTCCCTCATGGCCATCAGGGTCCTCAACTACGCATTTACGTTTTCATCCTATTTGCGTAGCATGGTGAAGGACCTACCCCAGTATTGGGAGGTCATACCTGCTTCCCATCGAGAGGGGTTCGCCACATTCATGTCAAATTTGTCTCAATTGCGGCTGTACCTGTTCCACGCTGTGTACGACGCGTTTGAGCTTGCTTCGAGGGTCTCGGCCTTTGCGGGGGCTATGTGCCGGCTGGCCTGGCTCCGTACCCTCGATATGGATCCTAATCTACAAGAACGCCTGGCCAACTTACCATGCGTGGGTTCGGAATTGTTTGATGAATCATTGGAGGCGGCGACCAAACGTTTGTCGGAACAGGAGCGCTCCTTAGCCTCCTTGGTCCGTGCTAAACCTCGTGCCCCGCCGCAAAAATCTTTCCAGCCGCCCCCGAGGAGATACCCGCAGAAGTCTACCCCTGCTTTTTTTAGACCTCCGGCACGGCGCCCTCCCCAGCAGGGGAGAGGAGGCCAGCCGAAACCTCCGGCGCAGGGAGCGTCCAAGCCGGCCCCGTCCTTTTGACGGGCTGGGCGGACGGGGGCGGGCCCCCTCCGCAATATCACCGGACCCCCTCCCAATCGGGGGCCGACTCAGGTCCTTTTCTGTGGCTTGGACCGAGACTACATCCGACGCATGGGTGCTCCGGATCATCTCCGAGGGCCACTCGCTGAATTTCTCAGCCACGCCGCCGGACCATCCACCCGAAACGTGTCCGTCCAACCGCAGCCAACTTCCCCTTCTCCTTCTGGAGGCCAGGGCCTTGTTGAGCCTACGGGCGGTGGAACAGTGCCCCAGAACAACGGGGAACGGGGTTTTACTCCCGTTACTTTTTGGTCCCAAAGAAGACAGGGGACTTGCGCCCCATTTTGGACCTCCGAAAGCTCAACAAATTCCTGGTCCAGGAGAAATTCCGGATGTTGTCACTTCCGGTTTTATACCCTCTGTTGGAGGAGGGGGATTGGATGTGCTCCCTAGACTTGAAGGAAGCTTACACTCATGTTCCGGTGCATCCCGCTTTCCGCAAGTATTTACGGTTCAGGGTGGGAGATTGGCACCTTCAATATCGGGTCCTCCCATTTGGTCTGGCTTCGTCCCCTCGAGTCTTCACGAAGTGTATGGTGGTGGTTGCGGCAGCTCTAAGATCCCAGGGGCTTCAGGTCTTTCCCTACCTGGACGATTGGCTCATCAAGGCCTCCACCAGAGAGGGGGTTATCTCAGCGACCCAACAGACTATCATCTTCCTTCAACGTCTGCGGTTCGAGGTGAACTTCCCCAAGTCTCAGTTGAACCCGACTCAATCCATTCAATTCATCGGAGCCGTGCTGGACACGGTTCACCTCCGTTCCTTCCTTCCTCCTCCTCGGTTGCAGGCACTGCTTCGATTGAGTTGCCAGGTTTCGCTGATGCCCGCAGTTTCGGCTCATCGCATGTTGGTGCTCCTGGGCCACATGGCGTCGACGGTCCATGTCACTCCGTTCGCACGATTACACATGAGGCTTCCTCAGTGGGCCTTGGCCTCCCAATGGCGTCAGGAGTGCGATCCACTCTCTTGCCAAATAAGGGTGACTCCCTCTTTGCGATGCTCGCTCCGTTGGTGGACAAACTCTTCCAATCTTTCAGGGGGTTTGCTCTTTCTCGTTCCGCCGCATCGCAAGGTCCTGACCACGGACTCCTCGGAGTACGCGTGGGGGGCTCATCTCGACGGTCTGCGGACCCAAGGTCTATGGTCGGAGGAGGACCGCCTTTGTCACATCAATGTGTTGGAGCTTCGTGCCATTTTTCTGGCAACGCGAGCGTTCGGCCACCTGCTCCACGACCAGGTAGTCTTCGTGCGCACGGACAACCAGGTGGCGATGTATTATGTAAACAAACAAGGGGGTACGGGTTCTTGGGCCCTGTGCCAGGAAGCCCTGCGCCTTTGGGAATGGGCGGTCTCCCAGAACATCTTCCTACGTGCGGTTTACATCCAAGGAGAAGAGAATTGTCTCGCAGACAAACTCAAGTCGTCTTCTCCAGCCGCACGAGTGGTCGCTAAACTCCCGAGTCCTGCGCGAGGTCTTCGACCGCTGGGGGACCCCTCAGGTGGATCTCTTTGCTTCCCCGGAGACTCGCAAACTGCCCCTCTATTGTTCCCGGATGTACGCCCAGGACCGTCTCGAGGCAGATGCCTTCCTTCTCGACTGGGGAGAGAGATTCCTTTATGCGTTTCCTCCTTTTCCTCTGATAATGAGGACGTTGGTTCATCTCAAGTCCTCCAGAGCCACTATGATTCTCATAGCGCCGCGTTGGCCTCGTCAGCACTGGTTTTCCCTACTCCTTCAACTCAGTGCCAGGGAGCCTCTACTTCTGCCAGTTTTTCCCTCTCTGCTGTCTCAGAGTCAGGGTTCGCTGTTACATCCCAATCTTCAGTCATTACATCTGACGGCTTGGTTCCTTTCCCCCTGACTCCGGCGGTCAGGGAGGTGTTGGAAGCCTCGCGCAAGGCCTCGACTCGGCTTTGTTATTCCCAGAAGTGGACCAGATTTTCATCCTGGTCTGCCTCGCACCATTTGGACCCGAGTTTGGTTCCGGTGTCCTCGGTTCTGGAATATTTGCTGCATTTGTCCAAGTCTGGGCTGAAGACAACTTCCATCCGGGTGCATCTTAGTGCTATTGCTACTTTCCATCGGCTTCTAGAGGGTCGTTCTCTCTCTCTTCATCCTCTGGTGGTTCGTTTCATGAAGGGTTTAGTTAATGTTAATCCTCCTCTGAAACCTCCTCCTGTAGTTTGGGATCTGAATGTGGTCCTGGCTCAGTTGATGAAACCTCCCTTTGAGTCGATGGACAAGTCTCTTCCTAAGTTTCTCACTTGGAAAGTGATCTTTTTACTGGCACTCACGTCTGCTCGTCGAATTAGTGAGCTTCAGGCTTTGGTTGCGGACCCGCCCTTTACTGTGTTCCATCATGACAAGGTGGTTCTTCGCACCCATCCCAAATTTCTACCTAAGGTTGTGTCTGATTTCCACCTCAATCAGTCTATTGTCCTTCCGGTGTTCTTCCCGAAGCCCCACTCCCATCCTGGTGAGGCGGCACTTCACACGCTGGACTGTAAGAGGGCGTTGGCTTTTTATCTCCAACGTACCAAGTCTTATCGGAAGGTTCCTCAATTATTTTTGTCCTTCGATCCTAATAGGCTGGGACATCCTATTTCCAAGCGCAACTTGTCCAATTGGCTAGCTGCTTGTATTTCGTTTTGCTATGCTCAGGCTGGTCTCACGCTCCATGGTCGAGTCACGGGGCATAAGGTCAGGGCTATGGCAGCTTCTGTTGCTTTCCTCCGGTCTACTGTGGAGGACATATGTAAAGCTGCCACTTGGTCTTCGGTTCATACGTTCACCTCCCACTACTGTCTGGACACTTTGTCCAGAAGCGACGGCCGGTTTGGCCAGTCGGTGTTACGTAACCTATTTTCCTAAATTGCCATCCTCCCACCTGCCCTTTTTTGGTTGGCTTGGAGGTCACCCACATGTGAGAATATCATGCCTGCTTGTCCTGGGATAAAGCACAGTTACTTACCGTAACAGGTGTTATCCAGGGACAGCAGGCATATATTCTCACAGCCCGCCCACCTCCCCGGGGATGGTTTCTTTGCTGGTTATGGAACTGAGGACCACGAGGTGGGGATGCGCCCTCTAGTGGGCAAGAAGGCATGCACATGCGTGGTGCAGTGTAGCAGACTTGAAACTTCAATCAAGTTTGCTTGAAAAGCTGTCCGCGCTGGGGCTCCGTAGATGACGTCACCCACATGTGAGAATATATGCCTGCTGTCCCTGGATAACACCTGTTACGGTAAGTAACTGTGCTTTCTCTACCTTTTGTAAGTTCTGGTTTCTGCTTTCCTCATCTTCTCTTCACTCGCCATTCATTCCATCCAGTGTCCGCCCTCTTCCTCTGTTCCTTCCACTTTTCTCTTGTCTCAACGCCCTCCCCCATGTTCCGGTATCTCCCTTCTCCTTTCCTTCCCACCCCTACTCACCCCATGGTGTGGCATCTGCTTTTCTTCCTCCATGCCCTAGGATCTCTTTCCTATCTTCTTCATCCATCTCTTTCTCTCCCTCCATGCTCTGGCATCTCCTTTCCCTCCCTCCCTGATGGTTTGGCATCTCAGTTTCATTCTCTCCTCCCCATGCCCTGGCATCTCTCTCCTCTCCCTCCCCCTTCATGTTTTGGAATCTCCTCTCTTTCCTTTCCCTCCCTCCCTCCTTTCTCCCTGATCTGATTTCTCTTGTTTTCTTCCCTCCCCTATGCCCTTGCATCTCTTCTTCCCCCTCCATGATTTTGCATCTCCTTCCCTCCATCCTTTATTTTCCCATGGTCTGACATCTCTCTTTTGTCTCCTTTCCCTTCTCTGGTCTTCCTTCTCCCTCCCTCCCTCTCTCTCTCTCCAATCAGGTGCAGCATTTCTTTCCCTCTCCCCTCTCTCTCTTTGTCACCCTCCAGTCTGCAGCAGAACCTTCACAATTCGCTGCTCTTGGCATCGGGCCTTCCTCTCTGCTGGGTCCTGTCTACTTCCTGTTTCCGCAAAGGCAAGACCCGGCACAGAAGAAGAAGGCCCGATGCCAAGAGCAGTGAATTGGGAACACTGCTGCTGCTACTGCCCAGAAGAGGTTCTTGAAGCCAACGCCGGTCATCGAGGTGAACCCCCTCTTCTTCCCCGGGTACGCCACTGGTCACTATCCTGCCTATTGGGAGGGGGGGGGGCGATGCTATCCACAACCCACATATACTGGAGCCACTATCCACAATACATACCCCCACCCCTTGAGTCACTGACCTCCAAATGCCCATTGTTGCTGCTACCGCCACTGCAGATTCACTGACATCCATGCACTCTCCAGAGCCATAGGTTCTGCTGTGGCTGAGCTGCTGTATGTTGAACTGGGCAGAGTTCCCGCCCCTGCTGAGATTTTGAGAGAAGGCGGGAGCCAGCAGGTCTTGAGCATGCACATATGCTCAAGGCCCTGCCCGGTTCAACATACAGCCTTTTGTTTCTTTGGTAATTCTGTTGTCTCTTATTTTTTATTTTGGTGTTCTTGCTAGTAGATGATGAAATGTGCTAGGAAGTGGTCTGATCATTACAGGTGTCCAATTTTTGCTATTTAGGTTGTTTTTCCTTTTTCTATTGCTTATTATAAAGTTTAGTTGGTGACTTTTATTGTGGGGTTTTTTGGAATGATAAGATCTCTAGATCTATGTCTTCCAGGATCTATTAGCATACAATGAAAGCAGTGCATGCAAATAGATTTCATGCATATTCATTGGGGAAATTCTGAAAACCCAACTGAATTGCGGCCCTCGAGGAGGGACTTTGACACCCCTGCTCTAAGGTGTCTTTGTCTTCTGTTTTGTCTAAATGTATGTTCAAGACTAGAATAGTGTTGTCTTGCAGCATTAGATTGATTTGGAAGGTGTTAAAGTGGTCTTTGGTTTCAATCTATCACCCTGTTGGGCAGTAGCAGATGGCACAGGTATTTCTTTTAGGAAGGGGTCTTATTTCACATGCTGTGGTTTCCAATGTTTCTGAGAAGTAATCGTTGGTTATGGTGATTTCAAGAGTTCTTATAGATCAGGGGTGTCCAATGTCGATCCTCGAGGGCTGCAGTCCAGTTGGGTTTTCTAGATTTCCCCAATGAATATGCATGAGATCTATTTGCATGCACTGCTTTCAATGCATATTCATTGAGGAAATCCTGAAAACCCGACTGGATTGCGGCCCTCGAGGACCGACATTGGACACCCCTGTTATAGATGATTGATTTCTCTCCTCCTCTTTTTTTCTTTCTGCATAGATGTAGTATTTTATAACCGGCTGGAAGAAGGTCTCTTATTACGGAGTCATCCTGTAATTGCTGCCAGGTTTCAGTTACTAGTAATACACTTGGTTGAGCTTGCCTTAACCAGTCCCTGATTAGGTCTGTTTTGTTTATCAGGGATCTAGCTTTAATATAGTGAGCGAGAAGTTATTTGGGGAGGAGTTATATTTAACCTATTGGGTCATAAGGTGTTGATCGATCTACTGTGCATAATTTGTTATGGGGTCTATTGCCTGTGATTATCTGTTTTCCTCGTTATTGGGGTTGTGGCATTTTGGGACTTTATTTGTGTGTGAGAGGTTTACCCTCTGCTCAATCTGGATTCTGTTGCTCATGATGATAGGCTTTTCAGAAGAGTGCTTTCTATTAGTTGAACTAGAAGTATTACCAGTAAAACTAGATTTATCCACATTCTGGTTATGTCTCTTAGCATTCTGAGTGTTATATTAGGCACAAGTAATTAGGGGGTATTGTTTATAGAATAGATAATTTAGCTATAACAATCCTTTGGCTGTCCTTTCTTTACTGCATGTTTGTTTCTCATTGAATGGGTTTTTAAAAAATCAGTTTTTGCAGTGTCTTGAGAGTCTTGTTTGGAGAGCTTATTTTGTCTGCGCAAAGAAGTGCACTAAGAAGTGCGCCTTTGGCTTGTGTTGCACAAATAGATGGCCCTAGTCACATTGACAGTAAGGAGCTTCAAGTTTCAAGTTTATTTATTCATTTGATGAATCGCCTATTAAAATTGCTAGGCGATGTACAAAATCCAAGTAGAGAATAATACAAAGAAACTAACATTTTAACAATATAATTACATAACATACAGACATGAAGCGGGAAGGAAAAGATAAAAGTTACAATCATAAATTTGGTAGAAAAAGGAAAAAACAAAAGGTAAGGGGTTATTAATCCAAAGCACAGTTAGAGAAATCCCTAAAGCATGTAAAAATTTCAGATATTAAAAGCGTCATTAAATAGATAAGTTTTTAAAAATTTTTTAAATGTTGCGATATCGTTTTCAGTTCTAATATATTGAGGAAGGGCGTTCCACCATTGTGGTCCCATCACTGTGAACATATCTGATCTCCTTGTACCTATGATTTTCAAAGAGGGTACTGCAAGCAGGTTTTGACCAGATGATCGAAGTGGACGTTGAGTACTGTGTGGGATTAGAGATCTAGAAATAAATTGTGGTTCATTAGATGCTAATGTTTTGAAAATAAGTAACATTATTTTGAAAATAATCCTATGGCCGATTGGCAGCCAGTGGGCGTCTTTTAGTAACGGAGAAACATGGTCATATTTTTTCGCGTTATATATTAATTTAATGGCCGTATTTTGTATTAATTGCAGTCTCCTTTTTTCTTTCTGGGTGATATTAAGGAGAAGAGCATTGCAGTAATCTATTTTTGATATTACTAAGGAGTGAATGAGTATCTTTATCGAAGTTAAACTGAGAAATTTGGCAATTGAGCGGATCTGTCGTAATTTGAAGAAACAATTTTTAACAGTGAGAGAGATGTGTTCGTGATAGATCAGTTTATCATCTATTATTACGCTGAGAATTTTAACAGAGGAGACCAGGTTGAGTGGAATGTTATTAAGAATGAACTGTTTTGACAAAATTGTGTCTTTTTTCCAATTAAATAACATTGATTTAGTCTTATTAATATTTAACGCTAATTTGTTTGTGTTAAGCCAGTTTTGAATTTTTTCCAATTTATGATTGATGGATGTGATTTCAATGTTATTTTCCGGGTCCAAGGGATGAATGAGTTGAATGTCGTCAGCGTAGGAGAAAGGAATGAAGCCTATGGACTGACAGATACCTAGTAATGGTGAAAGAAAAATGTTAAACAATAGAGGGGACAGAATAGATCCTTGAGGGATTCCAAAAGAGGAAGAGTAAGATTTAGATTCTTCATTATTAAACCTTACGGAAGAAGTGCGGTTAGCAATGTACGAGGTGAACCAAGAAAGAACTTTCTCATTTATTCCTATATCTTCAAGTCTGGTTAGGAGCAGATCGTGATCTATAGTGTCGAAGGCAGCGGAAATATCTAAGGAAAAAAGAATAACAGATTTGTGATGGTCTAAATAGTATTGAATATTTGATGTTAGACCTATTAAAGAGTATTCTGTATTGTGAAATTTTCTAAATCCTGTTTGGTTGGGATGTAGTGCATTGGTGTTTTCTATAAAATCAGAGTTGGTTGAAAATCAGTTTTCTGTAAGTTTAGCTAAAAATGGTATATTGGCTATCGGACGGTAGTTGGAAAGTTCGTTAATGCTAATTTTGTGATTTTTGAGAATGGGAGTGATAATAGCAGTCTTCCATTGAGATGGAACTGTAGCAGTGAGTAAACTCTTCTGAATGAGAGAATGAATGAAAGGTCCAAAATGTGAAAAGTGTTTTTTCAGATAAAAAGGTGGAATAATTTCAGAGCGAGAACTTTATAGGTTAACTTGTTGAAGAAGGGATTCTATGTCTTGAATTGAAGGGATTTTAAAGTTTGAACATCTTGCTGTTGGTATAAATTTTGTTTGATCGAGACTTATGGGATTGTTTGTTGTGTTGTAATAAAAGGTATTACGAATGATATTAATCTTTTGTGTAAATGCATCAGTTAAATCTTGTGCTTTTAATATGGATTTTTGAGCGGAGTTGTTTATTTTGTTTTTTGGATCGATTGATTTTAGAATATTGTACAATGTGGAAGAATTTTTGGCTTTTTCGATTTTATTGGAATAGTATGTTTTTTTTTTGCCTGGTTGATTTTTATTTTGTATAGTGAGACGTTATCCCTATATATTTGAAAATTGGCTTGTGTTTTATTGTGTCGCCATTTTCGTTCTAAAGAGCGCAGTTGTTGTTTGTTCAGCTCCCACACCTCTCTCCTACTTTGTGGTTCTGTTTGGGCAGCTCTTGGGTGGACTGGATCTGCCCTGAAGAATTTAATTGGGGATTCCTGTGGCAGGGGACAGAGTTTCGGCTCTCATTCCTCTTTCTTGTCTTTTGGTTCCACCTCATAGATCAACCTCTGTTCTGTGCGAAGTAATTGAAGATCTAAATCCTCTACCCGAACTGCTGTGACCCGCGGCAAGAGAGATGCCCTATCTCTTCTGCTGCGGGTCGCGGCAGCTCGGGTAGAGGAGTGATGGCATCGCAGTAGGGGAGATGAGGCATCTCTCCTGCCGCGATGCATCATCCCCCCCACACACACAACATTGGGGCAAGAGGGAGCTCAAGCCCTCTTGCCCCGCCGACTCCCCGACGATATCGGGGCAAGAGGGAGCCCAAGCCCTCTTGCCCTGGCAATCGTGCCCCCCCCCCGAATCGATCTGGCCATGAGGGAGCCCAAGCCCTCCTGGCCCCGGCGACCCCCCCCCCTCCGATTGAAGGGCCAGGAGAAAGCCCAAGCCCTCCTGGCCCTGGTGACCCCCTACCCCCCACCCCTCACTACATTATGGGCAGGAGGGATCCCAGGCCCTCCTGCCCTCGATGCAACCCCCCTCCCCCCAACGACCACTCCCCCAGAACCCCCAATCGCCCCCCCCCCCCGCTGACCTGCGACCCCCCCGACTGACCCCACAATCCCTGACTTAGACGGTTTTTTTGATTATGTCCCTCCACGCTTCTAAAAATACTGCTACAGTGTTTTAGTATTCATGTTTTGACTATTCTTCTGGTTTTCTGACATAAAGAAGATTGCAAAATTTGAATTACAGTTAACTGGAAAAATTTAAAGGATAGCCTTTTCCAGTAGTACGGTGTTTGAAGGAAGTGATAAGAGAATTACAACAGAGCAAGGGGGCGTAGCCTGAAAAAGGTGTTTATGGGTTTATTAACAGGCAAAACAGATGGTACTAACTTATTGTATCTACTAGTCTTATAGCCCGTTACATTAACGGGTGCTAGAATATATGCATGTGTGTCTGTCTTTATTTTTTTTCTCTCTCCTTAGCTGCTTTCTGTATTTCTGTATTTCTGTCTTTCTTTCTTTCTTTTTTCCTTGGCTGTCCACCACCACCCCTTGCCTGCTCCCCCTGTCCATTCTCCCTTCCTTTTACCTCCCCTGTGTCCTCCACCACCCCATCACTGCTCACCTTATCCAGCAGCAGCCCTTCTCCCTTTGTTTTACCTCCCCCCTGTCCATCATCACCTCCTTCCTGCTCCCACTGTCCAGCAGTAGGCCTCCCTTCATTTTTCTGCCCCCTGTCCATCAGCACCTCTTCCCCTGTCCATCAACCCCTTTTTCCTGCTCCCCCTGCCCAGCTGTACGACTCCCTTCCTTTTTCTGCCCCTCCATTTCCCTGTGCTGCAGCATTTCCCTCCCACCCCACTTCCCTGTGCAGCATTTTCCTCCCCCCCTACCTTCCATGCCCTACCATTATCTCCCCCTCTGCTCCCTTTCCTCCTTCAACTTCATCGGGCAGAAGCAGCAGCAGCATTTATAATTAATTGCTGTTGCTGGCTTCAGGTCTTCCTCTCTGGCGGGTCCTGTCTTCATGAAAACATGAAGTAGGCAGGACCCGCCAGAGAGGAAGGCCTGAAGCCGGCAACAGCAGCGAATTTTAAACGCTGCTGCTGCCCGAAGAAGCCAGGCCTTAGCCACAAAGTTGGGGGAGGGGGGTGGAGGTGCAGGGGGGGTTGAAAAGCCTTCAGCCGTGAAGTATGCTGCCTGCATACTTCACGGTCAACGGCTTTTCAGGACTTTATAAACTTGCCTGTTTTATTTTTAAATGCCGTCCGGGCACGGCCGCCGCAGCCTGCAACCGCCGACAGCTGCGGCGGCCGACATCTGCCTCTGGCCGCTGACAGTCGCCGCACACTCCTACCTGTGGTGCCCTACAGCGCACGAAAAACGGAACACGCAGATGGGAGTGCGCATGCGCAGCTAGAGTTTTATTATATTTGATTAGATCCACATGAAAAAGTATAGGATTTTTCCCTTGAAAATAGTGGTGTAGTTCAAGGATATGCCACTGCCTCTTAATGATATTATGAATATCATAAGCTAAATGGAAAAAATCTCAGGTTACAAACCATATCAGGTGGTTTTCTGTTATTTAATCTGGTTTTCAAAAGGACTTTGTGGTGAAGTTTTTTTAAAATTTTTTAAAATTTTATATCCCATGAGGATATATTTCTCATGGTATCTTCTATACTGGAATGTGGTAGTCATAATTTGTGGCTGTTTCTCAAAATCAGTTGGTTCTGAATACAGTCTCTGTAGCCTGAGAAATTGGCTATATGGAAGATTATTTTTGATGTCCCTGGTTTTTTGTTTGTTAGATCATGTATATTTTCCATACCATGCTATTTGTGACTTAGCGCTTAAGCAGGAGCAAACAGACACATTTTCTTTTAACAAAGAAAAAAAGTTTTTAAATTTCATTGTATTCAGCTTTTTTTTTTTTTCTAAAATCTTTATTCATTTTTCATCTTATAACAAGTGCACAATATTACATCATAATAAATTTATACACATCACTTGAATTTCTTTCTATTATTATCTTAAATTTATTCTCTCCCCACCCATCCTTCCCACAAATATTATAATCATAAATTTCATATAAATATTACATTCTTATCTAATGATTAAACCTTAAATAGAACTTTATACCACCCCCCGTCCACGATATTATAAATGTACTTTTAATGGAAAATGGTGTCTATTCATTGCAATAAGTTGTTAAAGGACCCCAGATCTTTTAAAAATTATTATAATTTCCTTTTTGTATGGCAATTATTCTTTCCATTTTGTAAATGTGGCACAATGAGTTCCACCAGAAATCTTTAATATTTATGCTAGATTTGTACTTTATACTAGATTTGTACTCATTTCACCTGGCTTCTATTCCTTTGCTCACAGTATTAAAGGAATGATGGAATTTCTTTGCAGATTAGTGGATTTGATATACAGTATAATCTCGTTATAACGGACTCGTTTGTAATGGAACCTTGTCTTTAGTGGACGAGGTCTTCTGGTCCCGGCCGTGCGCCTTTATAAACATGCAGAAAATCATCGCATATAACAAACAACCAATTTTGTCTCCAGAGCCGCTTTTAGCTGTAGTTTTGTTCGGCTATAACGGACATGCAGGCTCCTCCTACAAGGCGCTTGGCATGCCGGTGATATAGCATCAAAATGCAGCCCAGAAGAAAATGACAGATTATTTTTCTTTCCAGTACAGTACGACATAATGCTTTAGATCATCTTTTAGTGTTCTGGTTTTGCAGTCATTTTGTGCCATACCAATGTTTTGCTGAGTTTTGTTATTGATGTTGCTGATATGCTTGTTCAGTGACTGTTGTTCATTGATTGTACGTTGTTTCAAGTTGATCTAAAGTTTTTAAAAAAATGCAACTCTGGATATAATGGACTCTGGATATAATGGACTATTTTTCCAGGTCCCTTGAAGTCCGTTATAACGAGATTATACTGTACAACCAAAGCAGTCTACATATAGTCTGTTGCCATTCATGTGAGGCAAGTTATGAGTAAACATAAACTTCTTCTGTGTTCTCTTTTACTGAACTAAAGTAATTGTTTTTATGCAGGTCCAGCAACAGGTCCATCCCAGTCTCTCAGCAAAGGAAGATTCACTGTATTATATTGAAGAACTAATTCTTCAGCTGCTCAGCAAGCTGTGTATTGCACAGCCACGAACTGTCCAAGATGTAGAGGTGAGTATGAAACATTTAGCTCTTATTCTTCTGGGTACATGTAAATATTTTTTGCATCAGTAATAATGATGGTTGAGAGATTAGGGTGGGGACGGGCGAAGATATTGTGAAAGGAAAAAGCGAATTTCTTTAGCAACTCTCCAGACCGGCATAGGTTAATGTTACAAGCAGGTTAAATCTCATGACCAGCAGGTGGAGGCTGAGACAAAACTTTTGAATAGTACATATCAGATGTCTCCCCCTAATTACCTCAGTCTTCTCTCAGTCTCCAGCTGGTGTTGGTGAGCTATACCCATCTCCTTAGTAGGGCTGTTGGAATTTGTTTAATAATTTTATTTTTATATACCACCTGACCAGGAATGGTTCTAGGTGGTCCACAACAAGTAGAATTGAGCCTGCAGCGAAAAATACAATTTAAAAGTGGAAATGCATAATATTTTAAAAGACAACAGAATGCATTAAGATACAAATTTATCAAATAATTGTGTCTTCAATAATTTTCTAAAATCAAGATAGGAAGAAGCTCCTAGCATAATTTTTCCAAATCAAGCATTCAATTTAGCAGCCTGAAAGGAAAGGGTTCTCTCAAGAAACCTTTTATAACAACATAATTTAACAGAAGGGAATGCAAATAAACAAACTCTATGTGTTAAATTATTTGAGTGGTTCAAAGAAAAATGGGAAGCAAGGTAGCCAGGTGACATGCCAAAGATTGATTTATTACAAATACAAGCAAATTTAAACAAAACTCTGGCCTCAATCGGCAGCCAATGAAGTTTCTGATAATATGGAGTAATATGCTCCCTTTTTTTTTTTAGACCAAAAATCAGTCAAACTGCAGTGTTTTGAACCACTAGCAATTTTTTAAAGATTTTCTTATAGGCACCCAGATAGATAATATTGTAATAGTTGAGAATATTTAAAACAGATGACTGCACTAACAGACGGAATGAAGCTTCATCGAAATACAGTCAAAGCTCGGTTTACGAGTGCTTCGGTTTGTGAGTGTTTTGCAAGACGAGCAAAACATTTGCAAAATGGTTTATGAGCACCACCCCAATGCGATCCGGCATCTCCCCCACAATCCTACATCCCCCCCCCCCCTGAGCACCGCAACGACATTGCTTACCCCGATTGGGCACTGGCACCAGCACCAATGCACAGGAGGTGCCAGTGCTTGAAGATCCTCTCTCTTCTGGCGTGGGCTGGGCTGGGCTGGGCTGGGCGGTGTGACGGAGATCCTCCCTCTTCCCTGTGCTGGGCTGGACTGGGCTTTGAGCATTTGCGCATGCTCAAAGCCTTCTGGTCTCGCTCTCTCCGAGATTCTGAATCTGAGAATCTCAGAGAGAGCGAGTCCCTTGAAGTCCGTTGTAACGAGATTATACTGTAAGATATAGGGGGGGATGTAGGATCGCTGGGGGAGAACGATGTGAGCGGGGGGGAGGAGGCTGGTTTGCAGGGGGGATGCCGGATTGCGGGGGGGATATGGAGCAGCGTCGGTGACCTCAAGGGGGAGGGGATGGAGCAGCGCCAGTAGCCTCGGGGGGAGGGGGTTGAGGAGGTGAAACGAATCAAAGTGAATTTCCCTTATTTCCTATGGGGAAACTTGCTTTGATATACGAGCAATTTGGTTTACGAGCATACTTCTGGAACAAATTATGCTCGTAAACCAAGGTTCCGCTGTATTTCTTAATGGTGCGAAGTTTCCAAAGCACCGAGAAACATTTCTTAAGTAAGTGTGCTGTTCCAAAGTAAGGTGTCTATCTATAGTCACTCCCAATATTTTTATAAACTGTTCTATAGTATAATCAAGACCGTTCAAATATATCAATGTTTCTTTGATTTTATCATTAGGAGTGGCAAGAAAGAATTTAGTTTTTTCTGGATTTAGTTTCAGTTTAAAAGCAATCATCGAAAGTTCAATCTGATTCAGAATGGTCGCTAAAAAATTTGTAAGCTCAACTGTCAGACAAGTTAACGGGATGACTATAGTGATGTCATATGCATAAATATAAAACCTAAGATTTAAATTATGCAAAAGGTTTCCCAGTGAAGCAAGGTAGATATTAAACAGAGTGGGGTATAGAGGTGAACCTTGCAGAACCTCATATAGATTTTTCCAACGGTAAGAAAGACTTTCATCCTTGAACACCTGGTACGATCTGTTACCGAGAAATACTCAATACCAGTTTAAAACATTTCCCGAAATACCAATAGATTCCAAGCAATCAATAAGAATAGTATGATCCACCAGGTCAAAAGTGCTGCTCAGATCTAACTGCATAATCAAAGCACTTGTATCTTGACTAAAAAACGTATGAAGATAATCCAACAGAGAGGCCATGGCAGTTTCAGTACTGAAACCTGACCGAAACCCAGACTGGTTGTCCTGTAATATATTAAACTTATCCAAATAAGTAGTTCAACAGTTCAGACCCTTCAACAGTTTAGTAAACAAAGGAATACCAGCAATGGGTCTATAGTTGAATGCCAAGGTAGAAGATTCTTTAGGGTTTTTGATAATCAGTGTGATCAAAATCTGACCCAATTCCTTTGGGAAGGTCCCATTGGATAATAAAAATTAACCCAATTAAAAAATTTAGCCTTAAAAGTGACAGGGGCAACTTTCATGACATTCGGGGGATAACTATCAAGCCTACAGTACGAATTAACATACTTGGTATAAAACTTACAAAAGGTTTGCCAATTAAAGGCTGTAAAATTATTCCAATACATGTCAACTCTAGGGTCCTTTAAACACTGAAGAACTGGGAAATACAGATGATTGAGAACTTCTTTAGTAGCTCTCATTAACAATTTTTGTATTTTCGTATTGGAAAAAGTCTGCTAAAACATCAGTAGAGAGGGAAGATTCTTCAGTAGAACCAATAAACACCTCTATATCATAGAGGTCATTAACCAGTTTTAAAAGATTACTACTGTTGGTTGATGAGTTGCCGATCTTTTTGGTGCTGGATTGAGCTTGAGTGAACCCTGTTTGGGGGTCTGTCCAACCCTGGAGGTGACAAACCTGGTAGGACGCGTGCTGGGTCCCTCCCCCCTTTTCCTCCACCTCCCCCACATTTTTTTAGAGGTGCCTCAACAGTAAGCCTTACCTCCTGGTTGGTAAGGCATACTATTTAGAGAGCCAAGTGGAGTCTGTTCTGTTAAAAAAAAAAAAAAAAAAAATCCTGAGGTAGTGCCGATCTGAAGGGTTGCTTTCCCTTTAAATTTAATGTAAATTACTATATTTTTAACCAACCGGTACTTTTCTTTTAGCTAGGTCGCGTATGGAGCAATGGGCACTTCTCAGGGGAAGAAGTGCTCAGTTTGCTATAGATAGAAGCACTGTGTAGAGGCTGTGCATGCCAGAGTGGTGGAGGAGCCTCGTCGGCAGTGGGTGCTGGCAGCCAGGGCAACCCGCTGAAAGTGCCTTGCGAGCTGGCAGCTGACTGCAGGGAGGCCCGGTCTTCCCCAGTCGCCCATGGAGGGATTTCCTCAGCCTTCGACGGTGAGGGGAAAAAGAATTCCTTTACTGCCATAGCGGCTGGAGATTCCCTCACAGCTGTTTCTTTAACAGCTGATGCTGGCTTGCCTGCTTTAGCGGCTGGGACAGTTCAGGCTTCCCAGCTGCTACAGGCCCTGGAGGGGTTATTTTTGACGGGAACTTCACCATTTTTGCCTAGCCAACCCTCCATTTGCTCTGTCACCTCAGGTGACCTTCCCCCTATCTTGGAAAAACAGGGGCAGGTTTCTGCTCGGTCCCCTGCTCAGGCAGGGGCGCCCATGGAGCCGCCTGAGGTTTTTCTCCTAATTTATTTTTTGCTTTATGCAGAGCTTATTTTCCGGTGGCCTGAGGTTTTGCAGTTGGCCTGGGGATCTTGGGCGGGGGGAGTTGTTCTCTCCGCACCCTCTGCAGCTTTACTCCCCTCTACTCCTTTTATGTCCCCTCCTCTTCCTCCCTCATCCAAGCGTTCACGTGGGGCCTGGGATGAAGACTTGTGGTTTAAGGAGTGTATGGATCTGGATGAGGACCTGGACCCTTGGGGAGACCTTCAGGATCCTCTCAAGAGGATGGCCGCTGGTAGCAGGGCCTCGGCTTTTCTGGCTACCGGCGAGGAGATGTCCGTGGTGTGCCTTTTTCAGAGAGACGAGCTCCCAGATTTGATTCAATAGGTCACCTCAGTATTACACTTTGAGGAGACGCCACCTGAGACCCAGCGTGTGGGGGACCCTCTTCTTCGAGGGATCTGCTCTGCATCCCGCTCTTTTCCTATGCATCAGGATATTCGGGATATTGTCCTGGTGGAGTGGAATACGCCGGAGGCACTGTTTTGGTTTTTTGCGCTTTATGGCTCGTTTGTATCCCATCCTGGAGGGTGATAGGGCTACCCTGAAGTTGCCAGTGGTGGATGCGGTGGTCTCTGCTATTGCAAAACGACATACTGTACCCGTAGAGGGTGGTTCTGCCTTACGTGATTCTCAGGAGAATAAGTTGGAGACTCTCCTTAAATATAATTTTGATGTCTCTACCTTGGGGGTCCAGGCGGCTATTTGTGGGGGGCTTGTGGCTCGGGAGAGAGAGATGCAGCATCTTTTTTTTTTTCCCTTCCATCTCATTGTGTTTTGGTGGGCCGAGCGTGTTCTTGACCGTGAGTCTGATGATTGGTCCTTCGTGAATCGAGAGGTGGAGAAGATTGAGATAGCGACCTCTTTCCAATTGGACGCCCTCTATGACTTGGTGCAGACCTCCGCCAAATCTATGGCTTTTGGGGTGGCTGCACTTCGTACGTTGTGGCTGCGCACTTGGTCGGCAGATGCGGCATCTGAGACTAAACTCACAAAAATTTCTCTTTTGGGGATCTTTTGTTTGGTCATCGGTATCCCATCGGTGTTCCATCCTCATTAAGTACTGGATAGAGAAGTAAGGAGAAATAAGGTCTTACCTAAACTAAACTAAACCTTAGGTTTGTATACCACATCCTCTCCACAATCGTAGAGCTCGGCACGGTTTACAGGAGTTGGGATAGAAAGGAACTCCAATGAAGGGTTAAAGGCCAAAGTATAAAGAATGTTTAGAGGGCTTAGTATACCAGAGAGGGAGGAAGTATTACATTTTTGAGAATAGCCAGGTTTTCAGATGTTTACAGAAAAGTTGGAGGGAGCTCAGATTCCGAAGAGGGGAGGTAAGTTTCAAGTTTATTAACTTTTAATATACCGACCATCAACAGGTATCTGGCTGGTTAACAATAAAATATTTAAAAAGAAGGAAAAATAATAGATATTTAAAAATGATGAAAGTGAACATCAAAGACATTAACTGGACAGACTTGAAAGTGAGGGTAAAAAGGGTAAGGAGGGGAAAAGTTACATATTTTGAGAAGAGAAGGAGAAAGTGGGAGTAGGGTAAAACATATTGGGTGGGGTCGCTTTTTTAAAGCAGTTGGTTGAGTAAGAGAGGAACAGAAAAGAGAGAGAGAGAAAAAAAAAAATAAAAGGAAAGAACTCTACACACAAGTAAAGGCGTCACGAAATAAAAAAGTCTTCAGGCTTATCTTGAATTTATCAAGATGTTGTTCATCTCGGAATTGCTGTGGCAGAGCATTCCACAACGTTGGGGCGACTACTTCAAAATTTATTTTCCGGGTGTAAAAGAAATCTTTTATGGAAGGAATTAGCAAGAGTTTCTGATCTGCTGACCTCAGAGTACGTGATGAGCATTGAGGAATGAGAAGCTTATCAAGATATGAAGGCTGATGAGAGAGTTTTATTTTAAAGGTCAGCAGGATGATTTTATAGGTGATACGATGTGCGATAGGGAGCCAATGTGATTCTGAAGGGAGGGAGGTCCCTAATTTTCCTGCATGGGAAATGCCTTTTAATGAGGGGAAGGATAGTTTTAATTTTTGGGTGGATCTGGTGGTATTAGGATTTGAGGAATTCCAAGAAAGTGGAATAAAGGGAGGAAAGATGCCATGTAGGATCTTGAAAGTTAGACAGGCACATTTAAAGTGGACCCTGGAGATTATCGGAAGCCAGTGAAGCTTGGACAGAAGCGGTAAGACATGGTCAAATTTACTTTTTGCGAAGTTAAGCTTAGCTGCAGCATTCTGAATCCGCTGAAGTCTTTGAAGGTTTTTCTTTGTTAGGCTTAACTAGATAGAGTTGCAATAGTCCAGTCTGGAAAGGATGATGGATTGGACAAGGACGGCAAAGTGTTTTTGATGGAAACAAGATCTTGCTTTCCTCAGCATGTGAAGACTGAAAAAGCATTTTTTACCAAGAAATTGAGGTGGTCGTTGAAGGACAATGTAGAATCAATGATGATGCCCAGAACGTTGCTTAAGAATTCAAGCTGCAGAGTGGAGCCAGAGGACAGTGGGATGAAGGTGTGGGTAGTAGATCAAATTTTGGGCCGAACTAAAGTAGTTTTGTTTTGGACTCGTTCAGTTTCATTTGCACGGTGTGGGCCCAGGATTGGAGGTTTGTTATACAAGAGGATATGTTCTCAGAGAGGTTAGTGAGGTTCGAGTCGGTCTCGAGGAGGACAAGGATGTCATCAGCATAAGTGTAAAGTGCTTCTTGGGGGGATAGATGGAGGAGTTTTAGGGAGGACATATAGATGTTGAAAAGAATAGGAGATAGAGGTGAGCCTTGCGGGACTCCACATATCGGTTTCCAGGGGGAGGATGAGGTGCCATTCATGTTGACAGTGTAAGAGCGGGAACGTAAGAATTTTGAGAACCAGTCTAGGACTGTGGAGTTAATGCCTATCTTGGAGAGTTGGTAAATTAGAATATCATGATGAACAACGTCAAAAGCTGCAGAAAGGTCAAATTGTAGAAGAACAGCGAACTTATTACGAGAATGAAGTTGTTGAACCGTTGAGATTAGGGAGGTCAATAGGGATTCGGTGCTGAAGTTAGGACGAAAGCCATATTGGTAAGGTAGGAGAATAGAGAATCTCTCTAAATAGGATGAGAGTTGGGTAGATATGATGGACTCTAGCAACTTGGTTAGGAGAGGGATATTTGCTATTGGGCGATAGTTGGATGGTGTAGAAGGGCCTAGGTCAGATTTTTTCAGTAGTGGGGTCAAGGCAATATGTCCCATTTCTGGGGAAAAAAGGCCTGAATTTTCTCATATAGGTAGGAGGGGAATGGGTCCAAGGTACAGTTGCAGGATTTCAGTTTGAGGCAGAGTTTAAAGACCAGGGATTCGGATCTGTCGACTGGGATAGGGTTGGAGACCGTTAGGGTAGGGTTGGAGTCGGTAGGCACCAGAGAGTTGTAGGAGACTGCAGGTGGGAAGGAGCATCTCAAGGTAGTGACCTATTCGTTGAAGAATTTTGCTAGAACATCGGCTGAAGGAGAGGAGGGGAGCAAGGTGGAGTCGTTTTTGGAAGTTAAGGAGCGCCAGATGTTGAGTAATGTACTACTCTGGTTGTTGGATCTGGAGATTTTATCATTGTAGAAGTTCTTCCTTGCTTTTTTTTAGTACTGTATTGTAAAACTTAATATTGACCCTCCATGACTGTCTATCTATAGGGGATTTAGATTTTTTCCATTTGCGCTCCAGAGCTCGACATTTCTGCTTCAGTTCTCTGTGATATGGGAGGTACCAAGGGGCCTTACAGGAGTAGGAGACGGTTTTAGTGGATAGTGGGGCGAGGGAGTGGTAGGTGGACTCAGAGAGGGCGACCCAGTTATGCCAGTTGGTTTCTGAATCTGCAGGCTTAGGAGCAGAGGAGAATTGGTTGAGAAATTTAGTCCAGAACAGATCGCTAGTAATTTTTTTGCAGAAGGTAATGGAATTTGAGGTGTGGGGTGGGGCCCCAAGATGCGAAATGAAAATGGGGAGACAGAAAGCCCCTAAAAAGTGGTTGGACCAGGGGACGTGTTCCCAGCGAGTGTCATCGGCTGAAGTTTTGTAAGCGGTAAGATCAAGGAAACTAATGAAGTCTAGTGTGTGCCCCTTTTCATGAGTTGGGGAGGGTGCAAGGGGGGGGGGAAGCCTAGAAAGGTGAGGAAGCTATTAAATTCAGTCGCATCCTTGCTGGTGATGTCGTCTAGGTGGAGATTGATGTCCCCAATGATCAGTAATCTTTGAAATTTGAGGAAGGCGTTTGTTATGGTCTCGAGGACGAGTTCAGAGGATTTGTTCCAAGGGGTAGGTGAGCGATATAGAAGCAGGATACCCAGTGGGTGAAGGTAGAGTTCATCATTGACTGAGGCTAGCATATATTCTAGTGAGGTGTGGCTACCCTTTTCGAAGAGCTGGACATCGAAGAATGATTTGTAGAGAAGTGCCAGGCCACCTCCTTTTCGGTTAGTTCTGGGAGAGAAGAGGCCTTGGTAGCCATGGGAGCAGAGTTCATTTTGTGTAAATAGGCCATCTTTTGTAATCCATGATTCCGTGATGCATAGGAATCCAGGGACAGAATCCTCGAGTAGGTCCTTCAAAATTTGAATCTTGTTGTATGCGGATCTGGCGTTGCAATAAAGTGTCGAGACTGGGGTGAGAGAGTCAGAGACAAGTTTGGGGAGATTGGCAGGGGGAACAGGCTTTAAAGAGGCGTGGTTGACTCTTCGAGGGTTTTTTTGGAGGGATGATTTCTGGTGCTTATCAGCGTGGGGATTCTGAGGCCAGGGCAGATATTACTGACATTTGCGGAGTCGAGAAGGTTGGGAGAAGGAGGTTTCACTCAGAGGGTGGTGTTGAGAGATGAGCAAAGTAGGAGAAGAAAGAGCCACGAAGGTGGCTTCATGATGAGAATTGGGGGAGCCTTTGGGGGGCTGGGAGGCAGGACCTGTTTGATTTGCGTGTAAGTAGTTTCTGAACAGAGGAAAGGCTTGGTGTCAACACAGGGAGAACATAAGAACATAAGAAGTTGCCTCCACTGGGTCAGACCAGAGTCCATCGCGCCCAGCGGTCTGCTCCCGCGGCGGCCCATCAGGTCTATGACCTGTGAAGTGGTTCCTGACCATTTCTATAACCTACCTCTGCTTCTATCTGTACCCCTCAATCCCGTTATCCTTTAGGAATCTATCTAAACCTTCCTTGAACCCCTGTACTGTGCTCTGGCCTATCACAACCTCTGGAAGCACGTTCCATGTGTCCACCACCCTCTGGGTAAAAAAGAACTTCCTAGCATTTGTTCTAAACCCTTTCAATTTCTCCAAGTGACCCCTAGTACTTGTGGTTCTCCACAGTCTGAAAATCTGTCCCTGTCTACCTTCTCTTTGCCCTTCAGGATTTTGAAGGTTTCTATCATGTCTCCTCTAAGTCTCCTCTTCTCTAGGGAGAACAGCCCCAGCATTTTCAACCTGTCAGCGTATGAAAAGTTTTCCATATTATTTATCAGTTTAGTCGCTCTTCTCTGGACCCCCTCAAGTACTGCCATGTCCTTCTTGAGGTATGGCGACCAGTACTGGAGAGAGCTAGGGACTTATTTAATCTTTGAGAGATGGTTTAAAACAGGAGGGCAACTTGGCATCTAATTGAGGCTAGTAAGACAAGAACAGAGGTGTGACTTAAGCGTCAGTTTTGTGTTTTTTTTAAATTTTTGGGAGAGCTTGATCGGAGGAAGAGCTGGGCAACTTGGCATCTAAACAGGTAGAAACTTAACACAGAGCCCAATCCTTAACAGTGAATACAATTTAGTATCTAGTACCTGCTTATTTTTGTTCCTCAAGTCTCTCCAGAACATTCTTGGACATGCCTGGAGTTTGAGGGGAATTTTTCTGGCCTAGTAGATATGTGGTAGAGCATCTGGAGTCAGATGTAGTACCTGAATTTTGAAACTAAACTAAACTAAACCTTAAGTTTATATACCGCATCATCTCCACGGATGTGGAGCTCGGCAAGGTTTACAAGAACTTAAAATATAGGAAGAGAAGGAAAAAAAGGTTTACATGAACTTATATATAGAAGAGAAGAGTAAGGGGGGATAGAATTACATTTTAGTGAAAAGTCAGGTTTTCAGTTGCTTGCGGAATAATTGGAGGGAGCCCAGGTTCCGCAGCGGGGTAGTAAGGTCGTTCCAAAGACCTGTGATTCTGAAGAGAAGGGATTTTCCCACTTTGCCTGCATAGCGAATACCGTGTAGAGAGGGGAAGGATAGTTTATACCTTTGGGCAGGTCTGGTAGAGTCAGGACTCATTGAGTTATAAGATAGTGGGATTAAGGGAGGAAGGATGCCGTGAATGATCTTAAAAGCCAGGCAGGAGCATTTGAAATGGATTCTGGAAATCACTGGGAGCCAGTGAAGTTTGGCTAGGAGTGGGGAGACATGGTCAGACTTGCGTTTTGCAAAGATCAACTTGGCTGCAGTATTCTGGATTAGCTGGAGTCTTTGAAGACTTTTTTTTGATAGGCTTAAGTAGATGGCATTGCAGTAGTCTAGTTTGGAGAGGATGATGGATTGGACAAGGAAAGGCTCACTATTCTAATTTGTCATAGTTTAAGATCATTTGGTTTGTTCTGGTAATTTTTTTTCTCTCCCTTGGGTTGTTTGGGGGGTCTGTTGTTCTGGTTCATTACCATTTTGCTTCATCAGTAGAAATACTGACCAGCCATGGGCTGTACAGAACCTTAAATGGTGGCATCACTCAGTAGTTCTCAGTCTCTCCATCTGGTGGTATGACATATCCACTTGTCAAGAATGGTCTGGAGAGACTCGAGGAACAAAATATAGAAGGTAAAACCTAATTTCTCCTTTTCTGGGAAGTCTAAGGTAGCTGGCAAGTTTTACTTTGATAATCTAGAGCACATGTGCAAAACACAAAGCCTGCGGGCCCAATTCAGCCCGCTTAGCCTTTTTATGTGGCCCACGGCAATATTCCCGAACTTCCCCTTCTCGGTGTCCTCCTTCCCGTGCCGATCCAATGTTGCTGTCATGCCGGAAAGTCTGCCGGCTTCGGCAGTGTTGTCGATGGCTCCCCCTCCTACCTTCTATCTGCTGCGGTCCACCTGGGCGGAAACAGGAAGTTGCACGTTATTGAAGACAGACTGCGGCAGGCAAAAACAGGAGGGGGAGCCACACAACACTGCCAAATCGTTGAGGCTGGCAGATTTGGTGGCGACATCGGACCAGCGCCAGAGGGAAAGACACACTGGGCTGTGAGGAGAGAGGGACTGGCGCTGGAGGGAAAGGCAAGCTAGGCTGTGAAAAGAGAGGGATCGACGCTGGAGGGAAAAGCAAGCTGGGCTATGAGGAGAGCGAGATGAAGGGAGAGAGGATGAACCTGGAGTAGTGTGGAGGAAGAGGGTAAAAGATACTTGAAGGGAGAACAATTGGGAAGAGAGAGGGAGAAATGGACCTGGGGGTGGGGAGGGAGGCAGGCAGACAGGGGGAGAGATGGGATGGGGGGCAGTTCAGAAGAGAAAGGGAGAGAAGTTGGATCTGGAGATGGAAGGGAGGGAGAAATGTTAGGCCTGGGGGTGGAAGGGAGAGAGAGATGCACCATCTCTTCCCCCCCCTTCCATCTCATTGTTCAGCATCAAGGGGGAAGGGAAGAAGAACAACAGAAAAGAGAGGGAGCAAAATGTTGGATCAAGAGGAGAGAGGAGGAGAGATAGAAGGAAATAGGCTGGGAACGGAGTGAGATGGAAAATGGGAGAGCTACAGAATAAGAGAAGATGGAAAATAGATAGGTAGCTGATAATTTAAAAAGGAGAAGGATGAGAAAGAGGGCGAGATTTGAGTGGACAGAGGCAGAAAAGTTGAAAGGGAAAAATCAATATGTTGGAGACAAGGACTGGAGCAATTGAGAAGAGCAGAAAAAAAATGGACAGCAGACACTGGAAAGAGAATTAGAAGATAGACAAAATCAGAAAGAGAAACTGGAACTAAAAGCAAAATGACCAGACAACAAAAGGTAGAAAAAAATTAATTTTATTTTCTGTTTTGTGATTACAATATGTCAGATTTGAAATGTGTATCCTGCCAGAGCTGGTGTTAGACAACAAGCATGAACTAGGACCTAAAAGAGAGGAAAAATCTTTTTTATTTATGTTGTAACCGGCGTGGGGTTGGAGAGGTTGTATCCCTATACTTCTACTAAGACTAACCCCCTCCTTTGCTGGCACGCAGCGTGTGTTTTGGCACCGGCAGCGGTGATTGATCCAACGCTCACAGAAGTCCTGTGAGCGTCCCACACTGTGCGTCAGCAAAGGAGGGAGGTAAGTATCTTAATAAAAATTCCTGTCCACGACTTAGCCTGTGTTTTAGATTTCGGCCCCTTATGTGATTTGAGTTTGACACCCCTGATCTAGAGGCCATATTATGATTATACTGTAAGAATATTTCAAAGGTTAATATGTAGACCCATCACCCAGTAAATTAGATTTCCCCTCATTGTTTGCCTAAGAGAAAATCCGTTTGTGCTTAATATTCTTACATGAGCAATGTGACAGATATTCAGATTTGCAAAGAGAGATATTTAAAGAGAGAATTGTTTTTGTGTTTATGAGGCAATAAGATAAACTGGAAGAAAACTGGTTGTTTCAGTGACATTGGGACTTAGCATGAATATAAGTAAGAGTAGTGGAGATTAATTAAATTTAAATTTAATTTAATTCTTATATACCGCTAATAACTGTGAGGTTTCTAAGCGGTTTACAAAAATGATGCATTAAAAGATACAATAAATAAAAATAAATAAGATAGGTACTTGGAAATTCCCTAACTGTCCCAAAGGCTCACAATCTAACTAAAGTACCTGAAGAAACAATTTATGAAAAGTAAAGATAAAAATATAAAGACAGAGATAGAGATAGAAATGAATATTCCAACAAGTAATGAATAAATAAGTTAAAGATAGAATTAAAATAATAATTAAAGTAAATAAAAATAGAGATAAAAATAAGTATAGTGTCTCATTTTGAAAGAGCCCACGGAGCTGAGGATGTCCAGAGACATGTTAGCGATCTCGGCTGCGTGGTGGTTCCCGTTGCGCTTGGGCAACCCCGACGCCACCATATAAGCGTCGCCGATGGTCTCCATCTTATAGACATCGTGGGAGCCAATGATGGCATCAAAAAGCTTGTACAGGTCATTGAGAAGGTCGATGACCTCAATGGGTTTGCTCATGGCCGAGATGGTGGTGAAACCCACGATGTCACTGAAACAGATCGACACCTGGTCAAAGTACTCTGGCTCTACCGGGGTTCCCATCTTCAGGGATTCTGCTACTGATCTATGCAGGAGTCAGGACACGCCAGGTGAGACGCCTTCGAGTGCAGACCAAATCGGATTTCTCCATGGTGCGACCCGGGCCGAAAATGCTTCGGATTTCTTTCTGGGGGATGCCGACTCCAGCTGCACCAGCAACCCGTCCCCCTTTGGCGTCGACGAAGCCACGGCCTCTCCCCAGCTCTCTTCCATGCTGGAGACTGCCGTGCCGTCGGTTGCTGTGCTCGAAGGGTGAAGATGGTTGGGCGCTGCTTCCCTTCGGGTGGAGTCTGAGTTGCTGGGATCGCTGGCATTGATATGCCTTCTCCCCTCTCTGCTGTTGCTTCCTGGACGTCCATGGCTGTCTCCGCTGGGTCAACTGTGAGCGTCTTGAATGCCGACCTCCGACTTCGCCCACTGGAGAGGGCTGCCAAGACCGTTGGAAGCAAGCCAAACCGCCGAGAAAGATAATAGGCTTCATGATTAAATAAGATCGATAAGAATTGAAAAACTAGGAGAATATTACAGGAACGTAAATATAGATAATGATGCTAAATTAAGAAAAGAAGAAAAGAAACATAAACAAACAAAAGAAAAAGGCGGGAGACACTATAACAACAACCTAACCTGGCGCCATCTTGGAAAAAAAAAATAATAATAAATTAAGGGATCTGTAAGTCTACCAGAATTCTAGGCATTAAATTATAGGCCTATAGCTCTCGGAGAAAAAAATAGAAAGATTGTAGTTTGACTGGAAGCTGGCTGGAGAAAATAGCAGTTAAGATGTTTGTCTCCTAAATTTAGTCTATGTTTGAGAGTGTGGCATAGTGGTTAGAGCTACAACCTCAAGCACCCTGAGGTTGTGACCCTGAGCAAGTCATCTAATCCTCCACTGCTCTAGGTATATTGATTATGAGCAGATAGGGAAACTGCTTGAAGTACCTGTATATAAACCTGTTTGAATGTGGTTGTAAAAGTACAAAAAGGTGGTATACAAGTCCCAATCCCTTTATTGCCCATACATGTTTTTCTCCCCCATGTGCCCCCCCCCATCAGCTAGTTCAGTACAGTGATTAAGCAACATATGTAGAAATTTCTAGGAGGGTAAACTCTCAAGGATGAAGTCTGAAGAGGGTAGAATAGTTTATTGCAGGCTTGTTCAGCTTAAATTCTTGAGGGCTGCAAACAAACCAGTTTTCTGGATATCCTTAATAAATATGCATATGAGAGATTTCCATGACTACTGTCGCCATTGTTTGCAAATCTCTCTCTTGCATATTCATTAGGGGTATTTCTGTTTGTGGCTCTCAGCGATTGAATTTGGACAAGTCTAGTTTATGGGCTTCATTGGCTGTACTATAGAACAACTTTTCTCCTGGAGGCATATTTATCCAGCCAGCCAGGTTTTCAGGATTGCCACACTGAATGTCCATGAGATATGCACACAATTAAACTCTAATATATGTAAATATCATGCAGATTTTAGTGTGGTAATGAAAACACAATTGGTTAGGCATGCCCTTAGGAGAGGGTTGAGAGAAGCACCAACTTAAATCAGCAAAATATGTGTATGATAATATGCAGGAGATGTAAGCCTTAATGGAAAAGTGGCCCCAATTATTTGATGTATAATTAGTACAGCTGTGAAAAGCTATAAGAAAAATATTGAATATTGACGATGAGGATGGGAAAAGGATAGGGAGTCCTGGAGGAGGGAGATAGCAAAGTGATAGAAATTGTAGGGGGGTGGGGCATCATAGGGCAGGAAGAAGAGGAGGAATCGCAGGACAGGGAGAAGAGGAGAAAGAAAAGGAATTATACAAATAGAAAGGAGAAATAGGAGCAGGGTGCATTCAACCTCATAGGGAGAGTGTGGCGCAGTGGTTAAAGCTACAGCTTCAGCACCCTGGGGTTGTGGGTTCAAATCCACACTGCTCCTTGTGACCCTGGGCAAGTCACTTAATCCCCCATTGCCCCAGGTACATTAGATAGATTGTGAACCCACCGGGACAGACAGGGAAATATGCTTGAGTACCTGAATAATCTCATGTAAACCATTCTGAGCTCTCCTGGGAGTACGGTATAGAAAATTGAATGAATGAATAAATAAATAAATTATATTTCTGCTGATACTGATTCCTTCTATCACACATTCTCACTCACACCCTCCATGGTTTTTTGTTTTGTCATTGTGGATGATTTTTAAAAAAAATAATTGAATATGAATTTTTCTTTTTATTTAACCAGGAAAGAGTTCAGAAGACATTCCCCTATCCTATTGATAAGTGGGCAATAGCAGATGCACAATCTGCCATTGAGAAGCGGAAAAGGAGAAGTCCTCTCCTCCTGCCAGTGGAAAAAATACATCCTTTGTTAAAGGTAGGGATCAAGAAACCATTCTGCTTGCATTTAGTATTTGGAAATGGGGAGAGAGAAGGAAAGTGAGTTTGTATAATTTTGATGCAAAAACAATGCTTCTTTAATGTCTAAGCTGCATCATACTACTACTTAGATTTACCATATTTTCTAAGTCAAAAAAGAGGACACTTGACCTCACCCATGCCCACCTCCTGTCCCACCCATGATGCCCTGCCTTGCCTCCTGTTTGTCTCCCCCTATAATGACCGCCCCCGGCATCCTGCTAGTCTCCCCCCATACTGTTCCTCCCCTCTGCACAGCCTCTCTCTCTCCAGCCTCCCACCTGGGCCAATCTGGGTCTGGCTCTCATGAGTCTTCCCAGTCCTTAGTATCTTCTCCAGCGTTGCAGTTTAAAAACTTTGGGCAACTGATAGCATTAGTAACATGATCCTTCTGCCTTCAGCCTGCTCCTGAAGTCTTCACTCTATGGCAGCCCGCCTTCATGGGAACAAGAGGTGTTGCAGAGTGAAGGCTTCCGGGGCAGGCCGATGTCAGAAGGATCTCGTTGCTAAAACTGCTGGCTGCTTGAAGTTTTTAAATTGCAGCGCATGAGAAGGTACTAGTGACAAGGGAGACTCACGAAAGCCAGACCTGACTCCAGGATGGGGGCTAGACTGGAGAGAGTGAGGATACTGTCAGGATGCCTGCACAGTCTAAAAAGAGGACATGTCAAGGTAAATCTGTCTGGTAACCCTACTACTACTAATAATTTCTATAGCATTGCTAGACGTGTGCAGCGCTGTACATTCAACATGTAAGAGACAACCCTTGCTCGATAGAGCTTGCAATCTAATTAAAATGGACAAACAGGACAAATAGGGGTTAGAGAATTATCATCCTGGTGGGTTGTACTTCCTACCTTTTAGCGGATGGAGGTAGAGAAACCGTCTTTTCCCAGTGGCATCACTGGTATAAAGGGCTGATGCTTTGTGGAAAATGCTAGTACAGTGGACCCTTGGTTTACGAGCATAATTTGTTCCAGAAGCATGCTTGTAAACCAAATTGCTCGCATATCAAAGTGAGTTTCCCCATAGGAATGAATGGAAACTCGCTTGATTCGTTCTCCCCCTAAAGCCACCGGTGCTGCTTCACCTTATCCCCCCACCCTTGAGGCCACCGGCGCTGCTCCACACCCTCCTGAGTACGCATTGCCCACCCGTACTGGCATTGCCTCCCCCTGCTCGCATAGTGCGCCCCCCCCCACGATCCGGCATCCCACACCCACCCAAACACCATCCCTTACCCCAATTTGGCACCAGCACCAACGCACAGGACATGCCGTGCCCGAAGATCCTCCCTCTTGGCTGGGCTGGGCCTTGAGCATCTGCTCATGCTCAAGGCCTTCTGGTTCTCGCTCGCTTTTAAATTCTGGTGGTCCAGCGATGTATTGGCAGGAGCAAGCTTTCTGTGTTCCTGCCCCTCCCTTGCTGGATGGCTGCCTCCTCATTATGTCGGGGCCAGGACTGGGTGCAAGGCAGGGCAATTGAATATAAACTTCCTGGTTATATTTTCCTCCTTTTTTTGGCAGGGGGGGAAGGCTATCTCTGTTTATAATCAGATCAGTTTATATTTGAGTATACAGTATATGGGTAAGAGCCATGGCAACTTCTATTGCACATTTACGCTTCACTTAAATTCAAGACATTTGCAAAGCGGCCACTTGGTCCTCAGTCCACACATTTACTTCTCATTACTGCTTAGATCAACATTCTAGTTGAGATAGTCAGTTTATAGACATATACATATAGACATAGACATATTATAGACACGCATCAGACTGGTTTTGTTGTTGAAAGGCATTCCTCTAATAACTCTAGATTATTGTTTCATATGTTAAATTTATCAAAAAAAATGGATGAACCAGCTTTTACAGTTTCATTGGATGCAGAAAAAGCGTTTGATAGGGTAGAATGGAATTTTATGTATCAAGCTTTAGAGTGGTTTGGTATAGGTTCTGGATTTATACAAATGGTAAAAACATTGTATAGCTTCCCGATTGCAAGATTAAATATTAATAATAGGTTATCTGAAGGTTTTAAATTGCAGAGGGGAGTTAAACAAGGTTGTCCTTTATCTCCTTTGTTATTTGATGTTGTATTAGAACCCTTATTGTTAGCAATACAGCAAGCAAGGGGGATACAGGGTATTCCATATTCTGATATGGAATATAAAATTTCAGCATATGCGGATGATATTTTACTTTATTTGAGAAATCCAGAGTCTACCTTATCTTGTCTATTAGAATTAATTGATATGCTTGGTAAATTTTCAGGTTATAAAATTAACTGGAGTAAGTCGGAAATTATACCTTTAAATGTTCATTGTGTAAAAGGACTATTTGATGATTTTCCGTTCATATGGAAGGAAGAAGGATTTAAATATCTTGGCATTCAAGTTAAAAATACAATTGAAGATACTGTAAAAGAAAATGAAAAATTTGTATTAAAAAGAGTTACGGAGTTGTGTGAGCAATGGAACCCATTACATATTTCTTGGTGGGGGAGAGTTCAAACTATTAAAATGATGATGTTGCCTGTAGTTTGTTACCAAATGAGTATGATACCTATTTATTTTCAGGGGTCCTTTTATAAAAAGCTTAATAGCATTTTAATGAAATTTCTTTGGCTTGGTAAAATACCTAGAATAGCTTTAGTAACTTTGCAAAAATCAATTAAGGAGGGAGGGGTAAATTTTCCAAATTTTTATAGGTACCATCAAGCCTATATTTTACGTCAGGGTATGTATTGGATCCTCCCAGAACTTATAGATAATGCACCGGATTGGTTGTATTTGGAATGGCGCCTTATGTTTCCCCTAAATTTAGTTCATCTTCCAAGTATCAACATGCCTAGAAGATACAGAGAAAATAAGATATTAATGGATACTTGGAAAACGTTGAGGTTTATTAGTAAATTAACACCTATCCCAATAAACAAGTCAACTAATCAGTCTTTATGGATAAACTCCAAGATCAAAATTGGCGGAGCTCAAATCCTTTGGAAGAACTGGATTATTGCAGGCATTCGGTCTCTAAATGATGTTATTTCAGAAGGTAAACTGCTGGAATTTCCACAATTGCAACATAGATTTGGTCTTAGTAAAACACAAAGTTTTAAATGGTTGCAATTGAAGCAGGCCATTCAGGTTGGGTTCCCTGAATGGAAAACATTGAATAATCAATATAGTTTAGAGTTCTTATGTTTCCAAGCAGACTTCCTAGGGCATCAAGCCGCATTATAGTATAAATTAATATCTGGATATTTGAATAAAAAACCAAAAAATGGTCTAAGAGATATTTGGAGCATTGAGATTAACCCTTTCAGGACCAAGGGACATATTTGTCCCATAACTTTAAAATCCTATAAATTTTGATTGGGATAGTCTACAGTTCTAAATTTGATATGTACGGATTCCATATGATACTGCCTTTATGTAAACAAACTGGTTCCGACATTCATTCATTAGCGTTGTTGCCAGATTGACGAGAAGATTCACTTGCCACACTGTCCATAAGCCAGAAGTGTGATTTTTTAAATAAAAATAATGATATTTCACAAAAAAAAATCAATTTTTTGGCATCTGCAAGCCCTTTTTACCATAAAAATGTCGTCAAAACCACAAAAATTGGCCTACGATCCTTATGGTCCTGAAAGGGTTAAGCATCAAATTACCGTATTTTCACGTAGATAACGCGCACCCGTGTAAAACGCGCACACGGGTATAGCACGCGAAAAACACAAATTTATGTACAGAAATTTTTATATACCGCGCATACCTGTATACCGCACATGCTGCCCGACTCTCCTTTCGCCTGCCCCGACTCTCCTCTCCCCCTTGAAGTCCTGTCCCCTCCCTGAAAGCCTGATGCCCCCCCGACGTCTGATTCAACTCCCCCGCAGGACCGCTCGCACCCCCACCCCGAAGGACCGCTCGCACGCATCCGCACCCCCACCCCGAAGGACCACTTGCACGCACTCCCACCCGCACCCCCACCCTGAAGGACCGCTCGCACCCCCACAGCCTCCCGACCCCCCCATCATGTAGAAGCTCCTACCGGTGCCCTGCTGCTTCCTCTTGGCGGTCCCGACTCCCCGACACGATCTGGGCAAGAGGGAGCTCAAGCCCTCTTGCCCCAGCCAACCGCGGCACCCCCGACACGATCGGGGCAAGATGGAGCTCAAGCCCTCTTGCCCCAGCCAACCGCGGCACCCCGACACGATCGGGGCAAGAGGGAGCTCAAGCCCTCTTGCCCCCCCCGACTCCCCGACACGATCGGGGCAAAAGGGAGCCCAAGCCCTCTTGCCCCGCCGACTCCCCAACTCCCCGACAACTTCGGGCCAGGAGGGAGCCCAAGACCTCCTGGCCCTGGCGACCCCCCCCCCCCCGCTAGTTGTTCGGGCCAGGAGGGAGCCCAAACCCTCCTGGCCACGGCGACCTCCTACCCCCACCCCGCACTACATTACGGGCAGGAGGGATCCCAGGCCCTCCTGCCCTTGACGCAAACCCCCCTGGGTGATGGGGGGGGGGGGGTCGGGAGGCTGTGGGGGTGCGAGCGGTCCTTCAGGGTGGGGGTGCGGGTGCGGGTGGGAGTGCGTGCCAGTGGTCCGTGGGGGTGGGGGTGCGTGCGAGCGGTCCTTCGGGGTGGGGGTGCGAGCGGTCCTGCGGGGGGGTGAATCGGACGTCGGGGGGGGGGGGGGAACTATGTAAAAAAAATTTTGTACAACGCGCTCACGCGTATAACGTGCAAGGGTATGTGCGGTACGTAAAAACCACGTATAACGCGCGCGTTATATGCGAGAAAATACGGTACTGCATCTCATTGGCCACTAATTTGGTCTTGGAGAATGAGATGTACAGTGTCAGCATCTATGAGACAAACTTGGTTCTTTTTATTACATAGAGCATTTTGGACCCCTACACGTTTGCAAAAATTAGATAGTTCTAAGTCCAATAAATGCTGGCTCTGGAACCTGGGACATTGGATCATTTACTATATCATTGTCCCTACATTAAAAGTTTTTGGAATGCAATTTGGCCACAAATTAATAAATTGATGGAAAATCATGTAGCAATATCATATGATACAGTGTTGTTTGGAATGATGAATAGGAAAAAAAGTCAAATTTCACCAGAAAATAACAAGCTCTTATTAGTCATGACAGGGGTTGCTATTCAACATATAACCAATAACTGGAAGAATCATAGAAACCTTAATTATACATTTTGGTGGAATACAATTTGTTATATATTCAAAATGGAAAGAGCAATAGCAATACAAAGAGGGACATATCCTAAATTTATAAAAATATGGGGGCCATTGACAAAATATTGTAGTGAATGAATAGTAGGATTTCTCTTCTTCTTTTCTTCTTTTCGTTGTCTTCTTTATGGCACATATGGAGGGGGGGGTAGTGAAAATAATTTTATATAACATGTTAAAATATGGTATACAATATGTATAAGATGATTGGAAAGTACTTGAAAGGTGGGGGGTGGGGGAGGGGATAAAAATATGTTTAGAATATTATGTAATAGATATAAAAGTGATATTGTGTATTCTTTAGTTGTAATTCAATATTTTGTACACTTCATGTAAAATATGAAAATGAATAAAGAATTTAAAAAAAAAAAGAGATAGTCAGTTTGGTTAGGCAATTTTTAATGAGTTTGCTGTTATGTTTCCAGGAGATCCTTGGCTATAAGATAGACTATCATGTGTCACTTTACATTGTGGCTGTTCTGGAGTACATCTCTGCTGACATTTTGAAGCTAGCTGGTAACTACGTGTTCAACATTCGACACTATGAAATATCCCAGCAGGATATTAAAGTGTCCATGTGTGCAGATAAGGTAAGACTCCATTCATGGTTGCTGTTAAGTTTAAATCACTATTGATATTTTCTTTCTTGCTGTGAAATCTATTGTATTACTACTCTTGTCAGCAAGTTTCTCTTGCCCTCTTACTACTAGTAGAAGATGAAAAGAATAGAATAGAGAAGTCCTTTGTTTTAAAGTTACCATATTGATCTCCAAGTTGGGTGCTCTGCTTCTTGGGTCGGTTGGGGGGAATTGTAGTCATTGGTTTTAAAAGGGTGACATCTAGTGGCTAGATTCCTGATTCTCTGCCCAGGCAGTCACCACAGTAACCAGATCAGGTATGTTGTGGTGGGTGAAGGATAGAGGTGGGTGTAAAATGGGGGAACATCTCCAGATAGTTTTAAAGATATTTCAAAAAGCCCTTAAAGCTTATTTATTTGAAAGATAAGTAATAGGTGCTAGCTGATAAGGATTTTATATGTAGATTTTAATATTAGATGTGCAGTTTCCTTTGTAATTCCTGGTTATGACCATCTCTCTTTAGTTGCTGTAAATCACATTGAACTCCTGTTTGGGGTACATTAGTGATTCATAAGAACTCATGTAATTGTAATTGAAGAGGTATAGCACCTTATCCTAGTTCTAATTTCAGAAGGAAACTACTAAGTCAATAAATAATAATAAAAAAGTCCAAACAACTATGCCAGCCCTTGACGGCGTCTAGTTCTTTCTTGCTTGATTTCTTTTAAGTGAAATTTATTCCCCTATTTTACAAAGCCGCACTAGCGTTTTTAGCGCAGGCTGCCACAGCTCTGACGCTCTCAGAATTCCTATGAGTGTCCAAGCTGTTACCGCACTGGCCGGCGTTAAAAACGCTAGCGTGGCTTTGTAAAGGAGGGGGTATATCTTGTATATCTTTAACATTTAGCCGCGTTTTAAAGGTAGCCTATGTGTTGAATCATCAGAACACTGAATGACAAAACTAAGCTGATAAGTTGTTTGTTGTTTTTTTTTATGGGGAAGGGGTGTTGTGGCTAGAAGTGGTAGTTGCTTAGATCAATGCAGAGGGTCCACTCTGTTGGTAAAATGCAGAGCTTTAGGACACATGGCACCAGCTGGATCCTTAGCTTTGTTACTGCCCTGGGTGCCATTGTGTCTAGCCCTAATCCTAGCTGCTCTTATTTCATTCTGTGGTGATCTAAGGTAATGTTTCCTAACTGTTTCAAGTCAACTGAGTACCCCCGAGCTCTGAGTGGCAAAGATTTTGAAATGGATATTTTTTTAACGTTAAATAATTAACTTACTAGGCAACATACATAACAAATAAGGGTTTCAAGTTTATTTAAAATTTGATTGATCGCCTAATCATATATTCAAGGTGTCGCACAATTCTAAAAACCGTTTATAATAATATACAGGGGAAGAAAAGTTCATATAGCAAATACATGACTTTCAAGACAGACAGGACCAATACGGGAAGTGGGATAGGAAATACATATAATTGGAGGCAAATGAGACAATCAAGGAAAATTACAAAAGGAGGGATTTTTGGTTTGGTTTTGTTTTTACGATGTCTAGCAGTCAAAAGCATCTTTAAAAACAAAGCATTTCAACTGACTCTTAAATCTGTCAATATTTCTTTCTTCCCTTAAGTAGATTGGCAAAGAATTCCACAATTGGGGGGCTACGACTGAAAAAATGTATTGTCTTCGTGTGTTAATAGTTTTAAGTGATGGAACGGTTAGCAAATGTTGGTCATTAGACCAAAGTATTTCTAGTGGTAGGCGTAGTAAATTAGAATCCTGTCGATGAAAGCTGAAGACTTATTAGAGCTGAGCCCTTAAGTGTTAACAGACATATTTTGTAAATTATTCTATGCGATACTGGGAGCCATTATGAATTTTTTGAGAAGTGGTGAAACATGGTCAACTTTTTTGCAATTCATGATGATTTTAATAGAAGCATTTTGAATTAGCTGTAAATGCCTGATCTCTTTTTGAGCAAATACCTTAAATAAGATGATTACAGGTAATTGATTTTAGAAATGATTCAATGAATGGAATTAATATGTTTAAGGATTTTGGTTCTAACCATTTTGAAATTGAACGAATTTGCCGTAACAAAAAAAATGTTGCTTTAACTATACTGCTGATATGATCGTGGTAAGACAGTCTCTGATCAAATATGACCCCTAAAATTTTGATAGTGACTGCCTGAATAGTAGCACCTGTAAGGGTAATGGGGTAGTCCTTCTTTCCACAGAAAAAGCATCACATTTGATTTGGTAATGTTGAGAGTAGCAAACCATTGATGTATTTGCTCAAGTTTCTTGATAATTGATACAGTTTCTGAAAGATTCTCAATATTGTTGAATGACGTTTGCATATGCAAACACATTAAAGGCAAAGGGACATTGGCAAAGGGTCATTGGAGGCACAAGGAAAATATTAAACAGGAGTGGCGAAAGGATAGACCCTTGAGGAATTCCATAGTTTAAGAAATTTTCCTTGAAATTGCATTATTAATGAAACAGTGGCAGATCTGTTTTCAAAGTAGGAGCAAAACCATGCAAGAACGTGTTTAGTGATACCAATAGCTTCAAGGCATCCGAGCAGGAGGTCATGATCCACAATATCAAATGCAGAGGAAAGATCAAGAGAAATTAAAAGCACAGACTTGTGATGAACCAGATGGTAATGTATAATGGTAGACATGCCTGTTAGTGAATGTTCTCTGGAGTGATATTTGACTTTTCTATAAATTCTGAGATTTGAGTGAATACGACCTTTTCTGTTAGCTTTGCTAAAAATGGAATATTGGCAATGGGTCTATAATTAATTTTTTCGCTTGGACTAATTTTGTAATTTTTAATAATCGGCCGAATAATTGCTTCTTTCCAAGGAGTAGGCAGAATACTTGTAAACTTTCCTTGACTAACGGCCTCTTTTACAAAGCTGCGCTAGCGGCCCCGAAGCCCATATTGATTTAAAGGGCTTCGGGGTTGCCATGTGGCAGCCACTAGTGCGGCTTTGTAAAAGAGGCCATAAGGACCAAAAACAGAGAATAAATGCTTAAGAATCAAAGGTGGAATTGACTCTACTTGAGATCCTTTAGTGTTAATATTTTGAATGTGGCGTTCAATCTCTTTAAGACTAGGGAAATTGAATCACATGCATCTTGCTAAAAGAGGAATTGAGTCTTCAAGCTGTATATCCAGAATTGATGATTTGACGTGGGTCAAAGTTTTTCTGATGTTTTCCACTTTCTCTATGAAGTAGGATGCAAGCTCTTGAGCTGTAGGCAAATTGACATTTGGATTTGTTTGTTTTTGAGACAGACAGTTTATTGATTTCAATATTGAGTAGAGAGCTGAAGAATTTTTAGCTTTATCTATTTGGGCATAATAGTATTTCGTTTTTGGGAGATTAATTTTTAATTTGTAGAAAATTGACTGTTCCTTGAATTTATCTAATTAAGCCAGAGTTTTTTTTCTTTCTCCATCTACATTCTAATGGCCCTTAATTGTTTTTTTTAATATTGGCTAGTTATACCGTAACCAAGGATTAGAGATTTTTCCGAGGCGAGATTACTCTAGTCTCGATTGGGGCTACTTTATTCATAAAGGCATTTGTTGCGACTTTCCATTGGTCTACTTGATTGTTTAGAGTAGAAGGATTAGTAGAAGGATTAGGAACTAAAAATCAAGGACAAAATTTGATGATATTGTTTCGCAAGTAAGTTTTACTCAGGTCACGGTATTTGATAGTTTGGGGCATAGTGTTGAGGTTGGCATGCATAATTGTGTGATTCACTGAAATAAGATGATGATCAGACCAAGGGATGGGCCAGTTAGGACACAAAGAGTAATTAGAAGAAGCAGAGTTGGGAGTTAGAATCATGTCTATTGTATGTCCCCACTCGGTGTGTTGGGTCAGTCACTAAGGGCAGTAGATCAAGATTATTAATATGGGTAAGCATTTCCAAAGTTGATGGTATTGTCACGATCATTAAAATGAATATTAAAATCTCCAAGAATCAAAGGGTGCGATGTAGAAGAACTGTATTCAAAGAGAAGAAATTGTAAGTTAGTAAGTTCATTGTGATTGACTGGAGGGGGTAAGTAAAGTAAGAGAGCATCTATTTTAGGTGTTGAGTTAATTTTAAATTGAAGGAATTCAATGGTAGAATTAGGTGGTGAGTATTCAATGTCAATAGACACAGAGTCACGCGAGATAACTGCAAGCTCTCCTCAACGTTTTTGTATCTGATGGTTGTAAAGAAAAGAGAAACCTGGTGGACATGCATAGGAAAGATAAGCTTCTTCCCCGTCGGAGAGCCATGTTTCAGTTAGGCATAGAAATTCGAAGGAGTGCTGTGTTAGTGTCCCTGATTAAATGATATTTGGACTTAATAGAACGTGTGTTAAGTAGACTAATTTTAAGTTTTTTTAGATCTGGCTCCCAGGAAGCGGGTAGTATGCCTGAGGATGAAGGTATTCTATGAATTAATGAGGATGAATTTACTGAGAGAGGGATTTCTTGTAAATTTGTGGGTCAAGGGGTAGATGTTCTGGTATTTTTGCAGGGTTGGTGACCCCAATGAACCGGAATAAAGGAGAGTTTGAGCAAACATATTAACAGGAAAAGTATGAGTAAAAATTGTGGCCAGTAAACTAATTAGCATAAATAAAAAGAACCTATAAGAGGGTTTGACGAATGAAGTCCCCAAAGATTGCGCAACATACAAACATATAAAGATCACTGCAATTAGTCAAAACACATTTGGCAACTGACCAAAACACAGTTGGCATGATCTGATATATTTCAGTCTCATTTAAACTGTGGTGCCCCTTGACAGGTGGTGTGTTTATTTTTACAAACAGAGTGAAAATGAACAGTGAGAATTAGGGCTCCTTTTTACTAAGCTGTTTTTAGCGCGCGCTGCCCCCTGCGCTATGCAGAAAAACTACGCCAGCTTGGGCAAGTTCTTCACTTTTGCGAAGTACAGTACAGTCAAACCTCGGTTTACGAGTTTTGCAAGACAAGCAAAACACTCCAGCAAATTGTAATTCGCAAAACGAGCATTGCCTTGCAGTACGAGCACATAAATTTGATTCTAACCTTAATTGGTAATGTGGATTTCCTACCTGCTATGCTCCGAATCTGTCCTGATGAGGGTGATTGACTTTGAGGCCCTTCAGCTTTTCCCTCATTGGCAGCTGTGGGGCTCCGAGATCAGTTTGGTGTCTCTGCTTATTGATGGGGCTGTGGTATGCCTTAGGAGTCTGGTTGTGAGTTGGGGACCTGGAGTGGATGCCGGAGCTGTGATTCGCCAGTGGTGGGTTTCACCTTGATGGATCTTCTGTGGCCCACTTTCTCTCCTTGGCCTGCTGCCTTCGGTCATTCCGCCCTCCTGCCTTCTGTCTCAGACTGCTTCCTTTGGCTTCTTTGGGACTTTTGCTTCAATGAACCGATGGCCAGCCTTTTCCCTTCTGACCCTGCTGTTTTCGGTTGCTCCTGGAGCTGGGCAACGGCACCTTCCCCTGCTTGCAAAGGTAGTCCTGTTGTGGTGGCCAAGCTACCTTAATAACTGATTTCAACTCGCTCCCCGTTTATTTTTCTTTTCGTCTTTCTTTTATTTATTTTTGTTCTTATTTAATATTTATTTCCATAACTACAGTTGTATTAAAGGCCTGCACTAAAATGTAATTAATTTGACAGTTAATGAGAAGATTTCACATGAATTGTTCGAGTTTCCATTATTTTCCTATGGGGAAATTTGATATATAAGTGCTTTGGATTACAAGCATGCTTCTGGAATGAATTATGCTCTTAAACCAAGGTACCACTGTACTTTTGTTTTATCTTTTTACAATTAGATTCCAATAAATAGACACTTTTCTCACACATGTCACCGGCCCTCAGCCTGTCTGCTTTTTCTTGCTCTCGCTCTCGGGCTCCTTTTAGCAAGCCGCGCTTGCGGTTTAATGCGCGCTAAACTGCCGGCCGCGCTAGCCGCTACCGCCTCCTCTTGAGCAGGCGGTAGTTTTTGGCCAGCGCAGGGGTTAACGCGTGATGAAATGTCGCGCGCATTAACCCTGCTAGCGCAGCTTGATAAAAGGAGCCTGAGAATGAGAGCAAGAAAAAGCAGATAGGCTGAGGGCAGGTGACATGTGTGAGAAAAGTGTCTATTTATTGGAATCCTAATTATAAAAAGGAGCCCCTTGTCTAAAGTCCTGTTTGATGTTATGACAATCTAAAACTCTATTAACATCTTGCTATCACTGAATAAGGCCAATATATAATTCTTCCATGAAAAACTCCATTGGAATATCTTATCTGCTGTCATTCAAACTCTGGAAAAAGGTATTAAAACTTGGGCTTCAGTAGGTTTCTTCATTGTCCTTCTCTTTTACTTTGTTTTATTTCAGTACTCTACTTTTTCAGCAAAGTCACTGTAGGCGTAGTATTAGCCTTTAAGAGTCTCTGTTAGATTTTTATATAAAAAGTGTTGTCTAGATTAGTATTTTTAGGTTACATTTCAGAATATAAGATCATGGTTAGGGCACTAGAGAGCAGTTGAGGAAAGTCTATGTTTTAGTATTTCCCGCTCACCCTCCCCAGCTCCCATCTATCCCTGGCCTGATCTCTGATTTATAGGCTCTTGAACCAATTAGAAAGCTAAAATAGTAATTAGCTAATCTCCTATTAGCTATTAAAAAATAGACTTAAGAAATCCTTTGAGGGTAACTTACCAATTACAGCATTACAAAATAATAATAAAATATAAACATTATCTTAGCCAAACATAAAACTAGCAATCTTATGTGACCTTAGTGTACATGTTCCAACTCCCATAGCAACTTAATAAAGAAATCATTAATATTAAAATGCAGGCAGAAGTGGGGAGGGCACGTTGATGCCGGGGAGAGTGATCGGACGTGCCTCTGAGTAGCTCCGGGCCGCGCGCACATATCTCGCTACATTTCGCAGCTTTACCCTGGCCGTCGGTCCCGTTTTAAAGAGGCATCGGTTGTCCCTCGAGTGGCCGTGTTATTCTTATCCCTTTTCCTTGCAGCGGGACGTGTTGATGGGCCGCTAAACCCGCACGAACCGCTAGGGACAAACAGAGGGGAACGGACGCCAAAATGGCGGACGGCCATGAGGCGCCGGTTTTTACCCTGGAGGCCATAGCGGCGATTCAGGAGCTGACCCGATCCCTCACGCTGGTCATGGAAGACAAGTTGGCCCACCATCCATACCTTCATGGAGGGCATAAAGGAAAGCCTTGATTCCCAGGCCGGGCGGCTGCAGAGGGCTGAGGACCGCATTGCTCAGCAGGAGGACACAGTGGCTAACCATGAGGAAAGGCTGCGCACGCTGGAATCTACAAACAAGACTTTATTGGAATGCCTCGAAGATCAGGAGAACAGAGGCCGACGTAATAATCGCCGGTTTGTGGGGGTCCCTAACTACCATTCGCGATGTGGATCTGCGATGCTGGCTGGAGGAATGGCTGCCTAAGGTTGTTGGCCTGCCTGATAAACCGGCGCCGTTCCTTTATTGAGCGCGCCCATAGACTGGGATTACGGCGGGAGTGGATGACACCAGGCCCCGACCGGTCATTGCAAGGTTCCACAATTACGCTGTGAAGGAGAGGGTGCTTGCTGCCTATCGACGTGACAAAAATATGAACTTACAATTTGAGGGGCACAAGATTCTTTTCTTCCAAGATTTCTCCCCTCAGGTCTCGTCTAGACGTCGGGCCATGGCGCCTTACTGCAGCGAGCTCTTCAAGCGCAACATCCGCTTTTGCCCTCTTGTACCCGACTAGGGCCCGAGTATCTTACAATAACACCACTACTTTTTATGATACTCCGGAGGCGTTGGAGGGCTTCATCAAATCCCTTCCTGCGATTGCACGCAGGGACCGGGGGGTCTCTTGATCTGTAGGGGACTCCTTCTTCCACCGGTCCCCGGACCGACCCCCATATGCCTTGTTTTCTTGTTACATTTTGGGCAAGCAGTCTGACAGGGGGCTGCTGATGTTGATGCTGTTATGAAGATCCTTCACTCTGCTATGGTGTGCCAGGGGTGACTCTCTTGAATGTCCTGTGCTGGGTGGCGATACGCTGAAGCTGCCAGTTTCTGCCTGTTCCCGGCATAAGGTGGTCTTGTAGCGGAGCCTGGGCATCTGTGTCCTATCGGGGACCACCTCCTGTGCAATGCTCGGCCCTTTTCCTAATGCTCGGGCGAGGCTGCCTGATACATTGGCTCCCTGTTTTCCAGTTTTGATTGCACCTGTGGTGCACATGCTTCAGCTGACCCTACCCAGTGGTATCTGTGAACCATGTTTGCCTTATGGAACTTATCAGTTACAGTTACTTTCTTTTGATTAGCATGTTCTTTCCTTCTGCAAGATTCTTTTTTTTGGGGGGCTTGAGCGCCTGATACCTCGCTCCCCATCTGACCTTTATATTTATATTTATTTTTACTCTTATTTTATTACTGTTAACATATGGGTCTGGGCCATCTTATTTATGAAGGGGTCTTGGACGTGATGGAATAGCCCATATCACGCATTGCCGCAGACCGGGGCTACCTGTTGGTTTTGACTTAAAAGTTGGGGATTAGCGAGGATTTTCCTCTGCTGTGATGTCTATTGGGTGGGCTGGGAGGGGAGGGCGAATGAGTGTTTGGGTGCATGTTGGACTGGATGGTGTTTGTATGGGTTTGTTTGCTTGATTTTCTCTGGTGGATATCTGTATGGTGATTGCCTGGGATGTAGATGGGTGTTTGGTTCGGGTAAAGCATGAGGGATATGTCTGAGGGGGTGTTTGGCATGCTTGTATGAATCCTTCAATGCTGAGTCACAGTTACGGTATGTGCAGGTTACTTAGATAATCTCTCGGTGAGTGGACGGCACAGGCTTGGCACGGCCTCTACCGCTCCTCTTTTGGTTATTATGTGTATGCTTCATATGTATCTGTCGGTTCAATGGTACATTTGCATGTTAAATCCTTAAATGTAGATGGGATACATTCACCCATTAAGCGTACCAAAATATTAGCATACCCTTAAGCGTGAAACACACAGACATAGCATTCCTACAGGAGACCCATCTGAGCTCTGGGGATACATGGGAAACTGCGTAGGGGACTGGGTGGGACAGGTACACTCTGCATCATTTACCTCTCGGAAATGCGGCGGTGGCAATTCTCATAAGTAAGAATTTCCCTTCCACCTGCATAGCCAAATGATGACCCCAATGGGAGGTTTCTTATCCTCGTGGGCGAACTATGGGGCAAACATTTACTTCTGTGCAATATCTACGCACCTAATACGTATTATCCCAGGACAAGCAGGCAGGTATTCTCACTAGTGGGTGATGTCATCCGACAGAGCCCCGACACGGACATCTTGAAAGCATGTCTTGCTTGAAGAAACTTAGAAGTTTCGAGATGCCCGCACCGCGCATGCGCCAGTGCCTTCCCGCCCGATGTACCGGGCGTGTCTCCTCAGTTCTTTTCTTTCCGCGGAGCTGAGAAGTTTGTACTTCATTCTGCACTGACTGAAATTCAGTTTTTTGCCTTCTTTAACCCGCGTTTCTGTTTATTTCTTTGACTTTATTTCAATTTTACTTTATTTAAAAAAAAAAAAAAAAAAAAAACTTAAAAAATTATTTCTTTCCGGCGGTTCGGCCGGGGCCGGCCTCGTGGCTGCGGCCTAGCGGCTTCGACCTTGCAACGTCGATTTTCCGGCCTATGTCCCGACCAATCACCCGGTTTTAAAAAGTGCAGCAAGTGCCAGCGTGCGATTTCGCTGACGGACCCACACCGACGCTGCCTTCAGTGTCTTGGTCCGGAACACATTCCGAAATCGTGCCGGCCTTGTTCCACGCTCACTGCGCGCTCGTTTAAGCGGCGCTGCTTGCTCTGGGAGTCGATGTTCAAGATGGAGACTGCCAAGGACAATCTCTGCTACTGCGGCTGTTGAGGTTTCGCCGGTCAGTTTGAAACCTGCATCGACGACTCCTGCATCGAGCATCGTGAAGCCTGCATCGTTCGCACCGGCTTCAGCATCGAGTTCAGCATCGGCGCCTGCCTCCGTCTCCTCGGTTCAGGTACCCGCCTTCCACTGTCCCTCCTGTGGTCATCAAAGTGCCATAAAGCTACCAAGCAGAAGCACTTGGCCACGAAGGAACGCGAAGACCTTGCAGGAGGACCCCCTTTCGGTGCGGATCCCTCCATATCGGCTTCGCTTCGTTCCCTGCTCGAAGCTCAGTTTGTCGAGCTTATGCGCACTATGGGACCCCGGCTTATCGCCAACATTCACGGTGAGCTTCCCACCCAGGGTTTCAGAGGGCGGTCCGCCCCCTCACCCCTCCTCCTCGTCGTTCGATCTCTCTGCTCGACGAGGGGGATCGGCGGAGGGCGGCGGAATCCTCCAGGAGGGCTTCCCTTCCTGAAAAGCCACCTTTGGAGCCCATCACACCTCCACGCCACCAGGGTGCTAGGGCAGCTCCTGATAATCGTAGTCCTGGGCATACTGCATCGCAGGAGGAGTTCTTCCGCACTCCATACCAGACCTGGGTGGCGCTGCGTGAATCCGCATCTCTGCCACCTCTACGATCCACTGCATCGAGCCCTATCCATTCCTTTGAGGCTTCAAAGGACCAATCGATGCATAGAAGATCTCGTTCTCCGTCCCGTCACCGGGAGGGGCATCGATCTCGGCACTCTTCTCGACACTCCTCACGTCATTCGGAGGTGTCTCCGCAGAAGAAGATGCAGCGTTTGGGATACTCCTCGTCGGATGTGTCCCAGCCGGAGGGGCCGGAGTATGAGGAACCATCTACCTCCTATTCTCCCTGCCGTTCCCAGCTCTCCCTGGACCCGGAGGCTTCCACGTCTTCTAGCCCGTCTCGTCGGCCGGCCTTGGTAGACCAACTGTCTTTCTCATCCTTTCTTCGACAGATGGCGGATGACTTGGATGTGACTTTGGACACTGGGTCCAAATATTCTAAAGAGTATTTGGACACCATGCATTTGCCTCACCCTCCAGCGGAGACACTTCGGCTTCCTCTACACAAGCTGCTGGACCAGACTTTCATGCGCTGTTTTGAGACACCGTATTCCTTACCTGCAGTTCCCAGTAAACTGGATGCTCGATACCACATCGTTCACCACAAGGGGTTTGAGGGAGCTCAACTTTCTCATCAGTCCCTTCTAGTCGAGTCCTCTCTCAAACGTTCTCATCCTTCCCAAGTCTATGCTTCCGTTCCTCCGGGCAGAGAAGGGAGAACGATGGATAAGTTTGGTAGACGTATCTATCAGAACTCGATGATGGCGACTCGAGTGCTCAACTACAACTTTTTCTTCTCTTCATACTTGGATTTTTTCTTGCCGGTGCTCCGCAAGTTCACTCCTTTCATCGATGCTCAGGCTCGTTTCCAGTTTGAAGAGGTGGTGGCGACCCTGTCCCACTTACGCCTTCAACTGATGCAATCCTCCTACGATGCCTTTGAGCTCTCGGCTCGAGCGGCGGCATGTTCGGTTGCCATGCGTCGTCTGGCATGGCTTCGAACCATCGATATGGATCCGAACCTTCAAGACAGACTTGCAAATGTACCTTGTGCAGGAGCGGATCTATTTGATGAGTCCATCGAAACTGTTACTAAAAAGCTGTCGGACCATGAAAAGTCTTTTCAGTCTATTCTACGTCCTAAACCGAAGCCTCAGCAGTCTCGTCCATCCAGACCGCCTCAAATTTACCAGCGGCGTTATCAACCGAGGCAGACTCCTCCTGCGAGACAGCCTGCGAAGAGACAGCCTCCGCAAAAGACTCAGCAGAAGCCTCAGATGCCGGCTGCACCCAAGGCTACTCAGCCTTTTTGACTCTCTTCCAGGGAGCATAACCGACGTTCTGTCTTCCACTGTTTTTCCCATAGGGGGTCATCTCCATCATTTTTGTCATCGATGGGAGGCGATCACCACAGACCTTTGGGTCCTTACCATCGTAAGAGAGGGATACTCTCTTCATTTCCAATGGGTCCCCCCGGACCACCCTCCAAGAGAGTATCCTTACAAACTTAACGCAGACCGCTCTTCTTCTCCAGGAGGCCCAAGCTTTGCTTCGGCTTCGGGCCGTCGAGCCGGTCCCGTTAGATCAGCAAAACCAAGGGTTTTACTCCAGGTATTTCCTAGTTCCGAAGAAGACGGGCGATCTGCGGCCCATTTTGGACCTTCGAGTCCCTCAACAAGTTTTGGTCAAGGAGCGGTTCCGTATGCTGACCCTTGCCTCTCTCTATCCCCTCCTCGAGCAGAACGATTGGTTATGCTCTCTGGACCTCAAGGAGGCCTACACTCACATCCCGATTCATCCGGCCTCCCGCAAGTTCCTCAGATTTCGGGTGGGACATCTACATCTGCAGTATCGAGTGCTTCCATTTGGCCTTTCCTCTTCGCCCAGAGTCTTCACGAAGTGTCTGGTGGTGGTGGCCGCGGCACTCCGGAACATGGGTCTTCAGGTGTTTCCATACCTCGACGACTGGCTCATCAAGGCCCCGTCGGCCCCAGAGGTCATTTAGGCGACCTTGACCACGATTTGTTTTCTGCAGAACTTGGGCTTCGAGATCAACTTTCCCAAGTCACATCTTCAGCCCACCCAGACTCTCCCCTTCATCGGGGCGGTCCTGGATACCATCCAACTTCGAGCGTTCCTTCCTCCTCAGCGCATGGATGCTCTTCTTCTACTCTGCCAGTCGGTGTCTTCTCGCCCGTCCATCTCAGCGAGACACATGATGGTCCTCTTGGGTCACATGGCATCCACAGTTCATGTGACGCCTTTTGCCAGACTACATCTCAGAATCCCTCAATGGACCTTGGCATCTCAGTGGACTCAGGTGTCCGACCCATTGTCCCGCCACATTGTAGTCACTCCTGCTCTACGGCAGTCTCTTCTTTGGTGGATGACCTCTTCGAATCTATCCAGAGGTTTGCTGTTTCACTCTCCTCCCCACCAGAAGGTTCTCACGACCGATTCATCGAACTATGCATGGGGAGCTCATCTGGATGGTCTTCGCACTCAGGGGTTCTGGACCAGTGCGGAACGACTCCATCAAATCAATCTTCTGGAGCTCAGAGCCATCTTCAATGCTCTTCAGGCTTTTCAACATCTGCTTCACAACATGGTAGTCCTCATTCGCACCGACAATCAGGTCGCCATGTATTATGTAAACAAGCAAGGGGGCACGGGCTCGGCCTCTCTTTGCCAGGAAGCTCTTCGAGTCTGGGATTGGGCGGTCCGACACAACACCTTCCTCAGGGCTGTCTACATTCAGGGGAAGGACAATGTCTTGGCAGACAAATTGAGCCGTCTTCTCCAACCTCACGAATGGACGCTCAATTCCAAACCCCTTCATCGGGTATTTGCACAATGGGGGACACCTCAGATAGATTTCTTTGCAGCCCCCCACAACTTCAAGCTGCCTCAGTTTTGCTCCAGGATCTACACTCCTCTCCGTCTCGAGGCAGACGCTTTTCTGCTGGATTGGGAGAATCGCTTCCTATATGCGTTTCCTCCTTTTCCTCTCATTCAGAAGACTCTGGTCAAGTTGAGATCAGACCATGCCACCATGATTCTAATTGCTCCTCGATGGCCCAGACAACCTTGGTTCTCCCTTCTACTTCAACTCAGCAGCAGGGAGCCCATACTTCTTCCAGTGTTTCCTTCACTTCTCACTCAACATCAAGGTTCACTACTTCATCCCAATCTGCAGTCCCTCCACCTGACAGCTTGGTTCCTTTCAACATAACTCCTCACCAGTTTTCTCAAGCAGTGAGGGAGGTTTTGGAGGCTTCCAGGAAGCCTGCTACTCGACAATGCTACTCCCAAAAATGGACTAGATTCTCCTCCTGGTGTATTTCCAATGCCACGGAACCTCAGCGAGCTTCCCTTTCTTCTGTATTGGACTACCTTTTACACCTATCTCAGTCTGGTCTCAAGTCTACCTCTATACGAGTCCACCTGAGTGCTATTGCGGCTTTCCATCAGCCTCTACAGGGGAAACCTTTGTCTGCTCATCCTGTGGTTTCCAGATTTATGAAAGGTCTTTTTCATGTCAACCCTCCTATCAAACCTCCTCCTGTGGTTTGGGATCTCAATGTTGTCCTGTCTCATCTCATGAAGCCTCCGTTTGAACCTCTCACCAAGGCTCCACTTAAGTATCTCACCTGGAAGGTGGTTTTTCTGGTGGCCCTCATGTCTGCTCGCCGCGTCAGTGAGCTTCAGGCCCTAGTGGCGGATCCACCGTTCACTGTATTCCATCATGACAAGGTGGTTCTTCGTACTCATCCGAAATTCCTGCCTAAAGTGGTCTCTGAATTTCACATCAACCAATCCATCGTGCTTCCAGTGTTCTTTCCAAAGCCTCATTCTCATCCTGGGGAAGCTGTTTTGCACACTCTGGACTGTAAACGTGCTTTAGCTTTCTACTTGGATCGCACAAAGCCTCACAGAACTGCTCCTCAACTTTTCGTCTCCTTTGATCCAAACAAGTTGGGACGACCTGTATCGAAGCGCACCATCTCTAACTGGATGGCGGCTTGTATCTCTTCCTGCTATGCCCAGGCTGGATTATCCCTTCCCTGTAAGGTCACAGCCCATAAGGTCAGAGCAATGGCAGCCTCTGTAGCCTTCCTCAGATCGACACCGATTGAGGAGATTTGTAAGGCTGCCACTTGGTCCTCGGTTCATACATTCACCTCTCATTATTGTCTGGACACTTTTTCCAGACGGGATGGACAGTTTGGCCAAACAGTGTTACAAAATTTATTCTCTTGAAATTGCCAACTCTCCCACCATCCCATTGGGGTTAGCTTGGAGGTCACCCACTAGTGAGAATACCTGCCTGCTTGTCCTGGGATAAAGCAATGTTACTTACCGTAACAGTTGTTATCCAGGGACAGCAGGCAGCTATTCTCACGTCCCACCCACCTCCCCTGGGTTGGCTTCTCAGGCTAGCTACCTGAACTGAGGAGACACGCCCGGTACATCGGGCGGGAAGGCACTGGCGCATGCGCGGTGCGGGCATCTCGAAACTTCTAAGTTTCTTCAAGCAAGACATGCTTTCAAGATGTCCGTGTCGGGGCTCTGTCGGATGACATCATCCACTAGTGAGAATAGCTGCCTGCTGTCCCTGGATAACAACTGTTATGGTAAGTAACATTGCTTTCTCAGGCCTTCTTTTCGTCTGTGGTGGGTCACTTAGCACCTCTCATGCCTCAACCGATCATAATGGGAGGCGACTTCAATTTTGTTGCACATCCCCAATGGGATCGTAGACCGGCTAAGCCGGTACCAAAGGGACACTTCGCTAGAGGGGTACACTTTCTCATTAAAGAGCTGGACTTGCTGGATTCTTGGCGCACTCTGCACCCTTCTGAACTTGATTTCTCTTTCTATTCTCACCCCCATCTGTCCCACTCGCGCATTGACTACTTTCTCATCTCAGCCTCTCTCTTCCCGCACCTATCGGCGGCGAGTCTCTCCCCACCTTTAGTATCCGACCATGCTCTCTTAAGCCTTGACTTACAATTCGGATCACAGACCGAGAGTCGTATTTGGCGGATGTCCCCATTCCTTTACAGAGATGCGGAATTTCACGAGTTTTTCCAAAAGAAATGGGAGGAGTTCCATAACACTAATTCAGTAACAGATGTAGGCCCCGTTGTCTATTGAGAGGCGGCTAAAGCGGTTATGCGCGGCCATATATTGGCATACACCGCGTCGCGGAACAAGAAGCGGGACGGGGAACTCTTGGCCTTATCGCGGGACCTTGCCAGCTATCGTTCTCTACATATTTCGCGTCTAGATGACGCTTCCAGGCAAGCCTTGCATGACGTTAAGAAAAAACTTAACCTACTCTTAGATCAAAGGGCCTCTCGCAACATATACTGTTACAAATACAAACTCTACAGATGGGGGGATAAAACGGGGAGACTACTGGCGAATTTGGTGCGCCCGCACAACACCCGTCATACCATTACTTCTATCAAAGATAAGCGTGGCGTAGCGCATGTTACTCACTCGTCTATCACACAACAGTTCGTGCAATTCTATACCGACCTGTACGCGGAGCAGCCTTATGATGAGACTGCAAGTGAGCGGTTTTTTCAGGGCCTCAGTCTCCCCACCTTGACAGACTCTCAAAGTCTTGCTCTAAACGGCCCTATTCTGGGAGAAGAACTGCAGACTGCCATCAAAAAGCTCCATTTGGCTAAAACACCAGGCCCAGATGGCTTCGGACCAGAATTTTATAAACTATTAGACCCTCCGGCACTGGCCTCCTTACAACAATACTTTATGGGACTCCGCAATGACACCCCTCCAGGGAACTCGCATAATAAAGCGCACGTCATTATCCTCCCTAAGCCCGGGCGTCCCCTTGACATTTTAGGATCCTACCGTCCCATTTCTCTTCTCAATCAGGATGTGAAACTTTTCGCTAGCATCTTGGCGATGCGCCTCAATAAATTCCTACCCATGCTTATCCACGAGGATCAAGTCGGATTTGTACCAGGCAGGCACGCCTCCATGAATCTCCTCCGTGTCCTGGCGGTGTTACAACACCCCCGCGCAGTCTCTGACCGGGCGCTCATTACTAGCCTGGACGTGGAAAAAGCGTTCGACATGGTCTCGTGGCCTCTTATTTCGAACGCTGACCCGATTCGGGATCCAGGGGGACTTTCTTGCTTGGTTGCTGGCTTTGTACCATTGCCCCACATCCCAACTCTTGGTGAACGGTAGTCTTTCTAATACCTTCTCTTTGGGTCGAGGCACACGTCAAGGATGCCCCCTTTCGCCCCTCCTTTTTCTACTTTCGCTTGAACCTTTGGCTGCTCGCATCCGTCAGGATGTGGGGTTGGAGGGTATACGGGTGGGCTCCAACGAATTTCGTATAAGCATGTTCGCCGATGACATGCTTTTGTATGTAAACCACGCAGATCGGACAATGCCTGCTCTGATGTCGCTCATTCGCGAGTACGGCGCATTCTCGGGTCTGAAAATCAATTTTGACAAAACGGAGGCCCTCTTGCTAGGGGGTTCACAAACGGATTCCTGGTGTGGGGGTCTCGGGGTGAGCATTGCCCCAGGAAAGTTGAAATATCTTGGTATCATGCTATTCACAGACCCGCATAAACTGTACGACGCTAATATTTCAGCTACTATCGGACGAATTAAAACACTCTGTCTTAAGTGGCAATCGTTGCCACTATCGCTTTTGGGACGTGTGGCCTTGGTAAAAATGGTGATGTTCCCGAAACTACTCTACCCCTTGCAAACTATACCTGTCTGGATCTCCCGTGCGGACGAGCGCGTCTATCAGTCCATCATCAGCTCTTTTGTGTGGAGGGGGAGAAGGCCTCGCATCAACGCGATCAAATTATCTCAAAGTCGGAATTGAGGGGGCTTAGGCCTGCCATCCCTGCGCATCTATAATGTTGCTGCGCTCCTTAGATGGATTCATGAGCAACTGGTATCCTCTCGGCGCTATTCACCCAAATCTTTACTGGAGGATTGCTGCTTGCCGAGGTCCTTTTCCTCCTTTATCCATGGAGTGGGAGGGGGGGACGTGCTGCCACGCGCCACTATTTTTCCTTTCCTCCTTCCTTTTAGAAGGGCGTGGTGTTGGTGGCGACGCCTGCAACATAAAACACATACAGTATCTCCATTTCTCTCTCTTCTATGGAATCCTAGCTTCGCTTCCGGAGTGGGGGGCTTGGCGGGACTGAGGGATCGCACTGCCCGAACCACGACTGTGGGTGATGTTCTGGCCCTTGGAGGGGGGGAATTCCCTTCCTTTGCCCAAATACGGTCGGCATGGCACCTACCTCCAGCACATATGTACACTTACCTACAAATTCATCACTATTTTCATTCATTAATGCGAGCCCACGGGGATAGTTGGAGATGTGGCCCTCTGGATTTGATCTTTCTTACCACCCCCACTGAGTCCAATAGAATTTCCACATGGTATAAGGCTGGAAGGGATCATTCAGGAGAGGGATGTCTCAGTGTCTTGGGAGGGGAATGGTCCACAGAGCTTGGCATGCGGGTCTCCGAGGATGATTTAGGGCTCTTATTTCACACACTTTACTTCCATGTGAAAGCTGCAGGCCTACAGGAAACTCAATATAAAATACTGCATCGATCTTATATCACTAAAGTTAGAGGCTCTCAAATGGGAGTTTGGCGTGATGACACCTGCTCTAAATGTAAAACCCACAGAGGCGACTATGTCCACTCTTTCTTTACTTGCTCCGCACTGAACTTCTGGGCTTCAGTGCAACTCTTTCTGGCGAGGGTCATAAACTGTACTGTGCCCTGGAACCCTCCCGCCCTGCTACTGGGCGATGTCACGGACTTCAATCAGCAAGGTCTGGATTTCTCTGCTCAAAAGTACCTCCTCCACGCGATCCTTGTGGGCAAACAACTCATTCTAAAATATTGGGCTGCTGAAGAAACACCGACTTATGGTATGTGGTTGGAGCGCATGAGACTTCAAGCGAGATTTGAGTTGGACACCCATGAGTCCCGACCCCAGCCTCATTGGAAAATTTACTGCTCATTATGGAAGATATCCTTGACTTAGGTGGCATGCCCAATGTGTGCACTGGACTTATTCTATGACTGTGTATAGTTCTGTCTCTCTGGTACCCTATTTCCAAACTCATGTACTCTTCCCTCTATCATAACGCTGCGCCTTGCTAGATTGAGTACTAGCATATTTATTTGGGGCTAGAGTAACCTTTTGCACATTGGAATAAAACAGTATAAGTGTGGGTCAGCCGGAATGTTTGAGGTGTGTGTGATGGTTTGCATGTTCTGTACGAGGTGTGACTGTGGTGAGGATGTGATGAAACGCATGGGGGATCTTAAGGTTGTAGTTCTCTCTCATTAGAAAATAAAGACGAGGGATGCAGGACGGCATGCTGATATCTCCTGTTGCTAGATATCTATTACCTGCGGGGGTGTTGAGCCATTTTTACTATACATACTCCTCTGCTCATGCTTCTTTTGTATGCTATTTGCATGGTTCCAATGTGGTTAAGCTGAGCAGCTTGGACTTCACTTCACTGCGCATTTCTACTCTCTCTTGACCCCTGTACTGTTTACTGCTTTTTGATACTGCCTTTGATAATGTCTTTGACACTGTTTTTGATATTGCTTCATACTGCAGAGGGCAATGGTTGTCCATGTGTTTCTTGTCTCAATAAACATGATAATTTAAAAAAAAAAAAAAAAAAAGATGCAGGCAGAAGTTCATCAGCAATATGTTGGCTATCCAGTCTTTTGCACTGTGTACCACATGTTTATCTTCCAGGTGGTGAGAGATCTTATGTGTTTGCACGGTGCAAAGAGCTCCTGACACTCAAGGAGCGGGTCTGATCTCTTGAGGCTAGCGTAGCAAACTTTGAGGAGCTGAGGGAGACAGAGTGATACATAGAGGCGACCTACAGTCTGGCTGCCTCAGAGGAAGGAGTCCTTCTGTAAGGAGAGCATCACCCTTGTGAAATAGGAGGCAATGCTATAGCCAGGTCCTGCCCAACAGGGGATGCAGTGTCCTTTCACACCGAGGATGTGTCTCTAAGAACTTCTACCCAGGAGGGAAGGTTTAGGATGGTCATTATAGTGGAAGGTTTGATCATTGGGTATGTAGATAGCTAGGTAGCTGGTGGACGTGAAGATCGCTTGGTCACAGGTCTGCCTGGTGCAAAGGTGGCGGACCTCATACGTCACTTAGATAAGATTTTTTTACAATGCTGGGGAGGAGTCTGTTGTCTTAGTGCATGTGGGTACCAGTGACAGGAAAATGCGGTAGAGAGGTTCTGGGAGCCAAATTTAGTTTCTTAGATAGGAAGTTAAAATCCAGAATCTTCACGGTAGCATTTTCAGAATTGCTGCATATTCCATATGCAGCACCCAAGAGACAAGAAGAGAAAACCCAAAACTGTGCTTTATGTGGAGTAAATGGTATACATCACAGAGTTCTGATAGAATTGAAAAATGAACTTGCGGAACTGTTAGTAATTTGTAATTTTTCTTCAAAATCTAGCATAATACTGGAAGACTGGAGGATGGCCAACATGCCGCTGATTTTTAGAAAGGGTTCCAGAGGTGATCCAGAAAATTATAGACATTGTTCGTTTTATGTCAGAGGGAAAGTTTCCGAGTCAGCTGCCGGTAGCGTGGAGGAGCGAACGAATGCTGCTCCACTATTTTCCCAGGTACATTAGATAGATTGTGAGCCCACCGGAATAGACAGGAACTTAAACTCTTGTAAACCGTTCTGAGCTCCCCTGGGAGAACGGTATAGAAAATTGAATAAAGAAATACATTTTTATTTCTCCAGTATTGAAGTATTTGCTGTAGCTGGTGGGGATACCCAAGCACCACCAAGCCTGAGGATCTCCTCCTAAGGTGGATGGAATTCCCTTCTACCAAGCATAGCAGTTGCTGGCAATATTCTTGAGCCACTGAGGTGCCAGCAAAGTCTATATTGATGTGATGAACAGCAGCACCAAATAATCCTAAGGTTTTACAGCAGCAGCTGTTTCAGCAGGAAGGGGTGCCTCCTATTGAGTCTGCTACTGCAGGCCATGTGGCTATGGGACATAATTTCAGTTATCCTTGGACAAACAGGTATCATATTTTCACATGTGGGTGATGTCATTCACGGATCCTGGTATGGGCAATCATGAAAGTGTACTTTTACTTTAAATTTGATAAGCTTCAAGACTGCCCGCTCTGCGCGAGTGCCTTCCTGCCCAATATTGGTTTGCAGTTCCTCAATTTTTTGTTCTCTGCAGGATGAAGAAGTTGTGTTTTGGACTCTGTCCAACTTGTGTTGCCTTCCCAATTCAGCTCGTTTTTTTCTTTTCTAAAGTTTTCTTCAGCTCTTTTCTTATACAAAATTAAAAGTTAATTTTTCTTTTCATTTTCCTCAGTCAGGCCTTTGGCCCTTCTCCTCTTTGGTGTTTTCTCACTGGTTTTTGTCTCGGCGTGCAACCATTGAGTTTTTTGATTTAGTAAATGAGATTTTTCCTCACATGTTGAGGCCTTATGTAGGGTTCAAAAAGTGCACTCATTGCCAGTGGCCCATCTCCATCACTGACCTGCACAGCTGGTGCATTCAGTGTTTGGGCTTGGAGTATTGAGTGGATACTTGTATTTGCTGTTCTACACTGTGGCTACTTCAGCATCCAGTTCTTTCCTGCTGGTCCCCAGTGTCTGAGGACTGCGACTTATGTCTGCATTGGATGCTGGCGGCCATTTTCCAGTATGGGCTGGTGGATTTGGTCGGCAAACCTTCTTCAAGGTATGCCGCTAGCCTCCTCAGAATGGATAGTTGTGATCAAAGATGGCAATTTGAGGGGGCCAATTGCCTCCATCACAAGGCTCAGGGACTCTGGTCTCCAGAGGAGACCCCTGTGGTCCATCAACTGATTGGAGCTCTGAGCTGTGCTCAGTGCTCTCTTGGCTTTCCAATCTCTGCTCTAGGACAAGATAGTATGGGGTTTTTTTTCCAACAATGTTACAACAGTGACATACATAAACAGACAGAGGAGAATGTACAGTGCACAAATGGCAGAAGAAGCCCACTGTTGCTTCCGTGGCAGAGCACAATGTTCCCCTGCTGGTGGTGGCACACATAAAGAGGACTCTGGACCTGGCAGAGTGTCAGCTGTCTCATTCTGCTTTTCAGTTGGTGACTCGGAAGTGGGGACTTCTGGGGTACTTCACAGGATCACTTGTCATGGTGGTTGGGCAGTTCTCATTGTGTTAAATTGGCCGTGCTGGTAATGGTATGTGGATCTGATCCCGTTTTTGGCAGTCGAGCCTTTGCGTCTGCCCCTGGCAACAGACTTTCTGTCTCAGGGTTTGGTCCAGATGGACAGTCCATCCCACTTTGGTCTTATTGCTTGGCTCTTGAAAGGGCTAGGCTGAGGAAGAAGGGCTGTTCAGATTCTGTAATTACTACTTTGCTGTGTGCGCAGAAGCACTTCAGCAGCTTATGTCAGAGTTTGGCGCATATTTGAATCCTGGTGCGAACAGCAGGTGATTTCGCCTATGTTACCGCAGATCCTGACATTCCTGCAGGAAGGTTGTAAAAGGGTATGAAACACAGTTCTCTCAAAGTACAGGTGGTGACATTGGCCTTTTTTCAGGGCTGTTTGTTGGGATATTCTTTAGCAGCTCATCCAGATGTGGTTCGGTTTCTGAAGGAGGCTGATCTTCTCCGGTCTCCATCCAGGGCCCACCCTCTAGGGTGCCACGCTGCTAGTAGTCTCCCATATGATACTGCTGGTTGATGTTTGTCATTTCCCCCTTTCTTACCAGATAAGTTTCTCGTCCTTCTGGATTTTGATGTAAAGGGAGGGTTGTTGAAGTTTTTGTTCTTGGGCTCCTTCTGTTTTGTTATAGATAATATTGAACTGCCAGGGAGCGTGCCATTACAGAAGTCAGTTCAGTGCTATATCCGTCTGCTGGTGGATGGACATAACCCATTTGTCTGGATTCATAGGCTGTAACTAAGAGAAAATGATCAGGTAAGACATAATTTTACCTTCTAACCCAAGCAGAGTAAACAGTCTCTTCTGATGTATTCAATCGCCTAATGTTTTCTGTTGTTATACTGTAACCTAGGTTATGATTAACAATGCATTTTCTATTTTCTTACCTAGTTTCCCATAAACAAATCTTAATCCCTCTTTTACACATTGGCGGTAAAAGTATAAGGGACTTACACGAGAAGAATATCCTTCCACATGCATAAATAGGCTCTTAAAAAATTGGCAGGGATATACATATTAGAAGAAAGCATTACCAGTGAATCATCCATACTACTTCTGTATGATATATGTGTAAGTGTTCCAGGAACCTAATATTGGTGGGGTTGGGATGGGATCATCTCTTGTATAATTATGTTGTAATCACTAGCACATACATTCATAGATTTATACATGACTAGGGTACACTTTTGTGAGGGCTTGTATTAATGGGAACAAACTAGGAATCTTAAAAGGGTATGCATGTTTTTTGCCTTTATAAAATGGGCATTTTGATTTTAAAGCTGCCTTCTCAGTCCCATTTCTGGACCAACCACTTGCCTTTGAAATTATAGCAGGCTTTGCGAGATGATAAGAAAAGTTTCCCCTCTTTAGATGATATGGCTGGTCAGGGTCCCTCTCTCCCATGCAGCTGTATAACATTTCAGATGAATTACTGAAGCTGCAGTGGGGGTGTGGAGGGTTGGCACAGTGACAATTCAGTCAGTTACCATCTTGCCTGCCTTTTTTTGTAGTCATCCTCCTGACTCTCTAGTATGGAGTTCTTCAATACTTGTTACTGTCATGTTAAGCTCAAGTTAGAAATTTGAATGGTATAATGTCTTTTTCAGGTCTTGATGGACATGTTTGACCAGGATGATGATATTGGTCTGGTGTGCCTCTGTGATGAAGAGCCCTTGTCTACAGGGGAACTTAATTACTATGACTTAGTGAGAACAGAAATTGCAGAAGAGCGGCAGTATCTGAGGGAATTAAATTTAATTATCAAAGTTTTTCGAGAAGCTTTCCTCTCCAATCGAAAACTGTTTACTTCTCAAGTAAGTTTCTCCAGTCACGTCATTACCAGTACAACATCAAGTAAAACAAAATACCAATTGAAACTTTGCACAGAAGGTACACACACAATTTTAACTGTAATATAAAGTACAGAAGTTGTATTCATGATGATGATTCTTTGGACTTGGTTCTTTGCTGACTATCAGGTTTTCCTGGAGCTTGTCAATGAATAAGCATATGCCCATCTCTTCTATGTTACCAGTTCCCTGTTAGGGGGTAGGGAGGGTTGTTCTCATAATATAGCTCACATTTAGGGAAAACAAAAGTTAAAATCAGAAACCTGCTTTGAAATAAAAATAAACTGAAAATTGTGAGATATGAGTACACATAAATGGAGAATGTTCTTCAAAGCAAAATATTTCCTTTAAAATGAACATTTTTGAGGATAATAGCCTAGTTTACTTCAGAAGATATTTGTAAAAAGGAGAGAGAGATTTTTTTGAGTGTATTTTTCTGCCTATTTATAACTGATCATTTTAATGCAGTAAACCCATCACCAACGACAAGAATGATTAATTATTTATATTTATATATATCTATATATCTATATATATATATCTATATCATTTATCAATGGAGGTTGTCTAAGGGGTTATTTTTTAGTTTGTTCATAGAGGATCTTATATTTCTATTTGTGGGGTTTCTTCTACTAATCATGAGTTGTTTTATTGCTATTCTGTTGTGTTGTATATACTTTTGAAATATTAAAGAGGCCCACCATTCTGATTTATTATAGAATCTTGGGCAAAGTTATAGACCTAATTATAGATTTTGGTGGTTAGTTGATTGTACACGTAGAATTTATAATATTTGAGGTAGTTAACTGGCAAGAGCGTCTGTGGACCTAGTACGGGGGTCGGCAACCCGCGGCTCCAGAGCCGCATGCGGCTCTTTTCCACCTTTGCTGCGGCTCCGGTAGTGTGTCACGCAGGCATGCAGCTTACAAGTCCGGCGTCGCGGCGGGAAATAGTCATGCTGAGCAGTGAGCTCAGCACATATACAGATGAAAGCCTTGCTTGCTGATTGGTCCGGCGGCCCCGCCCCGCCGTGCCGCCGGACCAATCAGCAAGCAAGGCTTTCATCTGTGTAGTGCTGAGCTCACTGCTCAGCATGGCTATTTCCCGCCGCGACGCTGGACTTGTAAGGTGCACGCCTGAAAAAGAAATCATCCTGGCCGGGGTTGGTGTCATGCTCCGGAGATCTACAGCCTTCCTATCTCCCTCTCCCTTCTACCTGCTTCCGGCCACATCCCCTGCTCCGCGGCTCTCTTCGGCAACTCAGCAGCAGCGATCGACACAAGCTTCTGACGTCGGGGCCTACCCTCTGCGAGTCCCGCTTGTTTCAACTTCCTTTTTCCACAAAGGCAGGACTCGTAGAGGGAAGGCCTCGATGTCGGCAGCTTGTCTTGATCACCGCTGCTGACGAGTTGCTGAAGAGAGCCGCGGAGCAGGGGGGTGTTGCCAGGTGCAGGTAGAAGGGGGAGGGCCAGATGCAGGACTCGTGGGTGAGGGAGCAGAAGAGAGAGAGAAAGAGAGAGGGGAGGGAAACAAAAGGAAATATTTCATACTGGGCTGGGCCGGAGTGGAGGGAGGGTGAAAAGATTCTAGCTACAGGGTGCAGTAACAAAGGAAAAGGGGGGGAAAGCTGAAAATGGAGATAGTGACACAAAGAAGAGAAAGGGTAAGCAGGACCTACTGAATAAGGATAGAGATACAGAGGGGACATGAAGAGGAGGTGAAATAGAGACATAGAAGTAATGCTGAAAAAGTGTGTGGGGGGGGATAAAGACATTGAAAGGGCAAATGGTGAACATGGGGTAAAGACAAGGATAGAGACAAATGAAGATTCTGAAAAAGTGGTGAGATAGGGATATAGGTGAGATGGACACAAAGAAGGGTGATGCTGGAAAATAGGTGGAATGGTAATTCTGACAGACACAGAAGGGAAATGCTGGATCAAGGAGAGATGGGGCTCAGGCTGGATGGAATGAGGAGATATGCCTTGTTGGCCCGGAACTTCCTCTCCTACGTCAGAATTGACGTCAGGGAGCGGAATGCTGGTCAGCGCGATGCTTCTGCAGGGAAAGCTTGGGACGGCGGTGGCTTGGGGGCTATTCCCCGATGGCGGTGGCAGCAAACCGAGTGGCTTGGGGGAGGGCACGGAGAAAGAAAGAAAGGGGGCAGACAGAGACAGAAAGAAGGGGGAACAGGGAGACAGAAAGAAAAAGTTGGGGGAGAGAATGAGGTCTGGAGGAGAGGAAACATACAGGAGGCTGAAAGAAAGGAAGAAAGATTGGATGCACAGTCAGAAGAAGAAAGTGCAACCAGAGACTCATGAAATCACCAAATAGCAAAGGTAGGAAAAATGATTTTATTTTCAATTTAGTGATCCTGTATATAGCATTAAGATAAGAAACAATATATTCAGTGTTAGATTTGTTTTATAATGGTTTTGCGGCTCCAAGTTTTTTTTTCTTTTCGAAAACGGGTCCAAGTGGCTCTTTATGTCTTAAAGGTTGCAGACCCCTGACCTAGTAGATAACATGATATATTTTAAGGATTAGGTGATATTGCATAGGAAGGATAAGGTTTCTAGCTCAATGGCTTGTGTGAGTGTAACTTTAGTTGGGGAAAAAATCTGGCCCTGTCACTGCCCCGTCACTGGACCACCGTCCCCTTCAAAGCCCCATCCCCGCCGTCCCCTTCACCACCCCGTCCCCGCTGTCCCCTTCACCGCCCTGTCCCCGCAGCATCCACCCTTCCCTTTCGCCACCTCACCGCCCTTCAGTGGCCCGAGAATATCCTTCCCTCCCCCTTACCTTCATGATGTAAAGAAACTTAAGGGAGGGAAGGCACGCGGTCCCTTCCCTCCCTCCCGCTGGCCAAATTATCTCCCTCCCTCCCGCTGGCCAAATCTATCTCCCTCCCTCCCCCTTACCTTTGTGGCACTTTAGAAAAGAAAGTGCTGCCCTGCAGTTGCGTGTGTGTGGGCGGAAGCTTCTCCTCTTACAATTGTCATTTTATAAACACAAATAAAACAGAGCAAGGTTCAACAAAACCCATCTCCCCTCCCTTTCACAAATATCCCCTTCACTATTGTGAAAACTGAACAAACCAAATTGCTACAGAATGCTACATAGAAAAATCAAGCTAACAGAATACTTTATTCACACATGGCAAGAATAATGTTAGGGGAGTGCAACTAGGGCAACTTCCCCCTGGTCAGAGAGAGAGCCCTAAGCTGGAAGCTAAAGAAGCACAGCCTGGGCTTTGCGGTCCTCAGTTATGTCTTTTTTCAGTTCAAAAGTTTTATTAAGTTTTCATAACAAAGTCAAAAACATACATCAAGATCAGAGGATGTATAGTACTATTATATGTAGCACAATGGAGTATACAAAATATCTATAGTCAGATGATATAATAATGTAAACACAAATACATTCAATGATCAAAAAGACAGAAAACAGGAAAGGGAGAAGAGAAGAAAATTGTACAGAAAAGAAACATGGCTCATCAAAGTTCCTTATGCACCACAAAATCAAAGCAAAGAGCCATGAAAACATCAAGAACTGTAGTAGCTCAAACTGGATTTCAATAAGAGGATGTCTGAAGACTGAGGATCAAGCAGCAATAAAAAAGGAAGAGTAGGGTAGCAGTGACACACATAATGGTAGTTATACTCTAATATTAATCAGCCAACAGCTTGATAAGGAGATAGAGAATACTCCAACTAAACTAAAACTAAAACTAAACTAAACTAAACCTTAAGTTTATATACCGCGTCATCTCCACGGAAGTGGAGCTCGACACGGTTTACAGGGATTAAAAATAAAGAAGAGGAACTACAATGGAAGGAGGGAGAGGTAAAGTGAACAAGGACGGAGGAGGTACATAGAATAGTGGAGAGGGAGGGAGTGGTTACATTTTGGTGAAAAGCCAGGTTTTCAGATGTTTTCTGAAATGTTGGAGGGAGGTCGAACTCCGAAGATGGGCCGTAAAGCTGTTCCACAGCTCAGTGATCCTGAAGAGGAGGGATGTACCGTGTTTTCCTGTATGGGAGATGCCAATTAGAGAAGGGAAGGATAGTTTGAATTTCTGAGTGGATCTGGAGGAGTGAGTGCTTGAGAGCCAAGATAGTGGGAAGAGGGGAGGGAGGATGCCGTGAAGAGATTTGAAGGTAAGACAAGCGCATTTGTAGCGAACCCTGAGGAAGACTGGGAGCCAGTGAAGCTTAGACAGAAGCGGGGAGACGTGGTCAAATTTGCCTTTTGCGAAGATTAATTTAGCTGCGGTGTTCTGAATCCGCTGAAGTCTGAGAAGATTTTTCTTTGTTAGGCTTAGAAAGATGGAGTTGCAGTAATCGAGTCGGGATAGAATGATGGATTGGACAAGGACGGCGAAATGTTGTTGGTGGAAGCAGGATCTAACTTTTCTTAGCATATGGAGATTGAAAAAGCATTTTTTTACTAGGGAGTTGATGTGGTCGTTAAAGGACAGTGTAGAGTCAATGATGATTCCCAGAACTTTGCTAGAGTGCTCAAGCTGCAGATTGGTGCCAGAGGAGAGTGGGATGTGGGAGGGTAGCTGATCCAGTTTTGGGCCGAGCCAAAGTAGTTTTGTTTTGGCCTCATTTAGTTTCATTTGAACAGTGAGGGCCCAGGATTGTAGACTTGTTATACAGGATGAGATGTTAGCCGAGAGGTTGGTGAGGTTAGAGTCGGTTTCAATAAGGACGAGGATGTCGTCGGCGTAGGTGTAAAGTGTCTCCGAGGTGGAAAGTTGGAGGAGTTTCAGGGAGGACATATAGACATTGAAAAGAATCGGGGATAAAGGTGAACCCTGCGGGACTCCACAGATCGGTTTCCAAGGAGAGGATGAGGAACCCTTCATGTTAACGAGGTAGGAACGGGACCGTAAGAATTTTGAGAACCAATCTAAGACAGTGGAATTTATGCCAATTTCAGAAAGTTGGAGGATTAGTATGTCATGGTGGACAATGTCGAAAGCTGCGGAGAGGTCAAATTGGAGAAGGACAGCAAATTTGTTGGAGGAGTGAAGTTGTTGGACCTTTGAGATTAAAGAGGCTAGAAGGGATTCAGTGCTGTAGTTGGGTCTAAATCCATGTTGGTAGGGTAGGAGAATGGAGAATCTCTCGAGATAGGATGAGAGTTGGGTGGCTATGATGGATTCCAGCATTTTGGTCAGGAGAGGGATATTAGCTATTGGGCGATAGCTGGAAGGGATGGAGGGGTCGAGATCAGCTTTTTTCAGAAGTGGGGACAGGGAAATGTGTCCCATTTCTGTAGAAAACAGGCCTGAGAGCAGGGCGGAGTTTAAGATTTTGGTGAGAGATGAGATGGCCAGGGCTGGAATGTTCTCATATAGGTAGGAGGGGAAGGGATCCAAGGAGCAGTTGCAGGCTTTTAACTTGAGGCAGAGCTTGGAGACCTGAGAGTCGGAAACAGGCTCGAAGGCGGTCCAGGATCTGTCAGCTGGGATATGGTTCACCTCGGTTGAGTTGGGGTTGAGGGTAGTGGGCATCAAAGAGTTGTAATCGGGTGTGGGGGGGAAGGAGCTTCGTAAGGTAGACACTTTCTCATTGAAAAATTTTGCTAGATCGTTCGCGGATGGAGAAGAGGGGAGTGGGGAGGAATCGTGTTTGGAGGATATGGAACGCCAGATGTTGAACAGGGTGTTGCTTTGGTTGTTGGAGCGTGAGATTTTGTTGCCGTAGTAGTTCTTCCTTGATTTTTTTAATTCGGTGTTATAGAACCTAATGGAGGCCCTCCAGGATTGTCTGTCCGTGGGGGAATTGGATTTTTTCCATTTTCGTTCCAGTGATCGGCATTGCTGCTTTAGTTGTCTGTGGTAGGGAAGGTACCAGGGGGCCTTGCGGGAGTAGGAGACAGTTTTTGTGGATAGGGGAGCGAGGGAGTGGTAGGTGGTCTTAGAGAGGGTGATCCAATTGTGCCAGTTAGATTCAGGGCTTGAAGGGTTGGGGGTGGTGGTGAGTAGGTTAAGAAGTTTGGTCCAGAACAGGTCGCTCGTAATTTTCTTTCGGAAGGTGATAGTATCGGGGACCATAATTTTTCAAAGCGACCAAGTGCATGAGAGCGTTCAGCAGCCACTCGTTCATATTTGGCTATTAAACAAATTGAATTCCACCATGTCCTCAGTTATGTCTAGCAGGATGCTCTAGCAGGATACATATTTCAAATCTGAAATATTCTAATCACAAAATATAAAATAAATTAATTTTTTCCTTTTTGTTGTCTGGTAATTTTATTTTTCAAATCACATTGGTCTCGGGCTTTGGTTTTAGGTTTCTTCTGTCTTCATCGTGACATGGCTGGCTCCTGAAGGTAAAATAGGTGCAAGAGGAGCTGGGGAGAAGATGCCGAGTCTGACACGGGTGCAATTTTTTTTTACCACAGGAGTAAGACTTTTCACTGCTCCCATGGGGTGGTAAAAGGTCTTGTCCCCATTCCCGCGGGGCAGTGAAAAGTCTTGTCCTCATTCCTGCGGTAAACCAGTTGCAAATGTCTCCATTCCTGCGGATTTACTGTGGTGACCCGCGGTTTATCACGGTAAATAGTCCCCATGTCATTCTCTAGTACAGATTCTATGTTTACTATAAATTACTATATGTAATATATAGAAATAAATATTGAAATAAAAGAAAACATAAATGAAATAAGGTCATTCCTTTTTTTCTTGGACTAACAATGATTTTCTGATTAGCTTTTTGAAGGTAACTTGCTAGATCAGTGTATAGTAAGACGACATTCATCAACAAATTGATTGGAATTGCTCTTATGGGCTAAGCTTTCATTGTGGAAACTTGGTTAACAATGTGAATTTCTGGTTTAAAATATGTTATTATCCCAGGACAAGCAGGTAGCATATTCTCACGTATGGGTGACGTCACCAACGGAGCCCCAGTACGGACCACTTTAAAAGTGCATCGCCACTTTAAGACTTTAGAAAGTTTACGATAGCCCGAACCAAGCATGCGCGAGTGCCTTCCCACCCGATGTAGTGTGCACAGTCCCTCAGTTTTCTAGTTTCCGTGGAGCTAGTAAGATGCGCTTCAGCTTCTGTTGAAGTTGCTTTTTCTTCGCTTGCCTTTCTGCTCTCGCGGATTGTGATTGGGTTTTTTTGTCATAATTTTTTCTTTTTATATAGTACTTTCTTTTTCCCCCCCCCCAAAAAAAGACAGTCTATTTTATTTTATTTTCATGCCATGGGCTTTGGGCCACTAGGGCCTTATGGACTCTCTTCACCATAGAGTTCAATTTGTCAACGGCTGTCTTCCCATCCATGTCCCGTCCATCGACGGGTTTCAAAAAGTACGTGGCTGTGCTCGGGCCATTTCTTTAACCGACCCTCACCGCTTGTCCTTGCAGTGTCTGGGACCCAAGCACGGTGCCGACTCTTGCTCCCGCTGCTTGTCCCTTTAGAAGCGCACCCTAAAAAACCGGTTACTTCAGCACAGGTTACTGTTTGGCGCCGCAATGGACACATCTCCGACACTTTCCACGCCGCTCAAGACCGCACCGACCAAGACGACACTGAGGGTGGATCCACCGACGTTAACTCTGGTGTCACAACTTACAGTGAGTAAGCCGGCTAGGAAGCCTTCCCCTACCCCCTCTGGGCCTCAGGTCAAAGCAGCAGTGAGCCAAGTCCTGCCGACCTCGAGGAAACCCAAAAAACATCCCGCTCTGATTTCGGTGAGTGCCTTTACATTGGCCTCCTCATTGCCAGAGCGTAGAGCGCACCGATGGTACCGGCAAAGAAGCCAGCATTACCGGTGCATACTTTGAAGCAAAAGATTCAGGAATTGCTTAGGGAAGAGTTACGGGATCAGCTACAAATATTGCTCCCGACTCAAGTTTTTCCCATGTCGACATCAACTCTACCGGTGCCAGTCTGGTCTGAGCCTTCAACACTGGTTGCGCCGGCTGTGGAGTTTCCATGAGTGCTGCCACTTCTTCTCCAGGAACCAACACCTACCAGTCACCGGCACCGATCTTTTTCAACTCAGAATTCACCTGACTCGACGCCGGTGAGGTCTGGAAAAGTATTGCAGAAGTTGAAATACCTTGAACCCTCAGTACCAGTTACTTGACACCGACTTCTGACAACACGAGATTCAGATCTTTTGGAAGATTCAGATCAAGAACCTGTCCATCACGGTTCTACAGCGGAGGATTCTATTCACCAACCTTCTTAAGAGCTTCGTGTATTAACTGAGAAACCTTCTTTATGTAAATTTTTGAGCAAAATGTCTGAGACCATGTCTATTCCTCTTCAAGCTGACTCTAAATGGTCTAAGGAGTTTCTGGATGCTTTAGATTATGATCAATGATAATTCTCCTAACTCTGAGCATTCATTAAACCTTTTGCATTGTTTAAAAGACAGTTTATAAGAGTCTATGAGCCTCAGCCCCACCACTCCACCGCATCAAATGACTTTTATCGCGGCAAGCTTTAAGTGGTCAATTCCTCATCGGCTCTTCTTCTTTTTTCTTGACTTTCAAATCTTAAAAGTGCATTGTGCTATTGCTACAACTCCCTTATCATTTTCCTATAAAAGTGCTTAGTGCTTAATTTCATTCATTATATTATTAATTCAGTTCATCCAAAAAATTATTTTATAAAGTTTTAAATATATAAATATACTAAAGAACTTAGCTTATGTCTTTGAATTCATCTCATCTCTCTTCATAGCATACTTAGTATAATCAATTTTTTCAGTTTGGGAAGGTTAGACCCGACATGTTTCGCCTATTGCTTTTTCAATGGTCTACCCTAAAAAGACAAAACTCAGTCAGAATACCTTTGTTTCTTAAAAATATAAAAGCTTAAAGCACCTCGTCCTTTATACATCAGAAGTTCTTCCTTTGAATTTACATTGTGCAAAGGGGTTATTTGATTATTTCCCTTTTATTTGGAAGGAAGATGGAATAAAATATTTAGGTATTTGGTTAAAAAATACAATTGAAGAGACAGTGAAAGTAAATGAAAAGTTTTTATTACAAAAAGTAACAGAGTTATGTGAGCAATGGAATCCTTTGCATTTATCTTGGTGGGAAGAGTTCAAACTATTAAAATGATGATTTTGCCTGTGGTTTGTTACCAAATGGGTATGATACCAGTGTTTTTTCAGGGGTCTTTTTATAAAAAATTAAATAGTATTCTGGTCAAATTTATTTGGCTGGGTAAAATTGCAAGAATTGCTCTAGTGTCTTTACAAAAGCCAATTAAAGAGGGTGGGGTAAATTTCCCCAACTTTTATAGGTATCACCAATCCTATATTATGCGCCAAGGTATGTATTGGGTCCTCCCAGAGCTTTTGGAACAGCTTCCGGACTGGTTATGGATTGAAAGATCGCTCATGTTTCCACTTAGGCTTGGTCTTCTTCTTAGTATCAAAATACCTAGAATACGTAAAGATAATAGAATATTAATGGACACATGGAAAACTATAAGATTTGTTGATAAATTTACTCCTGCTCCTATTGGAAAATCTGCACATCAAACTATATGGGTAAACTCCAAGATTTAGAATGATATATTGTATTTACAGTGATACATGAAAGAAAATCAAGTGTATATTTTATGAGATCATATAAATTTCTATGATACACTTGTTGTAGTATGAAAAATGAATACAAAATTTATAAAATATACATTCTACTTTTATCTATATACTAAAGAATATATTTACCAAAACCGCCAGAGTCGATCCACCTCAGCTATATTTTTAGTCTAAAGATGGCTGCGGCGTCTTCTAAATGACGTATTTAACCAAACCATTCACCCGCCTCCTACTTCCTATTGGGAAGAAAATCAGCCCATCACGGAGCCCCATTCAAATTCTACATTCAGGCCCCCTGGCTCTACCGTCCCTAGATGGTAAATTCATCTCTGCTCCCTAAAATTCAAACTTCTCTCTACATTTCCTCCCACCCATCCTTCACTTATCTGTTCAATCACCCGCCATTTTATACTCTCTAAAGAATGTTTTTTCTGAATCCAGTGAGATACCAATGGAGCTTGTTCATTTCCTGTCATAATCCGAGACTTATGTTCATTCAGTCTCGATTTTACCGATCTACTTGTTCTCCCTATATATACTAAATTGCAAGGGTATAGAATGGCAAACCCCACATCTTTACTATTACAGGTTGTATTTGTTTTTGAACGTATTATATAATTTTTTCCAGGAATAGACCACTCTGTGCCCTCTATTGTTTTTGCACACCACTGGCATCTCCCACATTTAGTATGACTCCCTCTTTCAATAGTGGTGCTATTTATACTCCATGATCGAAACTTCTGAAAATTAAACATCTGTCCTATAGTTTTACCCCATTTAAATGCTATTATAGAAAACTCTTGAAGAACAGAATGTAATTTCAAGGCCTGGCCCAGGCAAGAGGCGGGAGCTTGCTTTCACTCTCACAACCAGCAGAAGGGGGGTAAGGAGCATATTTGAGAGGAAGGGCGGGCGGATGCTGCTTTTAGCACGGGGGTGCGATGCGGTTCTTGCGGGGGGGGGGGGGCGGGTTTGCGATGCCGGTTCGGGGGGGGTGCGATGCCGGTTAGAGCGGAGGGGAGGGGGTGATGGAGCAGCGCCAGTAGCCTCGGGTGGGGGGGGGGGGTTGGTGGAATGAATCAAAGCGAGTTTCCATTCATTCCTATGGGGAAACTCGCTTTGATATATGAGTAACTTGATTTACGAGCATGCTTCTGGAACGAATTATGCTCGTAAACCAAGGTCCACTGTAATTTTTTAGGTATATCAGAAGCAGAAAGCCTATGAGGGAAACTGTGGGACCGTTGAATGATCAAGGAGTAAAAGGTGCACTCAGGGAGGATAAGGCCATAGCGGAGAGACTGAATGAATTCTTTGCTTTGGTCTTTATGGAAGAAGATGTAAGAAATCTTCCAGAACCGGAAATGGTTTTCAAGGGTGAGATGACAGAGGAACTGATAGAAATCTCGGTGAATCTGGAAGATGTACTAAGCCAAATTGACAAGTTAAAGAGTGTTGGTGCATTCACAGAGTCAATCCCTTGCAGAACTTTGCTGTGCTTAGTTATTCTGTCTTGAAGACTAGGAACAATTGGATGAATCTTTCAGGTGTTTTTTGATGGCGTTAGTAAAAACAAATCAGAACACTTAAGTATTCCCAGGAGCTATAGTAGTAGATTAGAAGAACCTTCATGAACCCTGATTGCAAGCAGGTCAGTACTGTTGACCTGGTGTTTAGTCAACATTCAGGAGTACAATGAGGGAGAGAAGGTTGGGTGGGTGGTCCAGGCCTGTGCCTACCCTCTCCCTCTTCCCTAGTTTATCCAGCCTTCTCTTATTCTTATATAATTCAGCTGGATTCACAATGCTTTCTCATCTGAAAGTGAACCAACAGAGAAACAAGCAGCTCTGTAGTACAGCTGGTGTAGAACATACAATGGGTTATGGGCCAGTTGATTGAATGGGCCACAAAAATAGGTGGGTCAGATTGCTCATAGGTTTGTATATTCTAATCTAATCTAATCTAATCCTTAGGTTTGTATACCGCATCATCTCCATGTTCGTAGAGCTCGACACGGTTTACAGTAGGAGAAATAGGAAGGAACTATGTGATCCATCTTTTTAAAGCAGGGGCCTACCTATTCAAGCTCAATTTCAAATATTACTTCACAGTTATCTATTACAGTGATCATTTTGAGAGCAAATGTGAGGGAATGCCCTTCCCAGGATTAGCTGGTTGGAAGAATGCTTGGGAATGGTGTTCTCCTTGTTAAAGGTCTAAGGCTTTTAAGTAGTGACTAATGCAGCAGTTAAAGAATTAATTGTACTTTATTATATTCAATATATTGTGGGTGGGTCATAGGTTACCAGTTACATGGTGGGGTTGTACTACAAATGGGTTATGGATTAGTTTACTTGACTCATTGTGTGATCTGGTTTACAGTGAGGACTGACCTATCTACTTGTGTCAAATTACAGGGACGAGGCAGTGGTATTCCTTTTTGTAATATCTTTTTCTTCTTTCCTAATTGAAGTCTTGTTTCAAATGGTTTACCTGCAGGGAAACTCTTCTGAAAATGATTTGTTAGACTAGAGTTCACATCATGTGTGTGTTCAGATCTGGGTGCAGCATTACTCATTTCTCACTTACACTTTCTATCTTCAGGATATTGATGTGATATTCAGCAACATTCTGGACATACATGAGCTAACTGTGAAGCTGCTGGGGTTGATTGAAGACACAGTGGAAATGACAGATGAGAGTAGTCCTCATCCCTTGGTTGGCAGCTGCTTTGAGGATCTGGCAGAAGTATGTATACAAAGTGGTCATTTAAATGCATTCTACATGCAAGCCTAATTTGCAGAGTTACTCCTGCTTCAGGAGGTCAGGAAGGCTTCAGGCTCTTCATACTGCACAACAGAAAAAAGCAAAATGCTTATGCTCTAGTTACAGCCTACAAACCTACAGCTCTTATTTACCAGAGAAGCCAAATTGAAAATACATTAAATCTCATGTTTATGGTACTTTTGAATTAAGGCTTCTGCTGCAGCAAGCTTGAAGAAACTGACTTCTGTCATGATTTTGAAACTCAGGTTATTTGATATTTTTCAGTTTCTTTATTTTTGAGTACATTACATTTTTTTCAAATATATTCCCCTTAAAGTGAAATTGAAGTTATAGCTGTGAAAGATTTTGTAAAGTTTTATCTTTATTAATAGTGGCTTTTTGTTTATCTGCCTTAATCCAGGAACAAGCCTTTGATCCATATGAAACGTTGTCCCAAGATATCCTTTCTCCACAATTCCAGGAGCATTTTAATACTCTAATGGCCAAGCCTGCTGTAGCACTACATTTTCAGGTAAATGTTTTGTTTAATGTGTTTTTTTTGTTAGAAGGACCACCTATACATATACAGTAGGAGATAATTTTATAACAGGATAACTATTTGGAAATTCCAAAAAGGCACTCTTTTAAAACCTATTTTAGAAAGACAAGCTAGGCAGCTACTGCTCTACCCTTTGCAAACTGCCTTCATAGCCTACAGACCAGCCTTCTTCTCTTTGCTAGCCCCAACAGCTTACAAGAAGCAGCATCAATCACAGTGCCTCCTCCACAGAATTTGCATATTGTCTTATCTACCAGCCAAATTATATATGAATCTACTAGAGGTAGCATTTTCTCAATGACAGGCCCCTCTTTATGGAATTCACTTCCTTTATATCTTCAATCGGAGTCCTCATTAGAAAGATTTAAATCTGTCCTCAACATTTCTGTATAAAGATGCCTTTGAATAATGACCCCTTCCTTTCATTAGTTCCCTTCCCTTCCATTGCCTACCCCCAGGATGCAGCTGAAATAGTAGCCTGCTAATACTTCTCTCTGTACTATCATTTTTTTGAGTTCCTCTTCTCTTCTCTATATCTGTTTTCTCTCTCTCCTATCTCCTACTAACTAGCTTATCTAGCAGATGCACTATGATGGGCAGTATATCAAGACTTAAATAAACTTGAAACTTCTGCAGCCCTATCCTCTTAAGCAATTCCAACCCTATAACTGAAACTCCTGCAGCCATACCCTCATAAGCAAAAGCAACCCTATACCTGCCTGCTTTCTCAACAAAAGAAAGCCTTCTCCTATTCATATAGACAAGTCACAGAAGGAGAAGTAATCAGTAGGGTCAGCCTCTGATAGTACCATGTTGATGCCTAGCTTTGACTGACTACCAGTGGGAAGGAGACTATAGTTTTCTATAAACTAGCCTGTGACTGGGTTTATATAGGAACCCCCAGATAGAAACAAGATGACCTCTAGCAAGAAATAGCAACAGCCATGGTGTGAATAGGCACGACAAGCCTGCCTGGTGAGGAACACCGAAACCAACTGTTAGGTCAGAGGTTCACCCCAGCAAAACTCTTCCAAGAGCTGAGGTCTGTGCAGGCTGATGGTGGAAGCTCCTAATATATTCTTCATAGGTGCTCACTTAATGAATCAGCAGAATATGGCATATTTTCTCAACAGAGATGCACTGTGAGCATGCTCTGTCAACAGTTGTCCATAATGCAGATGGCTTTCACTCATGCTGTCTGAGTGTCAGGGCATATGGCAGCCTTTATTCTTTGTACAGCTATGTATGAAACTGTTTTATGGCGGCTTACACATCAGTGGGGTCAGCTGTCTGGATGACAGACCTTCAAGTAATATCAGCCAAGATACATGCACTTTGAGGATGGAGGATACTTCCCACCAGCAGAGAAAGGTACACTTTTCAACCATCTCAGCACAATGTCACTCTTATATTTGATGTTACTACAGCAGGATGAGGAGTGCAATTCTTCCAGTTTTGCACTCAGAAACTGTTGATGAACTGCAAGAGGGCTTTTTGTATCAGCCAGTTGGAACTCAGTCTTATCTTTCACAACTTGTGTGTCTTCAGGCATTGGAACATCAGGAAAGTCATCCTTATCCACACTGACAACCAAATAGCCAGATTCTTTACAAGCAAGAAGATGCAGGCACTCTCAATCTTTCCAGAGAAGTGGTCTAGTGGGACTTGGCTAGTTCTACAGTCACAGTTCTACAAACAGCCTATCTACTGAGTGAACTCAACTAGTTGTAATGGGAAATGCACAGAGTAGACCTGTTTGCCTCCTAGCAGAACAGCATGTGCTAATTTTTCTATTCCCACAGGCTTACTAAGGGCAGATTGGCTCATGACTTCTTTTCCATCAACTGGAATCAGTCTCCCTTTGCTGTCAAACATTATAGAAAAGAACTTTCAGGACAAAACCTATAACTTCTTAGTAGCATTATGTTGGGCAGTCACTTTGTTGCTGTTGGTAGAGACTGCTGACTGGTCACTCAAGCGTCTCTGGTCTCTTTCTGGTCTCTTCCAGTCACTACTGGTTACTTTGGACTCTTGGTCACCACCATTCACATTGGTTACTCAGGTCTCCTGGTACCTTGGTCCCTGCAGATCTGTTGGTCATTAGTGAATTCAGATTTGAACTTACTGGATGTTAGGCGAATGCCAACATGCATCCCCCCAAGGGTCACTCTTAGGAGTTCTTGTTGCCAGGAACTCTCCCTCACTTGTCTTTCTTGGCTCTGGGTCTTGTCTGCAAGCTCCTGTTTCTCATGGGTGAGATCTGTTCCAACTTGACTCAACATGCAAATGAGCTTGCTTTGCTTGGCCTGCTAGGAAGAGCCTATACCCAGCAGGTTTTAGCATAGGGCTTCTCCATTCAGCTTTCTCTCAGTGGTGATTGGGGTGATAGCGACTCTACCCCTTCACACATTATCAGACATGATGCCTTTGGCTTATTGTCCTTGCATGAGATCAACTGGTGTCTTGGGAACCCAGTCCTCTCTTCTGACTAATGGGGGAGGGGCGCAGTCTCTTATACTCCAGTATCAGATCCTTCTCACTGATGGCATGGCTATTGAAGGGCACATGATATGGCAGCTACCACTGCTATAAAGTGTCCATTAGCATCATGCTTTTTTATTTATTTTTTATTCAATTTTCTATACCGTTCTCCCAAGGGAGCTCAGAACAGTTTACATTAATTTATTCAGGTACTCAAGCATTTTTTCCCATCTGTCCCGGTGGGCTCACAATCTGTCTAATGTACCTGGGGCAATGGGGGGATTAAGTGACTTGCCCAGGGTTACAAGAATCAGCGTGGGTTTGAACCCATAACCCCAGGGTGCTGAGGCTGTAACTTTAATCACTGCACCACAAAACTCTCCTCTAAGAAATCCTACCAGCTTAAATTGACCCATGTTGCCCACTGTTATTTCTAAAACACAGGACATGTTATGCTATCCAGTCCCAGAACTTTTGTACTGTCTTTGTGCTCTCCAGCTAAGGCCAAAAATGAGTGCCTACATTTATCATCATTTACAGCCTACCTTGACCTGGTTGGGGTGGGGGGAGATTGGTGTTGGCTCATCAACTGCTATCACTATTCATTAAAGTACTTCTCCTTATAAAGCTCCCCATTTATAACCTGTCTTGTGTGGGACTTCATCTGCATGCTGAATCTGCATTTAATCCTCTTTTGGATCACTAGTAAAATACTTCTCGTGGAAAGCTTTCTTTTTGGTGGCCACAATACATCCACGTTTGTCCTACCAAGGTAGCTCTATGGAGCCAACCCCAAGCTTTGACCCAAGAGGTCATCAGACTCCATCTAACTCAAAGCTTTGTCCTGCCATTATTTTTCCTATTCCCTAGTCCTGTTCAGTTGAGAAAACCCTGCTGTCTAAAATCAAAAACGTAGTCCTGAACTAAACTAAACTAAACTAAACCTTAGGTTTGTATACCGCATCATCTCCGCAAGCGCAGAGCTCGGCACGGTTTACAGAGGTTAGGAGGAAAAGGAAACTACAAAGATGGATATGGGAGAGGGAATAAGAAGATAGGGAGGGAACAGGGTACTAGAGAACGAGGGGTGATTATATTTTTGAAAAGAGCCAAGTTTTCAGATGTTTACGGAAGGATTGGAAGGAGCTAACATTTCTGAGCGGGGATGGGAGGTTGTTCCAGAGTTCTGTGGTTCTAAAAGGGAGGGATGTTCCAAGTTTTCCCGCGCGGGATATACCTTTTGTAGATGGGAAAGATAGTTTCAGTTTTTGGGAGGATCTAGAGGAGAGTGGGTTAGAGGAATTCCAAAGGAGTGGGATAACGGGGGGTAGGATGCCATGTAGAATCTTGAAGGATAAGCAGGCACATTTGTAGAGGACTCTGGAGTATACTGGGAGCCAGTGAAGCTTGGAGAGGAGAGGGGAGACGTGATCAAACTTGCCCTTTGTGAAAATAAGCTTGGCCGCGGCGTTCTGAATTAGTTGAAGTCTGTGGAGGTTTTTCTTAGTTAGGCATATATAGAGGGAGTTGCAGTAGTCCAGTCTGGAGAGGATGGTGGATTGAACGAGGATGGCGAAATGAGAATGGTGAAAGTAGGATCTTACTTTCCTCAACATATGGAGGCTAAAGAAGCATTTTTTTACCAGGGAGTTGAGGTGATCACTGAAGGAGAGGGAGGAGTCTAGGATGAAGCCTAGGACTTTGCTTGAAAACTCGAGCTGGAGAGTGGGGCCGGAAGGTAGTGGAATGGAGGAGGGTAAATGGTCTGAAATAGGGCCGAGCCAAAGTAGTTTTGTTTTGGACTCATTTAGTTTCATTTGTACAGATTGGGCCCAGGATTGGAGGTTCGTGATACATGAGGATATGTTTTCGGTGAGGTTAGAGAGGTTCGAGTCGGTCTCAAGGAGGATGAGGATGTCGTCAGCGTAGGAGTAGAGAGTTTCTAGGGGGGATAGATGAAGTAGTTTCAGAGAGGACATGTAGATGTTGAAAAGGATAGGGGAGAGGGGGGAGCCTTGCGGGACTCCACATTTCGGCTTCCAGGGGGGGGATGAGGTACCGTTTGTGTTTACGGTGTAGGAGCGGAAGCGTAGGAATTTCGAGAACCAGTCTAGGACAGTGGAGCTTATGCCTATTTCGGAGAGTTGGAAGATTAGGATGTCGTGGTGAACGACATCGAAGGCTGCGGAGAGGTCGAATTGAAGAAGAACAGCAGATTTGTTACGCGATTGGAGTTGTTGCACTTTAGAGATTAGTGAGGCCAGGAGGGATTCGGTGCTGAAGTTGGGTCTGAAGCCGAATTGGTGGGGTAGGAGGATAGAGAATCTTTCTAGGTAGGAAGAGAGTTGGGTGGATATGATAGATTCTAATAGCTTGGTTAGGAGAGGGATATTTGCTATAGGGCGGTAATTTGATGGAATGGAGGGATCAAGGTCGGCCTATATCTCGTTGGTCTCCACTATATTTATCTTGGTGGGGCAGGATTGCTTCCATCAAAATGACTCTTGCCCCCCAAATAAACTATATCCTCTCAATGCTCCCATCTTTATGTAAGAAAACATTTTTTCAGTGGCTGGATAAAAAAATTTCTGAATTTGTTTGGAATAAGAAAAAGCCTCGAATTGCTCTTACCAAATTGAAAGCCTCCAAAGTTCATGGCGGTTTAAATTTACCAGATTTCTACTTTTACTATATTGCATCATTGGCCAAATATGGAGCTTATTGGATCACGGACCCCTGTTCCCAGGACCCTCCAGCTTGGTTCGAGATGGAACGATTTATATGTACACCACTACATGTCTCTTGTATGGCAACAATTCCAATCCCTAGACATTTGAGAAGATACTCTCTGTTGAGTGCGACGCAGCATGCCCTTCATCTATTAGATGCAATAGCAGAAATTTCAATCAAAGATAGCCCATTTGTGTCTATTTGGAACAACCCCAAACTCCAACACAACGGAAAGTCACTTTCATGGAAAAGATGGCAGCAGGCTGGGCTATGGTTTCCTCATCAAATAACTACTCAGACCTCTATTGTGCCTTTCAACACACTCTGCTCTACATACTCATTACCTCCTTCCACATTTTCTCAATGGCTTTCCCTCACTGAAGCAATATCCTCTCAGTCCCTACGATTTGACTTTGAGTTATCCATTCACACTATACGCCATTGGTCTTTACTGGCTATATCGAAGGGCAAAGCAATCTCTTTATTTTACAGCATACTAAGGGACAACTCCTTTATCTTTTCTCCTCATTCCATGAAACACTGGGAATCCATACTAACAACCCCTCTTACTGATGTTGACTGGGATCTTTTTTGGTCCTCGACAAATCGTCCTCTCTTATCTTCCAGAGTTTCACAGTCAATGTTCTTCGTCATGTGGAATGCGGTATGGACTCCTTTTCGGATGTGGAAAGCCAACCTTAAACAAAACTCTATATGCTGGAATTGTATGAAGGAGGCCGGAACCCTTGATCATATGCTCTTCCACTGCACTCCAGTTCGCTCCTTCTGGTCTCGCATTTGAGACACTATAAAGCATGTTACTAACTGTTCGGATGAACTTTCTTTGGATATTATAATTCTCAGATCTCAGCACCCCTGCTTTATTCTTTCGAATTGTCCTCCTAAACTTATTGACACTATGTTTGTGACTGCCCTTATGCATATATTGAAGAATTGGAAATCCTCTTCATCATTGGATTATACTTTTTGGTGGAAATCTTTGTGCATGTATCATAAATTTGAATCATATGCTTATGAGAAGAAAAATATTGCTCGACTATCCATGAACATGACACTATGCAACTCACCTTGGAAATTCTTAGACTCCTATGTTAGATCTATTTCATAGACACTCCTGTCCTTCTCTCTTTCTCTTTCTCTCCTTCTCTTTCTTTTATCTTTTCTCTCCTTCTTTCTTTCTTTCTGTTTTCTTATAAACAGTCCAAGTACTTTGGATCTCTTAGAAGGTTTCAAACCCAATTACAATTGATTGTAGTTACTGCTGTGTTACACTAAGTGTTATTAGTTTCGAGATCCAGGTGTCGTACATGTATCTGAATGCATTTTTGGACTGTATCTTTTCATAAAGCTTAATAAAAATATTGAACTGGAGAAAACCCTGCTGTCAATGGCCTGGAGACATGCTCTTCTTTACTATCTATAGGGCACTATGGAGCTCTAAAGCAGCTCTCATTTAATCTGAACAACTCAAGGATGCAATAATCAAATGTACCCTCTCCATTTGGGTAGTGGACTGTATCAATTTATTTAATAAAGCCATCCTGCCTTTAACAGGCTATATTGAAATATATAGGCTCCGTGCAAAAGTGGCATCTACTGTTAAATTCAGTTTGGCCTGTAACTTGGGCTTCGAAACATATGTTCATGAGATATTGCTACTTGACACCTCAGTGTGCCTGGATGTCACATTTGAACAATCTATTTTGTACAGCTTTTTTTGTCTGATCACTATTTCTCTCCAACCACCTCTCCAACCACATCTGTGGATTTCCCCACATTCCAGATCCAGGCCACCATTGGCTTTGGAACCACCTCATCGTATGGCTTCATCTCCGCTGATTGTTCAGGGAGAAGGTGGAGTTACCAGTTTGGACAGCAGGAGAAAGTAGCCACACCATCTTGCCCTCCCTCAACAACAATGATGTCGCCTTATAAAGATGGAACAGTAAAAAAAAAAAAAATAATAAATAAAAAAGTCACCTTATTTTGTAACTGTATTCCCTTGCTGTCTATTGGGACCCTCCCCCCCAACACACACTTTGCTAGTAAACAACCTCTGCTGTTTGAATCATCCTTTTCTCCCCTTGTCTCTATGGATAGGAGCTGTCCTTGTTAGAGGATCTGAGAGAGTCCACGTTTGGCTCACTACAGGCTGTGTCTCTACTACAGAAGATCCCATTTTGTCTTTGAAATGAAACGGTGGAGTGAAAATCTTTCTTATGCTAGGGCTGAATGCACCTGCTCTTAAACTGTCCTGAATTTCAATGAGTCAGCTAGCTGGAAGTGGAAAGGTTTGCATATCTTTGCTGACCCAGGCTTATTCAAGTAAAAGGACAGTGGATGGTTTTGTGCTCAGAAACTTAAAATGGGTTAGAGTGGGGATGGCTGTCTCAGTAGTTTCAAGATTGTTTTTCAGTAAACGTATTAAGTCAGCATATTTTAAAGTGACAGGGTGATTCACTGTATATTCAGAGCCTTTGGTCTAGGATTCACATCTATGTAAAACTTTGTCATAGAGGAAATGCAATGAGGAGTTCGTGCCATCTTTTCCCTCTTTCTTATTTCAACTGTTGCATAGTTGAAGTTTTAAAAGAAAAGAAAAAAAAGGTTTTACAGCTGAACACATTAAATGAGTAGGTTGTGTGTACTGGCTTAAAAGATCATATGTCTGTATTAAGATTTCCATGAGATTTGATTTGTTTAGGTTCACAGTGAAAGAAAACATATTTTCCATTTTATCCCAGGACAAGCAGGCAGCATATTCTTGACATGTGGGTGATGTCATCCAAGGAGCCCCGTAGTGGACAGCCTTGCAAGCAGACTTGCTTGAAGAACTTTCAAAAAGTTTGCGAGTGCTGCACCGTGCATGCGCGAGTGCCTTCCCGCCAAACATAGGTCATGCGTCTCCTCTGAGGTACCTCAATTCTCGTTTTTCCAAGGAGCCAAGAAGCACCTGTTTTCTCAGCTCTGCCCGACTTTGAGTTCTGCCTTCTCGCACCATGGCTTTTCTTCTTTAATTCTTTATTTTTATTTTAGTAGTCGCTGTATGGTGCGTCTCTTCAAAAAAAAAAAAAGTTTTCATCTTCTTTTCGTCGTTTCTCGTCCGGCGGGGCTTGGGCTCAGGCCCTGCCGCCGACCCTCGTTTGGCTGCGGCTGTATTTTTTTCTATGTCCCGGCCTGTTACGGGCTTCAAAAGTTGTAGCCAGTGTAACCGGGTGATTTTACTCACCGACCTGCACTGTTGGTGTATTAAGTGCTTGGGACCCGAACATTGTCCTGCGTCGTGCCCACGCTGTGCTACCTTTCAAAAAAGAGCTCTATGGAGACATTGTGTCCAGATCCAGCAGTTCTTTGGTTCCATGGAACCGTCTACAGAAAAGGCCTCGACCTCGTTGGTGGCCTTGTCGGCCAAGTTCTCGACCTCGAGCAAGTTGCCCTCGTCCGTGAAGGCCTCGTCTGCTGTGTCTCCTAAGGTCTTGTGCTCAGTCAAGTCTGCTCTTCCCTCCACAGGTATGCTAGCTAAGAAGCCTCCAGCTGAGTCTCAGGCAGTCCAGATAACGAGTGCAGTCATGCCAGCCTCTACGAGACCTCCTCTGAAGCGTGCCTCTAAAAATAGGGAATACTCATCCAACGAGCAAAACCTGTTAGGTCTCGGTCTTTGTCATCCATTGATTCCTTACCTCGTCCTTCCAGGTCTGGGTCTCTGGCTACTCAACCTGCTCGAGAGGTGGTGGAGAAGCCTTGATCGAGGTCTCATTCAAAGCATTCCTCGTCATCGAGGCACCAGTCTTCGCACAAGGATAAGGAGTCTTCTCTACCTTGTTCTTCAAGGCCCATTGAGACCCCTTCAAAAACCAGGCATAGGTCTTGAACTCCGAAGCTTTCAACTCCTTATGCTTCTCCATCTCGAGGTCCAGTTCCCGGACTCCTCTGTTGAGGCATGCTACGAGGGATCCTCATTCGCCTGTTTCTACGAGGCATGAGTTGTGACATTCAGTTCCTCATACTCCTGGGACCTCTCCATCGAGACATATCAAACGTAAGCACCCCCTGACATTTCAGCCATCATGCTGTGGCTTTTCTTCAAGGTGTGTTGTGAGGTCTGCAGTTTGCATCCGGGTCCTCTTCCTCTCCCCAAGTCAGAAGTGTTCCAATTAATTTCCAGCTTCCAGAATTTAAAGTTGTGCCAATGGACTTACTGCTAAAATTCAAATTCATGACCAACAAACTTTCCTGTCTCAATCACTTCATGCCCCAGGCAATAAGGTTTGAGGATCTACTAAATATAAAGACAAACTGCAGACCTCACAGCACACCCTGAAGAAAATCACAGCATGATGGCTAAAATGTTCTACCTTTCCAGACGCGGTGAGATTTGGACAGCTGCAGTGGTCATGAACTTATATGCTTGCATTTGGATAAACAGTTTAAAAATAGCCTTTCCTTAGCAACAGCAGCAGATGAATCCAGAGACCAATGGGATAGCACACATCTACCAGCAGGCGGAGATAGAGAAACTGATTAATAGGTGGTCCTATTGGCTGGCACTCCTCCTGTATCTTCAGTATGCTCTATCTCCCAGCAGGTGATGGTCGCTATTCAACTAGCTCCTGAATTCTGGCTGTGACTGTTGAGGTTTCTCTTCAATGAGACTCAGTGGCGTACCAAGGGGGGGTGGTGGTCTGCCCTGGGTGCACGTCTTGGGGGGGTGCACAGCCGGCCAGGTCCGGGTCCTCCTGCCCTTCCTATCCCACGGCTCGCGCTGCTGCAATCTTACCTCTCCCCACCGACAAGAAGTCTTTCCGACGTCAATTCTGACGTCGGAGAGGACATTCCAGGCCAGCTGAGACAGCTCTTTTGATCTCACTGCAGCAGTCATGAGCACACCAAACTAAATGTCTGAGGTTTAAGTAGAGCAAACCACCTTCAAAATGCTGAGTAACGATGTTCTAATCATGTGCACCTGATGTGATACACTTGTGTGTGATTTGAGCTACTTTAAGGGTACAATCTTGTCCAGGATTTGATAAACCTCATTTGCAACATCAGTCTCTCTTGGTGGAGTCTGCACTTAAGAAAGCTATTAGTTCCAGAGCTCTCCCTCCATCCCATTGTAGTAAGCTAGGGAGTCCCACATGTGAGGATATGTGGGGGTGTCCTAATTTATTCCTCAGTTAGAATAAACATTTTTGTGGATATCTTTTTTATCATGAGTAAATCAAGGAAAACTTTTGTTGTTTACCTGCAATTACATCACTTTCTTTTCCAGAGATAAATAAGAAAAAGATTTGACATCGATATGGGAACATTTCTTAAGAAAGAACTGAATATTTCATGGGGTGTTATAACTATATATGTATGTATATTAAAAAAAAATATATGTATGTATATTTAAAAAAATATATAAAAGCTTATGGCTAAACATACCTTCTGAAGTGTAGTCAAGTTTTAATGTTTTGTTGGTATAATTCTTTATTTAAAAGATATATTTTTATGCATATTTCAGTTAAAATGTATACCTAATTCTCTTTATCTGGTTATATCATAGCACGTTTGTTTTGTTTCAGTCTATTGCCGAAGGGTTTAGGGAAGCTGTGAGATACGTTCTACCACGACTCCTTTTGGTCCCTGTATACCACTGTTTGCATTACTTTGAATTGTTGCAGGTAAGAAAGTGTTTCTTTGTTATCTTCTCAAAATTGCCTTCTTTCTTGTGTTGCTGACCAGAACTCGGAGGAGGTGCTGGTTCCTGTTGTTAAAATATTTATCCCAGGGCAAGCAGACAGTATATTCTTACATAAGGGTGACATCATTCACGGAGCTTCGGTACGGGCAGTACAAAAGTGTACTGTCTCTTTAAAACGTTTTCAAAAGTCTCGAGACTGCGCATACTTTGCATGCGCCAGTGCCTTTCCACCCAATGTCGGCTTGTGGGATCATCAATTTACTGAGAAGCTGTATTTTTGGAGCTACTCCAAAGTATGTCAAATTTTTTTCCTTGTTTTTGTGCTTTCCTGTCTTTGTTTTCTTCAGTAACCTTCTTTTTCTCTCTTTTCTCTTTTCCTTTATTTCCTTTTAATTTTTTCCACTTTTGTTTATGGGGTCTTCTGGCCCCATGGAGCCTATTTTTAGGCTGGGAGCATTGACCATTTTTCGGCTTACGATCTACTCGACCTCCTTGGGACAATTTAGTCCTTTGACTTCACATTGGTGGTTTTTCCCTCGATGTCCAAGCCTTCTAGTGGATTTAAGCGGTGCACTTGGTGCAACCAGATCATTTTGGGCACTGATCCACACAATTGGTGCCTCCAGTGTCTGGGACCTGATCATCGGGTAGTATCTTGTAAGCATTACTGCCAGCTACAAAAAAGATCTTTGAAGGCTATACGACTACTACATGAAAAACTTTTCAATTAGTTGTCAGGAGCATCGAGGATGCTCCAAAGCTTGGAGACCATCATCGGTGTCAAAGCTGTTACTGGTACAGATGCCTCACTTGATGTCGACTTCATCTTCTTTATCTCCAACTGGGACATTCTCCAAAAAAGTTAAGAAGTGCAAGCATGCTTCTCCACCTAGAAGGGCCTCGGAATCTTCTCAAACATCAACTCCATCAACACAGTCCAAGCGTTGACATCCAGACTTCCTCTCTCCTTCCCTCAGGTGGTGTCGCCTCAGAGGCGTGCCTCATCATCGATGTCACCAATGCCTAGACACCCTTCAGCACCTATTGTACCAATGCCCATGACTGTACCAGTGCCGTCAATCCAAGAACAGATCAGGGAAATAGTGCAAAGGGAGTTGGCTTCTATGCTGCAAACACAAGCAGCTCACACCAGCACTGTGACACCTCTGGTACCAGCTCATATTGAGCTTTGCTCCTCAAAGGCCTCGAGGACCAGGTCCTTACTCCCCATCAACACCAGTCGAGGCCCAGGACATCCAGACGTCTGAGTTCTTCTCCCGTTTTGACATCGGACCAGCATTGTTGATGATCCAGGAATGCTTCCAGATGTTCACACCATCGTCAAAGCTGACACTTTTCTCATTGATGCATGTCCAGGCACCGTTCCTCAAGACGGTTGTCTTTACCATCACCAGGCATCAAGCAGTATGATTCAGATTTATCTCATCATACCTACTCTGAGTGCCTGGACATCTTGGCAGAGAAATTACCATATTTTTCGCTCTATAAGACGCACCCACCTGAAGAGGTGGAAAACTCAGGGAAAAAAAATTTCCCACCACCCTGCCCTGTACCTCCTCTGGTGGTCTAGTGGTAGGCCGGGAAAGGGTCTTATAGAGCAAAAAATCCATAGGCAGTGTAGGCATCCCCCCCTAGGTAGCACTGGCACCCCCTTCCTGTAGACAGCTTAGGCACCCCCCCCACCCCCCCCACCCCGTAGGCAGCAGAGGCACACACCTCCCCCATAGACAGCAGAGGCACACCCCCATAGGCAACACAGGCACAATCTCCCCCCGGTACCTTTTTTTAAGTCCCCTTTCTGCGCTCCTGCCTGCCTGCCTCCTTCGCTGGACAGCTCTCCTCCCAAATTACCACTTACTTTTATCCCTGGTGGTCCAGCGGTGAAGCGGGCAGGAGCGAGCTGTCCTTGCTCCTGCCCCATTGCTAACCCGGTCTTCGCGGCTGGTTTCCTCTGCCGCTGAGTGGCAGTGAGCGGGAGTGCGCTTTGACGTTCCTGCTCGGTGCTCAGCAGCTTCTTTAACTGGCTCCCGTGAACTCTTGCGAAGAAAGGGAGAATTGTTAGACATGATAGTTTCCCTCGACCCTGAAGAAAGGTTTCTTTTTTGAAACATGCATGTCGGGAGAGGTGAAGACAGGACAGTATAACTATAAGCTAAAGCTAAGTGACGTTCCGTTTCCTATGAATATATAGAAAATTTTAAGAAAAATCAAGTTAAAAAACAATGAAAAATTTGAAAATTAGCATACTATGAATAAATAATAAAAGCTGGACCGACAAAGAGTTAAACAATCGGTGTTTTATACCTGGTGGTGGTCTGAAAGTCCATACATTCCAGAAATATTATCATAAGAGTGTCTATCAGAGTATTTATTGTTAGTCCTTAGTGTGAAATTAACTAAGACAACTACAATACATGATTTTTATCAATTATACAACTGCGGCTCTTGTATACTATTGAGTAGTTTTGAGAAATGACATCTGATGTCTATATTTTGCACTGTTCAGGAAGAAATGCATTTGTTTCTTTCTCTGGGGATTGTACTGCATGCAGAGTATTGAATCTTAGGGTTTGTTTTGTATATATTAGTACTTTTAGTTTGTGGTCCTGTATTTGCATAGGGGTTATCTGTGTTCTGCATGTGTGACCAAGGCTAGGTGTTCTGGTAGGAATGAATGTTGAGAAACATACTGTGTGCTTTGTGTAGTTTAATTTTGTAGTTAACCATTATGTATTGTTAATAAGATTATATTGTGTGTGTGTATATATATGAAAAATGAATGGAAAAAATGGTATTACAATCAGTACTATTATGGGGGCGGGATCTGGGGCGGAGCTTGGGTGGGGTCTGAGGTGGAGCTTGTGCTCCCCCAACAAAAAAGCATTCTGCTGCCTATGGTGAAATCTATCCATTGATAGTGGGGGGGGAGGGGGTTTGAGTTGTGTCAAATCTTATTGTGAACAAGAGATAATTATTTAGCCAAATAAGATACAAACATTAGCTGATATATCCTTAAGCTTTTACAGGATCAAAATGCATTAACCAATCCTGTGCCATGTGACATGCAATGAACTCTACGGCAACCCAGATCTTTGCTTCTTAAAGTGAATGATGATGCCTCTTGCTTGTGACACAGTTAAATGTTTCCTCAAGGAGGACACAAAGCAGGAAAGAGACTGGGTGCCATCTTTAACACTTTTTTCAGGTTTACATATGCCTCTTGTTTTGATGAATAATTTGAGACTTTGTCCTTGGAAAAATATTTTAGTATCTGAACATGTCTTTGTTGGGTGGGGGGGGATTTAGCAATTGCAAGAATGTAGTGAAGATGAAGAAGACAGGGAGTGCCTGAAACAGGCCACCACCGCACTCCTGAACCTGCGCTGCAGCATGGAGCGCATCTACAACAAGCATTCACCTCGTCGCAGACCTGGGTAAGATTGAGCAGGACATTCCAAAGCATGGATCCTTTTGAGAAGAGCTTGTTCTCCTTCAATTTAGTTAACTGTGTAAACGAGGAAAGCAAATAACACATATATGAGAGTTTAAGAAGAATCTGAATTTGTGATAGTGGGTTAAAAGGATCTCTAGGGCCAGAAAGGGAAAGGTGGGAAGGAGTACAAAAAGTAGAATTTTCTGAACAGCTGTGAGTGAAACCTCATGAAGCCAAAGCTGCAGTTGTAGTAAGTTCTTTTTGAGCTGGAAGACCAAGAAAAAAAGAGTAGGAGGAAGCTAATGAGCGGACAAAAAACAAACCAAAAATAGAAAAGTCTGCTCAGTGGGGGAGTTAGGGCTATTTCAGCATAGGAAAGCAAAATGTGTAGAGGCAGGAGCAGCATACGTGCATCACGCAAGTGATTAAGGTCTTTATTTAAGAGAGTGTAACTAATTGTCAGGTGATTTATGCTGTTAGTCATAGGTTTCAGAGGATAGGGTATTTGATCTGAAACATGCATGCTACTTTAATATTCAGTGTGCCCCTACGAATGGGTTTAGGCCCACTCAAAACTGCAGCACTGTTGCTATTCTTGGCTTTATATGAGTAAATATGAGTATGGCTCAGTGGTTAGAGCTATAACCTTGACACCCTGAGGTGGTGGTGGGTTCAAACCCCGCGCTGCTCCATGTGACCCTGGGCAAGTCACTTAGTTCTTCACTGCCCCAGGTACATTAGATTGTGAGTCCAGGGGGACAGATAGGGAAAATGCTTGGAGTACCTGTATGTAAACCACTTTGAGTGTGGTTGTAAAACTACAAAAAGGCAGTATACAAGCCCCAATCCCCTTCCCTTTCCCTTAAATAGATTCTGAGCTGAAGGTGTTTCTGAAGCTAGAGCCAGTACTATATATGTCCTGACCAGGGAGGGGGAGAAATTTAAGTCTGGGTAAGCTTACAATGTCCAACTTAAAGTAAAGAGGGGGGGAGGGTGCAAGTAAAACTGGAGAGTGATAAAATAAATAGCAGTGATTGTTTAAAATCTGTAAATTCTGCTGGTTGACAATTTGAGCTGAGCATGAACAATGAGAGGAGAGCATTCCTGAAAGAAAGTGTGCATGACAATTATAAGGACACCTAGAGACAGCTGATGACTCGAGCGGTGCAGTAGGCTCAAAGAGAAATTTTAGAGAAGACTTTAGAGTTAGGGGACAATGCTGAATAAAAGAAAGTTGCTGTCTGTAAGGTAGGAAAGCTTGTATTTTAAAGTTTAGCTGTATTTGGTGTGGAAAGAGAGCTGGTGAATGAAATTCTACTTTTTATTTGATGAAAGAAAAACAGGTATGGGGGTGTGTGGGTGCTGAAAAAAGCAAATGAAAGTGTAACCAAAGGACTGATTCTTAAATCAGTCCTTCTTTTTGCTTTTTTCCTGGAATGAGAAAAGGCTTTTCTAAGGCTATCTGGTAGAGAATGACACGGTGAAAAAATTTCTCCCCGTCTCCGCGACCACCGTCCCTGTCACCGCCCCATCCCCGTGACCACTGTCCCCGCCCCGTCCCCGTGACCACTGTCACCGCCCCGTCACTGTGACTAATATCCCCGCAGCATCCATACAAGCCTCAGTAGTGCAATATTTAGCTTATTCCTTCCTTATAAATCAAAGTTCTGGCTGCTGAACTAGAGAAAAAGATGTTCAGCTGGCAGGGCTGTGTTTATAAATTTTTATAAACACAACTAATATACTTCTTTATCCTAAAGCCAAAAAAAAAAAAAAAATAGAAATTTTTTTTTCTACCTTTGTTGTCTGGTTTCTGTTTCCCTCATCTGTTCATTCAATTCCTTCCATCCACTGTCTGTCTTCTCTCTGCGTCTTCCATTTGCTCTGTTACTGTGCCTCTCTCTTCACCCCCCCCCATTGGTCTGGCACACATCTTCTTCCCTCCGCTCCCCCATAGTCTGGCATCTCTATCTTCTTCCCTTCCAGCGTATTCTCCCCACTCTTTCTTCCCCATTTCCCTTCAGTGTCTTCTCCCCACTCTTTCTTCCCCATTTATCTTCAGCGTCTTCTCCCCACTCTTTCTTCTCCATTTCCCTTCAGCGTCTTTTCCCCACTCTTTCTTCCCCATTTCCCTTCACTTCTTTTCTCCACTCTCTGTTCCCCATTTCCCTTCAGTGTCTTCTCCCCCCATTTCCCTTTATCGTCGTCTGCCCCCATTTCCCTTTATCGTCGTCTGCCCCCATTTCCCTTCAGCGTTGTCTGCCCACTCTGTCTTTTCCGTGTCCTTTCAGCGTCTGTTCCTTTCCTCCACCACCCTTCCCTCTCGCCACCTCACAACCCTTCGACACCCTTCGCGCGGCCCCCTCCCTCCTTCCTACCTACCCGAATCTATCTATCTATCTATCTCCCTCCCCTTTACCTTCACGGTGCGTTTTGAGAAAATTCTTCAAAGCCATCGGAGCCTGCAAGCAGTAGCGTGTGTGTGGGCGGAAACTTCTCTTCTGACGCAACCAGAAGTTGCGTCAGAGGAGAAGCTTCCATTCACACACACACGCTACTGCTTGCAGGCTCCGACGGCTTTATGAAGAAGTTACTCAAAACGCGCCGCAAAGATAAGGGGGAGGGAGATAGATAGATTCGGGTAGGTAGGAAGGAGGGAGGGGGCTGCGCACGATTGGTGACAGCGCGCGTTCCCTCCCTTAACTGCGGGAACAAGGCCATTCACCGCTCCACGGGGCGGTGGATGGCCTTGTCCCAGTACCCTCAGTGAGCACTTTTTCCCCCTCACCGTTTTGGCGGGTTGCCCGCGGCTAGCCATGGGTAACAGCCACCGTGTCATTCTCTACTATCTGGATAATAATTTTTGTTATGGACTTTCCTCCAAGAGCTTGCCCATACCTTTTTTTAATTTCTCATGTTAGTCATGAGCACATCATCCATCAATAATGTGCTGACGGAGTTAAAAAGGCATTATAAAATTGTTTACGGTATGCTGGCCATTAGTTTAATAGACTATCCTCTTTGTACTTACTATCCTTGCTTTACTTCCTTGCCACACTACATCTTCCCTACATGGATCCATTTCCAGTATCTCCCTCTCCCTCTACTCTTGTAGTCCAGCATCTTTTCTCCCTCTCCCTACCCCACTCTCATGGCTAAACATCTCCTTTTCCTTCCACCCCCTTGCATCTTCCTGTCCCATTTCTCTCCCTTTCTGCCCCCTCCCCTTTCATGGTCCGTCATTTCTCCTCCTTTTCCATCCCTCATGGTTCTACATTATTCCATCTCTTTTCCTACTGTCCCCATGATCCATAGCTTTCCCTCCCATTTTTCAGCATCTTTCCTTCCTTCCCTTCCACATCCAGGTCTAACATTTCTCCCTCATTTTCCTCCTTTTCTTCCTTCCTTGCAGGGTCCAGGACTTCTTTCTTTCTTCCCGACTGCTCTCCCATCCAGCATTTCTCTCCCTCCCCCTCTGGTCCAGCATCTTTTTCTGCCTCTTCCTTCTCTCCCTCCATCCCACTGTCCCTCCCCTCTGTTCCCATCATTTCTTCCTCCAGTCACTTCCCTCTATCCCCAGTCTGGCAGATTCCCCTTTCTCTCTCAAATTCCCTCATCCATATACAAACACACAGGCTGGCATATTCCCCTCTCTCTCAAATCCCCCCCCCTCCACATACAAACACACAAGCTTTCTTATCAGATCCTTCTTCAGATACAACTTCCTGTTTTGCATGGGCAGAATGTGGCAAAAAGAAAGCTCTAGACTCAGTGCCATGTCTACAGCCCTGTGTGAATTGAAATGCATTAAAGGTAGACTGGGAAGGTGAGGGAAATGAGGAAGATATACTTGGACCATGGGGGCCTCTTGGAAATCTGGGACCCACTAATGGCAGCCCTGTGGGTAAGAGGGATGAGTGAGTTGTGAAAATACATTTCTAGAACATTTCCTATAGTGAACTTGCCAAAGTCTAGAGTGAGAGATTCTCTGGTGACTAAAATAGAATTGAAGACTTGCTATTAGTGAGGCATAAATCTAATAGCAAGTCTTCAATTCTATTTTAGTCACCAGAGAATCTCTCACTCTAGACTTTGGCAAGTTCACTATAGGAAATCTGGCAAGTTCACTATAGGAAATCTGGTAAGTTCACTATAGGAAATTTGGCAAGTTCACATACTGAAATCTGGTGATTTAGCTTAAAGCCATAAGAAAACAAAGTCTGTTCTGACTGCTGTTGAAATATGTGAAATTGTGGGCTAAGGGGAGAAGGGGAATAGGGATTTGTCAGGAGAGATGCTGGACTATGGGAGGGGGAGGAATGGGGGAGAGTTGCCTAGTGTCCACTCATGTTAACCCTGGCCTCACGCAGAATGCCTATACCACTGTTATATGATACACAGGGCTAGTAGCCTTTGTGGGTGCGGTAGGTGGGGGGAATACATGCTCACATAACATAACATTCTGCTTATATACTGCAGGATTGTGAAGCTGTATGCAGTTAACAAAAGAGAAAGTTGTTACAATTGAATAGATTTATTTTGAGCTGGTAAACCTTTTATTTCAGTTGGAATTTTTTTGCAAGCCCTGTCAGAAAACGTTATAAACTCAAGAAACAGAGTAATATTTTTTTTTCCTGTAGGGAGCCTGTTTGCCGTTTCTACAACCGCCAGATCCGAAGCAAACATCTAGCCATTAAGAAGATGAATGAAATTCAGAAGAATATTGATGGCTGGGAAGGCAAAGACATCGGCCAGTGCTGCAATGAGCTGATTATGGAAGGCTCACTCATCAGGGTTGGAGCCAAACATGAGCGCCATATCTTCCTTTTTGATGGTTTGATGATCAGCTGCAAGGCTAACCACAGCCAGTCCCGTCTGCCAGGGTACAGCAGTGCAGAGTATAGGCTCAAGGAGAAGTTCATCATGAGAAAGGTTCATATCAATGACAAAGATGACACTTGTGAGTACAAGAATGCCTTTGAGCTTGTTTCCAAGGATGAGAACACCATTGTGTTTGCTGCCAAATCTGCAGAGGAAAAGAGTAACTGGATGGCAGTTCTCATCTCCCTTCAGTACCGTGGCACTTTGGACCGAATGCTTGATTCTGTGTTGCAGCAAGAAGAGAATGAGCAACCTCTGAGACTTCCTAGTACTGAGCTTTATCGTTTTGCAGAGGAAAACTCAGAAGAAAATATTGTTTTTGAGGACAGCCTGCAAAACAGTGTTGGTATTCCCATCATTAAAGGTGGAACAGTGCTAAAATTGATTGAAAGGCTAACCTATCATATGTATGCAGGTAGGACCCATTAATTTTTTTCATATAGCAAGTCGCAAGGGAATTATATCTATTTAATGAGAACACTTTGCTGCTTTAAATTGTTCCTCTGTTACATTTGGGAGCATAGTTATGTAATGAAACCTAGTTACTAATAACGGGTTAACAGTAAAATAACATGTCTTAACCAGGGCTCTGAAGCAATTTTGTGGATTACTGGAGTTGGTGAAAATATTCTGACTCAGATTCCTAATAGAGTTAAATTGTTTGTCATGTAAATATAATAATGCTTAAATTTTCTTATTTCACAGATGATTTGATTAACCCATTTTTTTCAGGATATGTTTTACTTTAAAAATATATTTTAATATCAAGTTCTTTGATTACAAAATAATATTTTATTATATTTATGTTAGTGAAAATGGCACCTAGAGAATTTCAAGTTTTTTTCAAGTTTATTAGGATTTTATATACCGCCTATCAAGGTTATCTAAGCGGTTTTACAATCAGGTACTCAAGCATTTTCCCTCTCTGTCCCGGTGGACTCACAATCTAGCTAACGTACCTGGGGCTATGGAGGACTGAGTGACTTGACCAGGGTCACAAGGAGCAGCGCGGGGTTTGAACCCACAACCCCAGGGTGCTGAAGCTGTAGATCCAACCACTGCGCCACACTCCATCCCGGTAAACTCTGTCTGATCCCATCTGCATGGCCCTGCGCAAGGATGACACGCAAATTTACCAAGTCCCAAATAGAGTCTAGAGTAACATTCATGGGTTTAGGAACAGAGAATATACTTGCTTGCATTGTCCCAGCTTCCACAGCAATGGCAGTCTTCTCCCTCTGGGAACCTTGCTCCATTTCAGGTCCCCTCGTTGTTCTCACCGCAGTCTCGTCTTCCTCCAGTGCTTTACTCACTTCAGCCTCCCGGGAAACGAAGTCTGCCTCCTCGGGCTGACTACTCTCCCGTGGAGAGCTAGCACGCTGCGGCTGAGGGGGCGGGGTTCTAGCGTCGGAGCTCAGAGTCGACTCTAGCCCAGGGAAACTTGCTGCGACCTCACTCCTTCCCGGCGATTCCAGCGGGCGACTCCCCGATGCAGCTGCTGCCTCTTGATTCAGGCGCCGCAAAAAAATCCTCCATAGACATCTGAAGGGGAGTCTCCAGGCGCCTCGAGTCTCCAGAAGCGCCTTTCCCTCTCCTTTTCGGCATTGCTGGGGCACAAGGTAAATGTTATTTCGTTAGGATCTCTGGCGGCGTCTCGCTCACTCTCATCAGCACGCGGCCATCTTGGATCCATCGGCCTGGAGTGCTCTATCTGTTCATTTGTTATTTGTTTGAGCAGAACTGTTATTTGTTGGGAAGTTTTCCCATTTTGCATTACTTCACCTGCTCTTGGAGGAGCTCTTGCATGCTTTGAAACCACCTGTTGGTAGCAGTGGAGCTCTCAGTGAAGTAAGAGGGTTACAGCAATAATCCGGAGTGGATTCCTTCTGCAGAGTTCATGGTATTGTGAGAATTACCTGCTTGTCCAGAGTAACACATATGGAAAAGATATTATTAAGATAAGAACATAATCTCTTTTTTCTTGAGAAAGTTTGATGAAGATGTTAAAATCAGAAGCAAAATTATATAGTTCTAGGTACATCTAGGCATCTGTTTTGCAAAAATGAATTGCTTGAGACATAAAAAAAAAACAAAAAACTAACAAATTCTGCAGCAGAAATAACCTTTCAAAAGAGCTGTTATTCTTTTCTTTTTTTTCTTAATTATAATTTGTGTTTATGTATCTAGTAATCATAGTTCACTTTATCTCCTGAAATCTTTGCAGACCCTAACTTTGTACGCACCTTCCTCACCACCTATCGGTCCTTTTGTAAGCCACATGAGCTGTTGACATTGTTGATTGAAAGGTAAGTGACCCTTCCAAGTAGATTCTGATTCTTGGTTTCATTCTGTTATTATTACTATGCTATTTGTTAATGAGACTGTACGCTGCTCTATCAGTTCAGTAGTGGCATTGTAAACTACTTGATGTGAGAACTCTTAACATTACATTGAGTGGCTCCTAATAGAATTGTTAAGTGAGGCCACTTCTATTAGAAGAGGCTTTTATGATTGAGAGAGGAGTTGCGTGGAGCCCTCTTACATCTGCCAGAACTAAGTTATTACATATTCGTTTCCATGCTAAACACCAATGAAACCAATCACAGCATAATCTAGATTCTAGAAGACAAATACAGACTCAAGTCTCCATACTTCATGAGACAAAACAAATGTTATTTCAATAGTTTTTTAAATTCCCCCACCCTTGCTTGCTTCTTAATGTAAGATGGAAGTTTATTCCATTTTTTAGAGGCAGCATAAGAAAAAACCCCAGTCCTGACTGTCTGCAATCTAACCCCTCTCCTTGCTGGTATCGTCGGATCACGGTGTGTTGAGGAACATAACTGTGGTAGAGAACTATATGAGGTTACACACTGCACCAGGTAGCCAGGAGCATGACCCTGTATGCTCAGATATGTCGGAAGTAAAAACTTATATCTGATCCAAAACTCAATTTTCAGCCAGTACAACTTATAATAGAACTCAAACACATGATCAGTGAATGTATACTAGAGGTTGGCAAATCCAGGTACACAATATTTCAATAATCCAACCTCCTCAAAATCATTGACTTCAATATTTTTTGAAAATCAGATTTAGATAACATAGGCTGCATTTTACTCTGCAACCTCAACTTGAAATAAGAATTGCCAAACACTACGTTCAGTGTCCCTGATTCTGTGTTTCCTGCATCCCTTCTCTGTCCCTTTCCCTTACCCAGCTTGTTTCTCTCTTTTCCTTTCCCATTGCAACCCCTCATCTTGGAGCCAGCATCTCTCCCTCCATTGGTCCAGCATCTCCATTTGCCTCAGATTCTGATCGCTCTATCTTTTCCCTGTGCTCCCTCCCATCCAATATTACATTACACTACATTACATTAGTGATTTCTATTCCGCTATTACCTTGCGGTTCAAGGTGGATTACAAAAGGAGTTATCTGGCCATTTCCAGAGGAATTGAAGAGTAGAATGGGTTGCTTCAGAGAGTTGGGACGAGTCTTGCGGTGTTAGTTTGTCTTCAAGGATTTCTTGAATAGCATGGTTTTTATTTCTTTTCTGAACAATTTGAACAATATAGAAACATAGAAACATAGAAACATAGAAATAGACGGCAGATAAGGGCCCACGGCCCATCTAGTCTGCCCACCTTAATGTCCCTCCCCTACCTTTGCCCTGTGAATAGATCCCATGTGCCGATCCCATTTGGCCTTAAAATCAAGCACGCTGCTGGCCTCAATCACCTGTAGTGGAAGACTATTCCAGCGATCAACCACTCTTTCAGTGAAAAAGAATTTCCTGGTGTCACCTCGTAGTTTCCCGCCCCTGATTTTCAACGGATGCCCTCTTGTTTTCGTGGGACCCTTGAAAAAGAAGATATCTTCCTCCGCCTCGATGCGGCCCGTAAGATACTTGAACGTCTCGATCATGTCCCCCCTCTCTCTGCGCTCCTCGAGCGAGTATAGCTGTAATTTGTCAAGCCGTTTTTCGTATGGTAGATCCTTGAGTCCCGAGACCATCCGGGTGGCCATTCTTTGCACCGACTCCAGTCTCAGCACATCCTTGCGATAATGCGGCCTCCAGAATTGCACACAGTATTCCAGGTGGGGCCTCACCATGGATCTATACAATGGCATAATGACTTCCGCCTTACGACTGACGAAACCCCTTCGTATGCAGCCCATGATTTGTCTTGCCTTGGACGAAGCCTGCTCCACTTGATTGGCAGACTTCATGTCCTCACTGACGATTACCCCCAAGTCTCGTTCTGCTACCGTTTTTGCTAGGATCTCGCCATTAAGGGTATAAGACTTGCATGGATTCTGGCTGCCCAGGTGCATAACTTTGCATTTTTTGGCATTGAAGTTGAGTTGCCATGTCCTAGACCATCGCTCCAGTAGGAGTAGGTCGTGCATCATGTTGTCGGGCACTGAATCTTCGTCTGTTGTGCATTTGCCCACTACATTACTCAGTTTGGCGTCATCGGCGAATAATGTTATTTTACCTCGAAGCCCTTCTGCCAAGTCTCTTATAAAGATGTTGAATAGGATTGGGCCCAAGACTGAGCCCTGTGGTACTCCACTAATCACCTCCGTCATTTCGGAGGGGGTGCCGTTCACCACCACCCTTTGGAGCCTACCTCCAAGCCAGCTCCCAACCCATTTCGTCAATGTGTTACCTAATCCTATAGAACTCATCTTGCTCAGTAACCTGCGGTGTGGTACGCTATCGAATGCTTTGCTAAAGTCCAGGTACACGATGTCCAGGGACTCCCCTATATCCAGCTTTCCCGTTACCCAGTCAAAGAAGCTGATCAGGTTGGATTGGCAGGATCTCCCCTTAGTAAATCCATGTTGTCGGGGATCCCGTAGATTCTCCTCATCCAGGATCTTATCTAATTGGTGTTTGATTAGAGTTTCCATTAGTTTGCTCACTATCGATGTTAGACTCACTGGTCTGTAGTTTGCTGTCTCCATCTTTGAGCCTTTCTTGTGGAGTGGAATGACGTTAGCCATCCTCCAGTCCAACGGGACGCTGCCTGTACTAAGGGAGAGGTTGAAGAGCGCGGACAGTGGCTCCGCCAAGACATCACTCAGCTCCCTAAGCACCCTGGGGTGCAGGTTGTCCGGCCCCATTGCTTTGTTAACCTTGAGCTTTGACAGCTCACCGTAGACACTGCTGGGCGTAAACTCAAAGTTACTAAACGGGTCAACTGAGCCAACCCTTGTCTGTAGCTGAGGGCCGAGCCCTGGTGCTTCTCGGGTGAAGACTGAGCAGAAGTATTCATTTAATAGTTGGGCTTTTTCCGAATCCTTTTCCACATAGTCTCCGTCTGGTTTCCTAAGACGTACAATCCCGCCTGAGTTTTTTCTTCTATCACTGATATACCTGAAGAAGGATTTATCTCCCTTCTGGATGTTCTTTGCTAGAGACTCCTCCATGAGGAATTTAGCCTCCCTGACTGCTGTTTTGACGGCTTTTGATTTGGCCAGGTAGTCTGCTCTAGAGTCCTGCTTCCCTGATTGTTTGTAAGAGATGAATGCTTTTTTCTTCTCCTTGATCAGGTCTGAGATCTCCACAGTAAACCACTGTGGCTTATTGTTCCTTCGCCGTTTACTTACTGATTTTACATAGCGGTTTGTTGCTTCTTGTATGGTTGCTTTCAAAGTCGACCACATGTCTTCCACGTTATCGGTTTCTTCTTGGCTTTGTAGCGCCTGGTGAACGAAGTCTCCCATTTCTTTGAAATTTGTGTCCTTGAATTTGAGGACTTTGGTTAGTGTAGTAGATTTAGTGAAACCTTTCCTGATATTGAACCATACCATGTTGTGGTCACTGGAGGCCAATGTGTCGCCCACCGAGACCTCTGTGACACTTTCTCCATTGGTAAGTATCAGGTCCAGTATTGCCTGATCCCTTGTCGGTTCCAACACCAGTTGCCTGAGGCTTGCTCCTTTCATAGAGTTTAATAGCCTCCTGCTGCTGCCGGAAGCAGAGGTAAGTGTAACCCAATCCACATCAGGCATGTTGAAGTCACCTAGCAATACTGTGTCCCCACGCAAGGTGATATTTTCTATATCTTCGATTATTTCCATATCCAGGTCATCCTGTTGTCTTGGGGGTCTGTAAATTACGCCAAGATACAAGCATTTGTCCTTCCCTCTGGCCAAATTAACCCAAAGGGATTCCCCAGTATACTGGACATCTGAGATTCTCGTGACCTTAATGTCATCTTTAGTATATAATGCTACACCCCCTCCCTTCCTACCCTCTCTGTCCCGGCGAAGCAAGTTGTAACCCGGTATGACCATGTCCCACCCGTGGGAGTCTGTGAGCCAGGTTTCGGATATCGCCACCACATCCAGGCCGGCATTCCTTATTTCTGTTTCCAATTCCAGGATCTTGTTTCCTAAACTGTGTGCGTTGACGTACATAGCCCTCCATGTTATATTTTTGTTATGTCTCAGTGGGGATATTCCTGTTTGAGCTATTTGAACACCTTTAGCATTGTTTGTGTTATTTGTGCTTTCCTGAGGCTCAGAACCACAATGTGTACTCCCCATATACCCAGAACTACAGTGTGTACTCCCCCTAGACCCGGAATTACAATGTGACCCATAAATATGATGTGACCCTACTCCCGACTCAAAAGTGTGTGCACTCACCCCTGACCCAGAATTTCGGTGTCTACTTTCCTCAGCCTCATAAATGTATTGGCATTTTAGTTCGCCTGGTATGTTGTTTGTGCCTGTACCCTCCCCCGACTTACCTAGTTTAAAGCCCTGTGGAGTAGGCGGGCTAGGCGGTGTCCGAGGACATTCTTCCCTCTTCTGGTTAGGTGTAGCCCGTCGTGTCCCTGTAGTCCTTGCAATGCTTCTCCATGGTGCAGAAACCCGAAGTTCATCTCCTTGCACCATCCTCGCAGCCAGTCGTTCGCCCTTTGTATTCGATCCTCTCTGGCTCTGCCCTTGCCCCTCACTGGGAGAATCGAGGAGAAGACTACCTGCGCATCCATCCTCCTCAGCTTCTCCCCCAGGGCCCTGAAATCTTCAGGTATGCTGTCCGGGCTGCTCCTTGCGGTGTCGTTGGTTCCGACGTGGATTAGAACCATGGGGAAGTGGTCTCGGGGCTTGATGAGTCTGTCAATGCAAGCAGTGACATCCCGGATCCTGGCCCCTGGAAAACAGCAGACCTCTCTTGATTGTAGGTCTGGTCTGCAGATTGGTCCCTCGGTGCCCCTCAGCAGCGAATCTCCAATGACCACCACTCTGCGCTTCTTAGGGGTGGGCTGTACTGTTGATTCTGGAGTTGGAACCGTCTGCTGAACAACTACTTGTAGCTCTTTCTCCGGACCTTCCTGTAGCAGCTGATATCTGTTCCTCAGGGCGATATGAGGTGTCGATGTTGAGCTGTCCTGTATGGGGGAAAAAGAGACAGAGTTAGGTCCTCTGCATTTTCTTGTGGAGGAAGTCACCAACTGCCAGGAGTCAGCATCTCCAACCACTTCCTGCATTCCGGTAGTTTGTCTCAAGGTGGCCGTTTTGGATGCTATGGGTGTTCCCAGGGTGGTCTTGTCAGGTTCCTGTTCAGCGATCTGAGACAGCTCCTGGATGACTCCATCGATGAAGGTCTCGTCGTCTCGGATGCTCCTTAAGCGCTGAACCTCCTCTCTCAGGCTCTTTAGCTCCATCAAAAGGCTTTCGTTCGGTTGAACCATTACTTCTGTCTGCGTTGAGACTGTAGACATCTTTGAGGGGATGGCCTCGGTCTGTACAGAGACCTCTGCCCTCCGTCCTGGTTCTCCTTCCATCTGTACTCGGACCATAGCCATCCCCTGGGTGCTCTCGGTGACTGAACTGCCTGTTTTGATTGAAGTCTTGCTGCTTCTAGTCCTACCTGCCATTACAAAGGTTTATTGTTATTATTTCTTAATTTTAATTTTTTTTTTTTTTTTTAAGGATGTTTGTTAGGGTGGGGGCTGTTAGGTGTTGGTCAGTAAGTGTTGAGGGAGGGATAGAGGTAGTTAGTTAGTTCTTGGTCTGAGGGATGGAGTAGTTAGTTAGTTAGTTAGTAGTAGTAGTTAGTTAGTTAATTGTCAGTTAAGAACGTCTGTTTGTTAGTGTGCCGGTTTAGTGAGAAAGATTTAGTAGCTTGTTGGTGAGATAGAAAGTTGTAAGATTGAGAGTTAAAGACTTGGTAGAAAGTTGTAGATTGATAGTTAAAGACTTGGTAGAACGCTAAAGAAAGACTGAAGACAATTGATTAGTTAGCTAGTCTTATAAGTTGGGAGTCCGGCTATAGTTGATAGCCCTTTCTTAATGCCCTTCTTGAGGCCCTTCGCAAAGGCGCTCTCGCTAAGGCGAGTGCCTTTGCCGCTCGCCTTCGCTGCGCGCCGAACGGCTGTGCGCCGTTGGCTCGTCCCCTTTTATGGGGGGAGTTTGACTGGTGATGTCAGGGGTGGGCGGAGTTAGGTCTCGCCTCTTCCCCTGCTAGCACCGCCTTCTCTGCTCCTCTCTCTGCTTCTTCCTGCTAGCACACTCTCCGCTCACTGTTCTGCCATGTGCTCAGAACTCTGCTACCATGTGCTCAGGACTAGGCACAGCTCCTACAGTCTCCCTTCGGCTGGCCTTGCACTGTGAACTCTCTGCTGTTGGCTCGTCCCCTTTTATGGGGGGAGTTTGGCTGGTGATGTCAGGGGTGGGCGGAGTTAGGTCTCGCCTCTTCCCCTGCTAGCACCGCCTTCTCTGCTCCTCTCTCTGCTTCTTCCTGCTAGCACACTCTCCGCTCACTGTTCTGCCATGTGCTCAGAACTCTGCTACCATGTGCTCAGGACTAGGCACAGCTCCTACAGTCTCCCTTCGGCTGGCCTTGCACTGTGAACCCTTTCCCCCATATAGCCTCTCCTTCAATTTCCTCCATCCCCCTCCTTTGTCCATATAGTCTTCCTTTTTTACACATCCCATCCTGTGAGTCTGGCATGTCTCACTTGCTCCCCTTCCCCCTGTGGGTCTAGCTTGACTCATTCATCCCCCACCCCCTCACAGGTCCAGCATGCTCTCTCTCTTCTCTGCCATTCCTTTGGGTCCAGTATCTTTCTCTCTGCCTCATATAACACCCCCTATTGCCCTGTAAACTTGGCCAGCATACAGACATGCTGATTCTGACTGGAAGTTTCTGCGGTCTGTCGTCTTCTGCATCCCACTTCTACTGATGTGGCTTCCTGTGGGCATGGCACAGAAGAAGGAAGACTATGAAGTCTGCTGATTTAGAAGCAGAGTGCATGCATCTGCATCACTTTGCTCAGTGCCAGCTGTAAGTTTAGGTGAGGTAGAGGAAAGGATATTGGACCTGTGGGAGGAGAAGGGAAGGGAGAGAGCATGCCTGACTCACAAGCCAAGAAGAATAGAAAGAGGAATGACATAGCAATGCCTCTGATGCAGTTAAAAGAATGTACTGATAGTTCTTTGAAGTTTTGTGGCTGTTTGAATCTACAAGTGGGTGCTGAAAAGTTCTCAGCCCAATGAACTTCCTAAATTCTGAGCATTATTTTGCCACTATAGCTAAAAAGAATGTTGTTTTATTTTGCAAAGTGCCAGTTTGCAGAATCGTAATGTAATGTAATGTTTTAACATTGTTTCAGATCACTGATTGAACCATGCCAATGAAAAGTGTGAAATTTTCAAGTGTGGAACTCCGAGTCGTCATGAAATTCCTATTCCTACAGAAGAAAACTCCGAAGGAAATCCATGAATGTATGATGCAAACATTGAATGACAAATGACCATGGTACTCCACAGAAGTGGTGTGCAAACTAGAGAATGACACGGTGACAAAATTCATCACCGTTCCCATCCCTGCGGATAACCGCGGGAAATAATCCCATGTTATTTTCTAGTGTCTATTTCAACCTCGGTCCTTCTACACCAGCATTCTTCAAAGCAAAGCTTGCGGGTCAGTGGTTGTGCCCAATTATACTCTGATTCTTCCCTCTCTCCTTAAAGAATGACATGAAGATGGTTTCCCGCGGTTATCCGCAGGGACGGGAACGGTGATGAATTTTGTCACCGTGTCATTCTCTAGTGCAAACTTTCAGTATGGTGATATTGAAACCAAAGATGCAGCAAGGTCTGGGAGACCTCAAATGGTGTCAATTCCTGAAATTGTTGACCAATTACCTGATTTTGTCAGATCTACGAATATCAGCTAAAACAATTGCTGAGACACTACAGATATCCAGGGAACATGATATGTTTATAATCCATGAGCAACTGGGTATATAGAAGATGTCAGCCAAACAAATGTTTGAGTGCTGACAAGAAACTTTGTCGAATGGACACATCCAAGTTGATTTTGCAGCACTTTCAGCAAGCTGGTACCAACATTTTGGAATGACTAGTTACTGTTGAAACATGGTTGCACCACTATGATCCTGAGACAAAACAACAGTCCACTCGGGTTCTTCAAGGCCAAGGAAATTCAAGACCCAAAAGTCAGCAGGAAAAGTCATAGCCACGGTATTTTGGGATCAAGAAGGTGTTGTAATGACTGGCTATCTTTCAATGGGCTAAACAGTTAATGCAGAATACTACGGTAATTTACTGTGCCAATTAAAGGAGGCATTGAAAGAAAAAAAAAGAGTGGGATGATGCAGAAAGGAATTTTCTTTTTGCAAGACAATGCACCTGCTCACAAGGCTGGCAAAGCAATAGATGTTTTGACACAATTGGGGCTTCAGTGCACAGACCATCTACCCTACTCACCAGATCTTGCTCCATCTGACTATTTTCTGTTTCCAAATCTTTAAAAGAGTTTGCAGACAGACTTTATGGGTCACCAGGCCGCGAAGTGGTACAAAACATTATCTGGCTATTTAAATAAAAAACCAAAAACTGTACTTAGGGATATTTGGAGCATTGAGATTAAGTGTCAAATTAGTGCATCTCAATGGCCACGTATTTGGTCTTGGAGAATGAGATGTACAAGGTCAGCGTCTATGAGGCAGACATGGTTTTTCCTGTTACATAGAGCTCTCTGGACCCCTGTTCGTTTACAAAAATTGGATTGCTCTAAGTCTAATAGATGCTGGCATTGTCATCTCGAGCCTGGAACTCTAGATCATTTATTATTTTATTGCCCTTTTATTAATTGTTTTTGGAAATTGATCTGGAGTCAAATAAATTGTATGTTGGAAAATCATGTAGCCCTGTCTTATGACACAATTTTATTTGGGGTGTCTTTGAGGGCTAAGTGTCAGTTATCCTCTAATAATAACAAACTTTTAATGATTTTAACAGGAGTTGCCATTTAACAAATAACATACAACTGGAAGGACTATAGAGGGTTAAATTACTGCTTTTGGTGGAGTTCGGTGTGTCATATGTATGAAATGGAGAAAACATTGGCAATTAAAAAAGGATATTTTAATAAATTTAAAAATGTTTGGGGGCCATTAATAGATTATTATAGTAAATAGATTATTATAATAAATAATTTGTATTTAACCCCATTTATTATGTATATGTGGAGGGTGGGGGGCGGGGGGGTTTAAAAGTGTTGGATATTTATAAAGATATGTGTATGGGGTTGAGGGAGATAATTCTTGTGGTGTGAAATTTGTAATAATTTCAAGTGGAAATGTATATTATGAATTTAATTATTGTACACTTGTTTGAAAATTTATAATGAATAAAGAAAAAAAAAAAAAAGAGTTTGAAAGGGTGACAATTTTCAAGTAATTCAGGGGTGATTGCAGCAGAGGAACAGTGTTTCATTGACCAGACATCAGATTATTTTTTGAAGGGTCACAGAAACTTCAGACACGATGTGCTAAGCGTGTTGAACTTAGGGGTGACTATGTGGAAGTAAGTTTCATGGCACCATATCATTACCTTTTGGTTGGTCTGAGAACTTTTCATCACCCCCTCGTATTATTTTGCTTTGACTACAGCTATTCTTTGTTGCCTCTTGGAAGTGGCCAACCTAGGTGACCACCTAGTCTTCCTTAATGGTTAAACAGACCCTGGTTGAAAAATGTAAGGATGTTTTTGTCAGGAATCTGTCTCTTCTTATGTCCTGGCCAACATGGGCCCATCAATATTCACCAGTATATCTTTAATTGTGCCTTCCTTGTTTTATAGGTTTGAGATCCCAGATCCTGAACCTACAGAAGCAGATAGGCTTGCAGCAGAGAAGGGAGAGCAGCCAATCAGCGCAGACCTTAAAAGATTTCGGAAAGAATACGTCCAACCAGTACAACTCAGGTTTGAACTTTATCTCTTCCAGTGGTAGTACTGTTGTTTTTTTTACCAACCTTTTCAACCCTCAACTTCTATAGCCTTGTTCCCTGGTAAGGACCAACTGGGTAGATGTCCGAGGATGATGGGGATCATGGTGACAAGGTGCCAATCCTCAAGCCTAGATTGAACTGCCATTTTTAATCCCTCATCCTTGCACATATTCTTTCATTAGATGATTAAGGGGGGTAAAAGTGGTACAAAGAGAAGACAAGGCTATAGCAGTGAGAGTAATTGAATTATCCCAGGACAAGCAGGCAGCTCTTCTCAACATGTGGGTAACATCATCCACGGAGCCCCGATGCCGACAGCTTCGCAAGCTGATTTGCTTGCAGAACTTAGAAAGTTTGTGGCTGCCGCACCGCGCATGTGCGAGTGCCTTCCCGCTCATGCAAGGGCACACATTTCCTCAGTTCTCAGTTTTCTGCGGAGCTGAGAAGTCATGTTTTCGATGCTCTGCGCTAGGCTCAGTTCTAAAACTTTGTGCCTTCTCTCACCGTGGCTCGTGTTCTGTTAATTTTACAGGGTCACTGTGTTTTGCGCATTTTCATTTCTTAAAAAAAACCCAAAACAACAACAAAAAAAAACAACAAAAACTTTAACTTTAATTTTATTTCTTTTGTCATGGTGGGGCCTGCGTTGTGGCCTCCGCCGACGGGTTTTGATTTTGCTGATCCGTCTATGTCCATGCCGGTCACAGGTCAGGTGGAGAAATCTTCAGCGGTGTGGATCCACTAACCTCGGTCTCGACCTCGACCTCAGCTCCGGTCAAGTCTTCTACGAGGCTCCTGCCTTTTATCTCGACCTTCATCAAACCTTCCTCGTTTGGGAAGTCCTCATCCTCGAGCAAATCTGCCAAGTCTTCTCCTGAGGAGCCGCTTTCCTCGCTGTCTTCCTCAGTTCAGGTAGCGCAGCAGTCTGTTCCAGCAGTGGTTCTGAAGCTGCCCAAGAAGCATGTCTCCAAATCGAGGCATCATTCTTCCTCCTCTTCCTTGGAGCCTATAGCCATACCAAATGTACCAGATCAAGTCTTGGTTTCACATTTGCAGGATATGATCTAGACCATTATGCCTCAGTAGTTTGGTAATTTGCTTGCCACACATACTCCTGCCTCGACTCTGCTTCCTGCAGCCCAGCATGAGCACTCAGCAGTACCACAAGGAGTCGAGTCCTTGGCAGTGCCTCGAGTTGAACCTATACACTCTATGCAAAGAGTTGAGTCTTTGCGAGTGTCTCGTTTGGAGCCTAAGCACTCTGTATAAGAAGCCTAGTCCTTGCCAGTGCCTCGAGATACCTCGACACAAGGAACTCAGTCCGTTTTGGTGTCTCGATCTCCAGCCTCCAGCCCTCCTTCCTCACATAAGGTGCTGCCTTTTTTTGAGGCATGGGCCAGGACTCTGCGACCTTCCTCTCGGCGGAACCTGCCTGGTTCGAGGCACTGTTCTCCACATCAGTCGAGGTACCCTTTGAGGCCCAGGTCCTCTTCTTGAGACAGGCCTCATTTCTCCAGGCCTTGAGACTCTTCGAGGCCTCCAACTACGAAGTCGAGAACGCCTCCTGCATATTACCACTATGATTTTTAATAATAATTTATTTTTTTGTATACCGCTATACCAAAAGTTCAAAGCGGTTCACAACAGAAAAAATGCATACAATCAATATATGTAAGATACATAATAAAACAATCAATAAGAGAATACAACTGTTAAAAAAACAAGGAGAAGTTAAAAACAGTAACACAACTAAGATGTAAACATGTCAAACAGGCATGTCTTTAAAGATTTTCTAAAATCAAAATAAATGGCCTCAAGTATAAGTTTTCCAAGCCATACATTCAGTTTGGCAGCCTGGAATGACAAAATTCTGTCGAAAAACTTGTATTGACATGATTTTGGAGAAGGGTAATTGAATAGATTTATTCTACGAATACTCTTATTAGAACAATTCAAAGAAAACTGAGAGGCAAGGTAATCTGGTAGCATCCTGAAAACTGCTTTGTTACTAATGCAGGAAAACTTGAACAGAACTCTGGACTCCACTGGCAGCCAGTGAAGTTTTTGATAGAAAGGGGTAATGTGCTCCCATTTTTTTAATCAAAAAATGAGACAAACCGCAGTGTTCTGAATCAGTTTCAATTTTTTGAGTATTTTTTTGTAAGCCCCTAAGTATATAATATTACAATAATCCAAAATAGTTAAAATGGATGTCTGCACTAGCAAACGAAAAGACGGTTCATCAAAAAATTTCTCCTGCAAGGGATTCTATCCATTCTCTCAGTCAGTCATCTGTACCTGATATTCAACCTCAGATATCAGTACTCCAGAGAGGCTTCACCTTCATCTCTGCTTTGCGAGGTACCTCGAGGTCACCTTCTTCCCCTCAAAGTCAGCCTTCCTTGCTCCTTGGAGCAGATATCTTTTTCTTTTTTCCTCACCAAATACTCTGCAAAGTATTTAGAAGAACTGGGTATGTCTCCTCTTGCGGATTCTCTTAAATTACCCACTAATAGACTTCTTTCTCAAACTTTCAAACGAAATCTTGAGACACCTTATTCCATTCCTGCTGTACCAGGAAAGCTGGAATCTTGTTACAGGTTGATCCACTGCAAGGGCTTCGAGAAATCTCAGTTGTCCCTTCTCGTGGAATCTTCTTGGACAAGAACCAATCCTGTCACAGTTTATACCACTGTCCCTCCTGAAAGAGAGGGCAGAACCATGGATTTCATCATGGTTTCTACCAAAACTCTCTTATGGCATTTGGTTGACATCCTGCCTGAATTTTACAAATCTATTCCTCTACATCGTCTTTCAGAGTTTCAGCATGTGACTACCACTCTGGCTCAACTCCACGTGCATCTCCTTCAATCTCCTATGATGCATTTGAACTTGCTTGAGGGTCACCGCCTTTTCAGTAGTGATGCGCAGGCTTGCCTGGCTCCGCACTGTAGACATGGACCCCCAATCTTCAAGATTGTCTGGCCACATTCCTTGTCAAGGCAATGAATTGTTTGATGATTCCATCAAGGCAGCTACTCAAAGATTGTCTGGCCACATTCCTTGTCAAGGCAATGAATTGTTTGATGATTCCATTGAGGCAGCTACTTAACGATTGTCTGAACATGAAAAATTGTTTGCTTTCATCACTCGTCCTAAGCCTAACCCTTCCACTTCTAAAGGCTTCAGACCTCTTCCATCTTCTCAGAGACGTTTTCCACAGAGAGCAGCTCCTTATACAAGAGCACCTTCTCAGAAACAACCATTACAGCAGCAGAGGCAACAGAAACCTCATACTCCTGCTGCGCCTAAGCTCTCTCAGCTTTTTTTTTTTTTACCACTGCTGGGAGATCATTAGATCAGCTCTCTGGGTGCTGTCCATCATCAGGGAAGGATACTCTCTTCATTTCATCCAGGTTCCTCCAGATCTGCTTCCAAAAGATTCTCCTTCTAATCCATCCCAGACCACCCTTCTTCTTCAGGAAGTTCAAGCTCTGCTTTGTCTCTGTGCCATCGAGGAGGTTCCGCTGGAACAGCAGAGAAGGGGGTTTTACTCCTGTTACTTCCTAGTCCTGAAGAAGACGGGCGGTCTGCGACACATTTTGGATCTCAGAGCCCTCAACGAATTTCTTGTCAGGGGGAAATTTTGAATGCTGTCCCTAGCATCATTGTACCCCCTTCTAGATCAGAATGCTTGGTTATGTTCTCTAGGTCTCAAAGAGGCTTACACTCCCATTCCCATTCATCCAGCCTCTCGACAGTTCCTCATATTTTGGGTGGGAAATCTACATTTTCAGTACAGAGTGCTATCTTTCGGCCTGGCTTCATCTCCAAGAGTGTTTGCCTAGTGCCTAGTTGTAGTAGCAGCAGCTCTGCGGAACCATGGGCTCCAGATGTTCCGTACCTGGATGACTGGCTCATCAAGGATTCCACAACTCAATGGGTTATTGTAGCGACCCTACGGACTATGTGGTTTCTACAAAGTTTGGGGTTCGAAATCAACCTTCTCAAATTCCAGCTACAGTCTTCTCAGAATTTACAGTTCCTCGGAGCTGTCCTGGACACTGTTCGACTCGGAGCATTCCTTCCTCAACAACGTCAGGATGCTCTCATTCGTCTCTGCCACAAGGTGTCTTCCTTGATTACAATTTCAGCAAAACATATGATGGTTCTCCTAGGTCACATGGCCTCTATAGTTCACGTGACTCCTGTTGCCAGAATTCACCTCAGAATTCCTCAGTGGACCCTGGCATCTCAGTGGGCGCAGGTTTACGACCCACTCTAACATTACAGTAACTCCTTCGTTGAGACAGTCTCTCCACTGGTGGATGCTCTCTTCCAATCTCTCCAGAGGTTTACTGTTTCAGATGCTCCCCCCATCAGAAGGTCCTCATGACAGATTACTCGACCTATGCTTGGGGGGCTCATCTCGACGGTCTCCATACTCAAGGCTATTGGTCCAGCACAGATCCTCAGTGTCATATCAATCTGTTGCAACTCAGAGCGATCTTCCATGCTCTCAAAGCTTTTCAGCAGCTTCACGACCAGGTAGTCCTCATTTGGACAGACAGCCAAGTAGCATTTACTATGTCAGCAAGCAGGGAGGAACAGGATCTCTCCCTCTTTGTCAGGAAGCTCAAAAGGTGTGGAACTGGGCAATCCATCACACCACCTTCATGAAAGCAGTCTACATTCGAGAGAAAAACCGTCTGGCGGACAAATTGAGTCGTCTTCTGCAACCTCACGAATGGACACTCAATTCCTCGCCTCTCCTGGCACTTTAAGATAGATTTCTTTGCGTCTCCCCACAACCACAAACTGCCTCAGTTCTGCTCCAGGATATACTCTCCTCATTGCCTCGAGGCAGATGCTTTCCTTCTGGAATGGACAAATCAGTTTCTCTATGCATTTCCTCCATTTCCCCTGATTCTCAAGACACTTGTCAAACTCAAACAGGAGCATGCCACCATGATTCTGATCGATCCTCAGTCGCCCAGGCAACCTTGGTTCTCCCTTCTACTTCAATTCAGCAGCAGGGAGCCAGTGCTTCTACCAGTTTGTCCCTCTCTGCTTACATAGAGTCAGGGGTCTCTACTTCATCTCAACCTGCAGTCTCTACACCTGACAGCTTGGTACCTCTCAACTTAACTATCACTCTACAGTTTTCTCTATCTGTACAGGACATTTTAGAAGCTTCTAGAAAGCCTACCACTAGACAAAGCTACAATGCTTGGTGCACCATTCATCACAAGGAGCCTCAGTCTACCTCCTTGTCTTCAGATTTTGATTACCTGTTCCACTTGTCACAATCAGGCCTCAAATCCACATCCATTTGAATCCATCTCAGTGTAATTGCTGCTTTTCATCAGCCTATTGAAGGGAAATCCCTTTCGGCTCATCCTGTGGTTTCCAGATTTATGAAAGGACTTTTCAATGTCAAACCACCTCTCAAACCTCCTCCAGTGGTTTGGGATCTCATTGTTCTTGCTCAATTGATGAAGCCTCCTTTTGAACCAATGGATAAGGCTCATCTTAAATATCTCACTTGGAAAGTGGTTTTTCTCATTGCTCTTATGTCTGCTCGCAGGGTCAGCAAGCTCCAAGCTTTAGTAGCGGACCCACCTTTCACAGTATTCATGACAAGGTGGTCCTCCGTACTCATCCTAAATTCTTACCTAAAGTGGTTTCAGAATGTCATCTCAACCAATCAATTGTACTTCCAGTGTTTTTTCCAAAGCCTCATTCTCACCCTGGAGAAACAACTCTTCATATTCTGGACTGTAAGCATGCTTTGGTTTTCTACTTGCAACGCATTCAGCCACATAGATCTGCTCCTTAACTTTTTGTCTCCTTCATTCCAAACAAGTTGGGACATCCGATTTCCAAGCACACCATCTCCAACTGGTTAGCGGCTTGCATCTCTTTCTGCTATGCTCAGGCTGGACTACGTCTACACAGTCGAGTCACAGCCATAAAGTCAGAACCATGGCGGCACCAGTAGCTTTCCTTAGATCTACTCCTATTGAGGAAATCTGCAAAGTTGCCACTTGGTCCTCGGTTCATACTTTCACCTCTCATTATTGTCTGGATGCTTTTTCAAGACGGGATGGCCATTTCAGCCAGGTAGTATTATAAAATTTATTCTCCTGAACTGCCAACACTCCCACCATCCCATTCTGGTTAGCTTGGAGGCCACCACATGTTTTTTTTTTTTATTTCTTTATTGATATTTTGAACTTGACAATGTATACATTTGAAAAATCGAAAAAAAAAAAAACTATATGAAAATACACTATTAACATCAGAAATATTACAATAAAAATTTTAAATCCCTTCTTAACCTATAACAATAATGATATTATATTATACTCATCAATATTATAGAATATTATGAAATTTATACCTCTAAATAAATAATACACCCCCCCACCCTCCCACCCACCCTGGATGTGCAAAGGAATCTAACATAAAGAAAAATCACTTTAATTATAATGTGACAAAATTAGTTAATGGACCCCAAATCCCCTTAAAGGATTTAACAAACCCTAAACGCTCTGCCATAATCTTTTCATATTTATATGTTGCACATACAGTTGCCCACCAAAAACTAAAATTAATCCTATCATGATTTTTCCAATTAGATGTGATCATTTGAACCCCTATTCCTGATAAGATCATGAAAAGGCGACTATTATTTCTGTCCAAAGTGGGTTTATCATGCAGAATCGTTCCAAAAATTATTACTTCATATGTCAAAGGAATAGAGGATTGAAGAATATTATTAATTTGCCCCCAAATCAACTTCTAAAAGCCAAGTATCAATGGACAAAAAAATAAAAGATGATCCAAAGTCCCAATATCAATATGACAATGCCAACATCTATTAGATTTAGAACTATCTACTTTATTCAACCGAACTGGAGTCCAAAAAATTCTATGTAATAAAAACAACCATGTTTGTCTCATAGATGCTGACATTGTACATCTTAATCTCCAAGTCCAGATTCGTAGCCAACGAGAAACAGAAATATGCTGTTTTAACTCGATACTCCAAATATCTCTAAGACTATTTTTTGGTTTTTTTATTTAAAAATCCAGAAATCAATTTATACCACTGGGCAGCCTGATGTCCTATTAAATCTGTTTGATAGCAAAGGATTTGCAAGCTAAAATAAGTTTTCAAATTTTTCCATTCAGGGAACCCCATCTGAATAGCCTGCTTCAACTGCAAGCACCTATATTGTTGACTGTTTGAAATACCAAATGAATGCTGCAGTTGTGAAAACTCAAGCAGATTACCATTAGAAATAAGATCATCTAATGTCCTAATATTTGCCTGCATCCAATTCTTCCAAGCGATTCCAGCACCGCCTATTTGAATCTTGGAGTTTAACCATAAGGACTGTAAAGTAGATTTCATTATTGGTACCTCTGTTAATTTATCAATAAATTTAATAGTTTTCCAAGTATCCAATAAAATTATATTGTCCTTAGCATATTTATGAAATCTGATACTTAATACATGTGGAAGTCTCATAGGGGACACCAAATTCCGTTCCAAATATGACCAATCTGGTTGATGATCAATAAGCTCAGGGAGGATCCAATACATACCTTGACGCAATATATAGGCTTGATGGTACCTATAAAAGTTTGGAAAATTTACCCCACCCTCCACAATTGATTTTTGCAACGATACTAAAGCAATTCTTGGTTTTTTCCCAAGCCAAACAAATTTTGTCAAAATATTTAATTTTTTGTAAAAGGACTCTTGAAAATAAACTGGTAACATACTCATTTGGTAACAAACTATAGGCAAAATCATCATCTTTACTGTTTGCACTCTCCCCCACCAAGAAATATGCAAAGGATTCCATTGCTCACACAATTCTGTAACTTTTAGTAATAAGGATTACCTTCATTGTTTCTTCCAATGTACTTTTTATCCAAATTCCTAAATATTTTATTCCATCTTTCTTCCAACTAAACTGAAATGAATCAAATAAGCCTTTTATACAATGTACATTTAGTGGAAGAATTTCTGATTTATTCCAATTTATTTTATAACCTGAAAATTTTCCAAATTTATCAATCAAATCCAATAAATGTGGAATGGTTGACTCCGGATTTCTCAAATGAATCAAAATATCATCTGCATAAGCAGAAATTTTATATTCCCGACCTGCATAAGGAATACCTTCTATCTCCTTTGATTGTTGAATAGCTAAAAGTAGAGGTTCCAAAACAATATCAAATAACAAAGGAGATAATGGACAACCCTGTCTAACTCCCCTTTCTAAAAAGAACCTTTCTGAAAAAGTATTATTTATATATAATCTAGCAGATGGGGAGCTATACAGGGATTGAATCATTTGTATAAATCGAGAACCAATACCAAACCAATCCATTGCTTGATACATAAAAGTCCATTCTACCCGATCAAATGCTTTCTCTGCATCTAAAGAAACAGAGAAAGCCGGATCTTTCATATCCTTTGTTAAATGTAAAATATGAAAAGCTAATCTGGTGTTATTTGAAGAATGTCTTTGAGCAACAAAACCTGTTTGATGCATACCAATAATATAAGGGAGAGCCTTATTCAAACGCAAAGCCAATATTTTAGCTAACAATTTCCCATCAATATTAATCAAAGAAATAGGCCTATAGTTTGAAACCAACATGGGATCTCTGTTTGGCTTAGGCAAAACTATTGTTAAAGCTTCTGCCATAGTACCTGTAATACAACCTTTATTTAGTTGAAACTGATATAATTTGAAAAGATGGGGTAACAAAATAGTTTGAAAAGAGTTAAAAAATTCTACCGTATATCCATCACTTCCTGGAGCGGATCCAACTCTAAGGGACTTTAAAGCCCTCTGAATTTCTTTTTGTGTTATAGGTGCTTCGAGATTTTCTTTCATATGATCAGGAACTTTAGGGCCATTAATCAACTTTAAAAATTCAAAACCATCTTTCTCTTTATTAAAATAATGCTCAGAAGAATACAAGCTTTCATAAAATTTCAAAAATTATTGTAAAATATTTTTAATTTGAGAATGAATTATTCCATTATCATCTGAAATAGCCATTATATTAGCTTTCCTTTTTTTTGCTTTTAAATACTTAGCTAGTAATCTTCCCGCCTTATTTGAGGTTCCATAATACAATGCCTTATAGGACACAAACTCCTTTCTAGCCAATTGTGATGATATCTCATTGTATCTAAATGTTGAGAATAGGCTGCATGCTTGTCCTGGGATGAAGCACAGTTACTTACCGTAACAGGTGTTATCCAGGGACAGCAGGAAGCTATTCTCACAACCCACCCACCTCCCCTGGTTGGCTATCTGAACTGAGGAGACGCACGCCCTTGCGTGGGCGGGAAGGCATTTGTGTGCGCACGTTGTGGTAGTCAATCGCTTGTGAATTACTTCATGGTGCCCAAGAAAGTCACAGAAGATTCTGGATTTGAAGTCTGTAAACAAAGTGTCTACTTTCGCATGGAAATGATCTGCTCCGTCATAGTGGTGGTGGCTCCAGGAGAATTCCTTGCCTCTCTGAATTTGATGGAGGCATATCTTCATATCCTTATCTTTCTGGCTCACAGGACATATTTGAGATTTCACGTGCCACTTCAGTTTGTGGCACTCCCCCTTCGGTTTAACCATGGCTCCTTGCATCTTTACCAAGGTGATGTGGTTATAGCAGCTTACCTTCACCAGATGGAAGTCCAGGTGCATCCTTACCTAGACAATTGACTGATCAGGGCCCTCACTGGTGGACTGCGAGCACCCGGTCCAATAGGTGGTGAGCCTCTTACAGGATCTGGGCTAGATAGTGAACATTGAGAAAAGTCATCTTCAGCCGCTCAGTGTTTGGAGTATCTGGGAATCCTCTTTGACATGGAAAAGGGGCCAAGTTTTTCTTCCCACACCATGCAAACAGCTCAGGATGCAGATCCTCATGATCTTGGCCCTTCCGAGCCCCTCAGCCTGGCAGTATCTGCAAGCGCTTGGCTTGATGGTGGCCTCCTTGGAAGTGGTATCAAGGGCGAGAGCTCCTATGCACCCTCTCCAGCACTCCCTTCTGTCCAGGTTGTCCCTGCAACATCACTCCCTGTAGATACCTGGAATGGAGAAGAGGAGAACTTGGCGAGGGACATGCCACTCTGAAACAAAGCATGGATGACCCTCACGACTGACGCCAGCCTTAGCAGCTAGGGAGGGGGCCCTCTGCTGCGATGGCCCTCTCCAGGGCAAATGGTTCCTATTGGAGAGCAAGTAGTCCATTAATCATCTGAAACTGAGAACCATTTGGTTTTCCTTGGTACAGTTGCAGCCTTTCCTGACAGGGAAAGCAGTCAGGATGTTTTCAGACAGTGCCACTGTGGTGGCTTATATAAACAGACATGGGGGCACCAGAAGCACAGCCCTCCACTTGGATGCTGTTCTAGTAGACAGAACTTCACTCGCAGGACCTCTCAGCAGCCCACTTAGAAGGAGTAGAGAATGTCCAAGTTGACTTTCTCAGCCGGCAGACTCTGGACCCCAGAGAGTTGTCTCTGTCTCAAAAGGCATTTTTCCTCATAGTTCAGACTTTGGGTACACCAAGCATGGATCTCATGACCACAGCCAAGAATGTGAAAGCAACCCGCTTCTACAGTCAGAGTTGAGCAAGGAAGCACAGGGCTGAATGCCCTGGTTCAACCTTGACCCACAGATCTGCTTCTCTGTGTGTTTCCATCATGGGCTATGGTGGGTCGGATCATCTGCAGGATACCCAACCATTAGGTCTGGTGATCTTGGTGGTACCGGATTGGCCCCGAAGACCTTGGTATGTGGACCTGGTTCATCTACAGAGAAGCAGACTCCTGAAGTTGCCTGTTCATTAGGGATATTTTCAGTTTAAGGCCTGGTTCCAATGGAGAAGCCAGAATTCTTTGGTGTTGTGGCATGACCCCCTGAGCATGTGGTCTTGATTCGGAAGGGTTATTCAGAGGTTGTGGTCATGGCTCGTCTTGGGGCCAAGAAGCTGACGATGGCTGCAGCTTATGTTAAGACCTGGAACACCTTCTAGTTATGGTGTGCCAAGGACCAGGTGGAACCAAAGATTGTTCCTGTTTGGTGATCCTGGCCTTCCTACAAGCTGGCCTCAAAAAGGGGCTTGCAGTTTTGTCCCTCAAAGTGCAAATAGCTAGTATTTTGTGCTTTCGGGCTTAGAGTGGCCTTCGGCCTCAGGCGTCTCACCCGGACATCACTCGGCTTTTGGGGAGCTCTCAGGCTGTGAATTTTAATTTTAAGTGTGTCGCATACATGAACATCGTCTGTCAGGTGTATCACAGCAGGAGAACGGCTGACAAGTACTCCCTTAGGAGTAACTGCTAGATGGCTATTTTGACTCAAACACTGGGCTGTTGATGCTGCCTCCAAGTGTAGGCTCACTATGTTGCCTTTAGAGGCAAGTTGCTCCTTGTCTTTAAAAGTTAGTTAAAAGTCTGGAGACTTTAATCAGTTTTTACCTGAGAATAGGCCCAAGCCCTCCTTTTCAGATCAGCTCAGGCCTTAACCTGCCTGTGAGATGCCAGGCACTGCTGGCCAGGAAAATCAAATTCCTTTCAAAGACCACATTTTCAGCAAAATTAATTATCCTTTGGGAGGAGAGGATTGGCACAAAACCCATGCCTTAATGCCTCCTGCTCTTTGCAATGATGGGAGTCATGGTTCACCTTCGTAGTATGTTTATGCTAATATAATACTAACTTGGAGCAGCTACACAGTGATCTATATGGCAGAACAGTGTTTGTACTCTTTCTCCACTTGCTGATAGATGGGCATAACCTGCAAGTTCTGGACTGATCTGTTGGGACTACAGGAAAGAAAAATTAGTAGGCAAGACTTAATTTCTTCTTTCTAGATATGCACCTTCTTGCTAGATATGCACCTGCGTACATCCTCTACATATGGAACTTTGACTGAACAGAGCAGAGGTGTTCCCAGAAGGGAGTTACTTGAATTTATTCATATAATTCTGACCATACAGATGAATGACCTGAAATATAATCTAGAAAATGTGTGTGTCAAAGAGTAGGTGTAATTGCAAATGCATAAATTACTTGAGGTAATTTTGAAAATGAAAGCTTATGCTGAAAATATTTTTAGAAGATTATACACTACCCACAGAGGGAAAAGAGTGCATGTTTATTCTGTGTATATCCACAATTATAAAATTAACCTCATGATGTAGCTTTCAAACAAATGCTAATATTTAAACCAGGCATATCTGTTTCACTGTTATCTACTGGGATGCCTGGAATGCGCTCCCGAAAGAGGTGGTGGAGAGTAAAACTGTGACTGAGTTCAAAGAAGCGTGGGATGAACACAGAAGATTTAGAATCAGAAAATAATATTAAATATTGAACTAAGGCCAGTTACTGGGCAGACTTGCACGGTCTGTGTCTGTGTATGGCCGTTTGGTGGAGGATGGGCAGGGGAGGGCTTCAATGACTGGGGAGGGTGTAGATGGGCTGGAGTAAGTCTTAACAGAGATTTCGGCAGTTGGAACCCAAGCATAGTACCGGGTAAAGTTTTGGATTCTTGCCCAGAAATAGCTAAGAAGAAAAAAAAAAAAATTTTAATTGAATCAGGTTGGGCAGACTGGATGGACCATTCGGGTCTTTATCTGCTGTCATCTACTATGTTACTATGTTACTGTATCTTAAAAAGATATGTTCACTATCTAAGAAAAAATTTTAAATTTAACATCTCCACCAGCAGCCTGTTTACCATCACACTAACTTACCTGATTTGACAACAATGTAGTCCCTTGTGTTCATCTTTTATATAGTGAGAGAAAAGACGGCACATAATTTTTTTTTCTTTGCATCCAAAGACAAGTGACATTCCTCAGCTAGAGGGGTGGATGTTTGGTCCTTTCTGACCTGCAAGAAGTAGATATTCCACTTTTGAGCAGCAGTGATACAAAAATGGTGAACTGCATGTTTAGGATAATGCAACTAATATATGTTTTTCCTCCTCTTTAGGGTATTAAATGTATTTCGTCACTGGGTCGAACACCATTTCTATGATTTTGAACGAGACCCTGAGTTGCTTAATAGACTTGAGTCATTTATTTCAGGTGTTAGAGGTAAGTCATTAGAGTTTGTGTGTTATATATTCTGCATATATCTAGAGCATTATGCAGACAGACTGAACAGTTATTATAATACTTTGTTACAGTTGGAACACATTTTGTCTACTTCAGAAGAATAAATGACTAATTTATTTTAACAGAAATGCAAACTGATATTTCAGGGTGATACAAATGCTTCTGGCTTTGTGTGAAATGGTAGTTATATCTACTTTTTATTATTCTGAGGTTGAGAATGTCTGGGAGAAAAATAACTCCAAAGGAATTTAATGGAATGGGATCAGATTTAACATGGGGGAAAAACCAAGGAAAAGACACAGAGTTGAAAATGGACCAGATTGAATCAGAGATTATAGGGCCCTTCACAATATTAGCCCAGTTCGTTTCTATGGGAGAAGCAATTCTAACTTACATAGCACAACATTGATGCACTTGAAGCAGTAGCAAAACATTCCTTTTAAACTGCCTCTTCTCGTCCCCTCTTCTCTAGTCACACAGTCATAGACCCATGCACAAATGCAGATGCACCCAGAGACAACCCCTCCCAGTTTCCCCCAAACATAAAACACAAAAATAGCCATACTGGGTCAGACCAGTCCATCTAGCCCAGTAACCTGTTTCCAACAGTGGTCAATCCAGACCACAAGTATCTTGGAGAAACTCAAATAGTAGCCACAGGGATTGTAAATTATTCAGTCCCATCACTACTGCTAAATACCTAGCTAAACAGAACTGTCTCTTAGTATGTATCATTTTCTTTGCAGTAAATTTTACTGTCAAATTTAGGTCTGAACTCTATAGCTGCTTTAATGGTTGCTATATAGGCATCGGAACAGGGGAGTCTACAGGGGCTGTGGCCTCCCCCAAAATTGTCACTTACTTTTATCCTTGGTGGTCCAGAGGTGAAGCGGGCAGGAGCGATGGAGGAAAGGGGACTGGGTGCAGAGTCTGACAGGGGAGGAGGCGGGGCTGGGTGCACAATCTGACAGGGGAGGGAGGGAGGGAAAGAAGAGGGCTGGGTGCAGAGCCTGAAAGGGGAGGGAAGAGGGCTAGGTGCAGAGTCTGGCAGGGGGGAGAGGGAGGGAGAGGGGTCTGGGTGCAGAGCCTGGCAGGGAGAGGTGGGGGGTAGGGAATTTGGAAGGCAGGGAGGACAGATGTTCAGGGGGTTGGGAAAGACAGATACTGCATGTACTGGGAGAGGACAAATGCACAGGCTGGGGGTGGGGGGGTTAGGAAAAGAGGAGAAGAAAGATGCTACGCAGGTGGAGTAGTGGGAAGGGAGAGAAAGAATTGCTGCCAGTTGGGGCAGAAAAGGAACAGAGAATTGTTGGACATAGGTGTGTGGTGTGAGAGGGAAAGAGAGATGATGCATATGAGGAAAGGAAGAAAGAGGGAGAATTGTTGGACATGATAGTGGTGGAGAAGAGGGAGGGAGAGATGTTACAGTGGGAGGGAGGAGAGATGACCCAAAGAAGGGAGAGATGTCAGACCAATGGAATGAGAAGGAGAGAGAGAGAGATGCCAGACCACAGAATGGAAGGGAAGGAGGGGAGAGAGAGATAACAGACCGCAGAAAGGAGAGAGATGTTAGACCTCTGGAAGAGGGAGGGAAGGAGAGAGAGATGCCAGACCATATGAGGGGGGGAAGGGGGAAGACAGATATGTCTGACCATGGGAGAGGGATGAGATGGTGCATAGGGATGAAGGGGAAGGGGAAACAGAGGGAGGAGATGATGCACAGGGAAGAGATAAGAAGAAATGCTTCTTATGGATAGATGGGAGTAGGGGAGAAGAAAGAGGGATAGACGGGAAGGGAAGGCATGGAAAAGTAGATTTTGAGAAGAAAGCAGAAAAATGGAAGAAAGTTGAATGTTAAAAGTTAATGCTAAAGATGGATGTACAGTGGTGCCTCACACAACGAACTTAATTGGTTCCAGGAGCAAGTTTGTTATGTGAAACGTTCGTTATGTGAAACGCGTTTTCCCATAGGAATACATGTAAAAAAAAATAATTCGTTCTGCAGCATAAAATATGCTAAGATGACATAAAAAAGATAAATTTTTTGTTATTATTTTTATTTAGATACATCTAAAAACATACATCTCCCTGTCCTTTTACTTCCACTATCTTCCTATCCCATCTCTATTCCCTTTTGTCCCTCTCCCCATGATCAATCATCTCACCACCTCTCTCTGCCCTCACCCTCAGGGTTCAAGATTGCTTCCACTCTTTTTCCTGTTGTTCTCTCTGCCTGTCACCCTATGATTTAGCATCCCTTCTGCCCTTGTCCAATATTTCCCCTTCTCTCCCTCCCTCTCATCCCCTGCTCCAACATGTGCTTTCAGCGGCCTTCTCCCCCCTTAAGCGTCTTTTCTTCTCCACTCCACCTTTCCTCCCTCCCTGCCTCCACCTTTGTGGCGCTTTTGCACCCGACCGACAACAGAACAGGCCCGGTCGGACAAATCTCCCTGTCCTGTAGCCGCGAATCTAAATTACCTTCTTACAGCAGCTGGATTATTGAAGCTGCTGTAAGAGGTAATTTAGATTCGCGGCTACAGGGCAGGGAGGTTTGTCGGCCGGGCCTGTTGTCGGTCGATCGGGGGACCTGACCAGCTGTGCATATTCTTCGGGGCGGACCGCCCCCTCCCCCCTCTTTCGTTCGCCATTGCCTTCTTCCTACCTGCCCTGCCGCAGCCGCACACAGCCGACCGGAAGTCTTCCTGATGTCAGCGCTGACGTCGGAGGAAGGGAGGGCTTTGCTTAAGCCCTCCCTCCGACGTCAGCGCTGACATCGGGAAGATTTCCGTTCGGCTGTGTGCTGCGACAGGGCAGGTAAGGAGAAGGAGACTACCCTCGACCAACCCCGCTGCGATCCAACCCCGCAGGAACCCCGGAAGGATGCAGCTCGGGCGACTGTTGTGTGAAACGAAGTACGTTATACGGATCACGACATAAAGTTCGTTGTGCGCAGCGTCCGCTGTGCGAGGCGACCGTTATGCGAGGCACCACTGTATATACATAACATGAAACTGGCCTCTGTTTAATGGTTAGCCTATGGGGAGTGATCAAAAAGATGTTTATAAAAATACTCAGAGATATGAAACTGTGAAGGGAAGGCTAAAAAACCTCCCTTGGGTAAAGAGTTTACCTTTACCCAAGGGAGGTTTTTTAGCCTTCCCTTCACAGTTTCATATCTCTGAGTATTTTTATAAACATCTTTATCCCAGGACAAGCAGGCAGGTATTCTCACTAGTGGGTGACGTCATCCAACGGAGCCCCGATGCGGACATCTCACAAGCATACTTGCTTGTAGAAACTTTAGAAGTTTCGAGTTGCCCGCACCGCACATGCGCGAGTGCCTTCCCGCCCGATGCACCGGGCGCGTCTCCTCAGTTCTTACTCTTCCGCGGAGCCGAGAAGTCCGTCTTTGACTCTCTGCACGAAGTCCCTTCACTTGTGCCTTCTGTGTCCACGGTTTTGAGTTTTATTTGCTCATTATCGTTGGTTCACGTTGCGTTTTCTTGTTTTTCAAAAAAAAAAAAAAAATTTATTTCGTTCGTTCGACTGGGCAGGCCGCGTGGCTGTGGCCCTGCAGCTTCGATCTTGTGGCGGAGCTTTTTCTGCCTATGTCCTGGCCTGTCACCGGTTTTAAAAAGTGTGTCAAACCAGCGCGCGATTTCGTTGACGGACCCTCATCGACGCTGTATTCAGTGTCTCGGGCCTCAACACCTTCCGAAATCATGCTGGCCTTGCTCCACACTTACAGAACGTGCTTTCAAGCGTCGCTGCATCTTGTGGGAGTCGCTGTTCAGCATGGAGGCGTCACCGGAGCTGCCCTCATCGCAGAGCGCCGTGCCTTCGGCTTCCGCTTCGACCTCTTCAGCCTCGAGTCTGCTCAAGCCTGACTCATTTGTGCCAACTTTGACTCCGCCGCCTGCTGCGGTGCCTTCCGCTGTCTCCTCAGGTCAGGTAACACAGCCTCCCATTCCTCCAGTGGTGCTCAAGGTGCCCAATGCTTCTAAGCCCAAGCCCCTTGGTGGCCGAGATCGCGAAGTCCGTGCAGGAGGTCTCATTTCAGATACGGATCCCTCTTTGCCGGCATTGTTCCATGCCATGATGGAGAAGCAATTTGTCGAGCTCTTTACTAAGATTGGACCAACCCTTCTCTCTCAAATCCAGCCTGGGCACGCGCAGGCCTCTCACGAGGTCGAGCCGCCTCCGGTGCCTCCTCGACACACACTCTCGCTGCTGGGAGCTGAGTCTCGGCGAGTGTCTGGTCTGGCTTCGGGGCATGCATCGCAAGGAGTAGAGTCTTTGCCCATGCTGCCGTCGATTCACTCAATGCAAGGCGCTGAATCCTCCTTCATCCTCGATGCCGAGCCTCGAGCCTTGGGGATTGCCTCGAGGGGCTTCTTCTCAGCCTCCTCTGCTTCGATCCACTGCCTCCAGCCCCATCTACTCGCTGGATGCCTCATCTGGGCCTTGCTCGCCTCGACGTTCGAGACCTGCTTCTAGACACAGTTCTGGTCATCGCTCGAGACATTCATCGAGGCATGCCTCACCTTGTCGTAAGCAGCCCTTTAGGGAGTATTCTCTGACAGCTTACTCACCTCCCCCTCCTATGCCGGAACGTGAGGACATCGTGGGATCGTTCTCTCCCTGCCGATCCTCGGCCTCTGCGGATCAGGACGCCTCGACTTCATCAAGCCCTTCTCGAGGCCCAGCTCTGGCTGACCAATTATCTTTCTCATATTTCCTGCGTCAGATGGCGGTGGATCTTGATATTACCCTGGACTCATGTTCCAAGTTTTCTAAGGAGTATTTGGAGACGATGCATCTTCCTCAACCTCCTGCTGAGTCTCTCCGTCTGCCTCTGCATAAGCTTCTGGACCAGACCTTCATGAGATGTTTCGAGACTCCTAACTCCATCCCCGCTGTCCCCGGGAAGTTGGATGCCAGGTACCGCACGGTGCACCATAAGGGCTTCGACGGTGCGCAGCTCTCTCACCAGTCCCACTTGGTTGAGTCCTCCTTGAAGCGGTCTCATCCCTCCCAGGTCTATGCCTCCACTCCTCCTGGCCGGGAGGGCAAGACCATGGACAGATTTGGCAGGTGCATCTACCAGAACTCGATGATGGCCTCTCGAGTCCTGAATTATAGTTTTCACTTTGCGACCTATTTTGAGTGTTTTCTCTCAATTCTACAAAAGTTTCTGCCATATTTGGACTCTCAGGCTCGCTTCGAGTACTCGGAAGTCCTAGCATCGTTGTCCCAGCTTCGTCTGCAGATGATGCAATCGTCTTACGACGCTTTTGAACTCTCTGCGAGAGCTGCTGCTTGTTCAGTGGCCATGCGACATCTGGCGTGGCTCCGAACAATTGATATGGACCCGAATCTCCAGGACAGACTGGCGAACGTTCCATGTGCGGGAGCTGACCTCTTTGACGAGTCTATCGAGGCGGCGACGGAGAAGTTGTTGAAACATGAAAAGTCATTTCAGTCTATTCTCCGCCAGAAGCCCATGCCCGCTCTTGCTCGTCCGTCTCGCCTGCCTATGATCTATCAGCGGCGCTACCCACCGAAGCAGGCGCCCACCATCCGTCAACCTGTGAAGAGACAGCACCAGCAGAAGCCCCAACAAAAGCCTCAGCTTTCTGCTGTCCTCAAGGCTCCTCAGCCTTTTTGACTGTCTCGTAGGGAGCATAACTTCCATCATTCTGCCCTCCCCGGTTTTTCCCATCGGAGGTCATCTCCATCATTTTTATCATCGATGGTCGACTATTACCACCGACCTCTGGGTCCTTTCCATCGTAAGAGAGGGATACTCTCTTCAGTTCCATCAAGTTCCTCCGGAACATCCTCCAAGAGAGTATCCTTCAAACTTAACCCAGACCGCCCTTCTTCTTCAGGAAGCTCAGGCTTTGCTCCGGCTTCATGCTGTCGAACCGGTCCCTGTGGACCAACAGAACAAGGGTTTTTACTCCCGGTACTTCCTTGTTCCGAAGAAGATGGGCGACCTGCGTCCTATTTTGGACCTCAGGGTGCTCAACAAGTTTCTGGTCAGAGAAGTTTCGCATTTTGACCCTGGCTTCTCTCTATCCCCTCCTCGAGTAGAACGACTGGTTATGCTCTCTGGATCTCAAGGAGGCCTACACTCATATTCCCATCCATCCGGCCTCCCGTCAATTCCTCAGATTTCGGGTGGGACATCTTCATCTTCAATACAGAGTGCTCCCATTCGGCCTGGCTTCTTCTCCCAGAGTCTTCACCAAGTGCCTGGTTGTAGTGGCCGCAGCACTCAGGAACCATGGTCTTCAGGTGTTTCCCTACCTCGACGACTGGCTCATCAAGGATTCCACGTCTCAGGGTGTCGTCCAGGCGACCCAGAGGACGATCTGGTTCCTGCAGAGGCTGGGATTCGAGATCAACTTTCCCAAATCCCACCTGCAACCTTCCCAGACTCTTCCCTTCATCGGAGCTGTTCTGGATACTATTCAACTCAGAGCATTCCTTCCTCCTCAACGCCTGGCGGCTCTTCTTCATCTTTGTCACTCAGTCTTCTCTCGCCCGTCCATCTCGGCGAGACACATGATGGTGCTTCTGGGCCACATGGCCTCTACAGTACACATGACTCCTTTTGCCAGACTTCACCTGCGGATTCCTCAGTGGACCCTGGCATCTCAATGAACGCAGACCTCCGACCCTCTGACTCGACACATTCAGGTCACTCCTGCTCTGCTACAGTCTCTTCGCTGGTGGATGCTCTCTTCCAATCTCTCCAGAGGTTTGCTGTTTCACTCGCCTCCCCATCAGAAGGTCCTCACGACCGACTCCTCAAACTATGCTTGGGGGGGCTCATCTAGACGGTCTCCACACCCAGGGCTATTGGATGAGGGCAGATTGTCTGTGCCACATCAATCTGTTGGAACTCAGGGCGATTTTCCATGCTCTCACTGCTTTTCAGCATCTGCTTCACAACATGGTGGTCCTCATTCGCACGGACAATCAGGTCGCCATGTATTATGTCAACAAGCAGGGAGGCACGGGCTCGGCCTCCTGCTGTCAGGAAGCTCTGAAAGTTTGGGATTGGGCCATTCGCCACAACACCTTCCTCAAAGCTGTCTACATTCAGGGGGCAGACAATGCCTTGGCAGACAACTTGAGTCATCTTCTACAGCCTCACGAATGGACTTTCCATTCCACGCCCCTTCATCACATCTTCTCTCTGTGGGGAACGCCTCAGATAGACCTCTTTGCAGCCCCCCACAACTTCAAACTGCCTCAGTTCTGCTCCAGGATCTACACTCCTCATCGTCTCGAAGCAGATGCTTTTCTTCTGGACTAGGGGAATCTCTTTCTGTATGCACTTCCTCCGTTTCCTCTCATTCAAAAAACTCTGGTCAAGATCAAGTCCGACTGGGCCACCATGATTCTGATTGCTCCTCGGTGGCCCAGGCAACCTTGGTTCTCCCTTCTTCTGCAACCCAGCAGCAGGGAGCCCTTTCTTCTACCAGTGTTTCCATCTCTGCTTACGCAGCATCAGGGATCTCTGCTTCATCCCAACCTGCAGTCACTACACCTGACAGCTTGGTTCCTCTCAACGTAACTCCCCTTCAATTTTCACAAGACGTGCGGGATGTTTTGGAAGCTTCAAGGAAGCCTGCTACTAGACAATGCTATTCCCAGAAATGGACTAGATTCTCTACTTGGTGTTTTTCTCATCACAAGGAGCCTCACAATGCCTCCTTGTCCTCTGTTTTGGACTATCTTTTGCACCTGTCTCATTCTGGCCTCAAGTCTACATCGATAAGAGTCCATCTTAGTGCAATTGCTGCTTTCCATCAGCCTCTTCAAGGGAAACCTCTTTCTTCACATCCTGTGGTTTCCAGATTCATGAAAGGACTTTTCCATGTCAACCTCTTAACAAGGCTCCTCTGAAGTATCTCACTTGGAAAGTGGTGTTTCTCATTGGTCTCACATCTGCTCGTCGAGTTAGTGAGCTTCAAGCATTGGTTGTGGATCCACCTTTTACAGTATTTCATCATGACAAGGTGGTCCTTCAAACTCATCCCAAATTCCTCCCCAAGGTGGTCTCGGAATTTCATCTGAATCAATCCATTGTTCTTCCTGTGTTTTTTCCGAAGCCTCATTCTCATCCTGGAGAATCAGCTCTTCACACTCTGGACTGTAAATGTGCTTTGGCTTTCTACCTGGAGCGCACCAAGCCGCACAGAACTGCTCCTCAGCTTTTCATCTCCTTTGATCCGAACAAGTTGGGATGCCCTATCTCTAAGCGTACCATCTCCAACTGGATGGCGGCTTGTATCTCTTTCTGCTATGCCCAAGCTGGATTACCCCTTCACAGTAAAGTCACAGCCCATGAGGTCAGAGCGATGGCAGCCTCTGTAGCCTTCCTCAGATCGACACCGATTGAGGAGATTTGTAAGGCTGCTACTTGGTCCTCGGTTCATACCTTCACTTCTCATTATTGTCTGGATACTTTCTCCAGACGGGATGGACAGTTTGGCCAAACAATATTACAAAACTTATTCTCCTAAGTTGCCAACACTCCCTCCATTCCATTGTGGTTAGCTTGGAGGTCACCCACTAGTGAGAATACCTGCCTGCTTGTCCTGGGATAAAGCAATGTTACTTACCGTAACAGTTGTTATCCAGGGACAGAAGGCAGCTATTCTCACGTCCCACCCACCTCCCCTGGGTTGGCTTCTCTGCTAGCTATCTGAACTGAGGAGACACGCCCGGTGCATCGGGCGGGAAGGCACTCGAAACTTCTAAAGTTTCTACAAGCAAGTATGCTTGTGAGATGTCCGCATCAGGGCTCCGTTGGATGATGTCACCCACTAGTGAAAATAGCTGCCTGCTGTCCCTGGATAACAACTGTTACGGTAAGTAACATTGCTTTTTGATCACTCTCCATAGGCTAACCATTAAACAGTTTCTTGTTATGTATATTTAGCAGTCTTTTCTGGCCTTGAGTTTATATATTCATTTTCCCTGAACACACTTCAGTAAAAAGATGGATGTATGGCAGAAAGTGAAGGAGAGAAAAACAGCAAATGGATAAGGTGGCCCTGGATACACAGTTAAGAGCACAGCCAGAGACTGGGAAAGATGGTTTGAAAACCAAAATCACCAGGCGACAGTAGGGGAAATGATTTTATTTTCAATTTAGTGACTGAATTGTGTCAATTTTGAGAAATTACATCTGCTGTCTATATTTTGCACTGTTCAGGAAGAAATGCATTTGTTTCTATTTCTCTGCATGCAGAGTCTTGCATCTTAGGGTTTTGTTTGTGTATAGTAGTACTTTTAGTTTGTGGTCCTGTATTTGCATAGGGGTTATCTGTGTTCAGCATATGTGACCAAGGCTAGGTGTTCTGGTAGGAATGAATGTTGAGAAACATACTGTGTGCTTTGCGTAGTTTAATTTTGTGGTTAACCATTATGTATTATATTGTGTGTATATATGAAAAATGAATGGAAAAATGGTATTACAATTAGTACTATTATGGGGTGGGGTCTGGGGCAGAGCTTGTGCCCCCCCCCCCCAACAAAAAAGCGTTCCGCTGCCTTTGGGATGCTATGTATGGTGATACCAAGTGATTGAACCATAAAGTTTGCTACTGGTTGCTATGTACTGCCAACTAGTAGTAGAAAAGAACAGCAATACTTTGTTGCCTTGATACAGTAAAATTCTTGTTGAACTGTAAAATCCATTCTTTGAAATCTGTTATCAGTGATATCTGATGACTTAATATATTATCACAATTTGTTTTATTCTTTTCAAATATAATGGAAAATTTGGGTATTGTTCCATTTAAATCATGCCCCCCTTCTTCCTTCCATAAGCACTGTGGGGGAGGGGAGAGATTGTTTTAGTTGGATACTGAAACTTTTTGACATTACTATTGCTGATTTAGATTATTTTGATCATGGATTGCTTAGCTATTCTTGTCTCCTTATCCCTTATTGTCCTGACTAGTCAAGTCCAGAATCATTGTGTTTTGCTGCTCATTTTCCCACAGATGAAGACAGAGATTAATCAGAAGAAAGTCCTGCTCTATAAGGGCACCATGCAAACCAAACTCCTCAATAGTTCTTTTGTCTCCAGTATGTGGTGATGGGCATATTGTGCAGTTTCTGACCTGTTCTGGGAAGCTTGATCCTGGACCAGTTGGAGAACTGGTTCCAGTTGAGCTGAGAGGCACCAGACTTCAAAGTTTGCATTGACTGTGGGATACTCAGAAGAATCTGAATCACTCTCCTCCCTTGAGCAGACATTAAGGACTCTGAAGTGCTTCTTTGCTGATGTCTGTCTCTTTATCCTCCCCTCCCCTTCCCTTCCCTTCCAACCTCTTTTTTTTTTTTTTTTTTTAATAATTCTTTATTCATTTTTAAAACTTCTAACTTTTGCCTTTCTGTTAAAAAACAAAACAAGAATCTCCAGAAGAATCAGCTGTGCTACCATGCTTTTTGCTATTTACCTCACAGACAGCATGTTTTGTAAGCTTAAATGTTCTGTCACTCTTACCTGCCTAGAAGGGGATGATTTGCTGTTGTCTCTTGTATAGGGAGCCTGGGCAGGTGAGCAGTACACTGCTGAAAGAGGTGTTTTGCCATGAGTAGCTTATTTAGCTAAGCTGTATCAGATTTGTGGTGGTTAAAGAGAGCATTTTCAGTGCTGTTTCCAAAGCAGTCTGTCAGTCCCAGAAAATTAAATGTTCTGGTAATGGTAATTACCAAAATACTTCTATCCCCTTGGTAAATGATGCAGCTTTGAAAGGCCTTCAAGTTCACAAATTATAAACTTTCTGAACCAGACTGTTTAGGTAGCTCTCTGGATTGCCTGTATTTCAAGGGGCTTGATTGCAATAGGTGTAGCAAAGTTCTCATGCATCTTATTTCCTTGATGCCTATCATGTCCCTTGAGGCAACCTTGGCTTTAGTGGCAGATGCCTTGTACAATCCTTTTAGTATTTTGGCCAGGAACATGATGCTTCTAGACTCAAATGCCTTTTTGGCTTGCAATAGATTGACTGACACAGCTTCAAAACTACTCTCCAGCAGGCTTCCCTTTTATGGAAAGTTGCTGTCTGGATAAGATATGGAAATCTGGTGAAGGATTTGACAGATCCTAAATCCCAACATTTGTTGGAAGGTAAACCCAAAGCTCTTCACAGGCCTTTTGTAGCAAGGTGCCTTTGGGCCATTCTAGTTCTTTCAGTACTCTCATTATTATTCATTTGCTTCCCTTTTGTAGTCACAGAAGGGGTAATTCTTAAACAGCTAAGCTCAGGGATCTTCCAGATCAGCTCTATGATGGCTAAACAAATATTTCTGTTCTGTGTTCACAAAATCCTGGAGAAAGACTGAAGTTAGCTGGCAAAGTTTCACATGAAAATGGAGTGGATACTGCACATTTATGGAAGAAAATGTTTATGAACAACTTGAAAAATTGAAGGTGGATAAAGCCATGGAACTGGATGTGATCCATCCTAGGATACTGAGGGAGCTCAGAGAGGTTCTAGCAGGTCCTCAAAGATTTGTTCAATAAATCATTGGAGACAGGAGAGGTTTGTGGGATTGGAGCAGAATATAGTCCCTCTTCACAAAATTGATCACAGAGTTGAAGCGGGAAACAGGCTGGTAAGCCTCACTTTAGTTATTGGAAAAATAATGTAAGTGTTGCTGAAGGAAAGGATAGTGAATTTCCTAGAATCCAATGGGTTGCAAGATCTGAGGCAACATGGTTTTACTAAAGGTAAATCATGCCAAATGAATCTGAGAATTAGCTGGAGGATGTGTGCTAGATGTAACTTACTTAGATTTCAGCAAAGCTTTTGATACCGTTTTTCACAGACTCTTGAATAAACTTGACAGGCTGAAGTCAGGATCAACGTGGTGAACTGGATTAGAAACTGGTTGACGGACAGACGCCAGAGGGTGGTGGTTAACAGAATTCACTCAGAAGAAAGAAAGGTGAGCAGTGGAGTGCTTCAAGTTTTCGTGCGGGGGACAATTCTGTTCAATATATTTGTGAACGACATTGCAAAAGGGTTAGAAGTTAAGGTATGCCTTTTTGCAGATGATACTAAGAATTGTAACAGAGGGGACACCCTTTAGGGAGTGGAAAACATGAAAAAGGTTCTGCAAAAGTTAGATGAATGGTCTGTTTGAAAACTAAAATTCAATGCAAAGATGTACAGAATGATGCACTTGTAGAGTAGAAATCCAAGGGAGCTGTATGTGCTAGGAGGTGAGAAGTTGATATGCACAGACAGGGAGAGGGACCTTGGGGATCCTGTATCTAAAAAAGATATAGTGGAATTAGAAAAGGTACAAAGAAGAGCGACCAAGATGATAAAGGGTATGGAGTTCCTTAAGAAAGGCTAAAGAGGTTAGGGCTCTTCAGCTTGGAAAAGAGATGGCAGAAGGGAGATATGATTGAAGTCTACAAAATCCTGAGTGGTGTAGAACAGGTATAAGTGGATCGATTTTTTTACTCCATCAAAAACTAGGAGACACTCAATGAAGTCACAGGGAAATACTTTTAAAACCAATAGAAGGAAATATTTTTCACTCAGAGAATAGTTAAGCTCTAGAACACATTGCCAGAGTATGTAGTAATAGTGGTTAATGTAACTGGTTTAAAAAAAGGTTTGGACAAGTTCCTTGAGGAAAAGTCCAGAGTCTGTTATTGAGATAGACATGGGGGAAGCCACTGCTTGCCCCGGGATAGGTATCATGGAATGTTGCTGCTATTTGGGTTTTTGCCAGGTATTTGTGATCTAGGTTGGCCACAGTTGGAAACACGATACTGGGTTAGATAGACCATTGGTCTTGACCCAGTATGGCTATTATGTTCTTATGTCTGAGGATCTGAAGGTGATTAAACAATGTTATAAGGAGGTGGCTCTAGCCATAAGGATGCTAGGCTGTATAGAGAGAGGTGTAACCAGCAGAAGAAAGGAAGTGCTGTTGCCCTGTCATTGGTGAGGCCCCACTTGGAGTATTGTGTTCAATTTTGGAGGCTATATGTGGCTAAGGATGTAAAAACACTTGAAGTGGTCCAGAGGAAGGTGATGAAATGGTATGGGATTTGCTCCAAAAGACGTATGTGAAAAGACTGGAAGACCTGAATATGTATACTCTAGAAGAGGGAAGGGATGGAGGGTGGGGATATATGATATAGATGATTAACTATTTGAAAAGTATTACTATAGAAACAATTCTTTTTCCATAGAAGGGAATATGGTACAACTAGAGGGCATGAATTGGGCTGGTAGACGAGTAATGCTAGGAAATTCTTTTTCACAGAGAGGGTGGTTGATGCTTGGAATTAGAGAATGACACGGTGGCGGTTTACCCGCGGCCACCGCATTTTAGCCGCGGGTCACCGCCGAAAACGGGGAAGAAAACTAGCAGTCGCTGCGGCGACGGGGACAAGGCCATTCACCGCCCGCGGGGCGGTGAATGGGTCTTGTCCCCGCAGTGAGGCATGAAGGATCGCGCGGTCCCCGCAGCTCACACCCGCCTGCCCAATCGATTCTAGTGTTTAGCCAGCTCTCTCCCTTCTCCTCACCTTAGTTTGTAGATTTTCTTTTTCGGCGACCCGCACGCTATCAAAGAGCCGCTGCTGCTCAGTTTCGATCTTCTGCTCTGACGCAACCGGAAACAGGAAGTTGCAGCAGAGCAGAAGATTGAACACTGAGCAGCCGCGCGTGTGCGGCTCTTTGGGAAAGCGTGCAGGTCGCTGAAAAAGAAAGCCTGCAAATTAAGGTGAGGAGAAGGGAGAGAACTGGCTAAACACTAGGATCGATTGGGCAGGCGGGTGGGGGCTGCGAGGACCGTGCGATCACCCGTGTTCCCGGCTCAGACTGTAAGGAGGGAGTGAAAGGGAAAAGGATTCTGGGCCAAGGTGATGAAAACGGAAAGAAAAACCCACAGCAGGAAAGAAAGGGAAGGACAGGCAGGTGAGCCAGATGCTAGAAGCAGGGGGGGGGGGGGGAAGAAAGAGGGAAAAAAGCTAGATGGGGTTGAAAAGAAGAGACACACTGGTATGGAAGAGGAAGATAGGGGAAATCTGGACACAGGAAGGTAACAGAAAGAGGGGAAATTATGTGCATGGGGCATAGGGACAGAGACAAAAAGGGGACATGCCATGGGGATGGTATATGGACACAGGGGGGGGGCAATGGCAGATACATAGGGGAGATATTAGAAAAGTATATAAAATCATACCCGTTTGAGGCTTTTATGTATGCAGCGGTGACGGTGACGGGGCGGTGAATGGGGTTGCAGTGGCGGTGACGGGGCGGTGAATGGGGTGGCAGTGGCGGTGACGGGGCGGTGAAGGGAATGACGGTGACGGGGCGGTGCAGAGGATGGTGAGACGGGGACGGGGCGGTGACGGGGACCAATTTTTTCACCGTGTCATTCTCTACTTGGAATGCATTCATGAGGGAGGTAGTAGAGATGAAAACAGTGATGGAATTCAAAAAAGCATGGGATGAGCACAGAGGATCTCTAATTAGAAAATGAATGGTATAAAATGAAGAGCTAAGATTTAGAATGGGCTGGGGAGGGCTTTGAAGAAAACTTCAGTAATTTGCAACATGAGGACAGTTTTACAGTTGATATCCTGGAAATGATGAGATGGTTTGGATAGGCTGGAGTGAGCATTGATAGCACCTCCAGTAGTTGAAACCTAAGGACAGTATCGGGTGGACTTCTACGGTCTATGTCCCAGAAATATCAAAGAAAAAAAGACAATTTATCATGAATTTATAATGTGTGTGACTATTGGGCAGACTGGATGGATTGTTCAGGTCTTTATCTGCTGTCATTTAGTAAGTTTACTATGAAGGCCTGCAGATCCATTCCTTGACATTTCTCCAACGTTTTTAGGGAAATGGGTCCAGATCATATCTGTTCAGTGAGTGTTAGACATGATCATGGATACAAATGATAACTTTCCTGCCTATTCATAGATTTCTTTGTCTCCTCTTGTCACTTTAAGACAAGGTGGCGGCAGTACTTGATACTCTTCACAACCTGAAGAGTCTCAGCACTATCCTTCCGTTTCTACAAAAAGAGTGGAGGCCTGAAAGGTATCTAAAATAATAAAACGCTAGCTGCGCATGCGCACTCAACTGCGTGCTTCTGTTTTCCCTGATCTGTGAGATGTATGTCCATGGCTTTGCAGGAGGGCGCATGCGCGAGTCCCCAGCCTTACTGCTTCCCAGCCGCCAGCGTTGGACTCCCTGCTCTCCAGATCACTGTGTACAGACCGGTAGGGCACTGGGAGCTAGGAAGAAAGCAAGGGCACAGCCGGAAATGGAAAAACGGCACTACCATGTGAAGTATATTTTTAAAGTTTAAAGTTGACGCGGCGGCTCCTCTCACGATCGCTGCCTGGAAATTATAAAAGGTTTAATAAAATATGGGAGCCATTGACATTGTTTTGTAATGAATAAACACCATTTTCTTAATATAACTTATGAATGGAGGGGAAAGGGGAGGGATTGTATAAATGAAGAAAAAGGTAAAAAGAAAATATGAAAAAGATTGATTCAATTAAGAAAATAGTATGGAAAGGGAGGGGGGGAAGGGTTTAGATACATATACATTTGTTATTATCTTGATAGATTTATCAAGTGTTGTTTGTAAATCTATGTATTACTTTTATTGTACACTTGTTGAAAGATTAAAAATGAATAAAGAATTTAATAATAAAAAAAAAATTAAAAAATATACTTCACATAGTAGTGCCGTTTTTCGTTGATGGAGGTCTGCGCGAGCAGGGAGGCGGTGTGGGGCTGTAATTTTGAAGGTGGCGCGAGCTGGAGCAAGTCTGTCCTGGGCCTGCGTCTGCCCTCCGCCGACAGCCAGCTTCCTTGAAGCCCTTCTCCTGCCGGCGGGGACCACTGGGGCCTGGGTGCGGCGGGGAAGGGGGGTCTTGCCTGGCCGGGGCCGGCCGAATCCCCCATCTGCTCTCATTCTCCTAAGTCCCGGCAGTTTTGAAGTTACTCTGTGCAACCTCCATGCTTATTTTAAAAAAGGTAGGTGAAAGAAGGGGAATATTCCCCCAACAACCCCCTGACATCTCCAAACACACACCGAAGGACAGGGGCCAGGGAGAGACATTGGGGAAAAAAACCTGACACATTGACATAAATATGTCATATAAGCACTCAAAAAAAGATAGATGGCATTCAAATACACACACAGGATAGGAGGCTACAGAGATAGCAAACACAGGTAGATGGCATTCAAATACATTGTCATCTGGAAGTAGGAACTTTAGATCATTTATTGTTTCATTGCCCATATATTATGAATTTTTGGAAATCAATTTGGGACCAAATTAATAATTTATTAGATAACCCAGTGGCATTATCCAATGATACTGTGATATTTGGTATGGAAATGAGAGCAAAGAGTCAGATTTCTGCGAATAATAATAAATTACTACTTATAATGACCGGTGTTTCCATTCAGCAAATTACATATCATTGGAAGGATTGGAGGAGATTAAATTATAACTTCTGGTGGAATTATTTGTCATATCTACAAAATGGGAAGGTTTATTGCATTACAACGGGGATATTTTAAGAATTTTCAGGATGTGTGGAAACCATTAACATTAACAAACACAGGTAGATGGCATTTAAATACACACACAGAAGGACAGGGGGCTACTGAGACAGCAAACACAGGTAGATGGCATTCAAATACACATACAGAAGGACAGGGGGCTAGAGAGACAGATTGAAAGCAAAACCAATAAACAGTGGATTGAAATTAAAAAACACAACAATAGTCCATGAGAGACAGTAACAAAGGAAATAAAAATGGACAAGAAAAGAGATATGTACAGAAAAAAAAATACAGACATCCAGCAGCATAGGAGACAAACACCAAAACAAAGACAGAAATACATACAGTGACCAAGTAACAACAAATAGGCAAAATATAACAACTTATAATAAATCAACCATACAATGGATATTAAAGTTCTCATGGTAAGTTTTCAGTAAATTGTTTTAACTCTTAAGTCTGCACATATATTCTAGCACCCGTTAATCTAACGGGCTTAAACACTAGTTCTATTATATTTGGTATTACTAAAAAAAAAAAAAAAAAAAGAGTAAAAAATATCATTTTATTCTGTTCTAGATCTCAAATTCATATACCAGATGCTGCAAGTGGTACATTCAGAATTGGAGATATTGTAGTCAGTGAACACTGCAGCTCTAGGTCTCAAGGAAGCTAACATTTTATTTTTGGCTTCTGCTTTAGAAATTGAGATTCTCAGTTGTAGGCTGAACTACTTGTTTGAACCATGCCCTTGATGTGACTACAGCTCCCAGAACTTTTTTGTAGTTATACTGGTGGTGGTGGCATTTCTCCACCAAATGGGAATCTTTGTTCATTCCTACTTAGACGATTGAATCTTAGAGCAATTAGGAACAAGAAGACACTCATGTGACAGTCCAAGTGCCAAAGATTTTACAGTCCCTCTGTTGAGCTATTAGAACCATGTAGAGCTTTCTTATATCTTCCATACCTTTGAGTATCTAGCATTTGGCTCCAGTATCAAGGTGGGGAAATTTCCTTCCCAGTCACTGGCTTATAAAGCTTGAGACTTGGATTTGGCAACTTCTAGAGATTCATTGACTCTTTTTTTTCTATGGGAACCATATGCAGAGTCCTGGGGGTCTATGTTGGCAACCTATGAGTGGCCTTGGCCTTACTCATACCTATTTTCCCTTTAGGTTTTTGAAACTGAGCCACTGGTTGGCATTATCTCAGTTATGATCAGTGTTTGATGTTTTGATGGCTTGAGGCTTCCAACTTTCTTAAACAATATAGTTTGGAGTTCCTATGCTTCCAAGCAGACTTCCTAGGACATCAAGCCGCATTGTGGTATAAATTATTATCTGGATTCTTGAATAAAAAACCAAAATGTGATCTTAGAGACATTTGGAGCATTGAGATTAAGCATCAGATTTCTGCATCTCAATGGCCACGAATTTGGTCTTGGAGGATGAGATGTACAGTGTCAGCATCTATGAGGCAAACTTAGTTCTTTTTGTTACATAGAGCGTTTTGGACCCCTGTTTGTTTACAAAAATTAGATAGTTATAAGCCCAATAAATGCTGGCACTGTAATCTGGAACCAGGGACATTAGATCATCTACTTTATTATTGTCCCTATATCAAGTTATTTTGGAATTCAATCTGGTCTCAAGTAAACTCTTTGTTGGAAAACCATGTTGCGCTCTCCTATGATACTGTTTTATTCGGAATGGCTATGAGAAAGAAAAGTCAAATATCGTCGTATAATAACAAACTTTTATTAGTCATGACAGGGGTTGCCATTCAACATATTACCAATAATTGGAAAAATTACAAGAATCTTAATCACACATTTTGGTGTTATTCATTATGCAATATTTATAAGATGTTATTTAGCACACTCAAGGGGGAGGGTGGAGTTGGGGGGTAATTTTACAAGATATGTTATAATATGGTATATAACGTGTATATTCTATTTTAGTTGAAAATGTGATGAAGGGTGGATGGGTTATTACACTATTAGATTTTATGTGTTAGATATTATAGTGCTATATTGGAATTACTTGTATGATGTATTTTTGTGCACTTGTTGTTTTGATTTGAAAATGAATAAAGAATTTAAAAAAAAACAAAAAAAAGGAAGTGCATGGACTTCAAATTTCCCAATTGGATAATTTTGACAATACTGTTGGGAAGCTCATTGTCAGACCCAAATAGCTCAAAGAAGGTGGAGGCCTCTTGAAATGTATTTAGTCCATCAACTGCTCAGAACTGAGGGCAATTCAGAAGGTGTGCCTGACCTTGAACTCTCATGTATTTGACAGAATTATTTTCAGAGGATGCTTAGCAGTGATATGCTTCAACATCAGGGTGGTGCAAGAATTGTGGTGGTAGTTTCAGCAGATGGTACCATAATAATGTTTCTCCTAGAAAGTTTGTCCACACCTCATGTTGCCTGAGTTCTGTATGTACAGATGTATTTTCTCAGCAGACACTTTCTCAATCTAGACAATTGGGAGATATCATAGGTAACATCTAATCAAGAATCAGTGGGAAGTTCCATACCTGGGATATATAGCATCAAGGTGGAAGGTGCTGCTTTTAGATAGTGATAGCCTGCTGAGGCTGTGTTTTTAACTGATTGAAGTTCTAAAAGAGGAGGACCTTGGTTGTTTTTGCTTGTGGTTGTGTGTGGTATTTTTCTCCTTCAGTTTGTATGTGTGACCCCCCTGATGCAGGCAATCTTTTGCTGAAACAAGGCCGTGTCAGGTCCTAATCTGTGCCACCAACTGCTGGATATAATAAATTAACTTTGGTTCCTATGTTTTGTCATCACCACCTTGCTGCTTTTTTTTCTCAGTTCTTCAGCTTTCATAAGGATCTGGGCATCGTGAGGTTGGTTGCCTTGATTCAAACTTGGTCTTTGTCAGAGATTTTTTACATGCTCTTCAATGGATGTTGCTGGGGCAAGTCCTCCATGTAATTACCTTGCTTTCTGGTTGTTGAATACCGGGGCTCTAGATTGGTCCTGGAGATAATGGTTTGCATTTCTATTGCAGCTCAAAGTATTTCAGCCCTTCATATTTAGCCATGAAAGTGCCCTTCTGGGTCCCATAGTTCACTAGTACAGCATAGCTGATGGGGATTTTCAAGCCCTGCCAACCAAAGACCCTCCTCCTGGTCAGAACACTTGCTACCTGGGCAGCTTGCAGCAGTGTCCCCAAGCTGCTGCCAGCTTCCCCCATACATGCTCAGTATGCATGTGTGAACAAAACTGAGCATGTACGAGAGGCTGTGGCAGTGGTTACTTGAGTCACTGCTGCTGGCTGCTCGAGTTACAAGAGTTTCAGCTGGGAGGAGCTCTTTCACTAGTAGGATGTGAGGATTTCTGCCAGTGGAGTATTTCTATTTTTAGATTGGGAAGGTGCTGTAGAGGGGTGCAGGGTAAGGAAGATAGGGGTGGCTAAGGCCCCTCCTAAATTAGCTGGCTGGCTATGCCCCTGCACTGGTCATGGAGAATCTGTCTCCATTTAGTTTTATGTCTTGGCCCTCAAGAGGTCCCAATTAGGATGATGAAGCTGTTCAGAGAAAGGTCTCTACCTTGTTTCAAGCAAAAAAGTGTTGTAGATCAGTTTCTTAAGCCAGAATCTTAAGAGTGAAACTCTTTGTAGAGAGGGGGTAGTCTCACCTTTGGAGCATCAATCGTGCAGATTCTAGCCTGCCTTCAAGAAGCAGCTTAAAACTTTCTTTAAAAAAAAACTATGTGGATGATTTTTTTTTTTTAATTTACAGAGATCGTGGTACTTTATATTTTAAATCCTGGATGTGATGTTCCAACTCTTTGTTATTGGAATCCACATGGAACTGAGTACATTTTGTGGAATATAATTTCGAAATGTAATTTAAAAGGGCACAAGAGGGGGAGCTATTTTAGATTTGACCCTTATTGGAATGCAGGGCATAGTACAGGAGGTAACTATGTTGGGTCCATTGAGAAATAATGATCATAACTTGATCAAATTTGAGCTGATAACTGGAATGATGTCACTAAAGAAATCTACTGTATCAACATTTAATATTTGAAAGGGCAACTATGATAAAATGAGGAAAATTTTTATAAAGAAACTAAAAGGATCTGTGGCATAAGTTACAGGGAAATACTTTTAAAACCAATCAGAGGTTGTGGTAAGAGCTGTTAACGTAGCTGGTTTTAATCAAGGATTGGACAATTTCCTGGAGGAAAAGTACATAATTGTTATTGAGATAAACATGGGGGAAGCCACTTCTTGCCCTGGATCAGTGGCATGGAATGTTGCTGCTATTTGGGTTTTTGTCAGGTACTACTGACAGTGGGTTAGCCATCGTGAAGACGGGCTACTGAGTTAGATGGACCATTGATCTGACCCATTGAGGCTGTTCTTATTTTTTTTATGATACTGGTGTCTGCTTTATTATTTATTTATTTATTGATGTATTTTATTTCTTTAAAAATTTATATACCACATACAACTATGCGGTTTACATATCATATACATAATATCTTACGTGCCCTGCAATTTTCACATATAATATAGACGTAACTAGACACCATTAACATTCTCCTCTTATAAAATGCTTCAGGACCTGCATGTGGTGGTTAGATTTTGAGAGGCCTGATTCATCTTAGACCCTCACTGTGACCCAGCTATCCTGAATGAAAGCCTAAATTTGGTGTGTTAAGATTTAGGTCTGTCACCCTTTGAACCTTTGAAGCTGGCACCTCTTAAAGATCTTGCACTAAAATCAATTTTTTTTTTTTTTCTGATTTATAATTTTTATTCGTTTTCAAATTTTACATAAAGTGTACAAAATATTAAAATACAATTGATGAATACACAATAACACTTTTATATCTAATACATCATATTTTAAATATATTTTTATCCCCTCTCCCTCCCCCCACCCTTCTAGTACTTTCCAATCGTACATTACATATTGTATATCATATTATGTAAAAATTATTTTCACTACCCTCCCCTTCATGTGTGTCACAAAGAAGATATTGAAAAGAAGAAAAGAAGAGAAATCCTACTATTTATTCATTGCAATATTTTGTCAATGGCCCCCATATTTTTATAAATTTAGTATATGTCCCTCTTTGTATTGCTATTGCTCTTTCCATTTTGAATATATGACATATTGTATTCCACCAAAATGTATAATTTAGGTTATTATAATTCTTCCAATTGTTGGTTATATGCTGAATGGCAACTCCTGTCATAATTAATAAAAGCTTGTTATTTTCTGGTGAAATTTGACTTTTTTTTCTCATCATCATTCCAAATAACACTGTATCATATGATATTGCTATATGATTTTCCATCAATTTATTAATTTGTGGCCAAATTGCATTCCAAAAACTTTTAATGTAGGGACAATGATACAGTAAGTGATCTAACGTCCCTGGTTCCAGATTACAGTGCCAGCATTTATTGGACTTAGAGCTATCTAATTTTTGTAAACGTGTAGGGGTCCAAAAAGCTCTATGTAATAAAAAGAACCAAGTTTGTCTCATAGATGCTGACACTGTACATCTCATTCTCCAAGACCAAATTAGTGGCCATTGAGATGCATTAATTTGATGCTTAATCTCAATGCTCCAAATATCTCTTAGACCATTTTTTGGTTTTTTATTCAAATATCCAGATATTAATTTATACCACAATGCGGCTTGATGTCCTAGGAAGTCTGCTTGAAAACATAAGAACTTTAAACTATATTGATTATTCAATGTTTTCCATTCAGGGAACCCAACCTGAATGGCCTGCTTCAATTGCAACCATTTAAAACTTTGTGTTTTATTAAGACCAAATCTATGTTGCAATTGTGAAAATTCCAGCAGTTTACCTTCTGAAATAACATCATCTAGAGATCTAATGCCTGCAATAATCCAGTTCTTCCAAAGGATTTGAGCTCCGCCAATTTTGATCTTGGAGTTTATCCATAGAGATTGATTAGTTGATTTGTTTATTGGGATAGGTGTTAATTTACTTATAAACCTCAACGTTTTCCAAGTATCCATTAATATTTTATTTTCTCTGTATCTTCTAGGTATGTTAATACTTGGAAGATGAACTAAATTTAGGGGAAACATAAGGCGCCATTCCAAATACAACCAATCTGGTGCATTATCTATAAGTTCTGGGAGGATCCAATACATACCCTGACGTAGAATATAGGCTTGATGGTACCTATAAAAATTTGGAAAGAGACAAGATGGCGTCTGGAGCAGGACGCTGAGAGGAGCACTCCCATCTCAAGGTCTATTTTTTCGTTAAAATCTTTTTTGAGAAAATTGTTTCCATGCCGAAGAGAAGGGGGAAACAGAGGGGTGTCCCTCCACCTACCTCCGGATCCTCGACGCCGAGACAGACTGTAATCACTGCTTTTACAGTCCAACCTTCCACTTCGGGCGATTCTGCTGTTGCTGTGAGCCGGGAAGCTCACAGCCTGGACAGCGAGATGTCTCTCTCGCTGAGCCCGCGAGGACCGCATACCCCTCCCCAACCCAGGGAAACGTCGGTGGAGCAGAACATGCAGGAGGGCTCCCCCGGTGTAAGGAGAGAGGCATGTTTGTTTGCCGCGATGAACCCGGAAGTAGTTACAACCACGCTGACCCCGGTGTCGGAGGTGCAGCGTTCAGGGAGTGAGGAGCCTCTGGCAGCGAATGGTAGTGAGGTTGTAGGAGCCCAGAGTCTTTCTCTTGGGGCAGAAGCTATAGAAAATCTGGCTGCTATCTCCTCCCTCAAGCCATTGGTGAGACCTCAGGCAGTAACACTGGACTCCATCTGGACTGCAATAGAGAATCTACATCTGGTATGCACTAACTTTGTTTCTATTACCTTGAATTCTACCACTAGGATAAGTTCTTTAGAGACTTCTATTCAACAACATCAAGTGGATCTTAAAAATTTAGAGAAAGTAACAACTGAGACTAAGAATTTACTTACTAAACAAATGACAGATAAAATGATGATCTTGAGGAAGATTGAAAACTTAGAAAACCAACAAAAAAACTTGAATTTGAGAATCCTTAATTTTCCGGTTGCTAAGTTTATGCCGCCTCAAGAATTGTTTAAGAATTTCATGTTGACTGTATTAAATATTCCAGAAGCAAGTCTTCCCCCGATACAAAAATGTATTATTTAAAACAAGTGCAAAAGGAAAAAGTAGTGGAAATTGAAAAAACACAATTGGATGTTTCAGCCATTTTGCAATCATCTGATATTGAAATTCAGGGGCGGGCAACATTATTAGTCTCGTTGGTATTTCTACAAGATAAAGAAATGTTGTTGAAATTGTATTTTAATTTGAAACAGGTCACCTATTTAGGTGAAAGGATATATATATTTCCGGATGTCTCTAAATGGACACAATCTAGGAGGAAAGAATTTTTGATTTATCGACCAAAAGTGATTGCATTGGGGGCAGTGTTCCAGTTAAGATTTCCCTGTAAATGTTTTGTCTCCTATCAAGGGAGTAAATATATTTTCTTTGAACCTGCCCAATTAGGTTTTTTCCTGGAGGGTAAAGGAATCTCTAAACAGTCCGAATGAAACAGGTTATTAATGCGGTATTAACTAATGGATAGGATAACATCTTATACTGCTCTATTTTCTAATTTGTGATTTTCTTGGGTATATGTTCCCCTTTCCCGAGGGGCTTTATTTAATTTTGTCTCTTCTCCTCTAATTGTGGACTGTATTTGATGATTGTTTTCATTGTATATTTTGTATCTTAGTTTTTTTTTTTTAACTAAGTAAGATTATAATCTTGTATTTCCTTTAACATCTTTGTAAAATGGGATGTAATAAAATGATAAATATAAAAATAAAAAAAAATAAAAAAAATTTGGAAAATTTACCCCTCCCTCCTTAATTGATTTTTGCAAAGTTACTAAAGCTATTCTAGGTGTTTTACCAAGCCAAAGAAATTTTGTTAAAATGCTATTAAGCTTTTTATAAAAGGACCCCTGAAAATAAATAGGTATCATACTTATTTGGTAACAAACTACAGGCAACACCATCATTTTAATAGTTTGAACTCTCCCCCACCAAGAAATATGTAAAGGGTTCCATTGCTCGCACAACTCCATAACTTTTTTTAATACAAATTTTTCATTTTCTTTTACGGTATCTTCAATTGTATTTTTAACTTGAATGCCAAGATATTTAAATCCTTCTTCTTTCCATATGAACGGAAAAGCGTCAAATAGTCCTTTTACACAATGAACATTTAAAGGTATAATTTCAGATTTATTCCAATTAATTTTATAACCTGAAAATTTGCCAAACATATCAATTAATTCCAATAGAGAAGATAAGGTAGACTCTGGATTCCTCAAATAAAGTAAAATATCATCCGCATAAGCTGAAATTTTATATTCCATATCAGAATATGGTATACCCTGTATCCCCCTTGCTTGTTGTATTGCTAATAATAAGGGTTCTAATACAACATCAAATAACAAAGGAGATAAAGGACAACCCTGCCTAACTCCCCTCTGCAATTGAAAACCATCAGATATCATATTATTAATATTTAATCTTGCAATCGGGAAGCTATACAAAGTTTTTACCATTTGTATAAATCCAGAACCTATACCAAACCACTCTAAAGCCTGATACATAAAATTCCATTCTACCCTATCAAACGCTTTTTCTGCATCCAAGGAAACTGTAAAAGCCGGTTCATCCATTTTTTTTGATAAATTTAACATATGAAACAATAATCTAGAGTTATTAGAGGAATGTCTTTTAGCAACGAAACCCGTCTGATGCGTGTCTATAATATATGGGAGAGCTTTGGCTAATCTCAAAGCCAAAATTTTCGCCAAAAGTTTATTATCCACATTTATTAAAGATATAGGCCTGTAGTTTGAAACCAAAGTAGGATCTTTATTTGGCTTAGGTAAAACAATTATTATTGATTCAGCCATAGTACCTTTAATATCACCTTTTATAAGTTGTGTCTGATATAAATTTAGTAAATATGGGGATAGGACATTTTGAAATGTTTTATAAAATTCTACTGTATAACCATCACCACCTGGAGCGGATCCAACTCTAAGAGATCTCAATGCTGTTTCTAATTCTTTTAATGATATAGGTTCATCTAAACTCCATTTTATATGATCAGGAATCCTAGGTCCATTAATAGAATCTAAAAAATTTTTACCATCTTTTTGTCTCTCCAAATAAGGCTCGGAAGAATACAGGTCTTTATAAAATTTTAGAAATTGTTTTAAAATTATATTTGTTTGATTTGTTATTATACCATTATCATCTTTTATTCCATTTATATTAGTTCTTCTTTTTTTTGCTTTAAGATAGTTTGCCAATAATCTTCCCGCCTTATTAGAATTTCCATAATACATTGCTTGTTTGGAAAACAAATCTCTTCTTATCATTTTTGAAGTTAATTCATTATATTTACCTTTTGCTTTCAAAAGAGCTTGCAATACCTCATTTTCCCATTTACTTACCAATTCAGCTTCTAATATTTTAATTTCTTTTTCTAATTCTATATATTGCATTTTAGTCTGTTTCCTAATAAAAGCTGAATATGATATAATATTACCCCACATAGTTGCTTTAAATGCATCCCATACATTCTCAATAGATGTATCCTCCACTAAATTCATTTGAAAGAAATCATTAATTTGTGTTTTAAAATTTTCCAAAAATTTGTCATCCACAAGCAATGCATTATCAAATCTCCAAAGAGGTCTACCCTTCTCCAATTGATCCAATTGTAATTCTATCCATACTCCCGCATGATCCGAAATAATAATAGGATCTATGGAAGCTTTAATCACCTGTTGCACCTTATTTGTTGAAACAAAAATATAATCTATTCTTGAAAATGATTTATGAACCTGTGAACAAAATGAAAATTCCTGATCATTAAAATGAAGAATACGCCATATATCCTTCAAATCACATGATTGAGCCAAATTATCTAAACCTAAAGATTTTATGCTTTTACCTGGTTTTTTATCCAATAATGGATCCATTACAGCATTAAAATCTCCAGCCACCACTAAATTAGAAGCAGCCAGTGGTAACAACATACTCTGTAACTTTTTAAAAAATTCTGATTGATTCGAATTAGGGGCATATATATTAAACAACGTCAGGGCATTATTTCCCATACTTATATCAATATGTATCCATCTTCCATGTGGATCTGAATTTATTACCTTAAACTTGGCCATACATTTTTTATTTATAAGAATTGCTACCCCTGCTTTTTTACCCTCTGCTGGAGCAAAAAAACATTCCTTTACCCACCCACCCGTTAGTTTCTGTGATTCCTTTATATTAAGATGGGTCTCCTGCAGATAGTAAACATCCGCATTTTGCTTTTTTAAAAATGCTAATACCTTTTTCCTTTTGATTACATGATTCAGGCCATTGACATTAATAGAATATATCTTAAAAGACATTATATATTTTAAAACTTATCATCATAATCTTTTTCCTTTCTTCCTTCATATTTAAAATCCAAAAAATTTTCTCAATGACACACATTTTTACCCCTAAAGTATCCAATCCCTTATTAACCTTTTCCTTAATCATTCTAGTATATCCCATCTTTTTCCCTCCCTTTCCCACCCAATATAATGACTGCTTAAGGACACACATTGGAACAGCAACCCGAACATCCCCCTCCCCTCTAGGCAACAAATATTTAATTAATATCCCCTTTATCTTTTCTTAAATAAATTCATTAATCTTTCACAGTGTATCTTAGTATATCTTCTTTTTAAACATAAAATCTTTTTTACTATGTTTGAAATAATTATATTTTCTATCTATCTATATTAACCTTTGATATCTTTAATCATATTTTACTCCTAGCATTTCATTAATGTATCTTTATCCACTCATCAATCTTTAATTTATATTTCCCCAATATTTTAGTTTATATCATAAAATTCTATCATAAACATATATTTAATATAGTAATGTTATTTTTCCTATATCTTGTACATTCTATTCCATCAATTCTTATCATCCTTTTAATATCTAAAAACAATATACTTATCTTCATATATTTCTTTAAAAGTTTTTAATATATATATATTTTTTTTTTTTTTGCATTCTTCTTTTACCCAATTTTTATTTTTATCTGGTGCATTCTTTTTTTTTCTGCTTTTATTTTTTATTCAAGTTTTTATTTCTTTCTGATCACTCTTTACTCCAGCCATCCATATTTTACTCTTCTAAGTTTAGTCTCTTAAGTTTCCAGTCTGTCTTTCTTGTCTATTTCTTCTTTTATATTTTTTATTGTCTTTTTCTTTAGTTCATTTTATTTCCTGTTCTTTATTTCATATTCTTCTTTCTTCAATATTCCAAAGTCTCACAGTTTTATATTAAAAATTGTTTTTTTTTTTCACAATGTCATCAAAACCAGTCTTGTTATTTTATGATCATTTCAACTTCCATTATGTTAAAATGACATAGGTTCTGATTTTGAAAGAAAGGTTTTTAGCTTTTCTGGATTTTCAAAATACAAAGATTTATCTCCAGAAGATACCCTCATTTTTGCTGGGTAATATAATCCGTATTTATATCCCTTTTCTTTTAGTTGAGGTCTCAAGTCTAAGAATCTCTTTCTTTTATTTGCTGTGTTTTTAGCAAAATCCGGCAAAAACCATATTTTGGATCCTTTGTAATTTAAATTTTTGTCTTTCTTGGCAGCGTTTAAGATTTCTATTGCTTGCTGGTATCTTAGCATTTTAAATATTAATGGTCTTGGTCTGCCTTGATTTTCCATATTTTTTACTGGGATCCTGTGCGCTCTTTCTATTTCTAATGGTTGTTTGAAATCCAATTGTAGTATTTTGGGAATTAGATTTTCTAAAAATTGTATGGCATTTTTCCCTTCCAGATTTTCCTGCATTCCAAAAAGTTTTATGTTCTTTCTTCTTCCTCGGTTTTCATAATCTTCCAGCTGATTTTTTAATTGAATCAGTTCCAAACTGTCATTTTTACATCTATTTCCTTCACATTCTAAAGCCTCCATTTTAGTTTCTAAGTCAGTTGTTCTTTTATTATTTATTTCCATCTGTCTATGGATATTTAGTATTTCTTCCTTCATTTCGGCCATATTACTCACAGTTTCTTTAAGCATTTGTTTAATTTGTCTCAGTTCCTCCATAACTTCTGCTTTGCTCAGCATATCTGATTCTTCAGCAGGAAGCGGGACCTTACTTGGTGTAATTTGATCCTGCTTCTGCCTTTTTGCTGACATACTTATTTCATTTTTATTTTGTCGGGTGCTTGCCATGCTCCTGCACTTCTTTTTAATATTTTCGTGGATTTTATTTTCTCCACAGTCGTTAGGACTCACAAAGACTTTTGCCAGCCACAATATTCAGTAGTTTGTTATTTGATGTCTTGCTACACCAGCTCAGAAGTAAACGGTGAGGAAATATCAGATCTTTTTTTTTTTTGGCTCTCTTTCCTCAGGGCTTTGCCTCAGTTTCGGCGGCACAAGTTTTTCTCCACAGTGATTTTCAAAATCATGTAAACCTCTGTCACTCACACTGTCAGCAACTTGTCTTCGATGCCGCGCCGCTCCAGCACAGAGATGACTGTAAATCTCTGTCAGTCACACTGTCGGCATTTTGCTCAGAAATAAAACCGACGAAAGAGAAACAGATCCCCTTTTTTTTTGGCTCTCCTCCCTCAGGGTTTCGTTCTAGCCTCGGCGGCACAAGTTTTTCTTCACAGTGATCTTCAAGCTTTGTCAGCTACCTGCCTCCGATGCCTTGCCGTTCCAGCACTGAGAAAAAAAAACCGGCGATCTTACTTTTTGGCTCCTCTCTCTCAGGCCCTGTCTCAGTTTCGGCGGAGGAGGGTAATATAAATATGCCACAAATTCAGCATCGACTGCGATTGTTTTTCGCCGAAATTGGCAATAAGGGGATAATTTTTTTTTTATAACCGTTGCCTAGTTGAAGAGGAGCGTCGCGATCACACGTCCATTTAGTGTGCGCGTTAAGCCACCAAATCAAAAAAAAAAAAAAAATCAATTTTTTTAAAATCGATTACGTCAATTTGGAGGAATTCTGAACCAAAAGTAGTGTGTTCTTTTCTTTATGTAAGTCAGGATCTGGTACTTTCTTATTTCAGAAGAGGATTTTGGAGCAGATGTAAACTTTTGCTTTGTGTGTACATTCATTGAGTACTCATGAGGCACTGGAAGTTTGGAAGTTATCAGTGAATTTAGTTGGACAGGTTGTTACTACTTTTTGGTGAGTGTTATGAAGTCTGAGGTTGCTTTGAAAGCTACTATTGTGCATTGCCTTAAGAAATGATTTCTTCTGCCTACATGTTAAATAGTAAGGGAAAGGGGATAGAATTCGATGTGTGTGTGTGTGTCTTTCTTTCTCTCTCCTTGGCCGCTTTCTGTCTGTCTGTCTTTCTTTCTGTTTCTCTCTTTCCTCGGCTGTCCACCACTACCCCTTGCCTGCTCCCCCTGTCCAGCAGTAGCCCTTCTCCCTTCCTTTTACCTCCCCAGTGTCCAGCAGCACCCCTTCCCTGCTCCCCCTGTCCAGCAGCAGCCCTTCTCCCTTCGTTTTACGTCTCCCCTGTCCAGCAGCACCCCTTCACTGCTCCCCCCTGTCCAGCAGCAGCCATTCTCCCTTCATTTTACCTCCCCCCCCTGTCCAGCAGCACCTCTTCCCTGCTTCCCCTGTCCAGCAGTAGGCCATCTCACTTCCTTTTACCTCCCCCCCATGTAGCAGCACCTCTTCCCTGCTCCCCCTGTCCAGCAGTAAGCCTCCCTTCCTGTTACCTCCCCCCCTGTCCAGCAGCACCTCTTCCTTGCTCCCCCTGTCTAGCAGTAGGCCTCCCTTCCTGTTACCTCTCCCCCTGACTCCCCTCAGAGTTCCTGTTGCTGCCGCTGCTCCTCTTCCTCTGCCACCCGTCGCCTCACGGCAATTCCCTGGTCCCACTCCCCTCAGAGTTCCTGCTCCTGCCACCAGTGCCGCTGCTTCTCCTCCACTGCCACCCATCGGCCTGTGCAGCCTCTATCACTGCTGCCCCTCTGTGCTCCAGAGGCCCCGGGCATTTCCTCCCAAGCTAATAAAACCCTAAGTGCACATGCGTACTCTTACCTGCCACGGAGTTTAGGGTTTTATTATTACTGATATGGGTTAAAGTTGGATGACAGAGTGAGGCAGTTGAGAGGAGTTGCAAACTTGGTTATTAATATAGACTTATGTTTTGGATAGTATTACTGCTTTACAATGAATTTGAACACTTTTATAGACGTATGGCAAGGGTTCAGAGTTAAAGTCCTGGGCAAGTAGGTGGGAAGGGAAGGAAGGGGAGATTTGTTCAGAGATGTCTGGGGCTTGCATAGAACGAAAACTGTACACTGGCACTGGTATGGTAATCTTTGTTGTTTGTTTTGAATTTTATAATAAAAGAAAAAAAAGAAATACAAGTTGAAATAAAGAAGTAAATAAAACAAGTAAATAAATGGGGCGGGGCAAGGGCAGTGCTAGGGGGCCCAGTGTACTTGTGTGCCTAGGGGTCCTTGAAGAATTAATCCTGCCCTGCTAGTCTGGTAGGCCTCAAGGAAAGAAAATTAGCAGGTAAGACAGAATTTCTTATTTAGTTTTAACTGAAAATGAAGCCTCCCCTGCTGATATACTTCAAGAATGTTGATTTGTCCTTTTCTGAGCTAGGGTGCTACAGATATGAAAAGAGGATATGAGATAGCATAGTATTTTTGTTGATTTTGAAATCTGCTGTACAATTTTGCTTTATTTTTATAGGAAAATCCATGAAGAAATGGGTGGAGTCCATTGCAAAAATCATCAGAAGGAAGAAACAAGTTCAGGCTAATGGCATCAGCCATAACATCACCTTTGAGACTCCCCCTCCTGCTATTGAATGGCACATTAGTCGTGTTGGACAGTTTGAAATGTTTGATCTCATGACTCTTCATCCTATAGAAATAGCTCGCCAGCTAACTCTTCTGGAATCTGATCTTTATAGGTACACCTTTTGAATGTTTCTATGTTTGCAGATTTCCAGGTGACTATTTCATATTTCTATCTCATGTTAAAGTGTGCCTAAATAAGGGACATGGAAAAGGATATAAAGATGCTGATTAAGTTTTATTTGTTGCTAAATTTTTGGAAAATTTATTTTGAGAAGATTGGCCTTTTAGCTTAGTATCAAATATTCAAGGGAGTACTGATAAGTCTTTGGCTTTTCCTATTTCACCCACTTTTAGACTAACACTTTCATCACATCACTTCTTATACTACTACTACTTATCACATATGAAACACTACTAGACATATGCAGTGCTGTACATAGTATATGCAGGTACTTTTCACTATCCCTAGTGGGCTCACAATCTAAGGTGTTTTTTGTACCTGTGGCAATGGATTAAGCAACTTGCTCAGGGTCACAAAGAGCTGCAGCAGGAATTGAACCTGGTTTCCCGGGATCTCGGCCCACTGCACTAACCATTAAGCTACTCATCAATGCCTGGAATGCATCCAAGTAGGAGGCTCTATGGAGCATCATTGCACCCACTGAACATGGTCTCCCATCTGCAAATAGAAGACTTAAAGAGGGAGGGGACAGGAAAGGGACAGGTGGAGACTCCACATTGGGTGCCTAGGAGAAGGGGAAGGAGGGAGTCAGGAAGGCAGTCTGTGCTGCAGCCTGTGCCCAAGTAGTTTTTGTGCTTCCGCTTCTCTTGCGCCCTGTGCAACTGCATTGCCCGCACATACCTTGTTATGGCCCTGTATCAAAATGCCATGTTAGCAGTATGTTGAGGCAGAGATTTTGGGAACATACTCTGGCCTATGCCTTTTAAGGAACAATGGCTGCCTTGATGGACAGATCCTGGCCCATCCTGGTGTTTTATTTATCTTGATGAAACTATGACTTAAGCATTCTCTTTCTATTTAACAGACGTCGCTTCTGTTTTCTTGTTGTGTTCTTATAAGTTTTCCTTGATTCATTTCACATTTCATTCATTATTGTTATCAAATAGGTAACATAGTAAATGACGGCAGATAAAGACCCAAGTAGTCCCTCCAGTCTGGTCAACCATACTTGCTCCATAAATTAATTTAGCTTAAATTGTTCTTTTTCTTAGATATTTCTGGGCCAGAAACCCAGAACCCTGCCCAGTAGTGTGCTTAGATTCCATCTACTGGAGTCTCCATCAAAGCTCACTCCAGCCCATCCTAACCATCCCAGCCATCGAAACTCTCCCCAGCCCGTCCTCAACTGAATGTCCATTTATGGGATACAGGTCGTGCAAGCCTACCCAGTACTGGCCTTAGTTCCTTCAATGTATACCCATTATTTTCTGATTAGAGATCCTCTGTATTCATCCCACGCTTGTTTGAACTCTGTCACCATTTTCTTTTCCACCACCTCCCTCAGAAGCGCATTCCACGCATCAACCACCCTATCTGTAAAGAAGAATTTCCTAACATTACTCTTGAATCTACCACTCCTCAACCTCATATTATGCCCTCTGATTTTACCATTTTCCTTTCTCTGGAATAGATTATGTTCTACGTTAATACCTTTGAAGTATTTGAATGTCCGAGTCGTATCTCTCCTGTCCCTTCTTTCCTCTAGGGTATACATATTCAAGGCTTCCAGTCTCTCCTCATACGTCTTCTGGCACAAACCTCCTACCATTTTCATCACCTTCCTCTGGACCACTTCATGTCTTTTTATGTCCTTTTCCAGATATGGTCTCTAAAATTGAACACAATACTCCAAGTGGGGCCTCACCATCGACCTGTACAGGGGCATCAACACCTTTTTTCTTCTACTGGTCACATCTCTCTCTATACAGCCTAGCATTCTTCTTTTATTCTATCTTACGGAGGTTAACAGTGAATTAGGTCTGTTGTAGTATTGGGATTTATAATGGTTCTGAATACCACAAACCATCAAGTTTTTATTTTGGCCGAAGTGGCTTAAAGTCCATCAATGGTTTCTCTTCAGGAGATGAAGAATTAATAAAAATATGCTCTGGACTGTCAAGTTTATCTGTGGAATCTAGTATTTGTTCTACAGAAATCCTCTGTAATCCCTTCAGGAAGTAGAAACAGAGAAACATCAAAGGTCTGCGGTCAAATGACCTGGCTACAACTGGTCATCTGAAAGCTATACAAAACAAGACTTTAAACTTTGTCCATATTGTAGGCAAGAACTTAATGCAAAGTTGGAAGAAATGGAAGGTTCTCAATCTAATTCTGGTAGTGATGACCCCATTAATGCAGCTGAAAACCTCAATGCCAGCTTTACACCTCTTGGTATTTTCCTTCAAAAATTCAGCGGGTTAGCAGGCAAAATTCCTTAAATTATGCCAAGGGCAAATTCAGTGAAACCCAAGGGGCCTTTGTTAATCATATTGCAGCTGTTAGTGGCTTAACTCCTGCTGAGATTGAACAACAACCAGCAAGTGATACATGCCCAAAATTAGTGACTATGACCTTTTGCTGAAGAAACAGAAGCAAAAGTTGGAACTTTCCAACCATAAGTTAAAAATACAATTTCTGAGCATGAGAAAAATGCAAAAGAATTCAATGTTTCAACCAGGATGGTAAAAAGAGCCAGGAAGCTGAAACAGAACAGCAGTATTCTTGCTGTACCCAATACCAAAACAAGGGAAAAGAACAAAATGGTGCATTGGACAGTTCATCAGGAACTCATTCAGTCTGCATCTGTACAGTTCATCAAAATTTGAAACTTATGCTTTCTGTTATTTCACTTCCAGATGACTACAGATTGCTTTTGAGCAAAACTGTGATATTAACTCAAAAGACTCCATTTTTCTGCAGTGTGAAAATGCCCTGGGAGGATTCCTCTTGAGTACCGTAATGTCTTGCTGATTATTTAAAGTTTGTTTCGTATGTGTCTGACCTAAATTTCTAAACTAGCCTGATTATTTAAATTTTTTTTGCAGATCTGAAATGAAAATGGTGCCCCCTCCCTCCCTCTAAGCCCATTATTCATTATAAGATCATAAACCCTCCTATTAAACCCTTCCCAAATGTCTTAATGCTGACCAGAAACATGATCAGGTGGTTCCTTCACAATCCATTTTGGACCAATTTCGACTGGATTTTGTGGGATTTTTGAATGTCTTGTAACTATGGATGAAACGTGTGTGTATGGAGATATATATATATATATATATATATTTCAGAGAGAAAAGAACAGTCCAAAGAATGGAAACACAGTGGTTTCCCCACATACCAAGCAATTGAAGACACAGAAGTCATTGAGCAAGGTGTTGGCATCTGTCTTCTGGGACAAAGATGGAATTTTGCTTGTAGATTACCTGGAAAGGAGTGTAACCATCACAGCAAAGTACTGCATTGCACTTTTTGACAAACTGAAGCTGCAACTGGTCTCCAAACGTTGAGGCAAGCATTTCAAAGGAATCTTGTATCTTCAAGACAATGCCACTCGGGGGCGTGGCTTAACGCGAACACAAGATGGACGTGTGATCGCAACGCTCCTCTTCATCTAGGCAACGGTTTAAAAAAAATTTTATCCCCTTATTGCTGAATTCGGGAAAAAACAAGTGTAATTGAAACTGAAATTGATGGTAGACTGATATTGACCTCCCCCGCCGAAATCGAGACAGATCCTGAGAGAGGAGAGCCGAAAGTAAGATTGCCGGTTTTTTTTTTCTCAGCGCTGGATCGGCGCGGCATCGGGGCAGATAACTGACAGAGATTGAAAAAAAAATCTATCAACGGAGACAATTTGATAATACCGCTGGTATTGAGGAAAGACTTGAAGGGAGGGAAACAGTGAGGCTGTTGTTTTTTTTACCGGCTTTTCTCTGTTTTGATGTGGCACGGAGATGAGGAAGGGCTGTTGAAAATTTGAACTGACTAACAGTGGAAGGAGTTAATGAGGGACCGATCTCGGTGTGAAGCCGCTGTCAGCTGATTTCTGGAGCTGTGGCGGTTTGATGCAGCCCTCTCCTGCCGGCGCTGAGTCGGAACCCTGGGGGCGGAGAGTCAAGAAGATCAGTTAATCCTTCGCCGGTTTCTTTATTATGGGGAGAAACATTGAGGGCAGGACACTGGAAGGAGTGAAGGCAGACTATTGAACATTGAATTGGCCAACAACAGAAAAGATAGAAGGGAGAGTTTCAGACTGATTTCTGTGGAAGGCTGGTGCCTGTCAAAGACAAAAATATGGCAGTTTGATGTAGACCTCCCCCGCCGGTGTTAAAGTAAAGCCCTGAGGATAAAAAACCAATTGTTTTCTTCTGTGCTGAATGACATCAAAAATAACTGTGAAGAAATAAAATTGGCGAAAACTGTGGCAACTGATACTACCCTACACCTGACGAAACTAAAATAAAGCTCTGAGGGAATAAATGCCAAAAAGAAAATCTGTTATTTCCTCACTGGCAAAACAGAGAAAAAAAATTAAGAGCGCCTTTTTTCTCAATGCTGAAGCGACGCGGTGTTGAGGGCTGAGATTTCCAATGAGCTGAACGATAAAAATTAAAAAGAGGCTTGAGGACCACGGTAAACTGACATTGAACAAGCCGAAGATAAAAGGAAAAAGATAAAAGCTTCCTCAATTTAAACTAATTTTGGTGAAAGGACAGTGCCTGTCAGTCTGAAATTAAGGCAGTTTGAAATAGACCTCCTCTGCCATTTTTGAAGAGGGTAAGGAGCTGATTTTTCTTTCTATACTGTGTGAAAAAGAAAAAATAAAACTGGTAAAAATTGTGCCAATTGAAACTACCCTCCAACGAAATTAGACAGGAACCCTGAAGGAAGAGATCCAAAAAAAAAAAAAAAAAAGAGTTTGCTATTTCCTCAACAACATAACATCGAAGACGAGTCATTGAATAAAAAGATTGTGGACAAGGTAAAATCTGTAAAAATATAAAAATAAGTTCAGGAATATGGCAAGTACCAGACAAAATAAAAATGAGGCTGGTATGTCAGCAAAAAGACAGAAGCAGGATCAAATTACACCAAGTAAGATCCCACTTCCTGCTGAAGAACCTGATATATTGAGTAAAGCAGAAGTTATGGAAGAACTGAGACAAATTAAACAAATGCTTAAGGAAACTGTGACCAATATGGCTGAAATGAAGGAAGAAATATTAAATATCCACAGACAAATGGAAGTAAATAATAAAAGAACAACTGTCTTAGAAACCAAAATGGAGGTCATAGAAGGTGAAGCAAACAGATGCAAAAATGACAGTCTGGAACTGAATAAATTGAAAGATCAACTGGAAGACTATGAAAATCGAGGAAGAAGAAAAAATATTAAACTTTTTGGAATACAAGAAAATTTAGAAGGGAAAAATGCTATACAATTTCTAGAAAACTTAATTCCAAAAATACTACAACTGGATTTAAAACAACCACTAGAAATAGAAAGGGCGCATAGGATCCCAGTAAAAAATGTAGAAAATCAAGGCAGGCCAAGACCACTAATATTCAAAATGCTTAGATACCAACAAGCATTAGAAATATTAAATGCTGCCAAGAAAGACAAAAATCTAAATTACAAAGGATCCAGAATATGGTTTTTGCCGGATTTTGCTAAAAACACAGCAAATAAAAGAAAGAGACTATTAGACATGAGACCTCAATTAAAAGAAAAAGGATATAAATACGGATTATATTATCCGGCAAAAATGAGAGTATCATCTGGAGATAAATCTTTGTATTTTGAAGATCCAGAAAAATTAAAAGCCTTTCTTTCAAAATCAGAACCTATGACATTTTAACATAAAATATCAAGATTGGTTTTGATGACATTGTGAAAAATTATAAAAATATGAGACATTGAAATATTGAAGAAAGAAAAACATGAACTAAAGAAAAGACAATAAAAATATAAAGAGAGAAAGTATAAGATATAGGAAAAATATCAATACCATATTAAATACATGTTTAAGATATAAATTTATGATGTAAACTATAATACTAGGGAAATATAAATTAAAAATTGATGAATGGATAAAGATACATTAATGAAATGTTAAGAATAAAAAATGACTAAAGATATTAAAGGTTAAAATAGATAGATACAAGGGGATATTGATTGAATATTGGTTGCCTAGAGGGGAGGAGAATGTTCGGGTTGCAGTTCCAATGTGTGTCCTTAAGCAGTCATTATATTGGGTGGGAAAGGGAGGGAAAAAGATGGTATTTATTAGAATGATTAAGGAAAAAGTAAATAAGGGATTGGATACTTCAAGGGTAAATATGTGTGTCATAGGAAAAATTTTTTGGATTTTAAATATGAAAGAAGAAGAGAAAAAGATTATACTGATAAGTTTTAAAATATATAATGTCTTTTAAGATATACTCTATTAATGTCAATGGCCTGAATCATGTAATCAAAAGGAAAAAGGTATTAGCATTTTTAAAAAAGCAAAACGCGGATATTTACTGTCTGCAGGAGACCCATCTTAATACAAAAGAATCACAGAAACTAACGGGTGGGTGGGTAAAAGAATGTTTTTTTGCTCCAGCAGAGGGTAAAAAAGCAGGGGTAGCAATTCTTATAAATAAAAAATGTATGGCCAAGATTAAGGTAATAAATTCAGACCCACATGGAAGATGGATACATGTCGATATAGGTATGGGAAATAATGCCCTGACGTTGTTTAATATATATGCCCCTAATTCGAATCAATCAGAATTTTTTAAAAAGTTACAGAATATGTTGTTACCACTGGCTGCTTCTAATTTAGTGGTAGCTGGAGATTTTAATGCTGTAATGGATCCATTATTGGATAAAAAACCAGGTAAAAGTATAAAATCTTTAGGTTTAGATAATTTGGCTCAATCATGTGATTTGAAGGATATATGGCGTATTCTTCATTTTAATGATCAGGAGTTTTCATTTTGTTCACAGGTTCATAAATCATTTTCAAGAATAGATTATATTTTTGTTTCAACAAATAAGGTGCAACAGGTGATTAAAGCTTCCATAGATCCTATTATTATTTCGGATCATGCGGGAATATGGATAGAATTAAAATTGGATCAATTGGAAAAGGGTAGACCTCTTTGGAGATTTGATAATGCATTGCTTGTGGATGATAAATTTTTGGAAAATTTTAAAACACAAATTAATGATTTCTTTCAAATGAATTTAATGGAGGATACATCTATTGAGAATGTATGGGATGCATTTAAAGCAACTATGAGGGGCAATATTATATCATATTCAGCTTTTATTAGAAAACAGATTAAAATGCAATATATAGAATTAGAAAAAGAAATCAAAATATTAGAAGCTAAATTGGTAAGTAAATGGGAAAATGAGATATTGCAAGCTCTTTTAAAAGCAAAAGGTAAATATAATGAATTAACTTCAAAAATGATAAGAAGAGATTTGTTTTTCAAACAAGCAATGTATTATGGAAATTCTAATAAGGCGGGAAGATTATTGGCAAATTATCTTAAAGCAAAAAAAAAGAAAAACTAATATAAATGGGATAAAAGATGATAATGGTATAATAACAAATCAAACAAATATAATTTTAAAACAATTTCTAAAATTTTATAAAGACCTGTATTCTTCCGAGCCTTATTTGGGGAGACAAAAAGATGGTAAAAATTTTTTAGATTTAATTAATGGACCTAAGATTCCTGATCATTTAAAAAGGAGTTTAGATGAACCTATATCATTAAAAGAATTAGAAACAGCATTGAAATCTCTTAGAGTTGGATCCGCTCCAGGTGGTGATGGTTATACAGTAGAATTTTATAAAACATTTCAAAATGTCCTTTCCCCACATTTACTAAATTTATATCAAACACAACTTATAAAAGGTGATATTAAAGGTACTATGGCTGAATCAATAATAATTGTTTTGCCTAAGCCAAATAAAGATCCTACTTTGGTTTCAAACTATAGGCCTATATCTTTAATAAATGTGGATAATAAACTTTTGGCGAAAATTTTGGCTTTGAGATTAGCCAAAGCTCTACCACACATTATAGATATGCATCAGACGGGTTTCGTTGCTAAAAGACATTCCTCTAATAACTCTAGATTATTGTTTCATATGTTAAATATATAAAAAAAAATGAATGAACCGACTTTTACAGTTTCCTTGGATGCAGAAAAAGCGTTTGATAGGGTAGAATGGAATTTTATGTATCAGGCTTTAGAATGGTTTGGTATAGGTTCTGGATTTATACAAATGGTAAAAACTTTGTATAGCTTCCCGATTGCAAGATTAAATATTAATAATATGATATCTGATGGTTTTCAATTGCAGAGGGGAGTTAGACAGGGTTGTCCTTTATCTCCATTGTTATTTGATGTTGTATTAGAACCCTTATTGTTAACAATACAGCAAACAAAGGGGATACAGGGTATTCCATATTCAGATATGGAATATAAAATTTCGGCTTATGCTGATGATATTTTGCTTTATTTGAGAAATCCAGAGTCTACCTTATCTTCTTTATTGGAATTAATTGATAAGTTTGGCAAATTTTCAGGTTATAAAATTAATTGGAACAAATCTGAAATTATACCTTTAAATGTTCATTGTGTAAAAGGATTATTTGACGATTTTCCGTTCATATGGAAAGAAGAAGGATTTAAATATCTTGGCATTCAAGTAAAAAATACAATTGAAGATACCGTAAAAGAAAATGAAAAATTTGTATTAAAAAAAGTTACGGAGTTATGCGAGCAATGGAACCCTTTACATATTTCTTGGTGGGGTAGAGTTCAAACTATTAAAATGATGATGTTGCCTGTAGTTTGTTATCAAATGAGTATGATACCTATTTATTTTCAGGGGTCCTTTTATAAAAAGCTTAATAGCATTTTAACAAAATTTCTTTGGCTTGGTAAAACACCTAGAATAGCTTTAGTAACTTTGCAAAAATCAATTAAGGAGGGAGGGGTAAATTTTCCAAATTTTTATAGGTACCATCAAGCCTATATTCTACGTCAGGGTATGTATTGGATCCTCCCAGAACTTATAGATAATGCACCGGATTGGTTGTATTTGGAATGGCGCCTTATGTTTCCCCTAAATTTAGTTCATCTTCCAAGTACAGTGGTGCCTCGCATAACGGACGCCTCGCACAGCGAACGCTGCGCACAACGAACTTTATGTCTTGATCCGTACAACGAACTTCGTTTCACACAACGAAGTCGCCCGAGCTGCATCCTTCCGCGCAGGCACTGCGCTTAACTGCCCTCTCTCCGCCTGGTTCCCTCTTGCCCCCCCCCGACTCCCCGACACGATCGGGGCAAAAAGGAGCCCAAGCCCTCTTGCCCCGCCGATTCCCCAACTCCCCACACAATATCGGGCCAGGAGGGAGCCCAAGTCCTCCTGGCCACGGCGACCCCCTAACCCCACCCTGCACTACATTACGGGCAGGAGGGATCCCAGGCCCTCCTGCCCTCGACGCAAACCCCCCTCCCCCCAACGACCGCCCCCCCCCAAGAACCTCCGACCGCCCCCCCAGCCAACCCGCGACCCCCCTGGCCGACCCCCACGACACCCCCAACCCCCTTCCCCGTACCTTTCTGTAGTTGGCCGGACAGACGGGAGCCAAACCCGCCTGTCCGGCAGGCAGCCAACGACGGAATGAGGCCGGATTGGCCCATCCGTCCCAAAGCTCCGCCTACTGGTGGGGCCTAAGGCGCCTGGGCCAATCAGAATAGGCCCGGGAGCCTTAGGTCCCTCCTGGGGGCGGGGCCTGAGGCACATGGGCCCAACCCGACCATGTTCCTCAGGCCCTGCCCCCAGGGGGGGCGGTCGGAGGTTCTTGGGGGGGGGCGGTCGTTGGGGGGAGGGGGGGTTTGCGTCGAGGGCAGGAGGGCCCGGGATCCCTCCTGCCCGTAATGTAGTGCAGGGTGGGGTTAGGGGGTCGCCGTGGCCAGGAGGACTTGGGCTCCCTCCTGGCCCGATATTGTCGGGGAGTTGGGGAATCGGCGGGGCAAGAGGGCTTGGGCTCCCTTTTGCCCCGATCGTGTCGGGGAGTCGGGGGGGGCAAGAGGGCTTGAGCTCCCTCTTGCCCCGATCGTGTCGGGGAGTCGGGGGGGCAAGAGGGCTTGAGCTCCCTCTTGCCCCGATCGTGTCGGGGGTGCCAGGGACCACACGGAGTCACCCACCGTACCACCCGATTCGGGTAAGCGCAGGTATCGGTGGGTGGCTTATTTGCGGGGGGGTGCCTTATTTTACATTTTTTTCTAAAAAGGGGGGGCTGTCTTATTTGATGGCCCTGCCTTATCGGGGAAACACGGTAGAAAAAAAAAAAAAAATGAACAGTTAAGTCCCAGTTTTTGCCGCTGAGACTCTGCCCTCTCACTGTAAAATTAGACTCTACTTAGTCTGTCTTTAAATTTAAAAAATGTGTGTTGTTTTAAAAAACAATTATGTTTTTAGATGTATCTAAATAAAAATAATAACCAAAAATTTATCTTTTTTTATGTCATCTTAGCATATTTTATGCTACAGAACGAATTATTTTTTTTAACATGTATTGTTATGGGAAAACGCGTTTCACACAACGAACGTTTCACATAACAAACTTGCTCCTGGAACGGATTAAGTTCGTTGTGTGAGGCACCACTGTATTAACATACCTAGAAGATACAGAGAAAATAAAATATTAATGGATACTTGGAAAACGTTGAGATTTATTAGTAAATTAACACCTATCCCAATAAACAAATCAACTAATCAATCTCTATGGATAAACTCCAAGATCAAAATTGGCGGAGCTCAAATCCTTTGGAAGAACTGGATTATTGCAGGCATTAGATCTCTAGATGATGTTATTTCAGAAGGTAAACTGCTGGATTTTTCACAATTGCAACATAGATTTGGTCTAAGTAAAACACAAAGTTTTAAATGGTTGCAATTGAAGCAGGCCATTCAGGTTGGGTTCCCTGAATGGAAAACATTGAATAATCAATATAGTTTAAAGTTCTTATGTTTTCAAGCAGACTTCCTAGGACATCAAGCCGCATTGTGGTATAAATTAATATCTGGATATTTGAATAAAAAACCAAAAAATGGTCTAAGAGATATTTGGAGCATTGAGATTAAGCATCAAATTAATGCATCTCAATGGCCACTAATTTGGTCTTGAAGAATGAGATGTACAGTGTCAGCATCTATGAGACAAACTTGGTTCTTTTTATTACATAGAGCTTTTTGGACCCCTACACGTTTGCAAAAATTAGACAGTTCTAAGTCCAATAAATGCTGGCACTGTAATCTGGAACCAGGGACATTAGATCACTTACTATATCATTGTCCCTACATTAAAACTTTTTGGAATTCAATTTGGCCACAAATTAATAAATTGATGGAAAATCATATATCAATATCATATGATACAGTATTATTTGGAATGATGATGAGGAAAAAAAGTCAAATTTCACCAGAAAATATCAAGCTTTTATTAATTATGACAGGGGTTGCCATTCAGCATATAACCAACAATTGGAAAAATTATAATAACCTAAATTATACATTTTGGTGGAATACAATATGTCATATATTTAAAATGGAAAGAGCAATAGCAATACAAAGAGGGACATATAATAAATTTATAAAAATATGGGGGCCATTGACAAATTACTACAATGAATAAATAGTTGGATTTTTCTTCTTCTTTTCTTCTTTTAAATATCTTTTTTGTGACACACATAGAGGGGGGGTAGTGAAAATAATTTTTACATAATAGGCTATAATATGATATACAAGATGTAATGTGAAATTAAAAAGTAATAGAAGGGTGGGGGGAGGGAGAAGGGATAAAAATATATTTAGAATATGATGTATTAGATATAAAAGTGATATTGTGTATTTATCTATTGAATTTAATATTTTGTACACTTTATGTAAAACTTGAAAATAAAAAATAATAAGGAAAAAAAAAAAAGACAATGCCACTCCTCATGTGCAGCCGAAATTGGCAGATTTTCACTTTGAAGTTCTGAAACACCCAGCCTACTCATCTGATTTGGTCTCTTCAGACCACTACTACCTCTTCCCTTGAAATGTTTCTTAAGGTTAGGAAAGAAAGTTTTCAAGCATTGAGGATGTCTCACATTAGTTGCATATGAGTGGTTTGCAGCACAAACAAAATAATTTTTCTTGGATGGGTTAAAGTAGTTATAACAACAAAGTCATGTGTATGGGGCTCAATGGTCAGTATGTAGAGTAAATAAAATTTTCAATTCCATAGCTTGTTGTTGTCTTTACAAAGCCAAGGACATCAGCACTCCCTTATAAAATATTCTTGGGGCATGTCTTGGGTTTTTGATCATAAACTATGACCCATTTATAATCACAGCAAGTAATACATTAGAGAGAGGAAAAGAGTCTCAGAAACCTACTTAGGTCAATATGAACTCAGTCAGACCTACTGGTTCCAGATTTCAATCATAGACCCTCAAAAACTTCTCAGACTTATACAGTCATTGAATGTCTTTAGATGCGGAACAACAAACACTTATGTCTCAAAACATTCACTGATTCATTAAAAGGTGTCAGATATACAAATACTTATTTAGAAATGAAATCCTACACTTTTCTTCATCAACAGCCCAAGCCCAACAGGACCTACTTCACTGAAAATACCCCCAAGAAGCTGGTATTTCAAGTGAAGCAGGTCCTGTTATGCTTGGGCTGTTGATGAAGAAAAGTGTAGGATTTCATTTCTAAATAAGTATGTATATAACATAACCAACACCTTTGTATGAATCAATGAATGTTTTGAGACATAAGTGTTAGTTGTTCCACATCTAAAGATGTTCAATGAATGTGGAAACGAGAGGTTTTTGAGGATCAATGATGGAAATCTGGAACCAGTAGGTCTGACTGTTTGAGTTCATATTGCACTAAGCAGGTTTCTGAGACCCTTTTCCTCTCTAATGTATTGCTTGCTGCAATTATATATGGAGACTCAGTCAAATAAGTAGATCAGGGGGACCACAAATTCAATACTTAATGTGGTGTGAGTGATTAAAATGACTATAGCAAACGTAATATAAATTCACTCAGTGTGAATGAATTTATATTATGTTTGCAATTATATATGGATCATAGTTTGTGATCAGTGATTGATTTTCAAGCCCTTGTTTCTATGTATTTAGTGAGGTAGCATATCTTGGGTTTTCTCACTACATGGCCAATCGTTTCCACAGTTATTTCATTAAGTGCCCCCTAGTCTTAGTACTATTTGAAAGGTGAACAACCATAATTTTTTACACAATCCACTTCACTCATGATTTAATAAGCCTCTATCATATTTTCAGCATTCTCTCTTCAAGCTAAAGAGCCCTAGCTTCTTTAGTCTTTCTTCTTTGTCATTTTGGTTGCCCTTCTCTGTACCTTATCTAGTTCTTCTATATCTTTGAGATGTGGAGACCAGAACTCTGCACTATTATTTTCAGTTTCTTAACTGTGATTTGCCAATGATGACTATAAATTCAGTTGTCATCCTGCAGCTTGAGAAGATACTCTAGCAAAGAGGGCTTATGGCAATGCCATGTGGCAAGAGCAGGTCCGTTTGGAGCGATTTGATGCCTCAAAGATGTAAATGTATAGTATGAAATGTTAAAAGTACCTCATTATGATGTTGCATTCTTTTCTCCTTCCCCACACTTTTTCTCTTTGAAACAGGGCAGTCCAACCTTCAGAATTGGTCGGCAGTGTATGGACTAAGGAAGATAAGGAAATCAATTCTCCCAACTTGTTAAAAATGATTCGCCATACTACAAATCTCACTCTGTGGTTTGAAAAGTGAGTACGAGTATAATTCCCATGCTGAGAGTAGAGTCTGCTTTAGTGTTTGAAACTGGAATATACAACAAAATATTTTATATTGTAATCTTTGATTGGGGGGAGGGGTTAAAGGCAAATGCATATTGCTATTTATTTAGACATGTTTCTCTTTAGACTATGACTTATACTGGTAGGAGTAATTTGAATTTAAGACTAGCCTTACTGAGTCCTGTCTTCATGGTGGCCAATCCAGGTCACAAGTACTTGGCAAAATCCCAAATAGTAGCAATGTTCCATAATACTGATACAGGGCAAGCAGAGGCTTCTCCCATATCTGTCGCAATAGCAGACTATGGACTTTCCCTCCAGGAACTTGTCCAAACCTTTTTTAAAACAAGCTACGTTAACTGCTCTTACCACATCTGCTGGCAAAACGTTGCAGAGCTTAGCTATTCTCTGAGTGAAAAAATATTTCCTCCTTTTGGTTTTAAATGTGTCCCCTAATCTTTGTAATTTTTCATGATCCACTTGTACCTGTTCTATACCACTCAGGATTTTGTAGACTTCAATCATATCTCCCCTCAGCCGTCTCTTTTCCAAGCTGGCAAGCCCTAACCTTTTTAGTCTTTTCTTTATTCAAGAGGAGCTCCATCCCCTTTATTATTTTGGTCACTCTTCTTTGAACATTTTCTAGTTCTGCTATATCTTTCTTGAGATAGGGTGACCAGAATAAGTGAGGTTACACCATGGAGCAATACAGAGGCATTATAACATTCATAGTCTTGCTTACCATCCCTTTTCTAATAATTTCTAGCATCTTGTTTGCTTTTTTGGCCACCACCGCACATTGGGCACAAGGTTTCAGTGTATTGTCTACATTGGCACCCCATATCTTTTTCTTGGGCACTGACTTCCCCCTCCAGATGGACTCTAGCATCTGGTAACTATGATTTGGGTTATTCTTCCCAATGTGCATTACCATATTACATTTCATCTGTCATTTGAATGTCCAGTCTTCCAATTTCCTAAGGCATGCCTGCAATTTTTCACAGTCTGCATGTGTTTTAACAACTTTGAACAGTTTAGAGTCATCTGCAAATTTAATCACCTCACTTGTTATAATTTCCAGATCATTTATAAATAAGCTAAATAGCACTGGCCCAGAACAGACCCTGCAGCACTCCCTCCTCCATTGAGAAAAATGACCATTTAACCCTACCCTCTGTTTTCTGTCCAATAACCAATTCCTAATCCACAACTGAATTTTATCCTTAGACAAGCAGGCAGCATATTCTCACTTGTGGGTGACATCATCCATGGAGCCCTGGTATGGACAGTGAAAAGTGAAGTATCACTTTAAGCTTTAGCAAGCTTTTAGACTGCCCGCACTGCACGTGTGGGAGTGCCTTCCCGCCAGACGCCAGCTTGTGAGGTCGTGAGTTTTTCATTTACCGCAGAGTGAAGAAGAAGTATCTCTTGTTTCTCTGTTGAGTGACGCGGCAGAGAGACTCAACGGCAGGAGAAAGCCGCGAAGCAGCCTGTTTAGCGTGCTGTGGCTGCCAACGCTGGAGGGAGGTTTGTTATTAAGGTCATCTTGCTGGGAGGGTCGCATAGGAAGGAGAGATAGCAGAGTCAGCGGGGGTTGGGCTGGGAGGGGAGAGAAGCGGTCTGCCTCGGGTGCTTCAAGGCCTGGCTTCTTCGGGCAGCAGCAGCGTTTACAATTAGCTGCTGTTGCCGGCTTCAGGCCTTCCTCTCTGGCGGGTCCTGCCTACTTCCTGTTTCATGAAGACAGGACCCGCCAGAGAGGAAGACCTGAAGCCAGCAACAGCAATGAATTGTGAATGCTGCTGCTACTGCCCAATGAAGTTCAAGGAGGAAAAGAAGCAGAGGGGGAGAGAATGGCTTGGAGGGAAGAAGAGATGGCAGGGCATGGAAGGAGGAAGGTATGCCAGACCAAGGGAAAAGGAAGGGGGATAGGAAGGAGGAGATGCCATATGGAACAGAGAGAGAGAGAGAGGGCAGACACTGGATGGAAAGAGAAGAGAGGGCAGTGAATGGAAGGGGCAAGACAGAGGGTGAACAGTAGATGGAAGGGGTAGAAAGAGGGAGACAGACACTGAATGGAAGTATGGAGGACAGGGGGAGCAGCCGTTGGAAGGAAGATGGGAGGAGAAAGAAAAAAGGCCACATGCAGGATTGAGGGAAGATGATAGAGTTAGAAATAAAGATAGACAGACAGGGAGCCAGGGAGAAACACAGACAGAAAGAATGACAGCGTCCAAGGAGAGAGAGACAAATAATAAAAAAAAACCCGGACAAACAGACATCTACTCTAGCACCTGTTAATGTAATGGGCTAAAACACTAGTAACAGAAATAAATTCAAGTGATATGTATAAATTTAAATGTTGTAATATTGTGCACTTGATGTAAGATGAAAAATGAATAAAGATTTTGAAAAAAAAAAAAGAATTTAAAAAGAAAACTAAATTTAGGAAGAAAAATTTCCTTCTTTTGTGGAGATGATTTCTTTTGTATCTCTTTCTCCTTTCATTTTTAAGTTTATTGAATGTAAGAGTTAAAATTATTATAAATTAAAAAATAAGAGTGTTGCATATTAGTGCTTCTGAATTTCTTGTTTCAATTAGGTGCTTGGTGGAAACGGAGAATTTTGAAGAGAGGGTTGCAGTCTTCAGCAGGATCATTGAAGTTTTGCAGGTTTTTCAAGACTTGAATAATTTCAGTGGTGTACTTGAGGTTGTGAGCGCTGTGAACTCCGTGCCCGTATACAGACTGGATCACACATTTGAGGTCAGTTTTATTGTGCTCATAAACTTGCTTAAAGATCTCCACCATGAAAAAGCAAGAAAACTGAACAAAGTTGCTGGTTTTAGAGGGCTCCAAGATCTGCCATATTCGGAAATGCTGACTACATGAGGTTGATTAGCAGGAGATATTAGCAAGCAAGCAGAATGTGATTCTTGGATGTATATCCAGACTTCTAACTCAATAGCAAAGAGGTACACTTTTGTGCAGAGGACCTGGGTTTCATTTCTAGGTCAGTTCTTTCATTTTCCTGGGCTGGTCAGGACTCAGGATGCTATGAATGCAGTGTTTCCATCTTTTTAAGCGAGGTAGTCTTAAGACAGCATACAACAGTAACTCCCAGTGGTTGGATGTAAGGTCCATGACTGCATCATTCTGGAAGGAGCCCTGGTACATGAATCCCACCTCAACATTGTTGTTGCCTCAATGACTGGGCTAAGTGAGTTAAGAAGGGAGAATAAAATGAGGGAAAATTTTCCTGGGAAATTTTAGAAGCTTTGGGCACCAGATCCCAACTTTGGTTATGATTGAGGTGGGTGATCAAAGGATCTGGAGGAAAATGTAGTGCCAGATCAGTTAGAAAGGCTGTTGTTAGATAGGGAAGTGCAATACTTTAATTTTTAGGTGGAAGTACTGTGCATCATCTCAAAAATTTACCAGGTATAATGTGGATTAATCCTCATTGCTTGTATTAGTTTCTTTTTCTTTGGGTTTTCTCTCTCTTAACTCTTGATGTAGATCATGTTGTTTTCTTTCAGTGCTTTTTGTGCTTGTGTCTTAAAAATGTAAATTTAAAAAAAAAAAATCTTCAAAGTTAATCTTGTAATTGGCTATTGAGGTTGCTAAGTAATTAGTGCTTCAGGAAATTTTCTTTTTTGCATTTTTCCTTATGGGCAGAAAAACTTTTGAAACATGTAGAATAGGGGTGCCCACACTTTTTTGGCATGCGAGCTACTTTTAAAATGACCAAGTCAAAATGATTTACCAACAATAAAATTTTAAAAAACACAAAGCACACTGTATGCAGAGAAAATGTTAATTATCATTTGTATTCGGGGTGTTTTTCAGAGGTCAAGACAGATGACTTTAAGTTTTTAGCGCAGGGAGCTACGCTGAATGCCCCTCGCAGCTTCCGACACTCATAGGCTCCCTGCTCTAAAAACTACTATCGCAGTTTAGTAAAAGGGGGGGCCATAGTGCAAAATATAGACAGCAGATATAAATTCTCAAAACAGACACATTTTGATCACTAAATTGAAAATAAAATCATTTTTCCTACCTTTTTATCTGGTGATTTCAAGAGTCTCTGGTTGCACTTCCTTCTTCTGTAAATCCAATATTTCTTTCTTTCTTTCTGCCCCCTCCCCTTTTCTTTCTGTCTCTCTTTCTTTCTCTCTCCCCCTGCCCTCCTCTTTATTTCTGTCTTTCTCTCTCCCCCTGCCCCCCTCTTTATTTCTGTCTTTCTTTCTCTGTCCCCCCTGCCTGCCTGTCTTTCTTTCTCTCTCCCCCAGCCCCCCCAGCCATCACGCCAATTTCTCCACTTCCCCGATTCTTTCTCTCTCCCTGCCCACTCTCTGATTTCTCCCTGCGTCCCCGAGCCAGGCCTGGCGCGTTCAAGCACTGGGCCCACAAGCCTCCCCCCCCCTCTGACGTCGGAGAGGAAGTTCCAGGCCGATTGGCTGGCCCAGAACTTCCTCTCTGACATCAGAATTGACATCGGAGGTGAAGGCTTGTGGGTCTGCCGCTTGTACACGCCTGGCCTGGCTCAGGGAGGCAGGAAGAACAAGATCACAAAGGCAACGCGATCGACTCGCATTGCCTTTACGATCTACTGTCAACCATTTGGGCACCCCTGATGTAGAACATAATTGGCTCTCTTTCCAAAACCTCTGATGCCCTCTGCAGGTGGAATCTGACAAATTATGGCTAGATCTTGAAACACTGTGTACATGATGTTAGAAATATTGCGAACTTAACAGGCAATAGGTACTATAGGATACAAAGTTCTTGATGAAGTTATCTGTTTAGAACATATCTAAGCACTTAGTTTGTCACTTCATAGCCATTTGCCTATTTAATGGACAAAGTAAAGTCCCTGAAGCATCATCCTGTTTTGTTTTGAGCTCACCAAGTTCAAGCATTAATCAGGCTTTGTGATTTTTCCACAGGCTCTGCAAGAGAGAAGGAGGAAGATTCTGGATGAAGCAGTCGAACTAAGTCAAGACCACTTCAAAAAATACTTGGCAAAACTCAAGTCTATCAATCCACCCTGTGTGCCTTTCTTTGGTGAGCCTCGTAATATTCATTCTAGTGCAATGTGTCTTATATCCCTGAACATTAGGGTTATGCAAGTTGCTTTGCAGAATGATATCATTCATCTTTAAACTCCGCCTACTTCCTAGTAGGCTTGCTCCTGCCCCCTTAATTTTTCTTTTGCAAGCAAGTTGCTCAGATATGTTTCTGATCTGCTCTGTGGTTTTATTTTTTTTTAGTTTTTTCCTGTCATTTTAAGTTTTCGGCTCATAGAAACATAGAAGATGATGGCAGAAAAGGGCTACAGCCCATCAAGTCTGCCCACTCTGCTTACCCACTCCCTATCTATGCCCTAATGACCCAATTTTCTTATCTTGACCCTCGTAGGGATCCCACATGGGTATCCCATTTATTCTTAAAGTCTGGCACGCTGTCTGCCTCGATCACCTGCACTGTAAGCTTGTTCCAATGATCAACCACTCTCTCTGTGAAGAAATACTTTCTGGTGTCGCCATGAAATTTTCCGCCCCTGAGTTTGAGCGGGTGCCCTCTTGTGGCCGAGGGTCCCTTGAGAAAGAAAATATCATCTTCCACTTTGACACGTCCCGTGAGGTATTTAAATGTTTTGATCATGTCTCCCCTCTCCCTACGTTCCTCGAGAGTGTAGAGCTGCAATTTGTTCAGTCTCTCTTCATACGAGAGACCCTTGAGCCCCGAGATCATCCTGATGGCCGTCCGCTGAACTGATTCAATTCTGCACACATCTTTACTGTAATGTGGCCTCCAGAATTGCACACAGTACTCCAGATGAGGTCTCACCATGCAACGGCATTATGACTTCAGGCTTTCGGCTGACGAAACTTCTATTGATACAACCCAATATCTGCCTTGCCTTAGATGAAGCCTTCTCCACTTGATTGGCAGTTTTCATGTCTGCACTGATGATTACTCCTAAATCCCGTTCTGCTGAAGTCCTAGTTAAAGTTTCTCCGTTCAAGAAGTACGTCCTGCATGGATTTCCGCTTCCGAGGTGCATGACCTTACATTTCTTAGCATTGAAGCCTAGCTGCCAGGTTGAGGACTAACTTTCCAATGTAAGCAGGTCCTGCGCCATATAATTCTGTAAACTGCATTCACTTACTATATTACATATTATCCCAGGACAAGCAGGCAGCATATTCTTGACTGATGGGTGGCGGCACCGACGGAGCCCCGGTACGGACAATTTTAGAGTGATTGCACTCTAAGAACTTGGAAAGTTCTGGTAGGCCGTACCACGCACACGCAAGTGCCTTCCCGCCCGACAGAGGTGCGCGGTCCCCAGTTTCTTAGTTTCCGCGGAGCTAAGAAGACGCGTTTCTCTCAACGGCCGTTGTGAGAAAATCTTTTTGATTCTTCCCGCTCGTGTAAACTCGTGAAGGAAATATTATTTCCTTCCTTTTTTCTTTATTTTCTTTTCTTTAAAAAAAAACAACAAAAAACATTTGTTTTTTTCTTCTTTTTTCGAATTCGCCCCGGCGGGGCCCTTTGCCACCATCGAGGCCTCGGCCTTCGATTTGGCTGAAGCCGTTTTTACATTCATGCCCCCTCAACCCGGGTTCAAGAAGTGCCAGCGGTGTGCACGACCAATTTCACTCACCGACCCACATAATTGGTGTCTACAGTGTCTTGGTCCCGACCATCGAGCGTCTACCTGCACCCGCTGTGCGACTTTGAAAAAGCGAACTCTGAAAAATCGTCAAATCCAACAGAGATTGCTTTTTGGTGCCGAAATGTCTGACTCTACGACACCGACATCGGCTCCGGCGCAGTGGGCACCCACCTCATCGACGCCACGCGATACCGCGTCGGCGTCGACTCCTTCAGGTAAGCCGGCTAAGAAGCCTTCCCCGTTGGAGCATCCTCCGGTCTCAGTGGCAGCGAGCCCAATCCTGCCGACCTCGAGGCGCCCACGGAAGCGCTCCGCCCCAATAGAGGTGAGCCCCTCGACATTGGGTTCCTCATCCTCGGGGCGTAGAGCAGCACCGCAGGTACCGCAGAAGAAAAAGGCGGTACCGGTGCCCTCACTTGAAGAACGTATAGCTGCTGTTCTGCAAGTGCAGCTTAAAGAACAGTTACAACACCTTCTTCCTTCACTCTTGGCACCGAGCCTTCCGGTACCGGTCCGGTCTGAGCCACCGGTACCGACAGTGGAACGCCCTATTTTATCCACTTCCACTTTGTCGGTACCGGTACAATCTGCTTCCTCGGTCTCCATGCCGGTTCTTGCACCGGAGCCGAGAGCTCACCATCAGGCTGTACAGACTTCAGCTCCGGTGCATCCAGTGACATCTCCCGGTACCGAGTCGATCAGGTCAGGGAAATCGCTTCGCAAATCTCGTCACCTAGAACCCTCCACACCAGAATCTCGGGACCGGAGTTTTCAAGTTCGAGATCCTGATTTGTGGGGTGATTCAGAGGATCCTCTCCTTTCTGAAGGGGAATGCTCCTTTGGTGACGAGGACCCTTCTGCTTTGGGACCTTCCTCTAGACCAGATGTGTCCTCTTTTTCTTCCTTTTTGAAGGAAATGTGTGATTCTCTCTCCATCCCCTTGGAGGCTGAGTCAAAGAAATCCAAGGCTTTTCTAGATGCATTGGATTTTGACCAGCCTCCAAAGGAATATCTTAAGTTACCTCTCCATGATATCTTGAGAGAGACCTTTTATAAAAATTTAGAGTCCCCTTTAACTGTACCTGGAGCTCCCCGCAAATTGGACTCTTTGTATAAGGTCATTCCCATTCCTGGGTTTGACAAACCCCAACTACCTCATGAGTCCCTTTTAGTTGAGTCCACACTCAAAAAGTCTAAGGGGGCTAGTGTGTACGCTTCAGTCCCTCCTGGCAGAGAGGGTAAATCCATGGACAAGTTTGGAAAAAGGCTGTATCAGAATGCGATGTTGGCCAACCGGTCAGGAAATTACGCATTCCATTTCTCATTCTATCTAAAGCAGCTTATACAAAATCTGGCTCTTTTCGAGAAATATCTCCCTTACCGGAAGAAATCTGTTTTTCACCAAACTTGTTCCTCTCTTTTGCAGCTTCGTAAGTTCATGGTTAGATCAATCTATGACACTTTTGAGCTGACCTCCAGAGCCACAGCTATGTCAGTAGCCATGCGACGGCTAGCCTGGCTTCGAGTTTCCGAACTTGATGTCAATCATCAGGACCGGCTAGCCAACGCACCTTGTTTGGGGGATGAGATGTTTGGAGATTCCATGGATTCCACTACTCAAAAGCTCTCGGCTCATGAAACTCGGTGGGACACTCTTCTTAAAACTAAGAAAGCAACTCCAACTATCAGGCCTTTTCGTCAGCACTCGGCCTACCAACGAAGATTTGTGGCTCGTCCTCTGCCACAGACTACACAACAGCCTAGACGTCAGAGACAACAAAGACCAGCTGCTAGACAGGCTCAGCAACAGCAGCAGGTGAAACCTCCTCCTTCACAAAAACCTACTCAACCCTTTTGACTTGGTTCTCCTGGACATAGCCAATCTTCCTCCTTCTACTCATCTTCCACAGCCCATAGGAGGATGCCTTATACATTTCATAAGCCGTTGGGAAATCATCACCTCGGACCTGTGGGTCCTCAACATCATCCGCCACGGCTACTCTCTCAACTTTCAGTCACCTCCTGCCCAAAGTCTGCCAAGAGAGTCTGCTTTCAACACTCCTCGGTCTTCCCTCCTTCTTCAAGAAGTTCAATCCCTCCTCCTTCTGAACGCCATAGAGGAAGTTCCTCTAGATCAGAGAGGCCAGGGATTCTACTCCCGTTATTTTCTAGTCCCCAAAAAGACAGGAGATCTAAGACCCATTCTAGATCTTCGCGATCTAAACAAATGCTTGGTCAAGGAGAAATTCAAAATGCTTTCTCTGGCCACTCTTTACCCTCTTCTCAATCAAGACGACTGGCTATGTTCTCTCGATCTCAAAGAAGCATACACTCATATACCGGTCAATCTGGCCTCCAGACAGTACCTACGCTTCATGATCAATCGTTGTCATTACCAATACAAGGTGCTGCCCTTCGGTCTTGCCTCCTCTCCAAGAGTGTTCACCAAATGTCTGATTGTGGTGGCTGCTTTTCTACGATCTCACCACCTTCAGGTCTTTCCTTACCTGGACGACTGGTTGATAAAGGCCAATTCATCTCAGACTGTTCTCCTGGCCACCAACCAAACCATCAGGTTTCTTCAACTTTTGGGATTCGAGATCAATCTACCCAAATCTCATCTCATCCCCACTCAGAGACTTCAATTCATCGGAGCTGTCTTGGACACAGTCCTCATGAGAGCGTTCCTGCCATCCAACCGTCTTAAAACGCTTCAATATCTGTGTCAGCAGGTGCTTCTACAACTTTCCATCTCTGCCAAGCAAATGATGATACTCTTGGGTCACATGGCCTCCACAGTTCATGTCACACCCTTCGCACGTCTTCACCTGCGCACTCCTCAATGGACCCTAGCTACCCAGTGGTCCCAAGCGATGGACCCTTGCTCACGTCACATATCTGTCACATCATCTCTTCGTCAGTCTCTACAATGGTGGTTGATATCCTCAAATCTCTCCAGAGGTCTTCTGCTCCATCTACCTCCTCATCAACTTGTCATCACCACCGACGCCTCCCCTTATGCCTGGGGAGCTCATTTGAATGAATTCCAAACTCAAGGCCTTTGGACAGCCCAGGAAAAGAAGCATCACATCAATTTCCTGGAACTCAGAGCGATGTTTTATGCCCTCAAGGCCTTCCAACATCTTCTCTTTCCTCAAGTTCTCCTTCTGAGCACAGACAATCAAGTTGCGATGTACTACATCAACAAGCAGGGTGGGACGGGCTCTCGCCTCTTGTGCCAGGAAGCCCAGAGGATCTGGACTTGGGCCATAGATCACCATCTATTCCTCAAAGCTATCTACATTCAGGGAGAAGAGAATTCCTTAGCGGACAAGCTCAGCAGAATTCTCCAACCTCACGAGTGGACACTCGATCCTTTCACTCTACAGTCTATCTTCGCTCAATGGGGCACTCCTCAGATAGACCTCTTTGCAGCTCCTCACAATCACCAGCTGCCCCTATTCTGCTCCAGACTCTACTCTCCTCACCGTCTGGCAGCGGATGCATTTCTCCTCGACTGGTCCAATCTGTTCCTGTATGCTTTCCCTCCTCTGCCTCTCATGTTAAGAACCTTGTTCAAGCTCAAGAGGGAACGAGCCACCATGATTCTGATTGCTCCGAGGTGGCCCAGGCAACATTGGTTCTCCCTTCTACTTCAACTCAGTTCCAGGGAACCTTTTCTTCTTCCACTGTTTCCTTCTCTGCTTACACAGCATCAGGAGACCCTTCTACATCCCAACCTCCAGTCTCTGCACCTGACAGCTTGGTATCTCTCGGGCTGACCTCTCATGATACTCTTTTGTCTCAGCCTGTTCGTTCCATTCTAGATGCCTCCAGGAAACCAGCCACTCTGCAATGTTACCATCAGAAGTGGACAAGATTTTCTTCCTGGTGTCTTCTTCATCATCTTGATCCCACTTCCTTGGCAGTGGAGACATTGTTGGATTATTTGCTTTCTTTGTCTGAATCTGGCCTTAAGTCTTCTTCCATCAGAGTCCACCTCAGTGCCATTGCTGCTTTTCATGAGCCGGTCCATGGAAAACTTCTCTCAGCTCATCCCCTGGTGTCCAGGTTCATGCGGGGTCTTTTCAATGTGAAACCACCTCTTAAAGCCCCTCCTGTTATCTGGGATCTCAATGTGGTTCTTTCCGCCTTAATGAAGCCTCCATTTGAACCTTTGGCTACCACACCTTTCAAGTTTCTCACTTGGAAGGTACTTTTCCTTATTGCTCTTACCTCTGCCAGGAGGGTCAGTGAGCTACATGCACTAGTTGCTGATCCACCTTTTACAGTCTTTCATCATGACAAGGTGGTTCTGCGTACACACCCAAAGTTTCTCCCTAAGGTTGTCTCTGAATTCCATCTCAACCAATCCATTGTTCTGCCTGTCTTCTTTCCGAAACCTCACTCTCATTCTGGGGAACAGGCTCTGCATACTTTGGATTGTAAAAGGGCTCTAGCTTACTATCTAGAGCGTACGAAACCACACAAATCAGTTCCCCAACTCTTTCTGTCCTTTGATCCGAATAAGTTGGGACGTCCTGTTTCTAAACGTACGTTGTCTAATTGGCTGGCAGCGTGCATTTCATTCTGTTATGCTCAGACCGGACTGACACTGGAAGGTTCTGTCACGGCCCATAGAGTCCGAGCGATGGCAGCATCTGTAGCTTTCCTCCGTTCCACTCCTATTGAGGAAATCTGCAAGGCTGCTACTTGGTCCTCAGTTCATACTTTTACATCTCATTATTGTCTGGATGCATTCTCCAGACGGGATGGACACTTCGGCCAATCTGTTTTGCAAAATTTGTTTTCCTAATGGCCAACCTCCCCTCCATCCCTCTTTTTGTTAGCTTGGAGGTCACCCATCAGTCAAGAATATGCTGCCTGCTTGTCCTGGGATAAAGCACAGTTACTTACCGTGGGACAGCAGGCAGATATTCTTGCGTCCCTCCCACCTCCCCGGGTTGGCTTCTTAGCTGGCTTATCCTAACTGGGGACCGCGCGCCTCTGTCGGGCGGGAAGGCACGTGCGCGGTGCGGCCTACCAGAACTTTCCAAGTTCTTAGAGTGCAATCACTCTAAAATTGTCCGTACCGGGGCTCCGTCGGTGCCGTCACCCATCAGTCAAGAATATCTGCCTGCTGTCCCTGGATAACACCTGTTACGGTAAGTAACTGTGCTGTTTGGCGTCATCGGCGAATAGTGTTATTTTACCTTGAAGCCCTTGAGTCAGATCCCCTATGAATATGTTGAAAAGGAGTGGACCCAGGACTGAGCCCTGCGGCACTCCACTGGTCACCTCCGATGTTTTAGAGAGGGTACCATTAACCACCACCCTCTGAAGTCTGCCACTCAGCCAATCATTGACCCATGCAGTTAGTGTCTCTCCTAACCCCATCGATTCCATCTTGCTTAGCAGCCTGCGGTGTGGGACACTGTCAAAAGCTTTACTGAAGTCCAGGTACACGACGTCCAAAGACTCTCCCAAGTCCAACTTTCTTGTTACCCAGTCAGCACGGTTGCTTTGCTGGGGAAATTGTCTTCAAAGACATCCTTCTTTGGTTCTAGCAATGTCGGATCCTTGGCCTTGCCATTTCCTTCTTCCCCTGCTCTTCTCCTCACCAGCGCATTTTCATGTGGGTTCTTCAGAAGCAGTTTTCCGTCGGTGCCGTCAGGAATCCGGCACTAGCCGGCGTCAGTAATCCAGTGCCCAGCATACTTCCGGCACCTCTCTTCCAGCCCGCACCGACATTGACGGGCCCGATCTTCTCTAGGTAAGTTGGCTTGCAACTTTCTCTTTTGAGCTTCATATCATTGTAGCAGTAAGTCAAGTCCTGCCGACTTCAATCAGCCCCATCTCTGGCACCGATGGTACTGATTCATAGACCAATGGTACCGGTGTTTTTTCTTTCTGACTCTGCTTCGATATCGATGAGTGTCTCAATACGGGCATCTTCAAAGCGTGGAGTGACACCGATGGTACCGGTTCATAGACCCATGGTACTGGTATTTTTTCTTTCCTGATGAAATTTTTTCTGCACACCAATGGTACCAGCGATGCAGCCAGCGGTACCGGTGTTTTCCTTTTTAGCAGATTTCCTTCATGTCAACACCGTCATGTTCAACTGTATTTTCAGTTGTTACTGCCGACGCTTATGTCGACTTCTGGTACCAACCTGGTCTCAGTTCTTGACACCGGTAGCATTTTCACAGGAGTCTTCTCAGTATAAAGCGACGCCGGTCTTCTTTCACGTTGCTAGTGTCGATGTCGATTCAGTATGGGAAGGCCATGCAGTCATTCAACTGTCTTCAACCTTCGACACCGACTCCCTGCCATCGATTCTGTATAGTTTGGGATTGAATCTCTGAGGGGGGGGGGCGGAACGTTCTTTGAGCAAGACCCCATATCTCTCTGCAGCAGTGGGTTTTTTCACCACATACTTCTTTTTCCCCTTCAGTAGGGTTAAGATTTTATTTTTGCACGATTTCTTAGGGGAAGTCTGCACTTTGTGCCATTTCCTTGGAAGTTACCTTTGCAAAATCATTACTTTGACTAAGGACTTTTATTTTCCTTAACTACTAGAAACACTGAGGCTGTTTCAATAAATCCCTACTGGGGGAGTCAACTCTACACACTTGTCTTTCTGGGCAGAGTGGGCTAGGCTAGGGACCAATTGGCTAATCGGCTTCCCAGATTCCTATGCTGCCTCACTGGTTCAATAACCACTTTACTTGGCATAAATTTTTTCTCTGCTTACACGTACAGTGCCTGTGTTTTTCCAGCAACTCTTTTCTGTTCCAGCCAGTCCTGGTCTGCCTTTGAGTGTCTGACCTCAACATTGCCTACCAGGATAGGCTAGTAAATACGCCTTGTTTGGGGGGACGACCTTTTTGATGCTTCCATGGTCCCGCTGGGACATGCCTACTCAGCAATTGTCTGTTTTACTAGACCAAGTGAGACTCTCTGGTCAAGACCCGATAGCTGTCTTCACCTTCATCTCAATCTTCTTCTCAACGAAGATTTGCAATTACATTTTTCCCTATATTTAGGGTTGAATGTTTATCACCTTTGCTCTCTGGGTTTTCTTCATAGGGCAGGTTTCCATACTCAGTGTTTTCATCCTGCTCTCAGACCTTTTTCCTAAGAGAGTCTGTTTTGGATCCTGCACAGTCCTCCCTTTTTTCTTTTGCTGATTGTCTTCGAAGGGTCCTCTTCAATTTGTGGAGTCGGGGATTCTCATCCCATTTCTACTTCATTCCCAAGTACACATCATTTTTCTGGTCGGGAGGTTTTTCACTCATTTCTCCTTATTCAGACCTACTAGCTATGCTTCCTAAATCTCAAGGAAGCGTCCACATATTCCAATTCCTACGGTTTTCGGAATATACCTTTGAGTTCAACTCAGTTGTTACCATTACCAGTACAGAGTCTTTCTTTTCGGTCTGGCATCTTCTCCCAGAGTCTTCACAACGTGTCTGATTGTGATGGCTGCATCTATCCGATTACATGGCCTTCAGGTTTTTTCTTTTTCTGAACATCTGGTTCATCAAGTCTGTTTCTTCTCAGGAAGTAGTCTGAGCAACTTCTCAGACCATCTTTTTTCTTCTGGTTCTAGGCTTTGAAATTAGATTTCCCGTAATCACGTCTATAATTCATTGGGGCAATCCTAGCCATCACTCTCATGAGAGCATTTCTTCCTCCAGATCACCTTCAGACTCTCATCCGTCTGTGTCAGCAGTTGCTTCCTTTTCAAACCATCTTTACCAGACACATGATGGTTTTTTCTGAGTCACAGGGTTTCAACTGTTCATGTTCTAACACGGGTAGGACTACATTTTTGCATTTCTCTGTAGATTCTTGCTTCCCAGTGGTCTCAGTCGACGGATTGTCTCTCAAAGCATGTATATCTATGACATCGTCTCATTTGCAGTCGCCTCAATTATGGATGATCTCTTCTAATCTCTACAGAAGTCTTCTTTTTTATTTGTCCCCTCATTATATGCTCATCACGACTGACACATCTTTTTACGCATGGGGGGGTTCATATGGACGTTATGCAGACTCAGGGTCTTTGGACCGCCTGGAAATGGAGCATTTCACATTAAGTTCCTAGAACTCAGAGTGATGTTTTATGCCCTCAAGATTTTTCATCATCTACTCTGCCCTTAAGTCCTCCTCCTTTGCACGGACAATCAAGTAGCTATGTACTATGTGAACAAGCAAGGAGGCACGGGCTCTCTCCTGTTGTGTCAGGAGGCCCAGCATATCTGGACTTGGGTGGCAGCTTGCAATCTGCTCTTGCTGCCTGTCTATATTCATGGGGAGTAGAATTCCCTAGCAGATAACCTCAGCAGAATTCTTCAACAATGGACTCTCAACTCTACAACTCTCCAGTCCATCAATGGGGCACCACACAAGTGGGCTTGTTTGCGACTCCTCACAATCACCAGTTGCCCAAGTTTTGCTCCAGACTTTATTCCCTTCTCCGTCTGGCAGTAGATGTTTTTCTTCTGGATTGAACGGGCATGTTTTCTATATGCATTCCTTCCACTTCTTCTGTTGAGCATTTTATTTAAGCTCAAGAGAGAAGCAGCCGCCATTTTCTCTTTGCTTCATGGTGGCCCAGGCAACAAGGGTTCTCCCTTCTCCTTCAATTCAGTTTCAGGGAGACCTTGCCTCTTCTGATATTACCTACTCGGTTCACTCTGACTCAGAAATCTATGATTCATTCCAATCTGCAATGATTTGCCTTCTCAGTTGATTTTTCTTGGGCTGCGTCTTTCTCAGCCTGTTTGTTATCTTCTGGATATCTCCAAGAAATCAGCCACTCAACAATATTTCTTTTCCATCACAAGTGGTCTAGGTTTTTAACATAAGAACATAAGAAGTTGCCTCCACTGGGTCAGACCAGAGGTCCATCGTGCCCAGCGGTCCGCTCCCGTGGCAGCCCATCAGGTCCATGACCTGTGAAGTGGTTTCTGACTATTCCTATAACCTTCCTCTACTTCTGTGTGTACCCCTCAATCTCCTTTTCTTTTAGGAACCTATCTAGACCCTCCTTGAACCCCTTTTTTTTCTTCATGTTCCACATTCAAACATAGTGGAATTGCTCATGAATTATTTTCTTCTTTTATTTGATTTTAGTCTCGAGTCTATATCTCTCAGACTTCTTTTCAGTGCTATTGCATTTTTTCCTTTGTCAGTCGAGGGTCACCCTCTTACTGCTTATCCTCTGGTTTCCAGATTCATGATAGGGGTTTTTCATGTGCAACCTCAATTCCTGTTTTTTTTCCTGTCGTTTGGGCCCTATTGTAGTTCTTTTCACTTGGTTTTTAGGTTTCTGTCCCTTTGTCAATGCCTTTTGGAAGTTAATTTGGTCCCAAATTAATTCACTGTTAGAAAATCATGTTGCCCTATCCTATGATACTATTTTATTTGGAACGTCTATGAGATTCAAGAGTCAAATTTCAGCAAATAACAATAAACTTTTGTTAATACTGACGGGGGTTGCCATTCAACATTTTACTGGAAATTGGAAGGACTATACTAAACTTATAAACTTGCTTGAAGATCTTTGTAAGAGCTTCCGAGTGCTGCACTGCACATGCACGAGTACCTTCTCGCCCGAGTTAGGGCGCGCGTCTCCTGTGAGGAACCTCAGTTCAACGTTTTCCGCGGAGCCGAGAAGTCCTCTTCTTTCAGCTCTGCAACCTTCGTTGCCTTCTCTCACCGCAGCTTTTGTTATTTTATTAGTCGCTGTGCTCGCGTTTCATTGTTACTTTTGTTTCTTTTACAATATATTTTTTTTAAAAACAACTTTTATTTTTTCTTCCGGCAGCGGCCTTACGGCTTAGGCCTGGCCACTTACCTCATTCGGTACGTCGGGCTTCGTTTTTTTCTATGTCACGGCCTCTAACCGGGTTCAAAAAGTGTAGCCAGTGCAACAAGACCCTTTCAGTCACCGATCCTCATAGTCAGTGTATTGTTTGTCTGGGTCCTGAACATTGTCCCGACGCTTGTTCACGCTGTGCTACTCTCCAAACTCGGGCCCTTCGTTGGCGCCGTGCCAAACTCCTTCAATTTTTTGGCACGATGGACCAGCCGACTGACAAGGTCTTGACCTCGGCTTCGGGAACGGCCTCGACCTCTAGGTCCTTGACCTCGACTCCAGCTTCTGCCTCCACCAAGGCCTCGGCCTCGAAGGCCTCGGCGGCAACTCCTCTGAAGACCTCGACGGGTAAGTCTCCTGTCTCTCCTTCAGGTACTACTCCTAAGAAGCCTCCAGAGTCACAGGCATCCCAGGCCATATCTGCCGGCCTATCTGCCTCGACTAGACCTCCAGCTAAGTGTGCCTCCAAGCATCAGGAATACTCAACCTCCAGGTCGCCCTCCTTGGAGCGCACTGCAGCACCTTCGAGGTCTGATCCTTTTGTCTTGGTGCCCATGTTCGAGGACATGTTAAAAGCCATTCTGACCACGCAGATTTCCTCGGTCATTACTCAACTCCTACCGTCCTTGACCCAGCTTCCTGTGAGCCAGCCTGAGAGGCAGTCTGAGACCCCAGTGGAAGCACTTAGAAGCAAGCCTCGGAAGTCTCGCCGGTTCTCATCCAGTGACTCTTCACCTACTCCTCGGACACAGTCTCCTCCACCTCGACCGAAGCTTCACTCAAGGCATTCGAGGCATCTTGCTTCTAAGCTTCCTCAGGAGACATCTCTACAAAAGAAACCTTCGCCTTCTTTGGATTCTGAGACTTCTATGCCTCGTTTATCCAAGGCTACTGAGACTTCTTCCAAATCTAAACATAATTCTCGCAAAGCTATTACACCGGCTGCTTCTCCTAAGTCCATCGAGGTTGAGGACTCCTCCATACGAGACCACCTCCGAGGGAGCCTTCTCCTCCTGCCTCGACCCAATCTATTCCTCGAAACCCGGGAACTTCACCATCGAGGGTTTTAAAGCGCAAACACTCCCTGATTCCTCCTCATGCAGGTAGTGCAGCTTCCTCAATCATTGTGCGCCTGGACTCTGAGCCTCTGTCTCAGTATTCCAGAGAGGATTCTCCCTCCTACTCAGTAGTTCCTCGGTCTCGCACTCCTTCTCCGGAAGATGCCTCGACTTCGAAGTCTGCCTCTTTTGCCAGGTTCGTCTTCGACATGGGTAAAGCTCTTCAACTGGATCTCCACTCTGATTCCAAGTATACACCTGAATACTTAGCCAACATGGAGTTGCCTCATCCGCCCAAGGAGACCTTGAGGCTTCCTATGACTCCAGTATTGAAGCAAGCTGGAATCCAGGTATCGCACAGTATCCTGCAAAGGCTTCGAGAAATCTCAATTATCCCATCAGTCTTTGGTGGTGGAATCTTCCTTAAAGAAAGCTCATCCATCTAAGCTTTACGCTGCGGTCCCTCCAGGCAGAGAGGGCCATACCATGGACAAGTTTGGCCGCAGATTATACCAGAATTCCATGAAGGCTAACAGAATTCTCAATTATAACTACATTTTCACGGCTTATTTCAACCATTTCCTTATTTGCTGCCTAAATTCTACCCGGCTCTTGAGGAACAAAGTCTTCCAGAATTCAAACAGATCATCAGAACTCTGTCTCAACTTCGCCTCTTCATGTTGCAAGCCACATATGATGCTTTTGAGCTCTCTCTTAGAGTTTCGGCCTTTGCAGTAGCCATGCGCCGTCTTGCCTGGCTCCGCATTGTTGATATGGATCCCAATCTGCAGGACCGTCTAGCCAACTTGCCTTGCCAGGGAAATGAACTTTTCGATGATTCCATCTGAACATGAGCGCTCTTTTGCTTCTTTGATTCGGCCGAAGCCTAAGACTCCTCCTGCTCGGCCATACAAGCAACCACCGCGTCGTTATCCCCAAAAAGCGACACCAGCTTTCTCCAGGCCTCCGCCTAGAAGGCCTCCACAACAACAACGATAGCAGAAGGCTCAGACTCAGTCTTTTTGACATCCCCAGTCTGAGCATGCCAACCTCCCTGCATCATAATTCTCTTCTGCCCATAGGAGATCGTATTTACCATTTTTATCACCAGTGGGAGATGATCACCTCAGATCTCTGGGTTCTCACCATCCTTCGGGAGGGATACTCACTTCACTTTCTTCAGGTGCCTCCAGATCGCCCTCCAAGAGAGTGTCTTTCCAATTTGTTGCAACTTCCCCTTCTTCTTCAGGAAGCTCAAGCTCTTCTTCGCCTTCGAGCTGTCGAGGAGGTTCCTCTAAACCAGGGGTGTCCAATGTCAGTTCTCGAGGGCTGCAGTCCAGTCGGATTTTCAGGATTTCCCCAATGAATATACATGAGGTCTATTTGCATGCACTGCTTTCATTGTATGCTAATAGATCTCATGCATATTCATTGGGGAAATCCTGAAAACCCGACTGGATTGCGGCCCTCGAGGACTGACATTGGACACCCCTGCTCTAAACCAACGAGACATGGGCTTTTATTCCCATTATTTTCTAGTCCCAAAGAAGACGGGAAATTTGCGACCCATTCTGGACCTCAGAGCCCTCAACAAATTTCTAGTCAAAGAGAAGTTTTGGATGCTATCCTTACCAACTTTATATTCCCTGATGGATCAGGGAGATTGGCTATGCTCTCTGGATCTCAAAGAGGCTTACACTCATATCCTGATTCATCCAGCCTCTCACAAATATCTTCGATTCAGGGTGGGGGAATCTTCATCTACAATACAGAGTTCTTCCTTTCGGACTCACCTCATCCCCCAGAGTCTTCACAAAATGTCTGGTGGTGGTGGCTGCAACCCTCCATGCCCAGGGTCTTCAAGTTTTTCCATACCTGGACTACTGGCTTATCAAGGTCCCCTCTCAACAAGGGGTTGTTGCAGCGACCCAACAGACTATTATGTTCCTCCAAAGTCTGGGGTTCGAAATCAACTTTCCAAAATCCCAGCTGATCCCATCTTAGTCTCTCCAATTCATTAGGGCCACTCTAGAAACTGTCCAGCTCAGAGCGTTTCTACCTCCACCACGTCGGGATGCCCTCATTCGCCTTTGCCATCAAGTGTCTCATCTCACATCAATTTCAGCAAGACAAATGATGGTTCTGCTCAGTCACATGGCTTCTACAGTTCACCTGACTCCTTTTGCCAGACTTCACCTTTGTATACCTCAGTGGACCCTGGCATCTCAGTGGCAATAAGCTATCGACCCGCTTTCTCAACAAATTACAGTAACTCCTTCGTTGAAGCAGTCTCTCCACTGGTGGATGCTCTCTTCCAATCTTTCCAGAGGTTTACTGTTCCACAATCTCCCTTATCAGAAGGTTCTCAAAACAGACTCGTCAACCTACGCATGGGGAGCCCATCTCGACGGACTCTGTACCCAAGGTCATTGGACTCCTGCGGACCGTCTTTGTCACATCAATCTGTTGGAACTCAGAGCGATTTTCAATGCTCTCAAAGCTTTTTAACACCTTCTTCACGACAACGTAGTCCTTGTCCAGACGGACAACCAAGTCGCTATGTATTATGTCAAGAAACAGGGAGGTACGGGATCTCACTCCCTTTGTCAAGAAGCTCTGAAGCTGTAGGAATGGGCAATCCATCAGAACATCTTTCTCAGAGCTGCATATATTCAAGGTCAGCACAACTGTCTGGCAGACAAATTGAGTCGTCTTCTGCAATCTCACGAATGGACACTCAATTCCTCGCCTCTATGTCAGGTGTTTGCTCATTGGGGGACCCCTCAGATAGACCTCTTTGTGTCTCCCCTCAACAACAAGCTGCCTCAGTTCTGCTCTCGAATATACTCTCCCCAGCGTCTCGAGGCAGATGCTTTTCTCCTGGATTGGATGGGTCACTTTCTCTATGCCTTCCCTCCATTCCCTCTGATTCTCAAGACTCTTGTCAAACTCAAGACAGAACATGCCACCATGATTCTGATAGCTCCTCGGTGGCCCAGACAACCGTGGTACTCCCTTCTACTTCAACTCAGCACCAGGGAGCCTCTGCTTCTACCAGTTTTTCCCTCTCTGCTTACTCAGAGTCAAGGATCCTTGCTACATCCTAACCTGCAGTCTCTACACTTAACAGCTTGGTATCTTTCAACCTAACAGACTCTCTACAGTTCTCTCAGTCTGTACAAAATATTTTGGTAGCTTTCAGAAAGCTGTCCACTCGGCAATGTTACGGCCAGAAATGGACTAGATTTTCTACTTGGTGTTCCACTCATCCATATGTCTACCTCCTTGGCTTCTGTTTTGGATTATTTACTTCATTTATCACAATCTGGACTTCAGTCTACATCTATCCGAGTCCATCTCAGTGCGATTGCTGCTTTTCATCAGCCTCTTGATGGGAAATCTCTGTCTGCACATCCTATGGTTTCCCGCTTTATGAAAGGACTTTTTAATGTTCATCCACTTCTTAAACCACCCCCAGTAGTCTGGGATCTCAATGTTGTCTTGGCTCAATTGATGAAACCTCCCTTTGAACCAATTGATAAGGCTCATCTCAAGTACCTTACTTGGAAAGTAGTTTTCCTGATTGCCCTCATGTCTGCTTGAAGGGCCAGTGAGTTACAAGCTTTGGTTGCGGATCCATCTTTCACAGTTTTCCACCATGACAAAGTGGTCCTCCGTACTCATCCAAAATTCTTACCTAAAGTTGTTTCAGAACTTCACATCAATCTGTTGTTCTTCCAGTATTTTTTCCAAAGTCTCATTCTCACCCTGGAGATGTGGCGCTCCATACTTTGGACTGCAAGCATGCCTTGGCTTTCTACTTGCAACGCACTCAACCTCACAGAACAGCCCCACAACTTTTCATCTCCTTCGATCCAAATAAGTTGGGGCATCCTGTCTCGAAGCAAACCATCTCCAACTGGATGGCTGCTTGCATCTCTTTCTGCTATGCTCAGGCTGGTCTCCCTCTGCAGGGTCGAGTCACAGGCCACAGAGTTAGAGCTATGGCGGAGTCTGTAGCTTTCCTCAGATCAACTCCTATTGAGGAAATTTGCAAGGCTGCCACTTGGTCCTCGGTTCATACATTCACCTCTCATTACTGTCTGGATACTTTCTCCAGAAGGGATGGCCATTTTGCAATCTGTTTTGCAAAATCTTTTTTCTTAACTTGCCAACTCTCCCTCCATCCCATTATGCTTAGCTTGGAGGTCACCCACTGTTGAGAATATGTTGCCTGCTTGTCCTGGGATAAAGCACAGTTACTTACCGTAACAGTTGTTATCCAGGGATAGCAGGTAGATATTCTCACAACCCACCCTCCTCCCCTGGTTGGCTTCTTAGTTAGATATCTGAACTGAGGTTCCTCACAGGAGACGCGCGCCCTAACTCGGGCGGGAAGGCACTCGCGCATGCGCAGTGCAGCACTCGGAAGCAAGTCTGCTTTCGAGGCTGTCCGCTGTGGGGCTCCGTCGGTGACGTCACCCACTGTTGAGAATATCTGCCTGCTGTCCCTGGATAACAACTGTTACGGTAAGTAATTGTGCTTTACGGTAAGTAACTGTGCTTTCTCAGCAGTCAGGAAGCACAAAAGTAGCAGAATTTTCATGGGGGGAGAGAAGGAAAGCAGGAAAGGGTAGAGGGATAAATCCAGTGATATTCAAAATGCCCTCAGTCTTACTCATAGTTAAAGGCCTGTTTGAGCAACCAAGCTTTTAGATTGGGTTTAAATTTCTTGAAATCAAGTTCTTTTTTTTCCAAAGTCTTTATTCATTTTTCATCTTGCATCAAGTACACAATATTACATCAATTGAACTTATACACATCACTTGAATTTCTTTCAATTATTATCTTAAATACATGTAATCTATTCCCTCCCCACCCACCCTTCCCAACAAATATTTAATCATATATTTCGTATAAATATTACATTCTTATCTAATGATTAAACCTTAAATAAAACTTTATACCATCCCCCCTTCCCCAATATTATAAATGTACTTTCAGTGGAAAATGGCGTCTAATCAAAAGTCAAATTTCATCAAGCAATAATAAACTTTTATTAATTATGACAGGAGTCGCCATACAACATATCACCAAGAATTGGAAAAATTATGGTAGACTTAACTATACTTTTTGGTGGAATTCGTTGTGCCATATTTACAAAATGGAAAGAACAATTGCCATACAAAAAGGAAATTATAATAATTTTAAAAAGATATGAGGGCCATTGACAACTTATTGAAATCAAGTTCTGATCTTTAAAAAGGATGGCAGTGAATTCCAGAATGATGGAGCCACAAAGAAAAATGCTGAATGTCTAGTTGTCTCTAGACAGACCATTCTTGGGTTTGAGAGAATGAGATGATGGTCATTTAGTGATCTTAGTAGCCATGTTGGTGAATATGGTATTGTAAGAGAAGAAAGATAGAGAGGAAGACCTATAAGTAATGCTTTAAAGGTTAAATTTTAAATATTGTATGCTGTTCTATTGGAAGCCAGTAGTATTTTTGGAAAAGGGGAGAGACATAATCATAATGTTTGGCGTGACAAAGCAATTTAATAGCTGGTTCTAATTTCTTTTTTTGCATTTGAAAACATCCTAGATAGACAATGTTATAGTAGTCCAGTTTGATGATAATCAGGGAGAGAATGAGTGAGTGGAAAGTGTTTGGGTTGAAATAATGCCTTATTGAACAAAGCTGTCATAATAGGAAGAGCTAGTTTGCAAAGGGAAGGATATCTGATTTGTAAAACATAACTGGGAGTCAAATATAATGCCTAGATAATGAAATGAATTAACAGGTTTGGTATTAGAATTGAAAAGGTTTAGGTCAAACTGTGGAGCTGAGAGTCCACTAGTACAGTGTTTTTCAACCGCTGTTCCGCGGCACACTAGTGTGCCGCGAGATGTTGCCTGGTGTGCCGTACGGTCAGGGCCGCCATCAGGGCAGTACCACCAGTCTAGGGAGAGGGGCGGTCCGCTCCACGTGGACAGGAGAGAGCTGGACGGGGGACCCGCGGAGTTAAATACATCTCGAGTCGCGAGGCTCGTCTTTTGTTCCTGCCTGCCCTGCAGCTAACATATAGCCGATCGCAAGCGTTCCCCGATATCAGCGCTGACGTCGGAGGGAGGGCTTAAGCAAAGCCTGCCCTCCGACGTCAGCGCTGACGTCGGAGAATACTTCCGTTCGGCTATTTGTGCGCGGCAGGGCAGGCAGGAAGCAGAAGACAAGCCTCGCGGCTTGAGCTTCGTTTTGCTGAGAAAGTTGCAAAGATGGGCTGGGAGGCAAACACGGAACACAAAAGGGGGGAGGGAGTGCGTTTTGGACACAAGGCATGAACTTGGGAGAGAGGAAGGGAGGGAAAGAGATGCTGAGGTGGGGGAGGGAATGCGTTTTTGGACACAGAAGAAATGGACTTGGAGAGAGGAAGGGAGGGAAGAGATGCTGAGGTGGGGGAGGGAAGGGGTTTTTGGACACAGAAGAAATGGACTTGGGAGAGAGGAAGGGAGGGAAAGAGATGCTGAGGTGGGGGAGAGAATGCGTTTTTGGACACAGAAGAAATGGACTTGGGAGAGAGGAAGGGAGGGAAAGAGATGCTGAGGTGGGGGAGGGAATGCGTTTTTGGACACAGAAGAAATGGACTTGGGAGAGAGGAAGGGAGGGAAAGAGATGCTGAGGTGGGGGGGGGGAATGAGTGTTTGGACACAGAAGGCATGGACTTTGGAGAGAGGAAGGGAGGGAAAGAGATGGTTGTGTACACGGGGAATAGAAGAAAGGAGACTTTTTGGTCATAGGGAGGGAGTGAGGTACAGATAGTGGCATACCAGGGTGGGGAGGGGGGCAGTCTGCTCCACCCCGGGTTTACGTCCCAAGGGGGTGCACAGCTGGCCACCCTCCAGTGTTGTCCCTAGGCCGGCAAACTGCGGCTCTTTAGCCACTTGAGTGCCACCGCTGCCATCGGGAACAGGCCGGCGCCAAGTTCTCCCTGCTTTTCCCTGTGGGGCCGGCCAACTCTCGCCACTCGCATCAATTCTGACGTCGGAGAGGACGTTCTGGGCCAGCCAATCGCTGCCTGGCTGGCCTAGAACGTCCTCTCCGACGTTAGAATTGACGACGGGTGGCGAGAGTTGGTCGGCCCCGCGGGGAAGAGAAGCAGGGAGAACTCGGTGCCGGCCTGTTCCCGATGGCGGCAGTGGCAGCCTATTCCCCAGTGGCGGTGGCAGCATTATAAAATACTTTCTTTGTGTTTATTTGATTCCTATTCAAGAGAATTACTTTATATATAGTCAATATAGGCACAGAGTTAAATTTTTTAACATTTTCTAATGGTGGTGTGCCTCGTGATTTTTTTTCATGAAACAAGTGTGCCTTTTGCCCAAAAAAGGTTGAAAAACACTGCACTAGTAAACCAGCACGTGACTTTTTTTCTGCATTAAGAACAAGTTTGTTTCATTCTAGTTTCAGATTGGCTAGCATCTTTTTTTGTTTGTTTGTTTTGTTTTGTTTAATAATCTTTATTCATTTTAAAACACTTTCAATAAGTGGAAACAACATAGATTATACATTTAACACTTTAGACATCACTTATAATTTTACAAGATTCATACAGATCATTACCCTCCCCCACCCATCCTAATCTTTATCATTAAAATAATTATTAAATTTTATCATAGGTTCAGAGATATATTATACATATTTTAAACATAAGTTATACATATGATTAATCAGACTTATTTATCAAATCTCAAAAATACCACCCTTCCCTCATCTGTATAAATAATCAATTAAAAGACCTTATAATCCTCCCCCCTCCCTGGATGTACATTTTATCTAACAACAAAAATCATAACTATAATAATTCTACAAAAGACGACAATGGGCCCCAAATTAATTTAAAGTTTTTTGTATTCCATAACAAATCAGTGTTCATTTTCTCATATTTGTAAATTAGACATAAACTTGCCCACCAAAATGTAAAGTTGAGACGATCCCAGTTTTTCCAGTTTCGTGTAATCATTTGTATAGCTGTACTAGTCATAATTAATGAGACATCTTTTATATTTATCTAGGGGATCCTTGATATGTAAAATGGTACCACAAATTACTATTTCATAAGTTAACGGAATCTCAGATTCTAAAATATTATTATTATGTCCCTAAATTGATTTCCAGAAAATCAGTATCTTAGGGCAATAAAACAGTCTTGCAATGGTTTAAGGCAACGGTCTCAAACTCAAACCCTTTGCAGGGCCACATTTTGGATTTGTAGATACTTGGAGGGCCGCAGAAAAAAATAATTAATGTCTTATTAAAGAAATGACAACTTTGCATGAGTTAAAACTCATTATAGTTTATAAATCTCTTCTTTATTGCTTCTGATAATTTCAGCTATACACAGCTGAAAGCAGTGCAACATGAAGAAAGTGAAGTTTAGATAGTTTTTCACTTTCTGCATGTTGCACTGCTTTCAGCTGTGTATAGCTGAAATTATCAGAAGCAATTAAGGAAAGATTTATAAACTATAAAAAGGTTTTTACCTCTTGCAAAATTGTGATTTAGATTCTAATCTAAAGTATCAACTGCAAGAGACAAGATTGTGGTGTAGTCCTCTAGGCTTTTATGTAGAGGGGAGAATCAATATCCAACTTGTGCCTGGAAAACTTGTGCCTTAAGTATCCAGTGGTTGTGTCCGCAACCGCCTTCAGCTCTCACCTCCTCCAGCACCAGACACAACCGCCATCTTACATCTACATAGGTAGAGAGTTGAAGGAAAACTACCTTCTTTAATATCTTTGAAAGGAAACAAAGATTTGATACTGGACGATAGCAAGCTGGATTTGTTGAATCGAGTGATGGTTTTTAAATAATAGATTGAACTATAACAGATTTCCATAAGACAGAAAACTCCTGTTGAGAGGTTAGAATTAATTATAGATATGATATAGGACATCAGTTCAAATTGGGGGATCGTTAGCCAATAGGATGGAAATGGATCCAAAGAGCATGAGGTCTTTAACGTAGACAGGATTTTAGACAAGGAAAAATGGACTGTAATTGACCATGTTGAATGGCCTAAAAATGGAATAGCTACATTTTCTGGGTTGTCGTTAAAGAAGAAAGTTGAGAATCAGGATGTAGGCAATGCTTTCTGTAAATTGATTATCTTTGTGGAAAAGAATTGTGCTAAGGTTTCAGCTGCAGGGGCTGGATATGAAGAGAATTTTGAGGTTTGGAGGCAGTGGAGAGAAATATCAAATAAATTTGATTTCTAGAGGCGGACCCTCTCATTTTTCCTTTTTGTGTGCCTTTGACAAATTGAAAGTAAAATGAAGCAGAAAAGGAGTTTCAAAAGCACACTATTTTGGATCCAGATGAAACATTTTAGCATTATCTTTTGGACAAAAAAATAAATATGAGAACTGATCCCTTGTTATAAATACATCAAATTTTATAGTATTGTAACCATTTAAGTCCTTTCAGTAATATCATTTTATAGGAGAGCAAATACATTATTTATTACTAGTATTTTAGCCCGTTACATTAACAGGTGCTAGAATATATGTCTGTGTGTCTTTATTTCTGTCTCTCTCTCCCTCCCGCTGTCTGTCTCTCTCCCTGGCCCCCTTTGTCTGTCTGTCTTTCTGTCTCTCCCCCTGCCCCTGTATCTTTCTTCTTTTCTTTCTATCTATCTGTCTCTCTCCCTGCCTCCTATGCTGCAGCATTTCTCTCCCACCACTTCCCTGTGCAGCAGCCACAGCAGCATTCCCTCCCCCTCCCTTTTCCTCCCCCCACACCACTTCGCTGTGCACCACTTCCCCTTTCCCTTCTCGCGGTCTGGCCGGCTCCCTTAGTCCCTTACCGCACCCCCCTTCCCTTCCCGCGGTCCCGACAAACCTTCCGATTCCAGCTGCGTCTGCAGCACTCTACACACTGCTGCTTCGGGGCCTTCTACTGCCCAGCAAATCAGGATAGTAGAAGGCCCCGAAGCAGCGTGTGTAGAGTGCTGCAGACGCTGCTTGAATCGGAAAGTTTCAGGACCCGCAGCCCTTGCTGGACCCGAAGCAAGCTCTGGGGGTTTTGGGGTTTTTTACACGGGCCCAGCCGGAGCAGGAGGAGAAGCCTGGGAGGCAGGAATTAAAGTCCGTTCCGGCCCCCGCTGATGTCACCCTGGCCAGTTCACATCCTTCAGACCGCAAGAGCCGCGCACATGCGCACTCCTACCTGCGGGTCCCTACAGCGCACGGAAAACGGGAGCACGCAGGTGGGAGTGCGCATGCGCGTTTAGGGCTTTATTATATTAGATGGGCTAGATTCACAAAGCAAACTAATTGTGTACCGATCGGTTTGCGACCCCTTTGCGACCAGAGATCCACTTCCAATACGTGCATGCAAAGTAGACAGGGATGTGATTGACCAACAAAATTTTTAAAACCGACTGGGCTGGCCGATAGACCCAAGAAGCGACTGCTGGGGACCAGTCGCAAACAGCTTTCTGACTCTCCAGCTCCATTGAAGCCCTGCTCTTTACCCTACTCTCTGTTGCTCTGAATCTCTCCTGCCTGCCACCTCGATGCTCTGCCCCGAATCGCCGCCCTGCTCTGCCCCAATCTCTCCTGCCTGCTCTGCCCTGAATCGCCACCTGCTCTTCCCCGATCTCTCCTGCCTGCTCTGCCCCAAATTGCCGTCCTGCTTTTCCCCGATCTCTCCTGCCTACTCTGCCCCGAATCACCGCCCTGCTCTCTCCCAAATTGCTGCCCTGCTCATCCCCGGATCCCTGCTGCCCCAAATCTCTCCTGCCCTTCCCCGCACTGTGAGCCCATGGTTTTAATCCGCAGGTTTAAAGTGAGTTAAAACCATGGGCTCGCTCGGCTAAAAAGTTAAAAAAAAAAAAAAGTCACAGCTCAGACAGGCTGCACATGTGTCGGGATCGCATACCAGCGATCCGTGCCGGCAGATGGGGGCGTTCCTCCGATCGCCCCCATCTGCATATTAGAGGTTGAAGATTCCATTGGACCTGCCCGGATCGGACACGGATCTGTCCCAATTGGGCAAGTTAGTGAATCTAGCCCTATGTCTTTCTGAAAATGATTCTAAACAAATTCCACTTTCATATTGTACTTGCCAGACCAATCCAGACAAGTGGTTTTCAGTTTCTCCAGTCCATCTCTCCATATTGTATCACTGCTTAGAGTGAGAGACAGAGAGAATGAAAATGTAATGTTAAGATTTGGGGACCATTAATAGATTTTTGCAATGAATGATACAATTTTCTCATAATAAGATATTGATAAGAGGGGGGGTGGGAGGATTTATTTTATTCATCTTATAATATAAATAATTTATCAATATATCTTGTTGTATTATATGCAGTTGCCAAAGGAAGGGGAGGGGATGGGTTTATAATTGAGAAATAGTTGGTATACTTATTAAATATTATATACTGTTTCAAGATTATAGTAAAAGATTATATAATGATACGTTATATATATAGTAATGTATGAAGGAATATCAAGTGTGTACGTAATGAAATTGTATAAATTTAAGTGGTACATTTGTTGTTATATGAAAAATGAATAAAAAACTTAAAACTGAAAACCATTTGTCTGTACTACTCTGGCAAGACTTAAGGAAAGGAAATTGACAGATAGAATACATACATTGTTAAAACTAATGGCCTTATTTTCTCTTCATGAAGGATGCTTGATTTTTCATAAGTGACATGATCACCTTTCCATTTGTGAAGGTTCTAGTTGGCAACAAGCAAAGGTGTGTATTTTCAGGCTTGATAAGAGATGAGGGCACTGAAGGGATGATATGGGAAGCCTGTAGCTGCATTACTATGGTGTTATCTCACATATACAGCAGACATCATGTATGAGGAGATTTGTGTTGGATTTCATTGATAGATACTGTGTGTTTGTACCCTAGCTGGCTGCCCTTGGTTCTCTACTCCAGCCTCCTGACCGGAGCCTATAGGAGTTCCTCTATCCTGCTGTGAATCTTCTTATACAAAGAAATGAAGTGACATGAGTAGAAATTTTGGACACAGGCCCTTGTTTTTAGATAATGATGATAATGTTTTATATGCACATTATCACAACAAAATAAATAAAAATTCAAAACTGACACACAAAACACTTACAGAAAAATTATCAGAGAAAATAAAAATTGAAATTTATTTTATTTTCTATTTAGGAATATATTTAACAAATATTCTGAAGACAGAGGAAGGGAATCCTGACTTCCTTAAAAGACAAGGGAAAGAATTGATCAACTTTAGCAAAAGAAGAAAAGTGGCTGAGATTACAGGGGAAATCCAACAGTACCAAAACCAACCTTACTGTTTACGGGTAGAGCCAGATATAAGGGTAAGGAAACAAGTCTGAGACTTGAAAATGCTGCACAGTCTTAAACTGCATTATCAGAATTATCTCATACTGGCCGTGGCTTTTGAAATACAAGACAGAAACTGATAATATGCATGATCATTCTACCTGTTTAAACAGTTCATTAACTAGCAGCCCTATCTAGGTATTCTGGGAACTCATTACATCTTAGAGTACATCCTAATTCTATGCTGCTTCTGTATTCCAGCGGGAATAGAAATGGATGTACTGACTAAACTGAACAGGAATATGGAACACTTTGTTGTCCAAAATAAAGGCATTTGGTAGATTTGATTCTAATCAGTTGTCAGACTGCTCAATAGACCAAAGTTCTGCTGCTTTGGTTAGTGTCTCCTGGGAAAAAAGGACCTGCAGGTAGCCGAACATTTTAGTACCACAATCCCTACCATTGGTGAGGGATGACCATCAACTTTGGGAAAACTAAGCTCCCCTTTTCCCCCTTTTTTTGCCAAATGGTATTGGATATTAGTTTAACCATACTTACTCCCGCAAACTGAACTGTGCATACAACAGTAATGTCTAAAGGTCTGTTCTGTCCAATAAGTCACTAGCTGGGTAGCATATCTTACTGCAAACATTGAGAAAACTGCCCGAATCCATTTAAGAAATATAACCATCCTGCTGTAACTTTTTTGCCTCTCCAGTGATCTTTATTTTTATTTTGCTCTGCAGTTTCTTCCTGGGCCTCCATCTCGATCAGAACTGGAGTCCACTGCAGTTCTGCTTTCAGTTACCTAAGAATTATCCCTTATTTTTAAAAAAGCTGTTTTTAGTTTTTTCAGATTACAACTGAGTGACCCAGTTTTTCTTTTAGGACATCAATCATACAATATTGCAGAGTTAACAAATAATAGGTTGCAAAGTTCACTCTCCTTCCCCCTTTTATGTTTCTTAAATCAAAAAGACCCCATAGTTAGTGTCCAAATGAGATATTTGATTCCATCTCTTATCACATTTATATCCATACTCCCTACCATCCCCACTCCTCCCCCTAAATTCCCCTTCCCACTTAATCCATGCCCACATCTCAGATTGCTGTTATGTTTTAGCCCTTTAGCCAATATGTTGCACAGAAATACCTAAATGTCTCTTGGACCTCTGGTATAGGTGGTTCTGTATTTTGTTTCCTGCATGCTGTTAACTTTTCCCTCATTTTGTAAACCTACATCCCCCTTCTCATCTAGCCCAACCATTACACAGATAGTCTTCAGCTGGAGCCAGAGATTGTGTTACCTTGCAGTATATCTTGAGTCTACTCTATGAATGATAATTCATTACCTTGAGGGATTTGAACACTACTTCTGCAATATCCTCAGCCAGCCCAGGGAACAATATGTGCTCAGGAATTTAGCCTAGTCCAACAGGTCAGCCCCATCTAGTGATATTTTAATGTAGAAAGTTAACTCTGTTAATTGCTGATTTGGGGTGTCTTTTACAGTGCCACGGTAGATGCTGCCACTGTAAATGCATTGAAGCTCATTAAATTCCTATGGGCTTTGGGGAATTTACTGCGGCAGCATCACCACTGCAGCTTTGTGTTATATAAAGATTTTGAAGTAGTTAATACTAATACACAGAAAATAGGGCATAGCCCCACCAATATTTTGCCTGGTTATAGTGTCAGCAATCATCTTGGGGCTAGGTCAAATGATTGGGTAATGGCCTCTCCAATCACAAAGATATTCTTCTGCCACTGCTAGTATTTCTCATGCAACAGACGTACTTTGCGGTAACACGTTATGATAATGCCAGCTGCAGGGTTAAATGTTCAAACTCTTCGATAACTCTGTGAATTTATTTTTTTTAGAGATTCTTTGAAAATTTAAATCCTATTGGAACCATATCTGAAAAAGAGTTTACAGACTACTTGTTCAACAAATCATTAGAAATTGAACCTCGCAACTGCAAGCAACTACCTAGATATGTAAGAAACATTTCTTAACAATTCTCTAGTTGAGCAGGTTGTAGAAAAGTGTTCTGGTTTACCAGGATGCTTTTAGTTCTGCTGCTCACTGAAAGTGATAAGCCCATCTTTATTTATGTTCAGTAGCAGCACAAAAGGCCTGGAATGTCTTGCCAGGAAGTCTAAGGCCTGGAATGTCTTGCCAGGAAGTCTAAGATATGAGAGGGATGAAAAGATGTCTGTTTCCTTGTGAGGATACTAGTTGAGCAGGAGAGTAAAGGTGTAGAAGGCACGGAAGTTTTAGATTGCAGCTGCTTGAGTAAGTAGTTGTGGTATATTAATTATTGTTTAAGCATGTTTTAGGTTTGAAAACAACTTTGAACATATTTCAGTATAGAAAGGCAGTTAATAAATTTGCAAAGTACATAAATAATGTGGTGTAATATTTGCCACCCTCAGACAGCTCGGCTCTGGCAGGATGCTGCCTCTTTACCAATCAAAGCTCCCTCTGCATACAGCCTACCCAAGCACAAAGTAAACAGTTTTACAAATAGTGTGAAGTGTTTTTGCTTTAAGAGTCTACAAGTCAATGAACATGTCCTCATGATAAATAAGTACTTTTATAAAGGCGTTTTTTTTCTACCACTTGTAGAAAGTTACATGATCACACACTACAAATTAGTGTACACACTACATTTCATAAAAATCTGGAATAATCTTAATCTATCTAGGCTGTGGCTAGATATCTCTTATGAAAGCAGTTGCCCCTCTACAAATTAGTCTTGCATCATGTATATCTGGGTTTGCCAGCAATTAGTAAGCTGTCGGTAAAAATGTCTGGCATGATGTTTCCTGGGAGACAGCAGAAGGGGGGCTCTATCTTCTGTCTCCTTTGTGGTAATGGCAGGGGACTTAGAAGAAGATTCTCAAAACTCATTGGTAAAATCCAGTGAATCAATGTAGTGCCCATAGTGGGAGCAACTTTCATTTTACAGGTGATTCTCAGCAAAACCGCATGCAAATTTTATGCATACTATTTGTGCGGAGAATTTCCATTAAAGAGTGGGAAGAACTGTGCCTAGTGATTGCTCAGAAGAGCAATCACTAAGCACAGCTCCTCTCTCCTGTCAAAGCTGCTCTCCCTGCTCCGATCAACTGAGCCGCAGGTGTCCCCAAGTCCTGTTGACTCAGCTGATTAACTGGCAGGGAGAGCAGCAGAAAGAAGAATTTCCACCGACCCCCCCCCCCCCCAACACACTGAAGAAGATTGGCAAGAGGGATGCCCACTTCCTCCTGCTGTTGCTGCCACCAGGGTCCCCTGCCACCACAACGCCACAACCCACCTGACAGCCCCCTCCCCACAACACAATTTATTGAAACAAAATCACATGCAATTTCATTTCAATAAATTGTGAAGACAACGAGTTGAACTCATTGGTCACTTCACCTCTTCATTGATGGTCGCCAGTGGCAAAATGCGCTCATTTATGAAAAAGTTAATCTGTTAGTAAAAATCTGAAAGATGGTGAGTTAAAATCATTTGTATGTGTTGGCAATTAATATCATTTTGCTATTTAATGCAATTTTGTACAGATTGATTTTTTTTTTTTTTTTTTTTGCTTTTAGATAAATTCTCATTTCTACAAAAAATGTAATTCTTGGGATGATTTTTACTGTGATAATTTATGGAGAGCTATTTTATAACAAGGCACCTAATACATCTAAAAAACAGCACATATTTTTAGGCACATACATGGGCTATTGCAGGTCTTTGTAGAATAGACTCTTAGAACAATCCCAAATAGTACACAAATGCTCCTGCAAAAGTGTACATCTATTCCAAAGCAGGTGTAAATATTTGAATGTATTTTCATCTACACATAAATACATTGTAGTTCTGCCTCAACCTATGATGATGTCTCCAGGCAGATTGCATAAAAGTAGACAACATATTTCAGTGCACTTATGTTTTTTAACACACATATAAAACATAGTGCCTAGATTTCTGTGACCAGTACTTAGCTTGGGTCTAATAGATATTGCTGATACTAACATTGTGTACTATTTAAAGCCTAGGAAGACATCATTCTCTTTAAAATCCCCTGGGATACGGCCCAACAGTGGCAGACATCTGTCTTCCTCTGGCACCCTTCGTGGTCACCCAACACCACTGGAAAGAGAACCATGTAAAATCAGCTTTAGCAGAATCACTGAAGCCGAACATGAATCAACAGTGTCAGCCCCAACCTCACCAAACACACCTTCTACGCCACCAGTTTCTGCTTCTTCAGAGCTCAGCGTGTTCTTGGATATTGACCTCACCAGCTCCTATGGTATGGATTTATAGGTTTCTTAGTTCTTATCTGCCCCTTCTCCAAATTCAACAGTTCCTAAGCACAGCTGTAATAGCAGCTTCAGCTGGTCAGCAGAAATATGGCATTTTCTGAGCTGAATAAAAAAAATACCAGTCGGATGAAGGATTGGTTCTATGACACCTAAAAACTTAAAGTGTAAGCAAGAAATAAAGCTGTGTAAGCCTCTGAGAAAGGTCCATCAATACGTAGTACATGAAGATACTTGGAAGAATAGCCTAATGGTTAGAGCAGCTGGTGAAAGTTCCAGTGCAAAAAACACGAGTCCTGAACCTATGGATAGTGCATCTTCACCTACGAGGGATGCAGAAGATTGCCTTTGCGATCTTGTTCTTCCTGTCTCCCCAAGCCAGGCCAGGCCAAGCATCGGACCCACAAGCCTGCACAAAGTTCTGGGCCAGCCAATCGCTGCCTGGCTGGCCTGGAACTTCCTCTCTGATGTCAGAATTGACGTCGGGGAAAGGCTTGTGGGCCCAGCACTTGTATGCACCTGGCCTGACTTAGGGAAGCAGGGAGAAATCAGCATGGTGGCTTGGGGGAGGGGGGGCAGGGAGAGAGAAAGAATCGGGGAAGTGGAGAAATTGGTGCAATGGCTTGGGGGGGCAGGGGGAGAGAGAAAGAAAGACAGGCAGGCAGGGGGAGAGAGAAAGAAAGAGAAACAGAAAGAAATGGGGAGGGAGCAGAAAGAAAGAAAGGCAGAAAAAAAGAAATATTGGATTTACAGAAGAAGGAAGTGCAACCAGAGACTCATGAAATCACCAGACAAAAAGGTAGGAAAAATTATTTTATTTTCAATTTAGTGATAAAAATCTGTTCGTTTTGAGAATTTATATCTTCTGTCTATATTTTGCACTATGGCCCCCTTTTACTAAACCGCAGTAGCGGTTTTTAGCGCAGGGAGCCTATGAGCATTGAGAGCAGCGCAGGGCATTCAGTGCAGCTCCCTGCGCTAAAAAACGCTATCGCAGTTTAGTAAAAGGGGAGGAGGTATATTTGTCTATTTTTGTATAGTTGTTACTGAGGTGACATTGCATATTTTAAAGTCATCTGCCTTGACCTCTGAAAAAAAGCCCAACTACAAATGATAATTAACATTTTCATTGCGTACAATGTGCTTTATGTTTTTTTTTGTTTTTTTTTGTTTTGTTTTTTTTTAATCTTTATTCCTTTTTATTTCTTTCAACAAGTGTACAATATTATTACAATTAATTCACATAACTCACTTGACATTCTTAAACAATATTATTATACATGTTTTAATACCCCCCATCCACCTCCCATCCCTTCCCATATCAACAAAATATTTCGTCCAAACTTATACATACTTATACATCTCTCTTTCATAATACAATTAATCTTACATTAAATCTGTCCCTCCCCCCACCCTTTCTTCCTCAAACTCTTTATTCATTTTATTATACAAAGTGATGCACAACAATATATATCTCATCATAGTACATATATCCCCTTATATTTCATAACAACATATTTCCAATAAATTTACCCTCTTTCTTTTTCTATTCATACCTATATACCATGTTTCTTATATCCATTAATCAGTTGAAATATACCGCTAGCTAACTAAATTATCTTATCCCCCCCACCCCACCCTATTTTTATAAATTATCCTCTAAGGAAAAAGAATAAATCTTAATCATTATAATAATCAATTAATGGCCTCCACACCTCTTGAAACCTTTTAAAATACCCCCTTTGTACTGCAAGAAATCTTTCCATCTTGTACATATGACAAACTGAGTTCCACCAGAAACTACAATTCAGTCTAGAACAGTCTTTCCAATTAGTTGTTATTTGCTGAATTCCCACACCAGTAAGAATCATCAATAATTTATTGTTTGCTGCAGATATTTGGCATTTCGCCCTCATACACATTCCAAAAACCACTGTGTCATAGGATAATGCCACATGACTCTCCATCAATATGTTGACTTGATCCCAGATTGATATCCAAAATGCCTGAATACATGGACAATAAAATAAAAGATGGTCTAAAGTTCCAACTTCAATTTTACAATGCCAGCATCTATTAGACTTAGAGCAATCTAATTTTTGTAATCTAGTAGGGGTCCAGAATGCTCTATGCAACAAAAAGAACCATGTTTGCCTAATAGATGCTGACATCGTACCTTTAATTCTCCAAGACCAAATACGTGGCCATTGAGATGCATTAATCTGATGCTTAATCTCAATGCTCCAAATATCTCTTAATCCATTTTTAGGCTTCTTATTCAAATAATTAGATATAATTTTATACCACTTTGCGGCCTGATGACCCAGAAAATTTGCCTGGAAACATAAGAATTCTAAGCTGTAATGATCATTTAAAGATTTCCATTCAGGGAACCCCACCTGAATAGCATGCTTCAATTGCAACCACTTAGAACTTTGTTTTTTATTCAGACCATATTTATGTTGCAATTGTGAAAATTCAAGCATCTTACCATTATCAATTATTTCCGTTAATGATCTTATACCTGCTTTAATCCAATCTTTCCAGACAACCTTAAACCCGCCTATTTGTATCTTGGAGTTTACCCAAATAGTTTGTTGTTTCGATTTTAAAATAGAATCAGTAGTTAATTTGTCTATAAACCTTAATGTTTTCCAAGTATCCATTAATACTCTATTGTCCTTACGTATTCTAGGCACTTTTATACCAAGCAAAAGATCAAGCCTAAGTGGAAAGATAAGTGATCTCTCCATCTTTAACCACTCTGGTAATTGTTCCAAAAGCTCTGGGAGGACCCAATACATACCTTGGCGCATGATATAGGCTTGATGATACCTATAAAAATTGGGAAAATTTACCCCACCCTCCTCAATTGGTCTTTGCAAAGACACTAAAGCCACTCTTGCAATTTTACCCAGCCAAATAAATTTAACCAGAATACTATTTAATTTTTTATAGAAAGACCCCTGAAAAAACACTGGTATCATTCCCAATTGATAGCAAACCACAGGCAAAATCATCATTTTAACAGTTTGAACTCTTCCCCACCAGGACAAATGTAAAGGATTCCATTGCTCACACATCTCTGTTACTTTTTGTAATAAAATTTTTTGATTTATTCTCATTGTCTCTTCGAGTGTTTTATTCAACCAAATACCTAAGTACTTTATTCCATCCTCTTTCCATATAAAAGGGAAAGAATCAAATATACCTTTTGTACAATGCACATTTAAAGGTAAAATCTCTGATTTAGTCCAATTTATTTTGTATCCTGAGAATTTTCCAAATGTATCTATTACCTTCAGTAGACATGGAATTGTTGTTTCCGGATTCCTCAAATGAAGCAAGATGTCATCTGCATAAGCAGATACTTTATATTCCACTCCAGCACATGGAATACCCTGTATGTCCTTTGCCTGTCGAATAGCTAATAATAAGGGTTCAAGAACTATATCAAAGAGCAAAGGAGATAATGGACAACCTTGTCTAACTCCCCTCTGCAACTTAAAAGCATCTGAAATATTATTATTTATATATAAGCGAGCAGTTGGGGAGCTATACAGTGTTTGAATCATTTGTATAAATCCGGATCCAATACCAAACCACTCCATAGCTTGATACATGAAATTCCATTCTACACGATCAAAAGCCTTTTCAGCATCTAGTGATACCGAAAAAGCCGGATCATTAATTTGTTTTGTTAAATAATATATCTGAAATGCCAGTCTAGTATTATTAGAAGAGTGTCTCTGAGCAACAAATCCAGTTTGATTCATTCCTATTATATGCGGAAGAGCTTTAGCCAATCTTAATGCTAAAATCTTAGCTAATAATTTACCATCTACATTTATTAAAGATATAGGCCTGTAATTTGACACCAATGTTGGATCTTTATTTGGCTTTGGCAAAACAATAGTTAAAGATTCTGCCATAGTGCCTGATATACAACCTTTATTCAGTTGATCCTGATATAATTTTAATAAATATGGTAATAGGGAAATTTGAAATTCTTTATAAAACTCTACTGTAAATCCATCTCCACCTGGAGCGGTCCCAACTCTAAGGGATTTCAATGCCATTTGTAACTCTTTTAATGATATAGGTTTATCTAAACTTCCTTTTATATGATCAGGAACCTTAGGACCTTCAATTAAACTCAAAAAATCCAACCCATCTTTCTCTTTATTTAAATAAGACTCCGAAGAATACAGTGACTTATAATATTTTAAAAATTGTTTTAATATATTTCCAATTTGAGAATGTGAATTGCCTAACTCATCCTTAATTATGTTTATTTTTTCCTTCCTTTTCTTTGCTTTTAAATAATTTGCCAATAATCTTCCAGCCTTATTTGCACTACCATAATATACCGCTTGTTGAGCAAAAATATCTTTCCTTACTAACCCAGAGGAAATTTCATTATATTCACATTTTTTTTTTAACAATATTTGAAATGTCTCCTGTTCCCATTTATTAACCAATTTTAATTCCAAATTTTTAATTTCTTTTTCCAAATTTATATATTGCTTTCTTAGCTGTTTCGTTTTATATGCAGAATATGATATAATTTGTCCTCTCATAGTTGCTTTGAAAGCATCCCATAAAATTCCAATCGACATTTCCTCTAAATCATTAAGTAAAAAATATTCATTAATTTTAGTTTGAAATTCTGTGCAAAATTTAGAATCAGCAAGCAATGCATTATCAAACCTCCATATCGGTTTAGAATTATCTTGATCTACTAAATTAACTTCTATCCACACACCACCATGATCAGATATTATTATTGGTTCTATGTCAGCTTTTACAACTTTCTGTACTATCTGATCTGAAACAAAAATATAATCAATTCTTGAAAATGATTGATGAACATGTGAACAAAATGTAAATTCCCGATCATTAAAATGAAGAATACGCCATATATCTTTTAAATTACATGATTGTATCAAATTATCTAACCCCATTGATTTCATAATTCTACTTGGTTTTTTATCCATTATTGGATCTATAACAGCATTGAAGTCCCCAGCCACCACTAAATTAGTAGTAGCCAGTGGTAAAATTAATTGTTGTAGAGACTTAAAGAATTCATTTTGATTCGAATTAGGGGCATATACATTTAACAACGCCATTGTATTATTGCCCATGCTCATGTCAACAAGTACCCATCTTCCTAGAGGATCTGCCTTAATCATATTAAACGTTGCTGTACATTTTTTATTTATCAATATTGCTACTCCTGCCTTCTTTTTTATCGCTGGTGCAAATAAACATTGTTTTATCCAATTATCTGACAGCTTCATAGACTCTATCCCAGACAAATGTGTCTCCTGCAGAAAACATATATCTATATTCTGTTGTTTGATATATGACATTACCTTTTTCCTTTTTACTGGGTGATTCAGGCCATTAACATTTAAAGAAAATATTTTGAAAGTCATTACACAAATAAAAATTTAATATCTAAGAATCTCCACTTCAATATCATATTATACTCCTTTTCCTTATATCCATATTGTAAATTATCTCGGTCCCCTTCCCCCCAACACCTCCCTATCTCTCTATCAACATATTTCCCCCAATTCACAAAATCTTTAATAAATATTATATCAACATCTCTTCCTCCCATTCCCCTCCCTACTCCCTCCCTTCCCCCCCCAATTAATAATGCAAACTTGGAAACGCTCATATATAATCAGGTGACAAAAAGCTCCCTTCAGGCTCTGCCATATACATCATTTATCACTCTTAATAAGCTACATTATATAATATAATATCTTTCAAATAATCTACTAAGTTCAAATTTCATTTTTTTTTTTTTTTTTTTTTATGTTTTTTTCTCTTTTTTTTTATCTCTTCCCCTCCTTCCCCTTTTTTTTTTTTTTTTTTCCACCCTTTTTCCTCCATTCCCTTTTCTTCTTCCACCCTCACTCCCCTCCCCACTTATCCTTAAATTATAAAACATCTATAGATTCAGAATCTTTCCCTCACATGCCCAAGAAACTCATTTTCTTATACCAATATCTTTTAATATTAAATTGAATTTACTACAAATAAATAAATCAATATTATTGTATTCCTGTGAAAAGAAATTACATGTTAATAAATTATTCAATTTTCTAATTGCATACCCCCTTTAATTAATCTAAAATCACCTTCTTAACCTTAAACATTAAAGTGATATTAAAATATATCATTATATATCATAAATAAACAATTTCATCAATCTTCCGCTTTGTGTAGAAAAACTCTCCAAGCATATTCAGCTTCTCCCCATCTCTTCAATTCTTCATGTCTTTATATCAGCTGCTTGTTTTAACTAATTCATCACTATTATGCATCTATTTTTATCGTTCATTCCCTTTTTTTTTTTTTTCATAAAATCCCTAAACAGTTTCAGTTCCTTTAATATATTATAGTCATATTAAAAGTCTGAATAAATCCAACCACACTTTCCAGTTTCATTATATTTAAATTGTCATCTATGTTTCTACAGAGTCATTCATACACTGAAGAGTCAATCCAAAAGAAATCTGATGTTCTTTGCTTTACAGTCAATTCATAGTGAAATTATTCTTAAATCCTGTTTAGATACTGCTTTATCCTTTACATCTCATACTTTCCTTCATCTTTCTTTCACTTCTTCCAAGTCACTTCTTCTTCCAAACAACTTGCATTTTTTTTTTTTTAATAAGTTTATATTCTCTTTAAAATTTAGGATTTATCTGCAATCAGGCTTTTGTCTCCTTCATATTTCCAGATTCTTTTCCTTTTTTAGCGCAGTTTAAGTAATCATCCAATACAATTCTTTTTCTGTTTAAACCACCTCTTTTCCTATAAAGTGTCTTATGCACTTAAGGAAATCTCCATCATCTACCGCCCTTTCCTTAATCTTTGAAATCATGAGTGTTTCCATTAATATAAAGTGCTCTTTGACCTCAGCTAGACTATATTCAATTCTAAAGTGTCAAGAATGTTATAAAGCTGAGATCAATATATTCCAGCACTTCAAAAAGAGTCTATAGCAGGATCCTATAAATTGCTGTTTATTGCCTGGAACATCAATATCAGATAAAGGGCTGGAAATGTTACTTAAAACTGCCATAACTTCTGTAGGGAGCCTAATTTCAACAATTAGAGCCAGTCATTCTTAGTTTATATTTAACTTTTAATATCCACCTCAATCAGAGACATCAGAATGTTCATTCACATTAATATCCCTGAGATTCATAGCATGTGGAATGATGTCATCATAGAATCCTTGCATCCACATCCTTCCATTCAGTTCCATCAGTAATTCAAATCTGTTCCATTTTTAACTGTAACTCCCAAAGTCCAATTCTCCATAAAATATTCTATATCAGAAACCAATCAAAACAAATAAAAAATCAAATGAAGAGAGAAAAAAAAAAAAAAAAACATCTCAGAATCAAAGTATTTCTTACTCCAATCCTTCTGTTAAATTCTAGTCTCAGTTTATGTATTCATAGGCTGTTCACATTGCTCTAAGAATTCTTTTAATTTCAAAGGATCATCAAAGTTTGAAGTTTTATTTGCAAAAGTGACCCTCATAATAGCTGGGTACATTAAACCGTACCTTGCTCCAATCGCTCTAAGCTGTGGTCTCAATTCAAGCAATTTTTTCCTTTTTTGAGCTGTTGCTTTTGCAAAATCTGGCACTATATATATTTTAGAATCCTGGCACTTCAAGGTCTTATTTTCTTTTGCCAGTCTTATAATTTCCTCCACATGTTGATAACGGAGCAGCTTACAAATTAAAGGACGCGGACCCTTTTGATTATCATATCTTTTAGTCGGGACCCTGTGCGCCCTCTCTATTTCCAGAGGAAATTTAACTGTCAGAGGTAGAATTTTTGGTAAAAATTGCTCAAGAAAGGCAATAGGATTATTTTTTTCTACCCCTTCCGGGATCCCAATCAGCCTTAAATTATTTCTTCTTTCGCGATTGGAAACGTCCTCAAGATCCCTCTTTAATATTTCTATTTCTTTACAGTCTCTCTTGCATTGAGCTATTTCTTTTTCTGTTTTTTCCACTCTCTTATCTAATTGCTCCACTTTAACATCCACCATCTTCAAACTTAATTTAAGCCCTGCCAGCTCTTCTTTAACTTCCTGTATATTCTTTGCATTTTGTAAAACTATTTCTTTTATCTGCCGCAGTTCCTTAACAATGTCAATATCTTCTGTCTCATCCGTTGGCAATGGAACTTTAGAGGGGGCTATCGGCTCTATTTTTGATCTTTTATTACTTCCTCCTACTGAGTTAGCTTTTGTCAGCTTACCCGATGCCATTATGCTGTTGATCCTTGTCTTTTTAATGAATTTCAAATGTTTTTCTGTAGCTATATTTTATTTATTTGAGCCTTTTTTACAGAGCAGTTCAGTCACCCGACCATTCTCCTTCGTCTCCAAGCCACGCCCCGTGCTTTATGTTTTTTAAAATTTTATTGTTGATAGATCATTTTGACTTGGTCATTTTAAAAGTAGATCGCAAGCCAAAAAGTGTGGGCACCCCTGATCTAAGGTATGTGGCTGCGCAGCCACACTTCTCTTTTTACTTCCCTGCATAGCAGTTTTGGACTGCCACATACCCGAGCAGCACTTACCCACCTTCTTCTCCCTCCACTCCAACTGCTGTTTCTCCAAACGAGTAGCATATAAGAACATAAGAATATTGGGTCAGACCAGTGGTCCATCATGCCCAGTAGCCCGTTCTCACGGTGGCCAATCCAGGTCACTAGTACTTGACCAAAACCCAAGCAGAGGCTTCCTCCATGTCTTTCTCAATAACAGACTATGGACTTTTCCTCCAGGAAATTCTCCAAACCTTTCTTAAAACCAGCCACACTATCTGATCTTACCATAATCTCTGGTAATGTGTTCCAGAGCTTAACTATTCGGTTCATAGACATAATAGCGGAAGACAAAGGCGCGCGCCAACAACTGAGCGCAAGACGGAGGCGCGCACGGAAGAAAATTACTGTTTTTAGGGTCTACGATGGGGGTTTTTGTTGGGGAGCCCCCCCACTTTACTTAATACAGATCGCGGCGGCGTTGTGGGGGGTTTGGGGGGTTGTAACCCCCCCCCCATTTTACTGGAAATTTAACTTTTTCCCGTAAAACAGGGAAAAAGTGAAGTTTTCAGTAAAATGTGGGTGGTTACAAGCTATTACAGTGCTTTCTTCACCCTACCGGTTTGTTTGTGTAGGAGTGTATGTGAAGTGGAGTTTTTTGCCAAATGAAGCTGAACTGAGGCTTTTTCGCCACTTCTTTTTTTGTTTTCTGTTTGATTGAGTGTTTCTCCTGCTGTGGATGGTTGGGTGTATGTATGCCTTGTAGCGTTAAGCCTTGTAGCGTTGCTGAGCAGGTTCGTTTGTTCTGTGTGGGGTTGTGTTTGAGATATTTATTAGGGTTACAACCCCCCAAACCCCCCACAATGCCCCCACAACGCGGCGCGATCTGTATTAAGTAAAGTGGGGGGGTTCCCCCCACGCCCCCCCCCCCGGTCGGAGCCCCTAAAAACAGTAATTTTCTTTGGCGCACGCCTTCGCGCTGCGCTCAATTGTCTGTGCGCGCCTTTGTCCCGGCACGCTTTTGACCTGACACCAACTATTCTTTGAATGAAAAAATATTTCCTCCTATTGGTTTTAAAAGTATTTCCCTGTAACTTCATTGAGTGTCCCCTAGTCTTTGTAATTTTTGACGGAGTGAAAAATCGATCCACTTGTACCCATTCTACTCCATTCAAGATTTTGTAGACTTCAATCATATCTCTCCTCAGCTGTCTCTTTTCCAATCTGAAGTGCCCAAACTTTTTTAGTCTTTCCTCATGCGAGAGGAGTTCCATCTTCTTTATCATCTTGGTTGCTCTTCTTTGAACCTTTTCTAGTGAGATAAGGAGACCAGAATTGAATGCAGTACTCCAGGTGAGGGCGCATCATGGAGCGATACAGAGGCATTATAACATTCTTAGTCTTGTTAATCATCTTTTTTATAATAATTCCGAGAATCTTGTTTGCTTTTTTGGCCGCTGCCGCACATTGGGCAGAAAGTTTCATCATATTGTCTACAATGACACCCAGATCCTTTTCTTGGGCGCTAATCCCCAAGGTGGATCCTAGCATCCGGTAATTGTGATTCGGGTTATTCTTCTAAATGTGCATCACTTTACATTTGTTCAAATTAAATTTCATCTGCTACTTGGATACCCAGTCTTCCAATTTCCTAAGGTCTGCCTGCAATTTTTCACTATCTGCATGCATTTTAACAACATTGAACAGTTTAGTGTCATCTGCAAATTTGATCACTTCACTCGTTCCAATTTCCAGATCATTTATAAATAAGTTAAATAGTACCTGTTCCAGTACAGATCCTTGCGGCACTCCACTGTATATTCTCTTCCATTGAGAAAAATGACCATTTAAACCTCCCCTCTATTTTCTATCCGATAACCAATTCCTAATCCACAACTGAACTTTGCCACCTATCCCATGACTCTGATTTTCTCAGGAGACTCTCATAAGGAACTTTGTCAAAAGCTTTCTGAAAATCTAGATACACGACATCAACCTGGTCACTTTCAAAGAAGTCGAGCAAATTGGTGAGACAAGATCTCTCTCAGCTGAACCCATGTCTGTCTCATTAAATCATGTTTGTCTATATGTTCCACAATTTTTTTTTTAAATAATTGTTTCCACCATTTTGCCTGGCACTGAAGTTAGGCTTACCGGTCTGTAATTTCCTGGTTCTCATCTGGAACACTTTTTAAAAATCAGCGTAACATTGGCCACTCTCCAATCTTCAGGTACTACAGACGATTTTAGTCCAAATGCATGCAATTAGTGAGTAGAAAGAAACGGCAAGAATTTTAGAGCTAGCTGTGGAAACAGTGTGGCATCAATGTTCCAGCAGTGCAGCTAAATGTTTTCTTTGCTTTTTTTGCTTTATGATGTTACTACATTGTAATTGCTATATAATATATATTTTTTTTGTTCTTTGAAAGTGGAAATGGTAGCCTCAAAGTAAAGCGCTAACAGAATGGATATTTTGAATTTGGCTACATATTGACAAATTAACCCAGTTTAAAGAAAAAAGAAAAAGATATAAAGAATTGAGGATAAATAGGCTTGGGCAGCCAAGCAGGAGGCAGGAAAGGAGAATAAGAGAAGAGAACAGGAGAGTGGAAGAAGGAGCAGGAGAAGGCAAGAGAAAGCAAGGGGCATCGGCGAGAGATAGCTCCGCACAACCCCGACATCATCCACCAGAGCTCCTTAAAAGGGGAGGGGGTCAACGGAGCTCAGTTAAACAGGCTTAGGCAGGCAGGAAAAGGAGAAGGAGAGAAAAGCAGAGAAGAGAACAGGAAAGGGGAAGAAGGAGCAAGAGAAGGCAGGAGAGAGCAAGGGGCATCGGCAAGAGGTAGCTCTGCCCACCCCCGATGTCATCCACCGGAGCTCCTCCTTAAAAGGAGAGGGGCCAACAGAGCTCAGTTAAACAGGCTTGGGCAGGCAAGCGGGAGGCAGGAAAGGAGAAGGAGAGAAAAGTAGAGAAGAGAACAGGAGAGGGGAAGAAGGAGCAAGAGAAGGCAAGAGAGAGCAAGGGGCATTGGCGAGAGGTAGCTCTGCCCACCCCCGACGTCATCCACTGGAGTTCCTCCTTAAAAGGGGAGGGGCCAATGGCGCTCAGCCATTCGGCGTGCATCGAAGGCGAGCGTTAAAGGCGCTCGCCTTAGCGAGAGCGCCTTTGTGAAGGGCCTTAAGGGATGAGCAAAGAAGAAACACCAAGTACCCCAAGGGCAACAGGACAGACAAGCAGTAGATAAACACAGTAGTAGCAGAGGGCAATCACAGCAGACACAGAGGACACACACAAGCAACAGGGGTAGCAGGTTTATAATCAAGAAAAGGACTTCACAGTAACACTAAGGGCGCTACACAGATTCCTACACAAGGAGAAGCCACTTCAGACGACAGACCGGAAAGCGGACAGAAATGGATGCAGCAGATGGAAGCAGGATGTTGAGCTACTCAGTTTTCTGCTCCGCTTGCCATATGTATGACTACCCCCCTCTGGGAGGCGGTCTTATGTATGCACTCAATTCGAGGAATTGGAGGGCTTGAAGAAGCAGAATACTGGAACTAGAAGCACTTTGAGCAGTGGAAGAGGAGGAAAGAGAGGCAGAAAACTTCATGACAGAGGAAACCGTTGAGGAAGAAGTCAGGGAGTTAGAGAAGTTCATCAAACAGGCATAGAGGGAGGTCGTGGAAAATAACCAAAAACAGTGGAGCTGCCAAGATACACCTACAGTGAGTGAGGACCACCTGGAGGACAACCACACGGAAGACGAGTCCGATGCAAGCCAACGCCAGGATGAGGGAAGATGGAAGTGCACAGAGGACGCGGACCTACGGCTAGAGAGATGGTCAAACACCAGGGAAACGGACCTGCGGCTAGAGATGTAAGAGAAGATAGGACAGCAATCGTCGTAGGGGACTCCATCATCAGACAAGTCGACAGCCACATAGTGGGAGGAAGACAGGATCGGCTGGTGACCTGCCTACCGGGAGCCAAGGTAGAAGATATAGTGAGCCGCATCAACAGGATCATCGACAGCGTGGAAGAGGAAGATATGGATCCACTTGGGGACAAACAACATGAGCAACAGGAACTACAGCAGGGAAGGACTGAACGACCAGTTCCGACTGCTAGGAGAGAAGCTGAAGACCAGAATGCCGAGGGTAGCATTTTCAGATATTCTGCCGGTACCTAGGGCCGATGAGAAGAGGAAGGCGGAGCTACAAGCAGTCAACGCATGGATGAGGCGCTGGTGTGAGGAAGAAGGATTCCACTTGGTGCGCAACTGGACAACATTCTGGGGAAAGAGCAAGCTATTCAGGAAGGATGGAGTCCACCTCAGCAGAGACAGAACGAGGCTACTTGCAAGCAACATCAAGAGAGAAGTTGAGAAGTTTGTTGTTTTGGTTTTTTTTAAATAATCTTTATTCATTTTTAAGTTGAGAAGTTTTTAAACTAGGAAGAAGGGGAAAGCTGACAATCTACCAAAAGTCAATGGTTCGGGAACCACTATACCCAGAGGATACCATGCAGGAAGATAGCGGGAAAGACTCACCGGATTATATGCAAGACAGAAATCCTGACTGATCGAAAGGGACACAAGAGGGAAGAAAATACAAGAAAGTAACATGCCGCAAACTCAAATGTATGTATACGAACGCAAGGAGCCTAAGGAATAAGATGGGGGAATTGGAAGCTATGGCACAAAAAGATAACCTTGACATCATCGGCATCACGGAAACATGGTGGAACAAGGAAAACATTTGGGACACTGTGCTACCGGGATACAAGCTATACCGCAGAGACAGAGTAGGTCAAAAAGGTGGGGGTATTGTCCTATACGTCAAAGAGGGAATTTAGTCTACTGGAGAGAACACGCCGGAAATGAAAAATAAGGTAGAGACTCTATGGGTTAAAATTCCGGGAACAAATGGAATGGAAATGAAAATCGGCATCTACTGCTGACCCCCAGGGTAGTCCGAAGAAATTGATGGAGAAATGACGGACGAGATTAAACGCAACTACAATGGAGGCAACGTAGTTATCATGGGTGACTTCAATTATCTGGGGATAGACTGGAACCTAGGCACCTCCGGCTGCAGTAGGGAGACAAAGTTCCTGGATACTACAGGCAATTGCTTCCTGGAACAACTTGTCAAGGAAAATATGAGAGGAAATGCAATTCTGGACTTAATTCTAAATGGATTACGAGGACCGGTGCAAGATGTAGAAGGGACATTGGGAAGCAGTAATCACAATATGATCTGCTTCAACCTGGATACAGGTGCAAAACATAAATCCATAACGATGGCTACGGCACTGAACTTCCGAAAAGGGAATTACGAAGGGATGAGACTCATGATGGGGAAGAAGATTAAGAAGAGGATAAGCACTGTAAAAACGCTAGAGCAAGCACTATGTACACAGTCACCGAGGCGCAAAATATATATATATACCACGTATCAACAAGGGATCCAAGAGGAAAAAGAACAAGGAACTGGCATGGCTCACTGTAGCAGTGAAAGAAGCGATCAGAGACAAGAAGACTTCTTTTAAGGAATGGAAAAGGTCAAAAACGGATGAAAACTGGAAAAAGCACAAACAACATCAAAGCAGGTGCCATAAGGCGGTGAGAGGGGCCAAAAGAGACTATGAGGAAAAAATAGCCAAGGAGACAAAAAACTTCAAGCCTTTCTTTTGATATATTAAGGAGAAACGACCCGTGAAGGAAGTAGTGGGGCTGTTGGATGACCATGGAATAAAGGGAATGCTAAAGGACAAAGTCATCGCCAACAAACAACACATTTTTTGCGTCTGCATTTACCAAAGAGGATATTCACAACATACTGGAAGCCAACAGGCTATATGCAAGAAACGAAGACGGGAAACTGACAGGGTTGATGGTCAGTCTAGAAGAGGTATGCAGGCAGATTGATAGGCTTAAAAATGATAAATCCCCGGGACCAGATGGCATCCATTCGAGGGTAATCAAGGAACTGAAAGGGGCTATAGCTGAACTGCTTCAACTAATAGCCAATTTGTCGATCAAATCAGGAAGGATTCCGGAAGACTGGAAAGTGGCGAATGTTACGCCGATCTTCAAGAAAGGTTCAAGGGGAGATCTGGGAAACTACAGACCAGTGAGTCTGACCTCAGTACCAGGAAAGATGGTAGAGCCACTGAAAAAGGACCGCATCATTGATCACCTTGACGGACACAATCTGATGAGGAACAGCCAGCACGGCTTCAGCAAAGGAAGATCTTGCTTGATGAACTTGCTGCACTTAAGTCGACACACTGGCTCCCAGTACAAGCACGCATACAATACAAATTCTACTGCACCCTATTCAAAGCCCTAAGTGGAAACGGACCAAGCTATCTGAGTAACTGCCTGAACAGGAAAAACACATCCAGACCAAGGAGAACTCATGCACACTTTACCCCCCCCCCCCAATCAAAGGTATACAAAGCAAAAAATATATATGACGGACTATTAACCACCAGAGCAGTCAAACTAGACTGCCCCCTCTCCAATCTGCTGACTATAACGCCCAACTACAAAACATTCAGGAAAGAACTTAAAACCTTTCTATTCAAGAAATTTATCAAATGATCTAACTAAACCTGATCGAACCTCTACAGATCCCGACGCATACTACAACCATGTATTCTCCTTGGAAATGCCCAGGCCAACTCTTGTAAACCGCCTAGAACTAAAAGGTATTGGTGGGATAGAAGACACCAATGTAATGTAATGTAATATCTGGATTTTCAGAAGGCATTTGACAAGGTTCCGCATAAGCGACTACTTCAAAAAATTGCGAGCCATGGAATTGAGGGTGGAATCGAGGATGAAATACTCAAGTGGATTAAAAACTGCTGGTGGATAGGACAATACTCAGATTGGAAAAGCGTCACGAGTGGAGTGCCGCAGGGTTCGGTGCTTGGACCCGTGCCCTTCAACATATTTATAAACGACCTGGAAATTGGTACGACGAGTGAGGTGATTAAATTTGCAGATGATACGAAGTTATTCAGATTAGTAAAGATGCAGAAGAATTGCGAAGACCTGCAACGTGACATAAACACGCTTGAGAAATGGGCTGCGACATGGCAAAGTGGATAAGTGTAAGGTGATGCATGTCGGTAACAGAAATCTTATACACAAATACAGGATGTCTGGTGCAGTACTTAGAGAGATCCCCAGGAAAGAGACTTGGGAGTACTGGTCGACAAGTCAATGAAGCTGTCCGCGCAGTGCTCGCTGATGTCTGCGAAAAGGGCGAACAAAATGCTAGGAATGATTAAGAAGGGGATCACGAACAGATCGGAGAAGGTTATCATGCTGCTGTTCCAGGCCATGGTACGCCCTCACCTGGAATACTGCATCCAGTACTGGTCACTGTACATGAAGAAGGACACAGTACTACTCAAAAGGGTCCAGAGAAGAGCGACTAAAATGGTTAAGGGGCTGGAGGAGTTGCCGTACAGTGAGAGATTAGAGAAACTGGGCCTCTTCTCCCTTGAAAAGAGGAGACTGAGAGGGGACATGATCAAAACATTCAAGATAATGAAGAGAATAGACTTAGTAGATAAAGACAGGTTGTTCACCCTCTCCAAGGTAGAGCGAACGAGAGGGCACTCTCTAAAGTTAAAAGGGGATAGATTCTGTACAAACATAAGGAAGTTCTTCTTCACCCAGAGAGTGGTAGAAAACTGGAACGCTCTTCAGAGGCTGTTATAGGGGAAAACATCCTCCAGGGATTCAAGACAAAGTTAGACAACTTCCTGCTGAACCAGAATGTAGGCAGGTAAGGCTAGTCTCAGTTAGGGCACTGGTCTTTGACCTAAGGGTCGCTGTGTGAGCAGACTGCTGGACACGATGGACCACTGGTCTGACCCAGCAGCGGTAATTCTTATGTTCTTATTTGAAAAATAAGATGTGACAACATAGTGGAGTTTTTCAGACCCATGAGGAGGAACTGAGGTCTTTTCTTCACATTGAAATTTATTTTGTTGTCTACAATATTTTATTCTATATTGGGGTTTGTGATATACTGTTGAGAAGTACTAATTTGTAGCCCTCTTTAGTTTGCATTGATGGCTCCATGACCCTTATCGCATAGCCCAAGCACATAAAAACATTTTTGTATTTGTGGTTGAGTGTGCTCCTCAACTATCTATAGTAGGATTACATAAATTGAGGTATAATTGAAATCACCCATTATTATACTGTAGCCTAATTCTCCAGCTTTCCTAATCTCTGAAAACATTTCTTCATCTATCTGCTCATTTTGTCCTGGGGGACCTTTATATGTCTTCCCTTCACACATGGAATTTCTATCCATTTCTATGTCATGCAGAATGTTTATTTTATTTTATTCAATTCCCTCTTTGACATATAGCACAATCCCCCCTCCAATTTGATCTACTCTATCCTTGTAATATAATTTGTATCCAGGTAATACAGTGTCCCACTGATTGTCCTTCCACCAGGTCCCCTATTAGCCTATTATATCTACCTCATCATTCAGTTTTATATACTCTAACTCTCCTATTTTTAGGCTTCTAATATTTGTATACAGACACTTCAAATTGTGTTTTTTCCTTATAACTACAGGCTGCTGAGAAGACAGGAAATATTTGAGTCTTTTACTCTGCCTTCCTCTTAAACCCTCCTGGCTTTCTTTCACTATTATTGAAACCTGTCTACTGGGACTCCCTAAATATCCTGCTTAATAGTATCCTTCAAGGAAATCTCACACCAAACCATCCACTCCAGGGCGGCTGGTGACTTTCTCCCGCATCTCAGTTTTAAAACTGTTCTATCTCCTTTTTAAACATTAACGCCAGCAGCCTGGTTTTATCCCGGTTAAGGTGGAGTCCTTCCTTTCGGAACAAGCTCCCCCTTTCCCAGAAGGTTGCCCAATTCCTAACAAATCTAAATCCCTCATCCTTGCACCATCATTTCAATTACACATTAAGACTTCATAGTTCTGCCTGCCTCTTGCTTCCTGTGTGTGGAACTGGGAGAATTTCTGAAAATGCTACCCTGGAGGATCTGGATTTCAGCTTTTCACCCAAGAGCCTAAATTTGGCTTTCAGAACTTCCCTCTCACATTTTCCTGTGTCATTGGTACCTACATGTATCAAGACAGCTGGCTTCTCCCTAGCTCTAGCTAAAATCCTATCTAAGTGATGCGTGAGATCCACCACCTTTACACGAGGCAGACAAGTGACAATACGATCCTCACACCCACCAGCCATCTAGCTATCTACATGCCTAATGATCGAATCACCAACTACAGCAGCTGTCCTAACCCTTCCCTCCTGGGCATAAGCCCCTGGAGACACATCCTCAGTGCATGAGGATATTGCATCTCCTAGTGGGCAGATCCTACTTACAGGATTATTTCCTATTTCATCATGGTGATGCTGTCCTTCTAGGAGACCTCTCTCCTCCAAGGCAGCACAGGGGCTACCAGACTGGAGGTGAGACTTCTTGACTTCTCTACAACATCCCTGTAGGTATGGGAATGTACTCGTTCTCTGAGAGCTAGGAGCTCTTTGCAGCGAGCACACACATATAACTTCTCGCCAACCGGCAGCAGCAGCAGCAAAATAGCTTGCCATACTCTACTGCAGAGCCGCACTGGTAGCGTCTATATGCTTGGCAGCCAGTAGTGCCCCGGAACTGGAAGAGGACATTGGAGGGGTATGACTAGCAGCTGTACGTACTGAGGCTGCAAGTGCAGCCCCGTGGAAGTGTGAAGTAGGCTGTTTTGCCACTGTTGCTGCTCATTTAGAGGAGAAGCAGTGGCGTCCAGAATGACAGTGGGTAGGAGGGAGGTGGGAAAATTCTATTCTTGATGTGTGGAAGAAGCAGTAGCAGCCAGTGTCAAGTGGGGAGAAGAGACATGCGGGAGATGTGATGAAATGGACCTGTTGTAAGAACAAGCAGTATAACAAGTTTTAATAAAACATAAGAGCTGATGCTATATGGAAGGAGGAGATAGAGACATAGAGAGATGGCCCAGAAATATTTAAGAGAAAGGGCAATTTAAATTAAATCAATAATTTAAAGAGAGGTTATGGTTGGGCTCATACTATGTTAATAATGGAATGGGAGAGAGAGAGAGAGGACAGATGCTTTATAGAAGGGGGAGGGGACAAAGGGCAGATACTGGATGGAAGAAGGGAGAGAAAAAGGGTAGATGGTGTGGGGAAGGGAGAAGCAGGAAAGGAGAGAGGAGCCAAATGCTGTATGGAAGTGGGGGGAGAGACAGAGAGGTGACCAGTGCTGGATGGAAGGGGAGACAGTTGAAAAGGAGGAAGATATTGATGAAAGGAGAGAGAGAGGGGGAAGACTATATGGAAGTGGGAGGAGAGATGGATGGAAAGGGGGCGAGAGGAGGTAGATGCTCTATAGAAGGGAGCACATGCTTGGATGAAAGAGGGGAGAGAAAGGAGCAGAATTTTTAGGGGGTTAGAGACAGAAAGGAGGGAGATGATGGAAAGGGGAGCTATAAGGGGCAAATGCAGTATAGAAGGGGGGAGAAAGTGGGCAAAGTTGATGAAAGCCTGGTAATAAGGGGAAGTAAAATAGGAGTGAGGAAAAGAATGGAAATCTGCATGTAGACCATAAAAAAGAGGGAATTTAAAGACTAGATAGTAAGAATGAGTTAAATCTGGACATAGAGGTAGAAAAATTAATTGAAGACGAAAGAAAAAAGAAGACAAAAAATCTTGGCAAGAGACTTAAGATGGAGGAAAGCAAAAACCAGAGAATGACCAGAAAACAAAGGTAGAAGAAAAATTTTTTATTTTTTATTCAGGATAAAGTAGTGTGGTACCCATGTTTATAAAGATTAATAAATGCAAAATAGAATTAAGATGATATCTTTTTATTGGTCTAATTTTAATACATTTTTTACCAACTGTCCAAGATCAAAACCTTCTTTCTCAGGTTAAGACAGCTTATTGTCTTGACCTGGGGAAGGAGATTTTAGCCTCTGAGAGCTAACTGAAAAAATGTTTTAAGTCCTTTCAATAAAATATCATCTTATTTTCCTTTTTTTTTCCATTTATACTTGTAATGCTTAATTTGTAATGTACAGTGTGTATAATATCATCAGGGTTATGTAATGGAAAATTTTTGCTCACATCAATTCAGTCCTTTGCCCACGAAAAAATTGTTTTTGCTCACATGAACTCGATCCTTAGAGGGAACATTGTGACTGTAAGTCATGTCTTTTAATGTGGTTTTTCTTTTGTTAACAGGTAGTAACAGCATTTTTGCTCCTGTCCTTTTGCCACATTCAAGTAAGTAGCACAGCATGTTTCACGAAGACCATTGCAAAATACAGACCAAATTTTGAGTGCTGCTATTGCACTGCAGTTTGAAAATTGCTTATTTGTTATGAGTAAATTACAGCTTGAAAAATAGAATTATAAGTTTCTGTTTCTCAGTAATAATACCAGGAAATGTGCATTACTTGGGACAGTGTATATTAGGATAAGTGTGGTGTTTCAAAAGATGAAGTACAGTTATTTGTAATATCAAGAAATATTCAATCAGATTCTTTGAAGAGCTAATAAGATCCCTCTTTATCCTCCTCCCCCCAGTACCCTGCCACCTCCAATTCATACTAGTGCTGCTCGATTTGCCAGTTTGAATCTATTCACCAATTCACTTCGGTGAATCAATTTGAATTGATTCATTGTCAGAAAAATTCGGACTGACCGATTCAGTGACCAACTCTCTCCCTGCCTTTCTAGTGAGACCTGACATAACCTCCAAGCCTTCTAAAGCAGCAGCGATGACCAGCTGGTAAAGGCAGCGCTCTGAGCAGGTTGCGTGCAGCCTTCCCTCTGCTGCGTCCCTGATGACATCACTGATGACACAGCAGTGGGCAGCCTTGGCAGGACAAGCCCCTAGCAGCCTGTTCACAGTGCTGCCTCTGTTGACCGGCCACCGCTGCTGCTGCTTTAGGTGGCCCGAAGGTATGTTAGATCTCAGGTGGGGGGGGGGGTTCGATTGGGAAGTGCTGCACAGGGGAATAGGAGGGATGAAAAGTTGCTGCACAGGGGGTTGGGAGGGAGGGATGGAAAGCTGCTGCTCAGGCGGATAGGAGGGAGGGAAGAGAGGAAGGGAGAAATGCAACAAAGAGGTAGAAAGGGGTAAGAGGGAGAAATCCAGCATATGATGGAGGGGAGGAAGAAATGTAGACATAGGGTGGAGGGCAGAGAGAGATGGTGCATGGGGAGAGAGAAAGAAAGCAAAGTTGCTTACCTGTAACAGGTGTTCTCCGTAGACAGCAGGGGAATGCAGCCACACATGTTGGTGAAGACCTCTGACTGAGCCTATGTGTATCTGACAGTAGAGTCCTACTGATGAGTGCTAAGTTACTATACTGTATACTGCTGGTTAGATAGAGAGGATTCCACACAGTCATGTTTACCAACCTTCTCTCCAAGGCACAGTTACCCAGTTGTGTGCTTGGAGTTACTACAGTGAATATGCATAAAAAGAGGTTCCATACACTGGCTCTCAAATCTCATGCATTTTTGTTGTAAAAATTCTGAAAACCCAGCTGGCTAGATAAAGGGGATGGGACTTGATATACTTCTTTTTCTGTGTGGTTACACAATCAAAGCGTTTTACATATTTTAGACAGGTATTTGTTTTGTACCTGGGGCAATGAAGTGTTAGGTGACTTGCCCAGAGTTACAGAAACCTGTAGTGGGAATCAGACTCATGGCCTTAGGGTGCTGGGGCAGCTGCTCTAACCACTAGGCCACTTCCACTCTGGGCCTTCTCCAAATTGATTAAACGCTGCCTTAGTGGACAGATTGATTGTTGTATTCAGGAGCTCAGATATAACTAGTTCTGATACTTGCACTCAAGGACAGATTGATTAGTGGGTCTCAATTATGCTCCCTCCCTGTTCTCTGAGCCACATCCTCTTTCAATGAGCATTCTACCAAGGTGCATCCATTGTTAGTCTTTTCATCCAATCTGCATACCTACCCCTCCTCCCCCTCCCACCCCATTTACCTCCACTGAAGTAGCGCAGGAGTAGACTAGTGGTTAGAACAGTGATGGGCTGAGAAGTTAGGGTTTAAATACTATTGCTTCCATCGATGCTTCTTGTGACCTTAAGCAAATAATTTTTCTCATCTCCCTCTAACACAGGTGCTATTTTGAAAGGTAATTTCCTAAAGTGTTTCTGTACATAAAGCAGTGTTTTTATGTGAAAAATATCCCAATATACATGTAAAATGGCAGATTTGTGCATGGTCCAGAGTACCCAAGAAAACTTCTGTCCCTATATTTTAATTTTCAAAGCAGAAGTAGGTTCATTATTTTGTCTTAGAAATCGCTGGAACCTATACAGGAAGAAACGTGCTTTTGTATAGGTCTGCACAATTATAAAATAGCCCTTTTGAGTTTGTAAGCCTTGGAACATGGTCCTGTTAATTACACCTCAATTTGTAAAATTCTTTTGAGCTTAAAGTTGAAAAAGGTGAGTATTGAAAGCCAAATTTTATTACCACTACTGATAATTTCTATAGCACTCTAGACATATAGTAGCGTACACATTATATTTTCTCTGTCTCTAGTGGGCTCACAGTCTAGGTTTTTATACATAGAAACAGAGAAAAATAGATCAGTAGCACAGAATGTTGCTACTATTGGGTTTTTGCCAGGTACTTGTGACCTAGATCGGCCACCGTGAAGACGGGATACATGGACCATTGGTCTGATACAGTAAGGCTATTCTTGTTCTTATGTGTTTGGCTACTAAAACATGAACAGAGATATTACTAGTAGTAGTTGTTAACCGAAGAAGTAATGTTGCCCTTAAAGGTTGCAATTCAAAATTCTGCCTCCACTGTGAGAGAGAAATAGATAGGTGCACTGTTCAATAGGTGGGGGTTTCTTGAATCACAGTACCTGGTACAGAAATTCAGGCCACTAAACTTGGATGACAGCATATCAGTCAGCATTATCTCCTTAATTTCAGTGGATTAGATGTTTTGGGATTTTTCAACTTGTCTCTGTTTATAAAGCAAAGAATGGATGATTAGTAACAGTTTGAATGTGTTATTGCTGCACATCGCTTTGATTTCGGAAAAGCAATTTATAACTATAGTAAAAGGAAATGCAGTTAAAGCCACCTCTGCTTGTTTTACATCTAATGGGGATGGGCAATTTGAAATAATTAGTGTGATGGTGTAGAGAACGATAGCTCATCTTGTGTTCATCTCTTTCAGAATCATTCTTCAGTTCATATAGCAGTTTACACAGGTTAAGTGAGGAGACACTCACTCCTCCTCCTCTTCCTCCTCGCAAGAAGTGTAATCTGGATTCTTCTAACTCAAAGGTATCCATATATTTGCCTCTGTGATGAATAATTCAGGAAGTATTATTTGAAACACTTGGGGCTCCTTTTACAAAGGTGTGCTAGGGCCGTAACACATGCAATAGCACGCGTTAAATTCCCGAGCGTGCTAGCCACTACCGCCTCCTTTAGGAGGCGGTAGATTTTTGGCTACCGTGTGCTAAAAACCCTAGCGCACCTTCGTAAAAGGAGCCCCTGGTTTTCAATTTTATTATATGGTGTTTAATAAATTTGAGAAATTTCATTGGTTTTATTTTAGAAGTTCAGGTCAAACTTGTCATTGGATTTTTTTTAAAATTTTGTATTTGAGGTGTACACAAATTGAATTCTTGAATCATCCTGTAGTCTTCAGAGTGCTAGTCATTAAATCTTGAGAGTGGCTTTTATTCATTCATTCATTTATTTTCTATACCATTCTCCCCAGGGGGCTCAGAGCAGTTTATGTTAGGCGGTATATAAAAATAAAGTTTATTATTTATTATTATTATTATTTTATTTCTTATATACTGCCAAAGCCGTAGTAGTTCGAGGTGGTTTACAATAAAGAAGGGCTGGACAATCAGCGAATAGTTACAAACAGTGAATACAGATACGCGAATGGTTACTATCAGTGAATACAGATACAACAAAGAATCAGCGAATACGGTTTACAACAGAGAAGGGCAGGTCAATCAGCGAGATGTTACAGTCAGCGAATATAGATACAATAAATATGCGTGTGCGGGGGAACGGGCGAAATAGGGACAAAAGTGGGTGGGCAGGGCGAAGGGTAGGGAAAGAGAACTTAGGAAGCAGGGGAGGGAGGGCTAGGTTGTAGTTCGGTTGAAAAGGCTAGTTTTTAATAATTTCCTGAAGTTTAGGTAGGATGAGGAGTGCAAGATAATTCTGCTCAGCCAGTCATTTATATCAAGCATTTTTCCCTGACTATTCCGACGGGCTCACAATCTATCTTATTTACCTGGGACAATGGGGGGATTAAGTGACTTACCCAGGGTCATAAGGTGCAGCGTGGGTTTGAAGCCACAACCTCAGGGTGCTGAGGCTGTAGCTTTAACCACAGTGCCCTGTTTTATGCCCATCTATGAAGTAGTTCCACTTCTGTAAAGATGTAATTTAAATATTTCTTTTTCTTAGAGACAGTAACGTCACAATCTTCTCTAAAGCAACTCTAGAAATCTCCCAGTTATACAGCCAACTCTAATAGCTAGCCTTTTATCTTTATATCATTTTCTGAGCCTCAGCCCCAGCACTCCACCGCATCAATAAACTTTCATAGCGATGAGCTTTACGTGGTAAAATTGTCACTGGCCACGTAAAGCTCATTGCTATGAAAGTTTATTGATGTGGTGGAATGGTGGGGCTGAGGCTCAGAAAATGATATAAAGATTAATGGCTAGCTAATGAGCTAGCTAATGAGCAAGACAGTATAGATGGCAATTACATTTTGGGTTTTGTATGTTATAATTAATAATATCCAAATTTTTTTTAGATCATAAAATGACCACAAACTGTAAAGAAAAAATAGTTTGTTTCGGGATGGATTTGATTTAAATAAAATAAATTTAAATCACTAGTCAGAAAGACTTGATTTAAATCATGGTTTTCTATAGAAAGGCTCATTTTTTCTGGTATAATCTTAATATTTTCAACCAGATAAAGGTTTCATTTTTTGAAAAATAACTTTTCAGATTAGTTACTGATTTGGTCATACTATTAGAAATACTGTACATACATAAATAATTATGAAATTATTGGGAGGTGAGCTATCTCCAGTTTAGTAGATTAATCATATTTGGACAACTTTTCTGCAGTACTTTATTGAAAGGAGAAAAGTAATCATTACCATAATAATTTAAATAGTTTTATTTAACCAAAACAATAACATTATAGCATATGTATTCTTGTATATGCTTAAACATCCATGCTAAGTGATGTGGTTAAACAAAATAACTTATAAAAAAAATTTAAGACAAACAGGTCCACACATGAAAAACCTAAAATACTGTCTTCTGTAGTTCACTCATCTTCATCTTTATCTTCTTGTTTGTTCATAATCTGGAAAAGAAAAACATGCTTTCTCCAGAGACAAGCATGGAATATGCAATCACATTTGTTGCTGATGTCCTCTGACTGAGCTTGTATGTCTGTGCTTACCCATAGCTATAGTAAGCCTTTTGGCTTACTGAGCATGTGCAGGGACTCCCGTTATCCATGGCTCCTTACTTTGATACTTGTTTGTTTTTTTTCTTCTGCTGTTCCTGTTAGGTCGCAGCTCTCCTCTTACTCATTAAAAAAATAATAATAAAATTAATTGAGTGGAAAATTCTCTACTTCTTGCATTTGGAACCCCATTCAACCAGTGCTAAAAAAAAGAAGAAGAAAAGATAGATTTTACTTTAAAAAAAAAAACAAAAACCCCAAAGAAACAGCATACAGGCGGCAGTTTTTATTTTGTCGGCTAACCTGACTGCATTTAGGACCTCAAAGGCTCCTTTCAACACTCTCCCGGAGTCCGACATGATGGACAGTCTCTCTTTCTCTCAGCAGCCCTTCGCACCAAAAGTATCCCGACATCATTGAGACCACAGACCACGCTGCTTGCTACCTCCCTTCACAGCTCTGCTTTCAGCACTGCTTGGGAAGGAAGCAGACAATCCCCACCATTGATTTGAAAAAAAAAAAGCCAAGCACAGCAGACCATCACAACAAGCAGCCGGCACAGCAGGAAACAAAGCAGTGGATGAGGCTCTTGCTCTCTCCTCCCAAAGACCAGCTTTGACCTGGTGGAGGAGGTGAATCCAAGTTTCCAAATTTTATTAAAAATTTGATTAAATGCTTATATAATTTCTAAGCCACTCCCTTCCCCCAGGGTCCTGTTTTGGCCCACTAGGGGAGGTGAATCACCCTCACTGACATTGACCCATCTGAGGCATAAAGGATCATTAGAGTTACATCAGGTTTGTCTCCAACCACCTGTAAAGCTCTAAGCACAGACAGGGAAGGCTGCCATGGGCCAAGTCTCGGCCTCGCAGTCCTCTCCTGTGTCAAAGAAATAAAAAAACTTACCTACAGTCTTGAGAGGATTCCTATGTGGGTAGGCTTCTGCCTCATAGTTTTCTCTTTCATTCCAAAACAACAGCAGTCTCCAACAAAAGGTAAGTACCCTCATCAATAGCATTATCCCAGGACAAGCAGGCAGCATATTCTCACTTGTGGTTGATGTCATCCACAGAACCCCAGCACGGACAGCTTTAAAAGTGCATCATCACTGTAAGAACTTAAAAAAGTTTGTGAACTGCCCGCCCAACATTGCTTGCAGCTCCTCAGTTCTTAGTTTTCCGTGGAGCTAAGAAGTCGTGTTTCTTGAACATTGTTCAATTTTTTGCCTTTGCCTTTTTAATTTGTTTTAAAAAATCTGCTGGGGACATTTATTTTCCTTGCTGTTTTCACCGCACGGGCTTCACCTGTCGAGGTCTCTTCTTTTCCCTCAGCCATTGAATTCAATTTGACTAAGGCGGTTTTTCCGTCGATGTCCTGGCTGCTAACCAGTTTTAAAAAGTGTTGCAGGTGCCAACGGCAGATTTCCATCACTGACTCACATAGTTGGTGCTTACAGTGCATTGGCTCAGAACACCATGTTGAATTCTGCGCACAGTGTTCTACCCTGCAAAAATGTACAATTAAGAGTTGTAAGTAGAGAGCTGCACGGGGACGACGGGAATCCCGCGGGACCTGCGGGGATACCATAGGGACGCCTCCTAGGGTCGTGGGAATCTTGTGGGGATGCCCCCTAGGGTCACGGGTTTCCTGCGGGGTTGTATGCGAGGCTCGTCTTCTCCCTACCTGCCCTGCCGCAGCACACAGCCGATTGGAATGGAAGTCTTCCACGATGTTAGCGCTGACGTCGGAGGGCGGGCTTAAGCAAAGCCCTCCCTCCCTCCGACGTCAGCGCTGACATCGGGAAGACTTCCTTTCTGATTGGCTGTGTGCTGCGGTCGGCAGTGGTGTACCAAGGGAGGGCGGTCTGCCCCGGGTGCAGCCATGGGGAGGGGTGCACAGCCGGCCAGGTCCCCTTACCTTTGTGGCGCTTCCTCCGACCGACTGACAACAGGCCTGGTCCGACAAACCTCCCTGCCCTATAGCCGCGAATCTAAATTACTTTCTTACAGCAGCTTCAATACTCCATCTGCTGTAAGAAGGTAATTTAGATTTGCGGCTACAGGGCAGGGAGGTTTGTCGGACCGGGCCTGTTCTGTTGTCAGTCGGGCGGGGAAGCGCCACAAAGGTAAGGGGCAGGGAGGGAGAAAGGGAGGAAAGGTGGAGTGGAGAGGAAAAGATGCTTAAGGTAAAACTGAGGGGGGATAAGGATGCTGAAAGCATTGGGGAAGACAAAGGGATGGAAAAGGACGCTGAAAGGACATGGGGAAGATGGGGGGGAGAAGGATGCTGAAAGGACATGGGGAAGACAAAGGGGTGGAGAAGGACGCTGAAAGGACATGGGGAAGATGGAGGGGGAGAAGGACGCTGAAAGGACATGGGGAAGACGGGGGGAGAAGGACGCTGAAAGGACATGGGGAAAACAGAGGGGGGAAGACACTGAAAGCACATGGGGAAGACAGAGGGGGAGAAGGACGCTGAAAGGAAATGGGGAAGAGAGAGTGGGGAGAAGACGCTGGCAGGGAAGAAGACAGAGATGCCAGACTATGGGGGGAGCGGAGGGAAGAAGATGGGTGCCAGACCAATTTGGAAGGGGGGAGAAAGGGAGAGGCACAGTAACAGAGCAAATGGAAGACGCAGAGAGAAGAGAGATAGTGGATGGAAGGAATTGAATGAGAACATGAAAGCAGAAACCAGGCAACAAAGGTAGGAAAAAAATTATATTTCTTTTTTTTTTTTTTTTTTTTTTGCTTTAGGATAAAGTAGTATATTAGTTGTGTTGATAAAAATTTATAAATATTAGAGGCTCTGGTAGAAACCCGTTTACAAAGTATGTATTCTTCCCAATTAATATTTCCAAATTAATAAAGTCTTTTTGCTTATTTGTAAATGGGTTTCTACCAGAGCCTTTAATTCAGTAGCATAATTAAATGAAATAACTATTTCTGTAGTTTATAGGGACGGGTGGGGACGGAGGGGATTTCTCGCGGGATGGGTGGGGATGGAGGGGATTCCTCGCGGGGACGTGTGGGATTCCTCACGGGGACGGGTGGGAATTTTCCGGGGACAGGTGGGATTTCTATCCCCGCGCAACTCTCTAGTTGTAAGCTCCAACAAGAAAAGTTGTTTGGCACCGGTATGAACACCGAGAAGACGTCGCAGCCTTCCTCATCGAAAGCATCTACGTTGGCATCGTGGGATATCGCTCCAGGATAGATTGGCTACCATTCTGGGCTTGGGTGATGAGCTATTTGGTGATTCTACTGAAAATGCTACCCAAAAGCTCACTGACCATGAGAAACATTGGGATGCCTTAGTCAAATCCAAGCCTAAGCCTTCATCTTCCAAGTCTTTCAAGCCTTTTTCTTCCTATCAAAGGCGTTTTTCTTCCAAACCTGCTGTTCCTCCTAGACCACAGCAACCCCCCCCCCTGAAAACTCAGACAGCAGCTCCCCAAAAGTCAGCTCAGACTTTTTGACGTGCTTCTCGAGTGCATAGCCTCTGTTCCTCTATACCAGCCTCTGCTCCCTCAACCCATCGGAGGACGGCTTCAACTCTGTTATCCTCGCTGGGAACTAAATACCACAGACCTTTGGGTACTAACAGTAATTCAAGAGGAATACTCTCTTCACTTTATCGACATTCTTCCAGATCATCCTCCAAGAGAGTCTTCTTTCAACTGTCAGCAGACATCCCTTCTCCTTCGGAAGATAATCCCTTCTCGTCCTCAGTGCCATTGAAAGGGTTCCTCCTGGATAGAAAAACCAGAAATTTTACTTCTGGTATTTTCTCATCCCGAAGAAGATGGGAGGTCTTCATCCAATCTTGGACCTCAGGGGGTCTCAACAAATTTCTAGTGAAGGAAAAATTTCAGATGTTATCCCTAGCGACTTTATATCCCCTCTTAGATCCCAACAAATGATCTCTGGATCTGAAAGAAGCTTATACTCACATTCCAGTGTATCCGGCCTCCAGATGATTCCTCTGATTTCAGGTGGCTCATCACCATTATCAAATAAATAAATAAATACAAAGTACTACCCTTTGGCCTTACATCGTCTCCCAGGTTCACCAAGTACTTGGGTTGTAATGGCAGTAGCACTACGGCTTCAAGGCCTCTCAAGACTTTCCTTACCTGGATAACTGGTTGATAAAGGACCCTATCTTGCATGACAATTCTCTTCCTTCAACAGTTGGATTTCAAAATCAATTTTCCCAAATCCCAGCTTCAGCCATCTCAGACTTTTCAGTTCATGGGACCTCTGCTCGACTCTGTTCATCTTGGGGTGTTCTGCAGCAAAGACAAGACAATTTGATTCAGCTTTGCACTCAGATTTATCATCAGCCATCAATCTTAGCCAGACAAATGATGGTACTTCTTCTGGGCCACATGGCTTCCAATGCATATTACTCCATTTGCGAGACTTCATCTCGGGATACCTCAATGGACTCTCGCATCTCAGTGTCTCAAGCTTTCGACCCTCTCTCTGAACACATTACATTCATGCCTTCACTTTGACTCTTCCAATCTCTCCAGAGGATTTTGTTCCATACCCCTCCTCATCAGAAAGCTGTGACCATGGGCTCGTCCATTTATGCATGGGAAGCTCCTCTGGATGATCTTCGCACACAAGGTCACTGGTCTGCCCAGGACTGCCTTTGTCACATAAATCTGTTGGAACTCAGAGCAATTTACAATGCTCTCAAAGCTTTTCAGCATATTGTGACCAATACCGTCCTTCTAATCCGTACAGACAATCAGGTCACAATCTATTACATAAACAAACAAGGAAGTATGGGTTCTCTCCGTCTTTGTCTGAAGGCCTAGAAGATTTGGTCCTGGGCCATTGCTCACAATGTATTCCTGAAAGCAATATACATTCAAGGGGAACAGAATTCACTTGCAGACAGACTCAGCAGGTTTCTTCAGCCACACAAGTGGACACTCAACTCTGCAGTTTGTCCCATATATTTTCAGTGGGGGACTCCTCGAATAGACTTGTTTGTGTCCCCCCTTCCCCCCAATCACAAGCTGCCCCAGTTTTGCTCCTGGCAGTACTCTCCTCAGTGTCTGGAAGGAGATGCTTTTCTGCTAGATTGGACTCACAAGTTTCTCTATGTTTTTCCTCCAGTTCCTCTCATCCTCATGACACTTGTCAAGCTCAAGAGGGAATCAGCCACCATGATCCTTATGGCTCCTAGGTGGCCCAAACAACACTGGTTTTCCCTGCTTCTTCAACTCAATATGAAGGAACCAATACCTCTTCAAATTTTCTCGTCTCTTCTCACCCAGAATCACGGATCTCTTCTGCATTCCAATCTTTCAACATTACACCTAACAGCTTGGTTGGTACTTCTCAGCCTAACAAGTGCTGACCTTCATCTTTCTCAGCCTGTCAGATTAATCTTAGAAGCATCCAGAAGATGTGATCTCCAGAACTGTACAGAGTATTCCAAATGAAATCTCATGAAAAACTTAAACCAAGCCACCATCACCTCATTTTTTTTTTAGGCTGGTCATTCCCCTTTCTCTCTCTGCATCTTGCTAGCTGTTTGGCCATCGTAATGTCATCATGTATGACCACCCCCAGATTCCTGTACCCTTTTGTGCACAGAAGTTTTTGCAACTCAGATACATTGACCCTGAATTTTATTTATTTATTTATTTTTTGTATTAAACCTTTGCTTCCGTATTCTGTTTGTGTCTATTCTCCAAGTTCCTACACCTGGCCCTTAGATTCTATATTATATCTAGACCAAGACTCCACAAATCTCAGGCACCAGGACACTGTGGTGCCTAGAAATTTCACCCTGGCACCTGGTATTTCTTGCTCCCAAATATGTTTTTGGTTTTTTTTTCCAATTCTGCTTCTACTGAAGAAAAAAAAAAATCACGCACACACACTTCTTACTTTCTTATTGCATAAGAACATAAGAGATGCCGCTGCTGGGTCAGACCAGTGGTCCATCATGCCTAGCAGTCCGCTCATGCGGTGGCCCTTTTGGTCAAAGACCAGCACCCTAACTGAGACTAGCCTTACCAGCGTACGTCCTTGTTCAGTAGGAACTTGTCTAACTTTGTCTTGAATCCCTGGAGGGTGTTTTTCCCTATGACAGCGTTCCAGTTTTCTACCACTCTCTGGGGTGAAGAAGAACTTCCTTATGTTCCTAAGGAATCTATCCCCTTTCAATTTTAGAGAGTGCCCTCTCGTTCTCCCTACCTTGGAGAGGGTAATACCCTGTCCTTATCTACCAAGTCTATTCCCTTCAGTACCTTGAATATTTCGATCATGCCCCTCTCAATCCCTGTTAGAGGGAGAAGAGGCCCAGTTTCTCTAATCTTTCACTGTACGGCAACTCCGGCCCTTTAACCATCTTAGTTGCTCTTCTCTAGACCCTTTCAAGTAGTACTGTGTCCTTCTTCATGTATGGCGACCAGTGCTGGACACAGTACTCCAGGTGAGGGCACACCATAGCCCAGTACAGTGGCATGATAACCTTCTCCGATCTGTTAGTGATCCCCTTCTTTATCATTCCTAGCATTCTGTTCGTCCTTTTCGCCGCCGCCGCACATTGTGTAGACGTCTTCATCGACTTGGTGCTTTGAAAGCTTGAGCTACATAGTACAGGAAGTTTAGGAAGTCTCATTAGACTTGAAATTCTAATACCAGTTCAGACTTCCAGCACAGTGTGGTTCAAACTTGGAGTCAAATGGCAGCAGGGAGGTAGAGAGAATGTCTTTCTGCTGTAGCTGCAGTCAGGCCATTGAGGGAAATAGGTGACAGGCTCAGAAAGAGATTGGATGAAAGTTGGAGGGGGCCATGAGAAAGATTGGCCTGGGAATGGGGGCATGAAAGAGAGGGGTATTACCTCTTTGTTTCACCTTCCAAGTGGGTAATATCACACAGCTGACACTACACTCCCAGAACGGAAACTGCTGGTTTTCTTTTCAGTGATGTGCAGTGGTACCTTCTTTATCTACAGACACAGAATGAGAAAACAGCCTGAGTAAATCAGTTTTTAAAAGGATCTGTTGCTAATATTGGAAGTAATTTCCTCCCTTAATTCCCACACACTTGAATTTTACTGTGGACATTAGGCATGAGTTGGAAGAGAAATGAGAGGTTTTAACTGCTGACTTTGAATTTTGGGATGTTTAAATTTTTAGTGGAAATTTATGGAGGCCTTTTATGTCTACAGTAGGCATGTCCAACAGGTAGATCGTGATCTACCAGTAGATAATGGAGGGGTCAGAGGTAGATTGCCAGCCCCACTTGGCTCCATCTCTCCAGCAGCTTGCCCCGTCACTAGGAGAGAGCTCGTACTGGCAGGTCGTGTGTCGAGGGCTTTCCGCCACTGCTGATCCTTTGCCTGTCTTTTTTTCCTCTGCCTGCAGAAATCTTGCCTGCGGGTATATTGTTTTTGTGCCAATAGTTTGTGGGTACCCCAGGGGGCCGCCGCCCACGCCCCACAATGATACACCACAGGCCCAGCATCAGGTCTTCTGCCTCTCAGAATCACCCATTCCTGCCCCAACACCCTTTAGAAGTGTGTTATATACTGGGCGATAGCCATTTGCCCGGGCTTTACCTGAATACACTTAACCCTATTAGTTATGTCATGTGCTGGTTGTTGGTCGCTTTATAGTTCACTTTCATTAAACATTTTCAGGCAGACACAACAAAGTGTCAAGAATTTAGTGATTTTGGCGGGCTTTTCCAATTTTGTTCTAACTTGCCTATGCATTGCCTTTGAATTGGTTCAAACCACTGTGACTTTTGCTTGCCTCTACAATTTTTATTTTGCCTAGCCTTTGCGTTGATTCTACACTATGTTCAGAATTTATTAAATCACGTGTGATGGTTTTTGATTTTATCTGGTTTGCTGAACAGGTGTTTGAGGTTTTTTTTATGATTGTTTGGTGATATTTGATTATTGGTGCCAGTATGATGAATTCTTATGTTTACTTTTAGAACTGCATGTGCGGTTTTGGCATCTCCAGTCCTTGTATTGCACATCATCTAGAGGTCTTCGATTCCTGTTGATCTTTAATACTTTAGGATAGTGACAGTTTTGTACCAAATTCAGCCAGTGTTTATACTAACTTAGCAGATTTGGCCTTCTTACATCCAGCCACCCCAGTATAAAAAAGATGAGTGTTCCAAAGAAGAGCAAAACCTACCACTTTCATGATGAATGGGAAATGGACTACTTCTTTATCATAGTGAAAGACAAGTGGTGTTGTCTTAATTTGTAACACCCCAGTATCCTTGCCCAAAAAGGGTAATATGGAACGTCATTATAAGGCTCTGCATAGCAATAAGTTTGATGCTGATTTTCCACCCAAAAATGAAATTCGTAAACTGAAGCTCAAAGAACTTAAATCGCTGGCGAAGCCAAGATCACATTCGGTCAATGCAACCATAGCATCTTTCAAGGTCAGCAACCTAATCACAAAGAAATGCAAACATTTCACTGAAGGGGAATTTGTAAAAGATTGTTTTCTTGAAGTAGCTGACAATCTTTTTGAAGGATTTAAAAATAAGAAAGTGATCATAGCTGCTATTCAAGATGTACAGTTGTCAAGAAACACCATTGTGTGGCGAATAGAAAAGATGTGTGGAGACACAACTGAATTGTTTGGAGAATGCTTCAAATTGTGTTGCTTTCTCACTCTAACTGGATGAATCTACAGACATAAGAGACATAGCCCAGTTACTAGTCTTTATCCGGATGGTTTTTGAAGACTTCAGTGTTAAAGAACTACCGTATTTTCACGTAGATAACGCGCACCCGTGTAAAACGTGCACACGGGTATAGCGCGCGGGAAACACAAATTTATGTAAAGAAATTTTTATATACTGCGCTCACGGGTATACCGCGCATGCCGCTCCGACTCTCCTCTAGCTGCCCCGACTTCCTCTGGCTGCCCCGACTATCCTTTCACCCGCCCCGACTATCCTTTCACCCGCCCCGACTATCCTTTCACCCGCCCCGACTTTCCATTCACTGCCCCGACTCTACTTTCGGCCACCCCGACTCTCCTCTCCCCCTTGAAGTCCTGTCCCCACCCTGAAAGCCTGATGCCCCCCCCCCCCCCGATGCCCGATTCATCATCCGGAAGAACCGCTCGCACCCCCACCGCTCGCACTCCCACCCCGATGGACTGCTCGCACCCCCACAGCCTCCCCCCTCCCCCATGGAGAATCCGGATGCCAGTGAGCCCAGCTGCTTCCTCTGCCGGCGGTCCTGCCCCTTCTCTGAGCCCTGCGCTACGCTGCTTCCTCTTCCGGCGGTCCTGCCCTTTCTCTGCTAGGGGGAAGCAGGGGGAAATGAGTAGGGCTCGGGCATGCCCAGTGGGGCCCGGGCACTGCACGTGCTCAGAGAGAAAAAAAAAAAAATCTCTCTGAGCTATTGGAGAGCTTATCCGCAAATACGTCAGAGAAAGGGCGGGACCGCCGGAAGAGGAAGCAGCGCAGCAGGGCTCAGAGAAGGGGCAGGACCGCCGGCAGAGGAAGCAGCTGGGCTCACTGGCATCCGGAAACAAGGTAGACAGCTTCTCCATGGGGGAGGGGGGCAGGCTGTGGGGGTGCAAGCGGTTCTTCGGGTGGGAGTGCGAGTGGTCCATCGAGGTGGGAGTGTGAGCGGTGGAGGTGCGAGCGGTCCTTCCGGATGATGAATCGGGTGTCGGGCGGGGTGGGAACTATGTAAAAAAAATTTTATATACCGCGCAAGGTTATGCATGGTTTGTAAAAACACATATAACGCGTGCGTTATATGCGTGAAAATACGGTACTTTGAATGATTTCTTTAAAAGGGAGAACTACTGGTCAGGAAATATTCAGTTCTTGCCATTCTTTTGTGACAAAGTGTAATCTTCCATTGTTTCCATCACTACTGATTGAGCAAGAGCAATGACAGGTGAGGTTAAGGGTTTCATAGCCCTCTGTAGACAGCATGACGACTTCCCAGATTTCCTTTCTTACCACTGCATCATTCACCAGCAAGTTTTGGCAAGCAAGAGACTCAATACAAAGACAGTCATGGACATTAATTTCAAAATTGTAAATTCAGTTTGTGGAAGATCACTTCAAAGACAGCTTTTCAATCTTACTCTTGATGAAAGAGCAGCGGAAATCATTTTGCACACAGATGTAAGATGGTTAAGTAGGCACAAATTTCTGCAAAGATTTTGTGATTTGCTGAATGAAATAAGAAGTTTTTTTGAAGGTGAGGGGAGATGACCAAGCAGAGTTGGAAGATGAGTGGTTATGTGATCTGGCATTTCTCACTGACTTTACAGGCGAACTAAGTGATATTAACTTTGAACTACAAGGTAAAAACAAATGCATTGGTGAGATGATGAGTACAGTTTCATCCTACAAGAGCAAAATTTGAGCTAATTATGACTGACCTTGCAAACAACACTTTTGATTATTTTCCTAATATGCAGGACCATCTGGGACAATATCCAAATTTTGTTTTTCAGAACAAGAAGTAAGTGACAGAAATCTGTTCTGTTATCCAGGAATTCGAAAATAGATTCTGTGACTTCCAAAAAATTGGAACAGTTGTGGAGTACTTGTCAAACCCATTCAAAGAAGATGTGGACATTAAAGAAACTGCAGCTGCTATCAGTAAAAATTACTCATTGAAGAAGCCATCTCTTGAAAACAAAATATTAACCCTTAAAAATGACATTTTTCTCAAAACCCATGCTGAGAAAGAATCGTTTTGGAAGCTAGTGCCTAGAGACAATTTCCCAGCTTGAGAAGATGCAGTAAAGCTGTACACCACTGTTTTGGTTCAACTTATTTGTGTGAATCTGCATTTTCCCATCTGTAAATGACAGAGTACACAACATTCCAACATGACAGATGAACATCTCCAGGATTCCCTGAGACTGACCCTCACCCAATTTTCACCCAACTTCAAAAAGCTGATGGATGAAATGCAGGCTCAGACGTCTCACTAATGAGCAAGAATGAAATATTAAAGATTGTGCAAGATCAGCCTGGATCAATACTTGACCTAAACACAAATTACTCAATAAAAGTTAAAGAAAGTTATTACTTAATAAAACTTTAAGAAAAAATGTACTTTCCATTTCCCCTCACAGTTCTTACTGGGTCTTCGTGTCTCTGTTTTGTTTTTGCTTAATTTGCTTAACAGCTGATCACATCCAAGTAAATGACAGAAGGTTCATTAAAAATGGGGGGGGGGGAATCCTCCAACTTTATAGTGTTAAAATTTAATTTGAAACTTAATTTTCATGGTGGTAGATCACCGGCACTTTTGGCCAGAAAAAGTAGATCATGACCTGTTCGAAATTGGACATGCCTGGTCTATAGTATGCCTGAATCTTCACTAGATCCCTTCTACACCTTTCAGGTTGTCTATTCCACTAAAGATTTTGGTATCATTCACAAAAAGGCAAACCTTTCCTGTCAGCCCATCCATACAAAAATGTTGGGGGGGAAAAGAACAAGTACCAATCCCTGTGGCATACAACTGGTAGGTAGTACCCTTATCTTCAGAGACCATCCCATTTTCTACTACCTTTTGTCACCTCCCACTCAACCATTTTATGACCCAGTCAGTCACTTTAGGGCCCATACCAAAGTTATTCAGTTTGAGTCCAAAATATAACAAGATATTAATAATAAGAACTGACTGAAATATGCTTAATTGCTCTTTCTTCACTAAGAGCCAAATTTTGTCCTCATTACTTCCCTATTTTCCTTAAAAAGAAAAAAAAAAAGCTACAGAAAAACTTGTATCACAGCTGTCTCTGTGGCAGGTCCAAGGCTATGGAACTCAATGAAAGGTTCACTAAGATTGTGCGCAGACTTTAAGTCCTTTAAAATATATCTAAAGACATATCTATTTGTAAGAGCATTCCAGATATGAGTGTTGTTTTTTTAAATGAGCAGATGTTAATAAATTTCCTATGAAGACTGAATTTGAGATGGTAGTCTGATATAATTTGTTTAGTTTGACCTGTGTATGATAAATTTTATGGTTTTGTTGTTTTTATTTTTATGTATGTGACAATTACAACTTGCTTAGTATCTAAGCGGGATAGAAATATATAAAATAAATAATCAAATAAATTTAACCCCTTAACTAATGAGTCAGTCTGTATGATTGAATAGTGGGATGAGTGTAAGATGGACTAGGGAGGATAGGAGGGAACTAACACCTCAGCAGTGCAGTGACTTCAAAGCAATATTAATTGCTCCCACCCCTTTGAATTTTTATAATTAAAAGAGAACAAAAACTCCTAGAGTCAAAAAAGTATTTCCTATAACAGAAAATTCCCCTTCTTTACAAGCCACAAAAATAATGCAGCAACTTAAGCAGCAGTATTTTAAAAAGGGTTGTTGTTTTTTTTTTTTTAAGATTTTGGGCAGAGTGCTCGTCAAAGCTAGAACATTACCTTTGCTTGAATTGAGCCCTGTAATAATGACAAAGAGCTTGCTAGGTTCTGTATGTTTTTATACAGCACTCAAAAACCTGACTTCTAGATAGCATTCTCTCCCCCATCTTAGAAATTCAAAGATTCAAGGCTAGAGAAAACAAAACCCTTAGCAAAATTAAGCACCCAGAACACATACAAAGGTAATGCACAGATGACTCGTGCTCTGAGGCAGGTGTAAATGTGGGTGTACTTTTTATAAAATATGGTAATGTACATCAAAACTCTGCCCCAAGCCTAGCCTTGAGAATATTTATTACATTAGGGCCAGCATGTGTATTTGTATATACAGTTTTATAAAATCACTTTTTCTGTGTGTGAGAGGCTTTGCATGCAGAAAAGCTTTTCTAAAATGACCTCTAGATTATATAAATTTTAAGCCTGTTGCTATTCTGCTTAGTTAAAAAAAAATAACAAATGACCATCTGCTTGAAATATTGATTTAATTCAAATTGTTCAATTTATATTTTAGGGAAGTTCAAAATCGGATGATGACCCACCTGCCATTCCACCCAGACAGCCTCCACCTCCAAAGATCCAGCCTCGAGTACCATATGATGGACCTCTGCATAGCCCTCCACCGCCACCTCCTAGAGACCCTCTCCCCGATACCCCTCCTCCAGTGCCACTCAGACCTCCTGAGCACTTCATAAACTGTCCACTGAACCTGCAGCCACCACCTGTAGGACGCCTTCACAGAGATCCAGACTGGTTCCGAGAAGTTAGCACCTGCCCGAACTCTCCAAACACCCCTCCCAGCACCCCTTCTCCCCGAGTGCTGCGACGCTGCTGTGTGCTCAGTGCAAGCCACAATAACCTTGCTCATTCTCCAGCACCCCCTGTCCCACCCAGACAGAATTCCAGCCCCCAGTTACCCAAACTGCCACCAAAGACTTACAAAAGGGAACTGTCCCACCCGCCATTGCACAGACTGTCTCTACTAGAGCACACAGAAGCCCCTCAATGACCACAGCCATATCAGTCATTGACACTGGAAAAAAATATAAAAGCCCCACCTTTCTATCCTTTTGGTTTTTAAAAAAAATTAATTTATTCGTGCAGGAAGGGCGCTGTATGTTTAGTACTTTTGCAAATAATATTCCTACAGAAACAACAATGTGCTGCTGATCAAAAAAGTGTGATCATCATTGAAATGTAAGAATACATGCTGTGCTGTTCTCTATACACTCCCATCATGTCTTTTGCTCAGGCGATCAGCAGCATGGCCTTGTCCTCAGTGCTGACCATTATGCCAGTATAAACAGTTTTACATTTTGCACTGTTAATGACACTAATGGAATTTAAGCTGACATAAGCTCATTGCACTCAGCCAAAACTAGAAAGGGTGTGGTTGTGTGGGGTTTTTCTTTTTTGAGCACTAGTAGCCTTGCTTTCTTCAGACCATGGAATCACACGGGTGTGCTACTAGAAAAGGGGTGCTGATTGTCCTCTGGCATACCTTTTTGTATAAGCCTAGGAAGTCTGTGAATACGATGGCTGCTGGTCTCAAATATGGAATACCTGTCTTAAACTCCTCTAATTTGCTGCTGAACATGAAACAGAAATGAAATCTAAATGAAGATGTCAAAATGCACTATATATTTTTTTTATATTATTTTTGACATTTAAAATGAGGACTACCTAACCACATTTGTGGGAGGAAAATAAGATGTCCCCAGTATTAACCATGCATCTTCCTCAGATGTGCCTTTTTGTTTGGGTGGGCAAATGTGTCTTAAGCTAATGAGCTGCCTACTCTTTTGAGAACAAAGTTATTTGCCATGAATGTACAGTTTTGTTTATATTGTATATTTCCAAATAATGCTAATAACCTGTATAAAATGACCTGAGTCCCATTACATATACTGTTGCTGCTCCTCTTGCAAATGTATTCAATGGAGAGAAAATCTAAGGCAGAAAGATTTTTGCCTTTGAGACCCGAATCAATTGTTTTCTTGATTATGGCATTTCACTATCTTGAATTCTCTTTTGGAAACCAGAAACACTTGCCACTTTCTTACATTTTTTAAAACCTGGATCTGACTTTACTAATTAAACTGCTTGCTATCAAATCTGGAGGGACAGAACGCCTCTAGTGCTGTAGCTGCATTTATAAAGTATCCAAAAGCCGCAGGTTTTTTTTAACTGGTTTGTGGCCTTTACTGTGCTTTGTATCCATGTTCTTAACAAGATTAATAATAAATCACCTCAGTTTTACTTTGCAAGGGGTTTACTGGGTTGCATATTTTTGCTTGGGAGAAGGGGGGCACTGTAATTTAGTTACATTTTTCATTTGCGATAGGATGAGCTGCAAACCCGTGTCCCCTCGTCTCAGTGTGGCTAAGTCCTATATGGTGCAGCTGGCTTGTAAGCATTGGTTTTTGACTGTCCTTGTCATTTGAGCTATTGCAGCTTTCACTTTGAGCTTCATTAGCTGTAGCTGAACTAAACTAATAATAAAGGACCACCTAAAGGAGACGCATTATGGGCTTTTATCTTTCACGTTTGCCCAGGAACCATGTGTCTCCAATTAAAAATTAGGCAGGTGTAATCTGAGATGCCTCCCCCTAAAGACTTTAATGTGCCAAATTTCTAGTTCAACAATAGTTACATTAAAAGTTTCATTACTAGTACTTCAAAAAAGAATCCCTTCAAAAGTATATCACCTTTACTGAAGAGCTCCAGGTCTTTTTCACCTTTTTTCATAATATCAAATCAGATAAAAGCTGTAGTATGAGTAATACACTGTGGAAGACAGATGAACATTTCAGAAAAAGCATTTCTTGCAGTGCAGAATTCCTGCTTAAAGTGATCATAATTGTTTTGAATAGTTGTGTACAAATCTGGATAGTATATCGATGTAGTGCCTTATTTAGGGTGCTAAAGCTGACCATTCTACAAGTGGTGGTAGATACTTGAGTCCAGAGTCCAGGTTGCAGTCTTCTCACATGTGACAGTGCCAAGAGCATAAAAACTGAGCAACTGAAGACTGTGAAGACTGCTAGGCCTGTCTCTTTTGTCTAGTTTTCATATGAACTGGAGGCTTTATCTTCTAGAACTGGAGTTTGTTTAATAAGATAACAGTATTGCTCCATGATGGCATATTTTCCCATACTTAAAGTTTTAAAATTGACTCATGGAAATTGGTAAACTCTGCAATGAATGTGTATGCTTAGAAGTCTTTCTGCCTCTTCCCTCTGTACTGACCTTCAGTTTTCCTTTCATTCTGCAGAAACTTTTTATTGTTGTACCCCAATGGCTGCTGCAATATTACAAGCCTAATGAGCTAATTTCTACATGCATTTGCGCTTGCTAGATCCTGATTCTGTGCTGAGAGCAGGAGCATTCAAATAGTGTATATAAAGAAAAGTAGAGACCTAATGTAAATGAGGCCACACTGGGGCCATGCTGGTATGTAGTGAAAGAACAGATGCTAGTCACCCTAGCTGCCTTATCTTTTACAAAGATTAACACTTTGCTCACCAAAAATCCTTTTGTGATTACTTTTTGCAAGATTTCTTGTAAAGATATATGATAGCTAAATCACTAAAGTTAAATATGGCAGCAGTATTCCTTCAGCCATAGGAGCCAACTTTTAATAATTATTGGGGGTGCTAAACCCAATGGAAATGACCTCTCCGTGGACAAAGAGTTTGTTTAATATTGTGGGTGCTCAAACATCCACGGCACCCACAAAGATGGCTCCTATGCCTTCAGCAAAGTGCCCCCTTTTTAAAAAGATTTTGATTTATTCATCGTGTTTTACATCAGTGTTCTTCAACCGCCGGTCCGTAGACCGGTCTGCAGAAATTTCCTGCCAGTCCACAGGCATCGGGCCCGAAACAGTATTCTTCAGCTGCCGGTCCGCGGTGCGATTGATTTGGTGTTATCTTCAGGCTGGCTCCCTCTTCCTCAGTGCTGCAATGTACAAAGCAGTGGGCAGCGACTCCTACACGCGTCCTGCGCCTGAACCAGAAACCTTTCTGACATCATAACATCAGAGAGAAGGCTTCCGGGTGAGGCGCAGGACATGCGAGGAGCCACTGCCCACGGTTTTGTGCACTGCGGCTCTAAAGAAGAGGGAGCCAACCTGAAGATAACACCAGGGGTGGCATAAAAAGACCAGAAGTTAAGGCACAGCATGGAGGGAGGGAAACAACAAAGTTAGGGGGAATGGTTTTATTTTTGAATTTTCTGATTGAATTGTGTCAATTTTGAGAATTTTCATCTGCTGTCTATATTTTGCACTATTCAGGAAAAAATGCATTTTTTTTTCTTTTTCTCTGGGGTTGTACTGCATGCAGAGTCTTGAATCTTAGGGTTTCGTTTGTATATATTAGTACTTTTAGTTTTTGGTCCTGTATTTGCATAGGGGTTATTTGTGCTCTGGTAGGAATTAATGTTGAGAAGCATACAGTGTGCTTTGTGTAGTTTAATTTTGTGGTTAATCATTATGTGTTGTTAATAAGATTATATTGTGTGTATATATGAAAAATGAATGGAAAAATGGTGTTGCAATTAGTACTATTATGGGGGCGGGGTCTGGGACAGAGATTGGGCAGAGATGGGTGGGGTCTGGCCCATGACTTAGCCCAGTTTTCTTCAACTGCCGGTCCACAGACCGGTGCCGGTCTACAAAATAATTATTTTATTTCTGCTGGTCCATAGGTGTCAAAAGGTTGAAGAACACTGTTTTAGATGGTCTACCTTGTAGCATTGGTGCCAGTGTAGCATTGGTGCTACTAAATAATTAGGGAGAAAGGAGTTCTTTAATGTCTCGGAGGCATTTAAATGCAGACATAAGGGTAGATGAAAACCAAAACAGAATTTAAGGATGCAGTACAAGATGCAGCATAAGGGATCAAGAGATCAACCAAGTAGACTCAAATACAAGATTAAGGATTTTGAATTCCAGCCTGGTCATCAGTGGAAGTCTGTACTCTGAAATGAGTAGAAGAGTGATGTTATTCATCCTGCTAGCATTGTAGAGTAATTTGACAGCCCTAAACTGAACGAGTTGCAGCTGTTTAAGGTGGGTGACGGGAAGGCTCATTACTAAAGTACTGAAATAATTGAGTCTTGAAGTAACCAGGACAAGTATGAGAACTCTGATCAACTGTAGTGGAAGAATAGATTTCACTGAATGAATACAATGGAGGTCAAGGAACAGACCACTAAATCAGTTTGATTCTGGAAAGGAAGCTTGGAGTCAAAAACTACTGATTATGTGTACAGTCTCTTGAAACAGTAGTGCATAATTCTGTATTGAAGGGATAGGGCAGAGAGTTTGAGAGATGGATAGATTTATATTTGAATGAGTTGAGAAATGATTCAGTTGTCACAGCTAAGTGGAAACTGACTAAAGGCAGTGGTTGAGGCGGGAAATATCAGGTGAAGATGCAGGCCCAGATGCACTAAAGCTAGCAATCATTGCTAAAACCTGTTTTAACATCTTTAGCGACAATCGCATTTGCCGACCCGATACAGAAAACAGCTCACTGCCTCACTCATTCCCCGATCCAACCATGCAAATAAGCTGATTAAAATTAAAATGCCATGTAAACGAGTAAAGCAATTGATGCTCTAACATGGCTTCCTAATGCACTAAAAAAAGTGATCACTTTTAATGATCCAAAAAAAATGTGACTGGTCAAGACCAGTTGTGTACCTGTCTAGCCTTTTTTTTTTTTTAATGGACACAGATACTGTGCATATTATGCACAATATCTGCCCCATAAAAAAGCACACACACCCTACCAATGACGGCCCTCTCCAATGAACCGGCATCAGGAACCAGACACACACACATACCCACACCAGCGAAAACATGAAGAGGAATGCCTACTCCCTTCTGCCGTGGTGACTCCCTCCCCTATGCGGCAGTGAAACAGCAGAAGGGATGTTAACTCCTGTGCCATGCACCCCCCCAAACATCCCCTACTCCCCCCCCCTCAAAATCAATTTCTTTGGGGTTCTGGGGTAGAGATAGGTTCCCTGGTCTCTAAAAATCCCCAAATCACTATTTTTATTATTATCTTTTTTTTTTCAGTGTAGCTCCTCCTGGCTGTTTTTGGTGCTAAAAATTGCCACGATGGTCATCTTAGAATCCTTTGAAATCACAACACTGCTAGTGCTAGGGGTTTCTCTCCCCCCCCCCCCCCCCCCAAGAGAGCAGTTCCCCAGCAACAGTGCCATGAGCAGGTCGGGGTACTTTGTCAGATGAAGAATTTTTGTTTTTTATGGTAAATAATGGCCAAATGGCCCATTCAGCCTGCTCATCTACAGTAACCATTATCTCTTCCTCTCTCTAAGAGATCTCACATGCCTATTCCACGCTTCCTTAAATTCAGACAGTCTTTATATCCACCACCTCTTCTGGGAGACTGTTCCACCCATCTATCTCCCTTTCTGTAAAAAAGTATTTCCTTAGATTACTCCTGAGCCTATCACCTCTTAACTTCATCCTATGAATTGGACGATAATGATTCTATTTTAATGCTTTTTCTCTCCAAGTCAGGGTCCTTCATAGTAGGATATGGTGCTGAATCCTTGGGAGAGCAGGTTCCAGATTTTGGGGGAGGGCTCTGGATCCTGGCGAGGACTCAACTGTGCATAGGTTGTTTAAACCTTCTGCGCTTATGGGGTTGATCATTAATCCTCCAAGCTACAGGCTTCTCAGTCCTCTGCCACACAGTGCTGGTTATGAGCAGCACCAAGGCACAGACCTCTTGCTTTCCCTCGCATTAAGTCATTACAAAAATGCTTATGGATCATTGGAAGGTTCCAGAAGGGGCCCCTTCAGGTGACCAAAGCTACATCTAAGCTGTATTAGGTGGTGGAGAGGAAAATGATAATGGAATTTTTTAAAAAGATGGATCACATTAGAAAAATGAATGGCATTAATTGAAAAAAAGGGCCATTACTAGGCAGACTTGCATTTTCTGTTCCCCGTATATGGCAATTCATAGAATGGGCTGTAGAGAGCTTCAATGGAAACTCCATTAATTTAGAAGGTGGAGGTAGGTGCTGGGCAGACTTTTACAGTCTGTATCCCACAAATGATTTTATGGCTTGGATGATGATCAATTGGAGTGAGCTTTGATGGCAGCTCCAGTAGTAGGAACCCAAGGTATCAAGCTTTGATAGTAACTCCAATAGTTCTGGGTGGAATTCTAAGGTCTAACACTCAGTAATATCAAAGAAAAAAGATTAAGCATTAATTTTTATAATGAGTGTAACTGTTGGGCAGACTGGATGGACCAGTCAGGTTTTTAACTACCGTCATGTTACTACCCTCCTCCCTCCATATTTGCAGGGCTTAGGGTCAAAGCCAGCCCACGAATACCAAAAAATCATGAATAACTTTAGGGCCGACTCTGACGCAACCCCACCTCCTTCTCACCTCCTGGACCCCTCCACAACTTACATAGGGCTGACTGACCCACCTCTACCTCCCAGACCCCTCTACAGCTTACTTAGGGCCGACTCTGACCCACCCCTGCTACCTGGACCCCTCCACAACTGTTTAAAGCGTTGTGGTCTAGCGGTGAATCGGGACAGGAGCGATCTTCCTATGCTCCTGCCCCATGCAGAACCGCAAACATAAATGGCTGCTGTGAGTTCCCGCGAGGGAGGAAGGGTTCAATCAGAGATATATCTGAGATGGAGACAGAAAATGGAAGAAGACTGAATATGAAAGTCAGTGCCAAAGATGGATGTAGTGCAAAAGTGAAGGACAGGAAAGAAACAGCAAATGCATAAGGAGGCCTTGGAAACATAGTTAAGAGCACAAATAGAACCAGATGATCAGAAAAATAAAATTGCCAAATCACAAAGGTAGGGAAAATGTTTTTATTTTCAATTTAGTGACTGAAATATGTGAATTTTGAAAATTTACATATGTTTTTATATTTGGTCTGTTCAGGAAGATATGCATGTCTTTCTGTTTCTCTTGTGTACTGTGTGCAGTCTGACAAATTAGGGTTTCGTTTGTGTTCAATAGTACTTTTACTTTGTGGGTTTGTATTTGAAGAGAGTTTTTACTGTTTTCTGCATGTGTGGCTAAGGCCAAGTGTTCTGGTGGGGATAGAAGTCCAGAAACTGGTTTGTCAGCTCTCCTTCAGTATTTATGGACTTGAAACAGTCCTAGCTGAAAAATTAGTGATTATTAATGGCATGATCCCTGACATGACACTCAACCAAATTTCTAATCTCTGTTTTGGTTTATATTCGAGTCAACCTTTTTTCCTCCTATTTTGGGAGAAAAAGTTATCTCTGTTTATATTCTGATTGGTTTATATTCGAGTATATACAGTAACTTCTCTGAGTGAAAAAATATTCCCTCCTATTAGTTTTAAAAGTATCTTCCTTTAACTTGGAATGTCCCCTAAGCTTTGTAAATTTTGATGGAGTAAAAAATCAATCCACTTGTACCCGTTCTACACCACTCAGGTTTTTGTAGATTTCAGTCATATCTCCCTTCAGCCATCTCTTTTCTAAGCTATGGAATTTTTGAAAGTTGAGCTAGTAAAACTCACTATTGCTATTTCATTCAGTTTCCTTAGCTTTCCTGTGGTATGTTTTGAGATGACTAGGAATAATTCTGCACATAGTTATATTTTTTTGTTTGCTCAGTCCTTCTCGGTCCGCATGAAGAGCCTTTTGATATGGGCCTGCTGGCAGTAGATGCCTGCCTGGTTTTTGGCCCTTTCAATGGGTCTCCTATGTTTGTTCTTATGTGCAGGTGGGCTCTGGTGAAGTATAGCGGGATTGGTTGCAAGCTTGCTCCTTACCTCGCTGGACTTCAGGGGGGAAAGGAGGTGGTCTCTGATGGTTGTCTCTTTAAAAGGCAAAGCTGTTCTGGCCTCCAATGTCAGGTAGGCAGAGTTTGTTCCCATGTACAGGTAGACTCTAGTGAGGTAAGGAGGGACCAGGATGGAAATGCAAAATATGGTCATTGAAGTCTGGTGCTAGGTAAAAGTAGTGGGAACTAAAGCCAAAGTCAGACCGACTTCTATGGTCTGTGTCCCACAAATGAAAAAAAGACTGAAAGAAGACTTGCCAGATCCCGGATGGGGAGCTAAGTCTAACATGACAGACTTCTACGGTTTGTGTCCTGTAAATGGCAAGACTGATGAAAAAGATTTGACAAAACCTGCAAGGTGAAGCTCAGTTCGATGCTGGTCAAATTTCTATGGTCTGTGTCCTGCAAATGGCAAAACACAGGTGATATTCAGTAACTCCAGTGTTGTAGATCACTTTGTTGTCATGTGCTGTGAATGAGGGTCTTGTACAGTTGAATACTGACAGCAATACTTGGGGTCTTGGTTATAACCACATAGATCCCTATCATGTCTGTATGCCTATATACTTGGCAGGGTGGAGATTTGACAAACTGTTTAAGCATGGATGACTGGGGTCTGCACAGTGACAGGTGTGGCTCTGGCCACCTTGGTGGACAGACTAGATGGACTGTATAGGTCTTTATCTGCTGTCATTTACGGTGTATGCTAGACACCTCTAGGAGAGGGAAAGAGAGGCTGGACATCTCTGGCAGGAAGGGACAGAGGCTGAACACCAGAGGTGGGGGATAGGTAAGGTGAGATGTTGAACAATGAATGGGGTGAATGGATGATTAGTCACCTAGGATGGCATATATCCTAGGGTTGATCCTATGATGATGGCCATTGCTTTGGCCATATGATCTCATCCAGTGATTGGGGTGGGCATGTACTCTAGGAAGTGATGAAGTCACAGAAAGGCTTAAGGGGCCCCCTCCAGACCTTCAGCACCCCTTTACCTTTGCTGCCAGGGATGCTAAAGCCCTGCCAACCAAATACAGTGCACAAGAAGTCTCAGTGGCACCAGCTTGAAGGCATGCTGTTGACTTCTTCATTAAGGAAGCAGTGTGAGGAGCAGGGGAACTGCTCAAGCAAAAGTAGCATGTGCATCATGGAGGGGGAGGAGGAGAAGGAATGTTATGCCCCCTAAAATTGGAAGGCTGGTTACACCCCTGCGTAGGAGTTGCATAAGCCATGGGTACCAGACAGCAAAAGATATGATAAGAGAGGTAATCTACTAGTAGAGGAAGAGAAAGATGTAGACCCCCCCCAGTGGTGATGCGGTGTAATATACATTTAATTGTAATAATTGTAAAGATGTTAATATAATCACGATCAGATATTTCAATAAGTTTCCCCTTCAATTTACACCAACACAGAGATTAAACATTTCAATTTTTGTTTTTGTTTTTGTTACAATTTTTTTTAAAAACCCATGAATTGAAGGTTAAAAAACTAAATAAGGATGTCCAACAATTGTTGGGGCTGGACTGATACCGCTGCTGGACCCAGAGGGGAGCTAGAAGCTGGAAGGAAGGTAGAGAAATGCTGGACCTGTGAGGGTGGCTGGAGGGAAGGGGAGAGAGAGAGGGCGCCGGCCACATGGTGTGGGAGGGGTGAGGGTGGCACCGGTGACTATCTAGAGCTGGAGGGAAGGGAGAGAAGCACTGGACCCATGGGAAGGGCTGGAGCTAGAACTGGAGGGAAAGGAGATAGGCACTGGGCCCATAGAGGGGGGCTAAAGGGGAAGGGAGAGAGGGTGTTGGACTTGCAGGGAGGAGGAGAGAGAAGGGAAAGGGATACCAAACCAATGGGATGAAAGAAGGAGTGAAATATGGAACACAGTGGAGGGAGGAAAGTGAGGGAGAGACACTTTGGTGGGGAGGAAGAAAAGGGAGAAGCAGGATACAGGGAGGTATACAAAAACAGGGGAGATAGGGACAAGGATACAAAGGACAAAGGCTGCATGGGGGTGGTATGTGGACATAGAGAAGCAATCCCAGACATGGAAGGGATATATGGACACAGAAGATTCTAGACATGGGGGAGAATAGGAGCACAAGGGGAGATGCTAGACTTGGGGTCATAGGAACACAGGTGTAATGATGGGCATAGGTAGAGGATAAGGAGGGGCCACCGGGGCCCTGGCCTCCCCCAAAATTGCCCGTCCTGTAGGTCAGGGGGTATGCGGGCTGACCGCTGCTGCTTGCTGCTATAACTGCGGGAAGGGAAGGGCCAGGCGCATGCAGTGAATGCATGTCGCCAGCCCACAAGCCTCCCCCGATGTCAATTCCTGACATCGGAGAGAAGGTCCCTTTCTTGCCAATGTCAGAATTGAAGAGTGAAGGCTTCTTGGATTTGTTGCAGCAGTGGGCGGCAAGTGGCAGCGGACCGTGAGGGGAAGAAGAATCAGCGGCGGGTAGGCCAGGCTTCGGTGGGGAAGGGAGGCAAGTAGGCTGACTTTGGCGTGGCAGGGAAGAAGGCAGGCTGGCTTCGGGGGAGGGGGTGGGACAAAGGCTGGAAGACAGTGAGGGGGGACATAGGCAGGAAGGAGGGAGAGAGAGAGAGAGAGGCAGAGAAAGACTGGGGGGGTTGTAAGCGAGCGAGTTAACAGAAGACAAACAGAAACCAGAGCCATGGGACCAATATGACTTGAATAATAAAAAGACCAGACAACAAAAGGTAGAAAAAATATTTTTATTTTGTGATTATAATGTGGCAGATTTTTTTATTTTTTTTTTATTTATAACCTTTTAAATTTAATCAAGCATACATAACTTGAAAAAGATCGGAAACAATCAAGCAAGCAAACAAAAAGAAATCACCTAATTATACAATCAGATGTAATGGAAACATTAACTAATATTTAGTCCATAATTCCACAATTATAGGGATCAAGAAAGAATTTTCACAATTAGAAATATAACTCTTACTAAAGTAACGGCCTAGGTAACCCTAACTACAGCCGGATGGTAGGTCATTTATCATTGGACTAAGATTCCAACCTTTCTTTTGGTCCAATAAAATCTAAAAGCTGTTTGGGCTCAAAAAAAAGAAAATTCTTACTCTGATAGGTAATATAACATTTTGCTGGAAATTTAACCAAAAAAGTAGCCCTAAGAGCTAGGACTCTTGGCCTTAGGGCCAAGAATTCCTTCCTTCGCTTCTGGGTTTTCTGAGCCAAATCTGGAAAAATTCTCACATTAGAGCCCAAAAACTTATCATTAATATGTCGGAAATACAAACGAAGAATATATTCCCTATCACTTTCCAAAGCCAATGTCAGCAACAAAGTAGTTCTGTCGGTTACCACCTCAAGGGAACTTTCTAGAAATGAAGACAAATTCATGTCCAAATTTTCTTTCGGATCTTCAACAACTGTAGATTCCCCTTGAGGTTTCTTTAAGGTCAGATAATAAGCCCTCACAATTGGAGGTAAATTTTCCAATGGAATGGAAAGAACCTCTTGAAAATATTTTCTCGCCATCTCAACAGGTGAAATGATGGGACATTTAGGAAAATTCAAAAGTCTTAAATTGTTCTTCCTCAAAGAATTTTCAAAGTTCTCCAACTTACGGGAAATAAATGATCTTTCTTTAACCATTTCCATTTGTACAGTTTTAATTTCCTTTAAATTTTCTTCTTGTTTCTCCAATTTTTTAGTTAAGTCAGACAGATACACTCCTTGCTGTTCTACTTTGGAGTAAATAGTCCCATAATCAGATTTGATAACTGAAAGACTCAACTTAAGGTTGGCGTCCATGATAGATATGGCCTGCCAGAGCGCCTCCATATCTATTTTCTGCAGTCTTTTTAATTCCCCAAAACAGATGGCATTCTCTCTCGGAGCACCTCTCACCTCTCCTTCCATGGTGCTGGGAGATAGCTGACATATTCCACCTGCACCTTCCTCCTGAGTCTCCTGTGCTGGTGTCCCTCCTTCATTGGAGCACAGCCCTTCCTCTTCGGGCAGCTGAACTCCTGTGTCTCCCTGCATCTGAGTACTTCTGGGTTGGGGAGGGACCGACCTCTGCTCCGGGCTCAGTATCGCCCGTGCAGCTCCTGCGCCGAGTTCCCCCGATGAATCCGGGCTCACCCCCGAATGTGGCAGATTTTAACTGTGTATCTTACCAGAGCTGTTAGACAGACTGAGACCCACCCCAGGTCCAAAATTTTGAAGGAGGACTCCCAAGCCTGTTGCCTAGTTGCACTCCCCTAATACCGTCCCTGGCATGTGTGATCTTTATATTTTGCACAGTATAGGAGGAAATGTTTTTGTGGTGTTGTACAAAGCAAAACAATCTAATGTTGCTGATGTAGGCTTTTATTGGAACAAGAAGATAGTCCACAGTCTTAAAGCACAAATATCCACAACTTAATGAAGAGGACCCAACCCGGGTCCGTGTTTCAACCAAAGGTCTTCTTCAGGGGTCCCGTTTAGTTTCTTCAAAAGACTTAGTGAATAAAACAACCAACGTCCTGCGTAGGTCAGTGCAATCGTCAAGAGTGTTTGTCTTTGGTGTTGTACTACATGCAAGATGTGGTTTCTTGGTATTTTGGTTTAATTTATGTTTATCATTTTTGGGCAGTTATTATGAATTTGGCATTTGTATTCTCTGAGCATGACTGAGGTATTTTGTTAGCATAAATTTTCTATGTAGCATTCTGTAGTAATTTGGCTTGTCCAGTTCCTCCCCTACCCCCTGACAGTGGAGGGGAGATTTGCAAGTGGGGAGAGGAGACGGGTTTTTGTTGATCCTTGTTCTGTATTGCTTGTGATTTATAAAATGACAGTTGTACAGAAAATTATTTCTTTTTATACTTTAATGAAATGATTTGAATATAAAATCATAACTGTTTGAAGCTTGCAGGGATGGGGATAGAGTTTACGGGGACGGGACTTTGTCCCTGTGTCATTTTCTAGCCATTGATCTTGATCACTGTTTTAATGAGAGGGAAACCTTAGTGGTAATCCCAACCAATAGTAAGAAATCTGAGCACACTTTCTGGCTTCTCAACATGTCCCTTTTCCCTCTGTCCTTTACTTGTAAGTACATGTGCTATGAAACCAATACTTTTAACTACTGGATGGAAGATGATTTTCAGTGAAAATAAATTTACCCAAATTATTCCCCATTTGGTATTCTTTCAGAGTTTCAAAAGAGAAAAAACAATATCATTTAATGCCGCCATAATTCATTTGTAAAGCAGTGCTACACTTAAATCATTCTAGATTTATACTCTAGATGTACTTTTGAAAAATATCACTTTGGCAATGGCGTACCAAGGGGAACTTCTTCCCCACAGCAGCAGCCTTCACAACTCGCTGCTCTGCTGGCTTTGGGCTTTCCTCTCTGCCAAGTCCTGCTTTCGCAGAAGCAGGAAGTAGGCAGGACCAGCAGAGAGGAAGGCCCAACAACAGCAAGTACAGCAAGTTGTGAAGGCTGTGCTGTTGAAGGGGGGGGGGGGGGGGGACAACAAAGAGAGAGAGAGAAGTAGGTACCCATTAGGGGGAAGGGAGGAGGAAATGAATGCACCCAATTAGAGGGGACAGGGAGGTCAGGATAAGGAATACCAGGGAATTGAGAGAAGAAAGAGATGCCAAACCATGAGGGAGGGAAAGGAGATGCCAAGGCATGGTGGGGGGAGGAGGGAAGAAAAGGAGAAAGAAATGCCAGAGCATGGAGAGAGAGAGGAGCGGAGAGAGATGCCAGGACATGGGGGGGAGAAAGGAAAGGAGACAGAGATGCCAGACAGGAGTGGGAAGGAAGGAAGGAAAGGAGAAGAGAGAGATGCCAGAGCGTGGGGGAAGAGGTGGAGACAGAAAAATGGAGAGGAAGTGAAGCTTGAATCTATAAATGAGAGAAGGGGCGCAGGATAAACAGTTTATGGAAGGGACATATAAAGAGGGAAGATGCCATATGTCTCTTGCATGTTTGTTGTACAGTGCTAGGTGCGTCTAGTGCTTTATAAATAATAAAAATAATAATACAGTAATTTTATTCTTGTATACCGCCCACCCACAAAAGATCTGGGCGGCTCACAAAGAAGAAGAACTGGACAATCAGTGAAATATACATATTAAACATAGTAAAATTGAAGTTAAGAATAATTATGTAATAAATTTATCAAACAAATATGTTTTTAAAATCCTTCTAAAAGCAGTATACGAAAACATTTGAAAGATCAAAGGAGTCAACCAATAATTCAGATTTCCTAATTGAAAAGCAAATGTCTTATTTAAAAATCTCTTGAATCGACAGGACTTAATAGAAGGATATATAAACATAATATCATTATGGGTATTTTTTAATTATCTATAACAGGTAAATTGGGAGGCTAAGTAACCCGGAGACAAACCGAAAAGAGCTTTAAAACAGAGACAACTAAATTTAAAAAGAATACGTGCTTCAAAAGGCAACCAATGTAGCTGCTGATAAAAAGGACTGATATGATCATACTTCTTCAGACCAAAAATTAAATGCACTGCTGCATTTTGTATTAAATGAATACGTTTTAAATTTTTCTTGTAAGATGCCAAATGGATAATATTACAATAGTCAAAAATTGATAAAATTAAAGATTGTACTAAAAGTCTAAAAGTAGCAAAGTCAAAATAACTTTTAATAGTTCGTAATTTCCAAAGGGTCCGAAAACATTTCTTTATCATGAAGTCCGTATGCTCTTCAAATACTAATCAATGGTCTTTTCAGGGATAGGCAATTCCGGTCCTCGAGAGCAGGATATCCACAATGAATATGTATGAGATGGATTTGCATGCACTGCCTCCTTGAGATGCAAATCTATCTCATGCATATTTATTGTGGCTATCCTGAAAACCTCTCCTGGCTCAGGCTCTTGAGAACTGGAATTGCCTACCCCTGGTCTAGTATAACCCCCAAAATCCTAATAGAGAGGACAATATAAAAAATTTGGTTATTAATTAAAACTTGTTTGTCTGAAATAATGTCATTTAGACCAACAAGAAAAAACTTTGTTTTTTCAGCATTAAGTTTAAATCTACATATCCAACATTTTATCTCAGTCAAAATAGCTGTAATCTGAGCTTTTATGTCCACTGTAAACAATGTCATGGGTAACAATATGGTAATGTTGTCTGCATAAATAAAAAACCTAAGTAAAAAAACAACCTAAAAAATAGTAATGGTAGGGCAGAGAAAGACAGCAGATGCTGCATGGAAGGGCGAGGAGAGACACTGGATGGAAAGAAGAGAGTGAAAAGACGTAAAAGCAAAAACCAGAAATGACAAAAGAGAAAAAATGCTTTTTTTTGTTGTTGTTGCTTTAGAATAAAGTAGTATTGTGGCTGTATTGATAAAAGTTTATAAATAGAAAATGGAAATAAGGTCATCTTTTTATTGGACTAATTTTAATACTTTTTTTTTTTTTACTAACTTTCAGAGACCATAACCCCCTTCCTCATGTCATAACATAACAGCAATATACTGTACTGACCTGAAGAAGGAGATTTTGGCCTCTCTAAAAGCTAATTGAAAAATGTATTAGCCTAATAAAATGGTATTTTCTTATTTTCCATTTTTTTTTGTTTCTATTTGTTAATTTGTAAAGTGATTGTTATTTGCCAGGGTTTTTTTTTTTAATTTATCTGCTACCTTTATATTTTGCACAGTACGTATTAGAGGACATGTGTCACTGTTTCTGTTGTATTGAATTGTATACAGTCTGGCTTCTTGGCGGTTCAGTTTAAAAATAGAAATATGTAAACAAAAGTTAGTTTGATTACTTATTCCATACTGGGCGAGGGTGTATCTGTACTCTGTATGTATGAAAAGGACATGGTTTTCTATTAGCATTCACTGTGCAGGATCGATCTTTATTAATCTGGCTTGTTTAGTTTTACAATGGTTGTATTGATGTTCCAGTGCTCACTGCAGTGTTTAAGATGTTGCCTTTTCCTAGGAGCACCCTTGTGTGACTCGTGGACTATTACTAAAAATAAATTTGTTTTAATATAGAGGAGGGAGGTGTTAAAAATGATTGGCCCTGGCTGTCAAATATACTAGGTACCACTGCTCTTTGGCCTTCAAATTTCACTCCATAGGTGGTAACTCTCATTCTTTCAAATGGTTAATCCAGTGATGTAGCAAGGATAGGAGGCGCACACTCATGCCCTTTCTTCCCTCCTGTACCTCTTTAAATCTTCACCAGCGCAAGCAATTTCTTCGGCCTGCTGCTCACGCTGGCATTGGCTTTCCCTCTAAACTTACTTCCTGGCCCCGCAACCAGGAAGTGATTTCAGAGGGGAGCCAGGCCAGCGTGAACAGCAGACCGGGGAAGTTGCTCTTGTGCTGGCAAAGATTTAAAGAGATACGGAGGGAGTGGAGGGCACGAGTGTAATGTAGAGAGATGCTGGAGCCCCCATGACGGTGCCTAGGGCGGTCTTACCCCCCCCCCCCCCCCCCACTTACTATGTCACTGGGTTCATCCTTGGCATCCACAGATGGTTTTAGAAATGCTGGGCCCAGGGCAGAAATTAAGTAGGGGGGCCCCTTTTCTACCTACCCCTCTCCAAATGTCCCCACCCACCATTACTACCACATATATAACAACTTTACATGACTTATTCACACACAAAACACAGACTGACCTTCACCAAAAACTGAGCAATGGATCACAAATTAGAAATAGAAACATTTATTTAAAAAAATGTATATACCGCCTAAGTACCTAGGTGGTTCACAAGCAACAAAACAATGTGGAATCAATCCCTGGACTCCCAGAAGTTAAAACGATGATGTTTATTAATACAAAATTGTAATACAATACACAATGTAATAAAAACCAACAAATGGCTTCAAATAATAAAGTGCCTGAAGAAGGCAAATACTGCCGAAACACGGCCCATGTAGGGTCTGGAGATCTGTTTACAGCAAATGACTATTATTTGAAGCCATTTGTTGTTACATTGTGTATTGTATTCCAATTTTGTATTAATAAACATCATCATTTTAACTTCTGGGAGTCCAGGGATTGGTTCCACATTGTTTTGCTGGAAACATTTGTACTGTTATGGTACCAACGTCCATTGCTCTGAGAGTGTGGACTGTCCTTGTGGCGTCGACCACCTCACAGTGTTTGTTTCTAAGAAGGTTCACAAGCAATATTCATAATATAAGCATAATATAAAATATGAATACCAACACTGATCTGGAAAAACCAAAAAGTTAAACTCGGCAAGTACCTAATTTTATACTGAACACACTCGGTGGCATAACCATAAGAGGGGTCTGGTCCTCCCACTTTGCGCTTAGGCCCCCTCAAAATTCCCAGGCCTCACCAGCTGATGACCACCTTCTCCTCTTCCTCAGGTTAGGGTTGTCAGATTTTACAATTGTAAAATCTGGACAACCTAGACCTGCCCATCTCCAGCCCAGTCCCGCCCTAGCTCCACCCCCACTGCCTTCTTTGGTCACTGCTCAACGCGATTGAGAGGAGGCTTTTGAAAACGCGGACAAAGTGCTAGGTTTTAAAAAGACGTCCGGACTCCCGTTCATGTCCTCAAAAGTAGGATATGTCCAGGGAAATCCGGACGTCTGGTAACCCTACCTCAGGTGACGTTCCAAGTTCTGCAGTTGATAGTATTTCAGAGCTTCTACTGCTGCCTCCTCCCCACCCTCCACCAAACTTGGCTTTCATGCAGCTCAGGTGAAGAGAAAATTTGGTGTCCACCCACCAATTTTGGGCTCCCCTCAAATCAGCTGTGTGGCTATGCCACTGAATACAATACAAAAATATTTGTGATGCACATATCCCAAAGCTACCATATTCCAGTCAATAAATTCAAATTAAAACACTTTTTTCCAGTTTGTTGTCGACATGTTTTACCATCATCTTAGTCCTAGGTATTCTAGATAGATTGTGAGCCCACCGGGACAGACAGGGAAAAATGTTTGAGAACCTGAATAAACTCATGTAAATCATTCTGAGCTCTCCTGGGAGAACAGTATAGAAAATTGAACAAAATAATGTAAATAGTTTCTCTCTCTGCTTTTTGTCTATCTTCTAATTTCTATCTTCTCTTTCCAGTGTCTGTTCATTTTTTTTCCTCCTCTTGTTCCATTCCCTCACTTTGCCTGTCTCCAACATATTGATTTTTCCTTTCAGCTTTCCTCCCTTTTTACTTTTCTGCATTTGTCCACTCAAATGTTGCCCTCTTTCTCACCCTTCTTTTTAAAATTTCAGTTACCTACCAATTTTTCCTCTCCTCTCAGTCCCTAGCTCTCTCATTTCTCATATCACTCCTTTCCCAGCTTCATATTTCCTTCTATCTACTCCCCATTACCACATTTCTACCACTGTACTTACTGTTCTCTCACTCATCTTCTTGTCATTCCACTTTTGACCTCTTCCACATGGCTTACCACTTCCAGATCCCCCCCCCCCTTGTTAGGGTATATCTCCCTGTCCTTTTCTCTCCATTCCTTAGCATCTTCTTATCCTTCCTGCCCTCCCATGGGTCTATTTCTCCTCATCTCTTCCCATGGTCCAACATGTCTCCTCTTTTCTGTTTTTCTTCCCTCCCTCCTTGATGTTGAACAATGGGAAGGAGGGGAAAATTTGCATCTCTCTCTCTTCCTTCCATCTCCAAACCTAACATTTCTCTTTCTCTCCCTCCCAACCTTCCTTCCATCCCCAGATCCAACTTCCTTTCTCTTCACAACTGCCCTCCATTCATATATCTCCCCCCCAGGTTTACCATATCTCCCTTTCCAACCACCCTACCCTCCCATCCCATATCTCACTCTCCCTCTGCACCACTATGAGATCAACCATCTCCCTTTCTCTTCCCAACTGTCATCCCTTCAAGCATCTCTTTCCCCTTCCTCCACACTACCACATGTCCAACTTCTCTCCCTCCAGACCATTGCCCACTATCTCTCTCTCTCCCCACTCCCCTCTGTTTCCAACCCCATAAGTTCTTCCCTTTCACCTCCCCTCAGTCTGGCATTCTATTTGAAAAAACAAACAAACAGCTAGTCCAGGGGCTTCCTCAGCCCGGCATGTCCTCCACCTTCTATCCGCATTGATCTGATGTCACCCTTACCTTCAATCTTGCTGACAAATCAATTTTTTGTTGTAGGGGATTGCCGGCCGCTGCAGTGATTCTGAAGCGCTGTCTAGGGTCTCTCTCCATGCTTTCCTTCTGTCATGGCTCATCCCCAATGATACAACTTCCTGTTTCTACCTGGGTTGACCGCAGAAGTAGGAAAGCACAGAGAGGCCACAGACAGTGCTTCAGAATAGCTGCCATGGCCAGCAGTTCCCTGCAACAAAAATTGATTTGTCAGCAAGACCGAAGGTGAGAGCAATGTTGGACCAGTGCGGATAGAAAGGGGTTTACATGCCAGCCCATGCCCCCCTCCCCCCTCCAAGCCTTAAGGCCCTGGGCAGTTGCCCTGTTTGTCCCCTTCCCCATATAGGGGAAGGGAGAGTATGGTGCAGTGGTTAAAACTACAGCCTCAGCACCCTGAGGTTGTGGATTCAAACCCACGCTGCTCTTTGTAACTCTGCACAAGTCACATAATTCCCCCATTGCCCTAGGTACATTTGATGGATTGTGAGCCTGCTGGGACAGACAGGAAAAAATGCTTGAGTACCTGAATAAATTCATATAAACCGTTCTGAGCTTCCCTGGGATAAAGGTATAGAAAATTGAATAAATAAAATAATACATCGGCCCTGTTGGCATCTCTGCAGTCTGCATTAGTGCTGCTCGATTTCTGATTTGAAACGATTCAGTGATTCACTTCGGATGAATCAATTTAAAAACAAATCGGCCTCCAAGTTTGGTGACTGACCCTCCCCCCTTGCCCCCTAAAGCAGGAGTGGCAGCGCTTCCTCTTGCTGGCCAGCCACTGCCATTCCTGCTTTAGAGGGCAAGGGGGGAGGGTCAGTCAGGAAGTGCTGCAGTGTCCGGCTTCCCCCCTGGCATCCCGCTCTTCCATTTACCTAATTCCAGCAGCGGAGCAGCCTGCAGAGAGGATCACCGGTGCTTTAGCAATCCTTGAAGGCTGCCATCGGCCTATGGAGCTGTTGTTTCCTCTGCCGCGATCCTGCCTCTGATGTCAGAGGAGGGGTGGGACCGCGACAAAGGAAAGACAGCTGCAGAGGCCGATGGCAGCCTGCAAGGATCTCTAAAGCACCACCGATCCTCTCTGCAGGCTGCTCCACTGCTGGAATTAGGTAAATGGAAGAACAGGACACCAGGGGGGACACGCAGGCCTTTGGGGGGGGAACAAGCCTTTGGGGTGGTGCAGGCCTTCAGGAGAGGGGTAGGAGTACACAGAGGGAGGGAGGGAAGGGGGGGGTTCAAAGAGACGTGCATATGCCAGACTGGGGGAGGGAAGAAATAATGGGTCTAAAAACAGGAGAGAGATGGTGGACAATGGAATTTAGGGAGGGAAGGAACAGAAAGGGAGAGATGTTGGACACAAGGGATGGTGTGGAGGGGTGGATAGAGATACTAGATAGGAGCGTAGTTGGCAAGAGAAAGGGAAAACTCGACCCTGGGGTGGTGGGGAATGAGGGAGAAATGCTGGATGAAACGGTAGTTGAGAAAAGGAGGGATGATGGATCTGGGGATGGTGGGATCCATTGTTGCAGCTGCGGGGATGGAGATGAAAAAAAAAAGGAAAGATGCCAGACCCACGGGGGAGGGAAGGGAAACAGAAGGGGAGGACAGAGATGGATGGTTAGCACGGAGAAAGAAGAAAGAAAGAGACCCTGGCAAGCGAGTTATCAGAAGACAACCAGAGCCTGGGACCAACATGATTTGAATAATGACCAGACAACAAAAGGTAGAAAAAAATAATTTTATTTTCTGTTTTGTGATTACAATATGTCAGATTTGAAATGTGTATCCTGCCAGAGCTGGTGTTAGACCGCGAACGTGAGCTAGGATTTAACAGAGAGAGGAAGTCTTTTTTTTGTTTACACCACAGCGCCAGTGTGAGTAGGAGAGGGAAAAGGGGGTGAAGAGGCTATAAAATAAACCCACCAGGATGTTTGAAAAAAAACACCCAATTGGGCAGGAAAATCAAATAAAAAAAATTGATTCAATAGGTAGAATCTAATCAAAATTTTTTGACCTGAATTGGGCAGCACTAGCCTGCATACACTTTAGGGCCTGCTAATTTTTCCAAGTTTGGTCTTTATAAAATAACCATATACTAAAATAATGTTTCTACTGGAATTCAGGCCTGAGTCTCGGCATGCCTGTCTTACATTACTATCTGGATGTCTCACCCCATCTAAAATTAAACACAGCCAATACTGAACTCATCTTTTCTCCTAAACCCTCCTCCCTTCTCCTTTTTCTATTTTGGTGGATAATGCTCTCATCCTCCCTATCTGGTCAGCTCACAACCTTGGGGTCATCTTTGATTTCTCTTTCCTTCTCTCTACATATCCAACAAACAGACAAATCCTATTGTTTCTTCCTCTACAATGTCATCAAAATCTGACCTTTTCTCTCTGAGCACACTGCAAAGACTCTCATCTACACTTTTATCACCTTTCACTTAGGGTTCCTTTTACTAAGCCGTATGTGACTTTTCATCACGCGCTAACTAACCCCTGCGCTGGCCAAAAACTCAGGAGGCGGTAGCGACTAGCGCAGCTTAGTAAAAAGAGCCCCTAGACTACTGCAACTTGCCTCTCGCAGGTCTTCCGCTAAGTCTCCCCTTCAATCTGTGAAGAATTCTGCTGCACGAGATGTATTCTGCCAGGGTCATTATGCTCATGTTACCCCTCTCCTCAAATTGCTTCACTGGCTCTCCATCCATCTCTGCATACAGTTCAAACTCTTCTTATTAACTTACTGAAAAGCTGCAGAGTAAATACATTTGTATCTCTCCTTTCTTAACTCTCCTTACACTATGCTCCGAAAACTGTTTATCAGGCAAATCTTTCTTGGCAGTGCCCTTCTCTTCTACGGCTAACACCTGACTCCTTTCTACTTTGCTCCGCCATATTCCTGGAACCTGTCTGACTTGGTCCATCAGACTCCATCTCTGGTGGTATTCAAATCCAGGCTGAAAGCCCTTTTTTTTTTTTTTTTTTTGAAGCTACATTTAGGTCCTAACCCTCTCAACTTGTAAAGCATCCATATCTGCTGGTCATTTCCTCCATAGTCTGCCTCATCATTCCACTTCTAATTCCCTACCTGAGCATTGTATATAGATTCACCCTTATGTAGGGTTACCAGATGTTTGGGGGAAACCTGGACATGTCCTAGTTGTAGAGGACTGTCTGGGCTCCCACCTGGACTTTCCAAAACCCAGTAGTTTGTCCAGGTTTTGTAAAGCCCCAAACTCCACCCACGTCGGGAGCACCTTCAGCAAGCATGTGTGGATGACATCACATGCATCTGTACATACTGGAGGCCCCCCTGATGCAGCCTGAAGGACAGGGGAAAAAAAGATGAGATTGGAACAGCATGGGGCCATGCATCTGGATTTGTCTGAGGTTAAATAAGGTAACCCTACCCTTTTGTCCTGTGTGTCTGTCATAATTAGATTGTAAGCTCTCACGGACAGGGACCCTCTCTTGTGTCTATGTACAGCGCTGTCTGTGTCTGGTAGTGCTATAGATGACATAAATCGTTGTTTCCTTTAAATAAGACGAAAGGTGGGGACAATTAAGAGGAAGCGCAAGGATATAGGCAGTGTGACATTTTATTATGCACATGCCCTAGAACTACAGGAAGTTATAGCGTCAGAGGGACAAAAGTAACATTTACTGATGATTAAAAACTGTAAATCTGGAGCAAGCTCAACCTCCTTATTTTTACGGTACATTTACCAGTCAGCATTTTGCTTACTATTGTAATAAGCAGCAACCGCCACAAGTCTTTCACGAGAAGCACGCATGCCATGTCTGGCTCGGTGGGGAATGAGTACAGTACGGTCAGGCTCGTGGCACGTGACTGAAACGTTCCGCCCCCTGCGCCCCCCCCCCCCTTTATTATACACTTGTCGCCGGAGCTTATGTCATCAATGGGCGCTGGTGGCACTGGAGAAGGAAAATGGAGGGGAGGGAAACCTTTCTAAGAGAGCTGGAAACGGTGGATGGGTCCCTGCTCAGAATAGCGCAGCTAAGCGCGGGGAACGTGGGTTGTGTGGTGTGGGACGCTGCCCTTGTTCTCGCCAAGTATCTGGAGGCTGGGCCGGCGTTGCGGCGTCGCTCGGTGCTGGAACTGGGGGCCGGTACCGGTCTGGTGGGACTCATGGCAGCAGTTCACGGGTACGCAGGTGTGGTATTTACGTCGGGAGCAGCTGCTAGAGCATTCAGTGCGTCAGCCGGCGCTAAAGACAGCTTCGCCTGGAGTTAATTCGCATGTTGAGGGGTCACTTAATATGATAGTGATGCAACAAGCGCTGCCTCACTCTTCCTGCTCTTGTGTTAGATATTTAAGGTTTCTTGCATTTTTAGTTATTAGTTTTATAGCATTGCCCACAATAAATTGATTGGAGAGTGATAAACGAAAATATGCAGAATTCCATGTAAAAGTACCGAGATTCACAGAAGGCAGTGTACAGCAGGTACAACATAATTCAACATAAAACTTACAATTTTGTTAACAGCATAACAGTAGTAAAAAGACCAAAACATAAAAACAATGTTAACCCTTTAACTGGCAGATGGAGAAACGGCTGCTTTGTAATGTAATGTTGAACAAGAGCAACAGTGCCAAGTAACAGTCATTGTACTAAATTGGCTAGCGCACCTTAAAAAAGGACCCCAAAGGGTTAAAATCAGTAGATTGAAACATAATAGGACTACTGTTTCAAAAATATACTTAACAGCACTGAAATTGGCTTGTGCTTGAGTCCTAGTGATTTGATGAATTGCGGATCTAAAAATAAATAAATTAAAACTATCCTTCCCCTTGCTAAAAGGCATTTCCCACACAGGAAAGCTAGGGACCTCCCTCCACTTCAAAATCACTGAGCTCTGGAACAACCTTACCTCCCCTCTTCAGAACTTGAGCTCTCTCCAAGTTTTCTGCAAACATCTGAAAACCTGGCTTTTCTCAAATATGTAAGTCTCCCTCCAACTTAGGAATCAAGGAAACTCTTATATCTTGGCATCCCAAGTCCTCTAAATTTTCTTCACACTTCTATCTCTAACCCTCTGTTGTAGTTCCTATTTCTTCTACTGTAAACCGCGCCGAGCTCTACGAACATGGAGATGATGCGGTATACAAACCTAAGGATTAGATTAGATTAAATTGGGTTTGTGCTAGTCCGGAAAGATCCTCCAGCGTCATACCCATGGTTGTTTTCAATGTGTTTAGCCATCTGGTTGTAAGTCACTCTCTTCGCCTGGTTCCTTCGATCTTCCCAAACATGATATCCTCCTTCGGTATCTCTCACTTCTGATGGTGTGACCAAAATAAGACAGTTGTAACTGCATCATTACATTACATTAGAGATTTCTATTCTGCCATTACCTTCTTGCTTCTGATGGTGTAACTTCATCATTTGGGCTTCAAGTGCATAGTCGGTTTGATCTTTTCCAGAATCAATTTGTTAGTTTTTCTGGTGTTTAATTTTAAAAGGGAGACAATACTTTTGCAACATCTAATGAGCACAAATCAAAACATTCAGATAACACAGGTATGATACTAATGCTTTTAAATAATACAACTTATCCTATAGACAGCAGCACTGTTTATTTCTGTTATGTGTTTATACTTAGGTGAAATTTTGTTTTCTTTTAGTTTAGAATTCACTGTTTAGTCATTATGAAACGCTATCTTTTTGATAGTGCAACCAAATTCCCTTTACCAGTCTGACCTCATGTGCAGTTTCCCTAAACTAGTCCCCTTACTTTCTTACTCCTATTACTCTGTCTTACCTATCTATGAGCCCCTTTTACTAAGCTGCACAGCTGAGTGCCGTGCAGCAAATTTCTCTGATATCCATTTGATTCTTATAGGCATTGGAGCATTTACTGCATTGGCCCATGTTGACATTATAATGTAGTATATTGCTTCAACAGGCGATAGAATAACAATGTTATGATGTATAACGCTATACACACATCAATGCTCAGGGATTTTCAGACAGCCACTCGAGTAGCATAACTCATGGTGGTAAGATCCTCATTACTCCCAGCCTAGCATTTGAGATGTTTTAACTGCTTTTTTTTCTTTCTTTTTTTTACTCATTTTATACCTGTCGATCTTTACTCAATAAATAAATAATTTATAATAAATACTCTTTCAAAAGAGGCTTTCATCAATAAATAAATAATTTATAATAAATACGCTTTCAAAAGAGGCTTTCATTTATATAAAGCTGAACTTAGCTTTGTGTGTGTAATTTCTATCCCCTTGCCGACGTGTTTCGCTATCACTTCATCAGAACGGGGAAATCTTAATTTGTAAAACTTGCTAGCAGCGACTATGTGTACTAAGCAAGTTTTACAAATTAAGATTTCCCCGTCCTGATGAAGTGATATCCTGATGAAGTGATATCCTAATGAAGTGATAGCGAAATGCATCGGCAAGGGGATAGAAATTACACATACAAAGCTAAGTTCAGCTTTATGTAAATGAAAGCCTCTTTTGAAAGCGTATTTATTATAAATTATTTATTTATTGAGTAAAGATCGACTGGTATAAAATAAGTAAAAAAAGAAAGAAAAAAAGCAAGAAAAAAAGCCATTAAAAAGTCTCAAATGCTAGGCTGGGAGTAATGAGGATCTTACCACCATGAGTTATGTTACTCGGGTGGCTGTCTGAAAATCCCTGGATGCCTGAGCATTGATCTGTGTATAGCATTATACATCATAGCATTGTTATTCTGTCATCTGTTGAAGCAATATACTAGACTATTTGGTGAAGTGAAAAAGAGTAAAATTGAATTGTGAAATGACATTATAATGTAGCATACTTTGCCATAATATATATTATTTGAATATTTTACTGCTGTAATTATGTTTGACTTATTCTTGCTGTACACCACCTTGAGTGAATTCTTTCAAAAAGGCGATAGATAAATAAGGCCAATAAATACATGATTTTTGAAACAGGGCTCCAAAAAGTCATGTTGAAAAAGTAAGAGAGGTAGCCCATTGGCTGACAGCTATCATATGGTGATAGTTATAACAATTTAACATGACATAATGATTAATATTTATCTGTTGCTTCTACCAGTAGCTCTGGGCAGTCTACAAAAAAAGAAATTATTAGTATTGAATAAAAAATAAAATGACAAAATACAAGAAATTCAGTTACAGTGTAAAAGGTAAATAAACGCATAATTAAGATGACCTACCTATATTTTTAGCAAATAACCACATTGTCAAAAGTTTTTACAAAAAGTCAGGTAATCTTGTTCTTGTCTAAGAGCTAATGGTAAAGAATTGCAAAGTAATGGCGCAGCTCCTTGCAACATCCTCTCATGCACGTTCTACTTACAAAAAAATGTTGTTCAAATGATCTCAAGGTGTTTGAGAACTAGATTTTAATTGAGAAATTATATAACTCTGAGCAAGACCATTCAAAATGTGACATGCAAAGTACTTTAAATTTGATTCTGGCTGCTACTGGGAGCCAGCAGAATTGTTTCAATAAAGGGGTAATTCTGATTCAAATAATTGTTCCAAGACTGTATGCATTGATGTAGTCAAAGGAATAGTTAGCCCATTAAAAACTGGCCTTTTCTCTGGAACTGGTGTTTTGTTTTGTTTGCTTTATCACCAACTCATAACAATTTCAGCACTGATACTTACTGCTAGCCTTAGTTAGCAACTATTAAGTATATGCTTAAGGAGGAGTCCTTTGGTTTTGTCTAAAATTTCATCTTTTCCAAATTAGAGTTTAAGGATAGGCAAGCTTGAAACTAAAACATTTGTTATTTAATGCAGATCAGTGATAATGAATACACCTTTTTAAATTAGGTACTACTTTTTTTTTACATTTAATATTGTTTCTGATGAAGAATATAGAACATTATAGAACTTGTCAACAAAAGCTTAGATAGTTTCATTATGTAATTATAACGAATCGGTATGCCTTGCTATTGTCATCTGTTGCATCTGTTCCGATATTAGCAGTGTATTTCAACATGAGTTTTCATGTTTCCTTGGGGTGGGGATATTGTAGAGCAGATGTCACAATCACAGATCTTGAAGACCTGCAAGACTTGATGAAGATTAACATTGAAAATAACAAGCAACTTATTACTGGTTCAATCCAAGCCAAGGTACTAAAATGGTTTGTATTTCCTTTATCTTGTTTATTTACAAATGTTTATAGCCCGCTCATCCAAAGTCCCCAGCTGGCTCCAATGAAGTGTACATAATAGATACATTAACACAAATTATATACAACAAACATTAAGAGATTTTAATTAAAATCAAACCTATTCTTAACTTGTAAGCTTTCTTAAAAAATAAATATTTTTTAAATTGCACTTTTGATGAATACTTAATATTTCTAATTCGTTATGCATTATTTCATTGAAACACTGCCTGATGGGCACTGTTCTTGCAAGGTGCATTTAAGACTGCTGACACTTATACCAGGGGCATGTCAGCTGACCATGGTTTAAACCATGCAAAGCTGTCTAATCTATGCGAGCTCTGCTATCCTGTAAAGTTTAAATTGTGGATTGATGGGAGCATGCCTGGTAGAGAGTGGTATCCCTAGTCTCCTGCACCCTTAAGAGGGAACTTAATGTTTGGTTCAAGTGGCTTGATTTCTGGCCTTGCTTGAATGCTCTCTGGGTCTCAGCTGGAGGTGCTTTGTAGGCAATTATCCACTGATCTTGGGAAGGAGAAGTCATGATCAGCTCCCTATAGTGACACCTAGAAGATGGATTTAGAACCTGAAGGGTTTCAGAAGGAGCCCTAGGACTTGGTCCTTTGAGGACGATCACTGACAAGTGAGCTGGGGGAGGTAGAAGAGGGCATAAAATAGGGGCTAACCTCTGAATAAGAACATGGTCCTACTGCCCAACCCTGGTTCCAGCACTTGGTCCTTTGAGGATTATTACTATAACTGAGCTGGGAGGAGGTAATCCCTGGATAGTTCTAAAATAAGGATCATGGCCTCAGTGTCCAGACCTGATTCCACTTGAACTGGAAGCATAAAGAAGCAGGTAGAAACTGCTGGGTCAAAAATAAACTGGACAATATATTTGTTTTTCCTAGGGGAGAGAGCATAATGGAATTTTTGCCTCCACCAGATTATATACTGATGGCAGACTGCATTTACTATGAACAGGTGAGTGGTTGATTACAGAGAGGGAAAAAAGACCCACACATTGGGGACAGATAAAGATTCTTATACATAGGTCCAGATGACAGCAAACTACCTATTGACAATATTATCCCAGGACAAGCAGGCAGCATATTCTTGACTGATGGGGTGACGGCACCGACGGAGCCCCGGTACGGACAATTTTAGAGTGATTGCACTCTAAGAACTTTGAAAGTTCTAGTAGGCCGCACCGCGCACGCGCGAGTGCCTTCCCGCCCGACAGAGGCGCGCGGTCCCCAGTTTCTTAGTTTCCGCAGAGTTAAGAAGACGCGTGTTCCAACTGCTGTTGGAAAATTTTTTCAAATTTTTCTCGCCTCCCCGCTCGCGCGTTATTTTCTTGTCGTGATTTATTCACCTTATCGTTTCTTTCTTTTATTTAAAAAAAACAAAAAGTCCCAATTTTTTCGACTTTTTTCCGGTCAGCCCCGGCGGGGCCTGTTGGCACCATCGAAGCCTCGGACTTCGATTTTGCTACAGCCATTTTTCCCTTCATGCCCCCTTCACCGGGTTTTAAGAAGTGTCAGCGGTGTGCACGTCCTATTTCCCTTGCCGACCCACACAAGTGGTGCCTTCAGTGTCTGGGTCCGGACCATAGGGCAGAAACGTGCACCCGCTGCAGTTCTCTCCAAAAGAGAACTCTAAAGAATCGCCAAATTCAACAGCGAATTCTTTTCAGTGCGCCATGGAAGTTCCCCCCGGCATCGACACCGTCATCTTCCTCCAAATCGGCACCGGTGACTTCGACACCGCAAGATCCATCCTCGGTGTCGCACCCTGTAGGTAAGCCGGCTAAGAAGCCATCCCCTACTGTCCTTAGCCCCGCCAGTCGAAACAAGCAGTGAGCCAAGTCCTGCAGACTGCGCGCCGGCCTCGGAAACGCTCCGCTCCTATTGAAGTCACTGCCTCTTCATCGGCATCGACTTCGCCTGAGCGTCGAGCTGCACCGCAGGTACCGAGCAAGAAAAAAGCGGTACCGGTGCCATCGGGACCGTCTCTGGATGAGAGAATAGCATCCATCCTTCAGGTCCAGCTTAAGGAGCAGTTACAACACTTGCTCCCGGCTCTACTGACTCCGAGCCTTCCAGTGTCGGTACCTACTGAGCATTCGGTGCCGATCGTCGAACAGCCTGTTTTGTCGGCATCGACGTTGTCGGCACCGCAAAAATCTGTTTCTATGCCTGTTCTCTCGGCGGAACCGAAGTCTCTTCGACGCACTGCTTACTCGACTTTGGAGCCAGTGCCGTTCTCTGACACCCGTACTGCTGTACAGTCACCCGGTACGGTGTCCATGAGGTCTGGTAAATCGGTACGCAAAACCAAGCATACCGAACCTTCTACCCCACTTTCTCAGGGCCGTCTGTCATCGGTACGGGACCCTGATTTGTGGGATGATTCTGATGACCCCCTCGGTACCGAGGCAGATTATTCCTCGGAGGAGGATGTTACATCGGTGCAGGATCCTGCTGGTAAGCCAGAGCACTCGTCCTTCACCAAGTTTCTTAAGGAGATGTCGGACACCCTTTCCATCCCTCTAGAGTCTGACTCTAAAAAATCCAAAGCATTTCTTGATGCTTTGGATTTTGACCAGCCTCCGAAAGAATTTTTAAAGTTACCCCTCCATGACATCTTGAGGGAAACTTTTTACAAAAATTTAGAAACTCCTCTCACCGTTCCAGGAGCCCCTAGGAAGCTGGAATCGCTTTACAAGGTGATTCCTATTCCAGGGTTTGACAAACCCCAGCTGCCCCACGAATCTCTGCTGGTGTAGTCCACCCTCAAAAAATCGGCAGGCTCTAGTGTATATGCCTCTGTCCCTCCTGGCAGAGAGGGCAAGGCCATGGATAAATTTGGTAAAAGACTTTACCAAAATGCAATGCTGGCCAACCGTTCAGGTAATTATGCGTTTTACTTCTCTTTTTACCTGAAACATTTGATTCAGCAAGTCTCTTCTTTTCAAAAGTATCTTCCTGACCGTAAGCTTCCTGCATTCCAACAATGCACTTCCAGTCTCCTACAACTCAGGAAGTTCATGGTCCGGTCCATCTATGATACTTTTGAACTCACATCCCGAGCCAAGGCTATGTCTGTAGCGATGAGACGATTGGCATGGCTCCGAGTCTCCAACCTTGATGTGAACCACCAGGACCACCTTGCCAATGCTCCCTGCCTGGGTGATGAGCTCTTTGGAGAATCTATGGATACCACCACTCAAAAGCTCTCTGCCCATTAGACGAGGTGGGATACTTTGCTGAAAAATAAAAAGAAGCCTCCTCCTCCTCGTCCATTTAGACAGCAGCCATCATATCAGAGGCGGTTTTCTGCTCGGCCAGTTCAGCCTCAACCTTCACAACCTCGGAGGCAGCGGCAACAGCACCAACAAGCACGTCAGCAACAGCCGCCTACCATAAAGCCTGTCACTCAGACTAAGCCGACTCAGCCCTTTTGACTCCCTTCTCCTGGGCATTGCCAGTCTCCCTCCCTCCTGTCCTCTTCCACAGCCCATAGGAGGTCGATTAACCATTTTTCACTCTCGATGGGAGGTAATCACCACCGACCAGTGGGTGCTCTCGATCATAGCCCATGGCTACTCCCTCAATTTTCAGACTCCCCCGCCGTTAGGCCATGCCAAAAGAATCTGCTTCCAACAAGTCTCAGTCCCTCCTTCTCGCTCAAGAGGTTCAATCCCTCCTTTCTTCTCAATGCCATCGAAGAAGTTCCTCAAGAGCAGCGAGGTCAGGGTTTTACTCCCGGTACTTTCTAGTTCCCAAAAAGACCGGAGACCTCAGACCCATCTTAGATCTCGAGAGATCTCAACAAATGTTTGGTCAAGGAGAAGTTCAAATGCTCTCTCTTGCCACCCTCATACCCTCTTCACTCGCTCAGGGCGACTGGCTATGCTCCCTCGATCTCAAAGAGGCTTACACACATATTCCTATCCATCTGACGTCCAGGCAATATCTGCGCTTTCTCATCAATCAACATCATTATCAATACAAAGTGCTAACCATTCGGCCTGGCCTCCTCTCCCAGGGTATTCACCAAATGTCTGATTGTGGTAGCGGCCTATCTCCGCTCTCACAACTTTCAAGTCTTCCCATTATCTGGACGACTGGTTGATTCAATAGCTCATTCCCCTCAGGCGGTGTCTGCTTGCCACCAATCAGACCATTCACTTCCTTCAACTATTAGGGTTCGAAATCAATCTACCAAGTCTCACCTCATTCCGACCCAGCGACTTCAATTTATTGGAGCCGTTCTGGACACTGTTCTGATGAGGGCGTTTCTTCCATCCAACCGCCTTCACGCCATCCTCCATCTCTGTCAGCAGATGTTTCAACAGATTACCATTTCTGCGAATCACATGATGGTGCTATTGGGGCACATGGCTTCGACAGTACATGTCCACACCCGTTCGCAACGTCTCCACCTGCGTACTCCTCAATGAGACCTTAGCGAACCAATGGTCCCAAGCGACGGATCCTTGTTCACAACACATATCTGTGACCTCGTCTCTTCGACAGTCCGCTTCTTTGGTGGTTGACATCTTCAAATCTATCCAGAGGTCTGCTGTGTCCATCTACCTCCTCATCAACTAGTCATCACCACAGATTCCTCCCCCTACGCCTGGGGAGCTCACTTGAACGAATTTCCAAACTCAGGGATTTTGGACTGCCCAAGGAAAAGAAACACCACATTAATTTCCTGGAACTCCGAGCGATGTTCTAAGCCCTCAAGGCGTTTCAATATCTTCTCTTTCCTCAAGTACTACTCATTTGCACAGACAATCAAGTTGCAATGTACTACATCAACAAACAGGGAGGAACGGGCTCTCGCCTGTTGTGTCAGGAAGCTCAACGGATTTGGTCTTGGGCGACAGCTCGTCACTTATTCCTGAAGGCTGTCTACATTCAAGGGGAACAGAATTCCTTAGCGGACAATCTCAGCAGAATTCTCCAACCTCACGAATGGACTCTCGATCCCTCGACTCTTCAGTCCATTTTCGCTCAATGGGGCACTCCTCAAGTGGACCTTTTTGCAGCTCCCCACAACCATCAGCTGCCCCTGTTTTGCTCCAGACTCTACTCTCCTCACCGTCTGGCGCCCGATGCATTTCTCCTGGATTGGACCAGTCTCTTCCTATATGCTTTTCCCCCTCTACCGCTCATGCTGCGAACACTGTTCAAGCTCAAGAGGGAACAAGCCACCATGATTCTCATCGCTCCACGGTGGCCCAGGCAACATTGGTTCTCCCTTCTACTTCAACTCAGTTCCAGGGAACCCATACCTCTTCCACTGTTTCCTTCTCTGCTTTCTCAGCATCAGCAGACCCTACTGCATCCCAACCTAGAGTCTCTGCACCTGACAGCTTGGTATCTCTCGGGCTGACTTCGGCTCACTCACTTCTTTCTCAGCCTGTCCGCTCTATCATTGATGCTTCCAGGAAACCGGCCACGCTCCAATGTTATCAACAGAAGTGGTCTCGGTTTTCTTCCTGGTGCCTCTTACATCACCATGATCCCATTACTCTAGCAGTGGGACTGGTGTTGGATTATCTTCTTTCCTTGTCTGACTCTGGTCTTAAATCTACTTCTATCAGAGTTCACCTTAGTGCCATTGCTGCCTTTCATGAGCCAATTTATGGAAAACCCCTCTCGGCTCATCCTTTGGTTTCTCGGTTCATGAGGGGCCTTTTCAATGTGAAACCACCTCTCAAGCCTCCTCCTGTGGTCTGGGATCTCAATGTGGTTCTTTCCACTTTAATGAAGCCTCCTTTTGAACCTTTGGCCACAGCGCATTTCAAATTTCTTACCTGGAAAGTGGTCTTCCTTATAGCTCTCACTTCTGCCAGGAGGGTCAGTGAACTCCATGCACTAGTGGCCGATCCACCTTTCACTGTTTTTCACCATGATAAGGTGGTTCTCCGTACACACCCCAAATTTCTTCCTAAGGTTGTGTCTGACTTTCATCTTAACCAGTCCATAGTCCTGCCTGTATTTTTTCCAAAGCCTCATTCTCATCCAGGTGAACAGGCTTTGCATACCTTGGACTGTAAACGTGCTCTGGCTTACTATCTTGAACGTACTAAGCCCCACAGATCATCTCCTCAACTATTTTTGTCCTTTGATCCTAACAAGTTGGGTCATCCTGTATCTAAACGCACTCTCTCCAATTGGCTTGCTGCTTGCGTTTCTTTCTGTTATGCTCAGTCGGGCCTGACACTGGAAGGTTCTGTCACGGGCCACAAAGTTAGAGCTATGGCAGCGTCTGTAGCTTTCCTCCGATCTACTTCCATTGAGGAAATCTGCAAGGCTGCTACTTGGTCCTCAGTTCACACTTTTACATCACATTATTGTCTGGATGCATTCTCCAGATGGGATGGACACTTCGGCCAATCTGTTTTACAAAATTTATTTTCCTAATGGCCAACCTTCCCTCCATCCCTCTTTTTGTTAGCTTGGAGGTCACCCATCAGTCAAGAATATGCTGCCTGCTTGTCCTGGGATAAAGCACAGTTACTTAACGTAACAGGTGTTATCCAGGGACAGCAGGCAGATATTCTTGCGTCCCTCCCACCTCCCCGGGTTGGCTTCTTAGCTGGCTTATCCTAACTGGGGACCGCGCGCCTCTGTCGGGCGGGAAGGCACTCGCGCGTGCGCGGTGCGGCCTACTAGAACTTTCAAAGTTCTTAGAGTGCAATCACTCTAAAATTGTCCGTACCGGGGCTCCGTCGGTGCCGTCACCCCATCAGTCAAGAATATCTGCCTGCTGTCCCTGGATAACACCTGTTACGGTAAGTAACTGTGCTTTTTGGAGGGACAATCAGGATGTGTATTGCTGGCTCTCACAAAACTAGATTGCAAGTTTTTGTTATCTTCAAGCTCCTACCTACCACCCAAGTGATATAACAACATGCAAAACATAAGAGACTTGCTGTAAAACCCCCGTATCTTCAAAAAATATGAATATAATGTGGGAAATGGCTGATTAAGGTGCTGTCTGAGAGCTCCCCCTTTACAAATTAAGGAGTTAAAACAATATGGTGGTAAATGATTGATGCAGATATCAGGCAGTGCAGCTGAATGAATATTGTAAACTAGTCTTTAAGCCCGTTACATTAACGGGTGCTAGAATAGATGTGTCTGTCTGTCTGTGTTTCTTTATTCTCCTTGGCCGCTGTCTGTATCCTTCTGTCTCCCCCTCCCCCCCGAGCAAAGCTGTGTGCCCCCAGCACCCACCTCCCCCCCAAATGTCTCTCCATGGCCCTCTTCTGTCTTCCCCCCCAGAGCAAAGCTGTCTGTCCCCTTTCTCTATCTCTCCATGGCCCCTTCTCCAGCACACCCCTCCCCCCAAAGCAGCCCCCTATCCCTCTCCCTGTCTCTCCATGGCCCCTTCTTTCTTCCCCCCCAGAGCAAAGCTGTTTGCCCCAAGCACACCCCCTCCCCCCAAAGCAGCTCCCTTTCCCTCTCCCGCTGACTCTCTGGCCCCCTTTCTCTGTCTGTCTTTCTGTCCCTCTCCCTGCCCCTGTGTCTTTCTTTCTTTCTGTCTCCCTCCCTCCCGCTGTCTGTCTGTCATTTTTCCCCATTTCCCTATGCAGCAGCAATAGCATTTCCCTCCTATCTCCCCCCCTTTCCTGTGTAGAAGCAGTAGCAGCATTTTCCCCCACTCCCCCTTTCCCTTTTCTTACCTTATGTTCCCTGCTCCGTTCGGCCCCTCCCCCTTCTTTTATTGCCGTTGTCGATCCGGCCTGCTCCTGACCCTCCCACCGCCGACAAACCTTGGGACTCTAGCCGGGTAGGCAGCACTTTAAACACGCTGCTTCGCGGCCTTCTACTGGCGATTTCCTCTGCCGCGTCTTTGATGACATCATCGGAGACAGACGCGGCAGAGGAAATCGGCAGAGAAGGGCGCGAAGCAGCGTGTTTATAGTGTTGCCTACGCCGCTGGAGCCGGGAGGCGACGGAGAGGGCAGGGGGTGCTAGCAGCCGGCAGCGGTGGAGAGCAGGGAAGGGCGCGCATGGCACTTGTCTTGCCTCGCGTGAGGCCAGACTGTATACCGCGCATGCGCACTTCCTATGTGTGCCTACAGCTCACGGAAAACGGACGCACGCTTAGGAAGTGAGCATGCGCGGCTTACTGTTTTATTATATTAGATGTAAATTGTATGCATGAAACCTTGATAATCAGTTCTTGGGCTTTTCTTCCAGTCTCTAGAACCCTTGGTGAAGACATTAGAAGAGCTGGCAGACCCAGAAACATGCATCTTGTGCCTGCCTATGAGGAAAGGACTATGGTAAAAATCCGGAAATAGAAAAGAGATTTTTAAGGGACTTTCCATTGTAGCATGTGATAACAAGTAGTAAAATATCTTGAATATTGATGTGGACCATGTACCAGTAGGCTCATTATGAAATCATGTCAAGCCATAACACTCTGTCTTTAATGACGGTCCCGGATTTCTGCTGTTAGGGGTGTTTTTTTGGGGGGTGTTACTTATATTGATCGTGGTCTTTGGGAAAAATCCTGAAGGAACCTATAGTTACTAGTAAGCTGTATATACTGAACATTGTGAATTTCTAGTGTTGGAAAGCCACAATTCCCATGAGTGTCCATGGAACAGTAGACCAATCAAACATTTCCTGAGAAAAGTATTTGTTGCATGCTGGTGGTGGTGATAGGCAACAACAGTCAATTGGATCTTTTAGTCCTACCTTAAAACACTAGCAGATTGAAGTTAATTTCATGTTCAGCCTAGAGGACAGCACTCCCCCCCCCCCCCCCCCCCCCCCACACACACACACACTTGGCTATTTATTTCATTGGATAAGCAGGATAAATACTAGATAAAGCACTGAAATTATGCAATGCCTTGAGCTTTAGAAAATGGAATTCCTCTGACTGACACCAGAGATATTTTGGAGCACTATCTGAAGAAGCTCATACCCCTTTGAGCCCCCAGATGGATGCTGGTGCTCAGCAGCAAGCAATGGTTATAGAAACAGATAAAAAGACCATACATCTCCTTCACCGCCTGCTCAGAACTACAATCCTTTGAGAAATTACAATGTTGGAAAGCATTGCTAGTCTCTGTTAGACCTACCTTCACCTTTTTAGATGTTCAAAGAGAATATTATTGATGGAAAGCCATACACAAATAAAGACAAAATAAGATGTTTGCCAGGCTTTTCCTGTTTCTTTCTTCGCTCTTTCTGATACAGGCAGACAGGGTGAAGGTCCTGTAGAATGAATTGATTTTAATCAGTTGTAAGGAAGGCCAGAGCAGGGTGGGGTTGGGGTTGGGATGGCAAAAACAGGTCAACTGCCCTGTGCCCAAAGAGGCCTAAGCTTAAAGTGGGAGGCCTCTCATGGTTTATGCCATTGATTGTGTTCAGTACAAAATGAATTACTTGCCAAGTTTAACTTTGGAGGGTTTCCAGTTCAGTTTTGGTATTCATATTTCTAATTTGTGATCCATTGTTCTGTACTTGGTGAAGGTCTGTGTGTGTTTTGTTTGTGAAGAAGTCATTTAAAGTTGTTTTACATGTGGTAGTAATGGTGGGTGGGAATCTAAAACCAGCCCTGAGGAAGCCACATATACAAAAAACATCAGCATTACCGGTCGGTGGAGCCCACGATCCCCGCATGACATTCTGCCCTGTAGTTTCATTGTTTTAACCTCTGCTTCTCCCTCCCACCCCCTCACCACACGTCTCTTGTATGAATTTACGTTGGATATTCTGGAACATGTGGCACTCCTAAAGTAAAGTCCTTATCAAAGATATGCCTCTGTGAAGATCAAGAATGAAACTAAATAACTAGTTTTAACCAAAGGAAACAGGAACATAAGAACATAAGAAGTTGCCTCCGCTGAGGCAGACCAGAGGTCCATCCTGCCCAGCGGTCCGCTCCCGCGGCGGCCCATCAGGCCTAATTGCCTGAACAGTGTCCCTGACTAATTTTGTAACTGCATCTAATCCTCTAATCCTATCCCTATTACCTACCTCTACTCCTATCTGTACCCCTCAATCCCTTTGTCCTCCGGGTACCTGTCCAGACCCTCTTTGAAGCCCTGTAGCGTGCTCCTGCTTATCACATCCTCCGGTAGCGCGTTCCATGTATCCACCACCCTCTGAGTGAAAAAGAACTTCCTGGCGTTTGTTCTAAACCTTTCCCCTTTCAATTTCTCTGAGTGCCCCCTTATACTTGTGGTTCCCCGTAATTTGAAAAATCTGTCCCTGTCTACTCTTTCTATGCCCTTCATGATCTTGAAGGTTTCTATCATGTCTCATCTAAGTCTCCGCTTTTCCAGGGAGAAAAGCCCCTTTATTAGCTTAGTTGCTCTTCTCTGGACTCTCTCAAGTACTGCCATGTCCTTCTTGGAAACTGATGGGTACTGTGGGAAGCACAACTAGATGATCGCTTGTGTAGAAATATTTAAAGATTCTCAGAAGGGGGAAGATTACTGGATGGAATTGGGTTAGAGGGAGAGAGAGGGGGCAGATGCTGATGGAAGAGAGGTGGATAGAGAGAGACATTGGATGTTAGTGGGAGAGGGGGAGCCTATGCTGGATGGAGTGGGGATGGGAGAGAGAAGGGAGCAGATGCAAAAGGAAGTGGGGAGGAGAGAAAGAGGGAAGCAGACACTGAATGGAAGTGGAGAGAAGAGACAGATGCTGGATGGAAGGGGAAAAGAAAGGGCACAAGATGGAAGGAGGAGATAAAAAAAGGACACATGCTGGATGGGGAAAGTGGATAGTGTTAGTGAAATATTGGAGGGAATGAGTGAAAGAGGTGGCAAGCTGTAGGTAGGTACAGTGAAAAGGGAAATTGAGGACTGGATAATAAGAATTTAATCTAGGACAGATGCAGAAAATATATTGAGAAGAAAGACGAGGGAAGAAAGAAATGGAAGGGAGAGAAGAGAGTGAAATGCCAGACAATGTGGGTGGGGTGTGGAGGGGAGGGGAAAGGAAAGGATAGAGTGAAATGCCAGACCATGGGGTGTGGGAAAGGGAAGGAGAGAAGAGAAGAGAGATGCTAGACCATTGGGGGAGGGAAGGGAAAAAGACTGATCCTAGACCATGTGGGTGGAGGGAGAGATGGAAAGGGGGAGGCAGTTTCTGGAAGGTGCATAGAAGGAGAGAAGATGCCATATAGAAGGGGTAGAGAGAGGGCAGGAAGAAAGAGTGACAAGAAGATGAGGAAACCAGAAACCAGAGAAGACAAAGGTAGAAAAAAAAATTTCTATTTATTTTTTTGCTTTAGGATAAGGTAATATTGTAGCTGTGTTGATAAATATTTATATATAGAAAATGGCAATAAGGTGATCCTTTTATTGAACTGATTGTAATACATTTTTGACTAGTTCAGAGATCAAAACCCCCGTCCTCAGGACAGGATACCGTAACAGCATTATACTTTACTGACTTGTGAAAAGAGGTTTTGACCACTGAAAGCTGATTGAAAAATGTATTAATACCATTTTATTGACTATCTTATTTCCATTTTGTTTTATTTCCCCCCTCCCCCCCTTTGGCCCCCTTTTATGAAGCCGCATTAGGCTTTTTAATCACCAGCTGCGGCGATTATTAGCTCTGACGCTCATAGGAATTCTATGGCTGATGTGGCCTGCGCTAAAAAGTCTAATGCAGCTTCATAAAAGGGAGGGTTGATGAAGCCACGTTAGGGGTTTCTATCACTGGCTGTGGCCACCGCCATGGCCTGTAATAAAAAACCCTAATGCAGCTTCATAAAAGGGGCGGGGGGGTGTTGTTAATTTTTTAAGTGATAATTGCTATTTCTCTGTGTTGTTTTTTTTTTTTTTCAAATTTACATCTTCTATTTTTATATTTATTTATTCCTTTTATAGCCCATCCTCCTCAGGAGCCCAGAAGGGGTTACAAGGATACATACACAGTCTTCTAGATCAGTGGTTCCCAACCTGTCCTGAGGGACCACCAGGCCAATTGGGTTTTTAGGATAGCCCTAAATGAATATGCATGAGAGAGATTTGCATATAATGGAAGTGACAGGTATGCAAATCTGCTCCACGCAATATTCATTAGGGCTAGCCTGAAAACCCGATTGGCCTGGTGGTCCTCAGGAACAGGGTTGGGAACCACTGTTCTAGAATCAGCGATATGTTACACAAAAGGAATTTGACAAAGAAGGAGTATAGCAAGGAAGGAATTGATAACATTAGGAATAGGTATTCCTTAGATATTCCTAACTATCATAGATAGGAACACAATTTATGCCAAATTATAGGAAAATATAAGTACATAAGATGAAAGTACAGTGGTTAGAATGAAAGGGAGGAGCCGTTAGGCAACAGAATTCCAAGAATTCAAATAATAAAATTAAAATTAATTAAAAAAACAAAGGTAAAAAATAATGAAACAAACCAACCCAATTCATAAGCTTGAATAATACAAAACAAAAATAAAACAAGTTTGACTGAAGTCCCAGAAGCAGAAGCCAGCTCTTATGCCCCGGTACATCTTAAGCAGGGGTCCTCAAAGTCCCTTCTTGGAGGGCTGTAATCCAGTTGGGTTTTCAGGATTTCACCCAATGAATATGCATGAGATCTATGTGCACGCACTGCCTTTCAATGCATATTCATTGGGGAAAACCTGACTGGATTGCGGTCCTCAAGGAGGGACTTTGAGATCCCTGATCTTAAGTGATCCCAGCGGTTTAAGACAGCCAGCAGGGACTGAAGACAGGAGTGCAAGTCCGCTGACGAGAACGAAGCCAAAACCCATATCCGAACATCTTCCTCTGTTCTGAATTATCCGAGACAAGGTCTGCTCAAAACCTCAGAACCCGATCCCCCGATACTGAAACAAGCCAACGGGTCGCCGCTGAAGCAGACTCCACCCAACACACAGGGCACAATATTAGGGGAAATGCATCACCGTTTCTGTGGTGTTTGCATTGTATGCAGAGTCCAGCTTCTTGGTGGTTCAGTTTAACTTTTCTCTACATATTTCTATTTTACTTCCCTCCCCCCCCCCCCCTTTTACAAAACTGTAGTGCAGTTTTTAGTGCCAGCCGTGGTGGTAACAGCTCTGACACTCATAGGAATTCTGCTACAAAAAGAACTGAAAGACTCTTTTGTTAGACTTGCATATTTTTGTGTATTGTTGTATATAAAGAACTGGTACATATATATTTTCCCTTCCCCACTCCTTTTTGTTGTTTTACAAATTCAGAAGCCTATCAGTGAGTTTATTGCTGCCCACTCTGAAGATAGTTGGCTTAGTTGTATAGTATTGTCTCATTCCTGGGTTAGTGACCATAGAGTGATGTTTGACGGCAGCAGGTTTGGCTTTTGTTATGTTTTGGGTTTCCAATTCATCACCATTGTCTTTGGCTGTCTTAGATTTGACATAGGATACTGAGGAGTTGAAAGCAGCACCAAGCCCCTATGAGGTGAATGAAGTTGGCTCTAGAGCATGACGTGGGGAAAAAATTTGTCCCCGTCTCTGCCCTGTCCCATCCCCGCGAGCTCAGTCCCCGTCTCTGTGTGCTCGGTCCCCATCCGCCCTGTCCCCACAAGTTCAGTCCCCATCCCATCCCTGTAACACAAATCACAAGAGCAGTGCTGAAAACAAATCCACAAGAAAACATTGGAGAATGCCAACTACATCAAGATCATATGGTTAGAAATTGAAACAATCAAACAGAAATTGAAAAAAAACTAAAAAGGAACCAACCCATAGGATCTGATACAGCACAAAAAAAAAGAACAGAAGAAATACAATAGCAGAATTACGTTCCCTTAAGCCAGGTTTTTCTTTAAGCACCAATCCACCTACACAAACAAACCCTAGAAAATGAAATAAATCACACACCCCAAACCACCCATCTCCCAGCCCCTCCCCCCATCCGCCCCCATCTCCATCCCTCCCATCTCTATATCCTCATCCTCCAAATACATGCAGAGAAAAACATAAGAAATGCCGCTGCTGGTCAGAACAGTGGCCCATTGGTGCCCAGCAGTCCGCTCACGAGGACAGCCCTTAGGTCAAAGACCAGTGCCCTGAATCTAGCCTTACCCTATGTGCATTCTGGTTCAGCAGGAACTTGTCTAACTTTGTCTTGAATCCTTGGAGGTGTTTCCCCTATAACAGGCCTTCAGAATGAGCATTCTAGTTACGAAATCTATCCCCTTTTAACTTTAGAGAGTGCCTCTCGTTCTCTCTAACTTGAAGTGGGTGAACAACCTGTCTTTATCTACTAAGTCTATTCCTTCATTATCTTGAACGTTTTCGATCAGGCCCCTCTCAGTTCTTCTCTTTTCAAGGGAGAAGAGGCCCAGTTTCTCTAATCTCTCACAGTACGGCACTCCTCCAGCCCCTTAACCATTTTAGTCGCTCTTCTCTGGACTCTCTCTAGTAGTACGTGTTCTCCTTCATATAAGGCAACCAATGCTGGATGCAGTATTCCAGGTGGGGGCATACCATGGCCTGGTACAGTGGCATGATAACCTTCTCTGATCAGTTTGTGATCCCCTTCTTAATCATTCCTTAGCATTCTGTTTGCCCTTTTTGCCACCGCCCGCACATTGAGCAGATGGCTTCATTGACTTGTTGACCAATACTCCCAAGTCTTTTTCCTGGAGGGGTCTCTCCAAGTACTGCACCGGACATCCTGTATTTGTGTATAAGATTTTTGTTACTGACATGCATCACCTTACATTTATCCACGTTAAACCTCATTTGCCATGTCACGACCCATTTCTCAAGCGTGTTTGTCACATTGCAGGTCTTCGCAATCCTTCTGCGTCCTCACTACTCTGAATAACTTTGTATCGTCTGCAGATTTAATCACCTCGCTCATCTTACCAGTTTCCAGGTTGTTTATAAATATGTTGAAGAGCACTCCACTTGTGATGCTTTTCCAGTCTGAGTATTGTCCATTTACCCCCACTCTCTGTTTCCTATCTGCCTGTTTCACCCTCGATTCCATGGCTCGCAATTTTTTGAAGTAGTCATTCATGCGGGATCTTGTTGAACGCCATCTGAAAATCCAGATATACAATATCGATCGGGTCACCCTTGTCTAGCTGCCTGTTTACTCCCTTGAAGAAGTGCAGCAAGTTCGTCAAGCAAGATCTTCCTTTGCTGAAGCCGTGCTGGCTAGTCCTCATCAGATTGTATCCGTCTAGGTGATCAATGATGCGGTCCTTTATCAGTGCTTCTACCAACTTTACCGGTACCGAGGTCAGACTCACCAGTCTGTAGTTTCCCGGTTCTCCCCTCGAACCTTTCTTGAAGATCGGCGTAACATTTGCCACTTTCCAGTCTTCCAAAATCCTTCCCTATTGATCGACAGATTGGCTATTAGTTGGAGCAGTTCAGCTATAGCCCCTTTCACAACAGAACAGGCCAGATCCCAGGGTACCAGCTAGCGCAGCACTAATCAGAATCTAGAGGAAAAGAACTCCAAAGGGAGCGGTAGGCTCAACAAATCCTGCAACCGCTGTGCTTTTCTTCAAGTCACGTGAGGCTGCCCTAAACTTCTTCTCTGATGCAAGTTCCTGTTTCCGGTTATGTCAGAAGAGAAGTATTAAGCAGCCGCCAGCAAAGGTGAGGGGAAGGGAGGGAGGAAGATGTTATGGACGGTGCGCGTCCGCGAGATTGGTGACCGATGCGTTCCTTCACTTGACTGCGGAGACAAGTCCATTCATCGCTCCACAGGGTGGTAAATGTCCTTATCCCCGTACCAATCACTTACTTTTTGTTCCATTTGGGCGGGTTACCCGCGGCTACCCGTGGGTAACAGCCACTGTGCCATTCTGTAGTTGGCTCTGCACTTTTTGATATGTTATTCCTCTAGCACCATCTGCTGGCAGGAAAACATAACCTACTCATCTGCACTGGTCTAGCAGGACTCAAGGAAGTTAACTGATAAAGATTAAGTTTCATCTTACATGAGGGGTGGGAGCCTCTTTTGTGCTATGTCCCATCTGCACCAGTCCGCAAGAGAGCTTAGAACTTATGAGCAGTATTTCCTGCTTGTTAATTGTGCATCATGAGATCAGCAGATAGGAATTACCAGGCCATAAATATTTGAACATGCTGGCTGTGCCTGCACAAATGGGGCAGAGCGGTTTGGCAGGATGGGCTGGTTTTTTTTAATGGTGCAGAGGTCTGCTTGGGTGAAAGTTGCCTCATGTCCAGCCTTGAAGGACTTCACTAGACCCTAGTCTGTATGCTTTTTCATAATATCTGATCTCTTTTAAGTAACTCATCCAAGCACCCACTACCAGACACAGAAAAACGCACTCCCCATTCATACCCCCCCCAATCAAGGAAGTAAAAAGAACAAAACTACACGACGGCCTCCTAGCCACTCGAGCCGCAAGGCTGGACAACCAGATCTCAACTTCTGATGACCACCCAGTACTATAGGACGTTCACAAAGAAATAAAAACCATACTTTTCAAGAAATTCCTGAAGCCAGCAAATAACATCACGACCTCTTAGTAACTCTAAAACTGAATTTGATCTACCCATTACCGCACTAATAATAACAAAAGAACCTCCACTATGACCACCTTTTAATTCTTTACAAACCACCTCCCTCAACAACCCGTTAAATGTTTATAAGATCTACAACTTACCTCTCTAGCCTAATCATTGTAACTCTAGTTTTTTTAAATTAACCTTTTGTAATCGCTTGACCGCAAGGTAATGGCGAATAGAAATCCCTAATGTAATGTAATGTAATGTAATGTAACTGTACCCTTGGTGTGAACATACTTCTTGCATTGCTGTTACAGCTCCTGCAGGTGAATTTTGATGTAGGAAAGATTCCTTTGGAAAAGCATAATGAGGAGTATCGGAGTGAGGACATTCACATTTTACACATCAGGAAGAAATAAGAAAGGTAGTGTGTGTTCTACTTGAGTCTCATCTGAACTGCGCAGAATGAGTTTTTTTGCATCTTTGTGGCTTTTATCTTAATAGTCTGCCAAGTGGCAAAAAAGCACCACAGTTCTAGGGGGCATGAGGGGAGAGTTAAAGAAGTAAAGTCCTGTAGCAATGAGCTTGGTGTTTTTGGGTGTCTTATGTGGGAGACAGTTGCACCCTGACTTTTTAGAAGCCCTGCCTCTCAGTTATTTTATTTATGTTTCAGATATATAACATATAGTATGCAATTGTTCTTTTTACACACTAGTCCCCCTCTCCCAATTCATCAGTTCTGTCAGGCCTTTGTAGTCTCATACCTCTAATCCAGCTTTAGCTGATTTACCCATATAAGCAAGGGTAACGTTGTCCACATCTAGATCATTAAAGCCTCTCCACTCTAATCTTTCCATCATCTCTGTTTGGTATATCTCGCTTTCCATTGGTTTAAACATGGATTTGTTTTCCTTTTATAGCTTTCCACGGTTGGTCTGTACATTTTTATGAATAGACACTGAGAGAATGCCCGATGCTGAAAGCCGTTCATAACCATGTATGTGCCCTGTAAGTCAGGGCACACAGAGTTCTCTCCTTTTAGTTTCCAATATTATGAGCTGATATTTACTTATTAAAACTGCACTGTACCATTTATCGGTGCATGTTAATATATCTTTTTTTCTGTCATTTAAGTTGAGACCATAATTAATAGATTCAGTCCCAACAGTGATAATCAACAAACCTTTCTCTTCTCTATAGTTACATTTCAGCAAATGCGTATAGCCCATGTTTATAGGGTCCAAGTCAGCTCACACACACAACAACCTATAGATATCATAGAATCTGAGTTAGCAAATACAAATTTATCTTAAAGCTGTTTGAATGAAACTATACTGTTTGGTCCCACCTTTTGAATACAACTTTGTTTCTGCCCTGACTGGAAATTCACTTTGTACTGAAGAGACTGGAGTATATGGATGAGATCCTATTTCCCTTCCTCAGCTTTTGTACTTGTCCTTTTCAATCCCCTTATCCTTTTTCCTTTTATACTGCTCCTCCAGGGTAAACAATGAAATGAGAGAAGGGCGACAAAAATGATAAAAGAGATGGGACGACTTCCCTATGAGGAAAGGCTAAAGCGGCTAAGGCTCCTCAGCTTGGAGAAGAGACTGCTCGGGGTGATATGATAAAGGTCTATAAAATAATGAATGAAGTGGGAAGGGTAGATGGGAATCGCTTGTTCACTTTTCCAAAAATACTAGCACTAGGGGGCATGCAATGAAGCTACTAAATAGTAGATTTAAAATAGAGAATGACATGGGGACAAATATTTCCCCTTCCCTGCAGGAACTCATTTTCCTGTCCCTTCCCAGTGAGTTCTTGTCCTGCCTCATTCCTGCAAGCTCTGCCCTTATCTTCACATGCCTCAAACACTTTAAACAATAAGGCAAAACTAGTCAATCGGTTCAGAGAAAGGTAATTCAATGACTGAACTCCTCCGAAAGCACAATGCAAAATATCGCGTATAAGTAAATAAGGAATAATAAATGTGAATGTGTTAGGGTGCCCTCAGTGTGAAGGAACAGCGAGGGGAGTAATACTCCAGCGCTTCACATTATCAGACAGAGGCAACCATGCCACCGCCTACACACCATCATCGGGCACACCCGTGTGTGCTTTAAATATAAATAAATAAAACTGTGTATCAACTTTAAGATAACAGTGAATACAGGAGAAATCAATCAGTGAGACCACTCTAAGAACCCTCCAGCCAACTCCCAAAAGCAAAGATCAAAAGGCAGCGGACTTAGCTTGAAGGTCTTTTCAGAACAACCAGGAAGCCCAGGGGCAAACGATAGCACCCCCTAGGAAGTCAGGTCCAACCAAGCCTGGTTTCGGGACACAACATCCCTTCCTCAGGAACCCGTAAATGAAGGAATCACTGACGCTAGTCCGAGCCGGCTGGAGAGAGGGAAACTGGTAATGTTCCAGAGGTCTGAGATGATATGTGAATGAAGGGCTGGAGTTGCCTGGAATTTTTTTTTTTGTACTCTCTTTCCTCATGGTTATTCCAAAATCAATACCTAAACAGATTCTGCTTTTGAGAAGCTTAAACCTTGATGCACTTCAACAAATTACTTAATGCTCAAATTGTAGAAATAAAATAAAATTGAAGATGATTTTTCTCTTACAGAATTTGTCTTAATGGAACCTTGGATTAAAAGTGAGATATGTGTAAGTAAGAAGATAGAAGAACCCATTTTTGGGGAGTTGTACCTGGTTCATGTGATGAACTTCTTCGAGTATGAGCTGAGGGAAAAGAAGCTTCAGTGTGAATTTTCTCTGATTTAAATTCAACTTCTACCTGGCAGATGCTGTACAGTCAACCAGCAGTGACTGAGGGGGTCCTTCCCACAAGAACTTTTCCCCAGAGTATAATATACTTTCTTCAGCCCATTTCTTAAGTTGATTTTTGACTTCTCAATCATCATAAATAGGACAGTGTGAATAAAAACTTATTCTTTTATTTTTGGGAAGCTATTTATGCTATTGTACTTTAAATGGATAAAGATAAGCTATTTGCCTATCTTTTTTACTCCACCCTTGGAATGCCTTTGACTCCTCATATTCACATGTTTGGCCAGATATCTATCCATGAGCCTCCGGGCCATGATTTTTGAACAGAAACAATTTCTGTGGTTAACATTATCTGAACTGTAACATTGTTTTTAAGTTTTTCTCATGTGATTGTACTGCCCTATAATCTAATAGGAAAGAGTTGGCCACAGCCCATCTGTGAAGGCTCTCGATGTACTAGCTAACATTAGCCACTGAAGTTTGCAGATGTGGATAGATTTTCTGTTAAATAAAGTTTTTCTACCTGTTTGAGAACTTTGTGTGTAATTCCCAGTTAGCCATGAATATCTTATCACTTTGTGAGACTATATTTATTTTACATATGTATGGATCATCTCCCAACACATTGGGCTAGATTCACAAAGCAAACCGATCGTGTACCAATTGGTTTGCGACCCCTTTACTATCAAATTTCCATCTGGCCTGATTCACTTGCCTCTCCTGCGATTCGCTTCGAATCCGTGCATGCAAATGAGGTGAAACGCATGCAAATTGGACAGCAACCCGATTCACTACACCAAATTTCCGATCTGACTGGGCTGGCTGATCACCTGAAGAAGCAACTACTGGGGACCAGTTGAAAACGTCTTTCTAACTAGAAACCCTGCTCTCTGCCCTGCAATCTCGCCCTGAATGCTGCCCTGCTCTGCCGTGCTTCTTATCTCTGCTGCTCGCCCCCATGCCGCCCTGCTTTGCCTCGATCTTCCCTGAATCTCTCCTTCCGCATCACCGTTCTCATGCCCTTTCCCGCCCAGCGAGCCCATGGTTTTAACCCGCAGGTTTAAAGTGGGTTAAAACCATGGGCTTGCAGGGCTAAAAACTAAAGTTTTAAGTTAAAAAAAGTCATGTCTCAGAAGGACATGTGCAGACGGCTATAGAGTGATCCGTGTAGGCAGATGGGGGCATTCCTCCAAATGCCCCTTCTGCATATTTTTTGTTCCTGAATTCATCGGGCCTGTCCGGATTGGGCCCGATCGGGCAAGATAGTGAATGCAGGCCATTGTTTTTGAGGAAACATGAGGAAACTAGGACTTAATTATTCCTCAGTCTTTTCAGAAGTCAGCTCTTTCTAGAATTCATTCTGAATAATGCGTTGCAGTAATTGTGAATGTTACATGCCTTATTCTTGCTCAAATCAGCCAACTCCTTGCCTGTCAATGACTGTATTATAAAGGACTTGTTTGGCTGCTAGGTTGCATTTGGCTTGATGCTGGTGCCGGCTGCTGTTGTGGAACAGATAGAAATGTTAAGGTGGGCCAAGATCATCTGCCCATACAAGCAAGTTTGCTGCTGCTGCTGCTGTCAGGTGGATGAAACAAGAGGAAGTGGAAACTTCATCATTTATTGATGGCTGAGAATAGCCAATTGGAACGTAAAGATTAGCATATGATGATATGGGGAACAGACTGCACTTTCCATATGCTGATCCCTGAGTTTTGATTGGACAAGGAGGTGCACGGGAATGTTGATAATAAATAATACCATCTGTCATAATGCTATTTGAATGGTTGCTGTTGTCTGTGATGTTGGAGTTGATTTCCAGGAGGTTGTATTTCCCTGTTAGTGTTATAGGAGATGCTACTATTTATTCAGCTTTAGAATGACACGGTGACAAAATGCTTCACCGTTCCCGTTCATCTCCATGTCATTCTTTAAGGAGAGAGGGAAGAATCAGAGTATGAATGGACACAGCCACTAACCCTCAAACCTTGTATTGAAGAGTGCTGGTGTAGAAGGACTGAGGTTAAGAAAGACGCTAAAGAATGACACGGGATTGTTTCCCGCGGTTATCTGTGGGGACAATGATGAATTTTGTCACCGGGTCATTCTCTGAAAGATTTTTGCTACTCCTTCATCTACGGTGTGTGATGACACAAACCTGGGACCAGTGCTGTTTTCTTGACAGTTCAGGAGATACCAGATGCACCTGCTGCTGCTTTGGAACATGAATGCTGATTTGATTTGATAATTTTATATACCACATTTTATTTTGATTGTTGCTGTTTTCTGGGTCTCATCATATCTCGGTAGGTAGAACTGACGTTTCAGCCATCATGCTGTGGCTTTTGTCAGGGAAAAATGCTTGAGGGCTTGAATAAATTCATGTAAACCGTTCTGAGCTCCCCCGGGCAAACAATATAGAAAATTTAATAAATATACTGTGAGGTCTGCAGTTTGTCTTTATATATAATGGGTTTACTGACCTGATTGAGAACAGGGAGGTCTGTTGGAACTTTTTCGCCAAAATTCAAATTCATGACCAACAGACCGCCCTATTCTCAATCAGGTTAGTGAATCCATTAGATATAAAGACAAACTGCAGACCTCACAGCATACCCTGAAAAAAGACCCAGCATGATGTTTGAAATATCGGTTCTACTTACCCAGACTCAGCGAGACAATCATGATGCCAGCCACAGAAGCCTAAGAGAAGACCTTTAATCTTGTCATATTTTGAGGGGTTTATTGTAACAGCGTATTCTACAGTAAGCAGGAATACATGCTTATCTGCTCATAAGCTAAAACTATGCAACTGAAACTTTTAAAGTGTATAATCTGCTAGGTGTGCTCACCTTGGCCCCATGATAATAAAACATTTTAAACTTAGCGTATGCACACATTTGTAAGCTTTAATTTTATTATCATCTAATATGGCTTTTTGCATTCTGGGAAAAATGTGCTTATGTTTAATGCATCTTCTTACAAATGATTGAAAAGGTTTGATTATGAAATTACTCCAGTAAAGGAACATGTACTGAACTCAAAGCACTTTTGTACTTCACTTCTTAATGATAATCTTTAACAGCAGCCCTAGAGGTGAAGTAAAGCATTTAACTTATTTACTTCACTGGCAGTAAATGGAAATTTATTATTTTATTTTTTTTTAAGGCCAAAGATCTAAGACTTGGGCTCCCCAAATAATGGGCTTCTGGTCAGGGTCAAGCCCAAGTATAGAGCCCAGGAGAAACAAGCATAAGACCCTTGAACCAGACAGTCTCTGGTCTGGTGCCATATTCCCTCTAACCTATATTCTACCCACTCCAGCTCTCGCCTACCCTGCTCTCCCTTTTCTATGGTCATTCAATTAGAGGCCAACTGAAACTGCAGCCCGACCTTATCAACTGATTTTGGCCAAAACCGAAAACTAAACATTGGCTGTATAAATGCAAACCAATGAGGCCCGCTGGGGATTGTCAGATCTTGCAGTTGGTAGCCCTCTAGTTCCAGAAACTGGAAGCACAGGCTACAACTGGGAGAGCCATTTTAACAAGGAGTTCTCAACAAGTCTGGCACATTTTAGGTAGAGAATGGCACGGGGACCGTTTACCATGGTAAACCGCAGGCCACCGTAGTACATCCACAGGAATGGAGACATTTGCAACTGGTTTACCGCAGGAATGGGGACAAGAACTTTCACCACCCCCGTGGGAATGGGGACAAGACCTTTTACCGCCCCGTGGGAGCGGTGAAAAGTCTTACTCCTGTGGTAAAAAAGAATTGCGCCCGTGTCTGACTCGGCATCTTTTCCCCAGCTCCTCTTGCGCCTATTTTACCTTCAGGAGCCAGCCATGTCACGATGAAGACAGAAGGAACCTAAAACCAAAGCCTGAGACCAATGTGATTTGAAGAATAAAATTACCAGACAACAAAAAGAAAAAAAATAAATTTATTTTATATTTTGTGATTAGAATATTTCAAATTTGATATATGTATCCTGCTAGAGCTGGTATTAGACATAACTGGGGACTGCAAAGTCTAGGCTGTGCTTCTTTAGCTTCCAGCTGGCTTATGGCTCTCTCTCTCTGACCAGGGAACAGTTGCACTAGTTGCACTCCCCTAACATTATTCTTGCCATGTGTGTGACTAAAGTATTCTGTTAGCTTGATTTTCTGTATAGCATTCTGTAGTAATTTGGCTTGTTCGGTTTTCACAATAGTGAAGGGGATATTTGTGAAAAGGAGGGGAGATGGGTTTTGTTAAATCTTGCTCTGTTTTATTTGTGTTTATAAAATGACAATTGTCAGAGGAGAAGTTTCCGCCCACACATACGTGACTGCAGGGCAGCACAGGCAAGCTTCGCCGGCATTAGTTTCTTTTCTAAAGCACCGCGAAGGTAAGGGGGAGGGAGGGAGATAGATTTGGCCAGAGGGAGGGAAGGGGCCACGCGCGATCGGTGACTGTGTGCCTTCCCTCCCTTAAGTTTCTTTACACCACGAAGGCAAGAGGGGGGAGATTCTCAGGCCGCTGAAGGGCGGTGAGGTGGTAAGAGGGAAGGGTGGATGCTGCAGGGATGGGGCAGTGAAGGGGACGACGGGGACGGGGCGGTAAAGGGGACGGTGGGGACGGGGTGATGAAGGGGATGGTGGTCCAGTGACGGGGACATATTTTTTCCCTGTGTCATTCTTTAATTTTAGGTTCCCAAGTCAATGTAGATGAAGTTAAATATCTTCTGAGACAGAAAGTTTGAGAACATACATTATAAATTTTTAAAAAACATGTTTACTAGTTTTAAATGTACAGTGCTGCATATGCCTTTCAGTGCTATAGAAATGATAAATAGTAGCAATAGTTTAAGCTTAGCCAAACTGTTCAAGTAGTAAGAAAATAGCAGTGAGAGATTCCCATTTTGTCTTTAGCTATAACATTGATTAAGGACAATCATGATATAGATTCTTACTAAAGTAGGGTACTGGAGTCCAGTGGATATTATACCAGTCTGTTACATAATCCAGAATTTTATGAAAAAATGTGAGAACTATGAAAAATTACAGGCAAGAGCAATGCCTTTTCTCAAATTATTTTCTAATGTATAAACTTTCTGTCATTGTAATATCACTTTCCTGCTAACACTATAAGCTAACTGGTACTTGCACTTAACAATCGGTGCAGGTTCCTTTCGCATAGAATTTATCTTCTGCACTCCAAGTTTGATTCAAATGCTACATCTTCATCATACCTAACAAAGCCTGGAAATTCTGAATCGCAGAAATAGTATCCAAACCAGAATATATAAAATAATCTAATTAAAGACCATATTTTACCTCCAAGCAAAATAGCCTCCGCAAACATGCACCTCAGCTAACGCAAGCAAACTAAAAGCCACAGTGCTTTTACAATGGCTGACTTTGTGTCACGTTTGGAATGACAGCTGATGTCATATATCTGAGTGGCTAATTCCTAAGGAGCTTATCATCCCAAATTTACAGTTTTAATTCCTGTTAAATTTTTTTTACCATATAAATACTATGCAAGCTGCATCACTTGCAATTGCATTTGCCCCCCCCCCCAAAAAAAAAAAAAAAAAAAAGAATGCAAAGAGTAGTGCCCCTACCCTTACAATCCCTTGTAGTCTAGTGGTATATTCAGGGTGGGAGCGATTCCCAGTCACTCTTGCCCATGACTGCTATGACCTCCTGCAGCGGTTGCACGAGATTGCCTCTAGAAGTCATGGCAGCCATTTTGAAAACAGAGCCAGCATGGTCAGAAGCAATTAAGGATCACTCCTTCCCTGACTATACCCCTAGATCTCCAGGGATTATAAAATAGGCTTGAGAGGGGGTACCTACGTGTGGGCAGGGAAGAGAGGCAATGCCTGTTTGAATGGGAGGAGGAGGGAGGCAAACGGGATAAAGCACAAATTTTGGGCTTCTAATGAAAATGCACAGTTTCATCTGAAACCAAGGCCGTGGCCGTAACTTGAAGCAGAAAAAACAACGAAGGTAACTGAATGGTATTCGATCTCGTTTATTGAATAGAAAGACTCGACACGATCGCGTTTCGGCCCTGACAGGCCTGCCTCAGGAGTCTAAACTTATGTCGAGATGAATTTAGTAAGAATGTTCAGTCTTCACGACTTATCTCCGTATTACATCAATGTATGCTGATGACTAAAGAAAAAACAGCATCCAGAAAATGTCCTTCTAAATTTGCCTGCAAAAAAATGTTGCTCTCGATGTGGCCATAACCTTTCAGCTGAAGACAAAATTGAAACCATGCAGAAAAAGGATTTCAGGCCAGTTTCAGCACAGTAACTGGAAACCAAAATTCAGTCAGCCTCAACCTTCAATGTTTAACAATGAGGGTGATAGTGCTGTCTCCTCCTGGGCAATGGCCATTTTTAAAATGGCAAAATTCAGCTGAGGTCATTCTTCATTGCTTCTGAAACCATGTCATATTTTAAATGGGATGAGGTTAAAAAGAGGAGGAAGCTCTAACATTCATCAATAACGATGAGAGGACCTTCGGGGGGGATGGGTCTCTCTGAAAAAACTGGAAGGTCTGATCTGACCCAAGAGTCCTAAGCTAGAGGAACTCTGACCTGCTATCAAGCACAAAAGAGCAGTGACATAGATCTTTCTTTCTAGAAGCTTTTGAAAAAGTTTTAGAATCGGATCAGATACAAGAGAAAAAAATAAAATAATTGTAAAAAACAAATCACATTGAAACAGAACAATTAGTGCACATCATGGAAGTATTTATTTTGTAAATTTATACACTGCCTAAAACCAAGGTGGTTTCCATACAAACATACAATAGACCTTTTAAAATTCTACCATACATAAAACATTTCCCTTAAAATAAGGCTATCTACCGTCCAAATAATTCACATCAATAATTTCTTGAAATTACTCCACTCCGCACATAAATGTTTCTGACTTGGAAGGGCATTCCAAACACTTATACCCACGATAGAGAACCTTGAGGCCCTTGTCTCAGCGAAGTGTGTTTTCACACGACCGCTCATTGAGAACAATATTCCATTTCTTGACCTCACAGACTTCTCCCTGGGCAATACATTTCCAACACCTGTTGAAAGTATACTGGAATAGGATGGTGCATTGCTTGGTAGATAATTGACATCACCTTGTAGTATATTCTCTGCAACACCGGTAGCCAATGTAATTGCTTTTTAACACATCTCCTGATTCACAATGCAATTATTAGTTTGGTGTGTGAGTAAAGTAACACACTGTGAAATTTGTGCACATTTTATACTTACCCTTTATGTGTAAATATATTTATTAAAGTTTCCAATGAAGTGCCAGCAAACAAAACCGAAACCACAAAAGAGTTCTCATAAATGTGCACAAAATGTACCTTTACCCCAACTCCCCCCATCACCCCCCTTTTCCACAAACCCACACACCATCTGCATGTCAAGAGCAACGAAAAGAGAGAAGAGGAAAATCATAGGTTCAAAAGTCTACTGCATGCATGGGGAGTAAGGTCCATCTAAAAGTATTCCCAAACAGAGCAAAAGCAATGTCCAGAATTGGAATCCAGGTCTCCAATTTGCCTGCACTCCAGGGAGGCATGTACAATCATCAGTAATCTCCATGCGCATAAGTCGGTGGTTCATTGGACAACGAGTTAGTCAAAATAGCTTACTAACCAAGGAGCATCACCCTGGCAATGAAAGCTGACAGTCCTTTGGGTTTCGGTGATGTAATGATATAATGTCCAAAAAGTGCTCGTGGGGCTGGTGTTCATTGCCGGCCCCACAATGATGTAGTGTAGTGTCCCAAGCGTTGCCAAACTGAGAAATACTCAGGCAAGACCAGAACATGTGCCCCACAGAGGCATGGGCACCAGTACATTTAGGACAAGTATGAACTGGAGTAATACCCATCCAATAAGCTCACATGGGAGATATAAAAAGACGTAGAACAAACTTTAGTTGAAGCTCCCAATGTAGAACATTAGCAGATACCCGTCTCATGTTTTTTTAGCACTTCTTGTATTTGCAATGCAGTCAAGGAACACTGCAAGTCCTCTGCCCACAAAGCTGCCACAACGTCCAAATTAGGGCCTGGTTGAGCGTCCCGTAAGCCCATATGATGAAATCGGAGTGGTATCAATTAAACTTACCCTTTATTACCATGTCTCCTGCTTCTTTGAGCAGTGGCTATTAAATAACAATAATAACAGTTTATATACCACAGGACTGTGAAGTTCTATGCGGTTTACAATGATTAAAAGATGTTACAGATTGAGTAGATTTAACAGTTAGTGATTAACAGTTTTGGGGATCAGTAGTTGTGGACTAAGTCTGCCTGCAGGTGGCAGTGCTTATTTACTGAAGTTTGATATTAACCATTGGACCTTCAGGAAGCCTGGCTCAAACACACAGATGCAGAGATGCCAAGTTTCCTAGTTCCAGGCTGGAGATTTCGGGGCAATCCTGGATTTCCAACCATCTTGATACATTAAGGGGGCTAAGAACGTTAGCACACGCAAACAGCTAAAGATGCTCATTGAAATAGCACCCTTTGATGAATTCTTCTATAAAGGACTTGCAGTACTGATTTGAGTGGGAAGGATAAGGCGTTACAAATCCTACACTGCTTTTGAGATATAATAATAATAATTTTATTCTTATATACTGCCATACCAAAAAAGTTCTAGGCGGTTCACAACAAGGTGAGCTAATACATGGGATACAGATAAAATACAAATTAGAATAATGACCTTAAAAACAGATAAAGACAGAAAGCATTTACAATATAATGCAGAAAATACCAGCATGGCAGTGAAAGAAGTAATACATAGAACAGATAAAATATATCAAGTTGAATATAAGGAACTTGATTGAAAAAAATGAAGCAGAATGGTCAAAAGGTCTCTAGCCTGAAACTGGGAAACTTGGCATCTCTGCAGCTGGGGAAACTCCTTAAGAATTTGTTTTGTCAAGGACAGCTAGAATGGCTGGGGTTGCTGTAGGGCAGGACTGCCCAAGTCCGGTCCTCGAGATCTACTGGCAGGCCAGGTTTTCAGGATATCCACAATGAATATGTATGAGAGAGATTTGCCTGCACTGCCTTCTTGGTATGCAAATCTCTCTCATGCATGTTCATTGTGGATATCCTGAAAACCTGGCCTGCCAGTAGATCTCGAGGACCAGACTTGGGCAGCCCTGCCCTACAGCAACCCCAGATGCCCTCTTTTAAAGGATGCAGCTACAGTATTTTGATTTAAACTGAATTTCAGCAACAGAACAGACCAAACTGTGAAGCAGTCTCTGTTCAGAACTAGCTGATTACTGCAGCTGCCTCTTATTTGAATGACAGATTATGTATGAGGGGCGTGCTGATAAGTCCTTGGCTTTGTAAAAAAAAACAAAACCAAGCAGCTATGGGCTTGAAAAAATTTACTGTATATACTTGAATATAAACCGACCCGAATATAAACCGAGGCAACCTTTTTCCCCAAAAAAGGAGGAAAAAAAGTTGACGAATATAAACTAAGGGGTTAATATTCAAGTGCAGTACCTTGCCTTGCTCCACCCTGCCAGGCTCTGCACCCTGTTCACCCTCCCTCACTGCTCTGCCTGGCTCTGCTTTCAGCCTCCTCACTCACTCCCCTGCCCTGCCAATCTCTGCACCCAGCCCCCCTCCTGACAGGTTCTGTACCCTTTCCCCCTCCCTCCTGATGCCTTGCAGGCCTCCACTGGGCCTGCCATAAGACCTGGTGGTCCAGTGGTGGCTGGGACAGGGATCCCTCCTGCCTCCTGTCCCAACCAATTCTAAGAATTTTTACCTCCTGTCTTCCCCTTATACTTTTAGTATCCCTGGTGGTCCAGCGCTGAACTGCGATAAGAGTGATCTTCCTTTACTCCTACCTGCGCAGAGCCGCTAACTGATTGGCTGATGCGAGTTCTCGCAGGACTGCAAAAACTCGTGACAGCCAATCAGCTATCGGCTCTGCACAGACAGAAGTGACCTTCCTTCGCTCCTGCCTGGCAGAGATTTTTGGCCCATTTTCTTGGCCTAAAAAAATCTCTATATTTATATTCAAGTATATACGGTATTTACATATTCACCACTGAACCATATTCATACTTATGACTTTGTTGTTCTGGACCAGATGGTATACATCCCAGAGGTCTGATAGAATTGAAAAATGAACTTGCAGAGCTATTGTTAGTAATATGTCATTTTCTTAAAAAACCAGCAGAGTACCGGAAGACTGCAAGGTGGCCAATGTGATGCCGATTTTTAAAAAGGGTTCCAGAAGTGATCCGGGAAATTATAGACCGGTGAGTCTTATGTCAGTGTCAAGCAAAATGGTAGAAACTATTATAAAGAGCAAAATAACAGAACATATATGAAAGCATGGATTAATGAAAGAAAGCCAACCTGGTTTTAGTCAAGGGAAATCTTGCCTCACCAAGACAAGTCATCCAACTGCCGATAATCAAACCGGGTTTTAGACGTATCTCAAAACGACTTAGGCCCTTTCAGTGCGGCTGCATGCCCAGAGCTAAAAGGGGCATTTTAGGAGGAGTGGTGAGGGCGGGATCTGGACAGGAGGCCGGCCTAGACTTAGTTTTAGTATAACCGAAAGTGTAACAAGACTGCCTAGATGGAAATTGTGTTATGATTTAGGCCATGTAAAACCATGTCTAAGTGCCCAGAAGGTCTCCAAAATGAGCAGATAACCACTGTAGACAAAGTACAGATCCCCACACACTCCCCCAGTGATCACTGAAACCTCCCCCCCCACCTCCATAAAAAATGGAATAAAAAATTTACATATCTGCCTCCAGAACATCAGCAGCTGGCATAGGACAACCTAATAGAGCAGCACAGAGGTGGCTTAAGTAGTCTGGGGGTGGGCTAGTGACCCATAGAGAGGAGGCCCCAGGCCCATAAGCTACTCTAACCACTGCATTCATGGTGAAACATGCACCCACCAAATGTACTGCCATATAGATGCCGCTTGCAGCCATAAAGGCTATTGGGGTTGTAGACAGGTGGATCTAGTAGGTTTGGGGGGTATTTGGGGGGTTTACAATGACCTATAAAGGAGTTGTGGTGAGATGTTTATATGGCACCCTTTTTGTGAAGTTTGCAGCAGTGCCCTGTAAGGTGCCCCAGTACTGTGTTGCTATGTCTGGGTGTCCAGTCCATCACTTTGCTGGCCCCTCCCATGTCCAAAAGGTCTTGTTCTAGGCATTTTTGACTTGGACAATTTTTTGGACGAGAATGGGGTATAAAGATAGATGATTTAGCAGTCTGGCCAATCAAACGGCTGGCCGTATAATTAGATGATTTTCGAAAAACATATATTTTGGATGTATTTTCGAGAATAGGCTTTAGACATTGCCGACTAGCGACTTAGGCCCAAAACGGACTTAGACGTATCTTTTGATTATGCCCTTCCATGTGGTTTACATTCAGGTACTTTATCATATTTCCCTATCTGTCACAGTGGGCTCAAACTCTATCTAGTGTACCTGGAGCAATGGAAGGATTAAGTGACTTGCCCAGGGTCACAAAGAGCAGCGAGGGATTTGAACCCACAATCTCAGGGTGCTGAGGCTGTAGCTCTAACCCCTGCACCACACATTCTGGGAAATTAAAGATTGGTAAGCCTGACTTCAGTGCTGGACAAAATAATGGAAACAATTATAAAAAATAAAATTGTGGCACACATAAACAAACATGATTTAAAGTGACAGAGTCAGCATGGGTTCAGCCAAGGGAGATTTTGCCTCACCAATTTGCTTGACTTCTTTGAAGGTAAGAATAAACATGTGGATAATGATGAGCCTGTTGATGTAATGCATCTAGATTTTCAGAAAGCTTCTGAGAAAATTAAAGAATCATGGGATAGGACGCAATGTTCAGTTGTGGATTAGAAATTGGTCATCGGATAGAAAACAGAGGGTAAGGTTAAATGGCCATTTTTCTCAATGGAGGAAAGTAAATAATGGAGTGCCACAGGGGTCTGTACTGGGACTGGTTATATTTAACTTATTTATAAATGATCTGGAAATTGGAATGATGAGTGGGGTGATTACATTTGCAGATAACACTAAACTGTTCAAAGTTGTTAAAAGGCATACAGACTGTGAAAAATTGCAGGCAGACCTTAGGAAATTGGAAGACTGGACGTCCAAATGGCAGATGAAATTTAATGTAGATAAATGCAAAATGAAGCACATTAGCAAGAATAACCCAAATCATAGTTAGCACCCAAAAAAAGATGTGGGTGTCATTGTGGACAATACACTGAAACCTTCCGCCCAATGTGTGGTGGTGGCCAAAAAAAAAGCATGCAAGATGCTAGGAATGATTAAAAAAGGGATGGTTAAAAAGATTAAGAATGTATTATATAATGCCTCTGTATTGTTGCATGGTGCGACTTTACCATAAGTATTACGTTCAGTTCTGGTTGTCTTATCTCTAGAAAGATATAGAACTAGAAAAGGTTCAGTGACCAAGATAATAAAGGGGATGGAATTCCTCTCGTATGAGGAAAGACTAAAAAGGTTAGGGCTCTTCAGTTTGCCAAAGAGAGAGCTGATGTGAGATATAATTAAAGTCTTCATGCTGAGTGGTGTAGAACGGATACAAGTGAATTGATTTTTTACTCCGTCAAAAATTACAAACACTAGGGGACTCTTGATGAAGTTAGAGGTAAATACTTTAAAAACCAATAAGAGGAAATATATTTTCACTCAGCTAGTAAAGCTCTGGAACGAGTTGCCAGAGGTTGTGATAAAAGCAGTTAATGTACTAGTTGGCATTAAGAAAGGTTTAGACAATTTCCTGGAAGAAAAGTCCATAGTCTGTTATTGAGACAGACAAGGTGGAAGTCACTGCTTACCCTAGATCAGCAACATGGAATGTTGCCACTATTTGGGTTTTTGCCAGTATTAGTGATCTGGATTGGCCTCTGTGAAGACAGATTACTGGGCGAGATGGACCTTTGGTCTGACCCAGTACGGCTATTCTTATGTTCTTATAGGAATGAAGAAATTTTGCTTGGACATTGGAACCAGAAATTCTGAGTGTAGTCCATGGCCTTTGGCAGAGCTGCAAATTACCCACATCTTGGAGGCAGTGCTGACTCAAGGGATAGTGATGCCCTGAACCAACTTGCTTTGGTGGCTTCCCCTAACTTGCCTCCCCCCCCCCCAGGTTAGGCATCTCTCCCTCTCTTGGGCCGACATCTCCCCCCCCCCAGTTTTGCCTATTTCCCCTTTTCCTAAAGGACTGGCACTGCTCCCTCACTTCTCTTACTCCTGTGATCCTGTAAAGTAGTCCTGCCCATAGGAGATTGCTGGCCAAAGGCAGCTTGTCATGCTGCTGCCATCACCATCACTGCTGAAGACTGACCTAAACGTTACAGGACTATGGGGGAGTGAGGGAGCAGTGCTGGGCCTGCGGAGAAAGGGAAGAGAGAAAGGGAGAGACCAGACTGGGGAAGAGGGGAGAAGAAAATGCTTAACCTGTAGATCAGATGAGGTCAGAAGCTAGGTATTTTGGTACTCTTAATCGCTGGTGCCATGGGCCAGAGCCTCACCTGGTTCGATGGTTAAATCAACCCTGCCTGGAGGGAAATTATGAGTCAGTCCTGGATTTCTACCATCATCAGCAAAATGCTCTGTGGAACCTTCAGTACTAGTTACAGTGGGTAGAATCCAAGGACTACAAATTCCTCCTTGCTTAGTGTGATGTATGTGCAAAGCCAGAACTGACCAAAAGTCTCCTTCCTTGAAATGGAGAATTTGAAACCTCTACTTTGGAAAAGGTGGATAATTAGATTATTGGTAATTGCTTTAAAAATAACCTTTTAAGTTAGTGTTTTCTCCTCAGTCAAACATCTGAATTTATTAATCTGATAATGATAAGTTGTGTTCATTCAGAAAGAGTCACTGAAGCCTTGTGTATCGTTCCTGTTTTTATACTGATGTTCTGAACAAGGGTTTGATAATTGCCTGTAAAAAATGGAGTGCGATGTTCAGCTGAATTACTCATTTCCAGAAATGTATGAAAACCTTGTGCTGGCCTTGAACAACTTTATGCTAGAGCTACTTTTGTTGCCTAGTAGTTTTTTTCATATGGTTGGATGGTAAGTAATGATCATCTTTGGTTTCACATGTTACAGGCAGGCTGCATTGTATCAGTACTGGAGATCCTTGACACGTTCAGGGTCAGATCAGAAAAGGTTGAAATAACGGATCCAGGCTTAAGAGAGAACTGAAACTTCTGGCTGGAATTACAGGTAGGCTCCACTGCATAATTTATCAAGCTGGCCTACTTTTGGATTTGTTTCCAGTGGGCAGCTTTACAAAACATTCTAAGTCAGATGGAACAGAATTTCTTTTTTAAATTTAGGTTACAGGGGGAGCTTTCACTGCTATGCCGTACAAGGGGGTAGATGTGCTTTCCTCGCATATGTTGCTTTTAGATATGCTAACACATACTATATGTGGAAAGGTTTATTAATTTAAAGTATTCATCAGTAAGAATTAATGGTGGTGGGAGTGACAGCAAATGAGTACAATATTACAGGTGTCACTTTCCCTGGAGCAACATAATCGCTAATGGATTTCACACTGCTGGCTTACAGAAATAGGATAGTTCACTTAACATCAGCAATATTTCACCACAGTTTAGGGCTGCATCTCAGCAGGATGTGACTCATAAAAAAAAATAATACTTCTAGAAGGCAAGGCGAGTAGCGATTCTTATGTAAGTAGACCTCTTCTACTGCTCTCTCTGGTCTGAGCCCTAGACATGGCTATGGCATTGAGCTGCGCTTAGAATTAAAGTTCTCATGTGCCTGAGCTAAAGGCCATTGCTATTGCTTTTACCAATATCAGAAAATCTTAGCTCTGGAAATAGGGTTGCATAGTCAGCAATCCTAAAAGTCAAAGGAAAGTTTTGCATGCTCAGTGTTTTTCATACGTTCATCCTCAGTGTAAATAGGTTTGACTAAAGAATGTAAGATATCCTTTTTCAGCTGCACTTCTGTTCGTTAACTAGTAATGAACATGGGGCAGACAGGCATGAAACATTCTCATGCATATTTCTGGCATCATAAAATATTCCTGCATTTGCGCCTAATTCTTATGTAAACATAAGAGCCAGGCCATTGGAAAAGGTGGATGAGAAGGTAGGCTGTTTGGAGTGTCAGGCCTGAGTGCCACTCTGAGAGCAGCAGCACAGAATTGGGTACTTGTGCTGTCCAAAGGGGACACCCAGGGCTGGCTCAGCCTATGGACCAGGTGAGGTCCTAGTCCAGGGCTCTGGTGATAAAGGGTGCCAAAATCCCAGTCCAGTCTACCTTCAGACTTCTAGAGGGGGAGATGCCAGACTGGGATTTTGACATCCTTTAACAGTGCCCTAAGCTAGTGCCTCACCTGGTCCAGCAGGAAGAAGAGTCTAGAGACTGAGAGGGAGGGTGGGAGATGCTGAATCACAAGCTGGGGGGGGGAGAAGGGGAGAGATACCAGCCTGCAAGGGGGGATGCCAGTGTAAATGTTGGCTCGGGGTACCATAGTCCCCTGAGCCAGCCCTAAGGATGCACCAACCTTGCACAGTTCTGCCACATGCACCTCCTAGCGTGTTTCAAAGCTATGTGATACCAAATATCTAGCACCCATTTTATCCTTCAGGAGCTCAATGTATCAGGTTAATAATCAATATCTGATAGGAAAAGGCATTTTGCTCATGTCTGCTATCAGTATTCAAGTATCACTACAACCTAGTCCCTTTCCTTCTTTCCTTCTTTTCAAGTGAACCAAAGAAACAGAGACAACACTTACCCTCCTTGTGTTTTCTCCTTTAATGTCTCCTATCCTTTTCAATTGTATTTAACATAGTAACATAGTAGATGACAGCAGATAAAGACCCGAATAGTCCATCCAGTCTGCCCAACCTGATTCAATTTAAATTTTTAAAATTTTTTTTCTTAGCTATTTCTGGGCAAGAATCCAAAGCTCTACCCGGTACTGTGCTTGGGTTCCAACTGCCGAAATCTCCGTTAAAACCTACTCCAGCCCATCTACACCCTCCCAGCCACTGAAGCCCTCCCCAGCCCATCCCCCACCAAACAGCAATACACAGACACAGACCGTGCAAGTCTGCCCAGTACTGGCCTTAGTTCATTATTTAATATTATTTTATGATTCTAGATCCTCTGTGCTCATCCCACGCTTCTTTGAACTCAGTCACAGTTTTACTCTCCACCACCTCTCTCGGGTGTGCATTCCAAGCATCCACCACCCTCTTCGTAAAGTAGAATTTCCTAACATTGCCTTTGAATCTACCACCCCTCAACCTCAAATTATGTCCTCTGGTTTTACCATTTTCCTTTCTCTGGAAAAGATTTTGTTCTACGTTAATACCCTTCAAGTATTTAAATGTCTCCCCTGCCCTCCTTTCCTCTAGGGTATACATATTCAGGGCTTCCAGTCTCTCCTCGTACGTCTTCTGGTGCAAGCCTTCTATCATTTTCGTCGCCCTCCTCTGGACCGCCTCAAGTCTTACGTCTTTCGCCAGATACGGTCTCCAAAACTGAACACAATACTCCAAGTGGGGCCTCACCAATGACCTGTACAGGGGCATCAACACCTTCTTCCTTCTACTGGCTATGCCTCTCTTTATACAGCCCAGCATCCTTTTGGCAGCAGCCACTGCCTTGTCACACTGTTTTTTTGCCTTTAGATCTTCGGACACTATCATCCCAAGGTCTCTTTCCCCGTCCATGCATATCAGCTTCTCACCTCCCAGCATATACGGTTCCTTTCTATTATTAATCCTCAAATGCATTACTCAGCATTTCTTTGCATTGAATTTTAGTTGCCAAGCATTAGACCATTCATCTAACTTTTGCAGATCCTTTTTCATATTTTCCACTCCCTTTTCGGTGTCTACTCTGTTACAAATCTTGGTATCATCTGCAAAATGGCATACTTTTCCTTCTAGCCCTTCAGCAATGTCACTCACAAACATATTGAACAGGATCGGCCCCAGCACCGAACCCTGAGGGATTCCACTACTCACCTTTCCTTCCTCCAAGCAACTTCCATTAGCCACCACCCTCTGGCGTCTCTCCAACAGTCAGTTTCTAACCCAGTTCACCACTTTGGGTCCTAACTTCAGCCCTTCAAGTTTGTTCAATAGTCTCCTATGAGGAACAGTATCAAAGGCTTTGCTGAAATCTAAGTAAATTACATCTAGCATATGTCCTTGATCCAGCTCTCTAGCCACCCAATCAAAAAATTCAATCAGGTTCGTTTGGAACGATTTCTTCCTCATCTACCTACTGTTTCATGTCAGTTCTGTTTAGACTGTATATTGTCAAGTACGCCATTTAAATAATGTTTTATTTCTCTTTTGTAATAATTTGCATTGTTATTGGTGTTTTTATTTGTAATTTTTACCCTTACATTTTAATTGTAAACTCGCTTAGTAACTTGATAAAACGACAGAATCAAATTTTAATAAAACCCTGAAACCTCCCATTTCCTACAGCAGCTCAAGGCTAGCTATGTGCCAAATGTTTGAAAATTAGACAGCAATACTGGTGAAATTTTCTGGTATGTTAGCATAAATTTGACCAACTTTACATATTAACTAAGAATGGCTTAAGAAACTAATAATTTGAGGTGATACTGATGCCACTTACCACATTGGTTTTTGTCTTTTGATATTTTTTTTTTTGTTGTTCAACATCTCTGTCAGGTGTACACATTTTATTCTGTCATCTGCAAAAACAGAATTGGTGGGCTATATGTTTATTGTTCTCTCAGGGTTTCTGCAGCTGGCATCATGCTTGTATGCTTGTTGCAGGTCTCAGCAGAGTTTTCCATTCTATGGGAAAAAGAGACCAACTCATATTCCCACCAAAATTCAAATTGGTGACCAATGGACTTTCCTGCCTCATTTACCTCAAGCCCCAACCAATCAGGTTTGAGGACACACTATATATAAAGACAAGCTGCAGACCTTACAGCATACCCTGACAAAAGCCACAGCATGATGGCTGAAATGTCAGTTCTACCTAAGGTGACCATATGTCCCGTTTTGAACGGGACAGTCCCGTTTTCGGATTCTCTGTCCCCTTGTCCCCACACACAGCTTCGGGACGCCAAAGTGTCCCGTTTTCAGGGACAGCGTCCCGAAGCTGTGCGTAGGGACAACGGGACAGGCGATTGCTTCCTGTTCCTCCCTGCCGCACCAAAAAAAAAAAAAAGCCTCCCTCCAGGCCCGATTTAAATTTCCCCCGGTCCACCACTGCTGCTCCTCTGCTTACCTCCCTGCCACTAATCGCACCCGGAAGCCTTCTTCCCGACGTCAATTCTGACATCGGAGAGGACGTTCCGGGCCAGCCAATCGCTGCCTGGCTGGTCTGGAACGTCCTCTCCGATGTTATAATTGACGTCGGGAAGAAGGCTTCTGGGCGTGATTAGCGTCAGGGAGGTAAGCAGAGGAGCAACGGCGGTGGACCGGGGGAAGTTTAAATCGGGCCTGGAGGGAGGCTCTTGTTTTCTGCGGTAGGGGAGGAAGGAGGTAGGCAGGCAGGCTGACTGGCTGGCTCTGGGGGAGGGGGGAGGTAGGCAGGCAGGCTTGTTGACTTTGGGGGAGACAGGAAGGCTGGCTTTGGGTGAGGCAGGCAGTCAGGCTCTGGGGGAGGTAGGCAGGCAGGCTGGCTGGCTCTGGGGGAGGTAGGCAGGCTGACTGGCTGACTTTGGGGGAGGCAGGCAGGCAGGCTCTGGGGGAGGTAGGCAGGCAAGCTGGATCTGGGGGAGGTAGGCAGGCAGGCAGGCTCTGGGGGAGGTAGGCAGGCAGACTGGCTTTGGGGGAGGCAGGCTTTGGGGGATGTAGGCCGGCAGGTTTTTTGGGAGGGAGTGGGACAAAGGCTGGAAGGCAGTGAGGGGACATAGGAAGGAGGGATGAAGGAAGGAGAGAAAAAGGCAGAGAAAGGGGGGTTGTTAATAGAAGAAAGACTAGAGAGATAAAGGCCTGGACCATAGGGGAAAGACAGGTGGCAGAAGCAGGACTTTGGGAGGTGCAGACAGAGGGGAAGAGCTCCTGAGGAAGAGCAGAGAGAGGCAAGATCATAACAGAGGAGGGAGAGAGAGAGAGGGAGACCTGGAACAAAGGTACAAAGAAGAACTGACACTGGATCTTGGGGGCACTAAGGACATAGGAAGGAGACGCTGGGGACACTAAGGACATAGAAAGGGGCACTAAGGACAAAGGAAGGAGGCTCTGAGGACACTAAAGACATAGGAAGGAGGCACTGGGGGCACTAAGGACAAGAAGGAGGCACTGGGGACACTAAGGACATAGGAAGGAGGCGCTGGGGACACTAAGGACATAGGAAGGAGGCGCTGGGGACACTAAGGACATAGGAAGGAAGGAGGGAGGGAATAGAAAGGGACAACTGTTGGGCCTGAGTGCAGGGGACTGAATATTAATAGATGTCCCGTTTTGATGAAAAAAATAAATGGTCATGTTAGTTCTACCTGACAAGATGCAGCAAGATTGAATTTTGCATAATAAAATCATTATCAAGCCTTACTTTGTGTCTGTCTTATGTTCTTTTGTGAGTTTTATAAATGAAGAATCTTGGATATTCAAGTGAGGGTGGGGAAGAGGAAGCAGTGATTTTGGATAGGGGAAAACTCAAAGGTCTTGGAGGGTGCAAAATTAAAACCAAAACCAAATCCTTGCATACAAATTGTTTAGTTCCAAGTCTTGTAGCACACAAGGCATGTAGGTGTAGCCCTTAAGATTTGTTAGAATGACTGTATGATTTGTCTTACATTCAATCCCCTTCCCTGTTTTTTTGTACAATCCTGATCCCAGTTGGTATGTTTGGGTGACAGATGCACTCCATAAGATGCTCTTGGGGAGGGTGGGGGCCAGAGGACTGAATGCATATACTGAGAAATCCCTTACTTTAAAACATGCACTATATCCACTTTCAACATATTTTACTTGAGGGCTAGCTGTCTTTTCTATCTGACTTTGGTAAATCCTTGCTATTTTCATATTTCTGCAGCTGTAAAGATGTAGTTAAGCCCTTTTTTAGGACTGAATAATACTTGGGATATTTTTGTCCTTGAAGGCTATATAGTCCTAGTAGAAAAAAGGCCCTTATTTTAAAAGCTCTATATTTGGGAAAAAGGCTGGGAACAAGCAAGAGACGAACAACAGAAACTGTTAACCAACAAGAAGGGCAAACATATAAAATTAGAGGAACGGGAGAGATTGGGAAATCAGGTTGCAGACGAAAAAGATGCACAAAAAAATGAGGAAGAAAGGATCATAAATCAGGGACTGGCAGCCCAGATAGGGGATGGCAAGAGGAGCAAAACACATGTAAAACCAGCCGAGAAAAGAAAAGACCGGGACTTAAATTGCTTGTACGCAAATGCAAGGAGCCTAAAGTCCAAAATGGTAGAATTAGAAGTCATAGCCAAAAAAGGAGACCTAGACATCATTGGAATCACGGAAACATGGTGGAACGAGGATAACCAATGGGACGTAGCACTGCCAGGGTACAAACTATAGAAGAGACAGGGCCCACAAGAAGGGGGGAGGAATAGCACTATACATAAAAGACACCATTCCCTCGTCCGGAGTGGATATAGAACCAAAGGCGGAAGGATTGGAGTCATTATGGGTTAAATTACCGGGAAAAAATGGCCTTGACATAAGATTGGGTCTATACTATCGTCCACCTGGACAAACGGAAGCAAACGACAAAGATCTGGCAGCAGAATTGAGGCGGGAAGGCAACAACAGGAACGTGACAGTAATGGGAGACTTTAACTACCCCGGGATAAACTGGAATATTGGAAACTCGAACTGTGCGAGGGAAACAGAATTCTTAGAGTCTGTGAGGGACTGCTTTATGGATCAGCTTGTCAAAGAACCAACAAGAGGTAATGCCACTCTTGACCTAATCCTCAACGGAATAGGGGGACCTGCAAAAGAAGTGGAAGTAGTAGGACCACTAGGAAACAGCGATCACAACATGATTCAGTACAAATTAGGAGTAGGTACAGCAAAAGGGAAGAGAACCACGGTGACAACGTTCAACTTTAAGAAAGGGAACTATGATGCTATGAGAGCAATGGTAAGGAAAAAACTCAAAAATAGCTCAAGGAAAGGAGAAACTGTAGAGCAAGCCTGGTCTCTATTCAAGGACACAGTACAAGAAGCACAACATGTGTACATCCCCAGATTTAGAAAAGGGTGCAAAAAAAACCGAACAAAAGACCCCGCATGGATAAACAATGAGGTGAAGAAAGCGATAGGAGACAAGAAAAATTCATTCCGGAAATGGAAAAAGGACCAAACTGGGGAAAACTGGAAGGAACACAGAAAACGCCAAAAAGAATGTCATCAAGTGGTTAGGAGGGCGAAAAGAGAATACGAAGAGAGGCTGGCCAGGGAGGCAAAAAACTTCAAATCGTTCTTCAGATATGTTAAAGGGAAGCAACCGGCGAGGGAGGAAATAGGACCGTTGGATGATGGAGACAAAAAGGGAGTGATAAAGGAGCAAGAAGAAGTAGCCGACAGGTTAAACAAATTCTTCTCGTCAGTCTTCACAAGCGAGGACACATCCACTGTACCAGAACCCGACATGATCTTCCATGGTGATCAAGAAGAAAAACTGTCAACAATAGAGGTGAGCCATGAGGATGTCCTCCAACAGATAGATAGATTGAAAAGCGACAAATCACCAGGCCCGGACAGAATCCACCCTAGGGTACTAAAAGAATTAAGAAATGAGATAGCGGGAATACTCAAACGAGTTTGCAACCTATCCTTGAAAACTGGGGAGATCCCGGAGGACTGGAAGACAGCAAATGTTACACCTATATTTAAAAAGGGGTCAAGAGGAGACCCGGGAAACTACAGGCCGGTAAGTTTGACATCGGTTCCGGGCAAGATGGTAGAAGCACTGATAAAGGACAGCATCTGTGAACACATCGAAAAACATGGGCTGATAAAAGCGAGCCAACATGGCTTCTGCAAAGGAAGATCATGCCAAACAAATTTACTGCACTTCTTTGAGGGGTTGAACAGCCAGTTGGACAAAGGGGAACCCGTAGACATCATTTACCTCGACTTCCAAAAGGCCTTTGACAAGGTACCCCATGAGCGGCTACTTAGGAAGCTGTGAAACCACGGGGTGGAATGGGACGTACACAGATGGGTCAAACACTGGTTTGCAGGCAGAAGACAGAGGGTTGGAGTGAAGGGTCACTACTCGGGCTGGAGGAAGGTCACGAGCGGAGTTCCGCAGGGGTCTGTACTGGGACCGCTGCTGTTTAATGTATTTATTAATGACCTGGAAACTGGGACGAAATGTGAAGTTATAAAATTTGCGGATGACACTAAACTCTGTAGAGGGTTAGAACTACGGAAGAGTGTGAGGACCTACAAAGGGACCTAAACAAACTGGAGGAGTGGGCGAATAAATGGCAGATGAACTTCAATGTAGGGAAATGTAAGGTCATGCATATAGGGAGAAAGAACCCGATGTTCAGCTACCAAATGGGGGGATTAGTATTAGAGAGAAGTAACCTTGAAAGAGATTTGGGTGTACTGGTGGATACAACAATGAAGTCAACGGCACAATGTGCAGCAGCCGCGAAGAAGGCAAACAGAATGTTGGGTATTATTAAGAAGGGTATTACGACCAGAACAAAAGAAGTCATTCTGCCGTTATATCGGGCAATGGTGCACCCGCACCTGGAGTACTGTGTTCAGTATTGGTCACCGTACCTTAAGAAGGATATGGCAACACTTGAGAGGGTCCAGAGGAGAGCGACACGAATGATTAAGGGCATGGAAAACCTCTCATACACTGAAAGATTGGAGAGACTGGGGCTCTTCTCCCTGGAAAAGCGGAGACTCAGAGGAGATATGATAGAGACCTACAAGATCATGAAGGGCATAGAGAAAGTAGAGAGGGACAGATTCTTCAAACTTTCAAAACATATAAGAACAAGAGGGCATTCTGAAAAATTGTAAGGGGACAGATTCAAAACAAATGCTAGGAAGTTTTTCTTTACCCAGCGTGTGGTGGACACCTGGAATGCACTTCTAGAGGACGTAATAGGACAGAGTATGGTACTGGATTTCAAGAAAGGATTGGATGATTTCCTGCTGGAAAAAGGGATAGAGGGGTATAGATAGGGAGCTACTGCACAGGTCCTGGACCTGTTGGGCCGCCGCGTGAGCGGACTGCTGGGCATGATGGACCTCGGGTCTGACCCAGTGGAGGCATTGCTTATGTTCTTATGTTCTTATGGATGTCTGAAAATTGGATTTAGACATCCATATTTTATAAAGCCAAGACATGGTCTGGGTGTGTTTTGGGTAGGTCTAGAGAGGAGCCGAAAGATGGAAGTCCAACTCTGAATTCAGAAGGGGAAAGGAATTCTATGTTCAAAAAGTTGGATGTTGTTATTTAGACCTGGTAATTGGCACATCAAGGGTATCTTTAACATAGGCCCAAGTGAGGTGGATTCTCTTGGGGGGCAGTTTCCCCTGATAGCCTGCTAATCAGGTAGCAGGCTGAATACCGCCACCATCTGGTTAACTACCCAGATAGTGCCACGGTGGTCAGTGGCACTATCTAGGCAGCAATTAAAAATGCAATTAACTACCATCAAAATTTTTAATTGGGCAATTGTAACTAAAAATTTTGATTGAACTTTATTTCAGGAATCCCCTTGTTAAAAAACAAAAAAAATCCTGAGGCGAGAAATAAAATAAATACCAAGCACATAAAATCCACTACTTCAACAAAGAGTGTTCAGAAACCTATTAAATATGATTACTAGATCTTGAATATTCTGAAATAAAAGCCTCAAATGTAAATCAGGCACTATTTTCAGTATTTTATCATTGACATAAAAACTGTCTGATTAATTTATTGAAATAGTAAAAACGGTTCTCAAAAAACTTTTACAATTTTTCCAGACTTGTAGAAACCGCTTTCAGGGTTCAGGCAATTAAATATTTTGTCCTCCTGCTGAAGGCCAGCATTTTTCAGTACAAATAACGCTGCTTCAGAGGATTCAGGAGATGCAAGCACATTTCTGTATAAAACAAAAAAACATTAAATTGACACCTTTTAACATGAAAAAAAAAGATCTTCATAATATTAAGTTACAGTATTTGCTATTTCAGTGTGTTTCCTGAATACCCAATATGGCGGCTTGGCCTTTTTCCAGCTATTTCTTAGGTATTTTTGTAATCAAGATAGATCCAATCTCTAATTGGTGGAAATCCATCTATCCCAATACAGTTTTCAGGAAATTTAAATTTTTCTTTCTATCTTATTCACTAAAGTAAAACCAGTCTATGGAAGAATTTAAACCTTCAGGATGCAAAATATTTAGTCTATACTGTATATCCAAAATTGCCTTCTCTGCTGTTACCACTGCTCTCTTTTTCCTCCATGTGTACTGTATGTTAGACCAGTGCTTCTCAACTTTTTCAAGCCAAGTACCCCCTAAGCCTAACAAATACCAACTGAGTACCCCCACCCAAGCTCCACCCCTGACTCCACCCCAATAATAATAGTACTAATTGTAATGCAATTTCTTCAATCCATTTTTCATATACACACAATATAATCTTTGTTAATACATAATAGTAACCAGAAAATTTAAAAAACACAAAGCAAGCTGTATGCAGAGAAAATGTTAATTATCATTTATATTTGGGGGGGAGGGTTTCCAAAGTGGTCAAGGCAAATGACTTTGCAATATGCAATGTCACCTCAGTAACAACTATAGAAAAAATAGATAAATATAGTGCAAAATATAGACAGCAGATATAAATTCTCAAAACTGACACATTTTGGTCACTAAATTGAAAATAAAATCATTTTTCCTACCTTTGTTTTCTGGTGATTTTATGAGTCTCTGATTGCACTTCCTTCTGACTGTGCATCCAGTATTTCTTTCTTTCTTTCTTTCTTTCTGCTTCCTGCATTCTTCCTCTCCTCTAGACCTCATTCCATTACCCAACTAATATCTGTCTCTGTCCCCAACTAATATCTGTATGAGTCCAATTTTTTTCTTCCTCTCTCCCTGCCTGCCCCCCACTGAAGCCACAGCTGCCAATTTCTACCTGCCTCCCCGCCACACCCCCGAAGCTGACCCCCTCAACCCTCCATCCCCCCCAACTTTTTCTTGCTCTCTCCCTGCCTGCCTCCCCGCTGAAGCCACCACCGCTGCAGATTCCTCCTTGCCCCACCCCCGAAGCTGACCCTGCTACCCATGCTCCATTCCCACCCCCCGCGCTGCTGCCAGGGTGGGCCAGGCAATAGGGATGGGCCAGGCATGTGCAGTGAATGCACATGGCTAGCCCACAGGCATTCCCCCGACATCAATTCTGATGTTGGAGAGAAGGTTCCGAGCCAGCCAGGCAGCAATTGGCGGGCCCAGAACCTTCTTTCCAACATCAGAATAGATGTTGGAGGAAGGCTTGTGGGCTGGCCGCGTGCAGTCCCTGCACGCACCTGGCCCGTCCCTGTTTTTGTGGCAAGGGTGTGTGGGAATGGAGTGTGGCAGGGCCGTCTTTGGGAGTGGGACAGGGAGAAATCCACAGCGGCAGTGGCTTCAGTGGGGGGGGGGGGGGACAGGCAGGGAGAGATCCCAGGAGGTGGGCGGCCTGAGGTATGCATACCGCAGGTTGAGAAACACTGTGTTAAGACTGTATATGTTCACTAATGGGGCCGTTTTAGACATGCTGGGCTCCAGGACAGAAATTAAGGAGGGGCCTGTGGTCCCTTCTCCTCCCTGCATCCCATCGATCTCTCCTCCTGCTATTACTACCACACATAATATAACTTTAATTGACTTCTTTACAACAAAACCTAGATAGACCTTTACTAAATACAGAACAAGGGATCACAAATAGAAATTGAACTAGGAAACCCAAGAAATTATACTCAGCAAATATCACAACAATGGAGAAATAACAATGGATATGCACTTCTTTTAGTACTGAACACATAGGGGTCCTGGGCCCAGATCCAACAAAAATTAGCCATTCCCTTGCTATGGCTAGTGGGGATCCCGAAGCCCTGCCAGTGGAAGCCTGCCTCCTCTGGTTTGGCAACTAGAAATCTCCAAGATAGCAGCAGTGTCCCCCAATCTGCCACCAACTGCAGAACTTTGAGAGCTCTGGCCGCTGGACTGGAGGAAAAGGTCTTCATCTGGCAGGGTTTTAGGATCCCTACTAGTTTAGGTATTTATATTTTGCATTTGGGCAGGGGTACGGTTACCAGATGTCGAGGAAAACCCGGACATGTTCTCTTTTTAGAAGACTGGGTGTCCGGATGGATTTGCAAAACTTGGCAGTTTGGGGTTTGGAAGGCCCTGAGCTTGGAACCACATCTGGAGGGCCTCCAAGGATGCGACACAATGACATCATGTACATGCATGTGCCATCATCACTTCACATATGCGTATACTCAGAGGCCCTCCAGATGTGACCCGGACTTGGGGAAGAAGAAACAAGGGGGAAGGAATGAGGTGCAATGAGAAATCTGGTATCCCTAGGCAGGGGTCAAGAGAAAGGGCACGAAGAAAATTAGTGCCCATCCACTTTGGGCTCAGGGTTGCTGTCCACCTTCACCCCTCACTCCCCCATCAGCTGTCTAGAAAGCCACTGGACACAATACAAAAAAAATCAGTGACACACATATCTCAAAGCATAAGGCATGTTCTTATGTTCATGGGCAGCGGAGTGCTATTCTGTTTGGAGGGGCCCAAGGGCTCAACCCAGCAGAATCCTGTGGCACAGCCTCTCACCAGCAACCGACCCACCTTCCCCCACCTCCTCCTGGTGCTTTACATTTACATCTTTGGGCAGGTGCCACACAGCGACAACAAGCAGGCCTGCCCCTTGAAGTAGAATGAAGGGTTCTGGGACAGGCCTGTTTGTTAACGCTGTGTGGTGGCTGCCCAAAGATTTTAAAGTACAGCGTCAGAAGCAGGGTGGGTGGGCGGGAACCACCTGGAAACCACCTATCTTTGTGGAGGCCATGACCCCTGTGGCCTTCCCCGTTCCAGCACCCATGTCTCAAAGCTAACATATTCCAGGTAATAAATAAATACAAAATAAATTTAAAATAAAACACTTTTTTACCTTTGTTGTCCAGACATTTTATTTTTCCATCATGATGGTCCCATCTTGTCTTTTCTGCTTTCCTGTGTCTTCTAATAATTCCCTTTCCAGTGGTTGCTGCGGTCCATATGTCTTTTCTCCCCTCTCCTGTCTTATTTCATTCCCTCAATACACCTGTCTTAAATATACTGGTCTTTTCTTTTTTGCTCTTCCTTCACTTTTTTCTTTTCTGCATCTCTATTCATTCAAATGTCACCCTTTTCTTTTTTACTTTTCAGCTACCTACCAACTTCCCATCTCCCTTTCTCGTGATGCAGCTCTCCCATTTCCCATCTTATACCTTCCCCATTTTCCTATACCCTTCTATCTTTCATCTACTCCTCACTGCCACAATTCTACCTCTGTACTCACTATCCTCCTCATTACCACATTTCTACTTCTATACCCGCTCTCCTCCTCTTATTCATCTCCTTGCCACCCCTGTCTCTTGGTCTTTCCCACATGATTCCACAACTTCCAATATATCTCCTCTCTCCATTTGTGTAGCCCAGCATCTCCTCTCCCTCTGTCTCTCATGGTGACATCTCCCTGTCCTTTATCTTCCACTATCTTCCTTTCCCTTCTCTCTTCCCTCCTGTCCCTCCCCCATGACCCATCATCTCACCTTCTCTCTCTTCCCTCCCCCTCATAGTCCAATATTGCTCCTGCTCTCTTTCCTGCTGTTCTTTCCTCCTTTCATGCTATGATCCAGCTCACCTCCCTCCCTCTCTCCTGCCCCATCCAACATTTCCCCTTCTCTCCCTCCCATTCCCTGCTCCAACTTATTTCTTGTTTTTCTCAACTGCCCTTCCATCCACAATAAATATGCATGAGATAGATTTGCATCTCAAGGAGGCAGTGCATGCAAATCCATCTCATATATACAGTATTCATTGTGGGTATCCTGAAAACCTGACCTGCCTGTGGCTCTTGAGGACCGGAATTGCCTACCCCTGGGTTAGAAAATAGGGGAGTCTGATTCCTGAGGCAGTAGTGCTGGTAGTGAGCTAGCAATCATATCTCCTGTTATGAAGACTTGACAGGACCTGCTTTCAAAAAGCTCCTTTAATTATTTGGTTTTGCCAGAAAACTCCTCAGTGCAAATTCCTTGAGCTTTTACTGACTGGGAGGCACAGGAATACGAAAGTAAAGCAACAGAGAAGTTTGCTGTCCGAAAAGTAACTGCGTGGAATAGAGGTGAGGCACAATGGTGCCTCTAATGAATTGTCCCCTACAATTATTCGGTTAATGCAGGGTTTCCCAACCCTTTACTAGTGGCACACAAAGATATTTTGGGTTTCAGAATTGCCACAATCATTATGTATGAGATGGAGTTACATGCATGTACTGGGTCTCCAATGTATGCAAATTTGTCATGCATATTCACTGTGGATATTCAGGAAACCAGACTGGTTAAGTGTGGGATTGGTAAAAAAAAAAAAAAAACCCCACACAAAACCAAAACTGGTTGCATTCATTAAAGGGGAAGGTGCCTGATAGATTTACAAAGCTCAGACATTTTCATCCGACTACATCCTCTATCTGCAGTCAGTTTCCTCTGTGCCCTGTAAATCCCACTTCACTTCAGGTTTTACAAAGCTGGTAACATAACATGACTTCATTTTTAAAAGCCTTTGGCAATTACTAAAAGCAAATCTGGGATTCCCAAGCTAACAATGTTCTTGGCTAATTTCCTGCACTACGATGCAAGTTCAAACCTTCTGGGGCAAATGTGAATAAATGTTCAGAAGAATGAACGTGACAATCAAATCTTGCACTGTGGAAGCCATTCATGACTTTGCTAAGACTTAAACCTAAACCCCGGCTATAAGCTTAATTTGTACTTTTGAAATCAAATGGATGTGTGATTTGCTGGGTAATCATAGGCATATACTTGCAGAGTTGCAGCTGGGCCTGTATTAACTCATGATGATAGTCAATACATTTGGAAGATTAGGTGACTGAATAAAGAAACCATGGTATTTAAAACTAGGGTTACCAGACGTCCGGATCTTCCCAGACGGCTTTTCAAAACCCAGCACACTGTCCAGGTTTTGAAAAGCTTTCCTTCGTGCAGTAGAACATCCGCGCATGCGTGGATACGACATGATGTTGTGCTTATGCGTGATGTCATCGTGACACATCCGCGCATGCGCAGATGTCCTGCCTGATAAGAGCAGGGGGCAGGGCGGTTCTGGGGTTGGGGGTGTGACCAGGGTGTGACAGGGTGGGGATGGGTGGAATTGGGGGCGGGTCTAGGGGGCCATATTTTCCAGGTGGAAAATCTGGTAACTCTATTTAAAACCAATATTTAAAAAAGCACAGCCTGATTTATAACAGTAAAAGTACCTTAGGCTTGGGTTACCTTATGGCTCCAGACAAAGGAGGACAGATTGAGACATCTGGGTTTTACTTCCATTGCTGTAAAATCCAGATGTCTCAATCTTTCTGTGTTCAGTGTGTACGAAAGACATGGTTCTCTGTTTGCATTGACTTGTTTAGTTTTACAGTGGGTGTATTGATGATCTGCTCACTGCAGTATATAAAATGTTGCCTTTTCCTAGGTACACTCTTTTTGTGCAATTTGTGGATTGTTACTACAAATCATGTTTTTCATATAGGTGAGGGGGATGTCACATAGGCTAGGTACGCCACTGAATTGCACTCAAAGATCGTCACTGAAAAATATTAGCACTCAAGGTGGTTCTATACTAGGTCCTCAAAAATGAGTACCGTATTTTCACGCATATAACGCGCGCGTTATACGTGTTTTTACCTACCGCGCATACCCCTCGCGCGTTATACGCGTGAGCGCGGTATACAAAAATTTTTTAACATAGTTCCCACCCCGCACGACGCCCGATTCACCCCCCCCAGCAGGACCGCTCGCACCCCCACCCCGAACGACCGCTCGCAACGCGCTCCCACCCGCACCCGCATCCACGATCGGGAGCAAGAGGGAGCCCAAGCCCTCTTGCCCGGCCGACTCCCAACTCCCCGACAATATCAGGCCAGGAGGGAGCCCAAACCCTCCTGGCCACGGCGACCCCCTACCCCCACCCCGCACTACATTACAGGCAGGAGGGATCCCAGGCCCTCCTGCCCTCGACGCAAACCCCCCTCCCTCCAATGACCGCCCCCCCCAAGAACCTCCGACCGCCCCCCCAGCCGACCCACGACCCCCCTGGCCGACCCCCACGACACCCCCACCCCCCTTCCCCGTACCTTTGGTAGTTGGCCGGACAGACGGGAGCCAAACCCGCCTGTCCGGCAGGCAGCCAACGACGGAATGAGGCCGGATTGGCCCATCCGTCCCAAAGCTCCGCCTACTGGTGGGGCCTAAGGCGCGTGGGCCAATCAGAATAGGCCCTGGAGCCTTAGGTCCCACCTGGGGGCGCGGCCTGAGGCACATGGGCCCAACCCGACCAGGTGGACAGCGAACCAACAGTAACTTGAAATCAACTAGCGACTTTGTTCAGGCTTTCATAGTCATGGTTTTTCTCCATTTGGATTTGCCATTTGTATTGTATGAGTTCCTACACATTTATGAACTTGACTCCTGATGAAGGCCTGTGGGCCGAAACACGACTCGTGTCATTTAAGCTTTTGTTATATGTTGTCCTGGTTAATTTCAAATTTCCATTGGTTCGCTATCCACTCTGTTGTTTGTGTGTTGGTGATTTATTCACGGAGGAGTAGGGTTGCCAGATGTCCAGGAAAACCCAGACCTGTCCTCTTTTTAGAAGACAGGCCCGGGTGCCCGGATGGATTTCCAAAGCCTAGCAGTTTGTCCGGGTTTTGGAAGGCCCCAAGCTCGGTGCCACGTCTGGAGAGCCATCAAGCGTGTGCGGATGTGACATGAAGACATCAAAACACATGCGTGCATGTTTATGATGTCATTGCACCACATCTGCAAATGCTCAGAGCAGTGGCGTACCTAGGGTATGTGGCACCCGGGGCCCATCATTTTTTGACACCCCCCCCCCCCCCCTCATGGAAAAATTTTTTTATTTTTTTTTGCAATAACCATGAAATGGAATAAATGGTCAGAATAGAAACAGGCAGTGAAAATTTTCTTTTATTGAACCTCATTATGTAACCATTATTCCAAACATAACATAACATAAATTATGTCGGAATTGTCATGACATCAGAAGTACATATGGAGTAGTTGCAGGTGATGCTTGGGACAGTTCTGATTATGTTAGTTTGGTTTTATGTGTTTTTGAATAGAAGGGTTTTTATTTCTTTTTTAAGGTTTTGTAGTTTGTGGTCGAGGTCAATAGGTTGTAGAGTTGGGGGTCAAGTGTTGCAGCTCGAATGGCTAGGAGGTTGTCGAACAGTTTTTTTCTTTTGACGTTTTTGGTTGGAGGGTGTGTGAATGGTGCGTGAGTTCTCCTATGTCTGTTTGAAGTGGATTGAATTATTTAGCTGAAGAAATTAGTTACCCCCCCATTCCACACACATTAATTCTCTTCCATTTTTGTTCCCATTATAAAAAAAACACTGATAAGTTCCCAGGAAAAAAATACATTAAAATAAGAAGTGAAAACAAAGGCCCCTACAGATGAGAACATAACATAAGAATAGCCTAACTGGGTCACACCAATGGTCCATCATGCCCAGTAGCCCATTCTCATGGTAGCCAATAGTGCTGCCCGATTCAGAGAAAAATATTTCATTCGATTCGATTCACCCTGTTGAATCGATTTTTCGATTAGATTCACTGTTAATGACACCGCTTTTTAAGTTTAAACAAAGTATAACAATAAATTTCACAACAACAATAAATTTCACAAAGTACTTAAAAAAAAAAAATCACATTTTTCCATTAAAGCAGTTCTGGAGACATTTGCTTGAACAGTCTTTTTTCCCAGTCCATAAGCAAGCAATATGAAAAAGATTTCCTTAATTATCTACTCAAACATTTTTGCTATTTACTTTCATTGTACCTAGACTATTATTCAGTAGCAAAAATTTAGTTTGTTCAATCAAGCAGAACATTCACTCATAGAAGTCCAATGTCCACACAGGATTTGATTGAACAAACCATATTTTTTCTACTGAATAATAGTTTAGGTATACTGAATAGCAAAAATGTTAAAGCCACACAGAAAAGCAGTAAAAGTCAATAGGTTCTCCAAGTGGGAACAACCTGATGTCTCAGCACTTGAGGAAAAGACCACGTAATAATGTTTATAAGATAAATCATATAAATGATTATACTGAAGCAGGGTGTCCTCAGCGTGAGAGGTAAGCGAGAGGAGAGAATTCTCCAGTGCTTTACACAATAAGGCTCCTCTGCCTGCAGTGCACACCATCATAGGACACCTCAGGTGTGCTCAAATTAATCAATGTGATAAATTAAACAGTGATAAACAATTGGTCAATCACAAGAGTGCAAGATCAAACAGGTTGTTCCCACTCAGAGAACCTATTGACTTTACTGCTTTTCTGTGTGAGTAGATAATTAAGCAAATTTCTGATAGCCTACAGAACTGATTCTCACCTTCCATCCCCAGCCCCCAAGACTTACCAGACCCCCCCTGCCGATGCATTTACTTACTGCCTGAACTGGATATTAAATCGTGGGGAAGAGAGGAGAAATGCGGGGAAAGAGCCAGCCAAAACTAGTATTTGTTGCTGCTGAGTGCACCAATCCAGGGCAAGCAGACGCTTCCCCCATGTCTTAATAACAGACAATGGACTTTTCCTCCAGGAATTTGTCCAAACCTTTCTTAAAACCAGCTACGCTATCTACTTTTAACATAACTTCTGGCCACTTCATTTTTAAGCTTAGATCTTTCCTTCCAAACAGAGACCTTGCTAGATGTCAAATACAGCACAAGGTAACTTCACATGGACTTAACTGTGCAGGAAATGAATCTCCTCATACACCCACCATATAGTGCAAAAATGTGCAAAGGTCTGTTTTTTTCTTTCGATCACTACATAGCCTAATGCCACACAAGCAGCGCTGTTACAAACATATTCTGAAGGTCAATGCTAAGGTTGACAAAGTTTCCTTCCTTGGACCAGAAGGAGATACTGACAAACCACTGGAAGAGATTCTAAAACAACTACCCAGAAATAACACCCAAAGACCCACTCAGTGTGTGAACCAGTTGAGTGGAGTGGACTAACTGGGGGTGGAAATGGGCCCAGAGTTTGCTCAGCAGAATTTCCCAGACTACCTCTTCCTCTCAACACACTGACATGCTACCACCACCACCAACACTAGGAACACCTCACCGAGTATGCCAGCAATGCTTATAAACTTTATAAAACACATTATTATATTTTCTTATAAAGCATATATTTAACTGAACTCAGCCTTGCCATTCACAAAAATAGAAAAGTTCCCATTTCAAGCTGTCTCATGTACACTTTTCAAATCTAACATATTGTAATCACAAAACAGAAAATAAAATTATTTTTTCTACCTTTTGTTCTCTGATCAATATTCAAATCTTGTTGGTCCCAGGCTCTTGTTGTCTTGCTTGCCAGGGTCTCCTTTCTCCGTGCTAACCATCCGTCTGCCATCTCTGTTCTCCCCTTCCGTTTCCCTTCCCTCTCCCGGAGATCTGGCATCTTTCCTTTTTTTGTCTCCATCCACAGATTCACCTTTTCTCAACTCCCCACCACCCCAGGATCCACCATCTCTCCCTTTCTGTTCCCAACTATCCTCCTATCCAGTATCTCTATCCCCCCTCCACACCATCCCCTGTTTCCAAGTTCTCTCCCTTTCTGTTCCTTCCCTCCCTAAATCCCATTATGCACCATCTCTCTCCCACTCCTCTGTTTTTAGACCCATTATTTCTAACCCCCAAAGTCTGGCATATGCACGTATCTTTGAACCCCCCCTTCCCTCTCTCCCTCTGTGTACTTTTACACCAGGACCCCCCCTCCCCCGAAGGTCTGTCCCCCCTCAGAAGGGCTACACCCCACCCCTGAAGACCTGCACCCCCCGAAGGACTTTACCTCCCACCCGAAGGTCTGTCCCCCTCTGAACGCCTAAACCCCACCCCTGAAGGCCTGCACCCTCCCCGAAGGATTGTACCCCCCACCCGAAGGTCTGTCCCCCCCTGAAGGCCTGCACCCATCCCGAAGGCCTGCACCCACCCCGAATGCCTGCACCCACCCCGCCGGCCTGCACCCACCCCGAAGGCCTGCACCCCCGAAGGCCTGTCCCCCCCCCTTGAAGGCCTGACCCCCCCTTGAAGGCCTGCCTGCTTGTCCCCCCTTGAAGGCCTATCCCCCCTTAAAGGTCTGCCTGTCCCACCCCCTTGTAGGCCTGTCCCCCCTTAAAGGTCTGCCTGTCCCACCCCCTTGTAGGCCTGTCCCCCCCTTGAAGGCCTGACCCCCCCTTGAAGGCCTGCCTGCTTGTCCCCCCTTGAAGGCCTGTCCCCCCCTTGAAGGTTGGCACCCCCCCAAAGGCCTGCACCCCCTTGAAGGCCTGTCCCACCCCCTTGTAGGCCTGTCCCCCCCTTGAAGGCCTGCCTGCTTGTCCCCCCTTGAAGGCCTGTCCCCCCCCTTGAAGGCCTGCACCCCCCCTTGAAGGTTGGCACCCCCCCAAAGGCCTGCACCCCCTTGAAGGCCTGTCCCACCCCCTTGTAGGCCTGTCCCCCCCTTGAAGGCCTGCACCCCCTTGAAGGTCTGCACCCCCCCCGAAGGCCTGCACCCCCCCCGAAGGCCTGTCCCCCCACTTGAAGGCCTGCCTGCCTGTCCCCCCCTTGAAGGCCTGCACCCCCTTGAAGGTCGGCACCCCCCCCCTGAAGGCATGCCCCCCCCCTGAAGGCCTGTCCCCCCTTGAAGGCCTGTCCCCCCCCCCTTGTAGGCCTGCACCCCCTTGTAGGCCTGTCCCCCCCCCCTTGTAGGCCTGTCCCCCCCCCTTGTAGGCCTGTCCCCCCCTTGAAGGCCTGCCTGCCTGTCCCCCCTTTGAAGGCCTGCACCCCCTTGAAGGTCTGCACACCCCCCGAAGACCTGCACCCCCCCTTGAAGGCCTGCCTGCCTGCCTGTCACCCCCCCTCCCCCTTGAAAGTCTGCCTGCCCGCCCGCCCGCCCCACCCTGAAGGCCTGATGCCCCGACCCACCCCGAAGGACCATTCGCCCCCCTGGCCTCCCCGCACTACCTATGAAGCAGCCGCAGCAGGATCGCGACGTCAGCTATCTTTGCGCTGCTTAGGAGCTGCTTCCTGCGCCGGGCTACCTTAAGCTACTGCCCCCCCCACGCCCGAAGGACCGCTCGCCCCACTGACCTTCCAGCACACCTATGAAGCAGCCCGCAGCAGGATCGCGACGTCAGCAATCCCTCAGCTGCTTGGGCGCTGCTTCCTGCGCCGTGGTCCCGCCCCCTCCTCTGACGTCAGAGGAGGGACGGGACCGCGGCGCAGGAAGCAGCGCCCAAGCAGCTGAGGGATTGCTGACGTCGCGATCCTGCTGCGGGCTGCTTCATAGGTGTGCTGGAAGGTCAGTGGGGCGAGCGGTCCTTCGGGCGTGGGGGGGGACTGAGCGGCAAGGCCGGGAACACCCCCTCAGGGCTGGTACCCGGGGCGGCCCGCCCCCCCCCCCGCCCCCCCCTAGGTACGCCACTGGCTCAGAGGCCCTCCAGATGCTGCCCGGAGTTGGGGAAGAAGAGATGAGGTTTGTGTATGGGCGGGGCTGGGGGCAGAACAGAGTGGGGCTGGAGGCAGAATGGGGAGGGCCCACATGTCTTCTGATTTTTTGCACGAACAAATCTGGTAACCCTATGGAGGAGCTTCTGTTCTCTTGTTTTTCCTAAGTAGCTCTAGCCAATTTAGTTGGGTGCACATCTTGGATTGACTAATGAGAGTGGATTATAGAACTGGCTTTTTGCAGTGAATACCACACAGTTTTATTTCATTGATTTTGGACACTTTGGTCACGTATCAGGTTGAGCTGTTGGACATAAGAAGAAACGGATTCCGATTGGCCTAGTAGAGAGATAAGTGCTCATTGATACATACAGATCTTTTGGATTGAACCTATGAATTTCAGATTTTGATGAATTTTGAAGACCAATTGAACTATGTGAACTATACAAATGAAACACAGCCGTAGCTCAGCTCTGCTTTTGGACTTTATATTTGCACTTTTTAATTGTAGTTATTTAATCATTTTAGGTATAAAATGAAAGTATAGTGGGAAAACTTTTAGAAAATAATAATAATTAAATAAAATGAGTAATGTAATGACATCTTGGATTGGCGCCATATATAGAATCAGGGGTTAAGTGCCTAATGTTCTTGCAGCAGCCCAGACAATAAGCATCGAAATTGGAGCATCAGTGCAGTCTTCCTACCCATCTTAATATGCAGCTTTTACTCACCTTTTCCAAATTCTTTGCAATTCTTTTAGGCAAGAAGGTTAGCTGTTTGAGACAAGAGTCTCACTCTGTGTTTTGCACAAGCATTTCTGTGAAATATTTTTCTTTTCCTGTAGGTGCAGGAAGTGAATAGGTAATGGATGTGTGAGATCATTGGCTTTCAGTGCTTCATTTTTACTAAATCATTAAATCTGGCCCTGAAAGTTTCACTCTGCAAACAGTCAGCATTTACTGGCCTAATTTCTTAATGGCTACAGTACACAAGTGTGTGCGTTTTCTCCAAGAGCCGCGCTGTGATCTGCCATCTTCTTCCTGCTCATTGCAGGAAACTTTCCCCAGCCAACTGACAGAACTCAGAAGGTCACATCTTAGTGCTTAGTAAAATCTTGCACAAGCAGAAACCAGGCTGCACAGCATCACTTCTCCTTTCTTCCTTCCTCCCCCCAGGGCTCACTAATGACTTCAGCAGCTGCTTTAAGTTAAACAACCAAACTTGAAACTTCACACACATGCGCTTGCCCATCTTCTCATTCTCACACATATACAGGAAGCTTATTAGGAAATGGAAATGAAAAAAACAAAAGCCAAAATACATCTATCTGCATTCTGACAAAACCAAACAATTACTTTATTGGCCATATTTGCTGTTTCTGTGATGGGCAGAAGGGACTTGGTTGAGTATAAGACAAAATTTTTTTTGTGTGGACTAGAATAGACTATAGTAGTCGGAGATATAATAGAGGGAGAAAAAAGTCCTAAATAGCTGCAAAAGATTGTGGTCAGGACTGGGTTAAGATTTTCAGATCCCCTAAGTCACTGGCGTAGTCAGGGGAGCAGACTATATTTGGGAAGTCATAAAACAGGACAAATTACCCCGCCTCTACCCCATCCCTACCTCCCACCAGTTTTGCCTCTGTCCTGCCCTCCACCCCCCACATTTCACCCTTTAGTCCTCCTTCCTATCTTTTGTATCCTAGTGCTTCTCTCTCTCCCTCCAACCTCACTCTCCCATGGGTGCTTCTTTCTCTCTTAAATCCAACCTCCCCATGGATGCTTCTCATTCTCCTTCCCGTCAACTGCCCCATGGGTGTTTCTTTCTTTCGCTCCCTCCCTCCTTCCAACCCCCCGTCAAGTATAATTTGGGCAAGCCATGAGTTTATTTTGGCCGCCTGGAAGGAGAAGGTTTTGTCAATGAATCGTTTGAGAGGGCATAGTTTTAGGGAGGGGAAGGTGAATAGATGAATTCTGCGAGAGTTCTTATTGTTGTGATTTAATTTAAAGTGGGGGATGAGGTAGCTTGGGGATAGACCAAATACCGTTTTGAAACTGGGGCATGCGAACTTGAACAGTACTCTGGATTCAAATGGCAGCCAGTGCAGTTTATGGTAGAAAGGGGTGATATGTTCCCATTTGTTTAGGCCAAATATAAGAGATTTGTGTTTGAAAGCTAAGAGTACTATCTGACATGATCCCCAGTAATCGAAGGGTTGTAGAGATAGGTTTTGGTGTGCCTGATAGAAGTAATGGAATATTGAAATCTGATGTTGGAGAGAATAATAGCCCTCTTGATTTTGAAGGGTTAAGAAATATGCAATTATTGAAAAACCAATCAGTAAGAATAAGAAGTTTGGAGGTTTGGAAGTCTTCCTCTGGTGGTCAGAACACTTTCTATAATCCAGTTGGCAGTATTGTCTGTGGGCTGCCACCGTGCCACCCATGTGCATGCTTAGATATTGTGCATGCACTGAAACCAAGGATGCATAGGGGGCTGGCATAGTCGTGTCCCATAGACAGTGCCACTGACTGATGAATGTAGGAGAGTGTTTTGACTGCTGAAGGAAGACCTCTTCAGCTGGGGGGGCTTGTGGAACCCTGCCAGCCATAGCAGAGGTGTCACAATTTTGGATGGGCCTGAGCCCACCCAGGTCTAGGCCACTGACCTCCGGGTACTGTTGCCGATTCAGATATTCCATGCCAATACCCAGACATGGTCCAGAATGGAATATCCAGTCTAATGTAGCCAGCAGTTGTGTGAGTTTTGAAAATCATTCACTGCAGCGGGTTGAATATTGATCTGACAGTTTATAAATACCTAGAATTAGAAGATGTAATTATATCTGAAGGGTGTTAGACTAATTCAGACCAGGGGCAATAGAAAATGAGCTATGATGGAGGATATCTGAATAATACATTGGGTAGATTACATGAGCAGTCCTTTCTTTCACACTGTTTTTGTAATCCAAGCTACAAGTTAATTATATATCCTCTTTTATATCCAGATGTCATCATTCTTTCATGGTTTTTTTTTTTGGTTTTTTTGCAGAGTGTGGCTAAATTAAGCATAACTCTCAAAGCTCATCAAAAATGTGTTAAGCTAGTCCAGTAAAACAGCATCAGTGGCAATGTGATCGCTGACCTGTTTGTCCATGTTTTGTCATCATGTTTCTCACAGCCTGGCTCAAGGCTTCACATGGCTGACATTCATTTTGTCCTCTATTCAGATGCTATCAAATATGGACCATGTGACGCCCCTTTTACAAAATGCTCACTGGTTGCCAATATCTCATCAGATTACATACAAAATAATTGTGCTCTGTTTTCAAATATGACAGTCAAACTTACCAGCGTTCCTCGACAAGATCTTAATTCCATATACACTACTGAGGACCTTACGATCCACAGACCACAATTTGCTTGTAATCCCCTCCTTAAAAATAATTAATACTCGAAGAAACAAAATATTCAGAATTTATGCTCCGCAGCTATGGAATACACTATTCTCCCATCTCAGAGAACAAAAGTTTGATTGCTTTAAGAGCAGCCTAAAGTCCTTTTTATTTAAAGATGCTTTTCACACTTAAGTATCAAATGGGGGTCAGGTCAAAAGCGCGCCGGGACAAAGGCGCGCGCAGACAATTGAGCGCAGCGCGGAGGCGCATGCCACAGAAAATTACTGTTTTTACGGCTCCAATGGGGGGGGGCGTGGGAGGGGAACCCCCCCACTTTACTTAATAGAGATCGCGCCGCGTTGTGGGGGCGTTGTGGGGGGTGTGGGGAGTTGTAACCCCCCACATTTTACTGAAAACTTCACTTTTTCCCTGTTTGTAGGGAAAAAGTTAAGTTTACAGTAAAATGTGGAGGATTACAACCCCCCCCCCAAACCCCCCACAACGCCGGCGCGATATCTATTAAGTAAACTGGGGGGGCTCCCAAACAAAACCCCCCGTCAGAGCCCCTAAAAACTAATTTTCTTTGGTGCGCGCCTCCGTCCTGCGCTCAGTTGTCGGCGCGCACCTTTGTCTTTCGCCAAGTTGTCTATGAACCATCAAATGTATGTTGTTTCTTTTTAAAGAAACACACACCTCAGGAGGCATCAGAAATTCTCTCTGTTAGTCCTTTAAGTGCTTCCCTAGTCTGTTTTCTTTCCTATAACTATTGTAGTTCAACCCCTTCCCCTACTGTATCATGTTGGTCCCTGTACGGTTTGTTATGTGTTATTTTATAATAATGTACCCTGTTTTTAAATTGTACATTGCTTAGAAGTATTATAAGCGATGCAATCAAATTTTAAATAAACCTGAAACCTGGACCTTTGGTGGGGAACAGTGCAGCCTTTACTGGAAACAAAGAAGTGCATGTCCAGACAATGGTTGACTTCTTCCTAGGCTCTAGATTTATTTTGCGGTAAACAGGATAAATAAAAGAACACAAAGTTTAGTTTCCATTTGAACCTGAGAAAGGGAGAGTTAATACCCTCAAACTAGTCAAGAAATTCAATAACAAGGTGTCACCTTAGCATTTGCTTCTTAAGCTTTATTTCCAGGTAGTAGAAGAGTTTTAGTGGGACGTCCATGGGCAAATTGAACAAAAGATCCGTCAGACTGCAAATATGTAGGCCACGTCCCTTTTAATACATGTGTAACTTCCTTTTGGCAAGGAACTCTCTGAGAAAAGCAAGGGACTATATTTAGAGGCTGTAAAGCGCAGCATTGGTCACAGTGGGGCTGTTTCTATAAACGGTGCCTAAAAAAAAAGGTGCCAACCGTGTGTCAATCATGCTTAGGTACCATTTACAGAGTCACGGCTAGCAGTGCCTATGTAAAAACTTAAACTCAAGAGGCTTCAACACTCAAAAAGTAATTAATTTAAGGTCTATCTCTGCATAATCAGGTGAACAAAATAGTCTATTCATAGACCTCAGCGGTGTAACTGTGTATATAGCAATCTCCACACACAGTTTGACATCTCCAACCTCTTCACTGGACTAATATTCTTTTTTTATATTTCAAAATATTTCTTCCTTCTTTTAAAGTGCTAGTACTTAATAGTGCATGTAGATTTATAATAAATACTGTACTCATCTTAGCCGTGTTTATAAGATGAGTATTTATTATAAATCTAAATGCACTATTAAGTACTAGCACTTTAAAAGAAGGAAGAAATATTTTGAAATATAAAAAAAGAATATTAGTCCAGTGAAGAGGTTGGAGTTGTCAAACTGTGTTTGGAGATTGCTATATACACAGTTACACCGCTGAGGTCTATGAATAGACTATTTAAGGTATTTTGTTCACCTGATTATGTAAAAACTTAGGCACCTGAAATATAGGGGAGGGTATTAAAGGCCTACGTTTCAGGCACCTAAATTTTTGGAGACTTGTACTTAGCGGTGCCTAACTCATGCTCCACCCATAGAAACGCCCACTTAGGCATTAGGCACTGCTAAGCACATTGCGATAGGCGCCTATCTTTTATAGCCAATTATTGATGCTGGTTTGGCGCCCTTTATAGTATCAGCGTAGATTCTGAGATTGGTACAGTCACGTAGTATGGCACAGGAAGATCTCTCACTCAATTTCACACAAAAACAAAAAAAATCCTCCATAAGCTAGTGTTATTTTAAATTAACTTTACTGAAGCAAAATGTCAGCAAAAGCAGCTTCTTGTACTTATAGCAGTAGCCTTTTATAGAATTGTGCTAAGTGCCGGGCTAATTGATGCTGATTTTTTTGTGCCGTATACATAATTTTGACAAAAAAGTACGCGCTATTCACAAAGGGCCAGATTCTATAAAGGGCGCCCTAACTGATAACTACAGTTACACGCAGATATTAGCGATGCCTATGCTGAGATGCCCTCTGATGCCTACCTGAAAAGTAGGCATGGTTAGGGGGCGGAGAAAAGGTGTGGTAGACTTAGGCATCTGAGATGGGCGCAGGTAAATTAGACCAGGTAGAACCTGGCCTAATATACCAACACCTGCCTCTAGGATGCTACCAACGTCTAAGTCTGCATAAGCTGCTAGACATGATTCTGTAAAGGATGCCTGGAGGTTCATTGACAACCACGCCAATTAGTGCCAAAATGTTAGGCATGGTTAGATGCCGTTTATAGAATCTGGCCCAAACCATCTCACACATATGTGACTAGTGCGTACTTGGGCACACTACTGGGATAGACTCTGCTCTTTCTACAATTAGTGTGCACCAGTGGGGTAGTAAGGGGGGCAGTCCATCCCAGGAGCCATCTTGTTGGGGGTGCTGGCACCCCTTCTCCTCTTTGCCCCCTTGTTCCTTCCCACTCTCCCCTGTAATGAGTGTGCCTTCACTCCCCCCCCACTGTACCTCTAGCTCTTCACTGGCATGAGCAGCAAATCCAACCTGCTGCTTGCGCCAGCGTGGGCTCTCCCTCTGACATCATTTCTGGGTCCCGCGTCTAGGATGTGACGTTAGAGGGAGAGCCAACGCTGACGCAAGCAGCAAGTAGATGATGATGCTCGTGCCGGGGAAGTTAAAGAGGTATGGGGGGAAAGGAAGGGGTGTGGGGGAGGGGCGAGAAGAGGGCAGGGGAGGGGTGCTACCGCCTGGGTGCCTCTCACCCTTGCTATGCCACTGGTTTGTACTCTTTTAAATAATGCATACTCTTTTGAACGAGTGTCAGGTCAAAAGCGCGCCGGGACAAAGGCGCGCGCAGACAATTGAGCGCAGTGCGGAGGTGCGCACCGCAGAAAATTACTCTTTTTACGGCTCCGACGGGGGGGCGTGGGGGGGAACCCCCCCACTTTACTTAATAGAGATCACGCCGCGCTGTGGGGGGTTTCCCTGTTTTTAGGGAAAAAGTTAAGTTTACAGTAAAATGTGGAGGGTTACAACCTCCCAAACCCCCCACAACGCCGGCGCGATCTCTATTCAGTAAACTGGGGGGGCTCCCCAACAAAAACCCCCGTCGGAGCCCCTAAAAACTGTAATTTTCTTCGGCGCGCGCCTCCGTCTTGCGCTCAGTTGTTGGCGCGTGCCTTTGTCTTTCGCCGAGTTGTCTATGAACCCTTTTGAACGAGTCTGTACTCTTTCAAAAACACAGCATGCTCTTAACAACATTGCTCCCACGACAACATAGTGTAAAAAAAAAAAAAAACACCCTCAAACAAAATGAGCATTCCTGTACGTGATATAGGAAACAGCACAAAACAAAATCTCCTGGCTTCATCCATCTAGGACAAAATTGTATACGGTGCCGTCGAAAAATATGAGCAACTGTCGGATATTTTTTAAAAAATAACGCAGAAACTCTGCTCCTTAATAAAGGATCACTGCTGTGCTCAGATTGGGGGCTTTCTGAGGAAAAGAAAGGTAAGATGCTACAACGTCATTAACTTGAGGAAAGCTATGTATGTCGAAAGTATTCTGTATCAAAGTTTAATATTACTAATCTACTCGCAACTGATTACACATAAACTAGCACTGAAAAGAAATGAAGCAGGTCTTTAATGTGTGATATATTTATGCCTAGACAGGACCAGTTGCTTGCTCTTTGAACAGAAACCCTGCCACAGCGGATGTGGTAAATGTGTAGCATTGCTGCTAACTAGTTCCCACCCATAACCCATCAGGCCTTAGATGTACAAGCACAGAGCTCGTGCCTTCCTTCCCATCATGCTGGAGAGAGAAAGAGGCTTTCAGTGCTGTCTTTTCGATGGCACAGGTGCTCACGTTTCACCTCACAGGCACTCACGTTTCACTTTAATCAAAACTAAGAAGACCGTAGGAAAGTCAACGACACATGACAGTAAAAGGTTGTTCAGTACGTTAGAGATGTAAGACTTTTGTTTCTCATACTATAGGAACTCTTTTTGTTTGTTTATGTTATTTATTTAAAATTCAGTAAAACCTTGGTTTGCCAGCATAATTTGTTCCGGAAACATGCTTGTAATCCAAAGTACTTGTGTATCGAGGCAAATTTCGCCACAAGAAATAACGGAAACTGAAACGATTTGTTCCACAACCCAAAAACTTTAATAGAAAGTTGCAAGACCTCGCTTGTTTAGAACAGTCACTACACTCCCGCAATGTCAGAGAGAGAAGAACCATTGGCTCAGTTGTGACGTGCGTATGCGTACTTGTATTGCAAGACCTCGCAGGGTCTTTGGCTCAGTTGTGATGATGCGACGCGGGTATACGTACTCGTTTATCAAGTTAAAATTTAATGAAACATTTTGCTCGTCTTGCAAAACACTCCGCACATCAAGGTTTTACTGTATTTCTAAACCGCTCTATCCAGTGGCTATAGGCAATGTACAAATTGAACATACATAGTTCCAGGTAGACAAAGCAATACTTAAAACCAAATAAAACAACAATATAAATGCAATCATCATATCATCATCATATAGGGCTCCTTTTATCAAGCAGTGGTAGAACCTTTTACTGCAGGCCAGCGAGGTAAATGCTCTGATGCTCATTCAATTCCTATGAGCGTCGGAGCATTTACCTCGCTGGCCCTCAGTAAAAGGCGGCCATAGTAAGCCCCCATATAAAAAACCACTATTCTTCTGAGAAAGCTGTCATTATATGTAATTGAATAGGTAATCCATTCCAAATTTACGCACCCTGAATTCGGATCACGCCCTATGCGTCACCCACTCCTAGTCCGTCCACTGTGTCTCAGCCAAGCAGGGAAGACAGTGAACAGGACACAGACCAGATGTGTTTCATGCATTATAAAAAAGCAGAAGGATGGTCAAACAACTGTGGGCATCATTAAAAAAAAGGTGAGGTGAAAGGAGTTATTATAGTGAAAAGAACACCATTCAAAAATGGAAAACAGATCCAAATGAAGAAAATATGAAAAAGCAACAGCACTGGTAAGTTACATACAAAGCATTGATAATGTACCCTACCCCCAGGACAGTTTTTAGTGGCCGCAAGGCAAATACAAGGTTGTAAATTTGCCCTGTAAATGTAAAACCCTAAACGGGGGAGGAATACAAATAAAATAAACTAACCTCGTCCTGCAATTTCTAAAACAGCAGGAAGAAATAAACTAATAATGATTCAAGAAAAATAGTTAATTATAATATTTAATTTTCTGATGTAATATTCAAATATATTGGAAACCAAAATAATCACATAATATAAGAAATCATTACCAATAAGTTAACACTTTTACATTGAGTTCAATATGAAAATGGTATCATTAAGAGTGATTCTGTTGATGTTTTCTTTTTTTCCTCTCTCTCTTCTTTTGTCTTGCAATGAGTTCTGTCCCTGCTTGATTGTAGTTCTTAATTGAAATGCCTACTGACCTATCTTTAATAAATCATTAAAACAAAACCCTATCTCTTTCTAAAGAAAATACTAAAGCATATCATATTTACAATATAGCTCTTCTACTGACCCTAACTAATCCTATATAATAAAACGCTAGCCGCGCATGCGCACTCAGACCTGCGTGATCTGTAATCCCTGATCCGTGATCTGTAGGTCCGTGGCCAGAGTGCGTATGCGCTGGCTACACAAAGCGGGAGAAACAGACTCGAGCGCTGTGGCCGACTCACGATGGGAGGATGCGCCGCAGCAAAGTGCTGCACAGGTACTGGAGGGGGAGAGACATATCGCTTCTGCACTGGTACAAACATCCCTCCAGCGTTGGCAGTTGCTGCACGTTAAACAGGCTGCTTCGGGCTTTCTCCTGCAGTTGAGTCCCTCTGCCGCGTCACTGATGACATCATCAATGACGTGACAGATAGACTCAACGGCAGAAGAAAGCCGAAGCAGCCTGTTTAGCGTGCTGCGGCTGCCAACGCTGGAGAGAGGTTTGATATTAAAGTCATCTTTCTGGGAGGGACGCACAGTCAGCGGGGGTTGGGCTGGGAAGGGAGAGAAGCGTCTGCCTCGGGTGCTTCAGGCAGCAGCAGCGTTTACAATTCGCTGCTGTTGCTGGCTTCAGGCCTTCCTCTCTGGCCGGTCTTGCGTACTTCCTGTTTTCATGAAGACAGGACCGGCCAGAGAGAAAGACCTGAAGCTAGCAACAGCAATGAATTGTGAATGCTGCTGCTGACCAATGAAGTAGTTAAATGAGGAAAGGGAGCAGAGGGGGAGAGAATGGCTTGGAGGGAAGGAGGAAGGTATGCCAGACCAAGGCAAAAGGAAGGAGGAGATGGAGAGAGGCCATATGGGACAGAGAGAGAGAGAGGGCGGACACTGGATGGAAAGAGAAGAGAGGGCAGTGAATGGAAGGGGCAACATAGAGGGTGAACAGTATTCTAGCACCCATTAATGTAACGGGCTTAATGACTAGTTAAAAATAAACAAATAATTAGGGAACCCTAAACTGAACCCACCCTTATGCAAAATTATTTAAACGCTCTCAGTCTTTAAAATTTTATCCATAACGCCCCCCCCCCCCAGAGACAAAGGCAGTTTCCAACACACACTTGCCTCTTTCAAAGATTTCCTCATAACCAGTTTTAACTGTCAGCTCTAGAACCTCTAGAACCTTGCTAGTGTAACTGCATCAGCTGATCTCTGCCAGAAGCAGAACAGCAGAGAACATTCTTTCCAAACCTGCACATGCAAAGCTAGAAAGCCACAGCAAATACAAATACATAAACTACCCCATAAGCCCCAGGATTCATATATTTTATGGGTCCCTGGGTGGGTGGTGTGGGGGGGGGGGGTTGGATTGGTTGCTGTTCTCTTTCTGCCTGTTTAAGTACATTTGTATGGTGCTGTACTTGTTATGTGAGGGACCTTTGTAAACTTCAATAAAAATTAGTTCACATTAACCCCTAGGGGTTACAATAAGATATACCAACAGAGAATCTGAAAAGAAAGTTGCCATGGAGACAAAACTCACAATATACAGTAAGTACATTTGAACCATTAGATCAGTGTATCGCAAACTGTGTGCTGCCTGAGATTTCAAGTGTGCTTTGGAGGAGGAGAGACGCCAGCTGACTGCCTACAGTCTCTTGCGGCAAGTGACTTGCTCAGGGTCACAGGGAGCAGCACTGGGATTTGATCCCACAACCTCTGGAGGCAGAGACAGCAGCTCTACCAGTGAGCCACACCTTCCCACTATGTGAACCTGCAAGATGTAATAGGACGAATGGATAAACAAGCATAGCTAATGAATTGGACCAGATGGTATACATCCTAGAATACTGAAAAAAACCTTGAGTGACATGGTGTGGTGGCCATATTAGTCAAGGTAATATATAGAAATAAAACAAAGGAAATAAGGTAATACCTTTTTTATTGGACTAACTCAATGCATTTTATGATAAGCTTTCGAAGGTAACCCTTCTTCTTCAGATCAGACAAATACCAATATATAGAAGGGAAACATGAAAGCATTTCAGTGATAGTTTCACAGGAAGGGTGAGGGGTGAGGGGTGAAGGGTGAGGGGTGAGGAGTGAGGGGTAAATGGGTAAGTAAGTAGGAGACAGAGAAGTGACAAAGCAGTTTTAAATTTCTTTGTAGTGTGAAAGGAAGACCAGATCTTTGTTAAGTCCTGACTGGTAGGTGTCAAAATATTTCATCATTTTAATTTCTAAGGTCTTACATTCTTGGATTGTTTTAAAATTTTTTTCTAGTATTCTCACCATAAAATCATTAATCATTGGTGCCGTGGTCAGTTTTTCCAAAGGACTTAACAAAGAGGGACTAATACCTGGAAAACTGTTGAGTTAATAAATGTTTAGGCCTTATTTTTATTTAAACAGCTCATTCAGAGCATTTGAGACTGGGATTATTCCAGTATTGCCTTAGTTTTAATATCAGTTCAGCCTGTCAGTCTGTTGTTATATGGATGGACACAACCTGAAAAAACATTCAGCGGTTAATGTAGCCAGTGGCGTAATGAGGGGATGAACTACCCCAGGTTCCGGTACCAGCACCTATCCAACTCTCCAACCCCTCCCCCCGCATACCTCTTAAAATGTTCACAGGAATCAGCAGCATTTTCCACTGGCTGCTCATGCTGGCCTTGGCTCCTTCTGATGTTACTTCCTGCAGGGAAATGCAAGGGAGCACATGGTACAGCGATGCTGGGCACCAACCTCCCCAGCTGTGCCACTGAGCGTAGCTAGGTTTAAGAAAGGGTTGAACAAGCTCCTGGAGGAAAAGTCCATAGTCTGCTATTGAGATAGATATGGGGGAAGCCACTGCTTGCCCTGGAAGCGGTAGCATGAAATGTTGCTACTGTTTGGGTTTTGGCCAGGTACTGTGACCTGGAGTGGCCACTGTTGGAATCAGGAGACTGGGCTTGATGGACCATTGGTCTGACCCAGTATGGCTGTTCTTATGTTTTTTATTGTTAGGTAATAGCTAAACAGATTCAAAATGGTCTCTGATGATCTCAAGGCAGAGAAACTATGAGATAAGGGGGTGGTCACAGCCAGAAGGATGCTAAGCTGTATTGAGAAAATAGCAGAAGGAGGTGTTAATGCCCTTTTAGAAATCATTGGTGAGGCCCCATTTGGAGTATTGTGTTCGGAAACTGTATCTCATTATGGACGTAAAAAGACTTGAAGCCCTTCATAGGAGAAAGATAAACATAGTATGTGGTTTGTGCAACAAGACATATGAGAAGAGGTGTAATGTCCTGAATATAAATGCCCTAGAGCAGAGGAAGGATAGAAGAAATATGACACAGATGTTTCAATATCGATATACATACAAATATTTTCCAGAGACGAGAAAGCAGTAGAACTAGAGGACCCCCTGGGTGAGGTGGTGGAGACAAAAACAGTGACAGAATTAAAAAATGTGTAGAATAAATACAAAGGATCCCTATAGGGAAAGAGGATGTAATCAGAACAAAACATAGAAACATGATGGTCCATCTAGTCTGCCTAGCCGCATCATTCACTTTCTGTCCCATGGTTTCTTGAATTCACCACATCTACTAAGAGACTATTCCACATATCTTCCCCCTTTCTGAAAAGAAGCATTTCCTTAGATTACTCCTGAGCCTATCACATCTTAACTTCATCCTATACCCTCTCCTTTCGTAGTTTTCCTTCATTTGAAAAAGACTCACCTTCTGTACGTTAATGCCATGGAGATATTTAAATGTCTCTACCATATCCCCTCTCTCCTTTCTTCCAGTGTATACATAAGCCTGTTCTCATACAACTTATGACAAAGACCACTAACTAATTTTGTAGCAGTCCTCTGGACTGACTCCATCCTATTTATATCTGTTTGAAGGTGAGGTCTGCAAAATTGCACACAGTATTCCAAATGGGGCCTGACTAGAGATATATACAACGGCGTGATCACCTCCATTTTCCTACTGGCCATTCTTCTCCTTATGCACCTAAGCTTTTTCCTGGCTTTGACCCTCGCTTTTTCTTCCTGTTTTGCCATCCTGAGATCATCAGACACAATCACCCCCAAACTCCGCTCTTCGTTCATACTCAGAAGTACTTTGCCTCCTATACTATACCATTCGCCTGGATTTTTGCAGTCCAACTACATAATCCTGCATTTGTGAGCATTAAATCTTAGTTGTCAATTACCGGATCATTCTTCAAGCTTCACCAGATCCCGTCTCACGTTATCCACATCCTCCAGGGTATCTACCCTATTATAGATCTTGGTCTCATCCACAAAAGGACAAACTTTGCCAGACAGTCTGTGTCAGGCTGAGCAGTCAACTCTTGTCACTTCGTTGCCAGGTTCTTCTGGTCACATTTTTCCTTTCCACCACCAGGTTCTTCTAGACACACTTCACAACCAGGCTCTCCTAGACTCAACCAGGCTCTTCTGAACACACTTCCCTGGTCAATCTGGCCACCAAAGATCGTGCCGGTCTCTATTAGTCCCTCTGGTCACCACCATATAGATACAGAATAGGAAAAAAAAAAACAACCCTTAGTAAATTCAACCCATAGATGGATATGCTAAAAGCTAGTATTTGGGGGGGGGGGGATGTATAGCTTGTTGGGTCAGCAGCTGTATTTCTTCCAAAGCCTCCCTGACTAATTCATAAGGCCCCATGGCTCACATTGTTGAGATTCCCTGCAGCTGCATTGCAAGATGTTTCTCACAGCTGAAGACTCTTGTGGGTTGTGCTATGAAAAAATATTAAGATTTTGCTTTTCCCTTCTTCGCCACAGGAAGAAATTTATTTTAGATCTCATGCCACAGAGCCAGCCAGCAAAAGTAAAATAAAAATGTAAAAAAAACCAATAAACAATGGAGAAGGGTAGATAGTGGGGTTCTCCAGGGGTCTGTACTGGGACCGCTGCTTTTTAATGTATTTATAAATGATCTAGAGATGAGAATGACTAGTGTGGCAATTCAAGTTGTGAAATCGCAAGAGGATTGGGCAAATTTGTTAGACTGGGCAGCCAAATGGCAGATGACATTTAGGGCCTCTTTTATCAAGCTAAATAGTGTGGGCTGGCACAGAAAATGCACCAAAGCCCACAGGGATTGAATGGGCTTTGGTGCATTTGCTTCATGGCACTCGCTACCACAGCTGGATAAAAGAGGGACTTAATGTAAGCAAATGCAAAATGATGCATGTGGGAAAGAGGAATCATAGCAATAGGGATAATGTGGCGCAGTGGTTAAAGCTACAGCTTCAGCCCCCTGAGGTTGTGGGTTCAAACCCATGCTGGTCCTTGTGACCCTGGGCAAGTCACTTAATCCCTTCATTGCCCCAGGTACATTAGACAGATTGTGAGCCCGCCAGGACAGACAGGGAAAAATGGTTGAGTACCTGAATAAATTAATGTAAACCATTCTGAGCTCCCTTGAGAGAATGGTATATTAAATAAATAAATAAATAGCTACATGATACAAAGTTCCACATTATGAATCATGGCCCAGGAAAAGGATCTAGGTAGATATCATTGTTGATGATATGTTGAAACCCTCTACTCAGTGTGCAGGGGCAGCAAAAAGAAAACAGTAGGTATTATTAGGAATGGAATGTTATAATGCTTTTATATTGCTTCATGGTGCAATTGCACCTCAAATTCCGTGTGCAATTCTGCTTTCTGCATCTTAAAAAAGATACAGTGGAATTAGAAAATTTACAGAGAAGGGTGACAAAAATAATAAAAGGGATGGGATGACTTCCCTATGAGGTGCAGCTAATGCTCTTCAGTTTGGAGAAGAGATGGTTCAGGAGAGATATGATAGAGATCTATAAAATACTGAGTGGAGTGGAATGGGAAGACATGAATTGCATGTTTACTCTTTCCCAAAATACTAGGATTAGGGGGCATGCAATGACACTACTAAGTAGAAATCTAAAACAAACTAGAGAAAATATTTCTTCACTCAATGTGTAATTAAAATCTGGAATTCATTGCTATAGAATGTGGTACAAAGCAGTTATCTTAGCAGGGTTTAAAAAAGGTTTGAATAATGTTGTAAAAGAAAAGTCCATAAGACATTATTAAGATGGATTTGGGAAAATCCATTGCTTATTTCTAGGATAAGCAGCATAAAATCTGTTTTTACCTTTTTTATATCTTGCCAAATACTTGTGACCTGAATTAGCCTCTATTGGAAACAGGTTACTGTGCCTGATTGATTCGGTCTATTCCATTATGGCAATGCTTATATTCTTAACTCAAAATACAGTTTTGGTAGATTTTTAAATAAAAAATGAAGCCAACATTTTAGTAATAAAAATCTATTTTAAAAAAGCATGATGTGGCTAACTCAGTGGGCTGCCTTGTATAATATTTGGTATTAAGATGTTTCTGTAACATTTTGGGTGTTTCTTGGCAGTTTGTTTTTTGATCCAGAACTTGTCACCTGATGATTTGGACTTCCTCTTCCACTGGAACCAGAGCTGAGACCTGGGGTTATGAATCTTCATTTGCAAGGGCCTGGGAACTCTTCCCTGATTTTATGTCCCCCTCCCAGTGTGTCTAGCCCAGTCACTGCAGTCTTAATCCAGGGCAGTGGTTCCCAAACCTGTCCTGGAGAACCCCCAGGCCAGTCGGGTTTTCAAGATAGCCCTAATGAATATAGCCCTCCTACTTCTTGCTTACACCATCCAATGTAAGAACCAAAAAGAGTCCTCAATGATTATTAATTCTAATACAATGAAACATGTTTTTTTGAGTGCTCAGAAAAAACTTTGTGAGAGACCAGACTATAGCGGGGATTTTTTTGCTACTTCAGCTTGTCTGCGGTGTTCTTTGCTCACATGTTTAAAGACAATAGACTGTTTTCAGGTCCAATTGCTTTATATGTGAATTTGCAAACAATTGGACCCCTGAGGAAGGCATGTTCGCCGAAATCACGGACCGTGTAGGGTCCGGTTGGATTTTTACACTGTATTTTTTATCATTGTACTTTTTTCATTGAATTTTCATGTTTTTATATGTCAGTATATAATAAATTATCCTCCAGAACATCTGTATCCACATGTTTTCTGTTTTTGTTTTCATTGGAGGATTGTTTTCACTGTGGATCATTGGGTCTCCCCATTTTCCTTTGTTGTGCTTCACTTTGCATTTGTCCACATTAAATTTCATCTGCCCTGTGGATACCTAGTCTTCCAATTTCCTAAGAGCTTCCTGCAATTTTTCACAGTCCTCATGTGTTTTGACAACTTTGAATAGTTTTGTGTCAACTGAAAATTTAGGGCTCCTTTTACTAAACAGTGGTAGAGGTTTCTACCATGGGCCAATGAGGTAAATGCTCCAATTCATATAGGAATACTATGAGCGTCAGCGCATTTACCTCGCCAGTCCATGGTAAAAACCTTTACCATTGTTACATAAAACCCAGCGTTAATTACCTCACTTGTTGTTTCAATTTCCAGATCATTTATAAATAAGTTAAATAGTACTGGTCCCAACACAGAATGCTATGGCACTTCACTATTTACCCTCCTCCATTGAGAAAAATGGCCATTTAAACCTACTCTCTGTTTTCTGTCCAATAACCAATTCCTAATCCACAACAGAACATTGCCTCCTATCCCATGACTCTAATTTTCTCAGGAGTCTCTCATGAGGAACTCTGTCAAAAGCTTTCTGAAAATCTAGATACACTACATCAACCAGCGTACTTTTAGCCACATGTTTATTCATACCTTCAAAGTAATGCAGCAAATTGATGGGGCAAGACCTCCCTTGGCTGAACCCATGCTGTGTCCCATTTAACCATGTTTGTCTACATGTTCCATAATTTTATGTTTTATAATAGTTTTCACTATTTTGCTTGGCACTGAAGTCAGGCTTACCAGTCTGTAATTTCCCAAATCATCCCTGGAACCCTTTTAAAAAATCGGCATAACATTGGCCACTCTCCAGTCTTCAGGTACTATGGCTGATTTTAGCAACAGGTTACAGATCACTAACAGCAGATCAGTAATTTCATATTTGAGTTCTTTCAGTACCCTGGGATATATACCATCCAATCCAGGTGATTTATCATTCTTTAACGAGTCTATTTGGCAAAGCTGAAGAATGGTCTGAAATTTGGCACCTAAAATTTAATGTTAAGAAATGCAAGGTCATGCATTTGGGCTGTAAAAACCCGAGGGAACGATACAGATTAGGGGGTGAAGAGCTTATGTGCACGACAGAAGAGCGGGACTTGGGTGGGACAGTATGTGATGATCTTAAGGTGGACAAATATGTTGAAAAGGTGGTGGCGAAAGCTAGAAGGATGCTAGGTTGCATAGGGAGAGTATGGCTAGTAGGAAAAAGGAGGTATTGATGCCCCTGTATAAGGCTTTGGTGAGACCTCATTTAGAATATTGTGTACAGTTCTGGAGGCCGCACCTTCAAAAAGATATAAAAAGGATGGAGTCGGTCCAGAAGAAGGCTACTAAAATGGTATGTGGTCTTCATCATAAGGCTTATGGGGACAGACTTAAAGATCTGAATCTGTATACTTTGGAGGAAAGGCGGGAGATGGGGAGATATGATAGAGACGTTTTAATACCTACGTAATGTAATTGCGCATTGAGTCGAGTCTCTTTCATTTGAAAGAAACTCTGCAATGAGAGGGCATGGGATGAAATCAAGAGTCTCCGGAGTAATCTAAAGAAAATACTTTTTTGCAGAAAGGGTGGTAGATGCGTGGAACAGTACTCCCAGAATAGGTGTGGAAACAGAGACTTGTGTCTGAATTCAAAAGGGCCTGGGATAGGCAAATGGGATCTCTGAGAGAGAGAAAGAGATAATGGTTACTGCAGATGGGCAGACTAGATGGGCCATTTGGCCTTTATCTGCCATCATGTTTCTATTTGGCTCAGTATATCTTGCAGATTCACTGAAATTTCTTACATTTCTTCTGCTTTGTTACCCTTAAAACCTATTTCTGGTTCAGGTAGATCTCTTGTATCTTCTTCTTGAAAGACCGAAGCAAAGAATTTATTCCATATCCTTCCTGAGTGCCCCTTTTGCTCCTTAATGATTCAATAATCCTATGGATTCTCTCACAGGTTTTCTGCTTTTGATGTACCAAAAAAAGTTGTTACTTTGAGCTTTTGCCTCTTTGGCAAGTTTCTCTTCATATTCTTTTTTAGCCTTGTCAATGCTTTGCATCTAACTTGCCAGTGCTTGTTGCTTCTTATTTTCTTAATTGGATTCTTTTTCCATTCTGTAAAGGTTGTTCTTTTGGCTCTATTAGCTTCTTTCATGTCACCTTTTAACCATGCCAGCTGTCATTTGTTCTTATTTCCACCTTTTTTAATATGTGGAATACATCTGGTCTGGGCAAATTCCTACTAAACTTACTATTAAACAATTAAATATTTAGGAGTGCTGTGTTCAGCTGTGAATTTTAGTGTTTGTTGTGTCACATACATGAATGTTGTCTGACAAGTGTGTCAGAAGAAAGGTTGAGAACCACTGGTGTAAAATAAGGACAGCCTTATCGTACCATAGCTGTAATTCCTGAGCTGCCACCAGATGGCGTTGTGAAGTTGATTGGGAGTTATTTCACTAGAAGTTATTATTTTAATTCTTCTTGTTGTACTGAGCCTGTGTTCAGTTTCTTCTATCCAGGTCACTGAAACTTGGGTCATAACTCATAGCTAGTTTGTATTGTTGATTAGTAGAGGTATGAAAATCCATATGTAAAATTATTTAGAAACCAGCCAGGCAAGGGCAGAGTTTATGGCTTCAAGTTACCTCTTGTTTGCTTTGCTAGAACTATCTCTGCTACAAGCTTCACATTAAACAAATCTTTTAAGCTTTCATCAGCTACAATCTCTATTGTTCTTGCTGGGTGCAGTCAGTAAAGACTTGCCTTTGCCTGCTAAGGATTTTAAAAAGGGTAATGAAGCAATCAAACCTAATACAAGGAAGATATATCAGCCAAAGGAACGCAGGAGAAGGTTTTTCGCGTCATTCATGTCATTAACATAGCATAGATTAAGCACAGGATACAACCAGTTGTGCCACTGGCACACAGTGTTCAAGGGCACCTCACTGGACTAATAACTTCATTGGAAAGTTTCTCAACAAGTGTCCCAGCCAGCCAGGTTTTCAGGATACCCATAATGAATAAGTATGAGATAAATTACATACAATGAAGGCAGTATATCCACATTTATCTCATACATACATATTCATTTGGATATTCTGAAAATGAGAATGCCTGCGTAAGGAAAACCCCTGCACTTGGGAGAGAAGAAAACAGGATATTTTAAATATTTTTTTTCATTCAGAGAATAGTTAAGCTCTGGAATGCATCGCCAGAGGATGTGGTAAGAGTAGTATGACCATATGGCTCCAGAAAAAAGGGGACGGATTGAGACATCCGGGTTTTACTTCCATTGAAAGCAACCAAGATGTCCCAATCTGTTCTCCTTACTTCCATTGTTTTCAGTGGAAGTAAAACCCAGATGTCTCAATCCGTCCCCTTTTTTCTGGAGCCATATGGTCACACTAGGTAAGAGCGGTTAATGTAGCTGGTTTAAAAAAAAGGTTTGGACAAGTTCTTGGAGGAAAAGTCCATAAACTGCTGCCCTGGATCAGTAGCATGGAATGCTGCTACTATCTGGGTTTTTGCCAGGTACTTGAGATTTGGATTGGCCTCCATGAAGATGGGATTCTGGGCTAGATGGACCATTGGTCTGATCCAGTAAGGCTATTCTTATGTTCTTAGGATATTAAATTCTTCACTGAAACACATCTGCACATCTTCAGAGCTACCTCCAATGGACTGATGACAGAGGAGGAGAAAAATCCTCGCACATGGTTGAAAATGTCACTGTATTGATGGTTAAATTTCAAGGCTTATACACTGCAGTCATATTGGGTACACCATGCCAAAGTGCACATTTCAACCAGTTCAGCATTTGAAATGGAAGTAGCTGGGGATGTTGCAGTGTTCACTACCCTGCTGAGAAGGGAAGCCCAGTCAGTATACCACAACAATATCTGTAGGTGGAGGTTTAAGTGCATGCTCACCAGACTCCGCCCTCTATAGCTTCCTCGCTAGATCTGTTGCTTTGATGACTGTATAGGCAGTGGAATGCATTTTTGTTTGGGGGAACCCAAAAGTTCTACCCTAGACCCCACCCAAGCTCTGCACCGACCCCTCCCAAGCTCCACCCTAGACCTGCCCAAGCTCCGCCTCGGACCCCACCCCCCATAATAACACGGATTAACATAGTAAATGACGGCAGATAAAGACCTGAATGGTCCATCTAGTACTAATTGGAATGCCATTTCTTCCATTCATTTTTCATATATACATAATATAATCTTATTAACAATACATAATGGTAGCCACATAATTTTGAGATACCTAGTCAGACCCCTGTACTGTGCAAAATATAAAGGTAGCAGATGTAAAGTTCAAAAATCGATATATTCCAATCGCTAAATTACAAACTAACAAGTACAAATAATACAAGAAATGGAAAATATGATACCATTTTATTGGACTAAATACATTTTTCAATTAGTTTTCAAAGGCCAGAACCCTTTTCCTCAGGTCAGTGCAATATCCTGTTGTTATGGTATCCTGTTCTGACCTGAGAAATGTAGCTTTGGTCTCTGAAAGTTAGTAAAAAAAAAAAAAAAAAGTACTAAAATTAGGCCAATAAAAAGATAACACTTTATTTCCATTTTCTAATTTTGTTTGTTAATTTCCATTTATTATTTTGTTCCCCTCTCTCTCTCCTCCCCACTACCATCCAGCATCTGTTCCCCTCTCTGTCCTCCCCTCTACCATATAGCGGTCTGCCTCTCTTCCCTCCCCACTTCCATTCAGTGTCTATCCCCTTCTTCATTCATGCCACTTCCATCAACATCTGCCCCTTCTCTCTCTCTCTCTCTCCCTCCACAGTGGGTCTCTCTCACTCTCTCCACAGTCAGGGTCTCTCTCTCTCTCCCTCTCTCTGCAATCAGGTCTGTTTCTCTTTCTCTCCTGGTTGGGTCTCTCGCTCTTTGGTCTCTGAAAGTTAGTAAAAAAAAAAAAAAAAAAGTACTAAAATTAGGCCAATAAAAAGATAACACTTTATTTCCATTTTCTAATTTTGTTTGTTAATTTCCATTTATTATTTTGTTCCCCTCTCTCTCTCCTCCCCACTACCATCCAGCATCTGTTCCCCTCTCTGTCCTCCCCTCTACCATATAGCGGTCTGCCTCTCTTCCCTCCCCACTTCCATTCAGTGTCTATTCCCTTCTTCATTCATGCCACTTCCATCAACATCTGCCCCTTCTCTCTCTCTCTCTCTCCCTCCACAGTGGGTCTCTCTCACTCTCTCCACAGTCAGGGTCTCTCTCTCTCTCCCTCTCTCTGCAATCAGGTCTGTTTCTCTTTCTCTCCTGGTTGGGTCTCTCGCTCTCTACCCTCCTCCATAGCTGGGTATCTCTGTCTTCACTCCCCCTCCTCCTCATGGTCTGGTATATCTCTCCTTCTTTCCACTCTCTCTCCCCCATCCCTCTATGGTCAGGTCTCTCTGTCCTCCACCCCCCCTAGTTGGGTCTCTCTCTCTCTCTCCCTCCCTCTCCATGGTCAGGTCTCTCTTTTCTCCCTTCCCTCCAACCCTCTGGATAGGTCTTTCTCTCCCTGGATGGTTGGGTGTCTCTTTCTCTCTCTCTCCCTCCCTGGTTTGGGGTCTCTTTCTCCTTCTCTCTCTCTCTCTGCCCATCTTCCTCTGGTCTTGTCTCTTGCTGCCTGCTTCTCCTCTCCTGGTTGGTCTGCTCTCCCCATCCTCCTGGTTCTTGTCTGTCTGCCTGCTTCCCTCCCTGTGGTGGTCTCTCTTCCTCTCCTCCTTCTGTGGGTCTCTCTCTTCCTCATCCCCCCCCCATGGTCAGGTAACTTTCTCTATCCTCCCTCCCTCCCCCCATGGTCTAGTCTCTCCTCCCTCCCTCCCCAGCAGCCCCACATCTGGCACTGCAACCTACCCTGCCAGCAGTGCTTTGCTTTATACGCTAGCACTGCCGGACAGATGACTGGTTGGGTCTCCTCTGTCTCTACGGCAGTTGCAGCTACTTCCTATTCCCACATAGCATGCAACTGCCATACAGACAGAGGAGACTCAACTGGCCAGCAAAGGCAGTGTAGGAGGAGCTGTGGGGAGAGGGAAGGAGGAGAGAGAGAGTCTGACTGTGGGAATGTGGTAGAATTGGTCCACAACATTCCTGACGCCTATGGATGAACGGATTATAGAGATAAGGTGTAAAGCAGTAAAAGTGGTATAAGCTCTGTGAATAAAATAGTGCTCTAGACCTAGCTGGAGCAGGTTTGAATGATCCTGAAGTTCAGAAGATTAAGAGGAAGTTGTCAAACCAAACAATGGCTTCCAATTACTGGGATGATTGACAACGACCCTTCACAGTAATTTAGGGTTACCAGATTTTCCGTAACAAAAATCTGGACCCATGGCCTCGCCCCAAGGCCCACCCAGTTCCGCCCAGAACCCGCCCCATTCCGCCTCCAGCCCCGCCCCCAACCTGTTCGCTTGTCAGGAGGGCAGCTGCGCATGCGCTGGCGTGACGTGATGATATCACACGCATGCACGTGACATCACTGCATTGCATGTGCGCATGTGCAGATGCCGTCCCGACGTCGCTGCTAGCTGGAAGCTTTTCAAAACCCAGACATAGTGCTGGGTTTTGAAAAGCCGTCTGGACCCCTGGACATGTCCTAGAACCGGAGGAAATGTCCGGGAAAATCCAGACATCTCGTAACCCTACAGTAGTGTTCCTCAAACTCAGTCCTCAAAGGCTACAATCAGGATTTCTACATGAGACCTGTTTACTTAACAATGGATGCAGAATATGCCAATAGTTCTTGTGCATATTCAATCTGGAAATACAGGGCCCAAATTTTTGAAAAGCTGAGCTCCAAAATTTGTACTTATGATAGTGTGTGTGAGCGGTGTGGAAGCAAGGCCTTCATAAACCACAGTCAGACAAATGATACAAAGTGAAACAAAAACCTTTATTAACCATATAATGAGGCGTATCACTTCTCTGGCACAGAAATAAAGAACAGCGTATCTTGAGTTGAGAGGCAAACTTTCCACAGTCCTCAAACCTTCAATACGTATCTACTTGCAGAATTCCCAACACAGGTCTGGCCCCCTACAGATCTTCCAGATTCTCAATACATACACTTCTCCCTCCCTATTCACGGGGGTTAGGGACAGAGCTGGCCCGTGAATAGGGAAAATTTGCGAATAACTTTTGGGCCGGCTCTGACCCAATCCTGAACCTTACCTGGTGGTCTAGTGGTGATGGGGGGTAGGAGCGATCTTCCTACACTCCTGCCCCGTGCAGAGCTGTGCTGTGAGTTCCTGTGGTCTCACGAGACTACAACAGGAACTTCGGATCATGGAGGCAGGGATCATGGCAGTAGAAGTGCGCATGCGCTTAAGGTTTTATTATGATTGATGAGGTCTCACCAGAGTCTTATACAGAGGCATCAATACCTCCTTTTTCCTACTGGCCATATGCACCCTAGCATCCTTCTAGCTTTCGCCATCACCTTTTCAACCTGTTTGGCCACTTTAAGATCATCACATACAATCACACCCAAGTCCCAGTCTTCTGTCATGCAAATAAGTTCTTCACCCCCTAAACCAGGGATGTCAAAGTCCCTCCTCAAGGGCCGCAATCCAGTTGGGTTTTCAGGATTTCCCCAGTGAATATGCATGAGATATATTAGCATACAATGAAAGCAGTGCATGCAAATAGATCTCATGCATATTCATTGGGGAAATCCTGAAAACCCGACTGGATTACGGCCCTCGAGGAGGGGCTTTGACACCCCTGCCCTAAACTGTACAGTTCCCTCGGGTTTTTGCAGCCCAAATGCATGACCGTGCATTTCTCAGCATTAAATTTTAGCTGCCACATTTCAGATTATTCTTCAAGCTTCGCTAGGTCTTTCTTCATGTTATTCACACCATCTGGCGTGCCTACCCTTTTGCAGAGTTTGGTATCATCCGCAAAGAGGCAAATCTTACCCGACAACCCTTTAGCAATATCATTAAGGCCCAAGAACTGAACCTTGAGGCACACCACTGGTAACATCCCTTTTCTCAGAGGGATCTCCATTGACCACTACCCTCTGTCGCTTTCCATTCAACCAGTCTGTCACTCTGGGGCCCATACCGAGGACACTCAGCTTATTTATTCTTAAGCTGCTTTAGGTGTGCATTAGTATTTAATGCAGTTTACCAAAAGTTAGAAATCTTTTGAATAGTGGGCCCATTGAGAGCAAGCTGTGTAGGGTTACCCTGGACATGTCATCCTTTTGAGGACATGTCCAGGGGTCCAGACGGTTTTTCAAAACCCAGCACTTAGTCTGAGTTTTAAAAAGCCTCCTCAAATCGTGTCGGGTAGGGAGGAAGTCCGTGCATGCACAGAATTCCTCTCGGCAGGGCTAGGGTATGCTGGGGGTCAGGATTAGGGTGGGGATGGGCGGGCCTGGGGGTCTAGAGGGTCCAGATTTTCCGATTGGAAACTCTGGCAACTCTAAAGCTGTGGCCCTTGAGGACTGGATTTGGGGGACCCTTGCTTTATAGTGAGCTCAGCCTTGTTTTGTCCATATGTGAAGTACTCTGGGCAATACGCCACAGTTCCTTTGCTGGAGATCTTTGCTGACTGTGTTGCTATAAACAGTATAAATTTACAGTTGTGATATGTTGAGACATGGGTGCCCAGGGCAGTCCTTATGAAGACAGCTTTTGTTTGCTGAGTTCTCCTCTGAGCACTGAACTGCCATTGCTCACGTTTGCCAAAGACTTGCATGCTTTGGTTAACTTAAGCTCCATTGCACCAAAGGAAGTGAGAGCAGAAAAGAAGAAAAGTTTCTGTACACAGATTTGACTCAAGTTTGAAGGCTGTTGGTGACAAACATCGCACTGCATTTTATTATTTATATGCCAAATCATCCAACATATGAGACAGCTCACAATTAAACATCCATATTCTAAAATAAAACATGAAAATAAGTAAAAGACAAAGACAAATAAATTTAACTTCCCCTCTTTCTCAACAGCCCCCCATCATTGGATCAGCAGCTCTCCCATGGTTAGGCTGTGTGAGCGTCCCCTCTTTCTAACCTCCCCCTCCCCTGATCTACCTTTAAACCTTGGCTTCTCCTCTCTGCAGGCAGCTGGTAGCATTAGTGATTCACATAACGCTGCCTCCACCATTCCCAGTCCCACCAGAGCTCAGTCCCATCCCCTCTGACATCATTTCCTATTTCTGCAAAATGAAAGCTCCAGGAATGGCGAAGACAAATAAATGCTGTCAGCTGCTTGGAGAGAAGATAAGCCAAGATTTAAAAGTAGATCACGGGAGGAGAGAGATTACAGAGAGGGGATGCTGATGGACCATGGGGCTAAGAAGCAGGTCTCAGAGAGAGGAGAGCTGCTGGATCCATAGGAATAAACATGGATTTTAATGATAAAGTAATTATTTTTCCTTTTTTCACAATCCTGTGCAAAAGTAACTGCAATTATTTTATTGCTGGAAAAACCCTAACTTGTGCAAATCACTTTCTACCAAAGAGAATTCAAAGTTAGGTGGTCAGATTAGTGATACTTAAACATGCTGCGAATAAAGCTACCGGGTGAGATGTGGAGGAAAGGATGGGAAAGGGTTTCAGTTTTTGCTTTTTCTTTTTTTTTAATTATTATTATTAATTTATCAATAAATTTTACAAGTATCCACTTGTTCTTGAAATACAGAGAATAAGGCATTATAACAAAGAAGAATCAAAGGGATTAGCAATAGCCCCAACATGAAAACAATATTATTATCTCTTCCTCAGAGGAGATAAGGAGATTGTCAATCAAATGCGTACCTGTAATCTCAGGTATTGAGGAATAAGCTTAACAGGTTACAACATCATCTGTCTTTCTTTATATCATCCTTGAATCTCCTGGGCCAGCTTCTTAGTATCCAGAAAAGCCTTAAGTTGCTCAGGAGCAAAGAAGACATATTTTGTGCAACATTTAACCTAAACATTTACATGGGTAACTTAGAAAAAGTAGCCCCCAATGCCTTAACTTCTTGTCTCATATTCAGGAATAATTTCCTGCGTTCTTGAACAGATTTAGTCACATCAGGAAAGATCTAAATTCTTTGCACAAAACAGAGCTCTGAGAACACCGAAAAAAACATTCGCCATCTACAGAATTCAAGTCTTGTTCAAACACAAATGAGACAAGGAGAGTAGGGCAAGATTGACTTTTTAAAGATTTTTCCAACAATTGCTGATAGGTTATTTAAATCAACAGTTTGTCATTTTCAGCCTCCTGGGTTTTTTTTTCAACTTCTTTTTTTCAGGACAGATAGTAAATACGATTTATGGGCGGCATGGCTTCAGATGGAATTGTTAAATTTTCAGACAAATATTTTTTAAATATGTCACTCGGTGTCACCCCTATTGCTTTAGGAAGGTTAAGGAACAGAAATTCTAACCTTCTGTTGAAATTTTCGATCAGTTCAATTTTTTCTTACTTGTATAAAGTTTGTCCTTAGCCATGTTCCCAGTTAATTGTTAAAGAGAAGATACTTCTTTGCTAATCAAATCAAATTTATCAGTTGTTTCTTTTTTTATAAGTTCTATGGATTTTGTTTAAATCGTCAATTTTACTCACAACCGTTGAAAATTCAACAGATGATTTAATTACAGCAGCTTCCAGCCTTTACTAGCATACACTAGATGCCGTTCCTGGGTAACCACCACGGGGGGACTCCTCTCTCCCCCACTCTCTTGGATGACTCGACCTTCGGCGACAGACATCAGCTCAGCTCTCTTTGCGCGTGTCTGTAACAGCCCCTCCCGGGGTTGGAGATGCTGCGGTGTCGCTGAATTCTGAATTTGGGTGCAGTAAAGGTAGGATGAACGGAGGAGACAGAGATATCTCAGGCCCAAAGGTTTTTGGAAGCTCCTTCCTCCGAAACCAAAGCAGGCTGCTCCACTCCGAATGCAGATGGGGTGCTTGTCATGAAACGGTCCATCTTCAGCTGTCCCGGCATGGAGAGATTCAACTGGGCATAAGCCTTCCTTTTCATGGTCCCACTGAGGAAACAGAGGAGAACCAAAAAGGGCACAAAGAACACCAGAAAGAGTGTCACCGAGTGATTAGAAAAGCAAAAAGAGAATACGAAGAGAGACTGGCAAAAGAAGCAACAAACTTCAAGTCGTTCTTCAGATATGTCAAGGGGAAGCAACCGGCGAGAGAAGAAGTGGGACCATTGGACGATGGAGACAGAAAGGGAGTTGTAAAAGAAGAGAAAGAGATAGCTGACAGGTTAAATGAGTTCTTCACGTCAGTCTTCACGATGGAGAATATAACCACCATTCCAGAACCCGAGGAGATCGTAATAGGAGACCAAGACGATAAGCTGGTTGATTTAGAGGTAAGCCAAGAGGATGTACTCAAGCAGATTGACAGACTAAAGAGCGACAAATCGCCGGGTCCGGATGGCATTCACCCAAGGGTACTCAAGGAACTAAAAGACATAATAGCGGAGCCACTTCGACAGATATGCAACCTATCCTTAAAAACCGGAGAGATCCCGGAGGATTGGAAAATAGCAAATGTCACGCCCATCTTCAAGAAGGGCGCAAGGGGGGACCCGGGAAACTACAGGCCGATGAGCCTGACCTCAGTCCCGGGAAAGATGATGGACTCACTGATTAAAGACAGCATCTGTGACAACATCGAAAAAAAATGGGCAGCTAAAACCGAGTCAACATGGCTTCTGTAGGGTAGGTCTGCCTCACAAACTTATTGTACCTTCTTTTGCGGGGAGTGAACAGCCGGTGGTATAAAGGGGAATCTATAGACATCATTTACCTTGACTTCCAAAAAGCCCTTCGACAAGGTGCCCCCACACGAGAGACTGCTTAAAAGATATGGAACACGGGGTTACAGGGGAGGTCCACCGATGGATCAAAAACTGGCTGGCAACAGGAAGCAGAGGGTTGGCGTAAAGGGCCACTACTCAGACTGGAAAGGGGTCACGAGCGGAGTTCCGCAGGGGTCGATACTGGGACCGCTCTTGTTATCATATCTACATAAATGATCTAGAGGCGGGAACTAAGTGTGAAGTCATTATAATTTGCAGATGACACCAAACTATACAGCAGGGCTCAAACAAGGAAGACTGCGAGGATCTCCAAAAGGATCTAACGCAGCTGGAAAAGTGGGCCGAAAAGTGGCAGATGAGCTTCAACGTGGGGAAATGCAAGGTCATGCACGTGGGGAAAAAGAACCCGATGTTCACATACAAATTGGGGGGAACACCACTAGGGGTTAGTAACCTGGAGAGAGACCTGGGAGTGATGGTAGACGCAACACTGAAGGCATCGGCGCAATGCGCCACAGCCTCTAGGAAAGCAAACAGAATGCTGGGTATCATTTAAGAAGGGTATTACGACCAGGACGAAGGAAGTCATCATACCGCTGTATCGTGCAATGGTACGGCCGCATCTGGAGTACTGTGTCCAGTACTGGTCGCCGTACCTCAAGAAAGACATGGCCGGTACTTGAGGGAGTACAAAGAATGAGCAACCAAACTGATAAAGGGAATGGAAAATCTCCCATATACCGACAGATTGAAGCAGTTGGGACTTTTCTCCCTGGAAAAGCGAAGACTTAGAGGAGACATGATAGAAACCTTCAAGATCCTGAAGGGCATAGAAAAAGTAGACAGGGACAGATTTTTCAAATTAAGGGGCACCACAAGCACAAGGGGGCATTGGGAGAAATTGAAGGGGACAGGTTCAGAACATACGCTAGGGAAGTTCTTTTTCACTCAGAGGGTGGTGGACACATGGAACGCGCTTCCAGAGCTGTTGTAGACAAGAAAACATTAAATGGTTTCAAAGAAGGTTTGGATAGATTCCTAGAAGAAAAAGGGATTGGGGGGTATAGATAGGTATAGACCATTGCTCAGGCAATGGGCCTGATGGGCCGCCGCGGGAGCGGACCGCTGAGCAGGATGGACCTATGGTCTGCCTCAGCGGAGGCAACTTCTTATGTTCTTATGTTATGTTCATATGGGGCATAATGGAAGCAGAGGTATAAAACGCCAAACATGTCAGGCAGTTTTATAGATGAAAAATGGACGGGTAAGATGAGACGCTCACAGCAGCAACTAACCCCCCCGCCATCTTGATTCCCCCTTAGAAACATAGAAAAAGACGGCAGATAAGGGCCGCGGCCCATCTAGTCTGCCCACCCCAATGACCCTCCCTATTTAACTCTGTGCAAAGATCCCACGTGACGATCCCATTTTCTTCTTAAAATCAGGCACGCTGCTTGCCTCGATCACCTGAAGTGGAAGTCTATTCCAGCGATCAACCACTCTCTTCGGTGAAAAAGTATTTCCTGGTGTCGCCGTTGCAACTTCTCCCCCCTGATTTTCCATGGATGTCCTCTTGTCGCCGTCGGACCTTTGAAAAGAAGATATCCTCTTCTACCTCGATACGGCCCGTGAGGTACTTGAACGTTCTCGATCATATCTCCCCTCTCTCTGCGTTCCTCGAGTGAGTTATAGCCGCAATGTATCCAGCCGTTCCTGATTGTAAAAATCGCTTAGATAACCTTGATAGGCAGTATATAAAAATCCTAATAAAACTAAAAACTTGAAACTTGTTCCTCGTACAGGAGATCCTTGAGTCCCGAGACCATCCAGGTGGCCATTTTGCTGGACTGAATCAAGCCTCATGTACATCCTTGCAGTAATGAGGCCTCCAGAATTGCACGCTAATATTCCAGATGGGGCCTTCACCATGGATCTATAGATGAAGCCCGCTCCACTTGATTGGCAGTCTTCATGTCTTCACTGATGATCACCCCTAAGTCCCGTTCTGCAACAGTCCTTGCTAGGATCTTGCCATTTATGGGTGTAAGTCTCGCATGGATTTTGACTGCCGAGGTGCATGACTTTGCATTTTTGGCATTGAAACTCAGTTGCCAGGTCCTGACCATTGCTCCAATAGGAGTAGGTCGTGTTTCATATTGTTCGTTGTGCTCTTGCTTGTTATATTACATTAGTTGGCGTCATCGGCAAATAATCGTTATTTTACCGCGAAGCCCCTCAGCCAAGTCCCTCATAAAGATATTGAAAAGGATCAGGCCTAAGACCGAGCCCTGTGGCACTCCGCTGATCACTGCCATCGTTTACAGAAGGGGTGGCCGTTCACCACCACCCTCTGAAGCCTACCACCAAGCCAGTCCCCCAACCCATTTTGTCAAAGTGTCACCTAATCCTATAGAACTCATTTTGGACAACAACCTGCAGTGTGGGACACTATCATAATGCTTTGCTGAAGTCCAAGTATACAATGTCCAAGGACTCTCCAACATCGAGCTTCCCCGTCACCAGTCAAAGAAGCTGATCAAGTTTGAATTGGCAGGATTTCCCCTTTGGTAAATCCAATGTTGACGGGGATCCCGTAGATTCTCCTCATCCAGGATCTTATCTAATTGGTGTTTGATTAGGGTTTCCATTAGTTTGCTCATTATAGATGTGTAGACTCACTGGTCTGTAGTTCTCATGCCTCTGTCCTGCAACCTTTTTTTGTGGAGTGGAATGACGTTAGCCGTTTTCCAGTCCAACGGGACTCTACCTGTACTAAGGGAGAGATTGAAGAGTGCGGATAGTGTGTTCCGCCAGGACATCCCTTAACTCCCTGAGCACCCTGGGGTGTAGGTTGTCTAGCCCCATTGCTTTGTTAAATCTTTTATTTTTTGATGTGATTTATGCTAGTCTTGTACATAAGTTTCTGATAAGTTTATATGATTTTCATTTTACCTACTATAATGTTGGGTAGGGTCATTTTAGGCTCAGATGAATCAGATCAAACACTGTGGTGGTGTTTATGCTTGATATTAAAATATGGGACTATTTTCTACAGCTTGTGTACTGATCTTATTAATTTGAGAAATTTTTTTTTTTGCTATGCACTGCCTCCACCGTATGCAAATCCTCTCTCATGCATATTCACTATAGCTATCCTGAAAACAAACTAACAAATCAATTCTGGAAAGAGATCAAACTGGCTATGTCACTAGAAGCCCAAATGATGAAAGTTACGTCTGCCTTACTTTGGTCATACTGTCAGAAAAAAAGATCACTGGAGAAGGACATTATGTTGGGAAGATTGAAGGAACCAGGCGAAGAGGGCAACCTGCAATCAGATAGCTGGACACGCTGAAAACGATCATGGGGATGACGCTGGAGGACCTTACCGGACTAGCACAAAACCGATTTCTGTTTAGATCTGTAAGTCATCACCAGGGCAGGATTAATTCATCGAGGCCCCTAGACACCAAGTACACTGGGCCCCCCTGCCCCGCCCCATCCCACCATGTGCCCAGGCGGAAACAGGAAGCTGCATCAGAATGGAAGCTTGGGCAAGCAGCACCGCTTGCACAATTACAGTTCCTGTTGCCTTTCTTACCCACTTTGCTTGCTTGTCTTACTTTCATTGATTGGTGGGGGGCTGCGTTGCCGTCGATGCTGGAGGGGCTCATCGCCATTTAGAAAAAACAATGTTGATGCTCTCCTTCACGGGCCCCCCTGACCATTTCGGGCCCTAGGCACGTGCCTACTTGGCCTACTGGTTAATCCTGCCCTGGTCATCACGTTGCTAGGACTCGAGCGTGAGTTGATGGAACCTAGGAAGAAGATCCTGAAAACCGGAATGGCTGGGTTCAAAGTTTGCCAACCAGGCTGTGAGGTGGCTCTGAGAGCGGCTTCTGCACTGGCGCCTGAAACAGTGCAAGGGTGGATCTACCTGGCATTGGGTCAGATGCTGTTCTGACTCCAATCTGCACAGGAAGCCCTGGCTCATAGTGGAGTCTCTGCATGACATGGGGGTCTTTTTATTAAGGTGCGCTAACCGATTTAGCGCACGCTAAAGATTTGCATGCACTAAATGCTGAGGCACCCATAGAATATAATGGATGTCTTAGCACACTAAATCAGTTAGCGCGCTTTAATAAAAGAACCCCATTTTTTCTATTTGTAGTCACCTGTGAGCTCAAATGACATACAGCATCGCATCCTCCTTGTTTGCAGTGGCGTAGTGAGGGTGAGTGGTGCCCGGGGCGGTGGGACCCCTCCCCCACTGCCCCTTTCCTTCCCAACCCCCCCTCCCTCTGCCCCTGTACCTCTTTAATTTTCCCGGTGCGAGCAGCATCACAAACTTGCTGCCCGCATCAGTGTCAGCTCTCCCCCTGACGTCACTTCCTAGATGTGGGACCCAGAAGTGACGGCAGAGAGAGGGCTGACACCGATGTTTGTGATGTTACTGGTGCCGGGAAAATGAAAGAGTTAGGAAGGAAGGGGCGCACGTGCGCGGCAGGGTGTCGGGAAAGAGGGGGTAAGAGAGGAGGGGGGCCCCCACCAAGACAGCATCTGGGGTGGACCGTCCCCTTGCCTCCCCTTACTATGCCACTGTTTGTATGAAGCTGACTGCTGCATTGCAGTCACCTAGCTATTTTTGCTCATATGCAAATAAAGTCTCAGCACATTAGCTAGACCAGACATGGGCAAACTACAGCCCATGGGCAATATCCAACCATTTAGTTTTTTAATCTGGCTCGCCGACCGCAAGCCCAACATACCTCCCTCCAGAGCAGTGTCGGGCCGGCAGCACTGTAAACAGGCTGCTTTGCGGCTTTCTCTCGTCGGGAATTCCCCCTGCTGCATCGCTGATGATGTCATCAGTAATACGGCACATGGAAGGCCCCGACGAGAGAAGGCCGTGAAGCAGCCTGTTTAGAGTGCTGCCGGCCCAATGTATGTAGGGCTCGCGGTCGGTGGAGTATGGATGGAAGGGAAGGATGGAGGGTCAGCGGGGGTTTGGCTGCGCAGCGGGGACAAGTGCTCAAGGGTTCTGCTGCACAAGGGATGGGAGGGAAGGATAGAAGCTGGGCAAGGGTTCTGCTGCACAGGGGGATGGGAGGGATGGAGGGATAGAAAGATGCTTTTGGTCCGGCCCTTCTGTCAAATTTAAGAACTCATTGTGGCCCACGAGTCAAAAAGTTTGCCCACCCCTGAGCTAGACATTAAGGCCCTGATTCTGCAAAATGCGTCTAAGGTTAGGTACTGTTTCGGTGCCTACATTAGGCGTCCTTTGTAGAATCGCGCTCAGCAGAGTTTAGAAAATCAGGTTTTAGGTGAGATTTAGACGTCCAAACAATGTAATTAATGTTAAAATATTTTATTATTATTAATATTTATTATTTTATTATTAGAATGGCGATTTTATGCTGTTTTTCATTATAATAGTAATACTAGGAGTTGGATCTGTTTAATGCTTTTATTTCTCTTCCATTAGACAGAGTGACTGAGATAGAAAAGTATAGGTTTAACCAGTGTGCTACAGAGTGAGCTAGCAAGCTGCATAGCAATTGTAAAACTGGGTCTTATAGGCATTGTAAGGAAGTCTACTTTTGAGCACAGGTTAGGCTTCAGATAGACCTGAGTTCTATGAACAGAACTTCAACACTCTTTGAACATTCTTCTGGAGCTTAGGCACAGTTTGGATGTCCTTAATGCGATCTGCTAAATAGCTCTCTGGGTTTTTATTTTTACTTTATTAAGCTCAAAATACATTTAATAAGGCACCACATAAACAGGGCACATCAAAACAGATATATTGCATGCAAAACCTTCTATTTTTGTGGACAAACAGCAATGTTATTTGCTAATTAGAGGAAAACATCCATTAACTGAAGCAGAGAATATGAAAAAAACACAGCTTTAGGTTTCTTGTTTTAAAAAACTACCTTTTTTTCTAACTAAACAGTGCTCCAATCAGCTCATTCTTGAAAGCAAAGAAAGCACATGACAAAAACATATAGATTGCATACATAACTTCATTTGCAAAAGCTTAAAAACAGATACAGGCCTTAGCATGGCTTCTACTACATTGCAAATGGAGGTTTGCAGCTGCACAATGGTGACCTCATTGTGATATCATCAAGGTGCACCTACAAGGTAGAATGCCACAATTAAAATATGTGCTGGGATTTGAACCCATAATCTCTGGAAGAGGCGCACAGGGCTTTTACTTATTGAGCTATAGCAGTTTCCAGGTAAGTGTTTCTGACTGCCCCGTGATATGATAGCTTATCAGATCCCTAAGCTATCATATCATGGGCGTCCATGAGATTGTAGTGGTGTCTACGTCCTTTGGACGCCTAAGTACCAATTATAGCTTGTTAAGACCCTTAATTGGCAGTGCCCTTTATAGAATCAGGACCTAAAAGTATTTGCCTCAGACATCCTATCTCCTCACTAGGAAAAGTCCCTTGTTACATCCAGCAGCCTAAAACAGCAGTTATTCTAATAATCCAGTAGCTCCCACTGGTTGAAAGTCTGTTGTTAAATAAAACTCTGTCAATAGCTCCATTGAATACCACCGAGCACACCTCTTCTCTTTTGGAAATGACACCAATAATATAAGCACTTTGCGTATTTATCTTTCCATGAAAACCCAGTGGGAAATGTCCCAGTTATCTTCCTTTTGTTGTTAAACTCTGTACTGATCTTTGGGAGTGTTAGGGTTAGGCCCTATTAGTTCATGACAGGAGAGCTGAAATCGTCATAGCTTTCATTAAATATGGCAGGGGGCATGTGTTAGAGTGCCTTGGTCTGGGACTGACGTGGAGGCTAGCAGCTGCGTGGAAGGAACATTGTGTTTGACAGGACAGAGCAGAAGGGACAGGCTCAAGGCTGCACTTGTGACTGTCCTGGGCAGGTTGTGTTAAGAGAAGAAAGCACCATTGTTTTCTTAAAGTCTGGCAACATTTCAGCTACTTGGGTATAGTTCTCAGTCACCCATGTGCTGCAGCTTTCGCTGCTTTGTTTTCCTGTTGTCACATGGACTGAACTGAGAAGGCAATGAGAAGTAAACTCCTTGAAAATAAAACGTAGAAAAAGAACAGTCTCTTTTTTCAAGCTGCACTAGAGTTTGTTGTTTGACGAAAATGATAGGAGGCTTGCGCCAGAAGACGTATGAGGAGAGACTGGAAGCCCTGAATATGTATACCCTAGAGGAAAGGAGAGACAGGGGAGATATGATTCAGACGTTCAAATACTTGAAGGGTATTAACGTAGAACAAAATCTTTTCCAGAGAAAGGAAAATGGTAAAACCAGAGGACATAATTTGAGGTTGAGGGGTGGTAGATTCAGGGGCAATGTTAGGAAATTCTACTTTACGGAGAGGGTGGTGGATGCCTGGAATGCGCTCCCGAGAGAGGTGGTGGAGAGTAAAACTGTGACTGAGTTCAAAGAAGCGTGGGATGAACACAGAAGATTTAGAATCAGAAAATAATATTAAAGATTGAACTAGGCCAGTTACTGGGCAGACTTGCACGGTCTGTGTCTGTGCATGGCCGTTTGGAGGAGGATGGGCAGGGGAAGGGTTCAATGGCTGGGAGGGTGTAGATGGGCTGGAGTAAGTCTTAACAGAGATTTCGGCAGTTGGAACCCAAGTACAGTACCGGGTAAAGCTTTGGATTCTCGCCCAGAAATAGCTAAGAAGAAAAAAAATAATAATAATAATTTAAATTGAATCAGGTTGGGCAGACTGGATGGACCATTCGGGTGTTTATCTGCCGTCATCTACTATGTTACGTTATGTTACTATGTTTGTTCTTTTTGCGGGCCAGCAAGGTACATGCTCCAATGCTCACAGAATTCCTATGAGTATCAGAGCACTTACTTCACTGGCCTGCGTTAAAAACCTCTAGCGCAGCTTGATAAAAGGTGGTAAATAACTATACCTCCTGTTGAAGAAAAGCAAACGCTGGCTTTTTACAAAACTGTGGTGGAGGTTTCTTCTGCAGGTAAATGCTTCAATGCCCATAGAATTCCTATGAGTGTCGGAACATTTACCCCACTGGCCTGTGGTAGGAACCTCTGCCGTGGCTATGTAAAAGGAGCCCAGAATTACTACACCAGATTCACTAGTTAGTTCAGCCACAATGCAATAGAGGAAAAGTCATGGAAAAGGAAATCAGAGAAATGTTACAAAATATATCCAAGGTTATTTCAACACAAGTCTCCTATGATCTTAACCACGCCAATCTACATTTCATTTAATTATCCAAAAACTGGTTAGGCTCATAAGTTCTGTTATCTGGAACCTCCCAAACCTCACCCCTCACCCTATACACACATTACCTGAATTATTTTACCCTCTATCTCAGGGATCTCAAAGACCTTCCTCAAGGGCCGCAATCCAGTCGGGTTTTCAGGATTTCCCCAATGAATATGCACTGAAAGCAGTGCATGTTCATAGATCTCATGCATATTCATTGGGGAAATCCTGAAAACCCGACTGGATTGCGGCCCTCAAGGAGGGACTTTGAGATTCCTGCTCTATCTGGAACAAATCTGTATCTAATGGTTCCAGAAAAAAATGCTCTGCTGTAGATACCACTCTTTATTAAACATAGGGAGAGCAATTCACAAAGCTATTTTGGTGGATAGACTGACACACTCCTCCTCTGTTTGGCTAAGGGTATGTGCCGTCTTTAAGATGAGTTTGAGGGGGAATATTCTCAATGATGTTGTTTGAGCAGAATTGGAAAGCCCTGTACACAGATTATATTTTCAAATCTCCAGCTGTTGATTTACATGTAGAATTAAGGAGGTAACAACTCATAGAGAATGAACAGGGACAAATTTGTTCCCGTCCCCACGGAATCTCAATCTCCCTGTCCTGTTCTTGTCCCATTCCTGCAAGCTCCGCCCAAGCCTAGAACACATGATTTTAAAGTGTTTGAGGCTTGTGCAGATGAGGACAGAGATTGCAGGAATGGGACAGGGACAGAGCTAATGGGGTCAAGACGGAGATAGAGAGATCTCACGGGAACAGGGAAAATTTGTCCCCGCAAGTCACCCAGAACAAATTGGGCCCATAGACCTCATAGGTATTTTTTTTTTCCAAGAAAAGTTTTCTGAGAAACTCTTTTTATAACAACTTATCTTTCAAGCACAGAATTTATGTAGAAGCTTCAGGCTGGGCAACAAGGACTTTAGGACTCCAAGTAGGATTTCCCCAATTTGTTGACTGAATATAGTGGTGCATAATTGGACATAATAATAATAACAATTTATATATCACAGGACCATGAAGTTCTATGCGGTTTACAATGATTAGAAATGTTACAAAGAATGAATAAACAAAGTACAGATTTAGTGATTGATAGTTCTTGCGATCGTTTGTTGAGGACTAAGATTGAATAGGTTGGTTTCCTAAGTATTTTAGGAACAGATGTGTTTTTAGGCGTTTCCTGAATTCTCCATAGGTAGTAGGCATGAGTAATTGTTCAAGGTCTTTACCCCCATAACATTAAAGTATGTTTGATATATACAATATGGGGACAATTCTATAATCAGGCAAATTCTTTTAGACACCCTAATCAATGCCATGTAATGAGATCCTTTTACATAAAAGCATCTGGGCGCACAAATTCATTTATAGAACACTACGAGGGGCCATTGAAAAGTTCTCAGCTCAACCAACAAAGTCAGAAAAATACGGAACGAAAAAAGTGGAAAATCACTAGACTAAGTGTATAGCCCTCAATGGAGACTTCTCCAACTTTGTCGGTTGGACTGAGAACTTTTCAGTGGCCCCTCGTAAGTGGAGGAGTGGCCTAGTGATTAGAGCAGCTGCCTCAGCACCCTGAGGTGAGTTCAATTCTCACTGCAACTCCTTGTGACTCTGGGCAAGTCACTTAACACTTCATTGCTTGGCCTAGGTACAAAATAAGTACCTGTCTAAAATACGTAAACTACTTTGACTGTAGCCACACACACAAAAAACAGTATATCAAGTCCCATCCCCTTTTAGTTTAAATCTTTTTTTATTAGTGACAAGTAAATACAAAACCAACGAGATAACATAAGTAGAACAAAGACGTATACATAAAGCATCTTTCAAGGGTAGTTATCACGTCACCAGTATATTCTAGTATTCCATAACTCCCCTTTCAGTATTTAGCCCTCCCCCCACAAATCAACATTACAGGTAACAATGCCACACCGCTAGGTGGTACACTCCTGAAATATTCATAGACAAATCTGTTGAGGAAGGACAACAAAGCCGTGAGTCTGACACATAAATGTAACTGGAGTTCCTTAATAATATTTATTTATTTTCCGTTTATAATTACATTTTGGATCTTTTGTGGACTTGAGCTGATTTAAGTTAACTGGCATCTTGAATTTATAATATTGTTGTGATTTTCTTTTCTTGACTTAAAGCTTTCTGTACAAGTAAATCTTGAATTGTATTTTTGAAAATTGAATAAATAAATAATTTAAAAAAAAAAAAAATGTAACTGGAGCAATTTCGGAAAACCAACAAAGAAAAGTGCATTACCAACAAAAAGCTTATCGGCGACAGTTTTTGTAATGCAATATCAACCTTCCTTTCTCCCCCCAACCATAGGGACCCATGCAGCAAAAACCATAGAGGTAAACATAAAACCAACCCCTTCCACAAATATCAGGAACTCCAATGGATTCTATAGCCAGACCCTTCAACCCCCCCTCCCCCATCCTATACCCAAACCATAAACCCATAACACAACTGAAAAAAACCCCAGTAAGGCCCAACAAAGGACCACAGTTCCTCAACCTTATTCAAGGGTGAAACTCTGATCCTCCCTGGTCATGGATCTAAGCCTCCCAGAGCCCCTCCCCTCAAAAAAAAAAAACCAAACCCCACACCCCAGTGAGTGATGCCCTACTAATCATATCCACCCTCCACTTGTGTTGGACCCTCTATTAACTTTGCTGTACTAGTTATCATGTAATTGATTCAGAAAGAAACTATGAGCTTGGGGTGACAGTGAGTGTATATAGGGACCCCAAATGTTAAGAAAATTACACTTTTGTTTGAAAGTAAGGCGCAAAGCCCTATATTCCATCAGTAGAAGACCATGAAGCTTATTACGCCAATGCCAAAATGAGGGGGCCACAGTCTGGGTCCAGGATTGCAAGATACACTTCTTACCCTTCACACACGCCTTTAGCACCCACAGTCTATGCCCTCTACCCTGAGTTCCCAATCTCACCATTTGTCCCAAAAACATACCTCCCGGGTGAAACCGAAGGGAGTATCGCAATACGTCCCATCCTCTTTAAGTAACCTGGCATCAGCACACCTCTAATATTTACATGGCTGCAGTTACACCATCCATAGATGGTGTGTCTGAAGCAAATTGTTTTCTGTGCTCGGGCTTTAGGACCGATTTTAATTTAAACTACCCTATGTAGGGGGGGGCGCTGGTGAGCCCGATGGGATAGGAAGCAGCAGACACGAGCTCCTGCGGTGAGTCCCGATCTTCACCCGATTATAGGCATTAAAAGCCGTTTCTACCGGCAAATTTTCGTCTCCGTCCCGCGCTGATATGGCTACCAGTAAGCCTTCAAAGCGCAAAAGCGCAGAACCCCCGTCTCCAACGAAATCCGGAGCGAGTAAGCCCGAAGACGCTACTGCCGCGGCCATTTTAGAAGAGCTGCGCTCGATCCGTGCCCTGCTTGTGGACACTAAGCAGGACGTGAAAGATATCAAAGACGAGATCGCAGCGATAAAAGAAGATTTGAACACAGCTCAAGAGAAAACTGACTTAATGGATAACAGGCTAGTAGCGGCTGAATCTTCAATCAAGCACCTATCTAAACAAACCTCCCGGATCGCCATCTTGGAACGTGCTCTGGAGGCGGCTGACAACCATGCCAGAAAGAACAGCTTCAGGTTGCTTGGCCTTCCTGACGGGAGGGAAGCCTGTGATTTGGTGGATTTCCTGGCAGCACTTCTACCTCAGTTGTTGAAATTGCCGGATGATTTAAAAATTGATTTTGAAAGTGCTTTCAGACTGCCTCAACCTGCTATATCTCACAAGAAGTTTCCCAGACCTATATTGGTCTCCCTCCTGAAACACCATCAAGTACTTCAAATAATGAAACAGGCCAAGCTCCATTCTCCTATAATATTTGAAGGCAATAAGATCATCTTTCTCCCAGACCTTGCCAAAGAAACAGCTAAGAAGAGGAAGCTGCTGCTCTCATACCGTCCTCAACTGAAAAGTATGGGTGCTAAATTTGGCATGTTTTATCCTGCACGACTCAGGGTGACTTATAATAATGTCACTAAGGACTTCTTGCAACCTGCTGAACTTGCTGACTATATTGAATCTGTGAGACCTACAGCAATAGATAAAACTTGATATATGTAAGCTTTCAAGGATGGAACTACTTCCTCAGTTTCACATATGCCTTTGGTCTATATCAGGTTAATTGTTTTAATTAACAATTTTGTTATATAAGATGATATTAACTAATACATTTAATACTTTAGTATTTCATATGTTGCCTATTAGACTCATTTTTTCACTGTTTGGAGCAGTACTGTCTGTCTTCTCTTTCCCCTTAGCTCTCTAACCCACAGAATGGTTAGTTTGTCTGTTAGTTTTGCCGTATTGTGGTATGCACTGTCTATAATGTTTGCAGATGTCTCCAACTGTTCATCTCTACATTTATTATGCTGTTTCTTATATTACGATGGTACCTATTTCTGATTTACACCTTTTTGACATTACAGGTTGAACCACTGTATATTATTTGTCCATGGCATTAACATGCTTTTCATTGAATGTAAAAGGATTTCACAATCCGATTAAAAGACTCAAAATCCTCCGCTATACTGAACAACATCAACCTGACATAGTCTTCTATCAGGAGACACACCTTACAGCGGAGGAATCAGTAAAAGTGGCGCCTCCATGGGCTTATACGCCCTTATTCTCCCCGTCCTCTGGTAGAAAGAATGGTGTCATCACACTGGTACGAAGACGTCCGGACATTGTAATTGTCTCTTCTTCACATGATTTAGAGGGAAGATGGCTTAAAACTATTCTTACTGTGGGCAATACCCAGATTACAATATGTAATATCTATGCACCAAATCAAGATTGTCCATCCTTTTTTGAAGTTCTAGCATCTGAAATGGGTTCTTCCCCCTCTCCAGGTTATCTAATAGGAGGTGATTTCAATTTGATATTATCGCCAGAGAAGGATAGGAAATCGACAGTTACCTATAAAAAATCCAAAGCGTGGCATTATCTCCAAGATTTGCTCTTTCAATTAAAATTGGTTGATCCATGGCGAATGATGCATCCAGATGACTCATCATTTACTTACTTCTCGCCGCCTCATGTATCCTACTCTCGAATAGATTTTTTCTTACTCAGCTATTCATTGGTAAACAAGTTAACATCTACTGATATACAACCAATTACTATATCCGATCACTCCTCTATTACTCTTTCACTACAGAATCTGAACTCTGCACCGTCCAGAGGTCCTTGGAGATTTAATTCTTCCTTGTTGTCAGATACACAATTTATTGAACATGTGAATGTCCATATTCGAGAATATTTTGATCTTAATCAGATAAAGGACACCTCGTGGCAAGTGACCTGGGATGCTTTCAAATCCTACATTAGAGGGGTGATCATAGAGTATGCATCTCGGAAGAAAAAAGCAGTTCGAGTGAGTCTACAGAAATTGGAGTCTGATATCTCCAAATTAGAATCTTTACATCATGCTAACCTCTCTAATACGAAAATACAAACTCAACTGAATAAACTTAGATTCTTATATAATGACAAACTTAGCGCCAATGCGTCAGCGGAACTCTTTTTGCAGGCTGCACACTATTATGCAACTAATAATAAGGCTGGACACTTATTAGCTAACTATTTAAAATTGAAATCTGAAAGGACTAATATTCCAGCTATTAAATCAGAATCACATGATGTTTTAGTAAAAGACCCTGAAATCTGCCAACGTTTTCAAGACTACTATAAAGAGCTCTATACTTCGGAGCACCCGCAATTGGATTCGATTAAGGCTTATTTACAAGAATTGAAAGGCCCTAAACTGGACGATACTGATAATGCTGCACTCTTAAAACCTCTTTTATTGGAAAACATCACGGACACTTTGTGCTCTATGGCGAAGCGTAAGACACCAGGTCCAGATGGGCTCCCAGTAGAATTTTATATCGCATTTCAATCTCTACTCCTCCCAATATTGCTATGCTACTTTAATCATCTAATTTCTCATGGCTCCGCTTTGGGATCGTTCACAGAAGCTACAATAATTGTTCTTTTGAAGCCTGACAAAGATCCTTTGTTGGTCCAAAATTATCGCCCTTTATCATTGATAAACGTCGATGCGAAATTATACGCTAAGCTCTTGGCAGCAAGACTTCAATTGGTACTACCGAAACTAATCAACACTGATCAAAATGGATTCATGAAGGGGAGATTGGCTAGCGACAACACCAGACTTTTTTCTCATATTATTTCTTTAGCTGCATCCCACATGCCGGATGGTGTCACCATGGCTTTAGACGCAGAAAAAGCTTTTGACCGGGTGGAATGGTGTTTTATGTTCCAAACTATGACTTGGTTTGGATTCCATGCTGACTTCCTGCGTATGATCCAAGTTCTTTACTCCAACCCTTCCACACGTATTCGTATCAATAATATGCTATCTACTCCGTTCAATCCATCCAGGGGTACTCGTCAAGGCTGTCCCCTATCACCACTTTTATTCAACTTGGCACTCGAGCCGCTTCTCATCTCCATCAGAAACAATCCTGCAATTATTGGGTTTCAGTTACAAGACCTGACGGTCAAGCTATCAGCATACGCTGATGACGTGCAAATCTATGCTACACTGGACTCCCTTCCTCAAGTTATTCGTACAATCAAATGTTACTCTGATGTATCTGGGTATAAATTAAATGCATCAAAGACTGAAGTCATGCCACTAGCTGGCAACCTATGTGGTGATATTATTAAAACACTGAATTTAAAGTATGCTCCTTCGAAAATAAAATATCTTGGGGTGTACTTCGGGGATTCACTTAAGGAAACTATGATGTATAATGTGGAATATATTTCACAAATAATACAAACTAATACGTCTCGCTGGTCTCCCTTAAAACTGACTTGGTGGGGACGTCTGGATTCACTAAAGATGGTGTTGGTGCCGAAAATTACCTATATTCTGTCAATGATTCCTGTTTTGTTAGCACCAGGAGAATACAAGAAATTTGAATCCAAGATGTCGAACTTCCTATGGAATAATAAGGTCCCACGTATAGCGCTGAAAAAATTGAAATGCACGAAAGAAAATGGAGGTGTTAACTTTCCTAGCCTATATGATTACCATTTGTCCTTTCTCTGCAGACAAGGATCGAATTGGATAACTCACCAGCCCTCTTCGCCTACTCCTGCTTGGCTACAATTGGAATCAAGGTTAATGGACAGTCATTATTTAAAATATATATCATTTATACATTCAGATGACAGCACTAGATTGAATCCTATTATATGCGCCACCAAAACTGCACTGACTACTGTGGATAGTATGGCAGATATTAAATGGAATAATTCCTCCAGTTTATCTTTGTGGCGAAACCCACATTTGAGAATTCAAGGTCAATACATTGAGTGGAAATCATGGCGTAAAAAGGGCTTATGGTCTATTAATCAAATCAGACCTGAAGGAATCTTTTTAGATTTTGCTAAATTGTCTGCTATTTATGATATTGATGATACTCAACACTACCAGTGGCTTCAGTTGAAACATTGTGTTTCCACGTTCTTGAAGTCTCATGTCATTTCTTATGAAGTTCCATCTATTCTAACTTGGTCTTCCAAGATTGGTTCCTGCACTGGCCAAGCTTCAAAATGGTATAAGCTCATACACAAAGGGAAATTCACTCCTTCTAAAGTGTTACAGGATATATGGTTGCAAGATTCAGATACACCGGATTTGGATATTGTATGGACAGAACATTGGCTCTCATCTTTTAAAGCTTTGAAATCCTCTGCCATATTACATATGGTTCTCTTTCTTTATCATAGAGCATACTGGACGCCACTTAAGTTATCTCGAATAGATCCCTCAGTCTCCAATAAATGCTGGTCCTGCTTACTTTCCATTGGTACTTTTGATCATATGATATTCAAATGCCCTCAATTGCAAATCTTTTGGCAGAATGTTTGGTCCACAATTTGTAAAATACTGTCTATTAATGAGGAGCTCTCTTATCCAATATTAGTTTTTGGTGCACAGGCTCTGAAGTCACCGCTAGACAAATATGAAGCCAAATTGATGAAATGTTGTTTATTATTAGCCTTTAAGTCAATTCTCTCATGTTGGAAAGATTTCTCCTCCATCAGTCACGTTATGTGGTGGAATATGGTTTGTCTGTATTCTAAATATGAAAAAGTGGCTGCTGAAAAATGTAATGCTCTTACTGCATATAATAGAGTATGGTCTCCGGTGGTGAATTTCTGTACTTCATGAATATCCCCTTTCTTTGCTTATTCTATTCCTTTGCTTATTATTATGTTTTGTAGAAAGATTGTTTCCTACACTTTTCTATGATCTTGTCATTGACAAAACTAGGGGAAAAAAAAAACCAAAAATTTTACCTGTTTAATTTTAACAATACAGTTGGTACTATGCTATTTTAGTGTGTGAACTTTATCTGCACTTGATATTGCTGTCTTATCTTTGCATACCATGTGGGGTGCTTGAGCATTGTTGCTAATTGTTATCTGTTTTTGTTAACTATTGTTTGGTTTAAAACAATAAAAAAAGATTGAACTTAAACTACCCTATGTCTATACGGAAAACACCCTAGGCCTGTATTTTCAAGTCTGTATGTTATGACTATACTGTAAAAGCTGAAATTAAACCCCCTTATGTCCACCAAGTCTGTATTTCCCAGCAAAGTTTGTCCTGTTTATACTGTGAAGGTACCCTTGTGACTGGGAAGACGGGCTAAATAAATGAATGAATAAATAAATATAAATAAATAATATAATCTACAATTTGTGAGTAGCTCTATGCCTAATTAGGTTCAAGGCGATGTACAATTCAAGTGATAGACAAAAAGTATAGAAGAGTAAAAAGAAAGTACGCAGGAGGAAAGGAGGAGGGAGTTGAATCTTCTATAGGGAAGAATAGAGTAGACATTGGATGTGCAGTTTACATTGGTTGAGGATATGATGTTCACTGAGTTAGAACAAGCTACAGATTGTCAATTGTCTCAAAACGAAGTTCCCTGAAGTTTGGTAATCATATTTTGCTTATTGGCCGACCGCTGATGCAGACTACCCCGAAACATGGCTCATGTTGGGTCAATAAAGACAAGTCCCTGTTCATTGAGAACCTTTGTGCTTTTTTCCACTGTATTGTGTCATATAAACGTGACAAAGGCATGCACTGCTTACAGCATTCTATACACTGCGTATGCAAGTGAGAGACACGCCTGTGTCCTGCCCATTCTCCACCCCCTTTGTACTCACACGCTATAGACCAGATTCAGTAAATGGTGCCAAAAAATGGCACCAAAAAATAGCTAGTCCATAAATGGTGCTCCGAGTTGCGTGCCATTTATAGAACAGCGCTTAGAGCTGACTTCCATTTGGCACAAGGATTTACACCAACTGAAACCCGATGTAAATCTTGGTGCATACTTTAGTGTGGATTCTCCGTATTCAGAAATATGGTACGCATCTTTAGTGAACGCCCCAACCCGCCCATCCCTTTCCCTTGGCCACACGCCCTAGAGTTGCACGCTATTAGATTTGCACGCGGATCTTTATAGAGCAGCACACAGAAAGATGTGCATGCCAATTGTTGATGCTAATGAGCTCATTAGACAATTTAGTTGTGTGCGCACGGTAAACGCATGGAAAAACTGATATGTGGAGACTAGTGAGAAAAACGCTGCTTTGATTTCAGCAGCATTTTTCTCATGAGTCTCCACATATCAGTTTTTCCACGCGTTTACCACCATAGGACTTTTCAAGGACCCCTGAAGAAGACTATCTTGTCGAAACGCGGACCGTGTTGGGTCCTACACTTTCAGTGGACTAGGTCCTTTAGGGTTTTTTATGTGGGTCATTTTATTTTTATGTGGATTGGTTTATTGTACTTTTGGAACTTTGACATAATAAAGTCCATTTCAGGAATATCGTCACTCCACAGTGTTCATTTTGGTTTCTTCTGGACTTTTTTCTCTGTGGATATCTTGGGGTCAATTTTCTTTGGCTTTGAAATGATCTGATAAGCCTGCTTTTCATGCTTCAGCAAATAGGCTGAAACCACTAAAAGACCTTATTCCCATGCCTTCTTGTCCCATGACTGAACGTAAGAAAAGCTTTTGAAAATAATGGCTTTGGGTGAAACAAATAGCGAAACTGCTGACAGCGAAATGCCTGTGCATTCTGACCACATTCTCTGGGGCTAGAAATACCAACCAAGTCAAAAGTACAAAGCAGTTTCACCGTCTGTGTCTATGGGAAGAGTGCTCATTAGTACTAGCTCTAAAGCTTTTTATGTATGACTTCTTAGATGATTACTGGTATCTGAAATCCCATTCTTACAGTATTAAACTGATTTCATGCACAAATAGAGCTTTCATTAGCCTCCCCTGTATAACAGAGCAGTCTAGTGCAACACAGAACAGACTGGATTGACATTATATTTTTGATGTTGAACTTAAAACTTAAGAACATAAGAATAGCCTTACTGGGTCAGACCAATGGTCCATCAAGCCCAGTAGCCTGTTCTCACGGTGGCCAATCCAGGTCACTAGTACCTGGTCCAAACCTAAGGAGTAACAATATTCCATGCTACCGATCCAGTGCAAGCAGTGTCTTTCTCAATAACAGACTATGGACTTATCCTCCAGGAAATTGTCTAAACCTTTCTTAAAACCAGCTATGCTATCCACTCTTACTACAACCTCTTGCAATCTGGAATACTGCGTCCAATATTGGTCTCCGTACCTTAGGAAGGATATGGCGTTACTCGAGAGGGTTCAGAGGAGAGCGACACGCTTGATAAAAGGGATGGAAAACCTCTCATACGCTGAGAGATTGGAGAAACTGGGTCTCTTTTCCCTGGAGAAGAGGAGACTTAGAGGGGATATGATAGAGACTTATAAGATCATGAAGGGCATAGAGAGAGTAGAGAAGGACAGATTCTTCAAACTTTCGAAAAATAAAAGAACAAGAGGACACTTGGAAAAGTTGAAAGGGGACAGATTTAAAACGAATGCTAGGAAGTTCTTCTTTACCCAACGAGTGGTGGACACCTGGAATGCGCTTCCAGAGGGAGTAATAGGGCAGAGTACAGTACAGGGGTTTAAGAAAGGATTGGACAATTTCCTGCTGGAAAAGGGGATAGAGGGGTATAAATAGAGGATTACTGCACAGGTCCTGGACCTGTTGGGCCGCCGCGTGAGCGGACTGCTGGGCATGATGGACCTCAGGTCTGACCAGCAGAGGCATTGCTTATGTTCTTATGTTCTTATAATACATTCCAGAGCTTAACTAATCTCGGAGTGAAAAAATATTTCCTCCAATTGGTTTTAAAAGTATTTCCCTGTAACTTCATCGAGTGTCCCCTAATCTTTGTAATTTTTGACGGAGCGAAAAATCGATCCACTTGTTCTACTCCACTCAGGATTTTGTAGACTTCAATCATATCTCCCCTCAGCTGTCTCTTTTCCAAGCTGAACCGTTTTAGTCTTTCCTCATACGAGAGAGGTTCCATCCCCTTTACCATCTTGGTCGCTTTTCTTTGAACTTTTTCTAGTGCCACTATATCTTTCTTGAGATAAGGAGACCAGAATTGAATGCAATACTCCAGATGAGGTCGCACCATGGAGCGAAACAGGGGCATTATAATATTCTTAGTCTTGTTAACCATCCCTTTTTAAATAATTCCTAGCATCCTGTTTGCTTTTTTGGCTGCCGCCACACATTTGCCATTCTACCTTCTACCATACCATGTCTGAAAATGTAGCACAGTGGTTAGAGCTGCGGCCTTAACACCCTGAGGATGTGAGTTCAAACCCACACTGCTCCTTGTGACCCTGGACAGGTCACTTGATCCCCCATTGCTCCAGGTACATTAGATAGATTGTGAGCCCTTATAAATGTTGGCCTCACCTATGACATGCTCATGCTCCTGTCCTGTGAATGTCCCTTTAATAGCTTTAATAGGAGGGGCCTTAGGCACATGGGCCAGCCTAAGATTCTGGTTCGCCCAAGGCCCCTCCTATGGGCGAGGCCTTAGGCACCGGGAAGGGGCAGGCCTGCTGGACAGACGGAGGGACTTAGGCCAAAAGGGGACTTAGATGGTTTTTTAAAAATTATACTGGTATTAGATTCCTAGTATGTGTCAAGTAGGATAAAACTTGTCAAATTAGGATAAATCCAGTGTAAATCTTAACCTGTTAACTGTATATTATGTATGTTTATCCTGTAACCGTTCTGAGTTCTTTGGGGAAAATGGGATTGAAAACGAAATAAATAAATAACAGTGGGTAAAAGATAAAGGTGGAATAGAGGTCTGGGGAAGAATGAGAAACAGAATTGTATATTTGTGAGGGATATCCTGAAAACCTGACCTATTGGTGGCAGAGACCTAGCCACCAGTCGTCTTGGTTGGCAGGGGCCTACCTAAAATCAGTGCACCATTGCTGTGACTAATGGGGATCCCCGAGCCCCACTAGCAGCCAAAACTCTTTCCAAGCTTGCAGCTGGCAGCGGTGTCCCGGAGCTGCCAAAGCCACCAACACCTTACCAGCTCAGATATTTATATTTTGCATTTGGGGAGTGGCACCGGTGGATGAGGCGGAAGAAGCAGATAAAAATGTAATGCTCCACCCACATTGGGCTCAGGCCTACCCAAAAGTAGCCTACACTGATTGGTAGCACTTGAGGATTGGAAGTGAATGCCAAGGGTGCACCAGGTTTCTGTGTTCAGAACTTCAGACTGGTTACTGTGGTGCACGGGAGAAACAGGACATTCACACATTAAAGGGATTTATGTGCCAATTGCCAAGCTGGGAAAAAGAGAATGAAATCTTAAGATTGTATTTACACAGAGCAAGGTCTACAGGAGGACTGAATGAATAATATCCCCTTTCTCTTAAGAAAAGTAGGTCATATTACTTCACAGTGCAGATAATTATAAGCTTTGGATATTCTAGTACTGGTGAGAGTTTAGTAAAATTACAGTCAGCTACTGCACGATTAAAGTTTGTGGCACTGAACAAGAATGGTAAATCCAGCAAGCATTTGCCTCAGACACCTGAAAAGATCTGAGGACCCCTTATTTAAATAGTTGACCTTTGCTTCTGCTTGATGCCTGGTTCTGAAAGGAAGCCAGGCTTGCACTATGTCTGCGTGGCACCTCTTAATCTCATACTAGCTGCAGCCAAGAATGTAAAAATTCTTTGCCATGAGACTCTGTAGGCTGGGAGAAAAGAAAACCTGAAAAACAAGAAAAATGCAAAATAAATTTCAGCTTGGTGGAACACAAAACTCTTAACATGTTTCTATGAAGTATAAAAATTGCATGTAGAATAATTCCCAGCAATCTTGTTAAGCAGGTTTGGATGCTGCATGGATGCCAGCCCTTTATCTGCCCTGTTTCAGAGGTGCATATAAAACTTCCCATGTCATCACTGTGAAAACCAGTTGCTTCTTTTGTCTCCTAAGCATTGCAGCATTTCTCTATTCACTTTGGAGTTTCAAAACATGCTGCTTTCGGTAGGCTTCAGTGGAGCATAGAAATATAAAAACATAGAAACTGATGGCAGAAAAGGGCCACGGCCCATCCAGTCTGCCCACAACAATGACCACCCTACCTTCCTCTATGAAGAGATCCCACGTGCCAATCCCATTTTTTCTTAAAATCTGGCACACTGCTGGCCTCAATTACCTGCAGTGGAAGATCATTCCAGCGATCAATCACTCTTTCGGTGAAGAAATATTTTCTGGTGTCACCATGAAATTTCCCACCCTTGAGTTTCAGCGGATGCCCTCTCGTTGCCGTGGGCCCCTGAGAAAAAAGATATCTTCTTCCACCTCGATATGGCCCGTGACATATTTGAACGTCTCAATGTCTCCCTCTCTATGCGTTCCTCGAGTGAGTATAGCTGCATGTTATAAAAAAAAAAAAAAGAAGAAGCCGTTAAATCTTAATCTTAAATATTATAGCTGATTACCCGGCGTTGCCCGGATATTTATTTATCCCAAAATGTCCAACCCCCTACATGTCCCACCCCACTATGTCCCACATGTCCCACCCCACATGTTACCCCCCCCCCACATGTCCCATATGCCCCACCCCCATGTCCCAACCCCCTACCCTCCACATGTCCCAAAGGAATGTCCCTCTCTATGGGGCTGAACTTAGACTTAAACGGCATCGGGAGTGTCGGTATTTATCTCTGCGAGCCCAAAAACTATGGGTTGGACATTAATATCTGTCGCTTTTGATAATTTTAACATATCACCCCTTCCCACCCCCACAGTATTTTACCCCGTCCCACCTGCACAATATTTTTCCCCAGATAGTAAGTCATATGTGTACCACGTTTGGTTGAAATCTCTCCATGCGTTTCAGAGTTATGCTGAGTATTCATCTGTGAGCCCGAAAACACTATGGGGTAGATACTAAAATCTGTCATTTTCAATCATTTTTACATATCCCCCCTTCCCACCCCCACAGTGTTTGTCCTCAGATAGTAAGTAATGTGTATGTCAAGTTTGGTTGAAATCTGTCCATGCATTGAAGAGTTATGCTGGAACATACATACATACACACACACACACACATATATTCAAATTATAATGTGAAATATTTGACAAAATGAATACAATACAACTAACGCAAAACTTGATTATAAACAACATTTTTAGTTTCACCTCCAGGAGAAAGAACATATAAATTCTTGGGTGAACCCACCCTTGAGCAAGCAACATAGAGTTGTGGGCCGCGAGACCCCCAGAACATATCACCCCAGGTAGTGAGGGATCTGCATACCAAGTTTCCGTTCAAAATCGGTCAAGCCGTGTTTGAATTACTGTGAGAATGCAGCTTTTTACATTTTTCCATGACATAAGGGGAAAATCTATTTTCTGTTGTAGCTCCGCCCCGTGTGCAGGTGGGCCACGAGACCCCCAGAACATATCCACCCCAGGTAGGTGAGGATCTGCATACCAAGTTTCGTTCAAATCGGTCAAGCCGTTTTGAATTACTGGTGAGAATGGCAGCGTTTTACATTTTTTTCCATTGACATGAATGGGTGAAATCTGATTTTATGTTTGTAAGCTCCGCCCACATGTGCAGGTGGGGCCGCGAGACCCCCAGAACAATATCACCCCAGGTAGTGAGGGATCTGCATACCAAATTTCGTTCAAAATCGGTTAAAGCCGTTTTTGAAGTACTGTGAGAATGGCAGCTTTTTACTTTTTTTCCATTGACATGAATGGGTGAAATCTGATGTTCTGTTTGTAGCTCCGCCCACGTGTGCAGGTGGGCCGAGAGACCCCCAGAACATATCACCCCAGGTAGTTGGAATTACTGTGATAATGGCAGCTTTTTACATTTTTTCCATTGACATGAATGGGTGAAATCTGATTTTCTGTTTGTAGCTCCGCCCACGTGTGCAGGTGGGCCGCGAGAGCCCCCAGAACATAATCACCCCAGGTAGTGAGGGATCTGCATACCAAGTTTCGTTCAAATCGGTACAGCCGTTTTTGATTTACTGTGAGAATGGCAGCTGTTTACATTTTTTCCATTGACATGAATGGGTGAAATCAGATTTTCTGTTTGTAGCTCCGCCCACGTGTGCAGGTGGGCCGCGAGACCCCCAGAACATATCACCCCAGGTAGTGAGGGATCTGCATACCAAGTTTCGTTCAAATCGGTCAAGCCGTTTTGAATTACTGTGAGAATGGCAGCTTTTTACATTTTTTTCCATTGACATGAATGGGTGAAAATCTGATTTTCTGTTTGTAGCTCCGCCCACGTGTGCAGGTGGGCCACGAGACCACCAGAACATATCACCCCAGGTAGTGAGGGATCTGCATACCAAGTTTCGTTCAAATCGGTCAAGCCGTTTTTTATTTACTGTGAGAATGGCAGCTGTGTACATTTTTTCCATTGACATGAATGGGTGAAATCTGATTTTCTGTTTGTAGCTCCGCCCACGTGTGCAGGTGGGCCGCGAGACCCCCAGAACATATCACCCCAGGTAGTGAGGGATCTGCATACCAAATTTCGTTCAAATCGGTCAAGCCGTTTTTGAAGTACTGTGAGAATGGCAGCTTTTTACTTTTTTTCCATTGACATGAATGGGTGAAATCTGATGTTCTGTTTGTAGTTCCGCCCACGTGTGCAGGTGGGCCGAGAGACCCCCAGAACATATCACCCCAGGTAGTTGGAATTACTGTGAGAATGGCAGCTTTTTACATTTTTTCCATTGACATGAATGGGTGAAATCTGATTTTCTGTTTGTAGCTCCGCCCACATGTGCAGGTGGGCCGCGAGACCCCCAGAACATATCACCCCAGGTAATGAGGGATCTGCATACCAAGTTTCGTTCAAATCGGTCAAGCCGTTTTTGCGTGATCGCGGCACATACACACACACATACATACACACATATATACCTCCGATTTTATATATATAGATTCTAACCTCCCCATAAACAGAAAGGAAAACCAACAGGGTAGGAAGCAGCAGGTAAGATGTGCTGCTCATTGAGCAGAGGACAATACATGGGCAGTAGAGAGAAAAGACTGGACAAAAAGGAGTCCTATCTTTGTCCGGTTAGGTATGCGCTAAATAATGACTGGCATCTGCCTAATTTCTCGGTCTGCCAAGGACCCTGCTATTCAATGCCAGTGCGTGGACATGGCCTTGTATTGAAAATCCAAGTCTAATTCAGCTCGTGTATGTTAATGGCTTTAAAAGTGCTTGCTGAATATCACCTGCTTGGGCTATAGGCAAATGCCTAGTTTGCCTATGTCTTAATCCTGCCCTATTAAACCACTCTCCATGTTGATTACAGTAAAACCTTGGATTGCAAGTAACTTGATATGCAAGTGTTTTGCAAGACAAGCAAAACATTTAATTAAATTTTAACTTGATATATAAGCAAGGTCTTGCAAGACGAGTACATATAGTATACACGCGTCACATCATCACAACTGAGCCAATGGTTCTTCTCTGACACTACAGGAGTGTAGTGACTGTTCTAAACAAGCAAAGTATTGCAATATGAGTATGTATAGTATTTTGTGTTAAAGTTTTTGGGTTGTGGAACGAATCGTCTGCATTTCCATTATTTCTTATGGGGAAATTCGCTTTGATATACAAGTGATTTGGATTACAAGCATGTTTTCGGAACAAATTATGCTCGTAAACCAAGGTTTTACTGTATACAAAAACTGACAGGAATCTTTGCAGTAACACAGTATAGCTCGACTGTGCAGACAATTTCTTTCATAGTAACATACTAACACAGTAAATGATGGCATATAAAGGCCAGCGTGGTCCATCCAGTCTGCTCAACAGTCACATTCATTATCACGGCAATGTTGAACCCACAGTCCAATAAATATTCATTTTACCTCCTAAGTTAGGGTTACCAGTTGTCCGGGAAAACCTGGCCATGTCCTCTTTTTAGAGGATTCTCTGGGTACCCGGACGGATTTCCAAACCCTGGTAATTTGTCTGGGTCTCCCGAGCCTGGGGCTGCATCTGGAGGGCCTACAAGCATGCATGGACGCGATGCAATGATGTGGTCATTGTGGCCCTTGTGGCATCTGACTCCCCCATTCAGCTGAAGCTCTTTATTTTCAGTGTTTTTTCTCACTATTTTTGGGTATCCTTTGGGACAACTTTCACCCTTCTTTCATTAGGAGGGGCAACACACTATATATCTTCTAACACTTGTAAAGGTAAAGGCAGGATACAGTATGGCTGGGCCATGTTCCTCCTTCTCATTCTGACATTAAGTTCAACTAGTCAGCAGCAGCAGCACAGGCCAATGAGATGAGAACTGTAGGCAATGTCAACATAATGAAGCTCCTGGAGGAAGGAGTGGCATTTCTCCCTTTCCCTCTTCCTAGGAGTTGGGTGACAGCCACTCAGCCTGGGATTGAGGAGAAGGTCAAGGGTGGGATTTGACCAGCCTGGAGATGGGCTGTAGATAAAGAGATAAAGGGAATGGGACTTGATATACCACTTTTTCTGTGTTTGAGATATAAAAGGGGTGAATAAGTTGGCTCAATCTCTTTCCTGTTGCCCACTGTTATGGTCTCAGGTAGGTCTAACTACTCTGCCAGAGGCTTTCACCATAGTTCGAGATTCCTCAATATTCTCAGCTGACTCCTCTTCTCTGTTTCCTTCTACTCCTGTCTCTTTCCTACTCCCCACTATTGACCACTGATGTGCTCTCCTTTAGCTGGTTTTAGGACTGCCAGCGAGAGCCCTCTGCCTGGGGTAAGCCAGGCACTTGCTCAGCCCCAGCCATCCTCACACCCAAAGATATAGGCAGTGTCCCTAGTGCATATACAGTGCCTGAAATCCCACCAAAGAATTCCTCCTGGCTATGTCCCTGTGAAAGAAGGCCTACTGAACTTTAGGAGGGCTATAAAAATTCACCTCTTCCTCTGATCCTCTATGAGAATGCACCAATCCAAATACCCCCAGACCCTCTGCCAAAGGCCCTGAACACTCTGTTATTTTGAGTCTCAAAAGCTGATGACCTCCATCCTATGTCTGACCATACCATGTTCTGTCATACAGTGTTCTACCGTACTATGTCATACTGTTCACCACTGTTCTGCTATACTATACTATATGCCATGTTTACCATACTGTGTTTGACACACTACGGGGCTTATAATCCAAATTCATACACTCATAATGATAAAATAGGCACAGGGTTTTCCACCAAAAAATATAATTCAGTCTATCCCAGTTTTTCCAATTTCCAATTTCCAATCAACTGTATAGCAATCCCCATCATAACAAGAAGTATCTGTTCTTGCTTGTGTTAACTGGACTTTTATATAGTTCCAAACAAAACAATGGGATAGAAGTTTCCAATATCCTATTGATTGTACCCCATATAGACTTCCAAAAATTGAGTATCAAGGGACAGTAATACAACAGGTGATCCAGTGTCCCTACATCAAGATGACAATGCCAGCATCTATTAGATTTTGAACTGTCTCATTGTAAAAAACAAAAGGAATTGACCCCAAAATATCCACAAAGAAGAAAATCCAGAGAAAACTGTCTCATTGGACCGCTGCTGTTCAATATATTTATAAATGACCTGGAAACGGGGACGAAATGTGAAGTTATAAAATTTGCGGACGACACTAAACTCTGTAGAAGGGTTAGAACTACGGAAGAGTGTGAGGATCTACAAAGGGACCTAAACAAACTGGAGGAGTGGGCGAATAAATGGCAGATGAAATTCAATGTAGGGAAATGCAAGGTCATGCATATAGGGAGAAAAAACCCGATGTTCAGCTACCAAATGGGGGGATTAGTATTAGAGGGAAGTAACCTTGAAAGAGATTTGGGTGTACTGGTGGATACAACAATGAAGTCTACGGCGCAATGCGCAGCAGCCGCGAAGAAGGCAAACAGAATGTTGGGTATTATTAAAAATGGTATTATGACCAGAACAAAAGAAGTCATCCTGCCGTTGTATCGGGCAATGGTGCGCCCGCACCTGGAGTACTGTGTTCAGTATTGGTCACCGTACCTCAAGAAGGATATGGCAATACTTGAGAGGGTCCAGAGGAGAGCGACACGAATGATTAAGGGCATGGAAAACCTTTCATACACTGAAAGACTGGAGAGGCTAGAGCTCTTCTCCTTGGAAAAGCGGAGACTCAGAGGAGACATGATAGAAACCTACAAGATCATGAAGGGCATAGAGAAAGTAGAGAGAGATAGATTCTTCAAAATTTCAAAACATAAAAGAACAAGAGGGCATTCGGAAAAATTGGTAGGGGATAGATTCAAAACAAATGCTAGGAAGTTTTTCTTTACTCAACGGGTGGTGGATACCTGGAATGCGCTTCCAGAGGACGTAATAGGGCAGAGTACGGTAATGGGGTTTAAGAAAGGATTGGACAATTTTCTGTTGAAAAAGGGGATAGAGGGGTATAGATAGAGGATTGCTGCACAGGTCCTGGACCTGTTGGGGCCGCCGCGTGAGCGGACTGCTGGGCGCGATGGACCTCGGGTCTGACCCAGCAGAGGCATTGCTTATGTTCTTATGTTCTTAAATGTTTGTATATTCTATTGCACTTTGTGTTTGTTTTTAAAATGAATAAAGAAATTTTGAAAAAAGAACATGGTGCATTGTTTACCCAATTTATGATGTATTCATCACTACTAAGGCAGGTCCTATAAATATGAAGTCAACAGACTGTAACTTGTTACGTCCTTGTAAAGATTGATAGAGTACGGAGTACAAACTGCTCTTTCTGGTAATACAACTTCTGTTGCCCCTACAAGCACAAGTTATTAACTCTTTGCTTTTGAAACAATGACATGCCTTCAGGAAATGAAGCAAAGAAAGCAAGCTATCGAATAAGGTGTGAGACATGGAGCAGTGTGCTCAGATAAGACAGGAACCCAGAACCAAAATAAGGCCATGAAAAGGAATCCATTTGTATAGGCAGGATCAGCAAGTACAAGTTTTTTCTAATATGGTGAAGCATTTTAGGGTGGTGGTAAAAGGAGCTATCAGTTTGAATCACCTTTCTGAGACACTGGGAGTACTGGAAGAAGTTTTGAATCTTACCAAACAGTTCAAACTTCTATAATTAAAGATCTTATTAATGAGATTGAAGGTTGAAAATTGTACTAAACGGTGTAATCTGCCTCTAGCAGATGGGATTATCTCAAGATGTTCTAGATTAGTGGTTCCCAACCCTGTCCTGGAGGACCACCAGGCCAATCGGGTTTTCAGGCTAGCCCTAATGAATATGCATGAGAGAGATTTGCATATAATGGAAGTGAAAGGCATGCAAATCTGTTAATGCATATTCATTAGGGCTATCCTGAAAACCCGATTGGCCTGGTGGTTCTCCAGGACAGGTTTGGGAACCACTGTTCTAGATATTTCAGCCATATTATAGCAATCTGATATTCAGTTAGTTGGCAACTTTGGTTTTATATTCTGGTAAAAAAAAATATTGCAAATCCCACAACGGCAATAAATTATCTTTAAAGTTTATAAATGATGAGTAGAATAATGAATTATTTATTTAAATATTCACTCATCTTTCCTGCAGTCTTCAGATCATGCCAACCACCAGCCAACTTATTTGTAGGCTTATTTTATTTGTGGCTTTATTTAATTCATCATCAGAACTTAATCAATATTTTTTTTTAACTTTTTTAAAGTGCTTTGTGCTTCATACAGTTCATATGTGCATATACTTGAAGAATTTATTTGTTACTGCTCAAAAACATTTTTCAATAAAAATTCAAAAGCTTTTATACTTAGCTTTAAATATTTCTCCGTTAGTTGTATGCTTGAACCTCGGGTGGGACCTATTGGGTTCAACCAGTTTCGCCCAGAGGCTTTTTCAAGAACAAGTTCCCCCTTTTGTTTTGCTCTGCAACATCCCGATATAGACTGAGACTACTTTTCTGCCTTCCATCTATTAAAACAACAATTTTGAGACTAAGAAGTCAGCCCGGGGGAACACACCTCTGAAGAAAAACTGCTAAATGTGAGTAAACCTTTTATATTTATTCAATAAAGTATACTTCAGAAAAAATATAAGGATTTCCTGCATGTGTGTTGGTGTGCCTGAGGCAGGAAAATAGTCCAGTAGATTAGGAAGGTTTCAGGTGGTTTGAGACGTACCTGCATGTGGTCTAATTCTTGGCAACTAAAATTCAATGTGAAGAAGTGCAGAGTGATGCACTCAGGGAACAGAAATCTGAGGGAACCGTATGTGCTGAAAGGTTGATATGTATGGATGGGGAGAGGGACCTTGGGGTGATATTGTCTGAGGATCTGAAGGCAACGAAACAGTGTCACAAAGTAGCCAGAAGGATGCTGGGCTGTATAGAAAGAAGCACAACCAGCAGAAGAAAGGAGGTGTTGATGGCCTTGTACAGGTAATTGGTGAGGTCCCACATGGAGTATTGTGTTTAGTTTTGGAGGCCGTATCTGGCTAAGGATATAAAAAAATATAACTAGAAACAAGACTTCTCAGTATATAAATCAAATAATAAGACTTGAATATAAATGTTGAAAATATAATGCAATTTTTCACATACACGTGGAGGGGCATAATCAAAAAAAGCGTCTAAGTCCCCTTTTGGCCTAAGTCCCTAAACGTTCAACCCAGAAGCAGGGAAAGTGTCCATAACCAAAACAAACGTCCATGTTTTGATTATGGCCTACCTCTGCCTAAACGCCCAATCTCCACTACGTCTACAAGTACCCCCACAGCATGTCTATACTTTTTAGCCATAATGAAACAAAATCACGCCTAGGCCACAAACGTCCAACAGAAGGGCTTTTAGGCGAAGGAGGAGCCAGTCCTTCGCCTAAAAGCTGGATTCTGTAACCGGTGCCTGTCAAAAACAACACCGGTTACAGAATTCCCCCCCCCCCCCACAACCATCCAGGCAGGAGGGTGCCCAAGCCCTCATGCCATGTCAAACCGCGACTCCCCCCCCCCCTCCCAACAACATCGGGGCAAGAGGGAGCTCAAGCCCTCTTGCCCCCCCCCGACTCCCCGACACGATCGGGGCAAGAGGGAGCTCAAGCCCTCTTGCCCCAGCCAACCGCGGCACCCCCGACACGATCGGGGCAAGAGGGAGCTCAAGCCCTCTTGCCCCCCCCGACTCCCCAACACGATCGGGGCAAGAGGGAGCCCAAGCCCTCTTGCCCCGCTGACTCCCCAACTCCCCGACAATATCGGGCCAGGAGAGAGCCCAAGCCCTCCTGGCCCTGGCGACCCCCCCCCCCCCCGCTAGTTGATCGGGCCAGGAGGGAGCACAAACCCTCCTGGCCCAGCCGATCCTGCCCCCCCCGACAACATCGGGCCAGGAGGGAGCCCAAACCCTCCTGACCACGGCAACCCCCTACCCCCACCCCGTAATACATTACGGGCAGGAGGGATCCCAGGCCCTCCTGCCCTCGACGCAAACCCCCCTCCCTCCAACGACCGCCCCCCCAAGAACCTCCGACCGCCCACCCAGCCGACCCGCGACCCCCCTGGCTGACCCCTATGACATCCCCACCCCCCTTCCCCGTACCTTTGGTTTAGTTGGCCGGACAGACGGGAGCCAAACCCGCCTGTCCGGCAGGCAGCCAACGACGGAATGAGGCCGGATTGCCCCATCCGCCCCAAAGCCCCGCCTATTGGTGGGGCCTAAGGCGCCTGGGCCAATCAGAATAGGCCCGGGAGCCTTAGGCCCCCTCCTGGGGGCGGGGCCTGAGGCACATGGGCCCAACCCGACCTTTCAAATGAAAGAGACTCACCTCATGTGCTAAATCTCCCTTTATCCATCATTGTGGGTGATAACATATAATCTGCCTTCTTTCACTCCTTTGGGATCTTGGGACCTGGATACTGGGCTTGATGGATCTTCAGTCTATTCTGGGATGGCAACGCCTATGATCTTAATTCTTTTTTGCTGGTAAAATAAAATCCTTGCTAGCAATAAATGAACCTTAACCATGTAAGAGTGATTGACATCTGTCATAAATATAATTAAATGCCATTTTCTAATGTGTTGTAACACAGCATAGCATTACTATGGCATAAATGAGCAGAGACGAATGCAATGGATTGGAGCTGGTGCTGGTCAGTGTCCGGCTGCCTCCAGAAAAGTGCAGTTTCCAGCAATGCTGCTTTGTCTAGACCAGGGGTAGGCAATTCCGGTCCTCGAGAGCCATAGGCAGGCCAGGTTTTCAGGATATCCACAATAAGCATGAGATAGATTTGCATCTCAAGGAGGCAGTGCATGCATATCCATCTCATACATATTCATTGTGGATATCCTGAAGACTTGACTTGCCTGTGGCTCTCGAGGACTGGAATTGCCTACCTCTGATCTAGACAATTCAGGCCTCCTTTTTTCAAGCCACGGTAGCTCTGCTGCCGTGGGAAATGCTCTGATGCTCATTCAATTCCTATGAGCGTCAGAGCACTTACTGCGCCGGCCGGTGCTAAAACGTTTGATAAAAGGGGACCTCGGATCGGTGAATTGTCAGCTCTAAGTTTCTCCACTGAGCAGAGAAATGAGCAGCACACACCTTGTGAGCCCAGTGGGCGTCTCTTTTAACCCCAGGTGGAGTTTACATCTGCTCTGTTCTCCAAACAACAAATTAATGTGACGTGGGAATCCCCTTGGCACCACAAGCAATTGCTCTCTTAGGGAGATTTGGCTCTGTTCCAAGCGCTCGTTTTTGAATGATACAGGAGTTGCAATTTGTTATTGAAGGCAGCTAACACTGAGGGAGCACAATGAATCTCAGTGGCCTCCCATTTGGTTCGGTCCTTTCTGGTGTTACTCCTTTGGTAGCGGTTAAGTGAATTTATTTGTTTGTTTGTTTATCAACTACACTTGACCACTGACATATGGACATGAATCTTAAAAAAAATGTTCAATGTGCATTACAGTATACTAAGAAAAAGTGCATTTATAATAATTAGTTTGAAAAACGGCTACGTATTGAATGGTCAATTTCCACCACCCTTCAACATCGGAAATTTCACCTGAATGCTTCAGGAATATATCAGGGCTTCAGCTGTTTGAGGAACTACTACTACTACTATTTATTATTTCGATAGCACTACCAGATGCAAGCAGTGCTGTACATTAAACACACAAGGGATGGTCCCTGCTTGAAAGAGCTTACAATCTAAAGCTGGCTTGTACAATGCTGCGGTGCGGTAAATGCTGACACTCATAGAATTCCTCTGAGCATTGGAGCATTTACTACCAAAGCTTTGTGAAAGGAGCCCTAAGTTATGACAGACACACAAACTGCAAACAATCCATCGTTCTTTGAATTTCTATAGGTAACCTCTTCCATAAATAAGGGCTAGCATATGCGATCGTAGGAGGGGTGTGTGCCGAGGGCAGGAGGGCCTGGGATCCCTCCTGCCCATATCTTAGTGGGGGTGGTGGGTAGGAGGGGTTGCCTGGGCAGTAGGGCTTGGGCTCCCTCCTGCCCGGATCATTGTCCGGCGGGTAGGGGGGGGGGCACTGGGGCAGGAGGGCTTGGGCTCCCTCCTGCCCGGTTCGTTGTCGGGCTTGTGGGAGGCGCTGGGGCAGGAGGGCTTGGGCTCCTTCCTGCCTGGATTGGATCGGCAGGGTGGTCGCCAGGCCAGGAGGGCTTGGGCTCCCTCCTGGCCCGATCGTTGCTAGGGTGGGGGGATTCTGTAACCGGTGTTCTTTTTGACAGGCACCGGTTACAGAATCCAGTTTTTAGATGAAGGACTTGCCCCTCCTTCACCTAAAAGCCCTTGTTTTGGGCGTTTGGGACTTAGGCTTTTTTTAGGTTGATTATAAGATGTAAGTTTAGATGTAGTAGTGGTCTGGGCGTTTAAACAGCTGAACGTAGAGGCAAGCCATTATTTTTTTAAAAACTGCTTTTGGACGTTTTTTAAAATAATGGACATTTTCCCTGCTTCTACTTTCATCGTTTAGGGCCTTAGGCCAAAAGGGGACTTAAGACATTTTTTTTATTATGCCCCTCCATGCTTAATACCACAAATTAAATTCTAACCATCCCTGAAATTTGAGCCTCGAATATTAAACTTCCAGCTAGCAGAATTCCGAGACAATGATCTTATTGGCATTCTAAATTATGACCTGCTGTAGACATTGCATACCACAATCTCCTTTAACTCATACTATATCTTATAAGATTTCGGGCTCCGATGCTCTAAACTTGTGCCTTTAATGTTCATTGCTAAACCAGTTTTAACTGGTTTTGTGTACAAGTATTTTAGCTTCCGATGCACAAATGGCTCTGCACAGTATTTTCCATGCCCCTATGGCAGCCTTCACGAATAGTATGGAAATGAAGTACAATTAGCTCATTAATATTAAAATGAGCACTCCAATAGCTAAGTACACAAAATGAAGTGCCAACCTTTAATGCTCCAAAATTACCGGTATGTCCGGATGTGCCGGTAATGTTGAACCACATATGTTAAAAGAGTGTCTTGAGGCAAATTCACTATAACCATAATCTGGCAGGACTGGGGCTGCCGATTGCATGGTGTAAATTAAAAAAAGTACATTTGCATAGTTTGCTGGTAGTTTCCCTCCCCCCCCCCCCCCCCCAATGCTGTTTAAGACATGTTGCTATGATGCGCCTATGATGTAGCTTTTCCTGGTACATGTGCATGTGTCAGTCGCTTTCTCCAATGACTGATTGGTTGGTATTTCCCCAGACCTCATTTGCATGCATAGATTTTGGAGCATTGCTCGTCATTTAGAAATTGGAAAATTTACCGCCATTACAACGGCTCACAGGATTTGAACAGCGACTTTAAAGCATCAGGGCTTCAATCTTCTCAAGCTTTAGAGACAATCAATTTGTCCAAAGCCAATCTGATGCTGTCTCTAAACAGTTATTCATGTTCTATATAGCTAGAACATCTCCAACTGAGACGGTACACTTTAGGGAGTGAAGAACTTATGTGCACGACAGAAGAGCGGGACTTGGGTGCGATTGTATGTGATGATCTTAAGGTGGCCAAACAGGTTGAAAATGTGACGGCAAAAGCTAGAAGGATGCTAGGTTGCATAGGGAGAGGTATGGCCAGTAGAAAAAAGGAGGTATTGATGCCTCTGTATAAGACTCTGGTGAGACCTCATTTAGAATATTGTGAACAATTCTGGAGGCCACACCTTCAAAAAGATATAAAATGGATGGAGTCAGTCCAGAGGAAGGCTACTAAAATGGTGTGTGGTCTTCGTGATAAGGCGTATGGGGGACAGACTTAAAGATCTCAATCTGCATACTTTGGATGAAAGGCGGGAGAGGGGAGATATGATAGAGACGTTTAAATACCTATGCAATATAAATGTGCATAAGTTGAGTCTCTTTCATTTGAAAGGAAACTCTGCAATGAGAGGGCATACAATGAAGTTAAGAGGTGATAGGCTCTAGAGTAATCTGAGGAAATACTTTTTTACAGAAAGGGTGGTAGATGCTTGGAACAGTCTCCCGGAATAGGTGGTGGAAACAGAGACTGTGTCTGAATTCAAGAGGGCCTGGGATAGGCAAATGGGATCTCTGAGAGAGAAAGAGATAATGGTTACTGCGAATGGGCAGACTAGATGGACCATTTGGCTTTTATCTACTGTCATGTTTCTGTTTCTCTGGCTAAATTCACTAAGCCCACTGATCAACTTCTGACCGCTTAGCGACCCCTTTACGACCCGATTTCCCTCCGACCAGTTTCATTAATCTCTGTTCCAATCACCCTCTGATCCGCGCATTCAAATGAGGGGGAACGGCATTCAAATGTAGGCAGGAAACGATTAACTAAAATAAAAAAGCAACACTGACCGAGGACCAGTCGCTGAGGTCCTTTCCGACTGCCCTGCCTTCTGCCGCCCAGCTCTCTGCCCTGCTTCTCTGATCTCCTGCCTACCCCGATCTCCTGCTCTCAGCCCCAATGTCCTGCCTGCCCCGATCTCCTGCTCTCGCCCCGAATCTCTCCTGCCACCCCGACTCTCCTGCCCTTCCCCACAGTGCATGCCCGTGGATGGTGACATTGGACGTGATGTCCTTATATACCCAAATTCCACAGATCCAAGCATTGGAGATAATAGAAGATATGCTAAAAGTAGGACCCCTCCCCAACGGATTCCCACAGAATTTTTGATGAAATTTGGCAGAATGGGTAATCCAACACAATTATTTCTAGTACCAGGATGATTTCTTTGAGCACATTCAGGGGGTGGCTAAGGGAGCGACCCTAACCCCCTCGGTAGCTACCCTCTATATGGCTAGATTTGAAGATCGTTTTATTTATGGAGTTGCTCACTTTTCCTTTATCCCTTAATGGGTCCGATTTTTGGACAATGTTTTTTTATTATGGCAAGGGACATGTGAACAGCTGGATCAGTTTCTTATACATTTGAACTCTGTGGACGAATTCATACATTTTACGATGACATGCCAACAATCGAGTATTGATTTTTTGGACATTAAAATTTCATTACGAGATGGGGAGATATACACCTCCTTATTTAGGAAACCAGTGACACGAAATATCTTACACCACTTTGACAGTTTCCACCCCTACAAGCTACGTTTTAATCTTCCTATCAGCCAATTCCTGAGAGTATGCCGGATTTGTTCATCCGTAGGGGAATTTAAAAGTCAGGTGCAAGTTCTTACAGAGCGGTTTATAGAAAGAGGGTATCCAGACAGAGCTATTAAGCAAGCTTTTTTACGGGCTAAGTATGCCCAGAGGGAGCTTCTATTAGAGGAGACGTGTCCCACTGGTGAAAGGGAGCGTTTAGATGGTAAGAATTATGAAAGAATATTGGCACGTGGTTCAGATACATCTAGCTCTGCAGGAGTTCCCAAGGATAGCATTCTCTAGAGCAGGGGTGTCAAAGTCCCTCCTCGAGGGCCGCAATCCAGTCGAGTTTTCAGGATTTCCCCAATGAATATGCATAAGATCTATTAGCATACAATGAAAACAGTGCATGCAAATAGATCTCATGCATATTCATTGGGGAAATCCTGAAAACCCGACTGGATTGCGGCCCTCGAGGAGGGACTTTGACATCCCTGCTCTAGAGGGATTACGATAGGTCAAAGATTCAACTTTTAGAAATATGGGGTGAGGGAACAGGTGGAAGGGGAGCAACATAAGAAATGCGATAGATGCCAATGGTGTTCTATAACCATAGAGGGGGCTGTTTGGGAAGTATCTGGGAGGAAGGTCACGCTAAGGTCCAGAATTATTACTGACTGTAATTCAGTCAATGTAGTATATGCAATCGTATATCCATGTGATTTAATATACATAGGACGTACGAGTAGACCGGTAAAAGTACGATTAACTGAACATAAGTCCCGATTGGTTAACAAACACCTACAGGCCCCCTTGGTACAACACTGGATCTCCAAGGGACACAAGGTTGAAGATATATGATGGCGGGTTATTGATAAGGTTAAAGGGAGGGATGGTGGGAATAATGAGAGTAATTTGAATGAAAGAGAACAAAGATATATCTTCCAATTGGATACTGTGGAACAGAAAGGGTTGAATGGAGAACTAGAATGGGTGTCACTGATTGGTTGAATAGGATCCAATAGGGTGCAGGGGGAGGAAGCTTGTATAGGAAGGGGCATTTAAATACGATAGGAGAATGCCACCGCCATCTTACTCTCTAAACATAGACGGCTACGGTACGGATTAATATGAAGTAGAAATGAAGTAGATATTATAGAGGGGTATATTTTATAAGTTTGGCTAAACATTATCCTTCTATTTTTAGGGAGACCCTTGATAAAGTACAGGCATGCGAAACATGTCGGGTCATCTTTCCCAAGTCAAGCTAGCTGAAAGATAAATGGTTTAAAGACTTCATGATTATATACAATTTTAAAATAAGTGAAATAAGGAAATAAATAAGGAAAATAAAAAACTTAATTAGAATGAAATAATCGGAGGCCGGTGATGAGAACCACGTAATTCTTCCCGCTATTAAGATACATGTGGCGGTGGAGTGGTGGGGCTGAGGCTTTCTAAAAGACAAAAAACATATATCTCACTGTGTAGCATTCGGAAACTGGATGTTATGGCTATTGACAAGTAATTCCGAATTGAATATAAATAAAAATTTTACATCATCATTGAGGAGCATAGAATTAGGGTTGCCAGATTTTACATTCGTAAAATCCAGAACCCCATCCCTGCCCCATTATGCCCCAGTTCTGCCCCTAATACCACCCTAGCCCCACCCCCGCTGCTTGTTCTGGTTGGGCGCGGATGACCTCTTGCCCAACACAATTTTGTGGGAAGCTTTTCAAAACCCAGACAAAGTGTCAGGTTTTGAAAAGCCTCAACAGGAAGACATGTCTGGGGAAATCCAGACGTCTGGTAACCCTAAATAAGAACATAAGAACATAAGCAATGCCTCCACTGGGTCAGACCTGAGGTCCATCGTGCCCAGCAGTCCACTCACGCGGCGGCCCAACAGGTCCAAGACCTGTGCAGTAATCCTCTATCTCAGGGGTATTCCAGGCGAGTTTTCAGGATTTCCCCAATGACTATGCATTGAAAGCAGTGCATGCAAATAGATCTCATGCATAGTCATTGGGGAAATCCTGAAAACCCGACTGGAATACGGCTCTCGAGGACCGGAGTTCCCTACCCCTGCTCTATCTATACCCCTCTATCCTCTTTTCCAGCAGGAAATTATCCAATCCTTTCTTGAATCCCAGTACCGTACTCTGCCCTATTACGCCCTCTGGAAGCGCATTCCAGTTGTCCACCACAAGTTGGGTAAAGAAGAACCTCCTAGCATTCATTTTGAATCTGTCCCCTTTCAACTTTTCCGAGTGCCCTCTTGTTCTTTCATTTTTCGAAAGTTTGAAGAATCTGTCCCTCTCCACTCTCTCTATGTCCTTCATGATCTTGTAAGTCTCTATCATATCCCCTCTAAGTCTCCTCTTCTCCAGGGAAAAGAGTCCCAGTTTCTCCAATCTCTCAGCATACGAAAGGTTTTCCATCCCTTTTATCAGACATGTCACTCTCCTCTGAACCCTCTCAAGTAACGCCATGTCCTTCTTAAGGTACAGCGACCAATATTGGACGCAGTACTCCAGATGCGGACGCACCATCGCTCGATACAATGGCAGGATAACTTCTTTCGTTCTAGTTGTAATACCCTTCTTGATTATGCCTAGCATTCTGTTTGCCTTCTTAGCGGCCGCTGTGCACTGTGTCGTCGGCTTCATTGTCATGTCCACCATTACCCCCAAGTCCCTTTTCTGGGTACTCTCATTTAATAACATCCCTCCCATCGTATAGTAGTACCTCGGGTTTCTGTTTCCCAAATGTAATACTTTACATTTCTCAACGTTGAACTTCATCTGCCATCTCGTCACCCATTCCCCTAGTTTGTTCAAGTCCCTTTGCAATTCTTCACAGTCCTCTTTAGTCCGAGCTCCACTACATAGTTTGGTATCGTCCGCAAATTTTATTATCTCACATTTCGTCCCTGTTTCTAGATCATTTATGAATATATTAATAGAATGCTAGTTCACAAGGCGCCAAGTGGTAAAAAGAAAAAATTTTCTACCAGTGGTGCAAAGTAATGGTCGAATCATGCCGTCATCTTCTATGTTTCTATGTTTCATACGATTGCCGAAAGGCACTTTGAAATACTGTCCACTAATATAATACATCAACATATAACCAATTGCAAAAGGCACTTAACTATTGGGTGAGGGTCCCTTAAAATTTTTGTGCACAGGCTGATTTAGAACATCACAGTTTCTAGCGTTACCAAGTTTTGCTTTTGAATGCCAGTTTCCTGGGCGCCTGAGCAGATTTTTTCATTAATACTGGAAAAAAAAGAGTGTTAAGATTTCTATAAATTTAAGCTGCTTGTTGGTTTTCTGAGGTAGCGTCAGCAAAACACAGCTCGTGTCCAAGCTGATGTTACGTCACCAAACTAAGCGTCTTTTGCTATTGGTTACATGTTGATTTATTATACTAGTGGACAGTAATTCAAAGCGCCTTTTGGCGATCGTATGTTCTACGATTCGACCACTATTTTGCACCACCGGTAGAAGATTTTTTTTTCTTTGTACCGCTTGGCGCCTTGCGAACTAGCATTCTATGAGCACATGAAGTAATTATGACCTGATATAAGATTTATGCCATTCAAACAAATGTGATTCAGGATCTATGTGGGGGTTGCTATTTTCAGTGAAGTTGTTTCGATTTCCCCCTGCATTTATTTGCATTTCTCCTGCCTATTTATATCAGTTTGCTAATCATTTTTAAACATCTTACAGGAAAAAGTTCAAATCCAGTGTCTTTAGCTTTGTTTGGGCCAATCCAAGAAAAGACACATTTCTACCATGTCTAATAGAAAGCAAACATAGACAGAAGGCACCTGAAAGTTACTCATGGGCAAGCCCACTAGTGAGCGCATGTTCTGTCTTGTTCATCAGTCTGACTAGCATTCTCTGGTTCTCACAGGATTTTGTATAGCCCTATTATTATGAGCTATTGTGCAGGTTTCTCTTTACTTTTTTTTTTTTTGTAACTGAAATAAATTTCTCTTCCATTTTTCCTTTTCCTGTCAGAGGAGAAGACTTATGGGACCTGTGTTGTAAGCCTCATTCTGTCCTTTGCAGTTACGGGGCTGCAGGTGCAGTAACCATCCGAGGATAAATGTGACTAGGACACATTCTTATCACTATGAGTTAAGTTCCTACAAGCACTGTTTATAAGCAGAAGTCCTGACCTAAAAAAAAAACCAACCCTCCCACGTTACACTGCATAATAGAAAACAGAACATGCAAAAGAGGATCTGAAATTTGAACAGAGACCAGGTGGAAAGAGCTGCTTCCTAGCTTAGGCCTGAGACGGACACACCTTGGCCTAACCTTGTTCTGACAAGCTGGCCCAGGTCCAGCTCAGAGCCCTGCCATTCCTCCACCCTTCTTGTTATCCTGCCTGGCACACACCTTCAGGTCTTTGACTTAAGAGAGCAACTAGCCGGTACACAGAGCTCTGGCGCTATAGTGAACAGCGCCAGGGAATAGCACATGAATAGAGCAGAGAAATAGCCCCCGATGCTCAACGTTAATTGCATGCAAATAATATGCACACTGTGAGACTGAAAGTGAGGGGAAGGAATGTGCCTGGTGCAAGAGTTTCATGACAAGTGTGGCTCTTGCGTGCATGCCCAGGCAAGCCTGGAAGTGAAATATGCATTGGTGCCATTTTTCTGCTCCTTTAAATAAGCTTTTCAAATTATTTTTTTTCCACTGGAAGGTTTCTATATAACGTGCAGAAAACAAGTGCCAACGTGTGCTCTCATTTTTGGCTTTCCGTAGCTCAGACTCACACGTGTGTTTCCCACTTCCAGTGAGGCTTCCGGGAGCTTCCAAATTCAATCAAAACTGGCAGATTTTAAGGAGCAAATCTTCTCTTCAAACACCCCAACAGTAGCTCTGACCTGGCATTAGATTTCCAGTGGTAAGGGCAGTTTTGTTTTGTGCACTGTTTTCTGAGCGGGGAGGGAATAGGAAATGACTTCATTAACATCCATTTGTCTATATTAGAGAATGACATGGGGACAAATTTTTCCCGTCCCATCCCGGTGAGTTCTTTTCCTGTCCCTGCCCCTTTCCTGCAAGCTCTGTCCTCATCTGCACAAGCCTCAAACACTTTAAAATCATAAGTAGCAACATTCTAGAGCTCAGATTGTGATGTCATAACGCCTCATTCCACCAATGCCTAAGCTCTGTCCTCATCTGCACAAGCCTCAAACACTTTAAAATCATGTGTGTTCGAGGCTTGTGCGGTTAAGGCAGAGCTTACAGGAATGGGGCAGGGACAGCGACTAAACCCGCGGGGACGGGACGGGGAAATTGAATTCCTGCGGGGACGGGGAAAAATTTGGCCCCTGTACCATTCTCTAGTCTACATTTTACTGTTTGGATCACTCTTTAGCACACATGTTGTTTCCTGTGCTAGAGCTCTCTAAACATTCTATGAAAATTAACGGTGGCACTAGTCCGCTGCTAGCATCAGCTTTAGGTTCTGAATGTTGGGCCACGGGAGAGGTATTTTGAGTTTCAGATTGTAAAGGAAATAATGAGCGCGGTTCTTAGACTTACACGAAGAGCGACAGTGTTTTTTGTGTTCTTTTGCCTAATGTCTCTTTATAGCTGAACAGGCTGATATAGTTTGCGTGTTTAGAAAATAGTGTCTCTGCTTAGTTTGGCTTGCCTCAAGCTGTGTACCACACACCTAGATGAAGAAACAGTTGGTATGGGTCTTGTTACCTAAGATCTGTGGGAAGTGTTACACTATGTCTAATGCCGACTGCTTTGAGCCAGGGGCCACAACCTGATATGCAAGCTCCAGTGTATATGGGAGTATGCAGGTACTGTCAAAGCATTTCTGAGCCAAAAGGGGAGCTTGCCCAGATTGTTGGAAATAGTTTACCTAAGACAGTGCTCTTCAACCTTTTTACACCTATGGACCGGCAGAAATAAAAGAATTATTTTGTGGACCGGCATCAGTCTGCAGACCAGCGGTTGAACAACACTGCGCTAAGTCATGGGCCATCTGGAAGCCTTCTCTCTGATGTTGCGACATCAGAGAGAAGGCTTCCAGTTCAGGCGCAGGACGTGCGCAGGAGCCGCTGCTCGTGGCTTTGTGCCCTGAGTCAGTGAGGAAGAAGGAGCCGGCCCAAAGATAACATCAGTCGCACAGCGAGGCGGTTGAAGATCACTGTTTTGGGCCTGATGCACATGCTTGGTCTGTGGACTGGCAGGAAATTTCTGTGGACCGGCACTGGTCCATAGACCAGTGGTTGAAGAACACTGACCTAAGAAAGCAGTTACTATCAGATAAGTATTCCATTCTGTTAGCTCCATGCTATAATCAGATTGGATACTTCCAAGGCAGAAATGGAGCTAGGACTGGAAGATTCGATGATATAAATAACTGTTACCTGGAATGACCTAATCAGACTACACATGCAGACAGCATCATCTCTTTTCAACCATATTTGTGGCTGTTTACATATAAGAACCAGGTCCAAGATGCATTAAATAGCCTGGAGGCACCTCAGGAGAGAGACTTATGTGAGGTGTAATTTATTACACCTCACATAAGTCTCTCTCTTGAGGTGCCTCCAGGCACTGTAATAGGACTGTTTAAGGGACAGTATACATTTTACAATCAACATAAAAAGTAGGTTCTAAACTCCTTGGAAAGCTGCACTTTGCACTTTTGTTGAATCAGAAGCGTCCTGAGCCAGAAATGCACCTTGTTTGACACCTCCCCACCTCCCCCCACCCCCAAGTGCTTCTGCTCCCACCCACTGCATCACCGCCAAGCAAGGTAAGCAAGTGGATAGGATGCAATTTTGGCCCTCTCGCCTCCCATGCGTCCTGTTTAACAGCACCAACTGCACATACATCACAACGGCCTTGTGTTGAATACAGCTGGGAGCTGATAAACACAACATGTTATTACCACAGCACAGCAACTGCAGTGAGTACACCAGATCACGAGGCTGGGTGTGCTCACATTAATGGTTAATAATCAGACAGTTTCTCAGTCATGGATGAGGGAACCCTACTGCTCTTGCTGTTTTCATAGAGGAGCTCACATACCACATCCTGTATTCCAATATGCTCAAAAGGATCCATTTTTAGATTCTCTCATCAACAACAGAAATTTCAATGGCTCTGCTACAAACTCCTTCCTCTCCTCTGGTCCTTTTTCTGATACTGCCCCGGCCGTGAGCCTCTGATGCTTTCATGACAATGTTGCCCCTAAACCTCAATCTTCTCAATATACAGTGGTACCTTGGGTTGTGAGCAGGGCAGGATTAATTCGTCAAGGGCCCCTAGGCACGCCAGTACACTGGGCCCCCTGCCCTGCCCCACCCCACCATGCGCCCAGGCGGAAACAGGAAGCTGTGTCAGAGGGAAGCTTTGGGCAAGCAGCACCGCTTGCACAATTACAGTTCCCGTTGCCTTTCTTACCAACGTTGCTTGCTTGTCTTACTTTCTGTCGATGGGGGTGGGGGGCCGTGCTGCCGATGGGGGTGGAGCCCGGGTTGCCGATCGGGGGTGCCCGCGTTGCTGATTGATGCTGGAGGGGCCCATTGCCATTTGGAAAAAACAATGTTGATGACTTCCTTTATCGGGGCCCCCTGACTATTTCGGGCCCTAGGCATGTGCCTACTTGGCCTATTGGTTAATCCTGTCCTGGCTGTGAGCATAATTCGTTCCAGAAGCATGCTTGTAATCCAAAGCGAATTTCCCCATAGGTAATAATGGAAACTTGGACGATTCGTTCCACATCCCTAAAACTTTAATAGAAAATACAGTACTGTACGTACTTGTAATTGCAAGGTCTCACTTGTTTCGAACAGTCACTACACAGCGGGTGAATTGGGCGTGATGCTTTTATTACATTCAGCCGTGCTCTGCGCGAGATGTGTGTATGTTGTGCGCGCATGAACTATGGATGCCTGTGTTACGTTCAGCTGCGAACAGCGATGCGACGTGCCTATATCGTGCATATTTGACGTGATGCACTTATACGTGCCTGTACTGCAAGACGACGCTCTTTTATCAAGTTAAAATCTTAAGAAAATGTTGTGCTCGTCTTGCAAAACATTCGTAGACCACATTACTCGCTATCCAAGGTTTGACCGTATAGACTTTGGAGGAAAGGTAGGAGAGGGGAGATATGATGGAGATGTGCAAATATCTACGTGGCATAAATGCGCATGAGGCAAGCCTCTTTCAAATGAAAGGAAATTCCGGAATGAAGGGGTTTAGGATGAAGGTGAAAGGGGACAGCCTCCCTTATAGAGAAGATCAGATACGAAATCTTGAGCACATTGAGGGTGTGTTCTCTTTGATATTGATTTATTTGACATCCTTTCTTGTTTACATTTATTTTTGTGATTACTTTTATCTGACAGTTTTGCTGCTATTGAAAAAAAGAGATTGTATGCATCTTTTCAAATAATCTGCAAAGCAATTCTCCCATTAAAATCTTCACTATAACATGTAATTTCAAAGTTCACATGCAGTATAAAGGTTTTGAGTTGTAATGCCTTCAATTGCTGGAGCTAGTCACTCTGATGTAAATACTGGGGGGGAGGGGGAGGGCTGAAAATTTCTCAGCCCAACCAAGAAGGGAATGATGTGAAGCCATGAAACTTACAAGTTCTTTTACATATTCACCTCTAAGTTCAACACACTTGGCACATCGTGTCTAAAGGTTCTGTAACCCTTCCAAAAAATACTCTGATGTCTGGCCACTGAAATACTGCTCCACTGCTGTAATCACCTCTGAATCTCTCAAAAATTGTCACCCTTTCAAACTCTTTTTAAGGTTTGGAAACAGAAAATAGTCAGATGAAGCAAGATCTGGTTAGTAGTCTATGCATTGAAACCCCAGCTGCGTCTAAACATTCACGGTTTTGCCAGCTTTGTGAGCAGGTGTATTGTCTTGCAAAAAGAGAATTCCTTTCCGCAGCTTCCCTCTCTTTTTTTCTTTCAATGCCTCCTTTAATTGGCACAGCGAGTTACAGTAGTAATCTGCATTAACTGTTTGGCCCCCTGGAAGATTGTCAGTCATTACAACAACTTTCTGATCCCAAAACACTGTGGCCATGACTTTTCCTGCTGACTTCTGGGTCTTGGCTTTAGAGAACCTGAGTGCTGTCATTGCATGGGCTGATGTTTTGTCTCAGGATCATAGTGGTATATCCATGTTTCATCAACAGTAACTAGTCGTTAAAAAAAGTTGGCGCCAGCTTGCTGAAAATGCTGCAAAATCAACTTGGAAGTGTCCACTTAACGTTGTATCTTGTCAGCATTCAAACATTTGGTCTTGCATTTGGCTTCTACATATCCAGCTGCTCGTAGATTATACACCCAACATATTCCCTGGATAACTGTAGCATCTCAGCAAATGTTTTAGCCAATATTCGCCAATCTGAAAAAAATAATGTCATGGACATGGTCCACAATTTAAGGAGTTGACACCGCTTGAGGCCTCCCAGACCTTGCTGCATCTTTGGTCTTGAAATCTCCATGCTGAAAGTTTACATACCACTTCTTCACTGTGGAGTATGATGGGCATTTGTCACTCAATGTTTGCATCATACATTCATGGATTACCTTTGGAGTTTTCTTTTGCAGGAATAGGAAATTCATAACAGCTCAGAGTTACACACTTGAAAATTCCACACTTTCTCCGAGCCCCCAAATAGATACAGCGACAATCTCGGACACTGAGACATCTGATCCAACTTTTAGCCCATTCCTCCACAAGAATGGCCCAGAAGGAGTGGAAGAAAAAACTCTGAGCCAGAGAGAAAGAGCTGTAGCTAGCCCGCAACTAGCCTAGCCCCAGCTAACTGTCAGCCTGCTGGGATTACACAAGGTACACTAGGATGCCAGCAAAATGGTGCCCTGACCAAGGCCAACCACATGGGGCCTACCGAATAGTGAGGGCAAAGGAATCACTGCTGGAGGCGGTTTCCCTCCTCCGAGAGGAGAAAGACTGACAGTGGCGGCGCCAGCAACTGCAGCCCCCCCTTTCGTAGCGGGAGGGAAGGGCCTTGGCCGACCACCCTCAGGGCCTCCTACCGCCTGCTACTGCCCACCCCAGCTGCAAGCCAGTGGCCGCGTGCGACTATGGCTGAAGCAGCCTCAGCTGTCCTACACAACAAAGGAGTAACAAACTCCTCCCACCAGTGCCTCTCCAAAGAAAATGGTGATCTCTGTAGCCCCACGCCCACCGAACGAGTGAGCTTATGGGACTTAGGTATCCAGGTTTTTCAGGGGGGAGGGGGGAAGGGACCCGGAAGCCCAGGTGTTGCCACCTCCCAAATATAGCACTATACAGCCCCCATCCCATAGCTCAACTAAGGCCTGAGCTGCAGGAACCTTTCTCCCCTGAGGCCTAAGCCCCAGGACCATGTCTCAACTGAGGCTCAAGCCAAAGGACCATGTCTCAACTGAGGCCCAAGCCCCAGAACCATGTCTCAACTGAGGCCTAATGCCACAAGAACAATTCTCTACTGAGGCCTAATGCCACAGGAACATTTCTCTACTGAAGCCAAGGCCAGAGGAACATGGCTCTACTGAGGCCTAAGGCCACAGGAACATGTCTCTACTGAGGCCTAAGCCACAGGAATATGTCTCATCTGAGGCCTAAGCTACAGGAATATGACTTACCTGAGGCCTAAGCCACCGGAATCCTTCTCTACTGAGGCCTAAGCCACAGGAATATTTCTCCTCTGAGGCCAAAGCCACAGGAATATTTCTCAGCTGAGGCTGAAGCCACAGGAATCTCTCTCTTTTCTGATCCAGGAAGCTGAAGCTGGTAGCTGCCAAGTCTGGCTTGAAATCCACAGTAGAATCCAGGAGCTGTGTCCTGTAGTCCAGAAGGCACCACGTCCAGCAGGGTAAGGGACCTGGGTGGGCCCAGGTGTTACCTGAAGAGGGTGAAGTAGGGACGCTGGGAGGGCCCAGGTGTACCTCCAAAGCTGGCACCGTTCAGCCAGAACACCCCTCCTTCCAAACATCCAGGCCTGGAACCGAAATCCACAAGCAGAAGCCAGGAGTTGTGAGGCATACATCCATGCAACTGCTGGAGATAGAGTACACTGGTTGGCCAGGAGGCTGTGCATCCAAGATATACCAGAGGATAAATCAAGTGCTCTCTATCTCCACCTGCTGGTTGATGGATGTAATCCCACTAGTCTCTGGATTCATCTGCTGTTGATGACAAGGAAACACTGATTTAAAATACTTATATCCCACATATCACAATATCTATGCAGATATAGATTAAAGCAGGGGTCACAAAGTCCCTCCTTGAGGGCCGCAATCCAGTCGGATTTTCAGGATTTCCCCAATGAATATGCATGAAATCTATGTGCATGCACTGCTTTCAATGCATATTCATTGGGGAAATCTTGAAAACCCGACTGGATTGCGGCCCTCAAGGAAGGACTTTGAGATCCCTGGATTAAAGCATGCATACATACATACATACATACATGTTAAAAAAAATCAAACAAAGCATTAATGCTCAGATAAATAAATTTGTTAAAAATAAATAATTTACAAAATTAAAACAAAACCAAAGCTACATAATATCTACCACAGAATTATCTCATGGTACATTTCCAAAACCCTCTTTAAACATAAAAGCTTTCAATATCTTACATAAGGATAAAAACAGTGGAATTAGATGAAAACTTTCAGGTAGTATATTGCACATTTGTGGACCCACTACACTGAAAACCCTTGAACAAATTGTGGATTAGGCAATAGCCCTCAAAGAGGGAACCCCCAACAAACACTGCCATACAGAGCTCAATGTACTTGATAGCATTTATGGTACTATTAAATCTGAAATTGTCTTTGGCAACAACAACTGAACGGCCTTAAACACCAGCACCAGGATCTTGAACTGAATCCGCCAAGGAACTGGAAGCCAGTGTAACTTGGCCAACAATGGAGTTACATGTTTTCCGTAAAGGTTGGAAAGTATCAAATAGCAAAGACAGGACACTGCACTTATCTGGATGACTTTTATATAGTGGTGGAACTGCTCTTTCAATCTTTGGTTGCACAGGGTTGGGAGATTTTTGTAGATATCAACCCACCCACTTACCACCACCCTTGCTGAAGGCTGGAACACCAGGGCCAGGCTGTTCTGATGCAACCATAGACTTCCTCACTGGGCTATATTTAACCATCCAAAGGGGTGTGTTTGGGAAAGTAGCATGATGACAGTGCCACTGCCTCTGCCTAGAGTTGCAAAATCTAAATCTATCACTCTATGCCTCTGATCTGATCGCTATTAAAAAAAAAAGAATTTAAAATTTGCAATAAAAAGGGCAAAAGTTTTTAAATGAATTCTGAAAAAGAGAATTATAAAATGGCTGCAATGGAGACATCGTTTCCCCGTTTCTGCAGAATTCAACGTTTTCACAGGCCTAAGGGGGAATGAGATCAATGTGAGAGGAAAGGAGAATTAGTGTCAGTTTCTTTGGAAAAGGGCAGGGAAAGAGGAGTTTTAGCCAATCTGTTTTTTTCTTCTTCACCCATGTGCTACAGCTTGTGGGAGAAGCATGGAGGCACTTGAGAATGGTCTTTGAAGGTCCAGAAGGGCGTAGGGTATATAGGAGAGGAGACCAGGACTAGAAAGACAGGGAGGATTTAGAATTGTTCAACTACAATTCTGTTGAAATTGTGGAGGAGAGAAGACAACTAGAAAAGGTCAGCAAAGGAGTCACAGGCCTGGATCAGGAGAAAGACAAATTCATTAACAGGGCAATTCTTTAAGTGAGCACCGAGAAGTACTGTATGCACCACTTACACATATTCACTCCTACCCTAAGGTAATTTTCAAGCACCCATTGTGGCATAGGAAGGGGGACGGACGGACCACCCCAGGTGCCATATTAGTCAGGGCGCTGGCTCCTCTCTGCTCTGCCCTGCCATACCACACCACGCTTGTGCCATCCCTCCCCCCACACTGTACCTCTGTAGATCTTTGCTAGCGTAAGCAACTTCTCCTGCCTGTTTCCCCTCTGAATCACTTCCAGGTCATGGGGCCTGGAAGTGACATCAGAAGGAAATCCAATGCTGGCACGAGGAGCATGCTGCAGAACCCACTTGTGCGGGTGAAGATCTAGAAGTACAGGAGGAAGGGAGAGCGTGAGTGTGGAGTGGGAAGGAGCGGGATCGCAGAGAGGAAGGCGTGGGGGGGGGGGGCACCACCGGCCCAGGTGCCTCCTACCCTTTCTACGCCAGTGCCTCATGTGCATCTTCCTTTAAATTAGTCCTCTTATTTTCATACTCTTGTTATTCTATTTTACCTGTCTATGGGTTCTTTTACAAAATTGCAATAAAGGCTGCTGCTGCAGTAATTGCCCCGAAGCCCATAGGGATTTAGTGGGTGTCAGAGCGTTTGCAATGCGGAAGCTGCAACCGAAGCTTTGTAAAAGGGGAGGTATATGTTATATCTTTGCTTACATCCTAAGCTGTCTATTAAAAAGTCTTTTTGCATATTGTGCTGGCAGTGTAATGTAGCATACTATGCCATACTTTTTATTTGTAATTTGAATATTTTTACTGCTGTAATTGTCTTTTGCATATGTTTGACTTGTTCTCGTTGTACACTGCCTTGAGTGAAGTTCTTCAAATAGGAGGTAAATAAATCCTAATAAATAAATAAAAATTGGTGCCACTGATCATTGCTTGTAAGTGCACTGGTTGCTATTATATAAGGTACTCTTACTTATATATATATATATATACACAAAGTAGTACTACTACTATTTATAAGAACATAAGAATTGCTGCTGCTGGGTCAGACCAGTGGTCCATTGTGCCCAGCAGTCTGCTCACGTGGCGGCCCTTAGGTCAAAGACCAGTGCCCTAACTGAGACTAGTCTTACCTGCATACGTTCTGGTTCAGCAGGAACTTGTCTAACTTTATCTTGAATCCCTGGAGGGTGTTTTCCCCTATAACAGCCTCTGGAAGTGCGTTCCAGTTTTCTACTACTCTCTGGGTGAAGAAGAACTTCCTTAGGTTTGTACGGAATCTATTCCCTTTCAATTTTAGAGTGTGCCCTCTCATTCTCCCTACCTTGGAGAGGGTGAACAACCTGTCCTTTTCTACTAAGTCTATCCCCTTCAGTACCTTGAATGTTTCGATCATGTCCCCTCTCAGTCTCCTCTTTTCAAGGGAGAAGAGGCCAAGTTTCTCTAATTTCTCACTATACAGCAACTCCTCCAGCCCCTTAATCATTTTAGTCGCTCTTCTCTGGACCCTTTCGAGTAGTACTGTGACCTTCTTCACGTATGGCGACCAGTGCTGGATGCAGTATTCCAGGTGTGGGCATGATAACCTTCTCAGTACAGTGGCATGATAACCTTCTCTGATCTGTTCGTGATCCACTTTTTAATCATTCTAGCATTCTGTTTGCCCTTTTCACCGCTGCTGCGCATTGCGCGGATGGCTTCATTGACTTGTCGACCAGTACTCCCAAGTTTCTCTCCTGGGGGGTCGCCCCGAGTACTGCACCGGACATCCTGTATTCGTGTATCATGCATCACCTTCACTTATCCATGTTAAACCTCATTTGCCATGTCACAGCCCATTTCTCAAGCGTGTTTATGTCACCTTGCAGGTCTTCACAATCCTTCTGTGTCTTCACTACTCTGAATAACTTTGTATCATCTGCAAATTTAATCACCTCGCTCGTCATACCAATTTCCAGGTCGTTTAGCACTGAAAGACATACACAGTGCTGTACATTTTGACATTTAATAGACGGTCCCTGCTCAGAAGCAATCTAACTTGGACAAACAGACATGACATAAAGTTTTATAAAGTTTTACACGGCCAGGCGCTGGGATGACGGGATAATCGTGCGCCGACAATTCGACGGAAGACAGAAGCACGTTGGGGAAAAAATAATTTTTAAAGAGCTCCGACTGGGGGTTTGGGGTGGCAACCCCCCCACTTTATTGGTTAGTGTTCGCGCTGCTGTTGCGGGGGTGTGTAGGGGGTGAACCCCCCCCCCCATTATAGAGAAAACGGAACTTTTCCTGAAAAAAATCAGAAAAAGTTCCGTTTTCGCTATAATGGAGGTTTCCAACCCCCCGAACCCCCTTCCAACAGCAGCACGAACACTAACCAATAAAGTAGGGGGGTTGCCACCCCAAACCCCCCGTCGGAGTTCTTTAAAAATTACTTTTTCCCCTGCGTGCTTCTGTCTTGCGCCGAATTGTCAGCGCTGGATTGTCAGCGCGCTGACGTCTTGCGCTCCACTGTCTATGAACCAGGCGCCGGAGTATTCACTAGAATTATTTACTTTATTTATACCAAACTGTTCTTTACGCAACTCCTCTATTTTATTTGTCTTTCCCCCCCCCCCCCAAGCTTGAGGTTGTACTCAGAAAAGATTCCAGCAGCGTCTGCTTGCTTATCAGGCAGCGAACTGGGACAGGGAGTTACGTTCTTTATTCACAAAGTTTTGTTCCTACTTACATTATAGAAAATTACTAAAATCAATACTATTTACAAAATTCCTAGAGCACTAATACGATCTTATGTCACGTTTTGTAGATCACTGGGAATGACCAGTTTTTAAAATCCTTTTGTGAACCGCATCGATCTGTAAGGTTTTGCAGTCTAGAAAAGTAAATGTAATGTAATATATAGTTGAGGATGTAGAACCCAAGGTGAGAGGACTTATGAGTTGAAAGCAGTCTCGAAGAGGTGGCTTTCAATTGGGCCTTGAACACTGCCAGAGGGATTCAGGCAGCTTGTTCCAAGCATACGGCACAGCAAGGTAGAAGGGATGGAGTCTAGAGTTGACAGAGGAAGAGAAGAGCACAGACAGAAGAGACTTACCAGCTGAGTGGAGCTCATGGAGGAACATGGGAGGGATAAGTGAAGAGAGATAGAGGAGCAGCCGAGTGAGTGCATTTGTAGGTCAGTAAGAGAAGTTTGAATTGTATTTGGAAGTGGATGGGGAGACAATGAAGTGACTTTATGAGAGGGGTAACTTGAGCATAGTGACTCTCACAGAATATGAGTCATGCAGACGAATTCTGGACGGAATGGAGGGGAGTGAGATGTCTAAGTAGAAGGCCTGAGGGGAGCAAGTTGCAGTAGTCTAAGCATGAAGTGATGAGGGCATGGATAAGGGTTTTGGTAATAAGCTCACACAGGAAAGGTCAGATTTTGGTAATATTATAGAGGAAGAAGCGGCAGGTTTTAGTGATGTGTTGTATCTGGGCGGAGAAAAAGAGAGAGGAGTCAAAGATGACCCCTAGCTACCTATAGTGTGTAACTGTAAGGGGGCATGTGCATGGACAGATCATGGGCATTTCCTGACTGTAAAACGAGCCTATGATAGTGTGCCATTAAGCTGATGATAGCTTTCTAAGGGTAGCAGTAACTTTGATGTCCTACACCAGTTTCTGAGGCTCATTTGAGTAATTGCTAAAAGAGTATTCTTCTTAGTACAACACAGCAAACCATTAACTCCCAAGAAATTGTGTACTGTACATTTCAATAAATCTACAGAAATACTACCGGTGCATGCACTGATTAGCGCACCTAGAGTGTCCCTTGACCTAGCATAAGTGATTGTGCCTAACTTTTGGTGCAACCAGGGTGAGGTTATGCTAGTATTCTATAATGACTAAGAAACATAGAAATATGACGGCAGATAAAGGCCAAATGGCCCATCCAGTCTGCCTATCCGCAGTAACCATTATCTCTTCTTCTCTCTAAGAGATCCCACGTGCCTATCCCATGCTTTCTTGAATTGAGACTATTCCAAACATCTACCACCCTTTCTGTAGAAAAGTATTTCCTTAGATAACTCCTGAGTCTATCACCTCTTAACTTCATTCTATGCCCTCTCAGTCCAGAGCTTCCTTTCAAATGAGACTCGACTCATGCGCATTTACGCCACATAGATATTTAAACATCTCTATCATATTTTCCCTCTCCTGCCTTTCTTCCAAAGTATACATATTGAGATGTTTAAGTCTGTCCCTATATGCCTAATGACGAAGACCACTCAGCATTTTGGTAGCCTTCCTCTGTACCGGCTCCATTCTTTTTATATCTTTTTGAAGGTGCAGTCTCCATAATTGCACACAATATTCTAAATATGCTATTAGAGAACTGGTGCTAAGCATGTCCCATTGTGGCGCTTACTTCTTGGTGCCAAATGGAAGAACTGACCTCTAAGTGTTCCCCTTAGCCTTATAGAGAGAACACTTTATTTATTCCCTTCAAAGAGAAGACAGCGAGTCTACCAAATTTTATTCAATATGAGTTTGATTTTTCTTCTCATGGACAAATTGTTGAACTGTGATTTGAAGAAAGTGTGAGACAGGCACATGGGAGAAGGAGATAGTGGATGCTGCAGATGGCAGACTGGATGGGCCATTTGGCCTTTATCTACTGTCATTTTGCTCTGTTTCTAAATCAACCAGTAAAAAACAGATTGTTTGGACACCCAAACCTTTGTGACTAGCTTTATTCAGATCTTTCCTGGTTTGGGCTTATTGGAGAGTCTCCACAAAATGTAGGGCCCTGAAAGCTGGTCTCCCTCTACTGCAGAAAGGGTGGCACCAGGGCTACAAGGCACAAAATAAAGTTTGAGAAGATAGGAACTAGAGAATGACACGATGACAAAATTCATCACCGTTCCCGTCCCCGCGGATAACTGCGGGAAATAATCCCATGTCATTTTCTAGTGTCTATTTCAATCTCAATCCTTCTACACCAGCATTCTTCAAAGCAAAGCTTGCGGGTCAGTGGTTGTGGCCATTCATACTCTGATTCTTATGTGAGCCAGGGATAATGAAGCCATTGTGACATCACTGATGTGATTGGCTCTTAGGCACTGGTGGAATGAGGCATTATGACATCACAATATCTGCTCTGGATGCCAGAGACTGTCATTCTGTAGTGTCTATCTCAACTTCAATCCTTCTACACCAGCATTCTTCAAAGCAAAGCTTGTGGGTCAGTGGTTGTGGCCATTCATACTCTGATTCTTCCCTCTCTCTTTAAAGAATGACATGAAGATGGTTTACCGCGGTTATCCGCGGGGACGGGAACGGTGATGAATTTTGTCACCATGTCATTCTCTAATAGGAACTCCTTAAGTTTTTCTGGGTCTTCAAAGGAATAAAACTTATATTTATATTTTTAAAAGAAAAGGCACAGGGAGGAGGAAGAGCTCCACATCATTAATTAGTCTCACATCATTGGGTTCAAATCCATCAAGATTCCAGAAACTGTAAAGAAGCATGAGTCAATGAGTTCTTGCTATACTGGTCTTGTGAAAAAAACTCAACCTGTAGTTCCTCTTTTCCATGAAACTTAATGACAGAAAATAAAAACAATATTTAAAAAACAAGCCTCAAGTCTCTAATAACTGTTTGCAACTAGTATGTGCTAAATGCTAAGAAGCTCATGAGCATAAAATGGGCATCTTAAAATTTAGTGCATGTTAAGCTTTAGTAAAAGGGTCTCTTAATGAGCTATGTATATATTTATTTATGAGTTTGAAATACTGCAAATCCCATGGAAAAAATGCAGCAAAGTAGTTAAGGAGCATAGTGTTAGTGTTATACCCAGTGGCGTACCTTTCTTGATTGCTACTCAGGACGGAGCACCTCCTACTCCAGATGCATAACCCTCCCTCCTCCAGCAGTGTGTGGTGGGGGGGGGGGGCTGTATCCATGTGCACAGCTGTTGGCTTTGCCAGTCTCCTGCACAAGATGTCAGAGGGGGCAAGGGGGACGGCGGAGCTGACGGCCATACACATGTAGATTGCAGCCCTGCAGCTGCTCTGTGCACTTCCTTACTGCCTGCACCTGGGGCAGACTGCATCCTCTACTCTGTTCTTGGTACGACACTAGTTATACCACAAGAATGCCCTTGAAGAAAGACCCCCAAGAGGTTTAGAGTCATCCTATGAACAATATCCCTCCTACTGCATGCTGACTGGGCAACTAGAGGAGGAGAATGAAAACAGCAGCAGCACATCAGGCCATGTCCTCTTTGCTACCAATGGCTGACTGTTGCTTTGAACCATCCATTCAATGCAGCAATCAGGCCTTGAGTGGTAGAGAAGGCTGCCCAAAAAGCAAAGAATAAGGGAGAGTTGGGAAGAGGAGAGGGAATGAGATGCATAAAAATGGTGAACTGTAGTATGAAATGTCTATCTGAAAAAAGGTGAGATGCAATGCACAGCACGGAATGCTCACCTTTCAGCGGTCTGGAGCTGTCGGTAGGTTCGGTAGGAGCATTTTGGTTAAATTTAGGAGCAGTTTGTATGTGTTTTGTGTGTGTATGTCTTGCGTCTAAGAGCTGTATCCTGGCCATAGGCACGGGACACATATGCATACAAAACACGCACAACAGCTGCATCCAAAATCACAGTGGAACTAAAAAAAAAGTCTTCTGAACTTCTGCCATAGTAAAAAGTGGTACATACGAAACAAAAAAAACTGATGTGATGAAAGAATTACTAGTCTAAAATTAGGTGAAATGGGAAAAGGCAAAGACTTCAGCACCCCCTTATATGTGGAAATGTCCATAATGAACAGCTATTTTCTAAAATAAAATGTCCAAATTATGAACGCCAAAAATCTAAGGACAAGGACATCTGCCTGGCAGCATTTGTACAAAAATGGCCACACAGATGTCCCTGCAGAGCAGAGGGGCAGCCTAGGGGTCAATGCAGTGGACTTTAAGCCAGGGCACCAAGGTTCATATTCCACTTTTTTATTTATTTGATTTTCTATGCTGTTCTCCCCAGGGAACTCAGAACAGTTTACACTTCTCCCTCCCTATTTGCGGGGGTTAGGAGCAGAGCCGGCCAGCGAATAGGGAAAATTTGCGAATAACTTTTGGGCTGGCTCCGACCCCCCCCCCCCAAACTTACCTGGTGGTCTAGCGGTGACAACGGGCCAGGAGCGATCTTCCTACACTCCTGCCCCGTGCAGAGCCGTGAGTTCCCATGATCTCATGAGACTACAACAGGAACTCTGAAAACTAATCCTAATCAAACCAAATAAAGCACCCAGAGGAAGGGGAAGGCATATATTTGTACCTGGATCACGAGGAAGCATTCCTAGTGGTAGCAGTGAGAGGCCTTGATTGAAAAACAACATGTGATTGTGTACATGGAATTATCAAATCTACGTGCACTGATTTCCAGCAGCGTAAAAAGCTGTTGCAAAGTTCATGGGTACTTTATACCTCTGGACAGTTATCAAAGGGAAAATTAGGTACAAGGTCCGTGGATACAAAGTTCTCCTAGACTTTAATTACACTTATGCAGCCTGGTTACATTTTGATATGCTGAATGGCTGCTTCAGTAGACAGGAAATAGGAGTAGCCTATTGGTTAGTGCAGTGGCCTGAAAACCAGCAGGACCAGATTTGATCCCCGCTGCAGCTTCTTGTAACTCTAGGCAAGTCACTTAAAGCCTCCATTGCCCCAGGTACAAAGTATGTACCTGTATATAATATGTAAATTGCTTTGATTGTAGCTACAGAAAGGTGGTATATCAAATCCCATATAGCTGAATTCACTGCAGCCTTCTGGCTGCTAAATTGTCCCTTCGTAACTGGCTTATACTGCAAAAGTAAGAATGAAAAATGGAATTGAGAGTTGCATGGTTTCATTCTCTCATATTTCTAGACTAGGGGTCTCAAAGTCCTTCCTTAAGGGCTGCAATCCAGTTGGGTTTTCAGGATTTCCCCAATGAATATGCATGAGATCTATTTGCATGCATTGCTTTCAATGCATATTCATTGGGGAAATCTTGAAAACCCGACTGGATTGCGGCCCTCAAGGAGGGACTTTGAGATCCCTGTTCTAGACAGAACATTCACTTCTGTAGTATTAATATCACACCTCTATACAAGGTACTACCCAAAAGTTCGGGGAATGTGAACAGTGTGCACGAACTGAATATAGTATGTCCTTCCACTGCTAGAAGTGTCTAGCTGACAGGGGTAGGGAACTCCGGTCCTCGAGAGCCGTATTCCAGTCGGGTTTTCAGGATTTCCCCAATGAATACGCATTGAAAGCAGTGCATACAAATAGATCTCATGCATATTTATTGGGGAAATCCTGAAAACCCGACTGGCATACGGCTCTCGAGGACCGGAGTTCCCTACCCCTGGTCTAGCAGTATGCTTTGTGAATCAGTGTGCCAACGGGCATGCAGGTGAGTGGTTGCGTTGTTATGTTCTGTGCGGTTTTATAAGGTTGTGTTTTAGTGATTCAGCGGATTTCGATATGATGGATTTTACTGAGTAAAGAATCTGCATCAAATTTTGTTTCAAACTTTAAAAAACTGCTGCAGAAACCCATTGTATGCTCCAGGAAACCTTTGGAGATAATAATAATAATATGTCATGTGCCAAAGCAAAACCTTTCTTTGGTAGAAACGCTTCAAGGACGGATGAACATCTGTCCATAACGATGACCGTTCCGGACGACCGTCAACAAGCACAACACTGGAAGCCATAGCAAAAGTTTGTGAGACTATTCTTGCAGATCGTAGGCAAACTATCCACGATGTTTGTGAGATAGTAGGACAGTCATATTGTGAGGTTTTGAAGTGGTTGAACGAGAGAATTCGGTGCAAACGCCCAGACAAGTGGGAAAACAAAAATTGGTTGCTTCACCATGACAATGCACCGGCTCACACATCACTCGTTGTTCGACAATTCCTGACTTCCAAAAACATTACAGTAATTACGCACCCTCCCTATTTGCCTGACCTTGCCCCCTGTGATTTTTTTTCCTATTCTCCAAAATGAAATTACAACTGAAAAGGTGCCGTTTTAACATGATTGAAGAGATCCAGGCGGAATCGCAGAAGGTCCTCAAGGCATTCACCCAAGATGATTTCCATAGATGCATGGACTCATGGGAAAAACGCTGGGATCGCTGTATACATTCTCAAGGGGACTACTTCGAATGAGACAGTGGAAATTAGGGGCTCCTTTTATCAAGCCGTGAATAGCGGTTTAACGCACTTAATAGCGCGCGTTAAACCGCCGTCCACGCTAGCTGCTACCGCCTCCTCTTGAGCAGGCGGTAGTTTTTTTAGTCCAGCGCGGGGGTTGGCGTGTGATGGTAAGTTGCGCGTGTTAACCCCGCTAGCGCGGCTTGATTAAAAGAGCCCTAGGAGTATCGATAAGCAATTCTTTTTTATACAATTGAATTCCCTGAACTTTTGGGTAGCACCTCGTATGTTGCAGTATTTCAAAAGTAATAGCAAATTTTACTTAGTTGTTCTTTATATATTTCTTTAAAATGCTCCTTAGGATTATATTGGTCTTCAAAGCTACTGAAATATCATCATGCCCAGAGGGTAAACAATTGATTGGTGTAGAGCAGGGGTGTCCAACCTTTTGGCTTCCCTGGCCGCATTTGCCCAAAAAAATGTTTCTGGGGCCGCACAAATGCGCAAACGCTGCAGCAAGACAGAGGAGGGAGCCGGTAAGATGGTAAACACCCGGAGGCAGCAGAGGAAAACACTGCATCACCTTCGACCAGGGCCACACAAAATACTTCACGGAGCCGCAGGTTGAACACCCCTGGTGTAGAGCTTGCGAAGCCATTTGTGACATCATGAGGACTCTGTCCTCATTTGCACAAGCCTTGAACACTTATGATTTTATATTTAAATCTTTTTATAAATCAAAAATAGAGCCTACCATTTCTAAAGGCAGTCCCTGGGTTAAGAATGAGTTAAGTTTTAAAAGCTGTTCTTAAGTCAGATTTGTATTTCTCATCTCATTAGCTGAGGTCCTGGGGGTAGCAGGTGCAGAGAAGAATTGGGTGCATCACATCTAGGACATGATGGGGTCTAGGGAGGTTGAGTGGGGGTACTTACGTTCAGCTGTGAGGGCTGGGTTGTCACGCCTCACCCACCTATAATTTGTATGCCTAGGTGGCAACATGTAGGCACTAATATTTATACCTTCCTGTTACATCACATAAGTGTGGGCGCCTAAATGTTGACACTCAAATACCAACTTAGGCTCTATTCTATAACAGAATCTGGACTCCAAGATGCCCCTCTTATTTGTAGAATACTAACTTGCATACAAATTTTGGGCGTCTAACTTGTAGCACTCTTCATAGAATTTCCCCCTCGTATCTTTCCTTCCAGACTATATTATTGTTATTCCTTCGGTAGTCCTCTTGTTGACATTATATTACATTACATTAGTGATTTTTATTCTGCCATTACCTTGCGGTTCAAGGCGGCTTGCACACGAGGTTATCTGGACATTTCCAGGAGAGTTATAAAGTAGAGTGGGTTACTTCAGGGGAGATCTGGACATTGTATCAGGGTCATTACAGAGTAGATAATTTAGTGAGAAAGTTGTAGGATCTGGGGAAGATTGAAATGCTTTTTGCAGTGTTAGTTTGTCTTGATGTATTTCTTGAATAGCAGGGTTTTTATTCCTCTTTTGAAAGTTTTGTAGTCTGGTGTTGTGATCAGTAGATTGTAGAGTTGGTGGTCTAGTTTCACTGCATGCATGGCCAGTAGGCCGTTGTACATTTTTTTTGCGTTTGATGCCTCTGATTGGGGGATGGGTGAATGGTGTCTGGGTTCTCTTTGCCTGGTTGTGGTAGTTCAGATAAGGCGGTTGTTCAAGTAGACTGGGCTGTCTCCATTCATGGCTTTGAATAGTAGACAGTAAAATTTGAATAGAATTCTTGCTTGTATTGGGAGCAAGTGTGAATCAAGGTATGCGGTAGTGATGTGGATGTATTTATTCAGCGAATAGATCAGTCTGAGGGCTGCGTTTTGTACTGTTTGTAGTTGCTTTATCATGACTGTGGGGCAGGGAAGATAGAGGATGTTGCAATAGTCTAGAAGTCCTAAGACTAGGGATTGGACCATAAGGTGGAATTGTTTTATGTCAAAGAATTTTCAGATTTGCCCTAAGTTTCGCATGACCGCGAATGATTTCTGGATTGTTTTGTTGATTTGTGGTTGCATGGTACAGCATCTGTCTATCATCACTCCCAGAAGTCTTAGGGTAGGTTGAATGGGGTATGTGATTGAGTTTATTACTAAGTTTGTTATGGTTGGGGTTATGTTTTTTTTGTGGAGTATAAATTTTGTTTTGTCTGGGTTCAGTTGTAGTTTGTGTTCTTTCATCCATGTTGCCACTATTTCTAGTGTCCTATGTAGTGTGTCTGTCATGGAGGGTGCTGGTTGATCAAAAGGAAAGAGGATGGTGATGACATCTGCATAGCTTAAAGAAGTTAAGTCTAATTTGTCTAGGCAGGTGCCGAGGGATGCACTATAGAACTTGAAAAGTGTTGGGGATAATTGGGACTCTTAGGGTACGCTGCAGGGGTTGGACCATGGTTCTGATTTTTCTTTGTTTGTCTTTACTCTATAGGTCCAGGATTGTAGGAATCCTTGAAACCATGCATGCACCTTTCCTGTGACTCCTATTGTTTCTAGTATTTGTAGTAGGATGTAAAGGTCTACCAGGTCAAATGCTGAGGTAAGATCTAGTTGTATAACCAGCATTTTTTTTTGCCTGTGCTGAGGTGATGTCTGGCAGTGTCCAGGAGGGAACCTAGTAGTGTCTCTGTGCTGCAGTTGGTTCTGAAACCAGATTGTGTAGGGTGGAGTAAGTTGTGGTTTTCTAGATAGTTGGTGAGGTGTTTCGCTACGAGGCCTTAGCTTGACATATAATGGTATTGAGGCTATGGGTCTGTAGTTGGATGGTAGATCTGTTGCTCCTTTTGGGTATTTTATGATCGGGGTGATGATGATTTCGCTGAGGTCTTGTGGGAAGAGACCAACTGTGAGCAAGGATTGTATCCATTGTATGAGAAGAGTACGGAATTTTGGGCTGGAGGTTTTTAACAAGTATGGAGGGCAATGGTTGAGGTCGCAAGCTGCGTGGCTGTATTTTCTATAGAGACTGTTTAGGTTGGACCATTGTATTGTGGAGAAATCAGACTAGATCCTGTCTGCTGCAGAGGATTCTGTAGCAGACAGGACAGTTTGATATCTGTCCTTCATGTTTTACTTACACTGAGGATGTCAAGGTGATACTATTTCATTTCCTCATTCAGTTGCATACATTTTATGGTTTCCATTAGTGTGTGTACTTTCTTAGCATCTAATCTTGGTGATGGACTTTCCTGTGAGTATTGAATTTCACACCAAGGCGTCCTTTCAACCTTGATTAACAGCCAGTCTGGAAATGTCTTGTAACATTCAACATTCCTTTCATGATGGTAGAGTGGTTGGTTTTGTTGACTAATGTGTTTTTGATGCTTTCTCTGTTTCTGCAGTCTTTTTAGTTTTTACAGGAATGGGTAACTAGCCCTATCCCCATTCCCCAACTCTCCTCCTTTATCTAGGCTTGGGACTGGAACATCTAATATTATAGCCAGTGGTGGTAAACTGGACTGAAGAAAATGCTCAAATAGTAGAATAAGTGACACAAAAAGGAGACTTGGAAGTTGCCTTTCTAGTGCAATAGGAGTGTTATTCAGGATGGACGGGTAATATCCCATGCTCTTGAACCATGCAGAAAGAATCCATTCCAGCTTTTTAATCTCTCCTCCTTCACTAGAGGGATCTGCTGCCCCCTTCAGTTCTTACTTCTGCACGTGAGCCAGGAGGAGTCTTTCGATCTGCTCTGTCTTAATTTTTTTCTGTTCTTTTCGCAAATCTTTGACAGCTTTTGGGGCTCAGAGCTACCCTTGTCGAGGGTTCAGCTCTGCCTGTATGGAGAGAAACAGACTGAGGTCTGCAGCTGACAGGCCATTCCTGCTGTGATACCTGTTGGCCAGCCTGCAGAAACTTTGTGGAGTTTGAGGTCCATTCCCCTTGTAGCATTGCTCACCTACTGTGTTACAGGGGTTTGAGTGCAGGCTGTCAGGCATCCATAGGGGGCTCAGAGGGGTTCTGCAGGGTGCCAGCTGCATTTTGCCTCCCCCCTTTCATATCCACAGATCCACAAGGGTTTGAGGCTCAGTCAGACACCAGTACGACTGGCAGCCCAAAGATTCAATGTTGGAAGAGTGATTCATTTGAGGCAATGCTTTCTTCTTCCAGATCCAAGTACCTTTGGAGCAGAGGCAGGCTGAAGCACATTTCCAGCACAGCTCACAGTGAGTAAGGCTGTTAAAGCCTATGAAGAAAATCAGAAGAGGTTTTTAAAACTTCTTTTATAGGTTTCTGCCCCTTCCATTAGGTTTCTCCACTTCCAAAATCCTAAAATTGATGGTTTTTATTTTAGTTAAAACATTGGAACTGTTTTTTGGTGCCAAAATGCTGCCATGGTAGCTATCTTGGATTTCCCATAAAAATTTTTCAAAGTTTTCTGGAACCTTCAAATCACCTCATTCTGCCTTAAAACTGGCATCTCTTTAGAGTGCCCTTGTGCCATGAGCCATGCAGCACATGAAGGGGGCGAGAGTGGCCGGCTTAGCCTCCCCTTTACTCTCTAGGGTTGAAAAACTGTCGGTGGGCCTATCGGTTGGGAGTAAATCCCTTGCAGAGCCCCAGAATGGTGGTCATTCAAAACGCAGGAGTGTGGGGACTATGGATCCCAAGAGACACAAGCAGGAGTCCGCATTACCTAACATGGCATTTTCTCCAGAGTTTTCAGTCTGATGTGGAGAGCATATCTGGATGTACGAGATCCCAGGGGAAGTCTGGTAGCACAACAGGAGGTATACAAGAGGGCTTGGGCTCCTAGAGTGCATCTGCTTCATTGTCAGAGCCTGGCCAGGATTTGGTGGGCCTTTTTGAGGGAGACTCAGATGATGCCTTTACTGTCACAGAGTGAGTCTTCTCTGTCGGGAGATGCAATGAGTAGAGTCTCAGAGCTACAGGCTCTTTCTTACAGAGAGCCTTTCCTCAAGTTCACAGAGGCTGGAGATTCTTTGTGCACCGTTCTGTCCTTTTTGCCGAAAGTTGTTTCAGCTTTCTATGTCAATCAATAAGTCAGGTTACTGACATTCCAGTCCATAGGTTCTAAGAAGAAGGACTGGATTCTGAAAATTTGGATGTGAGAAGAGTATTTCTACAATATCTCGAGGTCACCAGTGAGTTCAGGCTATCTGACCATCTTTTTGTACTTACTGGTCAGGTTAGACGTGGCGTACCAACTTCCAAGATCTTGATTTCCAGATGGATCTGTAGGGCCATTTCGTCAACATATATTGCCTGTGAAAAACAGTCACCAGTCTCTGTAAAGGCGCATTTGCCTAGATACATGGCTTCTTCATGGATGGAAGCTCAGGCAGTCTCTCTTAAGGAGATTCGTAGGGCAGCAACTTGATCCACTCTACATACATTTTTCAAGTTTTACAGAGTGGATGTAGCGGCAAGGAAGGCCAACCTTTGGGTCCTCAGTGTTATGATCCAGCACAGTGGAACTGCCCTAGATTTCTGGGACTGCTTTTGTACGTCCTGTCCATCTAGAAAGACACACCTATTGCACTAGAAAAAGAGATTAGGTTCTTATCTTGCTAATATCTTTTCTAGTAGATAGGAATGTCATTTTGGAGCCCTGCCCTGTCAGTTATCTCCTGCATCTGTCAACTGTCTCAATCAGAAAGTTTGAGTCCAAACTGAAATTTGAATGTCAGACCTTAAGGGTATAAAAAATAATCTATTGCTGCATCGCATTGGGGTAATACTTGAGCGCACAAATGTTTCTGTTTGCAATGATTATTTTGATGTTTTGCCTGTTCAATGGCAATGTTTAACATGTTTGTTATATTTTCAGAGCAGAACAGAGTTGTAGTTTGGGTGTTTCCCCGTACCACTCTGTCTATATGGGGCTGTCGTCTGTTTTGGTACAAATTGAAGGAGGCAGCAGAGCCCTCTAGTAAAAAAGGAGGGATTCAAAAGCTGGAGTGGATTCCTTCTGCATGACTCGTGAGTATAGGGATATTACCTGTCCAACCAGAATGGCACACCTATCTACTAGAAAAGATAATAGCAAAGTAAGAACCGAATCTCCTAATCACAAAATCAATCAGTTAACAGGAACAAAAAGAAAAAAAGTACTACCCGTTAAAGACAAAGGTAGTGAAGTCATTATGGATGAAAAAAGAAAAAAAATCCAACATTGGGAATAACATTTAAGGAAATACTAAATTACCCAAAGCCTGAAACCTCATTAGACCAACTGATTGTTGAAACATCAGCAAAGCTGCAGATTCACCAGGCCATTCACAATGGATGAGATAATCAAAGTTATTAAGGGACTAAGCAATGGAAAATTGCCAGGATTAGACAACATCTGTGCAGAAAAAGCTTTCAAAGAAAGGACTGAATCAAATGATAAAATGGCTACTACAGTTGTGTAATACGGCATAGGAAAGGGAAGAAACATCAGATGGCTGGAAGAAAAGTATAATTGTAAAGCTGCCAAAGAAAGGAAATTTATTGGAAAGGAATTTTTCTGTTATCTGTAAATGAAAAAGTTTACAGCTGAATATTAACCAGCTTAAAAAGTTCAAGTAGACAGAGAGGGTTCAAACCCAACATATGCTGCAAATTTTAACACTGAACAGGGTATTAGAAAAGGTTTGTGAGTATAAAATTCCAGTAGTTATAAATTTTGTGGATTTTGAAAAAGCATTTGGCAGCATTGACAGAGGTAGCTTTTTGAAGCCGTATCTTGATGTAAAGACTTGAAGCAGTTCAGAAGAGGAAGGTGATAAAATGGCATGAATCTTGCATCAAAAGACATATGAGAAGAGACTGGAAGATCTGAATATGTATACCCTAGAGCAGGGGTGTCGAAGTCCTTCCTTGAGGGCCGCAATCCAGTCGGATTTTCAGAATTTCCCCAATGAATATGCATGAGATCTACTAGCACTCAATGAAAGCTGGGCATGCAAATAGATCTCATGCATATTCATTGGGGAAATCCTGAAAACCCGACTGGATTGCAGCCCTCAAGGAGGGGCTTTGACACCCCTGCCCTAGAGGAAAGGAAGGATAGGGGAGATAGAGAAGTTTAAATACTTCAAAGATATTAATATGGAAACAAATCTTTTCCAGAGATAAGGAAATGATAAAACTAGAGGATGCCATTTGAGGTTGCAGGGTGGTAGACTTCTTTTTCACAGATAGAAACATAGAAACATAGAAAGATGACGGCAGATAAGGGCTACAGCCCATCAAGTCTGCCCACACCATCGACCCTCCCTTTTAAGTCTAATGTCCCATTTAAGTAGATTTGTAAGAATGCCATTCTACTGCCCCGCTCTTTCAAGTCTATACCCTAGTGATCCTATCCTTTGGCTGACCCTCGTAGGGATCCTACATAGGATAGTTAGTGCCTGGAATACACCACCAAGGGAGGTGGTGGAGAGAAAAACAGTGGCAGAATTCAAAAGCGTGCTGGATGAACACATTTAAATACTTGAAATAGGAACATGTCTTTTCTAGAGAATGGGACATGGTAAAACTAAAGGACAAGAATAGAGATTGTGGAGTGGTAGACTTAGGAGCATTGTCAGGAAATTAGTTTTCATGAAGAGGGTGGTTGATACCTGGAATGCCCTCCTGAGGACAGTGATGGAGACAAAAGTGGTGACGGAATTCAAAAAAGGTGTGGGATGAACACAGAGGATCTCTATTTAGAAAATGGATGTTATAAAAAAACAAAACTTAAGTGACTGCATGTGTTGATGTGTCAAGTAGAGCTGAGGACAGTGCAAGGTGGACTTCTACAAGCTATGTTCCAGAAACAGCAAAGAAACTACTACTAATTAGTTCTATAGCGATATCAGATGTATGCAGCGCTGTGCAGAGTCACGAAGAAGACAGTCCCTGCTTGAGGGAGCTTACAATCTAAACAGACAAGACAAACAAATAAGATGTCATGGATACAGTTAAGGGGAATGGTTAAACGCTGGCTAGGTTGGTGGGCAGTGGGGAATGGGTTTATGGATGCTATATCAAAAAGATAGGTTTTCAGTTTGTTTTTAAGCAAGGGAAGGGAAGGGGTGTGGTGGTGGACAAACTTAGGAAGTTTATTACAGGCATAGGGGGCAGCTAGATGAAAGGAACAAAGTCTGGAATTGGCAGTGGAAAAGAAGGGTAATGCTAAGAGTGACTTATCTGAGGAACAGAGTTCTCTGGGAAGTGTATAAGAAGAGAGAAGAGAGGAGAGATATTGAGGGGCAGCAGAATGAACACACTTGTAGGTCAGCAATAAGATCTTGAACTGTATGCAAAGGCAGATAGGGAGCCAGTGAAGTGACTTAAGGAGAGGGGTGACATGAGTGTAGCGAGGTTGATAGAAGATGAGTCGTGCAGCAGAGTTTTGTATAGAGAGGCGTCACTGAGGGAGACCAGTTAGAAGTAGATTGCTGTAATCTAAGCGTGAAGTTACAAGAGTGTGGACAAGGATCCGGGTAGTGTGCTCAGAGAGAAAAGGGCGAAGTTTGGAGATGTAGAGATAGAAGCGGCAGGCCTTAGCAGTTTGTTGGATGTGAGTAGAAAATGAGAGGTCGGAATCAAAGATGACTCCAAGGTTGCGAACAGAGGAGATTGGAACGATGACAATATTATTTACAGAGATGGAGAATGGAGGGAGAGGATCAGAAGGTTTAGGAGGAAAGAGGAGCAGCTCAGTCTTGGACATATTTAATTTTAGTTGATGCAGGACATCCAGGCAGCAATGTCAGCCAAACAGGCAGAGACTTTTTGTTGGAATTTAGGTGAAATTTCAGGTGTAGGGAGGTAGATCTGGGAGTCATCAGCCTATAGGTGATACTGGAAGCCATGGGAGGAGATCAGGGCACCAAGGGAAGAGGTATAGAGAGGTCTCAAGAGGTCATAGGACAGGACCCTGGGGTACATCAACTGCTAGCAGAATAGCAGCAGAAGAGGACCCACCAACACATACACTAAAAGTGTGATGGGAGAGGTAGGAGGCAACCTAAGAGAGGACAGATGCGCGGAATCCAAACGAGGACAGCATATCAAGGTGTGATTAACAGTATCAAAGGCAGCAGACAGGTCAAGAAGGATGAGGATCGAGTAAAGGCCCTTAGATCTGGCCATGAACAGGTCACTGCAGACTTTAGTGAGGGCAGTCTCTGTGGCGTGTTGGGGGCAAAAGACCAGAAACAAGTATTTTATACCTCATTCATTGTTGATTTAATCATGAATTGATAATGAGCATGACTGTTGGGCAAACTTGATTGACTGTTCAGGTCGTTAGCTGCCATCATCTAATATATTACCATCCTGTTGAAGCTCCTGGCCATTTAAATCACTTATCTATGGCTACCTCTGAATATTCAGCGGCACTGAACCAAATAGTGCTGCTGAATATTTGCAGTTAGGGCCTGTACCAAAACTGGTTAACGTGTAGGGGCATTCCAGGGTGGAGTTAGCACTTATACAATTAAGTACCAATATTCAGCCTTTAACTGCAAAAATTGGGCCACATATAAAACAATTCTATCTTATGCAGTTAAGAGCCTGGTTCTAATAATTCAATGTCCAGGAGCCCTGGAATTCATCAATCTATTTCTGCAAGGAATGTGGTGCCGGCACAATACATAAACACTTTATTTTATATAATTAAAATAATAAAAACTGAACATTCCAAGCTGTTCATTGTATTCCTTACTCCCACATCCCCAGTCTTTATGCTTTGTGAGGATACCTGATAGATATGACTGAATTTATTCAATGTCTCAGCTGTCATGTCACTTGCCAAGGCTTCAACAATATTCCTTATTTACTTGTGTATTTATTTAATACTGTGTAGATGATTGATTTGAAATATTTATAGCACAGTTTATGAACTTAAAGTCCTCCAGCCACTGTTTAACATATGAGATGCTATTAACAGATAAAGAGCATAAGACGCTGAGAGTTCTCATGTCTTGCCAAAAGTGTGAGCATTGTATATTAATCTCCAAAATAATCTTCAACTCCTGCCCCTCAGTGCCAGGAGGTGCCACTTGCTTATAGGAGGCCTGATTGTGATAAGTGTGACTGCTGGGAACAAAGAGAGAGCGGTAGGATGTAAAAGACTGATTTATGACAGTTGCTGAGTGGTGGCTGCTTGTCTAGGTTGCCCTTCCAGAAATAGCTGAACTGATCGATTTAATTAGCTAAATTAATTCACTGAAATTTGCTGAGATAACAATTGGGTGATAGAATATAATGGAGACCCAACACATTTGTTTTCATCGAGGGGAAAGGAGGCCATTACGTCGTTTGACTTTTAATGCCTGATTAGAAAAATGGATTAATACAAGTGAGCACAAAAAGTATACAGAGCAATACTCTGGGGGACCTAAGTTCTGACTTTTGTTGCCTTTTATTTTAGCTCAGTCAAGCAGGGATGAGTGTGGCTCATATAAACATAATTTTTCCTGAAGCTAAGTGCCAAGAATGTTGAAAGGGCAGTACAGCACTCAATTGACCATATTATCATGCCTCATATTATCATGATGAAGAAGTACTCTATGGCCCTGATTCTGCAAAGCACGCCTAAAGTTAGGTGCAATTTGGGCATCCAAGATAGGCGTCCTTTGTAGAATCGCGCTCAGCAACGTTCAGCACTATTTAGATGGTCCAATTTTTGAGATGTTCTTTAGAGAATAGGGTTATAGGTGAGAGTTAGACATCCAAACAATGTCCTTAATGTTATAATATTTCATTATTATGATGTTGTTAGAATGGCGATTTTATGGTGTTTTTCATACTGGGAGTTGGATCTGTTTAATGCTTTTATTTATTTCTCTTCCATCAGAGAGAGTAACTAGGGTTCAAACCAGCAACATTAGGATTGAAAGCTGTAAGTTTAACCAGTGTGCTACACAATAAGCTAGCAAGTTGCATAGCAATTGTATAACTAGATCCTATAGGCATTGTAAAGGAGGTCTACTTTTCAGCATAGTTTGGGATTCAGATAGACCTGAGTTCTATGGACAGAACTTAGGCACAGTTTGGACGTCCTTAATGTGATCTGCTAAATAGCTCTCTGGGGTTTTATTTTTGCTTTATTAAGCTCGAAATACATTTAATAAGGCATCACATAAACAGAGCACATCAAAACAGATATATTGCATGCAAAACCTTCTATTTTTGTGTATAAACAGCAATGCTATTTGCTAATTAGAGGAAAAGATCCATTAACTGAAGCACAGCACATGAAAAGCACAGCTTATGTTTCTTGTTAAAAAGCGACCCTTTTTTCTGACTAAACAGTGTTCCAATCAGCTCATTACTGAAAGCACATGAAAAGAATTATATAGATTGCATACATAAGTTCATTTTCAAAAGCTTAAAAACTGAACAAACTGATACTGACCTTAGCATGGCTTCTACTTCATTGCAAATGGAGGTGTGCAGCTGCACAATGCTGACCTCATTGTGTTATCATCAAGGTGCACCTACAAGGTAGAATGCCACAATTAAAATATGTACTGGGATTTGAACCCATGACCTGTGGAAGATAAGCATAAGGCTTTTACTTGGTGAGCCACAGCTGCTTCTTTGCAGTTGTCAAGGGGAGGGGAGTCCTACCATGAGAGCTTAGTGACCCTAACCATGTGAAGGTGAAAATACCTGAGAAGATCATAGCTTAGCAGATCTCTAAGTTATCATATCAGTTATGAGGAAGAAAGACATTAGCAGCTGCTGCTGTGGTTAACAGGTGAACACCCTGTTCCCATCTTCCAAAAGTCATAGGTTCAAATCCCAACACATATTTTAATTGTGGCATTCTACCTTGCAGGTAAACACAAAGCTGTTTACATACAGAAAGAAAGGGAATAGAGAGAATTAAGTCAAAGAAAATGTGAAAATGGCTTTGAAACTGCTTGAGTAAAATGGTGTGGTAGCCACGTTAGTCCACTTTTAAAGGTAATACATATATAAGATAAGCTGTATTATAGAAAAGCATTAGCTTCATATCTGTGTTATTTGAATGTTCTGATTTGTACTTAGATGCTTCATAAGTACGAGAATGTCTCCCTTTTAGTATGTATTATATGTCTCTCATTTGAATTTCAGTGCTTTTAAGTATATCTTTGAAACTGTTTCATGGTAGTCCTATTAATAAGTTTCAATACTGATTTTGACTTTACATCATTCATTGTAGTTATGTTCATATTTGGTTCTTTTACTACTGTTATACTATTAACAAAACTGTAAATTTTATGTCAAATTATACCTGCTGTCCTCCGCCTTAGGTGAATCTCTTCATAAATGTGATTTACAAATCCCAATAAATAAATGACTAAACATAAAGGATTTCTTTTTTATTTGACTAGCTTAATACATTTTTTATTAGCTTTCAAAGGTAACCCTTTTCGGATCTGAAACTGCTGAAATTGGAATTTCTAGTTCAGAGTCCACTCAAAAGTTGGCCATTTCTACTCAAGACATGGTGAGAATATGCCAGGACTGGCTTGAGAACCACTGATAAAATGCACCAGAATCATAAACAGCAACTCATTTTTTCCCCCACCTTCTTCAAGCATTTAACACTTTGCTCCCATGCCCAGCTCGTCTTTCTCCACCTCCTGTTTCCCTTGGCCTTCAGACATGCAGAGGAGTGTTTGCTGTTGTGTGATTCATGGATTTCTAATCTCTGCTGGTATGAATAGATTGGCTGACAAACAATAGTTGTGTGTCACAGGTCACTGAAGATCAGAGAGAATTGTCTGAATGAATTCAGGACTTAAGCCTCTGACAGGAAAACCCATCATTTGAAGGAAGGGCATACAGAAGCAGCTCTCCCTTACACAGTGGCTGGTACTTCCTATCTACACTGTGCTGTTTCAGATCTCTTGCAAATCAGGATTCTGTAGCAAATGAAGAAACACTATGGTGCCAAGCCCAGCAGTCTGAGGGATTTAAAAGAATTACTGGAAAATGCATGAGCTACACAGAGTCCCACCACTGGTATTCAGGAAGGCAGCGGAATGGAACACATCAGTGGCAGCACGTTATTTTTCTATCATGACACCAAGAAATATTAATGCTTCGGCTTAGCTGGTGCTGAGCAATTAATAGATTCTCTTCACTAATGAAACTCAGGTTTCTTTGCTTTTGTTCTAAGGCTCAGTATTCCTAACATTTCTTTCCAATAATAGATCTAGTCTAGTACAGATGTGTGGTGGGGGAAGACATTTAGGCCCAGCCATCCAGTTAAAATAACAGACACGTTGTCAAGGTTATAATTTTTGTTCTTGGCTTCATATGGCCTCACTTATGTTTTCTAAATATGTGTGTGGAGGATATATATGTATCTCCATCGCCACCAAACACAATATAAATAAAACACATGGTTTAAAAAGTGTAGTGTCATTGGCCTGTGAGGTTAGAGTCGGGCACCGGGCCAGTCTTGTCCCAAGATGACTGTGCTACAGTTGAGACACTCCTTATGTCTGCTAATGTTCTGCAGACACATCGTGGCTTTGTCAACTCCTGAACACATTTCCGTCTTGAGTGGAACTGGCCAACTTTTGAGTGGCCCCTAAACTAGAAATTCCAGTCTCAGCGGTTTCAGAACCATTTTCACTTTTTCACGTTTTTGGGGGATTCTTTCTTTTTGCTTCCTTTCTATATGCTTTTTAACCACTTTCTAATACACAGGGCCTATGTGCTAAGTATGTTTCCTACTCACGCAAAATGGTAAAAGCTCATTATTTATTTATTCAATTTTCTAAACTGTTCTCTCAAGGGAGCTCAGAACCTGAATTTATTTGGGTGCTCAAGCATTTTTCTTTGTCTATCCCAGCAGGCTCATAATCTAGTTATTGTACCTGGGGAAACAGGGGGGTGGGGATTATGTGACTTGCCCAGAGTCACAAGGAGCAGTGTGAGTTTAAACCCACAACCCCAGGGTGCTGAGGCTGTAGCTTTAACCACTGCACCACACACTTCCCCTTTAGTACTTCTGGCCTATGAACACCCCACTATCATCCAGAATACCCTGAAAACTGTCTAGGTGTGTCCCAAGCAGAGAATTTGTACCCGTCCCCACAGGAACTCAATTTCCCCATCCTGTCCCCATGAGTTTTGTCGCTGTCGCTGTTCCATTCCCATAAGCTCTGCCTTAGGCGCACAAGCCTCGAACGCTTATAATTTTAAAGTGTTTGAAGCTTGTGCAGATGAGGACAGAGCATGGAGTAACGAGGCAGAGATAGGAAAAGAACTCACCAGGACGGGAAAATGAGTTCCCTCGGGGATGGGGAAAAATTTGTCCCCTTGTCATTCTCTAGTCCCAAGCAATTTAAGGTGTACAGACTAGGAAAAGAGAGAGCAGAAAAAAATAGCCTTTCTTTCCTTGTTTCTAAGAATGCTGCATTTTACTCTGCAGGGTGATGCATTATGGGTTGTTCTAAATATTTTTTAGTTTATGTATGATAACATTTCATTACATCTTAAAACTTCACTTTACAATGGAATGCAGAAACAGTCCTATTTACTATAGTGCAGTAAAGTTTTTCAGTTGGAAAAATTAATGCATGATCATGGGAAGAACCTGTGAGGTAATGGTTGAGAGTGTGGCCAGCATCTGTCCTTGCAGTTATTACACAGGGCAGACACTTTCCGAACAATAAATGCATTAGTTGATAGTTCTCCTTCTCCACCCCCCAATCAGCCTCAGCATCGCCCCCCTACTGTTTAATAGTGGCCATTCACTGCATGTGTAACCTAGAGAATGTAGTATTTTCACAGGGAGAAGAGGGCACACAGGCTGTGGGAGCAAAGCAGGACTTTTGGGCACTGCCATTTTGCCGCCATATGGCGGTGCCTCAAAGTCCTGCAGCAGTGGGAGAGTAGCACCCAAGCTGGGGGATGAAGTGCCCGATCCCTGTTCTTTTAAGGCGGGTGGGCCAAGATTGCAGGTCTGTGCGTTATGCTGTCGGGATCGGGCGGATGCTTACAGTGGGGTCAGGTTGAGCACACGAGCTCCACCGCTGCCAGTGTTGGACAAGGCCTAAGTGGGCACTGCTCTACCACCACTGTTGCAGTAAGCTGCTCTGATGAGAAGGCAGTAAGGCTGGGTTCCAGGGGGAAGTGGTAGTGCGGCAAAGAGCAGGGATCAGGCATTTTGTGTTTGAGCTGCCAGTAGGACTTTTGGGCACCACCCTATGGACCCAAAAGTCATTGGACCCAAATGGCAAAGCCCAAAAGTCACATCCCCTGCGGAGGATAGTAATGTTACAGGGCCTTAGAAAGAAGAGGGTTGGTGCACAGCATTCTAGTATCATCTACTTCCTACTTATTTGCTGATCACATTTATCTAGTCAACAGAGACCCAAATTCTCGTTCCGTGAAGGGCAAGCTCAGAGCACTTAGCATAGAGACAGCAAGGGTCAAATGAAGGAAGGAATTTAACAGTATTGGTCTAATGAGGTAAACATCTTCTAGTGAATTTCAGTAGATGTCACAAGGTTCCGATACATCTGAGCAATGTTGCCACTTATGTCTGTAGGAGGATCCCAGCGATTGTCCCATATTTAAAATGTGGAAAATTCTAGAGTCCTTTTTCCTCATGTTGTTAATGTGACATAAGAGAGTATGGGCCTGCATATTTGTCCCTGGGCAATGGATATATCTTTGTCAGAGCTGAAGGGATGAATTTAAGAACCAGTGTGACTTGAAGAATTAGGTGGGGGGGAGTCCTTTGCCAGAGTAGGGTAAGGGCTGCTTTGTGGCCTATGGGCTCAAGTTGCTAGGAACAGTACAAACGCCTCTCTTTCTGGCTGTCTACAGATAGGCCTTGTATAGAGTTCGAGGCCAGCATGGCCTAACTAAAGGAGAAGATTGGAAGAAGTGCCGAGCAAGTCTGGAGAGAAAAATCAGTAATGAGAAGCAAAGACTCAGAGGAGACATGATAGAGACTTACAAGATCATGAAGGGCATAGAGATGGTAGAAAGGGACAGATTCTTCAACCTATTGGGAACTACAAGAACAAGGGGGCATTCGGAGAAATTGAAAGGGGACAGGTTTAGAACCAATGCTAAGAAGTTTTTCTTCACTCAGAGGGTGGTGGACACCTGGAATGCGCTTCCGGAAGATGTGATAGGACAGAGCACATTAAGGGGATTCAAAGAGGGATTGGACAAGTTCCTGAAGGATATGGGGATTGAGGGATATAGATAGAGGTAGAGATAGGATCATGAAAGGGTATAGATAGAAGAAAAATGAGAATTAAAGGGATATAGGATACGGGGATTGAGGGATATAGATAGAGGTAGAGGTAGAGGTAGAGATAGGATCATGAAAGGGTATAGATAGAAGAAAAACGAGAATTAAAGGGATATAGGATACGGGGATTGAGGGATATAGATAGAGGTAGAGGTAGAGGTAGAGATAGGATCATGAAAGGATATAGATAGAAGAAAAATGGGGATTAAAGGGTTATAGACAAAAGATCACTTACAGGTCATGGACCCGATGGGCCGCCGCAGGAGCGGACTGCTGGGCACGATGGACCCCTGGTCTGACCTGGCAGAGGCAAATTCTTATGTTCTTATGTTTGCATATTACTCAGGAGATGAATGGGACCAGCACAGTGCATCGCTTCTTTATCCCAGGAAGCCCACTCTATGTATGAGGGACCAAACTCTAGTACATCCCATGCACTCAGAAAAGAAGTGTGAGAGTATATTCCAGGATATCTTGAAGATCCTGAATAAAGAAGGAGAGTCTATACAGGATCCCAGAAGAGAACTGAAGAACAGAGATGAAGAACCAACCAGGTAACAGGCACTTGATATAAGGAAAATTAGGATTCTGTCATTTGATGTTGTTATTATTTATTAGAATTTATTCACCACCTTTTTAAAGAAATTCACTGAAGACCGGTGCACAGCAAGAATAAGTCAAACATAAGCAAAAGACAATCAGGGCAGTAAAAATATTCAAATAACAGTACATAGTATGTATGGTATAGTATATTACTAAAACTGTCAACACAATACACAATAAAACATTTTAATAGCATAAGGTGTAAGCAAAAGTAGAACAGATTGATAAGATAGAGTAACAGGAGTTTAAAAATAAGGGGACTAATTTAAAGAAAGTTGCATAAGAAGATAGAAGGGTACATGAATATAATTTCAGTTAGTGTAGAAGTAAGCAAATCAATATGTGTAGCCAATGTTAGTCCTTGTGTGACTATCAAGTTACTTGTTTCTTCCATTAATGGCTTAGGAGAAGAGACAAGCTTTCACCTGCTTCCCAAAGCAGAGATAGTCTTGCCCTGTACCAGTGTATTGCAAACTGTGTGCCTCCTGAGATTTCAGGTGTGCAGTGGTACACTGGGGAAGAAAAGAAATGCCAGTGCCAGCTAACTGTCTACAGGATGTGCCTCTCATGAAGACAGGCACATCCTATAAGCAATCTCCCGATGCCGGCACCTCTTTTCTCAGCCGGCCCTTCTCGCCGGCTTTTCTCTCCTTTGCTCTGCAGGCCCTTCTCTCCTCTCAGCGCAAGGCCCGTTTGAAAGGCCTTTGCGCATGCGCTGATGTCAGCGTGTGATATCATCACGCCAACGCCAGCGCACTTCTGGGTGTCTTGAGTCGGGGACACTAAGTTTAGTGTGCCCCAGCTCGAAAAAGTTTGCAAGACATTGCCCTATACACACGTCATTTTGAGGAGGGAAGGAAGAAAGGAGGAGGAAGTGAGAGATGCTGGATGGGAGGGCATTTGGCGAGTGGGGAAATGAGAGAAGGGGCAGGGAGGAGAGGAATTGGGGGTCGCTCCTTAATTTCAGCCCTGGGCTTCAGCAATTCTAACACCAACCCTACCGTCATGCTAATATTTTAGTCATTACCCATGTAAGTGACGGCTTGTGCCCATGAATGACCTCTTATAAAATACTGACTGACATGAAAGTACACATGTATACAAAGTTTAAGATGCGTGTTTTCTCGGGCATGCACAAAGGCAGAGTTTGGACAGAGCATGGGTAAATTTCACATGTACATATAGAAATGATAAAATTATTTAATTTAGGCATGCATGTGCTTAAAGTACATGATAACATTTACACCAGTCCTGAAGCTGCTCTGTGTGCTGGCAAATACAAGTACATGTGTTTTTGTGCTTCTACATTAGTATTTTATAATGGCAAGAAGGCACATACTTGACTTTATAAAATAGGTATAAAATTACTCATCACCTTTTCTAAAATCTTGTGATAGACAGAAAATTAACAAAATAATAGCCTTACTGGGTCAGACTAATGGTCCATCATGCCCAGTAGCCCGTTCTCACGGTGGCCAATCCAGGTCACTAGTACCTGGCCAAAACCCAAGGATTAGCAATATTCCATGCTACCAATCCAGGGCAAGCAGTGGCTTCCCCCATGTCTTTCTCAGTTGGTTCTACATATGGCTTGCACTGTATGTCCAAAATGTGTTATCCATTAGTGAATACCTCACATCCCCTAGGATCTACAGATGTCATAAATATGCATTATGGTGTGTTTGGAGAAGATTATATATCTTTCAAGAGAGAGTTGATATTCTTTAATGATATATGGAGCTAAATGGCAGAACTCTGGTTCAGAGCTTTAGACCAAAGAATTCAGCGTACTATATTTGTCTGCTAGACATCACAGACCTCTGCTCTTGACTAACACATTACACATTCAAACTGTAGGTAACTTACATGCACGTAGATTGCTGATTTTGCTAAAATTTACACTTGCATTATATTCAATTTGTGCTAATAAAAATATTGAGGATGCCTTTTACTGTTAGCACATGGTCAGTAAAAAAAAGATTAGTGTGTGAGCCTTATTGTCTGTTTTGTAGGGGGTAAGAGCTCACACAGTAATCAGTTGGCATGCGGCAATGTAACTGCACTGATTACTGCAGGCATGACTACTTGACTACTCTCTGCCCTAGACATGTTCCCTCCATGATAAAAATAAAAACAAGTTTTTAACGCAGCAACCCAGAACTTACCATAGGACTCCTGAGTAAGCCCTTTTAAACTGTACTAGTGCTTACCACAGCTTGGTAAAAGGATCCCCAGGAAATTTCACTAATAAGTCCCATTTAATAAAATATTTCTTCCATTCCTGTAGCAAGAAATTCATAGAAGAATGAGCTCAGTGTTAGGTATGATAAGAAAAAATGACAAGCCTAAAGAGGCTGCACAATTGCATTAGGTCTTGTAGGAACTCTGTTTTTTTTATCTTTATTTGCATGCTTTTATTATTAATTATTTTCCTGCTTTACAAACAGGCACTGGAAGTGTTAATTAGGCCAGTGGTTCCCACACCTGGTCCTGAAAGCACCTCAGCCATTCAGGTTTTCAGGATATCCACAATGAATATTCATGAGAATTTTGAAATGCACTGTCTCCATTACTATTTGGGGTTTTGCCAAGTACTAGTGACCTGGATTGTTGCTACTCTTTGGGTTTTGGCCAGGTACTAGTGATTTGGATTGACCACCGTGAGAACAGGCTACTGGGCTTGATGGATCATTGGTCTGACCCAGTAAGGCTATTCTTATGTTCTTATGTGAGCCAAGTATAGGACAATTAAGCCATTGTAACATCACTGATGAGGTTGGTTCTGAGGCACTGTGACATCACAAGCTCAGCTCTGGAATGTTGCTCTCATTGGGGTTCCAGAATCTTGCTGTTCTTTGAGATGCTGGAATGTTGCTACTCTTTGGGTTTTGGCCAGGTACAGATTTAGTTTTATTTTGCTTCTATTGTATGGTAAGCCCTCCAAAACATATTGTACCTAAATTAAGATGACACCTGCAGGCATAAGGGCTATTGCTGTGGTGTACAGGTGGGTACAGTAAGTTTTGGGTGGGTTTTGGAGGGATCACCATACAATAGAAGCAAATTAAAGTGTCATCTGTACCTGGGACTTTTAATAGGATACTCTGCAGTAATTCTTAGAGTGCCCATCTGCTGTACTCAGGAATGCTCAGCTGTCTGTGAACAGTTTGCTAAGAATGCTGGCAACTGAATGTCTGAAAAACTTGCTTTTGTGCATTTTTCATGTGGAAATCTTTATATTTGAGAATGGTCAAAAAAGACAGATGTTCTAAGGGCTAAAACGTCTACATATCTCATAAAAAAAAAAAAATAGACATCTTGCTGTTTTGAGAATGGACATTTTCTCTACTGGATTTCTGGAAGTCTTTCCCAAAATGTCCAAACTCAGATGTTCTATCGAAAATGCCCCTCTATGTCTATACTTGAGTCAATGTGAGCTTCTATCCCAAATTCTGATACATTGCCCAGTTCATAATGATTTACTATCATTCTCTATGTAACACAACAACCACATAACTGAGACCTGTAAAGAGAAAAGTCCCTACGAGGGTTCTGCTGATAAACATGGAACTAAAGGCTAAGGAGCTTGTCGTCATCTGAGAACTGAAGATGTCTGATACATGTCTATGTCTTTTCTTATTTTTTATTTGTATGGGCAGTATGTTCATTTATCACATAGTAGTTCAGCTCATTAGGATCTACCTCTTGTCTTTTCAGCTTCTGCCTCTGATTTCACATCTTCCTCCTATGAATTAAAATGCCTTCTGCCTCTTCCTCATTTTGGATTGATTCTCTACTGAAGGAAGTCGCACTTCTGCCCCCTCTTCAAAGGGACTTCCCCTTTCCCTCCTCTTCATAAGTACTGGAATTTATTGTAGTTACAGAAGTTGTGGAATATTACACATGTGAATTACAGGAAGTTTATTTTTCTTACAGAGAATTAGTCCAACTCATTGGGAGATAAAGTGGCCTAGTGCTTACAGAAATGGACTAAGAACCAGGAAAACTAAGGTTAAAAACTTATTTCTACCACTGCCACTCCTTGTGACTTGTCACATGTTCCTAGGGTTGCCAGATTTTTGGCAGAGAAAACCCCCAACATATGACTCACTCCATGCCTTTCATTTACCTGACCCATGTCCTTCCCTTGTCCAGCCCATGCCTTGCCCCCAGTCCTTTGCCACACCTACTGTTGCACTCTTCTCCTAACCCACCCCTCCACAATCAACTGTTCGCCCTAGTGCTGCCACCTCAAAAGAAAAAAAAAAATGGCATGTGCATATGGATCATTATTTCACAAATCCTTTCTGATGCTATGACCAACCAATATTATATTTAAAACGTTGATGTCCCCTCAGTAAGGCCAACACACAGTTAGGGTTACCCTATGAATAACAGTGAATTGTGTGAGTGATATTTAGAAAAACATCTTAATTAAATCATGAATTAGCATATCTTTTGTATAGAAACAGTCTATTTGGCCCTTATGTAATTTTAACTTGCTGCTCCTAGAGATGGAGGTTTCATTGAGCCCCATCCTGCAAGCTCACCCCAGCCCTTGGAACAGGAGCTCTCTGAGGCAACAGCTTCAAACCTGGGGAAAACACATAAGGCATCAGGGCCTTTGCCTGGTACTGTGGGTGTGCCAGGAGAACAAGTAATAGGTAGAATAGGAAAGCAACAGTGGTGGTGGGGTGGAGGGAGCTATTTTCATTCCTTCTTCTGGTCATTTTATCCATAACTAGTCTTTAAGCCTGTTACATTAACGGGTGCTAGAATATATGTCTGTCTGTCTTTCTTTCTTTCTGTCTCTCTCTCTCTCCCGCTGTCTCTCTCTCTCTCTCCTTGGCTCCCTTTTTCTGTCTGTCTTTCTGTCCCTCTCCCTGCCCGTGTCTTTCTTCCTTTCTGTCTGTCTCCCTCCCTCCTGCTGTCTGTCTGTCATTCTTTGCCTCCATTTCCCTGTGCAGCAGCATTTCCACCCCACTTCCCTGTGGAGCAGCAACAGCAACAGCATTTCCCTCCCCCCCCGACTTCCCTGTGCAGCAGCAGCGGTATTTGGCTTCCCCTCCAGGTCCCTGTGCAGCAGTTGCAGCATTTCCCCCACCCCTTCCCTTCTCTTACCGCGATCTGGCCTGCTCCGTTCGTCCCCTCCCCCGCGTTGTGGCCTGCTGCGATCTGGTTGCTCCATTCGGCTCCTCTCCCTTCCCTTCTCTTGGTCTAGCCTGCTCCATGGTCCCCCCTTCCCTTATAGCGTTCCCCACAGGCAGGCAGGCCCAGCTTCTTCCTTGCGGCTCGAGTCCTCTTCTTTGTCGGCCCCCCCTTCCCTTCATGTCTGTCTGTCTGGGTATTTTTTTCTTTGTCTCTCTTTCCTTGCATGCTGCCTGTCTGTCATTTTTTCTGTCTGTGAATCTCCCTGTGCCTCCTTCCTAAGTCCTTAGTGCCCCTTTCTATGTCCTTAGTGCCCCCAGTGCCTCCTTCCTACCCCCCTCCGATGCCAGCCTGCCTTCCATTGAAAACCCCCACCCCCTCCGTTGCCTCCCATCCCCCTTCCATTGAAAGCCCCCATGCCAGCCTGCCTGCCTCCCATCCCCCTAAGCAGCATATTTCCATGGAAACCCCCTCCCCCCCGATGCCATCCTGCGTGCTTGCCTTCCATTGAACCCCCTACCCCCCCTCCAATGCCAGCCTGCCTGCCTCCCATCCCCCTTCCAGCGAAACCACCCCATGCCAGTCTGCCTGCCTGCCTCCCATCCCCCTGAGTAGCATGTTTCCATGGAATCCCCCCCCCGATGCCATCCTGGCTGTCTGCCTTCCATTGAACCCCCACCCCCCTTCCAATGCCAGCCTGCCTGCCTCCCATTCCCCTTCCACTGAAACTCCCCCCCCCTCCGATGCCTGCCTGAATCCCTCCACCCAACCCCCCTCCCGGCCGACCCTACCCGGCACAACTGAAACCCCCGTTGACCCTCCCACCGCTACATGGCTGACAAACCCGGCAGGAGCAGCAGCATCCCAGGCACACTAAACGCTGCTTCGGGTTTTCTACTGGCCTAATTTCCTCTGCCGCGTCCCTGAGAAGCGGCGTGTTAGTGTTTAGCCAGGTGTGGCTGGTGACAGGAGCCGCGGCGGCACCTTTAAACAGAAAAAATAACTCTGGCGAGGGAGCTGGCCAACTGGCAGTTCAATTCTGAGCTTCGGTCTGGTCTGGCCTGCTCCTTGCTGCTCCTTGCCGTATTGTATTTTTTAGTTGAAAGATGCGGCGGTGGCTCCTCTCATGATCCCTACCTGCGTCGGAAGTCCGATACAGGCGGGGATCATGAGAGGAGCCACCGCTGTGTCTTTCAACTAAAAAATACAATACGGCAAGGAGCAGCAGGGAGCAGGCCAGACCGAAAAACAGAACCCTAAGCCGCGCATGCGCACTTCTACCTGCAGGTCGCTACAGCTCACGGAAAACCGGCGCACGCAAAGGAAGTGCGCATGCGCGACTTAGCGTTTTATTATATTAGATAATGAGATACTGAGCATTTTGCATGTCAGACTTGTTCTGGGCTACAGCTGCAGAATCTTAACGAGATTAGTTTGGTCAGATACTCCCGTTTTCTAAGCAAAATCAGACATTTCCAGAGGCAATTAAAGCACAGCAAAAGGCGATAAAGAGAGACTCATTGAACAGTATCTGGAGAAAAATCAAGATATTGTTCATTCTCTAATTAAAGGGTAGATTTTGCTTCTAAATAAGGTTGAGGCCTTGGGGAACTTTGTGTAGTGCAGATATAGTTGCCTTATTAATTTTCCAAGGTCTAAAACTATGCTCCCTATTGATATGTTTAAAAACTACTTGCTAGAGATTTCGAAGATACTTGCAAAGATGTTCCAAGTCATTTTATCTCTTGTTGATAAAGATATTGAAGATAGCATTTTAAATCAATTGTCTTTGAAGATTATTAATCTTACTGTTGAAGAAAATTGTTCCTGCTACCCTAATAATCTGCTTGGTGCTTGATTCTGATCTAGGATTTCTATTAAGATTTTTCTTTTGTCAGGTAGATGAGTTGTTTCATGGTTTAAAAGTTTGTATGTTTCTTGATATAAGGAGAGCTACCTAACCTAGGAGGAAAAGATTTCTCCTTATGTGACCTAGGGTCCTTAAAGATGGATGCCCTTTTTGGCTTAATTTAACCTATAAATGTGTGATAAAATAGAGTACAAAATATGTTTGTATGACCTGCCCAGCTTACCCAATTTTTGTTTGGTAAGGCTGACAGAAAGCTACAGGTCTCTTTAAACTTCAAATGGAAATTACAGACCGGTAAACCTGACTTCAATGCTGGGCAAAATGGTAGAAACAATTTAAAAAAATAAAATTGTGGAACATGTTTTTTAAAAACATGATTTAATGAGACAGAGTCAATATGGGTTCAGCCGAGGGAGATCTTGCCTCACCAATTTGCTTGACTTCTTTGAAGTTGTGAATAAACATGTGGATAAATCTGAGCTGCTTGATGTAGTGTATTTAGATTTTCAGAAAGCTTTTGATAAAGTTCCTCATGAGAGGCTCCTGAGAAAATTAAAGAGTCATGGGATAGGTGGCAAAGTTCAGTTGTGGATTAGGAATTGGTTATCAGATAGAAAACAGAGGGTAGGGTTAAATAGTCATTTTTCTCAATGGAGGAGAGTAAACAGTGAAGTGCCACAGGGGTCTGTACTGGGACCGGTGCTATTTAATTTATTTATAAATGATCTGGAAATTGGAGCAACGAGTGAGGTGATTAAATTTGCAGATGACACCAAACTATTCAAAGTTGTTAAAATGCATGCAGATTGTGAAAAATTGCAGGCAGATCTAAGGAAATTGGAAGACTGGGTGTCCAAGTGGCAGATGAAATTTAATGTGGACAAATGCAAAGTGATGCACATTGGGAAGAATAACCCAAATCACAGTTACTGGATGCTAGGGTCTACCTTAGGGATTAACACCCAAGAAAAAGATCTGGGTGTCAATGTAGACAGAATGATGAAACCTTCCACCCAATGTGCAGCGGCGACCAAAAAAGCAAACAAGATGCTAGGAATTATTAAAAAAGGGATTGTTATCAAGACTAAGAATGTTATAATGCCTCTGTATCGCTCCATGGTGCGACCTCACCTGGAGTATTGTGTTCAATTCTGGTCTCCTTATCTCAAGAAAGATACAGCAGCACTAGAAGAGGTTCAAAAAAGAACGACCATGATGATAAAGGGGATGGAACTCCTCTCGTATGAGGAAAGACTAAAAAAGTTAGGGTTTTCAGCCTGGAAAAGAGATGGCTGAGGGGAGATATGATTGAAGTTTGCCCTGATCCATTTGCCCTGGATTAGTAACATGGAATGTTGCTACTCTTTGGGCTTTTGCCAGGTACTAGTGATCTGGATTGGCCAGCATGAGGATAGACTACTGGGCTAGATGGACTATTGGACCCAATAACACTATTCACAAGTTCTTATGTCATATGTTGTCTGAAACCTGTTAGTAAGGAAAATAACTGGTTTGCTCAGAGCCTAACTGCAAGTTGGGTCACCTTTGGCAAGGAGGAAGACGTTGGCAGGAGGGATGCCTACTCCCATGCCGAACCCCCCGCCTTCCCCCCCCTCCCCCCCTCGTGAGAAAAAATTGGCAGGAGAGATGCCCACTCCCTTCTGCCAATTGATGCCCCACATAAGTTCTTGGTCTGCACTGGGGGGGGGGGGGGTTACATTTAAATGATGATGTACACAACTGTCTGTTTTGATATCTTTGTTATTATTTGTTTTGTGCAGTCATCCATAAAAATTGTTTGAAAGTAAAAAATTCAAATGGCACCACTCCGCTCCAGTTTTTCTCTCATGTAAAGTCACCGCCCTTGATGGCACGCCTGAATGGCTGAAATACCCTTGTCAGTGCTGTGGTTTGGAGGGAATTTTCTTGGTGACTCAGTCTGTGCTGCTTTATGGCTGGCAGCCACCTTTCTTTCTTCTCTACGATCAAGTGCATCACCACCATGGAATATCCCAGCGCTGCTGGTTCCCACCCAAAGGCGAGCTTGAGCAAAAGTATGCAGTCCTGTGGCCTGAGTCATGGGACCAGCTCTTCCTATTCTATTTTTGAATGACATCTGACAGATAATTTTATCAGAAAATAGGTTACATATACAGTATACTGTATTTCCTGCAGAAACAGTTTGGCACAATTTCTTCCACAACTACATTTCTGTACTAAATACACATAAGCTCCCTAGAACTGTGTATCATCAGTTCAAGACACTTTTCTGGTATTGTATGACCTTGAGAGAGTCTGTTACCTCCCTGAGCCTCCAGAATTATGTTGAAAAGAAGACTTGTGTCATAACAGGAACAGTCTGAGAGGGATGCAGGGTCACATTACTTGCCAATTGGAGCTAAAAAGCAGAGCCATGTATGATAAACATAGTCACTCAATGATAGGGCCAGCCTTGTCATTCTAATTTGACTCCTAGTTAACAGATTAATTAAATGTATTATTGTAGTTCTTTAAGCCAAGATAAAAATAGCTTTAGATCAGTGGTACACTGAGGTACCTATCATTTTACACAAGGCAGGTGTTAGACCTGATGAGGCCCAAGGCAAAAATATGGCCTGCATTAAATCAGGTTATTATACCACAAGTCAGTTATTTTAAAACACGATCCCATTTTGTGCAATGAGATCATACAGTATGCAAAAAATAACCTGACTTGTGGTGAAGCAGCCCACTTAAAAACAAAAACTAAAAAGAAACTGCAGAGAGGAATGTACAAGGTAAAAGGAACTTTTATTTGGAGTCAATAAAATGTTGTTTTCCAAGAGGTGGCTCTCATTTACATGGAGAACGGACCCAACAAGGCCTGTGTTTCGGACAAACTCTCCTTCTTCAGGGGTCCGAGTTGTGCTGTACTTCACAAGTGGAGAACCATATGGAATACAACATTGTAGTGTAATGTTTGTGGGTATCAGGCAATAATGAAGTCAGCTATGGTATCCTCTATCCGCTCTTATTGTTTATTGAGAGCTGCTATACTGCTAGTAATGACTGGGTAGTCAATTCAGAGTGGATTACATGAACCTCTATGATGGTGTTATGATATATGAGCTTCAGCAGTGGTGTTACTATTCATAAGGTACAATTTATGAGCTTCTAGTTCATGATCTTCAGTAATGGTGTTAAAATTTATGAGCTTCTATAATGATGTAACAATACATAAGCTTCAGTAATGTTACAATATAATATATGAGTTACTATTTATGAGCTATTATAATGATGATACGATACATGAGTTTCAGTGATGGTGTTACAATACATGCGCTTCGGTATACAGTACAGAGTTAGGGTGTTTCTGCAGTGATTATCTAAACTTGGGCTTCTGAGGTATTCTATTGATTGGTTTTGGTGTGGTGTGTGTGTGTGGGATCATTCTTGTACTCATTCTGAAGTTTTATTGGTTCTTCTGTAAAGCCTGGGCACATCCAAGGAGTGTGTGGCATAGTGGTTGGATCTACAGCCTCAGCACCCTGGGGTTGTGGGTTCAAATCCAGCGCTGCTCCTTGTGACCCAGGGCAAGTCACTTAATCCTCCTTAGCCCCAGGTACGTTAGATAGATTGTGAGCCCACCGGGACAGAGAGGGAAAATACTTGAGTACCTGATTGTAAAAAACCGCTTAGATAATCTTGATAGGCGGTATATAAAAAATCCTAATAAAAAAAAAAAAAAAAAATCCTAATAAACAAGGACCATTTCAGACAGTTGAATCAGGAATCACTCAGGCAAGGAAAGGATGTCCAGTCTTTGTAGATTGGTTCATCAGGATCACCCAAGTTTCTAATCTCGGTTTATATTTGAGTCAACCATTTCTCCTCCTTTTTGGGGGGGGCCTTGAGGATGGGCCTGTGCACTGAGGTTGGTGGCTCCAGGCAGTTGCTGTGTCGGCGGTAGCAGCACCAGTAGGTGTACGAATGTCAGTGGCTGTTGAGGATAGCGGTATGGGGTGGCCTGCATGCAGCAGAGTGATGCAGGAGCTTCGCGGTGGATAGGAGGAGGACAGCTGTGCCAGTGGTGACCCGAATATTATTTGGCCCAAAAATCCCGGTTTATATTAGAGTATATACAGTACATCTATCTCTAGCATTGTTTTTTCCCTCTGAGCATTCTTCAATTTATTTTTCTCCCTCTGTAGCTGCCATCATGTTTTTATCCTTACTATATCATTTTCAGTATCCCTCCTTAGATTTTAGCCATCGTAAGAACGGGCTACTGGGCTTGATGGACCATTGGTCTGACCCAATAAGACTATTCTTATGTTTTTGCTATTTTAAACTTTCTCTTTTCTCTCACACCACATCTCTCATTTCCCTTTCTCTCTCCAAATAGGCGGACAACAATGGAAGCAGAGGGAATCCAGAGGATGAACTTCCAGTGTACTGCACGGATTGCCATATTTACGATTACCTCCGCTCCGGGAGGCAGTCGTATGTATGCAGTCGGTGTCAGGAACTGAAAAGCTTGAAGAAGGAGGTTAGTCGACTGAAGTACAGGATTCAAGAACTGGAGGGACTTTACATCACGGAAGACCCGCTTAGGACAGCTGAAGACCCAGAGAGAGAAAGGCACATCGAGGAACAAGTCAGGGAGCTCGAGGAGTTCATCGAAGAGGCCTACAGGAGGGTGGAAGAACAAGAACATCATAGGAAGGACGAAGCTACACCCGCAAGGAATAGAGAGCAAGAACAGTCGTACTTCAAGGAAGAAGAAGCCCATAGAAGAACTCAGCAGGAAGGGGAGGCAAGGTGTTGCCAGTGCCTAGAAGAGGAAGCAGTAAAGCACACCGAGGACACAGACCTGCGACTGAAGCGAAAGTTGAAGAAGGGAAAGTCTGCGATCCTAATGGGAGACTCAATCCTAAGGAATGTAGACAGCCACGTAGCAGGTGGGAGAGAGGATCTCCCAGGAGCGAGAACAAAGGACATTGTGGACAAAATTGGAGAGATCCTGGAAGGAGCAGAGATAGAAGAGACTGCAGTAGTGATCCACATCGGGACAAGTGATGTCAGCAGAAGAGACTACAGAAGAAGTGCACTGATAGAACAATTCAAGATTCTGGGAAGGAAGTTGAGGATGAGGACCCAGAAGATAGCTTTCCTCAGATGATCTACCAGTACCAAGGGCAAATGTGGAAGAGGCAGACGGAACTACAATCAATAAATGCTTGGACGAGGAGATGGTGTGAAGAAGAGGAGTTCCACTTCGTGAGGAACTGGACAACATTTTGGGGTAAGAACAAGCTCTTCAGGAGAGATGCACTACAACATGAGCGCTGGCAGGAACTAGACTTCTAGCAAACAACGTCAGGAGAGGAATAGAACGGGCTTTAACTAAGAATAAGGAGAAAACCTACAGTCCGACCAAAATTGTCGACGATTCGGAATGAAGGTATCCCGCGAAGATAACTAAGGGAGAAAAATGCTGGGAAGAAACAACGGGCAAAACACAGGAGTTGACTAACCCAGAAAAGGAGGATAAAAGGATTGCAGCACAAGGGAGGAAAATAAAGTTCGAAACACAGCGAAAGGAAATTAAGACAAAAAAATACCAGGACCTAAATTGCATATATACTAATGCAAGGAGGCCTAAGGAACAAGATGGGGGAATTAGAAGTCATGGCCAAAACTGAGAACATAGACATCATTTGGGGTCTCCGAAACATGGTGGAATGAAGAAAAACAAATGTGATACAGCACTACCCGGGGTACAAACTCTATCGCCAGGACAGGTCCAGGTCAGAAAGGAGGAGGAATAGCCCTATACATAAAAGAAAGCATACACTTGACCAGAGTGGACACAGCAGCAATGACCAACAATTTGGAATCGCTTTGGGTTAAAATACAGAAGGAAAGGGCCCCGAGATAAAGATGGGCCTGTACTATCGTCCACCTGGGCATACCGAAGCTATCGATGAAGAAATGGAAGCCAAGATGAAGCGAGAATGCAAAAGCGGCAACACGATTATTATGCAAGACTTCAACTATCCCGGGATAGAATGGAGTCTTGGAAGCTCCAAATGCGCCAGAGAGACCGGATTCCTGGAGGCTATACAGGATTGCTTCATGGATCAACTTGTTAGAGAACCGATGAGAGGGAATGCCACTCTGGACCTAATCCTAAATGGGCTAAGAGGGCCTGCGAAGGAAGTGGAAGTAATGGGACCGTTGGGAAACAGCGATCACAATATGATCAAGTTCAAAATTGAAGTAGGAATACCGAAGGAAAAAGAACCATAGCAACAACTTTTAACTTCAAGAAAGGAAACTACAAAGTGATGAGAGTAATGGTAAGGAAGAAACTTAGGAACATCTCAAAGAAATGGCAGACTGTAGAGCAAGCCTGGTCTTTATTCAAGGACATGGTGATCGAGACGCAAAATCTGCATTTCCCAAGATTTAGAAAAGGGTGCAAAAAGAATCAAACAAAAGACCCGGCGTGGATAACCAAAGAAGTGAAGAAAGTGATAGGGGATAAGAAGAATTCATTCAGGAAATGGAAAAAGGACAAAACTGAGGAGAATTGGAAAGAGCACAGGAAGTATCAAAAAGAATGTCACCGAGTGGTTAGAAAAGCCAAAAGAGAATATGAAGAAAGGCTAGCCAAGGAAGCACGAAATTTCAAACCGTTCTTCAGATATGTTAAAGGGAAACAGCCAGCTAGGGAGGAGGTGGGACCGCTGGATGACGGAGACAGGAAGGGAGTGGTGAAAGAGGAGAAAGAAGTGGCGGAAAGACTAAACATGTTCTTTTCATCTGTATTTACAAAAGAGGAAACATCCAACATACTGGAACCTGAGCAAATCTTCAAAGGAGACCAAACAGATAAATTAACATCCATGGAAATAAGCCTTGAAGACATACGCAGGCAGCTAGAAAAATTAAAAACTGACAAATCGCCGGGCCCGGACGGAATCCACCCTAGGGTTCTGAAAGAACTTAAGGAGGAAATAGTGGAACTACTACAGCAAATTTGCAATCTATCCCTGAAAACAGGAGTGATCCCGGAGGATTGGAAGATAGCCAATGTTACGCCCATCTTTAAAAAGGGATCAAGAGGTGACCCGAGGAACTACAGACCGGTAAGTCTGACCTCAGTTCCGTGGAAAATGGCGGAAGCGATGATAAGACAGCATCGATGAGCATTTTGAAAGAAATAAACTTCTAATCACAAGCCAACATGGCTTCTGCAAGGGGAGATCATGCCTAACAAACTTACTGCACTTCTTCGAAGGAATTAACAAATGGATGGACAAAGGGGACCCCATAGACATCGTATATTTAGATTTCCAGAAGGCCTTTGACAAGATACCCCATGAACGCCTACTTCGGAAACTGAAGAACGTACACAGATGGATCAGAAATTGGTTGGCGGGTAGGAAGCAGAGGGAAGGAGTGAAGGGCCACTACTCGGTTCACGAGTGGTGTTCTACAGGGGTCGGTGCTCGAACCGATGCTATTCAACATATTTATAAATGATATACAAACAGGGATGAAGTGCAAAATAATAAAATTTGCAGACAACACCAAACTATTTAGTGGTGCTCGGACTAAAGAGGACTGCGAAGAATTACAAAGGGACCTGAACAAGCTGGGGGAGTGGGCGACGAGATGGCAGATGAAGTTCAATGTAGAGAAATGTAAAGTTTTGCATGTAGGAAGCAAAAACCCAAGGTACAGCTTTACAATGGGAGGGATCCTATTGAGTGACAGTACCCAAGAAAGGGACTTGGGGTAATAGTGGACAAGACAATGAAGCCGTCGGCACAGTGTGCAGCGGCCGCCAAGAGAGCGAATAGAATGCTAGGTATAATCAAGAAGGGTATTACAACCAGAATGAAAGAAGTTATCCTACCGTTGTATTGGGCAATGGTGCGTCCGCATCTGGAGTACTGCGTACAATATTGGTCGCCGTACCTTAAGAAAGATATGGAGATACTCGAGAGGGTTCAGAGGAGAGCGACACATTTGATAAAGGGTATGGAAAACCTTTCATACACTGAGAGACTGGAAAAACTGGGACTTTTTTCCCTGGAGAAGAGAAGACTTAGAGGGGACATGATTGAGACCTATAAGATCATGAAGGGCAAAGAGAAAGTGGAGAGGGACAGATTCTTCAAACTCTTGAAAACTACAAGAACGAGAAGGCATTCGGAAAAGTTGAAAAGGAACAGATTCAAAATCAATGCTAGGAAGTTTTTCTTCACCCAATGGGTGGTGGACACCTGGAATGCACTTCTAGAGGGCATGATAGGACAGAGTACGGTATTAGGGTTCAAGAAGGGATTGGACAATTTTCTGAAGGAAAAGGGGATAGAAGGGTATAGATAGAGGATTACTACACAGGTCCTGGACCTGTTGGGCTGCTGCGCGAGCGGACTGCTGTGCACGATGGACCTCTAGTCTGACCCAGCAGAGGTACTTCTTATGTTCTTACTCCTCGGTCTCTCATTAACTCTGTTCTCTGCTCCCTTCCATTCAGCATGTCCTTCTCTCTCTCTTCCCCCTTTCCTCTCCCTCATCCTTTCATCCAGCTTCTCACCTCTCTCCCCATCCTTTCATCCAGCATCCCCACTCTATCCTTTTTTCCATTCAGGGTCCCCTTTTCTTTCCCCATCCTTCTATTTAGTATGTCCCCCCTTTCCCCCTTTTTTATCCAGGGTCCCCTTTTTCTCTCCCATCTTTCCATTTTGCATGACCCCCCCCATCCTTCTAGCCATTCTTCCTACTCTTTGATCCAGTTGTTCTCACCACCCCTTTTCCCCTTCCCCTTCCTGTGTTACCTCTTTGGCTTCTATTCCCTCATACTGCTGCTACTGACAGACCACTCTACTGAGGTGCACACTATTGGCTGTGCCAGGCCTTTGCTCCCTCTAACATCAATTCCTGTTTCAGGGCAGAGGACTGGCACACTAACAGCGTGCGCCTTGGCAGAGCATCCCCATGTGTATTTCCTGCTGTCATCAACTCACCAAAATCTAGATAAAACAAGAAAAATAAAAAAGCCACCCAGATGCCCGATGGAGCCCTCAAAAAGAGGACATGTCTGAGGAAACTCAGACATCTGGTAACCCTACACTTCAGGTCCCATAATGTATCAGGAGGATAGGTTTGCAGAAATCCATGACCGATTTTCCCTTTTGAACTGGATAACTTGGCTGCTCTTCAGTTCTACCCATTAAGCTTCTCCATTCACAGGCCTATGCTCACTCACAACCTATTACTGCTATCATATCCACAGCTAGGCTCTGCACTTTTCCCTGCTACTTCTAGAGAGATGAAATAATGGTGGGGGAGGAGAGCCCACAAATATATGTCTGCCTAGGGCCCAAAATAGTGTTAATCTGGCCCTGCCTTGGTGAAGTGAACTTGTATTCAGACCTGGTTCTGGTCTAAGGCAGGCAAAAGAGCTCATGTTGCCAAGTTTGGAGAGGGAAAGAAGGCAACTGTTGTTTCTGTGGTTGTCTCTGCAGGCCTCAGACTGGTGATGAGGGATAGCCTTGAAGAAAATATCACTCCAGACCCTTGCACCATTGCTGTCCATCTGAACCTTTTCTAAAAGGGAAAAGTGATTGGGACTTGCATACCACCTTTTTGTAGTTTTACAACCACACTCAAAGCCGTTTCTAAAATACCTGCAGACCTAAATCAGGGTAAAAGTGCGAGAGAGAAAATTAGTGTAAACATTGTTATAAAGATGATTAAAAACCAGTTTGTTTCAAAGATATAAACTGGAAATAACAGGCTAATTCTGCATCTATGTAATACGAATCAGGAAATTTCATGTGGATCGTAGTCTTAAAACGAAAGAAAACAAGATGATTAATATTACAGATTGTAGAATATTATACATTTACCCAGATGTCTAAGAAGGAAATGTCATGTGGCCATTGTGAAAACAAATATTATCATGAAGCAAGAAAATATGTCCATGAATTACTTTCTGATTATCGTGTCTTTATTTCCATTGACACAAATCAGGCTGCTGAACTGTTTTGATTTGAATGTTAATTAATTGTAATGACCTAGGAACAAAATTATGGTGCCAAATGTCAGCCAGAATGATGTAATTCTGTCTAACCATGTGCCTTGGCAGGGCCATCAGACAAAGGGCCAAGTGAAAGTTATAGACAGTGTAAAATGGCAGGAAACCCCCCAGAAAACATGATGAATATATTTCCTCACATGGAAAAATGCCTTTGCAAAGAGAGTTTCCAAGTCTGCTGGAAATACCATCTTTACATATTATTGGTCATGAATATTTAAGCAGGAGGTACAGTATAATGTTTCTGCTTTGCCAAGGATCATAACAAAATTGTTTCCCACATGAGGTTATGTGAAAGGCTGTTAAATCTACCCTCCTTCGCCCTTTTAAAACACTTTCAGCTAGATTTATTAAGTGTACAATTGCACTGCCTTGCACTAATGCCATTAGTGTGAGATATTAGTAAATGTGTATTTAAAATTTGCTATACCACCTTTTCAGACAAGCAGGTCAAAGTGGTTTACAAGCATAAATTAGTAAATGGATCCCACTGCATAATATGGGAGCTGTGGTCAATAACAGATGTTAATGTATGTTAGCATACTCTAACAAAGTAGTTCATTTTAATAAATCTAGCTCTTTGTGTTACAGAGATGGTAGTTTTCTTTCATCAATGAACTCACCAGCCAATTAGTACATATTGTTGTTTTCTGCAGTTCCTCCCAATTCTCCCCATCACGGTTTCCTCCTTAGTGAAGCTCTCTTGAACTAATTACCAGTCTCGTTCTCTCTCTTTGCCCTCACCACTCCATCATCTCATTCCCTCTTTGCCTTCTCTCCAGCTTGACAGCACGTCCCAGATTTATCCCAGCCCTCTATCCTTCCACACTTACCTCTCCCATATACCATCTGGCATAGATTGTTGTCCTCTCCCTCACTGCAGCCTGGATTACTGGGGATAAAGATTGGAGACTTAACTGTTTTCATAACCTAGAGGACTACAGAGTGCATTTCTCAACAGAGGCACAGTAGCAGTCATTTTTATGTAGATTGCTTTTATCTGACAGTTTTGCTACTACAGCAAAACCCAAGTCCCTTCTTGAAAAAAAGAGATTGTAAGCATTTTTTCAATGAAGCTGCAAAGCAATTCTCCACTTAAAATTGTCAACATAACATGTAATTTCAAAGTTCACTATAAAGGTTCTGATCTGTAATGTCTTCAAATTCTGGGGCTAGTCACCCTGATATATTTAAAAAGAGTTTTAATCATTTGGCTTTTCCCATGGTCCTAGTGGTTTTGTGTTTTGGATGGCACGGCATTATCCATAATTGAATTGAATAGACTAAAAATTCTACAGGAACCAAAACAATGGGTGATTTCAATTATCTACTAAACATATAATATCCACCACTCAGAGCCATCAGCTGATCACAGTGGAGTAAAAAAAGCCTCAGTTTGAAAAGAGAACAATCAAATTCCATATGTAAACTTAGGGACTGACTCCTCCTCAATCACTGACTTCATCATACTCCCAATTCATTCATGCCCCTGAGTCCATTAACCTGATAACATTTTTTTTTTTCAAAATTATAAGTCCAAAATAGGGCTTCTCATGGATGATGAAACACCACCAAAAAAATATAGTAACATAGTTGATGACGGCAGATATTTTTTTCTTCTTAGCTATTTCTGGGCAAGAATCCAAAGCTCTGCCTGGTACTATGCTTGCTTAGGATCCAACTACTGAAGTCTCTGTCAAAACGCACTCCAACCCATCTACACCCTTCCAAACCATTGAAGCTCTCCTCAGCCCATCCTCCACCAAACAGCCATATACAGACACAGATCATGCAAGTCTGCCCAGTACTGGCTTTACTTCTTCAATATTTACTATTATTTTCTGATTCTAGATCTTCTTTGTTCATCCCATGCTTTTTTGAACTCTGTCATCATTTTCCTCTCCACCACCTCTCTCGGGAGCGCATTCCAGGCATCCACCACCCTCTCCATAAAGTAGAATTTCCTTATATTACTCTTGAGTCTACCACCCCTCAATCTCAAATTATGTCCTCTGGTTTTACCATTTTCCTTTCTCTGGAAAAGATTTTGTTCAACGTTAATACCTTTCAAGTATTTGAATGTCTGAATCATATCTCCCCTGTCCCTCCTTTCCTCTAGGGCAGTGGTCTCAAACTCAAACCCTTTGCAGGGCCACATTTTGGATTTGTAAGTACTTGGAGGGCCTCAGAAAAAATAGTTAATGTCTTACTAAAGAAATGACAATTTTGCATAAGGTAAAACTCTTTATAGTTTATAAATCTTTCCTTTTGGCTAAGTCTTAATAATAATATTGTAATTTATAGCTAAAGAGACATATGATCAAGAAACTCTTATTTTACTTTTGTGATTATGATAAACATACTGAGGTCCTCAAAATAGTACCTGGCGGGCCGCGATTTTGAGACCACTGCTCTAGGGTATACATATTCAGGGCTTCCAGTCTCTCCTCATAGGTCTTTTGGCGCATACCTCCTATCATTTTCGTCACCCTCCTCTAGACCGCTTCAAGTCTTCTTATGTCCTTCGCCAGATACAGTCTCCAACTGGGCCTCACCAACGATTCTGCATGTGAAGTTTTCTTATTAGAAAATGACACCAGGACAAATTTATCCCCGTCCCCACAGGAACTCAATTTTCCTGTCCCATCTCCATGAGTTTTGTCACTGTCCCTGTACCTATTCCATTCCTTCAGGCTCTGCCTTAACCACAGAAGCCTCGAACACTTATGATTTTAAATGTTTGAGGCTTGTGCAGATAAGGATGGAACTTGTAGGAATGGGGCAGGGACAGGAAAAGAATTTGCGGGGATGGGACGGGAATATGAGTTCCCGCGGGGCGGGGAAAATTGTCCCTGTGTCATTCTCTACTTCATATCTCAACACAGTCTAAAGTAAGATCCAATCATTACAGGACAGTCCCCCCAAAAAATAATTGTAGCACTCAAACAAATTCTGTGATCCCAATCCACATTATTGTATAGTATATACTCCTTAAATTGCAATAAATATAATACTTAGAAGAGTGACTAAGATGGTTAAGGGGTTGGAGGAGCTGCAGTACAGCGAAAGATTAGAGAAACTGGGCCTCTTCTCCTTCGAACAGAGGAGATTGAGAGGGGACATGATCGAAACATTCAAGGTACTGAAGGGGATAGACTTAGTAGATAAGGACAGGTTGTTCACCCTCTCCAAGGTAGGGAGAACGAGAGGGCACTCTCTAAAATTGAAAGGGGATAGATTCCGTACGAACGTAAGGAAGTTCTTCTTCACCCAGAGAGTGGTAGAAAACTGGAACGTTCTTCCGGAGTCTGTCATAGGGGAAAACACCTTCCAGGGATTCATGACAAAGTTAGACAAGTTCCTGGTGAACAAGAGCGTATGCTCTTAGGGCTAGTCTCAGTTAGAGCGCTGGTCTTTGATCAGAGGGCCATGTGAGCGAACTGCTGGGCATGATGGACCATTGGTCTGACCCAGCAGCGGTAATTCTTATGGATGTCCACTCTCATCAGGAGTCCTGTTTCATGAAGAAATTGCTGCATCAAGGGAGGATTGGAACAAACTTCAGTTCATCTCACTGGCTCCTTATACCTGTGAAAGTTTAGCTCTGCCGTTCTTCAGTTTATGGACATTGCTCCTGCACTCTCCGATGCTTTAATATATCTTAACTACTCCCAACACATACGAATGTCAGACATTCCGGCATCTCAATGAAGAAGACTTGGCCAATCAAAGAAAGGCTTTCCATTCCAGCACTGTATTCAAACCCTTCAGCGTCAGAGTCTGTAAAATAAACATATCTGTTCTCACTGGCAAAGCCAGCGTTTGAAATCTCCATGCCGCTGTGACACTTTTGTCTGTTCCAGAGCCACACATTGCAAATCATCAAAATCATGAGTCTAAACAGTGCAATATGCTCTTCCTTTTTTCCAGTTTGTATGCAATGATGGTGTTCGATCAGACGCGTCTTCAACAGTTGTGATGTGACCAATATAACACAATTTGCAAGAACACTATTAAATAGATCATGAATGGATACACATGTAGTGGCAGATCTCAATTTGTAAGTTATATTGGACTTCTGATCAAAAGGTTTGTTCGTTTCCAATATAATGTGGCAGACAGAACAATTTCAATTATCCCAATATTGACGGGTAAATGTACATCAGGGCACCCTAGGGAAGTGAAATTTCTTGATGAAATCAAGGACTGCGTTATGGAGCAGCTGGAAAAGTAAAAAATTTACATCAGGCATGGATGTTATTTATAAAAAAAAAAAAAAAAAACATCCTGGAAGCTCAGACCATATTCCATGTATTAAAAAAGCAGGAAGGAAGGCCAAACAACAGCCAGCAAGGTTACAAAGTGAGCTGAAGGAAGCTATTACAGCTATATAAAAAAAAAATTTCTTCAGAAAATGGAAGGAGGATCCAACTGAAAATAAGTCAAATGCATGGCACTGAAAATAAGATTGCATTGGAGGCAAAAACACATAGTAAACATTTTTTTAGGTATCTTAGAAGCAAGAAGTCGGTAGAAGAATCAAGGGGTATAAGGGGCACTCAGGGAAGACAAGACATAGTGAAGAGAAGAAATGAATTCTTTGCTTTGGTTTTCACTGAAAATGTGAGGGAGATAGAAACATAGAAAGATGACGGCAGAAAAGGGCTATAGCCCATCAAGTCTGCCCACTCTACTGTCCCACCCCATTAAGTCAGAGTACTACTCGACCTACGTAGAGATCCCACTGGATGTCCCATTTATTCTTAAAGTAGAGCACGCTAGTGGCCTTGATCACCTGCACCGGTAATTTGTTCCAGTGATCCACCACCGTTTCTGTAAAGAAGTACTTCCTGGTGTCACCACCAAATCTCCCTCCTCTGAGTTTGAGCGGGTGCCCTCTTGTGACTGAAGGTCCCTTAGGAAAGAATATGTCGTTTTCCACCTCGACACGACCTGTGACGTAATTAAACGTCTCAATCATGTCACCCCTCTCCCTGCGCTCCTCCAGAGAGTAGAGCTGTAACTTGCCCAGTCTTTCCTCGTATGAGAGACCATTCTAGTGGCCATTCGCTGGACTGACTCAGCTCGAAATATATCTTTACGGTAATGTGGCCTCCAGAATTGCACACAGTACTCCAGATGAGGTCTCACCATGGTTCTGTACAGTGGCATTATGACTTCAGGTTTACGGCTGACGAAGCTTCTATTGATACATCCCATCATCCGCCTTGCCTTGGATGAGGATTTCTCTACTTGTTTGGCAGCCTTCATGTCTGCACTGATGATTACTCCCAAGTCCCGTTCTTCTGAGGTCGTAGCTAGTGTTTCTCCATTCAAGGTGTATGTTCTGCATGGATTTCTGCTGCCGAGATGCATCACCTTACACTTCTTTGTGTTGAAGCCCAGCTGCCATGTTGAGGACCAGTTTTCCAACTTGATCAGATCCTGCGCCATACCATCTGTGAGATTGCTTTCACCTACTATATTACACAGTTTGGCGTCGCCGGCAAACAGCGCTACTTTTCCCTGAAGCCCTCGGGTCAAGTCCCTTATGAATATGTTAAAAAGGGATGGTCCCAGGACTGAGCCCTGCGGTACTCCGCTAGTCACCTCAGATGTCTTAGAGAGGGTGCCATTGACCACCACCCTCTGAAGTCTTCCACTCAGCCAATCATTGACCCATGTCATTAGTTTCTCACCTAACCCCATCGATTTCATCTTGTTTAATAGTCTACGGTTTGGGACACTGTCAAACGCTTTACTGAAATCCAAGTACACTATGTCCAGAGACTCTCCCGAGTCTAGCTTTCCTGTCACCCAGTCAAAGAAGCTGATAAGGTTGGATTGGCATGACCTGCCCCTAGTGAATCCATGTTGACAGGGATCCCTCAGATTCCCCTCATCCAATATCGTGTCTAATTTCCCTTTAAGTAGAGTTTCCATGAGTTTACACACTATTGATGTGAGACTTACTGGTCTGTAATTCGCAGCCTCCGCTCTGCAACCCTTTTTGTGCAGAGGAACAACATTGGCAGTTTTCCACTCCAGGGGGACTCTCCCCGTACTTAGGGAGAGATTGAAGATCATGGCTAACGGTTCCGCCAAAACATCGCATAGCTCTCTGAGCACTCTTGGGTGCAGATTGTCCGGTCCCATGGCTTTGTTCACCTTGAGTCTTGGTGCAAGAAATGATATTTAATGCTGATGGGTCAGATAAACTGAAACAAATCTCTGTAACATGAAGCAACCAACCTCTATATAAAAACAGTAAGTAAACGGCGGAGGAACAATAAACCCCAGTGGTTCTCTGCGGAGATCTAGGACCTCGTAAAAAAGAAGAAAAGAGCATTTATCTCCTACAAACAATCAGAAAAACTAGAAGCTAAAGAAGACTATCTGGCCAAGTCTAGAGCTGTCAAAACAGAAGTCAGAGAGGCCAAACTCCAGATGGAAGAGAATCTAGCAAAGAACATTAAAAAGGGGGATAAATCCGTCTTCTGGTATATTAGTGACAGAAAAAGGAACACAGATGGGATAGTGTACCTTAGGAGACCAGACGGGAACTATGTAGAATTGGACTCTGATAAAGCCAAACTACTAAATGAATACTTCTGCTCAGTCTTTACCTGTGAGGCGCCGGGATCCGGTCCTCAGTTGCAGACAAGGGAAAGCTCGGAAGACCCATTTTGAAATTTTGAGTTTACGTCCAGCAGCGTCTACTATGAACTATCAAGGCTCAAAGTGAACAAAGCCATGGGACCAGACCGTTATCTGCACTCTTCAATCTTTCCCTAAGTACAGGAAGAGTCCCTTTGGACTGGAAAACAGATAACGTCATTCCACTCCACAAAAAGGGTTGCAGGACAGAGGCTGCAAATTACAGACCGGTAAGTCTCACATCGATAGTGAGTAAACTTATGGAAACGCTAAACAAACACAAATTAGATACGATCCTGAAAGATGAGAATCTACGAGATCCCCATCAACATGGATTCACAAAGGGAAGGTCCTGCCAGTCCAATGTAATCAGTTTCTTTGACTGGGTAACGAAAAAGCTGGATATGGGAGAGTTTCTGGACGTCGTGTACTTGGACTTCAGTAAGGCTTTTGATAGTGTCCCACACTGCAGGTTATTGAGCAAGATGAGTTCGTTGGGATTGGAAGAAACATTGACTGCATGGGTTAAAGACTGGCTCAGAGGTAGACTTCAGAGGGTGGTGGTAAATGGTACTCTCTCTGAAACGTCAGAAGTGATCAATGGAGTGCCCACAGGGCTCAGTCTTGGGTCCGATCCTGTTTAATATCTTCGTAAGGGACCTGACTCAGGGGCTTCGAGGTAAAATTACATTATTCACCGATGACGCTAAACTATGCAACATAGTAGGCAAAAGCACAGTGCCCGACAGTATGGCACAGGACCTACTCTTACTGGAACATGGTCCACAACTTGGCAACTAAGTTTTAATGCCAAAAAGTGTAAGGTCATGCACCTTGGCAGCAGAAATCCATGCAGAACTTATACCCTAAATGGTGAGACCTTAGCAAGAACTGCAGCAGAACGGGACTTAGGAGTGATCATTAGTGAAGATATGAAGACTGTCAATCAAGTGGAGAAAGCTTCATCCGAGGCTAGACAAATGATGGGTTGTATCCGAAGAAGTTTCGTCAGCCAGAAGCCCGAAGTTATAATGCCGTAGTACAGATTCATGGTGAGACCTCATCTGGAATATTGTGTACAATTCTGGAGGCCACATTATCAAAAAGATGTGCTGAGAGTTGAATCGGTTCAGTGAATGGCCACCAGGATGGTCTCAGGACTCAAGGATCTCCCGTATGAGGAACAGCTAGGTGAGTTACAGCTATACTCACTCGAGGAACGCAGAGAGAAGGGAGACATGATTGAGACGTTCAAATATGTCATGGGCCGTATTGAGGTAGAAGATATCTTTTTCCTTAAAGGACCTACGGCAACAAGAGGGCACCCGTTGAAAATCAGGGGTGGGAGATTTCATAGCAACACCAGGAAGTATTTCTTCACCGAAAGGGTGGTTGATCATTGGAATGATCTTCCACTGCAGGTAATTGAGGCCAGCAGCGTGCTAGATTTTTAAGAAAAAATGGGATAAGCATGTGGGATCATTTCAAGGAAGAACTTAGGGGGGAGGGTCATTAGAGTTTGGCAGACTTGATGGGTCGTGGCCCTTTTCTGCCTTCATATTCTATGTTTCTATGTAACACTGGAAGATGTAATGGGGCAACTTGACAAATTAAAGAGTAGCAAATTGCCTGGACTGGATGGTATACATCCCAGAGTAATGACAGAATTGAAAAATGAACTTGCACAGTTTTGTTAGTAATTAGTAATTTATCTTTAAAATCCAGCATGGTTCCGGAATACTGGAGGGTGGCCAATATAGCACCAATTTTTTAAAGGGTTCCAGAAGTGATCCAAGAAATTATAGATTGGTGAGTCTAATGTCAGTGCTAGGCAAAATGGTAGAGACTATAATATAGAACAAACGTTGCACACCATTTACATAAGCATGGATTATCCCAGCCTTCTATCCTTCTAGAAGGCTATCTCCCACTGAATATCCAGCTTAGCAGATTTGCCTTGAAATAGCCAGTCACTGCCAATACTCAGCAGTTCACTGGAAAATAGAACTGCCTAAAAGGGTGGCCTATCTTTGGCCTTTATGACTAGGAGAATCCAGTTTAAAAAATTGGCACTTGGATGTTTTATCGAGCAAAATATCCAAGTGCCGACTTAGACAGTTTTTTGGATATTTTTCTCTTTTGATTATGCTCCTATAAGTCATTTATTTCATCTAGGAATAAAATGTTACACTTGAATCCTCCATTAACGTGCAAGTTAAAGAACATACTGTATGCAAATACTATCCAAATTGTTACAATGTTTGAAACCACTGGCTATACTCATCTAGTATGGAGATTTGTTACCATCTTCTACCTGACGCCAAACTGAGAGAGGAGTTATTTTCACTTTGGGTCACTGTCAATGTGTGAATATTGCTGTGCCTCTGGGAGAGACTGCTAGAGTTAAGTTTTAATTTACAGAAATTTTGGCCATTTGTGGGGAATAATTTTTTTTATATTAACAACTAGTTGATTTATCGGTATAAGGTTTAGTATGGTAATGATGTTAAACAGCAAGGAGTGTGTGGTGTGGATGGTGTGATTGTTGAACGTAGTAATTTTGTATTATTTTGTTGTATTTATGTATTATATAATAAATGCAGTAACTTTTCATTATTGAATTGAATGGTTAGCCTTTTGTGTAATTAGTTGAGACCAAACGTTCATCAGCCATGAACTATAATTTAGAGCAGTGTTTTTCAACCGCTGTTCCGCGGCACACTAGTGTGCCGCGAGATGTTGCCTGGTGTGCCGTACAGTCAGGGCCGCCATCAGGGCGGTACCACCAGTCTAGGGAGAGGGGCGGTCCGCCCCACGTGGACAGGAGAGAGCTGGACGGGGGACCCGCGGAGTTCAATACATCTCGAGCCGCGAGGCTCGTCTTCTGCTTCCTGCCTGCCCTGCAGCTAACATATAGCCGATCGCAAGCGTATCCCCGATGGACACGCTGAAGTCGGAGGAGGGCTTAAGCAAAGCCTGCCCTCCGACGTCAGCGCTGTACGTCGGAGAATACTTCCGTCGGCAATAGTGTGCGCGGCAGGGCAGGCAGGAAGCAGAAGACAAGCCATCGCGGCTTGAGCTTACGTTTGTGCTGAAAAGTTGCAAAGATGGGCTGGAGGCAAACACGGAACACAAAAGGGGGAGGGAGTGCGTTTTGGACACAAGGCATGAACTTGGGAGAGAGGAAGGGGAGGGAAAGAGATGCTGAGGTGGGGAGGGAATGCGTTTTTTGACACAGAAGAAAATGGATTGGAGAGAGGAAGGGAGGGAAAGAGATGCTGAGGTGGGGGAGGGAATGCATTTTTGGACACAGAAGAAATGGACTTGGGAGAGAGGAAGGGAGGGAAAGAAGATGCTGAGGGTGGGGGAGGGAATGAGTGTTTGGACCACAGAAGGCATGGACCTTTGGAGAGAGGAAGGGAGGGAAAGAGATGGTTGTGTACACGTGGAATAGAAGAAAGGAGAATTTTTGGTCATAGGGGAGGGAGTGAGGTACAGATAGTGGCATACCAGGGTGGGGGGGAGGGCGGACTGCCCCACCCCGGGTTTATGTCCCAAGGGGGTGCACAGCTGGCCACCCTCCAGTGTTAGTCCCTAAGGCCGGCAAACTGCGGCTCTTTAGCCACTTGAGTGCCACCGCCGCGGCCAACGGTGTTGTTGGCGGTGGCAGCATTATAAAATACTTTCTTTGTGTTTATTTGATTCCTATTCAAGAGAATTACTTTATATATAGTCAATATAGGCACAGAGTTAAATTTTTTAACATTTTCTAATGGTGAGTGTGCCTCGTGATTTTTTCATGAAACAAGTGTGCCTTTGCCCAAAAAAGGTTGAAAAACACTGATTAGAGAATCCATTTTGGCTCTATTGTGGCTGAATTTAATCATAGGGTTACAGATTGCTAGTTATAGGCCTGCAATTTCATTTTTGAGTTCTTTCAGGACTTGGGTGTGTCCCTGGTGATTTGCTATGTTTTAGTTTTTCACCCTAAAATTTGCCCAGGCAACTGTGGCATATAGAATCCAGGGGTTAGGGGGAAAGTTATCAAGGGACACTAAAAAAAAACAACTGGTTTTGAAACATCTTGATTTACCAAGGGAGTCAGTAACCTGCCAGTATTCAAGAATTACAAGTTGCTGGCTCTTGTGGGAAATGAAACAATGCTGCTTAGTGAACCACCCTCACAAACAACATTGTTCTAACAGCCCAGAACATTGCACTGGCAAAGTTGTAACCCCAATGCTCGTAGGCCACATTGTAAAGTGGCTGGCAACCTTACAAATACTGGTGCCATGAGTGCCCACTTCAACGACAAGGTTGAAGGTTCAAGGTTTGCATGTGCCCCCCCCAAAAAAAAAAAAAAAAAAAAGAGCCCTGAAAACCACCTGAATGCAGCCAGCTTCACAGATAGGACTCTTAATAAAGCCTGAGTACCTGATTGTAAAACCGCTTAGATAATCATTGATAGGCGTATATAAAAACCTAATAACTTGAAACTTGACCTATGATTGGGATTCTGCCAGGTACATGTGATCTGAATTGGCCAGTAATGGAAGCAGGGTACTGTACTAGATGGACCATCAGACTGGCAATGGACATCTGGGTTTGTAGACAATAAACACATGTCTAAAATATACCAAAACAATATCACTTGAAAATTATTAAAAAAAATTAATGTAATTCATTTATATCTGGCATGCCAAATGATGTTAAAGGCCAGCGCAGTACATAAAGATTGGGAGTAATCATTTAAAAAAAATGGAACATCTTATCAAAAGGTGTTCCACAATGTATTGTATGAGCTGCAGCAATGTTAAAGAAGGAGGTAAATCACAGAATGGGGGAATGCAATAGATCAGAAGGACCTTGAAGACCCTCACCCGTAAGCACTTCTGAAAATCCTTCAAGCAATAAGATAGGTATCAATCTCTGTAACAACCATAGTTTAAAAAATGTGACTTGATTTGTGGTTTAAAATGCCAGGCATGTATTAAAAATAACTCCTAAATTGTCAAAACTCTGACAAAATCATGACCATCTAAGACTACTTGAATTAATTCTGGTACCTCATCTGTCCTTTCTGAATAGTTAATATTGCCTCAGTTTTGCTTTAGATTCAATACATTATGACACTGTATCTTTAACAACTTTCAAACACTGCACAATTTTCACCCAGATATAAGAGCTAAATGTTGTGTCACAGCTTTGCAGTCCAATGCCTCTGGGCTGCTGGAACAATGCTGTTTGTGAGGTGGTTCACAGGCAGCGTTATTCATTTACCACAGGAGTAAGCAACTTGTGGTACTGAGATACTGAGACAGTGCTAGAGGCTGCCTCTATGGCCAGTGGGGCCTTTCCTCTGCCACATACCGCCCACAGGATGCAGCAGAGGAAAGGCTCTGATGGCTAGAGAGGCAATCTTTAGTACTGTCTTTGCTGCTATAGTGTCTGGAGGACCCAGTGGGTGGGTAAACAGGTGGGCATGCGGGCTCAGTACCTCCTGCCCAGAGCCCACTGAGCCACAGCTTTGCCATTTGTGAGCTCTTACACCATCCTGGTGTAAGTGTTTGTGTCTAAGTTCTGGAGATATGTGCATAACATATAGTATTCTATAAGTTACACATATAAGTGGGGAGTACCAGCCACATGTAAGATCCCTTACAAATGCAGTTTGTAAGTTAAGTTCATATTTACAACTTGGGTGGAATTTTAGCATTTTCATGTGTATTGCACAGATAAGTGCATAATTAGTTTTTATTCTAATCATTTATGCATATAAACTGCTTATGTTATAAAAAATGAATCCCTTGATGTCTGCCACTAAACATCTTCTCTGCCTATATTGGCTTTCTTGGATTCATCACTGTTCTGGTCTCTACCACTTCCTGTCCTGTGTATGGTGTGGGGCATGATAGAGTTCTCCTTGGTCAGTGGCAGGTGGCAGGATACTTGCATGTCTTTTGCTGCTACTGGAGTTCAGGCCTTCTTAGGATGAAGGGCAGTGAAACTGTAGGGACATTTTAATTAGTCATTAAGTATCAAAGTACACTTTCAATGTTTACATAAAAACTTTATATACTGCATACCTCATGAGATCTATGCAGTTTACAATACAAACAAAAGAAAATTGAAAAGAACGCCAATATGTTTGCCAGGCTGTCTTAGCCATACTTATAATACTAAGTTTGCCATGCTATGTTTTTGTCATACAATGCGTGTCTTACTGTCTCACCGTACCACGTTGTCATGTCATGTTTTACCATGTTTTGTTAACTATGTTTTGCCATCTCTGTCAGACAATGTCCTGCCATGCCATGTTTGCCATCACCTTTATAAAATACACTTTAAAATATATGTAAACTTGTAACCCATTCTGAGCACTCTTGGGAGGATGGGATATTAACTAAATAAAGAAATATAATATAATAAAAGGATAAACATACCACTCTCGGAACAAAGATAAAAACACACACCAACTACCTAAGCATACACTGTTACCATCTGGAATAATCCAAGGTCCCCAGGAGTGTTCAATGCAATCTCATGTCTCCTTTCAGCTGTACATCAAAAGCATGTTTAAAAAGTAGGTTTTAACTGAACTTTGAACTTTAAAGATTCCCTTCCCCCTTTTCCAAAACCGCGATAGTGGTTTTTAGTGCAGACCGGTGCACTGAATGTCTGCGCTAGCTCGCAATACTCAGAGTTTCTATGAACGTCGGAGCAGCGCAGAGGATTCAGTGCACCGGCCTGCACTAAAAACCACCATTGCAGTTTTGTAAAAGGGGTGAGGGGGTTTATTCTGTCAAATCTATTATGGGAGGCTATTCCAAAGTGTCAGTGCCCACCATAAATACGCCCTCTCTTGAGTGGTTTTTAGAAATATGTGGCAGGGCCAACCTGTGATCCTGCAGGGATCTAAGACATTTCAAAAGGGAGTCAGGAATAGCCAAGCGGCTCAGAGTGGCTGCTGATCAGATAACGTTTTAGATGTTAAACTATGAATTTTTACATTTTACCTGAACTAGTAAATAATGAAATTATAATGTATAATGGGGTAATGTGATCAAATTTTTGAACAAATCCTAGTACTTTAATAACCATATTCTGCAGTGTTTGTAAGTTCTTGAGATTTGTGTTATGTAATTTAGTTAGAAAGAAAAATCACTACAGCTGACAGTATCATACTGACCAGCGTTTCCTATGGGAGGCTTTTTGTCACGCATCTTTGAGAATTACTTGTTTTATGGTTTCTATTTCCATTTGGTTCTACTTACATCTAGTATGATTTACAACTAGGACTCCTGAGGAAGGAGTGTTTTTTTTGAAACACAGACCTGTGTGGGTCCAGGTGTTTTTCAATAAAGAACCATTATTGGAATGAATTTGTCGATTCAATTAAATCCCTGACTTCTGTACATTATCTCTGCAATTTTCTTTTTGATTTTTGGTATTTGTCTTCCACTGCAGAATTGTTGGATTTGTTTTTTGTTTTTAATCTCTTAGAAAAGTCCGTAAGCCATTATTAAGATGGACTTGGGAAAAATCCACTGCTTATTTCTAGGATAAGCAGCATACAATCTTTTTCACTCCTTTGGGATTTGCCAGGTACTTGTGACCTGGATTGGCCACTGTTGGAAACAGGATACTGGGGCTTGATGGACCTTCAGTCTGTCCCAGTGTAGCAATACTTATGTTCTTATTGTTTTTTTAGTATGGCACTATAGCCGTGCAGCGACAGATCTCTTTAAATATTAATGGAATATGGAAGCACAGCAAGTCCAGTCTGCCAGTGTCCAGTAGCAACACCAGGAAAACAGCATGGCCATTGTTAAAGCTCTGTCACCTTTGTGGAATTAATTTTGCATTACTAAATCAAGTTTCAAGTTTCAAGTTTTTATTATTATTTGATGAATCACTTATTCGATTTACTAAGCGATGTACAACAATTCTAAAAAAAGAAGTTGGTTACAAAAAAGACTAAACGAAATAACATAATTCTTAAAAATAAAACAAACGTGAATCAGGGGGGTAGGAAGGGAAAAGTTACAAATTTTTTCTTAGATGGGAATAAACAAAGAAGGAGAAAAACAATAGGGAGGGGAAAGAGTTAAAACCTGAAGACATTATGTCATGTCTAAAATTTAAAATGTTAAAAGCGTCTTTAAAAAGATAAGATTTTAAGGATTTTTTAAAGGAAGTAAGGTCTTTTTCATCTTTAATATATTGAGGTAATGAGTTCCACCATTGGGGACCCATTACGGAAAACATATCGTGTCTTCTGGTGCCTACTATTTTCAAGGAAGGGATAGCTAAGAGATTCTGGAAGGTCAATCGGAGAGGTCGAGAGGTATTATGGGGGATTAACATTCTGGTTATGAATTGGGGTTCATTAAAGGTTATAATGTTTTAAATACTAATAGTATCACCTTGAAGGTGATACGATGGCTAATTGGAAGCCAATGGGAGTCAATCAAGTTTCAAGTTTATTAGGATTTTTATATACCGCCTATCAAGGATATCTAAGCGGTTTTTACAATCAGGTACTCAAGCATTTTCCCTATCTGTCCCGGTGGGCTCACTATCTATCTAACGTACCTGGGGCTATGGAGGATTAAGTGACTTGCCCAGGGTCACAAGGAGCAACGCAGGGTTTGAACCCACAACCCCAGGGTGCTGAGGCTGTAGATCCAACCACTGCGCCACACACTCCACTGCACCACAATCATTAAAAGGCGTGACATGGTCGTATTTCTGACGTTGTGGATTAGCTAATAGCTGTATTTTGAATAATTTGCAGTCTTTTTTTTTCCTTTTGTGAGATGTTAAGTAAAAGAGAATTACAATAATCCATTTTAGCTATAATCACTTCCTATCCATGAGAGCTAGTCCTAAAGTAGCACACCTTTACTACGAACATGTTATCAACTTTGGCAAAACAAGCTGAGTATAAGAACCAATGTCAGTGTCATGTGGGGTTAAATCAGCAACTTTAATGACCGTGTTTGTTGTTCTGGAGTGGAGAAATCCTAGATGCTGCCTCATTTAGGTGTCTAAAAATTGTAATCTGGTACTTGCTGCCACCCAAGCCCAGAAGAAGATGCCACCAGCTAGGGCCCAAAGAGAGCTATATAATGCTTCTGTGGGAAGCTTAAGAGGTGTGTCCTGCTTTAGGCCTGGGAAGAGCTGTGTGCTGCTGCTGCTGCTACTACCTACCTAGGCCTGAATAGAGTCACGTGCTTTTACTCAGGGCGGTCTAAGTCTGGGAGGAGCCATCCCTGCCTGAAAAAAAGACTAGCGCCCCAGCAAAAACAACAAACCCTGAAATAAAGCAAAAATAAAAAATTCTGAGTAAATAGAAAAAAAAGAAGAAAATATCAAAGGGAAAATCTGATATTCTTCATTACACTCTGTCACAATTCCCACACATTTTACTGTAAGTGGAAACATTCCTATGAGTGGTCCTCACTGTTACAACACGTATATGGTACTTTGAGGACATGAAAGATACGTTAAAAAAAAAACAAACCCAAAATGTTTGCTACACCATCAGAAAGGAGCTCCCAATTTTTTCCTTTTCTTTTTTCTATTTTCTCTCCAAGTACGCCAGCTAATGGAAAAATGTCCACTCCTATTTATTTCTCCCCAAAGAGCTCAGAATGGGTTACAGTTTAACATACTAAGAGAGGCATTTTCAAAACATACGTCTAAGTTTGATTTGGATGGTGCTATATGGCCAAAATCGGCAGTATGAAAATGCCTGTTTTCAAAAGGCAAACCACCATACGTCTAGAAATATATATATTTTTTTAAATCCTCTATCTGGACGTCCAGGCCATTGGGATTCATTTACACACAACAGAGGCAGTGCATGCAAAATTTTATTGTGCATATTCATTGTGGGTATCCTATAGACCTGACTGGCTGGAGCTGGGAGTGTCCCAAGGACTGAGCTGAGAATTCCTGTCTTAAGGAATTCTATCAGGAAATCAGAAGACGCAGGGGGATTTCGAATATCTGCAATGTGACATAATCAGGCTTGAGGAATGGGCATCGACATGGCAGATGAGGTTCAATGTGGATAAGTGTAAAGTGATGCATGTCAGTAACAAAAATCTCATGCACGAATACAGGATGTCTGGGGCGGTACTTGGAAAGACCTCACAGGAAAGGGACTTGGGAGTTCTGATTGACAAGTCGATGAAGCCGTCCATGCAATGTGCGGCAGTGGAAAAAAGGGCAAACAGAATGCTAGGAATGATAAAGAAGGGGATCACGAACAGATCGGAGAAGGTTATCATGCTGCTGTACCGGGCCATGGTGCGCCCTCAACTGGAGTACTGTGTCCAGCACTGGTCGCCGTACATGAAAAAGGACACGGTGCTACTCGAAAGGGTCCAGAGAAGAGCGACTAAGATGGTTAAGGGGTTGGAGGAGCTGATATACAGCGAAAGATTAGAGAAACTGGGCCTCTTCTCCTTCGAACAGAGGAGATTGAGAGGGGACATGATTGAAACATTCAAGGTACTGAAGGGGATAGACTTAGTAGATAAGGACAGGTTGTTCACCCTCTCCAAGGTAGGGAGAAAGAGAGGGCACTCTCTACAGTTGAAAGGGGATAGATTCCGTACAAACGTAAGGAAGTTCTTCTTCACCCAGAGAGTGGTAGAAAACTGGAACGCTCTTCCGGAGGCTGTTATGGGGGAAAACACCCTCCAGGGATTCAAGACAAAGTTAGACAAGTTCCTGCTGAACAAGAACGGGCGCTGGCAGGGCTAGTCTCAGTTAGGGTGCTGGTCTTTGACTAGAGGGCTGCCGTGTGAGCGAACTGCTGGGCATGATGGACCATTTGTCTGACCCAGCAGCGGCAATTCTTATGCTCTTATGTTCTAACTCCCTATAGGCAATGGGTTAAACCCATACTCCTGGTGGAATTCTGCAGAAACCCCCCCCAAATTCTGTGCATAACTCCCCTCACCCCTTTTACCAAGCCATAGTAGAGGTTTTTACTGCAGCCCTGAGCTTAGGGCTCCTTTTACTAAGCTGCAATAGCGGTTTTAGTGCACACTTAATGCGCGCTGAATTGCCGCACACGCTAGACCTTAATGCGAGCATTGAGCTGGCATTGTTTTAGCTGCGTAGCGTGGGTTTAGCACGTGCTAAAATGCATGCAGAACTTACACCTTGAATGGAGAAACTTTAACCAGGACTACGGCAGAACGAGACTTAGGAGTAATCATCAGTGCAGACATGAAAACTGCCACTCAAGTGGAGAAGGCTTCATCTAAGGCACGGCAGATGATAGGTTGTATCAAGAGAAGCTACGTCAACAGGAAGCCTGAAGTCATGATGCCATTGTACAGAGCCATGGTGAGACCTCATCTGGAATACTGTGTGCAATTCTGGAGGCCACATTACCGTAAAGATGTGCTCAGAATTGAGTCGGTTCAGCGGATGGCCACCAGGATGGTCTCGGGGCTAAAAGGTCTCTCGTACGAAGAGAGACTGAACAAATTGCAGCTCTATACTCTCGAGCATAGGGAGAGGGGAGACATGATTGAGACATTTAAGTACATCACGGGACGGGTCGAGGTGGAAGATGATATCTTTCTTCTCAAAGGACCCTCGACCACAAGAGGACATCCGCTCAAACTCAGGGGAGGGAAGTTTCGTGGAGACACCAGGAAGTATTTCTTCACGGAAAGAGTGACTGAGCATTGGAACAAGCTTCCAGTGCAGGTGATTGAGGCCCGCAGCATCCCAGACTTAAAGAATAAATGGGATACCTATGTGAGATCCCTACGAGGGTCATGCCAAGGAATAGGGTCACTAGGGTATAGACTTGAAAGAGTGGGTCAGTAGAGTGGCAGTATAATTATAATTATACTTAAGGGGGTCAGTAGACTTAAAAGGGTGGGTCAATAGTGTGGGCAGACTTGATGGGCTGTAGCCCTTATCTGCCGTCATCTTTCTATGTTTCTAAAAACACTATCACAGCTTAGTAAAAGGAGCCCTTAGTATAAGAGGGCCAAAATTTGCAAATTCTGCATGTTTTTTTTTACATTTAAACAATATTTTATTATCCAGAATTTCAGTACAATTCAGTATTCTCATTAAACTATACATGAGAAAACAAAGAGCCTTCAAGTTTTTCTCGCTTAGTGACTTTCTTTTAGCAGCACACCTTCATAAAAGCCCACCGTGATGAAGTTTGTTTAGCTTGTTTTCATAGCCTTTAAGTTGAAAAACATTTCTGAAAGCTGACATATTTCAATAAATTCAAAATAAAACAAACTTTTTTCTATCTTTTGTTTATTTTTCCATTCACTTAAGTTGCAGAGTCCCTTTTCTGCTTTTCTTTGTTTTTTCATAACTGTCCATTTTACATGTTGTCCCTATCTGTCCTGTCAGCATCTGTGCCCCCTGTCTCTATCCTGAGCTACTCCCCTGCATCCATCATCTCTCTATCAGAATCAACCCTTTTCAAGCAATATCCCTATGTCTAGCAGTCCTTCTATGCCCGTCTCAATGCTATCTCCCCATCAAGCACTGCTTCAATGTCTCTGTCTCTATGCTCAGTCCACATCTAGGATCTCTTTTCTATGTTTCTGTGCCTCTCGGCGTGCAGGATCTTCCACCTCTGAGCCAGCCTCTCTTTCCTACCCCCTCAAGCCTACACCTCTCCTCTCCCGTCCCAAGCCAGAATATCTCTCTCTACCCCAACACTCCCAGCCAGCATTTTTCATTCTATCTCCCCCTATCCCCCCTAAGCTAGCATCTCTCTCCCTATTTGTCCCTAGCCATTATTCTGTCTTCTCCCTATGCTTCCTGAGCCATGTCCCCCAAGCCAGAATCTTTCTCACCCCTGCCCCCCCCCTGAGCCACCATCTTTCTTATGCCTGTCCCCCGCAGCCAGCATCTTTCTCACCCATCCCCCCAGCTAGCATCTCTCATTCTCTCACCCCTGTCTCCCCCTCCTCCTGACAGCCTCTCTCACTCTCTCTCCCCTATCCTCCCTAGCCAGCACTCTTCCCATTGTCCTCAATCCAGCATTCAGGGTACCTCAGCAACAAATCGAAATGGCAACCTGCTTCTAATTCTTTAGGCTTCTCTCTATGGTCCCATCTGAAGAAAGAGGAAGTGACTTAATCATGGGCAGGACTGTGGTAGAGGGAAGCCTGCAGAGCCCACACAAGCTAGCCAAAGATGTTGTGGAGGTGATGTGGGCCGCAGAGAGGGAGTGCCAATGGATTTGAGCCACAGATATTCTGCGCAAATTCTGCATTGTGCAGAATTCCGCCAGGAGTAAACCCCAGGACTAGATCAACACTGTAGGGAAAATCTGGAGCCTATTTACAATCCTAACTAAAGGCATATCTGAGTGTTGCAAATGGCACAGTACGTCCAAGAAACCAAAAGTAGAAAGGTTTGGGATAGTGATGTGCAAAACATAGAGTGAGGCACTGTTTTTTTTTCTTCCCATTTAGAAATAATTCCCTGACTATGCCTGATAACAGGTTTATTTTTGGAACTTGGACCTTTTAGTCTTATGCTTTTAGTTTTCTCCTTGTCACAATGCTGCATCCTGCCATAAAGATAGTGCTGATACTGATACTGTAAATTAAACCACTTCTAGAGGGCTATTTCTTTACTAAATCTGGGTCAGCAGCTCCAACAGAAGCTTTATAAAGCAACTATTATAAAACCAACCAAGAGAATATGTTCTTTGTTAATAGATTCCCTTTCACAGGATTCTATAAATATTCACGCAGTTGAACTCAACAAACATATGTCAAAGTTTCCTAATTAATTAATTCTGGGAACCATATTACTGAAAAAGAACATTTGCTAGAGCTGCTGGTTTACACATTGAAAGATCATTAGTAGCAGTGAGACTGTGCTCTGGCACAAAGTTGTACAAATCTAAAATGAAATATGTTTTTTCAGACATAAAACAGAAGATCATTCCTATCACTGAGACCTAGATGGAGTGATTTGCCATTTTTGTTATAAGTGTCAGTAGTGGGGAAACCATATCAGCACAAATGAAAAAAAACAACTAACACAAACAGGCCATTTTACCCACAGTGCCCTAATCAAACTTCAAAGCTGCATACCAAGCAATAGCTTATCAGCAAACAGGTGAACTCAGCCTCTACAAACTCTGGAGACAAGGTCAGACTGCATGTTAGTTGGACACTGGTTTAAAGCAACAGCACCAGTAAAACATTTGCAGCTAATTCAATTGACAGTTAATATACACAGAATCATTGAAAGTCTTTAATTTGATTTCTCGTATTTCTGAAGCACTAGTTGTAAGACTCTAGTTGCCTAGACTCTAGAGTCATGGAGATCCTGGGGAATGGGGTTCAATTCCCACTGCAGATCCTTGCGACCCTGGGCAAGTTATTTAACCCTCCATTGCTTCAGGTACACACACAAAAAAAAAAAAAGGAACTGAATGGGCTTCAGTGCATTGGCAGTAGGAGAATCATTACCACAGCTTTTTAAAAGGGACACTTAGATTATGAGCCCACTAGGGACAAAGAAAGTACCTGCATTCAGTATGTTCAGCACTGCACATTTCTAGTAGCACTATAGAAATTATTAGTGTAGAATCCTGACAGCAATACAAATTCAATGAACCATCAGTACATAGTGTAGCTTTACCTGCAGGGAGGGTGACAATTTTCAAATAGCACACTTGGGCAATGGCGTTCTTCAACTGGGTGATCAGAGAATAAACTGAGCATGTGCACTGGATGTGGTCTACTTAGATTGCAGCAAAACCTCGGATACAGTTCATCGTAGGAGGCTTATGGATAAACTGACCAGCCTGGAGATAAGGCTTCAAGGTGGCGAACTGGATCAAGAAACGGGGAAGTCATGAGGCAAAGGATGTCGAACACTCAGCGATGGGTTATTCCAAAGTGTACTTTATTGGACAACAGCACTGTATCAAACAAGTGGACTCGACACAGGCAGGGTTTCGGCAATCTTGCCTGTGGCAAGAGTCTATAATAGCTGCTCTCTCTTCTTATAAATGCTTGTATGGACACAAACAAAAAAAAAAAACAGGTGAATCAAACGTGGCTACGGCAAGCTTCTGAGTCACAAGTAGTGAACTGGATCAGAAATTGGTAGACTGACAGACAATAGAGATTAGTGGATTAAATGGAATTTACTTGGAAAAAGACTAGTAGAGAAGTTCCTTAGGGATCAGTCCTGGGAGCAAGTCTGGGCAATGCCTTTTTAGTAATATTACTGAAAGGTTAGACGGTGACACAAAGATTTGCAACAGAGTGATGATAACGCTCTTATACAAGACACTGGTGAAGCTCCACTGTGTTCAGTGTTAGAGACCATATTTTTCTATGAATATAATAAGACAAATCTGCTCAGAGAAAGGCAACCAAAATGGTATTGGGCTTTCTGCTGTACTAGAGGATGTATGAGAAGATCAGTGGTGCAGCTAGGACTGAATGGGGCCTGGCAGAAAAATTGAAATCATTCTCAGGATAGTGGAGGTGGTGGAAGGCTATTTCCCAAAGCTGAAATTAGAATTACAATTAAAAAGAAACAACCCTTTTTTCCTACCTTAATTGTCTGACAATTGCTTTAGTCCTAGAGTCTCTCTTCTGCTTTTCTCAACTCTCTCAAGGGTTTCCTGTCTTTTTTACATTAATTTATTTTAAAAATTTCTTTTCTGCCTACAATCTAGATGGATTACAATAAAACAAAGAATATTTCACATAATCTTCACAAGAAAACAAACTGCAACAAGTAATCCTACTACATCATTCCCTCTTCTAAAATTTCAAATATAAAATCTCACAAAGACATTTCAATCAAAAAAGAATATTTCAAATTTCTCTCTAGAAAAAAAAGCTCATACAAATAAGTAAGTTTTCAGTTCCTTTTTAAAAGATTTTAACTCCCTACATAATCTCAAATGACTTGGCAACTAGTTCCACAATCATGGAGCTGCAACTGAAATTGCTGTTCTGTGTCCTTTGTTTTCACAATCTATCTTTCCTGAGTGCTCCTATCTGTCCTATCCAGCATATGTGTCCCTGTCCCTTTCCTCCCCCAATTTTTAGTATCTCTTATATCTCCCCTTGTACCCAGTATTGCCTCTCTGCATCCATGTCCCTTTGCATCATCCACTACTGGTGGATCCACTACCAAAGGAAGGTCACTTCCAGAGGGCTCTCTCTTCTATGTCCATGTCTGTCTCTATGTACAGATTCTCTCTTTCATTCCTCCTGCACCCCACCTCTTACCCCCTACCCTTCCTGGTCTGGCATCTCTCTCCCTCCCTCTATTGGCCAGCATCACACCCTCTCTCTCTTACCTCTGTTGGTCCAGCATCACACCCTTTCTTCTGCACTAGAGAGCTGCACGGGAACGGGGACGACGGGAATCCCGCGGGACCCGCAGGCATCCACGGGTTCCCCCTTTGGGTCACGGGGATCCCGTGGGGACGCCCCCTAGGGTCGCGGGGATCCCGTGGGGACGCCCCCTAAGGTCGCGGGGATCCCGTGGGGACGCCTCCGAGGGTCGCGGGGTTCCTGCGGGGCTGGATGTACTCAGACGCGCGGCTCTTCTCCCTACCTTCTCTGCTTGCAGCACAGAGCCGAACGGAAGTCTTCCCGACGTCAGCGCTGACGTCGGAGGGGAGGGAGGGCTTAACCAAAGCTGGATGTACTCAGTCGCGCGGCTCTTCTCCCTACCTTCTCTGGTTGCAGCACAGAGCCGAACGGAAGTCTTCCCGACGTCAGCGCCGACGTCGGAGGGGAGGGAGGGCTTAAACAAAGCCCTCCCTCCCTCCCTCCGACGTCAGCGCTGACGTCGGGAAGACTTCCGTTTGGCTCTGTACTGCAGGCAGTGCAGGTAAGGAGGAGAGTAGCCTCGCGGTTCGAGTGGCTACCAAGGGAGGGGGCGGTCCGCCCCGCCACACCACACCCCGCCCCGGTTGCAGCACAGCCGGCCAGGTCCCCTTACTTTTGTGGCACTTCCCCGACCGACCGACAACAGCCCCGGTCCGACAATCCTCCCTGCCCTGTAGCCGCGAATCTAAATTATCTTCTTACAGCAGCTGTAATAAGGTAATTTAGATTCGCAGTTAAGGGCAGGGAGGTTTGTCGGACCGGGGCTGTTGTCAGTCGGTCGGGGAAGTGCCACAAAAGTAAGGGGACCTGGCCGGCTGTACTGCACCCGGGGCGGTAGAGAAGGAGTGGGGAGAAGGACGCTGAAAGGCCATGGGGAAGACGGGAGGAGGGGGGGAAGGACTCTGAAAGCACTTGAAGACAGAGGAGGGTGAAGGACGCTGAAAGCACATGGGGAATACAAAGGGGTGGAGAAGGACGCTGAAAGGCCATGGGAAGGGCGGGGGGGGGGGGAAGGACTCTGAAAGCACTTGTGGAAGACAGAGGGGGGAGAAGGATGCTGAAAGCACATGGGGAAGACAAAGGGGTGGAGAAGGACGCTGAAAGGACATGGGGAAGACAAAGGGGTGGAGAAGGACGCTGAAAGGCCATGGGAAGGGCGGGGGGGGGAAGGACTCTGAAAGCACTTGTGGAAGACAGAGGGGGGAGAAGGATGCTGAAAGCACATGGGGAAGACAAAGGGGTGGAGAAGGATGCTGAAAGCACATGGGGAAGACAAAGGGGTGGAGAAGGACACTGAAAGGACATGGGGAAGACGGGGGGTGGGGGTGGAGAAGGACGCTGAAAGGCCATGGGGAAGACAGAGAGGGAAAAGGACGCTGAAAGGACATGGGGAAGCAGAGGGGGGAGAAGGACACTGAAAGCACATGTGGAAGACAGAGGGGGGGAGAAGGACGCTGACAGGACATGGGGGAAGATGGGGGGGAGAAGGACGCTGAAAGGAAATGGGGAAGAGAGAGTAGGGAGAAGACACTGGCAGGGAAGAAGACAGATGCCAGACTATGGGGGAGCAGAGAGAAGAAGATGGGTGCCAGACCAATTTGGAAGGGGGAAGAAAGGGAGAGGCACAGTAACAGAGCAAATGGAAGATGCAGAAGGAAGAGAGACAGTGGATGGAAGGAATTGAATGAGAACATGAGGAAAGCAGAAACCAGACAACAAAGGTAGGAAAAGAATTATATTTCTTTTTTTTTATTTTGCTTCAGGGTAAAATAGTATATTAGTTGTGTTGATAAAAATTTATAAACATTAGAGGCTCTGGTAGAAACCCATTTGCAAAGTATGTATTCTTCCCAATTAATATTTTCAAATTAATAAAGTCTTTTTGCTTATTTGTAAATGGGTTTCTACCAGAGCCTTTAATTCAGTAGCATAATTAAATGAAATAACTATTTCTGAAGTTTATATGGACGGGCGGGGACGGAGGGGATTCCTCGCGGGGACGGGTGGGGACGGAGGGGATTCCTCGCGGGGACGGGTGGGGACGGAGGGATTCCTCACGGGGACGGGTGGGACTTTGGCGGGGACGGGTGGGACTTTGGCGGGGACGGGTGGGATTTCTGTCCCCGCGCAACTCTCTATTCTGCACCCCCTTGTCAGCATCTGTCCCTCTCTCCTCCTCCCCTGTGGTCCAGTTCTCTCTTTCTCTCTTACTTTCTCCACCCAAGGTCTAGTATCTCTTCCCCTCTCTTCCTCTTCTGCTTTGCTCCAGGTCTGGCATCTGTCTAGCCCAGTGAAACTCGCAGCCCAGGGGGCCACATGCGGCCCGCCAGGTACTATTTTGAGGCCCTCGGAATGTTTATGATAATCACAAAAGTAAAATAAAACAGTTTCTTGATCACGTCTCTTTAGCTATAAATTACAATATTATTATTACGACTTAGCCAAAAGGAAAGATTTAAAAAACTATAAAGAGTTTTACCTCATGCAAAACTGTAATTTCTTTAATAAGACATTAACTATTTTTTCTCTGGCCCTCCAAATACCTACAAATTGAAAATGTGGCCTTGCAAAGGGTTTGAGTTTGAGACCACTGGTCTAGCCCCTCACCTGTTCCCTACCAGTCTTCCAAGCACTGCACCATGTTACTGGCAGAAGCCATGGTGAAAGTGGCCTCTCTCTGGCCAACAAAGCCTTTCCTCTGTGCAGCCTACCTCAGTTGATTTATTTGGTTTTATATACTGTCCTCCCCAAAAAGCTCAGAACAGGTTACAGCTTACAATCATAGTTTTACAATATATAGTTACAACATAACATTACATAGGCTATTCTCTAGACATTGCATAGTTTTAGAGGAATCTTGGGTAGTGTCACTTTAGAGTCAATTATGCAAATTCCTGCATAGAGGAAAGGCTTCACCAGCTAGAGGGATGCCACTTTTACCATGGCCTCTGCCAGCAACATGCTGCAGTATTTGGAGGACTGGTGGGGGTAGAAGAGACAATGCTAGACAGACACCGGACTCAGGAACAGGGAGATGGAGACAGAGGGAGGATGCAACATCAGGTGGCCTGGGCATTTTGCCAGGCTCATTCAATGGTAGCTATGACCCTGGAGAAGAGACCTACATATTGTCATGTGCAGTGGATATTGACAAAGGAAAAGACTTCACTAGTAGGATTCAGAGGAATCCATAAAGCATTTGTTCAAATACACCAATAGTACTTTTTTTCCATATACTTGTTCAGTTAAGGTGAAATGCAAAGCAATAAAGTAACCAAGGTCTATTGACAAAAAATAAAAAAGCTGCCTCAGGGCCAGGAGCTAGATGCATTAAACAGGATCAGTAAGATCACGTGGGTCCTATCTGGTCCAATCCAATTTTTGGCCGATTCTTAGCTGATTTTAAAACAGCTATTGCTGCACTAAAAATTTTGCATGCAAATGATTCACATGGAAGTTCATTGTAATCCCCGTCTCTCCCGTCGGATTGATCATTGTGAGAGCAACTCTCACTCATGTGCAGAGCCGGCAGGTGAAGCCCATGAGAGGCAGGGGATACCACCTGCCTCTCAGCTGTTTGGTCACCAAACTTCAGGATTGCAACCGTCACGTTTGAAAGTCACTCAGAGGTATAGAGTTCTTCAAGAAGAGAGTTGCAACTCTCTTCTTGAAGAACTCTATACCTCTGAGTGACTTTCAAACGTGACGGTTGCAATCCTGAAGTTTGGTTACCAATTTGAATGAGAAGACAGTTCTTTTATTTGAACTCTAATATTTTTCTGACTTCCACTAATATTTAACTATTAGTACCCCAGTGACATTATAAAGAAATTCTCAGCTGTTTGGGGCAGAAAACCTTTTTTTTTTTTTTTTTTTTAAATAGATACAAATGCTGTATGTGTGTTGCACACACACAATATGTGCCCCAGTAAAAAAAAAAAGAAAAGAAAAGAAAAAGAAAGAAGAAAAAAGCCCTCCCTGATAATGGCCCTCCCTGACAAACCGGCACTGGGGACCGAACCCCCCCCCCCCCCATGCCAGTGAAAATTGGCATGAGGGATTCCCACTCAGGCCATGCCAACCCCCCCCCCATGCAAGAAAAAATTGGCAGGATGGCTGCCCACTCCCTCCTGCTAACAGAGGGCCACCCATGCCAGGTGCCACCCCCCAAACCATCCCCTACCCTCACCCCCCAAGAAAAGGCAGGGAATGCCCATTCCCTCCTGCCACCGGATGCTCCTCCAAAACTCCCCCAAACCTCCTCCAGTACCTTTATCTGAAGAGAGGAGGAGGGAGCAGTGGCATAGCAAAAGTGAGAGGTGCTCAGGGTGGTAGCACCCCTCTCCTGCCCTCTTCTCCACCCTCCACCTCCACACGCTCCTTCTCTGCCCCCTCCTGCTCTGACATCAGGGGCAGGATCGTGACAGAGAGAACGTGCTGCTGAGGACGACGGGCAGCTGCAGGGATTGCTATATCACCAGCGATCCTGCAGGCTGCTGTATTAGCTGCTTAAAGTAAGAGTGGGGAAGCTGGGGGAACATGCAGGCTTGCGGGGGAAGCAGGCCTTTGCAGTGGGGAGGAGGAGGAAGAGTGCCTTTGTGGCAGGGGGCAGGCCTTTGCGGGGGGAGGGGGGAAGCAGCCCTTCATGGCAGGGAGGCAGGCCTTTGCAGAGTGAGGAGGAAGAAGAGTGCCTTCGTGGCGGGGAGGCAGGCCTGAGCAGAGGGAGGAGGAGGAAGGAGTAAGAGAGGGGAGGGGAGATGCCAGACCTGGGATGAAGTGAAGGGAAGAGAGAGACCAAACCAAAAAGAGGGGGAGGAAAGCAGAGGAGAGGTTCTGAACTAATGGAGAGAGGGAGAGAGAAATGCAAGACCACAAGGGGAAGGGTACAAGAGAGATAGATGCTGCTCCAAAGTAGGTGGGCAGGGTGCAGGATGGCAGGAGAGATAGTAGGAGAAAGCAGGTATCTGGGGAAGGGGATACAGAAGGCAAGGAAGAGAGAAAGAAGAAGCTGGATATGGAGAGAGATAAGATGCTGGGCATGGAGGGAGCATAGGAACAGGGACACAAGGGGGACAGTACTGGAGAAGAGAATAGGGACAGGGACACAGAAGAGAGATGCTGAATGAAAGGGTAGTTGAGAAAAGGAGAGATGGTGGATCTGTGGATGGTGGGGTCCATTGCTGCAGCTGCGGGGGGGATGGAGATGAACAAAAGGAAAGATGCCAGACCTCCGGGGGAGGAAAGGGAAACAGAAAGAGGACAGAGATGGAAAATGGATGATAAGCACGGAGAAAGAAGAAAGGAGAGCCTGATCAGAAGACAACCAGACCAACATGATTTGAAAAATTATCAGACAACAAAAGGTAGGAAAAATAATTTTATTTTCTGTTTTGTGATTACAATATGTCAGATTTGAAATGTGTATCCTTCCAGAGCTGGTGTTAGACCGCAAACGTGAGCTAGGATTTAACAGAGAAAGGAAAAGTATTTTTTGTTTATACCACAGGACCAGTGTGGGTAGGAGAGGGCAAAAGGAGTGAAGAGGCTATAAAATAAACCTACCAGGATGTTTGGAAAAAACCACCCAATTGGGCAGGAAAATCGAATCGAAAAATCAATTCAATAGACTGAATTGAATCAAAATTTTTTTTCCTGAATCGGGCAGCACTACTTAAAACCTCTTTAAAGGGGCATATGAGACCTAGACCCAGAGCATGACATACAATTCACCGCATGCCCTATTTGTCCTTTCCCTCCCCACTACTTTTTTATTTTTTAAGCAATGTAATCCTACCCTTTTGTATCCAATGTAGATGTTTTTGTGATTTGTCTAATATTTTATTTGTGTATGTAATACCCCCTAGTTTGTTTTACATTTTTTTACCATTGTATGATGTAAACCACTTATGAATGTAAAGCGGTATATCAAGCATTAATAAACTTGAATAATTTTCAAAAATTCTTGCACATGGGCACAGTTCAGAGGGATTTTATCTTTTCACTGATTTCCATAGGGCAAATGCAATCTTTTCTCTTTCAAAATTGCCTAGGGAAACACATACCCACAAAGACTTGTGAGTACTTTTTCTATGTAAAACATAGGAATACATGTGCTATTTCCAGAGCCAGTTTTACCATTGGACCAGGTGAGTCTCTGGCCCAGGGTGCTGGTAATTAAGGGTGACAAAACACCTCACCTGGTCTTCCCTCTGCCATGTCCCTCCTCCTCTAATGCAATTTCCTGTGGGTGGGACACGGCAGAGGGAAGGCCTAGGGGCTGTCCTGTAGAGGCTTGAGAGAGGTGATGGAGCCACAGAGAGGGGGACAGAGCAGATGGAAGACAGGACCAGGGGAGATGAATACTAGACCGAGGGAGAGAAGGATGCTGAACCGAGGGGAGGATCAAGAAAGGAGGTGGAACTGGAAGTGATGTGATGGGGGCACAGCCACAGCAAGTTAGCTTAGGGTGCCACTATCCCTTGAACCAATCCAGAGAGAGTTACAATAATCTAGATTTGAAATGACTAGTGAATGAATGAGAATGTTAAGGGATTTTGCGTCCAGAAGCAATGAAAGTGAACGAATCATTTTAAGCTTGAAGAAACATTTCCGTACTGCTAAACTGATTTGTGCATGGAAGGAGAGTCTATCGTCCAGATCAACCCCTAAGAGTTTAATGATAAATACAATTTGAAGTCCATTTAACCTCTAAAATTTATTGCATGTTTAATGTGTTCCCTGATTGAAATGGCATGTGTAACAATACTGCAATACTTCAGCCAGCCCAAGCTAAACCACAGCAGAAATAGTTCCACCCAGACCAGCAGCAGGTGCCAGGCATCAATCTCTAGGCATGCTGGCAACATGGTACATGTATACTTTATACCTCTGCCTGCATGCACAGTCATCCTTCACCACAGAGCTTAGGAAAAGCATGACACTGAAAGTCAGATATTGTGTAAATATCCCCTTTGAAGGTTATCGGAATGGACTGCACTTTGAGAGTATATAGAAAAGACCCCCCCAATACACACACACATACACATCTCCAGTTTCTAGAAAAGGCAGTGATATAGTCTGCAGAGCACATAGACTGCAAGGAGCTGTTTTGAGTAAGGCAGCAGCTGTTGACCTAAAGCAGGCTTTTGTAAGCTATCTTCTTCTCTCCAAAGGTCAAGAGAGGATATAGGAAGTCTAAAGCGTTCCAGTCTTATTTTCTTAAAACTCTTTTAGCTGAGGAGTGAAATGAAATTTTCAACTGGGAAGGAAACTATCTAAGTTATAGAGTGTTATTTTTGTTTTGTTTTCATTATAAAGGAATCTGGACTCTTCACAGCAACAATGTGCTATGATATATCTTTTAAAGGGAGGGGAAGTTTCTCTGCTGAGTTAGTGTACAAAGTAACAACAAGGGACTTGGGTGTGAGAGAAGAGACATTGAGGAAAGGTTGCCCTGCAGAAGCAGTGCAGAAATAAATGGCTAGATTCACTAAAGATAGCAACTCAATCGCTGTAGGCCAATTCTCCAACAGTGATTCACTATCAAGTTTGCAGAGGTGCAAAACATTTGCATGCAAACGCAACCAATTCAATTGCTCAGTGAGTGACTGACACATGCATGGAGCCCTAACATTCCCACTGTTTTCTCTGCTGTTCAGTGTTTGTGGGATCTTGTCCTGTTGGATTCTACTTGTGGTGCCCTAACAGCAGTGACAGGGAAAGCAGCCTCCTGTCACTGCTGTTAGGACTTCTGTTTTTGATTTTCTTTTTTTTTTTTTCTTAAATGGCACAGATGTTGTGCATGTGTTAAACACGCAGCATCTGTCCCATTAAAAAAAGCTCCCCCCCATACACCCCCGAGCCACCATTCTACCCCAAAAAGATGGCAGGATGGATGCCTATTCCCTCCTGCCATCCCGATTGACTCACCACCCTGTGCTAAAACAGCAGGAGGTATGTCCACTTCCTCCTGCCAGGAAAGACCTCCCCCCTCTCTTTCCCCCCTTGAAGAAAAAGGCAGGAGGGATGCCCACTCCCTCCTGTCATGAAGGCGCCCAATCCCATCTTCCCCCAAAAAAGCAGGAGGGATGCCCACTCTGTCCTGCCACCGGAGGCCCCCCTCCTCCTCCCCCTCCAGGCCCCTGTGTCCCATACCTTGAAAGTTGAGAGCAGAAGGTACTGAAGACACCTCCTGCTCCTCCTCTCTCGACGATGATACTGGGCCTAAGGCCCTGGTTGGCTCAGACACCTCAGGCTCCTCCCTTGGGAAGGGCCTGAGGCATCTGAGCCAATCAGGGACTTCCTTAGCAAGGAGCCTAAGAAAGTTCCTGATTGGGGCCTGATTGGCCAATCAGGGACTTCCTTAGGATCGGTAAAACCCTATGCTAAATAGCCAAGCGATGTATGTGAATCAATTGCTTGGTTATTTTGCATGGGGTTTTACTAATTTGCATGGGTTGGATCAGATCTGAAAATGGGCAATTGAGGGGGAAAACACGTGGTGGGCCATTTAGTGAATTGGGCCAGTTAGCAGGGATCATCGCTAAACCTGTGAAAACAGGTTTAGCGACAATCGCTGACTTTAGAGAATCCTGCCCAAAGTCATTCAGGCACCCAGGGGGTATCATAAGAAGTTCAACCCAGGACACACCCAGCCAGTCAAGTTTTCAGAATATCCACAATGAATATGCATGAGGTAGATTTGCATCTCAAGGTGGAAAAGCATGCAAATCTATCTCATGCATGTTCGTTGTGGATTCTGTGAAAACCTAACTGGTTGGTTGTGCCCCAAGGACTGGGTTGAGAAGCACTGTACTAGATCCTGCATGAGAGAAGCCAAGAGATCCTTCTGTTTTCGTAACTTGTGAATGGGCAAATGTAAGAAATAGATTCAACATCAACTACAGCAAAAGAAGGAAAGGGATTTTTAGATTTAGCTCATATCTTTTTTTGGTAATAGCTCAAAGTGAATTACATTCAGATATAGTAGTGGTTCTTAACCCAGGGCACACCTTATCAGTCAGGGACTGATTTAAACAGAATTGTTTTACTGCCAACTACTATTGTATTTACAAGCTTGGGATAGCCTGGATCCCAAAGGTAGAACGAGTACAATATCGAAAATGGAGAACCAGAAAACAGAAATCTGTCATTTACTTTATATTTGTTACATTGTATCATCTATGTATTACTTTGTAATAAAACACTAGCTTATATTTATTTTTAAACTAAAATTATATTAAAATAAAAAAGTTAAATATTATGTTCTGGTAGAACTATGTCCAAAATAGAAAACAATTCTTCCGTTCGTCCCTATCCCCAGCCTTCCTCTCCACAGTACTCGAGAGGCAATTTGTGTGGGGCAGCAGGTTAGTTCCCAGAGCGGGCTGATATGAATCAACAAATGATACTTGTAGTCACTTCTGCTCTGCTGATATGACTGCAGTTGAGAATGGCTGGATTCTGGATGGGTAGGTGAGAGTGATTGTCTCCTGGGGTCCTGGCTGGCTCACACTTCGAAGAGTTGGCACTAGTGTAGAAGCCAGCCATATAATGCATGTGAGAGGTAAAGCTGAAAAGGCAATGAAATGGTGCTCTTTCTCTCTGAGAATCATGAAACCAAAGGGCAAGGGGGAGTCAGAGAGAGGAGATGTAATGGCTGGCTGGCTGGCTGGCAGGGCAGTGGGAGGTATATGCGTCAATGCTGAGCAGCATGATTACCAAGGGGGAGGGAAGGAGATGGAAAGAGAAAAGAATCTTTAACTTTTGGTCTGCTGCCAGTTTCAAAGCTGACTCAGTTAAGCATGGGGCCTCTAGGATTGTGGGGCCCTGTGCAGCTGCTCCTGCTTAAGTTGGGTCCTGCTTGTCAGAATTCTGCTAATGTAAACCCTAACTCAAACAACTGAGGCTTTTCCCCACCATCTTGCACACACTTCTGCAACATCCCAAATCACACTGGGGAGCAAAAAGTCAGGTCTGAAAATCAGACTTGTGTATCCTGCATTGCAGTCCACAACACTATGTCATCCAAAGCCAGCTGAAAGAACAAAACAGAGATGAAAGGAGGACACTGTGCCGCAGTAGTTAAAGCTACAGCCTCAGCACCATGACGTTGTGGGCTCAAACCCATGCTGCTCCTTGTGACCCTGGGTAAGTCACTTAATCCCCCTATTGCTCCAGGTACATTAGATAGACTGTGAGCCTGCCAGGACAAACAGGCTGTTTTGTCATAATTATTTCAGGAGTGCAAAATTGAGCTGTAAATCTTGAAGAACCTGTCAAAGCATCAAATTGATAATGTTTAGCCCAACTGAAGGGTGTGAAATTTAGGTCAGACATCAGCAAATGTAGATTACAGTAGGTGTGGACAAGAAAATGACATTACTTACTTCTTGCAGGTGTGCTCCTCATATTCTTATTCTTCGGTAGCATCATCATTTGGAGCCTATGTGGGAAACGTTCCCAGCATACTTTCTCAAAGTTCTTATGTTCTTATCAAGACAAAGTTAGACAAGTTCCTGCTGAACCAAAACATACGCAGGTAAGGCTAGACTCAATTAGGGCACTGGTCTTTGACCTAAGGGCCGCTGCGGGAGCGGACTGCTGGGCACGATGGACCACTGGTCTGACCCAGCAGCAGCAATTCTTATTTTCTCAAAGCTTTTGGCAACACCATGCAGTTCATGTGCGTACCTTCTCACCTGCTGCTGCCACACTGAACCAGTTTAGCCTATTATGGAGAACTTTTAGAATTCAAGCTTCAAGAGGAGGTGAGTGGATGATTAAGGATATCCATCTTGCTGTCCTCGAAGCAGTAACGTAGTAAGGGAGGGGCGGGGGAAAGTGGACTGCCCTGAGCGCCATCTTGGTGGGGGCGCTGGCACCTCCCCACCCCACGCCATGCTCGCACCCTCCCTTCCTCCACCCCCACCCCCCGTACCTCTTTAAATCTTTGCCAGCATGAGCAACTACTTTGGCCTGCTGCTCACTCTGGCCTGGCTCCCTGTGAAATCACTTCTGGGTCGCAGGGCCAGGAAGTGACATCAGAGGGAAAACCAATGCCAGCGTGAGCAGCAGGCCGACGAAGCTGCTTGTGCTGGTGAAGATTTAAAGAGGTATGGGGGGAACGGAAGGAGTGGGAGGTGCCACTGCCTCAGAGGACACCTGATACAGGTAAGTAACTTCATTTTGTCTGAGAATAAAGCAGGATGCAGACATTCTTACTCTTGGGAATCTTTAGCTACCAGGCTGCTTTTAATAAAAATAGGGATAATGATTAGGCATGCAAGAGGTATGGCCTAAGAACAATGCAATGAATACATCAACAGTAGTGAAATGTAAATGAATGAACTGAAGTCTACATTGCAACTTTGCAAATTTCCTCTATGGATGCTGGCCTCAAGTGGGTTTTTAACACATCCACAGCTCTCACTTTATAAGTCATGACATGATCTTCCAGAGTCAGCCCAGCCAATTGAAAATAGTACATTTGACAAGGACAGCCCCCAAACTGTTTAGATCAAAAGAAAAGAGAGGCTGGGTGGATGTTCTGTGAACTTTAATCTGCTATAGATAGAAGGCTAAAGTTCTCTTCCAGTCCAGTGTGCAGTGCACTTTCACCTGGATGAGCATGTGGCTTTGGGAAAACTGTTGGCAGAACAATCAACTGATTAAAATGGAAATCCAATATTACCTTAGGAAGGAATATGCACAAGACCACTCTGTTGTTGAAAAACTTGGTATAAGGTGGATCAGCTACTAAGATCTGTAGCTCATGGGCCCTGTGGGCTGAAATGATTGCCACCAACAAGACTTCCAAGTCATAAACTGCAGATGGCAGGTGTCAAGTGGCTCAAAAGGAGATTTCATTAGTAGGGTTAAAATGATGTTTTGATCCTATGGCACTGTAGGGGGCTTAATGGGAGGCTTCAGTAGAAGTCAGCCCTACATGAAGCAAACAAGTAGAGGCTGAGCAGAGATGGCCTATCTTCCAGACAATGATGGTAAGTTGCAACTTCACTGGGTGAACCTTAAAGTTGGTCTTGAGCCTTGAATATGACAAATGCAGAAGGTATTCAAGCAGTTATTTAGCAGGACAGAAGAAATATCTAGAATCTTGCCCTCACACCATATGGCAAACCTCTCCCATTTGAAACCATAGGACCTCTTAGAGCAGTGGTTCCCAATCCTGTCCTGGAGGACCACCATGCCAGTTGGGTTTTCAGGATAGCCCTAATGAATATGCATGGAGCAGATTTGCATGCCTGGCACCTCTATTATATGCTGATCTCTCTCATGCATATTCATTAGGGTTATCCTGAAAACCCGACTGGCCTAGTGGTCCTCCAGGACAGGGTTGGGAACCACTGTCTTAGAGTAATTTCTTCTAGAAGCCAACAGAACTTGGGAGACACTATAGAACAGGAATGCCCACACTTTTTGGGCTTGTGAGCTACTTTTAAAATGACCAAGTCAAAATGATCTACCAACAATAAAATTAAAAAAAAAAAAACAATAACACAAAGCACACTGTATGCCAGGGGTGTCAAAGTCCCTCCTTGAGGGCCGCAATCCAGTTGGGTTTTCAGGATTTCCCCAATGAATATGCATGAGATCTATTTGCATGCACTGCTTTCATTGTATGCTAATAGATCTCAAGCATATTCATTTGGGAAATCCTGAAAACCTGACTGGATTGCGGCCCTCGAGGAGGAACTTTGACACCCCTGCTGTACACAGAGAAAATGTTAATTATCATTTATATTCCGGGGTTTTTTCAAAGAGGTCAAAGCAGATGACTCTATGCACTGTCACCTCAGTAACAACCATACAAAAATAGACAAATATACCCCATCTCCCTTTTTACTAAACCATGATAGCAATTTTTAGTGCAGGGAGCTGCACTGAATGCCCCGCGCTACTCTCAACGCTCGTGGAGGGGCATAATCGAAAGGGACATCTAAGTCCATTTACGTCCATCTCGCAAGTCGTCCAAAGTTAAAAAGAGCCTAAGACACATTTTCGAAAATACGTCCAACTTTTTTTTACTTTCAAAAATCATCTAATTATATGTCCTGCCGATCTGATTGTCCAAGCCACTAAATCATCTATCTTTATACCACATTTCCGTCCAAGTCCAAAATGCCTAGAACAAGCCCTATTGGACGTGGGAGGGGTCTGCAAAGTGATGGACTGCACACCCAGACATGCCACCTAAATAGTGGGATACCTTACAAGGCACTGCTGTGAACTTCACAAAAAGGGTGCCATGGCTTCTCCTCACTACAGCTTCCTTATAGGTGACGATGAGCCCCCCAAACCACCTCCAGAATCCCCTAGAACCACTTATCTACCACCCCAATAGCCCTTATGGCTGCAGGAGCTACTTATATGCCAGTAAAAAAGGGTTTGGGGGGTGTTTAGGGCAGTGCATATGTTTCAGTATCAATGCAGTGCTTATAGGGGCTTATGGGCATGGGTCCTCCTCTCTATGGGTCCCTAACCCACCCCCAAGATGACTTAAGCTGCCTCTGGGCTGGACGACTAGGCTTTCCTATGCCAGGTGGCCAAGTGATGATGGTCGGGAGGCTGAAATTTAAAGTTGTGAATAAAATTTTTATGGGGGTGGGGGGTTGGTGATCACTGGGGTAGTTTGTGGGGGTCTGTGTTATGTGTTTGCAGTGCTTATCTGGTGAGTTTAGGTGGGTTTTTGTGACTTAGACCATGTTTTACATGGTCTAAGTCACAACGTCCAAGTTCTGTCTAGGCTCTGTTGTTAAACTTTCGGTTATACATGCTGTATGACTAAGTCTAAGCCGGCCCACGTCCCACCCAACTCCTGCCCTCGACATGCCTTCCGAAATGCCCAGTTTAGCTTTGGACATTGAGCGGTACTATGAAGGCCTAGGTCATTTAGAAATACGTCCACAACCCATTTTTATTATCGGCACTTGGACGTTTTTGAGAAATGTTCGTCCAAGTGCTGACTTGGGCCGATTTTTGGACGTTTTTCTGTTTCGATTATGAGCCCCATAGACTCCCTGCACTAAAAACCGCTATTGTGGTTTAGTAAAAGGGGGCCATAGTGCAAAATATAGACAGCAGATATAAATTCTCATAATGGACACATTTTGATCACTAAATTGAAAATAAAGTCATTTTTTCTACCTTTGTTGTCTGATTTCATGAGTCTCTGGTTGCACTTTCTTCTTCTGACTGTGCATCCAATATTTCTTCCCTTCTTTCAACCTGTATGCTTCCTCTCTTCCAGACCTCATTCTCTCCCCCAACTTTTTCTTCCTCTCTCCCGACCTCCCTTTCTTTCTGTTTCCCTTCTTTCTCCCTGTCCTCCCCCAAGACACTGCCGCCGCCATCGGGGAACAGGTCCCCAAGCCACCGCCACCCCAAGCTCTTCCTGCTTCGGGCCGAACAGCATTCTTCTCCCTTACGTCAATTCTGCTGTCGGAGAGGAAGTTCTGGGCCAATCAGGCGATTGGCTGGCCCGGAACTTCCTCTCCGACAGCAGAATTGATGTTGGGGAGAGGAAGGCTGATCGGCCCAGTAGATTATGAAGGCAATGCGAGTCTATCACGGAGCCCAGGATTGATGTATTGGGCACCCCTGATCTAGAAGGTTCAGGGAATTCACCCCTCAACATCCATGAGAGCTAGGGATTGGAGATCAGGTTATAGAAGGAATCCCCCATTCTGTATGATGCGAGCTGGGAAGCTCTCCAGCCTCTTTGGAGCTCCTGAGGCAAGCTCCAGAAGTGGGAACCAGACCTGCCTAAGCCAGTAAGTCGTGATTAGGATCAAGGTTACCTGATCCAGTCTGAGTTTTACAAGAGTTTTCACTATGAGAGGTGTAGGTTCCTGATCCTGTTTGAGCACCATTTATAAAATTTACCTCATTATGACCTCTGCCAATCTATACCAACTACTCAGCTCTATAATCTCTTCCTTACCTTCACAGATCATTTGTTTCTCTTGTACTTTCTTAAATTCAGACACTGTCTTCATCTCCATCTCCATCTCCATCTCCATTACCTTAAGGAGGCTATTTCATGCATCCACCATATAGCGTTCACCAGGAATGGCTCAAAGCAATCTGCTGCCTGAGATGAGGGATGAACTGACACCCCTATCCCTGAGCATCCAAAATGGGTGTTGAACACGGGCTGCCCCCAACTATTAGGCAAGACTGGCCAGCCTGCTATGGCAGCAGCTTCTTAGAGGGTAGTAGCTTCAGTAACACAGTAAATGACAGCAGAGTCTCACAGCCCACTCCTTTTAGGTCCAGGTCTCCCCATTTCCCCCTCCACTAAGTCCATCTCTTCTTCTCCCCCTTTCACATCTCTCCCTGACTCCCTTTCATCCCTTTTGTCATCTATCCCTAGCCTGATCCCTCCATCCTTCCCCAAGGCCATCTCTCCCTCTCCTGCCCCCCTCCGTCCATCTCTCCCTATGCCCTTACTTTGGAACATAGCTTAAGAATGTTAAATCTTAAGAGTGTTAGTTTTACCATCTTTGGGAAATTTTTCTCCTAAAAAAGTTAAGTATACACTGGAGGTATTACAGCTACCTACAAATGATCTACCAATAGTATAATCTATTTACCTGATATGAGAATAGTTTCTAATGGAGTTCCTGAAATCATTTTGACCTCGCTGAAAATGTGAATTCATCTGTATTGCTTCAGGCAACATTGCTGGTGTCCAATATCTTTCTTCAGGCAGCACTGTTGAGGGAGTGGCATCTTGCTGCCAGCCAGCCTACCTGGCTTTCTCTGTCACTCCCCTTCCCGGCATCTAATGCTTTTACCCTACTCCCCCATCAGCATTTTTTCCTATTCCCCATCTCCCCCCACCCCCCTTGTACTTTCAATTTGTCATAAAAGTTGCTGGGCAGTGGTAGCAATTCACAGAGCTACCCTGCTGCTGGTCCCAGTGTCTTCTCGCCACTGTGGCCTGCCCCAACAGAAACAGAAAGCTGTCAGAGAGGGTGGGCTGCAATGGAGAGAAGATGGTGGGACCGGCAGCAGGGTAGCTCTGTGAATTGCTACCGTTTCCCGACAACTTTTATGACAAACTGAAATTAGATAGGGAGGAACGGGAAAAATGCTGAAGGGAGGGGGGGGAAGAAGGGTGAAAGCATTAGATGCTAGGTAGGCTGGCCAGCAGCAAGATGCTGCTCCCTCAACAGTTCCATCTGAGGCCGCTGCCTCAGTTAACCTCATTATAGGGCCACCCCTGACGCTAACCAATCTTTCAGCAGCCAGATCCCAATTCTCACAGTTGTTGAACTGCAACCTGGAGTTTGGGATGCTCTGCTCTAAAGAAATATATCCTTTAATTACCCTCCTTCATCCTTAATCTATTACCCTAAATCTTACTTGTACTAGATCAATGGTCTCAATCCCGTTGCAGGGCCACATTTTGGATTTGTAGGTACTCGGAAGGCTTCAGAAAAAAAAAAAAAAAGTTAATGTCTTATTAAAGAAATGACAATTTTGCATGAGGTAAAACTCTTTATAGTTTATAAATCTTTCCTTTTGGCTAAGTCTTAATAATAATATTGTAATTTATAGCTAAAGAGACATATGATCAAGAAACTTTTAATTTTGAGATTATGATAAACATACTGAGGGCCTCAAAATAGTACCTGGTGGGCCGCGAGTTTGAGACCACTGTGCTAGATGGATACTTTGTATGCATAACCTGCATTTTACAGACAATATTAATCATTTTGAGAGGTGTACAGGCCTATTTTACATAGATTGCCAACATTGAAATTGAGATGTCCAGATCATGACACACTCAAAATATTTCAGGCCTTTATGCTATATTGTGTTAGGAGCGTAATGCAGATTTTAATACACACTAACAGTGCAGCACTAACTGCTACAAAGTACCGTATTTTCACATAGATAACGCGCACCCGTGTAAAACACGCACACGGGTATAGCGCACAAAAAACACATATTTATGTACATAAATTTTGATATACCGCGCACACCCATATACCGCGCATGCTGCCCGACTCCTTTCGCCTGCCCCGACTCTCCTCTGGAGACCCCGACTCTATTTTCGCCCGCCCCGACTCTCCTTTCCTCCTTGAAGTCCTGTCCCTACCCTGAAAGCCTGATGCCCCCCCCCGACGTCCGATTCACCCGCTCGCAGGACCGCTCGCACCCCCACCCCGAAGGACCGCTCGCACGCACCCGCACCCCCACCCTGAAGGACCATTCGCACCCCCACCCCGAATGAGCGCTCGCACTCCCACCCCGAAGGACCGCTCGCACCCCCACCCGAAGAACCGCTCGCACCCCCACAGCCTCACCCCCCTCCCCCATGGAGAAGCTGTCTACCTTGTTTCCGGATGCCAGCGAGCCCAGCTGTTTTCTCTGCCGGCGGTCCCGCCCCTTCTCTGAGCCCTGCTGCGCTGCTTTTTCTTCCGGCGGTCCCACCCTTTCTCTGACATCAGAGAAAGGGCGGGACCGCCTGAAGAGGAAGCAGCGCAGCACAGGGCTCTGAGAAGGGGCAGGACCACCGGCAGAGGAAGCAGCTGGGCTGGCATCCGGAAACAAGGTAGACAGCTTCTCCATGGGGGAGGGGGGGAGGCTGTGGGGGTGCGAGCGGTCCTTCGGGTGGGGGTGCGAGCGGTCCTTCGGGGTGGGAGTGCGAGCGCTCCTTCCGGGTGATGAATCGGGCGTCGGGGGGGGGGGGGGAAACTATGTAAAAAAAATTTTGTACAACGCGCTCACGCGTATAACGCACAAGGGTATGCGCGGTTTGTAAAAACCACGTATAACGCGCGCGTTATATGCAAGAAAATACAGTAATTGCCACAATGAAAACCCTAAATGAAAATTCTTATGGGAATGAACAGGGAATGGGTGGGGATAGAGCTTTGCAGTTAACACAGAGATTGTTACTAACATTTAACTGTATTCACAGCAGAGAATAAGATGCATTTAGATACACGTCCAGAACTGTGACTAACTGTATTTTGCATTAAGAGTCGTGCCATTAAAAACAAAACAGACACACATTAGTAGCATGGCTGATTTCCCCTTAAGGTTACTGCAGAAGTTTTGCAGCCACTGTACATTAATTGCAAATCTTTAACATGGTTTAGTAAATAAGCTTCTTCCAAGATAATTTTACAAGTACTTATCATGGGCTTGTCTCCAGTCGTGGTACATGGGCTTGCATGCATCTGAGAAGCTGAAAGCCATGCCATTGGTAGTTTCACTACCAGCAGGGCCTCCCAAGGCGGACAGGTTTCAGTGGAGATGTCAGACTAATGATGTACCACCATTCTCGGCAGCAGCAGCAGCAGCAGATGAGCAGTGTTGAAAGCAGAAGATTGTGTTTGATGTGATAGTGGTGATATTGAATTTATACAGTGATGAAGAAAGGCCTGTATTCTGCCACAAAAACTTGATCATTTTTATCAAGTTGCTAGGACTCGAACACAGTTTGATAGCACCTAATACACACACACACACCCCTATGATAACATACCGGTAGATACATATGTTGTGCTTATCTATAATATGCTTATATAAAATTACTCCAGGGAATGTAGGCACATTCATTTACATCTTCTCTAAGGCAGGTTTAATTATGTGCATGTATGTGCTGGAAAGAATAAGTATATTTACGTACAGTGTCTATAATGAATTCTATCCTCGCAACAGGAGTTTCCTGTCTTATGGAAATCTGCTATAGTTCAATCTGGATCTAGCTTTCCTGTGGAGACATTAAAAAAATTTGGGCATAATATTTTTGGGAAAACATTTTTCATATCCACCATATCTGTTTCAGCGTTATTTCTCCTTAAAAAACCTGTGTAATGTTGGCACTGATACCTGCAATTTAACTGATCACAACCCCTAAAGCAAATCAACATTAGCTTTTTAGTTAATGTGTAACTGAGGAACTGTCACATTCTTATTTACTAAATAGTAAAATTGTTACTTTTGTAACACTGCTAACCACACCCTTAGTATAGTTAACAAAGGCACTCCCACTTATAAACCAAATTACATTACAGCCACACTAACCTGCATACAAAACATTAAATCATTTGCTAATCCCTCCCTTCATGGTTGTTTCAGGCACTTTCTCTCCTACAGCTGACTTGCCTAGCCCAAAAAGAGGTGGATTGCTATTTTAGGGAGTGACTGTCACTGTAAAGGGTGTGGAACGGCATAATTAAACCTCTCCTATACTGCATTATCCAAGTTAGTTTCCAATACACACCTATCCTGAAGAATTGGTCTAACTCAAATAGTGCATCCAACTCCAGTGCATAGTCTTTGGCTTATTTCCTAATTTTCAAAAGCATTTGAAAAAGATGTAAGGCCTATTATGTGAAATGGAAATTCAGGATTTTTTTTCCTATGCATCAGTTGATTTCCCCCCCGGACATATGCTTCATCTCAACACTAAGAAAAATGTCCAAATATTGGTCACAAGATCGTAGTGTAAGTGGTTGTTGGTTCCAGAATATAAGTACAGCACTGATTTTCCAGCAACATATGATTAGGCACCTCCTTTAGTTTGGACAAAATTACAAGCAAGAACTTCAAATTCCCTTGCCCACCAGACCAGTTTACTGGGTAACCCACAGATGGCACCAAGTGTAGCCATGCTCACATGGATTGTTTAAACTGCAGAGATGCACAGGAACTATATGGAGGGCATTTTATTGGGTTTCCAAGCTGTTTAAATGAAGCCTTTGATGGATGTGAGAGGGGAGATATCAGGACCTGTACTGCAATTATAAAGGTGACCATCGTTGGTTCAGCAAAACAGTTAATCTGTCAAGATTTTGGAACCAGGGGAGCCAGAAAATTGGTGGTGTACTAATATACATACATACAGAAAAAAAACAACCCATGTTTGTGTGTATATATAGTATATATCTATATCTATCTATATACACATACATATGGGGGGAGGGGGGGTCCTAGGAACAAAAGGACCAAATTTAGGGATCAAGTGATCTTCTTTTAACAAATTTTGTTTCTGGCAAGTTCTTAATATACCATTTTCTATAACCCAAATATAACAGAACAAAAAAAGATACAAATTTGAAACTTTATAAGTAGTTGAATTTGAATTGTAATAAAATAAACTTATTCATCTTTCAAAATAAATTGTATTTTGTATTGCAGTGAAACTTGTAACAATCGTACAAAACAACAGCAGAATGAAAACCTGAAAGCACTGTTACAATTACCATAAAACTGGTGAGGCAAAGTATTTATACTGGCTGGTTGATGTAATCCATTTCAGTGCTGTTGTGTGGACTATAAAATGTATTAAACCAAATTAAAGGGACCTTTTATTAAGATGGACTATGGATTTAGCACACACTGATTAGGAGGAAGGAGTGGCCTAGTGGTTAGAGCTACAGCCTCAGCACCATGGGGTTGTGGGTTCAAATCTGGCACTGCTCTTTGTGACCCTGGGCAAATCACTCAATCCTTCATTTCCCCAGGTACATTAGATAGATTGTGAGTCTACTGGGACAGACAGGGAAAATGCTTGAGTACTTGATTGTAAACTGATAACTTTGATAGACAGTATATAAATACAGATATAAAATAAATGCCACAGCCTATTGTATACTTAATACATACTAATTTTGTCAGCGCTCTAAATCTGTTAACCCACCTTAGTAAAAAGATCTCTACATCTGCTTCATAGCTGTCAGACAGATGAGCAAAAGGAGCTGAATAACAATCCTTGAGGACATGCTGCAATGAAAAGGGAAGTCCTACAGTGGAGGAGTAGCCTGGGGAACTGGGTTTGATACCCAACTGTGATTCCTTGTGATTCTGGACAGTCCATTGCCCAAGGTTTTTTTTTAAACACACCCATTACATTATACATAGAAACATGATGGCAGATAAAGGCCAAATGGCTCATCTAGTCTGCCCATTATGATCCCACTAAGGACAAAAAAATTACCTGCATATAATAATCATAAATCACTTTGGTTGTACCACAGAAAGGCAGTATATCAAATCTAAGACTTTTTTCTTGATCTGACACAGTGGGTGCCATAGGAACATGATGGCAAATAAAGGCCAAATAGCCCATCCAGTCTGCCCATCCACTATCCCCCCTCCTCTCCCTAAGAGATCCAACAAGCCTGCCCCATGCTTTCTTGAATTCAGACACAGTCTTTGTCTCCACCACCTGTACTAGGAGACTATGCCATGCATCTACCTCTTTTTCAGAAAAAAAAAAAAAAGGATTTCCTTAGATTACTCCTCTTAACCTCATTTTATGCCCTTTCACTCTGGAGTTTCCTTTCAATTGAGAGTCTCGACTCATGTGTATTTATGCTCTATAGGTATTTAAACGTCCCTATCATATCTATCCTCTCCCGTCTTTTGTATACATATTAAGATTTTAAGGAAACTATGATTTTTCTGTTCCTGCCTTTGCCTCAAATTGTCACTTTAAAGAAGTATCCAAGTAACTCTTGTAAACTTTGAAAACAATATCTTACTTTCTCTTCTCACCTACACTTCCTATGCGCTAGATATGCTGAGTGAGATTCACTCACAAAATAAAACAATGTACAGTAAATAGGAGGAAAAAGAAAAAAAAGTAGGGGGTTCTTCAAATGGCTTATGTAATCAACCTTCATCATTCCATCAGAGATGTTTTGTTGAGCATCTGTGTAATAAGCATAAATATATTTGATGGCTTGAAAATATCTGGCAATTCTTCTCTTATTGATTTTCTCAGGTGCAAACTGACATACTCTGTGATGAGAGAACTTGGTAGCTGAGAGACACTTATTTTGCATGAACTAATTGGAGAGCAGATTGTCTATACTGCATCATATTCACCACAAGGATGCTGGTCCCTAGCCAGGCCAGCATAGAAAGAATAAATTAAAAAATAGGAATATTAACTTGTTGTATTTATTATCTACTGGAATTATCTGAGACAAGACTGTAGCAATAGGAAACTGAAATGTTATTACATAAGTATATACAGAAGCCTTCATAAGTAAAAAGCCACAAAAATGAGAAATGACTCCATATCATAATGCTACACAGTACTAAATACTGTACAATCACAGCCTGGTGCTCAATATGAGGCTTCAACCCATGTTCTACTGCCATTTAATGTACATTGAGGATATAATTTTGTTAGACAGCCAAATTAAGGTTTCCCAAATAGCTGAAGAAATGGGCATCTCAGTAGGTACAATTTGGAAAATAATTCATGAAAAGTTGGGCATGTCCAAGATTAGTGCAAGATGGGTTCCAAGAATGCTGACTCCATGCCAGAAGGCCACGAGGCTCCAGTGCTGTCAGGAGAACTTGAAGATGCTCCATGAAAACCAATTTAATTTTTTTTCCCATCTTTTGGTGACTGGAGATGAGACTTCAGTCTATCGCAGAGATCCTGAGTCCAAAATGGAGTCAATGCAGTGGAAGTACAAGTCATCCCCTACCCCAAAAAAGTTCAAGACAGAAAAATCTGCAGGCGAAGTCATAGAACTGTCTTCTGGGATGATGGACTTTTGCTTCTGGATTTCATGCCACACAAGACAACCATAATCGGGGAGAGTTACGCCAACACAATGATCGCTTTGCAGGAGTCAATCAAGGAAAAAAAGAGGAGGAAATGCACAGCAGGCATGCTGCTTCTTCACAACAATGCACCTGTACACATGTCACGACAATCATAGGCTGCCATCCAAGAATGTGGGTTCAGCAGCTGAACCATCCACCCTATAGTCCTGACCTGGCTCCCTCAGATTATTTACTGTTCCAAATTTTGAAGTCTCACCATGGACAGCGGTTTTCAAGTGATGAAGATGTTAAGGAAACTGTGACGTCCTGGTTTGAAGGTCAAACAGAAGAACTAATTTAAAAGGGATTAAAGTCATTGCAGGAAAAGTGGATGAAGTTTATGGAGTTATCAGGGAATTATATTGAAAAATAAAACACATTTTTTAAAAAAACTCTTCTTTCCTACTGAGGTGAGGTAGATAAATTATTGAACAACCCTTATAGCAATAGATTATTCTTCATACCCTTAAGGTCTGAATGATAGCCAAAATTTCAGTTTGGACTCAAACTTTCTGATTGAGACTGTAGGCAGGCATAAGAAATAACTGACAGGGCAGAGCTCCAGAATGATACTCCTTCTACTAGAAAAGACATTAGCAATGTAAGAACCTAATCTCTTTTTCTAGTGCAATAGGTGTGTCATTCTAGACAGCAGGGACGTACAAAAACAGTCCCAGACATCTAGGGCGGGACCTCTGTGCTAGCTCATTAACACTGAGAACCCAAAAAAGTGGTGTCCTCCCTTGCTGTCACATCCACTCTGTAAAACTTGGAAAATGTATGTAGGGTGGACCAGGTCACTGATCTACAAATTTCCTTGGGTGAAACCGCAGAAGCTTTCACCCACAAAGCCACGTTTCTAGTCGAATGCATCTTCACAGAGACTGGTGACTGTTTTCCACAGGCAATATATGCTGGCGAAAGGCCGTGTGCATTCATCTAGAAATCATGGCCTTGGATGCCAGTTTGCCATGTCAAGCCTGTCTGGTGAGCACAAAAAGAAGGTCAAACAAACAGTAGGAAAGGTATCGTAGGACTCTCCTTATATCCAACTTTTTCAGAATCTGGTCATTCTTTGATCTTGTGGACTGGCACACCAGGAATCTTACTTCCTGATTGACATAGAAGACAGAAACAACCTTCGGCAAAGGATGAAACCATACGCACAGAAACTCCAGGAAGGACTCTCTGCATGAAAGTGCCTGTAGTTCCGAGACTCTTCTCACTGACATAATGGCCACAAGGAAAACTGTCTTCATTGTAAGATTAATCAAGGACACTTCTTTAAGTGGCTAGTATGGAGCCTGACTGAGGCATTGGAAAACCATGTTAAGGTTCCATGACGAAAATGGGTGTTTTAGAGGAAGCATCTCCCTAAGGGCGCAGAGCAAACTAGGGAGTGGAGACTCTGAAATTTTGATATTACCTGCTGTTTCTTCTTTGGAGTGCTTCCTGGATATCCAAAGTGCCTATTGCCAACAGGCACTGGAGAAGGACACCAATTACCATCGGGTCCTGGCCCAGGAGATAAGAACGCGCTTCCTCCTGTGGCGCGGCCGCAGGGCGTGGACGAAGGGGCATGCCTTGAAGGGCAGGTCATGCCCCTTGAGAGCACCTGGAGCAGCAATAGAGATAAGTTTAACTTTATTATTTCTTGTGGACTTTATCGGATTGTGTAATGGGTAAATGTAAAGGAAAATTTTGAGTCTCAACCCCAGTAACAGTTAGACCTATAGATAAACATTTGACGTTACCTGGGATTTTAAAACCCACTGATAAATTAGATTCAATTTCAGGAGCTTCCTTAAGCTCCCTAGAACGTACCCCTCCCCTCCCTCCTGATCTTCCTAGGGGCTTAGAGCCAAATGGCTCATAAGCAGCTTCTGTTTTCTCAGATGCCTCAAATTTTTGTTGATACCACTAGCCAGGCTGAGGGGCTGGAAGAAAACCCGGAGGAAGTTACTTTAAAAGACTTGTGGACTCTAAATATAAGGATGGAGGCAATGTTGCAAAAAGTCACTAATCAGGTACAGGTTTTTTCCAAGTAGTAGACAAAATGGGGAATGTAGATACCAACATTGGGAATCTAAATAAACGTACACTTTTTATGGAAAAACAGATAAAAGAATTTGCAGACCTCTATGCTGGCATCTACTAAAGATTCTTTGAATATCCACTATAAGTTAGAGATGAATGAAAATCAAGCAAGAGCAAAGAATTTAAGATTGGTAAATTTTCCATCGACCCATTTGTTATCCCCTGAGATACTTTTGAGAAAGTATCTTAAGGAGATACTTGGGGTAACTAATTCAGATTCTATGATGTTTTCTAATTTTTTCTACATACCCCAAAAGAAAACATTTTCAGTAGAAGGAGGAATGGATCATTTGAGTGTAGTAGACTTGGATTTGACAAAATTCTTAGAAGATTCTCAAGAACTGATTCAAACCCGGGCTACTTTACTAATTACCTGTGTAAATGAATCAGATTAAGCTCTTATTTTGAAACTTTACTTTCAAAATAGAGAGGCGAAATTCTGCGAAGATAAAGTTTTGATGTTTCCTGATGTGGCGAAATCCACACAGCTTAGGAGGAAGGCCTTTTTGGCTTTATATCCTAAAGTTCTTGAAATTGGTGCTACTTTTTTGTAAAAATTCCCTTGCAAATGCCTACTGCATATCCAAGATAAAGATTATGGGCTCTTTTTACGAAGGTGCGTTAGCATTTTTAGTGCACGCTACAATGCCACCCGCGCTAAGCCCGTGCTCCACGGAAAATACTAACGCCAGCTCTATGGAGGCATTAGGGTCTAGCGTGCACAGCATTGTAGCGCGTGCTAAAATCACAAGCACACCTTCGTAAAAGGGGCCCTATGTTTTTTGGGATTCACTTCAATTAGAATTATTTCTTAAAGGGAAAGAAACCTGACCTGTTTTATTTTCTATTTTCAATGGGGATTAATACTTAAGTAGCGCCATTTGTATTTAAATAGGCTGTGAAGGGGGGAAAGGTTCCCCCTTCCTTCCTATTTTCTGATTTCTTGACTGTTGTTTAAACTATTGAGTTGTCTTATTCCAAATATTGTGGGCTAGATGGATATCTACCTTAATTGGTTTATTCAATTTGATTGTATATTATTTACTTTTGGATCCATATCTTAATTATGTGAATGTAACATTATGAAAATATTTCAATAATTAAAAAAAAAAAAGAAAATGGGTGTTTTACCAGTGGTCTAAGCCTTAGCACCCCTTTTAGGAATCTGGCTATGTCTGGATGAGACACCAAGGAAGCTTTATGCTCTCGGGCCCTGAAACAAGAGAGTCCTGCTACTTGTACTCTGAGCAACGCTCAGACCCTTGTCAAGGCCAGCTTGGAGGAAAGCTACCACCACTGAGTTCAGAGCAGAGAACGGCTCTGCCTTTTCCTTAATGCAATGACAAGGAACTCAAAAAGAGGGAAGAAACCCAAACAGTAGAAAACTAATCTTCCCTAACCCTACAACAAGGTGAGGGGGAGAGACAGTTACACACCACAAAGGAGCTCAAAACAAAAATTATTTGTGTGATAAACAGGGAGCCCTCAGTCACACAGCTCGCAGCGGGGTATACACAGCCCCTGATGCACCAGCTGTCACAACAATGTGCCCATATGAGCATAGACTGTGAAACATCCATCACTATCAGATTAGGGCTGATTTTCTTATACAACTAACTCAGCTAGTATTGAACCATAATTACTTTCAATTTGACAAGGATTTCTTTCTTCAGACGCATGGCGTTGCAATGGGTACAGCAGCTGCTCCAAGTATAGGGTTAGGGAAGATTAGTTTTCTCCTTAATGCACCAGACTGTTGTAGGCTTTTTGTATCTGAGAAGAGTAGCAATCACTACTTTTGAGTTTCCTTTGCACACTAACGCCATGCACTCAAAAGCCATGCTGTAAAAGCAAAGCAATACAGATCTTCTATGACCATCAGTCCCCTGAGAAAAGAGGATCAGTATATCCATAAATCTGAGACCTGCACCCCTCTAAAGATGCACTATATCTGCATATTACAGTCACTATGGGCAATCTGGTGCCACAAGAATGAATTTTTGCAGATGGTTTGCAATCTTGTGGAGTATCTGCCCAATTACTGAAGAAGTGGTCCACCTTCTTGTTTCTATCAGATTGAATGTTGGGTCACCCCAGGGATGAACAATGGATTGGGAATCCAAGAAGGCCACTGCAGCAATGATTTTGGCGCCAGAAAACAGCTAAACAAACAAAAACCCTCAGAAAAAGGGATTTCAGGAGGGGGGAATCATAAAAGAAGGGAAAGAAACCTTTAAAACTAGCTTTTTATGATCCCCCACGTCCAGTTTTCCTTATAGGATATAACAGCCTTACTCACTGTGACCTGTGCTGTGGAGGTGCTGCAGCCTGCCTCAGCTCTTAAAGTAGCTGGATCTGGGAGGAAAAATAAGACTGCCTTGGTGCGACTGTTCGTCCAACATTGAAATCTTCGAGCTGCCAGTCGGACCTTAGTCTGACTGATCCTCAAACCCCCACGGACCTGCCCACACGAAAGGAGGGGAAGCAAAATGCAGCTGGCACCCTGAAGAGCTCTGCTGAGCCTCCTACAGATGCCTAACAGCCTTCACTCAAGCCCCTGTGACCCAACAGACAAGCAAAGCTTCTAAGGGACCAGACCCTGACCTCCACAAAAGTTTCTGCAGGCTTGCTTACAGGTACCATAGAGGGATTGGACTGTCACCTGCAGACCTCAGTCTGCTTCTCCTCCTTATAGGCAGAGCTTAACTCCTGATCTGTGGAGCTCTGAGCACTGAAATCTACTAAAAAAAACCATGAAAAAAGACCCCCCCCCAAAATAAAGAAATTAGAAAAAAAAAAAGAGATCAGAAGGACTCCTTCCAGCTAACGTTCAGAAGGAAAAACTGAAGGGGGCACAGAGCCCTCTAGTGAAAGACGAGGTGTTCAAAGCTGGAGTGGATTCCATCTGCACGGCAAGTGACATGGGGAGAATACCCTACTGTCCAGAATGGCACACCATCTATTGTACTAGAAATTCTTTTTAGGTCATACAGGTTTCATCTGTAGATAATAAAAACAAGATTTCACTACATGGCACTATGAGTTTTAAAACTCAAACTGGGAGTTTGATGTGATAACCTAAGTAATAATACAGTATTAATATTCTATTAATTTGTACTGTACAGTGCTCTCATTCAACTCCTCACCTGAGAAATATTTTAGAGTGCACCATGAGAAACTTGCAAACACATTTCTTTCTCATTTTGTCACAGCTATTTGAAAACTGCCAGTGAAACCTGAAGCTTGACCATCCAGTGTATGATCCAGGACAGAATAGTGACAAATGTAGCAAGCCTAGAGTAAGGCTCTGTTCTGTGCCTTGTTTCTGCCAAATTGACATTTTCCTTAATATATACAGCAACAGCTCCTGTGTACAATGGAATGCTGATTCAGCATAAACACCATATTGGGTCAAGGGAAATGGGAAAGCAGCCACCATAACAAGAAAACTGTTCTCAGCACGATGTTAATCCTGTGATAAATTGGCAATCATTGATATGTTAAAGGTCTAGGAACAGGCACATTTTTCAAAAGTTTGTTTTAATAAGAACTTCAAATTTTGGAGAAGTGATCTTAATACATATACTGAATAATTTAAGGACCCAAAACATACATTCACAGGCCTTGTACTTAGCTTCATGTGGCAAACTGAAAACTTTTCTACTCCACAAAAACTAGTATACATTACAGCATATACTGTTACATGATATATTATTTTATGTATCCTTCCAGTCACATTTGATTTAAAGGCAACAAATCAAAATGTTTAAAGTTGACTTTATATTTACAGCTTTTTCCAATATGACACATATGCAGTTCACATAACATCTGTATATGAGAATGCAATACTGTACCGTAGAGTTGAGCTTATACAGCAGGCCCAAACAGTCCCTGGGCTACAGATGAAAAGTTCTCTCAACCACTTATCAGTATCACTTTTATATGAATACAATGTATTCCAACTATTTTTCCATTTCAAAGTTTTATTGATAAAACAAAGTAGCACTTACATATTACGGCAACTTTTTTTTTTTTTTTTCCAGGTGTAGAAGCACAAGATCCTGTCTATATTTTCAGATAATCAAACAACCATACTCCCAGTAACCACACATCTTGCTTTACTCAAACATCATACAAAAATCAGTCTCTTTAGTTTCTAATCGATTTAAAGAAATAGGTCCAGAATATAACATTCCAGAACTTGTCATTTTTGCTATTAACGCTCATGATAGCATGGATGACAACAAATTATACCACTCTTTAATCAGAACTCTATCAACTATTTTCTTGTGCCTCGGGGTTATTATTTTACTTATAAAAATCATGTAACTCCATTCTATAATAGATTTTGCTTTAAACTTTCTTTAGAAGTCTTAGTTAAGGCATCAGGTCAGGTGTCTGAGGTATATAGCATTCAGACACAGATAAAAAAAATATAAAACATTTTGCCAAAACTGTTGCACCGAGGGGCAAAACCACAATGCCTTAACAAGACTAAGAATGTTATAATGTCTCTGTATTGCTCCACAGTGCAACCTCGCCTGGAGTATTGCATTCAATTCTGGTCGCCTTATCTCAAGAAAGATATAGCAGAACTAGAAAAGGTTTAAAGAAGAGTGATCAAGATGATAAAGGAATGGAACTCCTCTTGTACGAGGAAAGACTAAAAAGGTTAGGGCTCTTCAACCTAGAAAAAAGATGGCTGAGGGGAAATATGATCGAGGTCTACAAAATCCTGAGTGGTGTAGAATGGGTACAAGTGGATCAATTTTTTACTTCGTCAAAAATTAAAAAAACTAGGGGACACTCAAAAGTTATAGGGAAATACTTCTAAAACCAATAGGAGGAAATATTTTTTCACTCAGAGAACAGTTAAGCTCTGGAACGCGTTGTTGGACAGAGGTTGTGGTAAGAGCGGTTAACATAGATGTTTTAAGAAAGGTTTGGATAAGTTCCAGAAAGAAAAGTCCATAGTCTGCTATTGAGACAGACATGGGGGACACCACGGCTTGCCCTGAATCAGTAGCATGGAACATTGCTACTATTTGGGATTTTACCAGGTACTAGCGACCTGGATTGGCCACGGTGAGGATGGGCTATATGGACCATTGGTCTGATCCAGTAAGGCTATTCTTATGTTATTCTCTGTCCTCATTTAAACACTGATACATAAGCTGCAAGAATTAAAGGATACCAGTATAGAACAATCGTTCTCAATAACAGTATTGTGAAACACTTGTGTGTCACTAAGCACTGAGTGCTGTACCTTGAAAACTCTATGTTGACAGCAATTCCATGCCTTCCATAGCCATCATGTATGCCTGCTGACTGAAGGCTACACAGAGCAGGCATCTGAATAACTGAAATTCCTGTTTCCTACAAGCCCTGACTACCAGTGACAACAGAATGCATTTTTGGTTGCGGTGGATGAAGCAAACCAACCAAACACCACTTCCAGTTTTTTCACTTTATCCTTAATATTATCTTTTTCTTATACACATTATTTGAACAAAACACATATTCATTCACATGAGCCATTCCCAAACTAACAAATAAAAAGCATGATGTTAGAAAACCAGACTGGTAAATGAGAAACCCACAAAACAAGAAGAATCAGTAGCAGCAACTATTCTGTTCCATGCTCTTATTTTCTCTCCCTTCAGTATTGACATGAATGATTACCACTGTGCAGACTGAAAGAACCCAGAGCATCAGCAGTTACCAGTCCCCACTATTCTCTCTTCTTTCTAATTATGTCACACCAGATGGTTAGGGGGGTAAGTGATGCAACTAGCCAGCAGACAAGTTGGTCAGGCTATAACCCTAGTACCTCCTTTCTGATTTTTATGCAGATGAGAAATATGTGGTCCTGCTTCTTTCCCTATAACTATCACTACCACTGCAGGATACAGAGAAAGCCTAAGGCTCTCTTCCTTCCCTTGCAGGCTGAAAGGATGAATTTTAAAAGGAGGAATTAGTAGGGTGCAGAATTTTGAAGGAGAAAGTGAGAATGGGTAAGAAAGGAGCATGTGAGAGAAAGGCTTTGAGCTTGGAACATGAGTGGGTGAACCTGAGCATGATTGAGAAAGCGAGGATGTAGACAAAACTGATTGCATTAAGACATAACTAACATGACCATTTATTTTTTTCATCAAAACGGGACATCTATGAATATTCAGCCCTGCCCCCAATCCCATCCTAGCCCCACCCCACCCTAGCTCCGCCCCCAATTTCTTGCATTCATTTTTCCTTTTCCCCTAAATCTTAATAATTTATAATAGTAAACATAAAATTTAAAAAACACACAAAGCACACTGTACACAGAGAAAATGTTAATTATCATTTACGAGTTTCGTTTTTTTTTTCAAAGATATCAAGGCAGATTACTTTAAAATATGCAATGTCACCTCAGTAACTATAGAAAAATATAGTGTAAAATTTAGACAGCAGATATAAATTCTCAAAACGGACAATTTTGATCACTAAATTTAAAATAAAATCATTCTTCCTACCTTTGTTGTCTGGTGATTTCATGAGTTTCTGGTTGCACTTCCTTCTGACTGCATCCAATCTTTCTTTCGCATCCAACATTTCTTTCACAATCCAGCCCCATCCCCTTTGGGTCCAGGTCTCTCTCTCTTTTCCCTTTACTCACACATAAAATATTAGTAAACAAAGCCCCAGCATTTTTTAGAAAGATTTCTAATACCATACATCCCTGTAAAATCTTTAAGATCAGAAGAAAAATCTCTGTTAGTAATTCCCTCATTAAAAATCATTTATTCAAGGAGGGATATGATCTTTTCTGTTATTGCTCCTCATGGCTCGCCCAAATTATACTTGACGCCTCTTCATACCTCCACTTTAGAAAAAAGCTCAAAACTCTACTCTTCAATGGACCAAATCCTTAATGCTCCCCACTTCCGCCTTAACGTTCCCCTTCTCCACATTAGAAATCAGATCAAAAACTCTTCTTCACAACAGATCAAATCCTTAACCTCACCTCCCCCTCCTCAACGCTTCCCACCCCTTCCTTTACTTTTTCCCCACCCCTCCAAGATTGTTGCTCCCCCCTCTCATTTAATATGCTTTGTTCCCCCTTCTCATAAATCCAATTGTATTCTCTTACAGTACATACTGTATGTGCTCTGTATTAGCCCTTGCCTCACCTAAATTGTCAATGTAAACTAGTTTTGACCTTTCGATTGCCTTGCTATGTTCTTCTTTTTTCAATCACATTGTATGTAATTCATCTATTTGTTGTGAACCGCCTAGAACTCCCTGGGTATGGTGGTATACAAAAAAATAACTTATTATTATTATTATTATATAAGAGAAGAAAAATTACTTAATAAGTTTAAAGGCCTACTAAAAAGTTGGTTGTTTAAGGACGCCTTTAACTGACCCATTTAATATCATATGACCTCATTCTGGAATTTATCTGGACAAGGAACACTTTTAAGTAGAAATTAAGCAGGTAACATTCCTCAACCTTTTGTCTCCTTACCCACCCTTTTTCATTTGTTTTGGAATTGTATTTAATCCAATTTTTTTTAGCCCCCTCACCTCTCAATTGCATTTTTACATCATAATTGTTTTTAATGTTCTGTTTGTTAGATTTTTTATTTTTTCCACTTTTAATTTTTGTAAATCACATTGGATTTGGATATTGCGATCCTATCAAATATTTTAAATAAACTTGAAACTTGTTACCCTCCCCACATCCAGTGTCAGGGTCTCTCCCCCTCTGTCTGAACCTCCTATAGTCCTGCATCTGCCTCCTGTCTTTCCCCTTTGGTCCAGGCCTTTCTCTCTCTAGTCTTTCTAATCTGCTTACAAGCCCCTCCCCTTTCTCGGCCTCTTTCTCACCTTCCTTCCTCCCTCCCTCCCAGCAGATTTTAGCATATCTCTCTCCTCCTTTTCTCCCCTCAGATCTGGTATCTGTCTCCTTCCTCTTTTCCTCCTCCCAGATCTGGTATCGGTCTCCTCCCCTAGCATCTCTCTCTCTCTGCTCCCTTCCTCCTGTTCTTCCTTCTCAATTTATTTTCTGCCTCTAAATTATTTCTTACTATTCAGTCCTCAATTTCCCTCTTTCATTGTGTCTACCTAAAGCTTGCCACCTCTTTCCCTCACCCCTTCCAGTATCTAACGCTATCCTCTTCCCTCAATCCAACATGTGCCCTTTTTTCTTTCTCCTTCCCACTTCCTTCCAGCATCTGCTCCCCCTCTCCCACTTACATTCAGTCTGCCCCCCTCTCCCCCACACTTCCATTCAGTGTCTGTCCCCCTCTCTCTACCCCTTCCATCTACTGTTCACCCTCTGTCTCGCCCCTTCCATTCACTGCCCTCTCTGCCCTTTCCATCCATGTCCGCCCTCTCTCTCTCTCTCTCTCTCTTCCATATGGCATCTTCCTTCTTTACTTTAGTGTTGAAACAGTTTTTATTGAAAATGCTCAAGGCAAAAATAGATACAGAAAGAACAACACTAACAATATCCCCAGAACTCCCCGACCCCCCCAATCTCCCTCACAAACTGCACACCAAAAATTCTCACGCACAAGGAGCAAAACCCCCCACCCCCCTCCTTCAATACACCATATACAATTCCCAACCCACAGACCACCCCTCAGAACTGGGGGGAAAAAAACCCCCCAAAACACCAAACCCACCCCTATCATAACCCGCACTAGTCCACCATGCCCCCTTAGACACCCTAGCCTCCCTTCCCCACCCCCCAAACCTCTCTGCCCTCCTCACACCTCTCCCAAATCATTCAGAAGACTGCGATGTCCTTTCAATAGACTGTCCTGCCCTTATCTCCTTTGTACATGATTCATTTTAGCTTCACCTCCTCCCCTATGTTCTGGCATCTCTCTCTTCTCCTTTCTTTCCTTCCCCCACGGTCTGGCATCTTCCCTTCCCTGATTCCCTAGCATCTCTCTCCTTTCCTTTTCTTCCATCTCTCCCTCCCCCTCCATGCTCTGAAATCTCCTCCTTCCTTCCCCTCCTTTTCCCTTGGTCTGGCATACCTTCCTCCTTCCCTCCAAGCCCTGGCATCTCCTTTCATTCCCTCCCTCATCTTCCTTCTCTCCCCATCTGCTCTCTTTCCTCCTTCTGTCATCCAAGGTCTGGCGTCATAAGAACATAAGAACATAAGAACTGCCATCTCCGGATCAGACCTTCGGTCCATCAAGTCCGGCGATCCGCACACGCGGAGGCCCCGCCAGGTGTACACCTGGCGTAATTTATAGTCCACCATATCTTTATATGCCTCTCTTAAGGAGATATGCATCTAGTTTGCTCTTGAAGCCTAGGACGGTCGATTCCGCAATAATCTCCTCTGGGAGGGCATTCCAGGTGTCAACCACTCTCTGAGTGAAGCAGAACTTCCTGACATTAGTCCTGAACCTGTCCCCCCTTAGCTTCATTCCATGTCCTCTAGTCCGTGTCAAATTGGACAGTGTAAATAATCTTCTCTGCTCTATTTTGTCGATTCCTTTCAGTATTTTGAAGGTCTCGATCATATCCCCACGCATTCTCCTTTTCTCAAGGGAGAACAATCCTAGTGTTATAAGTCTATCCTCATATTCCAGTCTCTCCATACCCTTCACCAGTTTTGTTGCTCGTCTCTGCACCCTCTCCAGTAGTTTTATATCCTTCTTTAGGTAGGGAGACCAATGTTGGACGCAGTATTCCAAGTGTGGTCTGACCATTGCCCTATAAAGCGGCATTATAACTTTCTCCGATCTACTCGAGATTCCTTTCTTTATCATGCCCAACATTCTATTTGCCTTCTTTGCCGCTGCCGCGCATTGTGCCGACGGCTTCAGGGTCCTATCTATCAGTACACCCAGGTCCCTTTCTTGTTCACTCTTCCCCAGAGTTGCACCTGACATTGTATACTCGTATTCCTTATTTTTATTGCCTAAATGCATTACCTTGCATTTCTCCACATTGAACTTCATCTGCCATTTCTCCGCCCATGTTTCTAACCGACACAAGTCGCTCTGGAGTTTCTCTCTATCCTCCTGCGATCTGATTGCCCGGCATAGTTTTGTATCGTCTGCAAACTTGATGATCTCACTGGATATTCCTTCCTCCAGGTCATTGATATAAATATTAAAAAGGATCGGCCCAAGTACCGAGCCCTGGGGTACACCACTAGTCACTTTCTCCCAGTCGGAGAACTTCCCATTTATGCCCACTCTCTGCTTTCGGTTTTCCAGCCATTTGCCTATCCATCTTTGTATATCTCCCTCTATGCCATGGCTTTGTAGTTTCCTGAGAAGTCTTTCGTGTGGAACTTTGTCGAACGCTTTCTGGAAGTCCAAGTATATTATGTCCACAGGCTTCCCACTATCAATTTGCTCGTTTACGGTCTCAAAAAATTGGAGTAAATTCGTCAAACATGATTTCCCTTTCCTGAATCCATGTTGACTGGGTTTCATCAAGTCGTGTGCGTCCAAGTGCCGGACTATGCTATCCTTGATCAGTGCTTCAACCATCTTGCCGGGAACCGACGTAAGACTCACAGGCCTATAGTTGCCCGGTTCCCCTCTCGATCCTTTTTTGAAAATTGGCGTGACGTTCGCTATCCTCCAGTCGTCCGGTATCTGTCCAGTTCTGATTGTCAGGTTTGCAAGTTTGTGCAATAACTCTCCGATTTCAACCTTCAATTCCTTTAAGACTCTCGGGTGAATTCCATCCGGTCCAGGGGATTTGTCACTTTTAAGTTTGTCGATCTGATAGTATATCTGGTCTAAGTCCACTTCAACTGTGGTGAGGCTGTCCTCTATTTCTCCTGGAAACACTTTCTCCGCTTCAGGTATTGTTGAGGTGTCTTCCTTCGTAAAGACAGACGCAAAGAAGGAATTTAGTTTGTCTGCGATTTGTTTATCTTCCTTGATGTACCCTTTTCTTCCTTGGTCGTCCAGGGGTCCCACTGCCTCTTTTGCAGGTTTTTTCCCTTTCACGTATCTAAAGAAGGGCTTGAAGTTTTTGGCCTCCTGGGCTATTTTTTCCTCATAATCCTGTTTGGCATCCCTCACCGCCTTGTGACATTTCTTCTGATCATCTTTATGTTTGTTCCAGGCATCGGTTGTCTTTATGCATTTCCATTTTTTGAAAGAGTCCTTCTTTTCTTTTATGGCTTCCTTCACCTGTATGGTAAGCCATGCCGGTTCTCTTTTGCTCTTTGTTCTCCGATCTTTGGAAATCCTCGGAATGTAGAGATCTTGTGCTTCTGTGATAGTATTTTTCAGTAGGGACCATGCCTGATCTACCGTTTCAAGTTTGTCCACCATCTTCTCTAGTCGTTTTTCTACCATGGCCCTCATGCAATCGTATTTACCCTTTTTAAAGTTTAAGGTGGTGGTTAAGGTTTTGGCATGTTTCCCTTTCCCGATGTCAAGTTTAAAGTTGATTACATTGTGATCACTCTTTCCCAGTGGAACCACGACTTCCACTTCTGTTATCGGTCCCGTTAGGCCATTTAGGACCAAGTCCAAGGTGGCGTTGCCTCTTGTCGGCTCTTTTACCATTTGTTCCAGGAAGCAATCCCCTAGCACCTCCAGGAACTTGGCCTCCTTGCCGCAGTTGGAGGTTGCTAGTTTCCAGTCTATCCCTGGGAAATTGAAGTCTCCCAATATAATTACATTGCCCGTCTTGCATTCTTGTTTGATTTCCTCCATCATTTCTGAGTCAGTTTCCTCCGCCTGTCCTGGGGGGCGATAGTAAAGGCCAATTTTCGTATCTGCACCATATTGACCAGGAATTTTGATCCAGAGTGACTCAAGCTTCTCTTTCATTTCTGTTGTAACCATTTCAACAGAATCTATTCCCTCCTTAACATATAGAGCAATACCTCCACCTTTCTGCCCTACTCGATCTCTTCTATACAGTTTGTATCCCTGTAGTACTGTGTCCCATTTGTTTTCTTCATTCCACCATGTTTCTGTTATGCCAATGATATCCAATATGTCATGTCTTGCTATTGTCTCTAGTTCCCCCATTTTGTTACCTAGACTTCTAGCATTCGTATACATACATCTAAATTCCCTTTGTGTTACCTTTTTGGACCTTCTACTCTTGGCCGTCCCTATAGTTTCAAATACGGTATCCTTTACTGCTCCTGTGTTATCACCCTTGTTTGCTGTGTGGTCGTCCTCTCCTGTGTCTGAGTTGTCCCTTCCTGCTTTTTCTCCCTTATTGGCTGTGGGGTCGTCTTCTCTTGTGTAGGAGTAGTAGTCCATGAACTTCTTCGGGCAGCAGCAGCATTCACAATTCGCTGCTGTTGCCAGCTTCAGGCCTTTTTCAATAGTGTGAAGATAGCCTTTCACCTGCGTGGGATCTTGGATAGATTAGTGAAATGTGCCTTTTTTGTTTCAAGTGCTTCTAGTTTGTACTCTTGTAAAGGCCTTTTCCAGGTGGATTTGTCCTCATTGCTATGTGTTTTGCAACATGTTCTTTCTGCTTTCCTGGACTCCACACTGAACTCCTGCAGCAGTCATATAAATGTACAAGGAGCGCAGTCTCTATTGAATGCCATTCCTGCTAGGACACTTTAGATAAAGTAGTCATAATACTATGATGTTTTTTAATTTTATCCCAGCTTCTTCAAATTTTTCCTTCCAAATAGGTCATTGCCTTTGCAAGGAACATTAGAAAGTCGCTCTTGTACAGAAATCTCGATATCGGAGACTCACAGCTAGACTATCCTGCGCCTTACTATGGCTACTCCAAATGTTCTGAAAGAGATATCAAATGCGTTAAAAGCTGCTTGAGCCATGAATTTTCTAGTTGTTTGAACTGGTCTGGAGAAAGATATTGTTCAGATATCTGTTTTATTAAAGATTTTTAATATATGGACATAGAATTATGGACTACCAATTTTATATTAAGAACAATTGTGGACAGAAATATGCACTTACCAAAAGAATCCACTGTTCTGAACACTCTTCCTGGAGGAGCAGAAGTGTATGATCATGAGCTGCGTGAACATTTGAAGACTACTAGTAACTGGTGTTTCAGGTGTGTTCTATCACAGCCACATGTTTGTATTCTGTACATTGTGTCTACATTTCTAGGAACCACCTAGACTGACAGAGGAGTAAGACAGTTTTTGAATGCTCTTTCATGATTTTGTGTAAAGGCACTTTAATGCACTCATTTGGTGGAGTTTCAAAGTCAAGAAGTTCAAATACTTCAGATCAAGGTTCCTCCTTTGCCTCCATCTTGATAAGAACATAAGAATAGCTTCACTGGGTCAGACCAATGGTCCATCAAGCCCAGTAGCCCATTCTCACAGTGGCCAATCCAGGTCACTAGTACCTGGCCAAAACCCAAGGTGTAGCAATATTCCATGCTACCAATACAGGGCAAGCAGTGGCTTCCCCCATGTCTTTCTCAATAACAGACTATGGACTTTACCTCCAGGAAATTGTCCAAACAATTCTTAAAACCAGCTACGATATCCACTCTTACCACATCCTCGGGCAACACATTCCAGAGCTTAACTATTCTCCGAGTGAAAAAAATTTCCTCCTATTTGTTTTAAAGTATTTCCGTGTAACTTAGAGCATCCCCTAGTCTTTGTAATTTTTGACAGAGTGAAAAATCAATCAACGTGTACCCGTTCTACTCCACTGAAGATTTTGTAGACTTCAATCATATCTCCTCCTCAGCTGTCTCTTTTCCAAGCTGAAAAGCCCTAACCGTTTTAGTCTTTCCTCATACGAGAGGAGTTCCATCCCCTTTACCATCTTGGTCGCTCTTCTTTGAACTTTTTCTAGTGCCACTATATCTTTCTTGAGATAAGAAGACCAGAACTGAACACAATACTCCAAATGAGGTCGCACCAAGGAGCGATACAGGGACATTATGACATCCTTAGTCTTATTAACCATCCCTTTTTTAATAATTAATTACCAGCATCCTGTTGTCTTTTTTGGCCGCCGCCACACATTGGGTGGAAGGTTTCATCGTATTGTCTACAATGATACCCAAATCCTTTTCTTGGGGGGCTAACCCCCACAGTGGACCCTAGCATTCGATAACTGTGATTCAGGTTAATCTTCCCAATGTGCATCACTTTGCATTTGTCCATATTAAATTTCACCTGCCACTTGGATGCCCAGTCTTCCAATTTCCTAAGGTCACGATCCACATGCATTTTCACAACTTTGAATAGTTTAGTGTCATCTGCAAATTTAATCACCTTACTCCTCGTTCCAATTTCCAGATCATTTATAAATAAGTAAGAAGTTATGTCCTATTTGTCTGATGAAATAAAAGATTCTGGTGATGTAGTAAACCATTGTAGAAGTGGTGAAGGATCTGAAGGTATTCCATAAGATTCTTCTGCTGAAAATTCTGGTAAATCATCACTTGAATGGATGGAGACGTCCGTCACTCTTCAAAGTACTCTCTTCTAGGCAAATCTGGAAGTGTGTATCAAAGTGAAACAGGAAAATCACCCACTATCGATGATAATGCATATGTCAAGCGAGTCTGTTGACCCTGATGCTCAAGGTTATCTTTGATGAATGCTTCGATGCATCTTTGGGTTGAGCTAAGGCAGACATAGGAGCCTTTGAAGCCTGTGATAACCAATGCCTGCAGTAGCTCCAAATGCTCTTGTCCGAGTATAGTCTGGATATCCTCCTGGAGAATCGGTCCTGGTACTGAAAGAGAAATTGGCATAGTAGCAGTCTATTTTACCGGTTGGTGTAGCATGGGATATCTCTATGTAGCAGTACACCGCTGCAGAGATATCATCTGGAGAATGGTAATATAGGTATTAACACTTACTGTGCATTGATGAAGTACAAGTACATGCTTGGGAGGACCCAGTGGTATACCTAGGACAGGGGTAGGGAACTCCGGTCCTCGAGAGCCGTATTCCAGTCAGGTTTTCAGGATTTCCCCAATGAATATGCTTGAGATCTATTTGCACGCACTGCTTTCAATGCATTCATTGGGGAAATCCTGAAAACCCGACTAGAATATGGCTCTTGAGGACCGGAGTTCCCTACCCCTAGCCTAGGAGATACAAGTTTGTGCTTCTTAGATCCCTCAACACTCATGCATCAATGAAGAGGAAGTACAGTCTCAGCCTCCCAATGCATTTAGCGCTGATGTTGATGCCAGTGTAATAGGTTTGCGCATCAGGGTTATTGTCCCCAGCCATGCACAATGCTGATGCAGGACCAAAAACTTTATTTTAATTGAAGTTTGCGGACTTTTGGGTGACCTCTTTTGCATACAGGAAGAGATGACAAAAACATGTCCTAGTCTTCAGAGCCCAAGATGGTCCTATTGTATCGAGAGCTTTTTTTTTTTTTTTAAGCCACACGAGAAGATTCTCAAAACTAAAATGTGCTTTTAACATGTTCACTAAAACTGGTTCCAGCTGATTTAGCATGCATGTACTTTAGCAGCAGATTATCAAAACCACTTACCGTGCTCTTTTCTGAGTTTTCTAGCAGTCTCCAATACTGCCATGCAAATGTAGTACAATAAGGTCATTAATATTAAAATGAGCACTCCAAGCAATTCTCTATAAATCAGAATGATTTCTTAACCTTGTTGTATCACATTTGTGGCCAAAATTTGCCAACAGGTCAGTGATGTCATAACCTTACTTTCTGATCAGTGCCTGAGCGTGGATGGACTCATGAACTGACAGGAAAATAAGGTTTGATAGCTGAGACACACAATCGAAATCGAAGATCAGCAGGAGAGATGCCTTAAGCAACCCGGGCCAATCAGAGCCATCCCAGGATGCACCAGGAAGAGGAAGATCTGCCATTTTGTAAGAGGCGGGCCTGCCAGAGCAGGGTAGGTGTCCCTCCAGCCAAACTGCCTAAATAAGTTAGGGAAGGGCAGAGTGTGGAATCTTTGGAATGGGGTTAGGCAATGGCAGGAGGAAATGGACATCCCTCCTGTTGCATGGAGGAGTAGAGTCAGAAGTGGATATCTTTCCTGCCACACTCTGTTGGTTTTTGTTTTTTTTTATATGCAGGTGTATTCTACACCTGTGCTGATTGCTACCACCGATGACTTATCTCAAGTAAATTTAGTGAGGCCAAGTGAACATCCACGAACCTCATTTGCATGTGGGGTCTCACCTTTTTGAAATTGTTACAATAGCGACCTCAGTAGCAGCCATTTGGATTTTACCATTAAGTTCTGAGAATCTTTCCCTCAGTACTAATTTTGATATGGAGAGGAAAACAGCCAATGTGAAGTCAAAGAAATCAATGTATCGGGAAGTCCTATTAGAAAAGAAACCAAAAAGGATTGATGCTTCCATCGAGAAAAAAAAGGTCAGAGTGGCCCAAAGACAAAAATTTACAAAAATAAACCAAATCTGGTGGAAAGGTAGGAACACGATACAAATGACTAATTATGACAGAGTAAGAAAAATGACGGGAAAGCATCAAAACCGCAAGAGGTTTGATACTCTGAGAACACTGAAGGCACAGCTTCTTAACTTTGGAGAAAACAATGAACTGCAGGTCCTGTAAGCTAATGTCAAGACAGGAAGGCACTAGTGCACACGCAGTACATGCAGTTCCTTAAAAATTTAAAGTGACAGTGCCATAGGTAGTATCCATGCCAGCTTCTGTAAATGTCATGTGCGAATATCATACTTACTTGTCCTCTGAGAACCATGAGCATTCACACAAGGAGTTTGCATACCATTACTTAAAGACATACGAACTTGAGACCACTCACAAAAATATTAAAGACTAACTGCTTTACTATATTCCTTAAAAAGTAATGTAACATCATATTAGTTCATTTAAAAATACAATGAAATATAGGCCTTCAGTAAGGCTGCAGCTAGTATTTTTGAACTAGCAATACATTTGTGACCCATCATGCATCCAATAAGTTATCAGTTTCAGCTTTTGTACATCTGCTTATATAATGTAAGAAAATAATGCAGCAAAGCAAGCAAAAACTGCCAATTGCTTAAATGAGCTTCTAAGGAAATTTTTTATGAACTGTAATTAACTAAAAACTCTTAACACTGACCACTACTCCAATGTACATAATGCTAATCTTTAAGATGTTTTCTAGTTAAGAATCCACTTTTTCAGCCTAAAAAGGATTTTAAACATGCCAAGCTTTTCTAATTTTCTCAGTATCAGAGTGGTATTTATAGTTATTTTCCAAATATAAAACCTGTTCCTTTTAGGTTACCACTAACATATAGTATGGCCAATATAATTTGAACTATCTTTTAGTGTGACAATTTACTTAACTGCCACACAAAGTAAATTTTTTAATACTGAAAAAATCTGTAGTAACCACTGCTCTAAGAGTAGCGTTGAGTGCATGCAAAAAGGCATATAGGAGCAAAGTGTCACCCAAGGTAAGTGCAGCATTTCACCCAATCAACCAAAAAGTCCCTGGAGGCCCAATCACCTTGCATTAGGAGTGATGCCATACTCCTGGCTCCATCATTTTGCAAAATGGTGGCACCTAAACCCTAACCGTAGGTTCTACTAGGATTCAGGCAGTCATATTTCAGCATAACATATGATGGAGGATGCTACCAAATATCTGTAGGACCAGTTAAGTATTACTAGTGATCCATTGGAGTAGTGTCACTTTCAAGGCTGAGTGCCCTGGACCAGAAAGCTTGGGGTTGGGATAGGTCTGTCTCGTTACGGCATGAGTCAAACTATGTTCAATATTGAGAGGAAAAAAAAATAAAAAGACAGCCCGTTACTGTACTAACATGAATTGGTTTTCAGTTAGTGTACTTTGAAGAAATAAACTCCAACTCACAGACAGCAGTAACTTGCATGTCATACCGTGCTGAAAGAGTTGGGGGTTAAAAGGACCACCTTAAGACTATTGTGTGCCAAAGCTCAGCACACAGTTCTAATGCACAGCTATTACATAGACCCAGTGTATTTGAACATATTAAAAGGCTACCTCACACCAAAGGAAAATTGTACTATTTTAGGGCTCTGTTTATAAAACCACGGTAGAGCATTTTACCGCAGGCCGGTAAGGTAAATGTTCTGATGCTCATTCAATTCCTATAAGTGTTGGAGCAGTTACTTCGCTGGCCTGAGGTAAAAAGCTCTACTATAGGTTTGATAAAAACCAGTTAGGTTTTTTGCAATTAAATTCATTAAAAACAAAAACGATTCAGCTATATTTTATATATAGACAATTATATATATTCAAACACCCCCTTTTACAAAACCATAGCACGGTTTTTAGCACCAACAGCTCCCGACACTCATAGAATTCTTGTGAGCATCGCAGTTGTTACCAATGCGGCCTGTGCTAAAAACTGCACTACAGTTTTGTAAGGGGGCCAGGGAGTAAACTAAGGTACTACAGTGCTGACACTTATGCAAATGTATTTATATTTCTTACAGATAACCAGATTAAAAACAGCTATAAAATTGTATGACTAGTAGCAAACCCCCTCTTTTACAAAGCCCGATAGTGTGGGCCGCTGCAGTAACTGCCCCGAAGCCCATAGGAGGAGATAATGTATAGTAAGGAAGTCCCCCCCCTAAAAAAAAAACAACCAACAAGATACTAAAGATGTGGGACAGTAAATACAAAATATTTCCTCATATAAACACAAGGAGGGGCGCTATAACCCGTTGCAAATTTAGAAGTTTTGTCTTAGATTCCCTTTTACTAAGTGGCGTTGGCAAGTATTTTTGTGGCAACCACACCGAAGCCCATAAAAGGGCTTTGGTGAGGTTACCACACTGGCCTGCATAAATTAAAAAAAAAAAAAAGAGAGAATCCAGCAAGAACTCAGCAAATCATTTTCCACTACAATTTCTTACACTACTCTATGGGATATAATATGATAAAGAGATTTTACATTTTCTCAAGGAAAAGAACTGTTAAGTCTTTTTCTAGTGAAAGCCTTATAGCCCTCAAATGCTGTAAACGTTCCTGCTGTATTTCCTCCCATGCTACAAAAATGGACATTTAATGCACTTCAATCTGACCTAAACTTTGTTAGCAGAATCGTACTTGGGTCTGCACACCTTTGAATAGCGCAAAGTAGCGTAGTCATTTTAAATGTCATCAATGGAAAACAATTACTGTAAAATATCTTAACAATTAAATAGGATTCTTGAAACTTTATCCCAAGGTCATTTGTAACTTGGCACATGACCGAAAGTGAAACCATTTAACTATAGTACATGATTTTTCTGAAGCAGCATACAGACATGAGTAGTTTCAGTTTAATAGCACTTGCACACATGCTTATTGTTACCATATTTTTAGTTCCGAGTGTAAACACATGCAAAGCCATATTCAGTTTAGGTAAAGAATCCTTAAAAAAATAAATAAATTATTATGCATGTCCAGAGCTCTGTATATAGCAAACACTTTTGCTTTTTCATAATTTACATCAATTATACCAGGTAACTTTCAACCTTCTGTAGAATAACATGATTTTAATGGCTGTGATTTACTTATTCGGCAGTAAGAATGCAAGGTTCACATACCAAAAATGTAGCTATTTATTTTGTTTTGTTATACAGTAATATACATTCCTAGATTTCCCAAATTACCGGGCAGGTTTATTAACAACTGCTTCTGAAAATTTTAAATGAGGTACAAGAAATTAAAAAGGAGATTCCCATCCAGTTTTCCATAATACTTTATGAAACTCATTTGTGCCCCAAATATGAAACAGCAGCAAAGCGTAACATCTCAGTGTTGATAAGTCGCTGTCATTATGGGTCTCAAGAATTTGATAAATATATTGTCCTTTCTTCCATTAATGCAGTTTTAATTGGTAATCTGTTTATATTCTAACATCCAGCCTAATTACTTTCAAGAGCAGTAACATGCTACAGAAATAAGACTTTATTAAAGCATTTCAATGGCATTTAGAACATGAAAGTTTAAATTATATAAAAACAAAATTGTGGGTTTTTTTTTTAAACTTTCCTTATTTTCCAACCATCGATTGATTCTTGTAAGAAATTTGATATATACCATGGTATACACAACAGTCATTTTACGTTCCTATATAGTCTGTAAAACAAATGAGTTTTATAGAAAATAACTTTAGGTCTCAGAAATAAAGAGATTTCTATTTAAGATTTGCTTTGGACTCTGATCAAGATAGCATCTCTTTTCAATGAAGCAAACAAGGCAGATTATTTTACTTTTGCAAATAAGCATTAGAAAAAAGTTAGAGGGTATAATCCATATACATTTGCTTTAATGAAATACCTTTAGAAAAAGTATTGTTGCAGTTTCAGAGGCAATCTCTGGAGTCTGAAGCAAAAATAGTCTGCCCCCATTATATTCAAACTATTATACATTTTCATTGAGCCAATGTTTTCTTTTTGGTGGGTGGGGTGGGGTAGAGTGGTATATGCCATGTGTAAATAGAATGAAAATTGTTTAAAAACTCTGTAGCTAATATTTCAAATGTAGTTCTTATATCTAACCTAACAGGACACCTCATATCACACTGATTTGTTCATGGCTAAAAGTAAATACTTATTAACAATATTAGAGTTAAGTGCATGGGACGTTGCCAGTCACTACTGTTACAGACCAGCTAGCAGGGCTCAAAGTTCTCAATATAAAAGACAGAATGCAGTTTGGTTTTAAGCAATATAGTTTCAAGTTTACTAGATGAAACAGATCTTGCAACATATTTTGCACGAATGTGAAAGAAGCAATCTACAGCAAATTAAAGAAATTAAAGGCAGAACCAGAAATATAATGCATACAATGAAAATGGGTCCCTCAAATCAAACCATTATAATCAGGGCCTATCAAGAAAAACTACTTGGTATCTAGACTTTTTTGTAGTTTACTATGCCTTACAGTAATCGTGTTCACGTTAAATGTTGAAATCAGAGCATCCTAATGCAAAGCAAACAAAAGAAAGAGAAATCAAACCCATTTTGGGAAACAAAGTTGTAATTAAAAGGTCATCATAATCCTATAAACTGCTTACTGTTCTTTATATATATTTTTCTGGGAAACCATTTCTTTAAATTTGCTTTCCTAAATAGTTATTACTAAGATTTGTAATTAGACGTTAACCAGGTGAGTCCTTCATAAAGTCCATCCCCTGTAGTAGCACAAGAGGGTTGCACGTACCAATTTCTATCCCTAATCCTGGTCAGGCCTAATTTTTCTTGAATCTCATGAGGTTTCATGGCATCTGGAAGGTCTTGCTTATTGGCAAATATTAGGATGATGGCGTCCCTCATTTCCCTGTCGTTGATAATACGATGAAGCTCCTGTCGTGCTTCGTCGATCCGATCTCGGTCGGCACAGTCCACCACAAAGATTAACCCCTGTGTGCCCGTATAGTAGTGCCGCCAGAGGGGCCTGATCTTATCCTGCCCTCCGACGTCCCACACGTTAAATTTGACATTTTTGTAAGTAACAGTCTCCACGTTGAATCCCACGGTAGGAATTGTGGTGACCGACTGACCCAACTTCAACTTGTAGAGAATCGTCGTCTTTCCAGCAGCATCAAGTCCAAGCATCAATATTCTCATCTCCTTGTTGCCAAAGATTTTGGACAGCACCTTCCCCATTTTCACACAAAAAGCGCATAAATATTGTATGGAATTATGAATCAGAACAGAACCTAAACAAATACGGGAGGTTTGTTCAGGAACAGAAAGAAAGAAAAATAATATCACTTGGTCAGATAACCACAATTTGTTTTGAGCTGGACTCCCGCCAAATAAAACGAGAATCTGTTACTTCTCCTCGCAGATCCTCCCAGATTCCGACTGGATGGATCCACATGAGAGATCTGACAGTTATTTCACTTCATTTCCGACGGTCAAATTTTGTCTGAATATTTGCCCTGAACCGGGTCTTCAGACAATTGAAGTCGGGGTGCAGGAGGGAGGGACTTCCTTGCAGCCAGCTATCATGGAAAAGTAGCTATCTAAGCAGTGCTGTTGACGTCTTTCGGGCCAAGTTGCCGGCACCGGACCTCTTACAGCTGAGATCCAGTGGGGCCCAGGTGGGCGCGTCTCCTTGTCCTTTCTATGAACGAAAGACGAATGCTGCGGCACCTCCCTTCCGCCTGCTGAGCTCTTAGTAGGCCGCCCAGCCTTGGACAAAGCGCGCCTTACTTCACCGGAAAACTCCGGAGTGGTGGCTTCGGCCTCGCCCTCCGCCCGCTTTTTTTTCCGCCTTCTTCGTTGTCCCCTCGGATTTCAATTGGACAACAGTAGATACTATAACGGGATCAAGGCCGGCTCGGACGCCTCATCAAGTCATTGATTCCTTTCGAGCTTCTTCCTGTGCCTGCAAATGGGGCGGGTCAAGATTAGTACGCTGCAACTTTAAGAAACGGCCGCTGGAGGAAGAGTGCGCGCGCAGCTCTACCACCCAGATCACGCGACGCTCTCACACATAGGGCCGTTAACGTAAGAAAAAAAATAATAAAACATTCCCTACCTGTATCACCAACTGTCTTGTCTCAACTGCTTTGTATTTCTTTTTCACTTCGCTGCCCCTTCCCTACTGGCCTCCCACAACGCACTCCCCTTCCTAGAAGCAGCCGGAAAAAGCGCCGAAGCAGAATTCTTAACACCGCCCTCAGCGCACTGAGCAAGCGCAGCCAGCAGGTGTGGCGCGCGAGAGGGTGGGGAACAACCAACAGCTCGGAGAAGAGACTGGGCCGACTGGCACGTCACGTATAGCACGCACTCACTGGCGCGTCACCCGCGGAAGACGGGTTCTGCTGGCAGATGTCAAAGCTCGCGATATCAGGAGAGGGCTGCTGGGATGGCGTGTCCTTGTTTTTTGTCTTTGGCCTATAAGAAAGGAGTCGGCTCTTTCGTGTTTTACCAGTCGTTTTGTACTTATGAACTCACTTCTTCTGTTACCAATATAATTTAAAAAGCATTTAAGCGTTTGATGTTTTAACTATTATACATACTTCAGAAACTGCTGCTTTGCTTAATCCAAGTGTTTAGTGTTCAGAAAGCAAGCAGTATTGAAGGCCAAAGGGTGAGATTATTTTAGACAGTATCTCTAGGGTATAAATCTAGAATTGTTTAACAAAAAATTAAGAAAACTCAATTAAACTATAATTGCTTTTATGTATACCTTCTTGAAAGAAAAGTAGTGGAAGCAATATGGAATTGCTACCGTGTGTTCCCGAAAATAAGACACTGTCTTATATCATATATTCGTTTTGGGTCCAAAAAACGCGCTAGGGCTTATTTTCAGGGATGTCTTATTTTTTGTGTGTACAACGATCTCTCACCCATCCCCTTATGCAGCATCTTTCTATTCCACCCCCCACCCCCACCGTGCAGCAGAACCCCAAAAGCAATTTCATTGTGTTGCATTAGATCTAATCCATAGAAAATAGAGCTTCAAATGATTAACAAATAAACAAATTACAGATCATCCTTAAACAACTGAATCTCATGTCACAACATTTCTGAAATAAAAAAAAGTCTTGAGATCTTTGTGGAATAGATAATTTGAAGCCATTTCCCCTCCACCCCCACCCCCCATGCAGCAGAACCCTGCCAACCCATTCCCCTGTGCAGCATCTTTCCATCTCTCCCTCTCATCCCCCCATGCAGCAGAATCCCAATGACCCTCCCACTGCAAGGCCGACATACCCCTGTTCCAAACAGCAGCAGCAACAGCACTGAACAGGCTGCTTGGCAGCCTTCTCCACCGTGGCCTTCCCTGTGCTGCATCACTGATGACATCATGGGAATTGGCATCTCTCCTGCTGCCGAGGGGGGAGGATGTTGCCGCCACTGCAGGGGAGGGGTGTTGTGATGCAGCGGGAGAGAATGGGCATCTCTCCCGCTTCATCACAACATGGCTTTCTAGCAGTCTCTGACACAACCATGCCTGTACAGGCACCCCTGGACCAGTCGCTTATTTTTGTTGCCAAAAGCTGACGCCACTTTTAGAAAATGGCTGGGCATTTTTAAAGAATCCACCAGAGGGCTCATTTCAATGTTAAGAGCTCATTTGCATGTCATTATTGGAGACTGCTAGAAACCTCGCTAAAGACAGAGATAATCCATTTTGATAATATGCCGCTAAAATATGTGCAGGCTAAACCGTCAGAAAACAGTTTAGCAACGGTGTTAAAGTTGTGAGAATCTGGGCCTCTGTTAGGTCCTAGCTCATGCTTGCTTTCTAACACCAGCTGTGGCAGGATACACATTTTAAATCTGACATACAGGTAGTCCCTGTTTTACTTACATCAGACTCATACTTACGAATGGGGGTCCTGTTCTACCTTCGGTGTCCCATTGCGTTCCTCTTGAGTTCCAATGCGCCCCTCTCTCTCCCTCTCTCCATTCTGTTCCTCAAATACATGACTCCCTCTGGTGGGTGTTTATCTTCTGGCTGGCTCCCTCCTTCCTGCTGCAGTCATTTCTTTGCACAAAGCTGCAGGAGGTGACTCCTTTGCACGTCCTGCGGCTGAGCCAGAAGGCTTCCCTCTGATGTTGGAAGAAGCTCTGATGTCAAAGGGAAGGTTTCTGGCTCAGCCGCAGGACGCATGCAAGAGCCGCCGCCCGTAGGTGTTTACTTTCTGGCCAGCTCTTTTCTTCCTGCCACAGTCATTTCTCTGCACAAAGTCATGTCCCACTCCTCCAACGTCAAAGGGAAGGCTTCTGGCTTAGCCATGGGACGTGTGTAGGAGCTGCCGCCCGCAACTTTGTGCAGAAAAACAACTTCGACAGGAAGGAGGAGGGAGCCGGCCAAAAGGTAAACACCCACCAGAGGGAGGCATGTACTTGAGGCATAGAATGGAGGGAGGGATAGGGACGTGTTGGAACTTGGGAGGGAGAGGGGTGTGTTGGGACATGGGATGGAGGGAGCACAAACTTTGGACAAATGATGGAAGGAAGGAAGGCGGGGATATGAACTTGGGACATAGAATGAATGGAAGGAGAGAGAGGAGCATAAGCCTTAGGATGGAAGAATGGAGGGAGTGAGGGAATAGGAAGGGAGAATTGGATGTCTGATGGAAAGAGAGATGGTGCACATGGGGAAATGAAGAAAGGAGAATTGTTGGGCATAAGGAGTGAGAGAATTATTAGACATGGTGGTGGGAGAGTAGTAAAGTAGAGATGCAAGGGGAAGAGAGATGAGAGGGAGTATTGTTGGATGTGGTGGTGGAGAGGGAACAGTGGGATTGGAAAGTCCATAGTCTTATTGAGAAAGACACGAGGGAAGCCACTGCTTGTCCTGTATCAATAGCATGGAATATTGCTTCACCTTGGGTTTTGGCCTGGATTGGCCACCATGAGATCGGGCTACTGGGATTAATGGACCATTGGTCTGACCCAGTAAGGCTATTATTATGTTCTTATGATGGAAAAGGATGCAAGATGGGCCTCAAGGAGGTGAATAAGGAGGGAAGAATACTAGGATCCGAGTTACATACAAATTCAACTTAAGAACGGTTTAAAAAATGGAAATCATTCTTAACCCGGAGACTGCCTATATCGTAATCACAAAACAGAAAATACAATACAAATATTTTTCTACCTTATATTGTCTGGTCATTATTCAAATCATGTAGGTCCCAGGCTCTGGTTTCTGTTTGTCTCCTGCCCATTTGACATTTTATTCTTTCTCCCTGCTCACCATCCTTCTCTGTCCTCCCTTTCCATTTCCCTTCCCTCTCACGGAGGTCTGTCATCTTTCCTTTTTTTGTCTCTATCTCCGCTGTCTAATGAACACTCTCTCCCCCGTGATCTTTCAGCGATCCCCCCCTCTCCTCCTGCAAATCTCTCCTCCATAGGATCTGATAAGGCAGTACACTTGTGCTCTTCGGGCCACCGGCAGCGCAAATGAAGCTTTCCCTCTGCTACTGCTTCGTGCCTAAGTGGGACCAGGAAGCAGTATCAGAGGGAAAGCTAACAGCTGCGGAAGGTAGCGTGTTTACTCACGCTGCCAGCAGCCCAAATAATGAAAGAGCGGCTGCAGCGATGAATCCCACCATCCCCAGATCACCATCTCTCCTTTTTACAACTGCCTTTTCATCCAGCATCTCTCCCTCCTTCCACACCACCCCAAGGTCCACCATCTCTCCTCAACTACCGTCCTATCCAGTGTCTCTATCCACCATCCCTCCACACCACCCCTTGGATCCAACTTCTTTACCCCCCTCCATTCCATTGTCCACATCTCTCTCTCCTCTCCCTCTCAGACCCATTATTTCTTCCCCTTACTCCCCCACCCCTCAGTCCGGCATATGCCCCTCTCTTTGGACCCCCTCCTTCTGTTTACTTCTAATAGCTACACCAGAGGGCCCCCTGAAGGCCAGCATATTTCCCCCTTCTCTCCACTATTGTCCCCCTGGCCTCCCGGTCTCACTAAAAACTAATTACAGCCTGCAGAGGATCACAGGTGCTGTAGCGATTCAAGCAGGCTGTCGTCGGTCTCTGTCACATGTTCCCTCTGCTGCAGTCCTGCTCCTCTGATGCGACGTCCTGTTTTGATGTGGGATGGACTGCGGCACAGGGAATATGCAGCGGATGCCGATGGCAGCCTGCTAGAATCGCTACAGCACCAGCGATCCTCTATAGTTCGTAATTAGTTTTTAAAGTGAGAGGGGAAGGCCATAGGAAAAGCTGAACGATGGTGGAGAGAAGAGGAATACATGCCAACCTTCGGGAAGACCCCTAAAGCTGCAGGGTCGAGGGTAACACAGCACTGGTGCTTATGCCCTTATGCAGCACTTCCCGACTGCCTCCCCACCGTGAGCTCTGACATCGGGCCTCCTAAAGCAGGAACAGCAGTAGCAGTGGAAGGCCAGCAAGAGGCAGCACTTAGGACAGGCTTTTCGCTGCCAGAGCACTGCCGTTCCTGCTTTAGGAGGTCTGAAGGTATGTGGGGAGGAGGGTTAGTTGCTGAAATGGCGTGCCCGATTTTTAAAGAAAATGAATTAATTCACCGAAGTGAATCGGTGAATCTGGCAGCACTACTAAAGAATAGCCGTTTCAATCAGAAACAATTATGGAGTTTAAACATTCCCCAATATGTTATAGCAATACATTATTCTTCATAATGGTGAAGGCTGACTGACATCAAAATATCAGCTTTGACCTGACCTGCCTTTTTTTTCAGGCGGGGAGGGAGTGGGTACCTTTATGGCAGGAGGGAGTGTGCACCCCTCCTGACTTTTTCTACAGGGGGAGGGGAGGTGGAGATCTTTTCTGGCAGGAGGGAGTGGGCATCACTCCTGCCGTTTTGCCATAGGACAGGGTGGGGAGTCATTCAGGATGGCAGGAGAGAATAGGCATAACCTCCTGCCATCTTTTTGGGGTTCAGAAGGGGGAGGTGCCTTGGGGGTGCTAGCGCGGGTGTGTGTGCTTTTTTAATGGGACAGATGGTGCGTGTTTAACACACGCACAACATCTGTGCCATTAAAAAAAATAAAAAATAAGCCCTAACAGCAGTGACAGGAGGCTGCTTTCCCTGTCACTGCTGTTAGGGCTCCACGCATGTGTCTGTCACTCACTGAGTTTGACTTTCTATAAAACATGGGGCCCTTTTATTACCTGGAAGGAAGGTACACAGTAGGAACTTTTATAAAGGGACTTCAAATAATTATAAAATGGTATAATTGGGTTTTTGGGTGAGGTTCAGTGGATTTATTGCTTGTTGTCAGGGAAGGGGGATCTTTGTTTTAGGGGAGGGGGGATGTTGGCAGAATTCAATTTTTGTGGGTTTATGGAATGTTGATATTTCTGATCAATGATGGCTCTAACCTATTTTCTTTTTTCTGTATTATTTTTGTTTTTAAAATCTTTCAATAAAGAAAAAAAAAAAGAAAGCTTACTCCATCAGAGGAGTTGCTTCCTCATGGGTGGAGACTTGGGCAGATTTGCCCAAGAAAATCTATAAAACAGCTACATGGTCTACCCTTCATACCTTTACCAGGTTCTTTAGCGTAGATGTAACAGCCAGCAAAGACACCAATTTCGGGTCCTCCATTTTGAAGGCAGGCTCAGTGGGCCCGCCCTAGACTTGGGACTGCTTTGGTATGTCCCAAACATTCAGGACTACCAGACACATTGCACTAGAATGAAAGATTAGGGTTCTTACCTTGATAATTTTCTTTCTTACAGATGTGTCTAGTAGTCCTGAAGCCTCACCCTGTAAGTTGGCTTTGCCTGCCTTTTGCCTAGGAATCCGTCTGCCTTTGGAGACTTCTCTTTCTCTCAGATAAGCTGAAAACAAAAACACCACACAACATGCAAGACAGCAAAGTCTGGTCTAAGTCTCTGCTTGATAACAGGATACATGAGTAGCTCCAAACTCTATTTAATATTAGTGCAGTTTGCACAAAGTTTTGGTATCTGTTTTGATCAGTTACTTGAACATTATAATGTTCATTGATGCTTGTTAAACAGCAGAACAGAATTGTAGTGTCGGGAATATTTTCCCATTTCCTTTCTTTCAGTTATGTCTGTCATTACAGTGCTCCCCATCCCCATGAGCTTGGTCCCCATTCCTGCAAGCTTGGTCCCTGTCCCCACCCCATCCCCACGAGCTCAGTCCCCATCCCCGCGAGCTTGGTCCCTGTCTCTGCCCCATCTTCACAAACTCGGTCCCCACAAGCCATCTGACCCATCTGCACAAGCCTCAGTTATGATTTTATATTGAACTTATTTTATTAAAGTATAAAAAGGAACAATATTCTGTACAATTGTCATTTTAGAAACACAAATAATACAGAGCAAGGATCAACAAAACCCCTGTCTCCCCTCCCCTCTCCTTCACATCCCTTCCACTATCGAGAAAATTGAATAAGCCAAATTATTACAGAATGCTACATAGAAAAACCATGCTAACAGAATACTGCAGTCACACATGACAGGAATAGTGTTAGGGAAGTGCAACTAGGGCAACTGTCCCCTGGTCAGAGAGAACTCTAAGTCAGCTGGAAGCTAAAGAAGTATGATCTGGGCTTTGCTGACCTCAGTTATGTCTAACACCAGATCTAGCTGGATACAAAATAGAAAATAAAATTATTTTTTTCTACCTTTTGTTGTCTCATGATTTTATTCTTCAAATCATGTTGGTCTCAGGCGCTGGTCTCTGTTTTCTTTATTCTTCTCTTAACTCATTTGCCAGGATCTCCTGACCATTTGACATTTCTTCTTTCTCCATGCTCACCATCCATCTTCTATCTCTGTGTATGTATTGTTCCCCATGTTCAGCATCTCCCTTCTCTATCTCTCTTATACATCCCTTTCTAGTATTTCCCCTGTGCCCATCTCCCTGCCTTCATCATCTCACCATTCTATGATCCCCTCCCCTTGTGGAAGTTACATAGGAAGGAGGGACTCGGCGGTAAGAAGGTTCCAGAGCAGCCCTGCATGTGATGTTGCCTCTTCGTCCTACAAATGCTTCTAAGAGGCTGGTAAGCTTGTCCCGAGAGACATAAAGAGGCCGACGGGGAGCCACAGGGGGTTTTTGCCAGTAGCCGCAACTGGGAGTGAGGGAGGGTGTGAAAGAGGGGGGGGGGCTGTTGGACCCACGATAGAGAGGGATGGGACTGCTGGACCCGCAACCATGAGGGGTTGCTGCTAACTGGGAGGTGTGTGAAGGGAAGCGACTCACAGCAGATCCTTCACTGCAGGGGCAAGGCCATTCACCACTCTTTGGGGTGGTGTAAAGTCTTGTCCCTGTATCTGCGGCAACCAGTTGATTTTTTCCCCCCATTTCTGCGGGTTACCCATGGCTAATTTAGGGAAACAGTCACTGTGTCATTCTCTAGCTCTTAACTCCTGTTGAGGCTAGTCGGTTCCCCAGCGAACATAGATTGATGTTAAACAGGATCGGAGACAGTTGGGAGCCTTGCAGAACGCTGCAGTGCATGGTCCAGATAGGGGAGAGTTTGTCGTCAAAGATGACTTGGTATGAGCAGCTTGTTAGAAAGCCCCAGAAACAGTACCAGACTGTGCCTGTGATGCCAATAGCATCTAGGCAAGCAAGAGGTATGTGGTGGTCCACTAAGTCAAAAGCGCTGCCCAGGTTGATTTGCAGAACAAGGGCACTCTCAGTAAGTGGCTGGAACAAGCCTCTTATGTTACTTTGTAATTCTGCTTTATGCTATTCTGTACTGGAGGCAGGAATAATGTCTGTCCATCTGTCTGTCTGTCTGAGGGCAAAATAACTTTCCTAACAACAGAATGGGATGAAATTTAGCATGAGGTAAAATCTGTAAAAAGACATAATAGGAACATGACGGCAGATAAAGGCCAAATAGCCCATCTTGTCTGCCCATAATAAGTTTGAAAATGGACCAAATTGGACTGGGGATTTAAAAAAAACAACAAACAAGCCTCTCCCATAACAAAATGGCCCAGTTCATTTATTTGGGAAAAGGAATTCCAGCTTCTTTAGCAGAGTAAAATGTAGTAGGGAATAGGGCAAGATAATTTAAAAGGTGGAATTCCTACCCCTTCTTTTACTAAGGTGTGCTAGCATGCACACATTAGTGTTTAATGCACCTTAGTAAAAGAAAAGGGCTACTATTCCAAACTCCCAGACTGCCCCCATTGCAATCTCCTCATCCCAAACTGTTCCCATAGCCCCAAAACTACTTCCACACAACTGCCATACCACATTGTAAACTGTTCCATCCCAATAACTATCCCCCATAGCTGTCACTCCACCCCACAAATTGCCCTATTCTCAAATACTACCCTCTGCAACTGCCCCACCTCCCTAGAAATAGCCCTATCCCCAAAAAGTACTCTCTGCAATTGTCTCAAATCTAACAACTACCTCCTGCAACTGATAGACCACCCCACATACTGTCCCAACATCTATCAATTTTCCTCTGCAACTGCCTTGCTATCATCAAACTGTCCCCACTCCCACAAAAAAAACTACCTCTAAAAACTTCCCTCTCCAAAATACTACTCCCTCAGATGCCCCACCACCCTGTAAAATGCTCCACCCACAAAAGACTATCTTCCCCTCCAACTATCTCATCCCCCCCCCCATGAGCAAGCCTTCCAGAAAGTAAACCCGCATAATGAAGACCCTACAAGATCAATCCCCCCTAAAAATAACCCCTCATGTTCAGGATCCCTTTCCCACAGGAACCATCCCAAGTTGAAGCCAGCCCCTCACCACCACCACCTAGCTCTCCTCACCTTGACTCACCCAAGGGTTTTCTTGGAAGTCCAATGGAGTAGGATGAGAGCAGACTTTCTCTGCTGCTACTTCACCAACCATCAGGGATCAAATTGGCACCTAAGATACCTAATAGTAGTCCCACTGCATGTCCCCTAATCCTTTTATTTTTGAAAAGAGTAAACAAGGCATTGCCATTGCCAGTAGCAGCATTTACCCTTATATGACAAAAGGACCCCCTAGCAGTAGTAACAAGAGATTACCACTAGGGATCATGAGTCATTTTGAACACAGAGCAGCTACAGGGCTGGAGTGGAGGGGGATCACTCCTGCCCTGGACCACTGAATAATCCATGACTGAGTCTGAGAGAGAGTGAGGGAGGAGTATGGTTGTGGGGCCTCAGCTAAGGGGAAAGGGTTCATTTCTGGGATGGCCTGTTTTTGGAGTTCATAAAAAGATGGGTGATCTTGGGGCATCTTATCCTGGGGAGCTTGATCAGGGGGGCTGATTTGCGAGCATTCTCATTTGAGGGGGCTTGGGTTGGGGTTGATTGGGTAGAGTTTGGGTTGGAAGGATTAGAGGGGGGGTTCTCTCAGGCTATGACTATGCTACTGGGTTGCTTTTTGAGGTGATGTTAAATGTATCTGCACTATCGGTAGTGGTGACAAGTAGCACACTGTACCATCCTGCACACTGTCAGAGATGAACACTGTCTTAACAGAAAAGAACAATCACACAGGTAGGAAGAATAGCAAGCTAGTATCTGGCCTGCCAAACCAGTGCTGGACAGTCTCTACAACAGCAGTTTATCCTTTTAATTGGCAGATGGTGAAATGGCTGTTTTATGTAACTTGATGTTGAACGAGAGCAATAGTGCCATGTAACAGGCATTTGGAGATGCAGATCTGCCATAAGAGCCATAGAAGACACATGTTGCTTCTGAGCAACAATGCCAAATAAAAGGTTATGATGGACAAGGTTAAAAGTTGAAGATAGATCTACAGAAACAGCTAGGGCCACACGATTGCTATCTAACACTGAATGAATCTCGCTCTGCAAAAATGTATTAATTTTAAAAAATTGTCAACTGCCCATTCCTAGGCAGCCTTACAAAAGTAACATACACAGAATGGAACAAACAAGACTTATACAAACATCTTAAATTACAGATGAGTAGTTACATCTTAAAAAGCCATAGTTTCATAGATCCTCACAGTTCAATTCATCCTAAAACCAGCATTAGGCAACACATCTTTTATTGAAATGCTTCTAGAAATAGTGTAGTTTTAAGCATTTTAAGAAAAACTTCTGAATATCAGATAGAGCCCTTAGCAGTCCAGTTAATTTGTTCCACAGTGTTATTCCCATGGTGGAAATAGCAGAAGTTCTCGTATTCTCATAATGCATTTTTGAGAAGTCTGTCAGTGACAATCGTATCGCTCCTTCAGATCGCAAAGTTCTGATTGCCATAGTTTGTGATAAATACCAAGGAATCCCATGGTAATGACTTTAAACACCAAAGTTAATGTATTGAAAATAATACGTAATCGCACAGACAACCAGTGCAATTTCTTCAGCAAATGTTAAAATTGTCTATATACTACAGTATGTCCATCTCTACACCCAGACTGATATGGATGAAGTGCCAGCAACTTCTCTACAAGGTCCACTAACTGAAAATCAAATAATCTTCACCACTTTAGAAATAAATTAATGTTTTCAACGAGGAGGACAACTAGTCAGTAGCACAGAAACCAGATATTTTTTGTTCTCTCAGGATTTCCGCAGCTGGCATTGTGCTTGTTGCAGGTTTCCGGGTCTCACTGCGTCTTTCTCAGGTAGAAACCAACTTTTCAGCCACCGTGTCATGGCTTTCTTCAGGGTATGCTCTGAAGTCTGCAGTATGACTTTGGAAATAGTGAGTTCACTGACCTGATTGGGAGCAGGGCAGTCCACCAATTTGAATTGTGGTGGGAAAGTCAGTCAGAAATTTGAATTTTGTTGTGGAAGTCCATAGAATGGAAATTCAGTTTGGTGGACTGCCCTGTTCCTAATCAGGTCAGTGAACTCACTATTTCCAAAGTCACACTGCAGACTTCAGAGCATACTCTGATGAAAGCCACAGCACGATGGCTGAAACATTGGTTTCTAGCTGACAAAGACGTAGCGAGACCCAGAAATCTGCAACAAGCAGAGATTTTTTTTTTTTTTTTCAAAAGAGCAGGTATTATTTATGGAAATTTTCTAGTTATCTGAAAATAACATAATCCTTGAGATAAACTTGGAATTTGTCTGCTGCAGCTCATCAGGGCCTGACTTACTAGAAAGCTTAATAACTCACTTAGGCTCCAGAACGGGGCCTAATTTACTAGAAAACTTAATAACACATACATATGTACCAGAATAGGGTAGGCCATAGCTCTACCAACATTTTGCCCAACACAACATCAGAACCTCAGAGGTGGTGCTGGAGATTAGTTTGTTTGGCACTTCCAACCAAAAAGAGACTTCACCAGGTAAAAAAATAAAATAATTCAGACTACGTTAATATGCTTCTGCATAGCGCTGGCACAAAACCAACGTTGCCCTCGCCCCCCACCAGCATGTTTTCAACAATTACGATTACTTGGCTTCCACTAATAGCTGCACTTCAGATATTTGTCTCTTGGCTTTGCCTATAACTGTGCTCCTAGCCCCACTACTTTCACTCAGCCCCCCACCTCTCTCATACTCTGCACTCTGTTCTCATCTAATATTTCTCTTTCTTATACCCCTAAATCTTGCCTATCTTTCCAGCTACCTGAAACCGTATTGACAATCAGTGTGAACTCAGCTGTGTAAACGCAGGAACAGTGCTGCTCTTGCCACACGAGACAGTGAGATCAAGACTTACTACAAGCTTCAGATGCAAAGGAGCCACATAGTCCGTTTCTGCAACAGAAGCTATAAAACCAATTTTGGAGGGACACAAAATCACAATATCAAAAGCCAAATCCTAGACACCAAGGCAACCTGGAAATTAGGATTCATTAAGCCCTTTCCTAATTTATGGGTTACTGTTACAAAACAGCAGTAGACATTCAGTCTAAATTAGTGTGTAATATTTTTTAAATATTTGCATTAGGAAATTAGCTGATTGCGCTATGTACAGTAGCATGTCAGTATGTAAAATATCTACAGTGCGTTAAAAATCCACACTAATCCCAACAAATGTGCTGACACCGCGTGGATTATTTTTTTACTGAGGTTTTCTGAATCAGCAGCAGCAGAGTGAAAGCAGGTGCTTTTCCAGCTCATCCAGTATGACCACTGGGTGTCTACGCAGTTTGATGAGCTAGCCCACACCCCCCGTCGGAGCCCCTTAAAACACTGTTTTTCTTCGGCGCGGGCTTCCGCCTCGCGCTCAGTTGTCTCGGCGCGCCTTTGTCGGCGCGCGCTTTTGACCTGTCACCCAGCAAGCCAGCCACAGCCAGGTTGCATTGCACTGCTCAGTTCTCACACTGGTGCAGCCAGATGGAAATTAAAACTATATATCTTGTATAAATAAGCATTAAGCCACAATGTGTAGTAAGTTAGGTTTCGATTAACACTGATCATTTATTCATGCCACAGTCACTGAATATTTATTACACATAAGTAAAAATATACGCACTAATAGATATGCTCTTATCCAGGCTATACAGTAGCTATCAGCATAGAGTTGTGACTACAGTACTCCGGTTTCCAAGCTAGGTAGCTCACCCCTCTTTAGAGGACCTGGTGAGCCTTCACTTATTACATTAGTTGGTCAACAGGTACACAAAACTCCTTGAAGCAATTACAGTAATCCATCCGCTTCTACCTACGGAAGAAGCAAGCTGCTGTAACACATTACCTCTGGCCGCCATCTACAGTTCAATTTGGCTATTACATTTGGGGACCTGAACAACCACGTGAGCGAAGCTGCTCTTGTGAAAAATATTCCTTTTGATGTGTTAGAAGGCATTCAACATTTGATTTGTGATAATGCAGAATTTTGGAATGCCTCTATAAGAGAGTTATCATGCTTGGTTATGACTTGCTTAGATTACATTTCCGTACAACTGGTGAATGAATACGCTATTAGGAAGAGGCAATTCTTATTATTACTCTTCTCCTTAATTTGTTCGTACAGGGCACATATCTGATAGACCTTTGACGCGCTGCTCGAGTCTGCGCAGATGTTTTCCCTTGCTAGTACTGAAATAAAACAGTAGAGGGAGCTACTGAGGTTGTTTGACGTCAGAATGTGACTGCTTCGAATACTGCAAACGAAAGGAATTTTCTCGCCGGGTGCGGTGGCGCGTGCCTGTAATCCTAGCTGCTAGGGAGGCTGAGGCTGGCGGATCGCTTGAGTCCAGGAGTTCTGGACTGCAGTGTGCTATGTCGATCGGGTGTCCGTACTAAGTTCGGCATCAATATGGTGATTCCGAGGGAGCTCAGGATCACCAGGTTGTCTAAGGAGGGGTGAACCGGCCCAGGTCGGAAACGGAGCAGGTAAAAACCCCCGTGCCGATCAGTAGTAGGATCGCGCCTGTGAATAGCCACTGTAGAACAGCCTGGGCAAGACAGTGAGACACAGTCTCTTTTGTCTTTTGAGTATGTAATCTATTTTCCTTATCTTAAGCAAACTGTGACATATAATTAAAAACGCTAATGTTGCCTAAGAATTATTTTCCACAAAAATACTAATTATTATTTTAAGATTTTGTTGGCTATTTAAACTGTTTTATCTTGAAAAATAAATATCTTCCCCGTTCAAAAGACCTCATCCTATCTTTTACAGGGGCAATTTTCCTGCCCTCTGCCTGTCAACCTTGGGATAATTTTCTGATCATCCTTGCGATTCTTCCCTCCACCAGTAGGGGTCAGGGCATTCAGCAGTTGGGGAAGTTCGCTGTGGTGCTCACAGGTTTGATCCTGCAGGGTTGCCGTAACAGGCCAGTATCTACGTGTGGGTTCTGGCGTGCGTTCCGGTGACCAGGTAGCTGCAGCAGGCTCCGTCTGTCTATGGGTTTGGCGCCATGAAGGGCAGGTTTAGTACCGTCGATATCCGAGCTGTCATCGCAGAGCTCAATGCCAGGTACAACTGTCGCCCGGATGCCGGGCGCTGTAAGTCTTCTGGTGTGCAATAGGGGGAAGGGGGATGCTGGGGGTAGATCATAGTACCTATATCAGAATGGTCTCCAAAAGTCTTAGCACTGCTTTGAATGCAGATTAACCGTAAAGCTTTGAGGTTTTAACTATTACAATAAATGAAGTTTAATAACCCGATTCTAGCTTGTCAAGTTTGGCAGTGATCTTTGCCGGTAAAATAGTTCATTGAACTGATGTCACTTCTTTTGAGAGTTTGAGCCTGTGTGATTTTAAATCCAGATCTTGCTATTCGAATTCAAGTCCAGTAAATAAAGATTTTTTTTCAGATGTATATAAAACAGATATTAAAATTTTAGCTTAATTCACAGTTTAAAATTGTTTACAACGATTGTTATCGTTTCCAGGAGTCCTTTCTGAAAGCAGTCTTCCTTGAAATGAAATCGAATTTGATGAGTTCCATGCTATGTGCTGTCATTTCTGACATTTTATATCTAGTGAGAGCCAATGATGCGTGCTGAGATCTTATAGATATGGCTGCATCTAGAGAATAGGCTTCTTGGGGTCTTAGCATAACATTTTTCTTTATTTGTCATTAATTGTCCAAACAAAAATATGTATCCTGTACTGACGGCAGATAAAGACCAGAATGGTCCATCCAGTCTGCCCAACCTGATTCAATTTAAATTTTTTTTTTTTTTTTCTTCTTAGCTATTTCTGGGCGAGAATCCAAAGCTTTACCCGGTACTGTGCTTGGGTTCCAACTGCCGAAATCTCTGTTAAGACTTACTCCAGCCCATCTACACCCTCCCAGCCATTGAAGCCCTCCCCTGCCCATCCTCCTCCAAACGGCCATGCACAGACACAGACCGTACAAGTCTGCCCAGTAACTGGCCTAGTTCAATCTTTAATATTATTTTCTGATTCTAAATCTTCTGTGTTCATCCCACGCTTCTTTGAACTCAGTCACAGTTTTACTCTCCACCACCTCTCTCGGGAGCGCATTCCAGGCATCCACCACCCTCTCCGTATAGTAGAATTTCCTAACATTGCCCCTGAATCTACCACCCCTCAACCTCAAATTATGTCCTCTGGTTTTACCATTTTCCTTTCTCTGGAAAAGATTTTGTTCTACGTTAATACCTTTTAAGTATTTGAACGTCTGAATCATATCTCCCCTGTCTCTCCTTTCCTCTAGGGTATACATATTCAGGGCTTCCAGTCTCTCCTCATACGTCTTCTGGCGCAAGCCTCCTATCATTTTCGTCGCCCTCCTCTGGACCGCCTCAAGTCTTCTTACGTCTTTCGCCAGATACGGTCTCCAAAACTGAACACAATACTCCAAGTGGGGCCTCACCAATAACCTGTACAGGGGCATCAACACCTTCTTCCTTCTACTGACTACGCCTCTCTTTATACAGCCCAGAATCCTTCTGGCAGTAGCCACTGCCTTGTCACACTGTTTTTTCGCCTTTAGATCTTCGGACACTATCACCCCAAGGTCCCTCTCCCCGTCCGTGCATATCAGCTTCTCTCCTCCCAGCATATACGGTTCCTTCCTATTATTAATCCCCCTTCTCTATTAATACTAACCTTCTCATGTTTCATGTTAACCAAATTTCTAAATATCACACAAGCTTACTATTCCAACTTGATAAGTCACTACCACTTATCACTTATATAGCACTGAAAGGCATATGCAGCGATGTACATTTTGATATTTATAGACAGTCCCTTCTCAGAAAAGCTTACAATCTAACTTGGACAGACAGACATGACATAGAGGGTAGGGGATGCAGAACCCAAAGTGAGAGAAGTTAGGAGTCGAAAGCACTCTTAAAGAGGTGGGCTTTTAAATGGGCCTTGAACACTGCCAGAGACAGAGCCTGCTATAGGATTTGGGCAGCTTGTTCCAAGCATATGGTGTAGCAAGACAGAAGGGATGGAGCCTGGAGTTGGCGGTTGAAGAGAAGGGCACAGATAGGAAGGACTTACCAGCTGAGTGGAGATCACTGGGGGGGGGATAAGAGGAGATAAGTGAAGAAAGATAGTGAGGGGGGCAGCTGAGTAAGTGCGTTTGTAGATCAGTAAGAGGAGTTTGAATTGTATTTGGAAATGGATGGGAAGCCAATGAAGTGACTTTAGGAGAGGAATAACATGAGTAAAGTGGCTCTCCCAGAATATGAGTCGTGCAGCTGAATTCTGGACGGATTGGAGGGGAGCAAGATGGCTAAGTGGAAGGCCTGAGAGTAACTAGTTGCAGTAGTCTAAGCGAGAGGTGAAGAGGGCATGGATAAGTGTTTTGGTAGTGTGATCAGAGAGCAAGAGTCAGATTTTGGTAATATTATAGAGGAAGAAGTGTTAGGTTTTAGTGATATGTTGTATCTGGGTGATGAAGGAGAAAGAGGAGTCAAAGATGACCCCGAGATTACAAGCAGACAAAACAGGAAGGATGAGAGTGTTGTCCACAGAGATGGAGAATGAGGGAAGAGGAGAGATGGGCTTAGGCAGGAAGATGAGCAACTCTATTTTAAACATATTCAATTTTAGATGGCGGTGAGACATCCAGGTGGCAATTACAGGCAGGCTGAGACTGTGGTCTGGGTTTCATTAGAGATATTTGGCACAGAGAGGTAGATCTGGGAATCGAGAGATAGATCTGAGTGGCTCCTGACGCTCATAGGAACTCTATGAGCATCGGGAGCGGAGCATTCTGTGTGGCTCCCTGTGCTGTTGCAGTTTAGTAAAAGAAAGGGGGGGGGGGATAAGTTATACCCTGATAAACCTATGAGGAAATTTATTTCAAAATAGTCTCACTCTTTTTGAAAGAAAAGTTTCAAAATGAATTAGAAAAAAAACCAACAACATATGAATTTGTTCCCCATGTAACCAGACAAAGATTTGTCTAGCTTAGTTATAGTCAAACATATATTCTTTAAAGAAATATGTTGACCAACTGAGAGAGATTCACTTAAGGAATGATAGGTAAAAGATTCTGGTGTTGGTACATTTGCTGTCCCAATTATTACGCTGAAATAGTTCAGGAGAATCTTGACATTTCAGTTGTTCTTGACAGCATGTCAGTTTCTCTGGTCTCACAAGAGAAAAATCTTCTCACACAAATTCAGGTTGGGGGGGGAGTAGGTCCCCCAGATGAAAGAGAAGTTTTAGGGGAAGGAGATAACACAGCAGTCAGTGTCATCTTGGTAGAGACATGCTTGTCATAAGACCTTTATTTACAGTCGGAATGGACATCCCCTTAGATCCATCTAAGAACATAAGAAGCGCCATCTCTGGATCATCTTCGGTCCATCAAGTCTGGCGATCCGCACACGTGGAGGCCCTGCCAGGTGTACACCTGGCGTAATTTTTAGTCACCCATATCCTTCTTTGCCTCTCGTAAGGAGATGTGCATCTAGTTTGCTTTTGAATCCTAGGACGGTCGATTCCGCAATAACCTCCTCTGGGAGAGTATTCCAGGTGTCAACCACTCTTTGCGTGAAGCAGAACTTCCTGATATATGTCCTGAACTTGTCCCCCCTTAGCTTCATTCCGTGTCCTCTTGTCCATGTCAAATTGGACAATGTAAATAATTTTTTCTGCTCTATTTTGTCGATTCCTTTCAGTATTTTGAAAGTCTCGATCATATCCCCTCGCAATCTCCTTTTCTCAAGGGAGAACAATCCCAGTCTCTTAAGTCGATCCTCGTATTCCAGTTTCTCCATCCCTTTTACTAGCTTTGTTGCTCGTCTCTGCACCCTCTCCAGCAGTTTTATATCCTTCTTTAGGTTGGGAGACCAATGTTGGATGCAGTATTCCAAGCGGGGTCTGACCATTGCTCTATAAAGCGGCATTATGACCCTCTCCGATCTACTCGGGATTCCCTTCTTTATCATGCCCAACATTCTATTTGCTTACTTTGCCGCCGTCGCACATTGTGCTGACGGTTTCAGGGTCCTATCTGTCAGTACACCCAGGTCCTTTTCTTGTTCGCTCTTACCCAGAGTTGCACCTGACATTCTATACTCGTGTTCCTTATTCTTTCTGCCTAAATGCATTACTTTGCATTTCTCCACATTAAACTTCATCTGCCATTTCTCTGCCCATTCCTCTAACTGACACAAGTCGCTCTGGAGTTCCTCACTATCCTTCTGCGATCTGATTGTTCGGCATAGCTTTGTGTTGTCTGCAAACTTGATGATCTCACTGGATGTTCCTTCTAGGTCATTGTTATAAATATTAAATAAGATCGGCCCAAGTACTGAGCCCTGAGGTACACCGCTAGTCACTTTCTCCCAGTCGGAGAACTTCCCATTTATGCTCATTCTCTGTTTTCTGTTCTCCAGCCATTTTCTCTCCATCTTTGTATATCCCCCTCTATTCCATGGCTTTGTAGTTTCCTGAGAAGTCTTTCGTGTGGAACTTTGTCGAATGCTCCATGCTCCAGATTAGCTCCAAAGACTCTTGTAACATTTAAGAAGACTTAGGGCTCCTTTTACAAAGGTGCACTAGTGTTTTTAACGCATACACCAGATTAGCGCGTATTATAGCACGCGCTAGCAAAAAATCTGCCTGCCCAAAAAGAGGCGGTAGCGGCTAGTACGCACAGCAATTTAGCGCACGCTATTCCGCGTGTTAAGGCCCTAGCCGTGCCTTTGTAAAAGGAGTCCTTAGTCAATGAAGATAAACAAGAAGCATTTATTATACTCCTTCCTATCTGTGCCTTCCTTTTTTTAAATTGTAATTCTCTCCCCCTTTTTCCCTCCTATATCAAATCTGTGTTTTTACATGGTTCATATTGTGATTGATTTCAACCCTTTTAATTTTTATAATTATTTTAAATCTATTGGAAACCGCTTAAACGTAATTATAGGTGGTATATCAAATTAGAAATAAACTTGAAGCTTGTCACGACCCCTTTGGGCTCGCAGCTGTGTCCCGTGGAATGGATACCCAGATATACCGGCCTCCTAGGAACCCTCTCCAATGACACTTGTGAGAAGGGTGTCCGGTCAAGTGCCTGCAGCAACATGGACTCCTGTGCTCCCTGAATAAATATTATGTTACAGTACTAAAAAGATTACTGAGAAAAGATTACCAACAGCCAAATACTTCAGCACTTGTGCAATAACACTGACTTTGGCAGAGATAAAAGAATCTAAGATCCCCAACTAAAGCAGTGAACCCCTTCTTGCTCTGACCATGCCTCTTAGCAGTCCTCTGGATGAAAGACAGAATTCTGTATTGTGGCTCACAAAGTATTCATAGCTGTCCACCCAGATAGCATCTTGTTAGTATATAGTCCCAAACCTCAGCCAACATTAGCAGTAGGTCACTCAGGCAAGGTTAGAAGCCATATTAGTTTACATTTCTCTGTACTGTTGTATACAGAGAGGCTCAGTACTTAGATGGCTCAGAGAGACAGTCACTTTTCAGAGCTCTCAGATCTGCCTCTGCTGTCCCCTCTTTTTGTTTTGTTCACACAAAGTTTGGCCCCAGACTTTAGTCCACTGTCCTCAGGTGACTGTCTTGGCCCAATCAAATCACACATTCATCCTGCCCAGGAAAAAAAAAATTAGGCATGGAGAACAATCAAATATGTGTTGATTCAGACGCCCTTTTCTGTGCCAGTGCCAACCAAGGAGGTCCACAAGTCTTATCACATACTTGTGTCATTGTAAGTCTGTTTTATTAGCAACTTCACTCTCAGAGTAGAAAGCTGCACAGGAATGGGGTTGGCGGAAATCCCCTCAGAGATTGTGGGAATCTGGCAGGAATGGAAGTAGCTCCTGTGGGGTTCGCATGGGAGTAAACTTATGGTTAGCTTATGGGCTGCAGCCTTTGAAGAAAGATGGTGGTTGGAGAATTTATGGCTACAGAGTAGTGAGTGAGAAATGCTTTATGGAGGGGAAAGGATAGCTGTTGGGACATGAGAGGGGATAGAAAGAGAGGTAGAGGGAAAATTTATGGGCATGGGAGGAAGGGAAGAAAGAGAAAGAGAAAGATGCTGTACAGTGGGGGAGAGTGAGAATTATTGGACATGGTAGTAGAGAGGAGGGAGGTAGAGATGCATGGGGGAGAGATGAGAGAGGGAGACATGCTGGACATGGTGGTGGTAGGGAGGGAAGGATGAGACAGATCCTGCATAGTGATGGAAAAGGATGTGAGAGGGAGCATGTTGGACATCATGGTGGAGGGAAGAGAAGGACAGATGCAGCATGAGGCTGGAGAGGGATGATAGAAGGAGAAATATTAATTATTGGATGGGGGAAGGGGCAAAAGATGCACAGGGGGAGAGATGAGAGATAAAGACATGTTGGATGTGGCAGTAGAAGAGGTGGGAGAGGTACAATTTCTCTCTCTGTCTTTCTCTCCCTTCCCATTCCCTGTGCAGAAAGGGAATGAGTGAGAGAGAGAGGCATATTGGACATAGGGATGGAGAAGAGAGGAAGAAATGCTGTGCAGGTGGGGGAAGGGGAGTAGGAGAGAGATTTTGGATCCAGGGGCAGGGCATGAGGATGCTTTACAGTGGGATGAAGGGAACAGAGAAGGAGAAATGCTGGACTACAGTAGGAGGGACAGGAAGGAAGAAAAAGGGACAGGTGAACGTTGGTATGTGTGTGTGGGGGGGAGGGGTGAAGTGTTAAGGAAAGGGAGATTTCAGACTTGAAGGCTGATGAATGAAGGGAGAAGCTAGGAATGGTGACACCCTGTAAGAGAATAGTGATTACAGTGGGTAAAAATATGGTAATGGGAAGTAGACTGAAGTTGGAAGGGATTGAAAGAGTGGGTGAAAGAAAAAGATGGAAAATTGATAGTTGAAAATTAAAGAGGAGAAGGGAGAAAGAGGGTGAAATTTGAGTGGACTGAGGTAGAAAAGAGCTAAATGGAAAGGCTAGTATGTCAGAGGTAGTTGTAATGAGGGAATGGAACAAGACAAGAGAGAGGAGAAAAGACAAATATACAGCAGCTGCTTGAAGTAGAATTTGCAGACAGGTAAGCAAAAAAGAGAAACTGGAACCAACTTGTGGAAAAATAAATATCCTGACAATAAAAGTAAAAAAAGGCATTTTATTTTGAATTTATTGACTGAAATTTATTGCTGTAGCTGGTGGGGATCCCCAAGCACTTCCAGCTGAGGACCTTCTCAAAAGGTGACCAGAACTACCTTCTACCAAATGCGGCAGCATCCTTGAGCCATTGAGATGCCAGCATTTGTGGAAATTACCTATAAGACACATACGTGAATACAGATATATACATGTACATTGCAACTAGATGGACCATTCAGAAGTGCCTGGTGAGGATAATTTTATAAAAAGGTGTCTAAACAGAGAAGGCATATAGGCACATGTGTTGCATCTATGTGTCGTTATAAACCTGCCTCTCTGAAAGTTGCCACATGAGGTTTTACACTGCTCTGAGGCTGGGGTGAATTTGTATGCATGTATGCTTGTAGATTATAAGATACACGCATATATGCTAGTCCTGCCTGGGACTATGACCTACACACTTTTAAAGTTTATGCTAGTATGCACTATGGCAGTTTTATAAGAGCTTACTTGAGTTTGTAAAACAATGGTGGACATGCTGAAGTCACTTATAAAATTACCTCTATGTGTCTGTGAGAAGAGAGGGCAGGGCCCAATAATCAAAGAGGTTTAACCGGGCAGAAGAGGCTTAAAACCTACTGACTGCCAGAGGCTGAATATCGGCCAAGTAGTATACAATAGAGTAGACTCTGTTTACCGGAACTCAAGTAACCAGAACTTTCAAGCAACAAGCAAAAAATAAAATCAAAGAAATACTGTAATACTTTAAATAAAAAATGAAAATAAAATCAATTTCTGGTGGAAATTAAGTATAAACTTGGCATACCATACCTGAGTACGCCTACGCTTTGCCTGCCACATGTCCGGTAGTTTGTCTGGAACTTATATCTTCAAAGCAGTGTGTTACTTGAAGGCCCTGATTCTGCCCATTTAAATCAGTGCTGCAGGTCCCATGTTGCACCAGAATGAGGTTGGCAGAAACCCAGGGCTGGCCTAAAATCTCCTTCCTAGAACTGGGTAACTTGGAAATTCTGCACATCTTGACAGAGTTGCTAAATTACCAGTTCCAAGAGGGACATTATAAGCCAGTCCTTGATTTTAGGCACTACTATCCTAAGGCATTATGGGATCTACAGCATTGATTTCAATGGATGCAGCTGCATTAAGAACATAAGAAGTTGCCTCCACTGGGGCAGACCATAGGTCCATCCTGCCCAGCAGTCCGTTCCCGCGACGGCCCATCAGGCCCAATTGCCTGAGTAGTGGTCTATACCTATCTATACCCCCCAATCCCTTTTTCTTCTAGGAATCTATCCAAACCTTCTTTGAAACCATTTAATGTTTTCTTGTCTACAACAGCCTCTGGAAGCGCGTTCCATGTATCCACCACCCTCTGAGTGAAAAAGAACTTCCTAGCGTTTGTTCTAAACCTGTCCCCTTTCAATTTCTCCGAGTGCCCCCTTGTACTTGTGGTGCCCCTTAATTTGAAAAATCTGTCCCTGTCTACTTTTTCTATGCCCTTCAGGATCTTGAAGGTTTCTATCATGTCTCCTCTAAGTCTTCGCTTCTCCAGGGAGAAAAGTCCCAACTGCTTCAATCTGTCGGTATATGGGAGATTTTCCATTCCCTTTATCAGTTTAGTTGCTCTTCTTTGTGGATGGAAGTTTAAAACCGGGATTTGCCACAGAGTCTCTTTCTCCTGGAACAGAGTGACTTGTAACTCTATCATAGATAAGGAATTAAGGGCTCCTTTTACTAAGGTGCGCTAGCGTTTTTAGCGCACGCACGCATGAAATTACCGCGCGCTACACCACATGCTACGCTTCTAGAACTGTAACCAGATAAGCACAGGTTGGAATGTTTGTACTCAAAAGAGAACTTTTCTGAAATACCTCAGCCCCACCACTCCACCGCTATAAAAGTTTTTTAAGCGGGAGATTTATGTGGTGCCTCATCATTGGTAGATCATTTAAAGCGCCATGAGTATGTATTTTTTTACTTTTTCTATTTAAATTTTTTTAGTTAATTTTTGTATTAATTTCATAAATAAGCAATAAATAAGTGAATAAATAAGCAGATGTAAAAGTGAATAGAATTTGTATACTTAGCTTCTACACACAGCTGAGGTTCTGAGGGAAACGCTTCTAGAACTGGCATTAGATGCTGGCATTAAGGTCTAGCGCGCGTAGCAATGTAGCATGCGCTATTCCATGCGTTACAGCCCTAACGCAGCTTAGTAAAAGGAGCCCTAAATGTGGTACATGTGATGTGCATGTGTTGGGTAGGGTAGTTGTCAAAGAGTGGAGGCTTTTTTGTGGTTTAGGGGCAGTGGCAAGGGGTTATTTTGTGGGTGGTGTTGCAGTTATGGGGATAGATTTTGGGGATGAGGTAGTCTGGGGAATAGAGTGGTTTTTAGGGAGTGGGGACAATTGAGGGAGTAATTTTTAAGATAGGCTAGTTTGAGGGGGAGAAGAATTTCCTAACTCCTGTGTTTCACTCAATGTACAGTTTCTATGCTGCAGAAATATATTGGGCTGTTTTTTTTTGGGGGGGAGCGGGTGCTATTTCTCTGGAACTCCCTATTCGATCTGATCCAGTTTGAACTTGATGTGCTTTTTCACCAGTTTTCTTCCATTCCAAATTCCATTCTTTTCCATTATATTTTGGGAGAGTTACTTTGCCCCCAGACAGATGGTCTCAACTCCTTTTTTATAATTCTTTTCATCTTCTGTTGGGTTGGAAAGAATGAAAACCACAACATCTAATAACAGAGAAGGCCAAGGTATGTATGTTGCTGCAAGGAGAAAGAGGGGGGTCACCTAATCAGGTCAAAAGACAAAATTAGTGGAGGCAGTGAAGAGTGAGGTTTGTTCTAGATAGAACAAAGATTTGACTAAGTGTGAGTTGTGTTATTGGTTTTTTTAGTCAAGCCTGTTTCAATATGGTCATGTTGCTGTTGCTTCCTCTCTTTAATTAATACTGATTCTGTTTTCTTTGCAGCTTGCTGGGAATGAGAGTGAATAATGTGTATGATGTGGATAATAAGACTTATCTTATTCGCCTTCAGAAGTAAGAAATGGCTTTTATTAAAATCCCAATTCTAGCTGCTATCAGTAGTACTGCCTGGAAATTGCATATAGGCTGAAGTGGGATGGGGGCCACTGCCTTGGGTCTCTTGCACTGCACCTCAGCACAGTTCTCCTCAGAGTTGTAATAATTCAGTAATTCATGCAATAGTTTGCGTATTCCCCTCACTCTTCCCATTTTTTTTTTTTTTTTTAAAGTATATTCCGCATATCCTACAATTCTATGTGGATTACAAATTATTCAGGTACTCAAGCATTTTTCCCTAACTGTCCTGGTGGGCTCCCACTCTATCTAATGTACGTGGGGCAATGCGGATTAAGTGACTTGCCCAGGGTCACAAGGAGCAGTGCGGGATTTGAACCAACAACCTCAGGGTGCCGAGGCTGTAGCTCAAACCACCGCACCACACACTCGAACACTCATGGCCCTGATATTTGGAAGGATGTTTCTGGAGAACATTTCATAAGAACATAAGACTAGCCATACTGGGTCAGACCAATGGTCCATCTAACCCAGTATCCTGTTTCCACAGTGGCCAGTCAGGGTCACAAGTACCTGGCAGAAACCTAGGCAGTGGCTTCCTCCATGTCTGTCTCAATAGCAGACCATGTGCCTTTCCTCCAGAAACTTGTCCAAACCTTTTTTAAACCCAGCTAGGCTAACCACTGTTACCATATCCTCTAGCAATGAGTTCCAGAGCTTAACTATTTGGGAGAGACCCTGACAGATATGCCTTATGGGCCTGAGCAGGAAACAAGATGTCATCAATCATAGCTGCTGCCTTGACCTGTGTAAGAGAAGAGGTGACATCATCAGCAATTTATATAAGTAGCATTCACCTCCCTCTGACATACAGTGGTTGAGAAAATAGAGCATATTTATATATATCAAATATCCACCCTATGCACCCTTATACCTTATTCATTCTATGCAATTGGAACAATTTTTTTAATCAAAAATTTATATCTGATGAAGACTAGCTATATTTGATAATTGAGCTAAATTTTTTTTATATATAAAGCTGGATCTTCAGAAGCGCATCAAACTGGGCTTTTACCAACATTTGAAGAAACTTGCACTAGAATTGTCATTGATCCACTACTTAATTATTTTTTATTCATACTTTCTAAGTTCTTCAATCTTCATGTAAAATATCGAACTTATCTTTGAAAACTGTCAGCCGGGGACTCTGTCCGACATATTTCACCCTTAGGCTGTATCAGTGCTGTCCACTGGCTTTCTAGCTAAGAAAATGCAGCAGCATTACCTACTGCTGCACATTGGGCCCATCTAACATTGGTGTGTTTAAGACTGAATGGTATATTCAGATCTGAAGCAAACATAGCACCCAAGTACAAATGTCATAATAAGTTAAATGGGTGCTAGGAGTTTTTAAGCCTTTGCATTAGTGTGATATACAGTAACAAAATGTCAAGACTGACAAACTGGTGTTCATATGTTTGTGGGGTGTAAAATGTAAATGATGGTGTGGGACTCCAATGGACTTATTTGCCTAGGGTAGACTTATCCAAGTTCAAGCCTTGAGGGCTGCAACTGGACCTTCAGGATAGCCCCAATGAATATGCATTAGAGATCCGCATATAGTGGATGTAGTGGCCAAGAAAATCTCTCCCATGCATACCCATCAGGTACATCCCAAAACCCTCTTTCAGCATTGGCCTTCAGCACTGCTTTTTGACCAGCAGAGTCACTACAGCAGCATTGGGGTCTCTACATGCTTGTGCAGGTCCCTCCTGTAGCATTTCTGTTCCCTTCCATTGCCATCAGACAAGAGATTTGAACTCCATTTGTTTGCTGAGTTGAATCTTAAGCCAAGGGGCTGGTCTCACGTACCATATATACTGAAATATATACCAATCCAAATATAAACTGAGGTAACCTTTCCCCCCCCCCAAAAAAAAAAAAAAGGAGGAAAAAAGGTTGACTCAAATATAAACCAAGGTTAGAAATTTGTTTTTGTCAGAGATCATGCCATAAGTAATCACTAAATTTTCAGTTGGGGCTGTTTTGAGTCCAATAAAGCTGAAAAAGAACCAAGGAATATTTTCCTACTTGGGGCCACAACACCAAACAAAGTTTCTGGACTTCTATCCCCATTAGAACACCAGGCCTCAGTCACAAAAAGCCTCCTCTGCACCATTCCTTTGCTGCCGTCCCCCAAGCGGAAACAGGAAGTTGCTTCAGAGGTGGATGGACTGCAGCAAAAAAAAAGTACAGAGGAGGCCACCGGCAATGTTGGAAAATTGAAGAACAGTGGCTTAAGCACTCCTATCCTCTATTATCCGCTCCCCCCTGCCCCAGATCTGACATCGCACTTACAGTCTCGATGTTCTGGAAGCCCACGCCAGCTCTCTGTGCTGGAATGAAGGACCTTGAGCATCTGCGTATTATCAAGGCTTGCTGGACTGCTTTCAAGAATCCCAGAGAGAGTGGGAGCCATCAAGCCTTAAGCATGTGCAGGCGCTCAAGGCACTTCAGCTCATAAGAGTGTCGGCGTGGGCTTACAGAACATTGGGACTGTGAGTGCAATGTTGGTCTGGGGCAGGGGGGAGCAGAGAATAGGAGTGCCGGTCATCAGGGGTGGGGGGGGAGAGAGATAGCAATGTCAGTCATTGGGGGGAAGGAGATAGCAGTGGCGGACATTGGGAGGGGTGGAAAATAGCAGCATTGGTCATCAGGAGGGGAGGAAAAAAGCACCATCATCAAAAGGAGGCTCAACTATAAACTGAGACCCCCATTTTTGGGCCCCAAAATCTCAGTTTATATTCGAGTATATATGGTAAGCATTTCTACCAACTCACCTTGTTGCTTATTTTTTTCCTAACAGGCCAGACTCTAAAGCTGTACTATTGGTGGAATCAGGGATAAGAATTCATACTACAGAATTTGAATGGCCCAAAAATATGATGCCTTCCGGTTTTTCAATGAAGGTAAATATATTGCTCTGCTAGGTACAGTTTCAGAGAGTCCTGAACCTGAAGTACTTTTAATTACGCTATTGAGGCGCTAGTGCAGTCAGGACTCAAAGTCAACATGAGTGGCATAAGATAGCATGGATTTTGACATACCTACATTTTTCTTTTTATTGGCCTGTGTTCCTGCCACTGATTGGGTGAGCCTGACTCCAGGTGGGGGGGAAGGGTTATGGCTCACCCATACCTCTCCATGGCTATACCTTTGAATTGAGGGTGGAGAAGACAGGCAGAAAGACAGGATGAGTATATAGTTCTGGATTCTTAGTAGGGTCCTTTTCTGGAGAGAGAATGGAAAGAAAACTATGCTTTTTTTGTACTCATACAAGGCAATTTTAGTGTTGGGGGTCACTACAATACCATACCCTTATTACACGCCCTGTAGCATATAAAAAGGCATCATTGAAAATAGTACACCGGTCTCTAGAATTCCAACACATCTTTTACTGGGAAAACATAACAAACAGGATTTTCTATACAGACACTATATATCGGCACAATACTGCACCTCAGTCATGCATGCACAGAACACAGACCCTCACAAAATAAATGTCCTACCCCCATCTCTCCTTGTAACCTGGCATTAGCCCTGCTCTACCCCCTACCCATCCCCCATATTCTGACATCTTCCATGCCTCCTCTACCTCCCCTACCTATCCTATCAAGCTTGCCATCTTCTCTGCCCTTCCATACCCCACCTGGCATCTCCCCTGCCCTTCTGTATACCCCATCCCCCCTCATAGCACCGCATCTCTCTTGCCCCTCTACTCCCACCTCCATAGCCTAGCATCCATTTGGATTTTCTCTATCCTCTCCATCCATATCAACCCGCTCCACCTATCTTTATCCCCAACCTTGAAGCTCAGCTTAAAGCATACTTTTTTTTTTTTTTTTTTTGTTACTTGGGCATTGGCTGCAACCAGCTTCTCAGCAAAATCCACTGCAGCAACTGCCAATTTTTGAGCTCTGGGGCTACGAGAGGTGAGGCCCTGTGTTTTGAGTGGCAATACGGGTTGGGCAACAGAGTGGGCTCCTCAATATGCTATGCTCTTCAGTTTTGGTGGACTCTTGTGGCATCCACAGTTCTGAGTTCCTGGGCGTCACGTGGTAGGAGCTGGCATGCATGGGCTGTTCCTTTGGAGGTATTGGAGCTACAATGTACACACAGAAGCAGACAGAAACCCTCAGCTGCTGAATTCAGCCGGTTGCTGAGGCTCATCTGATCCCTCAACAGTAGCGGCAAGCTTCATTTTCTCTGGTACATACAAATCAAGCACTTGGCTGGCCAGCAGTGTTTGGGGGGGGGAGGTGCTAAGACAGGAAGCCAAGGCCACTCCTCCAGTTATTCCACTGGGCTAAATGCTGCTTTGCAGCCTAACTGGTGCCTAAGAAGACAGGCACTGATTGGTGGATCAGAGACTAGATGGGCCTGAGCTGAGATTGGGTTGGCCTGTCAGAGAGCAGGTTAAAAAGGTGCTAGTACAAATAAAGCCCTGGAAAAGAAGCACAAAGTTGCCCTGTACTTAGAAATCTGATGAATACTTCCTCGTCTAGACCAGGGTTGGCCAGCTGTTGTCATTTTTTAATGTAAAGTTTAATTAGACAACAGGCATTGCAACACAAAGTTTAGAGCCAAGAAGAACAGATACCTCTGGCTATTAGTCAATAGTGATCATTCAACCCAAACAAAGAGATTTTAATTCTATATTACCTATATCAAAGTATAATCTTTCCTCCTGAAACCCAATCCCCTGATCTTCCAAATATATAAATCTTCTTGGTAGACCTCTTGAAAATTAAACTAGTACCTGGCTGTTGGGACCAGAGGTGATTTCCCTAACCTAGATGTTAAGATTATGGACCCTAGAGTACCAAGTTTAAGAGCCAACACAATTCTGAAATTCAGGGTAACCAAAGTGTATGAAGTGTGTATAGATATTTTCTGAATACTCAGTGCTGATATTAACCTGAAAATGCAGATCCAGAGCTGGCCATTTTAGTTTTGATCGAGTAGTTTGATTTTGTTCCTTTAGGCTTTCAAGTATTTCTTCCCCTGCTTTACATTCCATCCCAACTTAGGTAAGTCTTAACATTGCAGTGACAGTCCTTAGTCAGTGGCCACTGGCCATACACCATTCTGGAAATCATGGACTCTGTATCTGGCTACTAGGGGGCAATTCTATAAGGAGCTGTCTAGTTTTAGGTGGAAACAATATGTGTAAATACTGTACCAATATTCTAATCATTCACATTAGGGTGTGGATTCATATATGTGCAGATGACAATTTTCCGCATATGTATAGACTCATACACATGAAAATTTTCCAGCTACAAAGTATTTTATAAGTACACACCAAGATGTGATGGTATGGACTTCCTTTGAAAGCAGTCTTTCTTGAAATGAAATCAAGTGGACATTCACATGGGTAGAGTGTGGACAGGGTGTACACTTATACATGTACTGATCAATATTCAAAATGATTTAACTAGCTAGAAGTAGCTGTTTTACCAGTTAAATCACTTGTTTGGAGCTATCTGTGAATTTTCAGCAGCATTTAATCGGTTAACATAGAAACATAGAAAATGACAGCAGAAAAGGGCCATAGCCCATCAAGTCTGCCCACTCTAAATACCCACCCCCTCGACTTTACCCCCCTAGATATCCCACATGCGTATCCCATTTACTTTTAAAATCTGGCACGCTGCTGGCAACAATCACCTGCAGTGGAAGTTCGTTCCAATGATCAACCACCCTTTCGGTGAAGAAATACTTCCTGGTGTCGCCATGAAATTTCCCTCCTCTGATTTTTAGCGGATGACCTCTTGTGGCCGAGGGCCCCTTAAGAAAGAAGATATCATCTTCCACCTCGATACGGCCTGTGATATATTTAAAAGTCTCAATCATGTCTCCTCTCTCTCTACGTTCCTCGAGTGAGTACAGCTGCAATTTATTCAGCCTTTCCTCATACGGGAGATCCCTAAGCCCTGAGACCATCCTGGTAGCCATTCTTTGAACCGAATCGACTCTCAGCACATCTTTTTGGTAATGTGGCCTTCAGAATTGTACACAATATTCCAGGTGAAGTCTCACCATGGATCTGTACAACGGCATGATGACTTCGGGCTTCCGGCTGACAAAGCTTCTGCGGATACAACCCATCATTTGTCTACCTTGGATGAAGCCTTCGCCACCTGATTGGCAGTTTTCATGTCTTCACTGATTATCATTCCTAAATCCCGTTCTGCATCATTTAGTGTGTAAGTTCTGCACGGATTTCTGCTGCCAAGGTACATGACCTTACATTTTTTTGCATTGAAGCCGAGCTGCCAAGTCGAGGACCAATGTTCCAGTAGAAGTAAGTCTTGCGTCATACTGTCGGGCAAAGTGCTTTTACCTACTATGTTGCAGAGTTTGGTGTCATCGGCGAACAATGTTATTGCTGCTGAAAATTAGCAGTTAGTGGCTAAGTGAAAACTGGATATTTTGGGGGCATTCTGGGCCAAAGACAGCACTTGGCCAGTTAAGAGCTGATCTTCAGCACTTAACTGGCCAGGATAACCTAATAAATGAGACCACATAAAATACAGTCCTATCTTTATGCAGCAATCCCATTGGCTGATTAAGTGCTGAATATTAATCTGTTAGCTGGTTCTGCAGAAACTTGCATTTTAGAATAAAACAATTTTTATTGAACAGAACCTGAGAGAAAACACTGCAATATACATCAGTTCAAAGGTTCATTAACCATCAAAACCCCACCCCTCCCACAATCCCCCCCAACACCTCTATCAACTTACCCCAACATATTCATGAAGGTGTGGGATCCCTACCTGAGTAGTTTATATCCGAAGGGACGTAGCTTATTGCTCAATGATTTGTGATTATGGAGGGTTGTATGGGGTGGTGGTGCTTACTGAGGGGGCTGGGGGAGTGTCTGGGTACTGCACAAACTGGATATTTAATGCCAAATCCCGGACATGGCCTGGCATTAAATATCCAGGAATAAGGCTAGCAGCAGTCAGTAAAACACTTATCACTGCCGGCTGAATATTTACCTCATAGATCAGCCATTCTCAATCCAGTCCTCGGGGCACACCTAGTCCCATTGGGTTTTCAGGATATTCATAATGAATTTTCATGAGTTAGATTTGCATACAGTTGAGGCAGTGCATGCAAATCTATCTCATGCCTATTCGTTGTGGATATTCGGTAAACCCAATGTGCCCCGAGGACTGAGTTAGGACCGGCTGTTGTAGATTATCATCTGTATGTGTTGTTTTGCAATTTAGGCCCAAACATTTACACCAGCCGTATAGCTGGTGTAAATATCTGTGCTTACAAAGTAGATGCAGAAAAGGTGTGTTTTATGATAGTATTCTATAAAGTATACATCTATTATAAGACTTCAAATAAACTCTTTCCTAGCACGTAAATCTGGGCAACTTCTTTTAGATATTGCCATTTCCTTTTGCACATGTTGGAAAGAGAGGTGGCAATTCCTAAATCTGCCTGGCTAGTTAATAGTTAATGGACTTGTCTTCTAGAAATTTACCTAAACCTATTTTAAACCCAGCAATATTTCTGCCCTTGATCCTATTCGTTACAACAAATTCTACAATCTTAATTGAGCGCTGACTGATTGAGTACTTTGTTTTAAACCTGCTCCCTACGGGTTTCAGGGAGCCAGTGAGAGATATGTGTTCAGTGTCTGAATTCTTGGTTTGCACAGTGCCGGAAGCATTTGAAGACGCGCAGGCTGGTCAGTGTGACGCAGCTCGGGATTGACCGGATTGTTGACTTCCAGTTTGGTTCTGATGAAGCTGCCTATCACCTAATCGTAGAGCTGTATGACAGGGTAAGTTGGATACCTGTTTTTTTGCTCTTGCATACTGTCCCAGTAGGATACCTTGGATTGTCTGATATGCATAGTACCAAGCTAGCAAAATAACACCAGAAAAAGAGGATCCAATGTAGTCAGCAGGATGGATAAAATACTTCATTATTATAGAAGCAAAGTGCCCAGCATTGCAATGTTTCAAAAATTCATCATCAGGTCCAGAGTTCATAGGTGAACCTATGTATCGGTATTTATACCGGCAGACTAAACATGTTGATGTTACTACTACTATTTATCATTTCTATAGCACTGAAAGGCATACACAGCGCTGTACATTTAACGTTCAATAGATGGTTCCTGCTCAGAAGAGCTTACAATCTAATTTGGACAGACAGCCAGGACATCTCAGGGTTGAAGAGATTCTGGTAGCAGGAATGATACAGTGGGTATAGGTATCTGTCAGTGAGTGGGAATTAAGAGTTAAAAGCAGCTTCAAAGAAGTGGGCTTTTAGCTTGGATTTGAATACTGCTAGAAATGGAGCATGATGTATTGACTCTGGTAGCCTGTTCGAGGCATGCGGCAAGGAAGAAGGGATGGAATTTGGCAGTGGAGGAGAAGGACACAGATAAGAGGAACTTACCTGACGAACGGAGTTCCAAGGGAGGAGCATGGGGGAGATAAGTGAGGAGAGATATTGAGGAGCTACAGAGTGAATGCACTAGTAAGTCAGAGGAGTTTGAACTGTATTTGGAAACAGATGGGGCGCCAATGAAGTGACTTGAGGGTTAATGTGAGCATGGCGGCTCTCACAGAATATGAGTCGTGCAGCAGCACTTTGAACGGATTGAAGTGATGAGAGGCAGATACGCAGGGGACCTGAGAGAAGTACGTTGCAGTAGTCTTAAGTGTGAGGTGATGAAAGCATGGATAAGGGTTTTGGTAGTGTGTTTGGAGAGGAGAGGTTGGATTTTGGTAATATTATAGAGCAGTTGTTCCCAACCCTGTCCTGGAGGACCACCAGCCAGTCAGGTTTTCAAGATAGCCCTAATGAATATGCATGGGGCAGATTTACATGCCTGTCACCTCCATTATATGCAAATCTGTCTCATGCATTTTCATTAGGGCTATCCTGAAAACCCGACTGGCTGGTGGTCCTCCAGGACAGGGTTATAGAGGAGGAAGTGACAAATTTTAGTAGTTTGTTGGTTATGAGCAGAGAAGGAGAGAGAGGAGTTGAAGAACACCCTAAGGTTGTGAGTTGATGAGATGGGGAGGAGGAATGTATTATTCACAGAAATAGAGAATGGCGAGAGGGGGGAGGTGAGTTTAGGTGGAAAGATAAAGAGTTCAATTTTAGCCATATTCAATTTGAGATGACAGTGAGACATCCAAGCGGCAATGTTGGACAGGCAGGCTGAGATTCGTGCCTGAATTCCTGTACAGATATCTGGTGTGAAGAGGTAGATCTTGGAGTCATCAGCATAGCGGTGATATTGAAAACCATGGGAGGAGATCAGTGTACCGAGAGAGCAGGTATATATGGAGAAGAGGAGAGGGCCTAAGACAAAGCCTTGAGGTACGCCGATAGACAGTGGGATGGCAGCGGAGGAGAACATAAGAACATAAGAATTGCCGCTGTTGGGTCAGACCAGTGATCCATCGTGCCCAGCAGTCCATTCACGCGGTAACCCTTAGGCCAGTGCTCTAACTGAGACTAGCCCTACCTGCGTACATTCTGGTTCAGCAGGAACTTGTCTAACTTTGTCTTGAATCCCTGGAGGGCGTTTTCCCCTACGACAGATTCCGGAAGAGTGTTCTAGTTTTCTATCACTCTCTGAGTGAAAAAGAACTTCCTTATGTTCGTACGGAATCTATCCCCTTTCAATTTTAGAGAGTGCCCTCTCGTTCTCCGTACCTTGGAGAGGGTGAACAACTTGTCCTTATCTACTAAGTCTATTACCTTCAGTACCTTGAATGTTTCGATCATGTCCCCTCTCAATCTCCTCTGTTCTAGGGAGAAAAGGCCCAATTTCTCTAATCTTTCATTGTACGGCAACTCCTACAGCCCCTTAACCATCTTAGTCTGGATCCTTTTGAGTAGTACCATGTCCTTCTTCATGTACGGCGACCAGTGCTGGACGCAGTACTCCAGGTGAGGGCGCACCATGGCCCGGTACAGCAGCATGATAACCTTCTCCGATTTGTTCGTGATCCCCTTCTTTATCATTCCTAGCATTCAGTTTGCCCTTTTTGCCGCCGCCGCACAATGCGTGGATGGCTTCATCGACTTGTCTTTTCATAACTCCCAAGTCTCTTTCCTGGGAGGTCTCTCCAAGTACCGCCCCGGACATCCTGTATTCGTGCATGAGATCCACCATAACATACACTGAAAGTACAATGGGAGAGATAGGAAGAAAACCAGGAGAGAAGTTTCAAGTTTCAAGTTTATTAGGATTTTATATACCGCCTATCAAGGTTATCTAAGCAGTTTTTACAATCAGGTACTCAAGCATTTTCCCTCTCTGTCCCGGTGGGCTCACAATCTATCTAATGTACCTGGGGCTATGGAGGATTAAGTGACTTGCCCAGGGTCACAAGGAGCAGCGCGAGGTTTGAACCCACAACCCCAGGGTGCTGAGGCTGTAGATCCAACCACTGCGCCACACACTCCTCCATCAGAACAGAACCCTGGAATTCCAGCAAGTATAGCATGCCGAGGAGGAGGTGGTGACCAACAGTGTTGAAGGCAGCAGATAGATCGAGAAGAATGAGGATGGAGTAGACCATTGGATTTGGCCAGGAACAGATTGTTAGAGACTTTAGCAAGGGCAGGTTCCATAGAATGGAGAGGGCAAAAGCCTGATTGAAGCCAGTCAAAAATATCATGATAAGAAAGGAAGTCCAGGCAACGGTGGTGAACAGCACGTTTGAGTTGTTTGGATAGGAAGGGGAGGAGGGAGATGGGGCGATAGCTGGAGGGGGATGCGGAATCTAGTGAGGGTTTTTTTGAGGAGAGGTAACTACAGCATGTTTGAAGACATCAGAAACTGTTTCAGTGGAGAGTGATAGATTACAGATGTGACAGATGGGAGGGATGACAGTGGGAGCGATGGCTACGAATAGGTGGGTAGGAATCGGATCAGAGGAACAGTTGGTGGGTGTGGAAGAGAAGAGAAGGTGAGCAGTTTCAGAAAAGGAGGGAAAGGTGGTAGGGGTTGTTGATGGGAAATTGGCAGAGTGGACAACTGGCAGGTGTGGTAGGGGGTGACTTGGTTGAGAATTCAAGGTGAATCTTGTCATGGAAGAACTTTACCATCATCTGGGGGGGGGAAAGTGAGGAGGGGATAGGAGACGGGAGTACTTTGAGTAGAAAGTTGAGTGTGACAAAAAGATGGTAAGTGTTGGCCCTAAGAGTTAGTTAAATGGTTGTAGTATTCTTGTATGGCAAGTGAGAGAGTAGATTGGAAGGGTGTTAGCATGAATTTGAACTGTATGAAGTCTGTATACATGCGGGATTTAAGCCAGAGACGTTCAGCAGCTTGGGCACAGGAGCGTAGGTAATGGATGTTGAGGGGGTCAACCAGGGCTGGTAAGAGCGTTCATTTGCAAAAAAAACTTCTACCCTGTATAAACCCGTATAAAGATTAGCTGTTTTATTTAGCACAGAATAGTGTCTGAGCATTTTGCATCTGTAAGACAATAAATTGTTTTACAAATCCTATTGTCTATGTTGGATCCTCTTTTTTTTGTGGAGGTCTTCTGGTCTGGATCCCTACTAGTACCAGACAAATTCCAGGCCTGAGAGGAAGTTTGGTGTGTTTGCCCTCCCAGCCCCCTGCCTGGTTTCTGACTACAGTGGACCTACTTGCTTTGGAGATCAATTCAAGGTGAGTTACATACAGATGCTGTAGATATTTCCCTATCCAAGAAAGCTTATAATCTAAGGGAGCAATTGTATAACTGAGCATTACAAGTTAGCTGCCACGATGGGGAGAGCTGAGCAGCAGTCTTGCAACAGCATGTGTCATAGAATACTGGCTGAAGCCCAAAGATTTGCGCACAATGATAGGTGCACTCAACCCAGGTCAGTGGCAGGTGTGAGGGTGCTTAAGCACTACAGCTCATGCAAGTAACATAAGTTGAGCATATGAGGTAGACACACTCATGTCCTCCCTATGCACCGCCCACATGTATACACTTCCCCCTCCGAATCCACGGTTTCAGCATCTGCAGATTCGGTTATTCGCAAATTTTTTTTTTTTAGGGGGGAAAAAAATCTTCATTTCAGACCTTCCCCGCCTCCTTTCCGCTTTCCCCCCGGCATCCCAGCCTTACCTGGTGGTCTAGCGAGCTTTTGGGGCAGGAGCGATCTTCCTACGCTCCTGCCCCGTGCAGATCGCCAATAGGAAATGGCTGCCATGAGCTCCCGTCGTACTCTCAAGAGACTACGGGAGCTCATGGCAGCCATTTCCTATTGGCGATCTGCATGGGGCAGGAGCGTATAAAGATCACTCCTGCCCCGAAGATCGCTCCTGCCCCGAAAGCCCGCTAGACCATTAGGTAAGGCCGGCACATGCTGCCCAGCCCAGAGAGGAATGATCTTCGCTCTGCCTGGCTCGACACCAAAGTGGAGACTGAAGCACCCATACTGGCCCCTGCAAACACACAACAATGCATAGAAGGAGGCAATCGGAGGTGGAGACCACCAGGTAAGGTCCGAGGGTGGGTCAGAGCCAGCACAAAGTTATTCACGAGTTTTCACACTTCGTGGTCCCTAACCCCTGCAAATACCGAGGGAGAAGTGTACTCCCCTTTGTAGTTACATACTAATGTATTTACTCTTATTATAACAGCAATCCTGGTTAAGTAACTACATTAACGGAGACAGACTAACCTACGACGCCTTTAGGAAAGAAATAAAAACTGCATTGTTTGATAGATTTATCTCATAAACAGAAGTTACACTAAATCTAATACTTCCATCACGTCCTTTCTTATGTAATCTGTTGTATTTTCAATAATCTGCATAATGTAATTCGCTGATTGTCCAGCTCTCTTCGGTGTGAACCGCCTAGAAATCATCTGATTATGGTGGTATAAAAGAATAAAGTTATTATTAATAATAATAATAATTTATATTTTATATACCGCCATACCGGAAGGTTCTAGGGGGTTCACAACAAGCAAGCTAATACATACATACAGTGCAGATAAATACAGCGAGTTAAAATGCATCAAGTTAAAATGCATCTAAATTAAAATACATACAGTGCAGCTAAAAATGCTACAACTTAAAGTAAGAAGGACAAGTTGAGGTTTGAATTAGGATGCATTAAGTCATCAACCTATCGAATAATTGTGTCTTTAACTGTTTTCTAAAATCAAAATAAGAAAAAACCTCTAACATAATTTTTCCTAGCCAAGTATTCAATTTAGCGGCCTAGAATGAGAAAGTTCTCTCCAGGAACTTCTTATAATGACAAGATTTTATGGAGGGATATGTGAACAGATGCACTCTTTGTGTACTCTTGTTGGAGTAACTCAGAGCAAAATGAGGGACAAGATATCCTGGTAGCATACCAAAAACTGCTTTATAACAAATGTATGAAAACTGTATGAAAACAAATGTATGAAAACTTAAACAGCACTCTAGACTCCATCGGCAACCAATGGAGTTTTTGATAAAAAGGAGTAATATGCTTCCATTTTTTTTAAGCTGAAAATGAGACGAACAGCAGTATTTTGGACCAGTCTCAGTTTTTTGAGAATTTTCTTATATGCACCTAAATATATGATGTTACAATAATCCAAGATACTTAAGATAAAGGACTGTACCAGCAAGTGAAAGGAAGCTTTATCAAAATACTTCTTAATAGTGCGAAGCTTCCAAAGCACTGAAATACATTTCTTAAACAGTAAATCGGTATTATTATAATAAAATAGCACATAGTACACACAGTGCACACTCCACAATTAGTGGGTAAGGTCTAATTTCTTCACAGTGAACATGGAATAATTCAGCATACAAATAAACAGAGAATTACCTGAACAAGGTTTGTTCAATTAATACTACCTAAATAATATTTACAGGGCTTTGACCACAGGCCTATATTTCATTGTACCTCCAGCCTAGATTGCAGAAGACTGTATACCCAGTTGCACTTGTATTCTGTAAATGAACTTAGGCACCTACATTCCTTTATAATAGGAGTTCTCAACCAAGTCCTCAGGACATACTTAGCTAGTCAAGTTTTCAGGATAACCACAATGAATAACGAACAAGAGGCGGAAGTCGGCAAACAAACACAAGGAACAAAACACAGAGCAGACCAACCAGTGTGGAAGAATACAGTTTTAATTAATTCAGTCACCCAACATGGCCACATTTCGCTCTAAAAACTGTGTTGGGTTAGAACTGTGATACAGATATTAAAAATAATCTTAAACATATACATTACAAACAAAACATAAACACGACAGACATTCATCCATAAAAAAACAATGAAAATTGAAAACATGCAGACTTATGATACAAAAATTTTAATTTTAATTTAGATGTACAGCCCTAATTAAAACAAGTATGACACCACACAACCTTAAAAACATTTGCTATCAATAGATCATATTAAGAATTTTCTTCTAACAATTTATTGAGAAGAAAAGGGGAAATAGAAGTTGTTTGTAAAGAAAAATTCTGATAGTATAACATTTTCGAAAAGCTCTGAATTTATTCATAGGCCCAAAATGAATGGCCCAATGAATCTCCCCCAGATACTACATTAATTCAAACATTGGTAGTAGTAGTGCCTGTTTTTACTGCTCTATCAGATGCTATGTAAGCTCGAAATGCAAATTTACAAAGTTATTCTTTAAGATTAGCATTAACCACTTTAACTGGGGCTTTCAAAATTAAATCTTTCAACATAACAGAGGTTACTTCTACTCCCAAATCCTGAGTCAAGTTGTCCAGAGGAGGGATCCGTTTAACACGTAGCGTCTTATGGTAGAAAGAAAGACTTGTCTTCTCTTCTTTAGCAAGTAAATTCACTTCCTCAACTTGTTTCACTGCATCTTCTCTCAACCACTGAGCATCCAAAGAGTGAATATGATGTTTCACTTGTAAATATGGCAACTGCTCAATAGAACTAGTTCCAGGGTCAACTCGCAAATGAGCAAGAGGTTTTATGATACCTGTGTACTGGAGTACAGTTACAGGCAGAGGTTAAATCATTTTGATTTATTATTTTGATATGCTACTTGATATCACCAGGTTTAAAAGTGGTTTGCAATAAAATCAATGCACATGTATCAAAAATAAAAACAAATCAATAACAACTAATAAATTAACATTATATACATCTTAAAATCTACCCTGCCAGTCTCTGCTCCCTGCCAGACTCCCTGTCCCCCCTCTATCCTGACACCTTGCAGGCCTCCACCGGCCCTGTCGTAAGTCCCGGTGGTTCAGCAGTGGGCCGGGACAGGAGCGATCTTCCTATGCTCCTGATGCATACAGAGCTGCTATCTGAATGGCTGCTGCGAGTTCTTGTGGCAGCCATTCAACTAGTAGCTCTGCAAGGAATAGGAGCGTAGGAAGATTACTCCTGCTCTGGTTCACCACTGTACCACTAGGAATTTTAAAAGGTACCATTTTGAGGAGATGGGATGGAGGTAAGAATTGTTAATTGGCCAGGACAGGAGGCATTCCTCATGTCTTGGCCCACCGCTGGCCTACCAGCTCTTACAGCAGGCCCGGTAGAGGTCTGCAATAGATCCAGGAGGGGGGTGGGCTCTGACCTGAAAATAAACCGAGATCTCCATTTTTGGGACATTTGTTTTGCCCCAGAATCTTGGTTTATATTCAAGTATATATGGTAATCAGTCAAATAAATTAATATTTCTTCTTCCTTTTTTTGTTTGGTTTCTGGCCCCTCTGTGGCAGGGTAATATTGTCCTGACTGACTATGAGTATATGATATTGAACATCCTGAGGTTTCGCACAGATGAAGCAGATGACGTGAAGTTTGCTGTTCGAGAACGATACCCAGTCAAGAATGCAAAGGTGCCAGAGCTCCTTCTTCATGTAGAAAGGTAAAGAGTAGTCATCTCTTTCCTTTCACTTCAGCTAGTTCCTTGGCCCCAGTGGGAAATCTCTTCAGCTGAAATATGTGTTCTCAAAGGAGTGGAAGGTGTGTGAGCAGCATTAAAATACAATGCTATTGGTCTTTAGACAGAAACAGAACTTTTTATTGGTTTGCAATTGGACCATTTTTAAAACACAGCCATTCTTGGTAGTTTTTGCTTTAGGTGTGTTTCGTGCTTTTTTTCATACTTGTCATAGAAAGATCTGTTGTGGGAATAAAGGGGGTAATTTTAAAAGCCACTTATGTGCATAAAGCAGAACTTTATGGGGTTTATAATCAAAACAGAAATATATCTAAAACCCGGCCTAAATCGGCACTTGGACAATCAGTAATACGTATCTCAAAACAACTTAGACCCTTTCAGTGCTGCTGTACACCCAGAGCTAAAAGGGATGTTTTAGGAGGAGTGGTGAGGGCGGGATGTGGGACGACCTAGACTTAGTCGTACTGCAAGTATAACCGAAAGTTAAACGAGGCTGCCTGGATGGAACTTGTACGTTGTGACTTAGGCAATTGAAAACCAGGTCTAAGTGTCCAAAAGTTATCCAAAATGACCAGATAACCACTGCAAACACAAAGTACAAACCATGACACACTCCCCCAGTGATCACTGACCTCCCCCCCACAACATCATAAAAATTGGAATACACACTTTACATATCTGCCTCCAGAACATCAGCACCTAGCATAGGAAAGCCTAGTAGAGCTGCACAGAGGTGGCTTAAGTAGTCTGGGGCTATTGGGATTGTAGACAGGTGGCTCTAGTAGGTTTTGGGGGGCTCACCATGACCTATAAGGGAGTTCTGGTGAGATGTGTATGTGGCACCCTTTTTGTGAAGTACCCCACTACTGTGTTGCCATGTCTGGGTGTCCAGGCCATCACTTTGCTGGCCCCTCCCACATCCTAAAAGTCTTGTTCTAGGCATTTTTGACTTGAATGAATTTTTGGACAAGAATGGGGTATAAAGATTGACGACTTAGCGGTCTGGCCGATCAAACGCCTGGGTGTATACTTGATTTTTTTTTTGTTATTGCATGTCAAGCATTTGGTTTCTGATCTTTTTTATGTTCTAATAAATTTATTCATGATCGCAGAGATACAGATCAACAATAAAAGAAATTGGTACAACTGCTCAGTGGCATACCTGTGTTGGTTCCTAGTCAAAATAATATTATCCAGGGAAGACAGCTGTTCCCAAATGAGGCACACAAAGTTTAAATGTGCAGTAATAGTAACATGTGCTCAGACGCTATCATGTAACTTAAACTGATGCTTAAACAGCTTTTCAATCTTACAACCGCTCAGAAGTGTGTAGCCCTCCCAGGGAAAACCCTATAGGGGGGACCTAACGCCTAATCACTGCATTTGTACTGTGATTGATTGACAATATGAATAAAGATCAAACTATTTGAACTTAGTGTTTTCTTTAAAGTTTAATGTTCAAACACTTATCTCCAAAGTATATATATATATAACCAAGGTCCCGGGTCCCTATGCGGACCACGTTTCGATAATCTTCATCAGGAGACCCAATTATGATCTTTCAAAAACATGAAACTGTCATAGATGTTATATTCAAAACTACTAACGTTTGCTCTCCAGTTTGATCTTTATTCAAATTTTCAATCAATCACAGTACAAATGCAGTGATTAGGCGGTGGTTCTCCCCTATAGGGTTTTCCCTGGGAGGGTTACACATTCTGAGAAGTTGTAAGATTGAAAATCTTTTTAAGCATCAGTTTAAGTTACATGATAACGTTTGAGCACATGTTACTATTATTGTACTTGTGTTGGTTACCACCTAGGGCAGAGCACCCCCCCTTCCATGCAGTAAGGGGGTGCTTGGAGCAGTCGTGGGGTTATAGTCTGGTGAGTGTGGCTTTCAGCTCTGCTGGTCCCCTGCCCTGGAACAGGAAGTTGATGTCAGAGGGGGCAGGAGCCAGTAGAGTCGACAGCCACGCACACCAGACCACGGTCCCACAGCTTTTCCCTCTATCCCCTTACTGGCTGCACCTGGGGCGGTTTGCCCTTGGTAGGCCACTGCAATGTCTAATGAAATTTTCAGTCAGGCCAAGTAACAATAGTACCGAGAAAAACAGCATTTCTGTGGTCCCAATTTTAATCAATCACCCCCTTTTCATCCAGGATAATAGTGTAGAAAAAGTGGATGGCCTATGGTCTGGACTCTTATGACCCAAAGCTATCCTCACAGTGTCAAGTGTGTCCCTACCCTCATTTTTATTGTATTCTCTCCCCTTCTGATTTCCAGCAGAGGGAATACCCTGATTTATAAAAGTATCCCTTAAGTATTATTCTTAAACCTATGTAACACAAGACTATGGGCCCTAATTATTTATTTTTTTATTATTTTTTTTTAATTTATATCCTTTTACATTTTTTTTCATCAAGCATAACAATCTTGACAAAGGATCAGAATATACAAAAAGAAAAAATTAACATATAAATACACCTAAGTGTATATTAGAAATACAATCAGCTATTTAGTCCACAAATATTGAATTCAAGAAAGGAAATACATTTCAATAAACTGAACAAATTATTCTAATTTAGAGTAACGGCAATGGCTATCCACCCTACAGCCGATGACAGGTCATTCATCAATGGACTAAGAAACCAACCCTTCTTTTGTTCCTAAAAAATCTAACAACTGTTTAGGCTCAAAAAAGAGAAAATTTCTATTTTGATAAAAAATAAAATATTTTGCTGGAAATTTTAACAAAAAAGTAGCCCCAAGGGCCAGGGTTCTAGGCCACAAGGCCAAGAACTTCTTTCTATGCCTCTGGGTTTTCTGTGCTAGATCTGGAAAAATTCTGACATTTGAGCCCAAAAATTTGTCATTTATGTGACGGAAATATAGACGTAAAACATATTCCCTATCACTTTCAAAGGCTAGAGTCAACAAAAGAGTGGTTTTATCTGTAACCACCTCAAGAGAACTCTCCAGAAATAAAGACAGATCAACATTGTCTTTAGATTTTTCCTTAGGAGTCGACTCCCCTTGAGGTCTCCTTATATCCAGGTAATAAGAACAATTGGAGGTAAATTTTCCAATGGGATGGCTAGGACTTCTCAAAAATATTTTCTTGCCATCTCCAAAGGGGAGATAACCGGGCATTTAGGAAAATTCAATAATCTTAAATTATTTTTCCTGAGTGAGTTTTCAAAGTTCTCCAACTTGCGGGAAATAAATGATCTTTCCTTAAATAGTTCCAACTGGACAGTCTTTACTTCCTCCAACTTTCCTTCTTGTTTCTCCAATTTCTCACTTAATTTAGATAGTTGCAGTCCTTGCTGTTCCACCTTGGAATAGATAGTTCCATAGTCATTTTTTATAGTTGAGATACTCAATTTTAGGTTGGCGTCCATTATAGATATGGCCTGCCACAGCGCTTCCATAGCAATCTTTTCTGATCCTTTCAACTCCCCAAAACTAATGTTGTTCCCTCCTAGAAGTTCTTCTCACCTCTACCTCACTGGTAGTGGGGGTTAGTTGAGCTTCCACAGCAACATCTTCCTGCAAAGTTTCCAGCATTGGCGTCCCTCCTCTGTTGGAGTCCAGATTCCCCTCATCGGGCTGCTGAGCTCCTGCAGCTCCCTGCACTACCATACTTCCGGGGTTGGGGAGGAGTTGACCTCTGCTCCGGGCTCAGAATCATCCGGGTAGCTCCAGCGCCAAGATCTCCCGACAACTCCGGGCTCACCTCCGAAGTAGAGTGGGTCTCCACGGCTGAGTGGGCAAAGGCAGCTGAAATTGTCAGCTGAGTTGTTTGCTGGGGGGTACCAGACATCGGAGGGCTAGAGTGAACAGTTCCCTTTCTCTTCCCCATTGCAGGTCAAAATTCCACTGCGGTAAGTACAAAAAAACCCCCCATCTCAGCGACTCGCTGCCTCTCATTCAGACGTCCGTCCTCAACGTCATCTTGAGTCTCAAAGCCCTAATTATTTCTTAAAACAACCATTCTGGTAAATCATCTGATATGGGGGAAAGGATACCTCCAGTGCTTGCAGCTATTATGACTTTAGAACTAGTCTTGTCAATATAGCTTTAGTGCAAGCTATCATTGGTACCTTTTAATTCCCCTTTCCTCTAATTTTTATGTTTTTATACTTTTTTCTTTTTGTAAATACCAGATATTTTTTTTTTTTTTTAAAGTTCTTTATTCATTTTAAATTTCTTACATCAAGTGATAAATATATAATACATATAATTTTCAATATACACTTGAATATCCAACAATATATATTTTAATACAAACATATAGAAAGACCCCCTTTGCAATAAATTATAACTCATCTGTTCTTATAATATTGTACCCACCCTAACCCCTATTATATGTTCTATCCTTGTGCTATGATATCTGATCTTTAGAAAAAAGAGCCAATGGTCCCCAGATTTTATTAAATTTTTTAATATAACCATGTTGTAATGCTATTGCTTTTTCCATCTTATATATATGGCAAATAGAATTCCACCAAAAAGTGAAATTTAATTTTGTATGATCTTTCCAGTTTTGAGTAATTTGTTGTATGGCTACCCCTGTTAATATCAATAAAAGTTTATTATTGTTTGCTGATATTGGACTATGTGTTCTCATTGCTGTTCCAAATAAAATTGTGTCATATGTAAGTCCAACATGATTTTCTAATAATATATTAATTTGGGGCCAAATTGTTTTCCAAAAAGCATTTATACAGGGACAAAAATAGATTAAATGATCTAATGTCCCAATTTCTATCTTACAATGCCAGCATCTATTAGATTTAGAACTATCTACTTTTTGTAACCGAGTAGGGGTCCATAAAACTCTATGTAATAAAAACAACCATGTTTGACTCATAGATGCTGACATTGTAGTATGTATTCTCCAGGACCAAAATTTTTGCCATTGAGTTGCAGAAATTGTCTGTCCTATCTCAATACTCCAAATGTCCCTAAGTCCTGTTCTTTTTTTTTTATTTAAAAATCCATATAATAATTTATACCATTTTGCGGCTTGGTGTCCCAAAAAATCTGCCTGAAAGCAAAGGATTTGCAAACTATATTGAGTATTAAGATTCTTCCATTCAGGGAACCCTTCCTGGATGGCCTGCTTCAATTGCATCCATTTAAAATATTGTGTTATGTTCAATCCAAATTTCTGTTGCAATTGTGAAAAACTAAGCATGGATCCATTTACTATAACATCATTTAAAGACCGTATACCTGCAATTATCCATTGCTTCCATACTATTTTGAATCCACCAATTTTGATCCTGGAGTTCACCCAAATGGATTGATTTAACGATTTAGTTATTGGATCTGTTGTAATATTACTAATAAATCTTAATGTTTTCCATGTATCTAATAAAATTCTGTGATCTTTATATCTCTTGGGCATTGTTATACTTATAAGATGTTCCGGATATAATGGAAACAGGAGCCGCCATTCTAAATATAACCAGTCTGGTACATTCTCTATGAGTTCTGGGAGGATCCAATACATGCCCTGTCTTAAAATATAGGCTTGATGATACCTATAGAAATTTGGAAAATTTACCCCTCCCTCTCGAATCATTTTTTGTAATGTTGCTAAAGCGATTCTTGGCCTTTTCCCAAACCAAACAAATTTTGTAAGTATACTATTTAATTTTTTATAAAATGACCCCTGAAAAAATATCGGAATCATACTCATTTGATAACAAACCACAGGTAAGATCATCATTTTTATTGTTTGAACTCTTCCCCACCATGAAAGATGTAAAGGATTCCATTGCTCACACATTTCTGTTATTTTTTTTAATAACATTTTTTCATTTTCTGTTACTGTATCATCAATTGTATTTTTAATAACAATTCCCAAATATTTTAATCCTTCCTCTTTCCATTGAAATGAATATGAATCAAATAATCCTTTGGTACAATGGACATTGATTGGAAGAACTTCAGATTTTTCCCAATTTATTTTGTATCCAGAAAATTTACCAAATGTATCTAATAAATTTAATAAACATGGAATGGTATCTTCCGGTTTTTTCAAATATAAAAGAATATCATCTGCATATGCAGATAATTTATATTCCCAATTTGATAATGTGATCCCCTTTATTCCCTTAGTTTGATTAATTGCAATTAATAAGGGTTCAAGAACAATATCAAAAAGTAAGGGAGATAAAGGACAACCTTGTCTAACCCCCGTAACAAGTTAAATCTTTCTGAAATGTTATTATTTATATTTAATCTTGCACCAGGAGAGCTATACAATGTTTGAATCATTTTAATAAAAAAGGGACCTATTCCAAACCATTTTAAAGCTTGATACATAAATTTCCACTCCACTCTATCAAATGCTTTCTCTGCATCTAACGATATTAAGAAAGCTGGTTCATTCATAGTTTTCGCTAAATTTAAAGAATGAAGTGCCAGTCTGGTATTATGTGAAGAGTGTCTTTTAGCAACGAATCCTGTTTGGTGTACATCTATAATAAAAGGAAGAGCTTTTGCCAATCTTAATGCTAATACTTTAGCAAACAATTTTTCATCTACATTCAACAATGATATGGGCCTGTAGTTTGAAACCAATGTAGGATCCCTGTTTGGTTTTGGTAAGACAATAATTACAGAATCAGCCATAGTTCCTGATATATTTCCATTGTGTATCTGATACTGATATAAATTTAATAAATAAGGCAATATAATATTTTGAAATGTTTTATAAAATTCAACAGTATCTCCACCTGGAGCGGATCCAACTCTAAGAGCTTTCAATGCTAGTTCTATTTCTTTTAATGATATATGTTCTTCTAAACTTCCTCTTATATGTTCTGGAATATTTGGTCCAATAAATGAATTTAAAAACTCTAAGCCATCCTTTTCTTTATTTTCATAAGAATCTGAAGTATATAAATCCCTATAAAAATCAAGAAATTGTTTTACAATATCTTTAATGTTGGTGTGTGTATTGCCTTTTATATCTTTTATTGCAATAATTTTAGTTTTTCTTTTTTTTGCTTTAAGAAAATTTGCTAGCATTTTTCCAGCTTTATTTGAATTTCCATAATACCGAAATTGCTGACAGAACATTTCTTTCCTCACAAATTGTGAAGAGAGTTCATTATATTTAGTTTTTACTTTTAATAATTTTTGTAATACAACATTTTCCCATTTAATAATTAATTTTTTTTCTAATGATTTAATTTCTTCCTCTAATTCCATAAATTGTTTTTTAAGCTGTTTTTTCAAAAAAGCCGAATATGAAATAATGTTTCCTCTCATTGTCGCTTTACAAGCATCCCATATAATTTCAATATTCATATTGTCTGTGTTATTAATTTGAAAAAACTCCTCCATCTTCACTTTTAGATCTGTTACAAAATTCTCATCCGCAAGTAAGGCATTATCAAATTTCCAAATTGATGTAAAATTTGTTTTTATATCATTCTTCAGATCAATCCACACACCAGCATGATCAGAAATTATAATAGGATCGATAACTGCTTTCATAACTTTTTGTGCTAATTTACTAGAAACAAATATATAATCAATTCTTGAAAAGGATTTATGGACCTGAGAACAAAAAGAATATTCCTGATCATTAAAATGAAGAATACGCCATATATCTACCAAATCACAAGATTGTATCAAATTTTCTAGCCCTAATGATTTTATAATTTTACTAGGTTTCTTATCCATAATAGGATCCATAACAGCATTGAAATCTCCAGCTACTATCAAATTTGAAGTAGCCAATGGTAGTAATATCTGTTGAATTTTTTTAAAAAACTCCATTTGATTTGAATTAGGAGCATATAAATTAAATAAGTCCAGGGTTGTATTTCCCATTATCATTTTGATATGTACCCATCTTCCTAATGGATCAATTTTTATAAGTTTAAAATCAGCAGTACATTTCTTATTAATAAGTATGGCTACTCCTGCCTTTTTCCCTAATGCAGGAGCAAAAAAACATTTAGATACCCATCCCCCAATTAGTTTATTAGATTCATTCCCTGTAAGATGTGTCTCTTGCATGAAGTAAACATCCGCATTTTGCTTGTGAAGGAAACCTAACATTTTTTTTCTTTTAACTGGGTGATTCAGACCATTGACGTTAATGGAAAAAATTTTAATTGTCATTTAGTAATTTAAGTAAAATTAAATATCTTCTTAATAATAAAATTTTGATCAGATATCTGCACTTTTCTCCAAACATTCTAGTTCTAATTATTAATTCTTTATTATTAAAATGTATATTATTTTTCCCCCTTTCCCTATTCCCACCCCCCACCCCACCCTCCCTTTTAATTAAAAATTGTGTATACTTGGTAGCACGCATCTTAAGTCGATAATAAAGCACTCCATAAAGACCTGTTCTTATTGTAATCTATAAATTAAGACATTGGTTATTTAAAATGAAATATAATATAAATTTAGCCATGTTTCATGTATATAAATATATATATAATATTCAAAGCATATTATATTGTTAATTTACCTAAATTGTTATTATTGTAATAAAAGTAACTCACTTCAAATTAGAATTTTTTTTTTTTTTTTTTAATGTTATTTCCTATACTAATATATATCAATAAATATCCCCTTATTCGTTTTATTTTAAATAATATGGGAATTCATTGATATATAATTGACGATTTTATGATCAAAGAACCCCCCTCCTACGGAGGAATCCACCGCAAAAGCACATCCCGAATCCACATATATATTTCTTTTACATTTATGTTAGTTGAATCCAGAAGAGAGAACAATTTCAATATAAATTAATTTCCTTCAAGTATGTCTCAGTCCATCTTTGTTCTTGATTGTAGTTTTCCTTTTCGTTTTGATCTTTCGTTTCCTCTTCTTTTCTTCTTTTCCCAATATATGTAGTTCTTCTCTATATATAATCCATACAATGCAACAACAACAAGACCTGTCCATAAGTTCAACATTTATACAAAAGTCTTTCTTTTTAGTTCCGGTGTCTGCTTTATATCCATCACACGTAGTTCCTTCGCATTGACCTCTGGGGATTTGAGTCTTTATTCTCTCCTCTGTATTCAGTGTTATATATGTTCGACATGCACCCTCACCGTGCACTCCCCCACGGAGGAAGATTTTTACTTTATATTGTATTAAATTATATCAATGAAATTATAAAGTAATCTTCCAAGTATTTTCCTTTTTTCTAAAAGTGTATATCATTTATCTATAATTTATTAATTAATATTGAGTGTTTCTAAAACATCTTTCCTTATAATATCATTCTTCAATATTATATTATATTTTTCCCTTAATACATTCATATATTCCCTTAATAAACTTGGTTCATATTTAAAACATTCACTTATTCCTTTAATAAAAGTTTTTTGTTTTTTTTTTCCCTAGAATTTTGGTTTCATTTGAGTTCCATTTTTGAATATCGTTAGTGTAGAATATTTGAATTGAATATACTGCATTCTATATCGTTTTTCAAATCAATTTATAATACCTTTTTTATCAAACTAGTTATAATTAATTTAATTATATTCATTTATCTATGTATATGAACAAAAATATGATAATCAATTTAAGAAGACATTGGTACTTCCTGGTTTTGAATACATTTTTCTAATTTATCTGGATCATTGAAAGATAAAGTTTTGTTTCCAATAGTCACTTTCATAGTAGCAGGGTATACCAATCCAAACTTCGCTCCTAATTCTCTCAGCTTTGGTCTTAAATCCAATAACTTCTTTCTTTTAACAGCTGTATTTTTTGCGAAATCCGGTACTAGATGTATAAAAGCATCCTGATACTTCAAACCTTTATTTTTCTTAGCCAGTTGTAATATTTCTATGGCCTGCTGGTGTCGCGATAGCTTAAATATAAAAGGTCTTGGTCCTTGTTGGTTTACTGCTTTTTTTAGCGGCACTCTATGTGCTCTTTCTATTTCTATGGGAAATTTCGTTTGCAACGGAAGTAGCTTGGGTAATAATTTTTCAATGAAGGTGACAGGATTTCCTATTTCTGCTCCTTCCGGCAAGCCAATCAGACGGATGTTACTTCTTCGTTCACGATTCGAATAATCTTCAAGGTCTTTAATGAGTATTTCAATTTTTTTCCTGTCTGCTTGGCTATAACAGATTTCCTCTTCTACTGTCAGCATTCTTTCTTCTAAGTTGTTAGATTTCAGTTCAAGCACATCCATCTTCTTATTTATATTTGAAACCTCTTCTGTTAAATCGGTAACTTTTTTTGTAATAATCGAAAGCATTTCTTTAATTTCTTTTAATTCTTTCATAACTTCTGTGTCTGTCAGTTTTAAACCGCTCTCTTGCTCCGGTTTTGCCCTTTTGCTACTTCCTGATATAGCGAAGTCATTTTTATTCTGTTTACCAGTTGCCATCCTTTTTTCTTCTTTATTATTCATAGGACCAGTGAAATTTTAAAATATCTTCCGTTTTCATACAATTTATTTAATCTTTCAAGGTCTTTTTAACGGAGCTCTCCAATTACACGACTTTCTTCATGCGTGTCCAAGCCACGCCCCCTATACCAGATATTTTTAATGGGTGTTTGATCTTAAAAACTTTGTTAATAATCAAATAAATTCATATATATTTTTCCCACGTAGTAACCTTAACAATCATTATTAGGGAAATACAAGCTTTCTTTTTAACTTTTTGTACTTAGCTTTGTTTTCCTGGCCAAATTAATATACGGCTGATGATAGAATCTTCTTGCTGAATGTTAGAATAGCATTAAAGTGCTCAGTGCTCGACGGAGCATCCCCGTTTCACTCTGCATAGAGCTTCTTCAGGAGAATTGCGTTTGTTGGCTTAAATGCTGGTGCTAACACAGGAAAAAGGAAAACGTTCAATAAGGATGGGACAAGGCCTACAATAAATATATTATTTTTAAAACGTATTGAAATACATCAATGAATAGTAAATTCTATGTTATTGCAAGTTGATATTTGTGAAAAAATCTGAATAATTTCATCATTATGCCTTTTAGTTGTATTACTTGGTAGTCTATTGCTTAATTATCCTTTGGGTGATCTACTACATATAAACCACTTCAACATGCTTATTATCATTTTAAGTCTCTCTTTAAGTTACGGTAATTGTATTCTAAGATTACTTACTGCTCAATTTTACCATATAGTTGTGATTGCCGGCTCTCTAGCCCTTCACGCCAATGCAGTATGAAAAGCAATGTTGTATGGCGGTGTTCTGGTTTAAATCTACCTATAATTTGAAAATACTGACGTCACGGACTATTTGGATTTATTATTAACTTCTCTTATTTATGTGCTGTGCCACTTACAGAAGAACACTTAGTCACCCTGCTAGTACCGCTACATATGTGTACACGTACCTGAAAAATGTCTGAAATAGAATAAATTTTTCAAAGATATTAGATGCGTACTGCAGTCTTCTGGTGGAGGTGGTAAGGGCAGGAACAGAACTCAAGAATGCTTGAGCTAAACATGGAGGATCCTCAATGACAGGGAAAAGCTGGGGATCATTTTCTCCCATTGTCTTCTGTATATCCATTTTTATTTTGTTGTGAATGGTACATCAAAAATAAATAATCCTTAGCATACAGAAACAATATTGTACTTTTTGTCCAATAGGTTGAATGAAATAATGGAAAATTCAGCAAAGGGAGAACAATTAAAGAGGATCCTTAATCCACACCTGCGTAAGTACCATTATCTTATCTATTACACATGGAAACAGATGACTCAGCTGCACATTTTAACAAGAGCATCTTGAGACTACTAGACATTCCACTTTTTTCTTTTTTGCCACTACATTACGGAACTAGCTACCACTCTACCTCTGGTCGGATCCATCTTTTGTAGTGCAATAGGTGTGTCATTCTGGACAAGCGGGTAGTGAATCCAAACCTGTATGCTTTGCAGAAGGTATCAATCACAGTTTTAAACGCCTCCCCCTTCCTCAATAGAGTGTGCTGCCCCCTTCAGTTTTTCCGTCTGCACCCTTGCAGTAAGTTGTGTGTCTGATCGGCTCTGTTTAAACTTTTTTATTTTTTATTTTTCTTCAAAATTTGGAGGCTTTTAGTGCTCCAAAGTTCCCAGTATTTCTGGGGTAACTGCCTGGGAGAAGAAGCAGACTTGGGGTCTACAGCTGACAGGCCAATTTCTCTTTGGTACCTGTTAGCCAGCCTGCTTAATAGTTTAGGAGCACAGGGGCCATTTCTCTTGAAGCTAGCGCACTCTTTCTCAAGGGACCCTCGGCCACAAGAGGGCACCCGCTCAAACTCAGGGGCGGAAAATTTCATGGCGACACCAGAAAGTATTTCTTCACAGAGAGAGTGGTTGATCATTGGAACAAGCTTCCAGTGCAGGTGATCGAGGCAGACAGCGTGCCAGACTTTAAGAATAAATGGGATACCCATGTGGGATCCCTACGAGTGTCAAGATAAGGAAATTGGGTCATTAGGGCATAGACAGGGGATGGGTAAGCAGAGTGGGCAGACTTGATGGGCTGTAGCCCTTTTCTGCTGTCATCTTCTATGTTATGTTTCTATGTTTCCTTGATTTGTTTCAGGAGCTTGAGTGCAGGTTGATTTGGCACCTACAGTGGTCCATTTGGGGGATTTTCAGGGTGGCAGCTGCATGTCATTTCCCCACTTCACGTACACAGTTTGGTGGGGGTAGAGGTCCAGTCTGGTCTCACTCCAGCTGGCAGCCAGAAGATTTCAATGTTGGAAGTTGATTTTTGTTTGATGCAGTATCCTTCTACAAGTTCCAACTTCACACAGGAGCTGAAGCAGGCTGAGACACCTTTGCAGCTCAGCATGTCATAATGAGTACAAACCATTACAGTCTATGGGAGAATCGGGGGGGGGGAGGTGGGGTCTGCAAACTGGATTTTTGGCAGTCTAGACTACCTAGAGGGTCCCCCTCCTCCAAAATCCTATTTTTTTTCATTTTTGGAGTTTGCCACTGGTGGCCATCTTGAATTTCTCAATTTTATTTTAAAAATCCTCCATCTGCCTCAAAATCTATCATTTAACCTTAAAATCAATGGTAGTTGACTCTTGAGACCTTTTTACCCCCATATCATGTCAGTTTTGCAGTGGATGGTCAGCTGAGGAGCGTCCGTGCATCACTTGTCACAGAATAAGTGAGGGGGATGGGAGATCCTTTCTGAGGTCTCTAGGGCCAGGGAACCATCACAAATCACGACTGCAGGGAAAATCCCTCTCAGAACCCTGGAACTGCAGCTTGGCGAAATGCAGGTGCATAGATGCCATGGAGCCCAAGAGGAGGAAGGTGGAGTCCCCTAAGGGGGGTCTCAGGACTGACTCGTCAGGGCTTCACTCCTGATTTTGAGAGTCTCATATGGAAAGCTTATCTAAGCTGCCAAGAATGACACGGTGACAGAATTTGTCACCATATCCATCCCCGTGGATAACTGTGGGAAACCATCCCTGTGTCATTCTTTAAGGAGAGAGGGAAGAATCAGAGTATGAATGGGCACAAGTCTTGAATTGAAATATGCTGGTGTAGAAGGCCTGAGGTTGAGATAGACACTACAGAATGACACGAGATGGTTTCCCATGATTATTCGCGAGGTCGGAGACTGACAAATTCTTTCACCGTGTCATTTTATACATCCCCAGAAGCTGTGCAAGGGGCTTTTTCCTCGCTGAGCGTGCTCCCCCCAGGAACAAAGTACTGTTTGGACGCAGAGGACATTCCGAAAGAGACTTGGAAGATGGGGAGTCTGGGTCTATGCCTTTACTGACACAGAGTGATGCTTCACTCTTGGAAGACTTGGGGTCCTAGCTAGAGACTGGTAGTCAGGAGGCGGTGGTAGCACTTGATCAGGGAGAGATCCCATCTGTGCACTGCCTGTTCAAGTCCACAGCGTCACTGGAGATTATTACACAATCCTTAACCCTTTCAGGACCAAGGGACATATTTGTCCCATAACTTTAAAATCCTATAAATTTTGATTGGGATAGTCTACAGTTCTAAATTTGATATGTACGGATTCCATATGATACTGCCTTTATGTAAACAAACTGGTTCCGACATTCATTCATTAGCGTCGTTGCCAGATTGACGAGAAGATTCACTTGCCACACTGTCCATAAGCCAGAAGTTTGATTTTTTAAATAAAAATAATATTTCACAAAAAAAAAATCAATTTTTTGGCATCTGCAAGCCCTTTTTACCATAAAAATGTCGTCAAAACCACAAAAATTGGCCTACGATCCTTATGGTCCTGAAAGGGTTAAGCAGTGTCTCGCAAACCTTTCGAAGCTGTGATATGCTAAACTTGGGGCTGGAGGGCATCCAGAAATGCGCAATGTCAATGTGATGATGTCGTGCACATGTGACATCAACACGTCAACGTTTGTGCATGTGCAGAAGCCCTCCAGACGGAGCCCTGAGCTTGCTATTACTATTTCCAATGGGGGGAGGGGTGGCTGAAGGAGGAGAGGCACTGACTGACTGCCTACAAGATGTGCCTCTCTCCGCGAGAGGCATGTCCTGTAAGCAGTCAGCTATCGCTGGCGCCTCTCCTCACCAGCATCTCATGACACACCTGGAATCTTGCTGCAGCACACAGTTTGCGATACACTGCCTGAAAGGAACTAAATCTAGAATCCCCATCAATCTCTACTGCACAATGCTCAGTCATAAGTCGTATGAGGTCTCAACCTACAGTCTTTCCCTGGCAGCTTGGCATAAATGTCCTAGACATCAAGCATTGGGATGCTCCTGAAGGTCACTTAAAGGTGACTAAGGCTAAGTCCAGGTTATATCCCATAGTTCAAAAATGTCAGCAATTGTTTGCACAGCCCAGAGTGGATCAGACTTATAAACTCCCCAGCAAGCAAGCCAGAGAAAGTGAACAAAGTTCTTTCTAAAGTGCAAAGGCTGTTGGACATTCAAGCCATAGGGCCCATACCACCCAAAGAATTTGGCTTGGCCAGATACTCCATATACTTTGTAGTGCCCAAGAAAGGATTGGACGACTGGAGGCCTATTCTGAACCTCAAGTCTGCCAATGTGGCTCTGCAAATCCCACAATTTTGCATGGAAACTGGCTGGTTGGTCATTGCAGCTGTAGTACCGGGGGGGGATTTCTTGCTTCCCTAGATTGGACGGAGGCGAACGGCACATACCCATTTTTCTGGAGCACAGGAAGTTTTTAAGATTTCACATGCTGCAGAGACATTATCATTTCTCAGCATTTCCCTTCAGACTGGCAGCAGCACCTCACACATTCACCAAAGTGTTGGTGGTGGCAGTAGCGGTGCACCTTTGCAAAGCAGGGTTACAGGTCCACCCAATACCTGGACAGTTGGCTGATCAGAGCCCCGTCCTGGGTGGAGGGAGAGAAGGCAGTGAATTTTCAAAAGAGCCACCTGGTATCGACCCTGTCTCTCATAAGAACATAAGAAGCGCCATCTCCGAATCAGACCTTCGGTCCATCAAATCCGGTGATCCGCACACGCGGAGGCCCTACCAGGCATACACCTGGCTTAATTTATGAGTTCTTTTCAACACATTAGAAGGCCATGTCTATCTTCCAGAGGGGTGCGAATAACAAGCATCCTGGCAATGGCAGCCCCTACAGTGTGGTAGTCTCTCCAAGTTCTAGGATTCATGATAGCAACCATAGAAGTGGTAGCTTGATCAAAGGCACATATGCGTCCACTGCAGGATTCTCTTTTGACCTGTTGGTCTCCCCTGTGCAGGATTCTCTTTGATCCGTTGGTCTCTCTCCAAGGCCCGTGTTGTGTCATTTGTATTTTATACATTATTTGGTTTTTATCTTGTGAGTCACTTGTGACTCTATACACCCTTTGTGGATTGTTTTTAAGATTATTGTTTATTTGGACGCTTATTAAACTACAAACTAGTACATCTGATCTTCTGCTCCACAATCTTTTTTTGTTGTTTTGTTGCTTCATTTATTTTGCGGAAACTTTTGGTGGTGTTTGGATTTTGTTGTTTTGTCTTTTGGGTGGCTACCTGGTCATACTTTTACAAAGTTCTGCAGAGTAGATAGAGCAGTGAGAATGGATGTGGCCTTTGGGCCCTCAGTGTTGAAGGCAGGCTCATCAATCCCACCCTGGGCTCCAGGGACTGCTTGTTCAGAATGACACACTTATTGCATTAGAAAGAAAGATTAGGTTCTTACCTCAATATTATTTCTTGTAAATAGATGTGTTATTCTGGAGCCCCGCCCTGTGCTTCATAAAACTTGCTTGCTGAGTACTGTCTCAAACAGAAATAACAGTTTCTAGTCTGAAATTTTTCAGGCCGGTCAGATTTAAGGAATACAAGCACTTATGTAACTGTAAAAAACAAAAAAAGAGAGAAACAAGCATGTCACACATTAGGGAATATACGAGCTCCATAACGTTTAGCTTGCTGCTGTTTTTTATTGGTTCACATTGTTCATAATTGTTTAATATACTTTTTACAGAGCAGAACAGATCTGTGTTATCAGGGATTATCCCCTTACCCCCCTCCTTTTATTCTATTAAGAGAACTATCTCCTGCTTTGGTACAGACTGAAGTGGGCAGCATACTCCACAGAGGAAGGAAGAGGAGATGAAAACAGTGATTGATACCTTCTGCAAAGCACGCGGGTTTGGATTCACTACCCACTTGTCCAGAATGACACAGCTATTTTACAGGAAAGACGATTATCAAGTTAAGAACCTAATCTTTCTTTAAGATTGACCTAAGAACACATTTTTTCAAATCCACTTTTGGTATCAGCTTTCAGTACTGAAGTGTGAATGCATTGGCTGTGCATGATTGATAGTTCCTGCCTTTTGAAAACATGTAACATTCTGTCCTTTCTTCATTCTAGTGTTCTTTTCCATACTTGTTTTGTTACTTTTTGTCTGTAAATCGCATCAACCTGCATGCCAGAAAAGGCAGTATATATAGTAGTTCTTGCAAGAAACATAAATAAGTCATTGAAAACTATTTTGAAACAGGGTTGGATTTTGTAACTCTCTAAGACCCAGGAGTACAGATGTTAGCCAGGATACAGGTGTTTCCTGTCCTCACAGTGATAGTAGGTCTGCCTGCTTGTTCTGGGGGTGTACACGGTGTCTGAAGAGAGCTCTTTAGCACAGACGGTGCAGAAGTAGGAGCATAGCCCTTCTTAGATGGTATCCACATCTGCGTGCTGTGCACTCAACAGCATTTGAGACCCTAGAATACATCGAGATTCAGGGGTGACCCTAGTAGATGTAGCAGAATTTGTTTTTTGGCCAAGTGACAGGGATACTGGGGAGGACAGTGGTAGGGGGCAGCAGAAGAAGACCAATAGTAGTCCTAATGAGAGTCTGCTCTTATTCAGAAATGTGGTCTCTAAGGAAGCCCACAGAACTTTTAACTGCTTAGTTACTGATTGTCCAGAAGAGCTTCTAAAAGGCCTATGACCCAAACTCAGTACAGGACCCAGAGGTTAGACATGGTGCTCATGAAATGGGGTCACTGAGGGCACATACATAAGCACACACACAGAGTGAAGGGGGACAGAGTTCCAGGACTTCACCATCTGGGCGAATGGAAACAAGTGACTTTCCATGTTGTTCTGGAACTTAAATGTTTGCTGAAGCAATGCTTTAAATTTTGCAGTAAATGTAGCCCTTCAGAAAGCTTTTTATTTTTTGGTTTATTCTTTGATAATGATGAATGTTAAGCAACTCTTATTTCATTAATTGGTTTTGGTGGTGCTGTGTTTGGTGAATTTCAGCTTATGGAGCCTCTCTGATTGAGCATTGCCTTATAGAGACCGGCTTCTTGGGCACTGTCAGAGTAGACCAGTTACTTGACAGCAAAGGTAGGTAGGACAATGGTTCTTTCACTGCTCAATGTGTACGATTTCCTGTTAGTACATTTGCCTCTGTTTTTGTTGGCCACCCCCATTTCAGAGGCAGGATATGCCTCTTGCGAGACCAGTGACCCACAAGATACCAAGACAGTGTCACTTCTCACTCACCAGTAGATATTAAGTCTCCCCTGCACACGTTTTACCTGGGTTCCAGTTTTTACTACCCTGGAGGGTTTCCTTCAGGCAGGCCTTGTTAGGTAATATGAGGTTGGCTGTTGGATAACATGACCCTTGTGCGACCCATAGCTGCTCTCTTTGATTTGATCATGTTGCAGACTGATACAGGTTTTGCTTCACTTGGAACATGGAATTTATATTAGTTCTAATCAAATGGTGGAACAAAACTCTTTGCAAGTAGAAAATCAAATAATCACATTAGCAAACACTTCTACTAATATCTAGAAAGAAAGCATAGACAAACCTATGTTACCAAGTTGGAATTTATACAAAGTATTAAACTACAGTCCACCAGTGTATAAAAAATACAGAGGAAAAAGCCTCAGAGCCCCACCTCCACCCTACAGAGACCGGGTAGAAAGCCTTGTGGGGCGGAAACACCTCACCGGCATAAAAAACCTCCAGTATTCAAATAGCTGGTGGCTCTATATTGGTTCTGTCAGAATCAGCTCCTTGTTCTGGGCATGCCCATTGCTGACTGACCGTCTGAACATACCCACTATAGTTATGTTGATTGCTTTTCTCTCTCTGCTTTAGTTTGGGATATATATGAGTAAAGCAGTTGCACATACTGTATATTAGAGACACCAATTTGGGTCCATATTTGGATTGCAAGGCTCTTTTCCAAACTCAAACTGCAGTTTAGGAGCTGCCAGAACATGAACAGTTCCTCCTACTTCCAGGGATGCCAAGGTAGGGTTAACAGATGTCCGGATTTATCCAAACATGTCCTCTTTTTAGAGGGCATGTCCGGATGGCTTTTCAAAACCCAGCACTTTGTCCGACTTTTGAAAAGCAGATCGTGTCGGGAGGGGCATCCCACACATGTGTAGATGCCCTCCTGACCGAGATGAGCAGGCTGAGGACTAGGGGCTAGGGTGTGCCATGGGATCGTTTAGGGGGGGTTCCGGCAGGAGGGACTGGGCATCCCTTCTGCCGGTGGATGTGTCAGCGGGGTAGCGGCAGGAGGAAATGGACATTGTTCCTGCCGTGGAAATTCAGAGTTGGGAGGGCAGCTTTGGGGGGTTCCGGCAGGAGGGACTGGGCATCCCTCCTGCCTGTAGTTTTCACCAGGGGAGGGGGGACATAGGTTCCCCGCCGAGGCCACTAAACTGATTGCAGCAGGGAGATTCCCTTGCCACAATCAGCTCAGTGGCAACCCGATTCTCTAACTGATGCCAGTGACATGGACGCCAGTTAGAGAATCATGGTGTTAGGCAGGCTTATGGACAGATACAATTATATTTAGGATGCCCGTGTGCAATTCTCAAAAGCTGCTTAGGCGGCATCTGAGACCAGGCGTCCTATATAGAATCCAGCCCATACGGTATATGAGCTTCTACATCAACACACACACACACACGCATGGAGATGAACTGAAATAATTCCACGAGGCATTCCACGTGAGGCTCTTAGTGTTCATATGTATTTCATTTTTTTTGTTGTTGTAAATTTTAATGTGCAGTCTTGTGACTGAACTATGTAGCTTTCTTGATGCTTGCTATGTATGGTGATAGCTAGTGACTGAAATGTACAGTTTGCTACTGGTCATTGGTGGTAGAGAAGCAGGCAGTAGATAGGTGGTATCTTGAGGTTGAACTATAAAATCTATTCTTTGAAATCGGTGGATAGTGACATTGAATGGTTAGATATATTATAATTCTTTGTTTCTTTTATTTATTTATTTTTTTAATACTTTCTAAACCATTAGAATTGTATGAGCCATAGGGAAAAATGCTTGAGTACCTGAATGTAACCACTTAGACTATAAGTGGTATATAAATGCTTAAATAAATAAATAAATATTAGCCATGCTTTTCCAACTTATTTCTTCATGGCCAGACATGATAGGTTTATGAAATGTGGTTTTGAGGACATCCATTAAAGTCATGTGATAAAATCTTGTAACCAAATATGTTGAACCATTTTATAACCTCCTCTCCTGTAACAGAATACACTTTTTTTTCCTTAAGATATTGAAAGGGTGCTAAATGCTGTAAAGAAGGCAGAAGAGTACATGAATATAACAAAAGACTTTAAAGGAAAGGTACGCATTTCTTTAGTGGATTAATTCTTATATCGTTAAGATTGATCTTAAAATAATGGATAATGAGCTTCTGGCTTACTGTTAACCTTTTGTCATGCTGGAGTTTGAAAAAGTGACAAAAGATTTGATTTGATTTATTTATTTTTTTTTTTTCCACTTCTTTATTATTTTCAATACTTACAATAAGTGTAACAGTAAATACAAAATTTTATACTCAAATATCACACTTAATATTCACAATTAATTACAGAATTACCGTATTTTCACGCATATAACACGCGCGTTATACACGATTTTACAAACCGAGCATAACCATGCGCGTTATATGCGTGAGCGCGTTATACAATTTTTTTTTACATTGCTGGTTCCCCCCCCCCCCGACGTCCGATTCAGCTCTGAAAGCCTGATGCCCCCCCCCCCGCACCGTTTGCGGTAGAGAAGCAGCGGTGCGGGTGGGGGCCTGGGGTATGAATCGGACGTCAGGGGTGGGGGTGCGAGCGGTCCTTCAGGGTGGGGGTGCGAGCGGTCCTTCAGGGTGGGGGGGCCAGCGGTCCTTCAGGGTGGGGCATCAGGCTTTCAGGGTGGGGACAGGACTTCAAGGGGGGACAGGCAGACCTTCAAGGGGGGACAAGACTTCAAGGGGGGACAGGCAGACCTTTAAGGGGGGACAGGACTTCAAGGGGGGACAGGCAGACCTTTAAGGGGGGACAGGACTTCAAGGGGGGCAGAAGAAGGTTTTAATTCAATGAGCAGCATGCGCGGTATACGCGTGTGCGCGCTATATATTAATTTATTTACATAAATTTATTTTTCCTGCGCGTTATACCCATGTGCGCATTTTACATGGGTGCGCGTTATACGCATGAAAATACGGTAATCCCCCCTCCCCCCTAAACAATTACAATGCCCATACATAAAATATCTATAATCATCCATATCAATTATTCAAAATTCATTAACCTATCAACCCCCCACCTCCCCCCTCCCTTACGTTTAAATAGTATTTTCCCCTTTAAATATGTGACAAAAGATTTTAAAAACCATTCAGCTGAGCTTTTTTAAACTGAGGATTTGCATTGCACAATTAATTGGCTATGTCCTTGTTAGGAAATCTCTGGAAAAAGTTGTGGAATACCACAAGATGTAATATTCTTTGGCCTTGGAGGGCCTTGCTTGCTCAAAAGAAATAGTAGGCCATGTTGTGAAAAAGAGAAAGAAAACCATTGTTTCGTATCACAGTAATTGAACACCAAGGTTTGAATTGTTACCTGTGTTTGTGTGTATACTAGTAAGCTCTCTACACTGCTTGGCTAGCTGAGCGTGATTTAACTAAGCAGGAGTCTTTTTTGCCTGTTTAAATTATTTTCAATATCAACCCTATTGGCTAGGGAAACCTTCTCTCCGATGTAAGAATTGACTTTGGGGGGAAGACTTGTGGACCAGCCGCGTGCAGTGTGTGAGTCACTGCATGCGCCATGACCTGTCTCCTCACGGAGTTGCTGCTGGGGGGAATGGAGCATATCAGTTCTGACAAGGTGGCAGGGTCGGCTTCGGGGGTGGGGGTCAGGGGGAATCTATGTGGGTGGCTCAGCTTCGTTCTATGGCTGGGCAGCTAGTACGCACGGATCAGGAGATTGCAGAGATGTTTCAGACATTTTGCCAAGATTTATATGCTAAGCCTTCAACACCAGAGTTAGATAGTGCTCTGTATTTGGATAACTGCACGGTACCCCAGAAATCCCTGGCTCACTAACAGCTGTTGTCCGCTCCTGTTTCTGTGGAGGAGGTGTCGTTGGTCTTCCAAAGGAGCCAACTCCTGAAAGCGCCTGGCCCAGATGGGTTCCACTCCGATTTTTACAAGCTCTTCCTGTCGGAGTTCACCCCTGTGTTGGTAGCCATGTTCAATGCCTTTATCCAGAGATGTTCCTTGCCACCGTCCTTGCAGATGGCACGGATCATTGTGTTGCATAAACCAGGCCGTGATCCTTTGCTTGCAGGTTCTTATCACCCCATTTCCCTGCTGAATGTGGAAGCCAAGCTTTTCGCCAAAGTGTTGGCCAATCATATAGTGCAGGTACTTCCATGTCTAATAGCTGAGGCACAGTCGGGGTTTGTTCGTGGTCATAAGGTCACTAAAAACTTGAGACAGATTCTTACTTCGTTGGAATTGGTGCACCGCCACACTGAGCCTTCTCTGCTCGTGAGTTTTGATGCAGAGAAGGCGTTCGATCGTGTCTCGAGGTCTTTTTTTGTTTGCTTCCCTTACAAAATATGGTTTCTCAGGGACCTTCTTACAGGCTATCTCAGCTTTATACTCTTCCCCCACCATGTCTCTGGGGGTCAACGGAATCATTTCCCAGGCTTTTGAGATTTGACAAGGGACCCGGCAGGGCTGTCCCTTGTCGCCTCTTTTGTTTATTTTATCACTGGATCCCTTGATCCAGTACATTTTACAAAATCCAGGGATTTGGGGTGTTGCGCAGGGGCTCCATGAGTTCAAGATTTCGGCACTTAACCGAGCCCCAAACCTCTTTATCTGCTCTCCTGGAGACGATATCGAAATATGGGGATTTTTCTGGGTTTAAACTCAATTTTGATAAGTCCTTGACTCTCGCTACGGCTCCAGAGGTCCAGTGCTCCTGGACAGGTCCTTTTCCTTTGAAATGGCAGGAGGGGGCATTTCGATATTTAGGTAGGCAGTTGTCTTCTTCTACAGCAACTCTATGTGCAATTAATCTGGAATCTTTGCTGAGTTACACCAAAGGCTGTCTGGAGCGTTGGAAATTCTTTCCCTTGTCGGTTCATGGTAGGATCCAGTTGTTCAACATGGTGTATTCCCCAAATGGCTTTATGTTTTACAACTTCTGCCCATTCAGCTGCTGAAAAAAGACTTGAAGGCATTGTACAAGCTTCTTTCGTGCTTCATATTGGGGGGGGGGGGGGGGTCGAAAACCTCATATGTCCTTTCGGTTCTTATTGGGAGCCTGGGGGAATGGGGATCCCCAATGCCCAGAAGTATAATCCTGCTGGAAAAGGGGATAGAAGGGTATAAATAGAGGATTACTGCACAGATCCTGGACCTGTTGGGCCGCCGCGTGAGCGGACTGCTGGGCATGATGGACCTCAGGTCTGACCCAGCAGAGGCATTGCTTATGTTCTTGTTTACTCCGCTATCTTGGAGACTGGATATTGGGTCAATCAGTCTTTTCTTGTTTTGACTATGAAGCAGCGTCCTACCACCCCTGGCATCTTTCTTCACTTTTACATGCTCCTTATACATCTTTGCCGCCTCACTTGCGGACCAGTGTGTTATTAACTTCTTTACGAGATATTTGGCGGCTGGTTGTATACTTGTCGGCAAGCCATCAGGAGGTTTCGGATCAGTTGCCTCTCCAGGGGAATTTACTTTTTTTCCCTGGCAACGATAACGCTAGCTTTGGAAGGTGGGTGCGGTTGGGGTTCACTCTCTAGTCCCATGTTTTACAAGAGATGGATCCCTGGAGCTCTGGCGGATATTTTATCAGAGGGAGGGCATTGTTAGGGGTGATTATTTTGCTTATCTCCAGTTGCAGCATTATATTCGATCGTTGGATGCACATGCTCTTGGTCTCCATTTGGGGGACAAATTACACTCCTTTTTTGAGCGGTCCAAGCTGATGGGCCTCTCTGTATCTTGGTTTTACCGGGAATTACAGTATCATTCCATGGGTCCTTCATGGGATGAATTGCTTGCTAGGTGGAGCCCTGAGGTGGGCATCTTTCTGGAAGATTTGGATCTGGGTAGTCTGGTTAAGAGAATCAGTGAGTGCGGAGTTAAGAGGTGCCAATTCAGACTGCTTCATCAGGCTTATTTTACTAAGGATCGTCTCTTCCGGGCTGGTTTGGCCACTTCTCCGGACTGTGAAAAATGCGAGCGGGGAGTGAAGTCCTTTTTCCATCCTTTTGGACTTGTTCTGTGGTGCGTTGTTTTTGGAGGCGCCTGCTCGGTTATATGGAGGGTCTTTTAGGGGTGTCTTTGGTGTTCTCGCCAGCTGGATTCCTGCTAGACAAGTATGAGGCCTTCCGTATTTCTAATTGCTTTCATAGGCTTTTAGTTTGTAAGGCGGGGATGTTGGCTAAACGAGTGATACTGCAAGTTTGGACTTCTGCTGACCCCCCTTCCTTTTGGGCTTGGAGGAATCACTTCCATGCTCTCATGTTACTGGAAAGAGAACAGATGCGTTTGTCTTTTAAATAAAAAAACCTTTTTCTGAAAATTTGGGAGCCCTATTTATCTTCCTTATCACATTGGGCAAGCAGTTTGGTCCTCAATTCATTTTGATCTGGGTTGGCCTGCTGGGTGTTTCTTGCCATTTTTGCCCTGGAGCAGAGAGCCTTTCTGCCCATCCTGAGGTTGGGGTAGTCACTGTAGAAGAGGGATCTTCTTCTCTTTTGGTGTGTTTTATTTCCTCTTCTTTCTTTTCTTTTCCTTTTCTCTTTCTTTACCTGTTTTGTTTGAATTTGGGGGTTCTGTGCCTTTCGTTTTCCTCCCCTTGTGGGCTGAGGTCTATCAGACACCAAGACCTTGGCTCATTCCAGCATTGCTGCAGGGTTGATGTATGGAGTAGAAAGCTGCACGGGAACGGGGACGACGGGAATCCCGCGGGCATCCCGCGGGTTCCCCCTTCGGGTCACGGGGATCCCGTGGGGACGCCCCTAGGGTCGCGGGGATCCCGTGGGGACGCCCCCTAGGGTCGCGGGGATCCCATGGGGATGCCTCCAAGGGTCGCGGGGCTCCTGCAGGGCTGAATGTACTCAGTCGCGCGGCTCTTCTTCTCCCTACCTTCTCTGCTTGCAGCACAGAGCCGAACGGAAGTATTCCCGACGTCAGCGCTGACGTCGGAGGGGAGGGAGGGCTTAAACAAAGCCCTCCCTCCCTCCGACGTCAGCGCTGACGTCGGGAAGACTTCCGTTCGGCTCTGTGCTGCAGGCAGGGCAGGTAAGGAGAAGGAGAGTAGCCTCGCGGTTCGAGTGGCTACCAAGGGAGGGGGGCGGTCCGTCCCGCCCCGCCCCAGTTGCAGCACAGCCAGCCAGGTCCCCTTACTTTTGTGGCACTTCCCCGACCGACCGATAACAGCCCGGGTCCGACAATCCTCCCTGCCCTGTAGCCGCGAATCTAAATTACCTTCTTACAGCAGCTGTAAGAAGGTAATTTAGATTCGCGGTTAAGGGCAGGGAGGTTTGTCGGACCGGGGCTGTTGTCGGTCGGTCGGGGAAGTGCCACAAAAGTAAGGGGACCTGGCCGGCTGTGCTGCACCCGGGGCGGTAGAGAAGGAGGGGGGGAGAAGGACGCTGAAAGGCCATGGTGAAGACAGGAGGGGGGGGGGAAGGACTCTGAAAGCACTTGAAGACAGAGGAGGGAGAAAGACGCTGAAAGCACATGGGGGAATACAAAGGGGTGGAGAAGGACGCTGAAAGGCCATGGGAAGGGCGGGGGGGAAGGACTCTGAAAGCACTTGTGGAAGACAGAGGGGAGAGAAGGATGCTGAAAGCACATGGGGGAATACAAAGGGGTGGAGAAGGACGCTGAAAGGCCATGGGAAGGGCGGGGGGGGGAAGGACTCTGAAAGCACTTGTGGAAGACAGAGGGGGGAGAAGGATGCTGAAAGCACATGGGGAAGACAAAGGGGTGGAGAAGGACGCTGAAAGGCCATGGGGAAGACAGAGAGGGAGAAGGACGCTGAAAGGACATGGGGAAGATGGGGGGGAGAAGGACACTGAAAGGAAATGAGGAAGAGAGAGTAGGGAGAAAATGCTGGCAGGGAAGAAGACAGATGCCAGACTATGGGAAGAAGATGGGTGCCAGACCAATTTGGAAGGGGGAAGAAAGGGAGAGGCACAGTAACAGAGCAAATGGAAGATGCAGAAGGAAGAGAGACAGTGGATGGAAGGAATTGAATGAGAACATGAGGAAAGCAGAAACCAGGCAACAAAGGTAGGAAAAGAATTCTATTTCTTTTTTTTGTTTGTTTTTGCTTCAGGATAAAGTAGTATATTAGTTGTGTTGATAAAAATTTATAAACATTAGAGGCTCTGGTAGAAACCCGTTTACAAAGTATGTATTCTTCCCAATTAATATTTTCAAATTAATAAAGTCTTTTTGCTTATTTGTAAATGGGTTTCTACCAGAGCCTTTAATTCAGTAGCATAATTAAATGAAATAACTATTTCTGAAGTTTATAGGGACGGGCGGGGACGGAGGGGATTCCTCGCGGGGACGGGTGGGGACGGAGGGGATTCCTCACGGGGACGGGTGGGGACGGAGGGATTCCTCACGGGGACGGGTGGGATTCCTCGCGGGGACGGGTGGGGACGGGTGGGACTTTGGCGGGGACGGGTGGGGACGGGTGGGATTTCTGTCCCCGCGCAACTCTCTAGTATGGAGGGGGGTGGGCATGACTGTAGTTGCTATTGAAAATTTGATGACATTATGTTTGTTCCACTTTTGGATTTCTTACCATTGTTGTATTTTCTTGTATGCTTGTATGCTGTGTATTGTATGCTGGTACATATTTTCATCAATAAAATTGTTTGAATACTAAAAAAAAGTAGTGCATTTTTCCAGGTTCATCTTAATAATGGCTTATGGATTGTTCTTTTAGGAAATTATCCAAAACTTTTTTAAACCCTGCTAAGCTAACTGCTTTTACCACATTCTCTGGCAATGAATTCCAGAGTTTAAATACACGTTGAATGAAGAAATATTATTTCCAATTTGTTCTAAATTTACTGCTTAGTAGCTTCATTGTGTGCCCCCTAGGCCCTTGTATTTTTGAAAATAGTAAACAAGCAATTCACATCTACTGTCTCCATTTCAATCAGTATTTATAGGTTTATATCACTCCTCAGTTGTCTTTTTCCAAGATGAAGAGCCCTAGTCTCTTTAAACTTCATAGGGAAATTGACCCATCCCCTTTATCATTTTAGTCACCCTTCTCTGTACCTTTTTAAATTCTTGAATGATACATAGGTATTACAGTATTCTCAGTTTTGTTCTCCATTCCTTTCCTAATAATTCCTAACATTCTGTTTATTTTCTTAGCTGTTGCTGCACACTGAGCAGAGAGTTTTATCATCAACAGTGACACCTAGATCCTTTTCCTGGATGATGACCTTGTATCATGTAGCTGTAGTTTGGGTTCCTCTTCCCTACACACATCACTTTACACTACATTAAATGCCATCTGCTATTTGGATGACCAATCTCCCAGTCTTGTAAGGTCCTCTTGTAATTTCTCACAGTTTTCTTGTGATTTAACAACTTTAAATAACTTTGTGTTATCAGCAAATTTGATCACCTCACTCATTATTCCCATTTCCAGATCATTTTTAAATATGTTAAAAAGCAGCCATCCCAACTAAAACTTACCCTCTCTTCCATGAAACTGCGCTAGCGGTTTTTAGCGCAGAGAGCGCACAGAGAGCCGCACTGCTTCCAATGCTCATAGAGTTCCTATGAGTGTCGGGAGCAGCGCAGGACATTCAGCGCAGCTCCCCACGCTAGAAACTGCTAGCGCAGTTTCGTAGAAGAGGAATTAATAATATGGTATAATACAGGCATTGTACTTTTTCTTACTAATTAATATGTTTGAAGAGTGTTCCTCTCTCTTCCTTGATGTGGACTTTTATCGCTTTAGAATACTGTATGTATTATATACTGTTATATTCAAATAAATAAAATAGCAGTATCCAGGACCACTCAAATGAGGAGGAAAGAATTTCTGAAATTGAAGGATAGAGTTTTGGCCCTGGAGGCATCCTTTTACCTGAAATTTCCTTGTAAATGTCTGGTTAAGTTCATGATATTGAGTATGCCTTTTGGGATCCTATACAATTACAACAATTTTTAGTTGCAAGAGAACAGAAATGAGATTTGTTTCACTTAGCTGAGAATATGGAGGAGAATTAATTTAAATAATATCCCATTTTAAGGAATGATTCAAGGTTCTTTAGTTTGAATCGAGAATTATTGTCCTTTACTTTCCTGAACTTATTTGATTTAGAAATAGCAATATGTGCTCCCCATTAATGTGGGCTTAAAAGGAATTATGTATGTATGGTTTGATTATGTATTGTTTTATATATTTATCCTTTTTTCCTTTGAAATTATTGGATATTGTAAATGTATTCTAAACTCATAAATTAAAAAAAAAATAAATAAATAAAATAGCAGCAGTCCCAGCACAGATCCCTGGGGAACCCCACTATTTAGAGTGAAAGTATTTAAACCCCACCCTTTACCCTTATCCATTGGTAATATTGACTATATAACCTTACTCTGTTTTCTATCTTAATCCACTTTGGGACACTGCCTTCTTTTTCATGAGTTTTTATTCCCCAGAAGTTGTTCATGAGCTACATTCTGAAAATCCATATTCACAATTGGCTCACCATTATCCACCTTCAAAGAAATGTAGCAGATTAATGAGACAAAATTTCCCTTGCATTAATCCTTGCCTGGCTTCCCTAGTTTTCATCTTGCAGCTCTAACCACTAGGTTGCAGCTTCTCTACTCCTCAGGGTCCCTTTCACTAGAGAATGACACGGTAATCCGATTCTATGGCTAACCGCAATAAAACTGCAGGAACGGGTAAAATCTATATCTATTCACTGCCGGCAAGGGGGGCAAACCTTTTCACTGCTCTGTGGAGCAGTAAAAAAAACTTTGTTCCCACGGGGAACCCCGTCTACCACACTCCCCAATATCCCACCATTGCGAGTCCAGCGGCTCCATCCCAGCCACTCATGGATCCAGTGGCTCCAGCCCCCCCCTCTCATTTATGGGTCCGACAACTCCAGACCCCCACCCCTTTGCTCATGGGTCCGGTTGCTCCAGCCGGCTTCCCTCCTACCCTGCCGCTGGCACATACCTTGCAGTGTAAGCCAATCACTACACAGGGCTGCTGGACTGTGCTCCTCCTTATGATGCAACTTCATTTTTTTGTAAAGAAAGGAAGTTGCATCATAAGAAGGAGCCCAGCAGAGGGAAGGCCACAAGATTTGTTGAGCAAGCCTGTGTTCGATGGCTCGCTCTGCATGGTTTATGCCAGTGGCAGAAAGGGAGGGAGGGGAGCTGTCTGGACCCGCGAGCTATTGCTGCCCAATTCGCCTTCTGTTCTCACATTAAAAACTAATTATGGCCTGAGGAGGATCGCTGGTGCACTTTCCCTCTTCCGTGGTGCCGCCCCTCCTCTGACCTAACGTCCTATTTTGGTCCTGGGCAGTATGTGATAGAGAGAAAGTTCACCAGCAATCCTTCATAGGCCGTAATTAGTTTTTAAAAGAAGACCAAGGAGACGCCGGATGATGGTGGAGAGAAGAGGGAAGCATGCCAGCCTTTGGGGGGAGGGGTCTCACTGGGATATTAGAAGTACATGGAGGGAGGGGGTCCAAAGGGAGGGGCATATGCTGGACTGAGGGGAGGAGTTGAAGGGGAAGAAATAATGGGTCTGAAAACAGAGAAGAGGGATAGAGATGGTGGACAATGAGATGGATGGAGGGAAAAGAAAAGGAGAGAAGTTGGATCCAAGGAGTGGTGTGCAAGAAGGGAGGATGGAGATACTAGATAGGAGGGCAGTTGGGAAGAGAAACGGGAGAGATAATAGACCCTGGGGTGATGGGGAGAGATGCAGGATGAAAGGGTAGTTGAGAAAAGGAGAAATGGTGGACATTGGGATGGTCTGATCCATCGCTGCAGCCGCTCTTTCATTCTTTGAGCCACTAACACCATGAGTGAAGTAAATACGCTGCCTTCCACGGCTGGAAGCTTTCCATCTGCTACTGCTTCCCAGGCCTGCTTAAGAATGACATTTATTTTGCCAGCAGTATATAACATTTATAAAGAGTAAATTAAAAGAAAATGATATAAGTGGATAATAATATTCTACTCTAGCAGTGTAATGAATACCAGGTGCATATTGTCTTTGAGCAGATTTCTTATATTCTCACTCCTAGGGCTATATTATTCAGAAACAAGAGAAGAAACCAAGCCTGGAGCCAAATAAACCTGCTGAAGACATACTGACGTAATGACTTGATATTTAGTCGTCACTGATGGTTTAATATAACTCATTTTAAGTGGCATTAACAGCATATTTTTGCTTTACAGATATGAGGAATTTCATCCATTTTTGTTCGCCCAGCATTCAAATTGTCCTTACCTGGAATTTGAATCGTTTGATAAGGTATTTTGCAGACCTTATAAAATAGTATGTAAGTAATTTAGAGACCTATGTGTTATGGATTTCGCCCAGAAACTCAGCTGCGGTAGAACCTGTTTGTTCACCTGACCACTAAGGCAAAGCTGGGGACAAAAGTATGGTGCAATGTTTACACATAAGGGGTGAATCTGAAGTTCCACTTACCACCCACTTACCATGTTATCTTGAGCAATGGCTTGCCTGCTTTGTTCTTAAATCTAGAATTTAAGCTCTTTGAAGCAGAGACTTTAAGCTATTATATACAATGCTATATATATTAGTATCAAATTTAATTAGAGGAGAAGGAGGCAGAGGTCACTTTGACTTAAAATAAAAATGTTATAGCGTTGTGCCAGAAACATTTTGAGATATAATTGTTTGAATTTAAGAACTGCCTGCAATTGAGCACTGTCCCTCCATTCTTTAGCTTTATATACCAATTGTATGTGTAACTTACATGGGTAAGTGCTAGCTGAGTGCTCAGTGCTTTTTTGTAAATGACACACAACTGGCTTAGCACATAAATATAAGGGGCATTATAGAATACTGTAATTCAGTAGACTCCAACTTTTTTAATGTAAAGTGTCACAATGTGAATACGAGAGCTCTGAGGGCCACCAAAATATTTCAGGCTTACACATTTAAGCCTATACTAGTTAAATACATCATTGAAAATCTGTTTTCATCATTCATGCACTCTTCTGTGTTTTACCAAAACTTTGGTGTGGTTTCCACAGTTCTTTGAAAAGTACAAAAAAAGGAATCCAACGAAATCTGCAGTAAACCAGGATGTACAGGATGCAGGCAATGTTTATTATACCATTAGTAAAATGCAGTAAATATACAACCTTATTACCAACCAAGGGACCCAACACGGTCCGTGTTTCGGAGAACACGCCTTCCTCAGGGGTCCATGGTGGATAAGGTATTGAGCAAAACCGCAATAAAAAGGTATCAAACAAGCGCCTGTATGAGTCCGATGCTATAAAGTAAAAATGAATCGGTCAATGTATCTTCTATATCAAAAGATTTTTTCTCTATTTTTTGGGGCTTCAGACATGCCAGTTGTTCGCCCCAATTTTTGGCGATACAACAATCTTGTTGGCTATGGCTGTGGCTTCTTCATTCACCCACTTACTGAAAACTTTTGACGTTTTTATGTTTTTTGTGTTTTTTATATAAAGTGCTTCATGCTTTCACAAATAATTATAAAGAAATAACTTATCTTAAAAGCGTTGTTTCCTTGATAAGATCGGGTCAGGGACCTGTCATATCGACATGTTTCGCCGTAAGGCTTTTTCAAGATTAAGTCCCCCTTTTTTTCAATTTTAACTGACCATCCCGATGCTCGACTTTTCTGATCTGACAGACAGTTAAAATTGAAAAAAAGGGGGACTTAATCTTGAAAAAGCCTTACGGCGAAACATGTCGATATGACAGGTCCCTGACCCGATCTTATCAAGGAAACAACGCTTTTAAGATAAGTTATTTCTTTATAATTATTTGTGAAAGCATGAAGCACTTTATATAAAAAACACAAAAAACATAAAAACGTCAAAAGTTTTCAGTAAGTGGGCGAATGAAGAAGCCACAGCCATAGCCAACAAGATTGTTGTATCGCCAAAAATTGGGGCGAACAACTGGCATGTCTGAAGCCCCCAAAAATAGAGAAAAAATCTTTTGATATAGAAGATACATTGACCGATTGATATTTGGTATATTGCACTGGCCAATGTAGAAGTATTGACTAGCACATTTACTTATAAAGTAAAAATGAGTCACAATAACATTGAAAAAAATGTTATTGTGACACATTTTTACTTTCTAGCATCAGACTCATACAGGCACTTGTTTGATACCTTTTTATTGCGGTTTTGCTCAATACCTTATCCACCATGGACCCCTGAGGAAGGCGTGTTCTCCGAAACACGGACCGTGTTGGGTCCCTTGGTTGGTAATAAGGTTGTATATTTACTGTATTTCATTGACGGTATAATAAACAATGCCTGCATCCTGTACATAGTCTGCAGTTTTTGTCTGGTTTCTGCTTTCCACAGTTCTTTGAACACAAATGTTTCATGGTTTCTCTAGCTTTGTCAAACCACTGCAATACATGTGCGTCTAAATATGAATACTGACTTTTGAGCTGTCCTATGGCCATATGTACATATGGCACAGGCATAGTAAGTCCTACAACTGCCTTATGCCGACCTTCGTCCACTTCCAGCATACAGCAGTCCTTTTTTCAGGCATTTAATGCATTATCCTAGCAGGCAAGAATGAACTTAATGAATTTGCAGGACTTGAGAAACATTTCAGCCAACTGTTTGAGGGCCACAGTGGAGGACATCGGGGGGCCACGCGTTGGAGACCACTGTTGTAAATTAAATGCTGAAATGTAACATTTAGGCATGCCCACAGTCTGCTATTGGTCATGTGATGGTGGGTACCTAATGCAATTTACACTAGTATTCTATAATGGAATTTTGGCACCTAGATTCCATTATAGAATTAGCAGTCTAGGCACCTAACTTGTGGTGCCCAGTTATAGAATTGCCCCCGTGCCCCTAAGTTCTCCACCCATACGTTGGGGAGAGGTTATTAACTGGCTCCCATACCTGCTGAGTTGCAGAAGTTGCAGCCTCTTTTTGCTGTTCTTCACTCCTGTTATTTATTTCACTCACTCCCGGAGCAGTCAGCTCCTGAAATCCCAGCACATATATCTGCCTCCAGCTGAAACCTGCCCAGATGTTTCCTACTACAACTTCTTGATTTGCTCTAGAGAGCTACATTAGCTGTTTGCTGATCTGTTTCCCCTTAGGCAGTGGATGAATTTTTCTCGAAGCTTGAAGGTCAGAAGATTGACTTGAAGGCGCTGCAGCAGGTATGATCTTGTGGGTGGGATGATGGTAGTTTTATAGTTAAGACGGACAAAAAAGGCAAGGGAGGTGTCTTTTCAGCCAAATAATAAAGTCTTTATTTGAAACGGTGGTCCCAACAAGGATCCCTGTTTCGGCGTTAAAGAAAACGCCTTCCTCAGGGGACACGTGCGCAGTCGAGCAGCAGCATTAAAAACACTATATACGCTGAAACAGGGATCCACTGTTTCAAAAAGATTTTATTGTTTGGTTGAAAAGACACCTCCCTCGCTAGTTTTATAGGCTGTTATAGGAGAAAACACCCTCCAGGGATTCAAGACAAAGTTAGACAAGTTCCTGCTGAACCAGAACGTACGCAGGTAAGGCTAGTCTCAGTTAGGGCGCTGGTCTTTGACCTAAGGGCTGCCACGTGAGCGAACAGCTGGGCACGATGGACCACTGGTCTGACCCAGCAGTGGCAATTCTTATGTTCTTCCGCTCCCTTCTCAGGCTTTGGCACATTTTAGTGTTGTCTTGACTGATTTTATTGTTTTCTCTGCTATCTGAAGATGTAAAAATGTGGCAATAAAATATAAAGAGTGATCGTTGTAAGTCTGTCAGCACCATAGGGAGTAGGACAAACATCGGGTCACGGATCAGTGAGTGGCCTGATCCTTGGATTATTTGACTGTGCATAGAATCAAGACAAGCACAATGTATCAGTAATTATTTTCATTACTTTTTCCTAGTTGTTGTATCCCTTATGTTCCCTGAGAGCAATTCAGGTGCCAGAGTTTCCCCAGTCTCTTTTGATACATGTAAACCACAAAGACCTGATTTGTAGAAGTTTGTTTTCTTGAATTTATACAGAAGGAAACACTATAAATCAAACCCTAAATTTGAAACATATGAATGTTTGTCATGCTGCAGCAGATCTGTCTGTTTGCTTCTCTGTCCTGGAAGAAAGGTATATTATTCATTCTGGTAAGAGGGTTTTTCCCCACTTAATCTTTGCTTTTGTTGGTTCTTGCCAGGAGAAACAAGCCCTGAAGAAGCTGGACAATGTGCGTAAAGATCATGTGCAAAGACTGGAATCTCTTCATCAGGCTCAGGTAGAGTTTGCAAATGATTTGTATATGTATTTGTGAAATTTATACTTTATTACTCACCTTTCCAAGGATGAACCTGCTTAAGGTTAGATGCAAAAACTATAACACAAATAATCAGTGATATATAAATAACATAAAACCACATGTAAATCCATATACAGTCAAACCTCGGTTTGCGAGTGTTTTGCAAGACGAGCAAAACATTTTCGCAAAACGTGTCTCGCAAACCGAGTGTTGACTCGATTTGCGAGCACCCCCCGATAACCGGCATCGCTCCCCCCCCCGCTCACAAAGGGCCCCCTCCCGCTCGAATCGGCACCCCCCCCCCCCCCCCGCGAGAACAGGAACCCCCCGCCCGACCAACTTTAACTCACCCCCCCTTTGGAACCGGCATGCAGCCCACAAGTGCCGGTGCCGCTTGAAGATCTTCTTCCCAGTCTCTGCCGGCTTTGAGCATGCATCTGCACATGCTCAAGCCCTTCTAATTCTCCCTCTCGCAGGAATCTCGGCACCATCGCTCAGGATTTTGTAGACTTCAATCATGATATGTTCCTCTCATCTATACTTTTTGAAAGAGTAAATAAATAATTCCACTCCACTTAAGATTTGTGGACTTTTATCATATTCCTCCTCAGCTATCTCTGCTTCAAGCTGAAGAGCCCTAAACTGTTTAGCCTTTCCTCATATGAGAATTGTTTCATCTTGTTAATCATTTTGGTTTCTCTTTTCTAACTGTGGTTTAGCATTTTTGAATTGTGGTAACCAGTATTTCAGATAATATTCTGTGTATGTAAATAACAACAGAAAACTATTCAAATAGTTCACTTAAACCTCCATTGCCCCAGGTATAAAATAAGTACCTGTATATAATATGTATACCATTTTGATTTTAACCACGGAAAAGCAGTATATCAAATCCCATCTGCTTTCCCTTACATTACACAAAACCATAAAAATATAAAAATTAAAGGAAATCAGATACCCTTTTCCTAAATCATGTTAGATGCTAACGTCTAATGCAGCTTAAAATGGTATACCGTGGGATTCACTCAGACTGCATTAGATGCCAAATGGGTTAAAATACCGGGTAGGAAAGGGCATGAAATAAAGATGGGCCTATACTATCGTCCACCCGGGCAAACCGGAGATAGCGATAAAGAAATGGATGCCGAGATGAAGCGAGAATGCAAAAGTGGTTACACAGTTGTTATGGGAGACTTCAACTATCCTGGGATAGACTGGAGTCTTGGAAGCTCAAGATGCGCTAGGGAGACAGAATTCCTGGAGGCTATACAAGATTGCTTCATGGAGCAGCTTGTTAGAGAACCGACGAGAGGAAATGCCACTCTGGATTTAATCCTAAATGGACTAAGGGGACCTGCAAAGGAAGTGGAAGTAGTGGGACCGTTGGGAAACAGTGATCATAATATGATCAAGTTCAAGGTTGAAGTAGGCATACCGAACGGAAAGAGAACCATAGCGACATCTTTCAACTTCAGGAAAGGAAACTATGAAGCAATGAGGGAAATGGTAAGGAAGAAACTTAGGAACACTTCCAAAAAATGGCAAACAGTAGAACATGCCTGGTCTTTTTTCAAAGACACAGTGAGCGAGGCACAAAATCTGCACATTCCCAGATTCAGAAAGGGGTGCAAAAAGGGTCGAACAAAAGACCCAGTATGGATGACTAAAATAGTGAAGGAAGCGATAGGCAATAAGAAAAATTCATTCAGGGAATGGAAAAAGGACAAAACTGAAGGGAACCAGAAGGAGCACAGGAAGTATCAAAAAGAATGTCACCGTGTGGTTCGAAAAGCCAAAAGAGAGTATGAAGAGAGGCTAGCCAGGGAGGCACGAAATTTCAAACCGTTCTTCAGATATGTTAAAGGGAAACAGCCAGCTAGGGAGGAGGTAGGACCGCTGGACGAAGGAGACAGGAAGGGAGCGGTGAAGGAGGAGAAAGAAATCGCAGAAAGACTCAACATGTTCTTCTCGTCTGTATTTACAAACGAAGACACAACCAACATACCGGAACCTGAACAAATCTTCAATGGAAATCAAGCAGAAAAATTAACATCCATGGAAGTGAGCCTTGATGATGTACACAGGCAGATAGAAAAACTTAAAACTGACAAATCCCCGGGTCCGGACGGAATCCATCCCAGGGTTCTGAAGGAATTAAAGGAGGAGATAGCGGAACTACTGCAGCAAATTTGCAACCTATCCTTGAAAACGGGCATGATCCCGGAGGATTGGAAGATAGCCAATGTCACGCCCATCTTTAAAAAGGGATCAAGAGGTGACCCGGGAAACTACAGACCAGTGAGTTTGACCTCGGTTCCGGGGAAACTGACGGAAGCACTGATTAAAGAACACATCGATGAACATCTGGAAAGAAACGAACTTTTGAAAACAACCCAACATGGTTTCTGCAGGGGGAGATCGTGCCTAACGAACTTATTGCACTTCTTCGAAGGAATTAACAAACGGATGGACAGAGGAGACCCCATAGACATCATATACCTTGATTTCCAAAAAGCCTTTGACAAGGTGCCTCACGAACGTCTACTCCGGAAACTGAAGAACCATGGAGTGGACGGAGACGTACATAGATGGATCAGAAACTGGTTGGCGGGTAGGAAACAGAGGGTAGGGGTGAAGGGCCACTACTCGGACTGGATGGGGGTCACGAGTGGTGTTCCGCAGGGCTCAGTGCTCGGGCCGCTGCTATTTAATATATTCATAAATGATCTAGAAACAGGCACGAAGTGTGAGATAATAAAATTTGCGGACGATACAAAACTATTTAGTGGAGCTGGGACTAAAGAGGAATGTGAAGAATTGCAAAGGGACTTGAACAAATTGGGGGAATGGGCGGCGAGATGGCAGATGAAGTTCAACGTTGAGAAATGTAAAGTATTGCATGTTGGAAACAGAAACCCGAGGTACAACTATACGATGGGAGGGATATTATTGAATGAGAGAAACCAAGAAAGGGACTTGGGGGTAATGGTGGACATGACAATGAAGCCGACGGCACAGTGCGCAACAGCCGCTAAGAAAGCAAATAGAATGCTAGGCATAATCAAGAAGGGTATTACAACGAGGACAAAAGAAGTTATCCTGCCATTGTATCGGGCGATGGTGCGCCCGCATCTGGAATACTGCGTCCAATATTGGTCTCCGTACCTTAGGAAGGATATGGCGTTACTCGAGAGGGTTCAGAGGAGAGCGACACGCTTGATAAAAGGGATGGAAAACCTCTCATACGCTGAGAGATTGGAGAAACTGGGTCTCTTTTCCCTGGAGAAGAGGAGACTTAGAGGGGATATGATAGAGACTTATAAGATCATGAAGGGCATAGAGAGAGTAGAGAAGGACAGATTCTTCAAACTTTCGAAAAATAAAAGAACAAGAGGACACTTGGAAAAGTTGAAAGGGGACAGATTTAAAACGAATGCTAGGAAGTTCTTCTTTACCCAACGAGTGGTGGACACCTGGAATGCGCTTCCAGAGGGAGTAATAGGGCAGAGTACAGTACAGGGGTTTAAGAAAGGATTGGACAATTTCCTGCTGGAAAAGGGGATAGAGGGGTATAAATAGAGGATTACTGCACAGGTCCTGGACCTGTTGGGCCGCCGCGTGAGCGGACTGCTGGGCATGATGGACCTCAGGTCTGACCCAGCAGAGGCATTGCTTATGTTCTTATGTTCTTATGTTCTTATGTGTGCATGTTAAGAATGCACTAAAATTTTTTTGTGTGAGGAGGCATATCTGGAGGTGGAGAGTGGGCATTCCTGTGCTAATCAATTAGTGCATCTACATTAGTACATGCTAACTGGTTAGCGTAGGACTACTGTGTGAGCCCTTAACTGCCTATAAAATAGGTAATTGGTTTTCTAGTGCAATAGGTGTGTCATTCTAGACGGACAAGTAATATCCCAGTACTCACGAGCCACACGGAAGGAATCCACTCCAGCTTTTGAATCCCCCCCTCCTTCAGCAGAGGGCTGTGCTGCCCCTTTCAGTTTTTCCTTCTACACACAAGCCGGAAGGAGTCTTTTTGATGTGCTCTCTTTGGTATTTTGACTGCTTTCTGAGCTAAGAGCTCCCCTAGTTGAGGGTCCAGCTCTGCCCACGTGGAGGAGAAGCAGACTGAGTCTGCAACTGGCAGGCCAATCCCTTTTTGGTACCTGTTGGCCAGCCTGCAGAAACCTTTTATAGCTTGGGGTCCATTTCCCTTGTAGCATCACAGGAGCTTAAGTGCAGGCTGTCAGGCATCTGTAGAGGGTTCAGGGAGTCTCACAGGGTGCAAGCTGCGTTTCACCTCCCCCCTTTTCATTTTCATGGGTCCACAGGGGTTTTGAGGCTCAGTCAAACACCAGTTAGACTGGCAACCTGAAGATTCAGCGCTGGAGGAGTGGTCCATTTGAGGCAATGATTTCTTCTCCCAGATCCAGTTATCTTTGGAGCTGAAGCAGGAGATTTGTAGGGCAGCAACTTGGTCCTCGCTACATACATTTTCCAAGTTTTACAGAGTGGATGTAGCTGCAAGAGAGGTCTCCACCTTTGGGTGTTAAGAGCCAGCGCAGTGGTCCCGCTCTTGATTTCTGGGACTGCTTATGAACATTCCATCTGTCTAGAATGACACATCTGTTGCACTAGAAAAAGAGATTAGATTCTTACTTTGCTAATATATTTTCTAATAGACAGGAGTGTCATTCTGGACCCCCGCCTTGTCAGTTATTTCCTGCACCTGCCTACTGTCTCAATCAGACAGTTCGAATCCAAACCTGAAATTTGTGCATCAGTCAGATCTTAAGGTTATTAAGAATAATAGTTTATTGATATAACTTGTCGGGGTATTATTATTATTATAAAGGTTTCTGTTTGGTATGTTTGTTTCACTGTTTTAATTGTTCAGTGCCAATGTTTAACATGTTTGTTATAATTTCAAAGCAGAACAGAGTTCTATTTTGGGAAGTTTCTCATACCCCTCCTTCACATATGTTTCTGTATGGGACTATCATCTGCTTTGGTACAAGTTGAAGGGGGCAGCAGAGCTCTCTGATAAAGGATGAGGGATCCAAAATCTGGAGTGGATTCCTTCTGCACTGCTCGCGAGCACTGGGATATTACCCATCCATTCAGAATGACACACCTATCTACTAGAAAAGATATTAGCAAGGTAATGGCCATGTGCTAATATTGTCATCAGTGGACAGCCATTAAAAAGAGAAGAACCTAATCTCTTAATGGCTGTTCACTAATGACAATTAACCATTTTATTACTACAGTAAAAATAATCTTATCAAGTAGGAAAAAACTTGCTGCAAAGGGATTTTAATGTCAGTTTTTGATGCAGCTTACTAAAAGGACCATGTAATTTGTAATTGAATTAAATTTTAAGAATATATTCTCATTTTCTTGGGAAAAAGTCAAATTCAAATGCATATAACATACATAAAATCATTAGAAACCAAAATAAAAATAATCCAATATTAATGAGATTTTGGGTGCTGTTTTCAAATATTGTGTGCAAGTCTTTTGCATCAGTTCCCACAGGTTAACTATGCACATTCTCTTCCTTAGGATATTACCTAGGGAGGAAGCAGATGCAGATATTTGTACCTGCTTTCACAGTGGACACTTTTTATCATTTAGACCAGGGGTGGGCAACCTTGGTTCTCAAGAGCCGCAATCCTGTTGGATTTTCAAGATTTCCCCATGAGCTTTATTTGCATGTTCTGATTCCATTGTATGCAAACAAATCTTATACATATTCATTGGGAAAATCTTGAAAACCCAACTGGGTTGTGGACCTTGAGGACCAAGGTTGCCCCACCCCTGCTTTAGAGTACCAAGATATTGCTTTTGGTTTCAGTGAAATGTCAATTGTAGCACATTGAAAGAGGTTTATTTTACATAAGAACTTAAGAAGCGCCATCTCCGGACCAGACCTTTGGTCTATCAAGTCCGGCGATCCGCACACCCATATCCTTCTATGCCTCTCGTAAGGAGATGTGCATCTAGTTTGCTTTTGAATCCTAGGACGGTCGATTCCGCAATAACCCCCTCTGGGAGAGCATTCCAGGTGTCAACCACTCTCTGCGTGAAGCAGGACTTCCTGATATTTGTCCTGAACTTGTCCCCCCTTAGCTTCATTCCGTGTCCTCTTGTCCGTGTCAAATTGGACAATGTAAATAATTTTTTCTGCTCTATTTTGTCGATTCCTTTCAGTATTTTGAAGGTCTCGATCATATCCCCTCGCAGTCTCCTTTTCTCAAGGGAGAACAATCCCAGTCTCTTAAGTCGATCCTCGTATTCCAGTTTCTCCATCCCTTTTACTAGCTTTGTTGCTCGTCTCTGCACCCTCTTCAGCAGTTTTATATCCTTTAGGTTGGTAGACCAATGTTGGATGCAGTATTCCAAGTGGGGTCTGACCATTGCTCTATAAAGCGGCATTATGACTCTCTCTGATCTACTCGTAATTCCCTTCTTTATCATGGCCAACATTCTATTTGCTTTCTTTGCCGCCGCTGCACATTGTGCTAATGGTTTCAGGGTCCAATCTATCAGTACACCCAGGTCCTTTTTTTGTTCGCTCTTACCCAGAATTGCACCTGACATTCTATATTCGTGTTCCTTATTCTTACTGCCTAAGTGCATTACTTTGCATTTCTCCACATTAAACTTCATCTGCCATTTCTCCGCCCATTTCTCTAACTGACACAAGTCGCTCTGGAGTTCCTCGCTATCCTTCTGTGATCTGATTGCCCAGCATAGCTTTGTGTCGTCTGCAAACTTGATGATCTCACTGGATGTTCCTTCTTCTAGGTCATTGATATAAATATTAAATAAGATCGGCCCAAGTACCAAGCCCTGGGGTACACCACTAGTCACTTTCTCCCAGTCGGAGAACTTCCCATTTATGCTCACTCTCTGTTTTCTGTTTTCCAGCCATTTGCCTATCCATCTTTGTACATCCCCCTCTATTCCATGGCTTTGTAGTTTCCTGAGAAGTCTTTCGTGTGTACTTTGTCATACGCTTTCTGGAAGTCTAAGTATATTATGTTCACCGGTTCTCCACTATCAATTTGTTCGTTCACGGTCTCAAAAAATTGAAGTAAATTCATTAAACATGATTTCCCTTTCCTAAAGCCATGTTGACTGGCTTTCATCAGGTCGTATGTATCCAAGTGCCGGACTATGCTATCTTTAATCAGTGCTTCAACCATCTTTCCAGGGACAGACGTAATGCTCACAGGTCTGTAGTTGTCCGCTTCTCCTCTCGATCCTCTTTTGAAATTTGGTGTGACATTCGCTATCTTCCAGTTGTACGGTATCTGTCCAGTTCTAATTGTCAGGTTGGCAAGTTTTTGCAATAACTCTCCGATTTCAACCTTCAATTCTTTTAAGACTCTTGGGTGAATTTCATCCGGTCCAGGGGATTTGTCACTCTTAAGTTTGTCAATCTGGTAGTATATCTAGTCCAAGTCCACTTCTACTGTGGTGAGGCTGTCTTCTATTACTCCTTTAAACACTTCCACTGCTTCTGGTATTGTTGTAGTGTCCTCCTTCGTAAAGACGGATGCAAAGAAGGAATTTAGTCTTTCTGCAATTTGTTTGTCTTCCTTGATGTACCCTTTTCTTCCCTGGTCGTCCAGGGGTCCCACTGCCTCTTTTGCGGGATTTTTCCCTTTTACGTATCTAAAGAAAGGCATGAAGTTTTTGGCCTCTTGCGCTATTTTCTCCTCATAGTCCTTTTTGGCATCCCTCACCGCCTTGTGACATTTCTTCTGATCATCTTTATGTTTGTTCCAAGCTTCGGTTGTTTTCATGCGTTTCCATTTTTTGAAAGAGTCCTTCTTTTCTTTTATGGCTTCCTTCACCTGTCTGGTAAGCCATGCCGGTTCTCCTTTGCCTTTAGTTCCCCTTTCTTTGGAAATCCGCAGAATGTAAAGATTTTGTGCTTCCGTGATAGTATTTTTCAGTAGGGACCATGCCTGATCTACCGTTTAAGTTTGATTAAAAGGTATTTTTAAGTAAGAAAATGTATAGAACAGGGTTTCTCAGACCTGTCCCAACTAATCAGGATTTCAGGATATTGCAATGAATATGCATGACATATATTTGCTTGTATTTCTTGGCGAGAATATTGGTATTCTTCTGAATTTCTAATAAAAAGTTTTATTTCTAGGAAATTGATAAGGTGAAAGGCGAGCTGATTGAAATGAATCTAGAAATGGTGGACAGAGCTGTCCAAGTGGTACGGAGTGCCTTAGCCAACCAAATAGACTGGTCAGAAATTGGAATGATTGTGAAGGAAGCCCAGGCTCAGGGGGACTCTGTGGCCAATGCAGTGAAAGAATTAAAGCTGAATGAAAACCACATCACAATGTTGCTGAAGTAAGTGTACAACCAGAAGTATATCACTGAGAAATTGTCAGTTCTGTGCATGTATATCACATGTTCCCTCATCTCTGACGTTGTGGTTTTGCTTGCTGTAACCCTTCTATTGTGTTACACCTTGTAATATTGTACAAACTATTGAGCAATTTTCAAAACCATACAGGTGGGTCCAAAGTCCAGGGGTACATACTTTCCTTTAGGAAACTGCCCAAGAAAAAAAGTTTCTACAGAGATTTGCACCTGCTTTCTCTGCAGAATTTTCCAGATTCTTCTACTAAAAGTTGCCTAGGTGGCGAGGCCATATAGTCACCTATTTTAAAGTTATTTTATAAAGACACATAGGAGCCCTTTTACTAACCAGTGGTAAAATTTGCAATTACCATGGCTTACTATAGGACTTTACCATGCAGTAGTGCAAAATTAAGGCGGAAACTGTTGGAGGCATTCCCAATATTTACCTTTACAGACTGTGCAAGGTGCCACGTTAAATTTGCAGCTATCTTGTGATACTTTAGAGTTAGCACAGAAGCACTTAGCACCTCCTGTTTAGGAGGTAGGAAGAAGTCCCATGCGATCTGCAAACGTGCTGACTAGCAGACAGTATTTGCAGCATAGTAATGTCAGAATGCCTTCCACACCAATTCCCTGCCCATGTCTTAACGTACAGGATACCACACAGTAACTGCAAAAATATTGTAAAGCTTCATAATGCAGTTGCACGCTAGAAATTACGACATGGTAAACTGTGTATTAACCTCCAAATGCTACGTATGGTGCAAAAAATATTCATGACACCAGAACTGCGCTTAACTTTGTGTCCTGCTTGTCATAATTAGATTGTAAGCTCTTTCAAGAAGGGACCGTCTCTTGTGTGTTTAATGTACAGTGCTGCATGCATCTGGTAGTGCTATAGAACTAATAAGGTAATAGTAGTAGTAGTAGATTCTATAAAAAGCACTCACCATATATAGTTTCAAGTTTCAAGTTTATTAACTTTTTAATATACCGACCATCACCAAGTATCTGGCCGGTTCACAGTACAATTTATACAAAGGAAAACAAAGATAATATTTAAAATATAAAATGTGGTGGGTGAACATTAAAGACATAATTTGACTAACATGAAAGTGAGGATATGAGGGGAAGGGGGGGAAAGTTACATATTCTGGAGAGGAGAGGGAAATAGTGAGGGTAGGGAAACACATATAAGGTAGGATCGCTTTAATTAAAGCGGTTGGATATATAAGTTGAAATGAATCAGTTGAAAAGGAAAAAATGATAGGAAAAAGAGTGGAATAGAGGAGATAAAGGTAAGCAAAGATTGAAAAAGTAGGGTAAGTAAAAAAGAGAATTTAGGAGAGGGAGAGAAAAAAAAAAAAAGGTGGAACTAAGAATAGACAAAAGCATCTCGGAATAAAAATGTCTTCAAATTGGTCTTGAAATTATCTAGATGTTGTTCTTCTCTAAGTTGTTGTGGTAAAGCATTCCATAGTGTTGGGGCGACAACTGTAAAGTTTGTTTTCCGGGTATAATAGAATTCTTTGATTGAAGGAATTTGTAGAAGTTTTTGGTCTGCTGATCTCAAAGTACGTGGAGAGTAATGGGGGATGAGTTTCTTATAAAGATATAAAGGCTGGTGTGTAAGATTTATTTTAAACGTAAGCAGAATGATTTTATAGGTTATGCGGTGTGTAATAGGCAACCAGTGTGCCTCTTTCAGTAATGGGGTGACGTGATCATATTTGCCTATTTTATATATGATTTTTATTGCCGTATTTTGTATTAATTGTAAACGACGGGTTTCTTTTTGTGGAAGACCAATGTAGAGAGAATTACAGTAGTCTAAATGAGAGATGACGAGGGAGTGAATTAGAATTGTAATTGCTTCTGTTCCTAAGATTGAGGTTAATGAACGGATTAGACGAAGTTTGAAAAAACAAATTCGTACAACTGAACTGATTTGGTCATGAAAGGTGAGATATTTATCGATTATGACTCCTAGTAGTTTTATCTTTGTTTCCATTTGTATTGGAGTGGATTTGATAGAATCACACTTAGTGGCTGTAAAATGTGACTACATTTAGGTGAAATGATCCAACAGAGCAGAGAGCACCTGGTCTTCAAGCCAAATGAGCCTTTGTTAGCAACCAGGTAGGATAAAACCAAATCTGAACTTGACACAGACCATGTTTTGGCTGGAAATCCTGCTTCAGGAGTCCTAAAGTGTACAATAAATAAAAATTAAAAAATAATAAATGATTGAAATGCATAAAATGTGAAATTAAAAAGTACTGTTTTTTTTATTTAAAAATCTTTATTCATTTTTTCATCTTACAACAAGTGTATCAAGAAATAACATTTGAACTTAAAAACATCACTTGGTATTCTATTACAATCAACTTAAATTAATGAAATTATAACCCCCTCCCTCCTATCCCTTCCATATCATATGCATTCACATATATTATACAATATAATCTTTCCTATTAATCCAAACATTTAATAAAGAATCAGAAACGCCCCCATCCCTATCCTATCATTTCAATTGTATTATTAAGGGAAAATGTTAACTACTCATTACAATAATCTGTTAATGGTCTCCAAACATCTCGAAATTTACTAAAATATCCTTTCTGTGTGGCTAATGTTCTTTCCATTTTATATAGATGATATAAAGAATTCCACCAAAAACTGTAATTTAATCTTCTCCAATTTTTCCAATTAAATGTAATCTGTTGAATGGCAACTCCTGTCCTAATAAGTAAAAGCTTATTGTTTTTTGAATAAATCTGACTCTTCACTCTCATTGACATGCCAAATAAAATAGTATCATATGTTAAAGCCACCGGACTGTTAAAATAAGATTACAAATAAAATCTAGGCAGGAGGATGCCAACATGTGTATAGTCAAAAGAACATATGCATAATCAAAAAACATAGATGCATACATACCTTTACAGCACCTACTCACATAACACATGCAAAAAGGATGCAATATAAGCCCTAAAATAATCAAAAATTGAAAACAAAATTGGATCAAAACCAAACTAAAGCACATCTAAAAAGAGAAAGCCAAACCATATCTAAGAGAGAACCATCCATTGTGAGCAATTTCAACAGCAAACTTCAGCCACTAAGTGGAAATGCATGTACCATATACTCATATACCATATATACTTGAATATAAATGAGATTTTGGGGCCAAAAAAATGGCCCAAAAATGGGGGTTTCAGTTTATATTCGAGTCATTGCCCACCCGTCCCCTCCCAGACTTGTTGCAGGCTTCCACCGGGGTAGCCATTCAGCGAGTGGCTCAGCTCCAGGCAGGAGCGAAGAAAGCTCACTCATGCCTGGTATACTGCTGGGCCATGAGAACTAAAGGCAGCCATTCAGGGAGGAGCTCAGCGTGGGGCAGGAGTGCGGATAGCTCATTCCTGCCCAGTACACTGCTGGATCACCTGGGATTCAAAAAGGTACATGGGGGGGGGAAGAGAGGATAGAGGCGAGAGGGAGGTTAAAAAAAATTGGCAGGGTCAGCCGAGACAGGAAATGGGAGGGATCCTTCCTGTCTTGGCCTACCCCACCAGGCCATACAGCAGGCCAAGAGGCCTGGTGGAGGCCTGCAGGACATTGGGAGAGGGGGGGGACAGGGCAGGGAGGAAGGCTGGGTGCAGAGCCTGGCAGGGAGGGAGGGGGACAAAGTGGAGAGCCTAGCAGAGCAAGGAGCCTGGCAGGGAGTGAGGGAGGCTGGGTGCAGAGCCTGGCAGGGGAGGGAGTGAGGGGGGGCAAGGCACAGATCCTGACAGAGCACATGAATATTAACCCCCACCCCCATCTTATATTCATGTCAACCTTTTTTCCTCCTTTTTTGGGAGAAAACGGGTACCTCATCATATACTCGGATCGACTTATATTCGAAACACAGTTTCACACTTATATGAAGACTTAATGACTAAAATAAAAGCCTTATGAACGTACCCACGGCAAAGGGCCAATTTTTTTCTCCCATTCCTGCGGGTTAGCCTTAGCTAGCTGCAGGAAACAGTCCCCATGTCATTCTCTATTGCTCGCTTAAGTGGGTCACTTAGACAGGTGGAACTGCAATATGCTCATAATCCCTCTAAGCTAATGCAGTCCATAATCCAATGTAGAGAACAATTAAAGAAGTTGTGGGCAGGGCAGGACAGGTTGCATAAGATTTGCTGCAGGCTAAGTGGGTATACTTTGAAGAGGAAAATAAGGTTAGTAACTAGACGAGTGTAGGCAAGGGTTGTGTCTATACAAGATGGTAACATGTCAGATCATGTCAGATAAGATTAGAGCATCCTTTCTTCAGTTGTATCAGACCCACTATACTTTTAAGGCTGTAGCCTCGCCAGTTGATTTTCACTAATATTTGCAAAATGTTATGCTGTCCAGCTTGAATGATGTGCAGAGGGAGATTCTTATGAGGATATACAGATTAAGAAAGTACAAGATGCTGAAAGTAAATGCTGCTTTGTTTACCTCATTGGAATAACTACGAGTCGGCATTGTATCTTCCAAAACAGACAATATTGTTTTATTGTTAGTATAAAAACTTACAAAATTACAGCAGCAAAGGCATAGCAGAAAAGTATATTGTCAGTTCAGAATATGCAATGGAGAGAAGAACTTGCACTCATATGCTTAGCAGGAGGCTAGCAGTTCCCCGTAGCAAAAGTAAGTGAATCTCTCTGGCTCTACCTGTGATACACGTGTTTTTTATACAGAGAAATTCTTCCTTTGTTCCAAAAAGCACATCCCCGAATTCTGGTCATGTAATTCCCTATTGGTACAAAAATGTATACCTAACTATTCCTCCCCCCAGTCCACGCCTCTCTCACTCCCCCCCCCAAGAGGGGGGCCCTTGCAGAAACAGAGAATTTTTCATGAACTTTCTTCCTCCAGCTCTGAAAACCTTATCACTTCGCAGATGCTGATTTGTGGTTTTACAACACTGTATATCTTCAGGATGGTGTCCTTGTAGACAGTCTTATGCAGAAAGTTGAAACAAAGATGCAAGGGTGACATTCCAGCATCCTGGCCGTGCCTGGATCCCATGGCTTGCTTCAGAGACAGGCACCAGGCCCCCACATCCCTACTCCCCCTTCATCCTTCAGGGGTTGTTACTTGTTATGGGTGTTTTATGGCTTTTCAGGGTGCCTTGCATATGTGAAGTCATACAGCACTGATAACAGTTCAGCAGAACCTTGGAGAAATATCCTCCCAGCAGGAATGGAGACAGGAACTTTGCAGCACAAAGGCCAGCTGGGTTAGCATTTCAAAGGATGCATGTGTTCACAGACAGCAAGGTACAGGCTGGGCCTGGCTATGAGAAAATATAGGTCTGTAGTGTCCAGCATACACAAGTGAGGCCAGTATGTCCAGTTTATCCATCTGTATGTCCAGGTTATCCATCTCAATGCTAATAAGAGCTTAAAGCTTGGTAATTCCTCTGGTCTTGATAGCTTATCCTCCAAATTTTATAAGATCTTTTCTGACTTGGTGGCTCCTATTTTGGCTTCTCTCTTCAATAATGTAATGTAATGTAATGTAATTTATTTCTTATATACCGCTACATCCGTTAGGTTCTAAGCGGTTTGAAGAAAATATACATTAAGATTATAAATGAGAAGTAAGAAGGTACTTAAAAATTCCCTTACTGTCCCGAAGGCTCACAATCTAACTAAAGTACCTGGAAATTAATAAAGAAGAGAAAATAAAGATGGTTGAAAAAAGAAAAATTCTATGTGAACTTATAGGATGGAAATTAAACTGACAGTGAAGAACTGTATGAAAAATACATATGGAATGCAGTTAGAGAGGGTAGGTTACAATCTATTGATGGTATTTGTTTAATTGGAAGGTGTTAAGGTGGGTAATTTGGGGGAAGGTTATCTGAAGGTAGGTGAATCTTCTGGAGGTAAAAGAGGAGGGGTTAAGATATTTGGATGAATTTTTTGAAAAGCAGGGTTTTGATTTCTTTTCTGAATGTTTTGAGGTTGTCTGATATTGTCATAAGATTGGAGATGGAATGGTTGATTTTTGCTGCTTGTGTTGCCAGAAGGTTGTCAAACATTTTCTTGCGATGTGTGCCTTTGAGTGGGGGGAAGGCGAAAGGGTTCGAGGTTCTTCTGTGTCTTGAGGTGGAGATTTGGTTTAAGCGGTTGTTTAGGTGATCTACTCTTTCTGTCCACGTTTAAGGCAGGTATTACTGTGTTGTCCAAACCTGGCAATGATCCAAAACTGCAGTTCATATAGACCAATATCTTTGCTTAATCTAGATGTTAAACTATTAGCTGGCATATTGGGGAGATTATACTGGTATCTGGTAGATCATTCTCTTCTACTGTTCTGTCTCCCAGATATAGGTCTTTCAGGAACAGTACTTTCGTGATTTTCTTCATTTATTCAAGATATAGAACATTCTGTGTTCAGTTGCCATCCTCTCCTCTTCATTTTACTGTAAATATTTATTTATTTATTTATTCAATTTTCTATACCGTTCTCCATGGAGAGCTCAGAACGGTTTTACATGAATTTATTTAGGCTCTCAGTTGACAGGATTTCTCTCCAGGAGGGGCCTTGAAGGGGATTAAGAAAATCTTAATGTATAATTTACTCTTGATCCACTCTCATCTGACCGCCTAATTTGTAATTTGAATTTATTCTTTTTCCTTTTAATAGTTTCTCACTCAGGAACATCTTGGATCTTAATTTGGGACTTTAATTTTGATTAAGTAAATAGCAATTTTGTCATATAGATGTTACTTCAATTGTTTATATTATGTTGACTCAATCATATTCTGTACAAGGAGTTTATTCTTGATAATATGTTTAAAATATAAATAAAGGATTAAAAAAAAAAAAAAAATTTATTTAGGTACTTAAGCATTTTTCCCTGTCTGTCCCAGTGGGCTCACAATCTATCTAGTGTATCTGGGGCAATGGGGGGATTAAGTGACTTGACCAGGGTCACAAGGTGCAGTGTGAGTTTGAATCCACAACCCCAGGGTGCTGAGGCTGTAGCTTTAACCACTGCGCCACACTCTCCCAATTGAACTGTGGTGTACCACAGGAGGTCCATCCTTTCGCCAACATTATTCAATCTTTTTCTTACTCCACTAGCACTACTCATACAGGAATATTCAAATTTATCTTTCTATATTTATGCAGATGACATCCTTATATTCTATCCTACTACTCCCATAAAACCTGATCTCCAACCATTACAAAATTGTCTTCAGCAAATTTCCGATTGGCTACAAAAGCATCATCTACTTTTTAATCCTGAAAAGACAGTCATTTGTTGGCTTTCTAGCCACCCTGACAATGAAATTTTTCTTTTAGACACAAACATCACTCCAGAAAATATTTTTCGCTATCTAGGCATTATTTTTGATTCTAATCTATCATTTGCACCCCAGATTTCTGCATTAAGTAAATCCTGTTTCTTTACAGTTGGACAACTGTGAACAATCAGAAACATATTAGATGTATCCACATTCTCAACTCTTTTTCTTATTTTGTTCACAACCAAGCTAGACTACTGTAATATAATCTTTGCTAGAATTTCACAAAGCCTTTTGCACAAGCTCCAAACTCTCCAAAACTGTGCTATTTGGCTATATTGTGGCTACACTATACTGTGTCAATAGATACACACGTTCGTTCCCCTTTTACTTAAAGAATAGCTTTGGCTACCAATTGAATATAGAATCCAACATAAAATTATTTTCATTACTTTTAAAGCTTTAAGGATCAGCCATCCTGTTTATCTTAACTCTTTGATAAAATCTTACATACCATCAAGAATTCTTCACTCTCTGAACAATCACCGACTAGTTCTCCCTCACTCAAGCCTCGCACATTTGGAGACTATTGTTTGCTTTTTAACTGTTGAACCTTTGGCTTCCAGATCTGCAGGGATCCAGCTGTTAAGGGACTACAAGTAGGAACGGGGGTGGGATTTAAGATCTCATTATTTGCAGATGACATCTTGCTGATAGTTACAGATCCTGAACATATGCTTCCTCATATAATTGAATTATTGGTAGGCTATGGGAAGAGATCTGGATTTAAAATGAATGCAACAAACATCTGAGATATTAAATATAAACTTATGTATGACTAAGTTGCAAAATACATTACATTACATTAGTGCAAAATACATTACATTAGTGACTTTTATTCTGCCATTACCTTGCGGTTCAAGGCGGATTACATAAGAGGTTATCTGGACATTTCCAGAAGAGTTACAGAGTTGAGCGGGTTACTTTGGAGGATTGAAATGCTTCCTGCGGAGTTAGTTTGTCTTGATTGATTTCTTGAATAGCAGGGATTTTCTTTTCTGAAAGTTTTGTTGTCTGGTGTCGTGATCAGTAGATTGGAGAGTTGGTGGTCTAGTTTTGCTGCCTTTGTGGCCAGTAGACCATCGTACATTTTTTTGCGTTTGACGCCTCTGATTGGAGAGTGCGTGAATGGTGTCTGGGTTCTCCTTTGCATGGTTGTGGTAGTTTGGATAAGGCAGTTGTTCAAGTAGGCTGGGCTGTCTCCATTTATGGCTTTAAATAGCAGACAGTAGAATTTGAATAGTATTCTTGCTTGTATTGGGAGCCAGTGTGAGTCGAGGTTTGTGGCGGTAATGTGGTCGTATTTCTTCAGCAAATAGATCAGTCTCAGAGCTGTGTTTTGTACTGTTTGCAGTTGTTTTATCATGACTGCGGGGCAGGTGAGATAGAGGATGTTGCAGTAGTCTAGAAGGCCAAAGACTAGGGATTGGACCATGAGCTGGAATTGTTTTCTGTCGAAGAACTTTCAGATTAGCCTTAAGTTTCGTATGACTGCAAATAATTTCTGTATTTTTTTTTGATTTGTGGTTGCATGGTACAGCATCTGTCTATCATCACTCCCAGAAATCTTAGGGTGGGTTAAATGGGGTATGTGATTGAGTTTATTACTAAGTTTGTTATGATTGGGGTTTTATTTTTTTCGAAAAGTATAAATTTTGTCTGGGTTCAGTTTTAGTTTGTGATCTTTCATCCATGTTGCCACTGTATCTAGTGTTCTATGTAGTGTGTCTGTCATGGAGGGTGTTGGTAGATCAAAAGAAAGGAGAATGGTGATGTTGTCTGCATAGCTATAAGAGGTTAAGCCTAATTTGTCTAGGCTGGTGCCAAGGGATGCAATGTAGAGATTGAAGAGTGTTGAGGATAATGGCGACCCTTGGGGTACACCGCAGGGGTTGGACCACGATTCTGTCTGCTGCGGCTGATTCTTTTTCTGTGGGGGGCATTGTGATCTCATCTAGGTGGATTGGGGTTCTTGTGAAGGTTGTTCTGGCTGTTGTCAGTTTGTTTCTAAAGTTTTCAGTATTACCCTTTTGTTGGGCTAGGGAGAGTATCAAATATTTAGGGGTTCAGCTACTGCTAAACTGTATTTGAATTTTGATAAGCTTTTTTACAAATCTCTCCAATAATATTGATAGGTAGCATGGTGTGACACATTCTTGGTTAGGTAGAATTGCAGTAACTAAAATGATGCTTCTTCCTCGTTTCTTATATTTTTGCCAGACGTTCCCATTGACTTTACCTGAGAATGCTTTAGTACAATTGCAAAAGAAGGTCTTTTCCTATGTGTGGAGAAAGCAACATCACTGAGTCTTGAAAGCAGTGCTAGTAAAGCGTAGAGTACAAGAAGGGCTGGTAGTTCCAGATTCTAAACGATACTATTGGGCCTCCCAAATTTGATCTTTGATGGATTGGAGAAAGGGTTGTTCCTAAAGCTTGGGTTAGGATCGAAGACACCATATTAGGATTCCTATCTCACCATCTACTCTATGGGATCTGGAACAACTGTCCAGTAGGAAAGAGCTATGTAATCTGTTTGTGAGTCATTCTATTTGGCTGTGGTCAATGGTTAAGTGGTTCCTATTAGGTACCAAGAAATTGTCTTTGTTTACACCTCTAGTACTCTTGTCCGCACAGGCTCCACTGGGATCTCAGATTGCTTTATGGGCTAGATTTATGAACCTTCCCGATCAGGACCGATCAGTGTCTGATTCGGGCAGGTCTGATGGATTCTCCAAACTGCAATATGCAGATGGGGCGATCGGAGGAACGCCCCCATCTGCCAGCACAGATCGCTACTAGTGTGCAATCCCAACGCATGCGCAGACCATCTGTAGATGGTCTGTGCATGCCCATCCGTAGATGGTCTGTGCATGCCCATCCGAGCTGTGACTTCTTTTTTTTTTTACTTTTTAGCCCAGCGAGCCCGTGGTTTTAACCCGCTTTAAACTCGCGGGTTAAAACCACTGGCTCGCAGGTCGGGGAAGGGCAGGAGAGATCCAGGGACCAGCAGGCCAGGGCAGCAATTCGGGGCAGAGCAGGCAGGAGAGATCAGGGAAGAGCAGGGCAGCGATTCGCAGCAGAGCAGGCAGGAGAGATCAGGGAAGAGCATCGGGGCGGCAGGCAGGAGAGAACAGAGCAGGGCAGGGCTTCTATGAAGCTGGAGAATTGGAAAGATGTTTTTGACTGGTCTCCAGCAGTCGCTTCTTGGGTTGATCGGCCAGCCCAGTCAGTTTAAAAAATTTCGTTGGTGAATCGCGTCCCTGTCTACCTTGCATGCATTTCTCCTCATTTGCATGCACGGATTCGAAGCGGATTGTAGGAGAGGTTAGTGAATGTTGCCGGAGGGAAATCTGATCGCAAAGGGATTGCAAACCAATCGATACACGATCGGTTTGCTTTGTGAATCTAGCCCTAACTTTGGAAAAGTAGGGAGTGTTCATTATATAGGCTACAAGACACAGAGCCTACAAGAGAGCTATCTAATCTAATCAGATATGATATCTCACCTCAAGAATTTTACTTTTATCTACAACTATGTCATCTGCTTCACAGCTATCCATTAAAGACCTGGCTATCTCACTCTCCTTGCCCTTCTGTGTGCAGCTTCTCCTCTCCTCAATTCCTTCCTGCGGGTCCAGCACAATTACCTTCCAGTTCCTCCCCCCCATTCCGGGACAGGCCTTACAAAACTTAGTGTTCGTTGACAGTACCATCAGCAATTACTTCATGCACTCTCCATCCACTTTAAAGCTTTCCCTCTGCTGCAACAGGAAGTTGTGAAAAAGGAAAGGACCCCGGTACTGGCCGTAGAGAGCCTGATAGTAGTGCTGCTGATAGTACGAGTGATATTGTAAGTTTTGTAGGGTCTACAATTTTGAGTGGGAGGGAGAGGGAGACAGAGATTGGAAGGCAAATTTTTCTCATGTGAGTGATAAGTTCTAAAAAACTTCTTGGCACGTGAGCAACAAGTTAGAAAATCCCAACAATTTTCCAGATTTGCAAGTATTTGTATGAGCGACTATGGATGTAAAATGATGAGCGACGCTTCTAGAATGTATGAGCAATTGCTCGCATGCTCCACTTAGAGGGAACATAGGCGGCAGTGTGTTGATGTTGGGCTGGGGTAGCAAAGCAATTTGGGGAGGAGGCATTGCCACGCCATGCCACCCTGTAGCAACACCTATGCACTGATCCAATGGGCAAAACAATAAGTTGCTAGAATTGTCATCTGACCCAAATCAATCTTGACAGGTTGATCAAGTTCTGGTTTCCCTCCATGCAATTTATGGACTTGCTTTTTCTAGCTCCTAAATGCCGTGGGGTAAATCTAGAACAGATCAGCCTGTGATGGTTGACATGGGTCAAGTAACAACCCCACAGTTCAACTATATTCAGCCTTAGGACTCTGCTGTTTTTTGCGGAATCTGGACACAGTGCAAACAGGACAGTATTACCAGAAGTGAGATAAGAGCCCAGATGTGTTAACATGTTGCTGGTAAAAAAAAAAAAAAGCTGAGTGTCTTCTGGTATTTTCCTAGAAACCCATATATGTTATCTGAAGAAGAAGAGGATGAGGATGAAGTAAATGCTGAAATAGAAGCAGTGGCAGAAGAACCAAAAGGGAAGAAGAAGAAGCTTAAAAACAGGCAACAGCAAAAGAAGCCTGAGAAGAACCAGCCCTTACTGATCGATATTGACCTCAATCTATCTGCATATGCCAATGCCAAAAAGTATGCTCATCTCTCACCAGCAATTGCACCAATGCTATAGGGGGGTCTTGTTTGATTGGTCTTCTTGTTTGTTTGCTTGCTTTCAAATGTTAATGTCCAAGATAAGAACCTTTCTGCAGTTCAGTTTCTGGCCAGACTCTTGTGGATGTTGTCTGCTTTCTGCCTTTCTCCTGTCATTTCTCGGATGTAGTCATGTACATCCCATGAAGGTAATGCTCAATGTACCTGAAGTAAAAAGGTAATTTGACGAGATTTGGTTGGGTTTGGTCATCTTTAATTGTTTCATCACTGCTTGGTGTGAAGCCTGGCCCGAGAGAGAGAGCCTGGGTTCGTCTAGTGCCCTGCAGGGAGGAGAAAAGAGAACTGCAGGCATGCAGGGCAATTCTATAACTTGGTGCCTAATACTACACATGTATGTGCCAGCTGCTGTACTGTAATATATGCGCCATAGTTGCTTAGAGTGTAATTTTGAGGGGGTGAACATGTGAATTAGCGCTATGGGTGGGCCATGGGCATGTCACCAAGAGCCAGATGCACTAAAGTCAGTGATTGTCTAACTGTCATTGCTAAACCAGTTATGCAGTTATGACTGGTTTAGCAACGCTCGCCTTTACTGACCCAGTATAGAAAACGGCTCACCATGTGGTTTTCTACATGATCGCTCACTCTCTGATCTAACCATGCAAATAAGCTCATTAATATTGAAATGGCATGTAAATTAGCAGAGTAATTGATGCTCTAACATGGCTTCCCGATGGACAAAAAAAAGTTATTGCTTTAAGCAATCAAAAGCAAAAAACAAAGAGAGGAACCTAAGATCCTGATTAGCTCAGATGCCTTGGAAGGGGCCTTAGGCGTCTAAGCCAATCAGGGCCTTGGGCCCCTCCCCATGCATCACATGATGCACCAAGGAGGGAAGGCCCACCATTTTGGATCGGCAGGCCTTGAAGGTGGAGGGACTCTGCTTCCCTCTTGCTTCCATATTCGGTAAAAGGTACTGGGGAGGTGGGGTTCGGGAGAGCATCCGGTGGCAGGAGGGAGTGGGCATCTCTCCTGCCAATTTTCTCTCACGCGGAGGGAGGGGGGTCGGCATGGCAAGAGGGAAATGGATATCCCTCCTGCCTATTTTGTGTCTCGGGGGGGGGTGGAGTCGCCAATGCAGGAGTGAGTGGGCATCCCTCCTGCCATTCGCTGCCATGGGGGGGGGGGTCGGCATGGTAGGAGGGAGTGGGATCCATCCTGCTGATTTTCCATCTATAAATGTCAAAATGTACAGTGCTGCATACGCCTTTCAGCGCTATATAAGTGATAAGTAGTAGTAGTAGTAGTAATTTAAGCTAGTGCGAGGGGGAAGGGGGAGGATTCTCAGTGCTGCATTCGTCAGGGAGGGCAGTCATCGGCGGGGGGGGGGGGGGTGTCTATTTTTTTTAAATGGGGCACATATTATGCGTGTGTAACATGCACTGCATCTGTGCCCATTTTTTTAAAAAATCTATTTTGCCCCGAACAGCTGAGTTGCAGGAGGCTGGTTTTGGGGCTTCCCCTGCTCTGCGCATGTGTGAGTCGCTCTCACAGTACTCAATCTGACGGGAGAGTCGGGGATTCTGACAAACCCCCGCGTTAATCATTTGCAAGCAAAGATTTGAGTGCATCAGTAACTCTTTGTGAATCAGCCAAAAATCAGATCGGAGCACACCTACACGGTCTTATCGATCCTCTTTAGTGCATCTAGCCCTAAGTGACATACAACTTATAGACTACTGTGAGTCACATATGTTGAATGGCTCACTTAGATGCGCCAACTTACACTAGCCATTGACCTGTCTTAAGAGGGTGTGTCTACATTTCAATGCACCAGTGTGGCTTTACACCAGAGGTGTCCAACCTGTGGCCCGAGGGCCGTATGCGGCCCCATGAAGTATTTTGTGCGGCCCCAGTTGAGGGCGATGAAGTGTTTTCCTCTACTGCCCCTGGGTGTTTACTGTCTTGCCGGCTCCCTCCTCTGTCTTGCTGCAGTATTTGTGCTTTTGTGAAGCCCCAGAAACATTTTTTTTGGCCAATGCAGCCCAGGGAAGCCAAAAGGTTGGACACCCCTGCTTTACACTAATACCCTATAATGGCTTTGGGACGTACTAAAGCCATTATAGAATTGGTGCTAAGTGCACCCCATTATGGTACCTGAATAAACTAATGGAAATACTTCTTAAGCAAGGAATAGTGAGATTTCTAGAATGCAGGACCCAAGCAGCATGGCTTTACGAGAGGCAGGTCTAGTCAGATAAATCTGATTGATTTCTTTGATTGGTGATCAAACAGTTGGATATGGGAGGGGTGCTAGATGTGGTGTATTTGGACTTTAGCAAAACTTTTGACACAGTGCTGCATAGACGGTTGATAAATAAACTGAGTTCCTTTGTTTATGGGCCCTAAAGTGATGAACTGGATTAAAAGCTGATTAAGTGGATGGAGTCAATGGGTAGTGGTACATGGAGTTTGCTTGGAGGAAAAGAATGTTGTTAGTGGAGTGCGGCATGGATCTGGCCTTGGGCTGGCTCTTTATAACATCTATGTGAGTGATATTGTGCAAGGATTGTCTGGCAAAGTGTCTTTATGCAAATGATACCAAGCTCTGTAATAGAGTAGACACCCTGGAAGGGGGAGGGAGGGATATGCACGGACCACAAGAGGGGTGCCGAAGGGTATTGAGGTGGCGAGAGGGAAGGGTAGATGTGACAGGGATGGTCCGGTGACAGGGACAGATTTTTTTCCCCTTGTCATTCTCTAGTTTAGATATCAGGAGGTGGTTTCTTGTGAAGCTTGATGAATAGGCAACTAAGTCTAATACAGAAAAATGCTGGGTCATTCACTTGGGCTGTAGTATAGCAGGCGAAATACTTCTGTGTAAGAAAGAAGAGCGAGGCTTGGGCAGGATTGTGTCTAATAATCTCAGGGTGGCAAAACGGGTAGAAAAGTGATAAATCCAGGAAGATGCTTTGGTGCATAAGGAGAGGACTGGCCAGTAGGAAAAGGAAGGTGATAGTGCCATTGTATAATGTTCAGAGATAAGTCAGAGTTCTGATACAGATCTGGTCTGTTTTTCTTCTTGGTCAGAACTGCGATTTCTGGTAAATTCTGGGCTAGGTCTCTAGAGCTGGTGCTGCTGCTGATCAGTGCAGACCCAGACCTCTGGCTTCCTGACCTGTAAGATTGCATAACCTTGGAACCCTTGGAGAACACTCTGCTGTACAATAACTTTATATTTCACTGTGCTACTTTTCCTAATAAACTGTTAGTTTGGTCACAGAGTGGTCCCAGCAATTTTCCCCTAGAAACCACCAGGAAATAGCCTACAGGGTGGTGTATTTGTTCAGAGACAAACAAGAACCCAGTTAGTTGGCGGAGGTTGCCAATGTAAGGATACATGAACTGGTGGAGATGGAGCCTGAACAGTGCTTGGCTACCTCTTTCAGTCCTTCACAGGTTTAACTGATAGGTCATACTTGGCAGAGAGTAATATTCAAAGCCTTTCCTGCAGGTTTAGGAAAACATTTTTTTTACCAGTGAAAATTTGTGCCTTAAATTGTTCACCTGTTCTTTGGGTGAAAGTACATGACCTGCAAAGTTCATGCTGGAACCAGGGAGAAAGCAGTGCAATGAAGGTGTGCAGTGTTGTGTTGTTTCAGGTGGCAAGCAGGTGCAATCTCTGCCTGCCTTGCCTGTCCTTTTCCCAGGGACAATAATCAAACTGATGCCCGTCTCAGGCATTTGTTTTATTAGTGCAAACCCCACAGATATAAATATCACGGATCATGCACTAGTATGACCATTTTTTTTATTATTTCCTCCTTATTTGGTGTACAGTCTAAAATGAATGAATTAAGACCAGAAATGCACAGAATTTAATTTACTGGCAGGTTTCGAGATAATGAGATGTTAATTTTTCAGGTACTATGACCATAAGAGATATGCAGCGAAGAAAACTCAGAAAACAGTAGAAGCTGCTGAGAAGGTGAGTATTGTCAGTCTGTGTTTTTGTGCCAGACGCAGAGATTTGATAAGGTGTCATCCCTATTAATCTAGCTTCAGAGAAGAATCCTGTGGTCTGCCTCTGATAGTAATCTGAGTTATATAATTTCTCTTCAATTTCACTGAAAATTTTGTTTTAAGAATATTTGGAGATCAAGTGTAAATATTGATCGATAACTTTGTAAAGGTAATCTCACTGAAGAACAGATGTCTGAGTCTGCCTGGTTATACTTACACAAGTATGAGAGGGAAAGTATGTCACGGTGAGAGATGCTGCTCAAAAATGGAGCTCCAAGTTAGACGATAAATAAAAGCATTATTGTGAGCAGCCACCATCCCAAAATGCCAGAAACTCACTGGCAGTATATAATTCTAAAACAGAGGTCCATCAGAAAGAAGTTAGAGACCTTCCAGTATGCCATGGAAGAGAGGCAGAGTGGCGAGAAAAAAGAAAATGGTGGCAGGCAGCTCCAACTCCGGCAAAGGGGGAGCAGAGGAGAGAAGCAAAGAGGGCCAACATTCACAAGGTGGCAGAAATTAAAAATGAAATCTCTGCAGTAATGTCAGAGATATAGGAGGTAGTGACAGAGCTGATACAGGAGGTGTGTGAGATGGAGGAAACCAAGGAGTGGGCTGATGACTCAAGCAATGACTGAGGTGCAGACAATTGCAGAGCAGTTACAGGAAACCCAAAGGAATAGAAGGCAAGGATTTGGAGGATTGCTTTTGCTGCAACAATATAACAATAAGAGGTATTCCTGAAACCAACCTTTTTGCTAATTGTGCGGAAACAGTATAGAGCCTATGCATAATAATAATAACTTTATTTTTATATACCACAATACCACAAATAGTTCAGAGCGGTTTACAGAGGAAGAGACTATATACAAACAGCGATAATACAAAAAACTTTCAAAATTACATTAGCGTGTTAAGATTAATCGAGTTTATCAGGGAGTGTTTTAGGAATGCATCAAGGCAGAAGTGGAGTCAGAGAAATTTGTCAAAGAGATGGTTTTTAAAAAAATTCTTTATTCATTTTTAAAACTACAATTGTGCACAATAAATGATACATTTACATTGAATATTAACAGCACAGCATAATAAACTTATTAGAAATAATGACAAGAATTATTTTCTCCACCCATTTATCCAATTGAACAATAAATAATAATAATAAAAACCTGTAAACAACCTAACCATACCTCCTAATCAGTGCCAAAACATAACCCCCTCACCGGATCTGTATGTTTAAAGATGTATATGTATAAATAGATAAGTTTTGATAGTGATATTGGGGCAGGATTCAAACAGAGAAGAATCTGGAAGCCCCATAAAAATAGACCATGCTCACTGAAGCCTAGGACTGAGAAGGAATAACTAGTCCAAATACCTTAATAGCATGTTTGCATGATTATTCCATTCAAAAGCAGAGATAACTAAAACAAGGTAGCTGGGCCTGAATGAATGGTAAGGGTGCAAAGCTGAAAACTTCCAGGACTTGTCATCGACTACACTGCAGAAAAAAAGAGCGAGAGAGATAAGAGAGGTTACATGATACCTGAAGAAAGAGAATGCAGGTGTAGATGGTTATGCCCCTTTGGGAATCTTTTCACATTAAATGGCTCAGTTTAGTGAGTAAAGACAATTGAGGAGGTTTGGAAGACCTTGGCTGAAGAATCTGCCAGAAGAAACCAAGGGACAGACAATGAAGTGGAATGAGCAGAGAGGAACTTTGAGGGGACATCAGGTCACTAATGGAAGAAAGAGATTTCAGCAAGAATCACATAGCCCAAGAGAAGAGCCAAGAAGTGGAGAGAAGACCAGAGAGTAAAAGGCCTGAACAAAGAGGAAAATGGACCAAATATGTACAGTATAATGAGACTGGAGTAGAGAGATGAGTTATCAGATATAAAAGGATGTGTGATTGAGAGAATATCAGAAAGGATGAATGAGGGAAGGGATGGAGTTTGGGGGAGAGAGGATAATAGCTGGGAAGGGGTGGTAGTAGGATGATGAGAGAGTGTGAGAATGAGGGCTATGTTGCCAGGGGGTTTATTTTTCCTTTGAGAGTTGATAAGGGGAAAAAGATGCAATAGGGCAAGCAGAGAAGGGAGAAAGGGAGGAGACAATAGGGGCAGGTAGTAGGAAGAGAGAGATCAAAGAGTTAAAAGACTCAATGATTAATCACACATTAAGGATTTTTACATTATATGGAAATGTAGACCACAGTGGGGATTGGAATTTTTAGACTAAGGCCCAGATTCACTAAGGGCACGGATCAGATCTGATCTGATCTGTGTCCAGGGGACTGACTCATGAATTGTCTTCATGCAAATGAGGGCAATCGGAATCACGTCCCCAACCGAGCGGCCGGATCGCTCTATAGTGATCGTCTGTAGATGGTCTGCATATACTTAAAGAGCAGTGACCTTTTTTTTTTTTTTCTCCTTTACTCTAACTTTTAACTTTTTTAGCTTTTTAGCAAGCCCAGTGAGTCCGTGGTTTTAACCCGCTTTAAACCCGCAGGTTAAAACCACGGGCTCGCACTGCGGGGGAAGGCTGAGGCAGAAGCAAGACAACACGCAGGGCAGAGAGAGTAGGAAAGTTGGAGGCAGAGAGCTGGAAAGTCGTGGCAGAGAGCAGGAGATGCAGTCGGAAAGCAGTGAACGACTGGTCCCCAGCAGTCACTTGTTTGCTGATCGGCCAGTCCCAGTCGGTGTTGCAGTTTTTGGTTAGTGAATCACTGCCTGCCTACATTTGAATACCGTTCCCCCTCATTTGCATGCATGGATCGGAGGATGATCGGGACAGAGGTTAGTGAATCGGGTCGGAGGGAAATCAGGTCGCAAACCGATCAGTACATGATCGGTTTGCTTAGTGAATCTAGCCCTTAGACTTAGAATTCTTTCATGAGGTACTTTGTCAAATGCCTTTTGAAAATCCAATACACAATATCAACTGGTTCACCTTTATCCACATGTTCATTCACCTCTTCAAAGAAATGCAGTAGATTCGTGAGGCAAAATTTCCCCTGACTAAAACCGTGTTGGCTTTCTCTCATTAATCCATGCTTACGTATATGTTCTGTCATTTTGTTATTTACAGTAGTCTCTACCAGTTTGCCCGGCACCGAAAGCAGACTCACCGGTCTATATTTTCCTCTGGAGCCCTTTTTTAAAATTGGCATCACGTTGGCCAACAATGCTTATGTTTATCTAGAGATTTACTATACCATTCCTTCTGAGCTTATGCTTATTGCATCTTTCTAGCTCCAGTTCCTGAAAATAAAGACAGAAATCCTTTTCCCAGTCATAATTGTCATTCCTGGACCTACAACTCCATCCCCGATGACCAGACCACCTCATCCTACATCACCAATGTAGCTGTCACGTCCAGGTTAGACACTGCCACCAGCTCTCACTCCAGAGCTGCATTTAGGCTGAGAAGATAGGCTGGCAGATGACGATGCTCCTCTTTGTTGATTCCTATTTCAAATGGGGGACACGGGGGAAGAAGCCACTGCTTACCCTGTATCGGTAGCATGGAATATTGCTATACCTTGGTTTTGGCCAGGTACTAGTAACCTGGATTGGCCAACGTGAGAATGGGCTACTGGGCTTGATGGACCATTGGTCTGACCTAGTAAGGCTATTCTTATGTTCTTATGTTGAATGGTGTGGCAGGCTCCACTGTGCCTGGGTGAAAAGCCATTGCTGGAACCTCCACTGTTTAACGTGGCAGAAGGAGACATTGCAGGAAAGACTTGCTATCCCTTCCTTATATGAAGGAGTAAAGAAACTTATCTCCTAGTTGGTGATGATGTAGTCATATTAACTCAGAGGTCCACTCTAATTTTTAAGCAAAGGCCATTTTGGGTTCAAAAGGGCTGAAGGAGAGCCAACAAATATCTTCCTGTTTTGGGCCATTACACTGATAATGCGTCTTAATATATACAAACAAAACCCTAAATGATAGATTCTGCATGCAGTACAACACTAGAGAAATAGAAAGAAATGCATTTCTTCCTGAACAGTGCAAAATATAGACAGCAGATGTAAATTGTCAAAACTGGCATATTTCAGTCACTAAATTGAAAATAAAATATTTTTTCTACCTTTGTTGTCCGGTGATTTTTATTTTTCTAATCCTTTTTTCCCAGTCTCTGGTTCTACTTCCTTCTGTCCGTGCTCTAACTCTGTTTCAAGGGCTTTATCATCCATTTGCTATTTTTCTCTCCTTCACTTTCTGTCCTACATCCATCTTTGGCATTAACGTGTAACATTCAACTTGTCTCCATTTTTATGCTTCCTTCTTAAAACTTATCTACTTTTCCATGTCTTCCCTTCCCTACCCATCTATCCATGTGCACTGTTTCTGCTGTTCTCCTCCATCCATGTGTGCCCTCTCTTCCCTCTTTCTTCTCCCCTCTTCCCATCTATCCATAAACAGCATTTCTTCTCTCTCTCTTCTCTTCCCTTCCCTTCCCATTCCCCTCCATCCTTGTGTACCATCTCCTCCCTCTTTTTCCATCTCCTATGTTCTGACATCTGTCTTCCTCCTTTTTCCCTCCTGTGGTCTAGGATCTTTCTCCCCTCCTTCCCACAGTCTAGCATTTCTCTCTTCTCCTTCCTTTCTTTCCTCCACACTTTGTGGTCTGGTATCTCTCTGTGTTTCCCTTCCACCGCCCCCTACGTTAGTCTGGAATCTCTCCCTCCTTCCCTGATCTGGTATCTCTCTTGCCTTCCCTTCCCTTCCCCATTCAGTGGTCTGACATCTCTCTCCTTCCCTTCCCTTCTGTGGTCTGGTATTTTTCTTCCCTCCTTCCCTTTCATCCCCTTGTCTGGCATATCTCCTTCCCTCTCACTTCCCATGGTCTGGCATCTCTATCTTTCCCTTCCCTTTCTTTCCCTGGAGATCTAGCATCTTTCATTCTCTTTCTTCCCCATCTCCCTGGTCCAGCATCTCTCTTTTATTCTCCCCAGGCGATTTTCCCATCCCCCATACACACATGGGATCCGGTGCTTACCGTTCTCATTCCCAGCAATGCTGCTTTAACTCTTCGGTCCACCAGCAACATGAGTTAAGTAAAAAAATTGCCTTCAGCAGCCTGGAAGCTTTCTCTCTACTACTGATTCCCGCCTATGTGGGAAGAGGAAATAGCAGCAGAGAGAAAACTTCTGGGCCATTGAAGGCAGCGTGTTTACTTCACTCACGCTGCCGGCGGCCTGAAAAGTAAGAGCAGCACTGCTGGGAATGAGAACAGTGAGCAAGCAACAGATCTCACCAGGGGGAAGGGAGAGGAACTCTGGATAGGTGCCCGGGCCACCCAGAAGATCTCCACAGGCCGCCATTGGCTCGCGAGTCTTGCATTAAAGACCACTGCCCTAACCTGTGGTATATAGGGTCAATCTTGCACAAATGTATGCTTGTTTTCCTCTGTCCATCAAACTAAAGTTTGTTTTCCTCCTGCCAGGCATTTAAATCAGCAGAGAAGAAGACAAAACAGACACTGAAAGAAGTTCAGACAGTCACTACTATCCAGAAAGCACGCAAGGTGTTCTGGTGAGTCTCATTTAACTTGGAACCAGGGTACTGGCTGTGGCAGGAGCAACAGGATCTTCTCTTGTCAGAGCCTAGATGCTCTCGTCACTGCTGTATCCTTCCATTATCCTGATTCTCGCCCACATTATATCATGTTGGTAGGGCCAGGTTTGAGGCATGCAGGATCCCTTGCTCACTATGTACACATTTATGCTTTTGTTCACTAACCCTAGGCAAGAGGAGATCTGCACTTCTTACTTGCATCTGTTGCCACAGGTGGTGGCTTGAATCTGAAGTCTGATATTAAGAGATAGTTAACAAATATTCAGAACCCCCCACCCTGCTTATACAATCCCCCGCTTCCAAAATCCCCTTCCCTAGACATAAAAATGATCATGATAACTATATAATGGTACAACAAGCAAGAAAATATCAAAACCCTCCATCCCAGAGTATTTTACCCTGGTATCCCCCTTCAAACAACTCAACAACAATGAGGGACCACTGCTTCAGAAGGGTGACCTTGAGAAAATCAGGATAAAGAAACAAACAAGAAAAAACATTTTTGATGTCATCCACCCTCAACTTGAAGCAAAGGTTTAAACATGCTGAATAGAGTGTTTCCAAAAGGACTAGGGATAAAGTTATTCAAAGGTACAGATGAGTGAAAGGGTATCAGAAAATGTAAGAGTATTTCAACATCCCTTGGGGCACTTTTGGATCCATTATTGTAAAGTGGAAACAGCTGACACCATCAAGACACTGCTTCAATCAAGCTGTCTCTCCATAGTTGTGGGTTAAGAAAACTTTAGAGGAGGGTCCCTGTGAAGACTAAGATAACTTTAAGCTATCAAGCTACAGAGGTCTTTGGCTGAGGCTGGGGAAAATATTGACTGTAAATATAGCCTGTGTGAGAGGGTGGCAAGAAAGAACCACTGCTAAAGAAGAGCCATACTATGGGTTGCATCATACTTGAAAAATGTGCACACATATGAAAGAAGGTTTGATAGCTTGTTCAGATCAAAGTGGAACATTTTGGTCTCAACACTAAGCAATACATGAGGCATAAAACAAACACAGCACATCATCCTGCTAATGACTTTCCTACAGTAAAGCCTGCAGCATTATGTTTTGGAGATGTGGAAGCTTGTGAAGATTGAGGGAAAATATGAATATTGCAAAGAATAGAAATTAAGGTCCAGATTCTGTTCTCGGTGGTCGCCTTAAATGCGGTGATCACATGTCAATCACATGATGGCACCTGGGGGTGAAACGGGTTAGGGCCAGGCCAGGGAGAAATAAGGCCAGTAATTCTGTTTTCTGAATCTGTGAGAAAACAAGCAGTGGAGAATTTGTCTAACTTCCTGGTCGCTGGGTTTCTGCTCTTTGTTTTGGAATGGTTTGCTATGTTTGAGCAGGTTTGAGAAGTTCCTGTGGTTCATCAGCTCGGAAAATTATCTCGTCATAGCTGGAAGAGATCAACAGCAGAATGAGATGATTGTGAAGAGATATTTGAAGGCAGGTTAGTAAATGCTAAATGGAGTGTGATCCCAATGAAAAGCTCTGTTGAATGACCAAACAAAATTTTTTTTGTGAGCTTTGTCTTTGTTGTCCGAGATGGTATATTCCCCGAGACTCAAGAGGAGGGTTGTCTGCAGCTGGTGCTCACCACCTAAATTTGTAAACCTGGTGCCTTATGAGTTTGTCCTTGGTAGCCCTTGGTACTGAGACTTTCTCTTTAGTAGCACTCATTTTTTGGATCACTTTAAAGTGATTAGTAACTTGCAAGGCACAAAACTAAAGGAACTTGTAGGAGGGATAACATGGAAGTGGTTTTCTTCTAGCCACAAGGTTGAGCAGGAGACTGACTGGAGATCCATGAGTTATAGCAGTTTTATTAATGAAGTGTCACCATCTCTTCTCTCAGGAGATGTATATGTACATGCTGACCTTCATGGAGCAACTAGTTGTGTCATCAAGAATGCTACAGGTAATTATTGCACCCTCCTTCCACTCTTTTGCTGTTAATCCTATACACTTCTCTCTCCATATCCACGGGGGTTAGGGGCAGAGCCAGCCCGCGAATATTAAAAAAACCGTGAATAATATTCGGGCCGGTTCTGCCCCTAACCCCTGCTTTTCCCCCGGTTATTTTAAGCCCTGTAAGCCCCCCCCCTTAAGCCTTACCTGGTGGTCTAGCGGGTTTTCGGGGCAGGAGCGATCTTCCCACACTCCTGCTCATTGGAAATGGCTCCTTGAGCTCCTGTCGTAGTCTCAAGAGACTACGGGAGCTCAATGCAGCCATTTCCTATGAGCGATCTGCATGGGGCAGGAGGGTGGGAAGATCGCTCCTGCCCCAAAAACCCGCTAGACCACCAGGTAAGGCTTAAGGGGGGGTTACAGGGCTTAAAATAGACCGAAAAATTTAAATGTGAAACCGTGAATTCGGAGGGGGAAGTGTAGTTTCTTTCTAGTCCTTGATAATTCCAGCTTGGTCAGAACGAGGACCCACCATAGTGCCTTAAGCTTTCATTTATAACTGCAGGAGGTTTTACCCCTATTTCATATCATACATCTTTCCTTCCTCCTGCCCTTCAACTTACTTAGCCTGGACATTGCAGCAACGGTCTTGGATTGTGGTCCTTCCGGAATCCCTCAATAATGTGCCCTTATTCCAGTTCAAGATGTAACATTTAAGGAGTGTCCACACGATAGAGGGAAAAACACCACAAAGAACTTATATAGAAAAGAAGTGGCTAATAAAGCTGACTCATTCAAAAACAGTACTCAGAGTAGAATTTGAACGCCGGTGCAAACTAGAGAGTTGCGCGGGGACAGAAATCCCACCCGTCCCCACCCGTCCCCGCCAAAGTCCCACCCGTCCCCACCCGTCCCCGTGAGGACTCCCACCCGTCCCCACCCGTCCCCGCGAGGAATCCCTCCGTCCCCACCCGTCCCCGCGAGGAATCCCCTCCGTCCCCGCCCGTCCCCGCGAGGAATCCCCTACGTCCCCGCCCGTCCCTATAAACTACAGAAATAGTTATTTCATTTAATTATGCTACTGAATTAAAGGCTCTGGTAGAAACCCATTTAAAAATAAGCAAAAAGACTTTATTAATTTGGAAATATTAATTGGGAAGAATACATACTTTGTAAATGGGTTTCTACCAGAGCCTCTAATGTTTATAAATTTTTATCAACACAACTAATATACTACTTTATCCTTAAGCAAAAAAAAATAATAATAATAATTTTTTTCCTACCTTTATTGCCTGGTTTCTGCTTTCTTCATGTTCTCATTCAATTCCTTCCATCCACTGCCTCTCTTCTCTCTGTGTCTTCCATTTGCTCTGTTACTGTGCCTCTCCCTTTCTCCCCCCTCCCAAATTGGTCTGGCACCCATCTTTTTCCCTCCGCTCCCCCCATAGTCTGGCACCTCTGTCTTCTTCTCTGCCAGCGTCTTCTTCCCATTCCCTCTTCCCCATTTCCTTTCAGTGTCCTTCTCCCCCACCATCTTTCCCATGTCCTGTCAGGCAGCATCCTTCTCCCCTCTCTGCCTTCCCCATGTCCTTTCAGCGGCCTTCTCCACCCCTTTGTCTTCCCCAGTGCTTTCAGGGTCCTTCCCCCCCCTTCCTCCCGTTTACCCCATGTCCTTTCAGCGTTCTTTTCCACCCCTTTGTCTTCCCCAGTACTTTCAGCGGCCTTCTCCCCCCTTAAGCGTCTTTTCTTCTCCACTCCACCTTTCCTCCATCCCTGCCTCCACCTTTGTGGCGCTTTTGCACCCGACCGACAACAGAACAGGCCCGGTCGGACAAATCTCCCTGTCCTGTAGCCGCGAATCTAAATTACCTTCTTACAGCAGCTGAAGTAGTGAAGCTGCTGTAAGAGGTAATTTAGATTCGCGGCTACAGGGCAGGGAGATTTGTCGGCCGGGCCTGTTGTCGGTCGATCGGGGGACCTGACCGGCTGTGCACATTCTCCAGGGCGGACCGCCCCCTCCCCCCTCTTTCGTACGCCATTGCCTTCTTCCTACCTGCCCTGCCGCACACAGTCGACCGGAAGTCTTCCTGATGTCAGTGCTGACGTCGGAGGAAGGGAGGGCTTTGCTTAAGCCCTCCCTCCGACGTCAGCGCTGACATCGGGAAGATTTCCGTTCGGATGTGTGCTGCGACAGGGCAGGTAAGGAGAAGGAGACTACCCTCGCGGCTCGACCAACCCCGCTGCGATCCAACCCCGCAGGAACCCCGCGACCCTCGGAGGCGTCCCCACGGGATCCCCGCGACCCTAGGGGGCGTCCCCACGGGATCCCCGTGACCCAAAGGGGGAACCCGCGGGATCCCCGCGGGTCCCGCGGGATTCCCGTCATCCCCGTTCCCGTGCAGCTCTCTAGTGCAAACCTGACATTTAAAAGGCTGTACTTCACTCTTTAATCATTGCAACTGTTTATGGTTTGTGAACTGCATATAAAAATTCAAAAGAAAAACCACTTATCTGAGAAGTGTGTACTGCTGTCAAATCAATTTAATTAGACTCTGGGCTTGACACATTTTGCTGTAGCTGCTTCATAAAGCCCATAGTGTAGACTTTCCAAAAACTCAAAAAAGTGGTCTGTCTTATCTCACCCCACCCATTCAGCTGCAACTGTTTTTGAACATAAGAATTGCCATCTCCGGATCAGACCCTGGATCCATCAAGTCCGGTGATCCGCACACACGGAAGCCCCGCCAGGTGTACCCTGGCATAGTTTTAGTCCCCATATCACTGTATGCTTCTCAAGGGAGATGTGCATCTAGTTTACCCTTAAATCCTAGAACGGTGGATTCTGCAATTACTTCCTCTGGGAGAGCATTCCAGGTGAATGAGTCAGTGAATCTATGAAAGACCATTGTGAAGCTTTATCAGCCACCTTTAAGGAGTGACCTTAACTCCCTTCTCTCTGGAAGTGGTGACAACTGTTTTCAGAGCATTCTCAGCCTCAGATGACCTATTAGGAGGAGAGTAGCCTAGTGGTTAGAACAGTGGTCTTGAAAACTAAGGACCCAGGGTTCAGTTCCTACTTACAAGCAAGTCACTTAACCATCCATTGCCACAGATACAAAATGTAGATCATAAGACTTCAGGGGACTGGGAAATAGCTACAGTTACTTGAATATAACTCATCTTGAACTACTACCAAAAGGAATGAGGTAATTTTTTTTTTTTTAAAAAGGGGGGGACCAAAGTAAGAACTGAACTAGGGGCCTGTCACTGAGCCATTGAGGTGGTCTAGCTTTAGTTGGTAATAGAGTAGCTTGGAATATGTAATACAGAGGCAGAATAACATGGTGACTGTTCACAGATGAATTCTGGGGCAGTTTTCAGATGTGTGTGGGTAACTGCAAAGACTGCAGGTATTTTTACTTGTGAACTTTCAGCCAGTTCTCAAAGGGAAACTGTATGAATAGCCTCCCTTTGAAAATTGCCCAAGGAAAATGTGCCTGCAGAAATTTGCATCTGTTAAGTAGTTTCATAGTACAGAATCACATGTTCTGCTGCTTTGCTATCCTATCCCCTCTCTGAGAGTATCTTTGTGAAATGCAGGTAAAAGTATGCAAGCAGAACAGTGCATCCAATCTTACCCATATAAGGATCAAAAAGTCTTTTTTACCCAGATTTTAAACAGACGAATGGTATTTGGAAAGTGCCTTACCTAAGTCTGGAGAAGATGTAATAAGCAGTCCAAAATAATGCAGGATGCTCCTAGCAGTAAGCACTTTCCCAGTCGTATTCTGCTGAAGGTCTCCTTGAAAATATCAATTTTTATGAAGTTCAGGTTCCCAGCGTGGCTGAGTAAAGATACTCAGTTTAGATGTGTCTGTCTTATAGACAGAGGAAAAGATTTTAAGATAGCTTTCATGGAGCTTTTTTCCATTTAAATTTTGTTTTTTACCATAAAAATAATATAATAATTTGATATGTCATAATGTATTAATAAACTCATATGTGTTACTGTGACAGTATTACCTGATGGTCAGTCAGAGCTCTCTGTTACTTTGTGGCTGAAGCATATTGTAAACCCTTAGTTGAAGAGACCTTACTTGACACAGTGTTATATATATTCCTGACATTCTGTATCAATTCTCTGATCTACAGGACAACCAGTGCCTCCACGTACACTGACTGAGGCCGGCACAATGGCAGTGTGCTATAGTGCTGCCTGGGATGCACGGGTCATTACTAGTGCTTGGTGGGTCTACCATCACCAGGTAACAGACTGGGTTTTCTATGGGTGAATCTACACTTAGAGAAATGCCTTGCCACTGCTTCTACTGACTGAAACGAATGGTAGCAACTTCACACATACATATTGGGACTTTCACTGCCATTGGGCTTACAGTCTCCCGGAAGAGGTGGTGGAGACCGAGACTGTGCCTGAATTCAAGAGGGCCTGGGATAGGCACATGGGATCTCTTAGAGAGAGAAAGAGATAATGGTTACTGCGGATGGGCAGACTAGATGGGCCATTTGGCCTTTATCTGCCGTCATGTTTCTATGTTTCTAAGAGAATTTAAAAAATAATAAAGTAAAATTCTGGAATCTCTCATGGCACAACACTGTGCCATGGCACACAGTTTGAGAGACACTGTCCTAAGGGTTGGATGTCGTGGTGGCCAAGACATCTAAGTAGATGATTTAAAAAAAAAAAAAAAAAAAAGTATACATCTTGTGATATTGCCAATTTTGAAAATGGCCATTTTCCGCCTCTGACTTTAGACATCTTACAAGAAACGACCAAAGTCTGATTTAAATATCCTATCGAAAATGGCCCTTCATGTCTCCACCATCTCTACCGGGAGATTATTCCACACGTCAACCACCCTTTCTTTAAAAAAAAGTATTTCCTTAGATTACTCCTGAGCCTATCACCTCGTCATCCTATGCCTTCTCATTCCGGAGCATCCTTTCAAATGAAAGAGACTAGCTTCATTCGCATTTATGCCATGTAGGTATTTAAACATCTCTATCATGTGTATCTCTTCTCTCCTGCCTTTCCTACAAAATATACACATTAAGATCTTTAAATCTATCCCCATTCACCTTATGACAAAGACAACTGAACTTTTTAGTAGCTTTTTTCTAGACCAACTCTGTCCTGTTTTATCTTTTTGAAGGTGCGGTGTCCAGAATTGTATACAGTATTCTAAATGAGGTCTCACAAGAGTCTTATACAGGGACATCAATGCCTCCTTTTTCCTACTGGCCATACCTCTCCCTATGACACCTAGCATCCTTCTAGCTTTCACTGTCACCTTTCCAACCTGTTTGGCCACCTTAAGATCATCACATACAATCACACCCAAGTCCCGCTCTTCTGTCATGCACATAAATTCTTCACCCCCTAAACTACCGTTCCCTCGGTTTTTTTGTAGCCCAAATGCATGACCTTGCATATCTTAGCATTAAATTTTAGCTGCCAAATTTCAGACCATTCTTCAAACTTCTCATGTTATTCACACCGTCAGGGGTGTCTACTCTATTGCAGATTTTGGTATCATCCGAAAATAGGCAAATCTTACCTGGCAGCCCTTCAGCAATACACTTATTAAAATGTTTAAAAGAACAGACCTAAGCATTGAACCTTGAGGCACATCACTGGTAACATCCCTTTCCTCAAAGCAAGCTCCATTGACCACTACTCTCTGTTCCTTTCCACTCAACCAGTTCTTGACCCAATCCGTCACTTCGGGACCCATACCAAGGGCACTCAGTTTATTGGACACCTAATTGTCACTGCAGCTGAAATCCAGTCAGTCTGCTTTAATGTTCTCTTTCCTCTCTCCTCAGGTATCAAAAACTGCTCCAACCGGAGAATATCTGACAACAGGAAGTTTCATGATTCGAGGTGAGAGCCTGATGCTGTAGAGTTTGGTACTGTAATTTCTAAGATAGATACCGTATTTTTCGCTCCATAAGACGCACCTCATCATAAGAAGCACCCCAGATTTAGAGAAGGAAAACAAGAAAAAAAACCCATTCTGAACCAAATTGTATACCCAACACCTTTAAATTCTATCCCAGCCCCTCGGTACCTTTAAATTCCCCCCCAAACAATCAATCATCATTTTTACATATGCCCCAGCACCTTTAAATTCTGTCCCAGCCCCCCCAATCAATCATCACTTTTACATACCCTCAGCACCTTTAAATTCCATCCCAGCACCTTTAAATTCCGATCCAACCTCCCCCCCAAATCAGTCATCACTTTCAATCCCAGCCCCCTGGCAGTACCTTTAAATTGTGGAGGTCGGACAGCTGCCTGCTGCTTGTTGGGGCCCGCAGTGGACAAGCAAACTAATGCCTGGGCCCATGACACTTCCTAATTGTGCTGGTCACTGGTGCTTCGCTGGACGGCTGCCTGCTGATTACCGGCATGTCAAGGCCAGCGGCGCAAAAGCGCGCTGCTGCGTGGGTGCGTGCTACTTCTGAATGGCTGCCTCAGTTCTTGTGACGTGCACCCACGCAGCAGTGTGCTTTTGTGCCGCTGGCCCCAACATGCCGGTAAATAGCAGGCAGCCGTCCAGTGAAGCACCAGCGACCGGCACAATTAGGAAGTGTCGCGGGCCCAGGCATTAGTGCGCTGCGGGTCCCAACAATCAGCAGGCAGCTGTCCACTGACCTCCACAATTTAAAGGTACTGCCCGGGGGGGGGGAATTGTGGTATATTCGCTTCATAATACGCACCCTTATTTCCACCCTCTTTTTTTTGGGAAAAAAAGTTCTTCTTATGGAGCAAAAAATACGGTAATCTCCATTATGTGTTAGCTACTTAGAGCATATAGGAAAGAAGGTAAATAAAGTATCAGTCCCATTAATTCATCAATGGATACTTCCTTTTCAAGGATTGAGGAAAAGCATTCAAGTTTCAAGTTTATTAAGTATTTGATTAATCGCTTACTCAAATATCTAAGCGATGAACAAATCATTCAATTTACAGATAATACAGGGGTTATAAAAGACAGATGGACACTGAACAAAACATATTAAATTATCGACTAACATAATAAACAGAAAAGGAAAACAAAGGGAAAGGCAGGGTAATGAAATACAATAATAATGATAGAAAGGAGGACGATTATGGTAAAAAACAATAGGAGGGAAATAAAAGAAGTAGCCTTATGAAAATAAGCAAAAATAGGCTGGGACTCCTAAATATCATAAGCGTCTCATGATTAGGTGTGTAGTGGGGAGAATGTTGAAGTTTTGATTTGTCTATATTCAGAAATTTTCTACTTTTAATCTTCCATTTTTTTTTTTTCAGGAAAAAAAAATTTTCTTCCTCCTTCCTATCTCATGATGGGGTTTGGCTTTCTATTTAAGGTATTTTCTGCTGATTTATGTTTTCTTAATAATGTTTGTTTCGGGGGGGGGGGTCTGGGTCTGTTCTGTAACTTTGTTAGTATAAATACTGAGCAGCACAGGACTGCACAAAGCTTAATACAGTGATATTTAATAGGATATATTCAAATCGAAAGCTTATAATATTCACCTTGGGTAACATGTATAATCCAGATTTTTATTTGCTTTTGGAAGAAACACTAACCTATGTGATTTGTTAAGCCCTAATGAACTGCGTCCTCTGGGAGAGGCAGAATCGGTGGCTCTGGTAGGGTAAGGTAAATGTGGGCGATGTACCATGTGTCAAATCATGATGGAAACCCGGATGTTTATACACCCCAAAACCATGCGCTCTTACCTCTTGAAAAGCAATACTACCTGCTTATTGGTTGGTGTTATATACATCATTCAGTGCCCTTGTGGCTTTTTCTATGTTTGACAAACCTCACGGGCTCTGAAGACCAGGTTACTGGAGCATCGTTCATGCCTGACCACTAAGCGAATGGATGGTGTCCCATTTTAATAATAATAATAATAATTTATTTTTTTATATACCGCCATACCAAAAAGGTTCAAAGCGGTTCACAACAGGAAAAGTTGGTACATACAGTGCAAATAGATAACATACAGATAAAACAGGCAGATATTAAAATACATCAATTAATGCATTAAGATATCAACCTATCAAACTGATGTGTTTTAACAGTTTTCTAAAATCAAAATAGGAAGTAGCCTCTTGCATAGTTTTTCCGGGCCACATATTCAATTTGGCAGCCTGAAATGAAAAAGTTCTCTCAACTCAGCTGAAGCATGATTTCTGGTCTTTGAAATGCTGTGTGTTAAAACACTGTCCTAAGCCTATCAGGAGGAGTGACTGGCGACGTCTCTTACGTCAGAAGGAACAACATTGGATTTTCCATCTGCAAACAGTGGAGCCCTTGGGCTTGAATGTACGAATCGAGTGGTCTGCCTTCTTCTGGTTTGTGTTAGTGGCAATGGATTGGCTGTTTAAGAGTGTGGACGGAGTTCTCTACAGTTCTTGCTGACAGCCGCTGGCGTCTTGAATCCCTGGTGCCATTCTGTGTGCAGTGTGTTTCTTGCAGTTTCTGCCTTTGCGTGGTGATACCAGCTTCTTATTGCTGAGACAAGATCCCTGACACAGTTCCGGCGAAACATGGAAGTTCCCTGTCGGGTCTTGTGCTAATGGCATTTGTTTAGCACGAAGTTGTGTACTCTAGGCTTTTGGGGATATTGGCAGCAACAGCAGCGTTCCACAGCAGCTAAGGGCCTGTTGTTTTTGTGGCATTTTTTGCCTTTGAGTACATACTGTGCCTTTGTGATATAGTGAATCCTTCCTTGCAATTATTGAATCAACTTTTTGCTTTATTTGAATGGAAGAAGAAACAGAAACAGCTGATCATCTGTATATGATTTCAGAAAGTGGAGTTTTTTTTACCCATCAAGCTCATCTGAGATTTTTTCTTTTTCATGTGTTCTTTTGTTCTTTGAATGATTGTGTGTACGATTGGCCTGTTTGTTTGTTCTTCCTTCTTATGTATTTAGCACAGTGTAGTTGTGTGACTGTAGGTGGGATTCTCTACTAGTGATTATAGAGTATGTATTGTAGCTGTTTGTAACATGTATAATCCCAATTCATGCCCGAGTAATTTCAACCAAGTAACAAATACACAGCACATTTTTATATATAACCAGTAAATTTTTACAGTGTGCTTGGAAAACTGTAATGACCCCATATTCATGTAACTTCAATAAGCTACAAGACCACTGTAGTACTAGAACTACTGATATTTCTTTTGCAAGAGTGAGATTATGGAATAATCTGATTTTACAATTGAGATTAGCTAAAGATATATTGCGTTTTAAAAAACTTTTTAAAACAGCTTTATTTGTTGAGGCTTTTTATGAGTAAATCAGAAATAGTAACTTAGGTATTTTCTCCACTTCTATATATATTCCTAATGCTTTTTCTTTTCAGTTTTAGTTTTGGAGGTTTTGGCATCTGCTAGGAGCACTATTTACACGCTATTATCCCAGGACAAGCAGGCAGCATATTCTCACATGTGGGTGACGTCATCCACGGAGCCCCAGCGCGGACAGCTTTTCAAGCAAACTTGATTGAAGTTTCAAGTTTGCACACTGCACCACGCATGTGTGTGCCTTCCTGATCCACTAGAGGGCGCATACCCTCCTCATGGTCCTCAGTTCTTAGTTTTCCGCTGAGCCAGAAAGACCCTGTCTCTCTTCTCTGCGTTCTTCTAAGTGCCTTTCTGGCACCGCGGCTTCTTTATTTTGTTAAGGAGTCGCTGTGCGTTTGTTAATTGATCGTGTATTTCTTTGTTTCAAAAAAAAAAAAAAAAAAAAAAAGGACTTTTTATTGTGTTTTTCCTCCGGCTGGGGCCTCAGCCATGCGGCTAGGCCTCATTTGCCTGCAGCTGTATTTTCTTCTTCCCTGGCCTCTCTCTGGGCTCACCTTGTGTGAGCAGAATGGCCGGGACCCTCTTCCTTCGTTGGAATCGGACTGTGCAGCTTCGATCCCCGGTAAGTTTTTCTTTCTTTCCTTCTTCTAGGTGCGTTACCTTGGTAACGCCACCGGCTGAGTCTCAGGCATTCCAGGCATCGAGTGCGATCGTGCCCGCCTCGACGAGACCTCCGATGCGTGCCTCCTTTCATGGGAATACTCTTCACGAGGTTGCCCTTATGGAGCGTACTGCTGCACCTTTCTTACCAGTTTCATTGGTACGGTGCCGACTTCTGAACCTCGACTTCGGTGTGCCTCGACGTCGACTGGGGCTTCGTGCCTCGACGTCGACTGAGGCTGCGTTCGTCGACGGAGGCTTTGTGCCTCGACGTCGACTGAGGTTTGGTGCCTCGACGTCGACCGAGGCTTTGTGCCTCGACGTCGACGGAGGCTTTGTGCCTCGACGTCGACGGAGGCTTTGTGCCTCGACGTCGACGGAGGCTTTGTGCCTCGACGTCGACGGAGGCTTTGTGCCTCGACGTCGACGGAGGCTTTGTGCCTCGACCTCGACGGAGGCTTTGTGCCTCGACCTCGACGGAGGCTTTGTGCCTCGACCTCGACGGAGGCTTTGTGCCTCGACCTCGACGGAGGCTTTGTGCCTCGACGGAGGCTTTGTGCCTCGACGGAGGCTTTGTGCCTCGACGGAGGCTTTGTGCCTCGACGTCGACTGAGGCTTTGTGCCTCGACGGAGGCTTTGTGCCTCGACGTCGACTGAGGCTTTGTGCCTCGACGGAGGCTTTGTGCCTCGACGTCGACTGAGGCTTCGTGCCTCGATGTCGACTGAGGCTTCGTGCCTCGACGTCGACTGAGGCTTCGTGCCTCGACGTCGGCTGAAGCTTCGTGCCTCGGCGTCGGCTGAGGTTTTTTTGCCTCGACGTCGACTGCGGCTTTGTGCCTAGACGTCGACTGGGGCTTTGTGCCTCGACGTCGACGGAGGCTTTGTGCCTCGACGTCGACGGCGGCTTTGTGCCTGGACGTCGACGGGGGCTTTGTACGTCGACGGAGGCTTTGTGCCTCGACGTCGACTGAGGCTTTGTGCCTCGACGTCGTCTGAGGCTTTGTGCCCCGACGTCGTCTGAGGCTTTGTGCCCCGACGTCGTCTAAGGCTTTGTGCCCCGACGTCGTCTGAGGCTTGTGCCTCGACGTCGACTGAGGCTTTGTGCCTCGACGTCGACGGAGGCTTTGTGCCTCGACGTCGACTGAGGTTTGGTGCCTCGACGTCGACCGAGGCTTTGTACCTCGACATCGACGGAGGCTTTGTGCCTCGACGTCGACTGAGGCTTTGTGCCTCGACGTCGTCTGAGGCTGTGTGCCTCGACATCGACGGAGGCCTTGTGCCTGGACGTCGACTGGGGCTTTGTGCCCCGACGTCGTCTGAGGCTTTGTGCCCCGACGTCGTCTAAGGCTTTGTGCCCCGACGTCGTCTGAGGCTTGTGCCTCGACGTCGACTGAGGCTTTGTGCCTCGACGTCGACTGAGGCTTTCTGCCTTGACGTCGCCGGAGGCTTGTGCCTCGAGGTCGACTGAGGTTTTGTGCCTCGCCGTCGACTGAGGCTTTCGGCCTTGACGTCGCCTGAGGCTTGTGCCTCGAGGTCGACTGAGGCTTTGTGCCTCGCCGTCGACTGAGGCTGTGTGCCTCGACGTCGACGACGTCGACTGAGGCTTGGTGCCTCGACGTCGTCTGAGGCTGGGTGCCTCGGCGTCGACTGAGGCTTGGTGCCTCGGCGTCGACTGAGGCTTGGTGCCTCGAAGTCGTCTGAGGCTTGGTGCCTCGACGTCGTCTGAGGCTTTGTATCTCGGCGGCGTCGGAGGCTTGGGCGCCGGCGTGACGTCTCCTGAGACTTGTGCCTCGACATCGTCTGAGGCTTTGTGCCTTGACGTCGACTGCGGCTGAGGTTTGCTGCCTCGATGTCAACCGGGGCTTGGTGTCTCGGCATCGATGGATGCTTTGTACCTTCGACGTCGGCTGAGCCGATTGCTCCGCGTCGCCTAATGCTTGTGCTTCGGCGTCGACTGAGGCTGGGGGGCCTCATCGTCGGCTGGCGACCGAGGCTTCGTACCTCGCCGTTAACTGAAGCTTTGTGACTGGGTGTCGCTTGGGGCTTTGTGCCCTTGGGTTGACTGTGGCCTTGTGCCTCGGAGTCGACTGGGGTTTTGGGCCTCGGCGTCGACTGCGGGTTTGCGCCCCGGTTTTGACAGGGGCTTCGTGCCTCGACTTCGTCTGTGGCTCTGTGCCTCGGCGTCTCCGGCTCCTATTTGGTTGTGGTGCGGAGTTTGGTTTCCTGGTGGAGACTCTCTCCCTGCTCCCGCTCTATTGCTCCCGCCATGCGTCATCTCGCTTGGGGCAGAGTGGGGCTGTGGACCCTCCAGGTTCGTCTCACCTCCTTTCCTTGCGTGAGTACTGCGTTCCTTGAGGCCTCTCTTGCCGAAGCCACTAACCACCTTTCAGACCGCGACCGGTCCTTCGCCTATCGGGACGCCTTCAGCTGAATCCCTTCTTCCTTGGTGGTTTTGACTCTTTCTCCGGAGGGGCCCTCCGGATACCTTTCTTGGGTTATCTCGGCCTCCTGCGCGGCAGTCGCTATAGCTGCAGCGGCTTCGGGTTGGGGTCCAGCCGGCTTCGGCGACTCCTGGCCGTCTTTTGGACTATTCTCGCATAGCCTCCGGGCTGCTCTCTTCTGGGGATTCCTCCCCTCCCTTCGGGAGGGGTGTCACCGTGTCTCCGCACTGGGAGTTTAGCCTCGCCTCTGTCGGTTGGGCTTTCCCATCCTCCGGGCTACGTCTGGTCCGGGCCCTTCGGGACCTGCACTAGTTTCTGATCTGGGAGCGTTTCAGTCTCTGTCCGCCCCGGTCTCGGGAGTCCGTCTGGGCGGACCTGGACCCAGTTTGTCTGCGCTCCTTCTTGTCTCGACCTCATGGAGAGGGCCTTGTCTGTTTATACCGGACGATGGTCCCTCTGTCCTCGGTCCGCCTCCGGTCTTTTCGGCCACTGCCTCGGCAGGCCGCCTGTCTGCGCCTGAGTCAGCTGGTGACTCAGCGGTTTTCGACCTCGGCCGAGCTGATGCTTTGGGATCTTGGGTCTCCACGGTTCATGTCCCGATGTTCGCCTGGTTTCCTCTTCGTGTTCCCCACTGCACCCGAGCTTTTCAGTGATGGCAGGATAGGGATCCCGCTTCCCAGCGCTTGGATCGGATTCTTTGGTCGGGTGAGGACCGTCGCAGCCACATCAATCTGCTGCAGCTCCGGGCCATTTTCAATGCCGGGACGGATTTTCGTTATTGGTCGATGGATTGCGGGGTCCTGGTGAGTCCCGTCATCCCGGGGGCGATGTATCCTGTGACCAAGCCAGGGTGGACAAGGTTCCCTGTTACTTTGCAGGCGAGCCCTTCGTCTTTGGCAGGGGGCGTCACCCCGCTACTTCTTTCTTTGGGCGGTGTGTTTTCGGGGCGTGCAGCATTGTCTGGTGGACACGTTGCGTCACCCCTTTTTAGCCGCATGAATGGTCGCTCCATTCTCAGACTCTGCGGCATGTGGTTGCCTGGTGGGGAACCCCACAGGTAGTTCTGTTCGCTTTGCCCCTCTCTCACTGGTTGCCTCGATCTTGCTCGAGGATGTTCTCCCAGGGTTCGCATCGAGGTGGATGCTTTCCTTCTCGATTGGATGGGCAGGTTCCTCTATGGGTTCCCTTCCCTTACTTTGTTACTCCTCCTGTCGGTCTGCGCCACCATGATCTTGATGGCTCCTCGGTGGCCCTGGCAGCTGCGGTTCTCCCGGCTCCTCCAGCTTGTCAGGGAGCCTCTGTTCCTACCTCTGTTCACTTCTCTGCTGTCTCAGAGTTGAGGTTTCTATTGCATTCCATTCTGCAGTCTCTACTCTTATCAGCTTCGTTCCTCGCAACGTGCCTCCCTCCTTCTGTTTCAAGTCGGTGGGGGTGTTTTCGAGGCCTCTCGAAAGATCTCCACTCGGCAATGCTATTCCCAGAAATGGTCCTGATTTGCTGCGTGGTGTGCTGAGCACCGCATGGATCCGCTCTCTGTCTCCTTGCCTTCAGTGCTGGTTTATCTGTTTCTCTTGTCTCGGTCTGGTCTCGAATTGACATCTATTCGAGCCCACCTCTGTGCTTTTGCTGCCGGTCATCGGCCGCTTGATGGGACGCTGCTCTCCGTCCATCCGACGGTTCCCCGCTTTATGAAGGATCTCTTCAATGTACATCCTCCGCTCAAAGCCCCTCCGGTGGTATGGGATCTTTGTGTGTCCTGACTCAGTTGGTGCTACCTCTATTGATTCCATTGCTAGAGCTCTTTGAATTATTTCACCAGGCAGGTGGTATTCCTGGTTGCTCTCACATCTGCTCGCGAGTCAGTGAGCTACAAGCTTTGCTTGCGGACCCGTCTTTTCCTGTATTTTTTCATGCACGGTGGTTCTGTGTACTCAACCCCAGTTCTTGCCCAAGGTGGTTTCGGACTTTCCGCTCCCTCATTTCATTGTTCTTCTGGTCTCTTTCCTGTAGCCCCACTCGCCTCCGGGCGAGGTGGCGCTTTACACACTTGACTGTAAGAGGGCGTTGACTTTTTATCTTCAACGCGCTCAGTCTCCTCAGACGGTTCCTCAATTGTTTTTGTCCCTCGACCCTAATCGGTTGGGACGCCCAGTTCCAAGCGCAACTTGTCCAACTGGTTGGTGCTTGTATTTCCTTTTGCTACGCTCAGGCTGGTCTCGAGCTGCATGGTCAAGTTGCCGGACATATGTCCGAGCGATGGCGGCTTCTGTAGCTTTCCTCAGGTCGACGCCTATCGAGGAGATTTGCAAGGCTGCCCCTTGGTCTTCGGTTCATACTTTCACCTCCCACTACTGCCTGGATACTCTGTCCAGGAGCGATGGCCGGTTTGGCCAGTCGGTTTTGAGTAATCTGTTTTCTTGAATTGCCAACTTCCCTCCATCCCTTTTTTGGTTAGCTTGGAGGTCACCCACATGTGAGAATATGCTGCCTGCTTGTCCTGGGATAAAGCACAGTTACTTACCGTAACAGGTGTTATCCAGGGACAGCAGGCAGATATTCTCACAACCCGCCCGCCTCCCCGAGGTTGGCTTCTTTGCTAGCTATCTGAACTGAGGACCATGAGGAGGGTATGCGCCCTCTAGTGGATCAGGAAGGCACACACATGCGTGGTGCAGTGTGCAAACTTGAAACTTCAATCAAGTTTGCTTGAAAAGCTGTCCGCGCTGGGGCTCCGTGGATGACGTCACCCACATGTGAGAATATCTGCCTGCTGTCCCTGGATAACACCTGTTACGGTAAGTAACTGTGCTTTTTTGGAGCAGGCTTGTTTTTACATTGTAACATAGTAAATGGCGGCAGATAAAGACCCGAGTGGTTCATCCAATCTGCCCAACCATACATGCTCCATAAATTAATTATTTAGTTTAAATGGTCCTTTTTCTTAAGATATTTCTGGACCAGAGCCATGCCCGGTAGTGTGCTTAGGTTCCATCTACTGGAGTCTCCATTAGAGAATGACACGGTGGCGGTTTACCCGCGGCTACTGCGTTTAGCCGCGGGTAACCCGCCAAAAACGGGGAATGAAAATTAGCAGCCTCTGCGGGGACGGGGACAAGGCCATCACCGCCCCGTGGAGCGGTGAATGGTCTTGTCACCGCAGTGAGGCATAAAGGATCGTGCGGTCCCCGCAGCTCCCACCCGCCCACCCGCACGCTGGCTCGATCGTTTAACCAGCTTCCTCTCTCCACCTCACCTTAGTTTGTCGGCTTTCTTTTTCGGCGACCGGAACACTTTCAAAAGAGCCGCGCACGCGCGGCTGCTCAGTATTCAATCTTCTGCTCTGACCCAACCGGAAACAGGAAGTTGCAGCAGAGCAGAAGATTGAACTTTGAGCAACCGCGCATGCGCGGCTCTTTGAAAGCGTGCCGGTCGCCGAAAAAGAAAACCAGCAAACTAAGGAGAGCTGGAGAGCAGTAGCATACCAAGGGGGGGGGGTGGGAGGGGCGAAAAAGGTAATGGCGCCAGGCCTTGGAGCACCGAGGCAGACCGCTTCTCCCCCCCTCCCAGCCAAACCCCCGCTGACCCTCCTATCTCTCCCCCCCAAGTGAACCTTTCCGACCCTCCCAGTGAAAGCAGCAAACCTCCCTCCAGTAGTGTCGGCTTTCTCCTCCCTCTGCCGCATCACTGATGACGTCATCAGTGAAGCGGCAGAGGGAGGAGAAAGCCGCGAAGGAGGTTTGCTGCTCTCGTTGGGAGGGTCGGAAAGGTTCACGGGGGGGGGGGGAGATAGGGTCAGCGGGGGTTCGGCTGGGAGGGGGGGAGAAGCGGTCTGCCTCAGTGCTCCATTACATTCTTCGGGCAGCAACAGCATTTACAATTCGCTGCTGTTGACGGCTTCAGGCCTTGTTCTCTGCCGGGTCCTGCCTACTTCCTGTTTTCATGAAGACAGGACCCGACAGAGAGGAAGGCCTGAAGCGGGCAACAGCAGTGAATTGTGAATGCTGCTGCTTCCCGATGAAGTTCAGGACATAAGGACATCGGGGTAGGAGCATGGAGAAATCGGCTGCTGGCTTGGGGATGAGGGTAGGGAAAGAATCGTGGAAGTGGAGAAATTGGCACGATGGCTTTGTGGGGGCTAGTGGGAGAGAGAAAGAAAGGAAAAAATAAAGAGGGGGGGCCAGGGGGAGAGAGAGAAAGAAAGCAGAAATAAAGAGGGGTCAGGGGGAGAGAGAAAGAAAGGCAGAAAGAAAGAGGGGACCAAGGGGAGAGAGAAAGAAAGGCAGAAAGAAAGAGGAGGGCCAGGAGGAGAGAGAAATAAAGAGGGAGGCCAGGGGAAGAGAGAAAGAAAGGCAGAAATAAAGAGGGGGCCAGAGGGAGAGAGAAAGAAAGGCAGGAATAAAGAGGGGGTCAAGGGGGAGAGAAAGAAAGGCAGAAAGAAAGAGGAGGGCCAGGGGGAGAGAGAAATAAAGAGGGGAGCCAGGGGGAGAGAGAAAGAAAGAGGGGGGGGGGGCAGGAGAAGAAAGAAGAAGAACCAGAAGAAGGACCAGAGACTCATGAAATCACCAGACAAAAAGGTAGGAAAAATGATTTCATTTTCAACTTAGTGATCAAAATGTGTCCGTTTTGAGAATTTATATCTGCTGTCTATATTTTGCACTATGGCCCCCTTTTACTAAAATGCAATAGCGGTTTTTAGCGCAGGGAGCCTATGAGCGTCGAGAGCAGCGTGGGGCATTCAGCGCTACTCCCTGCGCTAAAAACCGCTATCGCAGTTTAGTAAAAAGGGAGGGGGAATATTTGTCTATTTTTGTATAGTTGTTACTGAGGTGACATTGCATAAAGTCATCTGCCTTGACCTCTTTGAAAACCCGCGGAATATAAATGATAATTAACATTTTCTCTGCGTACAGCGTGCTTTGTGTTTTTAAAATTTTATTGTTGGTAGATCATTTTGACTTGGCCACAAAGGTAAGGGGGAGGGAGGGAGGGGAGCTGCTGAAAGACATTTAGTAATCCTTGTAGGCTTGACTGTGCAGGGAATTATTTTTGTAAAATCATGTTTTGTTATGTGACTGGCATTATCTAGACTTTAATTTCTATGAATGAATAGAATGAAAATGATATAAAATTACTTGCTTGCGGGGACCGCGTGTTCTGGCTCACACAAGGAAGGAGCGGGTGAAAGGGAAAAAGTTTCACTTCCTTGGAAATAGATTCTGAAGTGACCTCATCAAAGAAGACCAGCACCAAATGTACAAGAAATCCCTTAAACAATGTCAAAAGAGCCCAAAATAGAAAACTGCTACTGCCTTGAGACTCTATTATTGAAGGAATCAACTTGAAATCACAGAAGAGACAGGAAAAGGTTAAATGCCTCATGGAATCCTCAGGTACAAAACACAAACCAAATTGTGAATGAAATCAGAGCAGACAGTAAGAATTATAAAATTGATGTCATTATCCATCTGAAAAAAAAGGCGTACTAGAAATAATGCCTCAGCAATACAATTTTCAGAAGTTCTATTTGCTCATGGTAAGGGAGAAGAGAGACTGCTAGTGATGGTGGGGGGACTGATAGAAGATATGAAAGAAGGGTGGTAGAAAGGAACAGATGGTAAAGGAGGTAGGGAAGGGTGGTGGTGGAAAGGAATAGAACAGACATTGAAAGAGGGTAGAGAGGAACAGATCCTGAAGGGAAATGTGGAAGGCAGAGTGGGGAGAAGATGCTGGAAGGGAAGAAGACAGATGCCAGACTATGGGGGAGCGGAGGGAAGAAGATGGGTGCTAGACGGGGACGGTGACGGGGCGGTGAATGGGATGGCAGTGGCGGTGACGGGGCGGTGAAAGGGATGGCGGTGACGGTGACGAGGCGGTGAAGGGAATGGCGGAGACAGGGCGGTGCAGAGGATGGTGGGCCGGGGACGGTGCAGTGACGGGGACAGATTTTTTCCCCGTGTCATTCTCTAGTCTCCATCAAAGCTTACTCCAGCCCATCTTAACCATCCCAGCCATCAAAGCCCTCCCCAGCCCATCCTCAACTGAATGTCTATATACAGGACACAGGCTGTGCAAGCCTGCCCAGTACTGGCCTTAGTTCCTTCAATGTGTACACATTATTTTCTGGTTAGAGATCTTCTGTGTTCATCCCATGCTTGTTTGAACTGTCACCATTTTCTTCACCACCTCCTTCAGGAGCGCATTCCACACATCAACCACCCTCTCTGTAAAGAAGAATTTCCTAACATTGCTCTTGAATCTACCACCCCTCAACCTCAAATTGTGCCCTCTGGTTTTACCATTTTCCTTTCTCTGGAATAGATTTTGTTCAACGTTAATGCCTTTCAAGTATTTGAACGTCTGCATCATATCTCCCCTGTCCCTTTTGATTAATACTGATTTCAATTACCTCCAACATTGACTGGTTAAATGTTATATCAGGGAGTGCTAGAGAAGTAAAATTCCTAGATGTCATAAATGACTGCTTCTTGGAGCAAGTGGTTGGGGAACCGACAAGAGGGGGAGCTATTTTAGATTTGGTCCTTAGTGGAATGTAGTCGGTGAGCTCTTTTACCAAGTAATGTGAGGTGCCTCTATAAACTGACTTGTATACTAACTACCCAAATTAGTTTAAACATGCAGCAAACCTTGACCATAAGTCAGTGAAATTCACATAAAGCAGGTGAGGCCTTGAAGTACATTTCAGACTATTGTATATTAGAGACTGCTGCAAGCACAGCTGAGGAATTTAATTCCAGATGGTTCCATCTTTACATATCTAACTTCAAACATTTGTTCATTAGACTTTTGTTTCCTCTCCATTTTTAAGCATGCATGGAATAACCCAGTGTTTCTTGACTGTGTCCTGGAATACCCCCTTGCCAGTCAAGTTTTCAGGATAACCACAATGAATATGCATAAACTTGATTTGCATACATTGCCTCCATTATATGCTAATTTCTTTCATTCATATTCATTGTGGATATCCTGAAAATCTGACTGGCAAGGGGGTACTCCAAGATTGAGTTAAGAGACACTGGAATAACCAAGCTCATGTTCTTGTTGTAGGTGGATGAACTTTGTGTTGAGAGACACAGAGGTGAAAGAAGAATGAAAATGCAGGATGAGGACATGGAGAGTGTGACCAGCAGTGCCACAGAGCTGCTCTCTGAGGACCTGGAACTTTTAGGTATTGTCCGTCTGTTCTGTGGAAAGGGCACATTATAGGCGAGAATTCTATAAATGGTGGTAAAGTTATCAGCAAAAAACTGGGCGCTAAAATAGTATACTATAACAGCAGAGTTCTTGTACAATCCCACTTTATTCTGAGACCAGTGGGTTATATTTCTCTACCCTCCAGGACTTTGTAGGAAGCCTCAGAATTTCCGAGGTAACCTTTTTTTTCTCCTAAAAGGGGAAAAGGTTAACTTGAATATAAAACTGAGGGTTTATATTCAAGTGCTCTGCCTTGCCAGGTTCTGCATCCAGCCCTCCTCCCTCCCTGCCCTTCTGGGCTCTCCACCCATCCCCCCTCCCTCCCCTGCCCTGCCAGACTCTGCATCCTGTCCCTACTCCCTCCCTCCCCTGATGCCTTGCAGGCCTTTTTCCGGGCCTTGGTGGTCTAGCAGTGAGCCAGGACAGGAGGGATCCCTTCTACCTCCTTTCCCAGCTGACTCTAACACATCCCACCTCCCTCCTGCCTCCCAGACCTCTAGAATGCCTACTTTGAAAGCCCTGGTGGTCTAGCGGTGAACCAGAGCAGGAGCAATCTTCCTAAGCTCCTGCCCCTTGTGAACCGCTATCTGAAATGGCTGGATGTTTTAGAGTTGGCCGAGACAGGAGGTGGGAGGGATCCCTCCTCTCTTGGTTTACCGCTGGCCCACCAAGGCTTACAGCAGGCTCGGGGGAGACCTGCAGCAAGTCCAGGATGGGGGCAGATGGGCACTGACTCGAATATAAACTGAGACCTCCATTTTTGGGCCCAAAAATCTCTGTTTATATTCGAGTATATGTGGTACTTGAAAAATTCTATAAAATAAGATGTTTCAATAAATTTTTTTTGGTTTTAAATTTTTATTGATTTTTTCTTCATATAACAACAAGTGTGTCATAAAGTTTCATACAATTATCTTAAGTATACACTTGATATATCTATAACATATTGTACATACAATATATCTTATATAATCCTTACTATAATTAGACATATAAAAAATTTTTAATAATGTTATCAACTAAATTTTTTAAAACTGAATATGGGGCGCTTAGTATAGATTAGGGGTGTAAGTCAGTTATGTGCATAAATGATAATTAGTGCTTGTTAACACCAGTGATTGGTGCTTATCTCCAACTAGGTGCCAATTTAGTTCTAATTAGCTAATTATGCTACGCAAGTAACTGACCCTATTCTATAACGGCACGTTCAATTTTGCGCCTAATGTTAGGCGCCATTTATCAAATTTGGGAGTATGTCTCTCACTTTTGAAAGGGGACAAATGTAGATGTTAGTAACCAGCTTTTATTTTTTTTCAGCAGCGCCAGAAGGAGAAGACAGTAGCAGTGAAGAAGAAACACCAAATGTAAGAATGACAGAGTCCAATAGGGACCTTCAAGAGGAAACAGAAGAAATGATCACTGAAGAAGTAGAATCTCAGACCCATGAGGAGTCCTCATCGGCGGAAGAGGGGGAAGATGCCCAAGCCTGCCAAGAGACAGCAGATCCAGAAAATGAAGGGGAGCCGAGCTATCCAGACACAGTCATTGATCTGTCTCACCTTCAAACACAAAGGTAAAGTTATACCCCATACTACTCTGTATACTACTACATAAGCACCAACATTTCAAAATGATTGGGAGGGGGGATCTAATACAATACAAATTGCCCCCACACAGTGAAGGAGCTTGATCAATTTTGGGAATGCTTGGCAGTCATCAGCACTTACAGAGCTGGCTCCTATATGATCAATAATTGCCTTTCTCAATTATAATAGTATGAAGTGGTTTGTATACTGCAATCCAAATAAATTATGCTACAATCAATCATTGACAAAAACAAAGATTGGATTAATAGTTGAAAATGAAGTTGATCAAAGTACTTTCTAATTCTCCTCAACTTCCAGAACAACCCAAAAGATTTTTTTTTTATCAGTAAATTGACATGAGGTTCCAATGACAGATTATTATCAATCCCTGGTATAGGGAAATCAATTTTTTCAATTCCAGCTTAAAGCAAATCTGCAACCAAATGTTCTTACTTGGTAACCAAAACCAGTTGCCCCTAAGCAGCTCTGTAGGCCCCCCCCTTCCTTCCTCTTGCCTCCAAACAGAAGCATTCTCATTCCCAGTCCCCCTTCTAGAATTTCCCCCCTCCACCAGTAGGTCCTTCCAGGCATACCTTATGATCACTAGTGATCTAATGGTGCAGTCATGACAGAAGCCATTTCCAGTCACTCATGCCCATGCTGGCTCCATTGTGAGACTGTTACTTTTTGACAAAGGAGCCGGCATGGTTGGAGTGGCTAGGGATCACTCTTGCCCAGACTATACCACTAGACCACCAAAGATCATAAGGTTAGCCTGGGTGGGGATCCAGGAAGAGGGCTCCTGCTGTTTGAGGGACACAACAACATTGTTTTAGAGACACAGCACTGTTCCTGTTCCAGTTTCAGCCGAAAACATACTGGCAGTTTCGGCCAGAACTGAAAGAAGCCAATTTCAGCACAGAAACTGAAATAGAAATTTGGTGCTGAAACTGAAATTCAATCAGCCTCTAATCCTTGGTTTATTTTATGGTAGAACTGTTAGTAGACTCTAAAGGAACAAATTCTCTTCAGATAAGCTTGTTGCCACAGAAGTCTCTTTCACAGAGATCTAGCTTTTTGGCAAGGTTCCACTGAGTCTGAGAGAATAAACACTGAAAGGAATTTCTGATTGAGGCTCTTGTAGTCACATTGCATATCCCTTGAATTCCAATCTGCAGAGATTAGTGTGTTACTTGTGATATATAACTGTAAGGAAACCTTCCCTTTATGTCTTCACAGATCTTTTCAGACAACTGTTCTGAAGGAGCCGACTTCTAACCAGGTGAGGTACCTGCTATGTACTGTATGGAGTCTACTTTATTGACAGAATCCCTCCGATATTCAGGCTGCAGGAGATCACCGACAATCTCCTGCGGTCCATGGTGATACCGGAAATTCAGTGCTAGTGCTGTGTCTGGTGGTCGGCATAGAATATCCAGTCTATCTTTAGCTGTCCAAGACATAGCCCGCTGGGCAAATATTCAGCAGCTGGCTGGTTAAGTCTTAATGGCCAAAGATAGACCACCCTTTTAGGTTTCTCTATCTGGCTACCAATGTTAACCGGCGAATCACTGAATATTGGCAGTGACCAGCTATGTCATGCAACATAGCCAGTCACCGGCTAATCCGCTGAGCCGGATATTTAACAGGAGATAGATAGCCTTCCATCTTCCATTAAATATTGCCGGATAAATGGCTATGTGTTATTTTGTTGGCCAGGATCCATTCCCAGCTGGCTAATTAGTGCAGTATTTCAGGCCCAATTAAAAAAAAACAGTTTTATGGCTTTTTATTCTTTCCAATCCAATCAAAGTTGGAAAGAATTATACAAAAGGGGTCTAGAATATCTGTCCATCTGCCTGTTTGTTTGGGGTCAAATTAATTCTCTGAAAATTTAATGAAATGTGATGAAACCTGGCATATGGCAAAAATTGGTAAAAAGACACAATCATTTAAAAAGTGGGCCAAATCAGACCAGGAAAATCAGAGAAATGAGCCCTCCTAAAGATGGCCCAATGCATTTCTATGTCAGAAAGAGACCCAGCTTGTATAGCATAGAAACTTACATATAGTGAAACATAGCTATTAGGGAATACCTCTCAAACTGCTTTATCCCTGATTTCTGCCTCACAACCACACCCCAAAAGCTATCTTCAGCAACTTACCCCAACTGCCCACCCTGTAAATCTCCCATCACCTCCACAAACTACCCTGTAATCTTTCCCACTCCAAAAACCTATGCCCTCACAACTAACTAGCCATCCTGCAAAGTAACCTAGTCCTCCAAAACTACCCCCAGCTGCTCCACCACCCCACAAATTTCCCCTTTCCAAAAACGACTCCCTGCAGCTGCCCCACTCCAAAAACTATCCATATAAATAATCCATCACTCCACCAACTGCCTCACACCCCAAAAATACCTCATGCCAACTGCCACGCCACCCTGCAAACTGTTCTTACTCCCCAAAATAGTCTTCACCACAACTGCACCGCCACTTGAAAGAGACAGTGAAAAACTTCTGGATTTATTTATTTTAAATTATTTATAACCCGCTTATCCACAAATCTAAGCGAGGAACAAAAATCACATACAAAACCACACGAAATAATACAGACAAGTACAAAACAGCAAAGGAGAAACAGGATTAAAAAAAAAAAAGAACTACCCTAACTCAAACTGTCACATGGCTCGCACCAAAAAAGCGCTCAAACAACACAGTTGTTTAAAAGTATGGCACATGAATCTATACTGATTGAGTTCACTTGTCATATCCAAGAGCTGGTTAAGTGGTTTAATATTATTTTGTACAAATAGTTGAAATGAATCAGAGAATCTATACAAATCTTTGCAAATGAAGTAATGATTTCATTATGATATCTTGACAAGAGAAGAAATTGAGTCATGAACTCTTGTTACTCTTAAGGTGGGTGATAAAAGCTTTAACAAAATGTTCATTTTTTTCTCAGAATTGCCCCCTCCCCAACTACTACTCCCCCTTGCAAACTGTCCCATTACTCCCAGCAATCCCCAAAGATACAACAAACATACACACAGGGTTGGAAGGGTTGGAAAGAATTCCCTGAGCTATGTTCAACATGCTTTCCCCACTTCATTTCTTTTCATTTGTTATGCAAAGCTACTGTTTCCTGAAGATATAAATTGGAATATTGTTAAGACTATTAACATAACTTCTGTTTCAATTAGAGTGAAAACAAGGCAGATGGCCGAAGACACATTTCCGCCAAGGAGAGAAGGTGAGACATTCTTAGCCCTGGTCCTCCAGATGAAATCTTAACATTTTCCTCTGATTCTCTTGTAAATAGGTTGACTCTTCTCCATAATAATGCGTTTATGTAAAGATAATGGGAGACTAAGGGCTCCTTTTACAAAGCCGCGTTAGCGGCTTTATCGCACGCACCTTTTTAGCGCGCGCTAACCCCCGCACTAGCCGAAAAACTACCGCCTGCTCAAGAGTAGGTGGTAGCGGCTGGTGCGGCCGGCAAATTAGCGCACGCTATTACGCGTGTTAAACTGCTAACGTGGCTTCGTAAAAGGAGCCCTAATTTAAGAATCAAAAGAATTACATCCTGATAATTCTATTTCAAAGAAACCTGTTACACAGAGCAGCTTTGTTAAACTGTGCTGTCGCGTAGCAATTTCCACTTGGTTGTCTGGGCTTTCGGTACAGCCAGTAGCAGTCTATATTGGGCTATTGTGCTTTGAGCAACCATTCATATCTACCCTAGGTTTTCCCCCCTTAGTTGAAAGTGGTCTTCCACCCATGTAGCGTAGCTTCCTTTGGAACTTGGTGGCTTTGTACTATGTCCAGGCAGTGGGTGTCACCATTGCACAATGACTGAGATACTTTTCTCCCCAGAAGCTTCACTCTTTAGGTGTTTGGTTTGATCTTTTGGTTGTACATTTTTTTTTTTATGAAGATGCATATAGATTGTATTCCCATTGGGGTCATGGCCATAGAATATGCTACTAGTAGTCAGCATCTGGATTGGTGATTTGGTACAATAGTTTGTTGGTTTAATGCACAAAAAAATTAAGATCTTGGTATGTGGCGGGGAAGCTAAGGTTGGGTGTCTGTGAAGTTGTTGGTAGGTGAGGTGGTGGTATCCCCAAAGACACTTGTTAAAACTTTGAGAGTGTTAATTTCTTACTGTTTCTTTGTTTCTCAGAAATCATGAGTGGAGAATGAGATGGCGGGGGGAGGGGGATTACATTCACTCAGGGGAAGAAGCCTTGATTTATCACATTGGAAAATTCTTCAGACAGATGTTATGTCTACTAGGACTAGCCTTCTGGTCATATTCTCCAATGATTGGGATAAGTTGATTTTAAAATCTATTTTAAAAAGAGACAATATGGGGCTCATAATCAAAACAGAAATACGAAACCCCCCCCCAAGTCAGCACTTGGATGATCAAAAAGACAGGTCGTCCAAGTTCCGATAATCAAAATGGGTTTTTAGATGTATTCAGATAATTTTTAGGCCTGTGAATCCTACTGTGCGCCCAGAGTAGCCAGAGTAGAAAGGGGTATTTTTGGAGGAGTGGTTAGGGCAGGATGTGGGCTGACCTAGACTTAGTCGTATTACAAGAATAATCAAAAGTTTGACAAGACTGCTTAGACGGAACTTATATGTTGGGATTTAGGTAATCTAAAAACAGGTATAAGTGCCCAAAAGGTATCCAAAGTGACCAGAGAACCACTGCAGGGACAAAGTAAAGATCCCCACACACTCCCCCCATGTTCACTGACCCCCCTCACACCACCATAGAAATCAGAATAAAAATGTACACACCTGCCTCTGGAACATCATCAGTACTTGGCATAGGAAAGCCTAGTAGAGCTGCACAGAGGTGGATTAAGTAATCTGGGGGTGGGCTAGTAAACCATAGAGAGGAGGACCCAGGCCCATAAGACACTCTAACCACTGTAATTATAGTAAAAAATGTGAGTCCTCCAAAACCCTACTCTCCTGCCATAAAGGTGCACCTGCAGCCCATAAGGGCTATTGGGATTATAGACAGGTGGGTATAGTGGGTTTTGAGGATCTCGCCATGACCAATAAGGGAGTTCTGGTGAGATGTTTATGTGGCACCCTTTTTGGACTCATTGTTTCTAGCTGTAGAGACATCATAGGGAACAGCAGTTTCCATTTGATCAGAACTCCTTTCCCAACATTTCCTTGTAAACGTCAAGATCTCCTTGAAGTTCCAGGGGAGGGTGGGAGGTGGGAGAGGTATTTTGATTATTAAAATTACTTGATTATAATATTATAACTATATAATTTGACTTCTTGTATTAAATCTGGGAAGAGGGGGGGAGAAAATGATTGTTATAAGTATAAATTGTATGTTTAATAATGCGTTTTATGAAATATTTATGTTCAGATAATTGTATTGCATTGTCTAAGTTTTGAAAAATCAATAAAGATTTATTAAAAAAAAAAAAAGATCTCCTTTAAACCATAGCTCTTGCAATACTAATTTTCCCTGATGCCTTTCAAGACATCTGCTTCTTGAAAGGTCATTCCCTCTACTGAGGATGTCTGCCGTTCTTGAGGCAGTAAGTCACTCCGGGCCAGCAGGGGATCATACCCAGTTCACTGCAAGCTGCCACGGCAAGTGATTCTGGTACCAAGATCTACCACAAAATGGGTACCCGATAGGTTGTGGGAAGTCTTTTCCAGATGACCGTGTTGTGCTTCCCCAACCCAATACAGGAAACAAAATCTCAGAATTCTCAAAGCGGTGTGTCTCCCTAAGCTAATAAACATGGAGTAGTTTTTAATACTGTAATAAACCATTGTTAAATCAGCCACTTTGTATTCTGACTTCTTGATATTAATTAACATACATAAATACAACTTATGAGAAACTGGATTTCTTTGTGGGTTTTGTTAGAGAAATGAAGAAAAAGAAGCAGCAGAATGGCCTGGAAGATCATGACACCATGGATGATAAGGGAGAAAGGTGCGAAGCACTGCCACCATCACCTCAGGATAGGACCAAGAATGTCTCTGCCCAGCAGCCCCTGAAACGAGGGCAGAAGGTACAGTGAGCATTCATCTATCAACCCAACTCCCCTTGGGTAGTCCTAGACCCATATTTCTATGTTATTTAGTGGGACATAGAGAGATTCTCAATATGTTTATAGATACTTGAGTACAAAACTCACATTGAAATACATCTTTAAGTACAATATATTTATCAGTTTACTTTAAGGGAAGACGTTCACGGAAATGTTATTGCTATGTCCCAGGGCAGCAGTAATAATGTTATCCACGTTTCAAGTTTATTAAAATCTTATCCTGCTCCTTGGATAGTCCTTCTGGGCGGCTTACAATCTAAAATTCGGTAATACAAGTAATAAACAATTTCACATACAGTACACAGAAATTTAGGATAAATTGAACTACAAAATTTTATAGTAAAGAAGGGAAAGGTAAACACAATCTGTTAGTTTTATGTTTTGCAGAATTCTACCGACGTAACTAGATCCACTTTTTTATTATTATTATTTAGTAATTTCAATTATACATATCAAGTATAGAAATACTAGAAAGAATAACATTGGTGAAACATATTTTAGAAGAAATATTACAAATAGAAAAAAATCTAATTCTAAAGTCCACTTCAAGGAGAGATTTGTGAGGTTAAACTAAAAGTAAATAATTCCTGATGGAAATCCAGTTAGCATTCTAATTATAAATATTGAGATCCATTTTCTGTTTTAATTACCCCTTTTTCATGTTCCAATAGAAATTTCTCCAAATGAGAATGATCAAACCCTTGATAATATAAAATACATCTACAGGGGAAAACGCAGGAAAAAAGTTGCTCCAATAGCCAGAACCCTGGATTTCAGGGCAAAGAACTGTTTCCTATGTTCCAGAGTGGCTCTCGTTACATCTGGAAAAATTTGAATTGGCTGCCTGCCAAAAATCAATTTTTTAATATTTAAAGTAATTCTTTTAAAACTAGCAATTTATCTCTTTCTGACAAGAGAGTTACCAAAAAAGTTGAATGAGTAAAAATTGTATCTTGATTGTCCTCTAAGAAGGCAGTGAGTTCCCCAGCTGCTAATGCTGGGGCTCCATCCACCGCTCCTCTAGTTGACATTGTTAGTGATGATTGAAGGTACATAACCTTCTGAAATACAATTGACTTAGATAGTTCCAGTTTTAAAATTTCCTTAAAATATTTTCTAAGCAATATTTCAGCTGAAAGTAAAGGTGAACAAGGGAAATTTAAAAAGCATAGGTAATAATATTAACTTTCAAATTATTTTCCAATTTTTCCAATTTATGAAGCAAAATTAGACTATCTTTCATAGCTGAGGAACTAACTGATCTAAGTGTTAATTTCTTACTGTTTCTTTGTTTCTCAGAAATCATGAGTGGAGAATGAGAATGGCGGGGGGAGGGGATTACATTCACTCAAGGGAAGAAGCCTTGATTTATCACATTGGAAAATTCTTCAGACAGATGTTATGTCTACTAGGACTAGCCTCCTGGTCATATTCTTCAATGAGTGGGATAAGTTGATTTTAAAATCTATTTTATAAAGAGACAATATGGGGCACATAATCAAAACAGAAATACGAAAACCCACCCAAGTCAGCACTTGGATGATCAAAAAGACAGGTCGTCCAAGTTCCGATAATCAAAACGGGTTTTTAGACGTATCCAGATAATTTTTAGGCCTGTGAATCCCGCTGTGCGCCCAGAGTAGCCAGAGTAGAAAGGGGCATTTTTGGAGGAGTGGTTAGGGCAGGATGTGGGCTGACCTAGACTTAGTCATATTACAAGGATAATCAAAAGTTTGACAAGACTGCTTAGACGGAACTTATATGTTGTGATTTAGGCAATCTAAAAACAGGTATAAGTGCCCAAAAGGTATCCAGAGTGACCAGAGAACCACTGCAGGGACAAAGTAAAGATTCCCACACACTCCCCCCATGTTCACTGATCCCCCTCACACCACCATAGAAATCAGAAGAAAAATGCCTCCAGAACATCATCAGCACTTGGCATAGGAAAGCCTATGATTTTGTATTGCTTCACTAGCAGATTTAATTTTTGTAACATCATCTTATAATACAGAGATAGAAGATACAATTTGACTAGAAAAAGTACAAAATTGTGCTACTTTCCCTTTAAGCAAATTCTCAGTCCGGGTGACAACTCACAAATATCTTTTAAGGAAATATCACCCTCAGGAACATCTTAGATTTTAAAAAACTTTTTTCCATTCTCAGCAGGCAACTGTCACTCTTGCTCAATATTTTGAACTAAAACAAGTTGTAGAGGTGGGGCTAAATTTATAAGAAGTTAACTATGTGAGATGGCCTTTAAAAGCATATGTTATAAAGACAACATAAGCTATAATAGCATATAAATTTGCATCTGACCCAGAAAAGTTGTAAATTTGTATGTGTTATACCTGTGTATATGCATCTACCGTATTTTTTGCTCCATAAGACACACCTGACCATAAGACGCACACTAGATTTAGAGGAGGAAAAACCAAGAAAAAAATATTCTGAACCAAATTGTACCTCTGAACCCTGCCTCCTAGAAAAATAGACAAATATACTGCAGCAGACAGATTTTGATCACTAAATTGAAATCTTACCTTTGTTTGGTGATTTCTGGTTGCACTAGATATTTTTCTTTCTTTCATTCCTTACTTCCTCAGGCCCAACAATTGTCGCTTTCTATTCCCTCCCTCCCTCCCTATGTCCCGAGTTCTTACTCCCTTCCCCTCACTGCCTTCCAGCCTTTGCCTTCCTCCCTCCCGCACCGAAGCCTGCCTGCCTCCCTCCCTGGCGCTCCAAAGTCTGCCTCCCTCCTGCACCAAAGCCTGCCTTCCTCCCTGCCGCGATGATTCCTCCTCCCTGGTCCGCTGCTCGCCCACTGCTGCCACAACTCCACGAAGGAAAGGGCCGGCGGCGTGCAATCGGGCCCACAAGCCTTCCCCCAAAGTCAATTCTGACATTGGAGATAAGGTCTGGCCAGCGATTGGCTGGCCCAGACCTTCTCTGCAACGTCAGAATTGACGTTTGGGCAAGACTTGTAGGCCCGATTGTACGCCACCAGCCCTTCTCTTCCTTTCATGCTGCACGGGGGGGGGGGGGCCACGAGCAGCAGCAGGGTGGGGGGGGGGGCCACGAGCAGCAGCATAACGCTGGGGGGGGCGGAGGTGTATTTGTTCCATAAGACGCACACACCCTTTTCCATCCCCTTTTTGGGGGTGGAAAAATTGCGTCTTATAGAGCGAAAAATACGGTATGTATTTTTAAAAATATGTATTGCACTCTAGACTATACTCACAGGAATGCCTTTTCAGTTATAGCTAAAACCTGCCCCCTTCCGAACAGCACCTAATATCCACCTCTGTCACCACTGCACACAGACTCTCTTGCTGCTGCCACAACACATTACCTCCCTTTCCCCCTCCCACACCCTTTTCTTAAAGTCCCTGTAAAAATAAGAGGCCATTGCCCTCTAGATTATATAGTTCACCATTTCCCGTAAAAATAAGAGTCCGCCAACCATTTTAGGCTTCAGCTGAGTTCTTTGGTCATCTATGGTAAGTCAACGAGTGAAAATGTCCTCTCAGATGAGGTACTTGTTGGAACAGATAAAAGATACTTTGCAAGCTGACTTAGGGCTCCTTTTACTAAGCTGCGCTAGCAGTTGTAGCACGAGCTAGACGCTAATGCCTCCATAGAGCTTGCGTTAGTATTTTCCATTTAGCGCGGGGTTTGCGCGTGCAAAAAACACCAGCGCTCCTTAATAAAAGGAGCCCTTAGTTTAGGTCAAACCATTTCCTTGCTCTGCCAAAATGGCATTCTCACAAGTTTCTGAGTTCATTAAGTAGCTGTTCTTCCAAATTAGTGCACTGACGTTTTAGAGGTATTGCTGCTTTAACACTTTCCATCCATGCAGTAAAACCATGTTAATACAACAAAGATCATCTCTGACCTTATGGGAATTACTGTAATTACTGTGATTACCACAGTATTATTGCTTTCCCCATTATTGTATCATACACTAAAGCTTCCCCTCCTAAATGCATCCTGGAAAGATCTCTGTGCAGCTAAAAGTACACATACTAAGGAACAAGCCATTCATTTTTAGCTATATTAAAGGAGTGTAATTTATAAAAACAGCTAATAAAAATGGGTCAAGCCAATCAGGGCCTTAGGCTCCTCCCTCTGTATCCAAGGATATAGAGGAAGGAGCCCAAGGCTCTGATTAGCTCAGACACCTAAGGTCTCTGAGCCAATCAGGGCTTTAGGCACCTTCTCGTGCATCCCAGATTGCACCGGGAAGGGGAAGGTCCACCATTTTGGAGTGACGGGCCTAGAGAGCAGGAGGGACCGGGCATCCCTCCTGTTGTCATCTATTTTTAAGGTATGAGGGAGGTATTGGGGGGGTTCGGGAGGAGAGAGCAAGGGGCATCCAGTAACAGGAGGGAGTGGGTATCCCTCCTGATTTTGGGGAGGAAGAGGAGCAGGGGAGGGGAGAAGTTGGTGGGGGTAGCATTGCGAGGGGAGGGTCAGTGTGAGGGAGTTGGTTCATGGTAGTAGGAGGGAGTAGGCATCCCTCTTGCTGATTTTTGGGGAAGGGAAGGGGGAGGGGTTCTTGCGGGAGGGGTGGGGTTAGTGCGGGGAAATTTTACAGTAGCAGGAGCTGATATTTTGATATTGGAGTTATTTGTCGGGGGGGGGGTCTTTGTGTTTTTTTTAATGGGGCAGATATTGTGTATATGTAACACATGCACAACATTTAAAAGAAAAAAGCCCCAACAGCTGAGTTGCAGGAGGCTGCTTTGGAGCTTCCCCAAACTGGCTCTGCCCAAGTGTTGAAGTGGCTCACAAAGCGACTGGATTACCGCGAAACTAAAGTATGTTTTTACCATTTTGTACACCGCCTAGAAGGTTGATTGGGCAGTATAAGAAATTTTAAATAAACTTGAAAAACTGTGCAAATCACTTGCATAGAAACTTGTTAGAACATCAATCGCTCTTCCACAATCAGCCCAAAAAAATCAGCCAACAGCAACTCACACGGTCTTAGCGACCGTGTTTAGTGCATCTAGCCCTCAGTGTAAGACTCTTCCAAGAAAGATGATGCACATGAATGTTCAAGACCACACATACCCCATTAATGAATGACAATGGCTAAAATAATTAAGGGCTAGATTTACTGAAGTGCGTTTCTGCATTAACGCATACTAATGCTGAAAATATTCTTTATTAATAATGAGGTCCCACTGCATAACATAATGGGTGATGATGCTTGAGTTCGCTTTAGTAATCTAACCCTAAATGTATCTGAATGACATATCAGACATATACGTTCAATATGAATGGCTTAACATGTAGATACCTTCATACCTTTGAGCTTCGACATGCTTACATCTTAATTGTGGTCATTTTTCAACTTTCCATGCTTTTACAGTTGTATTCTTTTATTGATTGTTGTTATGTATTTTATATGTATTTTTCCCTTGTTGTGAACCACTTTGAACTTTTGGTATAGCGGTATACAAAAAAATAAATTATTATTATTATTCATAGAGATTTTTCTTGTTAACAGAGTAAACTGAAAAAAGTGAAAGAAAAATATAAAGACCAGGATGAAGAAGATCGAGAGCTTATCATGAAGCTGCTGGGTGTAAGTGTTAAATACTGAGGGAGACCAAGAACTTTGTTGTGCTCTGTTTATAAGAACATTGGTTTTTTTTAATGTGTAATTTAGTCTATAGGCTCAAACAGGGAAGAAAAGGGGAAGAAAGGGAAAAAAGGAAAACTGAAAGAAGCAGCACCCAAGAAACAGCCTCCCAAATTCCGAAGCAACGCAAGGGCCAATGAAAGTGTCAAGAAAGAAGCTGGCTCCTCAGTAGATGTATTAAGCCATGATGTACAGGAAATAGCACTGGAAGATCAGCAGGACGAGAAGGTGAGCACCATAGCCAGACCATAGTTGGGTTTCCCCTTGCTATGACTTGACTTCAGATTAGAGAATATGACATGAGGACAAATTTTTCCCCATCCCCGTGAGTTTTGTTGCTGTCCCTGCCCCATTCCTGTAAGCTCTGCCATAACCGCACAAGCTTCAAACACTTATGATTTTAAAGTGTTTGAGGTTTGTGCAGATGAGGATGGAGCTTGCAAGAACAGGAAAAGAACTCACCGGGACGGGAAAATGAGTTCCCGTGGGGACAGGGAAAAATTGTCTGAAGTAAGGCTGGATGATAGCAGGCCTATTAGTATGTGCTGAATTACCAAAACTCAATAAAAGTATTTCTTCTTAAGAGTGTCTGGGCTCAGGTGAGGTACAGGGCTGGATTTAAGATTGTGGCACCCACAGGAAGAGGGCCAATGAGGAAGGGAATCTCTCAGAGATTGGGGAGTGGGGGGAATCAGTATTTGGACACCTTCAGAATATAAAGCACTAGGTATGTGCTTGTGTTACATAAGTCTTAATCCTGTCCTGGGCAGGTATGGGAAGGGGGGGGTGCTGCAAGTTTTATTTTTCTTTCTACCCTTGGCAACTGGAAGTGGGAGTGGGAGTTTGAGGCAGCACTACTGCAGTGCATTATGGGGTGATTTGCAGTGGAATACAGTCCAGTCATTTCTGCCCCATTTACCATACACTTGCCAAACAAGTATTTCATGGGTGGCAATCATGAATAATGACAGGATAATAGACTGCAAACTTGGATAATGCCTTTATCAATTTTATTTTACATGTTTGGAGCAGGATGAACAGGATCAAGATCAGGCAGCAGAGGTGAGATTTCTCTCCTGGTTTGTAATAAAACGCTGAAACACTGTGGAAATGCCACCATTCTTTAAAATATTATGGACAAATTTACTCATCAGAGCCAATATTCAAAGGCACTTCATCTGGCTAGCAGGTGCAGCTAACGGTATAAGTGCCGATAAGAAGAATATTCAGCCCTACTGACCAAACAGTATCACTGGATATTTCATCAAACTACCTCACCACTATCTGGACCATGCCGGAGCAGTCTGGGGGAAGAGCTTGGGCAGAGCCTGAGGTTGTCTGCTGTTCAGCAATATTCAGACCGCTAACCAGATCTTAACCAGATAAAGTTAGGACAACCTTTTTACTGACCTGAATTTCACTGCTAGCCAGATAGCATCACTGGTTCACACTGTTCCCAATATTTAGCACCAGCCAGTATCCGGATACCAGCCTCTGATTGTCTATTTTTACTTTAACCACAACATCTGGTGGTTAGCAAATATGCTTATCGTCATGGCTCAATATTGGGAATGAACCAGAGTTGGAAGGTGCCCCTTCTCTACTAGCAAATACTAAGATTTAAAACCTTAGGTCCATCGTTCTGGTGATGTGGCCAAATGGTACCAATGCAGCTTGCTTGTTGATCTTATCCACTTACGATAAAACTAAATTGCATACCTGTAACAGGTATTTCTTGTATTTATTTTTATTTATTTCAAGCACTTATTACCCACCTAATACCTAGGCAGTTTACAATAAAAAAAACAAAAAACAATGCATATACACTTCTCCCTCCAAATCTGCAGTTTCAGTATCTGCGGATTCGGTTATTTGCAATTTTTTTTTTTTAATCGATTTAAATTTTTTGGGCTATTTTTAAGCCCTCTGAGATTCCCCTGAACCTTACCTGGTGGTCTAGCGGGCTTTCGGGGCAGGAGCAATCTTCCTACGCTTCTGCCCCGTGCAGATCACTCATAGGAAATGGCTGCCGTGAGCTCCCGTAGTTTCTCGAGACTACGACGGGAGCTCATGGCAGCCATTTCCTATGAGTGATCTGCACGGGGCAGAAGCATAGGAAGATCACTCCTGCCCCGAAAGCCCTTTAGACCACCAGTTAAGGTTCCGGGGAGTCTCAGAGGGCTTAAGGTAAGGTCTGGGATTCTGGGGGAAGGTGGGGGGGTGGGTCAGAACCGGCCCGAATATTATTCGTGGCTTTTTTAATATTCACGAGCTGGATCTGCCCCTAACCCCTGCGATTATTGAGGGAGAAGTGTACGAGTACATTCCTCAATAAACTACATAGCTATAATAAAAGCAGGTAGCAACTCTTTCCTGTGCATAGACAGCAGGATTAATCAGGTACACAACAAGTAGGTGATGCCATCACATGATACTGGGATGGAACCGCTGTACCCCAGAGATTAGAGTTGGTAAAGCTTCCCACATTCAGCAGCTTCTTCAGTCCTTCTTTCATAGCTCAAGAGAACTGCAGCTCTCAGGGAGGCAGGTGAGATCATGTGCTTGATTTAATCCTGCTGCCATCAACATAAGTGGGCAAGTCCCAAACTTAGGGCCTCCTCTGTATAGAGGCTCTTGCAGGGCACTGTCTTGAATGAGTTAATTTTCCTTGAGCAGCCACAGTTGAGGAAGCCAGAGGTACACAATTCACAAAGACTGATTGTTCTATACTGCTTGAATGAAAGCACTGGTCCAGGCAGTAATGCAAAGTGCAGGTATTTCAGGAGCTACGGTAGTCACAGTGATTCCAATGTGATGCGGTTTGATTGACCTGATTATAGGAGCTGCAATCTGTTCATAACAGAAAAGGATATAGGCTGCTACCCAGTAAGCTTGCTATCTATCTGAAAGCTCATATATTCTGCAGAATTGGTTTAGGAACCATTTACTGCAGTTCATAATAAACGTTTAGAGTAAATGTAAAACAGACTGTTACAAATAAACATTAGATCAAAATCAACTAATACATAATATTACTTTATGAAATCTCTAAATAAAATCATATAAAAGCTATTTTGCCACTGGAACATCCAGTCAGTTGGGATTAAAGGAAACAAATATATGTGTAGCTTTTCTGATGGATTCTCTTCAGATATTGAGAGAGAACTCGTTTAGAGGCAAGTAGATTACCACACAGTTTTAGTTAAGTTTTATGTAAAGATTTCTCTCATGGGACACTTGTGTGGTTTAGGATGAAGTGCATATTGGCTGCCTGTGCCTGGTCCCCTTCTCCTACTTGTTTGGAAGGGCCAAGGGATCCCAGCAGCAGACAAACAAAAAAAAAAAAAGAGAAAGCACAGAAATACAGAAAGGAAGTGCACTGAGGATCCAGAGTGGTGCAGAGCCTAACGTACAAGCTTGATTGGCAGCCAGAGAAGGAGAGGTCCCTAAGGCAGGCGAGGGGATGCAGTGTTTGGGCTGCAGGGTATGAAGGCATACTCATACAGCAGGCAGGGATAGGGTTACCATATGGATCTAGAAAAAGGACGGATTGAGACATTTGGGTTTTACTTCCATTGAAAGCCATGGAAGGAGGACAGATTGATTGATTCAATGGAAGTAAAACCTTGGATGTTTCAATCCGTCGTCTTTTTTTTGCAGCCATATGGTAACTCTAGGCAGGGAGTCAGGCTGCAGCTGTGCATGGTGCCCCCAAGAAAGCAAAGTGAGTTTGGCAGCCACGGATCCAGCTTATCTGTGGGCTGTTGGTGCTGCAGATATGAAGATGGTTGTGCTAGGTTATTGCCAGTGAGACTGGTGGTAAGGGGAACAGAATAGTGCTTAGCATCAGTGGCGCAGCGAGAGTGAGCGGCACCCGGAGCGGTAGTGCCCCTTCTTCCCCGCTGCCGCACGCATGCCCCTTCCCCGTACCTTTTTAACTTTGGCACGAGTAACCACCAACTTACTGCTCACGTCGGCTTCGGCGACGTTTCTGATGTCACTTCCTAGGTGTGGGTCCCGGAAGTGACATCAGTGGTCTCAAACTCAAACCCTTTGCGGGGCCACATTTTGGATTTGTAGGTACTTAGAGGGCCGCAGAAAAAAATAGTTAATGTCTTATTAAAGAAATGACAATTTTGCATGAGGTTAAACTCTTTATAGTTTATAAAACTTTCCTTTAACAGTTTTACCTTATGCAAAATTATCATTTCTTTAATAAGACATTAACTATTTTTTCTGCGGCCCTGCAAGTACTCTATTTTTTCTGCAGCACTCACATTTAAAGTTTAATATCTTTTCTTTCTCAAAACTGGCACATTTCTATTACTAAATTGAAAATAAAATAATTTTCCTACCTTTGTTTGGTAATTTCATCAGTCTCTGGTTGCACTTTATTCTTCTGACTGTGCATCCAATATTTCTTCTCTTCTTTCAGCCTCCTGTAGGCTTCCTCTCCTCCAGACCTCATTCCCTCCCCCAACTTTTTCTTTCTTTTTCTATGTCTGTCTTTCTCTGATTCCTTGTCCCATTTTTTGCTTTGTTTCTGGCTCCTTGTCCCCCTCCTTCTTTCTTTTTTCCTTCTGGATCCCTGCCCCCCTTCTTTCTTTTTTACTTCTGGCTCCCTGCCCCCCCCCTTCTTTCTTTCTTCCTTCCTGCCCTCCCCCATTGCCACCGCCGCCGGGGAATAGGCTGCTGCTGCTGCTGCTGCCGCCATCGGGAACAGGCCGAGATCTCCACGGGGCCGACCAACTCTCGTTGCCCAACGTCAATTCTAACGTCGGAAAGGACGTTCTGGGCAGCCAGGCAACGATTGGCTAGCCAGAACGTCCTCTCGACGTCAGAATTGAGGTCGGGCGGTAAGAGAAGCAGGGAGATCAAAGAGCATGGTGCCGGTGGTGAGAAGGGAAGGGAAGCAGTTGGGCACCCCTGCTCTAGACGATCCGCGAGCCGCACTCTATGAAGAACAGTGGAGTGTGACCAGTTGTGCGGACCGCCCCCCCCCCCCTTGATACGCCAGTGGAACAGCAGCGTGTCTTGCCGGCTCATTCCATTCAAAGCCGCAGGTGGCGGCTCCTTGCAAGATCCGCACCTGCGTCTGAAGCCTCTCTGATGTTGTGATGTTAGAGAGGCTTCCGATGCAGGAGTGAATAGCGCAAGGAGCCGCCAACCCGCGGCTTTGAACGGAACGAACCGGCCAGACCCGCTGCTGCTCCAAAAGGAAGGAATTATCCAGTCCAGACCGCGGGCCGCAAATAAAACTTGGAGAGCCACATGTGGCCTGCGGGCCGTGTGTTTGAGACCGCTGTATTACATGCATAGGGTGCATCTAACTTGTTAGCAAAAGTATCATAACATTGATTTAATCAGTTCATCTGGGGACACAGTAACTTCTGTAAACCAAGCCTGCCAATTGCTTTCAGTCTGGTAAAGTTCAATAAACATCTAGACTTCAACATGGCTTTCACCTCTTTCTCATTTGCTCTGTTGTGCTATTCTAGGATGAGCAGAGCCTCCTCGACTCGTTGACAGGCCAGCCACATGCAGACGACGTTCTTCTCTTCTCTGTACCAGTGTGCGCACCGTATACTGCCATGACAAATTATAAGTATGTTGCTGATTCTCAGGTATTCTGAATTTGCAATAACTGTTTTACAGCAGTAGCTGGAAGTCTAATGCGGTGCGGTATTCTTTGCTCTCAATGCCGACTTTCCCAACAACAAATTGTAAACCTGCCATCCCTGAGAGCTCCTACAGGCATGAGCAAATGTAGTACACAACAGACGTTTGAAAGCTCACCTAGATATTGCCGTTCCTGTTTTTTTAGATGATAGTAAGATCCCCACTTCCATTCTGTCCTGCCTGAACTCTCCAGTTGTTGGGCGAAGCTATCATTTTTCTTCTGTTTTCAGTGTCTCTTAAACAGAGTGTATGACTGATTTATCTTACAGATATAAAGTGAAACTTACTCCAGGAACCCAGAAGAAAGGAAAAGGTATGCTACGATGCTTTTCAATAAAATGGTTAGCTCTTTTCAGTTAATGACTTATTTATATGGTCTTTCTTTATTTTGCAGCTGCTAAAACAGCCTTGAATAGTTTCATGCATTCCAAAGATGCTTCGACGAGAGAGAAAGATTTATTTCGAAGTGTTAAAGTAAGCAATCTGAACAGTACTCGCTGGTTTCAACCTAGATGCTCCAAACTGACATTTTCATCGTTATTTCTTCCATATTTGTTTGGGGGAGGAGGGAGGAAAGAGGTGCAGGCAGTTTTCTTTGGGGTACAGCTTAGGAGCCTTCATTCAAAACTACCTGCAGAGTTTTCCCTTTATCCACCTTCCAAAAAGTCATTAAAATTGAATCCATTTAAATGACAAGGTGAGGGGGCAGTGGCACTTGTATTTCCCCCAAGAATGCTCACGCAGGAAGGTGACCTAACATTAGAGGTCATTGAAGTTCAGCAAGCAGTGCCTAAGCCCAATTCACTCCTGTCTCTCCCTGCAGCACAGATGATGATAAACAGTTAAATAAAGAGGAAACTGTAAGACTTCACTTCCAGTTTTATATGTTCTCTCTCTACTTTAGTCCTTGGTTGGAGACCATTCAGCAATGTGTCTTCTTGAACCTCCAATCATAGGGCCTAAAGCTGGCCACCAAAAGAGCAATTCTCTAACTGCATGCCTGTACTTTGCACATAAATACAGTTAGTTGGTCCTTATCCATGTAAGCACCCTAGTGCTGTTCTATAAGGACGGTGTAAATGCTATAGTGCATAAGTGCAAGGGGGACATAGATACTCAGCTTACAGAATACTGTTAATTACACGTGTCGCTTTTTGCACTTTGCTACTCTCATTTACAGCTGCCAGTGACTTGGTGTATATGGGCGTGCCTACATCTAGGTACACCAATACAGGTTTATATTAGTATTCTATAATGGAATCTGGCCACCCAGATGATGTAATAGGCTCTCCCTTTATAAAATTGCTATCTAAGGGGGCAATTCTATAAAGGAGCACCTCCACCCCTAGGATGTGTGGTGAGAGCCTATTCTATAAGGGCATTTAGGCACCTTATTCTGTTATAGAATACTAGCATAACCAGGTGTTGGCACACACATTTATGTACCTGCAGATACACCAGCCATAAGTGTGGACACCTAAATATTCAGTTGATAACTATGCCCATGCGAACACCACTCTTGCATTTATATGCTGTGTCACTTACGTGTGCCCATACAGAATAGCACTTTGTTGTCCCACTAGACTGACACATGTATGTGTGAAAGGGTTAGTATTCTGTAAGTTCGCAAACACCCAGTTAAAGAATTCAGCCAATCAGTCATGATCTGAGTCGCAATCTTGAAACTCAGATTCACAGATCAGTTCTTCATCGATCCTGGGGTTAAGATCAATGGCGCATAATACTGGGACATCCTCAATGCAGAAGCTGTTGCCAGCAATACATCGCATGTCAGGAGACTACTTTGTCTTCCAACAGGACAAAGCCCCAGCACATCGGACAAAGGACACCATAGAACTGCTATATCGGCAGCCCCTAGATTTCATTGGTCCAGACCTCTGGCCTGTGAATTCACTAGACCTCAACCAAGTTGACTACTGGATCTGGGGGCTGATACAGGTACATGTCTACCAGACATGGATATCTGACATTGAAGACCTTTAAACAGCACCTTTGGGATGAGCTGAAGCAGAGTGTCGTTGACAAGTCAATAGATCAGTGGTGGCCAAGGCTGAGGGCATGCCTTCATGCAAAGGGAGCACACTTCGAACATTGCTTAATTGAAAAATTACTTTGTGACTTTATATTTTTTTGCAAGATTCACCATAAAACTTTTTGATGTGTTTTTATTCAGTTCAGCAAAAGGTAAGGGGGGGCGGTCTTTTCAACCAATGATCAAGTCTTTATTCAAACCAGTGGTCCCAACAAGGATCCAAGTTTCGGCATATTTGAAGACACCTTCCTCAAGGGACTTTGCTAACATGCTCTAGATCAGTGTTTTTCAACCTTTTTTGGGCAAAGGCACACTTGTTTCATGAAAAAAATCACGAGGCACACCACCATTAGAAAATGTTAAAAAATTTAACTCTGTGCCTATATTGACTATATATAAAGTAATTCACTTGAGTCCCACCGCCACCATCAGGAACAGCGATTGGCTGGCCCAGAACGTCCTCTCCGATGTCAGAATTGACGCGAGTGGCGAGAGTTGGCCGGCCCCACAGGGAAAAGCAGGGAGAACTTGGCGCCGGCCTGTTCCCGATGGCGGCGGTGGCACTCAAGTGGCTAAAGAGCCGCAGTTTGCCGGCCTAGGGACAACACTGGAGGGTGGCCAGCTGTGCAAACCCTTGGGACGTAAACCCGGGGTGGGGCAGACCGTCCCCCCCCCCCACCCTGGTATGCCACTATCTGTACCTCACTCCCTCCCTATGACCAAAAATTCTCCTTTCTTCTATTCCCCGTGTACACAACCATCTCTTTCCCTCCCTTCCTCTCTCCAAAGTCCATGCCTTCTGTGTCCAAACACTCATTCCCTCCCCCACCTCAGCATCTCTTTCCCTCCCTTCCTCTCTCCCAAGTCCATTTCTTCTGTGTCCAAAAACGCATTCCCTCCCCCACCTCAGCATCTCTTTCCCTCCCTTCCTCTCTCCCAAGTTCATGCCTTGTGTCCAAAACGCACTCCCTCCCCCCTTTTGTGTTCCGTGTTTGCCTCCCAGCCCATCTTTGCAACTTTCTCAGCAAAACGAAGCTCAAGCCGCGAGGCTTGTCTTCTGCTTCCTGCCTGCCCTGCCGCGCACAAATAGCCGAACGGAAGTATTCTCCGACGTCAGCGCTGACGTCGGAGGGCAGGCTTTGCTTAAGCCCTCCCTCCGACGTCAGCGCTGACATCGGGGAACGCTTGCGATCGGCTATATGTTAGCTGCAGGGCAGGCAGGAACAGAAGACGAGCCTAGATACTCTGAGAACAAAATCACTCTTATGCAAATACTGTTATTTGTGTGTTATTTGTTTGCACAAGAGTGATTTTGTCCTCAGCGCATCTAGAGCACGTTAGTAAAGTGTCCCCTGAGGAAGGCATGTTCAATAGGTCAAAACTTGGATCCTTGTTGAGACCACTGGTTTGAATAAAGACTCGATCACTGGTTGAAAAGATGCCTCCCTTGCCTTTTGTTATACTGACTATATCCTAAGGTGAGGTGGGGTTTTTTTTTGCCAGTTTGTTTTTATTATGGTGGGGCAATATTTGCAACATTTTATATCAACTTCATTCAGGACACGACACACTCAATTTCATAAGAATCAGCTGAGTTCTGTGGAAGATACGACAAAAAAACATTTTGGTGTGTTTTTTATTGCTTCACAATTTTAATTATTTTTGCATTTTTTGAGAAAGCTGTTCAATTTTCATGACTGCATCCTTTTCTAAAATTTTATATTATATTCTCTTTTCATGCCTAGTACTCTTTCCTTTCAGGAATTTTAAACACTAGCAATATCTCTCTTTAAATACAAAGAATTTAATAAGATCTTCATGATTTTATTGTTACTGTTTAGTAAAGTACTTTTATTTTGGTTTTTAGTAGAACTGCTTCAAGGTATCTGATAATTCTGTAGGTAATGAAAAGGTTAAATATGATTCATATTGGTTCTTTGTGGAAATTGCTCTTGGTTCTTCTGGAGACTACACTGAAAACTAGGTTAAGAGAACTAATGAGTAGACATTTGTGGAGAGATTGGACAAATTTCTCATAATTTTATTTATTTAAGTATTTATATACCACTTATAGCCTAGTGGTTTATATTCAGGTACTCAAGCAGTTTTCCCTATCTGTTCTGGGCAGCTCACACTCTATCTAATGTATCTGGGGCAACGGGGGATTGAGTGATTCGCCCAGGATCACAAGGAGCAGTGTGAGGTTTGAATCCACAACCTCAGGGTACTGAGGCTGTAGCTCTTAACAACTGCGCCACACACTCTTCACATGTACACAATTACTTCAACATTTGAAAATAATATTTTATTAGAATGCTTTCATAAACTTCCAAAGTACTTGTGGCTTAACTGAGGAAGGGAAGTTTTCAGATAGGAAATTTTTCACGTGTATATTGCTGTTACCCTGCATTACTGACTGATCATTGCTTTCCCCAGGGCAGGACAGCGGTTTTCCCCCAGTTAGGTGTAGTTGGAGGCTATGTCCAAATTTCCTCAGTCAGTGGTTTTAACATTTTTCTAGCCCATTGTCTTTGGACTGTTTGATACCTTATAAACTATCTTTCTACTAATAGTTTGATAAATAACATGCATGAAAAGTTTGATCACAATGAAGATATAAAATGATGTTGGTGTGCAGTTTATGCAATAGTCATACAAGTTTGTGCAATGGCTCGACACACACGTGTGTCGGCCTATATGGGCTGCTTCAGGAGCCTTAATCTGCATATTCAATTACTCGAATGGTGTAGTCTACTACAAATGAAATACCTCCTTCAAATATGAATTTTTACAAGGATATCATGCAGGTTTACACACACATACACACATGAACAGATTGAGGCTCCTGAAGCAGGCTGTAAAGGCCGAAACACGTACGCATCGAGCCATCGCACAAACTTGTATGACTATTGAATAAACTGCACATCAACATCATTTAATATCTCCACTGTGGTTTGTTCGTCTATCTTTAAGGCTCTTTAAGTAAAATTAATATACCTGTATATTTTGTGTTAATGCTGCATTCACTAATATATTTGTTTCCTTTTGTAGGATACAGACTTATCAAGAAATATTCCTGGCAAAGTGAAAGTTTCTGCACCTAATCTGCAGGCCACAAAAAAGAAATGACCAGAAGCAGCTGACGGTCCCCTTAAAGAGAGTCGAGATGGTGTAAATAAAAATAGAGAGGCAGGATTGCCTTTGCTAATAAATGAGCATCTGTTCATAGCCAGTTGTATTTGTTAACAAACACACACACACACACACATATATGCAGGACAGAAGGTAGCGGTGATGACTCTGTCCTCAAACCAATTTTTCACCTGCTATATATAGTGCCATGATTTTTGAAATGAAGATATGCCAGGTCTTCTCATGAATGAATCAAGTCTATAGTGCTGGCCATCACTTCAAATGCCAAGGACTCAACTATCTGCACATAAGAATTGCTGCTGCTGGGTCAGACCAGTGGTCCATCCTGTCCAGCAGTCCGCTCACGCGGCGGCCCTCGGGTCAAAGACCAGTGCTCTAAATGAGTCCAGCCTCACCTGCGTACGGTCCAGTTTAGCAGGAACTTGTCCAACTTTGTCTTGAAACCTGGAGGGTGTTTCCCCCTATAACAGCTCCTTCCATCCCTTGGATTGTTCCAGAAGTGAACAAAGATCTACAAGGATTCAAATTGTTTTGTTAAGAGATCTCATGCCTGGGAAAGTTGTATTCTAAAGCTCCTCCCACTATGAAGAACAGCAGAGACTGCAGGCAGTAGAGGGTGTTCAAGCAGAAGGTACATAAAATAGAACAGGGGTTACAAATGTAAGAGCTGAGGTGACAGCAGTGCAAAAGGTCCTCCTCTGGTTTTAAACCTTTATTATTGCCTCATGGGATCTCTTGGAAAAAGCAGGAAGCAACTGAGCCAAGAACTAAGGCATAGTGAACTATGCTGCTTCAAAAGATTAGACTGGCAAGTGCTATGTATCTCTCCCATACAGGATTTGTGAATGCTAAAAGAAACTGCTTTACAAACTGAATAAGACGTTGGCTTTTCAGAGACTTAGTAACAAAGACTGCAGAGTACAGCTGATTCATATAAGGATGAAAGATTTTTCTCAATTGAACTTATTTTTGTAATGCTCAGGGCAAAGTAGACATTGTTTAAATGTTTCATTTTTTTAAAAAGTTGCTTTTTTTAAGTGGGTTATACCAAACAACTGCTTCCTGAATAATAGTTAATGAGTAGTTTTATAAACTTTTTTTTTTTTTTTTTTACAAATAAAAAAACCTCTTATAACACCCTCCCCCCTTTTACAAAACCACAGAAGCAGTTTTTAGCGCAGACCAGCGGTCTGAATGCTCTGTGCTGCTCCTGACACTCTACTATGACTGTTGAGAGCAGCGCAGGGCATTCAGCGTGCCAGCCGGCGCCAAAAACCACTTTTGCAGTTTTTTAAAGTGTGTGTGTGGGGGGGGGAATTATGTCACACTTAAAAGTATGCATAGGAGAAGGTGGTGCATACTTGAAGGAATGTGGGCAGTATAGTGGTGGAGTTGGGCTGTAACATGTACTACTTTACATACTGATATGTATTGTACATCACTAAAGCAGATGTGTCTGCACCTCCAATACAGGCATGTTTTCTGCAGGATTTAGTCATGCTATTTTATTAAGATGTGCATCTATGTGTCTTCAAAAAATAAACACTTTTCTGCCCAATTAAGCTATGTGGGCTCTTATAAAGTTACCCTTTTTTGTTGTTTATTTAATATAAAGCACATCAAAACAGGTACACCATTGATATGAAACAGCACCAGTATCACACAAAACAGAATCTAATACAGCATACCAAATCTAGCGTGCATCCTCACAGAATTTTACAGATATACCCCATCCCCCAAAACATCAACATTAAATATCCAAATCAAGATACAGTCATCACAAACAACAGTACAGAAAGTCACAATCTACATATTCCATAGCGAACCAGCAATCACTGCGATGCCACTCCAGAGAATGAGAAACCCTCCTCCAGTTCCAAATACGTACCCCAGCTAGTCTCAAATTGCTGCCACTTATGAGCCAGAAGAGCAGACAGCCGATAATGGTGGCAAACTCCACTCAGCCTGTCCTTTATTTGCTGCAAAGAGGGTGCCACCGGTTGTTTCCAGTGTTGAGCAACCATTAACCGGGCAGCTACAAATGCTAGTGTAAGTAATTTATGTTGATCTTCAGTGATGTCCTCAGCCCGTACCTCCATTGTAGTTTTAGGCAGAGGTACCTGAACCATCTGACTAGTATACAGAAAAACCTGCTCCCAATAAGTGCCCAACACAGTATACTCCCACCACATGTGAAAGAAGGTACCCCGTTTGCCACATCCCTGCCAACAGGCAGCAGACAGGGAAATTGAGATATCTTCTGGAATAGCACAGGAGAGTTTAACAGCATTCTCCACCAACACAGGAGCATAAGCAATATGCTGGAGACAATAAGAGAGATCTGTAAATACATGATGGCGATCCCCCTCCCAAGCCATCATATAAGACACCTTTGCCCTAGGAGCCCTATTCACCAGCTTATACAAAATAGGATACAGCCACGTCTTATCAGCGCTCCCACGAGCTCTTCAAACTGGGAAATCTGAAAGCCATGGAACTGAACCCACTGATTAAGTTGTAAATAATCTTTAACTTGTAAATAGGGAAAGATGTCAACTGAAACTTCTCCCAGATCTCCAGAAACCCTTTAATCCTGACCCTTTTCAAAAATTGCCCCAAAAAACATAAACCCAATCTAGCCCATCTCTGAAATATGCCCCCACCCCTACCCGGATGGAAGTCTGAAGAGTGCAACATTGGGAGAAAGGAAACCCCACCCCTCTCCCCATCACTCTAGCCCATGATTCCCCCCACACTCTCATAGTACGTTGGGTAAATGGATTAGTTATGGTGCACACCTTTCCTTTCTACAATCCCACCCATGGCAAAATTGCAGAGCCACAATCTCCCTGCAAATAGGGGAGTCCACTTGTTCTACCTGCACCCACAATTTTGGAGTAGCCACATGCCACTCCACAATAGCTCGACGAGCTGCCCTATAAGATTCTAAATTAGGCACCCCTAGTCCCCCCCCTCAGTTTTACTCCAAAATATAATTGCTCGAACTACCTTTGATCTCTAACCACCCCAAATAAAGGGAAAAAACCTGCCATGCCACTTGTCCATCCCTCAAAGAGTTGTATAAACAAACCAACAAAGGGGCAACCAAGGTACTCAGTTTTGTTTTTTTTTAAATAAAAAGCCCCATGAAACCATCCAAACCCAGGGATTTTCCTGACTTAAGTGATCTAATCACATACTGCATCTCCTCCACCATTACATCCACATCCAAAGATTGTACTGCCGACTTTGCCAAAGAAGGTAGATTTAAGTCCTTCAAGTAAAGTATCTTATCCTCAGATTTTTGCTGTTCTGGAGTATACAACTCCTTATCGAATTCCTGGAACTTCAGTTGGATCTGCTCATCCTCTGACAACAAGTTACTACCCTTATCCTTAATGGGCATTATATTAGATTGGATTTGACGCATTTTCAACCTATGAGCCAATAATCTGCCCACCCTATTTCCCGATTCAAAGTATTTGTGATGCAGGCATTCCAAATTAAATTTAATAACCTCATCTTCTAATTTACCCAATTACATCTGAAGCTCTTGACTCATACATCTAGTGTTCATACTGACTGTTCTTACAGTCTCCATGCCATGTGTGGTGCTTTTAGTGCTGCATTGACTGACTTTAGGTCGAGAATCGGCCTCCGATTCTCCTTTTGAGCACAATAAAGTATATAGCCTAAGCCCAACTCGCTGGTATGGGCTCTGTGTCTTGAATATCTAAAAACTGTTTCACTTTTGATCAGACCCAGACTGCTCTTTCCAGCTGGCTGGTAAGTCTAGGAATAAATCCTGCAGAGAAAAATATAACTTGAGCTTGTATCCCTCTCAAATTATGTCTAAGACCTATTGGTCCGAGCAAATCTCTATCCAAGCCTCCCATTACTCTGATATCAGCAAGGGGGAGGGGCAGTCTAAGAAGGTTATCAACATGGCATCATTGCTGCTTCTTGAAAGCTGCTGCAGGAGAGGAGCTGGAAAATTAAGGACATTGGGCACCTCTGCCTGAATCCCTGATAGGATCTCTACCCAGAAGACTACCCTGACTATTGGTGAAAATGTCGAGAGCCATGAAAATTACACCTGGACCCCTTAGCAGTCCTGGGTCAAGCATCTGACAAGGTCTTAAGGTGACATTCTGCCATACTGGTCATCAGATTGTCCAACCACTTGCCAAAAAGCATTTGCCCCTTAAAGGGTAGCCTGCTGAAAATGGCTTTGGGAGAGGAGTCATCCATTCATTGCATGATCCAGAGCATTCTGCAGGCATAAACAGAATAAGTAGACACCTTGCCCAGGACCCTAAACATCATAGAAACATAGAAAATGACGGCAGAAAAGGGCCAAGGCCCACTAAGTCTGCCCTCCCCAATGACCTACCCCCCTAATTCTTCTTGTATAAAGGATCTGCTACATTGTCCATGCCTGCTAATATCAAGTGAGGGTATCATCCTTCAACAGAGGAGTGTGGTGCAGTCTAGTATGACAAGCGAGTTCCACGTATGATGCTGCTGCAGCTGCTTTCATCCTCAGTGCTAAGACCTCAAATTGCATCTTGAGGACTGAATCCAACCTCCTCAAGGACTGCACATCCTTAAGAACTACTTCACCCTTACTAGGGGGGAAAATTTGCTTGGTGACCTGTTCTACTGATGAATTCACCTTAGGTGTGACAAACATCTGTTGAAACTCTGCTGCCATTGAGCACAGCTTTGGCCACACTTAAGGGAACTTACGGAGAATCCCAATGCTCTATTATGAACATTGTAATATCTGGAAGCGAAGCAAGTGGTCTGAGGTTTAGAACCACTCATTACAAAAGTCTGCAGTTGAGGACTGTGGCATTTCCAATTTTAATTCTTGTAATGCCTCTGTGACAATATACAATGTCCAAAAAATTCTGGCATGAACAGTCTTTGTACCATCAGAACATCTCCCTGGTCCAGTGCCATCACAGCCAGCTGACCCTCAGCATTCACCTGAGCTTCAGACCCCCCCCCCCCCCAAAACCAGTTGGTTGCTTTGGGAGAGAAGAGGCATAGAGTCTGCACTCTAAGTATCCCAGTCCCTTTCTGATTGGCCTTCTGGGGCTGTAGCTGCCACCTGCCTAGCAGATTCGATGCTCTGGGAGGGCGCTCCTTCCCTTCCCCCCCCCACCCCCCGCTGCTGCTGGACTATCAATGGTTTGCAGGTGACTCGTGAATATCTATAGGTCCCAATTGTAAACAAGGTTTATTTTTTGAGGAACTGCTTCCTAGGATTTTAGCAGTCTTCTGTGCGGCGCTTCTTCACCACAGATGCTGATTCTGGGAAAGACTTAGATACCCCCTCCAAACAGCCCAGCTGTAGACCCAAGATCCTCCCTCACCTGTCCCACAGCACATGAAACATGGATGATCCTCAACCTACCATTCAGTGCAAATCTGGCATGAATCAAGGGTATTGGAACTTGAGGAGTCCATCTATGACAATTTCTTGCAAAATCAAGGTAATTAAGGCAGATAGAGGCTTTTAAATTCAAATCAGGAAATCCAAGATGGCCACAGTGACAGTGATTTTCTCTCTAAAAATGGTCTGCTACTGCAGCTATGAAGAGAAGACTTTCTACCTCAGGCAACCATAGACCAAGATGTACCTTAAAAGGTGAGCTACCACAACCTATGAAATGTTGGAAATGTTCCTTAATGTCAGCAATGATGGAGGAATCTGTTGCAATAACAGTAAGATGCTTGAGCAGCAGAGAACATTGCCACTATTTTGGAAACAAAACTGGCATGCACAGAAGCAAGCCATCTTGTGAGGCTGTGGGTGAGAGCAGGAGTGGCTCTGGATCACTTCAGCTCTGAAGAGAACATGGCACCAGAGCTTTTAGAAGGTAGACCCAGAGGGAGTTTTAGATTCAGCTGAAAAAGCACTGGCATTTTAAGAAATGCCTTCACCGGTTCAGACCATAGGTCCATCTAGACTGGCGACCCGTGCACGCGGAGGCTAGGTTAGGTGTTCCTGATGAATACCTTGTTTACCCGTATCCCTCAATGTGATTCTCAAGAAGGTGTGCATCCAACTTGCCCTTGAATCCCCGAATGGTGGTCTCCGCCACAACCTCCTCCGGGAGAGCATTCCAAGTGTCCACCACTCGCTGTGTGAAACAGAACTTCCTGATATTTGTCCTGGGCCTGTCGCCCCTCAGTTTCAGTCCATGTCCTCTTGTCCAAGTCACATTTGACAATGTAAATAATGATGCTTCTTGCTCTATTTTGTCGAATCCTTTTAGTATTTTTGGGCCTCTACACCTGTAATTGTTTATAATATTTTTCTGATTTTCTCTAGGAGGGGGTGTGTGTATTGAATCATGCAAAATACATTATTAAAATACAGGTTGTTTTAAATTTGCAAATAAAAGTGGTAGTCTTTTGACAAGAATGATCTGTAGAGGGCCTCAGAGGAGTTACGTAAACTTCTTGGTAATTATAACACATAGAGCAGCCATCTTTTTTATGCTAATCTATATAAATATGAGACAGGTAATTGCTGCATTACAGCATACAAAAAAGGATGATTCCCACACTGCTCATTAGTTTTGATGCTGAAAAAGCATTTGATCGAGTAGTGTGAGAATTTATGTACACCATTCTACAAAGGAATGGACTTTGCCCACATTTTATTCAAGCTATAAGGGCACTTTACTCTGGTCTACAGATAATTGTTTGCTCTCAGATCCTTTTCCAAGTCAGTGAGGTACCCATCAGGGTTGCCCCTATCTCCTTTTCTGTTTATTCTTACATTAGACCCACTTTTGAGGGAAATTCAGGTGAATTCAGAGATTAAAGGGATATCACCAAGAGATCAATAACCTTAAGATTGTAACATTTGCTGACGATTTGTTAACTATACTTACCAAACCTCAACCATCCCAGAGACCTTTACTGGAAAGTATAAGTGAATATGGAGACTTTAAAGGACTTAATTTAAATCTAGATAATCAGAGGCATTGGCAAACACAGATGAACTTCGTGAGGTTTAGGGACAGTCATTTCTTGTCAGATGGGCACTGGGATCTTTTTGCTACCTAGGTGACAAGTGAGCAATTGCATAACCTTAATGTGCTCAAAATGCTACAGGATAAAAATCTCAATTAGCAGCGTGGATGGATCAACCATTGTCTCTCCAGGGAAGAATTCATCTTTATAAGATGGTTATCTTCCTGAGGTGGCTATTTATGCTGCAGTCTCTCCCACTACAACTTCTCAAAAAAGATATAAAAATTTAACCCACTTTAAAAACAAAACTGAGGTGATCATACACAGTAAGTAGTTGGGTAAAGGGAAGCTTAGGGATCCTAGATCTAAGGATCTACAACTTGGCATGCCTGAGACATTTTACAGATTAGAGCTCAGAATCAACTCAATTTACATATCTCTCTTTCAAGGCTAATTATTTTTGGCCCTGGCACTTCAGCTGCTCATAGAAGACATCTTCCTGCGAGGGTTAGAAATAGTTTACTTTGGTATCCCTTTTTTGGGGGGAGGGGGGGAGACAGAGACAGTTGGTGAAAATGTATACAGGTGATCATGTTTTTTCTCACTTGGAATAGCAGTATAGAATTTCTTCCAGGGCTGGATAATAGCAGTTTTAAACAAGAGTGAGTGTGCGGCATTTATTGCATAGAATACATGCTCAGAGAAGAAGACAATTACCTTACTTATATAGAATTACAACAGAGGAGTGCTCTGAAGCAGCAGGACCAATTTGCTTTTATTCGGTTATAGCATTACCTGCATTTGTTGGGCCCTCCCTCAATTGTGTTGGGGGAACTGGATCAGAGCTTTTAGGGGGTGATGCTTGAGGCAAGGTCTCACTAACATGATTTCATAGAGAAACAGACAAGACAACCATCGAGAAATTACAGTAGTCTGATTGGTGAAGTAGCATGGAGAATTACCAAGGCCTTTACTTTAATTATATGAGCTAAAGAAAAAATATGTAATCTTAGAAGTGTATTCTAGTGCAGAATTACAGGAATCCCACTTCCGCACAATCCATATGGCTTACTTCTCACAGATGACGGCTTATTTAGCTGGGATCTGACTCTCCAATTTGCATAAAATGTGGGAAAATAGATAATACATTTGTTCATGGGATCTGGTTTAGAGAATGACACAGGGACAAATTTGTCCCCATCCCTGCAAGTTTTGCCACTGTCCCTATCTCATTCCTGTAAGCTCTTCCTTAACCGCACAAGCCTTGAACACATATGATTTTAAAGTGCCGAAGAGGATGGAGCTTGCAGGAATGGGACAAGGCCAGGAAAAGAACTCATAAGAACTTAAGAATTGCCGCTGCTGGGTCAGACCAGTGGTCCATCATGCCCAGCAGTCTGCTCACGTGGCGGCCCTCTGGTCAAAGACCAGCACTCTAACAGAGACTAGCCCTAACAGCGCACGTTCTTGTTCAGCAGGACCTTGCCTAACTTTGTCTTGAATCCCTGGAGGATATTTTCCCCTATAACAGCCTCCGGAAGAGCTCTGAGTGAAGAAGAACTTCTTTACGTTTGTACGGAATCTATCCCCTTTCAACTTTAGAGAGTGCCCTCTCGTTCTCCCTACCTTAGAGAGGGTGAATAACCTGTCCTTATCTACTAAGTCTATCCCCTTCAGTACCTTGAATGTTTCAATCATGTCCCCTCTCAATCTCCTCTGTTCGAGGAGGCCCAGTTTCTCTAATCTTTCGCTGTATGGCAGCTCCTCCAACCCCTTAACCATCTTAGTCGCTCTTCTCTGGACCCTTTCGAGTAGTACCGTGTCCTTCTTCATGTACGGCGACCAGTGCAGGACACAGTACTCCAGGTGAGGGCGCACCATGGCCCAGTACAGCGGCATGATAACCTTCTCCTTCTTCTTTATCATTCCTAGCATTCTGTTTGTCCTTTTTGCTGCCGCCGCACATTTCGTGGACAGCTTCATCGACTTGTCAATCAGAACTCCTAAGTCCCTTTCCTAGGAGGTCTCTCCAAGACATCCTGTATTCGTGCATGAGATTTTTGTTACCGACATGCATCACTTTACACTTATCCACGTTGAACCTCATCTGCCATGTCCATGCCCATTCCTTGAGCCTGATTATGTCACGTTGCAGATCTTCGCAATCCCCCTGCGTCTTCACTACTCTAAATAACTTCATATCGCCCGCAAATTTAATCACCTTGCTCGTCGTACCTATGTCCAGATCGTTTATAAAGATGTTAAAGAGCACAGGGTCCAAGCACCATCTCACATGGATGAGAGGGGAAATTGAGTTCCCACAGGAACGAGGAAAAATTTGTCATTTTCTAATCTGGTTATCTGAACAAATACAGGGCTTCTGGGAAAAGGTGGGTCACTATTTGTAAGTAACTCTGGGACATGCTCATCTCCTTTGCCCAGGTGTCCTTGTTGCAGACTCTACTAAGTTAGAAGCTCAGGGGAAAGGAGAAATATTATTCTTGAAAAAAAATCATAAACCCTGGGGAAAAAATGCATCATAAATCATTGGTTACAAGAGGATCCTCCTACAGTTTGGTAATGGAGGAATAAATTGCACTCGTTAATGCTATTTGAATTATGTGGCATTTGCAGGTACACCAAAACATAACATTATAAACATTGATCCTTATGTGATGAGTAATCTTAAACAGCTGCTCAATCCCTGCTTAGGTAGGAGGCTCTTCATAGGTTATTATAGAAATTAGGCAAGAGAGATTAAGAACTGTGCCCCCGGCCAAGGCTTATTTGGACATAAGGTTCGGGGGGGGGGGGGAGAGACATGCATTTGGTACCTTACTTTGAGGTATTGGTCTTTCAATAGTCCACAGGGAGAGGAGTAGGTTGCAATTTAAATATAAAAATGGATGACCAGCGATATTAACATTGTATGTTCTTTATTGTTGTGAAGCCATCAAGAAAAACTGTTGAAACATAAAATCTCCCTTACCTTGTTGACTTTGGGAAATGTCAGACAAGTAGGGGGAGACACATACAGAGCATAACTCATGGCATTTTCCCAATGCATCCCCTTCTGTCTCTCTCAGAAGGGAGGAGTAATTCTCAGCTTTTTCATTAGTTCTTCCAAACCAAAGTAGAAAAAATATTTAAGGGCTCATTATCAAAGGATTTAGACTTATAAAAGTTCCACAGGTTATTATGGAACTTTAAATGCTTTGAAAATATACCTCTTAACCAACAGATATCACAAGTTGGATTTCAAAGGATAGCTTTTACAGTTTACCCAAAAGGTGCCACTATCCCAAGGCAATAGATAGTGTGCTTCAGCACCAGTAGGCCATACCCATAGCAAGTGGCAAACTACACTAGTGCTACAATCTATAATAGAGAATGACACAGTGGTTGTTACCCGTGGTTAACCTGCCGAAATAGGGGGGGGGGGGAGTGCTCACTGCAGGTACGGGGACAAGGCCATCTACCGCCCCCCTGGAGCGGTGAATGGCCTTGACCCTGCAGTTAAGGTAGGGAACGTGCACAGCCCCCTCCCTCCCTCCTTCCTACCTACCCGAATCTATCTATCTCCCTCCATCCCCTTCGCAGCGCATTTTAAGTTTGAGTAACTTGTTGAAAGCCGCCGGAGCCTATGTGCAGTTGCGTGCATCTGTGGGCAGAAGCTTCTCCTCTGACACAACTTCCAGTTAGCTTCTGCCCACAGATGCACGCGACTGCACGTAGGTTCCGGCGGCTTTCAACAAGTTACTCAAACTTAAAATGCGCTGTGAAGGTAAGGGGGAGGTAGGGAGATGCTTGGACCACGCAAGGGGTGCCAAAGGGCGGTGAGGGCGAGAGGTAAGGGTGGTGGTGGAAAGAAAAGGAACAGATGCTTAAGGGAAATGGGGAAGACAGAATGGGGGGGAAGACACTGAAGGGAAATGGGGAACATAGATTGGTGAGAAGACACTGGAAGGGAAGAAGACAGAGATGCCAGACTTTGGAGGGATCGGAGGGAAGAAGATGGGTGCCAGCCCAATTGGGGGGGGGGGGGAAGAGTGAAGGGAAAGGCACAGTAACACAGCAAATGGAAGACGCAGAGAGAAGACAGACAGTGTATGGAAAGAATTGAATAAGAAGATGAGGAAAGCAGAAAGCAGACAAAGGTAGAAAAAATATTTCTATTTATTTTCTTTCTTTTTGCTGTAGGATAAAGTAGTATATTAGTTGCGTAGATAAAAATTTATAAACAAAGCCCTGCCAGCTGAACATCTCTTTCTCTAGTTCAGCAGCCAAAACTTTGATTTATAAGGGAGGAAAAAACTAAACATTGCAGTACTGAGGCTTGTATGGATGCTGCGGGGATAGTAGTCGCGGGATCGGGGACAGTGGTTGCGGGGACAAATTTTTTCCCTTTGTCATTCTCTAATCTATAGCAAATGTTAAGAAAGCTGCAGGATTTAAGCAGCAGGTTACAGCAGAATGTACAAAGAAAGTGAAATACACATGTGAATCACAACAGTCATCCTAGTAGGAGGGGAAACTTGAAAACAATCATGTGCATTTCAACAATGTTTCCTGTCTAGCCAGAGGAACTTGAAAAGGTTCACTTACCACTAAGGTTCATATTTATGTTTCTCTATGCTGCAGTTAAGTCAACAGCCTCTCAAAATGCAATAGATCAGTGGTTCCCAACCTTGTCCTGGAGGACCACCAGGCAAATCAGGTTTTTGGGATAGCCCTAATGAATATGCACGGTGCAAATTTGCATGCCTATCAACTCAATTATATGCAAATCTCTCTCATGCATATTCATTAGGGCTATCCCAAAAACCCGACTGGCCTGGTGATCCTCCAGGACAGGGTTGGGAACCACTGCAATAGATCATTTCTTGAAGGGGGAGGACTAATCCATAGCTCCCATCCAATTTTCCCATATTCAAATTTTTTCCCCCCCATTTAGGTTGATTCTCTCTCACCCCCCCTCAACAGTTTTAGAGTTATTTTATCCTTTGCCTCCAGACCTTCTCAACACCTTATACATAATTGTACATAACAGCATATTGTTTGTTTGGAAAGAATAAAAATATGGGTTAAGCACTGGTTTTGTAAGACACAAAAGCTGAAGATGACAAATACCTGAATAAAGACCATCAATAACAAGGTGTTCTGTGTGCTTAGGACAAACATGGAGAGAGCAGTTGCAAGTAAGAGACATGAAAAGGGGAGAACTAATGTTATAGGTCTTCATAAGTGCATCTACCAAAATAACTAACCCACAAGAGTAGCTTAGCAGCCATCATTAAAACTGGGTCCTTTTACTTAAGCTTAGCGCATCCTATTTTATACTGTCGGGCTACATGGCATTTAGCACACATCACGCTTTAGGAAAAAGGCTCCTATCTTATGTAGTATCAAAGATGTGACAGATTAGGACAACGCATGGGTAACAGTTTATTTTTTTAAGCAAGACAGTTTTATGTTAATCTACCTTCCACTTTTACATAAATTTATTACGAACATTTTCCACAAAAATAGGTTCTCTATGCGCCATTCACATGTAAATGAAAAATAGAAAGTACTACCTACAATAATGCAGATTTAAAGCTATACAAGTGATGTTTATACAGATCTCCCACACTTTCAGGTGACCTTAAACATTTTCCGTGTTTACTGATCCATGGAATTCTATATTTTTATGGAAACAATCACAGCAGCAATCTCAGGATCCAGATAAATTGTTGCTTCCCACACACTGACTGACTGTGTGAAGCAAATGTGTTGGAAGGTATTCAAATGAGCTGGACAGCATCTCTCTGAAACTGATCACGGCCTCAAGGCAGAGCCTTAAACAACAACAAAAAAAGCTATTAAGGATCTGTGTATGTTAATACATAAGTAACTGTCTTTTCTCCGTTAGATTTTGCATAGTACAGCAATAGCAGATAGGCAAGGCATAACCTAACTGGACATCATTTCTGGTTCCATTAAGAGCAGATCTTTGCATCTCCATTTTAGATAGAACACAGACAGTAGAATTAAGATATCCAGATCAGAAAATATCAAATTCCTGTAGTATTTTAGAGAAGGATCTGGCAGAGGCAGAGCCATTTCTAAACTACACGCAGGACTGCACATGTATGTACTGCTTACATATGGCAAGAGCAATTTTAGAGCTGTCAATGTCTAAAATATCAGAGGTAACTCAGCAATATACTCGTCTAGCTGGCATTTCAAGACCTAGCTGTTCTAAGTGCTGACACGTATGTATATGCATGCAAATTTTGGAAACCTACATGTCTAAATGCTCTCAAGAACAGACTTCAAGCATTTGGCACTACTAATTTTTTTTTTTTTTGGGGGGGAGGTGGGGGTGGGATGCAAGAAAGAGACAAACATTAGGAGATTTAATGGTAATCAAAACAAGCACTTCTATAAAAACCTATTCATTCCCCTTAACTGTATCCATGACATCCTGTTTGTCTGTCTTGCCGGTTTAGATTGTAAGCTCTTTTGAGCAGGAACTCTTACTCTTTGTGACTCTGTGCAGTGCTGCATGAGTCTGGTAGTGCTATAGAAATAATTAATAGTAGTACCCGAGAGCAGCAGTAAATCCCAAAAGTCTTGGTGATCACGGACATGCATTCCTCTTCTGTATTTTTTGGTCCTACCCAAACACTGCCCCTTTGCCAAATGATGAAAACGAACAGCACAGCACCAACTCTCTATCCAAAAATACCCCCTTAAGCTCCCATTTCCACAAGATAAACATTCACCACAGCATAATATGCTTCCTATTTATAAAATGTATATTCTGCACTCTACCATTTTAGGCAGATTACAAATTGATATACAAATTTAGATACACAAAGAATAAAAAACAAGTCAAAATAACCAAAAAACACAAACCTCCCCAGCACAAACCACCCCTCAACCCAATATTTGATACAAGTGTAAATCATGGACAGGGCTTCTAAAATAAGGACCATAGTTTAGCAGTTGAAAGAAAAATTAACAGTTTATCTACAATCGAAAAGGTCCATGTTTAAATGTGTTAGTTAAATTTATAACCTACTTAACACTCAACTATAAAGAATTTAAAGCAAAAAGAGTCACCATAAGAATTTGCAAACCATAACAGGTAATCAAATTCAAATCATGGATACACATACCAACATTAACAGCTCAAAAATCTAAAATAAAACAAAAGTTTTAATAGGGACATCAATCCTTAAGAGTTACCTAATTATCTACATAAGGTATTTTTGCTATTTTACAGTGTAAACAATTTGAAATCTCTCTAATTATGTTGGAAGATTATTCCACAAATATGATCCAACACACAGGCACACATCCCAGCATGCCTTCAACCTTTCCTCTTGTACCATAAGGGAGAAAAATGAGAACACAGAAAACCATCTTCACCTCTTTTGATCACAAAATACTAAGTCAGTATAACACAAAAAAATCTTTATGGACACAGCCATAATATACCAACTACTTCAAATAAAAACGAGCCATTATTAAGTATGGTTGGAACCGCCATTTAAACACACATAACAGACTTTACATGGTAGAATGATACGGTGACCTGTTCCCGCAGCTAACCGCGGATGACTGCAGTAAAACTGCAAGAACAGGTAACATCTTTATCTGCTCACCGCCAGCACAGGGACAAACCTTTTCACCGGTCCACTGAGTGGTAAAAAGCTTTGACCCAATGGGGAACCCCACCCACCACACCACAAGATCCCCGATATCCCACCATTACAGGTCCAGCAGCTCCAGGCCCTCCCCTTGTGGGTCCGGCAGCTCCAACCTAGCCCCCACTTGCTTGTTGGTCCAACAGCTCCAGTCCACCCCCTCCCCTCCCCGAAGCTCATGGGTCCAATGTCTCCAGTCGGCTTCCCTCCCTCCCTGATGCTGGCACACACCTTGCAGAGCAAGCCGATCTCTACACAGGGTTGCTGGACGGTGCTCAGCAGCCTTCCCTCTACCGGGCTCCTCCTTATGACGCAACTTCCTTTTTTCACAAACTTATTCAAAACTTGTGTGGATGTGATCATACAGAGCCCGCAGGGGGAAGGGGGGGGGGGCAGAGACAGAGCCCACAGGAACAAGGTGGAAACAGGGACAAATTTTTTCCCCACGTCATTCTCCAATAGAGACTGTGCAAGTTGTCTCAGTTATACGTGTTTGAATGGCGGTCCCAAACATACTTAACAGCACGTTTTCATTTGAAGTCGTTTCTAAGCTGGATATTGCAGTTGAACCAGAAGTCAATGTAACTTTTCAGAACTGGGAAAATTGGTTGCTGAATCTAATTAATGCCAGTGGAGGCATGCACAGCCATGTACTGAACTAATTGTAAAACAGATATACTAATTTTGCAACCTAAATAAACTAGTGCAGTAATGCGGTTGCATTAGACAAGCGCATGCATCACAGCAAATGTGGTCTGTTGTCAAAAGTGACCTAGCCTGTTAGATGCTATCTGTAACACACTTCATCTTATGAGGAAAAGAGTCAAACATTCTCAATACAGACTCCTAGATCTCTAACTTTGACCTCTAATGGATTACTTTCTCTGCATTAATCAGAAATTTATTAAACTTCTGCAATTTTCTCTTAAATTTTCAAATAATTTCAGACCGATATGTGTGACCATCTCCAGAAAAAGGTAACCAACATCACCAGAAAATGATGTTTGGTTTAATTAGAATTTACTCTGCAATTTATTATTTTCACTTTCCTATTGATGTTGGAGTTCTTTGCTTTTTTGTTTAGTACTATGTAAACTGTTATGATATATCGAACAGCGGTCTATAAATACTAATAAACAAACATGCTTAATGCATTGTTACAGTCCAAACCCCATTCTTTTTGAAACAAATTAAAAAGCTACAGAAATTCAAACATGTAACTTTTGCAGACTGCTTTTGGACCCATGTGAAAAATAAAAAAAGTTGGTCATTCTCAACATTTTGGATCTGAGAACTTTAGTTGTCTTTTCCCAGAGACTGTCATATGTTTCATTGAAATCTGTTTTCTGAAAGCTACTAGCCAACATCCAGTTTCCTCAAAGTCATTTCATACTTTGTTCCCAGGGGAATATGAGACTGTAAACCTGCACACAACTGAGAATATGCTGGAATGCTATTCTGTGCATAAAACTTTTGCAAACCCAATATGCAGATGACCAGACATATGCATAAGTTCAGGTACCAATACAATTTCTATGCTCAGACCTGTGCACAGCTCAAGCTGCTGTTTGGGCAAAACTGTGTGACTGCAGAAACATGGAGAATCTCTCTTCACTTTTTTACTTCTATGCTCTTAGTGAAGCCAAAAATAAAAGTTGCTGGTCTTATGTGGCTGCAAAACGACAAGCTAACACTTAACATCCTGAGACTTGGCAATAAAGCCTTGGTGTTATTTTCAGTCATTCAGGCTTCTGTACACACTTCAGAGCATCTAGGTCAGGGGTGTCAAAGTCCCTCCTCGAGGGCCGCAATTCAGTTGGGTTTTCAGGATTTCTCCAATGAATATTGTTGAAATCTATTTGCATGCACTGCTTTCATTGTATGCTAATAGATCTCATGCATATTCATTGGGGAAATCCTGAAAACCCGACTGGATTACGGCCCTCGAAGAGGGACTTTGACACCCTTGATTTAGGTAGATAGGTCAATAGCCTCACTACTATTGATTTTAATATGCCGTGTACTGGTGTCACAAGGCTTGCTTCTGTGCAAAGCCCTTTTCTGTATCTGTGCACCCACAAAACTGTGCACTAAAGCCATGCTAGCCCTACGCACTTTATTGCTTAAAATCCATAGTTTACTCATATCAATATACTTTACAATCATGTTACAAGAATGCAAATACAGATGAAACAGTCTAAATAAAAAATATATATATGTTTACCTGCCGAGAGACTTGGGTTGAACAGAAAACACAAGAACTTCATTACTATGGGCCTGTAAAAATGGAGGAAACACCCAGAAACCTCATTATTGTAGTACAAAGTATTACCAACTTTTCATGCCAAGAAAGTACAAAAGATGAAAATATACTATTAATGTAAAAGAATAAATTGTTTTTCCTACTAAGGAAAAAACTATAGAGCAAATAGAGGTTTACAATCCTGTCAGTTTAATCTAAAAATAAGCAGTTAATCTTCAGTCATGCCACTTTCGAAAGAGTAACCAATTTTTAAATGTTACCATCTAATATTTGTATCTAGCAGAAAATGTACCGCTTTTTGATGGGCAAGTAAATTGTTGGCACATCCACCAAAAACGATCACTTCCCCTTCTTTGCTTACACAAGCTGTATGCCACAATCTGCAAAAGAACAAACACTTCAAGCAGTCAGCAAAAGCAGTACAGTTACTGGCCCATTGAAAGCACATGCCATTACCATAAGAACATGTAATTTTGACTATATGTTTATATATAATTGCATTCCAGTTTCAATAACTTAAGACATTCTAGAAGTAAAAAGCACTATGGAATATCTTACCTGATAATTTTCTTTGCTTTAGTCCTATCAGACTAGTCCAGACAAATGGATGTTGTGTCCGATCAGAATATGGAGACAAGAGAAAAAAATAGTTCCATGTACTTTGCCCTAAAGGGGATTATGTAGCCATAGAATGTCGAGCATTATTAATAGCTATGCAACAGTGCTCAAGTCCATAGAGTTGGTCAAATAGTTGAGGCAAGACACCATATTCAGCCAATATATCTACCAATTAGGCAAGCACAGACTACTGATATGCAGGACTTCTATCGAGATGCATGATACATAAAATGCATCATGTCAAGATCCATGAGAAGCAATAACATCCAAATAATAAACTAAAAAGAAGCAACAAAAGAAATCAATTACCTTAAGGAAGGATTTCTGTACTAGCCTGGTAGGAATAAAGGGAAGAAAATCAGACCATTTTTTCTTCCTTATTTTCCATGCCAGACAAATGGAGCCCAACCGAACCCAGGATCTTCAGTTTCTGCCAAAACCAAATCCATGACTGAAATTGGCCACTCTATTTCAGCAGAAACCAAAGTAAAAAATGAAACTGCCAGGCCCTACCTTCTTGTCACTGCACATAGCCTTCCGTGCCCTAGGCTTACATCAAACACCCTTGTAGTCTAGCAGAATAACCAGGGCAACCATCTTCACCACCAAACTGGCCAACAAGACTGCCACTGAAAGCCTCGGTGGTGGCAGAGATGGTTGGGTAAACATAACATAAAGCAGTTTACAAAAAATTACTAATGAAAATCATAATAAATGGGATGAAGAAAGTTAATTGGTCAAGTATTTAGAAAATAGATAGGTTTTCAATTGAGATCTAAAGTCTTTATAAGAGTGAGCTGCAAGCAACAAAACTCGGGAACTCCTTATCATGAAGGGCTGCCTGGGATGCCAAAGTGTGACTGAGAAATTTTATACTTTTACAACCCTGGATTGAAGGAGAATTAAACAAAGAATGGGTTCTTCTACTATATCTATATGAAGCCAAAAGAAAATCTGTTAACCAAGTAATGAGGGGCTGTGGCGTAAAGAACCTTGTAACAGAAGCAGCCCAACTTGAACAACACATGAGCCTCCACAGGCAGCCAGTACAACTCACAGTAAAAAGGCGTGATGTGATCATACTTCTTCAAGCCATAGATCATTCTGACCGCTGTATTCTGTACTAATACAAGTCTTGCTAGTTCTTTCTTAGTAATAGTCAGATAAATAATATTACAATACTCAAGAAGACTTGGGGTGTGGCTTGGCGCGCGCACAAGATGGAGGTGTGATCGTGACGCTCCTCTAACCCGGGCAACGGATCAAAACTTAAGTGCCAGATACAAGTATGGTAGCATGGCGAGCACATGGCAATCTAAAAGTGAAGCGGCTTTTGCAACAGGAGGGACAGCGAAGCGTCAAAAACAGGATCAGACGCCGCCGTCTAAGGTTCCTCTTTCGGGAGATGTAACGGAAGTACTGGACAAAAAGCACAGTTACTTACCGTAACAGGTGTTATCCAGGGACAGCAGGCAGATATTCTTAACACATGGGTGACGTCACCGACGGAGCCCTCGGTACGGACCTTTTTTTTTTTTGTTTGAAATAATTTTTTTTATTGAACAGAAAAGTACTGAACAGCCAAAGAAAATAGAACAATACAGTCATGGCAAGGAAATAATAAAATAACAGATCAGTCAGAGGAGCTCCTCCCCAAGGGTGGAGAGCCAAACCCCCCGGGGCCCCTCAGAGGACAAACCAAAGATCAACGCAGTCCATATAGGGAGGCAGCCCAGGATGCAAATAAGCTAGGCAGTACAGTACAATTCAACATTTTCAATAAACAAGTACATCCAAGAACCAAATAGGGATACCCCCCACATCCATCCAACACCCCCACCCCAGCATCCACACCCCATTCATACCGATGCACACTCACATTCACCATCCACCCTCCAAGCCCCCCCCCCCCCCCCCAGTCCAGTGGAAGTAAGTAGGGGCAAGGCTCGCATAGTCACAGTGAGCCAACCTCCAGTATGGTAGCATCCCAAAGAGATCGATACAGGCGTCGAGACGCCGACATCGGTTCCGGGCAGGCGCGAAGCTCCCAGCGAGCTACTTCGAGTAAGGAGCGCTTCCATCCTAACACCTCAGGCGCACCGGCATCCATCCAAAGACGGAGCACCCCGCGCTTGGCCACCAGCAGTGCAGTATATAAGAAGCGCCAATGTTCCAGGCTCAGGCCCTGATCTATGACCTCTCCCTCGCACCCCAGTAGAAGAAGTAAATAGGACCATTGAAAGGGCAGTTGCACAACCCGAGCCAAAAATCCTAACACCCCAGTCCAGTAAGTTCCCAGCTGCGGGCAGTCAAGTAGCATATGCACAAGGGTACCACGCATACGCTTGCATTTAACACAGATATCAGATTCCCAGAGGCCCGCCCTCCTGCCCCTCACCCTGGTGAAATAAGTGCGGTGTAGTATTTTAAATTGTATTTCCTGTAGCGCGACATTACGGGCTCCTCTGGGAATGTTAGAAAAGCAGGCCACCAGCATCTCAACCCCGACCGGCTCCCCCAACTCCTCAGCCCATTGAGAAGCTAAGCCAAGGAGCTGAGGGTCCGGTCGTTCCGCCCGAGCCATCCTATACCAAGTAGAGAGAGAATTCGAAGAGGCAGGGAGAGAAAGAAAGATGTGGTCAACCTTCAGGAAACGGTATCCAGCTGGGGCACTCCTCCGAGATGCCTCGTAAAAGTGACGCAGCTGTAAATAAGCAAAGAAAGGCATATCAGGGAGAGACCAGTGACGGCGGAGGTCAGGAAGGGGGGGGAAAGTCCCATCCGCAGATGCCGTTAAGCTAGCATGCCCCAAGCAGAGACCAGTGCCAAAGCTGGCTTCCAAGCCGCGCGCTCTGCCCACACCCGGCGGGAACGCGGGGTTACCCCGAACAAATTGAAAGGCCCAATGGTCTCGCGCTCCCCCACCTATCCGACGCCGCCACCAGAGCAGCGCACGCCGCAACGGATCCAACCATAGAGAATTACAGCCTGCCCGGGGGCGCCTCCACCTAGGCACATCAAGACAGGCCAATGCACTATGCGGGGCTACCCAGGAATCAAACATGCCTGTGGGAGCAAATCGGTAGCCGAGCGTGTGAAGCTCGTGTACCCAGCGCAACAGAGCCGCCACATTATATAACCGTAGATCCGGAAGTGCCAAGCCGCCCCGCTCTCTACCCTGCGTGAGTCTCCAGAACCCAATGCGGGCCCTCCGGTTCCGCCAAATAAATGAACCAATAAAAGACCTATAGGCCCGCTCCTCAGTCCCCCTCAGCCATAAAGGTATCATCTGCAAAGGATACAGAATCTTGGGCAACATAACCATTTTAACGAGGGCGATACGTCCAAAGAGTGACAGAGGGAGGTCTCCCCAACGATGACAAGTATCCCGGAGCTGAGCGAGGCGATTTGTAATGTTACTGCGATAAACCGTGGCCCAGTCCGCGCCGAGGAAGATCCCAAGGTATTTCAGCTCCCCCATAGCCCATCGAAAAGGGAAATTAGGCAAGGCCCGCGATGCACAAGGCGAAGTGACAGGGAGTGCCTCCGACTTACCGAAATTAATACACAGTCCCGAGAAGGACCCAAAGGAGTCAATAAAGGAAGTTATACAGGGGATGGAGACCCGGGCATTGCCTACAAAGAGCATCATATCATCCGCAAACATGGTGATCTTGCAGATCTCTGCACCCACCCTGATACCCTCCACTCCCGGGGAGTCTCGAATCTTAGCCGCCAGCGGTTCAAGCGAAAGTATAAATAAAAGCGGCGACAAGGGACATCCCTGTCGGGTCCCTCTTCGCAAAGGAAAGGAAATCGTGCGCTGACGATTAATGAGCAGTTGAGCGGTAGGGGCCGTGTATAATCGGACCACCCAATCACGAAACGGGCCGATGATACCAAAACGCTGCAAGACCCAGAAAAGGTAAGGCCAGACAACCTTATCAAAAGCCTTTTCGGCGTCCAAACTGGCCAGTAAATCATCCCCCGGGCGTCCCCTGCCCTCCCTCAGAGCCACCAGTGCCTTGAGAATGTTAGCCGACGAAAAACGTCCAGGCACAAAGCCCACCTGGTCAGGATGCACCAGCGAAGGGACAACCTGAGCCAGTCGCTTAGCCAAAATAGCCGTAAGAAGTTTCATGTCCTGATTAAGCAAGGATATGGGTCTATAAGAGCCCACCAAGGTGGGATCCTTGCCCGGTTTAGGAAGCACCACGACGTGAGCATGGTTCTGCTCCGGGAGAATTCTATCCGAAGTCTGCATATCCTCAAACATAGCGCATAAGGCAGGGCCCACATGATGTTGTAATATCTTATAAAACTCAGGTCCCATGCCATCCGGTCCCGCAGCCTTAGCGAGTTTCAAACGGCCTATCGCCATAGTAATCTCCTGACAAGTGATAGGGGCGTTGAGTATACCACTGTGCGCCTCAGAAACGCACGGGAGAGTCAAGTCCCGGAAGAAAAGATCACGAGCCTCAGTGTCGTACGCACCCGCGCTGTACAGGTTACTATAAAAGCGCACAAATTGGGACTGAATAGCCGCCTCCGTCCGGTGCGACACATTAGAGGAGTCCCGAATATGAGATATGCGCGCCGTACGGCGAAATGGCCGAACCAGGTTGGCCAGAAGCTTCCCCGCCCGATTACCCCATCGATAAAGTTTAAACTTGTAAACATCAATATGGGTTAAGGCCCGCGCAGAGAGAATTGCATCAATCTGTTTACGCAAGCGAAAGTACGACTGTCGAGCTTCCTCTGAGCTATGCCGCAGGTGATAAAGCCGACATTCCCTCATTTGTTTTGCTAACGAGGTTAGTTCAGCCTCCCGCAACTTTCTCTTACGAATAGAGTAGGCTATAATACATCCCCGCAAATAGGCCTTCGCCGCTTCCCAGAACATGGTATCCGAGACATCAGTCCCCTCATTCGTCTGCTTATACTTAGACCATTCCTCTATAAGGTAGGTATGAAATTCTGCGTCAAGATACAGGGAGGGATTAAAACGCCAAATGCGATCCCCATTGGATCCGCTCCCCCACTTGAGGGACAAGGATACAGCAGCATGATCACTGAAAGGAACATCCAAAATATGGGTACGCACTGTCCGGCCAATTGAACGAGAGGGGAGTAAAAAATAATCCAGACGGGAGTGGCAGTGATGAACCCCCGAAAAAAAAGTAAAATCCACCTCCCCAGGATGGTAGACCCTCCACACATCCTGGAGGTCCAGTTCCCTCATCAGGAAATTCACCCCCCTACTCTCATTGTCCGCCGCCACTGGTCTCGGGGGCTTACAATCAATAGAAGGGTCACTAGTAATATTGAAATCCCCACCCAGCAGGAGCTCGTAATTCGGTAACGCTATCAAGTGGGCCAAGAGAGTAGAGAAGAAGGAAGGAGTGTAAACATTTGGAGCGTAGACATTACAAAGCACCACATGTCTATCAGACAAAGTCCCCGCCCAAATAACAAACCGGCCCTGAGGATCCTGGAGAACTCTATGGGTGACAGCAATAACCGCCTTGTGAATGAGAATAGCCACCCCCCTCTGCCTAGAAGAAAAAGAGGATGCAACCACTTCCCCTACCCAGTCACGCTTTAGCTTTTGATGTTCACAGGCCGTGAGGTGAGTCTCCTGTAGAAAAGCCACCGAGACTTTTTCCTTCTTTAGGAACGACATAACCTTGGTGCGCTTCACAGGCGAGTTGATGCCTGCCACATTTAGCGTGAGGCACACCAAGTCAGCCATAGCCATGTGAAGTGCCCATCACTAATGTCCAGTCCCAATAAAGCAGTGTACAGTCCCTGAGAGTCTCCCAGCCGGACCCCCAAGAACGGGCAGTATAGCTCCCAACCCTCCACTGAACCAGAGAACCTCCCCCCCACAGCCGAACCCCCCCACCCCACCCCAGATCACACCCAAAACCACCCCAAACAAACATACCCCAGCACAACAGACATACAAGCCCCCACTCATGCATCCCCCCACTCCTCCCTCCCGACCCCAACCAACAACCCCTCCATCCCCTCCCCCCCCACAGTAAAAACATAGTATGGAAAGCCCCCCCCAATCCTCTCACGCAAAGACCCAAAAGATCTCAGAAAGAGAGCCACCCCACCCCCAGCATCAGACCCCCCCGAGACAAACATGCCCAGGGCCGCAAGCTCAACAGTTGGCCAAAGGGAGGAGAAGAAACAGGATATACAAACACGGGGCATAGGCTAAAATGCCAAGCCCCAAAAGTCCCCCAAATTCCAGGTCCCTGCAAACACAAAGGGAACATCATCTCGGTCCATAAACCCATGAGGGAAAGTTCTGGTCAGGGGTCAAAACGAAAGGGGCATCAAGCATAACAGGTTAGGTCTCCCCGAATCATCCCCCAAGGAGGGCCAAGAACAGCAGCCCAGGAAACAAAAAGGCAGTCCGGACCCCACCTGGAAGCACAGGCGGCCCCAGCTACAGCCAACAGGAGAGCCAGTGAAATAGCGAAAAGGCCAGGTTGGCCCTAGAGCCCGTAAAGCCCTCCCCCACACCGGTGCAGAGGGCAAAAGCGCAAGACAGTCCAACCCCCTGTCCAGGTGTAAAGTCTCCAGGGGGGTCCCAATCTGAAGAGAAGCGCAGTGAGAACCATGCAGATCTTCTTAGGGCGCCGGAGGCACAGGCGCCAGAGAACTTATATAGGCCTGTAACGCCGCAACGTCCTCGCAGGTCTTCGGTCCCCCGGCCTCAAAGACCCGGACCCGGGCAGGGTATTGCACCATGAAGCGGATGCCTCTGTTTCGCAGCTCGGTGCAGTAAGGTGCCAGGGCGCGCCGGCGAGCCGCCACTTCGACTGAATAATCATTGAAGAGCAGGATCTTTGTGCCCGCATGCTCCAGCGCGCCCTTTTTTCTATACAGGGCCATAACCTGGGCCTTATCAGCGAAGTTGAGGTACCTGGCAATAACGGGTCGGGGCCGGCCCGCGCCCTCCCGTCGCGGACCCAGGCGATGCACCCTCTCCACCACGGTGCGCGACCCTTCCGGGGCAAAGCCCACCGCTTCAGGAAGCCACAGCTCCACCAGCTCCCGCAACTCAGCGTCACGAATGGACTCCGCCAGACCCACCAGTCGGATGTTGTTTCGACGTCCGCGGTTCTCTTGATCTTCGAGTCGCTCGTGGAGGGTCGCGCACTGATCCTGCAGGGCCTGAATCCGCGTCTCCAGCACCACAGCATGATCCTCCTGGGCAGAGATGCGGGACTCCGCAGTCTGGAGACGCTGCCCATGTCGCTCCAGGCAATCCCTTACATCTTCAACTGTTGCTTGTAGCTTAGTGAGCCGTTCGTCGATTGCTGCTGAAATTGTCCGGGTCAGTTCTTTCACCGCGTCATCTTGCAGCAGAACCCTCGGCGGGGTGGCCGAGCCAGACGCCATTTTTAGTGCCTCGTGCACACGCTGAGCCCGAGTCGGCCGCGGGGTCTTAATGGGCATAACTTGCCGAAAATTCGCTGCAGAGAGCCGCCGACGCAGCCGCTAGCTCCCCGCAGCGTTCCGCTCCACCCCACTGCAAAGGAATACTTGATGCAAGGCAGAATGGCTGTAAATAGCGAAGATTAGGGCGCGAGAGGGTCGGAGCACGGGCAGGGAGCCGCCGTTCAGCTCAACGTCATCACGTGACCCCCGGTACGGACCTTTTTAACTAGAAGTTTCTAGTTGGCCGCACCGCGCGTGCGCGAGTGCCTTCCCGCCCGACGGAGGAGTGCGTGGTCCCCAGTTAGTATAAGCCAGCTAAGAAGCCAACCCGGGGAGGTGGGTGGGACGTAAGAATATCTGCCTGCTGTCCCTGGATAACACCTGTTACGGTAAGTAACTGTGCTTTATCCCAGGACAAGCAGGCAGCATATTCTTAACACATGGGTGACCTCCAAGCTAACAAAGAGGGAGGTGGGATGGTTGGCCATTAGGAAAATAAATTTTGTAACACAGATTGGCCGAAGTGTCCATCCCGTCTGGAGAACGCATCCAGACAGTAGTGAGTAGTGAACGTGTGAACTGAGGACCAAGTGGCCGCCTTGCAGATTTCCTCGATGGGCGTGGAACGGAGGAAAGCTACAGAAGCAGCCATAGCTCGGACTCTATGGGCCGTGACAGTTCCTTCCAGTGAGAGACTGGCCCGAGCATAGCAGAAAGCAATACAGGCAGCAAGCCAATTGGAAAGTGTCCGTTTGGAGACAGGACGACCCAAACGGTTGGGATCGAAAGATAAAAACAGCTGAGGGGATGTTCGTTGAGCTCTGGTACGATCAAGGTAGTAAGCAAGGGCACGCTTACAATCCAGCGTGTGCAACGCCTGTTCCCCAGGATGCGAGTGAGGCTTAGGGAAGAAGACGGGCAACACAATGGACTGGTTGAGGTGAAAAGCCGAGACCACCTTGGGAAGGAATTTAGGGTGGGTACGCAGAACAACCTTGTCATGGTGAAAAACAGTGAATGATGGGTCAGCAACCAGTGCATGCAGTTCGCTAACCCTCCTGGCAGAGGTGATGGCAATTAGGAAGAGCACCTTCCAGGTAAGAAGCCTGAGCGAAGTAGTGGCAAGAGGCTCAAACGGAGGTTTCATGAGTGCTGAGAGAACCACATTGAGGTCCCAGACGACAGGAGGAGGCTTGAGAGGCGGTTTGATATTGAAGAGACCTCTCATAAATCTGGAAACCAGAGGATGAGCCGTGAGGGGTTTTCCGAGAATAGGCTCATGAAATGCAGTGATGGCACTGAGGTGGACTCTGATAGAGGTAGTTTTGAGGCCAGCATTGGACAGCGAAAGCAAATATTCCAATACAGTTTCCACCGCTAAGGAGGTGGGTTCCTGATGATGCCGGAGACACCACGAGGAGAACCTGGTCCATTTCTGATGGTAACATTGGAGGGTGGCCGGCTTCCTGGAGGCGTCCAAGATGAGGCGGACCGGCTGAGATAGGTTCTCTGGAGAGGTCAGCCCGAGAGAAACCAAGCTGTCAGGTGGAGCGAAGACAGATTGGGATGCAGTAGAGACTGATGTTGCTGCGTAAGTAGAGTAGGAAACACAGGAAGGAGAATGGGTTCCCTGGAGCTGAGTTGGAGCAGGAGTGAGAACCAGTGTTGGCGAGGCCACCGAGGTGCGATAAGAATCATGGTGGCGTTGTCTTTGCGGAGTTTGGACAAGGTCCGCAACATCAGAGGAAGTGGAGGGAAGGCATACAGGAACCGATCCCTCCAGTCGAGCAGGAATGCATCCGGAGCCAGACGGTGAGGAGAGAAGAGTCTGGAGCAGAATTGGGGCAGCTGATGGTTGTGAGGTGCTGCAAAGAGGTCCACCTGCGGAGTGCCCCATCGAGCAAAGATGGAGAGCAGAGTCGGAGGGTCCAACGTCCACTCGTGAGGTTGAAGGATGCGGCTGAGATTGTCGGCCAGAGAGTTCTGTTCGCCCTGGATATAGACCGCCCTGAGAAAGAGATTGCGGTCCGTGGCCCAGGTCCAGATGCGCAGAGCCTCCAAGCAAAGGGGGCGAGATCCGGTGCCGCCTTGCTTGTTTATGTAGTACATGGCGACTTGATTGTCTGTGCACATGAGGAGGACTTGAGGGCAGAGAAGATGTTGGAAAGCCTTGAGGGCGTAGAACATGGCTCTGAGTTCCAGGAAATTTATGTGATGACGACGCTCCTGTGGGGTCCAAAGTCCCTGGGTGCGAAGATCTCCCAGGTGAGCTCCCCACGCGTAGGGGGACGCATCTGTGGTGATGATCATAGAGTGGGGGGGCAGATGAAAAAGTAGACCCCTGGAAAGATTTGAGGAGTTCAACCACCATTGGAGAGATCGCTGAAGAGATGATGTCACAGAGATGGGATGAGAAAGAAGATCCGTAGTCTGTGACCATTGGTTGGCGAGAGTCCACTGAGGTGTGCGAAGGTGGAGACGTGCCAGAGGAAGGACATGCACCGTCGAGGCCATGTGACCCAGGAGGACCATCATCTGTCGGGCAGGAATGGAGGGATGCGTGAGCACCTGACGACAGAGGTGGAGCAGGGTCCGCTGACGATCGGAGGGGAGAAAAGCCCTCATTAGTGTGGTGTCCAGAACTGCTCCAATGAATTGAAGTCGCTGGGTGGGAAGCAGATGCGACTTGGGGTAGTTGATCTCGAACCCCAGGAGGTGGAGGAGAGAGATGGTGTGATGAGTAGCCTGTAGCACAAGTTGAGATGAAGGTGCTTTCACCAACCAATCGTCCAAGTAGGGGAACACCTGGAGGTTGTGAGACCTGAGGAAGGCCGCTACCACTATAAGGCACTTGGTGAAGACCCTGGGTGAGGAAGCGAGGCCGAACGGTAGCACCTTGTACTGATAGTGGTGGTGTAGCACCTGGAACCGCAGGTAGCGGCGAGAATTCTGATTGATGGAGATGTGAGTGTAGGCCTCTTTGAGGTCCAGGGAACATAGCCAGTCGTGTTGAGAAAGAAGAGGGTAGAGCGTGGCAAGGGAGAGCATTCTGAACTTCTCCTTGACCAGACACTTGTTGAGGTCCCTGAGATCGAGAATGGGACGGAGGTCTCCCGTCTTTTTGGGTACGAGGAAGTAGCGGGAGTAGAATCCCTGACCCCTTTGATCTGGAGGTACTTCTTCGATGGCATTGAGAAGGAGGAGGGATTGAACCTCCCTCAGGAGGAGGGGGGTTTGAGATGAGTGCGAAGCAGACTCTACGGGAAGGTTGTCCGGTGGAAGAGTCTGGAAGTTGAGAGAGTAGCCGTGGTGGATGATGTTGAGGACCCACTGGTCCGACGTGATGACTTCCCAACGGCTGGAGAAAATGGTGAGACGACCCCCGATAGGCTGTGGAAGAGGCAGTGAGGGTGGATGACTGGCTATGCCCTGGAGAGAAGAGTCAAAAGGGCTGAGATTGTTTAGCAGGCTGAGAAGGCTTAGAGGGTTGAGTGGCCTGAGATCGAGCCTGAGCATGGTGCTGCTGTTGACGGGGTCGGCGAGATTGTTGGGGAGGCGGATTGAGTGGCCTGGCTGAGAACCTCCGCTGGTAAGATGATTGAGGCCGATAGGGTCGGGCAGGCGGAGCCTTCTTTTTCGGCTTGATCAGGGTGTCCTACCTGGTCTCATGGGCCGAGAGTTTCTGGGTGGTGGAATCCAGTGACTCTCCAAAGAGTTCATCCCCGAGACAGGGGGCGTTGGCCAAACGATCCTGGTGGTTGATGTCCAGGTCGGAGACTCTGAGCCAGGCTAAGCGACGCATGGCTACGGCCATGGCAGAGGCCCGAGAGGTGAGCTCAAAGGAGTCGTATATTGAGCGGACCATATATTTGCGCATTTGGAGAAGACCAGAGATGTGTTGTTGGAATAGCGGGACCTTGCGCTCAGGCAGGTACTTCTGGAGGGCAGACAGTTGCTGGACCAAGTGTTTCAGATAGAAAGAAAAATGGAAGGAATAGTTGTTTGCCCTGTTGGCAAGCATGGCATTCTGGTAAAGCCTCTTGCCAAACTTGTCCATGGTCTTACCTTCTCTGCCAGGAGGGGTAGAGGCATAAACACTGGAGCCCTGAGTCTTTTTTAAGGTGGATTCCACCAGAAGGGACTCATGGGGCAATTGAGATTTGTCGAATCCAGGAATAGGGATGACACGGTAAAGGTTGTCCAGTTTACGGGGGGCTCCCGGTACCGTGAGGGGATTTTCCAAGTTTTTGTAGAACGTTTCCCGTAGGATGTCATGCACGGGAAGCTTGAGGAACTCCTTAGGAGGTTGTTCAAAGTCTAAAGCCTCTAGAAAGGCTTGAGACTTTTTTGAGTCAGATTCTAGGGGAAGAGACAGGGCAGCAGACATTTCTCTCAGAAATTTAGAAAATGAGGACTGCTCTGGTTTAGAGGTGGCATCGGGTGCCGATGGTTCCTCATCAGATGAGGAGGGATCCTCCTCGGTACCGAGGGGAGTTTCCTCCCATAAGTCAGGGTCCCTGACCTCTGGTGCATGTCGAGACACCGGGGTGGAGGGCGCGGTGTGGCGGGTCTTGGATAAAGACTTTCCAGAGCGCACCGAAACGGTACCAGGGGAGGACGATCGGCGTCGATCTCGGTCCCGAGAAGAATGCCGTACCGCCTGGTGCCGAGGAGGATCCAATGTGGCCTGAGAATGAACCACCGGATCGCCATGAAGTTGTTGGGCCGAAAGGATCGGCATGGAGGTGTTCACCGGTACCGAAGGGGTGGACACCGGGGGCTCGGTACGGGGCTCGGGCCGGTCTGGTACCGGAAGGAGCGGTGCCAGGATAGTGGGCAACAGTTGTTCAAGTTGTTTCTTCAACTGCTCCTGGAGTTGAGCCTTTAAGATGGCCGAGATACGGTCATCTAGGGGTGGCATCGGAACCGCTTTCTTTTTCTTCGGTTCCTTGGATGCCGCTCCACGCCCCGGCGATGAGGAGGCCGATGACGAGGCACTCACCGAGATCGGGGCGGAGCGTTTGCGGGACCGGTGCGATGCCGGTAGGGACGGTGTCGCCACCGTAGCTGGAGGGCGCTCGAGGGAAGAGGAAGGCTTCTTAGCCGGCTTACCTGGCGCCAGCGACGCCGATGTGGGGTCGGTCGGTGTCGAGGTCGACGGTGCCGATTTTTGAGGTACCGCCGTTGAAGGTGAGGAGTCCATCGCCGACTCGGTGCCGAAGAGAAGAGTTTGTTGAATTCTTCGGTTTTTAAGGGTTCTCTTTTGAAGAGTGGCACAGCGGGTGCAGGAGTCCGCCCGATGCTCCGGACCCAGACACTGCAAACACCAATTGTGTGGGTCAGTTATGGAGATCGGGCGTGCACACCGCTGGCACTTCTTAAAACCGACCTGCGGGGGCATGAAGGGGAAGATAGCCTCCGCAAAATCGAAGCCCGAGGCCTGTATACTGGCAACAGGCCCCGCCGGGGCAAAAACTAAAGAAAAAAGGCGAAAAAGCAAAGTTTTTTTTTTTTTTTTTTTGCAAATCAAAGAAAAATAACCCCGAAGGTAAGAGAGAAAAAATAAGGAAAAAAGCGCGAGCGGGAAGGCAAAAAAGTGGTTTCAACAGCCGTTGAAAAAACACACGCGTCTTCTTCGCTCCGCGGAAACGAAGAAACTGGGGACCACGCACTCCTCCGTCGGGCGGGAAGGCACTCGCGCACGCGCGGTGCGGCCAACTAGAAACTTCTAGTTAAAAAGGTCCGTACCGAGGGCTCCGTCGGTGACGTCACCCATGTGTTAAGAATATGCTGCCTGCTTGTCCTGGGATAAATGAAATAATGGCTGAATTGCGGTGCATAAAACAGATGCTTCAAGACAATGCAAACAACATAACCGAAGTGAAAGAAGAAGTGCTGAATCTAAACCGGCAGATGGAAATAGCTAACAAGCGTATGACAACCTTAGAAAACAAAATGGAGCGGATGGAACTCTCTGAGAGGAGATGTAAAAATGACAGTCTAACTGTTAAGGAATTAAAGAAACAACTTGAAGATTATGAAAATAGAGATAGAAGAAAGAATGTAAAAATTATTGGATTAGCTGAAGGTTTGGAAGGGGGAAATGCTATCAAATTTCTAGAAAATCTTCTGCCTAAATTATTGCATTTAAATTCAAAACATCCCCTAGAAATAGAACGAGCACACAGGATTCCATTAAAACGGTCAACAAGTCAAGTGAGACCAAGGCCTTTGATCTTCAAGTTACTAAGATTCCAGGAGGCATTAGATATTTTAAACTTGGCTAAAGCTGATAATTTAAATTATAAGGGATTCAAGTTGTTGTTTGTGCCTGATTTCGCTAAAAACACGGCAAATATAAGGAAACAGGTCCTCATGTTAAGACCTCAAATGAAGGAAAGGGGGTTCAAATATGGCTTGTATTACCCTGCAAAAATGAAAGTAACAAATGGAGACAAGTCCGTATATTTTGAAGATCCAGAAGAGCTAAAGGACTTTTTGCTACATTCTGAGTCAATGTCTATTTAAAAGGAGTTAATTTTAATAACATGGACTTTGTATTATATATGAGGTTTTTTGAATAAAGTAATTTATAGAAGATGATTTAAATTAAAAAAAAAAAAGAAGGAAAAAGAATAATATCCCATGTTTGGTTGGAAAAGAAACTATATGAATAAGATAATATTTAACAATATGATTTGACAAGAAGGGAAAAAAACATTGAGAGTGACTTAAATAGCAGACTCCTTTGAATGTTCTTTACTGAAGAGTTTCAAGTTTCAAGTTTTATTGATTTTGATATACCAACCATCAAATTAATATCTGGCCAGTTAACAATCAGATTAAAAAGATAGGGAAAACTGAGAAAAATAAAAATTGGTAGATTAATAATAATGTGTGAACATAAAAACATACTGGAAAGTGAGGGTAGAATAAAGGGATGGGTAAAGTTACATATTTGAGAAGAAAGAAGGAGATAGTAGGGTTTGGATAATACATAAAGGGAGGGGTTGCTTTGTCAAAGAGATTGTTGTGAATAGGAAGAGGAAGAATAATGGTTCTAAAGATTATTAAATGCATCACAGAATAGGAAAGTTTTTAGATCAGTCTTAAATTTGCAAGTCGTAGTTCATCACGGAGATGCTGTGGTAGGGAGTTCCAGAGAGTAGGAGCAGTTACTGCGAAGTTTACTTTTCGTGTATAATAGAAATCTTTTAAGGAGGGGATGAAAAGAAGTTTTTGGTCGGTTGATCTTAGGGTGCGTGGAGAACTTTGAGGAATGAGAAGTTTATCTAGGAACGAGGGCAGATGATAAAGTTTTATTTTCTTTTTTTTGAAAATATCACTGTTATGAGGGAATGAATATCTTAAATGCATCAGACGTAAGGCTTAATGATAAAGTAACAAGAGAAGAGGTGTAGAAGAGATGCAGGTTATATTGGATTTCAAGATGATGGGAAAGAAGTGTTGGAGTTTACATCCCATGTACAAAATGTGTTCATTATTCAAGGATACATTAGGATAGTGAACTTATCTTGAAGTTGTCTATGTAATAGTCAAATGGGAATAAGGAGACAAGGTTTCTGCATTTTGGACAGGTTTCTGCATTTTGGACAGGTCATAGTAAAGTATAAAAGGATATACAGGATGGACAAGTTAACATGACTTAATAAGAAGTTGAGTTCAGTTAAATGAATTTCATGGAGAAAATTAATAAAATTCTTATCTTTAGGATATTAGAGGGTGGAAAAAAAAGTTCATCTTCTATTTTTTGGAGATATCAATCTTTAATAGAGAAGTTGATTCTTCTCTTTAATTTCAAAGATTATATATAAGACTAACTTGAACTATATTGAGAAGGATTTTAATATATAAGAAAAAAAAGAGAAAAGTGAATTGATTAAATTGTTAATGTTATTAATTGAAAGTTATATAAAACATGAAATAGTTTTTAAATGGAAATTCAAGCGTTGATTAAGAATATTATCTTGATAACAAGAGTTATAATGTTTTATTTCTTTTATTGTAAAAAGCAGAAAAAGGATTTTTGGGAATGGTCAGATATAATCTTATAAAATAGATTTAATTGGAAAAGGAATAAAATGGGCTTTATGAAATACTTTTTTGATATACATAAGTAGGATTTCATTATATATAGAGGTAATTATTGAGGGAATACTTAATTTGTAATATATTAAAATATAAGTTTATTACTTTTAAGTATAGTCAAGGGAAAGGGAGGATGGAAGTTGCCTGGGGGAGGGGGTATTATGATTATGAATCCTATGTGTGTTCAAAGGCAGTCAATTTATGTAGGGGGTGGGGGAGGGATAAGGGAGGGAGATTTCTCAAAAAAGGGATTGGGAGGATTTGGAAAGGATAAATTTTACTTTAAAATTTTTAACAATGGTACATTGGTGTCTATTCATATTAAGTTAAATAAATTTAAAATATATTGTTGGATTATGAATTTGGGAATAAAAATTTATGGAGATTAAAATCTTTTCATTAAATGTTAATGGCCTTAATCATCAAATAAAAAAGAAAAAAATACTGGCTTTCTTGAAACAACAGAATGCGGACATATGCTATATACAAGAGACACACCTATCATTAGTAGAGTCAAAAAAATTGGAAGGGGGATGGGTAAAACAGAGGTTTTTTTGCTCCTGCAATTGGGAAAAAAGCTGGGGTTGCCTTATTAATAAATAAAAAATGCGCAGCTAATTTTCAATTCATTGATTTTGATCCCTTGGGTAAGTGGGTTCATGTGAAAATGAGCATGGGAAATAATACCCTGGATTTGCTTAATGTGTATTCTCCAAATACGAATCAGAATGAATTTTTTAAAAAGTTACAATTGATACTCCCACTGGCCGCTTCTAATTTAGTGGTGGCTGGAGATTTCAATGCTGTCATGGATTCATTAATGGATAAAAAAACAAGTAAAATAATGAAATCATTAGGATTAGATAATTTGGTTCAATCTTGTGATTTGAAGGATATATGGCAGATACTTCATTTTAATGATTGGGAATTTTCTTTTTGCTCACAAGTTCATAAATCCTTTTCAAGAATAGATTATATTTTTGTCTCAAATCACTTAGTATAACAAGTGACAAAAGCCTCCATTGATCCTATCATTTTGTCTGATCATGGAGGTGTATGGATTGAATTTAAGTTTGATGAACAAGAATATAGCAAGTCTGTATGGAGATTCAATAATACATTGATTGCAGATTCAAATTTCATTGAAGAATTTAAATTAAAAATGATTGAATTTTTTCAAATTAATACTTCAGAAGAAATTACCATAGAAATATTATGGGATGCATTTAAGGCTACCATGAGAAGAAATATTATTTCATATTCGGCGTATATTAGAAAACAACTTAAAAAACAATTTTCTGATTTGGAAAAAGAAATTAAACATTTGGAAGCTACATTAGTTGATAAATGGGAGCAAAGTACCCTGCAGGCTTTATTAAAAGCAAAGGGTAAATATAATGAGATATCAAAATTTGCAAGGAATGATTTGTTTTCCCAACAAACTTTGTATTATGGAAGTTCAAATAAGGCGGGAAGATTATTGGCAAATTATTTTAAAGCAAAGAAAAGAAGAACAAAAATTATTGCAATAAAGGATGAGAAAGGAGAGACACATACTAAAATTGGAAGCATATTAAGTCAATTTCTAAATTTTTATAAGAACCTATATTCTTCTGAGCCTTATGAAAATAGAGAAAAAGATGGTTTAGACTTTTTGAATCTAACTGAAGGGCCGAAAATTCCTGAGCATATAAAAAAAAGTTTAGAAGAGCCTATATCATTAAAAGAATTAGAAACAGCATTGAAGTCTCTTAGAGTTGGATTCGCTCCAGGTGGTAATGGTTTCACGGTAGAATTTTATAAATCATTTCAAATTATCCTATTACCTCATTTATTGAAATTATATCAGGCTCAACTAAATAAGGGTTGCATTACAGGTACTATGGCAGAATCATTGACTATAGTTTTGCCAAAGCCAAACAAAGATCCCACATTGGTTTCAAATTACAGGCCTATATCATTAATTAATGTAGATGGAAAACTTTTGGCTAAGACTTTGGCTTTACATTTAGCCAAGGCTCTCCCTTTTATTACTGATATGCATCAAACTGGATTCGTTGCTGGAACACATTCATCTAATAACACAAGATTGGCTTTTCCTATGTTAAATTTAACAAAAGCCATGAAAGATCCGGCTTTTTCTGTGTCCTTGGATGCAGAGAAAGCCTTTGATCGGGTGGAATGGACCTTCATGTATCAAGCTATGGAATGATTTGGAATAGGTTCAAGATTTATACAAATGATTCAAACATTGTATAGCTCCCCTGTTGCAAAATTATATATTAATAATAATTTTTCAGAATGCTTTAATTTGCGGAGAAGGTTTAGACAAGGTTGTCCCCTATCTCCTTTGCTTTTTGATATTGTTTTGGAACCCTTGTTATTAGCTATTCAGCAAGTAAAGAAGATACAGGGTATTCCTTATTCAGACCAGGAATACAAAGTTTCTGCATATGCAGATGATATTTTGCTTCATTTGAGAAATCCAGAAACAACCATTCCATGCTTACTTGATTTGATTGAGAAATTTGGAAAATTTTCAGGGTATAAGATAAATTGGAGTAAATCTGAAGTACTTCCACTAAATGTGTATTGTACAAAAGGCTTGTTTGATTCATTTTCTTTTGTATGGAAGGAAGATGGTTTAAAATATTTGGGTATTTGGATAAAAAACACGCTGGAAGACACAATGAAAGAGAATGAAAAATTTTTATTGCAGAAGGTAACAGAAATGTGCGAGCAATGGAATCCATTACATCTGTCTTGGTAGGGGAGAGTTCAAACTATTAAAATGATGATATTGCCTGTGGTATGTTATCAGATGGGAATGTTACCAGTTTTTTTTAAGGGGTCCTTTTATAAAAAGTTAAACAGTATTCTTACAAAATTTGTTTGGTTAGGGCAAAACTCCTAGAATTGCTTTAGTATCTCTACAAAAATCAATTGGAGGGTGGGGTAAATTTTCCCAATTTCTATAGGTATCAAGCCTATATTTTGCGACAGGGTATGTATTGGGACCTCCCAGAACTCATTGATAATACTCCAGATTGGTTGTGGTTGGAATGGAGACTCATGTTCCCTTTGAGATTATGTCATGTTCTTAGTATTAAAATGCCTAGATTATATAAAGAAAACAGAATATTTATGGATACATGAAAAACTCTCCGATATGTTAGTAATTTAACGCCTATTCCAATCTATAAAATCAACTAATCAAACTATATGGCTAAACTCCAAGATTCAAATTGGTGGATTTAAGGTCATCTGGAAGCATTGGATGATTGCAGGTATACGGATTTTGGGTGATGTTATTTCAAATGGTAAGCTGCTTGACTTTTCACAGTTGCAACATAAATATGGTCTTAATAAATCACAAAGCTTTAGATGGTTGCAACTGAAGCAGGCTATCCAGAAGGGGTTCCCTGAATGGAAAAATCTCAATAATCAGTATAGTCTGGAGTTTTTATGCTTTCAGGTGGACTTCTTTGGTCATCAAGCCACACAGTGGTACAAATTGATAAACGGATTTATAAATAAAAAACCTAAAAATGGTCTTAGGGACATCTGGAGCACTGAGATAAAGCATCAAATTACTGTGTCTCAATGGCCACGAATTTGGTCTTGGAAAATGAGATCTACAGTGTCTGCATCTATGAGACAAACTTGGTTTTTTCTTTTGCATAGAACATTTTGGACTCCAGTTAGATTACAAAAGTTAGATAGCTCTAAGTCTAATAGATGCTGGCATTGTAATCTGGAAGCAGGGACTTTAGATCATTTAATATTCTATTGTCCCTGTATCATGGCATTTTGGAAATCAATTTGGTCTCAAATTAATTGTTTATTGGAAAACTATGTAGCATTATCATATGATACAATAATGTTCGGTATGTCAATGAGAACAAAAAGTCAAATTTCATCAAGCAATAATAAACTTTTATAGATCATGACAGGAGTCGCCATACAACATATTACCAGTAAAATTGGAAAAAATTACAGTAGACTTAACTATACCTTCTGGTGGAATTCGTCATACCACATTTACAAAATGGAAAGAGTAATTGCCATACAAAGAGGGAATTATAATAATTTTAAAAAGATTTGAGGGCCATTGACAAATTATTGCAATGATTAGACACCATTATCCATTGAAAGTACATTTATACATAGGGGGGAGGGTATAAAGTTATATTAAGGTTTGATCAATTGATAATATTTATAAGATATTTTTGATTAAAATATTTGTGGGAAGGGTGGGAGGGGAGGGTATAAATGTATGTTTTTAAGATGATGTTAAAAGATATACAAGTGATGTTTACAAGGTTTAAATGATGTAATATTGTGTTCTTGATATAAGATGGAAAAATGAATAAAGAATTGAGGGGGAAAAAAAAAAATCAAGATGACTTAGTAAAGGCGGTTGATCCAATAATCTAAAAGCAGCAAATTCAAAATAAGATCTAATAGTTCGTAGTTTCCAAAGAGCGACTGAATCACCTCTTGTCCCAGTTAGGCTACCAGACCACCAGAACACCTGAAGTAGGCTACGGGGGCGGGGAGCTGGCAAATGAGTGGGTGGGTCTTGGGGGGGGGTCCTTGTTTCAGCTGAAAATGCCTTGTTGGCACTTTTTAGTCAAAACCTAAACTCAGATTTTGGGCAGTTTTGTGCCAAACTGAAATCTGGTCAGTCTCTGTCCAGACAATTTGGACGTAGCAAGGCAGTCCTAAACAGGGTGGGATAAGAAGAGAAGGCCCATACAATTGGGAGTGCAAAGAACTAAAGTGATGATATAGTAGTTAAAATGTCAAAGCCCATGATGACCCAAGAAAGTTTTTCAGAGCATTTCACTAAAAGTTGGTATTAACCACCAAAGGGAGAAAGGCTGAAACAGCCAGGTAGATGAGTTGGAATTTATTTAAGAATGAGGAGTAATCAATCATCCATGTAAAAATTTGATGCAGTGCAGGACATGATCCTTGACCGAAACACCAAAAAACAGAGAAAACAAGGAAGACAATAACAGAGTTGCCCAGTTAGGAAAAGAATTAACTAAACACACAAGCTTCTCGATAGCCCACTAACAGAAAAGGGTTGCCAGGTATGAAAATTCACCTATGAAATTGGAGTGTTTTAAGCTGGGAAAGACCACAGAATCTAAACATCACTAAAACAATGAGTATGTTGAAAAACAGGATTCCTTTACTCCCTAGTACAGGATGAAGTTAAGAGGTGATAGGCTCGGGATTAATCTAAGGAAATACTTTTTTATAGAAAGGATGGTAGATGCATGGAATAGTCTCCCAGAAGAGGTGGTGGAGACTGAATTCAAAAGGGCCTGGGATAGGCACGTGGGATCTCTGAGAGAGAAAGAGATAATGGTTACTGCGGATGGGCAGACTAGATATCTGCCATCATGTTTCCATGTTCTATGATTTAGTAGACATGGATATGACAGTAGAGAAGACAATGTTGTACAAGATCTTCACTGAGCTGGGTGATATTGTGTATTGGATTTTCAAAAGGCATTTGACAAAGTACCTCATGAAAGACTTCTGAGGAAGTTAGAAAGTCATGGGATAGGAGGTATGGGATAGGAGGTAATGTCCTATTATGGATTAAGAACTGGTTGAAAGAGAGAAAACAGAGTAGGTTTAAAATTGTCAATATTCTCAATGGAGAAGGGTAAATAGTGGGGCTCTTTTTCAAACCAAAAAACAATTCCCTTATAGCAAAAGCATGGAAATCCAACTCTTATAAAAAAAACTGCTGTATACTGAACATTAGAACAGAAACTAAGAGTAATGCTTTTAACCGGAGGAAGTACCTCAGAACCCCGTTACATAGTGGGTTCCCCAGAGGTCTGTGCTGGGTCTGCTGTGAATAAACATCATCTGCCATTTTGATACCCAATGTGAGCAAGTGCGAAGTGATGCACATGGAAAAGAGGAACCCAAACTACGTGTTGCAGGATTCCATGTTAGGAGTCCCTGATCAGGAAAAGGATCTAGGTGCCATCTTTGAGGATACGTTGAAACCCTCAGCTCAGTGTGCGGCAGCGGCTAAGAAAGCAAATAGAATGTTAGGAATTGTCAGGAAAGGAATGGAAAACAAAGATGAAAATGTTATAATACCTTTGTATAGCTCTATGTTATGGCCACACCTCGAAAACTGTGTGCAATTCTGGTTGCCACCTCTCAAAAAAGATAGAGCAGAATTAGAAAATGTACAGAGAAGGGTGACGAAAATGATAAAAGGGATGGAACAACTTCCCTATGAGGAAAGGCTAAAGTGGCTAGGGTTCTTCAGCATAGAGAAGAGACTGCTCAGGGATGATAAGATAGAAGTCTTTAAAATACAGAGAGGAGTGGAAAGGGTAGGTATGAATCATTTGTTACTCTTTTCAAAAATACTAGGACTAGGGAGGCATGAGATGAAGCTATTACCATAAATAGTAGATTTAAAACTAACTGGAGAAAATATTTCTCCACACGTGTAATTAAACTCTGGAATTCGTTGCCAGAGAATGTGGTGATATTGTAAGCTAATTTCCTAAAAGAGAAATCCATAGGCCATTATTGAGATGACTTGGGGAAATCCACTGCTTATTCCCAAGATAAGAAGCATAAAATCTGTTTTACTAAACTTGTACATGGGATCTAGCTAGATACTTGGGACCTGGGTTGGCCACTGTTGGAAACAGGATATTGAGCTTGATGGATCTTCGGTCTGTCCTAGTATGGCAATACTTATGTTCTAGTAGCTATAGGGAAAAGGTTTGAAGGATGTAGCACTTGTATCCTTTATGGGACTGCAAAAGAGGCTGAAAGCTTGAAAACTAATTTTATCAGAATTTCTTGCACTTAATCCATATCTTGCAATTTTCTTAAACACCTTTTATATCTAACTGATTCTTACTTTTTGGACACGCCTCGTACAATATACCCCATTCAAGACAGAACCAAGTGCAACAGCTGGTCAACAAGCCAACTTTGTTGCTACAAAATAAGCTATTTTATACAGCATGAAAAAAGCCGAACATACAAGCATATAACTAGCTGAGCTCCACAAGGTGCTCCATTTATGATTTGGTTAACCAATAAAAATGGAACCGAGGTCATCAAGCTTGTATAGCAAGCAGACCCCCTGCTCTACTGACCAACAGAAAAAGTCTTGGTCAGGAGCTAGCTGAGAACCACCAAGCAGGAGCTGCAAGGTTTGCCTACCGTCCATTTGGATATGGAAAAATACTAAACATTCTATGGCTGCTCAAACCGGTTCATAGACAACAACGCGGAAGACAAAGGCGCGCGCCGACAACTGAGCACAAGACGGAGGCGCACGCTGAAGAAAATTACTGTTTTTAGGGGCTCCGACAGGGGGTTTTGTTGGGGAGCACCCCCAGTTTACTTACTACAAATCGCGCCGGCGTTGTGGGGGGTTGTAACCCCCCACATTTTACTGTAAACTTAACTTTTTCCCTAAAAATAGGGAAAAAGTGAAGTTTTCGGTAAAATTTGGGGGGTTACAACCCCCCAAACCCCCCCAACGCAGCGCGATTTGTATTAAGTAAAGTGGGGGGGTTCCCCCCCACGCCCCCCCCGTTGGAGCCCTAAAAACAGTAATTTTCTTCGGCGCGTGCCTCCGCGCTGCGCTCAATTGTCTGCTCGCGCCTTTGTCCCAGCGCGCTTTTGACCTGACACCGCTCAAACCCTTTCAGAGGCAAAGCACGTGGAACTACTTTCTTTGTCTCCATCCACTTGTGGATAAACATCCAACTTTGGACTTGGCTGGTACAGATGTTAAGGAAAGCACAGTAACTAACCTGTAATAGATGTTATCCAGGGACAGCAAGCAGATATTCTCACACATAGGTGATGTCATCCATGGAACCAGGTACGAATATTGTAGAAATGTACTGCCACTTTAAAGGTTTTTTTGAAGGTCTCAAGACTGCATTACCGCCGGTGCCTTCCCATCCGACGCCTGCTCACAGAACCATCAGTTCAATTTTTTTTTTTTTTTTAAAAAGCTAAGATGCCAACTAGGGGAGGTGGGAGGATTGTGAGAATATCTGCTTGATATCCCTGGAGAACACCTAATACGGTAAGTAACTGTGCTTTATCCTTAGACAAGCAGGCAGCATATTCTCACAAGTGGGACTCCCTAGCTATGATAAAAGGGATGGAGGGAAAATTGGGTTCCAAAGACACAAAACACATAAGTTGACGTGCAAAACCTAAACTTAGGGCTCCTTTTACTAAGCTGCGATAGCGGTTTTAGTGCGCACTTACCGCGCGCTGAATTGCCATGCACACTAGACCTTAACGCCAGCATTGAGTTCTAGCCGTGTAACGTGCGTTTAGCGCACGCTAAAATCCTGCGTGCGCTAAAAATGCTATCGCAACTTAGTAAAAGGAGCCCTTAATGTCTCAAACGAGAGCGCAGAGGTAAGGGAAGGAACCAAATGGAAAAAATTGGGTAGAGGAACTCCATGCTCTACTAGAGCTAAAAGGAGTACCTGAGAAAACCTATATAAACGACCTCCTAGAGGCAGGTGAATCTAAATATCGGTGATGGAGACGCCAAAAGATTTAAGAATCAAATAAGAAAGGACTACTGATTAATGCACACATATGGACGTCCTAGCGTCATACTGTGGAGAAAACAACTTCCTGATAAAAAATATTATTATTATTATTTATTTTTTTTGCAAAGGCTGAGAAAGAATTGAGACAAGCCTTGAACCCAGGAAGTTAGTATAGAACAGAAAGAGGAAGCATATTACACAAAAAATATACCGGTAAGCAAGAAATCCTCACAAGATTTTTAGCAAAGTAAATGAAAATAGACTTAATATCCTTGTAAAATAAAGAGTTGGTTAGTTGGGGTTTTTTTTAGGTGTTTTTTTTTTTTTAACTCCTCATATACTTAAAAGAGCAGCTTAGTAAGGTTAGAGCATTATTAAAATTGAGGCCTGAACCATTAAATATTTCTAGAAGGGAAGTAGTTGAACACTTAAACCACTGTATCCTGTTATCAGAAACTTGAGAATCAAGATATATAGAATGTTACTGAAGGAAAATTAAATAATAGAGAAACAAGCCACGATAGATGTGGTTGCGAGAAGTAAATAAGTGCCACATGAAAACATGTGCATCTAAGAAAGAAAATAAGCTAGTAAAAACCCGTGTTATTGAACTCTTGCACCCTCTTGCTTTGTTATGAAGAGGGATCATAGGTAAGCAAAGTTTAGCTACCAAAAATTGAAGAAATTACTCTAGGAGCCAGTGGCATCAACTGAAGGTAACGAGATACCGTAGAGTTGAGAGTGAGGTAATTAATCAAAAAGAGACAATATACCTGCAGAGTTGGAGTGCTGAATAGGATCTTATTAGAAAGCAATAGAGGTACGTCAAAAGAAAAGTGGCCACGAAGTAGCAGAAAAACAAGATAGTAAGAGTGCAACCAGAAGGAGAAACTCCAGTGTTGCACCGATTATTATGCAATGGAGAAAAATGAATGTGAAAAACCAGAAGTGCCAGAGCAGAAGCTTAATGCCAGTGGTTCAACAACAAACGTAGACTCAGAACAAGGTCTTATGAGTTGTAATAGAAACTAGAAACAATGTGCAAAAACATAATCTGCACCCAAACACATTGAAGAAACTACGAGTAGGATAAAATGCACACCATGATATTTCATATAGAAATATAGAAGCATGATGACAAGAAAAGGTCAGATGGTCCATCCATTCTGCCTTTCCGCAGTAACCCCGAACTATACTTCTCTAGTCAAAGGCAAGAAATAAATCCAACCTGCTAGACCATTATAAATGGTTGCAGCGAGGTATAACACAAGGTTATCAACTAAGAAAAAAAATTTTAATGACCTCCAGGACACCTAAGGTGGATAGAGATTATATGCTTCAGTGCCACCATGGAGTGGTTCAGATTCTGCTCATGAGGTATACAAAGAAAAATGAAAAGCAGGAATGAGTCCTACAAAAAGCAGTGACTTAGCAAGAACAGGTATACTACCAGTAAGAAAGGTGGAAAAAAAAGAGGTGACCTAGGACTGGTCTAGAGGTCACAACATGTGAACAATATTAGCGTACACTCCAGTGCAACAGGTAGAACAGTAACACTGAATAAAGATCAATATAAAGGACCCGAGACAGAGGTACGACTTGGCTTCAGTACTGGAACAACTGCCACCAACTCCAGGCGACGTGAAGCTCTGTTAAGTATTAAGTAGGTGATGTGGAGTTGACTCAGAGGTTTATTTGACTTTTTCAAAGAGTTCTAGATCTGTCCTGGTTGAATTCCAGATGAAACATTAAGTCCATTCAATGTACTAGAACAGTGATTCCCAACCCTGTCTTGGAGAACCATCAGGCCAATCGGGTTTTCAGGGCAGCCCTAATGAATATGCATGGAGCAGATCTGCATGCTTGTCACTTCCATTATATGCAAATCTCTCTCATGCATATTCATTAGGGCTACCCTGAAAACCAGATTGGCCTGGTGATCCTCCAGGACAGGGCTGGGAACCACTGCACTAGAACATTGATAGTGTTGCACCAATGTAAAATCAAAATCAGTACCGTGTGGCTGCAAAAGATTGAGCCAGTACCAAGGAAGGTGATGGAAGCAGTAGCAACAATAAATCCCTTTTAGCACAATACATGGAAGTATTCCTTGACGATGTACACCCGAACCCTTGAATCCAAAACTGGTACCATCCATAAAGACTATCATCGATGTTACAATGAAAGAAGAACTTGGAGAAGGTACCATTGCTGAATATGCAACATTTAGCATGGCTCGGTACCCATTCAGATCGATGCATGAAGAGGAGGAACCAATACCATATTACATCAAGTGGTATCGAAGGTGCCACAGGTGTCAAAGCATGGGTGCCTGAAAAGGTGATGCACTTCAGAATGACAACCTACATCGTTTATAATATACTCTATTAAGGCTTGATGTTCATCGATGCTATGATGAAAGAAGAACCTGGAAAGCACAGTTACTTACCGTAACAGGTGTTATCCAGGGACAGCAGGCAGATATTCTTGACTGATGGGTGACGGCACCGACGGAGCCCCGGTACGGACAATTTTAGAGTGATTGCACTCTAAGAACTTTGAAAGTTCTAGTAGGCCGCATCCGCGCACGCGCGAGTGCCTTCCCGCCCGGCAGAGGCGCGCGGTCCCCAGTTAGGATAAGTCAGCTAAGAAGCCAACCCGGGGAGGTGGGAGGGACGCAAGAATATCTGCCTGCTGTCCCTGGATAACACCTGTTACGTTAAGTAACTGTGCTTTATCCCAGGACAAGCAGGCAGCATATTCTTGACTGATGGGTGACCTCCAAGCTAACAAAAAGAGGGATGGAGGGAAGGTTGGCCATTAGGAAAATAAATTTTGTAAAACAGATTGGCCGAAGTGTCCATCCTGTCTGGAGAATGCATCCAGACAATAGTGAGATGTAAAAGTATGAACTGAGGACCAAGTAGCAGCCTTGCAGATTTCCTCAATGGAAGTAGATCGGAGGAAAGCTACAGACGCTGCCATAGCTCTAACTTTGTGGCCCGTGACAGAACCTTCCAGTGTCAGGCCTGACTGAGCATAACAGAAAGAAACGCAAGCAGCAAGCCAATTGGAGAGAGTGCGTTTAGATACAGGATGACCCAACTTATTAGGATCAAAGGACAAAAATAGTTGAGGAGATGATCTGTGGGGCTTAGTACGTTCAAGATAGTAAGCCAGAGCACGTTTACAGTCCAAGGTATGCAAAGCCTGTTCACCTGGATGAGAATGAGGCTTTGGAAAAAATACAGGTAGGACTATGGACTGGTTAAGATGAAAGTCAGACACAACCTTAGGAAGAAATTTGGGGTGTGTACGGAGAACCACCTTATCATGGTGAAAAACAGTGAAAGGTGGATCGGCCACTAGTGCATGCAGTTCACTGACCCTCCTGGCAGAAGTGAGAGCTATAAGGAAGACCACTTTCCAGGTAAGAAATTTGAAATGCGCTGTGGCAAAAGGTTCAAAAGGAGGCTTCATTAAAGCGGAAAGAACCACATTGAGATCCCAGACCACAGGAGGAGGCTTGAGAGGTGGTTTCACATTGAAAAGGCCCCTCATGAACCGAGAAACCAAAGGATGAGCTGAGAGGGGTTTTCCATGAATTGGCTCATGAAAGGCAGCAATTGCACTAAGGTGAACTCTGATAGAAGTAGATTGAAGACCAGAGTCAGACAAGGAAAGAAGATAGTCCAACACCAGTCCCACTGCTAGAGACATGGGATCATGGTGATGTAAGAGGCACCAGGAAGAAAACCGAGACCACTTCTGTTGATAACACTGGAGCGTGGCCGGTTTCCTGGAAGCATCAATGATAGAGCGAACAGGCTGAGAAAGAAGTGAGTGAGCCGAAGTCAGCCCGAGAGATACCAAGCTGTCAGGTGCAGAGACTGTAGGTTGGGATGCAGTAGGGTCTGCTGATGCTGAGAAAGCAGAGAAGGAAACAGTGGAAGAGGTATGGGTTCCCTGGAACTGAGTTGAAGTAGAAGGGAGAACCAATGTTGCCTGGGCCACCGTGGAGCGATGAGAATCATGGTGGCTTGTTCCCTCTTGAGCTTGAACAGTGTTCGCAGCATGAGCGGTAGAGGGGGAAAAGCATATAGGAAGAGACTGGTCCAATTCAGGAGAAATGCATCGGGCGCCAGACGGTGAGGAGAGTAGAGTCTGGAGCAAAACAGGGGCAGCTGATGGTTGTGGGGAGCTGCAAAAAGGTCCACTTGAGGAGTGCCCCATTGAGCGAAAATGGTCTGAAGAGTCGAGGGATCGAGAGTCCATTCGTGAGGCTGGAGAATTCTGCTGAGATTGTCCGCTAAGGAATTCTGTTCCCTTGAATGTAGATAGCCTTCAGGAATAAGTGACGAGCTGTCGCCCAAGACCAAATCCGTTGGGCTTTCTGACACAACAGGCAAGAGCCCGTTCCTCCCTGTTTGTTGATGTAGTACATTGCAACTTGATTGTCTGTGCAAATGAGTAGTACTTGAGGAAAGAGAAGATGTTGAAACGCCTTGAGGGCATAGAACATCGCTCGGAGTTCCAGGAAAATTGATGTGGTGTTTCTTTTCCTGGGCAGTCCAAAATCCCTGAGTTTGGAATTCGTTCAAGTGAGCTCCCCATGCGTAGGGGGAGGAATCTGTGGTGATGACTAGTTGATGAGGAGGTAGATGGAACAGCAGGCCTCTGGATAGATTTGAAGATGTCAACCACCAAAGAAGCGACTGTCGAAGAGACAAGGTCACAGATATGTGTTGTGAACAAGGATCCGTCGCTTGGGACCATTGGTTCGCTAAGGTCCATTGAGGAGTACGCAGGTGGAGACGTGCGAAGGGTGCGACATGTACTGTCGAAGCCATGTGCCCCAATAGCACCATCATGTGATTTGCAGAAATGGAAATCTGTTGAAACACCTGCTGACAGAGATGGAGGATGGCGTGAAGGCGGTTGGATGGAAGAAACGCCCTCATCAGAACAGTGTCCAGAACGGCTCCAATAAATTGAAGTCACTGGGTCGGAATGAGGTGAGACTTGGGTAGATTGATTTCGAACCCTAATAGTCGAAGGAAGTGAATGGTCTGATTGGTGGCAAGCAGAACCGCCTGAGGGGAATGAGCTTTGATCAACCAGTCGTCCAGATAAGGGAAGACTTGAAAGTTGTGAGAGCAGAGATAGGCCGCTACCACAATCAGACATTTGGTGAATACCCTGGGAGAGGAGGCCAGGCCGAAGGGTAGCACTTTGTACTGATAATGATGTTGATTGATGAGAAAGCGCAGATATTGCCTGGACGTCAGATGGATAGGAATATGTGTGTAAGCCTCTTTGAGATCGAGGGAGCATAGCCAGTCGCCCTGAGCGAGAAGAGGGTAGAGGGTGGCAAGAGAGAGCATTTTGAACTTCTCCTTGACCAAACATTTGTTGAGATCTCTGAGATCTAAGATGGGTCTGAGGTCTCCGGTCTTTTTGGGAACTAGAAAGTACCGGGAGTAAAAACCCTGACCTCGCTGATCTTGAGGAACTTCTTCGATGGCATTGAGAAGAAGGAGGGATTGAACCTCTTGAGCGAGAAGGAGGGACTGAGACTTGTTGGAAGCAGACTCTTTTGGCAGGCCTAATGGCAGAAGAGTCTGAAAATTGAGGGAGTAGCCATGGGCTATGATCGAGAGCACCCACTGGTCGGTGGTGATTACCTCCCATCGAGAGTGAAAAATGGTTAATCGACCTCCTATGGGCTGTGGAAGAGGACAGGAGGGAGGGAGACTAGCAATGCCCAGGAGAAGGGAGTCAAAAGGGCTGAGTCGGCTTAGTCTGAGTGACAGGCTTTATGGTAGGCGGCAGTTGCTGACGTGCTTGTTGGTGCTGTTGCCGCTGCCTCCGAGGTTGTGGAGGTTGAGGCTGAACTGACCGAGCAGAAAACCGCCTCTGATATGATGGCTGCTGTCTAAATGGACGAGGAGGAGGAGGCTTCTTTTTATTTTTCAGCAAAGTATCCCACCTCGTCTCATGGGCAGAGAGCTTTTGAGTGGTGGTATCCATAGATTCTACAAAGAGCTCATCACCCAGGCAGGGAGCATTGGCAAGGCAGTCCTGGTGGTTCACATCAAGGTCGGAGACTCGGAGCCATGCCAATCGTCTCATCGCTACAGACATAGCCGTGGCTCGGGATGTGAGTTCAAAAGTATCATAGATGGACCGGACCATGAACTTCCTGAGTTGTAGGAGACTGGAAGTGCATTGTTGGAATGCAGGAAGCTTACGGTCAGGAAGATACTTTTGAAAAGAAGAGACTTGCTGAATCAAATGTTTCAGGTAAAAAGAGAAGTGAAACGCATAGTTACCTGAACGGTTGGCCAGCATTGCATTTTGGTAAAGTCTTTTACCAAATTTATCCATGGCCTTGCCCTCTCTGCCAGGAGGGACAGAGGCATATACACTAGAGCCTGCCGATTTTTTGAGGGTGGACTCCACCAGCAGAGATTCATGGGGCAGCTGGGGTTTGTCAAACCCTGGAATAGGAATCACCTTGTAAAGCGATTCCAGCTTCCTAGGGGCTCCTGGAACGGTGAGAGGAGTTTCTAAATTTTTGTAAAAAGTTTCTCTCAAGATATCATGGAGGGGTAACTTTAAAAATTCTTTCGGAGGCTGGTCAAAATCCAAAGCATCAAGAAATGCTTTGGATTTTTTAGAGTCAGACTCTAGAGGGATGGAAAGGGTGTCCGACATCTCCTTAAGAAACTTGGTGAAGGATGAGTGCTCTGGCTTACCAGCAGGATCCTGCACCGATGTAACATCCTCCTCCGAGGAATAATCTGCCTCGGTACCGTCAGAATCATCCCACAAATCAGGGTCCCGTACCGATGACAGACGGCCCTGAGAAAGTGGGGTAGAAGGTTCGGTATGCTTGGTTTTGCGTACCGATTTACCAGACCTCATGGACACCGTACCGTACCGGGTGACTGTACAGCAGTACGGGTGTCAGAGAACGGCACCAGCTCCGAAGTCGAGTAAGCAGTGCGTCGAAGAGACTTCGGTTCCGCCGAGAGAACAGGCATAGAAACAGATTTTTGCTCAGTAGGTACTGACACTGGAAAGCTCGGAGTCAGCAGAGCCGGGAGCAAGTGTTGTAACTGCTCCTTAAGCTGGACCTGAAGGATGGATGCTATTCTCTCATCCAGAGACGGTCCCGATGGCACCGGTACCGCTTTTTTCTTGCTCGGTACCTGCGGTGCAGCTCGACGCTCAGGCGAAGTCGATGCCGATGAAGAGGCAGTGACTTCAATAGGAGCGGAGCGTTTGCGAGGCCGGCGCGCAGTCTGCAGGACTTGGCTCACTGCTTGTTCGACTGGCGGGCTAAGGACAGTAGGGGATGACTTCTTAGCCGGCTTACCTACAGGGTGCGACACCGAGGATGGATCTTGCGGTGTCGAAGTCACCGGTGCCGATTTGGAGGAAGATGACGGTGTCGATGCCGGGGGAACTTCCATGGCGGCACCGAAAAGAATTCGCTGTTGAATTTGACGATTCTTTAGAGTTCTCTTTTGGAGAGAACTGCAGCGGGTGCACGTTTCTGCCCTATGGTCCGGACCCAGACACTGAAGGCAGCACTTGTGCGGGTCGGAAAGAGAAATAGGACGTGCACACCGCTGACACTTCTTAAAACCCGGTGAAGGGGGCATGAAGGGAAAAACGGCCGTAGCAAAATCGAAGCCCGAGGCTTCGAATGGTGCCAACAGGCCCCGCCGGGGCTGACCGGAAAAAAGTCGAAAAAAAAAATGGACTTTTTTTTTTTTTTTTAAATAAAAGAAAGAAACGATAAGGTGAATAAATCACGACAAGAAAATAACGCGCGAGCGGGAAGGCGAGAAAAAATTTTCCAACAGCAGTTGGAACACGCGTCTTCTTAGCTCCGCGAAAACTAAGAAACTGGGGACCGCGCGCCTCTGCCGGGCGGGAAGGCACTCGCGCGTGCGCGGTGCGGCCTACTAGAACTTTCAAAGTTCTTAGAGTGCAATCACTCTAAAATTGTCCGTACCGGGGCTCCATCGGTGCCGTCACCCATCAGTCAAGAATATGCTGCCTGCTTGTCCTGGGATAAAAGGTACCTTTGCTGAATATGCTACACTTAGCATGGATCGGTACTGATGCAGATCGATGAATGAAGAGGCACCAGTAGCATATTATATAAAGTAGTATCGAAGGTGCCACAGGCATTGAAGCGTGGATGCCTGAAAAGGCAATGCGCTTCAGAATGACAACCTGTATCGCCCATGAAGCCATGCATCAAATAGACTCGATGCTAAAATTGGCAGGGCACTATCCACTGTGATGCATCTCCACTGAGAAGGGCATGCATGCTCGATGCAAATAAGCCCTTGACGTGGTTGAGACATCAGCTAAAGAAAGGTGTGTATCAAATAAACTCGATGCTAATATGCCACTGATGCAAGTAGATGGAGGTATCTATATGTTTACCAGTAATGACTAGTCCCAGTCGCTGGAAGCCCGACTCCAGACCTAATATTATGAAATAAAGAAAAAGAAAAGAAAAACTTTGACATTATTAATAGTGTTTGTCATCTTCTTCTAATATATAGCCCTGAAGTCAGATCCAGTCGGAGAGGATGAGTCAGGGTGGTGGTAGAAACAAGGTCGAAAATCCATCATGGAGGAACAAAGGATGGAAATTTGTGTGAAGGCTGCTGAACACCAAAAGAAGTTGAAGAAAGTCCAAAATTTATTTTCCTTTCTACTTTTCTTCAATATTTATTTTTTTTAAAGAAAAGTACACAACTGATATAAAATACGTGAAAATTTTTTTGAAAGAAATAAATGGGAAGGCAACTTGGAGTAACAAGAGATAAATCTTCACTCCACGGAAAATGAAAAACTGACGGGAAGGTACTCGCACATGCATGGTGCAGGCAGTCTAAAAACTTTCAAAAGCTTAAAGTGACACTACACTTTTCACTAACAATACCAAAGCTCTGTGGATGACGTCACCCACATTTGAGAATATGCTGCATGCTTGTCTAGGGATAATACCGCTTCCACTGCTTGTCCACTTGTAGTAACAAGATTGGTACCACCATAAAACCTGGATCATCTAAATGACAGCACATTGTATGAGGACAAATAAAAAATTAATGGCAATTGTTAAATTACGTGATAACCAAATAGAGTTGGTGAAATACAACATATGAACTCATACATTGCCTGCTGGATAGTTCATCCACACACAGTACAGCGCTTGCCCTTTAGTCATGTGGAAGTCATGAGGTCAGAAACATGGAGGGGCATAATCAAAAAATACATCTAAATCCGTTTTGGACCTAAGTTGCTAGTCGCCCAAAGTCGGAAATGTCCAAAGTCCATTCTCAAAAACTACGTCCAAAATATTTTTTTTTGAGAATCGTCTACTTATACGTCCAGCAGTTTGATTGTCCAGACTGCTAAGTCATCTATCTTTATACTCCATTCTCGTCCAAAAATTCATCCAAGTCAAAAACGCCTAGAACAAAACCTTTTGGATGTGGAAGGGGCCAGCAAAGTGATGGACTGGCTACCCTGTATGGTAACAGAGTAGTAGGGCACCTCACAGAGCACTGCTGCGAATTTCACAAAAAGGGTACCACAAACATTTCACAACTCTTTTATAGGTCGTGGTGAGCCCACTCCCACCCCCCAAAACCTACTAGCCCTTATGGCTGCAGGTGGCACCTATATGGCAGTACAATAGGGTTTTGGGGGCTTCAGGCAGGTGAACATGTTTCACCATGAATGCAATGGTTAAGTGGCTTATGGGCCTGGGTCCTCCTCTCTAATGTTCACTAGCCCACCCCCCAGACTACTTAATCCACCTCTGTACAGCTCTACTAGGCTTTTCTATGCCAAGTGCTGATGTTCTGCAGGCAGGATTGTACGTTTTTATTCTCATTTTTATGGCAATGAGTGTGTGTGTGGGGGGGGGGGGTCAGTGATCCCTGGGGGGTGTGGGGGTCTGTACTTTGTGTCTGCAGTGGTTATCTGGTCACTTTGGATACCTTCGGGGCATTTAGACCTGTTTTTAGATCGCCTAAGTCACTACATAGAAGTTCCGTCTAGGAAGTCTCGTTAAACTTTCGGTTATTCTTACAGTATGACTAAGTCTAGGTTGGCCCACATCCCGCCTACCTCCTGCCCTAACCACTCCTTCAAAAATGCCCCTTTTCACTCTGGGCGCACAGCAGCACTGAAAAGGCCTAAGCTGTTTTTAGATACATCAAAAACCCGTTTCGATTATCAACGCTTAGACAACCTGTCTTTTTGATCGTCCAAGTACCGATTTAGGCGGATTTTTAGACGTTTCTATTTTTTGATTATGAACCCCATGGGCTCTATTGTAAGATTGCACCATCGAAGAACAAAGTGCAGTAGTGTGCTTTCTTTGAGCAGAGGGAGTGAAACCTGTGGAAATTCACCATCAGATAAGGACTCAGTAAGGACATAACACTAGGAATCAATGAAAGGTTTATGAGTGGGTAAAAAGGTTTAAAAGCAAGAAGAGCAGGTGCAACCAGCGAAGTTCGTTCTGGTTGCCCATCAACATCATACACACAAGAGTACAGGGCAGGGCAGATGCCTTGATTAGAGAAGACCGACAGATAACTGTCTCAATTGGCTGTGAATTTGGATATTGGCTATGGATCTGCATTTGCCATAATGCATGACAATTTGAGATGCAGTAAAGTCTGCACACGAAGGGTTCCCAAATAGCTTATTGATCTACACAAGCGTGTGTGGAGGTTGTGACCCAGTTCTTGAGACAGTATGAAGATCCGAGTATTCTGAAGAGAACTGTCACCAGCAACAAGACATGGGTGCATTACTATGACCCGGAGAGCAAAAGACAAAACATGATGAAGTAAAGGAAGTGGTGCTCACCTGGCTTTGGGAGCAACCCAAAAAAACTTATCTGTAGGAACAATACAACAAATGTGTCGTCTAGCACAGGGACTATATATCTTGTAACTTCATGACAATTCTTATGTAATCCGCCTTGAACTGCAAGGTAATGGCGGAATAGAAATCACTAATTTAATGTAATGTAAATGTGGTATGTTCAATTGCTCTCAGTTACTTCTATTAAAGTCGTTAAATGTACTTTGCCTTTACTTTTTGATTTACCCTCATACTAACATTCAGCCATCGAGCCAGCCCTCAATGTCAAAGATAAACAAAAACAAAAAAGTACACACCTTGGCTTACTGGAGTAATTGTGTTCAAACTGTATCCATTCATTTTTGTCAATACAATAAATCCAAGCATCACCTAAAAACAGTGCACAAAGTCAACACACCTGTACTTTTAACTGTACATTTAATAACCACTTTCTCTAATTCCATGTCTTAAAGTATAGTGTAAGCAAATTATTAAGCTACAGCAGTCTTAGACAAAAACATCACACAAAGGCAGCAATTTTCAAAGCCACTTACCAAGATGATTTATCCAACTTGCCCTGACTGAAGAAATGCACATTTCTAGCCAGCAAGAAGCAAGGGTTATAACAGTGCATATGAATGGAGTTTACAGAAAAATATGTGCAAGTTTACCCTGCCCAAATAGCAAGTGCAAAACATGGGCAGTTTAGTATATATTTAATGCTCATTTTCAAAGAGAAACTATGCAGATGGGCTACAGTGGAGCTCAAGTTAAGTTGGGAGGGTATAGAGTGGTAAAGGTTTGTTTGGGGGTTTATTTGTTTTTGTTAAATCCTAACTTCCCAACATACTGTTAAAAGTTAATTAATGGCAGCCTTTTAGGTTTTAAAAATTTCACAATGACTTACTTAATGGCTGTTTATCCGTAGTAAATCCCCCAAAGAGAAAGAGGCTCTCTGATGAAACTCTAGTCAAGGAATGCCAGGAACGTCCTACTGGACAAATGCCTCGTGTTATTCTGGAGAAGGAAATAAATTACACACCGAGTACTATAAAACTCTTAAGCTAGTGTCATGCAGGTTAGAAACAATTCTGGGAGACAAAGCTAACCCAATGGCCTACTGCCTATGTGATAGAAAAGACGTGGACGCTCACATTTTGGGCAGCTAAAGATACTACTGCATATAGGCACTCCCAATAAGCAAAGATCTACAGTTCACCTCTTACTATTCAGGCAAAAAGTTCAGGAGAGGGGGGGGGGGAAGATCTCACAATGTCATTAAGTAACACTTAACTGCAGCACGATACAGCAAACCCCATGATAAATCTGCTCCTCAAATAAGCTGAAGACTCAGGACACTGGGCTGGGTAGCATTGCTGACCAGCCGTTTTTATTTCACTGGCAAGATTTTCTTTGTCTTGAATCCTTGATAGGCAAGCCTAAAGGTGGCCATGTGACTCTTGCAAAACACGTTTGCAAGTATCTGTTGGGATCTCTAAGGCAGCAACATTATGCAGTGTCTTTGGTCAGAGGGTTATTGCTTTGTATCCAGATAAGACCTTCGGACCCTGCCAGTGAAGGACTAGCCCTGAATCTTCTAGAACTCTAGTCCTGGCTTGAGAGTACAGAGGCAGTAGGTCAATGCTAGGCCCTGTCCCCAAGCTACATATCCCTAGTGAAGACAGCATAATTCTGTACTCCACCTCCACCCATGGGAGTATGGTGAAACTTGCCTAAATAGTGATCTGCATGAATCCTATCTATTGGTTGTTTGCAGAATTAAATCTCTGTTGCCAAAGTTGGAGCACCTGTCAAGTGTGGGCAGTGCTGAGAAGCGTTTGACAGGACCTTTGAGTATGCACAGGGTTAACTGTGAATAGGTAAAAGGATAGTGCTAAGGCATTCTGCAACATTAAGCAAGACTCTGTAAAGCAATGGAAACAGAGAAATTATGGGCCTATTTAAGTATTAGCAGTCAGCACCAGTTTGGAGAACCTAAAAGTATTCTGAATATTCTTACTAGGAAATATAGATGACATCACAACTGATATCCAAAACCCTGCAAAGCAACTGTATATGGGTTTTCAAAAGTGCTGATGGTGGAAGGAGCCAGCTAGCTAGGTAGCAAATTAGGTAATAACAAACGATGGGAGATGGCACCTCAACACCCACAGCCAGAATCACATATCCTTGAACATACAGCACATCCCCATAGCTTCTACTTAACTCAGACCTCTGCATCTCTCCCATGTCTCTATACAGACATAGATACACACTGTACCCCTGTAGCACACTCTAGAGACCAAACTTTCAAAAAGATATAAACATGACTGAGTCATTCCAGAGGGTAACTACTAAAATGGTCAGTGGTTATCATAAAGCTTGTGGGAACAGACTTAGATATCTCAATATGTACATTTTGGGAGAAGGGCAGGAGAGAGAAGATATGATGGAAGAATTAGGTACTATCCTCTTTCCTGTAGAACAGCATATGATTCTTTACAGATAGGTTCTGCTCTTTCTGCTCTATTCTCCAACTCGCAAGTTGGATTGCAGAAGATGTCAAATCATTTTTCTCAGCTACACCTCCTTGTCTCCCTGGGCAGTGTCCTCTCTCTTCAATCCATATGAAAGCAAGTGAAAACCCTTGACAGAGAAATTACAACAAGGAGGAGTTCAGGGAACTCTCCGATAATGTTAATTGCAATCTACTCTGCACAAGAAAACCAAAAGGCAGTAAACATTCAATGAGAACTGGTAATTCAAAGGTGGAACTAACCTCTCCACCTACCTGTGCGCAATCAGCACTAACACTTTAGCTCTTCATATGTCTCTGGCCGGCCTTCGTAAACAGGGTATGGGGAGGGGGCAGGTTGGTAATCCTCTACCTGTGCGCAACCAGCACTAACACTTTAGCGCTGGTTGCGAACAAGCAAGAGGATTATCAAGGTAATTCTTCTTTCCTATGCAAACAGCATACAATTTCTTATGGATGGGACGTACCAGAAAAGTAGTGCCTCACGTCCAGGGAAGAACAGATGAGCCTGTGACTAGCACAGAGGACCCAAAATCTACGTCTATTTGTGCTGTCATGTCCACTACGTTAAATTTTATAAAGGTATGGAGAGAGTGGATCAAGTGACTGCCTTACAGATTTCATCAGGTGGCCCTGGACTTAGCCCAAAATGAAGCCACACTTCTGGTGGAGTGAGCTTTTAAGGCCACTGGCGGATGCTTACCACAGCCAACATACACAGCTGAGATAGTTATGAATATCCATTGTGAAACAGAAAGCTTAAAGGCTGGTATCCCTTTATGATTAGAGCTGGGTAAGACAAACAGGTGATCTGAAAGACAAAAGTCATTTGCCACATCCAAGCAGCGGAGAAGCATTCTCCAAACATTCAGCAACCTGAAAACCTTGTCTTGCCTCTTCTTGCCCTTGGACCAAAATGCAGGAAGTTGCGCTTCCCAATTGATGTGAAACGCCAAAACCATTGTTGGCAGAAAAGGCAGCACATTGCATAAGGACACCCCTGCTTCCATGATTCTGAGAAAAGGCTCTCTACATAACAGAGGCTGTATTTCAGACACCCTCCTTGCCGAGGTGATTGCTACTAAGACAACTGTCTTCACGGTAAGATCCATGAGAGATGCTTCTGATAAAAGGCTCGTACAGAGTCTTAGAGACAGAGCTCGTAAAACAATGTTAAGATTCCAGGTAGGAAATGGCTGCCACACCAGAGAGCAGAGTCTCAACACTCCCTTCAATAATTTTCTGACATCCAGATGAGAAGCTATGGACACTTTGCCTGCTGAAGCTCTGAAACAGTAAAAAGACTAGCCGCTTGAACCTTAAGAGATCTGACCGCTAAGTCTTTATCCAGGCCTTCCTGCAGGAAATGGAAATGAAAGCTCGGCCCAAGACTGTCTGACCTTAAAATACTGCTTGAACGGTTTCCACACCATAGCATAGGTCACCACTGATTCTGGCTTCTTAGATCTTAGGAGAGTCTTGATAACCCTATCCAAATATCCTCTGTACACTAAAGCAACACTCTCAATCACAATGCTGAAGACCAAAGTGTTCTGGATAAGTGATGGGTATCTGACACAGAAGATCCTGATGCAGCAGCAGTCTGAGACAGCTGTCCCGCTGCAACTGGACTAGATCCACGTACCAATGACATTGCGGATAATCTGGAACCACAAAGGATCCCTAATCCCCGATGGGTCGCTATCTTGCAAATGACTCAACCTATCATTGGCCATAGAGGAAATTCATACAAGAGCTCTTGTTGGTCAAGGCTGCACTAAAGTGTCCAACACAAGGCTTCCCAGTTCAAAGCGTCAACTGAAGAAACAAGGGGCTGTCCTGTTTGCTGCTAATGCCATGAGATCAACCATCGGCCACCTCCATCAACTCGCAATACAGTTTAAAGCTCTCTGAGTCAATGACCATTGTCCTGGATCCAGGGTCTGGCTGCCTGGACATTGTTCACTGCTGTTGCATGAGCCTCTGCTATGGTCTATATGTGGACTTCTGCCCAACGGAACAATTGGGCCTCCAGCTTCAGTTGAGCACTCTTGGTTTCCCCTTGCCTGTTGACGAATGTCATAGCTGTAGCACTGTCCAAAAAAAGAAAAAAAAAATGGATTGCTTTGCCCTCCAGCCATGTCTGAAAAAATTGTAGGGCCAACTGAAAGGCTCTCAACCAGTCTGTTGATGTTCTCTGTAAGGGCAACCATTGGCCATGTGCTGGGTGACCCTCACAGTGACATTCCCCCACCACACACACACACACACCAGACGTAAAGACTGGCATCAGTTGTTAGGATCACTCAGGACTAGCTGAAGAGGAAAACCTTTGAACAGTGACTCTGGCAGAAGCCACCACTAAACTCTGGTGTGCCTCCACACAAACTCCAACTGGAGAAAATCTGACTGAGGGAACCAAAGCGCTAGTAGGGTGCTCTGTAGAGTGTGTAGATGAGCTCTCACCCATAGAATTACCCCTATGGTCACCACCTTAGATCCTAAGACTTGCAGATAATGCTAGGATTTGGTCTCGCCAAAATCAACCTGATCTGCTGTCTGAGCTTCATTTTGAATGGCTCTGTGAGAAAGACACGACCCTCTGCTGTTCTGATTAGGAAACCCAAATACTCCAGACATTAAGTTGGCTGCAGGTGGCTATGTTTGAAATTGGTAATCCACCCCAAGTCCTGCAAAAGCTGAACTACCTGAGTCACCACCTGGTGACAGTCCAGCATGGACAGCGCTCTGATCAGTCAATCATCCAAGTAAGGATGAACCCGACTTCCTGCCTTGCGCAGGTATGCTGCTGCCATTACCACGACCTTGGCGAAGGTGTGGACTGCAGTTTCCAAACTGAAAGACAGTGTTGAGAACTGAAAAACAGTCATGGGGTAAATTCAGCCTGCACTCCAGCACCTGGTCTCCACAGGGGCAAGCACCGCTCCCAGAGGAATTATCCCCAGAGCTTCCAAGTGATACTGCAGGCTGGCCAGGCAGGTACTCTTTCAGAAGGGTTGCTCTCCTGGCTGCAGACCCCAACGCCTGAATCCTCTCCCAAGGAGAGCTGCCCCAGGACTACTGGGAACCTCTTAGCATGGGAAAGCCTTGCAAAAAAAAATCTGATTTAACCTGAAAATAAGAGATCCAATACGGAGCAGATGAAAAGAAACCTTCTCAACTCGCTTGCAGAAGTTACGAAAGAGAGCACTGCCCAGGGAGACAAGGAGGCAAAATTGAGACAATTGACATCTTCTGCAATCCAACTCACAAGTTGGGGCATAGAACACATCCACAAGAAATCATGTGCTGGTTGCACAGGAAAGACATTTAAATACTTATGTGGCCCAAATGTGAGGGAGGCACATACAGTATCTTTCAACTGACAAGAAGCTCTGAATGTGAAGCACAGGATGAAGATGAAAGGATAAAGACTCAAAAAGTAACCTGAGGAAATACTTCACAGAAAAGGGTAATGAATTAGAGGAATAGCATCCCGGTGAAGGTTGTGAAGAAAACTATCTGAATTCAATAAAGCTTGGGACAAGGATCTCTAAGGGATTGACAGGAAGAGTAAATGGGCAGACTGAATAGGCAATATAGTCTTCATCTACCTTCATTTTTGCTATGTTTAAATTTTACTTCCATTCACCACTTGCACAATCCTTGCCACCTGAGACAGTTACCATGTCTCTCCCCACAGAGCTCTCACACAAATGCTTGTGTATAGGAATGGAAACATGGAATGTGTTACATACCCTGTGGCTTTTCCCCAATGCCTTTATCCACCTGTCATTAAGTAATGGAATGGAATGGAACCAAAATTGACATGGGGAAAGGCTCAGTTGATTTTGAAAATGGGCTAGAGTTATCCTTCCTCCTGCCCAGAGGAATCACTTAAATGCTTTACTATCCCACTTCGGAATCTGGGCTCCCTCCAACTATTCCGAAAACATCTGAAAACTTGGCTATTCTCAAAAATGTAATACTTCCTCCCTATTTCATCTTTATACTGAGTCCCTAGACCTTCTCTATACTAAGTTCCTGTAACCCTTACTTTGGAGTTCCTTCTTTATACCAGTTCCTGTAAATCGTGCCAAGCTCTGCGATTGTGGAGATGATGCGGTATACAAACTTAAGGTTTAGTTTAGTTTAAATGCATTTCTACCAGTGGCAGCTCTAGCTGCTACAGCACTCTTTTCAAATCGCCCCGCCTCTCCTCTCTTGGAGACCTACACAAAGATACAGAGGCATTCTCTCTATGGTTTTTACATCATGAACCCTTTCTTCCTCCACTCCCACCAATCATTCTCTTTGCTGGATTCTCTCTTTGCTGGACTTTGTCTTAATGGTTCATAAGTGCATTTTAGTTTAGTTAGTGGCTGCTATTTAAGCTGACACCTGGGGAAGATTCTCAAATGTTGGTGGTAAATTCCAAAGGACTGCTGTTGTGGCTGTTATTGTAACAATTTCAAAAAGGCGAGTCATTCTTAAAAAACCTTGCATGCAAATGAGATTGGCAGAGAGTTGCTAAATTTGCATGTGCCAATAGCTGGTGATAGCTATCGGTATATGTGCAGAATAAGTGCACAAATTAAAAAAAAAAAAACGCCCAAATCGAAGATTGGCAAGAGGGATGCCCACTCCCTCCTGCCGTCGTCGTCAAGCAACCTCTCCCCCCCCACCAGGAGAGATACCCACTAGAGAATGACATGGGGACAAATTTGTCCCCGTCCCCACAAGAACTCAATTTCCCCTCCTGTCCTTGCGAGTTTTGTTGCTGTCCTTATGATTTTAAAGTGTTTCAGGCTTGTGCAGATGAGGACAGAGTTTGCAGTAATGGGGCAGGGACAAGAAAAGAATTCACAAGGATGGAATGGGAAAATGAGCTCCTGTGGGGACGGGGAAAAATTTGTCACCATGTCATTCTCTAACACCCACTCGTTCCTCTCGCTGACGTCAATTAACCCCCCCTTCCCCAACAGTGGGAGGGACACCCACTCCCTCCTGCCCCCTCCCCATACCTTGTTTACGAAGGCCGGCCAGAGACATACCTACCACCTCCAACCAGCAGGCCGCCTCTTCAAAATGACAGACCTTCCCCTCCCTGGTGCATCCTGGGATGCACCAGAGAGGGGCCTAAGGCTCCGACTGGCCTAGATCTGGGGTGTCAAAGTGTAAAATCTAGCTCCTTGAGGGCCGCAATCCAGTCGGGTTTTCAAGATTTCCCCAATGAATATGCATGCAAGCACTGCTTTCATTGTATGCTAATAGATCTCATGCATATTCATTGGGGAAATCCTGAAAACCTGACTGGATTATGGTCCTTGTGGAGGGACTTTGACACCAGTGGCCTATATGCTTATGGCTCTCCTGGCCGGCCTTTGTAAACAAGGTAATGGGTGGAGGGTCATCAGAGGTACAGGGGAGGGTGGCGGGGGTACTACGGCGGCAGGGGGAAGGAGTGGGCATCTCTCTCAGTGCCAGGGAGTGGCGGGGGTTGCAGAAAGGAGTGGGCATCTCTCCCACTTCTTGGGGGGGGTGGAGGGGCAGCAGCGAGAGGGAGTGGGCATCCTTCTCATTGCTAGAGGGAGAGGGGTTGTTTGACGGTGGCAAAATTTTCTGGCAAAGTCTGAGCTGCCAAGCCTTACTTTCCTGTCAATGCCTGAGCCATCAGTGCTCAGGCACTGACAAAAAGTAAGGTTAGAACAGCTCAGACCTGCTGGAAAATTTTGCTCACAAATGTAAGACAGCGAGTTTAGGGAATCACTTGGTGATGATTATCGCCCAGTGTGCTAGTTTAAATATTAAATGGCCTCATTGTAATACATTTGCATGGCAGAGTCGGAAACTGCTAGGAAGCTTGGAAAAGACTATGGTAAGCTGTTTAGATAAACTGCCACAAAAATACTGGAAAACAGCTGGAACCAGTTTAGCGACCACGTAAAACAGTTTTGAGGATCTTCCCCCTAGTGACCAAATTATGTAGTCTTCTACTGCTTTGGAACAAATTCATCATGAGGTTAAACTGTAAAATCCTTCATTTGAAAAAATCATCCCTCCCCTCTCCTTTCAGGTCAGTCAACATACATGCACATGCATGCATGGGAGGGATAGAATTCAGCAAACCATGATTCTTATGCTTTCTGATTTTTCCTTCATCCTTGTTACCCTTCAATTTCCAGGAACAGCAGCATAAAATCTAGCTAGCTTGAGTGCTGAAGTGATGTATCTATCAAGGTCCAGTTTCATGTCACTGGTTTTCTAGCACAGCCTACAAGAAGCATCCCTCCCCAGGTCCGAGTGCACCATCCATAATACACATCCAGACTCAACTTGCTCCAGTTGAGGTGGAATCCCAACAGTCTCCCATGCCATAGTGTTGCGGCCTAAAGCAAAAGGCTGGTTCCATTTTAAAACTTTATATGCCATATAAAATGGACTAAGTTTCTCAATTAAATCTATATGAAGAAATAAAACAAAAACAAAGGAAAAAAATAATACTTTATTGGACTAACAATGGTGTCCTTTTACTAAGGCGCGCTAGCCATTTCAGTGCATATTAAATAGCGCACGCTAAACGCTAACGCATCCATCATAGTTTATGGATGCGTTAGCGTTTAGCGTGCGCTATTTAATATGCACTGAAATGGCTAGCGCGCCTTAGTAAAAAGGACCCCAATACGGTTTATGATTAGCTTTCGAAGGTAACCCCTTCTTTTTCAGATCAGTGACTGATCTGAGGAAGAAGGGGTTACATTCAAAAGCTACATTAAGTTAGTCAAATAAAAAAGGTATTTTATTCCTTTATATTTTTGTTTTATTTCAGAAAAACAAATGTGGAACCAGATCCTGGACTTCCAAGAGTTAAAAAATTGCAAAGTTTATTGGTGTATAAAACAAATAAAATATATCACAATATACTCAAAGTCAAACTTATTCCAACAATGTAAACACAATGGTTGCACGACCAGACCCTACACGGGCTGTGTTTCAGCTTTGTCTAGCCTTCTTCAGAGGTCCTTAAAGTGCAGTCACAAGCATTAAAAAAACAATGAATCATCCAGCACACCCGCAATCCAGGCTACTAATTAATTAATCTAAAAGATCTCTGTATTTCTTGTTATAATTATTCTTAATTTCAACTTCTATTGATTGAGTATGGTTTTTCTCCCTAATTGTGGACTATGTTCATGGTATTAGTAGATGAGAATGGGATAGTTTTTCCCTATCCCACCAGTTTTCTCTTGGGGTTTACTATCTTATTTTATTTCTTTTGTCAAAGTATTTTGTTCTTTTATGTGAAAAATTAAATAAACAATAAAAACAAAAAACAATGAATCTGTTAGATAAATGATCGCAATGTGCCGCAACTTTTTGAATGCTTGCGACTGCACTTTAAGGACCCCTGAAGAAGGCTAGACAAAGCCGAAACACGGTCCGTGTAGGGTCTGGTCATCATTAACACCGTGCAACCATTGTGTTTACATTGTTGGAATAAGTTTGACTGAGTATATTGTGATATATTTTATTTGTTTTATACACCAATAAACTTTGCAATTTTTTAATTCTTGGAAGTCCAGGATCTGGAAATTGGAAGGATTATACTAAACTTAATTATACCTTTTGGTGGAATTCAGTTTGTCATATTTATAAAATGGAGAGAGTGCTTGCTATTCAGCAAGGAAATTATCATAATTTTAAAAAGATTTGGGGCCATTGATTATATATTTTAATGATCAGACACCTTAAACACCTTGTTATTATACAAGATATAGGTAGGGTGGGATTTGGAAATATGATATTTGCTAATTGGTTTATTATTAATGGATGGGGTGGGTGGGGAGGGATTCTTTTATACTTTAATGATTATAAGTAAGAATGTCAAGTGATTTGTAAAATTTTTTGATTGAATATTATGCACTTGTTGTAAAATATGAAAATGAATAAAGATTTTTAAAATATAAAAAAATGTTTTACACACTTTGTAATTTTTTTAACTCTTGGAAGTCCAGGATCTGGTTCCACATTTGTTTTTCTGTATTAACTGGTTTCTGTAGTACCAAGATCCATTCCTGTGGTTGGTCGGACCGTCCTGGTAACGTAGACCACTCCACAGTTTTTCTGCATTTGGAGGATTTTGTTTTATTTCTACATATTATCTTGAAGAGTGGATTAACAGCCACCACACCATTTTACTCAATCAAATCTAAAATAGTTACTCACACTTCATTCCATTCCCATGTATCCAAATTAAGGAAATACAGATCATTCATTCTAGCATCCTAAAATAAACAGACAAAACATGTAATAAGTATTTAAAAATAAAACACACGCACAGAGTAGATAACATTCCTCTGCTTAGTACTTACTCGATATCTTCCACCAAACACATAGCCTCTGTTTCCCACAGTTGCACAGGCATGTGCTGCTCGAGGCGAGGGGGATTTGCCCTGTTACAGAAGGATTTCATTAGTAAAAGATCCATTGGGTAAGAAGTGAAGAACAGAAAACAGCTCAACTCCTGCTACGAAAAAGTGACAGACTAGCAATTTTAAAATCCATGCTCAAGACAATCAGAACAAGACTACATTAATGCTTAAACTGATCCTCTGCTCACTGTGTGGCCAATTCTGGGAACAGGAAATCCTTCAGCAACACAGTAAATCAAATTATGAAATGCAATGCTGAGACAGACTAATGGTCCAAAAAGTCCAGCCTCAGGAAAGGTTAAATTAGGTCTAACTTGCTAAAATTATTTTGAGTCCCTCCAGACTAGCCAAGACAGACACTTGGGTTTGCACCATCCTACCAGCAGGTGGAGACTGAGAAACTAATGAGTTGTGAAGGTCAGCTTTAGAACAGTATTTCTTAACACGCTGGCCGCTTGTTGGTGGTACGTGGCCTGGCCACCGCAGAGGATATTCCCTGCCCACCCGAAGCCGCAACCACCTCTGGGGATCTCTCCTTGCAGCCTGCCCCACCCACTGAAGCTGCTGCCGGAGATCCCTGTCCGTCCTCCCTCCCTTGCCCATCCATCGAAGCTAATCCCTCCTTGTTTCCCGCCCCACCTGCTGCCAGGGTTTCCTGCTCCTCCCTCCCTACGCCGATCCACAGGGCTTCCCTCCAACGTCAGAAGAAAGTCATCCGGGTCAGCGGAGGGGGGGGGGTTCTCCCCAGTTACCTCTTCTGCACATTCTGCCTTCAGCAGCTTGTTCAGGGGACGCGCAGCAGGCAGCAATTTACACACTGCACGTAGATGATCCGGAAAACTTCTCTCCGAAAGACGTGTAAATCGCTGCCTGCTGAGCATCCCCAGAACAAGCCACAGAAGGCAGAAGGAGCAGTGTGGTTCGAATAAGTAAGAGGACAAGGGGAGAAAGGAGTGGAGGGGGTAGGGGACGGAGAATGAGCGCATTGGGATACTGGAGGGGTACAATTCTTTGACAACGGCTGGAAGGAAGGGAGGGGGCACTAACTTGGAACAGGAGGGAGGGAATAGAAAGGGAGAATTGTTGGGCATCAGTGTGTGAGTGAGAGGGAAAGGAAGAAACAGCAAAATTGGGGATAGAAAGAGGAGAGAGGTAAAGATGCATGGGGAAAGAAGGATGAGAGGAGAAATGTTGGATATGGTGGTGGAGAGGGAACAGAAGGACAGATTGAAGGGGATGACAGGGGGAGTAATGTTGCACATAGTGATGAGGGAGAGATGTGTCATGGTGCTGCAGAGGGGTGATAGAAGGAGAAATGGGCATGGGTCTGGTTGGCAGTGGTGAAAAATGCTGCACATGAACCAGGGGATGAGAGAGGGAGAAATGTTGGATGTGACAGTAGAAGGGGTGGGAGAGATGTCTGGATCTCTCATGACAGATGGACAGTGAGAGAGAGATTTTTTTGCCAATAGGAGAGGAGAGAGGAAGAAAAGCTGGACTCATGGAAGGACAGAGAGAGATGTTGGTTGGGGAAGGGAATGAAGTCCGGAGGAGAGGAAGCGTGCAGGAGGAACAAAGAAAGAAATATTGGATGCATAATAACAAGGAAGTGCAACCAGAGTCTCATGAAATCACCAGACAACAAAGGTAGGAAAAATTATTTATTTTCAATTTAGTGATCAAAATGTGTCAGTTTTGAAAATTTATATCTGCTGTCTATATTTTGCACTATACTGTAATTGTCTATTTTTCTATAGTTGTTACTGAGGTGACATTGCATATTTTAAAGTCATCTAAGATGCCTTGACCTCTAGGAAAAAACCCAAATATAAATGATAATTAACATTTTCTCTATGTACCGTGTGCTTTGTGTTTTTTTAATTTTGTGGTTACTATTATGTATTAATAAGATTATATTGTGTATATATGAAAAATAGATGGAAGAAATTACATTTCAATTGCATTAGTACAATTGCATTGCATTACAATTAGTACTATTATTATGGAGGGGCGGAGGTACTCAGTTGGCATTTGGTAGGCTTAAGGGGTGCTTGGCTTGAAGAAGTTGAGAAACAATGCTTTAGAACACCGTACAAACTTGGCCAACTAATATTTGAACAAAGCAGCAAGTATTTAAAATTAAAAAACAATTTTTTAGATAATTCCAGCCCCACCCCCATACACACATCACCAGACTCTCTCCTTCCAGACTGTCACTCTTCAATGAACATTTGGTAATAATCCTGCAACAGAGGATACCACCAAGATAGAGCTTTTTGCAAGAGGTGCATATGCATCCTGGTCCACAGCACTAAATTTATGATAGCCGTCATTGATCCCAAACACCTCTAGAACAGGGGTCTCAAAGTCCCTCCTTGAGGGCCGCAATCCAGTCAGGTTTTCAGGATTTCCCCAATGAATATGCATGAGATCTATGTGCATGCACTGCTTTCAATGCATATTCATTGGGGAAATCCTGAAAACCCGACTGGATTGCGGCCCTCAAGGAGAGACTTTGAGATCCCTGCTCTAGAAGTACCACATTGTTGGGACCAGACAATTTGCACCCAAGAGTGCTCAGAGAATTGAGCGATGTCCTGGCGAAACCGTTGGCTGAGCTATTCAATCTCTCCCTAAGTAAGGGGAAAGTTCCCCTGGACTGGAAATTAGCTAATGTCGTTCCTCTGCATAAAAAGGGTTGCAGGGCAGAGGCTGCGAATTATAGACCGGTGAGTCTCACATCAATAGTGTGCAAACTCATGGAAACACTAATTAAAAGCAAATTGGACACGATCTTGAATGAAGGGAATCTTCGGGATCCCAGTCAGCATGGATTCACCAAGGGTAGGTCCTGCCAATCCAATCTCATCAGCTTCTTTGACTGGGTAACAAGAAAGTTGGACTTGGGAGAGTCTTTGGACGTCTTGTACCTGGACTTCAGTAAAGCTTTTGACAGTGTCCCACACCGCAGGCTGCTAAGCAAGATGGAATCGATGGGGTTAGGAGAGACACTAAGTGCATGGGTCAATGATTGGCTGAGTGGCAGACTTCAGAGGGTGGTGGTTAATGGTACCCTCTCTAAAACATCGGAGGTGACCAGTGGAGTGCCGCAGGGCTCGGTCCTGGGTCCACTCCTTTTCAACATATTCATAGGGGATCTGACTCAAGAGCTTCAAGGTAAAATAACACTATTCGCCGATGACGCCAAACTATGTAATATAGTAAGTGAATGCAGTTTACAGAATTATATGGCGCAGGACCTGCTTACATTGGAAAGTTGGTCCTCAACCTGGCAGCTAGGCTTCAATGCTAAGAAATGTAAGGTCATGCACCTCGGAAGCGGAAATCCATGCAGGACGTACTTCTTGAACGGAGAAACTTTAACTAGGACTTCAGCAGAACGAGATTTAGGAGTAATCATCAGTGCAGACATGAAAACTGCCAATCAAGTGGAGAAGGCTTCATCTAAGGCAAGGCAGATATTGGGTTGTATCAATAGAAGTTTTGTCAGCTGAAAGCCTGAAGTCATGATGCCGTTGTACAGGGCCATGGTGAGACCTCATCTGGAGTACTGTGTGCAATTCTGGAGGCCACATTACAGTAAAGATGTGAGCAGAATTGAATCGGTTCAGCGGACGGCCACCAGGATGATCTCAGGGTTCAAGGGTCTCTCGTACGAAGAGAGACTGAACAAATTGCAGCTCTACACTCTCGAGGAACGTAGGGAGAGGGGAGACATGATCGAAACATTTAAGTACCTCACGGGACGTGTCGAAGTGGAAGATGATATTTTCTTTCTCAAGGGACCCTCGGCCACAAGAGGGCACCCGCTCAAACTCAGGGGCGGAAAATTTCATGGCAATACCAGAAAGTATTTCTTCACAGAGAGAGTGGTTGATCATTGGAACAAGCTTCCAGTGCAGGTGATCGAGGCAGACAGCGTGCCAGACTTTAAGAATAAATGGGATACCCATGTGGGATCCCTACGAGGGTCAAGATAAGGAAATTGGGTCATTAGGGCATAGACAGGGGATGGGTAAGCAGAGTGGGCAGACTTCATGGGCTGTAGCCCTTTTCTGCCGTCATCTTCTATGTTTCTATATGGAGTCAAGACAGATTTCTGATTTGGGACCAACTTCCTCATTCTTTCAAAAGAGAAAAACACTTTTGCCCAACAGTGTCAAACCTGGTTCCCAAATATTTCAGGTCTGGGAAGGAACATTTTTTCTCTTGGGAAACGCTCACTACCACGCTCACTACCCAATAGAGATGTGCACAGGAACATAATCTGATCCCTCTCTCAACCTGTCCCCAGTCAATTCTATTTTGTCCCTTCACCCCCACCCCCCAGTTTTCTTTCCTATCCCCATACCCAACTCACATTTAGAACACCTTGAAAATTCAAGCAACATAAAATACATCCTATACCTTGTTAAATGTTAGCACAAAACAGGCATACAAGAACAACATTATTAACAGACTATAAGAAAACAAATAATTTCAAACTACTTATATGTAAATAAACCATCTACAGAGCCAGAGTTCAATTCCATTTTATGTTCCTTGATTGTTTATTCTGAAATTGAAAAGTCTGATGGGCTGGTGACAGATATTCCAAGCAAAGAGCAGGCAACATGTGTTGGTTTCAGCCACACATGGTATCTTTGTTGACAGTAAATATTAAGAGTAGAATTCCTTGTCTGAGCACAATATTTATGAATCTGCTTCAATCACAAACATCTTTTCCTGGCTCTTGAATAAGTCTAAAAAAATCTGCCTAAGTCTCATTATCTGCTCCCCATCCCCTTCCAATTCACTTTTGATCCGTCCCCTCCTATCCCCGTGGTAGTAATGACTTTTCAGTTCCCCATCCCTGGGAATTCCTGCAGCTTTCCTGTTGTCCCCATCTCCATGCTCACATCTACTACCCAGCCTAAGCCCTGCAGAAATTGAATTACTCAAGCAGTTCTTGGAACTGTGCATGGATTAAACAATTGTCCAAATAAAAAACTAAACTCCCTTCTGCAAAAATAGTAGCCACAACTACTGTACTTTAACTTTTGTAAACATCCCATAAATATTAAATAATATCAATAAATATCAAACAACATTTGCAGATTTATTCAGAATTCCACAATTCAGTGGTTCTATAGCACAAAAACATTTGATCACATTACATCTCTTCTGAAGAAACTCTGGCTGCCAATCTTTTAGACTAAAATTTAGGGCCTCTTTTACGAAGCCGTTTAGCAGGGCCGCTGCAGTAATGGCCCCTGAAGCCCATAGAGATTTAAAGGGCTTAGGGGCTGTTGCCGCGCAGCTTTGTAAAAGAGGCCCTTAAAGTTGGCTCAGAGTGCTTTATACAGGTATACCAGTCTTAATATAAGAACATAACACTAGCCTTACAGGGTCAGACCAATGGTCCATCAAGCCCAGTAGCCCGTTCTCACGGTTGCCAATCTAGGTCACTAGTACCTGACCAAAACCCAAGGAGCAGCAATATTCCATGCTACCCATAAAGGGCAAGCAGTGGCTTCCCCCGTATCTTTCTCAATAACAGACTATGGACTTTTCCTCCAGGAACTTGTCCAAACCTTTCTTAAAACTAGCTACACTATCCACTCTTAGCACATCCTCTGGCGACGCATTCCAGAGCTTAAATATTCTCAGAGTGAAAAAAAATTTCCTCCTATTGGTTTTAAAATTATTTCCCTGTAACTTCATCGAGTGTCCCCTAGTCTTTGTAATTTGACAGAGTGAAAAAAAAAATCGATCCACTTGTACCCATTCTACTCCTCAGGATTTTGTAGACTTCAATCATATCTCCCCTCAGCCGTTTCTTTTCCAAGCTGAAAAGCCCTAACCATTTTAGTCTTTCCTCATACAAGAGGTGTAACATCCCCTTTATCATCTTGGTCACTCTTCTTTGAACCTTTTCTAGCGCCATTATATCTTTCTTCAGATAATGAGACCAGAACTGAACGCAATACTCCAGATGAGGTCGCACCATGGAGCGATACAGGGGCATTATAATATTCTTAGTCTTGATAACCATCTCTTTTTAAATAATTCCTAGCATCCTGTTTGCTTTTTTGGCTGCCGCTGCACGTTCGGCAGAAGGTTTCATTGTATTGTCTACAATGATACCCAGATCTTTTTCTTGGGCGCAAATCCCCAAGGTGGACCCTAACATCCGGTAACTATGATTCAGGTTATTCTTCCAAATGTGCATCACTTTACATTTGTCCACATTATTATTATTATTTTTAATTAATCTTATTTTATTTTCAAATCAGTAAAAAGTGCAGAACACTATGCACATCCAGTAGCCATAAGAGTAAGCACTTATTTTCAATCAATAAAATTACAAAAAGAATAACCCCCCTCCACTATTACTTATGCATCTAATATAATAAAATGGTAGGCCGCGCATGCGCACTAAAAAAAACGTGTTCCCTGATCCGTCGCGAAAACACGATTGCGCATGCGCAGGTTTTACGTCACCACTTGCTCGCGGCGGCTTTCAAATAAAAATAAAAAATTAAACAGCTGCGACGGCCTTCCTCACCCCACTGTGAATGGTACCGGTTCCTCTCTCGAACTGCACCAGGATCGAGAGAGGAGCTGCAGCGCCGGCTTTCAACTTAAAACAAAAAAACTAAAAAAAACCCAACTGGAGATCGCCGCTCTCACCCGGCTCCCACTGTGCAAACCCCCCCCCAACTGGAGATTGCCGCTCTCACCCCCTCCCCCCCCAACTGGAGATCGCCGCTCCCACTGTGCAAACCCCCCCCCCAACTGGAGATCGCCTCTCTCACCCCCCTCCCTCCCAACTGGAGATCGCCGCTCTCACCCCCATCCCCCCCAACTGGAGATCGCCGCTCTCACCCGCTCCCACTGTGCAAACCCCCCCCAACTGGAGATCGCCGCTCTCACCCCCCTCCCCCCCCAACTGGAGATCGCTGCTCTCACCCCCCTCACCCCCAACTGGAGATCGCCGCTCCCACTGTGCAAACCCCCCCCCCCCATGGGAGGATGCACCGCAGCAAAGTGCTGCACAGGTACTCGAGGGGGAGAGACATATCGCTTCTGCACCGGTACAAACATCCCTCCAGCGTTGGCAGTCGCTGCACGTTAAACAGGCTGCTTCTGGCTTTCTCTTGCAGTTGAGTCCCTTTGCCGCGTCACTGATTACGTCATCAATGACGCAACAGAGAGACTCAATGGCAGAAGAAAGCAGAAGCAGCCTGTTTAACGTGCAGCGACTGCCAACGCTGGAGGGAGGTTTGATATTAAAGTCATCTTGCTAGGAGGGTCGCAGAGTCAGCGGGGGTTGGGCTGGGAGGGGAGAGAAGCGTCTGCCTCGGGTGCTTCAGGCAGCAGCAGCGTTTACAATTTGCTGCTGTTGCTGGCTTCAGGCCTTCCTCTCTGGCCGGTCCTGCCTACTTCCTCTTTTCATGAAGACAGGACCGGCCAGAGAGAAAGACCTGAAGCTAGCAACAGCAATGAATTGTGAATGCTGCTGCTGACCAATGAAGTAGTTAAATGAGGAAAGGGAGCAGAGGGGGAGAGAATGGCTTGGATTGAAGGAGGAAGGTATGCCAGACCAAGGCAAAAGGAAGGAAGAGATGGAGAGAGGCCATATGGGACAGAGAGAGGGGGGGGGGCGGACACTGGATGGAAAGAGAAGAGAGGGCAGTGAATGGAAGGGGCAACATAGAGGGTGAACAGTATTCTAGCACCCGTTAATGTAATGGGCTTAAAGACTAGTGTATATATAAACAAAGAATACAACAAAGAAATAACCCTCCCCACCCAACCTTGGATGTGTATAGAAATTCACTAAAAGAAAAAATAAGAGACAATTATGATGAAGTGATAAAAGACTTCAGGGGGCCCCAAACCAATTTAAATGCATTACTATGCCCTAACACATCAGCATTCATCTTTTCATACCTATAGCATAAGCATAAATTTGCCCACCAGAAAGGAAAATTAAGGCGATCATAATTTTTCCAATTTCGAGTGATCAACTGCATGGCTATCCCGGTCATAATAAGGAACAGTCTGTCTTTATATCGGTCCAAAGGGGGTTTAAGATTTAATAACGTCCCACATATGACTAAGTCAATGGAATCGATGACTCCAATATGGTATTAATCTGTCTCCATATCGATTTCCAAAAATTAAGTATTAAAGGACAATAAAACAACATATGATCCAATGTCCTTATTTCAAGATGACAGTGCCAGCATCTGTTAGATTAGAACCATCTAACTTGCAATCGAACTGGGGTCCAAAAAGTCCTATGCAACAAGAAAAACCAAGTTTGTTTCATTGATGCTGACGATGTACATCTCATTCTCCAAGACCAGATTCGTGGCCATTGAGTAGCAGAAATTTGTTGCTTAATCTCAATGCTCCAAATATCTTTTAAAGAGGTTTTTTGGTTTTTTATTCATAAATTAATTTATACCACTTGGCGGCCTGATGTCCTAGGAAATCAGTCTGGAAGCATAAGCATGGCAAGCTATACTGATTTTTGCATTTGTCCACATTAAATTTCATCTGCTCTTCTTCATCAGTCTTCTAGAAGTTTGAGGTCATGAAAACAAAATCTTTTGCAGATTCCACATCATAGTAAGCTCTGGCTTGATACTTCTCACCAGAGGGTTTTTGGATGCCTTGTTTCTGCCACTAGAACTTTACATTACATTACATTACGGATTTCTATTCCGCCTATACCTTGCAGTTCAAGGCGGATTACAAAAGAATTGTCTGGACATTTCCAGAGATGTAAACATTTCAGAGGAGATTACTGGACATTTTCCAGTGAGGATGCAATTTTTTTTTTTTTTTTTTTTAAATTTTTTTTTGGGTAACTGGAATTTTCTGGATGAAGGTGAGAGGTTGGTGAAGTGAGTTGGTGGTAGGTAAGGGGGTTAGGGTTTTTGGATGAATTTTTTGAAGAGCAGGGTTTTGATTTCTTTGCGGAACATCTTGAAGTTGTCCGATGTTGTCAGCAGGTTGGTGACAGATTGGTTGAGTTTTGCTGCTTGGGTTGCCAGAAGGTTATCGAACATTTTCTTGCGATGTGTGCCCTTGAAAGGGGGGAAGGTGAAAGGGTTAGGGGTTCTTCTGTGTCTTTTTGAGGAGACCTGGTTTAAGCGGTTGGTTAAGTAGGATGGGGAAGAGCCGTGTAAAGCTTTGAATAATAGGCAGTAGATTTTGAATTGAATTCGTGCTTGTAAGGGTAGCCAGTGGGAGTCTAAGAAGGCAGCTGTTATGTGATCATATTTTCTAAGTGAGTAGATTAGTCTGAGGGCGGTGTTTTGTATGGTCTGAAGTTGCTTTATCATAGAGGCTGGACAAGGGAGATATAGGGAGTTGCAATAGTCCAGTAGACCTAGTACTAAGGATTGTACTATTAGTCTGAATTGTGTTTGGTTGAAGAATTTTCTGATTTTGCGTAGGTTTCTCATAGTTAGGAAGGCTTTCTGTGTTGTCTTGTTGATTTGGGAGTGCATTGTGCAACATCTGTCTATGGTAATTCCTAGTAGTTTTAGTTCGAGTTGTATTGGGTATTTGGTGTTTTTGATTATCAGTTCTGTGATGGTAGGGGTTTTGGCCTTTTCAAGCAGGAGGAACTGGTTAGAATCGTCTTACAAGAATCCTCTTGTAAGAATATTAAAGTAGGAGTTAAAACATGCTATTTTAAGAACAGTATTTCCATAAAAAGCTAAATTTCCTTCTTACCAGCTGCTGTCAATACTAACAAGCAGCCCACTTAACAGAGAATTAACAAAATTTGGCCCCTCAAAGAATTCCTTGTACAGGAAGATTTCCAAAGCACAAATTACCTACTCCTCAAAAGAAAGAGGTGGCTGGGGAGAGGAAGAGGGACCTGGAAACTCCAGATGTGACTCTCCAAACATGAGATTAGAAGAAACAATCAGTACACACACACACACACAAAATCCAGGGATAGGCAATCACGGTCCTCCAGGGCTGCAACCCACCGGGGTTTCAAGAATTCCACAATGAATATGCATGAGATTAATTTGCATCAATTTGTTTTGGTTTCATAGCAAGGCAAGAACTCCTCTGATTACATATTTGCATATTCATTGTGGAAATCTTGAAAACCTGACATGATTGTGGCCCTTGAGGATCATGATTACCCACCCATGTACGGTATTCTTCACTGAGCCATACAAAAGGAATCTACTCCAGGTTTTAAATTCCTCCTCCCTCTCCAGAAGGCTCTGCTGCCCCCTTCCAATTTCCCTTCTGCAAGTGAGCCAGAAGGGTCTTTCTAATCTGCTCTGTATATTTTTCTTTATTATGGTATTTTTTGTGGTTATTGGTGCTCTAAAGTTTCCCAAGAGAAAAATGTCTTACGGTTACAGGAGCAAACTTCATCATACTAGAACTGGGGAAATACCTTTCACAAAAAAACAAACAATCTTCAGCTAACAATGGTATATCAATACATTCAATAAGAAACTCAACACAATTGTGAAATTTGAGTGAAAAACTCAGCTGCAATATTCAAATGAGAACTTGGGAGGAAAAAAGCCTCAGAACCCCATCAGGGAGTAACCTCTCCACACTTTCCAGTTGCATGGAGAGGTTACTTCCTGATGGGGTTCTGAGGCTTTTTTCCCCTCCAAGTTCTCATTTGAATATTGCAGCTGAATTTTTCATTCAAATTCTACAATTATGTTCAGCTTCTTACTGAAACACCTTTCACACCCTTGTGATAATGGAAGCTATAGATATCTGCCTCTAAGGTAAAGGAAGAAATGTTTAGGACCATATGGGAAGCATATGGGGTTCATAATAAAAAAAAAAAAAAAGTCTAAAAAGTGGCCTAAATGAGTACTTGGACGATCAAAAAGCCTGATCGTCCAAGTACCCATAATCAAAGCTGGTTTTAGACGTATCTAAAACCAGCTTAGACCTTTCCCCTGCCTCTAAACGCATAGAGCCAAAAGAGGCATTTTTAGAGGAGGGGAAAGGGCGGGCGGTGGGCCGACCTAGACCTAGGCATACAGCAGGTATAACCTAAACTTTAGGCAAGTTGCCTAGTCGGCACTTATACGTTTTGACTTAGACCAATTCAAAACAGGTATAATGCTAGAAAAAGGGGCCGCTGAGCTGATCGCTAAAGCTCAGCGGCCCCAGCAACCTGCCTATCGCTGCAGGAGAGATGGCTCATCTCTCCTGCCGCAATGGTGATCGCCCACCCCCCTCTGAACCGTGGCACTTTGGGGTGAGCATTGCGGCAGGGAATCTCCCCTGCCGGCGATCCTCATCCCGAAGTGCTGTGGTTCGGAGGGGGATGGGCGATCACCATCGCAGCAGGTGAGATGAGCCATCTCTCTTGCAGTGATCAGCCCTCCCCCCCTACAACGATCCGAGCAGGAAGGAGCCCAAGCCCTCCTACCTTCGACGCAAGGGCCCCTCCGAACTCCCGATCGCCCCCCATCGCCGACCCGCGATCCTTCTGCCGATCCCATGACTCCCCCATCCCTCCTCCCCGTACCTTCAAAATCATTGGTCGGACGGACGGGTGCCAAGCCTGTCCGTTCGACAGGCCAGTCATCGTTGAATGGCTAGCCTTAGGGCCTGATTGGCCCATGCGGCTCAAATCCCACCCATTCAACGATGGATGGCCCGTCGGCCGGACGGGCTAGGCACTCGTCCGTCCGACCAACGATTTTGAAGGTACGGGGAGGGGGGCGGGGGTCGATCGGGGGGGGGGGGCCTTGTGTCGAGGGAAGGAGGGCTTGGGCTCCCTCCTGCCCCAATAGTGTCGGGGAGTTCAGGGGTGCCGGGGCAGGAGGGCTTGGGCTCCCTCCTGCCCCAATAGTGTCGGGGGAGGGGGGGTTCGGGGGTGCCACGGGGCAGGAGGGCTTGGGCTCGGGCTCCCTCCTACCCGGATCGTTGTAGGGGGGATTCTGTAACTGGTGTTTTTGACAGACACCGGTTACAGAATCCAGCTTTTAGGCGAAGGACTGGCTCCTCCTTCACCTAAAAGCTCTTGTTTTGGGCGTTTGGGAGTTAGGCTTTTTTTAGGTTGATTATATGGTGTTAGTGTAGACATAGTGGTGGTCTGGGCGTTTAAACAGCTGAACGTAGAGGCAGGCCATTATCAAAAAAAACAAAAAAACTCCTTTTGGACGTTTTTTTGGATAATGGAAATTTTCCCTGCTTCTACTGTCAACGTTTAAGGCCTTAGGCCAAAAGGGGACTTAACATTTTTTTTGATTATGCCCCTCCACATGTTCAGGATCTTTCAACTAAAGCACCGAGTCTGGTCCTTAAATTTCACATATGATTACTATCTTATTTTGGACTTCTTACTCATAACCACTTTTAGGACTATATTTTATATAAAGGAAGTTTGAGAAATAGGAGGACAGGGGAATAGAGTGGGAAGGAATTTTTTGGGGAGATTGTTGGATTTTAGACATTTTTGTGGCAGGCCATGAGAGCACAGTCCTCGTGCTCAGGAATCACATTTTAGTTTGATATAAAGTACTCTCGCATAGGTAAGATTGTAATTTGATGGCTTTCATGCTAATTGATATATTGAACTGCCTTGTACATTACATTACATTACAGATTTCTATTCCGCCATTACCTTTCGGTTCAAAGCGGATTACAAAAAGAGTTATGGAAGAAGGGTAACAACGTTAGATCAGAGAAGGTTTCCAAGAGAGGGAAAAGTAGGATCTGGGGTTAGGGAGGGGATGGTAAGAGGGGGGTTAAACTTTATCATGGTATTAAGCTTTATTAAGGGATTTCTTGAAGAGTATAGTTTTTATTTCCTTTCTGAACATCTTGTAGTCTGGGTTGTTGTCAATAGGTTGGAGACTTGGTTGTCTATCTTCGCTGCTTGTGTGGCCAGTAGTCTGTTGTATATTTTTTTCCGTTTTACTTCTTTGATTGGGGGGTAAGTGAATGGGGTGTGTGTTTTTCTATGCCTGGTAGAGGTGGTTTGGATGAGGCGGTCGTTTAGGTAGGTTGGGCTGTCTCCATTTATAGTTTTAAATAGTATACAGTAGAATTTAAATTGTATTCTTTCCTGGATTGGAAGCCAATGAGAATTGATGAATGCCTCAGTAATGTGATCATGTTTTTTCAATGAATAGACGTGTCTCAGAGCTGTATTCTGAATTGTCTGTAGTTGTTTAATCATTATTGCAGGGCAGGGAAGGTAGAGGATGTTGCAATAGTCTAGGATACTTAGGATTAGAGATTGTACTAGGAGCTGAAATTGTGTTTTTTTTTAAGAATTTTCGGGCTTGTCTAAGGTTTCTCATAACTGCGAAAGATTTCTGTATTGTTTTGTTAATTTGTGGTTGCATGGTGCAGCCTCTGTCAATAGTCATACCTAGAAGTTGTACATATGTATTATTGTGGTATGAGTAAACAAGATTGACATCCTATAATGTTTCTGTACATATTTAAAAGCCAAATCACCTCATATAGAGGGGTGTGAAGATTTCTTGGCACAATGCAAATATTAAAGCAAACACTAGTAATAAAATGTAGGACACATAGATCACAGTTAACATGCCATTTAACAGATCGTCAGCAGTACCTCCACATGTATAAAGGTCTATGCCCTCACTATTAGACTTGTATATGCAAAAAGGCATACAAGGTGGTTGATACCCTATTTGGGAAAAGTCTATGTCACGTAGCTTACTACTAATTTGTAATACTGGGCACTAGGAACAGGGGGATTTAGATTGCAGGAAAGATGGGAATTCTAAACTGGGTCTAAGGATTCTAAAGATGTTTTCTAGAATTGGGATAGGAGGAGGGGGGGAGATACTTTTCTTATCTGAAATACCACATAAGATATTGTACTTTGTATGTTGGAATTCTGAGACAGCTATAGGAATATTTGTCAGTTGTATACAGTCATACAAGTGATTTCTGATCTTGTAAATGTATTTTATATGCTATTATTACATATTTTTAGCTTATCAAGTACTTTAACTAGATTGTGAGCCTTCGGGACAAATAGGGTAGTTTTTCTCAAGTACCTAATTTCATTTTAGTTTAATACTTTGTAAATTGCTTAGGTCAGTAAAATGCAGGAGCGGTATATAAATAAATTTATCAGATCTTAAATAAACATATTGGGCCATATTCTGCAAACAGCGCCGTAAATTAAGTGGTATTAGGCGCCCTACCGCCACCACCTAATTTAATTGCTTTAATTGGCTTGGTAATTAACTGCATAGTTAAAACAAATTAAAATCTTGTTTAAAAAAAATGTAGGCACCCAAATTACGTCCACAGCGGCGCCCAAGATCAAAGTAGGCATGGTTATGGACAGAGATTACCGTAGGTGCCGGCGCCACTAGACGCGATTCTCCATAAGACATAGGTACTGGAAATATAGGCCTTTAAACCCTGGCTTATATTACCAATGCCTATGTTCTTTCTTAGGCGCCAGTAGCCGCGATTCTGTTAACAGATATCTGACACGAGGCCGGTGCCATTTTTGTAGACACCAGCCGATTCAGGCACCATTTACATAATCTGGCCCATCAAGTATAAGAATAAAAGGTGGTTCAAAAAAAAGCTGCCCTATACAGCTGCAGGCTGAGTTATTATATAAACCAACCCAGTGACCTGAGTGAAGAGCACAACCTTTTTTCAGGTCCTCTGTTGACCCCAGTCAAAGTTTTCATTTAAATGATATCTATGCAGTATACACAAAAACAAGTACACATACTACAACAGGACCAATAAACAGACAAAATTTAAACACAGACTTGCCTCAATTACACAACAAAAAACATTTTGCTCAGTATATTAGAGAAATTTAAAATGAACAATACCATAGTAACAGGCTGACTCCAAGTGAAGGTTTTAACGTCGAGAACATGAATATGATTATTCCACCCTCTTGGATAAATGGAATTCTACCAAAAATAAAGGAGACATTATGCTAATATGTATGTTAAAGGTCATCAAATGACAAACATGCAACAAACAAAATTCTGTGTTTCTTACACCAAAAGATGTCTCGTCAAATTCAAAAGTTCCAATGTTGTCATCTTCTCGATAGTAACCATAACCACCAAAAAAAATTAACCTGTTTAAAAAGAGCAAGAATAATGCTTAATAAGCCCTTTAAAAATGTACATCCTGACCTATACCAAAAATCAGTCTTCTGCTAAGTATCCTTCAAAAGGAAAATCAATTTCTTATAACTTTTTGGGGAGAAGCAAAATAGCTGTCTAGTTCAGAGGCAGGACCTCAGGTTTGAAACAATATGCAGTTTCTCAGCAAAAAAAAAAAAAAATTCAACTTTGCTTGAATTCTAATACGCATATTTGATCATCAAAAATCTAATTTATTAGGATTTATAAACCACTTGTTACCCATCTTTAGTTGCTGTACAATAGACATACAAGGGGACATAATTTGGTCCCTATCCCCCCCTTACCCCAGTCAATTCTTTTCTAGCCATCCCTTCCCCCATAACATTGGTACTGTCCATTGACCCCTAAACAATTTTCTTCCCCATCTCTGTACCCAACCCGCATTTGAAAGATCTTATAAATTAAAAGATAAGTTATCGGGTGCATTTTATGTTGAAATTAAACACAAAACAATAAAACTCTGTTAAATATAAGGGTCATGTTAATAATTATTTCAAACTATGTAAAAATAGACCATGTACAGAGCCAGAGCTCAGTTCTGTTCTACGTTTGATTGCTCTGCTACTAAAAAAGAATGTTGTGATGTGCTGGTGGCAGGAGTTAAAGAAGCAGGCAACATACGTCAAGTCACACACCCACATGGGACCTCTGTTGTCAGTAGGTAGTAAGAGACTAGCAGAATTCCTTGTCCGAGCTCAATATGTACGCATCCGCTTTGTCAATCTCCAAAGCTATACCCTGGCTCTTGGATAAGTTTCCCCTCAGAATATATCTACCTCTGATTCTTCTCATTCTGACATTTTGCTGACAGTTCAGCAACTGGCAAGACCTCAAATACAGCTTGATCTGTTGTCAATGTCCACAGTGTTCAGGGCACTATTACTTTCTTTGACGTCATCAGATCTAAACAATCCTTTAGCCTTGGATCCAACAAAATTAGTGTCATGTGTGTCTCTGTAGCTGTAAAATATCAACCAGGAAATCTGCAATTTGATTCTTTAAGGATACTATCACATGGATGTCTGCGCATGCAATTGTCACATGCCAAGAGATGTAGTGAAGGTTTAATACCTGTCAACAGTTTATTTGTAGCCCTACTATGGTGTCGAAACCATTTGACTTCTGCCAGCAAGACTTCATCAGCTGCGCAAAATTTGTTTGCTCCTGGTTCAGTGGCAATTGCACTTGGTTTCAATGTCAGTACAGTACAACACTGTTCCACCAAACTGACCCACATTACATAAGTGTTTTCATTGGTTGACTTGCTTATTTAGTGAGTGCAACCACTTCCTTGCACAATGTTACTGTATAAGCTCGCTTACCTCACTGAGGGTGGCCAATGTTACGCCAATTTTTTTAAAAGGGTTCCAGGGGTGTTTCAGGAAATTAAGCCAGACCTCGGTGCCAGGCAAAATAGTGAAAACAATTATAAAAACTAAAATTTCCCCTCTATCTCTCTTCGCATGATGAAAAGCGTTTAGAGCGCATGGTGCAACGGTTCCTCTGGTTGGGCAAGCGGGCTCGCTTGCCCTATAGGAGGGTAGCCTCCCCTTGGTACAAAGGTGGCTTGGGGTTGTTGAATCTACGTTTCTTGACGATTGCTTGTGGCATGCGTCACATTAATGACCTTTTTAGTTGCACCTCCATTTTTACTAACACCTCCTTGGAACTCTCTTGTTTTATTTCTACCCACTTTAGTGCGTTTCTTCACTCTTCTTTGCTCTCCAAATGGGAATCTGCACCCAGTGTGTTGTTGCATTAGCCCCTTCGTCGGGCCTGGCACTGGGTCTGCAGATTTCATTCCCTCAGTCCCACTGTCTCTCCCTTTTTACCTCTACGTTATAATGCCCGTTTTCCTCCTGGGGTGGACAATGCTAGTTTTGTATGTTGGGAAGCAAAGGGGATTCGTTTTTTGTTGCATTTGGTTGATGACGAGGGTCTGATCAAGCCCTTTGACTTGCTTTGCGAGGAATTTTCTCTACCTTGTACAGATGTCTATGCCTACCTTCAGATTCGCCACTATATTTCTTCTTTGTAGAGCACTCACCTTTCGGCTTCCTGTTGGGAATTATTGATGGAGGCCTTTACCTTTGGTTCCCAACAGCCTGTCCCCCTGAAGTTTCACCATAGACATCTGAAGGACGAGTCCCCTATGCTTGCTTATCTTAAATTGCGGGATGCTTGGGTGGGAGATTTGAATATGGAATTCTCGGAGGATGTCATTATGACTGCTATTCAAAAGCTGCCTTTGTTTAGTAAATATGCTATATTTTGGGAACAACACTTTAAATTGACTCTCCGTCTATACATTTCTCCTCGGAGAGCTTTCCTGGCGGAGCTCTGCCTGACTGCGGACTGTCGGCGCTGTGGTGCTCCGGATGCTGGTCTCGGCCATATGTTTTGGTCCTGTCCATCCATACAGACTTTTTGGGATGCTGTTTTTCTTTTTGTCAATACCACCTGGAACATTACAGTTCAGAGATCTGCCTTGGTGTTATTTGGAGCCTCTTTGCACTATTATCCTCGTCGGCCTGGGGCCTCCGCGTTCCTTCGTTGGACGGCAGTGATTGCTATCAGATGCATTTTGCTTAAGTGGATGGAACCTGGGGCTCCTGACTATTCCTTTTGGCGTAGTCATATGATAACGTTGCTCTCTTGAGAACGGAGAGTAGTTCACGACATTTCTTCCTTGCCTGGACGGGCATTCCAATGGGTTTGGGAGCCATTTTGGTCAATTCTCACTCCGGTGGCTCGTAGCCGCCTGTTGAACTGCTAGGGTCCTGGTATGGCATCAGTGAGAGTGGGGGGTGGGTGGGGGGGATGGGATACATTTCCTGGATTTTGTGTGTAAATTGGAGTTCCATTGTTGTTTTCTGTTCTTGCTGCTGAATGTTACTTTTCTTGGTGCTCAATAAAATATATTTGACAATAAAAACTAAAATTGTGGAACATGTAGACAAACATAATTTAATGAGACAAGAGTCAGCATTGGTTCAGGCGAGGGAGGTCTTGCCTCACCAATTTGCTTGAATAAACATGTGGATAAAGGCAAGCCGGTTGATGTATTGTATCTAGATTTCCAGAAAACTTTTGACAAAGTTCCTCATGAGAGGCTTCTGAGAAAATTAAAGAGTCACAGGATAGGGGGCAATGTTCAATTGTGGATTAAGAACTGGTTATCGGACAGATCACAGAGGGTAGGGTTGAATGGCCATTTTTCTGGGACCGGTGTTATTTAACTTATTTATAAATGATCTAGAAATTGGAACAACGAGCAAGGTGATTAAATTTGCAGATGACATTAAACTGTTCAAAGATGTTAAACATATGCGGACTGTGAAAAACTGCAGGAAGACCTTAGGAAATTGGAATACTAGGCATCCAAATGGCAGATGAAATTCAATGCATACAAATGTAAAGTGAAGCACATTGGGAGGAATAATCCAAATCATAGTTATCAGATGCTAGGGACCACCTTGGGGGGGTCAATGCTCAAGAAAAGGATCTGTATGTCATCGTAGACAATACGCTGAAGCCTTCCACTCAATGTGTAGTAGTGGCCAAGAAGGCAAACAGAATGCTAGGAATTATTAGAAAAGAGATGGTTAATAAGAACATTATAATGCTTCTGTAAAGCTCAATGGGGTGACCTCAACTTGAGAATTGTGTTCAGTTCTGGTCTCCTTATCTCAAAAAAGATATAGCAGCACTAGAAAAAGTTCAAAGAGCGACCAAGATGATAAAGGGGATGGAACTCCTCTCATATGAGAAAAGACTGCAAAGGTTAGGGCTCTTCAGCTTGGAAAAGAGAAGGCTGAGGGGAGATATGATTGAAGTCTACAAAATCCTGAGTGGAGTAGAATGAGTACAAGTGGATCGATTTTTCACTCCGTCAACAATTACAAAAACTAGGGGCCACTCGATGAAATTGCCAAACCAATAGGAGAAAATATTTTTTCACTCAGAGAATAGTTAAGCTCTGGAACACGTTGCCAGAGGTTATGGTAAAAGCGGATAGCGTAGCTGGTTTTATTTTTATTTTAAATCTTTATTCATTTTTTTTGTGTTACAGCAAGTGTTACAAATAAACTCAATAGAAACTTAATACACACTTGACTAACTCATATATTAATATCAAGTTTAACATTAATATAATATTCCCCTGTCCCACCCTCCTTCCCAACCAATAATACATAAATCAATTTTATTGTACATTCTTTAAATATTAATTTAGTATGTAATGATCAAAATTGAAAGACCCACCCCGTTCCCCTCTTTACAATTATCTTATCATGGGAAAAGTTGATTTTTCATTAGAGAAATCATGTTAACGGTCTTCAGATATTTCCAAGTTTTATTTATAGGAAAAATTATCCTTCTTTACAAAAATCAGTTAATGGTCCCCATATTTTTGAAAATTTATTCATGTATCCTTTGTGTGTTGCAATAGCGAGTTCCATTTTGTATATGTGGCATACCGAATTCCACCAGAACATATAATTCAATCTATCATGTTGTTTCCAATTGGATGTAATTTGTTGTATTGCAATTCCAGTTAAAATAAATAAAAGTTTGTTATTACTAGATGAAATTTGGCTTTTTGCTCTCATGGTTGTTCCAAATAATATAGTATCATATGTCAAGGCTACCGGATTTTCTAACAATCTGTTAATTTGGGGCCAAATTGATTTCCAGAATGATAAGATAAATGGACAAAAGAATAAAAGATGATCTAGTGTCCCAATTTCAATATGACAGTGCCAGCATCTATTAGATCTTGAACTATCTATTTTTTGTAAACGAGTAGGGGTCCAAAAAGCTCTATGAAGAAGAAAAAACCAAGTTTGTCTCATAGATGCTGACACCGTACATTTTAGCCTCCAAGACCAAAGTCGTGGCCATTGAGATGCACTAATTTGGTGTTTTATCTCAATGCTCCAAATGTCTCTAAGACCATTTTTTGGTTTTTTATTTATATATCCGGATATTAATTTATACCACTGTGCGGCTTTGTGACCTATTGAGTCCATCTGGAAACATAAGAATTCCAAACTGTGATATTTAGCGAGATCTTTCCATTCAGGGAACCCTTCCTGAATAGATTGCTTCAATTGCAACCATTTAAAATATTGTGTTTTATTGAGACCAAATTTTTGTTGCAATTGTGAAAACTCCAGCAATTTATCATTTTTAATTACATTATCCAAAGTGCGAATGCCTGCTATCATCCAATGTTTCCAGATGACTTTAAAACCGCCAATTTTGATCTTGGGGTTTAGCCATATAGTTTGGTTGGTTGATTTACTAATTGGAATTTGAGTAAGATTACTTATGTATTTTAGAGTTTTCCAGGTATCCATAAATATTTTATGATCTTTGTATAACCTTGGCATTTTGATACTAATTACATGATTAAGACGTAATGGAAATATAAGCCTCCTTTCTAGCCAAAACCAGTCTGGAATATTATCTGTAGGTTCTGGGAGGATCCAATACATACCATGACGTAAGATATAGGCTTGATGATACCTATAAAAGTTGGGAAAATTTACCCCTCCCTCTTTAATTGGTTTTTGTAATGACGCTAGAGCAATTCTTGGTTTTTTATTAAGCCATATAAATTTTGTCAAAGTCCTATTTATTTTTGTATAAAACGAATCTTGAAAGAAAACTGGTATCATCCCCATTTGGTAACATACTACAGGTAGAATCATCATTTTTACAGTTTGTACTCTTCCCCACCAAGATAAATGCAAAGGATTCCATTGCTCGCACATTTCTATTATTTTTTGTAATAAGCATTTTTCATTAATTTTCATTGTTTCATCTACTGTTTTTGTTATCAAAATTCCAAGATATTTAATATATTCTTCCTTCCAAACAAAAGGGAATGTATCAAATAAACCTTTTGTACAATGTATATTTAGTGGAAGAATCTCTGATTTATTCCAATTAATTTTATATCCTGAAAAATTTCCAAATTTCTCAATCAATTCAAGTAGATGTGGAATGGTGGATTCTGGATTTTTCAGATATAGTAATAAATCATCTGCATAAGCAGATATCTTATATTCTTTATCTGAATGAGGTATACCTTGTATCTCCTTAGCTTGTTGGATGGCTAATATTAAGGGTTCTAAAGCAATATCAAACAGCAAAGGGGATAAGGGACATCCTTGTCTAACTCCTCTCTGTAGATTAAATTTTTCTGAAAACGTATTATTAATATATAGTCTAGCAGAAGGGGAGCTATACATTGTTTGTATCATTTGTATAAATCCAGGACCTATACCAAACCATTCCATTGCTTGATACATAAAAGGCCATTCTACTCTATCAAAGGCCTTTTCTGCGTCTAATGAAATTGCAAAAGTAGGTTCATTCATTTTCTTTGTTAAATATAACATATGGAATGTTAATCTGGTATTGTGAGATGAATGTCTTTGAGCAACGAATCCTGTTTGATGCATACCTATTATATGGGGGAGAGCTTTAGCTAATCTTAGCGCAAGTATTTTTGCTAATAATTTTCCATCTACATTTATTAAAGATATTGGTCTATAGTTTGAGACCAAAGTGGGATCTTTATTGGACTTTGGCAAAACAATAGTCAAAGATTCTGCTATAGTGCCTTTAATACAACCTTTATTGAGCTGATATTGATAGAGATTTAATAAATAGGGTAATAAAAAATTTTGAAATGTTTTATAAAATTCCACTGTATATCCATCACCACCTGGAGCGGATCCAACTCTAAGGGACTTCAAAGCTGTTCCTAATTCTTTTAGTGATATTGGTTCTTCCAAACTTCGTTTTATATGTTCAGGAATTTTTGGACCCTCTAACATTTTTAAAAATTCAAAACCATCTTTTTCTTTATTTGGATAATTTTCGGAAGAATAAAGAGATTTATAAAATTTCAAGAATTGTTTTAAAATAGGTTCAATTTGTGTATATGTATTTCCATTTTCATCTTTTATTGCTATTAATTTTGTTTTTCTTTTTTTCGCTTTAAGATAGTTTGCCAGTATTCTTCCTGATTTGTTTGAATTACCATAATACAATGTTTGTTGAGAAAATAAATCTTTCCTAATCATTTTAGATGAGATCTCATTATATTTACCTTTTAATTTTAATAATTCTTGTTGAATAGAATATTCCCATTTTTCTATAAGTTTTGATTCTAAATTTTTTATCTCTTTTTCTAAGAATAAAAATTGTTTTTTAATTTGTTTTTTTAGAAAAGCCGAATAAGAAATTATTTGTCCTCTAATTGATGCCTTAAAAGCATCCCATAAAGTTTCTCTGTTAATATCATCATTATCATTTATTTGAAAAAATTCTTTCATTTTTGTTAGAAGATTTTCACAAAAGTTTTGGTCAACCAACAGTGTATTATCCATTTTCCAAATTGGTCTGTTATTATTTTGATCTGTAGTTTTAATTTTGATCCACACTCCACCATGGTCAGATAGAATAATTGGATCAATGGCAGCTTGTGTCACTTGATGTGCAAGATGATTTGAAGTAAAGATATAATCTATTCTTGAAAAGGAATTATGAACATGAGAACAGAAAGAAAATTCCCGACCATCAAAATGAAGTATTCTCCATATATCTATTAAATCACAAGATTGAATCAAATTATCTAGTCCCATAGATTTCATAACTCTACTTGGGTTTTTATCTAATAAAGGATCCATTACAGCATTGAAGTCCCCTGCTACTATAAGATTTGAAGTAGCCAGTGGTATGATCAGTTGTTGAAGAGTTTTAAAGAATTCATTTTGGTTCGAATTAGGGGCGTATATATTGATTAACGTCATGGTAGTATTTCCCATATTCATTTCCACCATTATCCATCTTCCATGAATATCTGAAGCTTTTAGTTTAAATGAAGCAGAGCATTTTTTATTAATTAAAATAGCAACACCTGCTTTTTTCCCTATAGCTGGTGAGAAAAAACATTGTTTGACCCAGCCTCCTTCTAGCTTTTTAGATTCTATATGTGAGAGGTGGGTCTCTTGTATAAGACATATATCTGCATCTTGCCTTTTTAAAAATGATAATGCTTTTTTCCTTTTTATCATATGATTTAGACCATTAACATTTAAAGACATAATTTTAATATCCATTTATTTTTAAATTTTCAGGTATTAAATTATGTATATTTTCCCAATGTTTTAAGTATTTCATTTCTCTTTTTTCCTTTACCCCCATGATTACCTTATATATTTCCCCTTTATTCCCTCCCATCCCTCTTATCCCTCCCTTCCCCCCCTCATTAATTACGAAAACTTGGATACGCAGGTTGAGGTTAGATTTAGATAACTCCGACAAGCTATTAATAATTATCTAAAGTACTACCATTTTTTCTCTATTTCTATATATTTTCTCTTATTTTATTATTAATTATAAGAATAAGTAAAAAGTTTTTCATTCTTATGTATTGAGAGATTATTTTCTATATTTGTATGTCTTTAAATCCATAAGAATGAATATATTACATTACCTATATCTTAGAACATTTCAATTAAAATTCATTTCTTTTCAGGTGGTATATTATTTTTACTTTAAAAAGCTTTCATACCTGGGTATATTAAGTTTATCATGTTAAGAGCATTCCAATTTAGCCTCTTTCCTCAGAACTGTAACAAGAGTCTTCAGCACAGGAATCCCCCCTCCTCTTATGCTCATTATTTTCCTATGATTCACGAGAGAGTTGTCAATTAAGAGAAGCCAACAATCCCATCAATGTTCTCGTTAGCTCTGTTTCAATAGCATACTCTCCAGACATCTATGATTTTAAAGTATCTGAGGCCTGTGTAGACGAGAGTGGAGTCCTGTGCCAAAAACCCTCCCTTTATCATCCATAGAGGATTGCCAGGTTGAACAATTGTGGGTACTAAAATTCAACTTAATAAATTAAAAGAACAATTATCTATAAAGATGAAACATAAAATTTGAGATATATATATTTAAAAAACTTTTCAGGTAATTTTTGCGTTTCAGATATATTCTTTTCATATATATCGTATTTGAAACGCATTTTAATGTATTTGAAAAGCAAAATTAAACCTGAAGTACCACCTTCAATCGGAAATATAACAAACCAATCAGTTAGTCTTTTTTATAATCTTCTCTGTGGTTGAAGGATGATTCCTTCTCCCCATTACTCCGCCTTCAGAATTTCTCATCCAATCAGTATATCTTTAAATTTGTTGAAAAAACTTTCTTCGTCATTATTTGAGTTCGAAGATGTGTTTCAATTCATTTTCGTTCCTGTCAGTAAGTTTATTCTATTTATTCTGAGTAGAATTTTAAAATTTTTGTATTTTTTCAGTTTTCTTATTTTCCATGGAGAATGTTGCAAGTTGTTTAAGTCTTTAATACGATCCTTGTGTGTTCTTTTTCCATTGCTTTCCGTTCCAATCTGTCTTTAACCAATGTTCTTTTATTGAAATTCATTATCATATAAGTCAAAGTTTTCACAAATTGGTCAATAGTCTTTAGTATGAACTCATTAAATGATCTTTAGATTGTCATAGGTTGCTCCAGTTGATTTATAAATTCCTGTAGTTTTTTTGGATCTGTAAAGTTTTGCGTTTTGTTAGCAATGGTAACCTTCATAATCGCCGGATAGAGGAGCCCAAATCTAGCTCCTAGAGATCTTAGTTGTGGTCTCATGTCTAAGAATTGTTTTCTTCTTGTTGCTGTTTCTTTTGCAAAGTCCGGGACAATGTATATTTTTGAATCTTGGCATTTAAGATTTTTGATTTCCTTGGCTATTTGGCATATTTCAACTGCTTGTTGATGTCTTAAAAGTTTGAAAATTAAAGTTCTTGGACCTGTTTGAGTGTTATTTCTTTGTGTTGGAATCCTATGAGCTCTTTCAATTTCCAGTTCCGTTTTAAATTTCAGTGGTAGTATTTTAGGTAGAAATTTTTCAAGAAATGCAATCGGATCATTCTTTTCCACTCCTTCAGGTAATCCGATTATTCTTAAATTATTCCGTCTTTCACGATTCCGGCTGTCTTCAAGATTCTTTTTTATCTCTGTTATTTCTTTCCATATGATTTTGCTGTGATTCATATCTGTATTTAATTGTTCTGTAATATCTTCTAATGTTGAAATTCTATTTTCTGTAATGTCTACTCTTTTAGTTAGGATTGCAGCATCTTCCATTGCTTTTTGTAGTTTTTTGTTACTATCTAAGACAATTTCTTTTATTTGTCTTAGTTCTTCCATAACATCCAGATTTTTTTCTGTTGGTAATGGGATTTTAGAGGGTGTACCTGGCTCAGGTTTCGACCTCTTATTGCTTCCCGATGTTCCAGCTCCCAAGTCAGCTTTATTTTGTTTAGTTGAAGTCATATTTCAATATGTATTTTAGTTTCTTTAAAATTAAAATTTAAAATATTTGGTAGTAGTTCTTTTTAATATATTTGCATATAAGGAGCTATTCGTTTATCCAACCATCCGTCCAAGCCACGCCCCTTTTTTTTTTTTTTTTTTTTTTTTTTTTTTTTTTTCTCAGTATTCTTAAAGCAACTGTAAGTTATTTGTCTTAGGTTCTATTACTGTGAGAAAAATGTCAGTAATCTTTCTTTCTTTTTTTCTCCTTCAAGCCCTATCTCAGTCTCTATGAAGGCAATAAGATTCAGAGTAGTAAATCTTTTTTAGATATGGCTGGTTATTCTTTTATAGGATTAATTTATCAAACTTGTTGTGACATCTAGCTTCAGCGCTGAAAAATTTGTAGCCTTCTTTTCTAGCTCTCCTCTTATAAGCCCAATCGCAGCCTCTACCGAGGAGAGCAATATTCCATCCAATGTATTTATTTCAGCATCTCTCAATTGCTTCAATGTCACTTTTTTCAGGTTACATTAATCCTTTTATTTGTCCTTTTCTCACGGCCCAAACGCTGAGAAAAACCTACAATCTCCTATATCTAATCTTTTCAAGTACAACAGCAGAGATTGATATTTTATTGATATTTATATTTATCCTTCACAAATTTTTTTTCGAAGTTAGCAGTAAAAAAAAAAAAACCGTTGCCCAGTAGATTTTACTACAGACCTTGCTTTATCTCCAGCAGAGGACAGTTACTTTGAAACAGCTTATTTCCTTAGTATGACAGGCATCAGGCGTTTCAAAACTTTTATCCCTATCACTAAGCAGCTCACCGGCAGTCCCAGACTTTGTTAATTATTTTTTTAATTAATTAATTTTTTTTTTCGATCCAAGATGGCCGCGATCGCGGCGCACCGAGCAACCGCCCGCAAAACCCCACCCTCGGGAAACCTCTCCTTCGCGCTTCACACCGGAGAACTCCGATCGTGCCAAAGAGGAGGGGAAAGGGAGCCTCCTCGGCCCTACGGCGTCTCAAATCAGTCTCCTCCGGTAATATCTAAGAGCTGCTGAGACGGACTCAGCCCTCCACACCTCACCTCCCCGAAACAAAAACGGCACCTCTATCTCCCGACTCTCACTCAAAACGGCACCCCCTTCTCTCCAACTCGATTAAGGAGGTAAACTTTAATTTAAATGTAAAATCTTGTTTTTTTTTGTAGTTTTTTCTGAAAATTAAGCCTGTTTGTACGGAGCTATTTCTTCACCCAACCGTCTTCATTCGCGTCCAAGCCACGCCCTCGCGTAGCTGGTTTTAAGAAAGGTTTGGACAAATTCTTAGAGGAAAAGTCCATAGTCTGTTATTAAGACATGAGGAAGCCTCTGCTTGCCCTGATCAGTAGAATGGAATGTTGCTACTCTTTGGATTTTGGCCAAGTACTTGTGACCAGGATTGGCCACCGTGAGAATGGGCTACTGGGCTTGATAGACCATTAATCTGACCCAGTAAGGCTATTCTTATGTTCTTTGACTGGACTCCTGACTCTTACGCGTGACTCTGCTGAGGGGGAAAGGGCTCTTAGGGTAGGGAACCCTGGCGTGACCAACGCCGCGACTTTCAAGGAGTCACTGTGGCTACTGAAATTCAAGCATGTTTTGTACATAATACTGAAATTCTAGAGCAAAACTGTCCAGACCAACCATAAGGCCCCTGCAGGTGCTTCTGTGGACCCTTTTGGAGTTTGCTGGCTGTGCTTCGCCAGGGACGCACTTTCTCCATTTCTCTGCTCCAACTTGGATTTCAGACTTGGCCCTCGAGGCATCTGCAATCCCATATCCCCAGAGGGAATAGGGGAAGCTAAGCCAGTGGCTCCCATCCCCCTGCGTGCAGCACATGATCGGTCCTGCTGGGGCAGCCATCCAGCACGTCTGGTATGAATCCAAGAAATCTGGCCCAGAGGAGTCCATCTAGTACACTTTTTTATTTTTATTTATAATTTCCAATCATTACATTAACATAATGAACAAAGAAAAAGACAAATCATTACAATTTTACAATCAATAACCCATCAATTCATAATTCTTTTCAAGCCCACAATACTGGGGAGATATACTTCATTTCAGAAAATATTAAATTAGGAAAAACTTGAATGAACTCAAAGTCCAAACATTATGGACCTGGGTCCAATCATTAATTAATAGGGTTTAACTATTTACTTCCTCTTTTCTATTTAGGTAAACAGTAATCATTTCATTTCTCTAGTCAGTAGAAATTGTTGTAACTGTATTGGGTCCCAAAACACAAATTCAGTGTCTTGTAATTTAACAAGGCACTTACATGGAAATTTTTTTTTTTTTTTTTTTTTAAAGATGCCTCCAGAGCTACTACTCTAATTTTTAATCTAGTACAATTTTAAGTCAATCTGAGGTAAATAGGAGGCTTTTATTTAAAAAATCAGGAAATCCAAGATTTCTACTGCAACAGTGATTTTGGAACTAAAAACAGCCTGTGGGAGCTAATGGAGGACAAAAAAAAATTCAGAAGTTAGGATTTTAGGGGTGGGGGGATCCTGTCCCTACCCAAAGAAACCACCAAAAATCAATTTTAAAAGACTCCCCCGCCAACCCCCAATTTTGTATCATAGGCTCCACTGTTCTCCCCAGAAATTTTTTCCAGCCGGGTGGCATGAAAAAGTAGCCAGGTGGGGCGGGGCAGGGAGGGGCGGGGAAATTTAGTAGTGGGGAAAATTAAATGTATACTATTTTTATTAGTTAATTATTATTATTTTCTAATGCTCGATATGACTTCCTTTTTTAAGGTTTGTCACTTGTGCCAGAATATTTTTACTAAATTTAAGAAGTATCCAATTCTAGAAGTGAATAATTAGATATTCACCCTCTTTCAAAAAGTATAGAAGTTTAAAAAAGGGAAATGAGTTAATGAAGTCATTAGGTTCAATCTAACCATTTATTTCTGCATGAATTTAAACAACTAAAAAAAAAAGATAAATATAGCTCATCCAGTCATACAAGAAATGGCTGTACAACACCTCTAATAATGTTTTGATCACTAGGTTCCTTCCTGAGGTCTCACTGAGGATATGAAATAGATGCTATCCCCACTTCCAGACCTCTTCCACATAATTTATGGAGAGGTGTTACTGAGCCTTGAAGGACACCTGTGTGATTGATCTTTATCTGCTTCTTTTTTATTTTGCTGTAGTGCAAAGTAAGAGTTAGGGCAAAACAGTATAGGTAAAGATGCAGGTAATAATTAGCAATGTATTAAAAATATTTTATTTTTATATGCTTATAATGTCATTTGAAAGCTGCTTGATGATAATACAACTTTAATTTAATTCTTTATAATGTGTGTGTCTGTGTGTTGGGGGGGGACAACACCTACGTCAACAGTAAAGTTAGAATAGGGTCATTAAATCCAGTGGTGTACCTAGTATATTTGACAACCAGTGCTAATCATTTTTTTAACAACCCCCTCCTCTATATAAAAAAAGATATTTTTAGTAATAATCCATGAGTCACACAATAAGGGTGCATCTATGAAAAGGCAGCATCTTAAACACTGCAGTGAGCATTAGAACACCAACACACGCATTGTAAAACTAAACAAACCAGATCCTACACAGTCAATTGATCCTGTAGTCGATGCTAACAGAAAGCCATGTCTTTTTCATACACACAGAACACAGATACACCCTTGCCCAATATGGAATATTCCCAAACTAAAAATAGAAATATGTAGACAAAAGTTAAACTGAACCAAGAAACCAGACTCTGCATACAATGCAACACCACAGAAACAGTGACACATGTCCCCTAATACTGTGCAAAATATAAAGACAGTAGATGTAAATTTGAAAAAAACTTCTACATAAGTCACCACTTTACAAATTAACAAATAGAAATAAAATAATGAAAAATATGAAAATTCCATTTTATTGGACTAATCCATTTTTCAATTAGCTTTCAGAGTTCAAATCTTTCTTCAAGACAGTACAGTATACAGCTGTTATGGTATCCTGTCCTGACCTGAGGAAAGTATTTATTCCCCCCCAAAATTGCCTTATTTCCATTTCCTATTGATAAATTTTAATCAATATAGTTACAATACTACTTGATTCTACCTAAAGCAACAAAAATATTTTTTTTCTACCTTTTGTCGTTTCTGCTTTAGTCATCTTCTCTTCACTCTCTTCTTTCTATTCAGCATTTGTCCTCGCTCCCTTCCATGCAACATCTGTCCTCTCTCTTTGCCCCTTCCACCCAGCCTCTACCCTCTCTCTACCCCTTCCATCTACTGTCCACCCTATCTCTGCCCCTTGCATCCACTGTCCACCCTTTCTGCCTTTTTCATCCAGTGTCTGCCCTCTCTCTGTTCCATATGGTATCTTCCCTCTTTCTATGTCCCTTCAATAAACTCTATATCCTGTGCCCTTTCTCTCCTTTGTACATGATTTATTTCAGCTTCAACCCCTCTCCATTTTTTGTCTCCACCCCTCCCCTATGCTCTGGCATCTCTCTCTTCTTTCCTTCCTTCCCACTCCACCCCATGGTCTGACATCTCTGTCTCCTTCCCTTCTCCCCCCCTCTCCAGTATCTGCCTCCTGTCTTTCCCCTTTGGTCCAGGCCTCTCTCTTTCTCTCCGTCTTTCTTCTGTGAGGTGATCATGTTGATCTTGAACACTGAATAATTCTTCCACATTCTCCATATCACTGTACTGTAGTCTGGTCCAGCAGACTGCTTTGGCACTATTACATGGGTAATAGTAAATTCATTATGCATCAGCTTTCCACACAGAATGCCACAAGTCTCTATTTCTTGTGCTGTGTTTACATCTGCCAGCAGCAGAAACTTGTGAGACCGATCCCTTGGCAATACTACACTTCCGAGCCCTTTGACCATCTGGTTCTGTATGGCTGCAGGCTTTAAAGTTCTGTTTAATGGAGGAGACTGTCCAGCATACATAGTTGCATCACTCTTAAGGATCTGATCAGAGATTACATTAGACAAGGTGGTATTTTTAGACATAGAAAAACAGGACATGTTCTCTTCAATCTGCTCTGATGCCCTTTAATGTTCGTCTGATCTCGGGCTAAATCTTGCCTCCTGAGCTGATCTTCAAAGGAGAGCGGAGTGAGAGCCATATCGGCAGTGAAATCCGTTTTGGGCCGCATGTTGTGTAGGGCTGGACTAAGGCAAGTTGTAAGCTTCCTTCCATCGCTGACCTATCTTCCATAAGTCAGCAACGGAGGGAAGCTTACAACTCGCTGCTCTTGCTTGCTTCGGGCCTTCCTCGTTGCCGGGTCCTGCCTTCACGAAAACAGAAAGTAGGCAGGACCCGGCAGCGAGGAAAGCCCGAAGCAAGCAAGAACAAGTTGTAAGCTGACCTGTCTCCGATAGCAAACCCATGCTCCGGGAGGTGTGCAAGTCCGACTTCCCTTCTCTTCCCCCCTCGGGACGTGACTTCCGGTTTCGGAGAGAAGTGGCATGCACATGTTAGAGCCCCGGAGCATGGGTTCAAGTCGCTTGCTGGCGTTAAAAACTTAAAAAAAAAAAAAGTCAAGCTCCTGCGATTCAGGCTGTGCCGAGTCAGCCCGGTAAATCTCCAAGCCGGTGAGAAGGGGTTTTTTAAAAATGTTGAGCAGAAGGCGGCAGCAGCAGCAGGATTGCAATCGAGATTACAGCCGGGCGCTCATCTAAATTAGCTGGGCGGAGCGCCCGGCTGAAAGGCCCTGGGGAGAACACTGGGCTCTTCAGCCTGTTCTCACTGTGCAATGCTGTACTGGGAGCTGCATAGGCTGAAACATCAGCCAGAGAGAAAGGAAGGAGTTCTGCCTCAGACAAGCCTGGAAAGCTGACAGCTTGTTTATTCAGACTACTCTAAAGTCCCCTAACCAGGCTGGGACCTCAACTCCCACTGGAACTAGCACACGTGCAACAGTGGGAAGAAACGCAGTCAGCCCAGATCCTGGCAAAAACCTCCAAGGACCTCCCCCTCTCAGCCTGCACTCAAGCTCTCTGAGGACAAAACCTGAAGCAAGCCCTGCTCCCAAAGGAACAGTCCCTGAGCTCCTGGATTGTTAATGCAGGCTGGCCAAGCAGGTGCCCTTCTAAGCAGGCTGCCCCTTAGCTGCAGACTTCTATCTTTAAGTCTGTATCCTTCTGCAACCAGAGATGTACAGAAACCAGGAGCCTCTGCAGCACTAAAAAGCCTTGCAATTAGATAATAAAATCCCAAATTAATTAAAAATAAACACGAACAGAAGAGACAGACTCCTACCATCTCACTTATAGAGAGAAAGAAACAGGACTTGCAGGATAGCCTAGAGTGGAGGTGGAGCAGAAAAAATGTAAATGAAGCTCTACACAGAATCTCTTTGACCTGACACCGTTTAAGAATGATGTGTCTATTGCACTAGAAGTTATATTACTATTGGAATCGATGGAAATGTGAACTGCTGATCTTTCAACCACCTTACCAATAAATAACAGCAACATCAATTAAAATAAGAAATTACAGATAGTTTGTACTGGGGTTTTTTCTTCCACATTTTATTGAAAATCTGGCATTTTCTGCAGTATATTCTGCAGACTGGGATGTGATAAAACAGCACGTTCCAAAGATATTTTTGAATAGGCATATTAGTCAGCTGGAGTTACTAGCTCAGTGTGCCTAAAAGTTAGAATACAATCAGTGACAAAACCAGCAAAAAAGATACAATACAAATTTTCACATTTTCTTTCTCGTCTCTCCACATGCAACAGTATGAAAAAGTTGGACAACTTATAGCTCATAAATACTCACTTGTTTTTATATACCCAGGCACCAAGTTTGTCCTTTGCCGAGGGGGAAGTTCCTTTGCACTCTATTCTATCCCACTGCAACATTGAGGATCCAGGTTTCAAGTTCAACATATAAAACTGAACCAAAAAAAGGATTAAAAATGTCATTTTGATCTTCTGAACAATGTTCTCCACTTCCCACCCCACATTCTCAAGACCGTGCTGTTGGGCGATTCAGACCTAGCCAATAGGGCTTGAAGTGAAAGCTGCCCCAAAGCCAACCCCTTTAGTCATTTCTGCAGAACTTGTAATCTTGCATTTCCATCCAAGATCCAGTACAGTGGAATCTTGGTTTACGAGCATAATTTGTTCCAGAAGCATGCTCGTAAACCAAATTACTCGTATATCAAAGCGAGTTTCCCCATAGGAAGTAAGAGAAACTCACGTTCCCACCACCCCCACCCCGTGAGGCCAATGGCATTGCTCCACCCAAGAACTGGCATCACTCAACCCCCCCCCTCCCCCGTGCGATCAAGCACCGCCCGCCCGAACAGCATTCAGCCTTACCCCATCTGGCACAGGACGTGCTGGTGAAACAAGTTACTGCCTCTTGCCTGGGCCTTGAGCGGAGAGAGCGAGAACCAGAAGGCCTTAAGCATGCGCAGAAGCTCAAGGCCCAGGCAAGAGGCAGGAACTTCTTTCACTGGCACCGGCACAACCTGTGGGCTGCGTGCCGGTGCCAGATGGGGTAAGGCTGAATGCTGTTTGGGCTGGGGGTGCTCACAAATTGAGTCAACGCTCAGTTTGCAAGACAAGATTTGCGAGAATGTTTTGCTCATCTTGCAAAACATTTGCAAACCGCGTTACTTGCAAACCGAGGTTCGACTGTACTTCTAAACCCTGGAGGCCAACAGCTCTTCAGCCAAATTACAATTAAAACTGAATTTGCTATACTTGGCTTAATATAATAAAAACACAGCAGTGTACAAAAACAACAACAACAAAAACAACAGAAAATAAGGAACTCCCAAAAATAAAATAGTTAAGTACTCTCTCTACCGATATACACCCCAATGTACAAAAAGTAAAACTACAAAAAAGCACAGTTACTTACCGTAACAGGTGTTATCCTAGGGACAGCAGGCAGATATTCTTGACTGATGGGTGACGGCACCGACGGAGCCCCGGTACAGACAATTTTAGAGTGATTGCACTCTAAGAACTTGAAAAGTTCTAGTAGGCCGCACCGCGCACGCACGAGTGCCCTCCCGCCCGACAGAGGCGCGCGGTCCCCAGTTAGGATAAGCCAGCTAAGAAGCCAACCCGGGGAGGTGGGTGGGACACAAGAATATCTGCCTGCTGTCCCTGGATAACACCTGTTACGGTAAGTAACTTTGCTTTATCCCAGGACAAGCAGGCAGCATATTCTTGACTGATGGGTGACCTCCAAGCTAACAAAAAGAGGGATGGAGGGAAGGTTGGCCATTAGGAAAACAAATTTTGCAAAACAGATTGGCCGAAGTGTCCATCCCGTCTGGAGAATGCATCCAGACAATAGTGAGATGTAAAAGTATGAACTGAGGACCAAGTAGCAGCTTTACAGATTTCCTCAATAGGAGTGGAACGGAGGAAAGCCACAGATGCTGCCATAGTTCGAACTCTATGGGCCGTGACAGAACCTTCCAGTGTCAGTCCGGACTGAGCATAACAGAATGAAACGCACACTGCAAGCCAATTTGACAACGTACGTTTAGAAACAAGACGTCCCAATTTATTCGGATCAAAGGACAGAAAGAGTTGGGGAGATGATCTGTGGGGCTTAGTACACTCTAAATAGTAAGCTAAAGCCCGCTTACAGTCCAAAGTATGCAGAGCCTGTTCTCCAGAATGAGAGTGAGGTTTCGGAAAGAAGACAGGCAGAACAATGGATTGGTTGAGATGGAATTCAGAGACAACCTTAGGGAGAAACTTTGGATGTGTACGCAGAACCACCTTGTAATGATGAAAAACTGTAAAAGGTGGATCCGCAACTAGTGCATGTAGCTCACTGACCCTCCTGGCAGAGGTTAGAGCAATAAGGAAGACCACTTTCCAAGTGAGAAACTTGAAAGGAGTCGTAGCCAAAGGTTCAAACGGAGGCTTCATTAAGGCGGAGAGAACCACATTTAGATCCCAGACTACAGGGGGAGCTTTAAGAGGTGGTCCCACATTGAAAAGACCCCGCATGAATCTGGAAACCAAAGGATGAGCTGAAAGGAGTTTTCCATGAACTGGCTCATGAAAAGCAGCAATAGCACTGAGGTGGACTCTGATGGAAGTAGACTTGAGACCAGAGTCAGACAAAGAAAGAAGGTAATCCAACAAGGTCTCCACTGCAAGGGACGTAGGATCATGATGATGAAGAAGACACCAGGAAGAAAATCTTGTCCACTTCTGATGGTAACATTGCAGAGTGGCCGGTTTCCTGGAGGCATCCAGAATAGAACGAACGGGCTGAGACAAAAGAGTATCATTCGAAGTCAGCCCGAGAGATACCAAGCTGTCAGGTGCAGAGACTGGAGGTTGGGATGTAGAAGGGTCTGCTGATGTTGTGTAAGCAGAGAAGGAAACAGTGGAAGAAGCATAGGCTCCCTGGAACTGAGTTGAAGTAGGAGGGAGAACCAATGTTGCCTGGGCCATCGTGGAGCGATGAGAATCATGGTGGTCTGTTCCCTCTTGAGCTTGAACAAGGTTCGTAACATGAGAGGTAGCGGAGGGAAAGCATACAGGAACAGATTGGACCAATCGAGGAGAAATGCATCCGCTGCCAGACGGTGAGGAGAGTAGAGTCTGGAGCAGAAGAGGGGCAGCTGGTGATTGTGAGGAGCTGCAAAGAGGTCTATCTGAGGAGTGCCCCACTGAGCGAAGATGGACTGTAGAGTTAAAGGATCGAGAGTCCACTCGTGAGGCTGGAGAATTCTGCTGAGTTTGTCCGCTAAGGAATTCTGTTCTCCCTGAATGTAGATAGCTTTCAGGAATAATTGGTGATCTGTGGCCCAAGCCCAAATCTTCTGGGCTTCCTGGCACAAAAGGCGAGAGCCTGTCCCACCCTGCTTGTTGATGTAGTACATCGCAACTTGATTGTCTGTGCACAGTAGTAGGACTTGAGGAAAGAGAAGATGTTGGAAGGCCTTGAGGGCATAAAACATCGCTCTGAGTTCCAGGAAATTGATGTGATGCTTCATTTCCTGGGCTGTCCAAAGTCCTTGAGTTTGGAACTCGTTCAAATGAGCCCCCCAGGCATAAGGGGAGGCGTCGGTGGTGATGACAAGTTGATGAGGAGGTAGATGGAACAGAAGACCTCTGGAGAGATTTGAGGACATCAACCACCATTGTAGAGACTGACGAAGAGATGATGTCACAAATATGTGTTGTGAGCAAGGATCCGTCGCTTGGGACAACTGGGTAGCTAGGGTCCATTGAGGAGTGCGCAGGTGAAGACGTGAGAAGGGTGTGACATGAACTGTCGAGGCCATGTGACCCAAAAGTATCATCATTTGCTTGGCAGGGATGGAACGATGTTGAAGCACCTGCTGACATAGAGATTGAAGAGTTTGAAGACGGTTGGACGGCAGGAATGCTCTCATGAGGATTGTGTCCAGCACCGCTCCAATGAATTGAAGTTGTTGAGTGGGGATGAGATGAGATTTGGGTAGACTGATCTCGAACCCCAGAAGTTGTAGAAACAGGATGGTTTGGTTGGTGGCCAGGAGCACTGTCTGAGAAGAAGTAGCCTTGATTAACCAGTCGTCCAGGTAAGGAAAGACCTGAAGGTGGTGAGAGCGTAGAAAGGCAGCCACCACAATCAGACATTTGGTGAACACTCTTGGAGAGGAGGCAAGATCGAAGGGCAGCACCTTGTATTGGTAATGACAATGATTGACCATGAAGTGGAGGTACTGTCTGGAGGCCAGATTGACCGGTATGTGAGTACATGCCTCTTTGAGATCTAGGGAGCATAGCCAGTCGCCTTGAGTGAGAAGAGGGTAAAGAGTAGCCAAAGAGAGCATCCTGAATTTCTCCTTGACCAAGCATTTGTTGAGATCGCGAAGATCTAGGATGGGTCTGAGATCTCCTGTTTTTTTGGGGACCAGAAAATAACGGGAATAGAATCCCTGCCCCTTTTGATCTAGAGGAACTTCCTCTATGGCGTTCAGAAGGAGGAGGGATTGAACCTCTTGAAGAAGGAGGGAAGACTGAGGAGTGTTCAAAGCAGACTCTCTTGGTAGACTTTGGGTAGGAAGAGTCGAAGTTGAGAGAATAGCCGTGGCGGATGATGTTGAGGACCCACTGATCCGAGGTGATGATTTCCCAACGGCTGATGTAAAAAGCAAGACGTCCTCCTATGGGTCGTGGAAGATGGGCAGATGGTAAAACACTGGCTATGCCCTGGAGAACCAAGTCAAAAGGGTTGGGTAGACTTTTGTGGTGGAGGAGGCTTTACCTGTTGTTGCTGTTCTGGCCTAGGAGTTTGCCGTTGTTGTTGGCGCTGACGTCTAGGCTGTTGAGGAGCCGGTGGCAAAGGACGAACCACATAGCGGCGTTGGTAGGCCGATTGCTGCCTAAAAGGCCTGGTAGGTGGGGTCTTCTTTTTAGATTTGAGGAGAGTATCCCACCTAGTCTCATGGGCAAAGAGTTTTTGTGTAGTGGAGTCCATGGATTCTCCAAAGAGCTCATCGCCTAAGCAAGGCGCATTAGCTAGTCGATCTTGATGGTTGACATCAAGTTCTGAGACTCTGAGCCATGCCAGACGACGCATGGCAACCGACATGGCTGTGGCTCGAGAGGTCAGTTCAAATGTGTCGTAGATCGACCGGACCATGAATTTGCGAAGCTGTAGGAGAGATGAAGAAGTTTGGCGAAACGCAGATCTCTTGCAGTCAGGGAGGTACTTTTCAAAAGCAGTCAGATTTTGAATGAGATGCTTTAGATAAAATGAAAAATGAAAGGCATAATTCCCTGACCTGTTAGCCAACATCGCATTCTGATACAACCTCTTGCCAAATTTATCCATGGCCTTACCTTCTCTGCCAGGAGGGACTGAGGCATATACACTAGCTCCCGTGGATTTTTTTTAGTGTGGATTCCACTAAGAGAGACTCATGTGGGAGTTGCGGTTTGTCAAAGCCAGGAATGGGGATGACTTTATATAAGGAGTCCAATTTACGAGGGGCTCCTGGGATAGTCAAAGGTGTCTCCAGATTCTTGTAAAAAGTCTCTCTCAAGATATCGTGGAGGGGTAATTTCAGAAATTCTCTCTTGGAGGCTGGTCAAAATCCAGTGCATCAAGGAACGCTTTGGATTTTTTGGACTCAGCCTCCAAGGGAATAGAGAGAGATTCACACATCTCTTTCAGAAATGAGGTGAAAGAGGTTGCATCTGGCTTAGAGGACGGATCTAAAACAGAAGGATCCTCGTCAGCCGATGAACACTCCCCCTCAGAGAGAGGAGGCTCTTCGGAGTCACCCCACAGATCAGGATCCCTAACTTGGAAGCTGCGATCCCGGGACTCCGGTGTGGAAGGTTCCAGGTGTCGAGTTTTGTGTGTCGACTTACCCGACCTTAGAGAAGCGGTACCGGGAGATGATAAGGGCTGTATCGGTGCCGAAGTTTGCACAGCCTGGTGTAAGGACCTCGGTTCCGGTGCTAAGATCGGCATGGATACCGAGGAAGCAGAATGTACCGGTACCGACAAAGTGGATGCAGATAAAAGAGGCTGCTCCACTGTCGGTACCGGTGGCTCAGATTGGACCGGGACTGGAAGGCTCGGTGTCAATAGCGCTGGAAGGAGCTGTTGCAACTGCTCCTTGAGTTGCACCTGCAGGACGGCTCCGCGGAAACTAAGAAACTGGGGACCGCGCGCCTCTGTTGGGCGGGAAGGCACTCGCGCGTGCGCGGCCTACTAGAACTTTCCAAGTTCTTAGAGTGCAATCACTCTAAAATTGTCCGTACCGGGCTCCGTCGGTGCCGTCACTCATCAGTCAAGAATATGCTGCTTGTTTGTCCTGGGATAAACACATATATGCACATCAATTTACAATCACTGCTGACTCCCTGAAGAAGCCTTGAAACACTATAGCAAAATATGCAGAACCCTCAACTGTCCTTTCAGAAACACATTCAGAAACTTTACTATCTTTGAAAGCCTCAAGCAAAACACCTCCCACCATCCCTCATGGAAATAGTGGGTTATGTTTATTTAGGTAGTTAGTTTTCTAGCCTGTCCTCCCCAGGAGCCCAGAATAGGTTACAAATGTACATACACAGTAAGACCAACTAACCAGATTAGTATTGCCTTGAGCATGATGTCCACCAAATAAATACAGCATCCCATCTAGAGACACTGCACAACTACCCGACATGGAAGGTGGAATATCACCTGTGGTACTGCTCTTCTTCCTACAAAAGAGAAATTTAAAATAGATGAGTAAACACACAAACCAGTATAAATTAACACAGCTAGAACAAATCACCAAGCTAGCATTCTGACATAATATAGGCAAGTATACATTATAAACCCTTCACAACACTTTACTAGATATTGAAATATCAATATAGCTGTATCTATAGGGAAAGTGCACTTGTCTTGAACTATTGCTAGCTTATCCAGGGGTTTTAGGTTTCCATATGTCACTACTTGCGGAACCTTTTGGGGAGCCCTTTGGTAGGCACGGTAGAACAATTGGTATTGGACGTGCCCCAAACGTTTTGAGGGACTTCTAGGGGGCATCGTCTCTTTATGTCGTAAGGTGTGTCTCTTGGCCCGCAAATGCATATTGCAGTGTTGGACTTCTCCAGAGCCCCCATCCTTTCGAAAGTGGAGACTATCAACTCCATGTTTTGGCTACCTGGGAGGCAAGAATGGTGCAGGGCGAACAAGGCAGACAGAATTTTTTTTTGCTCATTTGGGATTCTTACTTGCAGTCTTTACCCAACTCCCACCCCACCCCCCAGGATGCTAGCTTACTCATGAATGTGTTACGATTGACTATGTTTTGAACTGTAGGTGGGGGGCTTCCCCCTTTCCTTTCAACTGGTTCTTTGAAAAACAACCTTGGAAGGCTTTGCTATGTTCAGGGACCATAAGAGTCTAGGTTCCTGATATTGTTGATAATGGGATTTGGCGGGTTAACTTTGGGGTCGTTCTAGAGGGGGGACACTGTTATATAATGTAAAAAACAACAACTCTGGAATGTTTTGTTACTTTCAATGTTTTGTTATTTTCAATTGGATTGGTTATGGCCTTTGTACACCGTCTTGATTTTTCAGATGTGTGGTGTTCCTGTGTCATCAATAAAAGCTGTTTGAAAAAAAAATAATGGGGAGGTACATAGGCAGTAGTTAATGCCGACAAATGTTATTGATCAATGTCAACAGCTGGAAGACAAGTGTATTCAGCCTCTACCACGCTGCATTGTTCAATCTTCCCATTAAATATTTTGAACTTAAAAACATCCAAGATGCAAGCTATCCAATCCTAAACTTGCACCTATCTGATAAAGGGAAAGGTTATCACAACTATGTCAGGTAAACCAGCAAAGCTGTTAGCTTTTCAGAAAAATCTTTGCATAAGCCTGTTGACATGGCACTGACATACCTAGTATTCCCAAAGATTTTCAAAAGGTTTTCCTTATATATTGTATCCACAAAATTACTAGCCTGGTGAAAACCTTTTTAAAGTTTACCCAGGATTTGTTAGACTGGAGCTTTGCTGATCCTCAACAACTTATATACACTTAGGCCAGATTTGATAAGTGCCAGAATGGAGTACTGCTATCCGCTATAATAGAACCCTTAGCGAGAATGCGCACTTCAATCTCCGTGCGTCCGTGTCACGCATGCGCAGTGTCTGCCTCAGCTGATTTCCTGCCCCGATTTCCGACGCTGGCTGACCTTCTGACTACGCTGCCGCTGTTGAGATGCCTCTTCTCAGCAGCCACGGTTTCATCAATCAGCCGCAGGGCATTTGCTAGGCCGGCCCACTTCGATAATACGAGGTGGGCCAGCCTAGCAAAAGCCCCGAAGCTGCCCGGTCTGGCGGATGCTGGACAGGGGATCAGGGAAGGGAGAAGGGCTACTGCTGAACAGGGGGAGCAGGGAAGAGGTGCTGCTGGATAGGGGGGAGGTAAAAGTAAGGGAGAAGGGCTACTGCTGGACAGGGGGAACAGGGAAGAGGTGCTGCTGGACAGGGGGGAGGTAAAAGTAAGGGAGAAGGGCTACTGCTGGACAGGGGGAACAGGGAAGAGGTGCTGCTGGACAGGGGGGAGGTAAAAGTAAGGGAGAAGGGCTACTGCTGGACAGGGGGAGCAGGGAAAGGGGTGCTGCTGGACAGGGGGGAGAGACAAAGACAGACAGACAGAGGGCCAGGGAGAAAGACAGACAGAGGGCTAGGGAGAAAGACAGACAGACAGAAAGAAATGCCTAAGTCTACACATCTATTCTAGTACCCGTTAATGTAACGGGCTAAAAAACTAGTTCTTTATAATGGTATAATTCTATCAGCGCATCGTAAATACTGCAGCATTATTAAATCCCTTATTAAAAGAAATTCCAGGGGAACACTTGTAATTTCAACTGAAAATGGGTTTGTCCTCAATGTTGTTGGAACAGATTATACTATACACTCCAACATGTAACCAGTGATTTTCAAAGGGCAGCATATTTTTTTAAAAATGGTATACACTCAACTTATAACAAAAAAAAAAAGAGAGGACAAACACTTTCAGTTTGTAGCACCTGTGCTGTGAATTCAACTTCCAGAAAAGACCCCATAGCTGGATTATATACAGTACTGCATGAGTGTGGCAAATAACTATGTAGCAATTTTATGATTGTACTAGTTTAAGTTGCTGTTAATTTGGAAAGAAGGAAGCAGCATCATCACTTACGGTGCACTGAATCTATAAAGGATATTTTTTTCTAGAAAAACCTTATACCCTTGTTAGAGAAATTAGAAACTTCAAGTTTATGCTTATTATATATTGATAACAAATGCCGATATAAAAACATAGTACTGTAACTTCTGTTGTGGCAGATTTTATAAAAAGGGATTAGGTTCTTACCTTGCTAATATCTTTTCTAATAGATAGGTGCATCATTCGGGATGAGCAGGTAATAATATCCAAGTGCTTGCGAGCCGTGCAGAAGGAATCCACTCCAGTTTTTGAATCCCTCCTCCTTCACCAGAGTGCTCTGCTGCTCCCTTCAGTTTGTTTCAAAGTAGGTGATAGCTCCATAGAGGAAGACATGTAAAGGAGGGGTACGGGGAAACTCCCCAAACTCCTCTTCCGTTTTTCTCTGAAATCAACATAAACAGGTTATACACTGTCATTCAACAATCAAATCGGAAACATTTGTGTGGTACAATTATAACCCCCAAAGTATTATAGTAATAGTATAGGCTGTAGACCCTGAAGGCCTGACCAACATGCAAATATTAGTTTGGATTTTAACTTTCTGACAGAGAAAGCAAGCAGATGCAGGACATAAATGACAGGGAAGGGCTCCAGATTGACACATCTATCTACTAGAAAAAATATTAGCAAAGTAAGAACCTAATCTCTTTTTCTAGTGCAATAGATGTTTCATTCTGGACAAGCGGGACATACAAAAGCAGTCCCAGAAACCTAGGGCAGGACCACTGCACCAGCCTGTAACGCTGAGGACCCAAAGGTCGAATCCTTCCTTGCCGTTATATCCACTCTGCAAATTTGGAAAATGTATGTAGAGTGGACCAAGTCATTACCCTACAGATCTCCTGGGGGGGGGGGGGGGAGAAGACTACCTGAGTTTCTGCCCACAAAGCAATCACACTTCTAGTCGAATACGCCTTTACAGAAATTGGTGACTTGTTTTCCACAAGCAATATATGCTGATGAATGGCCCCCACCTGGAAATTGTGGCTTTGGAAGCCGGTGCACTGTGCCCAACTGGATTTGTAAACATCAACAAGATGTTCAGAGAGCCTGAACTTATTGGTGACCTCTTTTAGCGGCCAACTTCAGCAGAATCCAGTCATCTTTTTGGAACCTGTGAACAGGAATGCCAGCAATCTGACTTCCTGACTGACATGGAACTCCGAAACAACCTTTGACAAAAATAGATGCAACAGCGCACAAAAACTCCAGTTTTAGTGAATTTAAGAAAAGGTTCCCTGCAAGAACGGTCTTAGAGCTATAGGCCCTTTCTCGCTGAGGTAATGGCCACAAGAAAAACCATTTTGAGCATCAGGTCCATCAAAGATGCTTCCATAACAATGGCTCGTATGGAGCTAGGCTAAGAGCCTGTGAAACCACGTTAAGGTCCATAAAGGGAATGGAAGTTTCCAGGGGGTCTGAGATGCAATGCTCCCTTTAGATGTCTGGATGAGGCTCCAATGTAGCTATTTGGTCACGAGCCCTAAAATAAGAGAGTGCCGCTACTTGGACTCTAAGGGATGCCATTGTTAGTCCCCTGTCAGTCAGCCTGGAAGAAGGCCAACACCGCAGAGACTGCAGCATAGAAGATTTCTCCTTTCCTTTGATGCACCAGTGCTGGAAAGATTTCCATGCCTTAGCATAGGCAGAGACCATTGATGGCTAACTGCTCTCAGATTGCTTGCAATCCTGTGGAGAATCAGGCCTATCATAGGCTACGGAAAAAAAATGTATAAGAGCTCGCTCTTAAGCCATGGCCGGACCAGAGTGTCCACATCCACGCTTCTGTGTTTGGATCTTCGACTGAAGAATCTGGCCACCTTCTTATGTCTTAACTGACACTATCAGATCAAATGTTGTGCAACATCAGTGATGACCAATGGCTTGAAAAGATTGCTGCAGACAGTTTCCACTAGCCCAGATTAAGCATTTGTCTGCTGAGGAAAATGGCTTGGAGATTGTCCATTTCTGCTATATGTGCTGCTGAAAGAGCCATAAGATGAAGCTCCACCTACTTGAACAGTAAGCGAGCTTCCATACTCAGCTGCATACTCTTGGTGCCTCCCTGGCAACCAACATACGCCACCACTACAGCATTGTCCCTTCAATCTCTTCTGCAGTTTGCAAGGCCAAATGAATAGTTCAAAGTTGTAATCTGTTGATCGACCACTCCTTCTGGATAAGGTAAGCTCCTCTTCAAACCTAGCAAGTTGGCATCCAGTGTCACAATTACCTAGTGGATATTAGGAGGGGCATGCCCCTTGACAATGCCCACGGGTGGAGCCATCAGTCCATCCTGGCCCGGGCTACCATGTCCACAGTAGGGGCATCTGCAGGAAATCCAATTCCGGTGACCACTAAGATAGAAATGTGTTCTGGAGAAGATGCATGCGAGTCTCTGCCCAGTGAACCTCATCTATTGTGGCCATTCTGGAACCTAGTATTTAGAAATAGTGACACAGACGGAACTGAAATAGCCAGCTTCGGTCTGCGTGCCTGAGGTAGACAGACACGGCCATCTGCTGTGTTGAAAAAGCCCCATGGTAGTCCAGAGATTGTGATTTGAATCAGTTGACTCATTTGGAAATTCACTATAAACCCTGGCTCTGCAGGACACTGACCACAAGGTTCCACTATTTGTTCCCCTTCTGGGAATGATGAAGCTCTAATCAGTCAGATACCCAGGAATGGCTGAACCTGCAAGGCTATCTTGCACAGGTGGGCAGCCACCACCACAATCACTTTGGTGAACGTGCAAGATGCCGATGCCAGCCCAAAGGGAAAGACCGAGAACTGGTAATGGTCTTCCAGGACATGAAACTTCAGGAACTCTGTGGTCTGAAAATATGGGAATGAGCAGTTAAAGCTCTGTCAAATCCAGAAAGGCCAGACACTTGCCCGGAGCTGCTGCCACTATGACTGATCATACCATCTCCATGTGACATAGGATCCACAGGGGATTTCCACTCATTTGAGCCCCTGAAGGGCACATCAAAGTATATGGAGAATGTGCCTGCACCCAAATCTTCGAGCAAGACAGAAATTCTAACAGCTTCTGAGTTGTAGCCACGACCTTGCTTGCTTTCTCTGGATACCCCACCAGAGAGTGCAACAACCAGTCCATCAAAGGCTGGGCAAATTCAAGCTTGCAACCGCTCTGAATGATTAATCAAGATGTACCCAGGCTCCCACCCAACGTCTGCATAGAGAAGAAGCAGACCGAGGTCTGAAGCCGACAGGCCGATCCCTTATGGTACCTGTTAGCCAGACCTGGCATCATTGTGCTTTCATGAAAGTTGAAGTGGAACGAAACTGGCAGTTTGGCTCCACCTAGGACCTGGACATCTCCATCTGGATCCCCGACTCCGAGAGGCAGCTCCTCCTAAGGACCGCAGAAAGCACCTGGAGCCACAAAAATAAGACCACCCGGAGTCACTAAAGGTTTGTGGGCTGCCGTCAGGTAGAGAGGGTCAGCTGGCCATCTGCCAAGCTGGTCATGCCCATTCATAACATCTGAGTCTTGAAAGAAGTCTGCTGAGGTTAGCCTCTGTGGGGAGAGATTGAAAAACCCAAAATTTGGCTCATGACTGATTATGCCGTAGAGAGAATCATAAGAACATAAGAAGTTGCCTCCGCTGAGGCAGACCAGAGGTCCATCTCGCCCAGCGGTCCGCTCCTGCAGTGACCCATCAGACCCACTGCCTGAGCAGTGGTCCCAGACTATCACTATGACCTACCTCTACTCCTATCTGTACCCCTCAATTCCTTTATCCTCTAGGAACCTATCCAAACCTTCTTTGAAGCCTTGTAACGTGCTCCGGCCTATCACAGCCTCCGGAAGCGCGTTCCATGTATCCACCACCCTCTGGGTGAAAAAGAACTTTCTGGCATGTGTTCTAAACCTGTCCCCTTTTAATTTCTCCGCGTGCCCCCTTGTACTTGTGGTTCCCCATAATCTGAAAAATCTGTCCCTGTCTACCTTTTCTATACCCTTCAGGATCTTGAAGGTTTCTATCATGTCTTCTCTAAGTCTCCGCTTTTCCAGGGAGAACAGCCCCAGCTTTTTCAGTCTGTCAGTATATGAGAGGTTTTCCATACCCTTTATCAGTTTAGTTGCTCTTCTCTGGACTCCCTCAAGTACCGCCATGTCCTTCTTGAGGTACGGCGACCAGTACTGGATACAGTATTCCAGATGCGGGCGCACCATTGCATGATACAGTGGCAGGATGACTTCCTTCGTCCTGGTCGTGATACCCTTCTTAATGATACCCAACATTTTGTTTGCTTTTCTTGAGGCTGTGGCGCACTGTGCCGATGCCTTCAAAGTTGTGTCTACCATCACTCCCAGGTCTCTTTCATGGTTACTTACCCCTAGCAGTGATCCCCCCATTTTGTAGCTGAACATCGGGTTCTTTTTCCCTACATGCATGACCTTGCATTTCCCTACGTTAAAGCTCATTTGCCACTTTTTGGCCCATTCTTCTAGCATCGTTAGGTCTCTTTGCAGATCTTCGCAGTCTTCCATGGTTTCAACCCTGCGGTAGAGTTTGGTGTCATCCGCAAATTTAATAACTTCGCAATTTGTTCCCGCCTCCAGGTCATTAATAAATATATTGAACAGGAGCGGTCCCAGCACCGACCCCTGCGGAACTCCGCTCGTGACCCATTGCCAGTCTGAGTAATGGCCCTTTACTCCAACCATCTGTTTCCTGCCAGCCAGTTACAAAATCCACTCCATCCAATAAGAGCTAGGACAAAGGATAGCCCTCCACCAGCTCAAGACACCACACCTTGGATGACAGATGTGTGACACAAAGAAGTTACCACAGATGCTTTGATTCACAAGGCTAGTTATTCAAATTGCCTATTAAGAATCACATCTACTTTGAAGTCTAAATAACCTATAATACCATGTCTCCCACACTTGTCAGGGACACACGCTTGGTAACCTGCAAGGAATTTATCTTGGGCTGAGTGAACAATTGCAGACATTCCTGTGCCATCAGATACAGCCAAGGCATTGTCATGGCTACTGAAAAGGACCCTGCATAAGCATCCCAATGCTCAGGGACCAATACAACTATACCAGGATACCAGAAAATGCATAAGACTGGGCTCTTATTCCACTCATTATAGAGCAGGGAGCCTAGGGAACCTGCTGGAAAACCAAATTGACCTCCTGTAAAGAATCAGTAAAACATCTAACAGAGCTGAGAGTCTGAACAGTAGTGCTGCCCAATTCAGGAAAAAAAAATTCGATTCGATTCAGCCTACTGAATTGGTTTTTTGATTCAATTTTCCTGCCCAATTGAGTGTTTTTTTCAAACATCCTGGTGGGTTTATTTTATAGCCTCTTCACTCCCTTTGCCTTCTCCTAACCACACTGGCGCTGTGGTGTAAACAAAATAAACAAACAAAAAACACTTTTCCTCTCTCTGTTAAATCCTAGCTCACGTTTGCGGTCTAACACCAGCTCTGGCAGCATACATGTTTCAAATCTGACATATTGTAATTACAAAATGGAAAATAAAATTAGTTTTTCTACCTTTTCTTGTCTGGTCATTATTCATATATCTTGTTGGTCCCAGGCTCTGGTTGTCTTCTGATAACTTGCTTGCCAGGGTCTCCTTCTTTCTTCTTTCTCCCTGCTAACCATCCATCTTCCATCTCTGTCCTCCCCTTCCGTTTTCCTTCCCTCCTCCGGAGGTTTGGCATCTTTTTTTTCATCTCCATCCACAGATCCACGTTTTCTTAACCACCCTTTCATCCAGTATCTCTCCCTCCTTCCCCACCACCCCAGGGTCCACCATCTCTCCCTTTCTTTTCCCAACTACCCACCTATCAAGTATCTTTATCCCCCCCTCCACACCATCCCTTGTGTTCAACTTCTCTCCCTTTCTGTTCCTTCCCTCCCTAAATCCCATTGTTCATCATCTCTCTCCCTCTCCTCTATTTTTAAACCCATTATTTCTTCCCCCCCCAAAGTCTGGCATATGCATATCTCTTTGAAACCCCTTCCCTCCCTTCGTGTACTTCTACACCAGGGCCCCCCCTGAAGGCCTGTCCCCCCACCATCCCTGGCCTTTCCCCCCCTTAAAGGACTGCACCCCCCCAAGGCCTGTCCCACCCCATGAAGGACTGCCCCCCTTTGAAGGCCTGTCCCCCCTTAAAGGCCTGTTCCCCGTTAAATACCTGTTCACCCCTTGAAGGCCTGTTCACCTCTTGAAGGCCTGCACCCCCCCAAGGCCTGTCCCACCCCATGAAGGACTACCCCCCCCGAAGGCCTACACCCCCAAAGGCCTGCACCCCCCCCAGGCCTGTCCCACCCCCTGAAGGACTGCCCCCCCGAAGGACTGCGGCCCCCCCCAAAAGACTGCGCACCCCCCCCCCGGGAAGGCCTCTGTGTTCCCCCTGGCTTCCCCAAACCGTTTACCTTACAGCTTCAGCCGAAGATTGCGGTTACAGCTCTTTGCACTGCAGTGCAAAGAGCTGTTTCCTCTGCTGCGGTCCTGCCCTTCCTCTGACATCAGAGGAAGGGCGGGACCGCTGAGGGCCACCACCATATATGACGCACACGCACCTGCCTGCGACCCTGCAGCTGCCAACAGGGAAGGCTTGCTCTGTCACAGTAAGGGCATAGTAAAAGACCCTTCATCCTCTAAGATTCCCTTGGAAAGGCACACCAGAACCTGGCCAGCCTCTGAACTTGAGGCAGACGCACCCTGAGAGTCCAAACCCCTTTGTGTGCCTCCCGGTGCGCTGCCAGACTCTCCCTGTGCATTTCGGCCATGCTGAAAGGCTCTCCACAACAAACTGAAATTCTGGAGAAAATCCCTTATTAGGCAGTGCTGAGTCTCCTTTAGATGACTCCAGTTGTGTCTCTTGGGCTCTGCACACCCCTGCGTTTAGGATGACTGCCATTCTGGGGATCCTGAAAGAATTTAATCCCAACCAACAGACTGCCTGACTGTTTCTCAGCCCTAGAGAGCAAAGGGGAGGCTAAGCCAAATGCTCCCCCCCCTTTCACATGCTGCATAGCATGTGGCGCAAGGGTTCTCTTCAGGAACCCATCCAGTGCAAACCTGGCATGAAAGAGATAAAAGAGCCTGGAGGACTACATCCTTGCTGGTTTTGAGACAAAGTGAGGTGATTTGAAGCTTCTCTATAAAGCTTAAAAAAAAAAAATAATCTGGAAATCCAAGATGGCCATTACAGCAGCGTTTTGGTGCCAGAAGACGGCTCCAAAATGCTTAAACCAAAATAAAAAATAGTGATTTTAGAGGTAGAGGAACCTAATGGAACAGGCAGAAATCTTTAAAAATAAGATTTACAGACACCCCCCCCCCCCCGCCTCCCGATTTTCCTCATAGGCTGTAACAGCTTTACTCACTGTGACCTGTGCTGGCAATGTGCTGCAGCCTGCCTCAGCTCCAAAGGTAGCTGGGTTTGGGAGAAGAAATCACTGCCTCAAACGGAATGTCTTTCCAGCACTGAATCTTTGGGCTTCCAATCTAACCTGTGTCCGACTGAGCCTCCAACCCCTGCAAACCTGCAAAGAAGGGGAGGGGGCAAAATGCAGCCGGCACCCTATGAGACTCCACTGAGCCCCCTACAGATGCCTAGCAGCCTGCATTTGAGCCTCTGCAATGTAGCAGATGAACAGTGCTACAAGGGGAATGGACCCCAAGCTCCAAACAGGCTTCTGAAGGCTGGCCAACAGATATCACAAAGGAGTGATCTGTCAGCTACAGACCTCAGTCTGCTTCTCTTCCACACAGACATTGTTGGACCCTCAACTAGAGGAGCCCTTAGCACCAAAATCAGGACAGGACAGACACCTTCCGGTTTATGTGCAGAAGGAAAACTGAAGGGGGCAGCAGGGCCCTCTGATGAAGGAGGGGGGATTCAGAAACTGGAATGGATTCCTTCTGCACAGCTTGCAAGCACTAGGATGTTACCTGCTCGCCCAGAATGGCACACAAGAAATTGCTTTAAGCAGCTGTTAGAGAAACCCAAATCTAAATAAAGAAAACAAAGAAGGAAAGATAACAGGAAAACCTGATCTACTGCTTACAAATTTCATTCAGATATAGTTTTATATACCATCTTCCAGTTTCCATGTTGTAGATCCAAAGTTCATCTCTCGGTAGATAACAGTCATAATATCCTCTAATTGGTGCATTCTGCTGAGACATATATATTGGATATCATCAGATGAGAAACTTTTACATAGAAAAATCTTAAAACTGGTAATACAACCTGCCTTTTTCATCCTTGCAATCCAATGCGAAGAGCTAATATTTTTATACATGGCAACTGCCAGTATATGCAGCTGACAGGTTGGAAGCAGATATCTGGCAAATGTTTAGAAACGTAAACAAACTGTGGTAGCACTTATTTTACAGCAGGCCTTGTTTTACATTGTGCGACCCATTTGCTATAATGAATGCCAAAAGCATTAGTATACACTAACATGGTGGCACATTATATTACATGTCTGCCACCATGATCCGGAAATATACACACACAGTTTACTTTACTGAAATTGAATCTGCAAAAATCTTTCCTTATTTCTCCTAAATGTAAGAGATTAGTCACCTTTAGCCAAACTTTAGCCCACAGAAAAATCCCAATTGATAGAAAGCCTGAACCATGAAATTCGACAAGAACAAAAAAAAAACCAACAATACATTTCAATCCTCAACTGTACTCCTAAGCAGGTTTTACAGTATAACATTATAGTTTGACAGGAAACAGTATTTAAGTATCAAGTACTGGAGCTTACATCTTTAGCTGTTAGCTATAGTTTTGTGTGTGCTTGTCACCCTTAATAAAATTATAAAATGTTTACAGCATTCCATTTTAAATACCGATTGTGATATGATTAAATACTGACAATTTAACTAGATTTTAAAAATGTATAAGTAAGATAAGACTGGTTGCGTTAATGTTTTAAATGTATTTGGCTCCGTGTTTATATTCATACAGTATTTTGGTATAAAGTCATTTATAAGTCCACTATGAAACTCTAGCAGTCAAAAAACTATAGTTATTAGTAGAGTTAAGTGCATTTACCAAAGAGTTCTGCATGATTAGGTCAAGATCATATTCTTCCAGAGAACATTTCTATTACTAGTAAAATCAGTTAATATTCCTTTACCCTGGCCTGTTCCCTGAAAGGAAACAGGATCCTGAGGGTTTTTTTCTAGTGGCAGGACCTATACTGTGCAATTCCTTGCTTTTAGAATCGAGATGAGTGAAGCCATGTTATGCTTTTAGCCATTTCCTATGTCTTTTAGCCATTTCCTATGTATTACTAATTATCTGGAATTTAAGAAAGCTTGAGATTGTAAAGTAGTAGCTCCAAGGGCCACCAAAAAGATTTCAAGCTTACACATACCACTAGTTTTGGGCTCCTTTTATTAAAATGGTATTGGAGGTTTCTACTGCAGGCCAGCAAGGTAAATGCTCTGATGCTCATAGAATTTCTATGAGTATCAGAGCATTTACCTCACCGTCCCATGATAAAAACCTCTAGTGCCGTTTAATTTTAACCCAGCATTTGTAAACTGCCTTGATTTACTTGTTCAGACTGGGTATTAAACATTAAAAATTAATACTAATATTGATTCTACAACAAACCTAAGCACACAACCGGGCAGAGCTCTGGGTTTCTGGCCAGAAATATCTAAGAAAAAGGACCATTTAAATTAAATGATTAATTTATAGAGTGTATACGGTTGGGCCCACTGGATGGACCATTCGGGTCTTTATCTGTCATCATTTACTGTGTTACTATGTTACTTCAAGGATATATTTTAAAAACTCATTTTATTTTAGATCAACAGTAGCAAATATCATAAATGAAGACAACTGAGAAACACACTTAAGAGAAGCTTGTACAGTAGTTACTATATCAAGTGGGCAAGATTGAAATTAACACAGTTACAGGATCTGAAGAGCATTTCAGCCAATTGTTTGAGGGCCACATGTTGGAAACTACTGTTGTATAGTCCGAGACAATAGGTACATAAGAACAGTCAGACTGAATCAGACTAAAAGGTCCATCTAAGCTCAGTATCCTGCATCTAACCATGACCATTCCAGATCACAAGTACCTGATAGAATACAAAACAGCAGCAGGATTTGATACTACCAACCCTTAGGTGTCTATATTAATAATTTCCAGCGAGTTATCCAAATTTTTTTTTCTATGCATGGAAGGCGAAAATATTTTGATTTTCTATAGCTGGGACATGTTGACTTGAGTGTGTTGGTGATGTCTTTCAGTAATGCAGCAAATTAATCTGATTAAAACGAAACTGAAAACCAGGATTCAGTAAAACATGCTAGAAGCTCTGTTACGCATTCAAAGCTACATGAAGAGCAAAGGGATCCTTTACAATAGATTTATCCCAACAGTAATGTTGAGTAAATTCAATTCCAGCATTTATTCAACCGATGATCATGACAATGACGATCTAACTGACGAATAACTTTGCAAATGAATAAAGGTATGACTTTAATTATAGTTGATCTTGCAATTTTTAAATGTTATGTACTCTTAGGAATATGAAGAAATATGAGGGGGTGCTGAAAAATTCCCAGCTCATCCAAGGAAGTTGGGGCAGTCTCCATCGAGGGTTATACACTTAGTCCAGCATGTTTCCACTTTTTTCATTCAGTCAGAAAAGTACTGAACAAAAAAAAGTAGGAACTTGCTGGACTAAGTGTATAGCCCTCAACGGAGACAGTCCCAACTGAAGTTAGTTGGGCTAAGAACTTTTCAGCACCCCCTCGGACATTGGGCTGTTTTTGGGCTGCTTTTTCAAGGTAATTGGGCAGGATTATAAAAAAGTATCTGACAACACTGGATCGGATTTTTGCCAGGTATTTGTGACTTGGACTAAGGGAAGAAAGCTTAGGGGTCAAGGGATGCCACCACTGAAATTGGTTCAGGGTGCCATAATCCTTTGAGTCGGCCTTATTCTAAAGTATTTAAATAAATACATAGGCAGCTAAGTCAAGATGCTATTAATTAAATGCAGTAGTATACAAACAGTGACACAGTAAGTGTAGGAGATGCCTGGGGCGCTGGCACCTCCTGCACCCCCATTCCTTCCCACCCCCCATTCCACACTTGTGCTCTCCCTCCCCACCCCCACGTATCTCTAAATTAATGCCAGCGCAAGTGCTTCGGCAGCATGCTCCTCGCGCCAGCATTGGATTTCCCTCTAACATCACTTCCTGGCCCCATGACCCAGAAGTGATTCAGAGGGGAACCAGGCTGAAGTTGCTCACGCTAGCAAAGTTAATACAGAGGTACGGGGTGGGGGGAGGGATGGCGTGAGTGTGGCGTGGGGGAGAGGAGCCAGCACCTCGACCGACTAAGTGCCTGGGGCGGTCCACACTACGCCACTATACATAAAGATCAGTCATTTCAGATTTCAAACCTTAAAATCTGAAGTAAACATTAATATCAACTTCGATTATATAAGATAAATGATTACATATCATCATAGATCACATAGCTGGAATATAATAACCTGCAAGGCAGCTTTACTGCCAACATGAAATTGTATACAGCACAGAAGACAAACAGAGCCAAGGCAATTGATAAGCAACAGTGCACAGCTGCCAACAGTATCCAGTGAGAGCCTGAAGGACTTTTTTTTTTTTTTTGCAAATACTGTACAGACATCAACTTTCACATTTCAGCAGTACTAGCACAAAGGAATAACTGGGTGGTGTAGAACGGGTACAAATGGATCAATTTTTTACTGCATCAAGATTTACAAAGATTAGGAGACAGTCGAAGTTAGAGTACCGTATTTTCACTCCATAAAACGCACTTTTTTCCCCCAAAAAAGTGGGTGGAAATAAGGGTACATCTTATTGAATGAATGCAACCTTCCCTTCCCTTCCCCCCCCCCCCCCCCGGTACCTTCCAAACTGTATGGAGTCTACCAATGTTTTCAGCAGGGCGTGCGCGCAGTAGCAGCATGCTGGCCTCCCTTGTGGGCCGAGGCTCCGTTGTGTTGTTAAAGGGTGTGCAGAGAACCGGCCAGGAGAAGCGCGCGGCTGGGGAATGATGTCAGTGCACCATGAGCCTGGGTCCTGTTGCAGCCCAAGAACGGTGGCTGCTGCCTTCCTACAATGACCAGTCGAGGACGCTCTAGGCTGTGAGGAGCATTGGGGGTGCCCCTGCTGGTCTCCAGCCTGGAAGGTAATCGCTTTGCCCAGGTGGGGATGCCCCCAAGAGACTTGTGGGGCATGTGATAAACAGTACATTACAGATGAACTGTGAATAATGTTAAATATTCAAATTGAAACAGGACACACATGTTTCTCTACATTTCAACATTATTCCTGTTTAAGATAGAATAGATAATTTATCTATGGAAAGATTTTTAAGTATACTTTTTTTGTACGAAAAGCATACTATATGAGAAAAAAATCTTGAGAATCTTCAAACAGTACATAAATTAATCCAAACTTAAATCAGTTCATTCTGCTGAGCATATAATATTTATGTACTGTACAATTGACCCTCCATATCTGCAGGGGCTCGGTTCCAGAATCCCCCCCCCCCCTCTCCGAGAGTGCTTTTGACTCTTAACTCCTCTCACCTTGGGTTCTGCATTCCCAACCCTATATGTCTGTTTGTCCAAGTTAGATTGTAAGCTCTTCTGAGCAGGAACTGTCTATAAATGTCAAAATGTACAGCGCTGTGTATGCATTTCAGCGCTATATAAGTGATAAGTAGTAGTAGTAGGAAGCCTTCGCTTTCTACTCGTGTTCTTTTCTGTCGGGCCCTGCATCTTCCAGCAGCGGTAAATCACTGTTTGGGTTGACCCCGATCCTACTACGCTGCATCCTATCTGGCTGACACAACTTCCCGGGCTGCGAGTTGTTACCACCGCTGGAAGAATAGAGAGGTTTGAAGGACTGGGGGGCAGGACAGAATTCTGAGATGGTAATGAACTCGGAGGCAGAGGGAGGTGGAACCAAATGGCTGAAAAAACTGGAGGCTTGGGGAGGGGAGGATGATGCTACTATTAAAGATCTAGCAGATCCCAGGATTCCAGGAAACCATCTTTTACACTGTGCCTGCATACCACTGGAGCCGCTCCTCTGCTTGTATGCTGGCTCTGTGTGACACACTTCCGGGGTGGTCACACACCAGCTGAGAACCACTGCAGTAGTTACCTGAATCTATAACCACAGGTGTACAGGGCGGGGACAGAGTGCAGAGCCTGGCAGGGAGAGGGGCTGGCTGCATAGCCTGGTAGAGCAGGGAGGGAAGGGGGCTGGGTGCAGAGCCTGGCAGGGAGTGAGGGGTGCTGGGTGCACAATTTGGTTCAGAATGTTTTCTTTCTTGTTTTCCTCCTCTAAATCTAGGGTGGGTCTTATGGTGTGAAAAATACTGTAATACTTTTAAAATCAACAGAAGGAAATTTTTTTTCACTCAGAATAGTTAAGCTCTGGAACACAATGCCAGAGGATTTGGTAAGAGAAGTTAATGTAGCTAGTTTAAAGGAAGGTTTGGGCAAGTTCCTGGAGGAAAAGTCCATAATCTGTTATTGCAACAGACATGGGGGAAGCCACTGCTGCTACTATTTGGATTTTTGCCAGGTATTTGTGACTTGGATTGGCCTCCGTGAAAACAGGACACTGGGCTAGATGGACCATTGGTCTGACCCAGTAAGGCTATTCTTATGTTCTTAAGATGTCTCCATCTCAAGCTGTTTACAAATCCCCATCATCGAGGTTATCACGGAAAAGCAGGCCACAAAGCTCCCGGCAAGCTTTTTTGTTGTTGTTGTTGTCATTTTAACGGTTGCTTATTGGGACCCACTTACTGCTCGGGGAACACGAAAGGCCTTACAGAGCTCACCGGGGGAAAGAAAGGACCTTCATTCGTTCTCCAGTTGGTACCTTGTATCCGCCCCACACAAACATGCTTTGACCATCGGTGACAGCAACATGCCCGCTGCGCTCGGCAGGTCCAGCTTTTCCTGGGCTCTCCGTAACTTCGTCGTCGTCCTCCTCTTCTGCCTCTGTCTCCTCCTCCTCTTCCTCTTCCTCGGCCTGTAGCTCTCGATTCCCATCCGCCATCTTACGACCGTACACTGTTTACAAACTACACCAACAAAAGGTGCGCAGGAGTCGGGTGCACAGCAAGAGGAATAACGCAGCCGGCGACTTGACGCTGGTTTTCACTCACAGACACCCATGAATTCCCCCCACCACAGCTAGACTGTCTGAAGCGCTTTGTGCGTGCTTGCGTGCGTAGCGTGTTACGTCATTTTGGAAACCTAACAGCGTGGGGTTTAATTTTTTTGCGCTTTTTCTTATCATCTAGGTGCGGAAACTTTATACTAATGGAGCTAAGTGGGCGTGTGTTGAACGTTACAAACTGATAGATCGCCTTATTTAATCCCATCTGGGATTGAAAGACGTTATTGGGACAAGGACACTAGATGTACTACATTTCCCCTTTTTGTCAGGTATTAGATCAGTGCTTCTCAACCCCCAATCCTTAAAGCAGACCTGAGTCCCATCAGATTTTCAAGAGATCTACAATAAATATGCATATGAAACATTTGCACTATCTCCTTTATATCAAGTTTCAAGTTTATTAGGATTTTATATACCGCCTATCAAGGTTATCTAAGCGGTTTTTACAATCAGGTACTCAAGCATTTTCCCTCTCTGTCCCGGTGGGCTCACAATCTATCTAACGTACCTGGGGATATGGAGGATTAAGTGACTTGCCCAGGGTCACAAGGAGCAGCGCGGGGTTTGAACCCACAACCCCAGGGTGCTGAGGCTGTAGCTCCAACCACTGCGCCACACACTCCTCATATATATGTAAATCTAGCTCATGCATATTCATTGTGGATATCCTGACAACCTGATGGTGTGGCTAAAGGACTGGATTAAGAAGCATTGACAATGTATAATGTTGCTGTTCACAGATTCTTAAAGGTGGGAATCCTACATTAATAACAAAACAATTTGATTTTTTTTGTTGCATTAAGTAACCATGGGCATTCATCAATATATTTAAAATAATCTTAATCTACGCTGCTGAATGTTAATCCCCTACCCCAGAACAAGAGGTTGACAGTGTTTACAATATTCACCTGGACACTGGAGCCCTAGGACTGCTTTAGGTTGTTTTACCATTGCTGTTGCTGGACTGGTGAGGAAAATCCTCTGCTGAGTTTGGTATACCTCTGCTGAGTTTGGTATACCCCTTGGAGTACCATACCATACCATAGATTGAAAAGCGACAAATCGCCGGGCCCGGATGGAATCCACCCAAGGGTACTAAAAGAACTGAGAAAGGAAATAGCGGACACACTCTGGCAAATATGTAACCTATCATTGAAAACTGGGGAGATCCCAGAGGACTGGAAAATAGCAAATGTCACGCCTATCTTTAAGAAAGGATCAAGAGGTGACCCGGGAAACTACAGGCCGGTGAGCTTGACTTCGGTTTCGGGTAAGATGATGGAAGCACTGATTAAGGACAGCATCTGCAAGCACATAGAAAAAAATGGGCAGCTGAGGGCAAGCCAACATGGCTTATGCAAGGGAAGGTCTTGCATCACAAACTTACTACACTTCTTTGAGGGAATAAGTAGCCAGATAGACAAAAGGGAACCCATAGACATCATTTACCTCAACTTCCAAAAAGCTTACGACAAGGTACCCCACGAACGGCTGCTTAAGAAGCTGTGGAACCATGGAGTGGAGGGGGATGTATACCGATGGATTAAACACTGGTTGGCGGGCTGAAAACAGAGGGTTGGAGTGAAGGGCAAATACTCAGACTGGCAACGGATCACGAGCGGAGTTCCGCAGGGGTCGGTGATGGGACTGCTCCTGTTCAATATATTTATAAACGATCTGAAGACAGGGACGAAATGTGAGGTTATCAAATTTGCAGATGACACCAAACTCTGCAGCAGGGTTAGAACCACGGAAGACTGTGAAGACCTGCAAAGGGACCTAACGAAACTGGAAGAGTGGGCCAAAAAGTGGCAGATGCGTTTTAATATAGAGAAATGCAAGGTCATGCATGTTGGGAAAAAGAACCCGATGTTCAGCTATACAATGGGGGGAACATTGCTAGGGGTAAGTACCCTTGAAAGAGACCTGGGTGTGCTGGTGGATACAACAATGAAAGCATTGGCACAATCCGCGACAGCCTCAAAGAAAGCAAACAGAATGCTGGGTATCATCAAGAAGGGTATCACGACCAGGACAAAGGATGTCATCATGCCACTGTATCGTGCAATGGTGCGCCCGCATCTGGAGTACTGTGTCCAGTATTGGTCGCTGTACCTCAAGAAAGACATGGTAATGCTTGAGGGGGTCCAGAGAAGAGCGACGAAAATGATAAGAGGTATGGAAAACCTTTCATATGCCGACAGGCTAGAACAGCTGGGGCTGTTCTCCCTGGAAAAGAGGAGACTTAGAGGAGACATGATACAAACTTTCAAGATCCTGAAGGGCATAGATAAGGTAGACAGGGACAGATTCTTCAGACTGTGGGGAACAACAAGTACAAGGGGGCACTCAGAGAAACTGAAAGGGGATAGGTTTAGAACCAATGTCAGGAAGTTCTTCACCCAGAGAGTGGTGGGCACATGGAACGCACTCCCGGAGGTTGTGGTAGGGCAGAAGACACTACAGGGATTCAAAGAAGGTTTGGATAAATTCCTAAAGGATAAGGGGATTGAGGGATACGGACAGAAGTAATGATAGTTTTTTTAGGATGAGGCAGGGAACACTTGACAGGTCATGGACCTGATGGGCCACCGCGGGTGCGGACCGCTGGGCGCAATGGACCTCTGGACTGATCCCGGTGGAGGCAACTTCTTATGTTCTTATGTCACAGCTCCTATAATTTGGAATTTCCTTCCATTACACAGAGAAGAACAAAATTTAGATAAATTTAAGGGCAATTTAAAATGTTTTCTTTTTAAGGACGCTTATAAGTAATTTACCATTTTGATATTTTATCATTTTTAACTTTACCCCCTTTCCTTCCTTGATGTTATTTCCTTTTTTGTTTTCTTTAATAACGGAGTTCTCCCCCCTTTCCTGTTGTTTTAAATCCTACCCTATATTATGTTAGTAGATCTGTGCTAAGTCGTGTTTGTTTTAATATTCTCTCTTTTTTGGCATTTATTATTTTAATGTACAACGCTTTGAATTCTATGTTTAGCATTTAATCAAATTTTAATAAACTATGAAACTACTGTGTGTTGAGAATCTGCATTAATCCCATTAGACCAATCTAGAATTTAAAGTTGTTGTGCTCATCTGCCAGCAAGTGGAGATGGGTAGTCGCACTATATAGCTACAGCACTTCAATGTTGAACTATCAAAGCAGAAAACCTGCGAAACCTAGAAACACTAAAACAACTTCTAGGGCAACACACACTTTATTCCTGAATTTGTAGGTCTAGTCCAGTGGTCAGCAAACTGTGGCTCGCGAGCCGCATGTAGCTCTTTAGCCACTTGAGTGCGGCTCTGCCAGTAGCCAAAATTTTCCTGCACAGAAGGGCCTCAACAGCAACTGTTCTCACAAGCTGCCCCAAAATTTTCCCTCTGCCGCAACTTCCCATTTCTGACAGGGCAGATTGCCGCAGAGGGAAAGCTTCGGGGCAGCTGACGACAGTTTGTGAGAATGGCTCCATCAGAATGGCCCCCCCCCCACCCCCCGTCATCATCCCGGGCCCTCCCCATCAACCCTCCCACCACGAGACGACTGACAAACCTCCCTCCAGCACTCGTCAGCAGCCATAGCACTCTAAACAAGCTGCTTCGCAGTTCGTGGCCTTCTGGTGATTCCCTTTGCAGCGTCACTGCCAGCAACAGCGTTTACAATTAGTTGCTGTTGCTGGCTTCGGGCCTTCTTCTCTGCCGAGTCCTGCCTACTTCCTGTTTCCTTGAAGGCAGGACCCAACAGAGAAGAAGGCCCGAAGCTGGCAACAGCAGCAAATTGTGAATGCTGCTGTTGCCTGAAGAAGTTCATGACGCCAGGCCTTGGAGCAACACAAAGGAATCCAACGAAAACTGCAGTATCGCCAGCCAAAGCAAAAACAAAAAACAAACTGCAGTCTCCTATGTACGAGATGCAGGCAATGTTAATTATACCAAATATTTTATTTTATGCAGTTAAAAATACCACCTTATAACAAACCAAGGGACCTGACACAGTCCGTATTTTGGAAAAAACTCCTTCATCAGAGGTCCATGGTTGCTAAGGTATAAAATAAACCGCAATGCTTTACTAGTTTTGCATCACACATTTTAAGTGGAGAAGGATACCATACAGGCGGTTATTTTATACCTTTCATTGCGGTTTATTTTATACCTTAGCAACCATGGACCTCTGAGGAAGGAGTTTTTTCCGAAACACGGACCGTGTCAGGTCCCTTAGTTTGTTATAAGGTGGTATTTTTAACTACATAAAATAAAATATTTGGTATAATTAACATTGCCTGCATCTCGTACATAGGAGTCTGCAGTTTGTTTTTGCCAGGCCTTGGAGCACCTGCATAGGGGCTGCAATGCCGACCGGGGACGGGGAGACAGAAGGAGAAAAGGGAGCAGAGGGGGAGAGAATTTTTGCACCCAACTGGAAGGAAAGGAAGGAATGAAAGGAGATGCCAGGGCTTGGAGGGAAGGGAGGGAGGAAGAGATGCCAGGTCATGGAGGGAAGAGAGGGAGGAAGGAAGAGATGCCAGGGCATGGAGGGAAGAGAGGGAGGGAGGGAGGGAGGGAGAAAGAGATACCAGGTCATGGAGGGAAGAAAGGGAGGGAGGAAGAGATGCCAGGTCATGGAGGGAGGGAGGGAGGAAGAGATGCCAGGTCATGGAGGGATGGAGGGAGGAAGAGATGCCAGGGCATGGAGGGAAGAGTGGGAGGGAGGAAAAAATGCCAGGGCATGGGGGAAGAGAGGGAGGGAGATATGCCAAGACATGGAAGGAAGGAGGAAGGTATGCCAGACCAAGGGAAAAGGAAGGAGGAGATGTCAGACCATGGATGGGGAGGGAGAGCTGAAAGGAATGGAGAGAGATTCCAGGGAATCAGGGAAGGGAAGGAGATAGATGGTAGACCATGGGGTGGGTAGGAAAGGAGAAGAGAGAGATGCTAGAGCATAGGGGAGGGGGTGGTGACAGAGAAAAATGGAGAGGTGGCAGAGCTGAAATGAATCATGTACAAAGGAGAGAAGGGGCACAAGATAGAGTTTATGGAAGGAGCATAGAAAGAAGGAAGATGCCATACGGAACGGGGAGAGGATGGACAGTGGATGGCAGGGGCAGAGAGAGAGGGCAGACATGGACGGGGCTGATGCTGCATGGAAGACAGAGAGAGGACAGATGCTGGCTAGAAAGTGAATGAAGACAAGATAATTAAAGTAGAAACAACAAAAGCGATAATTTTAAAGGGGTCATTTGATTTTAGAAGGGTAGACTTTAAATCAACAGAGGATCTTGAAATCTTAACTTGTAAGGTTTCAAGTTTACACCTAGATGACTCATTAATGGTAACAATATTTTATATCCCTCCCAAAGATGGATTAGTGCCAAAGATTATTTCTATAAATTTTTTAGTACCAATACACTGACAGGACCATATAATCTCCTATTGGGAGATATAAATATCTATTTGGAAGAAACAGGGAATTCAGAAGTGGCTGATATATTTTCATTAGGATTTTTTATATCAGCATCAGAAAAAACACATCATAAGGGTCACCAGGTGGATTTAGTTACTTTTTTGACTAAAGGTGAATGGAAGAAATGTATTTGGTCAGACCATTATATTTGTAATTTTGAAATACGCTGGCAAGAAAAGCAGTCTCATTTAAAATTTAAAAATAAAAGAATGAAACTAATAACTAGTAGAGGAATTATAGATCCAACTTAATTTTGGGCCCATTCTGAACTAAACTTTTAAATTGAGGAGGACAAAAATTTTTCTGTGAGATGGAAAAAGTTAAGTAAGGAAATTTTAGATCAAATAGCTCCTTGCAAAACATATAAAAAGAAATTGAGATCTTCTAATATATGGTTTGATAATGAACTAATAGCCTTCAAACAAGAATTAAGAAAATTGGAAAGGATTTGACTAAAATCAAAGATGAGGATATGACAAATTGGAGACTCAAATTAAAAAAGTACAAACTCTTGATTAAAGAAAAACACTCAAAATATTATACACTGAAAATAGGTTCATCCAAGATAAACAGTAGAGAATTGTTTAAGCTGGTTAATAAATTAACAGATACTACTCTGGCACTGATACTGGATAATGAATACTTGCCATCTCCTCAAATCCTTGCAGAGTTTTTAACAATAAAATACTCGATTTGAGAGCAACTATTTCATCCTCAACTGTTAATTATGTTGACCTACATAATTAACCGGGAAATGGTTACCCCAAACCCCAAAATGGTTTCAGAACGGATATGTTTTGGGATTATTTCCAAATTCCTTACTGGCACCAGTTTCTAAAGTTTTTCAACAAATATGTTAAATCAAGCTGTCTATTGGATGAATGTCCCTCGATGATTATGAAAAATGCAACACCAAATTTTAAAGCGGATCTATTTAAATGGGCAACTGCTTCTCTTACTCAGGGATTGTTTCATTAGGCCCATAGCAAGTATTCCCCTTTTTACTAAACTACTGTAAGGATTAGTCAATTTAGACTTAGTGAGTTATTTAGACAAATTTAATATCCTCAATGAAGATCAGTCAGGATTTAGAAAAGGATATAACACTGAGACTGTTAGCCTCAATGCTTGACTACCTCCACTGTCTTTTTAGCAAAGGCACTAGTGCACTGATTCTTCAGCTAAATCTTAATAGCGCTTTTGATTTGGTAGTTCACGAGATATTGTTGAGTTGTTTAGATGCGAAAGGGCTCTTAGGAAGAGTTTGAGAATTGGTTCCAAGGTTTCCTGATAAAAAGATCATATCGTGTGGTTTGTGTTGGCAATTATTCTCATTCTTGGAGAAATCCGTCTGGTGTGCCCCAGGGCTCCCTTATTTAACATCTATATTTCCCCCTTTGGACATTTATTGCAGAGCCTGAATCTAAATTTTTACTACTGATATCTTAAAACAAATATCTTGCATTATGACTTTGATAGAACAATGGACAACCAGTTTCAAATTGAAACTTAATACAGAAAAGACTAAACTATTTTTAGCCAGCCCAGATGATAAAATAACTAAACCAGCGCTTTATCTAAATGCTTTCAACTATCCGATTTCAAAAACTATTAAAATATTGGGAGTCACATTAGACCGCCATTTAACCATGATGGAACATACTAATTTAGTGATTTAAAAAATGCTTTTTTGCAATATGCAAGTTAAAGACCATAAAAAATATTTTGACCCATTATCTTTTAGACTATTGGTGCAGGCTTTAGTTCTATCTATTTTGGATTACTGCAATATTATTTACTTAGAAGCCTCCAAGAAACTATTAAGAAAATTGAGGATAATTCAGAATATGGCAGTCCAATTGATTTTTGGCTTGAAGAATGATCATATTAGTTCTTATCGTTTGTTGCACTGGTTGCCAGTAGAGGCATGAGTCTTATTCAAGTTTTCTTGTATCTGTTTTAAGCTGATCTTGGGACTATCTCCAACCTATCTCCTTTCACACTTTAGGCTCCTTTTACAAAGCTGCGCTAGGGTGTTAATGCATGGAATAGTGCACGCTAAATTGCCACATGCACTAGCCACTACCGCCTTTTTTTGAGCAGGTAGTAGATTTTCAGCTACCACACACTATAGCGCAGCTTTTTGTATAGTCCGATGAGGAAAACTAGAAGCTTATACTTATTTGCTTATCCCAACATTAATGGTTGTAGATACAAGACTTTTCTGGATAAGACCCTTGCATTTCAAGCAGGTAAACAGCAGTCTTGGCTGGGCCAATGTATCTGTCAAGCCAAGTCATCCTACTGCACTTTTCGGAAAATAATTAAGACGATGTTGTTTGATAGATTAATTTCTTAATGTGAACTATTATCATTAAATAAAAGTTTCTATTGTACTTTTAAGAAATATTCTGTACTTTTTAAAACTCTTTTGTATTTTGCTGATTGTCCAACTTTCTTCAGTGTAAACTGCCTAGAAATCATCCGGTTATGGCGGTATAGAAGAATAAAGTTATGTTATATTATTCTTTAAAAAATTTGTTGTGAACAAGCTGATGAGCATTCCCACATGGGTTCCATTGGGATGAAATTACCCCAGTTGTAAGTATATTCCCATCTTGCTTTTTTTTATTACTGGGGCTAATCAGTTAGACTCCAATAATATTACCTCTAAATCAGAACCCCATATGGACAACATACCTCCCCTCTGCAACACTAACAGGCTTTAATTTCACACACACAGGGGGGGAAAAAAAAAAAGAAAAGAAAGGTGGAGAAAAAGCCTCCGTTCAGCTTCATCTGGCAAAAAACTCCACCTTTTAAGGCTAACCCTGTACTCCAAAATATAGAACCAGTAGAAAAAGCTCTATGGTAGCCTGCAGGGAGATGTTACAAAACACACCGGGACACACAGCCCTCAGTTGTGAAAAAAATGGGTAAATCGGCACTGTAGCAAAGTAGTCCAGGATTCAGCGTGGACTGCTTCGGCATCCAGGATCTCTCAGTCCTTCACCTCCTGGGCCCTGCAGCCACTGAACATCTACACTGCTGCATGCTGACTAGTGTGTGGTTAATGCATGCACCCTTACTACCTACAAAACAGATGGAATGTTGCTACTATTTGGATTTCTGCCAGGTACTTGTGACCTGGATTAGCCACTGTTGAAAACAGATTACTAGGCAAGATGGATCATTGGTCTGACCCAATATGGCTATTCTTAACTAGTATAGCAATTATGGTCTTCCTCCCATTACTCCTTCTGGAATTCAAACTACCAGGTACCAGGTTATTCATACCAGTGGTTGCTTCATTGTTGTTTCTGCAATATTAAATTGTGCAGTGTATTTTAATCTTATTTTGGTAAAAAGCACTGTGCAAATTCAAGTTATCTAACTGTATTGCAAATCCTACTAAATAGTGATCTGTCCAAGCCTGCCACTATATCCAGTGTATTCCAATCGACTTAGCCTCTAAATACCATATCAAGTACATTACCACCTTGGTGTGTAGCCTCACTAATCACCTGCAACACAGACCAGGACTCAAAAGCTTAAAAAATTATATGGTTCCTTTGTAAAAATTGTGATGAATTTCTTGAGCAGATTGAAGGCTTTAGTCCATTTCAATAAGGTTTTAGAAAGGGCAACAATGTGGAAACTGTTAATATCTAAGATAGATGAAATTAGAAAAATTGATGGTGAACAGTGTTTTAGAGTCCCTTGATATATCTTCTGCATTTGACACAGTTAATATTGACATGTTATTGCAGACATTATGACAGTTTGGATTTCAAGGGGTTGTTTTTTATTGCTTTAGATAATTTCTGAGGACTTTTCAGGTTAAGATCAATGAAAGAGTATATGCTCAATATCTACTCTACATGGGAATTCCGCAGCAGTCAGCACTTTCTGTGTAGTTTAATCTTTATCTTGATCCTTTGAGTAGGGTGTTCGTACAGGCCAATGGAAGTGTCTGTATGTATGTGGATGATATCCAGTTTTTTTCCCTATTGTGAAAAATGATGATGTTGCTCTTAAGGTGACTTGTTGTATGGACATTACTCTTTCTGGAATTCAAACTACAGCTAAATCAGAAATCCTAATGATAAATAGACAGGTTGGAGTATGCCCAGAATTGTCAACAGGTGTAATATGTGACATGACTGTGCAGTCTACAATTAGATATTTATGTGTGTGGTTAGATAGAACTGTCATTTCGAGAACAGGTTGAGAAAATGATTACAATTTGACTTTTATTATTTGAGATTGATTACAAAGCTTAAACCTGTGTTATGTGCAAATGATTTCGAATTGTGGTTCAAAGCATGGCTTTATTAAGACTTGATTTTTGTAATGTTCTTTACTTGGGGTTAGCATGGCCAAGGGTCAGTAGCCTGCGGCATGTGAGCCAAATGTGGCTCTTTGATCACATGGCTGCCCCTCTTCTCTTGTGGGGATCCCATGATGTGTACCTGCCTCCTGACAGCCTCCTCCTCCTCCTCCTTCAGACAGCTGCAAGTGTTTCTTCACAAAGCCAAAAGCAGTTCGAACACACTGCCCATGACCTGGAAAGCTTCCCTCTGACCGACGTTAGCTATTCGGGGACTGACGTCAGAGGGAAGCATTCCAGGTCAGCTGTGTGCAGCATATTGGAACCATTGCCCATGGCTTTGTGAAGAAACATGTGCAGCTACCTGAAATGAAGAAGGAGGATGCCAGGAGACAGGGACACACCATGGGAAGAGGGAATGAACTTAGGGCACAGAAGGGAGGAAGGGTGAACTTGGGGCACAGAATGGAGGGGGCATGAACTTGGACCATAGAATGGAAGGACAAAGAAAGGGAGGGAAAGAGATGGAGGGAAATAGAAAGGGGGAATTGTTGGTCATGGGTGTCTGAATGAGAGGGAAAGAGAGATGGTACACATGGGGAAAAGAAGAAAAAGGAGAATTGTTGGGCATAGGGAGGAAGAAAGAATTATTGGATATGGTAGTGGGAGAGGTGAGGTAGAGATACATGGGGAAGAGAGAGATGAGAGGGAAAATGTTGGATGTGGTAGTGGAGAGGGAACAGTGGGACAGATGGTAATGGATGCAAGAGGGAGGAATGTTGGACATGGTAGTTGAAGGAATGGAGGAAGAGATGCAGCATGGTGCTAGAGAGGGGTGACAAAATGAGAAATGTTGGGCATGGGGCTAGTGGGCAGGAGTAAAAGATGCTGCACATGGATGAGAGGAAGAAATGCTGGACGTGAAACAACTTTGTGGAAATACAGTGTCTAAAGTCTCATTAAATTATTTTTATTTATGTTCTGTAAGTACTTGAAGTTTTGTTTTTATGCCAGATGCATATATACCCCTATCACATTAAAAAATCGTATCTTAAATCCCCATCTCTACCCACTGTGGCTCTGTAAATTTTGGATCAAATATTTGAGATAAAATAGCTCTTTGCTTTAAAAAGGTTGTAGACTCCTGGCCCAGGCCAAAGTGCAAGCTGACCAAGTAATACAGAATGTGGTAACTAGGGTGATTAGAGGGTTAGGTAAAAATCATCATGTGACACCCGTGTTAAAACAATTGCATTGGCTGCCAGTTAAATTTTGTGTGCAGTATAGAAACATGACGGCAGATAAAGGCCAAATGGCCCATCTAGTCTGCCCATCCACAGTAACCATTATCTTTTTCTCTCTCTGAGAGTCTGTACTGTGTTGTTCCAGCTTTTTAAAAAGAATACTATCCAATTTTATTCAGCCAGACGGACTCTAAAGTAAATTAGGAGAAAAAGGTTGTGACCCCAAATCGATGGTTAATTTGACTTTCTGTAACTTACCATGGTTGTTTCTCAATAATGGGCCCAAAATTGTTGAATGCTCTTCCTGGGTATTTGTGTTATTGTAACTCTTTCCAGCAATTTAAAAGACAGCTGAAGACTCATTTGTTTGTTAAAGCTTTTTCTTAAGGATGTGAGGTGAGATGGGATGTTAAACCTACGTGGCTGTATTTAGGAAGTAATATTTGTATTTTCTGTATGTATGAGAGGCCACTGAAACGTTTTCAGCCCAACCAACGAAGCTGGTAGTCTCCATCAAGGGATATACACTTATCTTCTCTTCTATGAAACCGCGCTAGCGATTTTAGCGTAGAGAGCCGCGCTAAATGGCCTGCACTGCTCCTGACGCTCATTGAGTTCCTATGAGCATCGGGAGCAGCGCGGGCCATTTAGCGCAGCTCTCTGCACTAAAAACCGCTAGTGCGGTTTCATAGAAGAGGGGGTTAGTCCAATAATTTTCCACTTTTTTTGTTCTGTTGGAAAAATATGGAACAAATAAAGTAGAAAATTGCTGGACTAAGGACCTCTTCTATCAAACTGTGCTCACAGTTTTTAGCGCAGAGAGCCGCGCTGAATGGCCTGCGCTGCTCCCGATGCTCATAGGAACTCAATGAGCGTCGGGAGCAGTGCAGGCCATTTAGCGCGGCTCTCTACGCTAAAAAACGCTAGCGTAGGTTGATAGAAGAGGTCCTAAGTGTATAACCTTCGACAGAGACTGCCCCAACTTTATTGGTTGGGCTGAGAACTTTTCAGCAGTCCCTTATACTGTATGTAGTGTGTATGTTTTAAGTTGTAAGTGGGTTATAAATTTGTAAAATAAATAGATATTGTTATTATAGAACAATTATCGAATCACATGTTGCAGGGTCTGCATTGCTGGAATCTGAGATTCCCACTATGCAAGAAAGCAGTACATCTTTTAGCATTTTTCTTTCAGAAAATAAAAAGAATTTACATTGAATAGTTTTTTTTAAACATATAACATGAAAACCAAACTATACAGTCAAAATATATAAAAAAATTCTTAAAAAATTCAATGCTGAGAATACAGTGAAATAATATTAGTTTGCATTTGCAATTCCTGCACCTATAAAGAAACTGCTTTAACACCAATAGTTTTAAAAGTACAGCAGTAAATTTCAGAGTTCTCTTGCTTAGTTTTCATTGTCCTTCTCAGTAGTCAGATCACAGAATATTTTTGGTGAATGAAGTCTCATGAGCAAAAGATCACTGGCTTGGTGATATAAAGGCCATGTAGAAAAATGAGTCCACATAGATGTTATCACTATTCTAGTAACACAAACTGAAACTATATCAAATAAATGAGCCATTTCCTAACAAGCACTGTTGTGGTAATACCAATAATAAGAGTTTGAAATATTCTGGAACACATTAAAGAAATTAATAATCTTTCTAACAGTTCCATGAATGAGTAAAACCAAAACGACATCACATGTTCATTAATGCTTGTACAGTTTCCACCCACTTTTCTCTTGCAGGCTCAGGTCTCTTACAGATTCAACCTAATGTAGAACTCTTCTAAAAAATAAAAAAAAATTGGTATTGCTGAGCATCTGACATACACAGATATACAAGAACTCTACTGTTGTTCTTCAATCAGCATTGTCAGTGTCCCTCTCCTCTGTCTGAGTTCTTTTTTCATGTCTATGTTTAACTGCAGTCCAAAATGTGATCTTCTTCAGAACTTGCTGCATCAATTTTCTGGGCAACCAGGATATCTGACTCCCTAATAATGTAGCATTTTTGCCAATAGTGTCGAGGCACAACCTATAAAAAGATCAAAATTGATTAATGTTTTATAATCATGCACTTAAGAAAAATTTAAAAAATCAGTGTAAAATGTTACAGGAAAAAGTGAAGTTGCTTACCCATATCCTAGCTACAGGTAAGCAACTTTAGAGTACCTTTTACAAAGCTACAGTAGCAATTCTCCTGTGGCAAACGCATCGAAGCCCATAGGACTTGAATGGGCATCAGTGTACTTGCTGCAGAGGAATAGATACAGTGGCTTTCTAAAAGGGGCCCTTGGTTTTCTCCATTGACAAACAGAATAATTCAGTCACACAGGTTGGGATTACCAGTGCTACATGCTTCTGTTGAAATTTCTCTATGCTGTTCCTCTCTTTCTTTTTTTTTTAGGTCTCTATGCTGTTCCTCTCTTTCTTTTTTTTTTTTTTTAAGGTTGTCATCGATAAGGAGTAGAGTATTTTTGTGATTGCTGCATAGGAGGTGCAGATTGCACTTTGGACAATGTTTTAATACAATTGGAATGCTATTTTATCTTTTCAGTAGCTTCATCTATTCGGTCTCCGAAAAGGTCATCCTCTGTACAAGGTATGTTTGACAAGCGGACATTGGGCTCGAGGTTGGAAACATGGAGCCATTCCTGCCTGCGCATAGCAATAGACACTACGGTGGCTGGTCAAATACGCGCATGAGAAATACGTGCAGACAAATGCGCGCAGATAATTACATGCAAGACAATTACGCCAACACAATCACATGCAGGACAATTGCACACAGTGCAATCAGGTGCAGTGCAATCACGCACAGGACAATTGTGTGCCTAGATGAGATGTCAAAAGCATCAAAGGCAGACCTTACCATGTATTTTAGTTTCAAAAAAATGGTAAGGCTCTGGAAAGCTTCCTGTTGGTTGGAAGGTATTGCTTGAAGTTTGGCAGTTGCTGAATTAAAGACTTTAATTAAAAAGTCATATGGAAATTATAATTCAGTATACGGTTAGTGAGCATGAATGATTAAAATAGTCGTCTACCAAATCTCGCCAAGGTCCTGCCTTCTCTCCCAGGAGAGGTGCTGGAATGAGAACATGAACTATGAGCTTGTTTCAAGGCTATCTATACCACTAAGGACTGGTGTTGAAGTTGTACTCTGTCAAAGACAGGTGTAGAATGGAGCCTTTATAGGGTATCTAACTTCCTAGGAGCTACTGGGAATGTGAGAGGATTTTCCTAGTTTTTAAAGAGAGTTTCTTTAAGCAGTGTAGAGGAAGCTTTACACAGTCTTTGGGCCATTAGTCTAATGCCTCCATAAGCTCCGCTCGAGGCTCCTGCTCTGATTCCATATGAATGGAAAGAGCTAGCCCCATTTGCCTGATGAACTCTGTAAACAAGAGGCTTTCATGCAGGTATCGTCTCTTAGGGAGAGGAGATGATGGATCAGACAGGATTCCATATGATTCCTCAGCAGAAACATCGAGCTCAGACGAGTGGATGAAGAGATCTGAGTCTATGTCTTCAATGTGATCGTGTCTGGAAGATATAAAATGTCGACGGCGTGAAGATTATTGAGACTGTGATGGAGAAGTGCATTGAGAGTGCTTTGATGGAATAATCGAGTGTTGATAGGAGACTCAGGAAGAACGATAGAATGACATCAGGTAGAAGAATGTCAATGTCAAGATGTGGAACTTCGATGCTTGGATGTAGATCAATGTTGAGATGTTGACTCATGACGTTTTGATGAAGATCGACATCAAGGATGTGCTGGCTGCAAAGCAGCATCTGGCTGGACTGAGGCTGAGGCATGATGCATCGAGGGAAGTAGTGTTCTAGACTGAAGTAAGGATGCCAGTTCCTGTTGCAGTAAGATCTTAATCTGGTCCTGCAGAGAAGGTGCCAGTACCAATCTAGTCAAAGGTACAGTCAGCTCAGGTTGATGTTTAGGCATTGGGGACTTAGGAGGAGGATGCCTATTAGAAGAAAGCATCTGGAGTGATGGAGAGAATTTTGAGGTGTTGAAGACAGTAAGGATGTGGAAGCAGTGGCATAGCAAGGAAGGCTGAACCTGGCATCGCTGCACCATGTGCCCCTGCTATTCTCTGCTGCACTGTGTGTCCCCTCCCTGTATACTTCTTGAGATGTTCACTAGTGTAAGCAGCATCTTCCATCTGCTGCTAACACTGGCCTCGGCTCTCTTCTGATGTCATATCCTGGTCACGAAACCAGGCAATGACATCAGAAAAGCCAAGGCTGGCACGAGCAGCAGGTGGAAGATGCTTATCACACTGGCGAACATTTCAAGAGGTGCATGGGAGGGTATGGAGACAAGGAGAGGCGCCCACCCCCCTTACTATGCCACAGTGTGGAAGTTCATCTGAAAGGTATCATGTAGCATTATCCTACGACACAGTGATTTTTGGAATGTGTATGAGGGCCAAAAGTCAGATATCTGCAGCAAACAACAAATTATTGATGATTCTTACTGGAGTGGGAATTCAACAAATAACGACTAATTGGAAAGACTGTTCTAGAATTGTAGTTTTTGGTGGAACTCAGTTTGTCATTTATATAAGATGGAAAGATTTCTTGCAGTACAGAGGGGATATTTTAAAAGGTTTAAGGAGGTGTGGAGGCCATTAATTGAATATTGTAATGATTAAGGGTTATTCTTTTTCCTTAGGGGATAATTTGTAAAAATGGGGGGGAGGGAGAGTCTAAATATGTATATATTTGGATAAAATATTTTGTTGATAGGGGAGGGGATGGGAGGTGGGTGGAGGGAATTAAAACATGTGTAATAATATTGCTTAAGAATGTCAAGTGAGTGATGTGAATTACTTGTAATAATATTGTACACTTGTTGAAAGAAATAAAAAGGAATAAAGATGAAAAAAAAAAAAAAACTTAACCCTGAAAAAAAAAAAAAACCCAACTTCTTTGCTCGGTGGAAAACAAAGAACTGAAGGTCCTGTGGCACACAAGTGATATGGACAGTGCTAAAGTTTTAAAGTGAAAGTACACTTTGGCATATGTCTGTACTGGACTCTGTGGATGCTGTCGTCCATATGTGAGAATATACTGCCTGCTTGTCCTTGGAGAAATAGAATATTAGAACATTAAGAAGCATAAAAACTTACTGTGTGTTTCTTTCTCATCGCTTAAGATGCAGTATTTCCCAGCTGGTAACGCAGGTTGCTAAATCCCATCTTACAGGAATAATGCTGTTTGTGAGCCACCTCATAAACAGCGTTACTCCTGTAGCCCATGAACATCGGGCTGTGACACTCCTGGGCTGCGATGATGAGTTCTCCCCTTGGCCCAACCCCCCTAGTGGCTAACTGACAATTCACTGTCCTGGAGGAGGAAGGGGAGGGTCCTCTGGGGTCCTAGTGGAGCTTCCAGGGAGTTCCTGGCCCATCAGCCAGGTGTGATGCATAGATGCTCCAAGCCACATTGGCAACGACCTCAAAATGGCACTCCTAATGGCAGTATCACTTGCAAAAGTGAATAACTGGTGACTTTTCAAAACAGTAATTCATGTTATAAATAAGCCTAAAATTGTCTGAAATTTGGCATGTTGCACTAATATTCATGCAAAAACAAAAACTAATATTCATATAGCATACACTTTTATGAAATCACTTTGCACCTTAGTACTTGAATTCCTAAACAGGATAATTCTCTGTAGCCATAAAAGAATTATGTAGTTGCACAAATGAACAGAAGCACCATGGTAGTGCCAGTATGTAAAGTTAATATTTCCAACTTACTTGAGAAGTGAGTATGGTTGAGTCTGGAAAATCAGCAAATCGTTACAGTGACCCTATTCATGAACAAAAACATCCATAAAATGAATAAATGTAAAATATAATTATATACAGTACTTGCAGGTTTTTGTGCTTCTTGTAAGTAGCAAGTGTACATTTACATATACTGTATATTCATATTGATGAATGAGAAAATGTGAAGATAAAAATGTTCAGATTTCTAACCATTGCTTGTCTGTGTTTGCTCATATTATTAGAGCTGGTTGTACTACAGTATGAGCTTATACATCTACTGAGCAAACACTAAAAACATCAAACAAGTGTTGCTTCCAAAGAATGTGGTGCTATCAGTAAAAGGATAATGTACACCCTGGCACCTTTCCTCCGGTTTCTGTATACCATGGTCCTACTTTGCTAGTGGCCAGAGGCCAGTTACAAAAGCAGGAGTTACAATATATTTTAGAGATGTGAAGAGCTTTTGTTTCTGCTACTTAAAGATGGCAGGCAGTGCCAGCCATACTAGCCATAAGCACTCCTAATGAGCTTGCCTGCATCCTACTGTCATGGTGCCCACTATAATCCACTGGTCTATTTCAAATATGTATTAGTTTTACCTCTAAATATTGTACAGCATTATAAAATAGAACTATCCTCCTTTCTCTATAATAAGGGTTTTAAATTTAATCATCATTTGCATGCTTAAATTTTATAGAATACTAGCACTTAGGATCATGAATGTATACTTATATGCATAACTGCTATCAAAGTGCTCAGTGCTATTTTATAATTTAAGTTTGCAAAGCCCTTAAAAGGTAATTCTATAAGCTGGCAACCACTGTTAGCACCAAAATGTGAATGGTTACAGAAGCCTAACATGTTCATGCATCATTGGTGCCAATAACTGTTATTTACATATGTAAGTACTAGGTGCTGTTCTGTAAAGTATGTGCCAAAATCACTTAAGACCTTGCATTCAGTCTGTGGCAGTAAGCGGCTAACAAGCTGCTTCAAAGCCATGGGCCAAACTAACTCCAGAGATCCAATGCTATGACATGTGTGGTCCAGATGGTAACCAGGCAATGCCCAATATTCAGACTGGTACCCGATAAATGTGTTGCATATGTGATTACTTAGTTGGTTACCAGACTGAAAATTGCTGCTAACTGGCTAAGTTTCAGCTCTGCCCTAACTCCTTCCTGGACCGCCCACAAACTAGCTGGTTTCAGTATAGGCAGTTAGAGGGAATATTTAGCAGCACTATCCAGTAAAGTGCTGTTGAATATCCTCAGATAGTCCAGCACAAATGAATTAACCAGCCAGGAATTTCACGATCTCCCAGAAGAGGTGGTGGAGACAGAGACTGTGTCTGAATTCAAAAGGGCCTGGGATAGGCATGTGGGATCTCTCGGAGAGAGAGAGATAATGGTTACTGCAGATGGGCAAACTAGATGGGCCAGTTGGCCTTTATCTGCCATCATGTTTCTATGTTTTCCTTCTTTGCTCCAAAGGACAAAAAGGCCGGAAGACACACTTCTTGGTTTATGTGAAAACTGAAAACTATCTTTGGTAAGAAATAAGGTATTGTTCGAAATGAGACACCAGTCTCCAAAATGTTGATGAAGCCTGCAATTCTGATACCCAGTGATGTAGTAAAGGGGAGGGGCAGTCCGCCCCAGGCACCATCATGGTGAGGGTGCAGGCCCCTGTCCTCCTCTCTGCCCTCCCGCTCCTTCCCTGCTGTGTGTGTGTGCCGCTTGCCTTCTCCTGTATCTCTGTAATGTTCCTTGTGTGAGCAGCAACCCCCAACCTACTGTTGCCCAGCATTGGCGCCTAGGAAGTGACATCAGAGGAAGAGCCAACGCTGCTGTGACAGCAGGTTGGGGGTTACTGCTCACACCAGGAACATTACAGAGGTATGGAGGAAGGGAAGCAGTGCATGCGCATGGCAAGGAGGAGGCGAGGAAGGAGCATGTGGAAATGGGGAGGCAGAGAAGAGGGCGGAGAGGGGCACCACCACCCCAGGCGCCTCTCACCCTCGCAATGCCACTGCTGATACCCTTCTGGCCACTAAAAACAAAGTCTTGATTGTTAAGTCCATGAATGAGGCTTCCTCCAAGGGCTCATATGGCGCCTGATCAGTGCCCGCAGGATGGGATTAAGATTCCATGACAGAAAAGGCTGGAAAACAGGAGGGCGAAGACACAATGTTCCCTTTAAAAACCTGGAAACATCTGAATGAGAAGCCAAGATTCGCTATTTGATCCGTCCTCTAAAGCAGGAAAGACCCACTATCTGTACCTTAAGTGAACCACTGCAAGGCCTTTATCGAGCCCTTCCTGGAGAAAGGCTAAGACCAAGGCAATTGGAGCCTTGGTCAGCTCTGTGCGTCTCTGACTGCACCAGCTTTGGAAACACTTCCAAGTCTTTGTATAGGTTGCTAAAGTGGACTGCTTCTCAGATCTTAGCAGGGTTATTATCACTACATTTGAATAGCCTTTGCACACTAAGGCTTCACGCTCAAGAGCCAAGCCATAAAACCAAAGCAGTATGGGTCCTCCAGGCAGTGGCGTACCTAGCATATGTGACACCAGGGGCCCATCATTTTTTGACATCCCCCCTCATCTTTATGAAAAATATGATTTGTAGTAACAATCCACATATCGCACAAGAGTGTACCTAGGAAAAGGCAGTATCTTAAACAATGCAGTGAGCACTAGAACACCAACACATACATTGTAAAACTAAACAAGCCAGATCCCGCACAGTCAATTGATCCTGCACAGTCAATGCCAACTGAAAACTATGTCCTTTTCATACACACAGAACAGAGATACACCCTCGCCCAATAAGGAATAATCACAAACTAAAAATAGAAATATGTAGACAAAAGTTAAACTGAACCGCCAAGAAACCAGACTCTGCATACAATGCAACACCACAACACCACAAAAACAGTGACACATGTGCCCTAATACTGTGCAAAATATAAATACAGTAGCTGTAAATATGAAAAAACTGATACATAACAATCACCACTTTATAAATTAACAAAATTAAACAAATAATGAGAAATAAGAAAAATACCATTTTATTGGACTAATCCATTTTTTCAATTAGCTTTCAGAGGTCAAATCTTTCTTCAGAACAGTACAAGATTCTGCTGTTATGGTATCCTGGTCCTGACCTGAGGAAAGGGGTTTAGTCCAAAAAATTGCCTTATTTCCATTTCCTATTTATAAACTTTTATTCATACAGTTACAATACTACTTGATTCTAAGTAAAGCAACAAAAAAATCTTTCTACCTTTTGTCGTTTCTGCTTTAATCATCTTCTCTTTGCTCTCTTCTTTCTATATAGCGTTTGTCCTCTCTCTCTTCCATGTAACATCTGCCCTCTCTTTGCCCATTCCACCCAGCTTCTACCCCTCTACCCCTTCCATCTATTGTCCACCCTCTCTCTCTTCCATATGGCATCTTCCCTCTTTCTATGTCCCTTCAATAAACTGTGTCCCTTCTCTCCTTTGCGCATGATTCATTTCAGCTTCACCCCCTCTCCATTTTTCTGTCTCCACCCCCTCCCCTATGCTTTGGCATCTCTCTCTTTCTCTTCTTTTCTCCTTTACTTCCTTCCTTCCTTCTCACTCCACACCATGGTCTGGTATCTCTATCTCCTTCCCTTCCCTCCATGCTATGGCATCTCTTCCTCCCCCTCTATGGTCTGGTATCTCCTTTCTCAGAGGAGAACTTAGAATCTACAATTTAAGGGACTTTTCTAAGGAGCAGCAGTGGGATCATAAAGACTCCCATGCTGGGAATGTTGCATTTAGACTGTAAGCGTTTTATTTCCTTCTTTGTTACGTCTTTATAGAGATAATTGCAGTAATTCAGGTGTGAAATTATCAATGAATGAATTAAGATATTGATGGATGCTGGATCAAGTAATTTGGAAAGTGAACGTATCATACGTAGTCTTTAGAAACAACTCAGAACTACTGTGCTAATTTGGCTGTGGTAAGTTAGTTTTGCATCAAACGTGACACCTAGAAGTTTAAGTGTTGGGTTGGGACTGTTTGTATGGAAATTGATGAAATGGAAATTGGAGCAAGTAAGGAATGGCCCTCTCTTACCAGAAAGATCATAGCCTTTGTCTTACTAATATTTAGAGCTAACATATTAGCGACAAACCAGTTATGTATTGATGAGAGATATATCTTCTGGGTTGTTAAGATCTATTTGATGGACTAACTGAATATCATCAGCATATGTAAATATGGTGAACCCAACTGGCCCAGCATCAAGAAGGAAACCAGGAAAATATTAAACAGTAACGGGGATAGAATAGATCTAGTACTAGATCTGCATACCACGGCCATCTCAGCCATTCCAGGGCAACCAGAATTACTCGCCTCTTATGGGTTCATATCCTTTGGAGGACTTTATTATCGGCCATGGGGGAAACATATACAGAAACTTTGCTTGAAGCCTGGGCTGGACCAGTGTGTCCAGGCTACGCTTCCTGGCTTGTATATTCGACTGAAGTACTGAGTGGCCTTCCTGTTTTTAGCTAATGCCATGAGATCAAATGTCAGTCATCCCCTAGCTCTGAAGAATGCTGTCGAAGGCTTCCTGAGGCAGAGACCACTCTTCGGAATCCAGTTTCTGATGACTCAGGAAATCCACTTGCACATTGTCCACTTCAGCTACATGTGCTGCCAAGGGAGCCAATAAATGGGCCTCGGTTAAGGGTGGGCTTAAGGCCCCACCCACAGGAGGAGCCTAAGGCTCCCGGGCCTATTCTCACTGGCCCAGGTGCCTCAGGTCCCAACTGTGGGTGGGGTTTCAGCCGCCTGGGCCAATCCGGCCCCATTCTGGAGCCGGCTGGCCTGCCGGACGGGTGGGCTTGGCACCCGTCCGTTTGGCCAACATTGAAAGGTACGGGGAAGAGGGGGTGGAGGTGGGGGGTCTGGGGTCGGCCCGTGGGGTCGCGGGTCAGCGGGGGGGGGCGATCGGGGGGGGGGGCAGTCATTGGGGGAGGGGAGTTGTGTCGAGGGCAGGAGGGCCTAGGATCCCTCCTGCCCGTATTGTAGTGGGGGGTGGGGGGGTCGCCGGGGCCAGGAGGGCATCTCTCCTGCCGCGATGGTTGCAGTGGGTAGGTTGCCGGGTCGCTGAACTGATCGCGCCAGCGGCCATCAGCTCAGTGGCCCCTTTTTCGGCACTTAGACCTGGTTTGACTTCGTCAATACAGTACAATCTTGCGTACCTTTCTAGATGAAATTGATCTTCAAGTACTATCCATTGAGGATCAAGACCAACTTTCCTTGTCTATTACACAAGGTGAGATCTTAGAATCAATCTCTGAAATGGCAAAAAAACAAATCACCTGGCCCAGATGGATTCATAGTTGAGTTTTATCAAGCTTTTCAAAATACATTAGTACCATACATGCAGCAGTTTTTTGCTCAGTTGATAATGCAAGGATCTGCTTCCGGAATGTTCACAGAAGTAACCATCATTGTAGTCCCTAAACCAGGGAAGGATCCTTTGCATGTTACTAACTACAGGCCGCTATCTATGATTAACAAACTAGAAGAGTGGGCGACGAGATGGCAGATGAAGTTTAATGTAGAGAAATGTAAAGTCTTGCATGTAGGAAACAGAAACCCGAAGTTTAGCTATACGATGGGAGGGCAGGCAATGGGTGAAAGTACCCAAGAAAAGGACTTGGGGGTAATAGTGGACAACACAATGAAGCCGTCGGCACAGTGCGCAGCGGCTTCTAAGAAGGCGAATAGGATGCTGGGTACTATCAAGAAAGGTATTACAACCAGAACGAAAGAAGTTATCCTGCCGTTGTATCGGGCGATGGTGTGCCCGCATCTGAAGTACTGCGTCCAATATTGGTCGCCGTACCTTAAGAAGGATATGGCGATACTTGAGAGGGTTCAGAAAAGAGCGACACGATTGATAAAAGGTATGGAAAACCTTTCATATGCTGAAAGATTAGAGAAACAGACTCTTTTCCCTGGAAAAGCGGAGACTTAGAGGGGACATGATAGAGACTTACAAGATCATGAAGGGCATAGAGAAAGTGGAGAGGGACAGATTCTTCAAACTTTCAAAAACTACAAGAACAAGAGGGCATTTGGAAAAATTAAAAGGGGACAGATTCAGAACCAATGCTAGGAAGTTCTTCTTCACCCAAAGAGTGGTGGACACCTGGAATGCGCTTCCGGAGGGTGTGATAGGACAGAGTACGGTTTTGGGGTTCAAGAAGGAATTAGATAATTTCCTGAAGGAAAAGGGGATAGAAGGGTATAGATAGAGCATTACTATACAGGTCCTGGACCTGATGGGCCGCCGCGTGAGTGGACTGCTGGGCGTGATGGACCTCTGGTCTGACCCAGCAGAGGCACTGCTTATGTTCTTATGTTCTTAAAATATTTGCCAAGATACTTGCAACCAGACTGCAAAGAGTCATTTCACACTTGATCACTACAGATCAAACTGGATTTATTAATGGAAGGCACTCCTTCAGCAATTCCCGTACACTACTGAATATAATTGCGGCATGCCAATCCTCTGGCTGTAGACTTGCACTTGTGGGTTTAGATGCTGAAAAAGCTTTTGATAGGGTGGAATGGCCTTTTATTTTTGCTACTCTACGCAAGCTTAATATTCCTACTCAATTTATTAATGATTGCTGTATTATATTCTGACCCAAGTACACAAATATCTATTAATGGTCTCCTTTCTGACATCTTTAAACCTACAAGAGGCACAAGGCAAGGATGTCCTCTGTCTCCTTTACTTTTTAATTTAGCATTGGAACCGTTACTTGTGGCCATCAGGACTCAACCAGACATTATTGGTTTCAAATACAATGGTGGTGAAATTAAACTCTCCGCTTATGCAGATGACATCATGCTTTACATAACACCTGAATCTATTCGCCAAGTCATCAAAATAATTGAGCAATATGCGCATGTGTCTGGATACAAATTGAACACCAACAAATCAGAGTTAATGCCTTTAAACTGCACTGAAGACAAACAAACTATTGTATCCTTTGGATTCATCTGGAACATATGCAAATTGAAATATTTAGGTCTTATTATAGGTCCAATATTAAAGGATACTGAACGACTGCCTTACTTACTGAAGTCTTTTTTCCTCCTTTTGTTATTTATAAGGATAGGCGGGATTATTAATCATCGGTAGAATCTGATAAGTCGGACTGGTTCCACTGTGTGTGTATATTGGACAATATATTGAAGTGTGGACCTCATTTTTCTCAACTTTTAATGATCATGACTGGAGTCGCCATCCAACATATTACTAATAACTGGAAAGACCATAGTAGGCTTAATTTTAATTTCTGATGGAACTCGTTATGTCACATATATAGAATGGAAAGATCATTGGCGATACAGAATGGAAAATATAAAAATTTTATTAAAATATGGGAGCCATTAACATCTTTTTGTCATGATTACATGCCATTTTTCTATTAATTATATACCACTTAATGTTGGGTGGGGGGAGGGTTTCAAGTGTAGGGTTTATGATCTTATAATGAATAATGGGCTTTGAGGGAGGGTGGGGGGAGGGTTATATTTCTATTTATAGGATATAATGATAAGTTGTTCAAGTGGTCAAATTAATAGTGTTTATTATGAATTTCTGTACACTTGATGAAAGTTTAAAAATCAATAAAGAATTTAAAAAAAAATGATAGTTATAATTGCTACTAGAATACTCTTCCCTTGTGCACCATGATCCTGCACAGAAATTTTTTGGTTAAGTCTTGATTCCTGAAAAGTTTTTGGTGATTATGACAGGTACCAACTTGGTATGCTCAAATATGGTTTTGGTTTTACTGCATCACGTAAGAACTATGAGAAATAGACATTTTTATGTTTACTGACAATAAAATATATAGTCAAGTTTACGTTTCGCACAAGCGACTAAATGAAACAGAATTAAAAGTGTTTTGCTCCCGAGTTTCTTTTATATTCAGTGTCTGGTGCATCACGTTGTAGCATCCAACAATAGTCGGCAAGCATTGACGGATTCCAATTGCCCTGGTATCGTTTCTCCATCGTAGCTATGTCTTGATGAAACCTTTCACCGTGCTCGTCACTCACAGCACCGAGATTTGCGGGGAAGAAGTCCAAGTGTGAATGGAGGAAATGAATCTTGAGTGACATATTGCACTTCATTCTCTTGTATGCTTTGAGAAGTTTGTCTACCAGCTGAATGTAGTTTGGGGCTCTGTAATTGCCCAGAAAATTGTCAACAACGTCTTTCAAGGCTTTCCAGCCAATTTTTTCCGGCCCAACTAACAGATCTTCAAATCGCTTGTCACTCATAACATGTCTGATCTGGGGGCCAACAAAAATACCCTCTTTGATCTTGGCATCAGTTATTCTTGGGAACATCTGTCTTAAATAACGAAAACCTTCCCCTTCCTTGTTCATTGCTTTCACAAAATTCTTCATGAGTCCCAGTTTAATGTGAAGAGGAGGCAAAAATATCTTTGTCGGGTCAACAAGCGATTCATGTGCTACATTTTTCTGTCCTGGAACTAACTTTTTACGGAGTGGCCAGTTCTTTCTAGAATAGTGCGACTCTCTGTCTCGGCTGTCCCATTCGCAGATGAAACAGCAGTACTTTGTATAGCCAAGCTGCAGTCCTAGTAACAGAGCAACGACTTTGAGGTCTCCACAGATATTCCAGTTATACCTGGTATACTGGACATACTTTAGTAACATTTCCATATTCTCATATATTTCTTTCATATGTGCTGCATAGCCAACAGGTACTGAAGGATAAACGTTGCCATTGTGCAACAGAACAGCTTTCAGGCTTAACATTGACGAATCAATGAAAAGACGCCACTCTTCCGGGTTGTGATCACAACCAAAGACCGAGAACAATCCTTCAATGTCACAACAGAAACAGAGACTGTCGACTTGTGCAAAAAATTTGGTTATATCATGATGCCGGTCTCGAAACACAGAAATTTTCGTACCTGGTGATAGCAAACACCATTCCTGCAGTCTCGAACCTAGCAGCTCAGCTTTTGCTTTTGACAGACCCAAATCTCTGACCAAATCGTTCAATTCGGACTGTGTTATCAGATGTGGATCGCCTGATGAGGATGGTTCAAAATCCGGGTCAATGTCACTGTTAGAACCCTGCACTGCAGTTTCTTCATCTGGTTCGTCTAAGGTCCAATCCTCTGGTGGTTTCGGAACTGGAAGACTGTCATCATGTGGCATGGGTCTCATTGCTGAAGGCAGATTAGGATATTCAATTGACTTCTTGTTTTTGGCAGAGAAACCAGACACATTAGTCAAACAGAAATAACAGTCCGTCACATGGTCTTTCTGTTCTCGCCATATCATCGGAACAGCAAATGGCATCGTCTTTCGAGTACCTCTGAGCCAGGCTCTCAGACTAACAGCACATGTCGCACAGCAAATGTGAGGCGCCCATTGCTTGTCTTGATCACCTATTTTGCAGCCAAAATACAGATGATAGGCTTTCTTTACAAGGGCAGTCATCGAACGTCTCTGAGGCGTAAGTGTATATTCCCCACAGATATAGCAGAATGTGTCGCGGCTGTTACGACACCGACGAGACATATTGCCCGACACCAAAACGTCTATAGCATCAAGCTTACTTACTGTTATATTGCTACAGCTACTATACTACTATACTTTACTATACTGATACTATATACACACACGGACTATCTATATTAACCAAATGAGCAGGATCGGTGTATGGAAGCCACCATTATAGCATGGTGAGACAGCGCAAGCTCGTTCAGACCTGCCCAGACATGCCCAGGATGTCATCTTCCATAAAACAGCTTCCAACCTGGCTAGATTTTATGCATGGACATACCCAGGCGGCACAAACCGTTGTTGATAAGACACTTATGGGAGAAAAAATTGTTTGCATCCAAATATAAGAAAAAATCACGACAAAATTGAAGATTTCTCTGAAATGGTACGTGATGGGTAATTTTTGATGTAATATTCATGATCAGCACCCAAAATTCTATAAGAAACACCCAGCAGTGTTCAGGAAGCAAAAACTTTTTTGTGCAGTGAAATCGGCCTATCATGGACCACGGAGGGAAGGCACACAGAAAACCTGCCTTTCGCCAGGGTTAAACCAGGGCATCCAGATCTTCACTTCTCGATTTGTGTCTGCGACTGAAGAATTGATCTGCCTTTTTGTTGGTGGATGATATTATCAGGTCAAATGTCGGACACCCCCACTGATTTACTATGCAGGTGAAGGCTTCCTGGGAGAGTGACCATTCCCTGGAATCTAAGGTCTTCTTGCTGAGGAAATCTGTTTGTACATTGTCCGCTCCTGCTACATACACCGCCAAGAGCACTAGAAGATAAGGTATCTGTCTATCGAAACAACATTTGGGCTTCCAAGCACAGAGGGGCACTCTGGGTGTCCCCTTGGCAATTAACATAGGCCACTGCATTGCATAGTCTAAGAAAACTCAAACCACTTTGTTCTGTAAAGCACTCCTGAACTCCAACAGTGCTTGTCTGGACAGCTGTATCCTTACGCACACATACGCACAAACATTGACAGACTCTTGTGTACATGAAGTACATGCCATCTATTCTAATGTATACTTATGAAAGGAATTTTTAAAAATAAAGTAAAATTCTGGAATCTCTCATGGCACACCCGGAATCTCTTTGGGGCACACCATTGTGCCATGACACACAGTTTGAGAGACAGTGATGTAAGGGAAAACAAGAGGTTTGTGCCCTGATGCTGCTCATAAGTGAGCATTGCATGGCAGAGGACTGAGAAGCCTCAAGCTTCAATTGGAGGGATTTCTGTGATTATTACCATAAGCACTGAAGGTTTAAACAGCCTCCACATATTGGGTCCTTGCCAAAATCAGGGGCCTCCATCAGATACTTATCCAGCCCCCCCTCCCCCACAGATGAAGCTGCATCTCCTGCCATAAAGTACCCTGAATGGGTGAGTAATAGCATAGAAATAGAGACATGTTTACTTTCGTCAACTCCTCCAATTGCCCCTCTCCACCTTGCGCATGGCACTGCTGATGGGGAACTGTGCTCTTGGAGGGAGGAAACCCCCTTGTGCCAGCAGGGCAGTGATCACTGAGGGATTAATGCAGCCCTGGTTAATCATGTAAGCTGCAAACTAAAGAATGACACGGGGAAAAATTTATCACCATTCCCGCCCCGTCCCCGCAAGCTAAGTTCCTATCCTTTCCCCATCCCCGCGAGCTCAGTCCCCGTCTTGCAAACTGTTAAATCCCATCCACACAAGCCTCAAATAGTTATGATTTTATACTGAACTTATTTTATTAAAGTATAAAAAGAGACAATATTCTGTATAATTGTCATTTTATAAACACAAATAATACAGAGCCAAGGATCAACAAAACCCCTGTCTCCACTTCATTTCACAAATATCCCCTCCACTATTGTGAAAACTGAACAAACCAAATTACTACAGAATGCTATATAGAAAAATCAAGCTAACAGAATACTTCAGTCACACATGGCAGGAATAGTGTTACGGGAGTGCAACCAGGGCAACTACCCCCTGGCCAGAGAGAGAGCCCTAATCCAGCTGGAAGCTAAAGTAGCACAGCCTGCGCTTTGCAGTCTCCAGTTATGTCTAATACCAGCTCTAGCAGGATACATATTTCAAATCTGAAATATTCTAATCACAAAATATAAAATAAATTTGTGTTTTTCTCCTTTTGTTGTCTGGTAATTTTATTCTTCAAATCACATTGGTCTCAGGCTTTGGTTTTGGGTTCCTTCTGTGGCATTGGCTGGCTCCTGAAGGTAAAATAGATCCCAAGAGGAGCTGGGGAGGAGATGCTGAGTCTAACACGGGCGGAATCTTTTTTATCACAGGAGAAAGACTTTTCACCGCTCCCACGGGACAGTAAAAGGTCTTGTCCCCATTCTTGCGGTAAACCAGTTGCAAATGTCTCCATTCCTGCGGATTTACTGCGGTGACCACAGTTTACCATGGTAAATGGTCCCCATGTCATTCTCTACTGCAAACCTCAAATTAATGAATCCAAGGACAAACCTTTAACCAGGACTTCCAGAAAGCCCCTGTGGATTCTGTCAAGCCCCCTTCCAGGGTTTTCCAGCTGCGTCACAGCTGCATTTCGCTGGGGATGTTCTTGCACTGTTCTCTGGCTTAAATTTGGACTTTTTTTTCTGGTTCTCAGACCAACTGGGCACAGACATACCCTGAGGGACCAGGGAAGGTTATGCCAGTGGCTCCCACCCATCCCCCTCATGTGCCATACAGCACGCGGAACACAAATGCTCCTTGGATGGCTATCCACCTCAAATTTGGCATGAATCCATGTTATCCTGGCCCGAGGAGTCCATACTACCTGTTTTAAAACAAAAACAAGACTTTTTGAGGAAGACAAAGTCTTTTGTTTTCAATTCAGAAAATCCAAGATGGCCAACGTGGAAGCGATTTTAACGCAAAAAAACGGCCTGGTGGAGCTATACTGAAAAATCAAAAATAGCAATTTTAGAGATGGGGGAACCTAACTCTAACTCCAGAAGCAAAGAAAATCCAATTTTAAAGACAACCCTCCTCTCCCCCCAATTTGGTTTGCTAGGCTGTCAGCCTATTTACTCATTATGCCATGCTATGTGCTGGGAGCTGCAAGTGTGGAAGCTTCAAACAGCTTACAGGGAGAACCTCTGCCTCAACAAGCCTGGAATCCAGACTGCTTGTATCTTCTGACTGCCTCTCGGGCCCAATGTACTGGCTGGAGAGCTCGACACCCCATCGAAACCCATGCACGCAAAACTGTGTATATTGGGAGGAGGGGGCAAGCAGTCAGCTCCGATCCTAAATAAAAACCACCATGGAGTTGTGCAACCTACGCTCAAGCCCACTGTGGATGAACCAGGGGCGAGCTGTGCTCCTAAGGGATTAGTCCCTGAGCCCTTGAGTTGTCTGTACAGGCTGTCCAAGTGGGTGAACTACAAAGCAATCTGCTCGTTGGAAGCAGACTTTCGACCTCAGAGTCTGTGCTCTCCCATAGCCAAAGCTGTCCTCTGCAGCATCGAAAAGCCTCACAAACAGCGGAAAAAAACCCCTTTAAAATGAAAAGGTATATGAGCAGAAAAGAAAAGCTCCTACTGTCTTTCTTGTAGGAAGACAACTGAGGAGTTAAAGGACAGCCCAGACGTAAGGGAGGAGGAGCAAAAATGTATGCAAATGAAGCTCCCTACAAGAGTTCTCACATGGACAGATTGACTACCCACAGGTTCAGGAATAGTGTCTGTCATACTAGAAATGTAAATTAGGCTCTCTACAGACTTTGCAGTAAAAAAGGGTAAATATCCACTAGTCAAGACTGATATTTCTATTGCACTAGAATGAAAATTTCATCCTTCTACAATCAACTCGCAAGTTTGGGAATATCACCTATTGTAACATAGTAACATAGTAGATGACGGCAGATAAAGACCCGAATGGTCCATCCAGTCTGCCCAACCTGATTCAATTTAAATTTTTTTTTTTTTTTTTTTTTTTTTTCTTCTTAGCTATTTCTGGGCGAGAATCCAAAGCTTTACCCGGTACTGTGCTTGGGTTCCAACTGCCGAAATCTCTGTTAAGACTTACTCCAGCCCATCTACACCCTCCCAGCCACTGAAGCCCTCCCCTGCCCATCCTCCTCCAAACGGCCATACACAGACACAGACCGTACAAGTCTGCCCAGTAACTGGCCTAGTTCAATCTTTAATATTATTTTCTGATTCTAAATCTTCTGTGTTCATCCCACGCTTCTTTGAACTCAGTCACAGTTTTACTCTCCACCACCTCTCTCGGGAGCGCATTCCAGGCATCCACCACCCTCTCCGTAAAGTAGAATTTCCTAACATTGCCCCTGAATCTACCACCCCTCAACCTCAATTTATGTCCTCTGGTTTTACCATTTTCCTTTCTCTGGAAAAGATTTTGTTCTACGTTAATACCCTTTAAGTATTTGAACGTCTGAATCATATCTCCCCTGTCTCTCCTTTCCTCTAGGGTATACATATTCAGGGCTTCCAGTCTCTCCTCATATGTCTTCTGGTGCAAGCCTCCTATCATTTTCGTCGCCCTCCTCTGGACCGCCTCAAGTCTTCTTATGTCTTTCGCCAGATACGGTCTCCAAAACTGAACACAATACTCCAAGTGGGGCCTCACCAATGACCTGTACAGGGGCATCAACACCTTCTTTCTTCTACTGACTACGCCTCTCTTTATACAGCCCAGAATCCTTCTGGCAGCAGCCACTGCCTTGTCACACTGTTTTTTCGCCTTTAGATCTTCGGACACTATCACCCCAAGGTCCCTCTCCCCGTCCGTGCATATCAGCTTCTCTCCTCCCAGCATATACGGTTCCTTCCTATTATTAATCCCCAAATGCATTACTCTGCATTTCTTTGCATTGAATTTTAGTTGCCAGGCATTTGACCATTCCTCTAACTTTTGCAGATCCTTTTTCATATTTTCCACTCCCTCTTCGGTGTCTACTCTGTTACAAATCTTGGTATCATCTGCAAAAAGGCACACTTTTCCTTCTAACCCTTCAGCAATGTCACTTACATACATATTGAACAGGATTGGCCCCAGCACCGAACCCTGAGGGACTCCACTAGTCACCTTTCCTTCCTTCGAGCGACTTCCATTAACCACCACCCTCTGGCGTCTGTCCGACAGCCAGTTTCTGACCCAGTTCACCACTTTGGGTCCTAACTTCAGCCCTTCAAGTTTGTTCAACAGCCTCCTATGAGGAACTGTATCAAAGGCTTTGCTGAAATCCAAATAAATTACATCTAGCATATGTCCTCGATCCAGCTCTCTGGTCACCCAATCAAAAAATTCAATCAGGTTCGTTTGGCACGATTTACCTTTTGTAAAGCCATGTTGCCTCGGATCCTGTAACCCATTAGATTCAAGGAAATACACTATCCTTTCTTTCAGCAACACTTCCATTATTTTTCCAACAACTGAAGTGAGGCTCACCGGCCTGTAGTTTCCTGCTTCATCTCTGTGACCACTTTTATGAATAGGGACCACATCCGCTCTCCTCCAATCCCCAGGAATCACTCCCGTCTCCAGAGATTTGTTGAACAAGTCTTTAATAGGACTCGCCAGAACCTCTCTGAGTTCCCTTAGTATCCTGGGATGGATCCCGTCTGGTCCCATCGCTTTGTCCACCTTCAGTTTTTCAAGTTGCTCATAAACACCCTCCTCCGTGAACGGCGCAGAATCTACTCCATTTTCTCGTGTAACTTTGCCGGACAATCTCGGTCCTTCTCCAGGATTTTCTTCTGTGAACACAGAACAGAAGTATTTGTTTAGCACATTTGCTTTCTCCTCATCACTCTCCACATATTTGTTCCCAGCATCTTTTAGCCTAGCAATTCCATTTTTTATCTTCCTCCTTTCACTAATATATCTGAAAAAATTTTTATCTCCCTTTTTTACATTTTTAGCCATTTGTTCTTCCGCCTGTGCCTTCGCCAAACGTATCTCTCTCTTGGCTTCTTTCAGTTTCACCCTGTAGTCCTTTCTGCTCTCCTCTTCTTGGGTTTTTTTATATTTCATGAACGCCAACTCTTTCGCCTTTATTTTCTCAGCCACTAGGTTGGAGAACCATATCGGCTTCCTTTTTCTTTTGTTTTTATTGATTTTCTTCACATAAAGGTCCGTAGCCATTTTTATCGCTCCTTTCAGTTTAGACCACTGTCTTTCCACTTCTCTTATGTCCTCCCATCCTAACAGCTCTTTCTTCAGGTACTTTCCCATTGCATTAAAGTCCGTACGTTTGAAATCTAGGACTTTAAGTATCGTGCGGCCGCTCTCCACTTTAGCCGTTATATCAAACCAAACCGTTTGATGATCGCTACTACCCAGGTGAGCACCCACTCGAACATTAGAGATACTCTCTCCATTTGTGAGGACCAGATCCAATATCGCTTTTTCCCTTGTGGGTTCCGTCACCATTTGTCTGAGCAGAGCCTCTTGAAAGGCATCCACAATCTCCCTACTTCTTTCCGATTCCGCAGACGGAACATTCCAGTCCGCATCCGGCAGGTTGAAATCTCCCAACAGCAGAACCTCCTCTTTCCTTCCAATCTTTTGGATATCCACAATCAGATCCTTATCAATTTGCTGCGATTGAGTCGGAGGTCTGTAGACTACACCCACGTAGATAGAAGTTCCATCTTCTCTTTTCAGAGCAATCCATATCGCTTCTTCCTCTCCCCAGGTCCCTTGCATTTCGGTCGCTTGGATATTGATCTTTACATAGAGAGCTACTCCTCCACCTTTATGACCATCTCTGTCCTTCCTAAAAAGATTATATCCCGGTATGTTTGCATCCCATCCATGTGATTCACTGAACCATGTCTCTGTGATAGCAACAATATCTAGATCTGCCTCTAATATCAGGGCTTGCAGATCATGAACTTTGTTGCTTAGACTGCGAGCATTTGTGGTCATCGCTTTCCAGCTATTTTTCAGCGATAATCTCCTTTTTCGTATGGATTTTTGTGTCGTTTCACTTTCCGTTGCAATACTAAGAAATGAGTTGCTGATATTGCTTATGTTGCAGCCTTTACTACTATCACATCTTTTCTTTTGCCGGGGGTGGTCTCTATAATTGTCCTTCGTAATTACACCACCCCCACCTTCTAGTTTAAATGCCTGGAAAAATATTGTCTAAATTTCTCTGCAAGGTTTCTTTTTCCTGCTATAGTAATATGTAGCCCATCAGTGCAATATAGCTTCTTGTCCTTCCATGTATTTCCCCATCCTCCTATGTACCTGAAGCCTTCTTGATGACACCAGGCTCTGAGCCATCTATTAAAGTCCTCTGTGTTTTTCATTCTTTGCTCTCCTTTTCCATATGCAGGCAGTATTTCAGAAAAAGCTAAAGTCTTTACAAAAGGTTTCACGCCCTCACCAAGCTCCCGAAAAGCTTTCTGTGCTGCAAGTGTGGAGTTGTTGGCCAGGTCATTTGTTCCCAGATGGATAACAACATCAGTGTTAAAATCCTTAGTTTCTTCCTTAATTATAGTCAGTATTTGCCTGGAACTCCTGGTAGCTGAGGATCCTGGAAGACATTTCACTATTTTGGACTCCTCGCCCTGTGTTCCAAGGTTCCAAGGACTCATATGTCCTTTGCACCAGAATCAGCGCTAAAAATGCCCCACTGTGGTGCCTACATCTTGGCACAAATTTATATAATTGCCCCATTAGCACATAAATGCAAGGGAGGGTATTCATAGGGGAGAGGTCTAACATTTACATGCATGACTTATAGAATGCTGTAAGTTATGTGCTTAAGTGCCATTGATCTGTCATTAAGTGGGTACACCTAAATGTAGGTACACTGATGCCAATGTACACTAGTATTCTATAAAAGCACTTGCATGCATAAATGTTCTTATAGACTAGGCTCACAACCTGCATAAAATGGGCACCTAAATTGTGGTCACCATACTAAACTGATGCTTTTGTTATAATATTAAAATAAATCGATTACTAACTGTGTCCAAAGAAAGCAAGTCATCTTTGCTTCCACCAAAGACCATCACTTCACTTTCTTTTCCAAGACAGGCTGTGTGCCACAACCTGTGAATATATGTTAAAGAGAACGTGTTATGTAAAAAGAAATATATTCCATATACACAATAGTAGAGCAATTTATGTAATGAAACTGCACTGAGGTTCTGGGAATATTCAAAATTTCCTCAGTTTACAATCGTATTAATTTCTTCTTGACACCCACTCACCTACCTCAGTCATCCCAAAAATCCACACACACACATAGATTAATAATTTTACTTAGAAAACATGAAGCTCTATTTTACATAGAATGTAGAAATCAACTGTCAGGATGTGCTCAGTTCCAGATGTATTTTAGAAAAGGTTCTGCTAATGCAATCTTTTCTAAAATCTACAGGAGTGCTCATATGTTTAGCTGCCTATGCAGCAAGAGCAGCTATTTTACAAATAGGTATGTTGAAAAAATGAATGGCTCGAACTTGGCAGCTTCCACATGGAAGTGTGAGCACTTCTACATGGAAGCTGCAATTTCACAACTTCCACATGTAGCTATCATATTTTACAAATCTAGACATGTAAATTTTGCCAATTTAGTGAGGCCACAATTTTTATTTTGAGGGAGAAATAAGCAACAGGGAATTAAGAATTACAGTAGAATCCTGGTTAACCGGTATTCAGGCAACTGGCACTCTCATCTAACTGGCAAAAAAAATTGCCAGAAAAAAAAGTCACAGAAGAAGCAGCGGCAGTGGTCCTGGTCCTCCCTCCCTCCAACACTGAAGCAGCAGAGGTGGCAGCACTCCTGAGCCATGAACCCCTTCCCCTCCTGCCCCAAAGTAGCAGCAGCCCTGAATCACGAACAGGATTCAAATCTCAATTCCCTCCCTCCCTCCAGCCCCGAAGCAGCAGAAGCAGTGGCAGTTCTGAGCTGAAAACTCCCTCCATCCCTGAAGCAGTAGAAGCGGCAGCGGTCATGAGCCACGAACCCTGCTCCCTCCCTCCAGCCCTGAAGCAGCAGAAGTTCTGAATCATGAAACCCTTCCCTCCTGAAGCAGCAGCGGTCCTGAACCGTGAACCCCCTCCCTTCCTTCTTCCCTTACCTGAATCAGCAGCCGGTCAACAGCGCTGAAAACAGGCTGCTCGTGGCCAGCCTCAGCAGGGGCCTTTCCTCTGATTCATCAGAGAAAAGGCCCCTGCTGGGGCTGGCCACGAGCAGCCTGTTTTCAGCGCTGCTGACCGGCTGTTGATTTATAGAAGACAAACAAAATTTGGTCAAAATGCCAGGTTCACTATCAAACATAATCATCAAATACCACTTGGATTATCAGTGTTATAACTTTAAAAAAGGGACCATCGTGTCAAAATAATCCTTATTGTTTATTCAAATTGGATATTTCAAGTGCAAAAATATGATGGTCTGTTTTTGAAAGTTACTGGTAATCGAAGTGGTATTCAATGATTATCTTTTATAGAAGAGACACAACATATGCACCCATGTAATTTCTCAGCCTAGGCCTCAAAAAGTGTCTGACCTATCCATACTTTTTGTTCATATTACATCATATCTTTTCCCTCAATATTATAAAGTTGTGCACCCAACTTTGGGCTAGATTCACTAAGCCCACTGATCATGTCCCAACCAATTAGCGACCCTTTGCGACCCTGACTCGATTCACTAACCTCTGTGTCGATCATCCTTCGATCCGCAAATGCAAATGAGGGGAAACGGCATGCAAAGTGGGAAGGACGCGATTCACTAAACTAAAGAAGGCACACCAACTGGGCTGGCTGATCCAAAAACAAGCGACTAGTGAGGATCAGTCGCTTGTGCAAAAACCCTTCTCAGACTGCCCTGCTCTCTTCCCAGACTCTCCTGTTCCTGCTAGTTTTAGAAGCCGTGCGGACTGAGGCAAAAATTCAGGAGTCTTGCGGGCTGCTGACGCTCTGCGAGCCTCTGTCCCAGAGCGTCTTTAAAGAAGTGCCTTTAATTTGAATGGAGCTCGCTGCTGTTTTCTACTGCACTGTCATCGGGGGCTCCTAGGAGGAGGAGGAAGGGGATCGATGGTGTCGAGTTGGCGAAGGGGAAGAGGCTGCTGCCACCGTGGATCACCCTTTCCCTGCAGTGCAAGCCCATGGTTTTAACCTGCTTTAAACCTGCGGGTTAAAACCACGGGCTCGCACTGCAGGGAAGGGCAGGAGAGTCAGGGCCAGTAAAAAAAAAAGTTATTAAAAAAATAAAACGGACAGCAAACGCATGCGCAGACCATCTACAGGCAAAGTAGATGGTCAGCGCATGCTTCGGGATCGCTACCCAGTGATCTGTGTCGTCGGATGGGGGTGTGCTTCCGATCTCCCCCATTTACATGCAGAGGGTTGGAGAATCAGTCGGCCTGCCTCGGATCACCCACAGATCGGGTAAGATTGGTGGGCTTAGTGAATCTAGGGCTAGATTCACTAACCTGCCCGATCAGGCCCGATCTGGGCCCGATCCAGGCAGGTCCGACGAATTCACCAAACTGTAACAAGCAGATGGGGGCGATCAGAGGAATGCCCCCATCTTCCGGCACAGATCGCTCTAGAGCGATCCCCGCGCATGTGCAGACCATCTTTTTTTTTCAACTTTTTTTACAGCCTGTGGTTTTAACCTGCTTTAAGGCCTGCGTGTTAAAACTATGGGCTTACACTGCGGGGAAGGGTGGGAGAGTCGGGGCAAGCAGGCGATAAGGGCAGCTCGGGGCAGGCAGGCAATGAGGGCAGCATCAGGGCAGGCAGACAACCAGGGCAGCGTCGGGGCAGGCAGGCAGATCGGGGAAGCAGGAGATCGGGACTGACAGCAGGGTGGCAGAAGGCAGTCATAAAGGGCTTCAGCGACTGCCCTCAGCAATCGCTTTTTGGGTTGATTGGCCAGCACAGTTGAATCTGTTTAGTGAATCGCGTCCCTGCCTACTTTGCATGCAGTTCCCCTGATTTGCATGTGCAGATCAGAATCGGATCGCAAAACAGGTTAATGAATACAGCAGGAGGGAAATCGGGTCGCAAAGGGCTCGCAAATCGATCGGTACACGATCAGTTTGCTTAGTGAATCTAGCCCCTAGTCCTTTGTAACTAGTGCTCAAGCTGAAGGCACAATTTATAGAATATCAATGGCAGGTGTAACTTAGCTAACAAGCTGTTAATTGGCTATAATTGGTGGAAATTAGCAGTAATTAGCAGTTATGCACATAGCTGCCCCTAGTCGGTATTCTATAAATTGTGTGCACAAATTTCAGAGTGCACAACTGCAATGGGGGTGGGGACCTGGGAGAGGCATTGATGAGTCAGGGGCATGTCTGGCAATTGCACGCACAGGTTATAGAATATTTTACAGTTAGGTATGTGTGCTTACACCAGCCATTTGGCTAGTATAAGTGCTTGCTCCTACAGTTAGGTGCATAAATGAGGACTTGCACTAGTGTTCTATAACAGCAGTTGCCCACCCAATTGCTGCTATACAATGCATATTCAGTGCAAAGCACCCCAGCGCCCAACTTTAGGCGACTACCTTTGCGTGATTCTGCACAATGCCTTTGTTGTATATTTGTGCAAGTTGTCTGTTTATTTATCTTATCTTCTCTGAGTTTGCAAATAATTAAACTGCCACATAACTGATTTTTTTTCTTTGCCTTAATTATGGTTTTTCTAATATTCAGTATATTTATAGCCACTTAAAATAAAGTTTGATTCAATGGAAAGCAATGCAAACCTTCATTCTATTCATTAAATAGTTACTATTCCTCTTATATTCTGGTATATAACACCTTATCTCTTCCTCACCTGTACCTGGAGATAGATCTGCCTCTGTCTCTGTCTGGCCTGGACTTCGTCCCCGAAGAACACTGGAATGCCTTTCCTGCCTTGACCTTGTTGATATTCTAGCTTGCAACCTGATGTTTTCTATAGACTCAGCTTATGTCCCCTCACTGCTGCTCTAACTTATCGTCTAAACCTAAACATTCTAATAAAGCAAGTTATTTACATAGCACATTAGCTCTATGAAAATCATCTATTTTCAGACCTCAAACAGAAGATTAATATTGTTTCTCTTCCAGCACATTCAAGATTCAGACTCGTTTACTGTTTAAAACATAGCAAATTTTACATCACATTCTAGGCTATTTCTATGAATTAAAATCATGTTGCACTTACTACATTTGATAGATCCTAACTATAATACATTTGAAACATACTTAAGGTCCTGTTCTCAAATTGTTAGAATGTCAAGTGATTTGTACAAATTATCCGATTGAATATTGTACACTTGTTGCAAGAGTTAAAACTGAATAAAGAATTAAAATATATATATATATTTATGTAATGGTTCAGTGCTTTACTGTGCCTCAGAAAAATGGGAAATTTTCAATAAAAAGTTGCTGATAACAAGTGAAAGGAATGTATGCACAGCATTTATGTATAATCCACAATCAATCAGCAAACTTATTCAGCCAAGCTTATTTACTTCTTTCATTTACTTCATTTGTTTTCACAGACCTCAGCGACACCACTTAAGACTCAGAAGCTCTCAATGTCTCAAAGAGTTATGTGTTTAATCGTCATCGGTCTTTTTTTCACTGTTAAGCACTAACGTTTGTATAGCTCCCCCTACTTCCATGCCCCCCCTACTTCTTTCCCTCTTCCTCTTTGATCTGTCTCCTTGAACTTGTATAGGTTTGTGCGACTCACAAATGGAAGATTAGATTAGATTAGAAATACCCTCTCATACCCCTATCTCATTTAGAGCATAAGATGGCAGCTGAGCGTTCTTCCATTTAAAACAAATCATCAGCTATTCACTCCTCCTCCATTACATAAGCACACTGCATTATGTTAAAGATGACCATTCCAATTCAGCATTTAGTCCACTAGGTGTCACTGTCTGCAATTTATAGATACAGCGCTACTCTTTTAAGTTCAGCCGCCATCTTATGCTCTAAATGATATAGGGGTATGAGAGGTGTCTGTGGCACCTGTGGGGAAATATGTATTTAAATACTGTTTTAAGAAAGTATGTAGAATGAAGGATAGGCTACAAGAAATTTTTGATCTGTTTCTGTAACGGGAGATCCTTGAAAAACAATTTTTAAGAAATATATTGGATATTAAGTACCCCTGGCTAACGGATGGAGCAAGATACTTAAGCTTTTAAGCTAAGGGCCTGTTTTACAAAGCCGCGCTAGTGGCTGCAGCGTGGTAACGGCCCCAAAGCCCATAGAGATTTAAAGGGGTTCGGGGTTGTTGCTGCGCGCACTAGCGCAGCTTTGTATAACAGGCCCCATGTTTTTGCTATTTATAATATTTACATGTTTATTTATAAGTTGCAGTATAATGACGTATAATGAAAGAAGTTAATTAAATCTTCCAGTGGATGAATTGCAAATTAAGACAGTATTTATGTATGCTATAAATTCTGTGAAGAAATTGACCCTAGAAAAATCTTTAATTCATATTTTTCCACCTTAAAAATATACAAAAAATAAATATTTTTGATGGAAAATTCAATTCATATTACCACAGAGGACTGGATATAGTACATTTAAGATAAGAAAAGCATATATAAAAATGTGGCTGATATTCAAAGTGATTTAAGTAGGCTGCCTACTCCCCTAATATTCAGTGGCACTAAACCAGGCATAAAATATTAGCAGGTCAGGGGTGATACACAGGATGAGCCAGCAGTAAAACAGGTGCCAGTGCAAGCAAATTTAGGACTGCTTAAAAGTTGTTCTAATTCCGCCTGTTTAGCTATGGGGGTGGCGACATTCCAAATCAGCAGGCACTCATATAACTATTATTTAACTTTTTTCTGTAAGTTTTTTTTTTTTTAATTGATTTTTTTTTCATTTAACAACAAGTGTCATAAATTTTCATACAATTATCTTAATAATACACTTGATATTTCTATAATGTATTTTATACATAACATTTCTTATCTTATATTTCTTATGATTTTATATATCATATAACTGTAATTATTTTTCTTATAAAGTTATACAACATATATATTGTAATGATTTTATCAATTATTTTTTAAATTATTAACCTTTTTCCCCTCCCTTTATTACATTGTTTTCATGTAAGAATACCATCTATTAATAATATTTTATTTATAATTTAGAGTATAAATCCCCCTCCCATATCCCCTCCCTCCCTTTCTTCTTTAACTATTTTCTTATTATGGGAAAATGAAATTCAATTATTACAATATTTTGTTAATGGTCCCCAAATCTTTTTGAATTTATCCATATATCCTTTTTGTGTTGCAAATGTATGTTCCATTTTATATATATGGCAAACTGAGTTCCACCAAAAATTATAGTTCAATCTGTCACAATTTTTCCAATTGTGTGTAATTTGTTGTACTGCTATTCCAGTCATTATAAATAAAAGTTTGTTGTTATTTGATGAAATTTGACTTTGAGATCTCATTGCAGTACCAAATAGAATTGTATCGTATGTCAAGGCTACAGGATTTTCTAACATCCTATTGATTTGGGGCCAAATTGATTTCCAAAATGTTAATATGAATGGACAATAGAATAAAAGATGATCTAATGTCCCTGCTTCAATATGACAATGCCAGCATCTATTAGACTTAGAGCTATCAATTCTATGTAAACGTGTAGGGGTCCATAAAGCTCTATGTAAAATAAAAAACCAAGTTTGTCTCATAGATGCTGACAGTGTACATCTTATCCTCCAAGACCAAAGTCATGGCCATTGAGATGCATTGATCTGATGCTTAATCTCAATGCTCCAAATATCTCTAAGACCATTTTTTTTCTTTTTATATACAAATTCAGATATTAATTTATACCACCTTGCGGCCTGGTGACCCATGGAATCTATCTGAAAACATAAGAATTCTATATTATGATAATTATTAAGATTTTTCCATTTAACTTTTAAGAAGGCCCAAACCCCTTCACTGTCTCAAAAAAAGTCTCCCTTCCTTCCTACCCCCACTGCCCAAGACTCCCTCTTCCCCCCCCCACAAATGAGTTCCCCCATCTCCAACCTTCCTAAGGTCTAGGCAGGCCCCCTCTTACCACAACTTGCTGCGAGAGATTATGGCATCTACGAGGGGAATTCAATAATTTATCTACCTCAGTAGGAAAGAAGAGTTTAAAAAAAAAATTTTGTTTTATTTTTCAATATAGTCCCCTGATAGCTCCATACACTTCATCCACTTTTCCTGCAATGATTTTAACTCCTTTGAGAAGAATTATTCTGTTTGACTTTTAAACCAGGATGTCACAATTTCCTTGATGTCTTCAAAACTTGGAACAGGAAATAATCTGAGGAAGCCAGGTCAGGACTGTAGGGTAGATGGTTCAGCCACATTCTCGGATGGCAGCCTGTGATTGTCATAAGAAAGACACATGTGTGTGGTGACCTAGTCTAACAAAGCTAATCAGATCACTCATGCCATTAAGAAGCATTGGCATGTTTTGGCTTTTCATGAACCTTTCACTAAGGGTCAATGTGTGGCATTCACCTTTCCGAAGAATCTTTCAAATTATCTAACTAACTCCTATATTTCCAGAGGACAGGAATGGTGTCACTGGAGGACATGGCCCTTGTGGATCTTGTGAAATGTGTACCACTACTTTAACATGTACTGTTTGGAAACATCCAAATACACTTCTCCCTCTGTATTTGCTGTGATAGGGAATTAACAGAACCGCAAGGAGGTGAAGGTCTGGGAGGACGCCATGCCAAACCTAGGAGAAATGTTCATGTTTCTTAGCTTTCTGAAGTGAAGCATCACCTGATGTATGAGGCATGGATGAAGACGATGTTGAGTCTTGTCTCTGAAGAGATCCCGCTGTCCGATGCTGCTTTAAGCAGCATGCTATCTAAACAGCATTGCTGCATGTTGACACTGATGCCGGCATTGATGCAGGTTGAGTGTCAGGCGGCAGGCCCTTGCTTGATGCCAATACCAAACCAAAAGGTTTATCACACTAAATTTGTTAGGCTTTGAGTGATGTCTTTTGCATATCAGACAAGAGTTAACAACAAATGGATTGGAAAATCTGGCAACCCTAGTCTGGTTACATCGAGTAGATTTCTTGAAACCACACCACTCAGCACCCTTTTTGACTTGGAGGGAAAAATGGCCAACACAAAGTCAAGGTTTGATAGCCCAAGGAAGCATGAATGGAAAGTATACTGAAAAACATCAACGCTCCCTGGGTTGAAAAAGGGCCTCAAAAATGGAAAAATTGACAGAAATGAATCAAACTAAAAAAAAAAAAAGGAAAAATTATAAAAATGAAGAATTATGAAGAAAAGAATGATAAAACAATATCAGGAAGGCACAAAAAAGACTTCAAAGTTTGATGCACCGAGAAGATACCAAAGACACTGGTTCTCAGCTCTCTGGAAAACTTAGAATTAATGATCCTGCAAACCAACATCTGTCAAGAAGGCCCTGGTGTATGCACAGTATGAGAATTGCCTAAAGATTTAAAGTGACAGTGCACTTGGCAGTATCTGTACCAGATTCCGTGGATGAGGTCACCCACATGTGAGAATATAATGCTTGCTTGTCCTCAGAAAATATTCAGTAGCTACCAAAATGTAAAAAGATAGTAAATGAGGAACCTGATAGTTTAGATATTTCATGATTTTAGAGTCTTCTCATAAAGTTATAACTAAAAAGGCTACTATCTTAAAGTTGTATTTTGCAAAAAAAGCAAAACAAAACCCCAACAGTCTCCTTTATTTGGCTAAACAATTTGTATGTTCCAGAATGTAGCCATGTCTACATAAAAGAGAAGGAAGTTGTTTCTCCAGCTTAAACAGAGAACGGTGGCTTTTGGGGAAACATGCTTCCTAATGTTTCCATGTAAATGTATGATCACATTAGATGATAATGGCTTTACGTTCTGGGATCAATCTCACTGAAGGAAGTAAAAGAACTGAGAGAGGAGGTGACAAGACTGAGAAGCATCCATGATAATAAGAGGTACATCGATGAAATAGATAATGAGGCGTCCAAGAATTCCAGCAGTGGGAAAGAAGAGGCTGTGCTGAGGAAAGACAGCTGGACTCAGATTATGGAACCCTGTAAGACTGATACTGTGACTCCACCTGCCCTTGAACTAAAGAACAGGTATGCTGCCCTGGAAGTGGAGATGAGAGCATCCCAGGGAGAGGAAGGATCAAAACTTGAAATTCCAAACATTGCTTGATCTATGATCATTAAGAGGTATAAGGTAGTGATGGTTGGCAATTCTCTTCTGAAGGTTATAGAAGCGTTCATCTGCAGACCAGACATGATGTCCTGGAAGGTATGCTGCCTGCCTAGTGCCAAAATCCAAGATGTTACGGAGCGACTGCCAAAACTCATCAAATCTGATGAATATTATCTGATGTTGCTCATCCACGTTGGCACAGTATCATACTGCCAGGTACCCCTGCGAACATATCAAAAGTGATTTTGTGGCTCTGGGAGAGAAAGTGAAGTAGTCAGGTGCGCAGGTGGTATTCTTGTCCATCCTCCCCATCGAGGGTAAGGGCCAGGTCAGAGAAGCCTGCATCCTGGAGATGAAAGCGTGGCCACGTGGATGGTGTCGAGAGTGTTTTGGCTTCCTGGACCATGGGATAAGATAATAGTTACTGCGGAGAGGCAGACTGGATGGGCTATTTGGTCTGTATCTGCCATCATGTTTCTGTTTCTATTTTTTGATGAAAATTTATAAAGTAGTGTTTTCTCCTTTATTATTTCATTGTATTTTCTATTATGATTAGGTTCAGAATAGTTAAATTGGGTTCATGTAATTGTATAGCAACATACTGATACTTTATTGATTTGCTTATTACTATTTTTCTTTATCTTTTTTCATTGTGAAAAAATTTTCCTCCTTTATGTGGACTTGGGTAATAATTTTTTTTCCTTTTTATAAGCATGGATAGTGCATTATCTCATTGTTTTAATTTTTTCTATAATATATTTCTTTTGGAATATTTTGCCAGTTATATTGAAAAATCATGAAAAAATAAAATTAATACAAAAAGGAACATGCACCTAAAATGGCTGCCATTTCTGTAGATAAAGAAAGGGAACTGTGGGTCAGCTCAGAAACTTGCAACTGTTTAGAGGCTTCCAATGAGTTTCAAAGGAGAACCCTAAAGGACATTCCCTAGAATTTTCTTTGCTTAGCTGTCTAGATGTATGGAAGAACAAGTGCCCAAACCTACGTGGTGCACTCCACAGCTGGAGTCATTACAAAAAACAAACCTTAGCGAATGTGAAAAAAGGAAAGAAGCTCAAATTGCTCTGCAAAACTCCCCACCAGGGACAATGTCATTCTTACCACCAGCAGCTTTTACAATTGTTGAATTAGCAGAGTAGGCAGAAGAGAAACTAGAGAGCTTGAGAGAGGAGCAGGGTGCGTGGGTGTGTATGTGATGACTCGGTTCTACCATGTACACTTCCAAGGGCTTTTTCCACTGAATTTAAGAAGCCCTTTTCCACAGAATATGGTCAATCTTGTCCCCAAACTTCTGACAGATCAGTTACCAACCTGTACAGAAATAAACAATAAAATCCATTCCAGGAGTTGCACAGCTACCATCAATCACCTGCTGGATATGGATGAATGGAAGATTAAGTTTTTACCTTCGATAATCTTCTTTCTGTTAGTCCCTATAGGATTCCATACACTAGGTGTTCAATCCCAGCCCGCAATCTGGTAGTTGCAGAAATCCAACACTTTTGTGAGCACCCCCTTAGACTGAGAGCTAGCAAACATATAGTTGAGTCCCAAAGCCACGTAACATACCTGAACAAATACATGACAAGGGGAAGATCCCCATCATCATAAACAATTCTTGAACTGGTCTGTTCAAGAAAGAGCCTTCGGCAATGTGCATATTCACAGAAAACTCCCCACAGGAACTGGCAACTGGCTGGAAAATCTTCAAGCCTGTAAGGAGAATAACAGAAGCAGAAAGAAGCAGGCTATTCCAAACCACTGAGTGTACATAGAGAGGGCAGGTCATATGGAATCCTACAGGGACTAACAAAAAGTACAGTTACTTATCGTAACAGGTGTTATCCATTGAGAATAGCAGGCAGCTATTCTCATATATGGGTGACATAATCAGCGGAGCCTGGAAGCGGAAGCTCGCAAGCAGACTTGCTTGAAGAAATTAGAAGTTTCGAGTCGACCGCACCGCGCATCCGTGAGTGCCTTCCCGCCCAGCGTAGGGCGCGTCTCCTCAGTTCAGATAGCTAGCAGAGAAGCCAACCAGGAGAGGTGGGTGGGTTGTGAGAATAGCTGCCTGCTGTCCTTGGATAACACATGTTACGGTACGTAACTTTGCTTTTTCCAGGACAAGCAGGCAGCCTATTCTCACATATGGGTGACCTCCAAGCTAACCAGAATGGGATGGTGGGGGTGTTGGCAATTTAGGAGAACAAATTTTGTAATACTGTCTGGCCAAACTGGCCATCCCGTCTGGAGAAAACATCCAGACAATAGTGAGAGGTGAAAGTATGAACCGAGGACCAAGTAGCAGCCTTGCAAATTTCCTCAATAGGCGTAGATCTGAGGAAAGCTACTGAAGCTGCCATTGCTCTGACTTTATGGGTTGTGACTCTACTGTGTAGGGGTAATCCAGCCTGGGCATAGCAGAAAGAGATGCAAGCCGCCATCCAGTTGGAGATGGTACGCTTAGAGATGGGATGTCCCAACTTGTTTGGATTAAAGGAGACAAAAAGTTGAGGAGCAGTTCTGTGTGGTTTGGTGCGTTCCAAGTAGAAGGCCAAAGCACGTTTACAGTCCAGAGTATGAAGAGCTGATTCTCCAGGACGAGAATGAGGCTTAGGAAAAACCACTGGAAGTACAATGGATTGATTGAGATGAAATTCTGAAACCACTTTAGGTAGGAATTTAGGATAAGTACGTAGAACCACCTTGTCATGATGAAAGACAGTAAAAGGTGGATCAGCAACTAAAGCTTGCAGCTCACTGACTCTTCGAGCAGAAGTGAGGGCAATGAGAAACACCACTTTCCAAGTGAGATACTTCAGATGAGCCTTGTCAATTGGTTCGAAAGGAGGCTTCATCAATTGAGCAAGAACAACATTGAGATCCCAAACCACAGGAGGCGGTTTGAGAGGAGGTTTGACATTGAAAAGTCCTTTCATGAATCTGGAAATCACTGAATGAGCAGAGAGGGGTTTCCCATCAATAGGCTGATTGAAAGCAGCAATTGCACTGAGATGGACTTGGATTGATGTAGACTTGAGACCAGAAGTGGATAAGTGCAAAAGATAATCCAAAACAGAAGATAAGGAGGAAAGTTGAGGCTCCTTATCGTGAGAAAAACACCAGGTAGAAAATCTAGTCCATTTTTGGTGATAGCATTGTCTAGTGGTAGGTTTCCGAGAAGCCTCTAAAACGTCTCTCATAGGCTGAGAAAACTGAAGAGGAGTCATGTTGAGAGGTACCAAGCTGTCAAGTGTAGAGACTGCAGGTTGGGATGAAGAAAATATCATTGACTCTGTGTAAGCAGAGATGGAAAAATGGTAGAAGGTATGGCTCCCTGCTGCTGAGTGAAATAGAAGGGAGTACCAAGGTTGTCTTGGCCACCAAGGAGCAATCAGAATCATGGTGGCATGATCATTTTTCAACTTGACCAGAGTCTTGAGAATGAGAGGGAATGGAGGGAATGCATAGAGGATGAGATTCGTCCATTCCAGAAGAAAAGCATCTGCCATGAGGCGATGAGGAGAGTATATCCTAGAGCAGAACTGAGGCAGTTTGTACTTGTGGGGAACTGCAAAGAGGTCTATCCGAGGCATTCCCCATTGTGAAAAAATGTGATGAAGAGGCGAGGAATGGAGTGTCCATTTGTGAGGTTGCAGAAGATGATTCAAGTTGTCCGACAAGCAATTCTTTGCCCCTTGTATGTAGACAGCTTTGAGGAAGGTGTTGTGGCAGATTGCCCAATCCCAAACCTTCAGAGCTTCTTGACAAAGGGAGGCAGATCCTGACCCTCCCTGTTTATTGACATAATACATGGCGACTTGGTTGTCCATCCGAATGAGGACTACCTGGTCATGAAGAAGATGTTGAAAAGCATGAAGAGCTTTGAGGATCACTCTGAGTTCCAAAAGATTGATATGACACCGACGATCCGTACTGATCCAGTGGCCTTGTGTACGGAGACCATCAAGAGGAGCGCCCCAAGTATAGGTCGAAGAATCTGTCATGAGGACCTTCTGATGGGGGGGCGTTTGGAACAGCAAGTCTCTGGAGAGATTGGAAGAGAGCATCCACCAACGGAGAGACTGCTTTAATGAAGGAGTGACTATGATGTGTCGAGAAAGTGGGTCGCAACCCTGCGTCCATTGAGATGCCAGAGTCCACTGAGAAATTCTGAGGTGAAGTCTGGCAAAAGGAGTCACGTGTACTGTGGAGGCCATGTGACCCAGAAGAACCATCATGTGTCTCGCCGAGATGGAAGAGCGGGAAGACACTGTGAGACAAAGTTGAAGAAGAGCTTCCAGACGTTGTTGTGGAAGGAATGCTCTGAGTTGGATAGTATCCAGAACAGCTCCGATGAATTATAGATTCTGTGAGGGCTGAAATTGGGATTTGGGAAAGTTGATTTTGAATCCCAAACTTTGTAGGAACCAGGTAGTCTGTTGGGTCGCTACAATAACTCCCTGAGATGTTGAATCTTTGATGAGCCAGTCGTCGAGGTAGGGAAATACCTTAAGACCATGGTTCCTTAGAGCTGCTGCTACCACTGCCAGGCACTTGATGAACACTCTGGGAGATGAAGACTGGCCAAAGGGCAGATTCCCCACCCGAAATCTGAGATATTGACAGGAGGCCGGATGGATGGGAATATGAGTGTAGGCCTCCTTGAGATCCAGAGAGCATAACCAGTCATTCTGCTCGAGAAGGGGATAAAGGGATGCCAGGGATAACGTTTGAAATTTTTCTTTGACCAAAAATTGGTTGAGAGCCCTGAGATGGGTCGCAGATCACCCGTCTTCTTCGGAACAAGGAAGTAAAGGGAGTAAAAACCCCTGTTCCGCTGTTCCAACGGAACTGGCTCGATGGCATGGAGACGAAGCAGAGCTTGAGCTTCCTGAAGAAGTAGGGCGGTCTGGGATGGATTAGAAGGATAGTCTCTTGGAGGAAACTCTGGTGGAACCTGAGTGAAATGAAGAGAGTATTCTTCCTTGATGATGGTGAGCACCCAGAGGTCGGATGTAATTGTCATCCATCGATCGTAAAAATGATGGAGACGACCCCCTATAGGGGGAAAAGAATTCAGAGTCAGAACGGTGGAGGTTATGCTGTTTTAAACAGTCAAAAAGGCTGAGTAGCCTTAGGTGTAGCAGAAGGTTGAGATTTTTCTTGCTTCTGAGGCTGCTGTTTCTTAGGAGGAGGGCGATTGTAAGGAGCTGTCCTCGGAACAAAACGCTTCTGATAGATAAGAGGAGGGCGTGTAGGTTTGGAAGGAGCTGGCTTTGGCTTAGGTTTTACAATAGAAGCAAAGGATTTTTCATGTTCAGACAATTTCTTGGTGGCTGCTTCGATAGATTCATCAAACAGGTCATTGCCTGCACAAGGAATGTCAGCCAAGCGGTCCTGGAGATTAGGATCCATGTCAATAGTACGAAGCCAGGGAAGACGGCGCATGGATACAGAACAAGCAGCCGCCCTGGCTGACAACTCAAAGGCATCATAAGATGATTGAAGGAGATGTAATCTGAGTTGTGATAGAGAAGCGATGACTTCTTGAAATTCAAAATGTTTTTTGAATATCCAAATAACTCAAAAATGTAGGCAAAAGAGTAATGAGGAACTCAAAATAGGTACCAAAATGAAAATTATAATTAAGGACTTTAGAGGACATCATGGCATTTTGATAGATGCGACGTCCGAATTTGTCCATAGTTTTCCCTTCCCTTCCAGGAGGAACGGTGGCATAAACCTTAGAAGGATAGGACCTCTTTAAAGATGACTCCACAAGAAGGGATTGGTGAGATAACTATGAGTTATCGAATCCTTTGCGATGAAGAGTTTTATACCTAGAGTCCAATTTGCCTGGAACACCTGGAATGGTATAAAGAGTCTCCAGGCATCTGCCAAAAGTCTGAGACAAAAGCTTATGAAGAGGAAGCTTAAGTGACTCTGCTGGAGGTTGAGGGAGATGCATAACTTCTAGATACTCCTTAGAGTATTTGGAATCAGCATCTAATTGAAGATCCAAGTCAACAGCCATCTGACGAAGAAAAGATTAAAAAGATAACTGATCCGCCAGTACTTTGCCTTGAGAAGGACTCGAGGTTGTCGAGGCAGCCTGGGTCGAAGATGAGGCTTCGGCCAGAAAAAAGGCATCAAAAGAATATGGCGACTTGGACGAAGCAATTGAAACCACTGCATCCTCGAGGTTTGGAAGGGGAGACCTCGATCGAGGAGTCGGCGGTCTAGTAGAAGTAGGAGTAGATCGAGGCACATAAGCACATAAGCAATGCCTCTGCCGGGTCAGACCTGAGGTCCATCGTGCCCAGCAGTCCGCTCACGCGGCGGCCCAACAGGTCCAGAACCTGCGTAATAATCCTCTATCTATACCCCTCTATCCCCTTTTCCAACAGGAAATTGTCCAATCCTTTCTTAAACCCCAGTACCGTACTCTGCCCTATTACATCCTCTGGAAGCGCATTCCAGGTGTCCACCACCCGCTGAGTAAAGAAAAACTTCCTAGCATTTGTTTTGAATCTATCCCCTTCTAATTTTTCCGAATGCCCTCTTGTTCTTTTATGTTTTGAAAGTTTGAAGAATCTGTCTCTCTCCACTTTCTCCATGCCCTTCATGATCTTGTAGGTCTCTATCATGTCTCCTCTGAGTCTCCGCTTTTCCAGGGAGAAGAGCTCCAGCTTCTCCAATCTTTCAGTGTATGAAAGGTTTTCCATGCCCTTAATCATTCGTGTCGCTCTTCTCTGGACCCTCTCAAGTATTGCCATATCCTTCTTAAGATGCGGTGACCAATACTGAACACAGTACTCCAGGTGCGGGTGCACCATTGCCCGATACAACGGCAGGATGACTTCTTTTGTTCTCATCCTGCCGTTGTATCGGGCAATGGTGCGCCCGCACCTGGAGTACTGTGTTCAGTATTGGTCACCGCATCTTAAGAAGGATATGGCAATACTTGAGAGGGTCCAGAGAAGAGGCTTAGTTGAAGAAGGACGTTCTTTAGAAGAAGAACTATGCCTGGAAGTATGCCTCAATGAAGGCCTCAATCGTCGGTGAGAACGATGCTTGGAAGCAGATCTCGAAGATCAAGGAGACTTTGCCTCGGAGACTGAAGCAGACGTTGCAACCAAAGAATGGATAGGACTGGAGGCTGTGGATCGAAGCTCCGGAGGCTTGGTGGAGGAACCTCGATGCACTCCCAAAGACTCTGCTCCTTGGATAGAGTGTGAGGATTCTTGCTGAGGCACTTGCAAAGATTCTGCTCCTTGCTTAACGTGCTTAGATGTCAGACCAGACACTCGGAGAGACTCTGCTCCCTGCAAAGAGTGCAAGCTCAGACTGAGGCAAAGAAAGAGGTTAGACTTCGCGGGAGTATGCTGAATGCCTAGGCTATATAAGAGGAAGAAGCTTCGGTCCCATATTAGTAAGAAACTAAATGAATTGCTTCTCCAATATGGTCTGGAAAGAAGCCGGCAAGGATGGATCCGTGTCTGAAACCGGACCACCTGCTTTGGCTGGAGGTTCCACAGAGGCAGTGGAAATGTGCGACTTGGAAGTCTTAGGCACCTTAAGCACCACCGCTGGAACCTTCTGCTGAGCTATCTGACCTGAGGATACAGGGGAAGATATAGCAGGAGTCGTCGAGGAGAGAGCCGTTGCAAATGAAGAAGGTCTGATGAGGCTCGAGGTCGAAGCAGTAGAAACAGGATGATTGTCGGTCGAAGGTAAGGTCGAGGCCGCCTTCGAATTCTAGGGATCGGAGGAGGAATCCATCCCGAAGAGCTTCTGGACCAAAATTCGACGATGTTTAAGCGCTCGAGGTTGAAGAGTAGCACAGCGCTCGCACGACTTCGGTTGATGGTCCGGCCCAAGGCACTTGAGACACCAACAGGGAAATCACACGCTGGCACTGGCTACACTTCTTGAAGCCCGTTGCTGGCCGGGACATAGGAGGAAAAATAGCCGCCGCAAAATCAAAGCCCTTGGCCTGTGGCCGAGCGGCCTGCCCGGGCAGCCGAATGGAAGAAATAAAAAAAAATTTTTTTTTAAAGAAATAAAGGGAAAAAAAGCGATTCATGAAGAAAAAAACACAAACCGCGGTGTAGAGAAGGCACGAAGTGAAAAAGTTAAACACAGAGAGTCAAAGATGGACTTCTCGGCTCTGCGGAAAACTGAGAACTGAGGAGACGCGCACTATTCTGGGCGGGAAGGCACTCGTGCATGTGCGGTGCGGTTGACTCGAAATTTCTAGTTTCTTCAAGCAAGTCTGCTTGCGAGCTTCTGCATGCGGGCTCCGCTGATGACGTCACCCATATGTGAGAATAGGCTGCCTGCTTGTCCTGGGATAAAGAAGATTATCAAAGATAAAAACCTAATCTTCCATACGCTAGGTGATGTACCAAATCAATGGTAGCAGCTAGGGAGGGACAGAAGAACCTGTCCTCAACACTGAGGTCCCAAAAGTGGCATCCGAATGAGCCGCCACATCCACGCTGTAAAACCGGGTAAAAGTGTGAAGTGAGGATCAAGTAGCCGCCCTGCAAATTTCATCAGGATAAATCGCACAAGACTCCGCCCATGACGCAGCCACACTTCTAGTTAAGTGGGCTTTAAGCGAAATTGGCAGCTACTTGCCGCAGGTGATTTAAATCGTGGAAATGGCCATTGAAATCCATCGAGTAATTGAGAACATGGACACCGGCAGACTACGGTGAGGCGCAGCAGTCAGGACAAAAAGGTGATCCAACATCCCGAAACCATTATGTATCTCCAAATAGTGGAGCAAGACTCTCCTAACATCCAAATAGCGCAAGATCTGATCTTTGCGTTCTGAACCTGTGGCATGAAACACAGGCGAATGAACCTTCTGGCTGACATGGAAGACTGAAACCACTTTTGGTAGAAAGGAAGATACCATACAGTGGACAACACCTGTGTCCGTAATACTGAGAAAGGGTTCTCTGCAAGAAAGAGCCTGAAGCTCTGAAATATGCCGTGCCGAGACAATGGCAACCAAAAAGACCATCTTGATCGTGAGATCCAGAAGAGAAGCAGCCTTCAGTGGATCGAATGGGGCTTCCCCAAGTCTCTGCAGAATGATGTTAAGATTCCATGAAGGGAAAGGAAGACCCAAGGGAGGTTGCAAACAAAGATCCTCTCTCATAAACCTGGTCACGTCTGAATCAGCAGGAAGCGAACTAGTGCCCCTGCGAGCTCTAAAGTATGAAGGGCCTTTCCCACGAACCTTAAGAGAGGCTACTGTTAAACCTTTGTCTAGGCCTGCTGCAAGAAAGGCCAGGGCCACCGAAATAAGGGCCCTCTCAGGCTCCATGCGTTCTGTAGCACACTACTTTTGAAAAGCCTACCAGGCCTTGGCAGGAGAAGCCATAATAAAGGGTTTCTTTACTTCATCAAGGCTAAGCCCTCCAGAGCCATGCCATAAGACCAGGGTCTCCATGGGCACCAGACTGAGAAGGTATCGATGAAGAGGAGCTGGAGTTTCTCATCTCACTAAAGACAGATGAGATCTGCATACCACGGGCAATGAGACCAATCTGGATCTACTAAAATCGCAAGGCCAAGACATGTCGTTATCCGGAAGACGACCTGACCGACCAGAGGCCAGAGGGGACCTGACCGACCAGAGGGAACATATATAGGAGCTCATGGTCCGGCCAGGGTTGAACCAAGGCCTGAGCCAGCCCTAGGCTTCTGCGCTGGGACCGTTGATTGTAAAAGTGCCTGGCCTTCGAGTATTCTGCTGAAGCTATCAAGTCCATCTTTGGCTGACCCCAGTGTTGTACAATTAGACTGAACACCTCCTGCGAGAGAGGCCATTCTCCCAGGTCCAGGATTTGATGGCAAAGGAAGTCTGCCTGAACATTGTCTGCTCATAGAAACATAGAAAATGACGGCAGAAAAGGGCCATAGCCCATCAAGTCTGCCCACCCAAATGACCCACCCCCCTAGGTTTACTTTCCTAGAGATCCCACTCCTAAAGACCCTCCTTAACTCTACCCTCTTAGGGATCCCACATGGGCATCCCATTTACTCTTAAAATCTGGCACGCTGTTGGCCTCGATTACCTGTACCATTAGCTCGTTCCAATGATCGATCACTCTTTCGGTGAAGAAATACTTCCTAGTGTCGCCATGAAATTTCCTGCCCCTGATTTTGAGCGCATGTCCTCTTGTGGTCGTGGGTCCTTTAAGACAGAAAATATCATCTTCCACTTCGATACGTCCGATGATATATTTAAACGTCTCAATCAGGTCTCCCCTTTCCCTACATTCTTCGAGAAAGTAGAGCCACAATTTGTTCAGCCTCTCTTTGTACGAGAGATCCTTGAACCCTGAGACCATCCTGGTGGCCATCCGTTGAACCGACTCGACTCTCAGCACATCTTTACGGTAATGTGGCCTCCAGAATTGCACACAGTATTCCAGATGAGGTCTCACCATGGTTCTGTACAATGGCATTATGACTTCAGGCTTCCGGCTGACGAAACTTCTACGGATACAACCCAACATCTGTCTTGCCTTAGAAGAAGCCTTCTCCACTTGATTGGCAGTTTTCATGTCTGCACTAATGATCACTCCTAAATCTCGTTCTGTTGAAGACCTAGCTAAGGTCTCTCCATTCAAGGTGTATGTTCTGCACGGATTTCTGTTGCCGAGGTGCATGACCTTACATTTCTTAGCATTGAAGCCTAGCTGCCAGGTCGAAGACCAATGTTCCAACAAAAGCAGCATGCAAGCCTCCTGGCCCAAGGGAGCACTTCGTGTGCCCCCTTGACAATTTACGTACGCCACCACCATGGCGTTGTTGGTACATACTCACACTGCTTGTCTCTCCAGAAGGGCTGGAAAGCGAGTAGCACTAGCCGAATTGCTCGGAGCTCAGACGATTGATTGACCAACGTTTCTGATGAAGGGTCCACTGCCCCTGAATGAAGCGGTCCCTGCAGTGAGCACCCCAATCGACAGGCTGGCATCCATCCTAAGAGTCATCCACTCTGGAATCCGAAGAAGCCTGCCCTGGCAGACAGCATCCATCCACGGAGTGGCATCTGAAGGGGATGACACTGTGGAGACCACCAAGAGAGGAGGGGATCCTGTAAAGGGTGCATATGTGCTCTGGCCCAGGGGACCACTTCCAAGGATGCTGCCACGGACCCCAGAATCGGCAGATAGCACCAGGCTGTGGGAGCCAGATGGTCTAGAAGATCTCTGATTTCATTTGGAAGTTTCAGTCTGCATGCTGTGGAAGAAACACATGACTCTGTCTGGTGTCGAAGAGAAGGCCCAGATACTTCTAGGACAGGGAGGGTGGCAAGTGGCTCTTCCCGAAGTTGACAATCCAACCCAATGACTGCAGCAGAGACACCACCATCTCCACCGCACTTTCACACTCCTGACTAGATGGGGTCCAGATCAACCAGTCATCCAAGTAAGGATGGACCTGGACCCCCTGCTAGTGAAGAAAAGCCACAACTACCATCACTTCGGTGAAAGTGCGGGGCACCATTGGAAGGCCAAAGGGCAGAACTGCTAACTAGAAATGATATTGCAGAACATGGAAACGCAGAAACCTGCGATGCTTCGGGTAAAGTGGAATATGGAGGTAAACCTCTGTGAGATCCAAGAATATCAGGAAATCCCCTGGAGAGACCACAGCTATGACTGTGCACTGTTTCCATGTGGAAATAAGGAATCCATAAGAAGCAAATGACCGACTTTAGAACCAGAATGGGTCTCCAATCCTTCTGACTTTGGCACGATGAAGTATAAGGAGCATCCGCCTAAGCCCAATTCACGTTCTGGAATGGGTTCTATCATACTGAAGTGTAAGAGACGTTGCAGAGTAGCACGGACCTTGGACTCCTTGTCTGAACGACCTGCTGGTGAGTCTAGAAACAAACTCGGTGGCAGGCAAAAGGACTATCTTGTGTTCCTCCCAAATGATGAACCGCATCAATGGATCTGAAGAAATGTGGCTCCACTCTTGAAGAAACTGAGAAGTCATCCTCCAATATGAGGAAGCCTCACCTAACCTCTGGCGTCAATGAGGCATTTTAGGTGCAGCAGCTGCTTGGGAACCTGAGGCCTGAGAACGCCTAGAAGTAGAACTGTTGTAACGAGGGCAGAAGCCCGAGGAATATCTCTGGGAAGAAGATCCCGCGGATCCCTGACGAAACCTGCAAGAGGAATGAAAATTAACAGCGAGACTTGTCCACCGGGAGAGACTTCATATGGCACTCAGTGAAGGGGCACATATATTCCTTGTAAGTTTTCTATTTGAACTGCTGAAAACAGGTTGTATGTGCCAAGAAATCACAAGGCCATTTTCTCTTTGTGTTCTGAGCTCTGTGTCTTACATCTTGTGCTTTAGAGAGATAAGAAACATTGCTAGACCTTAGATGGAAACTTACCACTAAACCCCCCCCCCTTATGTTTGCTACCTCTTTCTAATGTATCCTGTTACCAAATATGGTCTTTCCTACAGTCATGTTGCTTTTATGTATCCTGTTACCAAATATGGTCTTTCCTACAGACATATGCTGAAAAAACTGACCCTTGTATAATGCTTTATAAATGGATGTAGGACTCATAATAAATGGACAATTTCTTTGGGACAAACCTGAGCTTGTGCGTCCTTTCTTCCTAAAGAGACTGTCCCCAGATGCATCTGACTTACAAATGACAGAGCGTGTGAGGCAGTATTAGGACCAGAACCTTTTCACTCAGCAACACTGGTCATGAGGTCATCCAGATCTTTACTATAAGGAAGCTGGCCTTTGAAAGGAATTCAGCTTAAAGTGGCCATTGAGGCAGTTTCTCCAGCCCAATGACAGATCCCAAAAAAATCTGGTGCAAAGATATTGCAGAAGCAGAGACCTTTCTAAGAACTCCAAAGAGATCATAAAGTGTGTCCGCCAAATGATCCACACCATCTATCACCAGTGGAGGACAGGCATATACCTTCATAGAGGACGCACTGCACAAACTGGTAGCCTGGTTCGTGTTGTAAAAGAAACGGCTACCGCCACTATGATACCGAAAGATGCCACTGTAAAATGCTTTTTCAACATAATCTCCACCCTGCGATCATGAGAATTCTTAAGCAGTGCTCCCCCATCACTAGGGAGGGCAGTGTGCCAGATAACTTTATGGCCGTTCAAAAACCTGCTGAAAATCAGGTGTGGAGAATTAAATTGTAGCTCTTACTAAACAGCAGCAGTAAAAAGGTGGATAGAGAATCATGCTTAAAAATCTACAGACAGCAGGGTCACCCACATCTGGACTCTCCAGGCAGCTGAAAGGACTAGTCCTGGCAAGAGTATTATCTGGATACAAAATAGAAGCAGTGTCAGGAGACAGAAGAGGCATAAGATCTGCAGGGCAACTACTGCAATCGATGTCCGCCACAGCCAGACTACGAACAGGAAGCTCTTTCACTGGCGCAACAGGCTAAGAAAGACCCAATACGCTCGTCAGCTGCGTCAAACGAGTGGGGTCTGAAAAATACGCTTTCCAGAGAAACCGAACAAAATCCAGTGAAAGGTCATACCCCACAACCATGGCAGGGCTTCCTCCCAGAGACATGTGGTGTGCCAAAAAAGTCTCCAGACTTAGAACACAGGCGTTTTGCGCCAGACTCCAGAAAGGCCACTGGGTGAGACTTTTTCCCCGAAGTCATGGCCCAGGCTAGCTCCCCAGCCCTAAAGTAGTCAAAGGAGGCAAAGTTTGAAGCTTCCGCCCCCTCTCCCAGTGCGCTACAGCATGCGGTACACAGTCGCTGATCCAGCACCAATCCAGTGCAAATAATGTTCAAACTCGACAGATTAGGAGCTAGGGAGTCCATCCCAAACAATTTTTAAGCAAATCGAGGGGTTTTGAGGCAGAAATTAAAGGTTAGAAAAAAAGATTTTTTTAAAAAAATCCAAGATGGCCACTGCCATGAATTTGTGCCAAAAACAAAGACCAAAAATAAATAGTAATTTGGGGTCTGGGGAGGACCTTAACCCTACCTCAGAAACTATAAAAATGATTTTTAAATGGTTTAAAAAGCCATCCCCGAAGTTCTCATAGGAAATAATGGAAGGTTACTCACAGACACTGAAGTGCCTTGCCTGTCAACATTTTCATACAGCAGCTGAAGGGAGAAAAAGAATTTCTGCCTCAGAAACAGCTCCACATAGATCAGTTTGATGATCTTTGGACTGCTAGTCGGTTGGATACCGAATGTGATCTTCGCCCTCATGGATTCTTGCCACACGGTCGGGGGTGAGAAAAGCAGCCTGCGCATTGAAACCTGGGGTGGTTTTACTCCAGATGCATACATGCTGCACTTAAAACTTGTGACAAGGTCGGCGGGCAAGCAAATTACCAGGGGAAGGAACTCCGAATTCCAGAAGGGTGTAAACAGCAGGCTGGCTCCCCAGATCCACCATTTCTCTGTGAAGCAGCAGTCTGGCTCCATGGGACTGCATCCTTTTCTCCAACAGGGGACCATCGGAAGGGGTCTCAAGGCACTAAAGCCACTGAAGAAACAAACTTTAAGTGAAAAAAATAAGAAACGTAGCAGAGCAAACTGCAAAGACTTCTACCCAGATTGCTTGCAGAAATTGAAACTAGATATGTTTGCTAGCTCTCAGTCTAAGGGGGTGGAGCATGTGCTCACAAAAGTGTTGGATTTCTGCAACTCCCGGACTGAGAGGTAGGGATTGAACACCTAGCATATGGAATCCAGAAGGGATGTAACAGAATACTGAATTGTTTGCTATTACAGCATAACACAATTCTATACTCTCTATCTTGACCTATTGGTAGATGGGTGCAAACCCACATGTCCTGGACTTGGCTAGTGCTGATGACAAGGAATGAGAACTATGTTCTGGGGTTAGAGCTGATCATGAATGGGCAGCAGGGCCCAATGCAATTTAGTCCTAGCATCCCCTTGCTTCCAAAATATGGAAAAGCAAGGTTTGGTAGGCACTGAACCTTCTAGCTCTATGCAAAGGCCACTGCTGCTCAAGTATATTTAGTGCTCCGGAGAAACATGAAGTGACTCTATCATCTGGGAGCATGGCTACCAAAGTATCAAGGGGCCCCCAAAGCTCCAAATGGTCTCCCCCAAGAGTTGATCTGCAGAGAGGTAGTAGTTAGACTGGATATAAACTCTTTTTTTAAACATAATTTTGTGTACAAAAAAAAGTGTTCATATACATTGATTTGCAGTTCTTTTGAGATTATATTCAACTTCCCCATGAAGATTTCAAGTTGTATTTAATTTTTTTTATATATTTCTGAATTTTACAGACTATGGGCCCCTTTTACAAAGCTGTGGTAGTGAGTCCTGGAACTGCAAATGTGACGCAGCCTACAGGAATTGAATGCGCTGCATCACATTTGCTGCGTGGGAATTGCTACCATGGCTTTGTAAAAGGGGCCCTAATGATTTTAGTTATGGCATTCCCAGACTTTTGGATAACAATAAATAAACAAAAGTTAAAATCGGAACCAAAGCATACAAGTTTCAGGCATAACACAAAAGCTGCCAGTATTTTTTTGTGACAGTAGAAAACAAGGATAAACCCCCTCTTTTACTAAGGCACGCTAGCTGATTTAGTGCGCGCTAATGCATCCATAGAATATAATGGGCACATTAGCATTTAGCACGTGCTAATCTTTAGCAAGCGCTAAATCAGTTAGCGTGCCTTAGTACAAGGACCCCAAAATTAGGAAATGTGTCTTCAACTTATATTTTTTAAAGGATTAGATAAAAGAGTTTTTGAGAACAGGACCTTAAAGTACAACTCGCCCATTTATGTGCTTGAAAGAAAACCTATGATCAGAAAAATGATTATGACATCATCTTAATGAAAATTCAAATTTACATTTACAGAAATTAACTTATTTAAACAATGTTTTAAAGCATGGAGCTTCTGACACACATTATTTTGATTAAACAGCCTCAACGTTTTCATGAAATAAAAGTAAAATATATCAAAAATAACAATTGCAAGGATCAAAGAAATCACTTGTTCTGTAACTGAAGGGCGTCCTAGGTTAAAGATGTGGACCTCTCTGCATCTCTGTATTAAAATCAGCCTGATTAACTATTTCTCTGCAGGAAAAGATCACAAAGCACTGCATTATATTTAAACTTCAATGTACATGTTGGAAAGCTATTTCTCTCTTATCTCCATTTAAAATGCGCTATCCTAGGATCACAATACTTGTGATTGCCAATAATGCCAAATATACTGCAACTTCTACCTTTTAGGCATTGTTATGTAAACATTGATTTCTATCTATATCCCTTTTCAAATTATCTGCATAATTTTTGACATTGATTTCCATGGCATTGGAAAAGTACGTGTACATATTGACTATATTGGATGCAGCTAGCTAGCATGAAAGAATATTTGTCTTCTGCTGCAAAATTTGTGCATGTGTACTGAAAAAGGATATACATATCCATTCTCCATTTCTCAAATACCTACTATCTCTTTTTTCTCTCTTACATACAATTTCTCCTCTTTCACACATGCCCACACAAATTCAGACTCTAAAATATATACATGCACATAAACTAAGTCTCAGTTTTAGCACACACTCATATACTTGCTCACTCACACACATAAATAGCTTTCCTCTCTCTCACCCTGATGCACAACCACCTCCAACCTTTGCCTCTGTGTTATACGAAAACACAAAGGCTCCTACTTATGCAAAGAATCACTTATAATGTTGGCCTCTCTGATACTCTTATACACCAACACGCTCTAAAATTTGAAATTAAAGAACACCTTTGGAAATTTTGGGTACTTCATGGAGTATACTTTTCCATTCTTCTTAGCATTTCTTAGATCTTGTACATTTGTACAAATGTATTAAGATTCATTATGTTAAGATACATTACATTTGCTGCTCATTTAATGACAGATTAGCTTTTGTTAAGAAAAATATTTAAAATTTTAAAATTTTCCACCAACCACAATGATACTTTAGCCGTGTTAATTATATAGTCAGATCATATGTCCTATATTTTCATTTTTCTTATAATTAGTCTATTGAATAGTACAGAGTAGATTTTTGTAAGGCTTATACTTTTTGTTTTCTTTTTCATTAGGTACTGATTATTTGTACCTGGGCCTATCCTTTGGAAAATGTGGGAGTTGTTTCCATTCATTTGTTGTGATGTTATGAATCCAGCCATCACCTGTGAGAATAGAAACAATATTGGTAATTCATTCACATTTTCTTTCCATCTTTCACTCCTATTGACTTGAATAAAGTCACATCTAAACATTAGAATTGCTCTTGCAAAAACATTATTCAGCAAAGAATTTCCTAGTCTTCTGCAGGAGTGGCCCAAGGGTATCCAATGCCCTAGGTGAACCTAGAGCAGTTTGCACCAGTACCATACCCCAACCCAGGGGTGACTCAGCGCCTTAGCTTCCTATAATCCGGCATCTCCCCTTCCCCTCCCTAACCCCACTCATAATTTATTTATTTATTTTTATTTATTTAATTTTCTATACTGTTCTCCCAGGGGAGCTCAGAAAGGTTTACATGAATTTCATTCAGGTACTCAAGCATGTTTCCCTGTCTGTCCCGGTGGGCTCACAATCTATCGAATGTACCTGGGGCAATGGGGGGATTAAGTGACTTGCACTGGGTCACAAGGAGCAGCATGGGTTGGTACCCACAACCTCAGGGTGCTGAGGATGTAGCTTTAACCACTGCACCACACTCTTCATTTCCCCTCCCTATGTGGCCAGCACCTCTCCTTCTGTGTGATGAAGGTTGGAAAACACTCCATTCTCCAAGGTTCTTTGGAGGATAATTCCAGAAGTAAAGTGAACCATTTCTATCTCAGCTAGTAGGCCATGCTGAGGATCATGGTGCCCCTATCCTGCTTGAGTTTCAGCAGTCTTCCCCACTAGAGGGATAGGAGAATACACATACAGAAGGCCCTTCCTCTAATCCAGAAGAAAGGCATCCAATACTAGTCTGTTATGTGACCTAAATCTGGAACAGTAGTGAGGGACTTTGTTGTTGAAATAAGTGGCAAAGAGGTCTACTCTTGGAAGATTGGGCAATGTCTATATAAAGAGCCCACTCATGAGGCTGCATCGCCCTGCTCAGCCTTGCCTGCCATGTTTATGTCTCTAAGTACTATGCTACAAACGGATGCCCACTGCCACATCCCAACTGCTTCCTAACACAAGGAACACCTGTACCCCTGTTTGTTGACATACTACATGGTAATCTGATTGTTTGGATTAGAATGATTTGGTTCAATAGCCAATCTCTTAAATCCTTTTTTTTTTAAAAAATTCTTTATTCATTTTTAATCTTTCATCAAGTATACAAAAATCATAACATTAATTAACAAATCACTTGAAAATCATATCATCAGTCTCTTTACATAAAATAAGAATCCTACCCCCCCTTCCCTCCCATCCTGTTACTAATTCTTTCACATAACCTTCCAAAACCATCCCACCCTCATTCTATTCCATATTCTTTTTAAAACATTCCAAATTGCTCACGGCTCCAGGAAACTGATGTGAAGCTGGATCTTCTGAACAGACCAATTACCCTGTGTGTGTGAAACCCATCTACAGGAACCCTCATCCCAGGTTGGATGTATCTGTGGTCAGAATTTTCTAGGGAGGAGGAATCTAGAATGAAAGTTCCAGAGTTAAATTGCTTTAAACTGGCTATCAGAGATGCAACTAAATTTTAGGAGATAATGGAAAAATAGCTCCCAGAGATTCTGGGCTGAGACACTGCATATATCCTGCTGAAAATGGAATATGTACAGCAAGTGGGAGCACATAGAGATAATGACGAGAGACCTACACTGGTACTGATGAGGATATTGAACAATGCGGGGAAAAATGTAAATGCCACTTGGAGTTCAAGAATATGAAATGGTGTCTTTTTGATGATTTCTTAGCCAGGGTAGCTAAGAACAGAAGATCACTATACTGTACAGTGACATTATTCACCTATGGCAGATATTCGCCAAGGATAATAGAACATATATTTTCACATTTGCACAATGTCATCAATGGAGCCTGGCGTGGAAACGCTTCCAAGATAATTTCAAGAAGCCTTTGGAAATGTGCCACTGTGCAGGAGTGAGCCTTCCTACCTGACATTGCTATGTAGGACAAGGGCAGTCTAATACAATAGCTGACAGAATTCTACTCATAAGGGAGGTAGAAGGTATGTGAGAATATATATGTCTGTTTCCTCTTCATTTATACCTTGTGCATCATGGGACATGGCACATAAGAAAGCTAAGAAGCACAGAGGCACTGTATCCTCCCAAGCACTGAATATAGTAAGCATTGACATATAGTAAGCATTGATACACCAGGGACTACTCTCCTTCCATCTAGCTGATATCTCCTCATAGGCATGCCTCAACATTGAGGTCTCCCACACCCTGACATCCATTACAGCAGACTGCTTCCATGCCAATATCTCTTCTGGTTCTGGTGCCATCTCTCCAGGATGAGAACCAGGCTCTGTTAATCAGGTTTTCTATTCCGCCTTTACCTATTCAGTTCAAGGTTGGATTATATTAGAAAAGGTTAGGTCAGTTACCCAGGAAATTACAATGGACATTTTGACATGAACATTCAATAGAGTTGCTAATACAGGTAGACCAGTACAGTTCTTAATATAGTTAGGTCATAGTTACAGATACATAGTTATAAGTTCAAATAGGTCATCATTGGCTCATCATTATGTCCCAGGAGTTGCATTAGACAGATTAGAAATGAGCTTTTACAATTACCATTTCAGTTACTTCAGGGATGGCTCCCTGTCTTGGTACAGAAATGCTTTTAAAAGTTTTCTGTATCTGAGATAGTAGTCACAAGATCGTAGTATAAGTGGTAGTTGGTTCCAGCATTTTGCTAGTTGATATTGGATGACTAAGGTAATTTACCTGGTAGACTTTAGATTGTTGCATGCTGGGAATTTTAAGTGGAAAAGATTTCTGGTGGAATATCTGTTGGAGGCACCTTTGAGTAGGGTGACCAACTCTGTTAGGTAGTTGGGGGCATTCCCTGTCAAGATCTTAAAGGCAGTGATGCTTAATTTAAACTTGATTCTTGCAGTTATGGGCAGCCAATATAGCTGATTTCCTGCTAATAGAAGCATGGGCAAAGGCTTGTTGTCGGCCAACTCAAGCCCCTGCAAACTGGTATGACAAGCATGTGTGACAAAGGAAGCTGCTGTAGTTGCCTTGATTCCCAAGGCTAGCACTTCGAATTGTCTTTTAAGAATCACATCTACTCTGCGATTCTGCATATCCTTTAATAGTACGCCTCCCTCACTTGGCAGAGACATGCGTTTGGTTACCTGCGCTACCAAGGAATCTACCTTGGGCTGAGCGAACAGGGACAGGTACCCCCCCCAAATAGCAGATACTAATGGACAGTTTGAAAAAACAAAAAACAAAAAACAATGGGTGCGAATGATGAATGGTTATTACGACCTGTTTGTGCCTAGAGGAAGGAAAAGGAAGGGGGGGGGGTAAAAGAAAAAGAGAATCCAGCAAGAGTAGGAAGATTAGGAAGATCCAAATGTTATTCTATCAAAGTGCTCAAAGTGTATTTATTGATGTCTTCTTATAAGTAACTTGCCATCGGATACAGCTGAGCCATAGTCTTGGCTACTGTAAGGAATCCTTCAGGAGTATCCCAATGTTCTGTGACTAATATTTTGATGATAGAATGCCAGGGAAATGAAAAAGACTGGGCTCTTACTCCACTCATTATAGAGCAGGGAGCAGAGGAGACCTGCTGGCATTCCAAGTTTAACTACTGCAAAGTCCACAATAATCTCAATCACAGCAGAGGGTCTAAACAGCCAGTGCACTGTGAAGTCATCCCCTTGATCAAGGGCTACCATGGTATACTGCACAGTTGCACAAGCCTACAATCCTGCATTTCCCGACAAGGAAGGCTTGCTCTGTGACAGTAAATGCATACAAATAGACCCTTCATCATTTGCGTCTCCCACGGAAAGGCCCATTGAATCCTGGCCAAGCTCTGACACTGCCAGCTTTCCCTAGGGATCATGTCCATCCTGATAAGCTCTCCACTTCAGATTGATAAATTCTGGAGAAAATGTAATATTAGGCAGCACGGAGTCCCCTTTAGATGACTCCAGCTTGCATCTCTTGGGCTTCGTGGCCTCCTCGTTCTTGTGCTTAGTTGTGCTTAGAAAGACTGCCATTCTGGGACACTAGAAAGGAGTTACTCCCCACTGATAGGCCCCCGACCTTTCTTCAGCCCTAGAGAGCAAAGGAGAGGCTATGCCAACTGCTCCTCCACCTCCCCCTTTCACATGTTGTGTGGCACTTGGCATAAGGGTGCTCTTCAGGCATCCACCCAACACACACCTGGCATGAATTAGGAGTAAAGAATCCTGAAGACTATCTCTGCCAGTTTTGAAGCAAAATGGGATGATCTGAAGCTTGTGCCTGAATAAAAATATAGACAAGTTTTTCCTGCTTAGTTTCAACAGTGCTTGGTGTTAGTAACTGTAGCGTTTGCTTTTTGATTTTGATCCTGACTGATCCTGTGAATGAAACACTATATGGGCATTGTGATAGAACTGCAGTAAACACTGCAGTGGAGTATTTTTGAGCCCATGAAGCATTAACTGAGGCTTTTTTCTACACATATTTATATGCTGTGTTTAGCTTACTGCAAAATACTGTGTTTCTCTCTCACCCTATATTGTACTACATAGTGGTCAGTGGAGTGATCATTACTGTGTCAATCATAATTTTTGCTTTTTCTTTGATTTCAATTACCCCAACATTGACTGGTTAAATGTTACATCAGGGAGTGCTAGGGAGATAAAATTCCTAGATGTCATAAACGACTGCTTCTTGGGGCAACTGGTCTGGGAACCGACAAGAGGGGGTGCTATTTTAGATTTGGTTCTTAGTGGAAAGCAAGACATAGTACAGGAGTTAACTGTGTTGGGTCTGCTGGGAAACAGTGATCATAACGTGATCAAATTTGAGCTGATACTGGGAGTAACGTCGCAAAAGAAATCTACTGTAGGGACGTTTAATTTTCGAAAGGGTGACTATGATAAAATCAGGAAAATGGTTAAAAAGAAGTTAAAAGGATCAGTTGCAAAGGTTAGGACTGTAAACCAGGCATGGATGTTATTTAAAAATACCATCGTGGAAGTCCAGACAAGATGTATTCCACTTATCGGCAAATGTGGAAAGAATTGGAAACGAGAGCCGGCTGTGGTTAAAAGATGAAGTGAAAGAGGCTATTAGAGCAAAAAAATAATCCTTTAAAGAATGGAAAAAAGATCCGAATGAAGAAAATAAGAAGAAACACAAGCACTGGCAAGTTAGATGCAAAGCACTGATAAAGACAGCTAAGAAAGAATATGAAGAGAAACTTGCAAAAGAGGCAAAAACACATAGCAATTTTTTTAGGTACATTAGAAGCAGAAAACCTGTGATGGAATCTGTGGGACCGTTGGATGATCAAGGAGCAAAAGGGGGACTTAGGGAGGATAAGGCCGTAGCGGAAAGACTAAATGAATTCTTTGCTTTGGTCTTTAGGGAAGAAGATGTAAGAGATCTACCTGAACCAGAAATGGTTTTCAAGGGTGATGACGCAGAGGAACTGAAAGAAATATCAGTGAATCTGGAACACATACTGAACCAAAACCACAAGTTAAAAAGTGATGGTATACATCCCAGGGTATTAAAAGAACTCAAAAATGAAATTGCTGACCTGCTGTTAGTGATCTGTAACGTGTCGCTAAAATCATCTGTAGTATCTGAAGATTGGAGGGTGGCCAATGTTACACCGAGTTTTTAAAAAGGCTCCAGGGGAGATCCGGGAAATTACAGACCAGTAAGCTTTACTTCGGTGCCGTGCAAAATGGTAGAAATGATTAATTCTAAAAAATAAAATTATGCAACAGGTAGACAAAGATGATTTAATGAAACAGAGTCAGCATGGCTTCAGCCGAGGGAGATCTTGCCTCACAAATTTGCTTGAATTCTTTGAAGGTGTGAATAAACATGTAAATAAAGGTGAGCTGGTTGATATAGTGTATCTAGATTTTCAGAAAGCTTTTGATAAAGTTCCTCACGAGAGGCTCCTGAAAAAATTAAAGTGTCATGGGATAGGTGGCAAAGTTCAGTTGTGGATTAGAAATTGGTTATCAGATAGAAAATAGAGGGTAGGGTTAAAAGGTCATTTTTCTCAAAGGAGGAGAGTAAACATGGAGTACCGCAAGGATCTGTACTGGGACCAGTGCTATTTAACTTATTTATAAATGATCTGGAAATTGGAACAAGGAGTGACGTGATTAAATTTGCAGATGACACTAAACTGTTCAAAGTTGTTAAAATGCATGCGGATTGTGAAAACTTGGAGGCAGACCTTAGAAAATTGGAAGACTGGGCGTCCAAATGGCAGATGAAATTTAATGTGGACAAATGCAAAGTGATACACATTGGGAAGAATAACCTGAATCACAGTTACCTTGGAGATTAGCGCCCAAGAAAAAGATCTAGGTGTCATTGTAGATAATACGATGAAATCTTCCGCTCAATATGTGGCGGCGGCCAAAAAAGCAAATAGGATGCTAGGAATTATTTAAAAAGGGATGATTAACAAGACTAAGAATGTTATAATGCCCCTGTATCGCTCTATGGTGCGACCTCATCTGAAGTATTACATTACATTATATTACATTACAGATTTCTATTCCGCCATTACCTTTTGGTTCAAAGCGGATTACAAAAAGAGTTAAGAACATAAGAACATAAGCAGTGCCTCCGCCGGGTCAGACCATAGGTCCATCCTGCCCGGCAGCCCGCTCCCGCGGCGGCCCAAACAGGTCACGGCCCAAACAGGTCACGACCTGTCTGAATCACCAGAAGGGGCTCCCTTGCCACCTTGGTTTCTCATTGAAGTCCTATCTTCCCATCGAAGTCCTAACCCTCCGGTCTTGCACATGCACGACCTGGTTGGGTTTCTTTACTTATTACCTGGTTAGCTTTCTATACTTGTGTTACATCCCAGCTCCTCCCTCAGTATCCCACGATCCCTTTATCCCTCAGGAATCCGTCCAATCCCTGTTTGAATCCCTGTACCGTACTCTGCCTGATCACTTCCTCCGGTAGCGCATTCCAAGTGTCCACGAACCTTTGTGTGAAAAAAAACTTCCTTGCATTTGTTTTGAACCTATCTCCCTTCAGTTTCTCCGAATGCCCAAACAACGTTAGATCAGAGAAGGTTTCCAAGAGAGGGAAAAGTAGGATCTGGGGTTAGGGAGGGGATGGTAAGAGGGGGGTTAAGCTTTATCATGGTATTAAGCTTTATTAAGGGATTTCTTGAAGAGTATAGTTTTTATTTCCTTTCTGAACTTCTTGTAGTCTGGGGTTGTGGTCAATAGGTTGGAGTATTGCGTTCAAAACTGGTTTCTTTATCTCAAGAAAGATATAGTGAACATAAGAACATAAGCAATGCCTCCGCTGGGTCAGACCTGGGATCCATCGTGCCCAGCAGCCCGCTCACGCGGCGGCCCAACAGGTCCAGGACCTGTGTAGTAATCCTCTATCTATACCCTTCCTATCCCAGCCCTGCGGAACACCACTCGTGACCTTCCTCCATCCGAGTAGTGGCCCTTCACCCCTACCCTCTGTTTCCTACCCTCTAACCAGTTTCTGATCCATCTATGCACGACTCCATCTACCCCATGGTTCTTCAGTTTCCGGAGTAGACGTTCATGAGGCACATTGTCAAAGGCTTTCTGGAAATCTAGGTATATGATGTCTATGGGGTCTCCTCTGTCCATCTGTTTGTTAATTCCCTCGAAGAAGTGTAATAAGTTAGTCAGGCATGATCTCCCCTTGCAGAAACCATGTTGGCTGGTTATCAGAAGTTTGATTTTTTTCAAAATGTTCATCGATGTTTTCTTTTATCAGTGCTTCCGCCATTTTGCCTGGAACCGAGGTCATACTTACCGGTCTGTAGTTTCCCGGGTCACCTCTTGATCCCTTTTTAAAGATGGGCGTAACGTTGGCTATCTTCCAATCCTCCGGGATCACGCCTGTTTTCAGGGATAGATTGCAAATGTGCTGTAGTAGTTCCGCTATTTCCTCCTTTAGTTCCTTCAGAACCCTTGGATGGATTCCGTCCGTACCCGGGGATTTGTCAGTTTTTAGTTTTTCTATCTGCCTGCACACTTCTTCAAGGCTCACTTCCATGGATGTTAACTTTTGCGCTTGATTTCCATTGAAGATTTGCTCAGGTTCCGGTATGTTGGTTGTGTCCCTGCTTGTAAATACAGACGAAAAGAACATGTTAAGTCTTTCTGCGACCTCTTTTTCCTCCTTAACCACTCCCTTCCTGTCTCCGTCATCCAGCGGTCCCACCTCCTCCCTAGCAGGCTGCTTCCCTTTAACATATCTAAAGAACGGTTTGAAATTTCGTGCTTCCCTGGCTAGTCTCTCTTCATATTCTCTCTTGGCTTTTCGAATCACACGGTGACATTCTTTTTGATACCTCCTGTGCTCTTTCCAGTTTTCCTCAGTTTTGTCCTTTTTCCATTTTCTGAATGAATTTCTCTTATTGCCTATCGCTTCCTTCACTATTTTAGTTATCCACGCCGGGTCTTTTGTTCAACTCTTTTTGCACCCTTTTCTGAATCTGGGGATATACAGATTTTGTGCCTCGCTCACCGTGTCCTTGAAAAAAGACCAGGCATGTTCTACCGTTTGCCATTTTTTGGAAGTGTTCCTAAGTTTCTTCTTTACAATTCCCCTCATTGCTTCATAGTTTCCTTTCCTGAAGTTAAAAATTGATGCTATGGTTCCCTTTCCTACCTCAACCTTGAACTTGATCATATTATGATCGCTGTTTCCCAATGGTCCCACTACTTCCACTTCCTTTGCAGGTTCCCTTAGTCCATTTAGGATTAGATCCAGAGTGGCATTTCCTCTCGTCAGTTCCCTAACAAGCTGCTCCAAGAAGCAATCTTGTATAGCCTCCAGGAATTCTGCCTCCCTAGCGCATCTTGAGCTTCCAAGACTCCAGTCTATCCCGGGGTAGTTGAAGTCTCCCATAATAACCGTGTTACCACTTTTGCATTCTCGCTTCATCTCGGCTTCTATTTCCTCATCAATATCTCTGGTTTGTCCGGGTGGACGATAGTATAGGCCTATCTTTATTTTGGGCCCTTTCCTTCCCGATATTTTAACCCATAGCGATTCTAGCTTGTTGGTCGTCTCTGTTGTGTCCATTCTTGTCGATTGTAAGCTTTCTTTTATGTATAGTGCTATTCCACCGCCTTTCTGTCCTGATCTGTCCTGGTGATAGAGCTTGTACCCTGGCAGTGCTGTATCCCATATGCTTTCCTCATTCCACCATGTTTCAGAGATTCCAATGATGTCTATGTCCTCCGCATTGGCCATGGCTTCTAATTCCCCCATTTTGTTTCTTAGGCTCCTTGCATTAGTATATGTGCAATTTAGCTCCTGGCATTTTGTTGCCTTCATTTCCTTTCCCTGTGCTTCGGTCTTTAGTTTCTTCTCTTTTATTATATTTCTTCTAACCTCCTCTTCTGGGTTAGTCGACTCCTGTAATTTGTCCATTGTTTCTTCCCAGCCTTTTTTCCCCTCGGTATCTTCATGGGATACCTTCTTCTGAATCGTCGACACTTGGTCGACTGTCGGCTTTCCCCTTCTTCTTAGTTTAAAGCCTGTTCTATTCCTCTCCTGATGTTATTTGCTAGAAGTCTTGTTCCCGCCGTACTCAGATGCAGTCCATCGCTCCTGTAGAGCTTGCTCTTGCCCCAGAAAGTTGTCCAGTTCCTCACGAAGTAGAACCCTTCTTCCTCACACCATCTCCTCATCCACGCATTTATTGGTTGTAGTTCCTCCTGCCTTTTCACATCTGCCCTCGGTACCGGTAGGATCTCTGAAAACGCTATCTTCTGTGTCCTCATCTTCAGCTTCCTTCTCAGCATCTTGAACTGTTCTATCAGCGTGCTTCTTCTGTAGTCTCTCCTGCTGACATCGTTCGTCCCGATGTGGATCTTTACTGCAGTCTCTTCTGTCTCCGTTCTTTCCAGGATCTTTCCAATTTTGTCCACGATGTCCTTGGTTCTCGCTCCTGGCAGGCAGGTCACCAGTCGCGAGAACCAAGGACATCGTGGACAAAATTGGAAAGATCCTGGAAGGAACGGAGACAGAAGAGACTGCAGTAATGATCCACATCGGGACGAACGATATATAGTGGTGCTAGAAAAAGTTCAAAGAAGAGCGACCAAGATGGTAAAGGGGATGGAACTCCTCTCATATGAGGAAAGACTAAAATGGTTAGGGCTCTTCAGCTTGGAAAAGAGATGGCTGAGGGGAGATATGATTGAAATCTACAAAAACCTGAGCAGAGTAGAATGGGTACAAGTGGATCGATTTTTCACGCCATCAAAAATTACAAAGACTAGGAGACACTCGATGAAGTTAAAGGGAAATACTTTTAAAACTAATTGGAGGACATTTTTCACTCAGAGAATAGTTAAGCTCTGGAACGTTTTGCCAGAGGATGTGGTAAAAGCAGATAATGTAGCTGGTTTTAAGAAAGGTTTGGACAAGTTCCTGGAGGAAAAGTCCATAGTCTGTTATTGAGAAAGACACGGGCGAAGCCACTGCTTGCACTGGATTGGTAGCATGGAATATTGCTACACCTTGGATTCTGGCCACCGTGAGAACAGGCTACTGGGCTTGATGGACCATTGGTTTGACCCAGTAAGGCTATTCTTATGTTCTTATGTTCTTAACTTATCTACTCAATTTTTGTACTGACAGTTTAACAATTACACAGTTGTAGAGTATCATTTTGTTCAAAATGAACTCTACTGTAGTTTTAATTTAATTAAAGTATGTATTCTCCCATTATCTGAAATTTTAAGTGGCACATAACTCAAAATGTCAACAATAATTCTGTTACAATAGGAAACAAGTGTAAGAATAATGAATAAAGCACACAGTAAAATTAATATAACAAATTATACTTGCTATATGAAAAGCCAGTACATATACAGTTTGAATTAATGTTTAAATATGGACCTCTGTATTTGCACCTGCTGAAATCACAACACTGCTGAGCTCTGGGCTTTCTGGACACGAAATCTTAGAAGGTCATCATGCAGGATGGTTAATAATAATAATAATAACTTTATTTTTCTATACCGCCATAGTCAGGCGACTTCTAGGCGGTTCACATTGAAAGAAGGCTGGACAGTCAGCGAATAACAATGTCTAAATACAATACAATAAGTCTAAATACAATACAATAAGTCTAAATAGAAAGCTTACATAATAATTGGAGTTCTATGGGTAAAGAATACATGAAAGGAGCTTCTTGAGAGAAAGAAAAGGCATTTACAGAGGGGGAAATCCTAGTGAGAGGGAGAGGACAGTTTTAGTCAATGTATTTGTCGAATAGGGCGGTTTTAATTGATTTTCAGAATGCACTGTAAGTCAGATTGGGTTCATTAACTGAATCTTACCTTTGTTTGGGGTTTTTTTTCAGTGGCCCTGTACCCAGCACATGTGCTTAACTGGAATTTCTTTGAGATTTATATACTTACTTAGAGGTACACTCTCTGCACTTAGTCCACCAAAAAGGAAAAGCTGATCATCTCCTATGGCAGTCAAAGTATGCCATGATCGACCTTTGGGTTTCTCCCCATTAATATTAATCCTAATCAATACATGAAAAAAGAAGGAAAATAGTTGGTGAGAGAACTAACTTCTCCTGAGGATAATTACAGCAGAGAAGAATCACCCAAGCAAGACTTGAAACTGGAATAAATATACGTCTTCCATCACTAAACTACTGTCTCAATGTCAAGCTGTTTTCTAACCATTATTATTAAACTGAAAGCCCTTGCACAATAATTTTGGGCCATTATATGTAATAAGCTACCCCCTCTTTTACAAACGCATAGCATGGGTTTTAGCGCTGGCAGCGGCGTTAACTGCTCCAACGCTCATAGGAATTCTATGAGTGTTGGAGCAGGTACCTCCACTGCAGGCGCTGTGTGTTCATAAAAAAGGGGGTAAAATAGTTAAGAAAAGATTTTACAGCAGGTGTTATCAGATGGAAAATGCCATGTTAAACACGTGGAGGGGCATAATCAAAAAACCCATCTAAGTCCCTTTTTGGCCTAAGTCCTTAAACGTTCAAAGCAGAAGCAGGGAAAGTATCCATAACCAAAACAAACGTCCTTGTTTTGATTATGGCCTGCCTCTACTAAACACCCAGATCACCACTACGTCTACAAGTACACCCCCACAACGTCTACACTTTTTGGCCATAATGAACCAAAAAAACGCCTAAGCCACAAACGTCCAACAGAAGGGCTTTTAGGTGAAGGAGGAGCCAGTCTTTCGCCTAAAAGCTGGATTCTGTAACTGGTGTCTGTCAAAAACAACACCGGTTACAGAATCCCCCCCCCCCCAACAACGATCCAGGCAGGAGGGTGCCCAAGCCCTCCTGCCATGTCGAACCGTGAACACCCCCCTCTGACAACATCGGGGCAAGAGGGAGCCCAAGACCTCTTGCCCCATCGAACCATGACCCCCCCCCCCGACAACATCGGGGTAAGAGGGAGCTCAAGCCCTCCTGCCCCGCGGCAGCCCCGATGATTTCGGGGCAAGAGGGAGCCCAAGCCCTCCTGGCCCTGGCAACCCCCCCCTCTGACACGAAGGGACCAGGAGGGAGCCCAAGCCCTCCTGGCCCTGGCGAACCCCCTCTGACACGAAGGGGCCAGGAGGGAGCCCAAGCCCTCCTGGCCCTAGCAACCCCCCCTATGACACGATGGGGCCAGGAGGGAGCGCAAGCCCTCCTGGCCCTGGCGACTCCCTACCCCCCACTAAAATACGGGCAGGGGGGATCCCAGGCCCTCCTGCCCTCGACACAACCCCCTCCCCCCAACAACCGCCCCCCAGAACCCTCGATCGCCCCCCCCGCCGACCCTCGACCCCCCCGGCCGACCCCACGAGACCCTCACCCCCCTTCCCCGTACCTGTTAAGTTGGCCAGATGAACGGGTGCCAAACCCGCCCGTCCGGCAGGCCAGCCGGGTCCAGAATGGGGCCGGATTGGCCCAGGCGGCAGAAACCCCGCCCACAGGTGGGGAGTGAGGCACCTGGGCCAATCAGAATAGGCTCTCTCCTGGCCCCTTTGTGTCGGAGGGGGGGTTGCCGGGGCCAGGAGGGCTTGGGCTCCCTCCTGGCCTGCTCGTACTCGGCGGGGGGGGGGGGGCACGCTCGCCGGGGCAGGAGGGCTTGAGCTCCCTCTCGCACCGATGTTGTCGTGGGGGTCGCGGTTCGACGGGGCAGGAGAGCTTGGGCTACCTCTTGCCCCGATATCGTCGGGGGGGTGATGTATCGCGGCAGGAGAGATTGGCCATCTCCCCTGCCTCGATGCGATCACTCCTGTACCCAAACTGCCACAACTCGCAGCAGGAGAGATTGGGCATCTCTCCTGCCGCAGGTCGCAGCAGTTCGGGTAGAGGGGTGATCGCATTGCGGTAGGGGAGATGAAGCATCTCTCCTGCCGCGATGGTTGCGGTGGCTAGGTTGCCAGGCCACTAAACAGATCGCGCCAGCGGCAATTAGCTCAGCGGCCCCTTTTTCGGCACTTAGACCTGGTTTGACTTCGTCTAAGTCAAAAAGGTCTAAGTGCCGACTAGGCAACCTGTCAAATGTTTTGGTTATACCTGTTGTACGCCTAGGTGTAGGTTGGCCCACCTCCCGCCCTTTCCCCTCCTCTAAACACGCCTCTTTTCTCTCTGTGGGTCTAGAGGCAGGGGAAAGGCCTAAGCTGTTTTTAGATTCGTCTAAAAACCAGCTTTGGTTATGGGTACTTGGACGATCAGGCTTTTTGATCATCCAAGTAGCCATTTAGGACATTTTTTAGACATTTGTTTTTATTATGAACCCCTCAGTATATTAAAGAACATATAAGGTGCCCCCCCACTCTAATGACAGAGCACATAAGTTTATGAATTGCCATTACATAAGTCAACTCTAGCAGAGCAGAGACACCCCCTGTTGCTCCCACTATACTTCCTACTGCACGGCCAATTTTTTACTACTACTACTATTACAAACTTCAATAATTTGCTGCAATTGGTGGGAATGACAATTGTTACAATACATGTGGGAAAGAAGGAAAATTGTTGTCTTACCTGCTAATTTTCTTTCCTTAATCAAATCAATCCAGAATGAATAGACTATACCCCTCAGCCAGCAGATAGATACAAAAACTTAAGAGCTTAAGAGTAAAGTGATGCATTTAGGCAGAAAAAATAAAGATCACAAGTATAGAATGTCAGGTGTAACTCTGGGAAAGACCAAACAGGAAAAGGACCTGGGTGTACTGATAAAGAGGACCCTGAAACCATCAGCACATTGTGCGGCGACAGCAAAGAAAGCAAATAGAATGCTAGGCATGATAAAGAAGGGAATTACGAGTAGATCAGAGAAAGTTATAATACCACTGTACAGAGCCATGGTCCAGGCGTAGATATTGTCCAAATGAAAGAGAATTTAGGGAAACAGGAGACAAAGCTCTCCGAAATTGAACAAACAAACTTTGCTTTATTAAAAGAAAGAGTTTACATGGCAATGAAAATGGAGAGTTTTGAAAATCAACTGAGGAAGAATAATTTGAGACTTCTGAATTTTCCTAAATCTTCAGTCATCTCTCCCATGGAGATGATTAGGAAATATTTTAGGGAAATATTGTGTATCCCACCTGATAATTTATCTCTGATTGTAAGAGTTAATTACTTGCAGTTAAAGAGTACTGTGGAGGCTTCTACTCCTATTGAAAATCAAGGAGATAAAAAGGGGAATTGGATTTGACAACCTTCCTAGAGAGTTCACTGGAGGTGGTAACTGAGAGAAGAACTCTATTAGTTCCTTTAGCTTTGGAAAATGACCGTGATTATGTTATGCGTTTATATTTCCGTCATTTGAATGACCAGTTTTTTGGGGTCAAAATTCGTTTATTTCCTGATATGGCTCAAAAGTCCCAGAAGCAGAGGAAGGAGTTCTTGGCATTAAGGCCAAGAGTCCTGGCTTTGGGTGGAATTTCCTGTAAAATATTTGATTACTTATCAAAATAAGAGTTACTTATTTTTTGAACCCAAACAGCTGCTAGAATTCATTGAATTGAGAGAAGGAAGAGCAACTATGGCCGATAATATTTAGCTTGCTATACCAGCAGTAGGTAACACAGAATTATGCCGCTTCTTAGTATTTTGTATTATTTTATTTGTATTATTTCCTGTTGATCTCCTTTAATATTGTGGACTAAATATCTAATTGTTTTTACCTGATTTTATGATTTCAATAGTATGCTATATTGATCTATTCAAGTTGTATGAATTTCGCTTTGATTGAAATTTGAAAATTTTATAAAATAAAAATTAAAAAATTAAATTTGAGAGTTATTTATTTAAAGTTCTTTAAGCTATGTAAGGGTAATTGTAACAACCGTGAAACTAATATAGATAGAATAGAATTGCTAATCAATGCGAAAGGATGTGATTGTTTTTAACTGCAAATTAGCTCAAAACGTGACTCGATAGTTAACAAGCAAATGTGCATTTACTTATCATTAGTTTTCAAGGATCAATCACATCAAAGAATGATGATTGTCTGGGCGGTTGTATCCTTACACACACAGACGCTCATAACATTAACAGACTCTTGCATAAGCGACATACATGCCATCTATTTTAGCGTATACCGTATTTTCTCACATATAACGTGCGCGTTATACGTGGTTTTTACAAACCGCGCATAACCTTGCACGTTATATGCGTGAGCGCGTTGTACAAAATTTTTTTTACATAGTTCCCCCCCCCGACGTCCGATTCACCCCCCCGCAGGACCGCTCGCACACCCACCCCGAAGGACCGCTCGCACGCACCCGCACCCCCACCCCGAAGGACCGCTCGCATCCCCACAGCCTCCCGACCCCCCCCCCCATCATGTAGAAGCTCCTACCGGTGTCCTGCTGCTTCCTCTTGGCGGTCCCGGCCCTTCTGTGAGCCCTGCGCTGCTTCCTCTTCCGGCGGTTCGCCCTTTCTCTAACGTCAAGCCCTCTTGCCCGCCGACTCCCCGACACGATCAGGGCAAGAGGGAGCTCAAGCCCTCTTGCCCCCCCGACACGATCGGGGCAAAAAGGAAGCCCAAGCCCTCTTGCCCCGCCGACTCCCCAACTCCCCGACAATATCAGGCCAGGAGGGAGCCCAAACCCTCCTGGCCACGGCGACCCCCTACCCCCACCCCGCACTACATTATGGGCAGGAGGGATCCCAGGCCCTCCTGCCCTCGATGCAAACCCCCCTCCCCTCAATGACCGTCCCCCCCCAAGAACCTCCGACCGCCCCCCCAGCCAACCCGCGACCCCCCTGGCCGACCCCGACACCCCCACCCCCCTTCCCCATACCTTTGTGTAGCTGGCCGGACAGACGGGAGCCAAACCCGCCTGTCCGGCAGGCAGCCAACGACAGAATGAGGCCGGATTGGCCCATCCATCCCAAAGCTCCGCCTACTGGTGGGGCCTAAGGCGCCTGGGCCAATCATAATAGGCCCAGGAGCCTTAGGTCCCTCCTGGGGGCAGGGCCTTGGGTACATGGTCGGGTTGGGCCCAGGCGCCTTAGGCCCCACCAGTAGGCGGAGCTTTGGGACGGATGGGCCAATCCGGCCTCATTCCGTCGTTGGCTGCCTGCCGGACAGGCGGGTTTGGCTTCCGTCTGTCCGGCCAACTACACAAAGGTACGGGGAAGGGGGGTGGGGGTGTCGTGGGGGGTCGCGGGTCAGCTGGGGGGCGGTCGGAGGTTCTTGGGGGGGGGCGGTCGTTGGGGAGAGGGGGGTTTGCGTCGAGGGCAGGAGGGCCTGGGATCCCTCCTGCCCGTAATGTAGTGCGGGGTGGGGGTAAGGGGTCGCCGTGGCCAGGAGGGTTTGGGCTCCCTCCTGGCCCGATATTGTCGGGGAGTTGGGGAGTCGGCGGGGCAAGAGGGCTTGGGCTCCCTTTTGCCCCGATCGTGTCGGGGGGGCAAGAGGGCTTGAGCTCCCTCTTGCCCCAATCGTGTCGGGGGTGCTGCGGTTGGCTGGGGCAAGAGGGCTTGAGCTCCCTCTTGCCCCGATCGTGTCGGGGAGTCGGGGAGTTGGCGGGACAAGAGGGCTTGACGTTAGAGAAAGGGCGAACCGCTGGAAGAGGAAGCAGCGCAGGCGCAGGGCTCACGGAAGGGCCGGGACCGCCAAGAGAAAGCAGCAGGACACCGGTAGGAGCTTCTACATGATGGGGGGGGTCGGGAGGCTGTGGGGGTGCGAGCGGTCCTTCAGGGTGGGGGTGCAGGTGCGGGTAGGAGTGCGTGCGAGCGGTCCTTCGGGGTGGGGGTGCGAGCGGTCCTGCGGGGGTGTGAATCGGACGTCGGGGGGGGGGGCATCAGGCTTTCAGGGTGGGGACAGGACTTCAAGGGGGAGAGGAAAGTCGGGGCGGGCGAAAGGAGAGTCGGGGTGGCCAGAGGAGAGTCAGGGCGGGCAAAAGGAGAGTCGGGGGGGCAACGGGAGAGTCAGGCAGCATGCGCGGTATACGGGTGTGCGCGGTATATAAAAATTTCTGTACATAAATTTGTGTTTTCCGCGCGCTATACCCGTGTGCGCGTTTTAAACGGGTGCGCGTTATCTACGTGAAAATATGGTACTTATGAAGGGAATTTTTTAAAATAAAGTAAAATTCTGTAATCTCTCATGGCACACCCAGAATCTCTTCGGGGCACACCACAGTTTAAGAGACACTGCTGTAACAAAACAAATTTTGACCACAACCCCTCCTACAAAACCTCAAGAGAGGAGGAGATCCAGAGTCCTCAACCATAATGAATCACACACCTGAAAGAATCCAGAGGGCCCTCTGGTATCCCACCACATCTTGAATCAGAGCACAACTAAACAAGAGCAGTATACTCTGGAGGAAAGGAGAGATAGGGGTGATATGATACAGACATTTAAATATTTGAAGGTATTAATATAGGACCAAATCTTTTCCAGAGAAGGGAAATTGAGCAGAACACATTGAGACTTAAGAGTAATGTTAGGAAATTATTTTTCATGGAGAGAGTATTGGATGCCTGGAATGCCCTCCCGAGGGAGGTGGTGGAGAGGAAAACTGTGATGGAATTCAAAAAAGCATGGGATGAACACAGAGGATCACTAATTAGAATATGAATGGGCAAACTTTCACAGTCTAAATCCCGTAAAGGAGATGGTTTGGATAGACTGGAGTGTTCTTCAAGTACAACTCCAGTAGTTTGAACCTAAGGACAGTACCAGGTAGACTTCTAAGGTCTATGGCCCAGAAATAACAAAGAAAAAAGACATTTAAATTTAATCATGAAATTAGAAACATAGAAACATAGAATATGACGGCAGAAAAGGACCACCGACCCAACAAGTCTGCCCCTAAGTTCTTCCTTGAAGTGATCCCACATGCTTATCCCATTTTTTCTTAAACTCTAGCACGCTGCTGGCCTCAATTACCTGCAGTGGAAGATCATTCCAACGATCAACCACCCTTTCGGTGAAGAAATACTTCCTAGTGTCGCTATGAAATCTCCCACCCCTGATTTTCAACGGATGCCCTCTTGTTGCCGTAGGTCCTTTAAGGAAAAAGATATCTTCTTCTACCTCAATAAGGCCCGTGACATATTTGAACGTCTCAATCATGTCACCCCTCTCTCTGCTTTCCTCGAGTGAGTATAGCTGCAACTTACCCCAGACGTTCCTCATAAGGAAGATCCTTGAGTCCTGAGATCATCCTGGTGGCCATTCGCTGAACCGACTGAACTCTCAGCACATCCTTTTGATAGTGTGGCCTCCAGAATTGTACACAATATTCCAGATGAGGTTTCACCATGGACCTGTACAACGGCATTACAACTTCGGGCTTCCGGCTGACGAAACTTCTTCAGATACAACCCAGCATTTGTCTAGCCTTGGATGAAGCTTTCTCCACTTGATTGGCAGCCTTCATATCTTCACTAATGATCACTCCTAAATCCCGTTCTGCTGCTGCTGACCTCTAGATAACTTAGGAGGGCTTTCCTCACATCCAGCTTCCTGGTCCTTTTTTTTTTAACCTTGTGGTCTGGAATGTTGTTAAACTTACCTCTTGAATGACATGAAACACCAAAATAACCTTCAGCAATATGGACAGGACTGTGTGCAAGGAAACTCCCACCTCCTTGTTCTTGAGGAAGGGTTCCCTGCATAACAGGGATTGCAACTCTAAGGCTCGTCTCACTGACATGATGGTCACAAGGAAAACAGTCTTGATGGTAAGATCCAACAAGGATGCCACCTGCATAGGTTATGGGGGTAGAGTCAGCAGCGGAGTTTGGACGGGTCTGGGGCAGAGCTTGGGCGGGGTACTTGATTGGTATTTGTTAGGCTTAGGGGGTACTTGGTTTGAAAAGGTTGAGAAACACTGCTTTAGCTTGTGTTTCTTGGGCTGTGGGGCAACCGTGCCCTGTCATGTAGAATAGTCAAGATTTCCATGCCCCGAAAACAGAAAAGGCCACCCCAACAGGCTAGCCACTCTTTTGGTCACCTGTTTAATCAGATGACAGGCTATGCTGGTCATTCCCCCTCTCCAGTCCACACCACGCGGCACAAGGGCACTCCTGAGCTGCAAATTTTGTGCAATCTTGGCACAAATTTGGGTTAGAAGAGCCCAAGGATTCCATCCCAACTAGTTGAGGCATAAAAAGCACAGTTACTTACCGTAACAGGTGTTATCCAGGGACAGCAGGCAGATATTCTTGACTGATGGGTGACGGCACCGACGGAGCCCCGGTACGGACAATTTTAGAGTGATTGCACTCTAAGAACTTGGAAAGTTCTAGCAGGCCGCACCGCGCACGCGCGAGTGCCCTCCGACCGACGGAGGCGCGCGGTCCCCAGTTAGGATAAGCCAGCCAAGAAGCCAACCCGAAGAGGTGGGTGGGACGCAAGAATATCTGCCTGCTGTCCCTGGATAACACCTGTTACGGTAAGTAACTGTGCTTTATCCCAGGACAAGCAGGCAGCATATTCTTGACTGATGGGTGACCTCCAAGCTAACAAAAAGAGGGATGGAGGGAAGGTTGGCCATTAGGAAAACAAATTTTGCAAAACAGATTGACCGAAGTGTCCATCCCGTCTGGAGAATGCATCCAGACAATAATGAGATGTAAAAGTATGAACTGAGGACCAAGTAGCAGCCTTGCAGATTTCCTCAATAGGAGTGGAACGGAGGAAAGCCACAGATGCTGCCATAGCTCGAACTCTATGGGCCGTGACAGAACCTTCCAGTGTCAGTCCGGTCTGAGCATAACAGAATGAAATGCACGCTGCAAGCCAATTGGACAACGTATGTTTAGAAACAGGACGTCCCAAGTTATTCGGATCAAAGGACAGAAAGAGTTGTGGAGATGATCTGTGGGGCTTAGTACGGTCTAAATAGTAAGCTAAAGCCCGCTTACAGTCCAAAGTATGCAGAGCCTGTTCTCCAGAATGAGAGTGAGGTTTCGGAAAGAAGACAGGCAGAACAATGGATTGGTTGAGATGGAATTCAGAGACAACCTTAGGGAGAAACTTTGGATGAGTAAGCAGAACCACCTTGTCATGATGAAAGACTGTAAAAGGTGGATCCGCAACTAGTGCATGTAGCTCACTGACCCTCCTGGCAGAGGTAAGAGCAATAAGGAAGACCACTTTCCAAGTGAGGAACTTGAAAGGAGCTGTAGCCAAAGGTTCAAACGGAGGCTTCATTAAGGCGGAGAGAACCACATTGAGATCCCAGACTACAGGAGGAGCTTTAAGAGGTGGTTTCACGTTGAAAAGACCCCGCATGAATCTGGAAACCAAAGGATGAGCTGAAAGGAGTTTTCCATGAACTGGCTCATGAAAAGCAGCAATAGCACTGAGGTGGACTCTGATGGAAGTAGACTTGAGACCAGAGTCAGACAAAGAAAGAAGATAATCCAACAAGGTCTCCACTGCAAGGGAAGTGGGATCATGATGATGAAGGAGACACCAGGAAGAAAATCTTGTCCACTTCTGATGGTAACATTGCAGAGTGGCCGGTTTCCTGGAGGCATCCAGAATAGAACAAACGGGCTGAGACAAAAGAGTATCATGTGAAGTCAGCCCGAGAGATACCAAGCTGTCAGGTGCAGAGACTGGAGGTTGGGATGCAGAAGGGTGTGCTGATGCTGTGTAAGCAGAGAAGGAAACAGTGGAAGAAGAATAGGCTCCCTGGAACTGAGTTGAAGTAGAAGGGAGAACCAATGTTGCCTGGGCCATCGTGGAGCGATGAGAATCATGGTGGCCTGTTCCCTCTTGAGCTTGAACAAGGTTCGTAACATGAGAGGCAGCGGAGGGAAAGCATACAGGAACAGATTGGACCAATCAAGGAGAAATGCGTCCGCTGCCAGACGGTGAGGAGAGTAGAGTCTGGAGCAGAAGAGGGGCAGATGGTGATTGTGAGGAGCTGCAAAGAGGTCTATCTGAGGAGTGCCCCACTGAGCGAAGATGGACTGTAGAGTTAAAGGATCGAGAGTCCACTCGTGAGGCTGGAGAATTCTGCTGAGATTGTCCGCTAAGGAATTCTGTTCTCCCTGAATGTAGATAGCTTACAGGAATAATTGGTGATCTGTGGCCCAAGCCCAAATTTTCTGGGCTTCCTGGCACAAGAGGCGAGAGCCTGTCCCACCCTGTTTGTTGATGTAGTACATCGCAACTTGATTGTCCGTGCACAGTAGTAGGACTTGAGGAAAGAGAAGATGTTGGAAGGCCTTGAGGGCATAAAACATTGCTCTGAGTTCCAGGAAATTGATGTGATGCTTCTTTTCCTGGGCTGTCCAAAGGCCTTGAGTTTGGAACTCGTTCAAATGAGCTCCCCAGGCATAAGGGGTGGCGTCGGTGGTGATGACAAGTTGATGAGGAGGTAGATGGAACAGAAGACCTCTGGAGAGATTTGAGGATATCAACCACCATTGTAGAGATTGAAGAAGAGATGATGTCACAAATATGTGTCGTGAGCAAGGATCCGTCGCTTGAGACCACTGGGTAGCTAGGGTCCATTGAGGAGTGCGCAGGTGAAGACGTGCGAAGGGTGTGACATGAACTGTTGAGGCCATGTGACCCAAAAGTATCATCATTTGCTTGGCAGGGATGGAACGTTGTGGCAGCACCTGCTGACATAGAGATTGAAGAGTGTGAAGACGGTTGGAAGGCAGGAACACTCTCATGAGGACTGTGTCCAGCACCGCTCCAATGAATTGAAGTCTCTGAGTGGGGATGAGATGAGATTTGGGTAGATTGATCTCGAACCCCAGAAGTTGTAGAAACAGGATGGTTTGGTTGGAGCACTGTCTGAGAGGAAGTGGCCTTGATTAACCAATCGTCAAGGTAAGGAAAGACCTGAAGGTGGTGAGAGCGTAGAAAGGCAGCCACCACAATCAGACATTTGGTGAACACTCTTGGAGAGGAGGCAAGACCGAAGGGCAGCACCTTGTATTGGTAATGACAATGATTGATCATGAAGCGGAGGTACTGTCTGGAGGCCAGATTGACCGGTATGTGAGTATATGCCTCTTTGAGATCGAGGGAGCATAGCCAGTCGTCTTGAGTGAGAAGAGGGTAAAGAATGGCTAAAGAGAGCATCCTGAATTTCTCTTTGACCAAGCATTTGTTGAGATCGCGAAGATCTAGGATGGGTCCGAGATCTCCTGTTTTTTGGGAACCAGAAAATAACGGGAGTAGAATCCCTGCCCCTTTTAATCTAGAGGAACTTCCTCTATGGCGTTCAGAAGGAGGAGGGATTGAACCTCTTGAAGAAGGAGGGAAGACTGAGGAGTGTTCAAAGCAGACTCTTTTGGCAGACTTTGGATAGGAAGAGTCTGAAAGTTGAGAGAATAGCCGTGTCGGATGATGTTGAGGACCCACTGATCCGAGGTGATGATTTCCCAACGGCTGATGTAAAAAGCAAGACGTCCTCCTATGGGTCGTGGAGGATGGGCAGATGGTAGAACACTGGCTATGTCCTGGAGAACCAAGTCAAAAGGGTTGGGTAAACTTTTGTGGTGGAGGAGGCTTTACCTGTTGTTGCTGTGCTGGCCTAGGAGTTTGCCTTTGTTGTTGGCGCTGACGTCTAGGCTGTTGAGGAGCCGGTGGCAAGGGACGAGCCACATAGCGGCGTTGGTAGGCCGATTGTTGCCGAAAAGGCCGGGCAGGTGGGGTCTTCTTTTTAGTTTTCAGGAGAGTATCCCACCTGGTCTCATAGGCAGAGAGTTTTTGCGAAGTGGAGTCCATGGATTCTCCAAAGAGCTCATCGCCTAGACAAGGAGCATTAGCTAGGCGATCTTGATGGTTAACATCAAGTTCTGAGACTCTGAGCCATGCCAGACGATGCATGGCAACAGACATGGCCGTGGCTCGAGAGGTCAGTTCAAATGTGTCATAGATCGACCGGACCATGAATTTCCGAAGCTGTAGAAGAGATGAAGAACATTGGCAAAAGGCAGATTTCTTGCGGTCAGGGAGGTACTTTTCAAAAGCAGTCAGATTTTGAATGAGATGCTTCAGATAAAAAGAAAAATGAAAGGCATAATTCCCTGACCTGTTAGCCAACATCGCATTCTGGTACAACCTTTTGCCAAATTTATCCATGGCCTTACCTTCTCTGCCAGGAGGGACTGAGGCATACACACTAGCTCCTGTGGATTTTTTAAAGTGTGGATTCCACTAAGAGAGACTCATGTGGAAGTTGCGGTTTGTCAAAGCCAGGAATGGGGATGACTTTATATAAGGAGTCCAATTTACGAGGGGCTCCTGGGATAGTCAAAGGTGTCTCTAGATTCTTGTAAAAAGTCTCCCTCAAGATATCGTGGAGGGGTAATTTCAGAAATTCCCTTGGAGGCTGGTCAAAATCCATTGCATCAAGGAACGCTTTGGATTTTTTGGACTCAGCCTCCAAGGGAATAGAAAGAGATTTACACATCTCTTTCAAGAAGGAGGTGAAAGAGGTAGCATCAGGCTTAGAGGACGGATCTAAAACAGAAGGATTCTCATCACCCGATGAACACTCCCCCTCAGAGAGAAGAGGCTCTTCGGAGTCACCCCACAGATCAGGATCCCTAACTTGGAAGCTGCGATCCTGGGACTCCGGTGTGGGGGGTTCCAGGTGTCGGGTTTTGTGTGTCGACTTACCCGATCTCAGAGAAGCGGTACCAGGAGATGTTAAGGGCTGTATCGGTGCCGAAGTTTGCACAGCCTGGTGTAGAGCTCTCGGTTCCGGTGCCAGGATCGGCATGGAGACCGAGGAAGCAGAATGTACCGGTACTGACAAAGTGGATGCGGACAATAGAGGCTGCTCCACTGTCGGTACCGGTGGCTCAGACCGGACCGGGACTGGAAGGCTCGGTGTCAATAAAGCAGGAAGGAGCTGTTGTAACTGCTCCTTAAGTTGCACCTGCAGGACGGCAGCAATCTGCTCGTCCAGCGAAGGCACCGGTATCGCTTTTTTCTTCTGCGGTACCTGTGGTGCCGCTCGATGCCCCGAGGAGGAGGATCCCGAGGTCGAGGGGCTGATCCTCAATCGGGGCGGAGCGCCTCGAGGTCGGCAGGACTGGGCTCGCTGCTACTGAGACCGGAGGACGCTCCAGCGGGGAAGGCTTCTTAGCCGGCTTACCTGAAGGATGCGACGCCGGCGCGGTGTCGACTGAGGCGGGGCCGATGTCGGTGCCGGTGCCATAGGTTCAGACATATCGGCACCAAATAACAACCGTTGTTGGATTTGATGGTTTTTCAAAGTCCGTTTCTTTAAAGTGGCACAGCGGGTGCAGGTGGACGCCCGATGGTCTGGACCCAGACACTGTAAGCACCAGTTGTGCGGGTCGGTGAGAGAAATGGGCCGTGCACACCAATGGCACTTCTTAAACCCGGGTTGGGGGGGCATGAATGTGAAAACGGCTTCTGCCAAATCGAAGGCCGAGGCCTCGATGTTGGCAACAGGCCCCGCCGTGGCGAACCGAAAAAATGTAAAGTTTGTTTTTTTTTTAAATCAAAAAAAGAACAAAAGAAAAAGAGGAAAAAAGATTTCCTGAAAGTTTACGCGAGCGGGAAGCGAAGAAAAAATTCTTTTCAACAGCTGTTGAAAAGGACGCGTCTTCTTAGCTCCGTGGAAACTAAGAAACAGGGGACCGCGCGCCTCCGTCGGGCGGGAGGGCATTCGCGCGTGCGCGGTGCGGCCTGCTAGAACTTTCCAAGTTCTTAGAGTGCAATCACTCTAAAATTGTCGGTGCCGTCACCCATCAGTCAAGAATATGCTGCCTGCTTGTCCTAGGATAAGCACAGTTACTTACCGAAGTGTTGTTATCCAGGGTTAGCAGGCAGATATTCTCTACATGTGGGTGACGTCACTGACGGAGCCCCCTAGTGGATGTTTTCGCAAGCAGACTTGCTTGAAGATCTTCAAGCTTGCGATTGGCTCGCGCATGCGCGCGTGCCCCTCCCGCCCGACCTAGAGCATGTGTCTCCTCAGCGTGGCCTCAGTTCAGATAACAAGCAAAGAAGCCAACCACGGGGAGGTGGGAGGGTTGCGAGAATATCTGCCTGTTGTCCCTGGATAACACCTGTTACGGTAAGTAACTGTGCTTTATCCCAGGACAAGCAGGCAGCATATTCTCTACATGTGGGTGACCTCCAAGCTAGCTATAATGGGATGGAGGGAGAGTTGGCAATTTAGGAGAATAGATGCTGCAAAACTGACTGGCCAAAATGGCCATCACGCCTGGAGAAAGCATCCAGACAGTAGTGAGAAGTGAAAGTGTGAACCGAGGACCAAGTAGCAGCCTTACAGATTTCCTCAATGGGAATTGAGAGGAGGAAAGCAACAGACGCCACCATCGCTCGGACCTTGTGGCCTGTGACTCGACTCGGCAGGTAGAGGCCAGCCTGAGCATAAACTAAACTAAACTAAACCTTAGGTTTGTATACCGCACTATCTCCGCATGCGCAGAGCTCGGCACGGTTTACAGAGGTTGAGAGGAAAGGAACTACAAAGAAGGGATAGGAGAGGGACTGAGAAGATAGAGAGGGACAGAGTACTAGAGAACGGGGAGGTGATTAGATTTTTGAGAAGAGCCAAGTTTTCAAATGTTTGCGGAAGGATTGGAAGGAGCTAGAATTTCTGGGCGGGGATGAGAGGTTGTTCCAGAGTTCTGTGGAGGGATGTTCCAAGTTTTCCTGCGCGGGATATACCTTTTATAGATGGGAAAGATAGTTTCAGTTTTTGGGAGGGTCTAGAAGAGAGCGGGTTTGAGGAATTCCAGAAGAGTGGGATAACGGGAGGAAGGACGCCATGTAGAATCTTGAAGGCTATGCAGGCACATTTATAGAGGACTCTGGAGTATACTGGGAGCCAGTGAAGCTTGGAGAGGAGTGGGGAAACGTGATCGAACTTGCCTTTTGCGAAAATAAGCTTGGCCGCGGCGTTCTGAATTAGCTGAAGTCTATGGAGGTTTTTCTTTGTTAGGCTTATATAGATGGAGTTGCAGTAGTCCAGTCTAGAGAGGATGGTGGATTGAACGAGGATGGCGAAATGAGAATGATGAAAGCAAGATCTTACTTTCTTCAACATATGAAGGCTAAAGAAGCATTTTTTTACTAGGGAGTTGAGGTGATCGTTGAAGGAGAGAGAGGAGTCTAAGATGATGCCTAGGACTTTGCTTGAAAACTCAAGCTGAAGAGTGGGGCCGGAAGGTAGAGGGATGGAGGTGGGTAAATGATTTGAAATTGGGCCGAGCCAAAGTAGTTTGGTTTTGGACTCATTCAGTTTCATTTGTACAGATTGGGCCCAGGATTGGAGGTTCGTAATACATGTGGAGATGTTCTCAGCGAGGTTCGAGAGGTTCGAGTCGGTTTCGAGGAGGATGAGGATATCGTCAGCGTAGGAGTAGAGAGTTTCTAGAAAGAGATACAAGCGGCCAACCAGTTAGAAATAGTCCGCTTAGAAACAGAGTGACCCAGGCGATTAGGATAGAAAGAGAGGAACAGCTGGGGAGCAGAACGATGAGGAGCGGTACGCTTCAAGTAGAAGGCCAGCACATGCTTACAATCAAGAGAATGCAGAGCCGCTTCTCCAGGATAAGAATGGGGCTTCGGAAAAAACACAGGAAGAACAATGGATTGGTTGATGTGAAACTCAGAAACAACCTTAGGCAAGAATTTAGAATGGGTACTGAGAACCACCTTATCATGATGGAAGACAGTGAAAGGTGGGTCCGCAACCAAGGCTTGAAGCTCACTGACCCTATGGGCAGAAGTGAGAGCAATGAGAAACACAACCTTCCTAGTAAGATACTTCAAGTGAGCCCGAGCTAGCGGCTCGAATGGAGGCTGCATCAAACGAGCAAGGACCACATTAAGATCCCAAACCACGGAAGGCGGTTTAAGGGGCGGATGAACCTGGAAAAGGCCTTTCATGAAGCAGGAAACCACAGGATGAACAGAGATAGGCTTCCCGTCAATCGGCTGATGAAAAGCAGTAATGGCACTAAGGTGGACTTGAACTGAAGAGGACTTGAGTCCAGTGCCAGACAAGTGCAACAGATAATCCAGGACAGCAGATAGGAAGGCAGAGACCGGCTCCAGCAGTCGAGTAGCACACCAAGAAGAAAAGCAGGTCCACTTCTGATGGTAACATTGGCGAGTGGACTCTTTCCAAGACGCCACCAGGACATCCAGTACTGGCTGGGAGAACTAGAACGAGGGCATTAAGTTTCGAGGAATCAAGCCGTCAAGTGCAGAGACTGAAGGTTGGGATGAAGCAGCGAACCCCGACTCTGCGTAAGCAGAGAAGGAAAAACAGGCATAAGAAGAGGTTCCCTGGAACTGAGTTGCAACCTGAAGGGAGAACCATGGCTGTTGGGGCCACCGAGGAGCTATCAGAATCATGGTGGCATGCGTGGACTTGAGCCTGACGAGAGTCTTCAGAATCAGAGGGAATGGAGGGAACGCATACAGAAACAGGTCCGTCCAATCCAGTAGAAAAGAATCCGCCTCGAGTCTGAGAGGGGTGTAAACCCTGGAGCAGAAGCGGGGCAACTTGTGATTGAGGGGGGATGCGAACAGATCGATGTCCGGAGTTCCCCAACGAGCAAACACCTGACGCAGAGTCACAGAATGGATGGACCACTCAACCTGTCCACCAGACAATTGTGCTGGCCCTGAATGTAGATCGCATGAAGGAACATGTTGCGGCAAATGGCCCATTCCCAGAGCCCCATAGCCTCTCGGCACAGGGACAGGGACCCTGTTCCCCCCTGTTTGTTGATATAATATATGGCAACCTGGTTGTCCGTGCGGATCAGCACCACTCGGTCGCGAAGCAGGTGACAAAAAGCCTGCAGGGAGAGGAAAATCACCCGAAGCTCCAGCAGATTGATGTGACAAAGACGGTCGGCACTGGACCAAAGACCCTGAGTGCAAAGACCGTCCAGAAAAGCCCCCCAAGCATAGGTCGACGAGTCCGTCGTGAGGACCTTTTGCGGAGGAGGAGTATGAAACAGAAAACCTCTGGAAAGATTGGAAGAGAGCATCCACCAACAGAGAGACTTCTTCAACAAAGGAGTCACGACAATGCTTCGAGAGAGAGGATCCCGATCCTGGTTCCATTGGGACGCAAGAGTCCACTGAGGAATACGGAAGTGAAGTCTGTCAAAAGGAGTCACGTGAACCGTAGAGGCCATGTGAACAAGGAGGACCATCAGGAGCCGAGCCGGGGCCGAGGACAGATGGATCACCCTCTGGCATAAATGAACAAGGGCCTCCTGCCAAGGCCGAGGCAAGAAGGAGCGGAGACGAACCGTGTCCAGGACCGCTCCAATGAACTCTAGAGACTGGGATGGACAGAGGTGAGACTTGGGGAAGTTCACCTCGAAGCCGAGACTCTGAAGGAGCAAGATGGTATGATTCATCGCTTGCAGAACTTCTTGGCGAGAGGATGCTTTGATCAACCAGTCGTCGAGGTAGGGAAACACCTTCAGGCAGCGGAGACGCAGGCCGCAGCTACCACAGCCAGGCATTTCGTGAAAACTCTCGGAGAGGCCACCAGGCCGAAGGGAAGAACACGATACTGGAGATGGAGATTCCCCACCCGGAATCTCAGATACCGGCGAGAGGCCGGGTGTATTGGAATGTGCGTGTACGCCTCTTTGAGGTTCCAGTGAGCACAGCCAGTCCCCCCTCATCCAAGAGGGGGTTCAGAGAACTTAGGTTGAGCATTCTGAACCGTTCCCAAACTAGAAACTTGTTCAGAGCACGGTGGTCCGGGATCAGATGCAGATCCCCCGTCTTCTTGGGCACCAGACAGTACCGGGAGTAGAACCCCATGTTCCACTGGTCCGGAGGAACCTCCTCGACCGCCCTGAGGCGAAGAAGGGCCCGAGCTTCTTGTAGAAGGAGGGGCAGCTGAGACCGGCCCGAAGGAAACTCTTTTGGAGGAAGGTCTGGGGGTGACTGAAGAGAAGGGAGTACCCCTCCCGGATAATGGAAAGCACCCAACTGTCGGAGGTAAGGCTTGCCCACCATGTGTAGAAATGATGGAGACGCCCCCCGATAGGGAGGGGAGAAGTCTCCAGAATGAAGGAAGCCCGAAGGCTCATACTGGAATTGTCAAAAAGACGGCCCAGGCTTCGCCGGAGCCGGTGGCTGGACCTTAGCTTGTCGCTGCTGTTGCTGTTGCAGCAAGCTTGAAGGTCTTCAAGCAAGTCTGCTTGCAAAAACGTCCGCTAGGGGGTTCCGTCAGTGATGTCACCCACATGTAGAGAATATGCTGCCTGCTTGTCCTGGGATAATTACAGTTTTGGAAGTGAAGGGAATGTTTGAAAAAAGATTGCTAAAATCCAAGGTGGCCACTGTCAAGAAATTCACATCTAAAAACGCTAACAAAACACACTTACTAAATTAAAAAAATGGCAAAATTAGGATTTTTCAGGTGAGGAGACACAGGAAAACATTCAGAAACTCCCATAAATCTGTATTTCAGAGCTATCCCGATTCACCTCATAGGCCTGCCCTAGCCCTTTACAGTAGCTAGGAAGAAGAAGAATTAGTGCCTCAAGTTGGAAATGCCTCTTCGACACTGATCTTTGGGCTGCCAGTCAGACAATGAGCCTGACTATACCCCCATCCCCACAAACCAACAGACACACTTATAGAAAAGGGGAGTTGAAAAATGCAGCGAGCACCCTGTGAGTCAGTACTGATCCGCGTGAGGATGCCTAACAGCCTGCACTTGAACCCCTGCTAAATAGTAGGTAAGGATTAGATGCAGCTCCAAAGATACTAGTGTTGGCTGGCCAACAGGTATCAAAAGGGATCGGCTTGTCAGCTGCACATCGAGAGCTGAAGTTAAAAGCTCTGAGCTCTGAAAAAAACAAAAAAGGAGAAAAATACAGAATAAAATAAGAAAAGAGAGAGAGCAGAACAGAAACACTTGCGTGCAAATGGGAAAAACTGCAGGTAGCAGTAGAGCTCACAGTGAAATAGGAGGGACATAGAAAAAGTAGAGTGGATTCCTTCTGCAGATGGCTCGCAGCCATGGGGAGATAACCCATTTGTCTAGAATGACACACCTCTATTGCACTGGAATATTCATTATGGGTATCCTGAAAATCTGTCTGGGTTGAGAACCCCTGATCTACAGTAATTTATTACGTTTTATACACATATTGATTCTGTCAAAAATTCTATTATTTAATTATGGTACTTTAAATTTAGGGCCTCTTCTATTAAACTGTGCTAGCAGTTTTCTAGCGCGGGGAGCCCTGCTGAATGGCCTGCGCTGCTCCCGATTATCATAGAATTCCTATGAGCGTCGAGAGCAGTGCAGGCCATTCAGCGCGGCTCTCTGCGCTAAAAACTGCTAGCACAGTTTAATAGAAGATGGGGGTTAGTATTTACATTCTGCATCTATTGTGCCATCAGTTCTAACATACTGGGGGATTTTGCCTTCATATTTGAACTTACCTTCCAGACCACATCCAAGTATCTAAGTTTAGGAAATGCAAATCATTCATTCTGGTTTGCTAAAAATCAAAATAAAATAAAATAAATAAACATCAATCTCTCTCTGTAACATATATTACAATTGAAAAAAAGCACAATTTCTAGCTTCGGTGCATTTGCCGTGGCCGTATCGCTAGTGTAAAAGGGGTACTAAAGACTAAGTAGTACCTTGTTATAAATCTAGAGGGGCTACTATGGTTGTTGTTGCATCCTGACTTGCCTAAAACACTGATTCCACTGCACATCTATTTATCATCAACTCAATTATTTCATTGCATTTCTAGTGCTTATACCAATTATAACCCATTAGTTCTCCACCTCCCTCTTCACCTCAACCAGGATCAACAACAACCACCAGCTGACTATCCCCTCATTCAAGGAGTTAAGTACAAGTGAATATTCAACATCCTTTTCATGTACGTCGCTACAAGAACCTGGAACACCCTTTCAACAGCTATAAGAACTGAACTGAACTACCTCACCTTCAGGAAAAGACTAAAAATATACCAATTTGATAAATTCCTTTCAGCTCAGTGACTCTGCCCTCTTTGTATGACAATGTAACCATCCTCCACAACATGATATAGAAACACAGAAACATGATGGCAGATAAAGGCCAAATGGCCCATCCAGTCTGCCCATCCGCAGTAACAATTATCTCTTCTCTCTAAGACAGGGGTGTCAAACTGAGGCTCGCGGGCCAAATCTGACCGCAGTGTAATTAGATTTGGCCCACAAGAAAATATGCTTTCTGTTCCTTCCCTCCCTCAATCTCATTGGGGAAGAAATAAAGGGTCTAAAAACAGAGGAGAGGGAGATGGTGGACAATGGGAGGGAAGGAACAGAAAAGGAGAGAAGTTGGACACAAGGGATGGTGTGGAGGGGGGATAGAGATACTAGATAGGAGGGTAGTTGGGAAGAGAAAAGGAGAGATGGTGGACCCTGGGGTGGTGGGGAAGGAGGGAGGGATGCTGGATAAAAGGGTAGTTGAGAAAAGGAGAGATGGTGGATCTGGGGATTGTGGGATCCATCGCTGCAGCTGTGGGTATGGAGACAAAAAGAAAGAAAGATGTCAGACCTCTGGGGGAGGGAAGGGAAACAGAAGGGAAGGCAGAGATGGAAGATGGATGGTTAGCACTAAGAAAGAAATGGGCAGGAGACCCTGGCAAGCGAGTTATCAGAAGACAAACAGAAACCAGAGCCTGGAACCAATATGATTTGAATAATGACCAGACAACAAAAGGTAGAAAAAATAATTTTATTTTCTATTTTGTGATTACAATATGTCAGATTTGAAATGTGTACCCTGTCAGAGTTGGTGTTAGTTAGCAAGTGTGAACTAGGACCTAAACGAGAGGAAAAGTTTTTTTATTTATTTTGTTTACACCACAGAGCTGGTGTGGGGTTGGAGAGATTGTAACTAGAGAGTTGCGCGGGGACAGAAATCCCAACCGTCCCCACCAAAGTCCCACCCGTCCCCGTGAGGAATCCCACCTGTCCCCACCCGTCCCCGCGAGGAATCCCTCCGTCCCCACCCGTCCCCGCGAGGAATCCCCTTCGTCCCCGCGAGGAATCCCCTCCGTCCCCATCCGTCCCTATAAACTACAGAAATAGTTATTTCATTTAATTATGCTACTGAATTAAAGGCTCTGGGAGAAACCCATTTACAAATAAGCAAAAAGACTTTATTAATTTGGAAATATTAATTGGGAAGAATACATACTTTGTAAACGGGTTTCTACCAGAGCCTCTAATGTTTATAAATTTTTATCAACACAACTAATATACTACTTTATCCTAAAGCAAAAAAAAAAAAAAAAAGAAATATAATTTTTTCCTACCTTTGTTGCCTGGTTTCTGCTTTCCTCATGTTCTCATTCAATTCCTTCCATCCACTTTTTCTCTTCTCTCTGCGTCTTCCATTTGCTCTGTTACTGTGCCTCTCCCTTTCTCCCCCCCCCAATTGGTCTAGCACCCATCTTCTTCCCTCCGCTCCCCCCATAGCTGGCATCTCTATCTTCTTCCCTGCCAGCGTCTTCTCCCCACTCTCTCTTCCCCATTTCTTTCAGCGTCCTTCTCCCCCCCCATCTTCCCCATGTCCTGTCAGCGTCCTTCACCCCCCTCTGTCTTCCCCATGTGCTTTCAGTGTCTTTCTCCGCCCTCTGTCTTCCCCATGTGCTTTCAGTGTCCTTCTCCCCCCTCTGTCTTCCCCATGTCCTTTCAGCGTCCTTCTCCCCCCCATCTTCCTCATGTCCTTTCAGCGTCCTTCTCCACCCCTTTGTCTTCCCTATGTGCTTTCAGCTTCCTTCTCCCCCCCCCGTCTTCCCCATGTCCTTTCAGCGTCCTTCTCCCCCCCATCTTCCCCATGTCCTTTTCAGCATCCTTCTCCACCCCTTTCTCTTCCCCAGTGCTTTCGGCGTCCTTCTCCCCCCTCAGTTTTACCTTAAGCGTCTTTTCCTCTCCACTCCAACTTTCCTCCCTTTCACCCTCCCTGCCCTTACCTTTGTGGCGCTTACCTGCCCGACTGACAACAGAACAGGCCCGGTCCGACAAACCTCCCTGCCCTGTAGCCGCGAATCTAAATTACCTTCTTACAGCAGCTGGAATATTGAAGCTGCTGTAAGAAAGTAATTTAGATTCGTGGCTACAGGGCAGGGAGGTTTGTCGGACCGGGCCTGTTGTCGGTCGGTCGGGGGACCTGGCCGGCTGTGCTGCACCCGGGGCGGACCGCCCTCCCTGCCCCCCCCCTTGGTACACCACTGCCTTTTCCCAACCTGCCCTGCCGCAACACACAGCCGACCGGAAGTCTTCCCGATGTCAGCGCTGACGTCGGAGGGAGGGAGGGCTTTGCTTAAGCCCTCCTTCCGACGTCAGCGCTGACATCGGGAAGACTTCCATTCGGCTGTGTGCTACGGCAGGGCAGGTAGGGAGATGAGCCTCGCAGCTGAGTACATCCAGCCCCGCAAGAACCCCGTGACCCTCAGAGGCATCCCCATGGGATCCCCGCGACCCTAGGGGGCGTCCCCATGGGATCCCCGCGACCCAAAGGGGGAACCCACGGGATTCCTGCGGGATTCCCGACATCCCCGTTCCCGTGCAGCTCTCTAATTGTAACCCTATAATTCTACTAAGACTAAGTAGCTTAATAAAAAATTTGGCCCATGACTTAGCCTGTGTTTTAGATTTCGGCCCCTTATGTGATTGAGTTTGACACCCCTGCTCTAAGACATCCCACGTGCCTATCCCAGGCTTTCTTGAATTCAGACACAGTCTCTGTCTCCACCACCTCTTCCGGGAGACTGTTCCACGCATCTACGACCCTTTCTGTAAAAAAGTATTTCCTTAGATTACTCCTGAGCCCACCTCTTAACTTCATCCTATACCCTCTCATTCCAGAGCTTCCTTTCAACTGAGACTCAACTCATGTGCATTTAGATCATGTAGGTATTTGAATGTTTCTATCATATCTCCCCTCTCCCGCCTTTCCTCCAAGGTATATAAATTGAGATCTATAAGTCTGTCCCCATATGCCTTATGACGAAGACCACACACCATTTTAATAACCTTCCTCTGGATCAACTCCATCCTTTTTATATCTTTTTGAAGGTGTGACCTCCAGAATTGTACACAATATTCTAAATGAGGTCTCACCAAAGTCTTATACCTACTGGCAATGCCTCTCCCTATGCACCCTAGCATCCTTCTAGCTTTCACTGTCACCTTTTCAACCTGTTTGGCCACCTTAAGATCATCACATATAATCACACCCAAGTCTTGCTCTTCTGTCGTGCACATAGTTCTTCACCCCCTCTTCAAATACTTCCCCTCTTGCAACAATGTTATCTTTCTCTACAATGTCTTATAACTTTTTCCTCTCTTATAATAGTGTAACCTTCCACTACAATGTGATATAACAATTTCCCTATGATGCTGCATTGTCCTCTTATCATGAAAATCACCTAGAACCTGTACTGGATAAGTGCAATTAAGAAATCCAGACTAGATTAGAATGCTGAATATAGATCCATTTTGTTCTAATCTTGCTAATTCTTGTATCTCCCTCATAATCTGCAGTAGCTTCTGGATGAGCCTAAATCAGATCTTTGATTCCAAATCTATATGATGATTTCATGATATACTAGTGAGTAAATAAATAGCCAGTACCTGCAGGCTAGTCAGAGGATATCAAACTCATTATTGGTTGGGATGTAAGCCTTGATTTGAACCTCCAGTGGCCATTTCTTCCAAAACCAGACCACCATTGCCTTTCAACATGTCAACATGTTTTGATCCCTTTCAACTATCTGAATAGGGTCTAAACCTTTTACTGAAAGGCTAACACAAACATGTAATAATAAAGCACAGTTACTTACCATAACAGGTATGATACAGAGACAGCAGGCAGATATTCTCAAATGTGGGTCATCCACGGAGCCCCAGTATGGACAGAAGTAAAGTGTACTGTCACTTTAAGCTTTTAGCAAAGCTTTGAGACTGCCTGCACCACGCATATGCGAGTGTTTTCCTGCCCGACACCAGCTTGTGAGGACATCAGTTCTATGCCCAAGTGAAGAAGCCAACCAGGGGAGGTGGGTGGGTTGTGAGAATATCTGCCAGTTGTCTCTGGATAACACTTGTTACAGTAAGTAACTCTACTTTATCCTGGGACAAGCAGGCAGCATATTCTCACATGTGGAACTCCCTAGCTGCCAGGATTATGTGAAAAGTATTAATTTTGTATTAACATGAGTCTGACAAATTTAGTATGGTTGAAGGGAATAAATTTTGTAGAACTGCTTGGCCGAACCGACTATCCCATCTGGAATGATTCTCCAAACAGTCGTAGGATGTGAAGGCATTTATTGAGGAACAGGTGGCTGCTTTGCATGGGAGTGGAATGCAGGTAAGCTACTGAAGTCGCCATTGCTCTAACTTTATATGCAGTGAAAAGATTTTCCAGTCCAGCCTGAGCATAGCAAACAGAGATACAGTCCACCAGCTATGTGGAGATGGTTCTCTTGGTGTCAGAGCTCCAAGTGTGTTTGGATCAAATGACAGGAACAGTTGAGTGGAAGTTCTGTGAGGTTTAGTCTGATCCAAGTAATAAACTAATGCATGTTTACAGCCCAATGTGTGGAATGCGGTTTTGGAAAGAAGACTGGAAATACAATGGATTGATTTAGGTGAAATTTTGAGACTATCTTTGGGAGGAAGTTTGGATGAGTTTGGAGAACCACTCTACCATGGTAAAATGTTGTAAAAGGTGGATCTGACATAAGTGCTTGAAATTCACTTACTCAGTGAGCAGATGCAATAGATATGAGGGATACTACTTTCCAAGTAAGATGTTGAGGATATAAAGCATTGTTCTGCCCTAGGCAAACTGGCAGCAGTGACCTCTAAACCTGGAGCTGGGGTATACAGAAGAACTGAGCTTATAAAATGAACGCTGCGTGAATCTATTTAAGCAAGAACTGCAAGGACTTGCAAAAATAAAACCACAGGAAGAGCAGAAACACAAAATCAGGAAAGGGAGGAGGGAGTTTCAGTTTTCTACTCTGCTGGACTGTTTGACATCCATTGGAATCTCAGGCCATGTTCTCAATTGGTTCCATGGGTTAGAGAATGACACGGTGAAAAAATTGGTCCCCGTCACCGCCCCGTCCCCGTCTCACCATCCCCGTCACCGCCCCGTCCCCGTCTCACCATCCCCGTCACCGCCCCGTCCCCGTCTCACCATCCTCTTCACCGCCCCGTCACCGCCACTGCCACACCATTCACCGCCCCGTCACCGCCACTGCAATCCCATTCACTTTTCTTTATTTACGTATAAAGGAAACATTCTTTAAAACTTTAAAACTTAGTTAAATATTAGTTAATAACTATACAAAAACAAAACACGCAGAGAAAAAATTAATTAATAAAAATTCTCAAAACTGACACATTTTGATCACTAAATTTAAAATAGTTATTTTTCATACAGTTTTTCAATCACTAATCTTCCACCACCCCTGGGGCTAGCAATGCAAAAACAAACACGACATGTACTTTAAATGCTGCCGTGATTAGCATAGTGACCGCGGCTACGGCTGCAAGTCTCCCCTCCCCCCAGCGATCACGGCAGGAGGGCACCCAACCCCTCCTGTAGACCCCCCCAACGGCCCTCCCGACAATCGCAGCAGAAGGGTACCCAACCCCTCCTGCCGGTCCTCCCAATGGCCTCCCCTAAGATCGCCGGCAGGAGGGTACCCAACCCCTCCTGCTGGACCCCCCCCCAACGAACCCTCCCACCCCGGAACCCCCTTAGTCTTACTTTCCAAGTTGGACCGGACGGCTCCTCACACGTATGGCCAGCAGGCTTGCCTCCGTCCAAATGAGGCGGGCCCGCCCCTACCCTGCCCAACCCACAGGATCCTAGGGCCTGATTGGTCTAGGCACCTAAAGCCACTCCCGCTATAGGAGGGGCCTTAGGTGCTTGGGCCAATCAGGCCCTAGGATCCTGTGGGTTAGGCAGGGGAGGGGAGGGGCGGGCCCGCCTCATTTGGACGGAGGCAGGCCTGCTGGCCAGACGAGCGAGGAGCTGTCCGGTCCAACTTGGAAAGTAAGACTAAGGGGGTTCCGGGGTGGGAGGGTTCGTTGGGGGGGGGTCCAGCAGGAGGGGTTGGGTACCCTCCTGCCGGCGATCTTAGGGGAGGCCATTGGGAGGCAGGGGAGGGGAGGGGCGGGCCCGCCTCATTTGGACGGAGGCAGGCCTGCTGGCCAGACGAGCGAGGAGCTGTCCGGTCCAACTTGGAAAGTAAGACTAAGGGGGTTCCGGGGTGGGAGGGTTCGTTGGGGGGGGGGGTCCAGCAGGAGGGGTTGGGTACCCTCCTGCCGGCGATCTTAGGGGAGGCCATTGGGAGGACCGGCAGGAGGGGTTGGGTACCCTTCTGCTGCGATTGGCAGGAAGGGTTGATCTGACAAATGAGGAGCACGGTGAAACACAGGTAAATAGCGGTTCCTAGAAGGGGGTACATTGGCCCGCGGGGACAAACCTGTTCACCGTTTCCGCGGTCGGTGAATGGCCTTGTCCCAGTCACCGCAGCGACTGCTAGTTTTCTTCCCCGTTTTCGGCGGTGACCCGCGGCTTAAATGCGGTGGCCGCGGGTAAACCGTCACCGTGTCATTCTCTACCATGGGTTTCTGGGAAATAGATCCTATAAGGTGTTTAAGGACGATACTATCTCCTACGGTTGGGTCAACCCCTGTGGGGTCCCACAGGGCTCCTCCTTGTCCCCCACCCTGTTTAACATCTATCTTGCCTCCCTAGGAAACCTCTTGCAGAGTCTAAAGCTCAAATTTTTTATCTACGCGGACATCACCATAGTCATTTCACTAACCTGCTTTACATCACAGCTGCTAAATTCTCTATCATTTATTCTAAATCAGGTTGAACTTTGGATGTCAGCGTTTAGATTAAAGTTAAATTCAGAAATAATTCCAAATTTGGCAGCTCCAAATGACAAAATCAAGGAAACTACGTTACATGTGAATGGGCTGGATTATGGTATTGAGCAATCCTTAAAAATACTAGGAGTCACTTTAGACAAGCATCTCACACTGGAGAAACACTCTGACCTAGTATTTAAGAAAAGTATCTCAGTGCTTTGGTAAGTCCACACCATAAAAAAGTACTTTGATGATGCCTCTTTTCATCTGTTGGTACAATCTTCTATTCTGAGTGTTCTGGATTACTGAAGAACGGGACGTGGGAGTAATCGTCAGCGCAGACATGAAGGCTACCAAACAAGTGGAGCAGGCCTCATCCAAGGCAAGGCAAATGTTGGGATGTATCAATAGAGGCTTCATCAGCCGCAAACCTGAAGTCATAATGCCGCTCTACAGAACCATGGTGAGACCTCACCTGGAATACTGTGTGCAATTTTGGAGACCACACTACCGAAAAGATGTGCTTCGAGCTGAATCGGTCCAGCGAATGGTCACTAGAATGGTCTCCGGACTCAAGAGTCTCCCATACGAGGAAAGACTGGATAAACTGCAGCTCTACACTCTTGAGGAGCGTAGAGAAAGGGGAGACATGATTGAGACGTTTAAGTACATCACAGGTCGTGTCGAGGCGGAAAGCGATATATTCTTCCCTAAGGGTCCCTCGGTCACAAGGGGGCACCTGTTCAAACTCAGAGGAGGGAAATTTAATGGTGACACCAGGAAGTATTTCTTTACAGAAAGGGTGGTGAACATCTTATACCTAGGCGCGTTCAAGAAAATCTCCAGGAAGTTGAGGTTGGTCCAAAATACGGCCGTCCGTCTCATCTTTGGCTTGAAGAAATGGGAACACATCACCCCTTTACATAGAAACATAGAATATGACGGCAGAAGAGGGCCAGCGGCCCAACAAGTCTGCCCACTCAAGAACCCTCCCTACCTGGTGTACCCATCTTTTATGCATAACTCTGTAGCACCCCCACCTGTTTGTCCCATCGACTTTTGAAGTCGAGTACGCTACTAGCCTCGACCACCTGGCGTGGAAGTTTATTCCATCGATCAATCACCCGTTTGGTGAAGAAGTATTTCTTGGTGTCACCATGAAATCTTCCCCCCTTAAGTTTTAGCGGATGCCCTCTTGTTGCTGTGGGACCCGTAAGAAAAAGTAATTCTTCCTCCACTTCAATGCGACCCGTGATGTATTTGAATGTTTCTATCATGTCCCCTCTTTTTCTGCGCTCCTCGAGAGAATATAGGCAAAGTCTGGTCAGACGTTCTTCATATGTGATGTCTTTTAAGTCTTGAGATCATCCTAGTGGCCATTCTCTGGATTGACTCCATTCTCTTCAAATCTTTTTGATAATGTGGCCTCCAAAACTGGACACAGTTCTCCAGGTGAGGTCTCACCATGGATCTGTATAACGGTAGTATGACTTCAGGCTTTCGACTGATAAAGCTCCTTCTGATGCAACCCAGCATTTGTCTAGCCTTTGCTGAAGCTTTCTCCACCTGATTGGCAGCCTTCATATCTTCTCGGATGAGCACTCCCAAGTCCCTTTCTGCAGTGGATCTCGCTAAGTTTTCACCGTTCAAGGTGTATGTTCTGCATGGGTTTCCGCTCCCAAGGTGCATTACTTTATATTTTTTGGCATTAAAATTCAGTTGCCAAGTACTGGACCATTGTTCCAACAAAAGCAGGTCCTTCTCCATAGTGCTGGGCCCGGTTGCTCTGCCCACAATGTTGCATAGTTTTGCATCATCAGCAAATAATGTAATTTTGCCTCGAAGTCCCTGAGTTAGGTCCCCAATAAAGATATTAAATAGCATCGGGCCCAAGACCAATCGGGCCCTGTGGCACTCTGCTGGTCACCTTTGACGTTTTTGAGGGGATACCGTTCACCATTACTCTTTCTACCACAAATTGTACTGGCTGCCGTTTGAATCCAGAGTTCTATTTAAGTTCTCATGCATCTGCTACAAAACAGTATTTGGTATGTCATCGGATTATCTTTACCCTCACTTCAACCTGAGTTACAACAATAAGAGCACCTGCAGAATACATCTGTTTGCTTTTCCCTCACTAAAATCATGTCATCTTAAAAGATTCTTCGAAAGAACCTTCTCTTTTCAGGTGGCTAAACTAAATTCATGGCTCGCCCAAATTGTGCTTGATGCCTCTTCATATCTCAATTTTAGAAAATAGATTAAAACTCAACTATTCAACAGACTGAAACTTTAACATACTTCATTACTATCTCCTCTCATTCTTTTAAGATTGTTGCTCCCTCCTTATGACTTGTATGTATTTTTTCCTTCCCTTAAATTGTAGACATATAACTAGTTTGACTTCTATGATTGCATTGTTCAAATTTTCAATTTTAATTGCATTGTTTGTATTTCATCTAACTGCTGTGAACCGCCTAGAACTCTCTGGGTATGGCGGTATACAAAATAAAATTATTATTATTATTATTATTAGAGTGATGCACGTAGGGTTTAAACAGAAGTTCAATAGGAAATTTGGGAGCCATTAACAAAATATTGTAATGATTGAATATTATTTTTCCCCTTAAATATGTATGTCCAAGGAGGGGGAGGGGGGAAGGGTATTTTAGTTTGATTATTAAAGTAAGGTATATAGAAATGGGGATTATTGTATGTTTTCTTAAATTTAAAGATTGTTATTGATTGGGGGGGGGGTTAAATTCTGATATCGATTTTATACAGAATATTAAGTGTTGTGTCTGAATATAAAATGTTATACATGTTTTTTAAAAATGAATAAAGATTTATAAAAAAAAGAAAAACTCCCGAGCTGGGTGGAGGCAGTACATGGGTAATGGAAAAGTGCAAGAAAAATATATTTAGATACTGTAAAGGGGTAGGAAACATGTAAAGTAAATGGTATGCTGTAAGCAAACATTGAACAGTATAAAACCAATGTAACTTAATGTTTAAGAGATAAGGATGAGATTGGCTCCAAAAGAGACTTCATCAGAGTAGAAAGGATAACATTAAGTTCCAAGGCAACTGGAGGAGATTTGAGAGATGGTTTGGTGTAAAGGCGTTTCAATAAATCTGGCAACCTAAGAATGAACAAAGAGTGTTTTTTTTTTAATCAAGTAAGGTGTGAAAAGTGCTAAGAGCATTAAGATTAACCCTAACTGAAATGGTTTTGAAACCTGAGTTGGAGAGGTGAAGGTGGTAATCCAAAGCTGATGAAGGAGGCTAAGTGGTTGAGTCCAGAGAATGGAGATTACACCATAATGTAAATCGAGTCCACTTGAAACAACAGCAGCGCTGCATGGAAGGTTTTCTAGAAGCTTCAATAATAGTTGTAACTGGATCTGTTAATGTGTGTCTACTGCCTGGAAGGGAGATACAAATCTGTGACAGCTAAGGAAATCAGATTGGGATGGAGGAGAAAACCTTTGTTCTGTTTTAGTAAGGTTGGAAAGAGTCATAGAGTGATCAGTTTCTGAGTTATAGTAGCAAAGGAAACCAAGGCTGACATGGCCACCATGGAGCTATGAGAAGTTGGCAAAGTCTGAGAAGGAGGAAATAGGAGGAAATTTTTTCACTCAGAGAATAGTTAAGCTCTGGAACACATTACCAGAGGTTGTAGTAAGAGCGGGTAGCATAGCTGGTTTTAAGAAAGGTTTGGACAAGTTTCTGGAGGAATAGTCCATAGTCTTGTTATTGAGAGAGACATGGGAGAAGCCACTGCTTGCCCTGAATCGGTAGCATGGAATATTGCTCTTGGCAAAGTCTGAGAAGTTTTCATGATTAATGGTAATAGAGGGAATGCATAAAGAAATTTGTTTGTCCAGTTGAAGAAGAAGTTATCTGATTTCAGTCAATCTGGAGGGATATTCTGGAACAGAAGGTCAGTAGTTTGTGTTTGTGGGGGGGAAGCAAAAAGGTCCACTTTTGGGGTCCCCCAATCCAAGAATTTCTGGTATAAATGGTCGAGATGAGTGACCATTCATGAGGTTGTAAAATTCTGCTCAACTTGTCTGTTAAGCATTTAGCTTCTCTGCTAAGTAAACCGTTATTAAGAATATGTTGTGAGAAATTGCCCAGGACCAGATCTGGATCACTTCTTGGCAAAGTTGGTAAGATCATGTGCCCCCTTACTTGTTTGGTTGTCCGTTCAAATAAGTACTACATCATTGCATTGGCGATCTTGAAATGTGCGGAGAGCATTGCAAATTGCTTGAAGTTCTAGGACAGGGGTGTCCCGGGCTCCGTGATAGACTCGCGTTGCCTTTGCATTCTCCATGTTTCCCCGACACTGTAACAGGCCAGCAGTGACTGCAGAAGCGCTGGGCACACCAGCCTTCCACCCCCACATCAATTCTGACATCGGAGAGGAAGTTCTGGGCAAGCTAATAGCTGCCTGGCTGGCCCAGAACTTCCTCTCTGACGTCAGAATTGATGTCAGGGGAAGGCTGGTGGGCCCAGCTTTTTTCAACTAAAATAAAAGTAAATCAACTAAGAACCATGAAAGAAAATGTAGGCGATTGCTTCCTGGAACAACTTGTCAAGGAAAATACAAGAGGAAATGCAATTCTGGACTTAATTCTAAATGGACTGTGAGGACTGGCACAAGGTGTAGAAGTAGAAGGGATGCTGATCCACTTCGACCTGGATGCAGGGGCGAAACACTGGTCCAGAACGATGGCCACGGCACTGAACTTCCGAAAAGGGAATTATGAAGGGATGAGACTCATGGGGGGAAGAAGATTAAGAAGAGGATAAACACTGTAAAAACGCTAGAGCAAGTTTGGTCCCTTTTTAAGGACACAGTCACTGAGGTGCAAAATCTATATATATCGCGTATCAACAAGGGATCCAAGAGGAAAAAGTACAAGGAACCGGCGTGGCTCACTGTAGAGGCGAAGGAAGTGATCAGAGATAAGAAAACTTCGTTTAAGGAATGGAAAAGGTCAAGAATGGACGAAAACTGGAATAAGCACAAACAAAATCAACGCAGGTGCCATAAGGTGGTAAAAGGGGCCAAAAGAGACTACAAGGAAAAAATAGCCAAGGAGGCTAAAAAAATTCAAGCCGTTCTTTCAATATATTAAGGGGAAATGACCCACGAAGGAAGCGGTGGGACCGCTGGATGACCATGGAATAAAGGGAGTGCTAACAGAGGACAAAGCAATTGCCGACAAACTGAACACATTTTTTGCATCTGTATTTACCAAAGAGGATATACACAGCATACCGGAACCTATCAGGCTATATGCTGGAAATGAAGACAGGAAACTGACAGGGTTGATGGTCAGTCTAGAAGAGGTATGCAGGCAGATCAATAGGCTTAAGAGCGATACATCCCCAGGTCCGGATGGCATCCATCCGAGGGTAATTAAGGAACTGAAAGGGACTATAGCTGAACTGCTTCAACTAATAGCTAATCTGTCGATGGTAGAGGAGCTGATAAAGGACTGCATCATTGATCACCTTGATGGGCACAGTCTGATGAGAACCAGCCAGCACGGTTTCAGCAAAGGCAGATCTTGTTTGACGAACTTGCTGCACTTATTCGAGGGAGTAAACAGGCAGATAGACAAGGGCGACCCGGTCGACATTGTATATCTGGATTTTCAGAAGGCGTTCGACAAGGTTCCACATGGAATGAGCCATGGAATAGAGGGTGAAATACTCATGTGGATTAAAAACTGGCTGGAACATAAGAAACAGAGAGTGGGGGTAAATGGACAATACTCGGACTGGAAGAGTGTCACCAGTGGGGTGCCGCAGGGCTTGGTGTTTGGACCCGTGCTTTTTAACATCTTTATAAATGATCTGGACATAGGTATGACGAGTGAGGTGATTAAATTTGTGGTCGATACGAAGTTATTCAGAGTAGTGAAGATATAGGGGGATTGCGAAGATCTGCAATGTGACATAATCAAGCTCGAGAAATGGGCATCGACATGGCAAATGAAGTTCAACGTGGATAAGTGTAAAGTGATGCATGTTGGTAACAAAAATCTCATGCACGAATACAGGATGTCCGGGGCGGTACTTGGAGAGACCTCCCAGGAAAGAGACTTGGGAGTTCTGATCGATAAGTCAATGAAGCCGTCCGCGCAATGCATGGCGGCTGCGAAAAGGGCGAACAGAATGCTAGGAATAATAAAGAAGGGGATCACGAACAGATCGGAGAAGGTTATCATGCCGCTGTACCGGGCCATGGTGCGTCCTCACCTGATTACTGTGTCCAACACTGGTCGCCGTACATGAAGAAGGACACGGTACTACTCGAAAGGGTCCAGAGAAGAGCAACTAAAATGGTTAAGGGGCTGGAGGAGTTGCCATACAGTGAGAGATTGGAGAAACTGGGCCTCTTCTCCCTTGAAAAGAGGAGACAGAGGGGACATGATCGAAACATTCAAAATACTGAAAGGAATAGACTTAGTAGATAAAGACAGATTGTTCACCCTCTCCAAGGTAGGGAGAACGAGAGGGCTCTCTCTAAAGTTGAAAGGAGATAGATTCCGTACAAACGTAAGGAAGTTCTTCTTTACCCAGAGAGTGGTAGAAAACTGGAGCGCTCTTCTGGAGTTTATTATAGGGGAAAACACCCTCCAGGGATTAAAGACAAAGTTGGACAAGTTCTTGCTTAACTGTAACATACGCAGGTGAGGCTGGACTCATTTAGAGCACTGGTCTTTGACCTGGGGGCCGCCACGTGAGCGGACTGCTGGGCACGATGGACCACTGGTCTGACTTAGTAGCGGCAATTCTTATGTTCTTATGTTAAAGGACCTGAAAAAGTTTGATGCATGTAGAAAAATTACAAAATACAGTTTCTCAGTACCGCTGAGAAAACTCATGGCCCCGTATGCCAACATTGGGCAGGAAGGCACTGACTTATGCATGGTATGGGCAGTCCTTAAGATTTTTAAAGTGACAGTATACTTTTTGCACTGTCCGTAGAGGGCTCTGTGGATGACATCACCCACATGTGAGAATATGCTGTCTGCTTGTCCTAGGATAATGACTGCAACAAATTTAACATTTAGCAACTGTATTTTTCCCTCACACCGTATTCAATATAGAAAATTTTGCAAGAATGAAAATAAATATTTCAGTACTGACCAGCACTCGCCCTCCAAAGACATAACCTTTGTTTCCCAACACGGCACACGTATGCGCTGCTCGAGGCTGAGGTGCAACATTCTGCAAGTACACATACACAGTGCCTTAGAAATTGTCACAGTCAAGAGTTTTATATGTAGACTGACGATTTACAAACAAAATTGTGCTGTTGAAACACTCAATACTCACTTTTACTATTGGCTGAAACCATGTTTGTGTGTTTGTGTCAAACACATGGACATCATTATTCCACCCCCAAAACACTTGCCCCTCCTGAAAATAAAGGCATAATGAAACTTAATTTTTTTTTTTTTTTTGTCAAGGTTTGTTTATTGAAATTTTTTCAAAATACAAAATATGGATGCATATAACAAAACATAGTGAATGAGAGGTACAATCAAACAGTAAAATGAGTAGGTGCATATTTAGATGATTATAAGATATTCCGACAGTAACCATCATATAAACAAAGTAGGAGTGCACCTTATATCTAATATTAACATCCAGAAGAAGTGTTAGCAAGTATGAATCAAAGTAAAATAACAAAAATGTTTTGCATCAATGTAATCTAAATGTATAAATCATCTTCTACAAAACAATATATATAAATATAGCACAAATAGTTGTGATAGAAATAAGAAAAACTAAATAAAAACATTATTATATGGAAGCAAGGATATCAAGATTGATTGGGGCACAAATATAGTTTTAATGAATTCCATTTGGTTTGGGAATGGAGAAACTTGTTAGAGGCCTTAGCTAAGTATGTTTCAGACCGGTAAGTAAGGCAAACCAAGTTCCACCATTGAGAATATGAGGCTTTAGATAAGTCTTTCCATGAAGACAAGAGAACCTTAAGGGCTAGGGAGAGTAAGAGGTCCAGGAGGAAATAATCTGAATCAGGTATTATGTCGTTTAATGAGAAAGACTTCAGTAGAAGCATTTGATATGTCAAGGGAATATCTATATGAAATATAGAGCATATCGTACCCCATATGGAGGACCAGAAAGAGTTGATGGAGGAGCAGGAGAAGAGAAGATGCTTCAGAGTGCCGTCAGATAAATTGCAGGTCCAACAATTCTTAGAGAATGAGGGATTAATACGGTGAGATCTTATGGGGGTCCAAGTGGCTCTATGAAGTAAGAAGAATGATTGTTGAAGAATGGAGGCGGAGCGAGAAGTGTGAAAGGTAGATTTAAATATGTATGCCCATGCCTCGTCAGAAATTGAAATATCTAGGTCAGATTCCCAAGCAGATTGTAGGGAGGACAGTGGGAATGTCGTGAGAGATTTTAGATGTTTATAGAAATGAGAGGCTGTATGACCCAGCGCTAAAAATTGTTTGGAAAGGGTAACTAAAGTAGGGATAGGCGAGAATAATACTGAGCCAAGTCCAGCTTTTCTTACCGAAGATTTTAATTGTAACCAGCGGTAGAAATTTGTTTCTTTGATTGCAAAATCGGTAAGGAGCTCATAGAAAGTAAGGAAAGTCCCGTTCATATGGCAGATGGAACCTATATCCCATATACCTTGGTTGTACCAAAAAGGCCAAGAAATAGATTGACCATCAATTTTGATGAGTTTGTTAAACCAAATGGGACAATAGGCAGACTTGTTCCATGGTATTTCTAATTGCTGATCTAGGTCAGTAAGGACTTTATAAGTGGCCCACATGATGGGATTTTTGATCAACTGAGGAGGGTTAGTTGTGCCCATCAATCTAAAAAGGGGGAAAGGAAGTGCAAGAGAAGATTCCAATCGTAACCAATTGGGTATGTCTAGGGAAGAAGAGGAGGAAATCCATTCGGCTCCTTGACGAAGAAGAAATGCTTGGTGGTAATATTTGAGGTCAGGAAAATTAACACCGCCTAAGTGAGATGGAGCTTTCAATTTTTGAATAGAGATTCTATGGGGTTTATCATTCCAGAGAAAGTGAGATAGTGTGGATTCCATCTGTTTGTAGAAGGAGGAAGGAAACATAAGAGGAAACATATTACATATGTATGTAATCTTGGGGACCACCATCATTTTAATAGTATCCAATCTACCCCACCAAGATAAGTGGAGTGGAGACCATGCTGAGCGAGTGGTTTTGATCTGAGCAATGAGTTTAGAGGAGATAATTTGTGTAGTGGATTTCAGATCCCTATCAAATGTTAGACCCAGATACTTAATACCCGAGGTAATCCAAGTGAGCGGTTGTGAAGGAATATGAAAAGGAACACAGGAGTCATTTAGAGGCATGAGTTCAGTTTTGTCCCAGTTAATTTTGTAGCCTGAGAGAGTGGAGAAGAAATTAATCAGTTGAATTAGTGCAGGCAATGAGGTCTCCGGGTCTGAAAGATATAGTAAGACGTCGTCGGCGTAGGCCGATATTTTAAATTCTATGTTAGCAATGGTGATACCCTTAATGTCTGGTGAATTTCTAATGGCCGTAAGCAGAGGTTCAAGAGCGAGGTTGAACAATAGTGGGGATATGGGGCATCCCTGCCGGGTACCTCTACAGAGTGTAAATGGAGGAGTAGTGTCGTCATTTACTATGATTCTAGCAGTAGGAGAATTGTATAAAAGAGATATCATATGTATGAAGGGTTTTGGAAAACCAAATTTTGAAAGTACAGCAAATAAGTAAGGCCATTCCACCCTGTCGAACGCCTTCTCCGCATCGAGGGAGACTAATGCTGAGGAACTGGTGTTCAACAGAGTGGAGTGAAGTACATGGCATAGAAGTCTGGTGTTATCAGCTCCATATCTACCCTTCAGGAAACCAACTTGATCTCTATGTATAAGATTAGAAATAACATTTTCCATTCTAAATACTAATATTTTAGCATATAGTTTGTAATCCAGGTTCAATAATGATATAGGACGGTAGTTCTTAACAAGTTGATGGTCTCTGTTCGGTTTTGGTAGAACAACAATATTTGCTTCCAGGAAACGGTGCAGTTGAGATGAGTTTGCCAGGAGACTTTGGAAATAAGAGAGAAGATGAGGTGTCAAGAGAGGAGTGAATGATTTGTAGAATTCCGCTGTGAGGCCATCTGGGCCAGGAGATTTAGCATTTGGAAGTGAGGTGATGGCTCGAGTGATTTCTTCAAGAGAAATTGGTTGGGAGAGAGACTCCTGTTGAGAATCAGTAAGGGAGGGTAGATCAAGTGAATGAAGAAATTTTTGTATAGTTTCTGTCGACGAGGTAGATTCAGAGGTGTATAGATCAGCATAGAAGGTACGGAAATCTTCTAATATGTCTTTGGTAATCGTGTGCAGTAGTCCGTTGCTTGATTTGATGTGTGTGATGCGGTGTTTGGAGCAGCGTCCCTTGAGGTAGGTGGCCAGTAAATGACCCGCTTTATTGGAGGAAGCATAATAGGTGGCTGAGCGACGGAAAATCGTAGCTGAAGCAAGGGAACTAAAGATTTCGTTGTATTGAAATTTAAGTTGTTGTAATTGTTTGTATAGAGAAGGATCATGGTGGTCATAGAGACGAGTCTCATAAGAATGTATATCAAGTTCCAATTGATGCAAAGTGGATTTTCTTTTCTTTAGTTGATGGGCTGAATAGCTAATAATTTCATCTCGGAGCCATGCTTTATACGTTTCCCAAATGATGGAAAATTCCATATCTGCAGAAATGTTTGTGTCGAAAAAGGCATTTGATTCCTTATTAATATGGGAGAGGAAGGACTCATCCTGGAGCAGAAAGTTGTTCAATTTCCAGTGTCTAGATTTGGACATGGAGGACCAGTTGAAAGTACATGAGACCGCTGCATGATCTGAGATAGTGATATCATGGATTTGTGATGAAGTTACGAGGTTAACCAAGTCCTTGGATCCCAGGATATAATCAATCCTAGAGAATGATTGATGCGGTGCTGAATAAAAGGTGAAGTCTTTGTCAGTGGGATGAAAAATTCTCCATATGTCTGTCCAGCCATAGGAATCCATCAATTTGATAACTTCAGATCGAACTCTGAGTTTGGCCGGACGGCAAGTGGACGATCTGTCTATGAATGGATCTAGTGGGAAATTGAAGTCTCCAGCAACAATGGTGTCTGATGTGAGAGAAGAAGAACACACGGTTTGGAAGTGATGAAAGAAGGCAGGGTCATCTGCATTCGGGGCGTAGATGTTAAGTATCTTCAAGGGTTTCACTGAGATAGAACCCTCAATCAGAGACCATCGGCCACTGGGGTCAAAAAGATGGGAAGAGAGCTGGAAGTTTAACGATTTTTTCATCAGCGTAACAACCCCATTTTTCTTATTTAGGGCAGGTGCTGCAAAGCAATGTTGGACCCAGCCGCCGGAAAGTTTTTGAGCTTCCTCTCCACTAAGATGAGTCTCTTGAAGAAGGCATATATCCGCATTAAGGTGCTTTAGATAGTGTAAAATTTTTTTCCTTTTGATGGGGCTGTTGATGCCCTTGACATTGAGAGTTACCAGATGAATGTCAGTCATTTGGAGAAAGAGATTGAATCCTCATAATAGTTGAAATAGTGTACCAATACTGGGAATAAAAGAGATATTGGTAGGCTTCCAAGAAAAGATGATAATGTTGAAAAATTAAAGAAGAAAATAAATAAAAGTAATGATTCATACTTGACATGTAAACAGTCAATGAACAAACAAGGAACCAGAGTTGGGATCCCATGCTGTCAAGAGGATCTCAGCTTCTTCCTCCCAGGAGCCCGGTATTTTGAACATGAAGGTGAACACAGCTCCAGGGAAACATGAAAGATGGTATATTTGGTCAGATTGGCTCAGGTCATAGCTCCTACAGTGTCATCCAAAAATTGTTGCAGGGCAATAGGTTCATCAAAGTTTTTAGTGATGTTATGATACGTAACCCGCATTCTGGCCGGATAGAATAATCCATACTGCGCTCCAATATTTTTTAACTGAGGCCGCATAGCCAGGAATGCTTTCCTTTTTTGTGCCGTGGTTTTAGAGACATCAGGGACAAATAATAATCTTTTGCCATCTGTAGACAGAGCAGGAGATGATTTGGCTGCTTGTAAGATTTGTATAGCCTGCGTGTAGCGCAGGAGTTTCATAACTATAGGTCTTGGTGGTTTAGATGGTATTGGAGGGCCTGAGGGGACCCTATGTGCCCGTTCGATTTCCAAATCAGGTTGGAATTTGAGCTTCAGTGTGGATGGTATGAATGAGTGTAGATATTTCAGCATGTCTGACCCCTCAGTGGATTCAGGGAGCCCAATGAGACGCACATTACTCCTTCTCATTCTATTAGAAATATCTTCCAGGTCTTTTTGCAAAGCAGTAACTTTCAGCAGATCGCGCCGGATTTCTGTGTACTGAGAGTCATGTGCGTCAAGGCGCTCCTCCGTGAGATCGATGCGTGCGTTTTGCTGCTTTAACTGTGTCATAATATTACTCATCTCGTTTTTGATGTCGGCTGTGGCAGCAAGGTTTTCATGCATTAGATCTCTCAGAATCTGAAGATCCTGAGAGATAGAGGTGCCGTTTTCGGTTGTGACTGTTTGAGAGGCCTTCGCTGGGGAGGGCGGCTCGTGCTTCGTCCGCTTAGATGCTGGATGCGCGGCCGCCGAGCTTGTGGACGGCGCAGCGTCAACTCTATTAGGTTTAGAGGACATTCCGATTGCGGGTAAAGTTTGTCTCTGACCTGTGTGTTTTCTCTCCGGAGCTGAAATTGTAATTTTGAAGCCGGGCTGCAACGGAGGAAGCGTGCTAAGCGGCCATCTTGAGCGCAGGCACGTGACGCCCCCGAAACTTAATTTTTTTTTCATGAAATAATATATTAGATAGTCTTTCTTTTGATCTAGTGATTTCACACTGCTCCTTTATATTTCCAGCTCTACTGGAAATAGGAGAAGTGGAACATCTCTTGCTTGGGCGGGCCAAACAAATCAAACTCTGTCCCTAACTCCCATCTCCCAGGACAAAATATTGGTAGGGCTATAGTCCTTGTATCCCAATGGTAGTCAACCATTTTTCAATCAGGACATACCTGACGGGCAATGCTCACATACAGTACATGACCCTCACGGACCTTTAGTCTGCCATTTTATGAATTAAATGTAAAAATGCAGTGCATCCACAACCCCTCCCCCAACAACAGATGTAGATCACAACTAGCACATTTTCTCCATAGAAGTTATCGTACAAAAATTAATAATTCTCCTGCTATCCGAGTAATAGCAATGTAAATCTCTCCACTACAGAATTTACCCCTCCCCCCTTATACTAAGCCACAGTAGAGGTTTCTACTGCAGCCTACAGTGCTAAATGTTCTGACGCTGCTCTGACGCTCATAGAATTCCTATGAGCATCAGAGCAGCATCAGAGCATTTAGCACTCAGCCATGGTAGAAACCTCTATTATGGCTTAGTAAAAGGGGGCCTTAGTTTCAACAGTTTTTGGGCTTGCAGGTGGTATATAAACTACTACTACTACTACTACTATTACTAGGCACACTGTGAAATAAAACTAAACCTGAAAAAATTCCTAACTCAACATACATGTAGCAAACCTGCCAATTAACAGTAACATTAATTTCTATGATTCAGACAACATGAACCCCACCTATAAATAGGCAGCACTACAATATTACAAAGGACCCTAAGGCAGCAATATACCTAATACTAGTAAAACATAACAAGTGAGACTGCTATAGAGATCTACATATAAACTACATGCAAACAGAATACCACACCTCCCACATGCATAAAAACATACAGACTCCCATCAAATACAGAACAAAGGATCATAATTTTGAAATGCAAAAATCTAATCTAATCTTCATTTTATATACCGAATCTACTCCCTAAGGATCTCGACGGTTTACAGTTTGTTAAAAAATGAAACATAACAAGTAAAAACTGTGGGATAAAAACAGAAATTGGTTAGATTAGATGGATGGAAAAAATTAGAAAAAAAGTATGTTGAATTACTTAAAATTACTATTCGACAGCTAAAATCAAATTAACTATTGTGAAAACAACCAGGTTTTTAAACTTTTTCGAAACTGACCTTGGCAACCCAAAAACTCAAATCAGGAGAAATTAAAAACAGAAATGCATTTTCCACAAAATACAAAGACATCCACATTGCACATTTCCCAAAACTTATAAATTCAAAATAAAACACATTTTTTTCTACCTTTATTGTCTGGGCATTTTATTTTTCCAGCATGTTGGTCCCAGTTTTTCTTTTCTGCTTTCTTGTCTGTCTTCTGCTCTCTTTCCACTGGGTGCTGTTATTTATCTTCTTCCATTCCCAATTACATCTGTCTCTAACATATTTTCTCTTTCACTCTTTTCTGTCTGCTCATTCAAATTTCACCCTCTCACTCCTCAGTCCTCCACCTCAACTTTTCCATCTCCTCTTCTCACCTTCTAGCTCTCCTATTTCATTCCTTTCTTGCCCTCCTGTTCTGTCTGAGCACGTCAGTTTTTACCGTATTTCCCTGAAAATAAGACAGTGTCTTATATTAATTTTAGGCCCAAAAAATGCACTAGGTCTTATTTTCGGGGAATGGACATGATCATCTCTCCCTTCCTCTCCTTCACCCCAATTCTTCCTCTTTCCTTTCTCTTTCCCACATGTGCAACATCTTTCCTCCCCTCCCTCCCAACCCCTCGTGCAGCAGGACCCTTGCTCAGCTTCTACTCCTTCCTTCCTGCCCATCCCTTATTCAGCAGGGCCCTTACCCAGCTTTTATCCTTCCCTCTCTTCCATCTCTCGTGCAGCAGGACCCTTACCCAGCTTCTATCATTCCCTCCCATCCCTCGTGCAGCAGGACCCTTGCCCAGCTTCCCTTCCCTCCCTCCCATCCCTTGTGCAGCAGGACCCTTGTCCAGCTTCCATTCCCTCCCTCCCATCCCTTGTGCAGCAGAATCCTTGAGCGAGCTTCCCCCCCCCGAGCACCCGCCGCACAGACAAATCCCTATCCTTCCCTTCCTCCCATCGGAACCTCGCAGCGAGCCCTACTTACCTCCCTAAGCAGCGTCGGGCCGGTAGCACTTTAAACAGGCTGTTTCAGCCTTGCCTGCCCATGAATTCACTCTGCCGTCTGAAGCAGCCTGTTTTAAGTGCTACTGGCCCGACGCTGCTTAGGGATGTAAGTAGGGTTTGCGGCGGGGTTCCGATGGGAGGGAGGGAAGGATGGGGATTCGGCTGCACAGCAGGTGCAGGTACTCGGGGGGGGGGGTGCTTGCTCAAGGGTTCTGTTGCACAAGGGATGGGAGGAAGGGAAGGGAAACTGCCGGCAAATCCCGGGACTAGGGTTTATTTTGGAGGTAGGGCTTATATTAAGACCTACCCCGAAAATCCTGCTAGGGCTTATTTTTGGGTAGGTCTTATTTTCGTGGAAACATGGTACTACTCTCCCTTGAGTGCAAGATTTGCTGCCAGTTTGAAGGAACTCACATTGATGTGCTCTGTGTCCAAAATAAATTTGGAAAGGCATCGCATTAAAGCAAAGAAAAAATATAATACAAAAGAGACTTCTTCAAATTTGACTTTCTGACATAGCTCTAGCAAAACACAGACTGTGTGGAGACGAGACACATCAGCTCAGATAAGTGTTTAATTTTTGTTTTCTGAAGAGTTATATGGACAATTTAATGGACAATAGAAACCATAGCGATCAATATAATGTGCTGTGATTAAGAACCTATGGACTGTATCAGTGACTCCTTATCGCTGTATGGCGCCCTGTTGAAGTATCTATGAGCACACTAAATTCAAAAATTATTTAAAAATCAGTTTTGTAACACTTTCAAGTTTGATGATATAAGATTCCTTTGACGGGCAAGAGATTTTGTGCTTGTTCTTAATACATCCATCTTTAGCATTAACTTTTAATATTTAACTTTCTTCTCAAAATCTATCTACTTTTCCATGTTACCCCTTCTATCCCTGTGCACCATCTCATCCCTCTCTCCCACTCCCTAAGTTAGACAACTCTGTCTTCCCCCTTCCCCCTGATACGGTCTGGCATCTTTCTCCTCTCCTTCCCATAGTGTGGAATCTCTCTCCTCTCCCATGGTCTGGCATCTCTCTATCCTTCCCTCTCTCTCTTCCCAAGGACTAACATCTCTCTCCTTCGTTCCCCTCCTTTCTGCGGTATGGCATCTTTCCTCCCTGCAGTCTGGCATCTCTCTCTCCCCTCCTTCCCTTCCATGATCTTGCACCTCTCTATTCCCTCCTTCCCTTCCATGGTCTGGCATCTCTCTCTTCCCTCCTTCCATCACCCTTCTCTGGAATCTGGCATTTCTCCCTTCTTTGCATTATCTCTCCTCCCTCCCAGTGTAACATTTCTCCCTCCCTCCTCTCCACCACTATCATGTCCAACAATTCTCCCTCTTCCCCATGTGCACCATCTCTCTTTCAGACAACCAATTCTCCCTATTCCCTGCCACACCTTAGCATTTCTTTCCCTCACTCTCTCCATTCTTCCATCCTATGGCTCATGTTCTCCTCCCTCTTTCCCTTCATTGTGTTCCAAGTTTATGCCCCCTCCCTCCTCCTTCCATCATTTGTTCGAAGTTTGTGCTCCCACCCTCTCGAGCTCCAACACGCCCTTCTCCCTCCCTCCATTCTGTGCCTCAAGTACGTGCCTCCCTCTGTCCAGTGTTTACCTTCTGGCCGGCTCCCTCCTCCTCACTGCCACAGTCGTTTCTATACACAAAGCCATGGGCAGCAGCTACTTGCTTGTCCCGCAGCTGAGCCGGAAGCCTGACCTCTGACGTTGCAATGTCTGAGAGAAGGCTTCTGGTTCAGCCACGGGATGTGCATAGGAGCTGCTGCCCACAGCGTTGTGCAAACAACTGTGGCAGTGAGGAGTGAGCCGGCCAGAAGGTAAACACCTGGAGGTGGCAAAAGTAAAACGCTGCATCACCTTCAAGCTGGGCCACTTGCAGTTTGGACACCCCTGGTGTAGTGTTAGGCACATAATCACCACAGGTTGCATAAAATGGCCAGGCGGGCTAGATTCTGCCCGCGGGCCTTGTGTTTGACACATGTGCAGTAGACATAAGGCCTGTATAACCTACTGACATGTCTGGTTATATGAAAATGTATTTCTGAATTACTATACTTGTACTCTGCAGCTGCTATTTAATGCTATCATCACATAAATTAAAAAAGGAACCAGTTATGGAAAATTTAGTCTTACCCAAGATGCATCATGAACATCAAAGCAATCATTCAGTTCATTATGTTTCCTACATCCATAACCACCAAAATAAATTAGCCTGAAAAAAATAATGAAAATATTCATTGATTATTTACATGTGTTCACTGTGATTTCTTTAGATAAAATATCACATTTTTAATTTTGATTTAATGTAAACAACAAATTAACTTAAAATTAAGAAAAACTGGTAGTTATTGCTCTTCATGGGTAGTATTTCAGAGATTTACACTTTTAAACTTATTCTCTTGTCATGTGCCACTATAAGGAAATTTCCTAAGCTTAGAGTGATACAACTTAAGTCAGCCTAGAAAGCAACTATTCAATATTTCTTCAACCATAGCTTCTACTCAGAACTAAGACAGAGGAGTCCTAGATAGAACCGAGTGCACCTTGCCTAAAAGTGAAATGGCTGAGGTGTTACGACTCAAAGAAAACATATTTCTTTATAAATAACAATTATAGGTAATTCATTCCTTTCTCTATAGGCAGGTACTCTCCTAGGATTCATGTTGATGGGGACTGGCAAGCTTATAGAATGCCTGAAATAAGGAAGTCAAAATATGGAAAACTAAATTTGATCACACCAAAAAAGAGTGAATAAAAAGACAAAGAAAATCAAACCAAACTATTGTTCACAATTTTAATTATGTGGAAGCACTGTCCTGAGCTTAATCTTCAATTCCATCTTGTACAAGTTGAGAAAAGCCTCAGTGAAAAAAAAGGTACTTCAGGATATATTTCAATACACACTGGCTATATTTCCATCACAAGTAAAAAAAACAAAAAAAAAACAAACAACACAAAATCCCCAACAACAATAAAAATCAACTTATTTTATAAAACTTGAACACAAAAATCTAAAAATCTGCTATCACAGTGAATAATGCATACATCATATAAACAGTGAAAATGATTTATAAAAAGCATTTTAGAAAGGTTGTGCAAGTTCAGACTGGAATGTTTAAGTTAGTAAACACTGGTAACTCTGAGCTCATCCATTATAAACAATCATTTTAAAACCTGGAATGTCCAAAATATGGATGCAGCTAAACCAGGATTTTGATGGCAAAGTGAATTACCATGTTCTAAAATAATGATAAAAACATTCATATGCTGGGACACTGAATGTTCATATCAATCCTTTTAATACAATAAATATCTATCACTTTTGGAGATGTGACATCGCCCTATTTTTTTCACTAATTTTGACACCTTCTAATCACCCATCCATATCTCTCTGTTTCTCACACATCCAGTCCTCCCTGTTTGTCATCTTACGCACCCCTTTCCTTTTCCTATGAGACAGCCATTGGAATGCTTTTATGTTTCACTTATATATACTGATTTTTGTCAACATTTGCTTATTTCTGATCTGAAGAAGGGTTATCTTTGAAAGCTAGTCAAAAATGCAATAAGTCAGTCCAATAAAGCACAGTTACTTTCCTTTAACAGATGTTATCCAGGGACAGCAGGCAGATATTCTCACATATGGGTGACATCATCTATGGAGCCCTGGTACAGACAGTGCAAAAGCATACTGTCACTTTAAACTTCTTCAAAAGCTTCAGACCGCCCATACCGCATATGCACTGGTGCCTTCCCACCCAACGTTGGCTCGTGGGATCATCAGTTCAGTAAAAAAGCTAAGAAGCCAACTAGGGGAGGTGGGAGGGTTGTAAGAAATCTGCCTGCTGTCCCTGGATAACACCTGTTACAGGTAAGTATAGTCCACTTCGCTTAAGTGCTAGCCCCTCAGACCGATTTGCCATGTGTGCTTAAACGGAGCGTGCGCTTAATTGGAGTACCATGTGAAGAGAGTCGAGCACTGTCATTTTTCTCGCGAGATCAGCAGCTCGGGGGGGGGGGGGGGTGTCAGGATTCCGTGCTTGCATCGATCACTGCCATCATGTGATGGCAGTGATCGATGGACGAGTGACCTTTAATCACGTTTGAAGTTTGCAATTATCACATGTTTTTTGTTGCTTTCATATTCAACAGGCAGGCACCTTGAAGCCAACAGCTGTGCGACGTTTGAAAGCGGTGTAAAGGTCTCTATCGCTTTAATTGGGAGACCATATGTGAAGACCTGGAGTACACCACTCTCAGATGACAGGCCCTTCCAATTTATATACAAGTACTGTAATAACAACGCCAAAGCGACGTCTGACATCAGCATGATACGTTCAGCCAAAGACAATGATTTTTGTCCACGCGACACTACGGTGCAGTTCTGAAAGTTTGAACATATGGCCAGGCCTAGACTGTTGTTCCGAAACACGTGGCTCATCTACGTGATTGCTTTAAACCGGAGTGAACTTTACATGAAAAAATACAGGCGGAACCTACAACATCAGTATGCATAAGCAGAATGTGTGCTTATTAGAACTGCAACTATCTGGTGTTTATGTCCATTGACTTTAATGTAAAAAAAAGGGACCATGGTGGTAGGCCGTGGATAACCTAAGCATGCGCTTAACCTACATGCACTTAGGTGAAGTCGACTGTAACTGTGCTTTATCCCAGGACAAGCAGGCAGTATATTCTCACATATGGGACTCTTAGCTAATATTGAAGGAATGAAGAGAAGTTGGCAACTAAACAGAGAATACATTCTGTAGAACTGTTTGGCTGAACCGACTATCCTGTCTGGAATTCTCCAGACAGTAGGGGGATGTGAAAGTATGAATTGAGGCGGGAAGGCACTCACGCATGCGTGGTGCGGCTGACTCGAAACTTCTCGTTTCTTCAAGCAAGTTTGCTTGCGAGGCTTCCACATCTGGGCTCCGTCGATGACGTCATCCATAAGTGAGAATAGCTGCCTGCTTGTCCTGGGATAACACCTGTTACGGTAAGTAACTGTGCTTTATTCTAGGACAAGCAGGCAGCCTATTCTCATATATGGGTGACCTCCAAGCTAACCAGAATGGGATGGTGGGAGTGTTGGTAATTCAGTAGAATAAATTTTGTAATACTGTCTGGCCAAACTGGCCATCCCGTCTGGAGAAAAAACATCCAGACAATAGTGAGAAGTGAAAGTATGAACCGAGGACCTAAGTAGCAGCCTTGCAAATTTCCTCAATAGGTGTAGATCTGAGGAAAGCTACTGAAGCTGCCATTGCTCTGACTTTATGGGCTGTGACTCTACTGTGTAGGGGTAATCCAGCCTGGGCATAGCAGAATGAGATACAAGCAGCCATCCAGTTGGAGATGGTATGCTTAGAGATTGGATGTCCCAAATTGTTTGGATCGAAGGAGATAAAAAGTTGATGAGAAGTTCTGTGTGATTTGGTGCATTCCAAATAAAAGGCCAAAGCACGTTTACAGTCCAGAGTATGAAGAGCTGATTCTCCAGGATGAGAATGAGGCTTTTGAAAAAATACTTGAACAACAATGGATTGGTTGAGATGAAATTCCGATACCACCTTAGGAAGGAATTTAGGATGAGTACGGAGGACCACCTTGTCATGATGGAAGACAGTGAAAGGTGGATCAGTAACTAAAGCTTGCAGCTCACTGACTCTTCGAGCAGCAGTGAGGGCAATGAGAAACACCACTTTTCAAGTGAGATACTTCAGATGAGCCTTGCCAATTGGCTCAAAAGGAGGCTTCATCAATTGAGCATGAACAAAATTGAGGTCCCAAACCACAGGAGGCGGTTTAAGAGGAGGTTTGACATTGAAAAGTCCTTTCATGAATCTGGAAATCACCGGATGAGCACAGAGAGGTTTCCTATCAATAGGCTGATGGAAAGCTGCAATTGCACTGAGATGGACTCGGATTGATGTAGACTTGAGGCCAGAAGTGGATAAGTGCAAAAGATAATCCAAAACAGAAGATAAGGAGGAAAGTTGAGACTCCATATCGTGAGAAAAAAACCAGGTAGAAAATCTAGTCCATTTTTGGTGATAGCATTGTCTAGTGGTAGGTTTCCTAGAAGCCTCTAAAACATCTCTTACAGATCGAGAAAACTGAAGAGGAGTCATGCTGAGAGGTACCAAGCTGTCAAAGTGTAGAGACTGCAGGTTGGGATGAAGAAGAGATCTTTGACTCTGTGTGAGCAGAGACGGAAAAACTGGTAGAAGGTATGACTCCCTGCTACTGAGTTGAAGTAGAAGGGAGTACCAAGGTTGTCTCGGCCACCGAGGAGCAATCAGAATCATGGTGGACATGATGTTTTTCAACTTGACCAGAATCTTGAGAATGAGAGGGAATGGAGGGAATGCATAGAGGATGAGATTCGTTCATTCCAGAAGAAAAGCATCTGCCTCGAGACGGTGAGGAGAGTATATCCTAGAGCAGAACTGAGGCAGTTTGTAGTTATGGGAAGCTGCAAAGAGGTCTATCTGAGGCGTTCCCCAATGAGAGAAAATATGATGAAGAGGCGAGGAATGGAGTGTCCATACGTGAGGTTGCAAAAGACGACTTAAGTTGTCCGCCAAGCAATTCTTCACCCCTTGTATGTAGACAGCTTTGAGGAAGGTGTTGTGGCGGATTGCCCAGTCCCAAACCTTCAGAGCTTTTTGACAAAGGGAGGCAGAGCTCGTCCCTCTCTGTTTGTTGACATAATACATGGCGACTTAGTTGTCCGTCTTGATGAGGACTACCTGGTCATGAAGATGTTGAAAAGTGTGAAGAGCCTTTAGGATCGCTCTGAGTTCCAACAGATTGATATGACACCGACGATCCGTACCGGTGCAGTGGCCTTGTGTACGGAGACCATCGAGATGAGCGCCCCAAGTATAGGTCGAAGAATCTATCGTGATGACCTTCTGATAGGGGGCGTTTGAAACAGCAAGCCTCTGGAGAGATTGGAAGAGAGCATCCACCAACAGAGAGACTGCTTCAATGAAGGAGTGACTGTTATGTGTCGAGAAAGTGGATTGCAACCCTGTGTCCATTGCGATGCCAGGGTCCACTGAGGAATTCTGAGGTGAAGTCTGGCAAAAGGAGTCACTGTACTATGGAGGCCATGTGACCTAGGAGTACAATCATGTGTCTCGCCGAGATGGAAGAGCGGGAAGACACTGTGAGACAAAGTTGAAGAAGAGCTTCCAGACGTTGTTGTGGAAGGAATACTCTGAGTTGGATAGTATCCAGAACAGCTCCGATGAATTGCAGATTCTGTGAGGGCTGAAGTTGGGATTTGGGAAAGTTGATTTTGAATCCCAAACTTTGTAGGAACCAGGTAGTCCGTTGGGTTGCTACAATAACCCCCTGAGATGTTAAATCTTTGATGAGCCAGTCGTCGAGGTAGGGAAATACCTGAAGACCATGGTTCCTTAGAGCTGCTGCTACCACTACCGGGCACTTGGTGAACACTCTGGGAGATGAAGCTAGGCTGAAGGGTAGCACTCTGTATTGATAATGCAGATTCCCCACCCGAAATCTGAGATATTGACGACAGGCCGGATAGATGGGGATATGAGTGTAGGTCTCCTTGAGATCCAGAGAGCATAACCAGTTGTTCTGCTCGAGTAGGGGATAAAGGGATAACATTTGAAATTTTTCTTTGACTAAAAATTGGTTGAGAGCCCTGAGATCCAGAATGGGTTGCAGATCGCCCGTCTTCTTCGGAACAAGGAAGTAACGGAAGTAAAACCCTCTGTTCTGCTGTTCCAAAGGAACTGGCTTGATAACATGGAGAGGAAGCAGAGCTTGAGCTTCCTGTAGAAGAAGGGCGGTCTGGGATGGATTGGAAGGGTACTCTCTTGGAGGAAGCTCTGGTGGAACCTGAGTGAAATGAAGAGAGTATCCTTCCTTGATGATGGTGAGCACCCAGAGGTCGGATGTAATTGTCGTCCATCGGTGGTAAAAATGATGGAGATAACCTCCTATAGGGGGAAAAGAATTCAGAGTCAGAACGGTGGAGGTTATGCTCTGTTTTAAACAGTCAAAAAGACTGAGTAGCCTTAGGTGCAACAGAAGGTTGAGATTTTTGTTGCTTCTGAGGCTGCTGTTTCTTAGCAGGAGGGCGATTATAAGGAGCCGTCCTCGGAGCAAAACGCCTCTGATAGATATGAGGAGGTCATGTATGTTTGGCAGGAGCTGGCTTTGGCTTAAGTCTTACAACAGAAGCAAAGGATTTTTCATGATCAGTCATTGCCTGCACAAAGAATATTAGCCAAGCGGTCCTGGAGATTAGCATCCATGTCAATAGTTCGAAGCCAGGGAAGACAGCGCATGGCTACAGAACAAGTAGCCGCCCTGGCAGACAACTCAAAGGCATCATAAGATGATTGAAGGAGATGTAATCTGAGTTGTGATAGAGAAGCGATGACTTCTTGAAATTCAAAATGTTTTTGAGTATCCAAATAACTCAAAAATTTAGATAAAAGGGTAATGAGGAGCTCAAAATAGATAACAAAATGAAAATTATAATTAAGGACTTTAGAGGACATCATGGCATTTTGATAGATTGCGACGTCCGAATTTGTCCATAGTTTTCCTTCCCTTCCAGGAGGAATGGTGGCATAAACCTTGGAAGGGTGGGACCTCTTTAAAGATGACTTCACAAGCAGGAATTGGTGAGATAACTGTGAGTTATCGAATCCTTTGCGATGAAGAGTTTTATACCTAGAGTCCAATTTGCCTGGAACAGCTGGAATGGTATAAGGAGTCTCCAGGCATCTGCCAAAAGTCTGAGACAAAAGCTTATGACGAGGAAGCTTAAGTGGCTCTGCCGGAGGTTGAGGAAGATGCATAACTTTGAGATACTCCTTAGAGTATTTGGAACCAGCATCTAATTGAAGATCCAAGTCAACAGCCATCTGACGAAGAAAAGATGAAAAAGATAGCTGATCCGCCAATGCTTTGCCTCGAGAAGGACTCGAAGTCGTAGAGGCAGCCTGGCTCGAAGATGAGACTTCGGCTGGAAAAAAGGCATCAAAAGAATATGGCGACTTGGACGAAGCAATCGAAACCACTGCATCCTCGAGGTTTGGAAGGGGAGACCTTGATCGAGGATTTGGCGATCTCGTAGAAGTAGGAGTAGATCGAGGCTTAGTTGAAGAAGGACGTTCTTTAGAAGAACTATGCCTGGAAGTATGCCTCAATGAAGGCCTTGATCGTCAATAAGAACGGTGCTTGGAAGAAGATCTCGAAGATCGAGGAGACTTCGCCTCGGAGACTGAAGCAGCCGATGCTACTAAAGAATGGATAGGACTGGAGGCTGTGGATCGAAGCTCCAGAGGCTTGGTGGAGGAACCTCAATGTACTCCCAAAGACTCTGCTCCATGGATAGAGTGTGAGGATTCCTGCCGAGGCACTTGCAAAGATTCTGCTCCTTGCTTAAAGTGCGTAAATGCCAGACCAGACACTCGCAGAGACTCTGCTCCCTGCAAAGAGTGTGCAAGCTCAGCCTGAGACAAAGGAAGAGGCTCGACCTCGTGGGAGTCTGCAGAATGCCCAGGCTGGATAACAGGAAGAAGCTTCAGTCCCATATTAAGGAACTGAATGAATTGCTTCTCCAACATGGTCTGGAAAGAAGCCGGCAAGGATGGATCTGCGTCTGAAACCAGACCACCTGCTTTGGCTGGAGGTTCCACAGAAGCAATGGAAATGTGCTTCGACTTGGAAGTCTTAGGCACCTTAAGCACCACCCCTGGAATCTTCTGCTGAGCTATCTGACCTGATGATACAGGGGAAGATACAGCAGGAGTCGTCGAAGAGAGAGCCGATGCAAATGAAGAAGGTCTGATGAGGCTCGAGGTCGAAGCAGTAGAAGAGGATGAGTCTTGGTCGAAGGTGAGTTCGAGGCTGCCTTCAAATTCGAGGGATCGGAGGAGGAATCCATCCCGAAGAGCTTCTGGACCAAAATTTGACAACGTTTAAGGGCTCGAGGTTGAAGAGTAGCACAGAGCTCGCACGACTTCGGTTGATGGTCCAGCCCAAGGCACTTGAGGCACCAACAGTGTGGGTCCGTGAGGGAAATTGCACGCTGGCACTGGCTACACTTCTTGAAGACCATTGTTGGCCGGGACATAAGAGGAAAAATAGCTGCCGCAAAATCGAAGCCCTTGGGCTGCGGCCGAGCAGTCTGCCCCGGCAGCCGAACGGAAGAAATACAAATTTTTAAAAAAAAGAAATAAAAGGAAAAAAACAGCGATTCGTGAAGAAAAAAACACAAACCGCGGTGTAGAGAAGGCACGAAGTGAAAAGTTAAACGCAGAGAGTCAAAGACGGACTTCTCGGCTCCGCTGAAAACTGAGAACTGAGGAGACACGCCCTACGCTGGGCGGGAAGGCACTCACGCATGAGTGGTGCGGTCGACTCGAAACTTCTAGTTTCTTCAAGCAAATCTGCTTGCGAGCTTCCTCATCCGGGCTCCCATATGTGAGAATAGACTGCCTGCTTGTCCTGGGATAAAGTGAAGAATCAAATTAAGGTTCCAGGTCGGACAGGGAAGGCGCAAGGGAGGTATTAGTCGCAATGCACCCCACAGAAAACGAACCACATCTGGATGAACTGCCAATGAGCTCCTCGGGGAAGGAAGGCCCATACACGAAAGACTAGCAATCTGTACCCGGAGTAAAGCTACTGCTAGACCTTTCTTCAGGCCATCCTGCAGAAACTCCAAGACCCAAGGAATTGATAGACGATAAGGGTCCACCTGTCTCAGGGCACACCAGGCCTCGTAACACCACCAAGCCTTCACATAGGCCGCCACTGTGGATTTCTATTTGCTGTGAAGCAATGTGGCAATCGCTGCTGAAGAATAGCCCCGGCTAGTCAAAGCCGCACGCTCAAGAGCCATGCCATAAGACCAAAGCAGTCTGGACCCCACCCAATATGTTTTTCCCCATTCCCACTTTCTCCCTTTCTTCTCCAAAACATGTAACTTTCCCCCTCCTTTCCCTCTTATCCTCACTTTCATGTTAGTCAAGTTATGTTTTTGATGTTCACCCATCTGCTTTTTATATTTATAACTCTTTTCTCTTTTTATAATTTTACTGTGAACCGGCCAGATACCTGTTGATGGTCGGTATATTAAAAAGTTAATAAACTTGAAACTTGACCCTGTGTGAGGAGGTGAGAATGACAAGGAAGCTAGAGCCCCTGATCCTGCTGGAGCTGAACCAAGTCGGCATACCACGGCTGCCTCAGCCAATTGGGTGCCACCAGAATCACCAGAACCCCATGGACCGCTATCTGGCAGCAACAGATCATGGGCCATGGAGAGAAGACATAAAGAAAACCCTTCCGGGGCCAGAGTTGAACCAGAGCCTCCAGGCCTTCGCTGGTGGCCTTTCGATGATGACTGAAGAACCGATCAGACTTCTTGTTAGCTGCAGTCACCAGAAGGTCAAACGTGGGTCACCCCCAATGATCCACTATGTAATTGAATGCTCTTTGAGAGAGTGACCACTCTCCAAGGTCCAGCATCTGACAACTGAGAAAGTCTGCTTGAACATTGTCTACTCCTGCCAAAGTGCGCTGCAGTCAACGCCACAAGGTGTCTCTCCACCCACCAAAAGAGCAGCTGAGCCTCCACACTCAGAGAGGGAATCTTCGTGCTCTCCTGACGATTGACATAAGCCATTGCTGTGGCACTGTCTGAGAATACTTGGATGACTCGATGACAGAGATAACCCTCGAAGTGGAGAAGGACCATATGAATCACCCGCAGTTCCAGGCGATTGATTGACCACTTGTGCTGAGGGTGCCCACCGGCCCTGAATAGTGACAGTCATGCACCTGCATCTGTCATCAGGATCTCCCAATCCGAGAACCAGAGCAGAAGTCCCCGGGATAGCAAGAGAGAATGCAACCACCGTGCTAGACTGTTGCGTGCCACCATCGTCCAGAGCAGGGGTGCATTTAACGCATGGGTGTCCAACCTGCGGCCCCAGGGCCACATGCTGCCCAGTGAACTATTTTGTGTGGCCCCAGTCAAGGGTGATGAAGTGTTTTCCTCTGCTGCCCCCAGGTGTTTACAGTCTTGCCGGCTCCCTCCTCTGTCTTGCTGCAGCATTTGCGTGTTTGTGAGGCCCCAGAAACATTTTTTTCAGCCAATGCGGCCCAGGGAAGCCAAAAGGTTGGACATCCCCTGATTAACGGGTTCAACTGTGGATTCCAGCATGAAAGCAGAGCATCCTGCAGCAGCCACAGACAGGCTCTGGCCCAAGGGACCACATCGATCATTGCCACCATGGTCCCCAGAACCTGGTGGTACTTTCAAGCCATCGGGACCGGAATGGCCAGAAGGTCCCTGCTAACCTTTCATAGCTTCTCCTGACAGGACACGGGCAGAAACATTGTGTTCTGACTTGTGTGAAATGGAACTCCCATGTATTTCAAATCCTGGGTGTGCTCGAGGTGACTCTTCCTGAAGTTGATCACAAAGCCCAGCTGTCGAAGCAACTGTACCTCCTGATGGACAGCCTGATGCCCCTCTAACAGTGAGGGAGCTCTGATCAACCAGTTGTCCAGATACAGGTGAACCAGGACACCCAAGGTGCGGAGATGGGCCACCACCACCACCATCACTTTGGTGAAGGTCGGGTTACTGTCACCAATCCAAAGGGCAGTGCCGCAAGCTGGAAATGTTGCCCCAGAACATGGAACCACAGATACTTCTGGTGGTCCAGGAAAACGGGAATGTGGAGATACACCTCCGTCAGATCCAGGAAGGCTAGAAACTCCCCCGGCGACACTGATGCGAACACTGAGTACACCGTCTCCATGCGGAATAGATGGACTTTCTGAGTTGCATTGACTGCCTTGAGGTCCAGAATTGGTCTCCAATCATTGGATCCTTTCTTTGGAACAATGAAGTATATCGAGTATCTCCCACAGCCCAAATCTCACTCCGGCACAGGTTAGATTGCCACAATATCCAAAAGTCTTGCAACTGTGGCCTGTACCCGAACCACATTCTTAGGGCAGCCCACAGGGGAATCCAAAAAAATACTTGGTCAGAGAACAGAGAAACTCTAATTTGTAGCCATCTCTGAGAACCTCCAGAACCCAGAAAGGCTGACAACTGCCCCCCGATGCACGGAGGAGACAGCGGCCTGGAGTCAGAACTGTTTCTTGGTGAAAACCACAGGCTGACTTCCTGCCGACTGCTGTTGGCGAGATACGCTAAACTGCAGTCTGGCAGACAAAGAGGACCGCTGTCCTATGGAAGGACCTAAGTACGAATGAGAACACCAGAAGGGGCAAAAATTACAACACTCAAAACTCCAAGAAGGGCAGAACCTGCTCCCAGGCAATACCTTGGGTTTACGATCTTGCACACTGGCCATAAGGTCAACTAGATCCTGTTAGAACAGGAGCTGACCCTTGAAGGGCAACTGGTTCAATGTAGCTTTAGAAGATCAATCACTAGACCACTGCCGGATCCAAAGCATTCTATGAGCCGAAACAGCATAGGCGCCAAGCTTGGCAAAAACTTTCAAGATGTCCGTACAAGGCATCCACCATGTAATCCACTCCAGAGATGAGAAAATCAAAATTATGAAGCACCACAGTGTAAGGATCATGGCGCAGCTTGGAATGGCACACATAAGCCACGAAAGAGGAGGCTGACGCCGCTTTAACACAAGCCGCGGTTGAATCAAACAGATCCTTAAGGTGAAATCCACACATCAATCCTGGACCAGAGCAGGATCCTTCAGGACCGCCCCCCCATCACTGGGGAGAGATGTGCGCTTGGTGATCTGTGCCACCAAAGAATCCACCTTTAGGGAAGTAAAGCTCTTGTTAAAGCCATCCGCCATGGAATAAAGTCATGCTATGGCTCGAGCACGTTTCAGAGTACCCCCTCCAGAGTTTCCCAAATATCTGTACGAAGCCAAACAAGGTCAGGATGATCAGGAAGTTTCAAGTTTATTATGATTTGATATACCACTTAAAACAATCCTAAGTGGTATACATAAAAACGTGGAGAGGCATAATCAAAACAAACATCTAAGTCCATTTTGGGCCTAGGGTGCTAGTCACCCAAAGTCGGCAGCGTCCAAAGTTCATTCTCGAAAAATATGTCCAAATTTAAAAAAATAATAATAATAGCTTTATTTAAGATAAAACAAAAAGCCAAAACAGTACACAAAAGAATACAATAAATCATACAGTAGTCACATATGAGAGAGCAAGCATGGGTTGTTTGGTATACCCTCCCTGTTAAACAGTGAAAAACCAGACCCCCAAACAGAAAACTATCCCCCCCACTCCCTCCCCCACCCAGGAAGCTTATCTACACTACCAGTTTATACAGCCATGGTACTTTTCCAGAGATGAAAGGATCGCCAAAGGCAATGAAAAGTCCCCATTCTATGTTTCTGCAAAGCAGTCAATTTATACATCACATATCAATCCTCCAACTGCTGCACCACCTGGTCCCTAGAGGGGGCCATTGACGATTTCCAGGCAGCCGCTAACACCACCTTAGCAGCAGTAAGGAGGATTTTACAAAAAGACACCTCCCCCTCATCCCCATTTGGAATCATATTGATACAGGAACACCATATCTGGTGTTGGTTGCACAGCCCTCCCAACAATTTAAGAATACAAGGCAAAAACAGCAACCCAGTAGCCCCGGAACATTGCCACCATATATGAAAGTACATCCCCTCTTCCCCACAACCCCTCTAATTAGCTAATTTTTTGGCACCACTTTGTTTTATATCACAGTGCTTTGGAGAGTTGTTTAAAAACACTCCTATTGTTTTTAGTCCACATTTGCTTTTCTGAGATCAACTGGACCCCTGTGTAGGGTCTGGTAGGACTACACATGTGAACCATTTTATTTGTATCTATCTGTATTTATTCCTTTGGAAAAAGTGATAAATAAATCATCTAATAGAACATCATCATCCACAGTCTTGTTTTTATCATTTGGATTGGTTTTTTACTGTGGAAGACTGGGTCTGCCATTTTCTTGTTTTATAAAATTTCCACCAAATAGGTTCCTACTTGGCCTTTCTACTTAGGCAGCCTATTATAATATTACCCTCATAAAACCTAATTTTGCACAGAACATATAGGTAAGAAAATGGACAATCAGGTTGAAGCATTCAGAATGTGTGTTTTTGTATAAAAAATACCTTTAAGTTCATGGGGTAACATATACATTTGGTGACACCTATAGTAGGAGCTGCCATTTTAAAAAGAAACACATTCCAAAAAAAGAGACACGTTGCTCAGGATTCTACACATGTAAATGTTAGCACATACATGTGTGAGTGGTAGATTTTTGCAAAAATGCATGTCAAAGTACAGTCAATTAAGGGTCAAGGTCCAAAGCTCAAATTTTTGAGGTGTTTTTAAATGTTAGAAAGGTAAGCACAATTGCTCCCTCAATCATTACTCCAAGCCTCAGTTCCAAATGAGCTTATCCATGATTGGGAGCAGGCATAAGCATCAGTGGGGAAACTGTTAGAGGCACATGCCCATTTCCATTGCAAAACAGGAAATATACATATACTTTTCAAGTCCGCCTAAACCAGGCCCATAATATACCATATTCAAAGCTCCATACGTCAGGTATATGTATAAAAGTATTTTTCTAAAACCACTAATTAGATATGTATGGCCATTGTAGCCACACTGTAGCCCAGGACCAGGGCTCTACAGCACTCCAAGTGGTTACACAAAAGTAGTATACCAGCGTGTGACCCGAGATGGAGTCACCCTGCAGGACTGGACTGAAACTAAGCAGGAACAAAAAATCAAAGGCACAACAATTGAAGTTCATAGGAAAATAATTCAATTTTACTCATTCCTTCATAAAGGTAAGTAGTTCATAACTTCAGCTGCAAAAATGTCAGAATACCAACACAGCAACAAAGCAAAAATGCCAAAAGATGCAAGAAAATAAAACAGCACAAAATAAAGTCCAAAATAGCAGCTGCTTTTCAGCTCTCCCCAGAACCAATACAAGCCTGCTCCCAGGCAGCTTGCTCAATTTGCCAACAATACAGTTCAGTGCACTGGTTCCAACAATTCACAGTGCTTGCAAAATAAAATAAATAAATAAAGCCTCTGGCAACTTTATATTACTGCCAGGCAAGGAGAGTGTCTCCGGTTTTGCAAAAACAAAAGCCACTGCAAGGGCCTTCAAAATCCCACCCAATGTGACAGCAAAACCTCTCCTCAATCACACTCCTAGATTTCAAAAAAAAAATAAACCACCAAAATAGTCCAAACAGCAAACAGTCAAAAATTCACACTTACTGTTTGCAGCTTGAGGCCCAGTTCACCTGCATGGGTTCAGGATAATCAGTTTCACAGCCTGCACAAGCCTCTTGAAAGTCCATGGGCTCTACATCCAGCAATGGCAAGTCTTCAGCTTGCCCAGCCTCTGTTAGCTCCATAGGCATGGGTCTATTGCTACTGTTTGGCCCAGGTGGTTCCTCAGGGAGGCAAGGTATGAACTTCCTCCCTAGCCGGCCTCTCTGACTGATTTCAACTACTGGCTTACATACTCTAGGGGCGTGCCCTGTTCTGGGTGAGTCAGCAGACCTACCTGGGGTTCTTGAGCTCCCCCGGTGGCAACTCATGCACAGATCTCCTAACTCCTTCTCAGACAATTCAGGCTCCCCCTGGTGGTCAAAGGCACTATTAACAGGATTCTGTCCAGGGGAGATCTTGGAATTTCCCTTCCGTGTTTTCCCTTTTACTTTTTCCCCTGACTAAACTGGGACCTTGGCGGACCTTGTGTCTGACTGGTCACACCATTTACACATGTAAATCTGCTTTTTATATGTATAAATAGCAGCAAACCCATCTAAAACGACTCTCTTAATATTTTTTAAAAGAAGCTTAATATAAATATTAGGATTAATAATAAATGCTTTGTTGTCAAAATAGTTCCTGGGTACTAACCTGTCCTTATAAACCCAGCAGGAAAGCTTGTCACGTGGTGTAGGAGGCTGGCCTTTAAAGTTCTGAATTTTTTTCCACAAATATGCACCATCTCTTGTCCGCAGATTAACATAATAGAGCTAAAATATTAATTCATAGAAATGTTTATCATAATAAATATTTAGGGAAATTAACTATAAAAATAGCACCAGTAACATAAATAAGTAAAGAAAACACAGTTACTTACCGTAACAGGTGTTATCCAGGGACAGCAGGCAGATATTCTCACGAATGGGTGATGTCACTGACGGAGCCCTAGTACAGAACACTTTAAAAGTGCATCGCCACTTTAAGATCTAAGTTCGCGATAGCCTGAACCGCGCATGCGCGAGTGCCTTCCCGTCCAACGTAGGGCGTGCGGTCCCTCAGATAAGATAAGCCAGCTAAGAAGCCAACCCTGGGGAGGTGGGAGGGTTGCGAGAATATCTGCCTGTTGTCCCTGGATAACACCTGGTACGGTAAGTAACTGTGCTTTATCCCAGGACAAGCAGGCAGTATATTCTCACTTATGGCTGACCTCCAAGTTAACAGAAATGGGATGGTGGGAGAGTTGGTCTTAAGAAAATAAATTTTATAATACAGATTGGCCAATGTGCCCATCCCATCTGAAAAAAGATTCCAGACAATAGTGAGAAGTGAAAGTATGAACTGAGGACCAGGTGGCAGCTTTACAGACATCCTTAATGGGAGTAGATCTGAGGAAAGCCACAGAAGCCACCATAGCTCTAATTTTGTGGGCTGTGACATGACTCTCTAGTGCCAGCCTAGTCTGAGCATAACAAAACAAGATGCAGGCAGCCAGCCAGTTAGAAATTGTTCTTTTGGAAACAGGATGCCCCAACTTGTTTGGATCAAAAGAGATGAACAATTGGGGAGATGTTCGATGAGGCTTTGTCCGGTCAATGTAACAGGCTAAAACTCGTTTACAGTCCGAAGTATGCAAAGTGGTTTCTCCAGCATGAGAATGAGGTTTAGAAAAAAACACTAGTAGAACAATTGACTGATTGAGGTGAAATTCAGTGACAACTTTTGGAAGAAACTTTGGATGGGTGCGCAGAACCACTGTGTCATGATGAAAATTGGTGAAGGGTGGATATGCAACTAATGATTGTAACTCACTGACCCTTCTGGGAGAGGTGAGAGCAATAAGGAAAACCACTTTCCAGGTAATAAACTGAAGAAGAGCTGTGGCCATTGGTTCAAATGGTTGCTTCATTAAACTAGAAAGGACTACATTAAGGTCCCAGGTGGAGGTTTGAGAGGTAGATTCACATTGAAAAGTACCTTCATGAATCTGGAGAGCAAAGGATGTGCAGTAAGAGGTTTTCCCTCGACTGGCACGTGAAAAACAGTAAATGTGCTGAGATGAACTCTGACAGATGTAAATTCGAGGCCAGAGTCAGAGAGATGAAGCAGATAATCCAACACCAAATCCACTGATAAAGAAGTTGGATTATGATGATAAAGAAGACACCAGGAAGAGAACTAAGTCCACTTTTGTTGATAACATTATTGAGTGGCTGGTTTCCTGGATACATCAAGAATTTGACGAATAGGCTGAGAAAGATGTAAGTGAGATGGATTCAGCCCGAGAGAAACCAAGCTGTGAGGTGTAGAGATTGCAGGTTGAGAAGTAGAAGTGATTCCTGATTCTGAGTAAGCAGAGTAGGAAATACTTGAAGAGGTATGGACTCCCTGGAGCTGAGTTGAAGCACAAGGGAGAACCAATGTTGCCTGGGCCACCGTGGAGAAATTAGAATCATGGTAGCTGCTTCTATCTTGAGTTCAAACTGAATTCTGAACATGAGAGGAATTTGAGGGAATGCATATAGCAACAGGTCCTTCCAATCCAGGAGAAATGTATCTGCTTCCAGATGAAGAGGGGAGTAGAGTCTGGAGCAGAACTGGGGCAACTGGTGGTTATGAGAAGCTGCAAACAAGACGATTTGAGGAGTGCCCCATTGAGCAAAGATGGACTGGAGAGTTGCAGAGTTGAGAGTCCATTCGTGAGGCTGAAGAATGCTGCTGAGGTTGTCTGCTTGGGAATTATTCTCCCCTTGAATATAGACAGCCTACAAAAACAGATTGCCTAAGTCCAGATGTTTTGGGCCTCCTGACACAACAGGAGAGAGTCCTTGCTTCCTTGCTTGTTTATGTAGTACATTGTTTATGTAGTACATTGCTGTAATATGTCTGAAACATTTCCGGATATACCTAACTACTCTCGGCTTACCAATGTAATTTGAAAGTTTTTTTTTCTTCTGTAACATCACTATCTGTGTACAGTCTCTTCCTCTGTAAACCGCTCTGAACTGCTTGTGGTATTGCGGTATACAAAAATAAAGTTATTATTATTACTTGATTGTCTGTGCAAAGGAGGAGGACTTGAGGGCAGAGTAGATGATGAAAAGCCTTGAGGGCATAAAACATTGTTCTGAGTTACAGGAAATTGATGTGAAAGTTCCGCTCCCTGGCGGTACAAAGACCCTGAGTCTGAAGATTATCCATATGAGCCCACCAAGCATAAGGGCATTGGTCTGTCATGATAACCTTGTGATGAGGGGGCAAGTGAAAAGGAGACCTCTGGGGAGATTGAAAGAAGTCATCCACCAGTGAAGCAACAGGAGAGGAGATGATGTCACAGATATATGTTGGGAGAGACAATTTGTCACTTGAGACCACTGAGAAGCAAGAGTCCACTGAGGAGTGTGAAGATGCAGTTGCCAATGGTATTACATGACAGTTGAGGCCATGTGGCCTAAAAGAACCATCATGTGTCTGGCAGAGATGGACTGAAGAGGAAGCAATGGCTGACACAGACGGATGAAAGGCTGAAGTCGATCTGGAGGAAGAAACGTTTTCATGAGAGTGGTGTCTAGGATTGCCCCAATGAACTGCATACGTTGAGTCAGAATGAGATGTGAATTGGGGAAGTTGACTTCAAAGCCTAAAACCTGAAGAAAAAAATGGACTGAAATGTTGATTGGACCAGTTCCTGAGATGAGACAGCTTTGATTAACCAGTCGTCCAGATAAGGAAAGACTGGAATGTTGTGTAATCGGAGAGATGCGACAACCACAAGGAGACACTATGTGAAGGCTCTGGGAGTAGATGCCATGCTGAAAGGAAGTACCTTGTATTGGAATTGATAATGACACCAATTGAGTTGGAAGGTACCTTCTGGAAGCCGGAGGGATTGGGATATGCGTAGAGGCTTCCTTGAGATCCAGAGAGCAGAGCCAGTCATTCCGATTGAAGAGAGAAGAAAGCAGGGCGAGGAAGAGCATCCTGAATTTCTCCTGAACTAGAAATTTGTTGAGAACTTTGAGATCCAGGATGGATCTCAGGCCTCCAATCTACTTGGGGTTCAAGGAGTAAACTTCCTCGATGGCATTCAGCAGGAGAAGACATTGAACCTTCTGAAGAAAAATAGAGGTGTGGGTTCCAAAACAGACTCGCTGGAAAGATGGGCTGAAGGCAGAGTGTGAAAATTGAGTATGTAACCCTGCCGTATGATGGTGAGAACCCAAAGAACTGAGATGATGAGCTTCCAGCGATCTATGAAGAACTGAAGATAGCCGTCAATGCGTTGAGGCATAGAGTAGGGAATGGGGACATTGAATATGCTCTGAAGAAACATGGCAAAAAAGGCTGCGTTGATTGTGACAGAGCAGTCTATGGCTTGTGTTGCCATTGTCTGCTGGATTGAGACTGGAACAGAGTCAAAGGTTTTGTAGGAAATCTTTGTTAAGAAGAAGATGGTAGTCATTTTGGACTGGAGCAGAGTGTCCCATGTGGTCTCATGGGTAGACAACTTCTGAGTAGCCATGTCTATAGAAGATCCAAAAATTTGTCCCCCAAACAAGGTGTATATGCTAGCCTATCCTGATGGTAGATGTGGCTCTGAGACCCTCTAAACCAGGCAAGATGCCTCATAGCAGCTGACAGTGCTGCCGCAGAAGAGATAAATTCAAGGGTGGTATAAGCTGATCTGACCATGTACTTGCAGAGTTGAAGCAAGTCTGATATGAAATATTGGAAAGCCAGGAGCTTATGTTCCAGAAGATATTTAGGAACGTGGCCTGTTTCCTTAAATGCTTCAGGTAGAAGGAAAAAATGGAAAGTGTAAATACCCAACCAGTTGTCCAACATAGCATTCTAAGACAGACGTATGCCAAACCGATACATGGGCTTGACCACTCTGCCAGGAGGTACAGAGGCATAGACCCTCGCTCTGGAGAAGAGATTCATGAGGAAGCTGTGGGTTACCTGGAAAGGAATCCAAATTGCGGGGAGCCACCAGTACTGCAAGTGAAGTTTAAAAGTTTGAGGATCTCCTTGGGTGGCTGATCACCTCCAAAGGAATGGAGAAAAAAACTCCAGACATCCCCTGGATAAATGAGGTAAAGAAGCTGCCCGAGAAGAAAGGTGAGTAAAATTACCCCTTAAGGAACCCTTGATGTCAGAGAGCGAAAGGTCCTGTTCAAAAAGCCCCTACAGATATGATTCTCTAACAGTGCGGGACAGTGTTGAACAGACAGTACTGAAGGCTCCAAATGCTTTGACTTGCAAAGAGCCTTGGGAGACTTTACCGATATCGGTGAAGCAGAGTATCGGCGTCGAGAGGCCTTCGATGTCGGTTCCCGTACCAGAATCGGTGCTGCTACTGGAGACTCCTGGGCAAGGGCAACTGGAGTCGATGGCTCAGACTGAACCGGCACCAAGAGAGTCGGTGTCAACATGGGAGTCGGCATAAGTAGCCGAAAGTCCACCTGTAAATCCTCTTGCAGCAATGCTGTTATGCGCTGCATTAAAGAAAAGCACCGGTACTGTTAGCATTTTAGCTGGTACCTTCAGCACCGCTCTAAGCTCCGGAGATGAGAATGCCCGTATTGAGGCACTCATCGATAATGGAGTGTAGCTATAGTTGGGGCTGCTAGAGGTCGGCAAAACTAGACTCACTCCTACTATGACCGGAAGCCCAGAGGGAGCAGGGAAAAGGTTGGTAGCCGGCTTACCCACTGTGAGGTGCGACACCGCAGACAGAAGATATCCACTCTCGGCACCGATAAGGCCGATGCGGGTTTGAATAGTACAGCCGGTGTCAGAAATGCAGTGGGCGCTGGATTCCCAATAGCATGGAACAGGAGCTACTGCTGAAGTGGAGTGGTAATCTGAAGAAAAAAGCAGAGGAAGCAGAAATCGGAAAGGTCGAGGGCCAGACACTGCAAGAAGCAGCAGCAGGTGGCGGTGATCACAATTGCCCAAGCACAACAACTGCCCGTGTTGAGAACAATCGGAGGGAGGGACAGTAATGGTAAGAGAGCCATAGGAAAAATGAACGCTATGGTGATCAATAAAAGCCCACCGAACCCAGGCCCACAACAAGAAAAAATAACTAATCTCTTGTTTGTTTCCTTTCCTTTTTTTTTGTTTTTTTTAACTAAAACGGAACAAGAAAAAGAAAAGAGAACCGACTAAAAAGTCAGAAGCCGCAAGAGTGGGAAGGCAGCGAAACAAAAAATAATTTTTCAACAACCGTTGAAAACATGACTTCTTAGCTCTGCGAAGACTAAGAAATTGAGGAACCGCGCACCCTATGTCGGGCAGGAAGGCACTTACACTTGCGCGGTTCGGGCTATTGCAAACTTTCTAAGATCTTGAAGTGGCAATGCCCCCCAACTCTGGAACACCCTGCCTCTTTTTATTAGAAAGGAAAAAGGATCTTATTTCTTTTAAAAAATTGTTGAAAACCTTTTTATTTAATGATGCTTTTAATGATTAATTTCCTTTCGTTTCTCCCTCCTTTATATTGTCTTTCCCTTCCATATGTTCTTTCCCTTTATTAAGAGAAATATTGTAACCCTTTCCCTCCTTTCCTCCTGTTATGTTTTGTTAATTTTTAGGTAAAGAGAAATCATCTCTATTTTATTTAATTAATTAATAATTATTTGTGATGATGTTTTGGATGTTTTGTAATACTAATATGATATTATGTTTTTTACAACTTGTATTTTATTGTACATCGCCTAGAAAGTTTTATATAGGCGATTAATCAAAATAAACCTGAACTTGAACTTGAACTTGAACTCCGTTGGTGACATCACCCATACGTGAGAATATGCTGCCTGTTTGTCCTAGGATAATAAGTTATATGAACAAGGGACTTTAGTGGTTCTGAAAGTTTCCATCTGAATTTTTTTTTTATTAGTCTACTATTACAACTACTACTACTAATCATTTCTGTAGTGCTACTGGATGTACACAGCGCTGTACACATTATATACATGTACATTCCTCTGTCCCTAGTAGGTTTACAATCTAAATTTTTGTACCTGGGCAATGGACGGTTAAGTGACTTGCTCAGAGACATAAGAAGCTGCAGTGGAATTGAACCCAGGATTGCAGTTCCCCAGGATTGCAGTTTGCTGTACTAACCATTTGGCTACTCCTCCATTCCTTATAGAGAATGGCCCGATATTCAGCTTGTGGTGCTCAGTGTTTTGCTATCTGTCACTGAAATTCAATGCTGGACCATGTCAGGGCTTTGGCATTGAATTTCTGAGTCTGTGGAGCACTTAACCGGTTATGGGGCAACTGCATAAAGATAGGACTGACTTTTATGTGGTCCTATTTATGTGGTTACCTTGGCTGGTTAAGTGCTGTATACTGGCAGTTAACTAGCCAAGTGCTAACTTCGCCTCTAGAATGCCACCAAAACATACAGTTAAGTGCCATTGAAAATGACCAATTAGCCCCCAAAAGGCGATTTAACTGGCCAGGAGCCATTTCTGGTTGGTTAAATCACTTTGAATATTAATCCAAGTATCTCTACCCAACTACTTTTTTGGGTTTCTGTTAACACCTTTTAGGCCTATTTTCTTTTCTTTTTTAAAAAATCTTTATTCATTTTCAAAAATTACAACAAGTGTACAACAATCATTCATAAATAACTTAATTAGGCCTATTTTCTAATAGTGCAGTACGTTAACTGTTAGCACATGCTAATTGCATAACCTGAATTAGCTACTGGAGCTATTATGAATATTTTTGGAAAAGCTGCTGTACAATTAATGTGGAGAAAAAGTTGCTGTGGTGTGTTAACAGTACAACTGGTAATATGTGGCAACTTCACCTCTTGAAGTGACATTACCTGTTCTACATTATCTGCTGCATTAACATTACCTGTTCTCCTGACCCATTTCCTGCCCCAAAATGCATCAGTTTTGGCTATTACCAAATTTTAGCTGCAAAATCTTAGTATATTTTAGTAAAGAGGTGCCTTTATCTTTTATGAATAAGCTGGATTAATTTCATGGTCCTGCTTAAAGAGATACTCACAGCTTTTTGGATCATGTATATAGCAACTGATGTGCTTTCGCAATACATCTATTCATTGTTGTCTCAACTTGCTGCTCTCCTGCTATGCCAATACTGGGCAACCGTGGAAGAGAAACCATCTACCAAGTATGCAAAACCACATAGTGCATGAAGAAATCAGACTGAAACTATCAAACTCATTTCAAACCTGGATCTCCAGAAGTAAAGATAATTGCATCAAATCACAGTGCCACATTGTCTTTCCTTATACATTCAACTGTTTGTGATCTGCATCCAGACTCAGAAAATTAGTCATCCATCACTCAGTGTCACCAGCAACTAAAATATTATTACGAGACCAGCAACTAATTACGAGCATACCAGCAACTAAAATATTATTATGAAACCAAAGGACAAGAATTTAATACTGCTTACAGAACACTATCAAATTAAAAATATTCCTCACCTGATTGCTATATCCTTTATCATCATATCCTCCAAAAATATACAACATGCCATTTATGCAAGCACCACAGCTTCCTGACATTGAGGGTGGTAATTCTCCTTCCATAAGATGCATTGTCCTACAGTTCAGAAAATATGAAATTTTCACATTCCATTCAACAAAAGGTCTAAACATCCATAAATACTTCAAGAATCATGAATAAGTGTTAATGTTCTCAGTAGCATGACCATTTTGGTGGACAAAAGCTCCCTGAAAAATTGTGGTACAAAGTAATTTGTTTACATTTCCATAAAGGAGCTAATAATACAAGGTTGTGGCAGCTAGCCAGTGGGGCAGTGTAATGAAGAAAAATATGGGCTTACTTGCTAATTTTCTTTCCTTGAGTCCCAGACAAGCTAGTCTAATATGTATGGGTTGTGCTTGTCAGCCAGTAGATAGAGACAGAGACTTAAGAGCAGTAAGCTCCACTCTATAAAAGGTATTGTAGAAGCACAGTTCTCCAGTATTCTTGTAACAAAGCAAAAGCTGAAACAGCTAACCTAGTTAAAAAAAACAAAACCAAAACTGAAAATACCCCTGGATGGGATTGAGTGCTATACAGTACTTCACTGACAAGCTAACTATAGGTATCCTTCAGAAACGAATGAAAGAACAAAACCAGAACATGTTCAGGCCACAGGTTTCTGGACTGGTCTGTTGAGACTCAAGAAAATAAAATTAGCAGTTAAACTAGGGTTAACATTTGGCTCCAGAAAAAGGACGACCGATTCAGATTTGAAGGTTAGAACATAAGAATACAATCCAAAAAAACAAGGCAAACAACCCCATGACAAATGTACAATGATAAGAAAAGTGGGGAAGGAAATGTACATGTCAACCTGGGATAAAAATTAGTTTATTAAATAGTACAAAACATATGATACAGTCAATCTTTTATTCAAGTTCTTCCAAACCCGACATGGTCCGTGTTTCGGCTTTGAAGCAGAAGCCTGCCTCAGTGGTGTCATAGATATTCCAGTAGATGGCGCTTAAGCATATGGCTTTCAAAAAGAAAAAAATACTGTAAGACGCCAAATAACAAGCACTCATATAAACTATGTGAAAAGACCAATTTGCTTGTAGAGCAGCATGGCTGTACGAACTCATCTTGGGCTTTCAATGGAAGTAAAAGCCGAATGTCTCAACCCATCCTCCTTTTTCTGGAGCCAAGATGATAAAGGGAATGGAACTCCTGTCTTATGAGGAAAGACTAAAAAGGTTAGGGCTCTTCAGCATGAACAAGAGATGGCTGAGAGGAGATATGATTGAAGTCTACAAAATCCTGAGTGGAGTAGAACGGATACAAATGGATCAATTTTTCACTTTGTCAAATATTACAAAGACTAGGGGACACTTAATAAGAGGAAATCTTTTTTCACTCAGAGAATAGTTAAACTCTGGAACGCACTGCCAGAGGTTGTGGTAAGAGCGGATAATGTAGCTGGTTTTAAGAAAGATTTGGACAATCTCCTGGAGGAAAAGTCCATAGTCTGTTATTGAGAAAAACATGGGGGAAACCACTGCTTGCCCTGCATCGGTAGCATGGAATATTGCTACACCTTGGGTTTTGGTCAGGTACTAGTGACCGGGATTGGCCACCGTGAGAACGGGCTACTGGGCTTGATGGGCCATTGGTCTGACCCAGTAAAGCTATTCTTATGTTCATATGGTAACCCTAATTAAGACATTTTTCTTTTCTTTTTATTCCACCAGCCTAGTCTAGAATGTATGGGACGTAGCAATGTTCACATTAAGCAAGATGATGACATCCTGCTGCCAGAACTGCTGCTCCAAACACAGTATATGCTCTAGCCCAGGGGTAGGCAATTCTGGTCCTCGAGAGCCACAGGTAGGTTAGATTTTCAGGATATCCACATAAATATGCATGAGATGGATTTGCATCTCAAGGAAGCAGTGTATGCAAATCCATCTCATATATATTCATTGTGGATATCCTGAAAACCTAGGGTTACCAGAAGTCCGGACAGCTTTTCAAAATTCAGCCCTTTGTCCGGGTTTTGAAAAGCTTTCCACCACATCGTGTCGGGCAGGAGGTTATCCGCGCATGCGCGGATGTCACACGATGATATCATGTAGGACTGGGGTGTGATGGGGCAGGGATGGGTGGAACTAGACAGGCCTGGGGCGGGTCTAGGGGTCCAGATTTTCCAAATAGAAAATCTGGTAACCCTATGAAAATCTGACCTGCCTGTGGCTCTCGAGGATCAGAATTGCTTACCCCTACTCTAGCCTGAACATTCAACCTATAAAACTGCAAAGAAGATCATGTGGTAACCTTGAAAATATCCACTAAGGAAACTGTATGAGCCCAGTTGTTCTCAATCCTGAAGAGGTGCTGAGATAGTACCTACTAAGGGGAGGAAAGCTTCACTAATGAGTATTTATCTACTGGGAAATTTCATTCAAACTTGGGAAAAGGTAGACATGGGATGAAATAAGTACTTTCAGTTTCTTTTTTCAAATGCAGTTTAGCGTTTATTACAGCACAGCTAGCAGGTAAAGTAAGTTTTTGGAAGATATAATAAGCCAAATTGACAAGTTAAAAAAGTATCAAATCACCTGAACTGGATGCTATACACTCCAGGGCACTGAAAAAACTCAAAAATGAAATTGCAAATCTACTACTGATAACCTATAACCTATTATTAAAACTATCCATGGAATCTGAAAATTATGGCCAATGTAACTCCAATTTTTAAAAATAATTTCAGGGTGATTCAGAAAATTACAGATCAGTAAGCTTGATGCCAGTGCCAAGCAAAACTGTAGATGCTATTATAATGGACAAAATTGCCAAACACATACACAAACATGGTTTAATGGGACAGATTCAACATGAATTCAGCCAAAGGAGGTCTTGCTTCACCAATTTGCTACATTTTGTTTGACGGTATGAGTAAATATGGAAAAAGGTGAGCCAGTTGAGGTAGTATATATAGATTTTCAGAAATCTTTTGACAAGTCCCTCATGAATAGTTCCTGAGAAAATTAAAAAGCCATGGAATAGGAAGCAATGTTCTGTAATAGATTGGAAACTGGTTACAAGAAAGAAAACAAAGAGTAGGGTTAAAAGGTCAATTCTCTATATGGAGAAAGGTAAATAGTTTAGTGCCACAAGATCTGTTGGATTTTATGGTTGGGTTTTTTTTTAACAATATTTATAAATGAACTGAAAATGGGAACAATGAATGAAACAAAACAATGAGTGAACTAAAATTCTTCATAGTTGCTAATCGCATGTGAGAAATTGCAAGAGGACCTTGGGAGGCTGTAAAATGGGCATCTGAATGGCAAATGAAATGTAATATGGACAAGTGCAAAATGATGCACATTGGAAAGAATAACCCAAATTATAGCTACCTGATGCTAGGTTCCACATTAGGAGTCACTACAGAGGGAAAAGAGTTATTTGCTACATTTGTGAGCTACCTATAACCAGAAATGGGTAAAACAAACATGTACAATAAACATAATCATAAAACATTCATCAGACAGAAATACAACACATAACAAGATATTTTATTTAATCCTATACCCCCCCCCCTTTTTACAAAACTGTAGTGCGTTTTTTAGCACTGGCCACGGTGGTAACAGTCAGACGCTCATAGGAACTCTAAGAGCATATGAGCTGTTACTGCCGTGGTTGACACTAAAAACTGGTTTTGTAAAAGGAGGGGTAAATCTGGCAACCCACCTACTCTGTTGCAAAAAAAGTCTTGTAGAGCATCAACAGTTGAGATTATTAAATTACCAACCTAGTCCATAGGCCTGTATAAATAGAAAAGCCTTAAGTTGTTTCTTAAAGGCAGATATGTATCAGACATCAACCTTAGGTACCCAGGGAGATGATTCTATCCTTCTGGTCCTGCGATGGAAAAATGGACAATATGTTGAAATCTTCTGCTCAGTATGTGGCAGAATCCATAAAAGGAAACAGAATGTTAGCAATTAGCTAAAGAATACAGAATAAAAGAAGGAATATAATAATGCCTCAATATTGTGTACAATTCTGGTTGCTGCATCTTAAAAAGATATAGTAGAACTGGTACAGTGGTACAGAGAAGGGTGGCCAAAATGATTAAAAGGATGGAATGAATCTCATATGAAGAAAGGTTAACGAGGTTAGGGCTCTTCAGCTTGGAGAAAAGAAAACCTGGAGGGGAGATGTGATAGAGGTCTATAAAATTCTGAATGGAGAACAAGTAAACACAAATTGATTGTCTACTCTTTAAAAAAAAAAAATACAAAGGCTAGGGAACACTCCATGAAGTTGTACAGAAGCACATTTAAAACAAACAAGAAATTTTTTTTTTTCTCAACATATAGTTAAACTCTGGAACTCATTGCTGGAGCAGGTAATAAAAGAAGTTTACTAGAGGAAAAGTCCATAAACCATTATTAAAGTAGACCTAGGGAATGCCACTACTTATTTCCGAGGTTAAGTAACATAGAATCTTACTACGTTTTTGGAGCTCTTAACATGTACTTGTGACCTGGTCTATCTAGCCACTATTGAAAACAAGATACTCAGTTAGATGGACCCTTGGTCTGATTCAATAGGGCAACTCTTATGTTATGTTTTTCCCACAACAATGTCATACTCCTAGTTGGATGAACCCTTCACTTTTAAGCAGATAAACTGGATTGCCTCTTTCAACTGCCAAGCGATTGTCACCTTTGTAACAGCTTCACCTTTTCTAAACCCAAACAATACAAAAATATTTTTATCACATAAACTCATCTCCCCAATCTTCCTAATGAAAGTCAGAAAACTCATGAAAAGCCAATTTCACTTTTGGAAGAAAGGAGGGAACTGTCCTAATAGACACTCACACTTTTGAATCATGCAAAAATGATTTTCGATATGAAAGAGCCTACAACTTTGATATCTATCTGGCTAAAGAAATGGCTACAAGAAAGACCATATTTAAAGTAAGGATCTTTCTTTAGAAGCTCAAAAGGTACAGCAACAAATCCTCATAGGACTCGTTTGAAATTCCAAGCTAGAACTACCTGAGGCAATGGAAAATATAAATGGGAAACTCTCTTGAGAAACTGTACCATATCTGGATGGGAATTTAATGAAATCCCCTTCAAATAGAAACATAGAAACATGTTGGCAGATAAAGGTTAAATGGCTCATCCAGTCTGCCCATCCACAGTAACCATTATCTCTTCCTCTCTCTAAGAGATCCCACGTGCCTATCCCAGGCTTTCTTGAATTCAGATACAGTCTCTGTCTCCACCACCTCTTCCAGGACATTGCTCCATGCATCTATCGCCCTTTCTATAAAAAAACTATTTCCTAAGATTACTTCTGAGTCTATCACCTGTTAACTTCATCCTATGCCCTCTCATTCCAGAGCTTTCTTTCAAATGAAAGAGACTCGACTCATGTGTATTTACATCACGTAGGTATTTAAACATCTCTATCATGTCTCCACTCTCCTGCCTTTCCTCCTAAGTATACACTCCTACTTGAACTTTTAGGGAGGCCAAAGCAAATCCCTTCTGGAACCTGTCTTGCAAGAAAGATAAACCCTGGGTTACTGTCACCTAAAATGAAGGTATTGCCCTTTCCTCACAACAAATTTCAAGCATGCTTCAGACTCTGTAGCATATACTGCTGACATAACATGTTTCCTGGCCTGCAAAAGAGAGTCGGAATCACTGTTCTGCATAACCCTTTCATCTCAGATAATAAAACCTGAGAAATCGGATGCTTAAAATCAGGAAAATTATCACTCTATTTCTTCTTAATTATTTAAGACTAATTATTATTATTTAAGAATAATTATTCTTCTTAATTATTTAAGACTAACCACTTTAGGAATAAATTTATAGTTAAGCGGATAACATAACTTTAGTGATTCCAATCTCCACTTTACCATCTCAATCTGCAGATTTAATTGGCAAAGTCAATTTTGCTGTTGAATTCAGCTAAAACAAGATTCTATTTTGCTAATCCATCAAACAAGATCAATGAAGGGACTCTAGAACTGAATGGAAGTTTATACCCAATCAATTCCACCATTAAAATGTTTGGGGTTTATTTGGATCAGAATTTATCAATGGGAACTCAAATAAATGATGTAGTTCATAAAAGTTTCTTTATGTTATGGAAATTACGGACAGTTAGATCTTATTTTGATATCAATACATTTAGGCTCAGTATAATCCTTGATTCTAAGGGGTTCATAATCAAAACTTAAACACGTCAAAAAACCCGCCCAAGCCCTAAAATACAGGACGTCCAAGTGCCAATAATCAAACTGACTTTCTGGACATGTCAGTGGACTTTTCATGCCTCTGAATGCCGCTATGTGCTCATAGCTGAAAGTGGCATATCTGGAGGAGTGGTTAGGGCAGGATGTGTGAGGACCTAGACTTAGTTGTCCTGAAGGGATAATCAAATGTTTTACTAGACATCCTGGATGAAACTTAAATGGTCTGAGTTATTCGATGTAAAAACAGGTATAAGTGCCAAGTATCCAAAGTTTATTTATTTATTTATTTATTTAGATTTATATCACGTTCTCCCAGTAGCTCAGAACGGTCTACAAGTAAACATACACAGTAGAAGTAATTAGGCAAATAAGATGTACAATAGGTTTAGGTGCTTGGACATACAAAATTGTGCAGTATTTATCAGGGTACAAACAATTTTTCAGAGTACAGACAATTTATCAGAGTACAGACTAAGAGAGGACTATACTGAAATTTAGGAGAAGTTAAATAGGGGAGAGAAGAGAGAGGTGGGGTTTAAGGGGGGGTGTAGACTGAGGGAGATCTTTAGTTGAAGAGGAGGGTCTTTACCATTTTACGGAATGTCAATAAAGAGTTCTGTTGCCTGAGTTGGGGGGGGAGTTTATTCCAGAGATGTGGGATGAAGTGGCTGTAGGATCGTTTGCGGGCAGTTTCTGAGAGGAGGGACCTTCCAGGGGGAATGCATAGGCGTATTTCCGATTTTGAGCGGAGGGAGCGAGTGGGGGTGTAGATGGGAAGCTTAGATTTTATGTAGGAGGGGGTGGTGGCATAAATTCTCTTGTGGGCTACTGCTAGGGCCTTGAAAGCACAGCGCTGGCTAATTGGGAGCCAGTGTTCAGCGCGGAGTGCTGGGGAGACGGGATCATGGTAGTTGAGGTTGTATAGGAGGCGGATAGCTGCATTTTGGACACGTTGGAGGCGTTTGAGATTATTTTTGGTTAGTCCATTAAATAGGGAGTTACAGTAATCCATTCTGGAGAGGACATATGCGTAGAGGAGTGACCAGATAACTACTGCAGAGACAAAGTAAAGACCCCCACACACTCCCCCAGTGTTCACTGACCTCCTCACATCCCCACAAAGATCAGAATAAAAAAGTACATACCTGTCTCCAGAACATCAGCACCTGGTATAGGAAAGCCTAGTAGAGCTGTACACAAGGTGTCTTAAATAGCCTGGGAAGTGGACTAGTGAACCACAGAGAAGGACCCAGGCCCATAAGCCACTCTAACCACTACAACTATGGTGGAACATGTGCACCCACCAAAACCCTACTCTACTGCCATATAGGTGCCACCTGCAGCCATAAGGGCTATTGGGGTTGTAGACAGGTGTGTATAGTGGGTTGGGGGAGTTTCTAAGGGAATTCTGGTGAGATGCTTATGTGGCACCCTTTTTGTGAAGTTCACAGTAGTGCCCTATAAGGAGCCTCACTGCTCTGTTGTCGTGTCTGGGTGGCCAGTCCATTACAACATTGGCCCCTCCCATGTCCAAATGGTCTTGTTCTGGGCATTTGGGACTTGGAAGAAATTTTGGTCAAAAATGAAGTATAAAGATATACGTTCTGGCGGTCTGGATGAACAATAGCCTGGATGTCAAGATAGACGATTTTTGAAAATAAAAATATTCTAGACGTATTTTTTGAAAATGACCATTTTCCCACTGCCAACTTTGGGCGTCTAGCACCAAACGCCCAAATCGGACTTAGACATATATTTTGATCATGCCCTTCCAAGTATCTTAGATTATTGTAACATTATCTATTTAGCAGGGTTTCCCAAAAATTTTTAAAGATTAAATATTATTCAAAACAGGTCGGTTCATCTGAATTTTAATTTGAAGAAAAAGGATGATGTGTCATCTTATTATAGAAAACTTCACTAGCTCCCATTTGAAGTAAGAGTTATATTTAAATCTGGATGTATATGTTATAAGGTTATATGGCTTAGCACCAGAATATTATGTTGATCATTTTAGGTTCACAGACTCTAGACGTCTATTACGAAATCTTACCCTGTTCACATAAAAGGTACTTTCAAAGATTACTGTCTTTTCAGGTTGCGACCTGGGATAAAGAGTGTGGAGAGGCATAATTGAAAGGGACGTCTAAGTCCATTTTCGTCTAAGTCGCAAGTTGTCCAAAGTAAAAAACAGCCTAGGACACATTTTCTAAAAATACATCCAAAATTTTTTTTCTTTCGAAAATTGTCTAATTACACTTCCTGCAGATCTGATTGTCCAAGTCACTAAATCGTCCATCTTTATACCACATTTTCGTCCAACTTTTCGTCCAAGTCAAAAATGCCTAGAACAAGCCCTGTTGGGCGTGGGAGGGGTCTGCAAAGTGATGGACTGAACACCCAGACATGGCACCTAAATAGTGGGGTACCTTACAGGGCACTGCTGTGAACTTCACATAAAGGGTTCCATGTCTTCTCCTCACTACAGCTCCCTTATAGGTCACGGTGAGCCCCCCAAACCACCTCCAGATTCCCCTAGACCCACTTATCTACCACCCCAATAGCCCTTATGGCTGCAGGAGCCATTTATATGCCAGTACAAAAGGGTTTTGGGGGGTGTATAGGGGAGTGCACATGTTTAAGTATCAATGCAGTGATTACAGGGGCTTATAGGCATGGGTCCTCCTCTGCATGAGTCCCTAACCCATCCCCAAGACGACTTAAGCTGCCTCTGTGCTGGATGACTAGGCTTTCCTATGCCCGGCTGCCAGGTGATGATGGTCTGGAAGCTGAATTTTAAAGGTGTGATTAATATTTTTATGGGGGTGGGGGGGGCCGGTGATCACTGGGGTAGTGTGTGGGGGGTCTGTTTTATGTGTTTGCAGTGCTTATCTGGTGACTTTAGGTGGGTTTTTGTGACTTAGACCAAGTTCCGTCGATCCTGGGCTGTATAACTTTCAGTTATACATGCTGCACGACTAAGTCTAAGCCGGCCCACGTCCCGCCCAACTCCCGCCCTTGACACTCCTCCTGAAACGCCCCGTTTAGCTTTGGTCGTTCAGCGGCACTATGAAGGCTTAGGTCGTTTTTAAATACGTTCAAAACCCGGTTTTATTATCGCACTTGGACGTTTTTGACTTATGATCGTCCAAGTGCTGACTTAGGCCGATTTTGGGACGTTTTTCTCTTTTGATTATGAGCCCCTTAGTGTTTAATAGCTAATTCTATTTCATATCAGCATTTTAGGAAATTGTTTAAAACATTTTTGTTTAAAAAATTTCTGTTAGCGTAATTGTGTGTATCACTGTGTATGTAGTTTTGCTTTTGTTAACCGCATTGAACTGCATGCTATTGGGGTATTCAAATAAACTTTTATATTATGTTTATGTTTATATCAAAGATGTCTTAAAAATTGGTATTGTTTTAATTATAGGATTTCTTTTTTGGAGAACAATATTTCAGATAGTTTTCAATCTGGCTTTTGGCCAAACTACTCAATGGAGACTCTTACTTTCTGTTTGTGTTAGTATCAAAGAAGGTTTTGATGATGGCATGATACTTTATAGATAATTTTGATATCTCCATGGCTATTGACACTATTCCTCATGAGCTATTATTAGATTGTTTGAGAACAATTGGTATTTCTGGAAAAATGTATGACTGATTCTCTTCCTGCACGGTTGAAAATATTGTGGACAACAGAAAGATGATTGTTCTAATTGGATAGGTCTTTCTTCTGGAGTCTCACAAGGGTCCTCCCTTTAACCAGTTATATTTAATATTTACTAGGGCTGCATCTCAATTAAAATCACGATTAAACATGCAATTAAAGGTAGGGTATTGATAGCAGTCCATCAGAGGCAGCACAAAAGGGGACCATAGTTTGATTATTATAATTCACTATATCTAGGCTTATTACTCCCTTGTGCACTGTCTGAAGCGCTGCCAGACATCCTCTTGGAAGGTCGGCTGTCCTGAAAGGCTCCCCAGACCAAATTGACAAATTCTGAAGAAAATGCCATACTAGGCAGCACTGAGGGCCTATTTTACGAAGTCGTGCTAGTGGCTGCGCTGCGGTAATGGCCCTGAAGCCCACAGAGATTTAAAGGGCTTCGGGGCCGTTGCCACGTGGCAGCTGTTAGTGCGGCTTCGTAAAACAGGGGGTGAGTCTCCTGTAGAGGACTTCAGCTTGTATCTCTTGGGCTCCGCAGCATCCCTGCCTCTGCACTTAGGATGACCGCTATTCCAGGGCCTAGAAAGCAAAATTGCCCCCAACTAATGGGTTTTTCATCAATTCTTCGGCCCTAGAGAGCAAAGGGGAGGCTAAGCTAGCCGCTCCCGTCCCCCCCTTCATGTGCTATGTGGCATGTAGTGCAAGGACGGGCGGCCATCCAGTGCAAACTTGGGATGAATTAGGGTCAAAAGAGCCTGAGGACTCCATCCCTGCCAATTATGAGGCAAAATGAGGTAATTTGAAGGTTCTGGAGAACTTTGAGAAAAAAAATGGGAAAATCTAAGATGGCTACCGAAGCAGCATTTTGGCGCAAAAAAATCCTCAAAACGGTAAAACAAAATGGAAAAAACCTAGCAATTTTAGAATTTTTAGAGGTGGGAGAACATCAGGGAACAGGAAGAAACGTTCAAAAACGTTCAAAAACACCGTTTGCAGACCACCCCCCCACACACAATTTTCCTCATAACAGCCTTACTCACTGTGACCTATGCTGGCAATGTGCTGCAGCCTGTCTCAGTTCCAGAAGTAGCTGGATCTGGGAGAAGAAATCACTGTCTCAAACAGAACGTCTTTCCAGCGGTGAATCTTCAGACTGCCAGTCTGACCAGTGTTTGACTGAGCCTGCAACCTCCTGCAAATTGCAGATGTGCAAAAAAGGGAGGAAGTGAAACGCAGCCAGCACACTGCAAGTCCCCACTGAAACCCCTATGGATGCCTAACAGCCTGCGCTCAAACCCCTGCAAGCTGTAGGTGAGCAATGCTATCAGGGGACAACCCTGAGCTTCCAAAAGACTTCTGCAGGCTGGCTAACAGGTACACAAGGGATTGGCCTGTCAGCTACAGACCTCAATCTGCTTCGCCTACACGCAAGTAGAGCTGGACCCTTGACTATGGGAGCTCTTAGAACTGAAAGATGAAGAAAATAAGTGAAAAAACCCCAACCAAAATAAAGGCATAAGCAGCGCAGATCAGAAACACACCTTCAGGCTCGCGTACAAAAGGGGGTCAGCAGAGCCCTCTGTGAAGTAGGAGAGATTCAGAAAAAATCAGGAGTGGATTCCTTCTGCAAGGCTTGCGAGCACTGGGATATAGTCCACTCATCCAGAATGGCACATCTATTGCACTAAAATTTGCATTAATTGCACAGTTTCCCAGTAAAAAAACAGGATGCAATTTAAAGTTCTGATGCTAGCATTTAATGTTTATTGGAAGCTTCCATACCGCTATTAATGACTGGAGAGTCAATTCAGAGCAGTTTGCATGAGCTTCAGTAATGGTGTTATAATATATGAGCTTCAGTAAAGTTGTTACAATACATGAGTTTCTATAAAGGTGTTACAATACATGAGCTTTGGTAAAGGTGTTACAATACATGAGTTAAATATATGTATATCTTACAAGGAGAACTGTTCCAGCAGTTGGTAATGGAACCCATGCGGGATGGGGTCATACTGGACTTAGTGCTTACAAACGGAGAAAGTGTTTCTGATGTTACAGAGGGTGATCATCTGGCATCCAGTGATCACTGCACTGTACAGTTTAATATTAAGATGGGTAAAGAGAGGGCTCATTCAAAAGTAAAGGTTCTAGACTTTAAAAAAAACCCTAACTTTGTTTGGATGGGGGATTACGTCAAGGCATTGTTGTCTGGATAGGAACGTCTGGACGGAGTAGAAATGCAGTAGGCTAAACTGAAAGGAGTTATTGTAAGGGTAACAAATCTTTTTGTGAGGCAAGTAAGTAAAAGTAAGAGGAAAAGAAGGCTGCTTTGGTTCTCAAAGTAATAGCTGAGAAGGTAAGGAATAAGAGGTTAGTTTTCATAAACTACAAAAGATCGCAGAAAGAGGAAGACGGGCAAAAATATCTGGAAAACCTAAGAGAGGTTGTTCGAGTAGACAGGAAAGCAAAGATAGAAATGGAAGAAAAAATAGCTGACACGGTAAAATGGGAGACAAAACATTTTTTAGATATATCAATGATAGGAATAAGTGCAGAAGCGGCATTGTGAGACACTCAAAAGTGAAGGGGAGGAATATGTAGAAACTGATTAAAAAAAGGCTGATTGCTTAACAAATATTTCTGTTCTGTGTTCATGGCTGAAGCGCCGGAAGCGGGACTGCAGAAGACAAACATAAATAGGGATGGTGGAGTGGTAAACCCCAATAAATTTTCCTGAGGGTGTATTCGTGAGGAGCTAGCTAAATTAAAGGTAGACAAAGCAATGGGGCCAGTGGTGTACATCTGAGGGTGCTGAAGGAATTTAGGGAAGTTCTGGTGGCTCCGCTGACTGACCTTTTCAATGCTTCTCTAGAGTCAGGAGTGGTACCGGAGGACTGGAGAAGGGCGGATGTGGTCCCTCTACACAAAAGTGGAAGTAAGGAAGAAGTAGGGAATTACAGGCCAGTAAATCTGACTTCTGTAATCTAATCTAATCTTCATTTTATATATCAGATCTACTCCCTAAGGAGCTCGACTTGGTTTACAGTTCTTTAAAAAAATGAAACATAACAAGTAAAAACTGTAGGATAAAAATAGAAATTGGTTAGATTAGATGGATGGAAAAAGTTAGAAAAAAGTATGTTGAATTGCTTACAATTACTATACGACAGCTAAAATCAAATTAGCTATTGTGAAAACAACCAGGTTTTTTTTAACTTTTTCGAAACTGAAATAATTGATCTACCAGTCTTAGAGAATCTGGAAGTCCATTCCAAATTCTCACCAATTTAAAAGTAAAAGATTTACTAAGCTTCCCAGTGCATTTAATACCTTTCAGAGAAGGAAATGCTAATTTGTGAATTGTTGTAATTCTTGAATAGCAGAATCTAAAGGAATTCCCACTAAGGGGATCAAAGAGTCAAATATTCCATAAAGGAGTTTAAAAACCACACATGAACATTTGAACTGTATCCTATGATGGACTGGAAGCAATGGAGTAGTAAGCAAATTAATGGAAATGCTTTTAAAATAGAGAATGGTGAAGTTTCTGGATTCACTAGAGGTAGGTCTTGTCAGACAAATCTGATCAATTTCTTTGACTGGGTGACCAGAGAATTGGATAGAGGGAGTGTGCTTGTGTGTTTAGATTTCAGCAAAGCTTTTTAACAGTGTACCACACAGACGGCTAATAAATAAACTGAGTGCTCTTGGGATGGGCCCCAAAATGATGAACTGGGTCAGTAACTGGTTAAGTGGAAGATACAAAGGGCAGTGGTCAATGGAGATTGCTCTGAGGAAAGGGATGTTACCAGTGGTGTACCTCAAGGTTCTCTTCTTGGGCCTGCTCTTTTAAACATTTTTATAAGTGATATTGCTAAAGGGCTATCAGGTAAGATTTGCCTCTTTGTGGATGATACTAAAATCTGCAATAGAGTAGACACCCCGGATGGTGTGAATGACATGAAGAAAGACCTAGTGCAGCAGGGATGGTTTTGATTCTGGCAGGGACAGGTTTGATTTCTGTCCCTGCGCAACTCTCCAATTAAGTGCCATTGAATATTCCTACTTAGATGGCGGCAGCAGAAGCAAACAATTTAAGCGGGCAGGAAAGCTTTCTAGCTGCTTAAACTGTTCTGAATATTGTGTCAGATCAATGGTCCATCCAGAACCCACTGGTCAGTAGTAATTTGTGCCCATTCCTTATAAAAAGTGGATGGCTGATCTCCTACCTGAACCATTAAGATGTGAAGCCCCCAACTCCTCATTGCGGACCTCTGCAGACTCCCAAAAACTTCTACCCAGGGAACTTTTCTTGCTGTTGAACCAGAAGGGTTGTAGAGAAAAAAAACTTATGAAAAGTCCATCCTGACAGGATGGTATCTCTGTAGTTCTTGGAACCTAGATCTCCCCAGAGCTGTATAAAAGGAACCTTGTGGCTTGCAACCTTCTGGATCCTTCACTATTTTATCATCTCTTCCCTGACTAGCAGTTTTCTATGGAAGGGGAGTTTGCTAAGCAAATCTTTGAGACAGTTTGTACGTTTTGCAGAACTCAGATATAAGAACAGCCATCTGGGTCAGACCAATCCATCTAGCTCAATTTCCTGTTTCCAACAGTGGCCAATCCAGGTCACTGTACCCAGCAGAAACTCAAATAGTAACAACATCACAGCAGAGCAGTGGAGCATCCTAAGGGGAATTGAAGTGAACTTCACATAAAAAGACCCAGGTACACATCTCACCATAACCCCCTTATAGTGTAAGGTGAGTCCTCCAAAACCCACTGAAAATCAATTGGACCCAACTGTACACCATAACAATAGTCCTTATGCCTGTAGGTGTCACCTATATGTAGGTACAGTAGGTTTTGGGTGGATTTTGGTAGGCTTACACTCTCCACCGCAAGTATACTAGTTAAGAGTGTGATATGAGTCAAGGTCCCCTTTTCTACAGTCCACTGCACTGACCATCAGGCTACTCTAGGAGCCTGCTTGCTGCTCTACTAGGACTGGTCATAACATCTGAAACTATCATAGGCAAATATGTACTAATTCATTCACATCTTTTGGGAGTGAGAAAGGGGGTCAAGTGACTACTGGGGGAGTATGGGGAGGAGGAGGGGGTTAGGCTTACATCCCTTTATTAAAACAGATCTAGTCCCAAATGTCCAAATTGTGCCCTGGACATATTCTTAAATGTTTGATTATGGCAGAAAAATGGCTAAGTCATAAGCCCACCCTAGCTCTGCGCACACCACACCTCTAACATGCTTCCTTGAGATTTAGACAAAGTACAGATGAACAGCATAGAAATCCATCTAGAAAACAGATTTTGAAAATAGCAAATTGGTAGGGGTTGGTGAGAAAAACATACATTTTTCTTTTGTGAAAATTATCCCCTTAATGTTTTTGTGGCTATTTGTGCACCAAAGCTCCCCAATTTGGGGGAGAACTCTGCCTGTGTGGAAAAGAAGCAGACTTGGCCAGCAGGTTAATCCCTTGGGGACCTCTTTGGCCAGCTTACAGAGATCTGTGTGGAACTATGTGGAACATAAGAACCTTTATCCACATGTTCATTTATCCCTTCAAAGAAATACAACAGACTGGTGAGGCAAGATTTCCCTTGACTAAATCCATGTTGTTTTTTTCTCATTAATCTATGCTTATGTATATGTTCTGTAATTTGCTTTTTATAATGGTCTCTACCATTTTGCCTGGCACCAGCGTCAAACTCACCGGCCTTATCATTTCCCGGATCACATCTGGAACCCTTTTTAAAATCAGCATCATGTTGACCACCCTCCAGTCTTCCAGTACTATGCTGGATTTTAGAGAAAAATTAGAAATTACTAACAATAGCTCTGCAAGTTCATTTTTCAATTCTATCAGAACTCTGGGATGTATACCATCCAGTCCAGGCAATTTGCTAATTTGTCAAACTGATCCATTACATCTTTCAGTGTTAAGAGAGATTTATTTGGGTTTCTCTGGTTCAACAGAATTGTACACCATTTCTGGCAATGAAGACTGAAACAAAGAATTCATTTAATCTCTCTATGTCCTTGTCTCCCCTGAGAGCCCTTTTTTATCCCTCCATTGCCTAGCTTTTAATATACCTAAAAATGTTTTTTACTGTGTATTTTTGCTTCCAGTGCAATCTTCTTTTCAAGGTCTCTATTTGCCTTCCTTATCAGCACCTTGCATATGACTTGCCATTCCTTGTGCTGTTTACAATTATTTCCAGTCAGATCTTTCCACTTTCTGAAGGATTCTCCTTTAGGTCTGATAGCTTCCTTTACCTCACTCATTAACCATGTCGGCTACCATCTGGTCTTCCTACCTCCATTTTTAACACATGGAATATATCTAGTCTGGGCTTCTAGGATGGTAACTATGGCCATTCAGTCAGAAATATCCAAAGTACAAAACAGGACATGCAGACAGCAATATTTTTAGGTCTCCACCAGCCATTCACAGTTAAGCAGTGCAAGGCAGCAGATAAAGACTTAGGGGTCTTTTTATTAAGGTGCGCTAACCGATTTAGTGCATGCTAAATCAGTTAGTGCACCTTAATAAAAGGACCCTTTAGATTTTAAAATTATTTAATTAACTGATGGATCCTGTTATTATACCTCATAAATATGTCTAGGATGGAAAGTTTGGATATCACTGATGTACAAAATAAAGTTATAAATACTTTCTTGCTTTCAACCACACTGTCATCAGAGACGCCAGCAGAGGAAATCAGAGCATGGTAAGGCCGCGAAGCAGCGTCTTTAGTGTGATGCGGCCGCTGCTGGAGCCAGGAGGTTTGTGCATCTTGCGGTGGGAGGGTCAATGGGGGTTTGTGTGCGCCGGGAAAGGGTGCATGGGGGGAAGGGGGTGATGATGGCGGCAAAATTACAGTGAGGGAGGGAGTCGAAGCGCGCATGTGCACTGTTGCCTGCCGGGGACCTACAGCTCACGGAAAACGGAACCACACAGGTAAGAGTGCGCATGCGCGCTTAGGGTTTTATTATATTAGATGGCTCATTATCAGTATCATGAGCTGCCCTCCCTGGTGATCAGCCTGGACGCCAAAAAAGCTTTTGACAAAGTGCTGTGGCCCTTTTTGTTCGGGGTTCTCTCTCATATGGGTGTTCAGGGCCTGTTTTTACAGGCAGTACAGCCTCTTTATCATAATTCTAAAGCGTGTGTCTTGATTAACGGGATTCAGTCCTCCCCTTTTCCTATTGCTCAGGGTACGCGACAAGGGTGTCCCCTTTCACCCTTGCTTTTTCTATTATCTTTGGAACTGCTGCTCTCTGATTAAGATGTCTCTAGATATTAAGGGGGTACCGCTGTCTGATGTCTCAGTTAAGGCGCTGGCATATGTGAACAATCTTTTGCTGGTCCTCACTGATCTTCAGAAGTCCTTACCTGCCCTTCTCAAAACCATCTCTCACTTTGGGGCTTACTCGGGATTTACTTTGAACCTTCACAAGTCTCAGGCCCTTCCTATACTACCTGGGGCCCCTTCCCTTTGCATTGGGCAGCATACCATATTAAGTATTTAGGAGTCCTGATTCCTGCTCAACTCTCCCGTTTAATGTTCTTAATGTACCACCTTTGTTACATGATACTGCTGTGAAGTTGAATCTCTGGCGAGCCTACCCTCTTTCCCTGTTTGGCAAGATTCACCTGTTTAATATGCTTTTGGCTCCAAAGTGGCTCTATGTATTCCAGATGCTGCCCCTCTTTTTGAGGGTCTGTGACGAATGGAAATTGAAGAAGACTCTTCAGACCTATCTGTGGCAGGGAAAGATGGCATGGCTCTCTTATTCTGTTTTATGTACTCCGGTCTCTCAGGGAGGCTTGGGCCTATTGAATGTCAAATTTCTCACTGTTGCCTGTGGCATGCAACATGTTAGCGACTGGTATCGCTCAGCTGAAGACTTCACAGCTACTGGACTAGAACTGTCTCTTATGAACTCTGTACATTTCAGTTGTTACCTTCATGTTACCAGACTCCGTCCTCCCCCTGTTGTCACACTGTCTCACCTGCTCCCTACAGCTGCTGCTGCTTGGAAATGGATCTCCAGACGTCATCATTTCTCTACTAAGGCTTCCCCATACTTGGCAATCCGTCGCAATTCCCAGTTTCCGGTGGGTACCACCTCTCCAGATTTTCATCGCTGGACACAGAAAGGTATCCATGTCCTCACGGAGGAGGGCAAAATGATGCCCTTCTCGGAGTTGCAAAGAGAGTTTTCTCTCTCTCCTCGGGATATCTTTCCTTATTTGCAATTCAGGAATTACATTTGCAGTCTCTGTTGGACGGATTTGATGGAGGATATCCAGGAGGAACTGGGATTTCTTTTTACTTTGCGGACTCAGAATAAAGTTCCTCTGAGATACCATCAGAGCTCTCATGGACTCTTCTCCCACTATTCTATACCATGCTTATGCTGCCATGTGTGAGTCTGATCTAAATATTTCCCTCCCGGAGGCTACCTACAAGTCTTTTGTTCTTGCAATATGTAAGGTCATGGTCAATGTGGCCTGTTGGGAGCTTCAATATAAATTTGCGCTTTGCCTTCACTTGTCTCCTCGCAGGGCCTATCTGGCTGGGGTGGCCCAGACCTCCCATTGCCGCAAGGTGGATGTCGTAAGGCCACCCTGGGCCATTTGTTCTGGCAATGTGCTCCTGTCCAGCACTTTTGGAACTTGTTGTTGAGGGCCATATCATCTCTCTGGTAGTATGGCATGAAGCTGGAGGCTCTGATCCTGTTTGATGTCTTTTCTCTACAAGTTCCTACTGCTAAAGGCTATGCCGCCTTTCTTCAACTAGCGGTGCTCATGGGAAAAAAGACTATCTTGTTGTTATGGCTGGAGCAAAAGGCCCCTACTCTTCAACAATGGAGACAATATATGACCCTGTTATTGAAAATGGAGCGCACACAGATAAGGAGCTTGGATACTGTACCGGGACGGAAGTTTGTGCATATCTGGAGTCCCTTTTGGAATTCCTTTTCCCCAACTGGAAGGAGTAGACTTTTGAACTTTTAAGACACTTGAGAGGTTTCATTGACAATCTGTTGCATATACTTATTTATTTTATGTCCCCTTTTGTTTTTTTTAGTTCATTATTTTTCTTTTCTTTCTTCTTTTGTGTTCTGGTGTGTGTTGGGTGGGAGGGTTTGGGTTGAGTAGTTGCTATTGAAAACTGTTTGAGCCGGCAAATTGTTGTTTTATTCTTTGACACCAGTTTTGCACTTGTTCCATATGTTTTGTTGTGCTCAATAAAAATGATTTAAACATAAAACATATACAAAGAGAGAAAATTTGCAGTATATTACTTTCTTCTTTGGCATATGACTAGCACTGCTATAGCAATAATTGCATGGAAAGGTAAGTTCTAGCAAGACAGGAAAGGAATAAAATAAAAGACATAGAATAACGTAAACCAATGTAAGTAAAATATAAAGGGAACTAAATCTACACTTGTTTATGGGCATCCCTGCAGCCTGCACATGAAATTTCTGTCATACATACTTAATTCTAATCCAATACAAAACATGATTGTTATAATTGTCCAGGTCTGGCTGAATCTGGGTAGATAGAACAGATGATTCAGCCATCATGCTAAAAGCCACAGGATGATAACATAATTTTTTATTTATATATCACAAAAATCTTTTGGTTCTATGCAGTTTACAAAAGAGGTAGCTGAAATGTCAGTTCTACCTACCCAGACATGGTGAGACCCGGACAACTGCAACAATCATGACGCCAGCCACAGAAGCTTAAGAGAACAATACAAAACATGATTCTCTAATAACATTTATGATAAAAACTAGATAAGCAGTAAAGGTTTGATCTGCACACATATGTGGTTTGTCTTACCATAATCCACTATCAATTTCATAGACCCATACTTCATCATTGGGCAGGTACACCTCGTTGTCTTCAATTGTCTAAAATAAAAAGACAATCTATCAGTCCCTTAAAATCATTCAATACATCAAATGACAATGATTCCTCTGGGTACTGTCAATTATTTAGCAGAAAGACAAATCAAGATAAAGAGTATCAAGTCATATTTTTTTACTAATAGGTGAAATGGGCAACTATAGATTTCAGTTAGTACTTTTCATACGTTGATTGGGGAACTGGATCTGAGCACTATTCAATGAATGACATCACATTTTTATTGAACTATGAAACTAAATGCAGAGTAATGGCTCTATGCCATTAGATTGTGAGCCTTCGGGACAGATAGGGTAGTTTTTCTCAAGTACCTAATTTCATTTTAGTTTGATACATTGAAAACCGCTTAGGGCAGTAAAATGCAGGAGCGGTATATCAAATCTTAAATAAACATAAACATATGCTCTGGGCAAGCTTCAAATAAAGGTAGACAGCAAATAAAACAAGAATACCTCCCAAACACACAGCATACTGTTGTATTTTCATAATTTATAAAACCTAATTAACCCAGTCCAGTATTTGTCAACAACGAACAGGAAATCTTTTACACCACATCTCTAGGATGTCAGAAAAAAACAGGCAATAAATAGAACATTTTACATTATTGTAGTACTGGTCTCAGCATTTTGTTTCTTCTTTAATACATTTTAAGACTTCAAAAGACAATACTGTCTCATTACAATGTAAACTTTGATATGCCTTATAATATTATTTATTCTTTCACTCAGGTAGCTTCATACCCCAGAGTTCAGAAGTCAAGAGCCTAAGGAAGGAATAGCAGGAAATATCTGACCTGGTTATTACATCTCTTATATTAAACTAACTAGTCTTTAAGCCCGTTACATTAACGGTGCTAGAATAGATGTGTCTGTCTGTCTGTGTTTCTTTATCTCTCTCTCCTTGGCCGCTATCTGGATCCTTCTGTCTCCCCCTCCCCCCGAGTAAAGCTGTCTGCCCCCAGCACCCACCTCCCCCCCAAATGTCTCTCCATGGCCCTCTTCTGTCTTCCCCCCCCAGAGCAAAGCTGTCTGTCCCCAGCACACCTCCCCCCAAAGCAGCCCCTTTTCCCTATCTCTCCATGGCCCCTTCTGTCTCCCCCCAGCACACCCCTCCCCCCAAAGCAGCCCCCTATCCCTCTCCCTGTCTCTCCATGGCCCCTTCTGTCTTCCCCCCCAGAGCAAAGCTGTTTGCCCCAAGCACACCCCTCCCCCCAAAGCAGCCCCCTTTCCTTCTTCCGCTGACTCTCTCTCTGGCCCCCTTTCTCTCCCTCTCCCTGCCCCTGTGTCTTTCTTTCTTTCTGTCTCCCTCCCTTCCGCTGTCTGTCTGTCATTTTTCCCCATTTCCCTGTGCAGCAGCATTTCCATCCCACTTCCCTATGCAGCAGAAAAATATCCCCCCCTTTCCTGTGTAGAAGCAGTAGCAGCATTTTCCCCCACTCCCCCTTTCCCTTCTCTTACCTTCTCTTCCCTGCTCCGTTCGGCCCCTCTCCCTTCTTTTACTGCGGTTGTCGATCCGGCCTGCTCCTGACCCTCCCACCGCCGACAAACCTCGGGGCTCCAGCCGCGTAGGCAGCACTTTAAACACGCTGCTTCACGGCCTTCTACTGGCGATTTCCTCTGCCGCGTCTGTCTCCGATGATGTCATCAGAGACGTGGCAGAGGAAATCGGCAGAGAAGGGCGCGAAGCAGCGTGTTTATAGTGCTGCCTACGTCGCTGGAGCCGGGAGGCGACGGAGAGGGCAGGGGGTGCTAGCGGCTGGCAGCCACCGCTCCGCAGGTGGAGAGCAGGGAAGGGCGTGCATGTGAACTTGTCTTGTCTCGCGTGAGGCCAGACCGTAAGCCGCGCATGCGCACTTCCTATGGGTCGCTTCAGCTCACGGAAAACGGACGCACGCATAGGAAGTGCGCATGTGCGGCTTGCCGTTTTATTATATTAGATTTAAAACAAACAAACCCTATTACTTAATTTTAGAAACTTTTTCTCTGCTGCCACAATGACCATTCTGTTATTTCTGAGATTCTTACTGGTGGAGGTAATATACTTCTGAAACAAAGAGAATGTTGGGTCAACTGGCTAGAACATATGAATTCAGCCCCATGTTCCAAATGACATCCATAACTTTTTGGATCCATAACTTTTTGGATTCGCTAATATCTTTTCTAGTAGATAGGTGTGTCATTCTAGACACTCGGGTATTCTCCCGATGTTAGCAAACAGAGCAGAAGGAATCCATTCCAAGTTTTCAAATCCTCCTCCTTCTCCAGAAGGCTCTGTTGCTCCTTTCAGTTTGTACCAAAGCAGGTGATAGCCCATGTTCATTCATGGAAGGAAAACCTGGAGCAGGACCGCGATTGGTTAGCAAAGTTACACCTGAGAATAGAGTGGATACCGCACCATTCAAGGAAAAAAGTGTTTATGAACAACTTGAATTCCATTCCAGGATATTGAGGGAGCTCTGAGAGGTTCTGGCGGATCCACTTAAAGAGTTGTTCAATAAATCTTTAGAGATGGGAGAGGTTCTGCGGGACTGGAGAAGAGCAAAATTAGTCCCTCTTTAAAAAAGTGGTTGCAGAGATGAAATGGGAAACTACACACCGGTAAGATTCACTTCGGTTATTGGAAAAATAATGGAAACTTTGCTGAAGGAAAGAATAGTGAAATTCTTAGAAATGAATGGATTACAAGAACCGAGGCAATATGGGTTTACTAAAGGTAAATCGTGCCAAACAAATCCGATTGAATTCTTTGACTGGGTGACCAGAGAATTAGATCGACATGCACTAGATGTAATTTACTTAGATTTCAGCAAAGCCTTTGACACAGTTCCTCATAGAAGGCTCTTGAATAAACTCCATGGGCTGAAGTTAGGGCCCAAAGTGATGAACTGGATTAGAAACTGGTTGATGGACAGACGCCAGAGGGTGGTGGTTAATGGAATTCGCTCAGAGGAGGGAAAGCTGAGTAGTGGAGTGCCTCAAGGATTGGTGCTAGAACTGATTGTGTTCAATATGTTTATGAGTGACACTACTGAAGGGTTAGAAAGTAAGGTTAGCCTTTTTGCAGATGATACCAAGATTTGTAACAGAGTGAATGCCCTGGAGGGAGTGAAAAACATGAAGAAAGATTTGCAAAAGTTAGAAGAATGGGTTAACATCTGGCAACTAAAATTCAATGTGAATAAGTACAGAGTGATGCATTTGGCGGGTAGAAAATAGAAATCCAAAGGAACCGTATATGATGGGAGGTGAGAGGCTGATAATCACAGACGGAAAGAGGGACCTTGGGGTGATTGTGTCTGAAGACCTAAAGGCATCTAAACAGTGTGATAAGGCAGTGGCTGTAGCCAGAAGTATGCTAGGTTGTATAGAAAGAGGAATAACCAGCAGAAGAAGTGTTGATGCTACTATATAAGTCATTGGTGAGGCCACACTTGAAGTATTGTGTTCAATTTTGGAGGCCATATCTGGCAAAGGATATAAAAAGAATTGAAGTGGTCCAGAGGAAGGCGACGAAAATGGTAAGGGATTTGAACCAAAAGAAGTATGAGAAGAGACTAGAAGACCAAGACATGTATACTCTAGAAGAGAGGAGGAGCAGGGGAGATATGATACAGACATTTAAATACTTGAAAAGTATTATTATAGAACCAAATCTTTTCCAGAGAAGGGAAAATAGTAAAACTAGAGGGTATAACTTGAGGTTGCGAGGAGGAAGACTTAGGAGTAATGTTAGGAAATTATTTTTCACGGAGAGGGTGGTGGGTGCCTGGAATGCCCTCCCGAGAGAGGTGGTGGAGAGGAAAACGGTGATGGAATTTTAAAAAGCATGGGATAAACACAGAGGATCTCTAATTAGAAAACAAATGGTATAAATTAAAGAACTAAGGCTGATATTGGACATACAGTATATGTACGGTTTTTTTTTACCATATATGGTGATTCAATGTAGAATGGGCTGGGGAGGGCATAAATGGGAACTCCACTAACTTGGAACATGAGGACGTTACTGGCTAGACTTTATAGTAGATATCCTGCAAACAATGGGATGGTTGTATGAGCTTACATGGCAACTTCAGCAGTTGGAACCTAGGACAATACCAGGTGGACTTTAGTCTATGGCCCAGAAATATCAAAGAAGAGACAAGATAATTTAATCAAAGGAGGGATATGAGAAGACTCCCCAAACTACAAATCTGTTTTGCTCTGAAAGTATATCAAAGATGTTAAACATTTTAATTGAACTATCACATCCTCAAAATAACTATACCAATCAGAAACATTTATGGTGCTCAAACAGTCCCCCAATTTATTCCAGCAATAGATTATTCTCCATACCCCTGAGGTCTGACTGACATTAAAATCTCAAATGTCCTGATTGAGACAGTAAGCAGGCAGAGTAAATAACTGACAGGGCAGGGTTCCAGAATGACACACCTATCTACTAAAAGATATTAGTAAGGTAAGAACCTAATCTCTTTTTCTAGTGCAACAGGTGTATCATTCTTGACAGCAGGGATATACAAAAGCAGTCCCAGAAATCTAGGGTGGGACCTCTGCACCTGCTTGTGCTTGTACTGAGGACCTATTTTGCCTGACTATACTATCACAAGTCAGCACAAAACCTCTTTACCTACTATTAACAGTCTAATTCACTAATTTCTTTGATAAAACAGTATCACACATGCACACTAGCTTCTTTTAAGAATATATATTTATTTACAAGAAAAAGGAAAGATACTTCACTATGGGAGTAAACAGCATCATTCTGCTGTTCAGAGACTGGGAAGCCCTCTCAACGGCCTGGCAAAATGAGATTCCCATGGGATGGGGGCTGAGCGGCCTGTCGGCCCACAACTGAGCTTCACTAACCATCATTGAGGGGTTTTCTTTTATAATTTATCTTCCAAACACACACAGGATGGCAGATGATGGTACATGTTCCCAACATGTGAGAATTATACAGGATAAGTCATAAAGAGAGGAAAAATAAATTATCTGCTCTTTATTAGTATGCAAAAGTTCCCAAGCAGTGAAAGTAGATGTTGTCTGAATAATCAGTTCCCAGTAAAGATTTTGGCTTCTCACAGACAATGGCAGACACAGTAGGCTCTATTGATAACTACTGATAAGAACTCCCTGGCAACCAGCAAGTCAGCTGAAGCACTTGGCAACAAGGACTGTTTGTGAAAACTATGCAATTCTGATAGGTAAGAGCATCACCTAATACAGCTAGGTTTTCAGGTGATGCTCTACAACAGAGGTTCTCAACACACGTTACGCATACCCCAGGAGGTATGTGGACCACTGTCAGAGGGTGTGCAGCACAGTAAATCTCCCACCCTCCTTCTGCCGTGGCATATCTCCCTTTTGTCACCATCGTTTTCTCTTCCCAGCCCTCCCACACTAGCAACAGCAGCTCACTGTGCTCTTTATTTCCATACATAGCTGCTGATAGCTTTACTTTAGCGATTTCATCAGGCAGCCTTGGAGCCTTTGCTAGGCTGGCCCACCTCCGATGATGCAACTTCATCTTTCCTTGGAGGTGGCCAACCTAGCAAAGACTCCAAGGCTGCCCCATGAAATTGCTCTCCAGACCCCAACCCTTTAATCTTCCTCCCAAACCCACGATCTTTCCCGCCTCCCCGGGTCTACCGAGGTAACTGGTGGTCCAGCGGAGGTCTTTGTGGCAGGAGTGCTTTCCTCTCACGCCTGTCTCCTCACGGCTGCCTTCTGAGCTAGCTACTGTGACCTCTCACAGCTACTTGCAGCATTTCCAGTAGTACCGCGAGCTGCCACGATAGGTTGTGGCAGCCATTCTAGAAGGTAGCCATGAGAAGGCAGGAGCGAAAGGGCCACACTCCTGCCACAAACACTCCCGCTGGACCACCAGGTACCTCGTTAGGCCCGGGGAGGGGGGATCATGGGGTTAGGAGGCAGATTAAAGGGTTGGGGCCTGGAGAGGGGAGAGAACCTTGGCTATGAGTTGGGGGAAGTGGGGGGAAGTAAGGATTAGAGGTGCAGACATCTGCGAGGATGTCAGACCATGGAAATAGAGAGGAAAGAGAGATGCTAGACCATGGGAGAGGAGAGAGATAGGAAAGGAAGGTAACACATGAAAAGTAGATTTTGAGAAGAAAGCAGAAAAATGGAAAAAAGTTGAATGTTAAAAGTTAACTCCAAAGATGGATGCAGGTTAGAAAGTGAAGAAGGAGAGAAAAACAATTAGTGGATAAGCAGGCCCTGGAAACACAGTTAAGAGCACAGACAGAAGGAAGTGCAACCAGAGACTGGTAAAGGAAATTAAAAGAATAAAATCACCAGACAACAAAGGTAGGGAAAATTATTTTATTTTCAATTTAGGGCTCCTTTTGCTAAGCTGCGGTAGCATTTTTATCGCCCGCTGCAGATTAGCACGCGCTAACCCCCACGCTATGCGGAAAAACTAACGCCAGCTCTATGGAGGCATTAGTGTCTAGCACGTGCAGCATTATAGTGTGCGCTAAAACCGCTAGCGCAGCTTAGTAAAAGGAGACCTTAGTGATTGAAATGTTTTAATTTTGAGAATTTATTTCTGCTGTCTATATTTTGCACTACATTTGTTTATTTTTCTGTAGCTGTTACTAAGGTGACATTGCATATTTTAAAGTCATCTCCCTTGACGCCTTTGAAAAAAACCCAGAATAGAAATGATATTTAACATTTTCTCTGTGTAAAGAGTGCTTTGTGTAGTTTAATTTTGTGGATACCATTATATAGTGTTAATAAGATTATATTGTGTATATATGAAAAATTAATGGAAGAAATTGCATTACAATTAGTACTATTATTATGAAGTTATAGGGGCGGGAAGAAAAACCATGATAAGCTGTATCACACAAGCAATAACACAATGGCTAACAAAGGCTCCTGAAGCAGGCTGTAGAGGCTGAAACATGTGCGTGTCGAGCCATCATACAAGACTTTGTGATTTGTGGAATAAAATTGTACACCAACAATACTCTGGGGCTCATAATCAAAAGAGAAAAACGTCCAAAAACCGGCCTAAGTTAGCACTTGGATGAACATTGTCCAAATACGTCCAAGTGCCGATAATAAAAACTGGTTTTGGACGTATTTCTAAACAACCTAGACCTTCATAGTGCTGCTGAACGACCAAAGCTAAACAGGGGCATTTCAGGAGGAGTGTCGAGGGCGGGAGCTGGGCGGGATGTGGGCCAGCTTAGACTTAGTCGTACAGCATGTATAACCAAAAATTATACAGCCCAGGATCGACGGAACTTGGACGTTGTGACTTAGACCGTGTAAAACATGGTCTAAGTCACAAAAACCCACCTAAAGTCACCAGATAAGCACTGCAAACACATAAAACAGACCCCCACAGACTACCCCAGTGATCACCGACCCCCTCCGCCACTCCCATAAAAATATTAATCACACCTTTAAAATTCAGCCTCCAGACCATCATCACCTGGCAGCCTGGCATAGGAAAGCCTAGTCGCCAGCACAGAAGCGGCTTAAGTCGTCTTGAGGGTGAGTTAGGGAATCATGGAGAGGAGGACCCATGCCCATAAGCCCCTGTAATTACTGCATTGATACTTAAACATGTGCACTCCCCTATACACCCACAAAACCATTTTTTTTACTGGCATATAAGTGGCTCCTGAGTCTAGGGGATTCTGGATGTGGTTTGGGGGCTCACCGTTACCTATAATGGAGCTGTAGTGAGATGAAGACATGGCACCCTTTTTGTGAAGTTCACAGCAGTGCCCTGTAAGGTACTCCACTATTTAGGTGCCATGTCTGGGTGGTCAGTCCATCACTTTGCAGACCCCTCCCACGTCCAACAGGGCTTGTTCTAGGCATTTTTGACTTGGACGAAAAGTTGGACGGAAATGTGGTATAAAGATGGACGATTTCACGGCTTGGACGATCAGATTGGCAGGACGTATAATTAGATGATTTTCGAAACAAAATAAATTTGGACGTATTTTTCGAAAATGTATCCTAGGCTGTTTTTTTACTTTGGACGACTTGTGACTTAGACGCAAACGGACTTAACATCCCTTTTGATTATGCCCCTCCACGTATCTTCGTTGTTGTTTGTTGGTTATAGGGGCGGGTTCAGGGTCGGAGCTTGGGTTGGTTCAGGATTGAGCTTGGGTAGATCTAGGGTAGAACTCAGTTAATATTTGTTAGACTTAGGGAGTACTTGGCTTGAAGAAGTTGAGAAACACTGCTCTACAGGACCCAAACATGTGAGGCCAACTTGAAGTATTGTGTTCAATTTTGGAGGCCATATCTGGCAAAGGATATAAAAAGAATTGAAGTGGTCCAGAGGAAGGCGACGAAAATGGTAAGAGATTTGAACCAAAAGAAGTATGAGAACATGTGCAGAGTGGCCAGGTCACTGCTCTACAAATCTCCCTGGGTGAAATGGCCTGTGCTTCCATCCAAGAATGGGCTACACTTCTTGTGGACTGTGCTTTTAAGGAAATTGGTGATTGCTTGCCACAGAAAATATATGCTGACGAGATGGCCATTCATATCTCTTCTCTAAGCTGAAGAGCCCTAGCCACTTTAGCCCTTCCTCATAGGGATGTCATCCCATTCCTTTTATCATTTTTGTCACCCTTCTTTGTATCTTTTCTAATTCTACTATATCTTTTTTAAAATATGGTGACCAGAATTACACACAGTATTTGAGGTGCGGCTGTACCATAGAGCGATACAAAGGCATTATAACATTTTCATCTTTGTTTTCCATTCTTTTGCTGATAACTCCTAACATTCTATTTGTTTTCTTAGCTGCTGCTGCACATTGAGCTGAGGTAGTTAGGCTTCCATCAAGTCTAGGGAAGCTAGAAATTCCTCCAGAGCTATCACTGTGATGACTATGATGCATGGTTTCCATGTGAAAGCATGGAAACTTCAGGACCTCATTGATATGTGCAAGATCCAGAATGGGTCTTCTTGGCACTACAAAGTATATGGAGTATCTGCCCAAGCCCAATTCTTCTGGCAGCACTGGCTCTATGGCCTGAATTTCTAGAAGTCTCTCTACTATTGCTTAGAATCTGCATGATTTTCTGGGGCACCCCACCAGGAAGTCCACAAACCAGTCTGATAGAGGATGGGCAAACTTGAGCTTGTACCCTTCCCAAATGATCTCCAGCACCCAATAGTTTGACGAGATTTGCTCCCAGATTTCCACATACGTCAAGAGTCTTCCTCCAATCCTCAGAGGGAAACACTTTGGCCCTGGCGTCATTGTGCCTTCTTGAAGGTTGATGTGGGATAAGAACCAGAGGTTTGGCTTTGCCTAGGTCCTGAGAATTTCTGTCTTGATCCCTGATAGGATCTCTAAGATGAGGTTCCACCTGAGTATTGTCAAAAGCACCTGGAATTATGAAAATTAGACCATCCTGAAATTCTAAACGTTCATGGTCTGCTGTCAGACAGAGATTTTGGACAGCAATCTGCTAAGAGTAGCCTTGGAGGTGAATAAGCCAAAACTTTGTTCATGACGATGATGATGTCATAGGGAGCACTGGCCACGTAATCCACCCCTGCTAGCAAAAACTGGGGCAAATGCTTGTCCTCTGCCAGGGTGATTTCTGATCAACAAGTCGATGAAGCCGTCCGCGCAATGTGTGGCAGCGGCAAAAAGGGCAAACAGAATGCTAGGAATGATTAAGAAGGGAATCACGAACAGATCAGAGAAGGTTATCATGCTGCTATACCGGGCCATGGTGCGGCCTCACCTGGAGTACTGCATCCAGCACTGGTCACCATACCTGAAGAAGGACACGGTACTACTCGAAAGGGTCCAGAGAAGAGAGACTGAAATGGTTAAGGGGGCTAAAGGAGTTACCGTACAGTGAGAGATTGGAGAAACTGGGCCTCTTCTCCCTTGAAAAGAGGAGACTGAGAGGGGACTTGATAGAAACATTCAAAATACTGAAGGGAATAGACTTAGTAGATAAAGACAAATTGGTTACCCTCTCCAAGGAAGGGAGAACGAGAGGGCACTCTCTAAAGTTGAAAGGGGATAGATTCTGTACAAACGTAAGGAAGTTCTTCTTCACCCAGAGAGTAGTAGAAAACTGAAACGCTCTTCCGGAGTCTGTTATAGGGGAAAACACCCTCCAGGGATTCAAGACAAAGTTGGACAAGTTCCTGCTAAACTGAAACGTACACAGGTGAGGCTGGACTCATTTAGAGCACTGGTCTTTGACCTGGGGGCCGCCGCATAAGCGGACTGCTGGGTACGATGGACCACTGGTCTGACCCAGCAGCGACAATTCTTATGTTCTCTCTTTCTCTACTAAGTCAATTCCCTTCATTATCTTGAATGTTTCGATCATGTCTCCTCTCAGTCTCCTATTTTCAAGGGAGAAGAGGCCCAATTTTTTCTAGCCTTTCATTGTACGGCAATTCCTCCAGTCTCTGGACCCTTTCGAGTAGGACTATGTCCTTTTTCATGTATAGCAACCAGTGTTGGATGCAGTATTCCAGGTGGGGACATACCATGGCTCGGTACAGCAGCATGATAACATTCTCAGATCTGTTTGTGATCCCCTTCTTAATCATTCTTAGCATTCTGTTGGCCTTTTTTGCGCCGCTGCACACTGCACAGACGGTTTCATTGACTTGTCTACAAGTACTCCCAAGTCTCTTTCCTGGGGGCTCTCTCCGAGTATAGCACCGGACATCCTGTATTCGTGCATATGATTTCTGTTACCGACATGCATTACCTTGCACTTATCCATGTTGAACCTTATTTGCCATTTTGCGGCCCATTCCTTAACACAGGTAGCTTCTTAGGGGGAAGTGACACAGTCAAGAGCCAGGGATGCAGCTACTAGGAATTATAAAAGACAGGACCATAGCTAGGTTAGGTAGGCCCAGGAGAGTAGCAGCATACTCCTTGACAACTTCTTCTAGACAATCTGCTTGGCAGAAGTAAGCCAACCTCTTATGCTAACTACATGCAAGTTCTGTTCTAAGGACTGGATAGGACCAGACATCACTACCTAATCTGAAACTTTTTGCAGTCTGTGTTTGGGGCTTGGTAGCACATGCTCTAGACTCATCTCAGGACTTTTGTTTATTGAACCAAGAGACTGTTCCTTGTATGCTTGGCCTTCTGAAGTAACAGGATTTTTGAGTTAATAAAGAGTTTCCATTACCTTTAGTGCTTGTGTCTGTTTGTGCACAGGCTCATCCAAAAACCCTACTCATGCTCATTCAGATATCCATTTTTTGAAGGGATCAATCAGCTGAAGCTCCCACAGACATAATTGTCCAGAATGGGGTCTCAACTTTGTTCTAAAAGCTCTTGAAAACCTTTCCTTAAAGTGACAGTGAAGGACCTTACTTTGAAGGCAGTCTTTCTTGTAGCTATGGCACTGGCGAGGCGGGTCTCTGAACTTCAAGCCTTCTCCTGCAAGGACCTTTTTCTTTCTTTTTCCCAAAGTGGAAGTTACAATTAGAACTGTCTCTTCCTTTCTCCCAAAGATGGTGCCCTCCTTCCACCTAAATCAGCTAGTTTACCTTTCACATTTCATAAATTACAGAACAGACTATGGCTTGTTATGAACATTTGATGTGCAGAGTTCTTTTGCAATATTTGAAAGTCACCAATGATTTCTGTCACTCAGTCTGTTTGTATTTCTTTCAGGTCCCAGAAGGGTATGTATGCTTTAAAAGCCACTAATTACATCTTGGCTAAAAAATGCCATTACCTCAGCTTACATTCTTGAAAGAAAAGAGCCTCCTTTGAACCTCAAGGCCCACTCAACCAGAGTGCTATCTTCCTCTGGCAGAATCTCATGTGATCTATCTTGAAATTTGTAGGTATGACACATGATCACCTTATCATAAATTTTCTAGATATTAATGATTAGATGTCGCTGTCAGAATGGATGCTTTCTTTGGTGATTTTGTTCTTTCAACAGGGCTGATTTCCGACATTCCACAAGTTCTGTACTGATTAGTGCGACAAAAAGGAAGGAGAAATTAGTCCTTATCTGCTAATTTTCTATCCTTTAGTTCCAAATTAATCAGACCAGATGCTCACTTTTGTTGTTACTCTGTTGTTCAGTTTCTTGGCTCTTAGATGCGAGTTTACTCCTCTCATTTTTTTTTCATATATTTTTTGCCATCATCCATGGTTTTTATTTTTGTTTCTTTCCACTGCTTGGTCATCAAGATATACATTGAGAGCAGCTGCACAGTAGCCATTATGGCAGAACTCTTGTCATTCTCTCCATCTCCACCTGCTGGTAAATGGGTATAACTCACAAGTTCTGGACCGATCTATTGTGACTAAAGGAAAGAAAATGTGCAGGTAAAAACTAATGTCTCCTTCTCTGTGTTTAACTGCTTGGGCAAATGCTGGGACTTCCCCTGACAGTTAATGCAGAGGCTTTGCGGTTACTGCATTTTGGATAATTACCACATGGTAACTGCAAAACTTACCTACCTTAGCAAAAGGTCCTGAAAGTAAATCAACCTCCCTCCCCCTCAGAAGGCCAAAGAATGGGAAATACCTAATGTACTTGAATTTAGAATGCTTTGAATTACTAATGAAAAATAATTTACCGTAAACCTAAAAGATAAAGAAATAGCTTGCATGAATATAAGGGGCTGATTCTATAAAGGGCGCCTAACTTAACCCCTCCCCCCCATTATCAAGCTGTGCTAGAGGTTTTAAGTGTGGGTAAGCAAAGTAAGTACTCCAATGCTCATAGGAATTCTGTGAGCGTCAGAGCATTTACCTTGTCATCCCATGCTAAAAACCTCTAGCACCATTAAGTAAAAGAGAGCCCTTAGGCTTTTTAGTCCATCCTTAGGCAATTTACTATGCACTGATTGGGTTCAGACGAGGGAGTCCTAAATGGTGCCCTACTGAAAATGACAAGAACCAATCTGATGAGATAATTTTCAATAGGATGACTTTGATAACTGCTATAAAACTTGTGGAAATGCATGGTTTTTCGCATCCATGCTATTCTTTTACATAAACATTTTTTATTTTTACAAATTCCATACGTAATAGTGTTTTTCATAATGGGCAAGTCACTTACTATCAACAGATACATGTCTATTATGAACTGAAGCCAAGGGTAACGCAAACCCACTCTTCTCCATTGTCAGTAAGGGTCATTCCATGTCAAGTGGACCAGAAGCCCACGCTCGACCCCCTTGAAATCCAACCAGATTTTTCAGGGCTGTTGTCTAGGGTCTCAAATGAAACTCTGCAAAATTTTTGGGATCTATCTCAATTTGGTCAGGAGCTAGGGGTGGTTGAACAAAAGCAAATCGATCCACTCCCATGCCTTGTGTGATCCTAAAATGTCAACTTTGCTCAAGCACTGCGGCAGAAGGAAACTACCTAGGAGTCTGAAATTTTGCAGTTTGGTACAACACCTTGGGGCAAGTTTCTATGCCAAGTTTGAAATCTTTTGCAAACGTGCTTCCATTTGTACAAGTCAGCAAAGTAAGCAAAAAAAGTCATGAACGAAAATTTTGGGCAAAGTAAAAATATGGCTTTATGCATTTATGCAAATTTTCACTGTTTTTCAGATTCAAATATCTCTAATGTGTAGGTTTTTTGTTGTTTTGTTTTTTATATCATTTGAAAGAGCATGTTTTTTGCTACAGAATGTTATCCTGTTTCATCTTGAACCTGATCTTTCTTTGCTGAGAATTAAAGCTTCAAAGATAAGCATTAGTTGTATATGCAAATGAATGTTTAATATTGAAAAGAGGCATGTTTAACACAAGGTACATGAAGTTTCACAGTTAAGTTCAGATTGTTACTGTTTTATGATCTCCTTCCCTGTATCCATGCATTTTCATATACCCACTGCCACTGGTTGTGAAGATCATGACAAGTGTATTATACACTGAGACCACATATTTATCAGTTATTGATCCATTGTCTGAAAGATAATAGTCAGATAATAGTCAGATAATACCATATAAATTTCGAAGCTTTATTAAAGACAAAAAAGAAAAGTGCAAAAAACACACTTATTTAAAGTGCGCATACATACTGACAAGGATCAGGAAATCTCATAAATTCAACTTTTAACTCAGTTTCTTGCACATGGTTTGAAAGTCTGATCAATGTTTGCCAAATAACTTGTGGATAAGTGGTCTATCTGATGAAGTGGCCATAGGTGCATTAAGGCCTGCAATAATTTGCTGTTCAGGGATCCAGCATATGTCTCTGTGGGGAAGCCAGTGAAATGACCGTGTAGGACCTTGTGGATGCAAAAAATTAACCAGGATGTCGCATTCTTCCATTGAAATTTCACATACATGACCAATCCACCAAGAATCATCATATATATTTATATCTGCTGTCTGTATTTTGCACTATATTTGTCTATTTTTCTATAGTTACTGAGGTGACCGAGCTTGCGGAGATGGGGGCAGAAACAGGGTTTTTAAATTTAAGTCCTAGTAGTTTGCAGGTCCACAAAATACTATCAAAACAATAGCATGCCCCTCCTTTATATTTGCCTTCAGTTCCTTTAGATAAGCACTTTGGTACTTGTAAATAAAATGGTGGCTGGCCAAATTAGAAATTTTTCCAATTAATTAGGAAGTGAAGTCCTCTATGGATAACTGTCGAGTTTCCAGTGTATCCTGATCAATGTGAATCCACTGTTTGAATTCAATGATATCATCTGGATCATGTTCACCAAAGAACTCAGTAAAATATTCCTCCAGAGGGATCTGCCCAGGACATATTTCACACCGTTGCAACATGCAATTTTTTGAGTTCATATCACAGACAGTTTTATTCATCTGGAGCTGCAATTGCTGAAAGCATAAGTTTCACATTCTGGTGGATTGTGACTGAATGAGTCCCTGAGGAACTGACTATGACACACCACTTTGGCCGAAGCTCACAGAACTTTGAGAACCCAATTTCAGGCCCATGCTGACTGCAATAGGTAGTATACAGTTCCTTCAGATTGCATAAAAGCAATCTCTTCTGCTTTTGAACTTTTTCACTACTGATCTGAACAGAGACAATCTTTTTCGCCTGGGCATATTCTAGAGATTTGATTGTTTTCATAAAAATCCAGGACTTTCTGTGTAATCTGCTGAGCAAGCACTTTTCCTCTCTTTGTTGCTGGAACAAGAATGCCACCCTGCTGTTTCAGCTTCCTGGCCTTTTTAACCATTCTTGTTGAAACTCCAAATTCCAAAGCAGTTTTCTTAATAGTCTATCTGTGTGGAGCAAAAGTAAGAATTTGTATTTTCTCCCTATAACTAGATAGTTCCAACTTCTGCTTCAGTTCAGTCAATAGAAGGTCATAGTCAGAACACCTTTTACATTGGCCACTTTCTGGTTCTGTTTTGATATCAGCAGGAGTTAAGTCACCAATAACTGCAATTTGGTCTGCAATTGCATTATGGGCTTCAGACAGTTTGCGTTTAGCATAACTTTTAAGGAATTTTGCTTGCTAATCCATTGAATCTTTAGAGGAGAGATTCCTAGTAGTGAAAAGCTGGCATTGAGATTTTCAGATGCATTGGTAGGGTCATCACTGTCAGAATCAGACTTAGGGCTACTTAGATCTTGCAGTCTGACACGCAAATCTTACCTGCATCTTGGGCAAAGCTTTTGGCCTGGTTTAAACTCGTGCTTTGTGATAGCTTTTAAATGATCAACTGAAGGGAGATCAATTGGGTGTAGACCTTTGATACTGCTGTGATTCTGTTTTCTGAATGGATTACAGCAGTTTTTCTGTAGAAATTCAAACTTCATCAGAATCAAGGCTTCATAATGAGTACAGATGGACAAAGTAGAAAGTCCAGAGTGTCTTTTAATTAATTCTTGGTCAGGCAAAGAGAAATTATAAATAAGCTTCAAGCAGCTTTCTCTAGAATAGAATTGGTAGATGTTTTTTGGCACTCAGAAATATCATAGATTCCAATACTGCAGGGCTCTAGCTTATTATTAGGCTCTATAAGATAAGAGTCACCTAAAAATACAGAATAAAAGTAAGGTGAAAAATATCAGTTTGAGAACACAATGAAAATAGAGCAAAGCAAGTTGTACATGTCAGCAAGTGCAGAGTAAGTTTCCAAAATCCACAGAGGCATAGCCTAGTTAACTAGGGAAAGAACCAGATGATGCACAGAAAGAATAGATGGAAAGCAACACGCCAAAGGCAAGCTTTGTCAAATAATAAAGTCATATGGTATTATGAGGTCATGATGAACCTTAAAGCCAGACTTGTTCATACAGCCACTGTGCTGTCATTGTTGTAAGTCAGTAGTAAAACACACTTTCACAAGAAAAAAGATATGGCAAATGTCATATAAAGAATGTAGGCAGTGCTGCTTCAGTTCCAAGGAGAAAATTCAAATTGAACTGGAGGAAAAGCCTCAGATAAAGGCCCTCCCACCACCACAATGGTGGATAAAGGTGGTCGAGTGGTAACCTCACTGGCAAAAACCTCTGTTGTACTCCCAAAATGAAAAACTGTAAGCAGGGCTGTAAGCAGGGCCAGACTACCCGTCCTTTTAGAACACGGGCCACTGAGCACAAAATTTGCATTCGGAATAACCGACTCCAAGCTCCCATGGTCACACATTGTTTGGAGTATAACCATTCATTCACTGACTTACAATGTTGTGTGATTGATCACATTATTGACAATTGCTCTGATCGACAACAGCGACTTTTACGGGCTGAACAAGCTTGGATTTACAAACTGGACAGTGAAGAACCAAATGGGCTAAATCAAAAATTAGAATGGAATGTTTTCTTCTGACCATTTTTCTTTAGATTATTTTGATTCTTTAGTCATTTTTGACGTTTTTCTTTTTCTTTTTAGGATCGGACGCGGGTTCTGGTAGACTTTTTTACTTTTCCTCTTGTGTTTGAAAAGCCATGAGGGAATTATGAATGAATATATTTTCTGCTTAAAGAAGATTTTTTTCAGACCGCGCCACCCTCCTCTCCTGTCAGCAGCTTAGTCAGCTGTTTTACTGCTGTTTTACTTTCCGGGGTTTGACGTCACTCCCCGGGAGTTCATAACCCGGTACAGTCATGGTGCTGCCATCTTTTTGATCAGATGAGACGTTGCGGCGTCCAGCTTAAAGGTATGTCATAGTGGCTTCTGAAGATTGTTTTGAAGTCTTGCTCTAAGTCCAGTATACTGATGTAATTTTCTTTTCTGGCTTTAGTTTTGATCGGACTTTTAATACACCCTGAGGCAGCAAGTTAGTGAAACGCTGGCCATCGTCGGTGTACCGATCAACTGAGATAAGTAGAAAGTTTTTCTTCTATCAAGCATAGACAGCCCTGCTTACAGTTTTTCATTTTGGGAGTACAACGGAGGTTTTTGCCAGTGAGGTTACCACCCGACCACCTTTATCCACCATTGTGGTGGTGGGAGGGCCTTTATCTGAGGCTTTTCCTCCAGTTCAATTTGAATTTTCTCCTTGGAACTGAAGCAGCACTGCCTACATTCTTTATATGACATTGCCATATCTTTTTTCTTGTGAAAGTGTGTTTTACTATATCATTGATTTTTCACAGATCCGAGTATCTTGTGCTATATTGTTGTAAGTCAGAACATGTTCAGAAAAGCTGCATATATCAGACATACTACTACAGCTATGCGTACATTCTTGTGAATCACATGATTATGTGTTTGGGCTTGCAGGCAGTAAGTAGTTTGTGCAAGCCAATGCTTGTTTTGACTGTCATCTTGCAAAAGTGCACAGTAAGTTTTTCAAATGCTGAGCATAGTACGAGATGAGTACTTGTGGCTGGCAATGCTTGGTTATGAGTTTTTAGATCAATATAGTTCCACTGCACATTCACAATGAAGTGCAAATGACCCTTCAGCATAACATGTTTGCACAAGCAAGTAATGCTTATTTTTAAACCATCAATTCTCATCAAAGAAAGATCGGGTCCAAGATGAAACAGGATAGCTTCTGTAGCAAAAAACATGCTCTTTGAAATGATATAAAAAAAGAAAAACCCTATACATTAGAGATATTTGAATCTAAAAACAGTGAAAATTTGCATAAATGCATAAAGCCATATTTTTGGAATGGTCATATCTTCAGCTTCACTTGACTGTAAAAGCTCATATTGCAAATCTTGGAAGTGCATCATGGTACTACATGTCTGCTGGTAAAGTTGTACCCTCAGCTGACTTACCTCCAGCAGCAGTATGGAGCCAAACTGTGCCAAACATTTTCATTCGTGAATTTTTTTGCCTACTTTGCTGACCTGTAGAAATGGAAGCACGTTCGCAAAAGATTTCAAACTTAGCACAGAAACTTGCCTCAAGGTGTTGTAGCAAACTGCAAAATTTCTGACTTCTAGGTAGTTTCCTTCTGCCGCAGTGCTTGAGCAAAGTTGACATTTTAGGTCACACAAGGTATGGGAGTGGATTGATTTGCTTTTGTTCAACCACCCCTAGCTCCTGACCAAATTGAGATAGATCCCAGAAATTTTACAGAGTTTCATTTGAGACCCTAGACAACACCCCTGTAAAATTTGGTTGGATTTCAAGGGGGTCGAGTGTGGGTATTTTTCAGTATTGGTCCACTTGACATGGAATGACCCGTAAAGCAAAAGATTGCCATAGCCAACGTATCTGTCATTTTTACAGACACAAAATCAAGCAAGTGTGTGATCCCTAACAATAAAGTAGTATTGTTGTCTTGCTAATTCCTTTGATTAAACAGGGGAAAAGGTTAACACATAAACACAAAACAATAATATTTTAAAAATGAAATCATGTTGAACTAAGGGACCCCTTTACAAATCCGCGGTAGGGATCCCATGTGGCAAATGTGATGCAGTTCGTCACATTTACCATGCTGGGACTCGCTACAGCAGTTTTGTAAAAGGAGCCCATCCCTTGACTAGCATTTGGGAGCTAACACCCCTTTTTCAGATCCCAAAGGTCAGTCAAGAAATGTATGCAGTTGGTGAACAAAAATATATCCTTATTTTTTATGCATTAACCTTTAATTCTGAGCACCAGCAATGAAGGCAAATGTATACTTATAATATACTGTACGTGTTGTACCAAGAATTAAGTTGAAAAGTAATATTTAGTCCAGGATTTTCAATGTTCCTTCTTTGAAAAGAACAAACTCAAAATTGCCATTATCTAGTTTTACCCTAGCCTAAGCTGCTGCCCATTCTCATGATTAGGCTCTCAGCAGTTTTAGGGCACTCGGTGGCATACTATTTCTGATATAATAATTTAATAGCATCTTAACTCAGAGTCTAAAAAACCAAAACTTTCTCCATCTACACTCTCAACAGGTGACCTGATGTCTATCCTCATTCCTTGCATTTTCTGTCTTAACATCTCGCAAATGCTCATGGATAGCGGGATAAGGAAGGCCATGTCGCGCGCCTACTCTTGCTGGCCTGCGAGTCAGTTTGCCGCGAGCCTTCTCACACCTCGCGCCGCTTCCATAACTGTCCCCACGCGCATTAAATGGCATCCACTGATCCGACAGTCACTCACTTGTACACGTAATTAAGAAACCATGAGAGGAGGCGGGATATGTTACTTAGATGCAGAAGAGGAAATACACGACCCGAGTGTCAGCTACCCCACATTCATAATAGAATGCACATCCCCAAACTACGTGGTGACCGTTATTCTGGAGCTTTAACTTGGGTAGTTTTATTTACTTATCCTGACTTCTATGTGAGCAGAAGCGCAACTTTGTTACCAAATAACTGTAGTAGGGCGTCACAAATGAATGTACTCTTGAGAATAATTAACCTTACCACATAACCCCCCCACACATAAAGAAAGTTCCCGTCCACAGCTGCGCAATGGCCACTTCGCTCCTCCGCTACGCAGAATCGCTGAGTTGTAGCCATAGCTTCCCTTTGATTTTTGAAAAGAATATGGCTAAACAAAACCAAGGAACAGATCCAGTCAGCGTCAACGCCGCTCCTTGCTTTTAGAGACAGTAGATACCAAACTGTCAAAATCGGGGACTGTGAGACGACCAAAACACTACGGGCAGCCAGACTAGCCAAAACACCAACGTACGGTGGCGCGAAGTCACGTGGAGAAATATCTCCCCATAACCACTGCGATCTTTTAAGTTAAGCAAAAGTTCAGTTTTGTGATTTCCACAAAATTACTGACGTTAGTGTTCAAGTAACCCTATTCAAAAATAATGATTTTCCTACTAGAAAAAATATTTCCTGAATAAAGGGTACAGAAGTAGTGTTCTTGAAACACTGCCACTCACAGAGGGTGCAAATATGCGTATCAAGACAAAATATACATGTTCTACAGTAATCAAGAATGCACTTGGCAAGATGATATTAAAAAAAAAAAAACACAAAGCATGCCCTAACGAAAACCTTTCATCATATATAATATGAAAATGGAAATAAATCATGGTACGATAAACAGTGAGAGCAGAATTTGTGCTTCGCTATTTGGGGAAATCCAGGAAAAACAAGGGCCGCGAGGCTGTGTGTGATGACGTCAGGGTCAGCTGTTCTGCGCAGGCAGCTGGAACTTTGGCGCGAAAACTTCAACATGGCCTCAGACAAGCTGAAGAGGAAAGTGACCTCTGCTTTTAAAATGCATGGATTGCTCCTGCGACCGTAAGTATTCTTCAATTTGATATTATTCAGAGGTCTCTGCTTCACTTCCGGTCTCCTCAATGAATTATAGTGGTTGTCTCTTATGCTGCCTTAATTTTTTGGCTTTCGTTCCTTTGTGATATGGTCTCTGGATTGTATTTCCAAATCGGGAAGTGACAGCGACACGGTTGAGTGTAGTGGGTTTAGCAGAGCGCCCGTTACATGATCTCCAATGAGTCTTTCATGGCAAAGAACATAATGTAATTATACACATAAGATTTTTGTTGACTGTGTAGTTCGTAGCTAGTCTTGGGTTTGACAAATGCTTAAGTAGATTTCTACTCTTGCTTTTTTTAATAGAAATTAATGAAAATAAGTACTACAAGCCATGCAAGCATTGGGTTGAAATTTGGACTAGCTTAGGGACTAATGCTCAAAATTAACGCCGGCGTTATAAAGTAGTTAGCACTGATTTGTCCAGCCCAGTGCTCAAAAGGCTCTAACACGGCTGTTAATTATGGTCGCAAAATAAATGGACATCAGTGAGCTTAGTAGTAAGCATTCCTTTGCAATGCAGAAGGAAATGTCCTATAACGGCAAGACAGGAGTAACATGGGTTTTGTCTTCTTTTACAAGCAGAAGGAATCCCTGCAAGTTTTAAGCACCGATAGTGAGGGCTAAAAGTGCAGAGTCTGAGGAAAACCAAAAGTACCTATTTTACTGCGTTTACATGGAGAATAACTGCTAATGTGTGCTTGCACTTCCAGTTTTGTCTGGGCATGTGCATAATAGCCTTGTGTGAAACCCCCTAGTGGTGATGTGATGCAATTACATTATAATTTAATTATTACTATTAAATGTATCAGATGCTATAATCATGCAAATATATATAAATTTCACATACAGTGGAATAAATCTTTATAATACCTAAAATACTCCCTCTTGACCACTATCTAATAAAGTGACACCAAATCCTTATGAGTGAAGTAAACTTATTATTTCTATTTATATAACATTTTATGTAATGGTGGAAAAAAGCCTCAGAACTGGAGCAAAAGCACCATCCAATGTCTATATGTGATTTCTCACAATGCTCCCAATATAATCATTGGCAAAAACCACCTACCATCTTCTTTTTCAAAAAAAAAATCTTAATTTAGCTAATATTTCTTTTTCATGCATTAAGAGTTTATTTGTTTGTGTTATACTCGATTTGGTAGCATTCTATATATGAGAAACACTGTTGAAATGTATACACGCCACAAAATCCTTTTATACTTATCTTGGTTGCTGCATTTTTCTTTAGCAATCCCATTCACAATATCAGTAGTTTTATAAACTTCCTTGCTGTTGTATAGATTCCAGTCTCCTATGCTGATTCACAATTATAAAGATGTCTGCCGCCAAAGAAATCAGCCATGAAAGAGAAGTAGTAGATTTAAAACAAACCAGAGAAAATATTTCTTCACATAACGTGTAATTAAACTCTGGAATTTGTTGTTGAAGAATGTGGTGAAATCAGTTATCTTAGCAGGGTTTAAAATTTCCTAAAAGAGAAGTCCATAGGCTATTATTGAGACGACTTGGGGAAATCCACTAGTGCTGCCCGATTCACGATTCGAATCGGTTCACCGATTCACTTCGGGTGATTCGATTCAAATCGATTTACAACATAAAAAAATCAGTTTCCCGATTCAGACCCTCCCCCCCTCGCCCCCTAAAGCAGGAGTGGCAGCGCTGCTCTTGCTGGCTGGCCGCTGCCGCACCTGCTTTAGAGGGCGAGGAGGGAGGGTCAGTCGGGAAGTGTTGATGTCAGCTTCCCCCCCCCCCCCGGCGTCCGGTTCTCCCCCTTGCGTCCGATTTCCCACCCTGGTCTCCCCGCTCCGTTTACCTTATAGATGCAACCTGCAAAGAAGATCGCGGTTATAGCGGCTTTGCAAACTGCTTTAAGCTGTTTCCTCCGCGATCATGCCTCTGACGTCAGAGGAGGGGCGGGACCGCAGCAGAGGAAACTGGCTCAAAGCAGTTTGCAAAGCCACTATAACCGCGATCTTCTTTGCAGGTTGCATCTATAAGGTAAACGGTGCGGGGAGGCCAGGGGGAACACAGAGGCCTTCCCGGGAGGTGCACAGTCCTTCGGGGTGTGGAGTGGGACAGGCCTTGGGGGGTGCAGGCCTTCAAGGGGGGAACAGGCCTTCAAGGGGGGGACAGGCCTTCAAGGGGGGGACAGGCCTTTAAAGGGGGGGACAGGCCAGGGATGGTGGCACAGGCCTTTAAGGGGGGGGGAGAGGCGTTCAAGTGGGGGAGACAAGCCTTCAAGGGGGGGAAAAGACCTTCAAGGGGGGACAGGCCTTCAAATGGGGTACAGGCCAGGGATATTGGCATAGGCCTTCAGGGGGGACAGGCAGGCCTTCAGGGGGGACAAGCATTCAGGGGTGGGGTGCAGGCCTTCAGAGGGGGACAGACCTTCAGGGGAGCCTGGTGTAGAAGTACACGGAGGGAGGGAGGGAAGGGGGGTTCAAAGAGACGTGCATATGCCGGACTTTGGGAGGAAAGAAATAATGGGTCTAAAAATAGAGGAGAGGGAGAGAGATGATGGACAATGGGATTTAAGGAGGGAAGGAACAGGAAGGGAGAGAAGTTAGACACGAGGGATGGTGTGGTGGGGGGGGAATTAGAGATACTGGATAGGAGGGTAATTGGGAAAAGAAAGGGAGAGATAGTGGAGTGGTGGGAAAGGAGGGAGATATGCTGGATGAAAGGGTAGTTGAGTAAAGGTGGATCTGTGAATGGAGATGAAAAAAAGGAAAGATGCCAGACCTCCGGGGGAGGGAAGGGAAACAGAAGAGGAGGACAAAGATGGCAGATGGATGTTTAGCACGGAGAAAGAAGAAATAAGGAGACCCTGGCAAGCAAGTTATCAGAAGACAACCAGAGCCTGGGACCGACAAGATTTGAATAATGACCAGACAACAAAAGGTAGAAAAACTAATTTTATTTTCCATTTTGTGATTACAATATGTCAGATTTGAAATGTGTATCCTGCCAGAGCTGGTGTTAGACTGCAAACGTGAGCTAGGATTTAACAGAGAGAGAAAAAGTCTTTTTTGTTTGTTTATTTTGTTTACACCACAGCGCCAGTGTGGTTAGGAGAAGGCAAAGTGGGTGAAGAGGCTATAAAATAAACCTACCAGGATGTTTGAAATAAACACCCAATTGGGCAAGAAAATCGAATCGAAAAACCAATAGGCTGAATCGAATCAAAATTTTTTTCCTGAATCGGGCAGCACTAAAATCCACTGCTTATTCATAGGAAAAGCAGCATAAAATCTGTTTTACTATTTGGGATCAGGCTAGGTATTTAGACTTGGGTTGGCCACTGTTGGAAACAGAGTACTGGGCTTGATGGACCTTTGGTCTGTCCCAGTATGGCAGTGTTCCATTTATGTTCTGACATCTCAAACGTAGTGATCTAGTTGTTAATCCATACAAAATATACTCAATATCCTCCATGCATATCATTTTCATATATTTGGCATGTTAGTTACCAGACACCACTGACTCATTGGTTCATCTCTTTTTCTTTTGGGTTGTTTTTTTTATTTTTTTTTTTGTTTCTGATTGCTTTTAGTGAAGCCAGTAGATATCTCGCTGAAGTTCTACAGTCTGTCACTGAATTGGAGCTTGAAGATGCACTAGAAAGAATCATCAATGCAGTTGAAAAACAGCTCTGTAAGTCAGTCCTGCTTCTGTTTAATAACTTGGGACATAATAAAGGTATTGGCACATTCTTAGTAAACACAGTCGTGTTTCCCATTAAATGAGCTCATTTGGAGTAGGATTCTTTTTTTTTTTAATCCATTATCCCAGGACAAGCAGGCAGCATATTCTTACATGTGGGTAATGTCATCCACGGAGCCCCGGTTACGGAAGGTCCCAAGTGCATCGCCACTTTAAGAACTTTAGAAAGTCCATGACTGACCGCACTGCACATGTGTGAGTGCCTTCCTGCCTGACGTAGTCGCATGGCTCCTCAGTTCAGTGTTTTCTGCGGAGCTGTTCAGTCCTGTCATTGAATGTTGCTTCTTTATTTTGTGCTAGCCTTCCCGCTCACGTGTATTTTTCTTATTATTTCTTTTCTTCGTTCACTGTTTTTTCCTTAAAAAAAAGACTTTGTTTCTCTTTTTTTTACGCACTTTCAACGGCGGGGCCCTTTTTCCCTCCTCAGCAGCTCGCGTTTGATTTGGCTGAGGCGGTATTCCCTAATTTGATGTCCCGACCATTAACCAGTTTTAAGAAGTGCGGCTGGTGCCAATGAACTATTTCGGTTACAGACCCACACAGTTAGTGTATACAGTGCTTAGGACCGGAACACCATATCAACTCTTGCACTCGCTGTTCCACCTTAAAGAAGCGCACCTTAAAAAGCTGCCACCTTCAACAAAAACAACTTTTTGGCACCGTTATGGAAGAAGTTCAATCTTCACCTTCAACTTCTAAGGCATCTACTTCAAAGGCACCGGAAGCAAAGGCACTGCATTCCCCAACATCACCGGTAAAGGTACCGCATTCTACAGCACCGCCAGTGAAGGCATCGTCATCCAAGGCGTTGCTACCTTCCTCGGCACCACCTTCTACTCCAGAGTCACAATCTCTCGCTCCTTCAGGTAAGCCAGCGAGGAAGTCACCAGTTTCCCAGATGGGGTCAGCCACTAAGGCATTGAGTCTAGTCATGCCGGTCAAATGACAGCTCCTTTTGTGACTCGCTCCAAAATCTAGGAGTTTCTCCTCTTTGGACTTATCCTCTTTGGAGCAGGTCGCAGCACCAATGGTACCGGTGTCAAAGCCCCAGGTACCAGTGCCATTTGTGGAACAAGTAGCGGTACTGATGGTACTGGGCGACAATGCCACAGGTACCGGTACATACTTTGAAAGAACAATTTGAACAGTTCTTTCATGCAGAGTATGGACATATATTTAATCTTTTGACCCCAGCATCGGCTCTGCCAGTACCAGTCCAGCCTTAGGGTGCCAATACTCAGTCTTTGGTGCCGTCACCCACATTTGAGAATATCTGCTTGCTGTCCCTGGATAAGTACAGTAAGTAAGTGTGCTTTTTCTGTTGTGGATACACAGGAGTCCATTCTTTAGCTGTTGATTCCCACTTCCCACGAAAATGCAGAAGGGTAAGATCTTGAATTCCTTCCCTTCTGCAGTGAAGAACAGCTCCCTCTTCAGTTTTTCCTACTGCATGTGAATTCAGAAGGTGTGTTCTGATCTGCTCTGCTTCTTTTTGTTATTTTCAGGGATTTTTCCATCAGATTTTTGTGATTATTTGTGACTTTGGTGCTCAGAGATCCCCTTTTTAGCCTTGCTCTGCTGGGGAAAGTACGCAGTCCTGCGTGGGTGGACTGCAGTTCCCAGGCCAATCTCACTGAGTACCTGTGGAGCCAGCCTGCTTTGTGTACCTTCAGGAGCTCAGGGTCCGTCCCTTGAGCGGCTCGCCTGCTGATTTTATCAGGGGCTTCGGCGCAGACTGTATGGGTATCAGGGAGATGGCTGCATAGTTTCTCCCCCAGTTGCTGCGTGAGGAATCTTGGGGGGGGAGAGTCTGTGGTCATGGATGGTCCAACTGGCAGCCAGAAGAATTCCTTCGACAAGGTCTGACAATTTCTGAGGCAGAAATACTTTCCCTGCAGTCAGGCTGATTCAGGAAAGCAGGCACCAGAAGCCACAGTAAGTACTCCCATTATTCCATATGGGGAACATCGGAGCGGGGGGAAGGTTGTAAATTTTGTTTATAAGGGTTTCAGAGACTAGGATTAGGTTCCTCCCACCTCCAAAACCCTAAATTCACTATTTTTTATGTTTGCATTTAGCTCCAACGGCCCATTTTTTTGGCACAGTTTTCTTAACGGTGGCCATCTTAAATTTTTAGCGATCTGTTTTAAACTTATATCCAGAAGTAGAACAATAACATAGTCAGATGTAGAAATCACTATAAGAACATAGTCTGAGCTCCTTTCCACAAGACTACCCAACCCCCTTCCCTCCTAGACAAAAAAAGGACAAGCCATTCAGCTTCAAACCTCCCCCATCCCATAATCCAATTTAAGATTGTCTCCATATAACATAACAGTCCCATATATTATGATCCAGGTGGAGAGTATTATGGCAGAGAGCAGTTAATTTAGACTTTAATTGCAGATAATCCAGTCTGCTCAGAATCTCTGACATAGTAGGAAAAGTCATTGACCGCCAATGCTGTGCCACTGCCATGCATGCAGATGTAAACATACAAGCAGCCAATTTTTGCTCATGCACTGTACTGGAGCATTAAGCAGACAGTAACTCAGCATAACTGGACAGTGCTTTCCTGTAAGTCGCACTAACAGGCATCCCATTTCCTGCCAAAAGGCTTTAATTCAATGGGAACAAATTTTGTCTGACTGTTGGATTCTGGACGTTATCAGGGAGGGGCACAGGATTGAGTTTTTTCAGTCCCCTCTGGATCTATTCTTTGGCTCTCCCACCAGAAGACTGGAGAAGGAGGCCATTCACGTCATAGTACCAGTTTCCGAAGAAAAATTGGGCTCAGGCAGATACTCTTTATACTTCATAGTGCCAAAAAAAAGCACAGAAGATTGGAGGTCAGTTCTAGAAGTCTATAAATTAGTCCCTTCAGGTCTCCCGTTTCCACATGGAAATGGTCTGTTCTGTCATAGTGTCAGTGACTCTGAGAGAATTCTTTGCCTCTCTGAATTTGACGGAGGCATATTTGCATATTCCTATCTTTCTGGCTCATAGGAGATATTTGAGATTTCATATTCTCCACTGACACTTCAGTTTGTGGCATTCCCTTTCAGTTTGGACACAGCTCCCTGTACCTTTACCAAGATGATGGTGGTTGTAGCGGCTCACCTGCATGGGCTGGGTGTTCAGGTGCCTCCTTACTTGGAGGATTGGCTAATCGGAACCTCCTCTCTAGAGGACGGCGTGCATATGGTTTGGCAAGTGGTGAGCCTCTTAAAGGACCTGGGCTGGATAATCAACTTCCGCAAAAGTCAACTGCAGCCAACCCAGTGCTTGAAATATCTGGGAGACCGCTTCGACATGGCTCAGGGCTGTTTTTCTTTCTGAACCACGCAAACAGAAGTTCAGGAAGCAGATCCTAGAGATCTTGGCTCTTCCAATCTCCATGGTCTGGCATTATCTTCAGGTGCTGGACTCAATGGCAGCCTTCTTGGAGATAGTGCACTGGACGATGGCTCATATGAGTCCTCTCCAGTATTCCCTTCTGTCCAGATTGTCTCCACAATGTCCCTCCCTGCAGACACAGCTTCCCAGAACAACAGCAGCAAAGCACAATCTACATTGGTGTCCCCAGGAGGAGTACTTGGTGAAGGGCATGTCTCTCAGAATCGACACATGGGTGACCCTCACCACCACAGTGGCAGGGGGCCATCTTCTGTAGCCAACTTCTCCAGGGCAGATGGTTCCCATCGGGAAAACAAGTTGTCCATAAATTGTCTGGAACCGAGAGCTATTTGGTTGGCCTTACTACAGTTGCAGTCATTCCTGTCAGGAAAAGCTGTCAGGGTATTTTCAAACACCACCACCATGGTGGCTAACGGAAACCAGAAGCGCTTCCCTTCACTTGGAGGTATGGATGCTATTTCAGTGGGCAATACTTCACTTGCTGCCCAACATGGCGGGAGTAGTGAACATCCAAGTCAACTTCCTCAGCAGACAAACTCTGGATCCAGGAGAGTGGTCGCTGTCCCAGAGGACATTTAACTTCATAGTTCAGACGGGGCAGACCTGACATGGATCTCATGGCCATAGCCAAGATTGCGAAGGCAGTCTGCTTCTACAGCCAAAGATTTGAACGGTGAAGTGCAGGGCTAGATGCCCTAGTTCAGCCCTGGCGCACAGAGCAACTCCTCTATGTATTTCCACTATGGGTCATGGTTGGTTGGAATATCCGCAAGATTGTGACCCTTGGGGGTTAAGTAATCCTGGTAGCCCTGGACTGGCCCTGAAGACCTTGATATGCAGATCTGGTGTGTCTGCAGAGCCAGGTCCCTGAAACTGCCTGTCCTTCTGGATCTCTTCGATCAAGGTCTGGTTCCGATGGAGAAGTCGGAATGCTTTGGCCTTACAGCATGGCTCTTGAGCACATAGCCTTGATTCAGAAGGGTTATTCGGAGGTTGTGGTTACAACTCTCCTTAGGGCTAAGAGGCCTGCCACTTTTGCAGCCTGTGCTAAAATCTGGATGACCTTCTAGTTATGTTGTTCAAAAGAGTAGGCAGAGCCAGAGCAGGCTCCTGTTTCAGTGATCTGGCTTTCCTGCAAGCCGGTCTAGAAAATAATAATAATAAACTTTATTCTTATATACCACCCTGCCATAAGTTCTGAGCAGTTTACATAAAAAGAACACTGAACATTCAGTGATGCATACAGACAATTGAAAAACCTGTCAAATTTACATAAGAATGAACACTATACATTCAGTGAAGGATACAAACAGTTAAAAAATTCATCAAGTTTCACATTTTTTCTAATAATTTAGTTTTTAATACCTTCCTAAAAGAGTAATAAGATTTGGCTAAAGGAATAAGAGAACTCAACCAAGCATTCATTTTCCCTGCCTGGAAAGCAAACATTCATTCATGAAATCTCTTATATCAAACAGATTTTAAAGATGGATACATAAACATGTTGTTATTTCGAGTATTCCTGTTAGAATTGTATACTTTAAACTGAGAGGAAATATATTCAGGAGCTAAGCCAAATAATGCCTTGAAACAGATACATCCAAATTAAAACAGAATTATCACCTCAAAAGGCAACCAATGTAGCTTTTGATAAAAAGGGCTCTCATGATCAAACTTTCTTAGACCAAAAATCAAACGGACTGCTGTATTTTGTATTAATCGCAATCTGTGATAGCCGGTATTTCATGCTTTTGGGCTCTAAGTGGCCTCTGGTCTCTGGCTTCTCACCCAGACCTCACTTGGTTTATTATTTATTTATTTAGTTTTCTATACCATTCTCCCAGAGGAGCTCGGAACAGTATACATGAATTTATTTGGGTACTCAAGCATTTTTCAGACTGAGACCTCTGTTGTGCAGACCATTCCCTTCTTGGGACCTCAATGTAGTCTTGAGCGGCCTGGCCTGTGCTCTGTTCGAGCCTATTTTGGACCTTATAGTCAAAACGGTGTTTTGGTTGCCATTGTCTCGGCAAGAAGGATCTCAGACTTGCAGGTCCTCTCCTGCAGGAAACCATTTCTCTGTTTCACGGAATTGGGTGTTTGTCTGCGTACAGTTCCTTCCTTTTCTTCCAAAGGTGGATTCCACCTTCCATGTCAAACTTACAAACTTCGTTTGTACACCTTTTGGCCTACAGGTTCTGCCAAACAGGACAAGCTTTTGCAGAGTTTTTATGATTCACCTGATTTCTGCCTTAGGCATTGCCGGTGTCTGTCTTGGGACCTCTTCTTCTGTATCTAAGATTAAGCAGAGACATTTTTACAGGAACAGGGGTTTTGTTTTCTCTTTTCCCCTTGGGAGGGTTCCCTATACCTTGCTTGTTGTACTTAGCAGATTGGCTTTCGGTTACCTATGTACTCAATTATTGTTCACTGTTTGCTTGTTAATTGTTTATTAATTATTATACTATTTCTTAAGTTTCAGAGCAGATTATGTTTGTTGCTGGGGAAGTTCCTCGTGCCTCTCCTACTTCAGTGGAGTTTGATTGCTTTGGTACCAACTGAGGAGGGAGCTGTTCACCATTGCAGAGGGGAGGATTTAAGTTCTTAAAGTGATATCCTTCTGCAGTTTCGCGGAAAGTGGGAATCAACAGCTAAAATGTGGACTCCTGTGCATCCTAACAGAACCCAGATTATTGAGGTAAGAACCTAATCTGTCATTTGGTCAGGTTCCAAACATTTTCTTGTTCCCTAAAAGAGCTCCATGACAGGATACTAAATCTCCCTCCCTTCACCTTTGGTTGTCATCCAAAAGATGAACGAGAGGGTATCCTTGGGCCGTAATATAGTTCTTACACTTGATTTAAAGGCTCGTACATTCTTTTTCAACAAAATGAGGAGGTTTAATTGTCCTGATTTGGTAATGCTCATAACATATTTTTTTTAGCTAAAAAGAGAATGGAAAGTGATCTATTTTAGGAATTGTTAAAAACTTAATTCAAACTTTTGTGCTTTGTGAAAACTAGAAATTCATAGTTGCCTAATACAAATTTTGTGTGGGGGGGGTTCCCCCCTGTTTGGTGATAAGCTTCATGGCAGGCTAGGACCACTTTTGTGGTTGTGGAAGCAAGGCTTTAATAGATGTATACAGTTTGCTAGTGTTTCCATGGTTTTGTTTACAGCCTCCAACAGGGCTTACAAATAAGGCAGGAGGTCTTTTCTGTGGAAGGTGAGGTTGTAACAGAATTTCAGAGATACTGGACATTAATTATTGCTTGCGTTTGATATACTGCAAAAAAACTGAGACATTATCAATGTGGTTTACAAAAACTTAAAAATCATAGGGGGGGGCGAGGTAAGTGGCAGAGAGGCAGAAAGAAGGACAGAGATGGGATTAAGAAGAGGGAGCATTAAATGCTTCAGAAAAGAGAGAGGTCTTGAATGCTTATTTGAACTGATATATTGTTGGCTGATTTTTAATGGAACCTAGGTGACTGAAAGAGAATGGACTCACACACTTGGAGGAATTAAGAAAGGGAAGATTATCTTTAAGTCAAATAGAGATTTGTTGTAAACAGGTATTGAGAGCTAAAGCAAAGGAGTAGGGGTCAGCAATGCAGCAAAGAATTTGTTTGCCATCAGCATAACAGAAAGGCATGTAGCCACGGTCCTGGATGATAGTGAGATGGGGAGAAATGAAAATGTTGAAGAGGATAGGAGTAAGGATGGAGCCTTGTGAGACATCTGAGGGACAATCATAGACTGCAGTGACTGTGTCAGAAAAGGTAAGTTGATAGGTACGATTGAAGAGATAGCTGGAAAACCAAGCAAAGACAGCGCTGGAGATGCCGATAGAGTGAAGATGGTGAAGAAGAAAAGAATGATCCATAAGACTGAAAGCAGAAGATCTTTTTTCTGTGGGCTATTAAAATCCTTAACTGATATTCTAATGGTCAGTTAAAATTTAGGCAAAATTCACCTCTTGCATAAAAGGTAATACTCTCTTGAACAAGATGGCTCAGCCAAACTAGTCATCTGCTTTTAATATTTTGAAGATGCTTGCATGCCTACAGAGTTTGAGGAGGCCTTGAGTTTTTTGTCTTTGATATAAACATGAGAACATTTTAAAAAATAGCTCAGTTAACTGGGTTAAACATTTTCTTCAAGTAGTTAGATTATGGTCAGGTAGTGGACTTTCACTTCATAACAAAATTAAATAGAGGCCCAGAGGAGTGTCTTTTATTTAAAGACTCCTTTTTATTAAAAAGAGGGTTTAATTTTTGGAAATTTTATTTGGTCAACAGGGTGTAGGGAATGCTCACTCTTTCTCTAGGAAAATGAGAAATGGTTTGCTATTTTGTTATGCTTCAGAAAACATTTCTTCAAACTATGAAAATGTTTATTAAATTGTTACCAAATCGTATGCAGTATTTAATAAAGTTTATTTTAATTACTAATATTTAAGCCCGTTACATTAACGGGTGCTAGACTATATGTCTGTCTGTCTTTCTTTATTTCTGTCTCTCTCCCTCCCACCGTTTTTCTTTCTGTCTGTCTCTCTCCCTGGCCCCTTTGTCTGTCTTGTCTGACTTTCTGTGTCTCTCCCTGCCCTTGTGTCTTTCTTCTTTTCTTTTTGTCTCCCTCCCTCCCACTGTCTGTCCCTTCTATCCCTCCCCCTCCATTTTTCTGTGCAGCAGCAGCAGCAGCATTTCCCTCCCCCACCCCACTTCCCTGTGCATCAGCAACAGCATTCCCCCCACTTCCCTGTATAGCAGTCTCATCAGCATTCCCTCCCCCTCCATTTCCCTCCCCTCCCCCCACCACGTCCATATGCAGCATTTTCCCCTACCCCCTTTCCATTCCCACGGTCTGGCCAGCTCCCTTAGTCCCTTGCCGCCCCCCACCCTTCCCTTCCCGCGGTCCCAACAAATCTGCCGACTGAAGCAGCGTCCATAGCACTCTACACACGCTGCTTCGGGGCCTTCTACTGCCCTGATTTACTCTGGCACGTCCATGATGACATCATCAGAGACGCAGGAGAGCAAATCAGGGCAGTAGAAGGCCCCGAAGCAGCATGTGTAGAGTGCTGCGGCAGGTTTGTCGGGACCGCGGGAAGGGAAGGGGGGGACGGCAAGGGACTAAGGGAGCCGGCCAGACCGCGGGAAGAGATGGGAGGGTCAACGGGGGTTTGGGTGCTTTGAGTAGGGGTGTGACGGGGGGTGGGGGGGCTGGCAATGAAAAAATTACTTACTGTGAGTGAGGGGAGAGCCAGCAAGACCGCAGGGACAGTTTTATGCGTGCATGCGCACTCCTGCCTGCCACGGACATACGGATCAGGGAACACGCAGGCAGGAGTGCGCATGCGCGCTTAATGTTTTATTATAGTAGATGATTAATATAATTCAGAAGATGACCCAATGAGAAAGGATATGCTAATCAATAGCTAACAAGTAATAAACTTTCATAGTACAGTAATTTGTTTTTTTGCAATGAATTATCTTTTTTTTTTTTTTTTTCAGTATCATCTAATATGATCGAACTGTCTACAGTTGAAGGAGCAGTTCAGGAATGCAGTCGATCATGTGATGAAACCATGTATGTTAACTGTTTTGTCTTGTTTTATTTATTCTTTATGCTTTTTTAAAACTATGTGTGAAGCTGGCTTGGTGGCAGGCACTGTACACTGCCATCCAGATAATGCAGAGGCTGACCAAAACTGCTTTTTCAAGTTGCAGCCAAAAATGAAGCTGCTAGCAAAACTCGTCACCTGGTTTTGGCCAAAAACCAAAAACTATAGTTTGATTGTGTGAATGTGAACCAATGAGGATTATCAGAGCTTGCAGTCGGCTAAACCTTTAGGTGACTACTACCCTTCAGACCCAGGAACTGCAAGCACAGGCTGACAAACTGGGTGAGCCATTTTGACAAGGACTTCCCAATAAGTCTGGCACATCTAGATACCTAACTAAATGGAGATGTAGTTAAAAATATTCCGAGACAGGACCTTTGTGAGAAAGTGAAAATAAACATGATTACCAGCTTTTTAAGCTTACCCAAACTGTGCACAAATAACAGGAGAAAGTAGTATTGAGATGTTTCCCATTTTTGTATTCAGTTATAAAACTGATACAGCATGATACAGATTATAGGGTAAAAGAGTCAAGACATTGATCTACACCTCAGACATTATACCAGCTTAATGGCACAATGCAGAATAAAAAAATGCATTGATATCACTGAATGTGAAGGCCATATGCACTGAAAAATTCAATCATTTCATTGTAATATCATTTCCCTATTAACACTATAAGCTGAAGAGACTTCCAGTTTGGTCATGTAGTGGTGAGACTGTGGGTTTTACTGCTCCAGATTCTCCCTAACTAATTGGCACTTTATCAATGTGATTGGACCGTGATTTTCTCTTCAAACAATGGATACTTCCTTAGATGCTATAGTTTGAGTTATCTAGACTGATTACTTCAGAGTAGAGAGCTGCACGGGCATGGGGCCGACAAAAATCCTGCGGGGATCATGTGGGGTTCCCCCTGGGTCCGTGGGGTTACAGGGACTCTGCAAGGATGGAGGCACCTCAAGGTGTTCCCAAGTGTGTTACCTCACCTCCTTTTTCCTGCCTTCCAGCTGTATTCACCTCTGTACAAAGCATGCAGTGCTCCCTGCACGCCGCTCGCAGCTGATGCAGAAGTCTTCCCTCCGACGTCGGAGATAACGTCAGAGGGAAAGCTTCTGAGTCAGCCACATGCAGGGTGCAGGAACCGCCGCCCACAATCCTGTGACATAAGGCAGGAAGGAGGCGGCCCACCTAAAAGCTCTGTCTGGTACACACTCGCAGGAGGGGAGTGCAAGTACTTGGGCCACAGAAGGGAGGGAGGGAGCAAGCAAGCGCATTGGGACAAAGGAGAGAGAAGGGGCATGAACTTGGGACAAAGGAGGGAGCACGTTGTGACATGGGAGGAGCACGAACTTCAGCCAAAGGTTAAAAGGAAGGAGAGAGGGAGGGGCATGAACTTGGGACACAGAAGGGAGGGAGCACGTTTGGACACAGAAGAGAGAGAAGAGGGGGGCACGAACTTAGGACTTAGTATGGAGGGAAGGAAAGAGATGCTGATCACTATTACCCCTCATATCTAGTATCGCTCCCTCTCATCACCCTACCCCGGGGGCCAGCATTATCCCTCATGTCCATGTCCTCCACTGTGTACAGAACTGCTCCTCTATGTCCCTATCTCCTTCTTAATCAGCATTGTCCCTTTGTTTTCCCATGCCCAGCATCTCCTTCCTATGTCTCTATCCATTCCTATGCTAGCGTCTCCCCTCTCCATGCCTTCATTGCCCAATATGGTTTTTCTCTGTTGTTCCTGCCCAACGCTGTTTAGCATCTTTCCTATCCTTCCTCCACCTCCCAAATTATGAGGAATTGTACCAATTGTTAGCTTTTCTCTCTGCCCTGTTCAGTGTCTTTCCTTCTGTAAGACCAGCATCTCTCCCCTTCCCATCCCCCACAGGCATGCATCTCTCTCTCTCTCTCTCTCTCTCCCTTCCTGTTCCGTTATCTTTTCCCCTCTCTAATTTCCCCTTGTAGTCATGTATCCTTCCTGCCCCTCTCTCCTTTTCCCTACTTGTAGTTGGCAGCATTCCTGTCCCCTTTTGGGACAGTGGGTCCAGCATATCTCCCATCCCCTCCCCCTCATAGATCCAGCATTTCTGCCTCACTGTCCTTCCATTCATCCCCCAATTGTCCACTCCTCCCTTCCTTTCCCTCCAGCCTGCTGATCAGTATGTCTCCCTCTTCCACCCCATCCCCCCACATTTGTGGATCCAATATCTTTTCCCTGCATGATCTTTCAAACTTATCTGCTTTTGCAGCGGCAGTGCAGCAACATCATCAACGATAAACATACTCTGCCTGTGACTTGCCCAGAATCTTTCTCTGGCATGTCCCACTCCCTCTAATTCAGCTTCCTGCTTACGCAGGGGTGAGATGCACCAGAGAAAGATTACTGGCAGATCATAGGCAGCACATGTTTATTGCTGCTGCGCAGCCACTGCCACCAAAACAGATAGGTTTGAAAGACTGCGAGGTAAAAGAGATGCTGGACTTGCTGGGGGGGGAGGGGAGGGGGTAAGAGTGATGGTAGATTCATGAATAGAAGGGACAGGAAGGAAAGAAAGATGCTACAGGAAAACATTTACTCAAAAAACCCCTAAATATCAAATGAGTTTGATGGAAGGGCTGAAGATTCACTGAAGACCTGCCTGCACGCCATTGGTGTGTGTGCAGTTTTTTTTTCTGGTTGCTTCTCATTTTCAGAAACCAGGCCACTTTTTTCTGTACTCAAAATTTCAGCCATTGTGGAGCACCATACTTTTCTATATTGATGCTCCACTGGCACTGCACATTCACTGGCCTCAGATGTTCTAAAAGTACAGCATATGACACTATTGCATCAGTATTTTTATTTGTAGTTGGTAAATAGTGACAATGTGTCAGTCCCTCCAGTTTTGCCTACTTTAAATTAGCTAAGTTTGGATAACTATTGCATGCAGGTGATACAGAGAAGGAAGTAAACAAAACCTGCTGGACTTAGGACTGGTAAATCCCCTGATCTGAAGTTTTGGCTAAAACAATTTAATTATACAGATTGCCTCAGAAGCTGATACATAGTAATATGCATATAAAAGGGCTGAATTAGTGCTAGTCTGAAAATTATGAGAGGTTGTAGCAATTGTTAAGGTTTTAGACAGGTTAAGGATAATTGGCACATTTCTCTAAAGCCTCTGACTTTATAATAATTCATAAAACACACCAAGGGGATTTCACATAAAAGACCCCTGAGGAAGGCTTATATTGCTGAAACATGGCCCGTGTTGGGTCTAGGTTCCTGTGCCTGTTTGTTTACTTTCCCATATTTGAAATAAAGTATTCTGTATTTTAACTCCACTTGGTGTGTTTTGTGGACATTCCTGTTTCTTTTGTGGAAGCCTGGTCTTGTGCTTCTGACTTTGGGATCGCTGTCTTCATAGCGCGTCCTTTCAGTGGCTTAGTGGATTTTATAATAATTCAGCCATTTTTTGTCAGGTAATATGCAAATTCAGAACCATATGGTTTTAAGCTGGTGCAGAGTAAGGGGAAGCATAGACAGAAGAAACGAGTGATGAATAGTATAAAGCATGAAGATATCAGCAAAGCCCTTTTACCACTGAGAACTTTTAATATAATAACCAGAATTGTTTGTAAACAACAAGTAGCAATTAAAAAAAATAAAATTTCATTTTGCTGAATTTTAGAGAACATGTTTTCAACATAATTGGGGCTTTTGATGTTCCACGCTATGTGTACAATTCAGAAAGAAAGAAGTTTCTTCCGTAAGTCAAATCTTATCATTTTCATTCATCAGCTAATATCCAATGTTGATAACTGTTCATTTGCAATGCCCTTTGTTTACTAAAGTTGTCCTCTCATTCTTTATTGGGGGGGGGGGGGGAATTTTAGTAAATTGGGCCCTTAATCTCTTATTTTCTGAATATACCAAAAGGCATTTTTATTGATTTGGCAGTAGGCTAACCTCTTACATTTTCACTTGATTGAGTTTTCCTGTATTTATTTAATTATCTAATTTTCCATTTGTGAGTCACACAAACCTATACAAGCTCAAGGCGACAGATCAAAGAAGAAGTGGAAAGATTATAGGGGGGCATGGAGAAGCAAGGGGATGGGCCTAGAAGCTGAAACAGTTAATTGTCAAAGAGATGGGTTTTCAGGTTTTTTCTGAATGCGGTATAGTTTGTCTCTTTCCTGATTGCTTCTGGGAGGTCATTCCAGGTTTTTACACCCAGATGAGTTAGCATAGATTCTTTCTGAAACCCTGTATGGAAAACATCATTTTTACAAACCTGTTCACAAAGCTTGAATGTTTTTACTTTTGTACAGTTTAGCAATGAGTAGTCACCCTGAACCAAATCTGTTTGGAGCTGCCCGGGATAAGGCAGAGCTGTTCCGGGAGCGGTACACCATCTTACAACAGGTGAGTTGCAGAGTATATGGTCTTCGGAATACAAAACTATTTTTCATTGTATTTCTGAAGTAAAAATAGGTTTTTTATCATCCACCAAATCAGTCCAAATGAATGGGTTATTTCCCAGCCTCCATCAGCAGATAGAAACAAAGAACAAAGGATTGTTCAGCTTCTCCTGCTGCAGGGGGTGGGTTGTTTGGGCATCTCTCCTGCTGCAGGGAGGGGAGTTGTTAGTGGAAGAGAATCGTCATCTCTCCCGCTGCAAGGGAGGGGGGTCGCTGCCACTGCAGGGGGGCTGTTTGTGGCGGAAAAGATTGCGCATCTGTGCCACTGTGGGGACAAAATGAGCAGACATGAAGAAATGTTTTCAGAGATTAGGAAAGCTGGAGAAATGGGCAACACTATAATAATGGGTGATTTCAATTACATATATATCAAAAACATATGCTAGACACTTATCTCGGTCTGTCTGGTGTATAGGACTATGAGGCGAAATAAATCCAGACTGGAGCCATGCTAGAGTAATGTTCGTTCAACCAGAGGAGCACCATTAAAAAAAAACCAATGTTTGGAGAAAAAAAAGACCTCAGTGAAAGGGCTTCATGAGTCTAAAAAACTCCAAAGTAGGTGCTACCACTTAGGTCACCACATTGTAATTCTGTACTTTAAATTCTTCAAGACTGAATGACTGAATGAATTCTTTGCTTCGGTCTTTACGGAAGAAGATGTAAGAGATCTACCTGAACTGGAAATGGTTTTCAAGGATGGTGATGCGGAGGAACTAAAAGAAATCTTGGTGAATCTGGAAGATGTACTAAGCCAATTCGACAAGTTAAAAAGTGATAAATCACCAGGACCGGATGGTATAGATCCCAGGGTACTAAGAGAACTCAAACATGAAATTGCTGACCTGCTGTCAGTGATCTGTAACGTGTTGCTAAAATCATCTGTAGTATCTGAAGATTGGAGGGTGGCCAATGTTATGCCAATTTTTAAAAGGGCTCCAGGGGAGATCTGAGAAATTACAGACTGGTAAACCTCACTTCAGTGCCGGGCATAATGGTAGAAACAATTTTTAAAAATAAAATGGTGGAACACGTAGACAAACATGATTTAATGAGACAGAATCAGCATGGGTTCAGCCGAGGGAGATCTTGCCTCACAAATTTGCTTGACTACTTTGAAGTTGTGAATAAACATGTGGATAAAGGTGAGCCGGTTGATATAGTGTATCTAGATTTTCAGAAAGCTTTTGATAAAGTTCTTCACAAGAGGCTCCTGAGAAAATTAGTGTCATGGGATAGGTGGCAAAATTCAGTTGTGGATTAGGAATTGGTTATCGGATAGAAAACAGAGGGTTGGATTAAATGGTCATTTTTCTCAAAGGAGGAGAGTAAACAGTGGAGTGCCACAGGGGTCTGTACTAGGACTTATTTAATTTATTTATAAATGATCTGTAAATTGGAACAACAAGTGAGGTGATTAAATTTGCAGGTGACACTAAACTGTTCAAAGTTGTTAAGATGCATGCGGATTGTGAAAAATTGCAGGCAAACCTTAGGAAATTGGAAGACTGGGTGTCCAAGTGGCAGATGAAATTTAATGTGGACAAATGCAAAGTGATGCACATTGGGAAGAATAACCTGAATCAGGATTAGCGTCCAAGAAAAGGATCTGGGTATCGTCATAGACAAGACGATGAAACCTTCCGCCCAATGTGCAGAGGCGGCCAAAAAAGCAAATAGGATGCTAGGAATTATTTAAAAAGGGATGGTTAACAAGACAAAGAATGTTATTATGCCCTGTATCGCTCCATGGTGTGACTTTATTTGGAGTATTGCGTTCAATTCTGGTATCCTTATCTCAAGAAAGATATAGTGACGCTAGAAAAGGTTCAAAGAAGAGCAACCAAGATAGTAAAGGGGATGGAACTCCTCTCATATGAGGAAAGACTAAAATGGTTGGGGCTCTTCAGCTTGGGAAAGAGACGGCTGAGGGGAGATTTGATTGAAGTCTACAAAATCCTAAGTGGAGTAGAATGGGTACAAGTGGGTCGATTTTTCACTCCGTCAAAAATTACAAAGACATGGGGGACACTTGATGAAGTTAAAGGGAAATACTTTTAAAACTAATAGGAGGAAATTGTTTTTCACTCAGAGAATAGTTAAGCTCTGGAACACATTGCCAGAGGATGTGGTAAGAGAGGATAGCGTAGCTGGTTTTAAGAAAGGTTTGGACAAGTTACTGAAGGAAAAGTCCATAGTCTGTTATTGAGAAAGACACGTGGGAAGTCACTGCTTGCCCTGTATCGGTAGCATGGAATATTGCTACATCTTGGGTTTTGGCCAAGTACTAGTGACCTGGATTGGCCACCATGAGAACGGGCTACTGGGCTTGATAGACCATTGGTCTTACCCAGTAAGGCTATTCTTATGATTCTGTGGGAGAGCATCCTTAAGATGAAGTGGTATAAAATGGGACCTGTACTAAATTAACATGAGTTTAGAAGTAAAATAACCCATCTTAATGGTAGTCCAGGTTAATAATTTCGTCTCTTCATGTGCAATTATTTGTAAAGTGGATTTTCTTTTTATACATGAATGTCTAAAATATATTTGGATGTTAAACATGATTGTGGGAAGTTGAGGTAGAAGAAGATTGAGTTGTGTCTAGTGGGAGACCAAAGTTTAATTTTATGAGCATGGCTTCTGCTCCTCAGCCTAGCAGGGCTGATGTTATGAAGGCAGTATTTAAAACCTGTAGAGCAGGGAGTTTTGGCCCATGAACTACAGTAGCAACAAGTTATTAGCCTCTGTGCATGTGTCCTGGGTTTCAGAAGTCTGTATGGTGCTGTAATCCAATAATAGAGTAATTTTATAAACTTTTCTCTCCGTGTAAATGGCCTTATAAAAAAATTAATAATACAAAAACAAAACGTTCTGCTTATTCAGATATTGTTGGGACTTCACATCTCACATTGCATTCAACCAAAATGACAACGAAATCATAAAGACCAAAGTGGAGAAAAACGGACCTCAATATAGTTGGCTCTTAGATAGACCCTTAGGTAACTATTAGAGCCTAGATCGTCACGGGTCTGTGAAACAACTCCACTTTCAACATAGATAATGAACATACAGTCCAGACTTGATCCTTTTTTCTACTGTGTGGTCTTCATTGTAAATTCCACAATAAAACTTCTTAAATTTGATGGTTATAAATAGTTAAGCTCCATAACCAACTGTAGTGTATAACATTTTAAGGGAGCAGTTTCTGAAAATATCATCAAAAAATTCACTTATTTTAATTTTCTTCAGAGTTGTTGACCTTTTTGGCTGGAACGCATCCCCTCAATATTTACCAACAAGGGTCCTCCTTTTTCACTCCTTCATTGGGCTTTGTCAGGGGAAAACCATATCGTATCTCATTTAACCGTAGCCATTTCTGAAAACAACTGAATGTAGTGCACAGTTGTGTTTTTGTATTATTGATATTGGATAACGTCTGCATCCACACTATTTAGGGCTCCTTTTACTAAGCTGCGCTGGCATTAGTTTTTTTGCGTAGCGCAGGGGTTAGCGCGTGCTAAAAACGCTACCGCAGCTTAGTAAAAGGAGCCCTAAGTGTATTCACACTTAGAAAAAATTATCCATGGATAACTTGTATAAAAAGTAGGCATGGTGATTGTACCTACTTTTACATGACCTTAGTATGGCCATGTTTGCAGAGTCACAAAGTACATAGGTGCTTGTAAAATACATGCTTAGTTCACCTGCTCCTAAGCATATGTAAATGTCTACAGATGAGAAGCTCTTTTATAGACATGGACTTGTGTTTTTATAACATAGCTCCAAAAATAGGCACCTATTTGGACTTCATACTTAGACAATCTGTTACAAAATTACCCTGAAAAGGCCAGTTCCAGCTGAAAATCCAGAAAAAGCAAGAAGAAATTGTCACGTCCTCAAAAAATAAATACTTAAAAATAAAGTAAAATATTGCTGTGTATTTTCTTCTGCAAAGAGTGTTTTATATAATGCAGTAAACATTTCTTCATTTAGAGAACTCACAGGCATGAATTATTTACTCCTCCTGTGATTGGGGCTCATCCTGATGACAGTCGAAGCAAGTTCCAGGTAAGGCTATTTCTTGTTTATCTTTTCATTGTAGATAAGATGCTATCTAGATTACCTATGGCTGCAATAATATACCCAAAGCAGTAAAACCTTGGTTTGTGAGCATAATTCGTTCCAGAAGCATGCTTGTAATCCAAAGCACTCGTATATCAAAGCGAATTTCCCCATAGGAAATAATGGAAACTCAGACGATTCGTTCCACAACCCAAAAACTTTAATACAAAATACTATTCGTACTTGTATTGCAAGACCTCACTCATTTAGAACAGTTACTACACTCCTGCAGCGTCAGGGAGAAGAGAGAAGAACCATCGGCTCACTTGTGATGATGTGACGCGTGTATACTGTATGTACTTGTATTGCAAGGCTTTGCTTGTTTAGAACAGTCACTACACTCTTGCAGCGTCAGAGAGCCATCGGCTCAGTTGTGATGTATGTATACTGTATGTATTTGTATTGGAAGATATTGCTTGTATATCAAGTTAAAATTTAATAAAATGTTTTGCTTGTCTTGCAAAACACTTTCAAACCAAGTTACTTGCAACCCAAGGTGCATATACTGGTAGGGGTTTAAGGATAGAGCCATGAGGCTAGAGGCTTTTGGTTAAATCTCCTCTCTATCACATATTGTGTGATCTGTTATCAAGTTATGTAACCTACCTATGCTCTTCCTTTAAATCATTAGTATATATTGGGGCCTTTGCACTAAAACCTGGAGGCCTGTGAAAATATAACTACTTTAGTAGGTGCATAAAGGTAGCACACACTTTGACCCCAAAAGTGTAACATATACAGCGGCATAGTAAGAGGGGAGCGGTCTGCCCCGGCACCCATCCTCCTTTCCACTCCCCCAGCTCCTTCCTGACCCCTCCTCTGCTATGCGCATGCACCCCCTCCCCTCCCACCTCATTAATTTTCCCTGTGCGAGCAGTATTACGAACTTGCTGCCAGCGTCGGTGCTGCTTCTCTCTGATGTCGCTTCCGGGTCCCCGCACCTAGGAAGTGACTTCAGAGGGATAGCCGACACGATGCAGGAAGCAAGTTCGTGATGTGGTTGCTCCCACCTGGAAAATTAAAAAGGTATGGGGGAAGGGGATGCGCGCATAGCAAAGGGGGTTGGGAAGGAGTGGGGGGGGCAGAGAAGAGGGTGGGGGAGGGCGCCACTCACCCTCGCTATGCCAGTGCAGTTTGGGTTGGTTAGTACAGGAGATTTCAAAGTGAGAGAATTTTATTCTTCCCTGCCAACTTTAAAACCCACAATAGCCTCAACGTCTTCCTTAACATCTAGAGGAGAAAAATCCATAGTCTTCTAATGAGAGAGACATGGAGGGAAGCCACTGCTTGCCCTGGGATTGGTAGCATGAAATGTTGCTACTATATGGGTTTCTGCCAGGTATTTCTGTCTTGGATTGGCTACTATTGGAGACAGGAAATTGGGCTAGATGGACTATTGGTCGGACCCAGTATGGCTATTCGTATGTTAATTTATGCTAATTGGCATTAATTAGAAGTTACGTGCGCAATTTGGAAGGCACATTCTATAAAGTGGCATACTTCATTTCCAGTGTGTGAATTTGAAAAGGAGGCGTGGCCAAGAGAGGAGCATGGGCAGATCATGAGCATTCCTAAAATTTATGCCACTGTTATACAATATATCTAATCTTCACACAACTTAGGTGCAGGTGTTTAGGCCTGATTTTCCGTGGCCTAAATGGATGTACCTAAAAGTTATGACATACTGAACATAGAAAAAGAGAAAATGACTGTAGATGCAGACTATATGGCTTATCCAGTTTGCCTATCCATATCATCTGCTATCTCTCCCCTTAAGAGATCCTACATGCCTGTCCCACATGCTTTCTTGAATTCAGATACACAACCTCCACTGGGAAGTCATTCCATGCCTTCTGTAGTTTAACCATCCCTGCTAACTGTAACCTCTACCTTGGCATCCTTCGCAACTTTGTACAGTGCTGCGTATGTCTAGAAATAGTAGTAGTAATTGTGATTAATCACAGGGCATATCAATCGATGGGGAGGGCAGAGAAGGGGTCTGAGGGGACATGCATTTCCTCTCCCTCCTCTCCACATTAGGCATCATATTTTTGCTGGTGGGGATCCTGAAGCCCCACCAATCAAAGAAATCCATTGACAAAGCTACCTCCTTGTGCTGCCTCAAGACTGAGGAAGTCGGCAGGTGCCTCAGGGGAAAAGTCAGCAGCTGGAGGCTGATGGGATTTCAGCTACCCCACCAGCCATTGAACAGATACTGTAGCTTTGGAGGAGGCCCAGGTCTCTAGGGGACTTCCCAATATCTCCTTTCTCCAGGTTCATAACTCTCTCTCTCTTTCTTTCTTTCCATTTCCTTCCCTCTACCCCCAAGTCCAATTCTCTCTCCTCCCCTCCCAGCCCCTAGTCCAATTCTCTCTCTCCATCCCTCCTTCTCTCCCCTTAACCCCAGGTCCAATTCTCTCTTTCTCCCCACCTCCCGCACCTGGCTTTCCATTAAATCAGCTTCCATGTAGCCAGCAGAATCCCTAGTGTTTCCAAGTTTCCAAGTTTATTAGTTTTTTAATATCCCGACCATCAAGTGAATATCTGGCCGGTTAACAAAGTTTTGTATAGGCTAAAAATATTATAAAATAAAGTGAACATAGAAGACATAGACTAGACAAACTGGATAGTGAGGAAAGTGGGGGGAGGAGGGGAGAAGTTACAAAGTTTAGAGAAAGAGGGGGGGGTGGGGAAAGGATAGAACGAAAGGGATAAGGTGGCATTGTTGAGGCAAGTACTTATTCGCAGGAGGAGGTAGAAAAATGCACAGGGCCTTTCCCTCTGACCCAGCCTGCCCTCTTCTGATGTTGGCACTGTAGAGGCATTTAATTTGAAAATTAAATGCCTCTACAGTGCTGACAAGATTATGCATAGTTATTCCCAGGCTTAGAATTATAGTGTGTATATGTATTATTTCTTCCCTTCATTTTAACTTTTAGTAATCCTAGTTACGGTACTCTATAATAAGAACATAAGAATTGCCATACTGGGACAGACTGAAGGTCCATCAAGCTCAGTATCCTGTTTCCAACAGTGGCCAACCCAGATCTCAAGCTAGATCCCAAGTAGTAAAACAGATTTTATCCTAGGAATAAGTAGTAGATTTCCCTAAGCCAACTCAATAATGACGTATGGATTTCTCTTTTAGGAAATTATCCAAACCCTGCTAAGCTAACTGATTTCACCACATTCTCCAGCAACAAATTCCAGAGTTTAATTACACATTATATGATGAAATATTTTCTCTGGTTTGTTTTAAATCTACTACTTAGTAGCTTCATCACATGCCATATCTGACTTTCTTTTTAAAAGAGATTTAAGTATAATGTTTATGTTTTTATTTCAGCTGAAAACTGTTGATACTTTGTTGGGCAATACAGCAAAAGTTGGGGAAGTGATCGTTCTTGGTATGATAACACAACTCAAAGAGGTAAACTTTTTTTTTTCTGCACTTCCAGTCATATACTGTTGTAAAAGAGAGAACCAAAGAGTCTCATGGGCACAAAACAACTCACATCACAGAATGTAAATCCAGATGTTGCTGCTGAAGTTCCAGCTGGAGTAAATACGAGTATGTTTCTGTGAAAACAAAACCTTCATAAGTGTAAAAGGTAATGGATTTGATATACATCCTTTTGTGGTACAACCAAAGTGATGTATATATTATATACAGGTTCTGTCACTGTCCCTTGTGAGCTCACAATCTAAGTTTTGTACCTGGGGCAAAGAAAAGTTAGGTGACTTGTCCAAGATCCTAAGGAGTTGCAGTGGGAACTGAATCCAGTTCTCCAGGTTCTTAACCCACTACACTAACCATTAGGCATGTAGTTCAAACAGGGCATTTTGATCTTTGTCTGAAAAATACATTGCTAAATACATATAATGCTGTGGAGAAATACCTGTATTTGGCAACACATACAGCAGGAACAACCATTTCTCCATAAATCAAGCAGAGAAATGCAGGTGCACTCTGAGGCGATATCATCCAACAGAACCCCACATACCAAAGATCTTTCTCATGCTGCCTTGATCTCCCTTCTTCCCCTCAGTCTTTAACATTCGTAGGACGTGCCAGTAAGTCTTTGTGCCTCCAGGTCTCCTCAGTTAAATATTCTTTTTTTTTTTTTTTTGTAAATTCTTTATTCATTTTCAAAATTACATTAAATGTACCGTATATATATATTCAATCACATTAACAATAAATATATCATTTTATATTCTATCATTTGTACAGTACATAAATTTTTATCCCTCCCCCTTCCCATCCCTCCCTACCATATATTCCATAATCTTATAAAAAAACATATTAATAAAATATCCCTCACCCTACCCAAATTAATTGATACATTAAAGGGAAACATTTTCAACTAATCCTTACAAAATTCTGCTAATGGTTTCCAAACAAATCTTTCCATTTTATAAATATGGCACAAAGAGTTCCACCAAAAACTGTAATTTAGTCTCTTCCAATCCTTCCAATTATATGTAATTTGCTGAATGGCAACCCCAGTCATTATAAGTAACAATTTAATTTTAATTCAGGCATCAGAGCTGCTCAGTGTTTTTCTCACTGACATCAACATCAGCATCTGCAACTTTAGTTTCACTTTAGGTTGGTTTTTTGTTGTTGTTTGCCTTATGCCTGTTCTCCCTCCAGTGTTCTCCCTAGCAGTGCTTTAGCCATTCTCTCTGTCTCTGGGGCCTGCACTGTCAGATAACAGCAGTACCATTCAGAGACTAGCTAGCTACCACAAACTCCCATTTTGTATATTGTGGCCAATTGCAAAGTGATGCACATTGGGAAGAATAACCTGAATCACAGATACCGGATGCTAGGGGTCCACCTTGGGGATTAGCGCCCAAGAAAAGGATCTGGGTATCATCGTAGATAATACGATGAAACCTTCTACCCAATGTGTGGCGGTGGCCAAAAAAGCAAACAGGCTGCTAGGAATTATTAAAAAAGGGATGGTTAACAAGACTAAGAATGTTATAATGCCCCTGTATCGCTCCATGATTAAAGCCCTGAAAAGAGAAAAAAAATAACATTAAAATTTCAGGAAACTAAACAAAGCAAAAATATTTGGCTATATGCCCTTAGGGCTAGATTCACAAAGCAAACCAATCGTGTTGCGACCCCTTAGCGACCCGATTTTCCTCCAGCCCGATTCACTTACCTCTCTGCCGACCATTCTCCGGTCCGCGCATGCAAATGAGGGGAATGGCATGCAAAGTAGGCAGGGTCGCCATTCACTAACAAAACCCTGCAACACTGACTGGGCTGGCCGATCACAAACAAGCGACTGCTAAGGACCAGTCGCTGAAGCCCTTTCCAACTGCCCTGCCTTCTGCCGCCCTTCTCTCTGACCTGTCAGCCCCGATCTCCTTCTGCCCCGAACGCCTCCCGCTGCCCCGACTCTTGCTGCCCTGATCGCCTGCCTTCCCCGACTCTCTCACCCTTCCCCGCAGTTCAAGCCCATGGTTTTAACTCACGGGCACTAAACACCCGCAACAACTTCAACTTATTTCAAAAAGCAGTCGGCTTTTATCGCTGTTCTTTTAATAAGGTGGGATCGTTTTCAACAAGCTTACTGCTGGTAAAGGATCAATGAAATATCCAAAAATTTCCAGGAAGGAAGTCAAAGAAAATGTTATTAGGAGCAGCATGGAAAAGCTGATTAAGAGCTTTCCATTTGTGGGAGATAGCTGGAGGTATACAGGCACAGCGCCTCACCTCCTCTTCAAGGGTGCCTAAAGCTTTCCTAAAGTTAAAAAAAGAAGAAAAAAAATCTCTGCTGGACCCAGAGGTCCAGCGCATGCACAGCCCACCTACAGATGGTCTGCATATGCGCTGGGATTGCTATGGAGTGATCTGGTTAGGCAGTTGAGGGCATGATTCCGATCGCCCTCATTTGCATGAGGGCGATTTGTGAATCAGCCCACCGGACACGGATCGGATCGGATCGGATTGGATCCATGCCCTTACTGAATCTAGCCCTTAGTTTCCATTGTAGCATCCAAGCATGTGTAAAACCAGTAGCTTGGAGGGCACCGGTGCTGAGTATTTAGAGAAGCCAATACTCTCATATAGATTATGGGAAAGTGATGTGGACAAAGCAATCTTTTTTGCTCCTTGTCCTCAGTTCTACCCACCAAGGTAAAGTTGCCTCCACTCAGGGTATTAAAGCAGAGTTTTTTCCAGACTTCTTTCCTCATTATACCTACTAATTGCTATAATTAACCCACATATAATTTTGAGTTGTTTTTTGACTTACTAGGTTTATATAAAAAAGTTAACTTCCTTTTCTCTTTTTAAGGGAAAATTCTTCCTGGAAGACCCTACAGGAACAGTTCAGTTGGATCTGAGTAAAGCCATATCCTGTATATAACCTTGTATGGGGGTAAAACCAGACTTGGGCTCAGGGGTTGATCAAAAAAGCTATACTGGACTTGCAGGGGGGAGAGGCAAGGTTAATCCATTCTCTCTGACTGGGGAAAAGGTGCTAATTTTGAGAATACAGATGGCTACTACTGCTATATTTATAATTTCTATTGCACTGAAAGGTATATGCAGCGCTGTACATTTGACACTGACAAAAGCTGAAAACTGCTAGTTTTAATCCCACTGATAGGTGCTGGCCTGTGAAAAAAATCCATGCCACAACTTCAGCTTTGGTTTAAGAAGCAGTTCCATCTTTTTTTTTTTTTTTTAATATAATAGGGCTTCAGATTTTCAGTTATAATAAAATATCCTTTATTAGGAACTTTGGAGTATTTGGTTGTAACAACCCCCTCCCCCCTCTGAAAATTGTTTTATCCTAGGACAAGCATGCAGCATATTCTCACATGTGGGTGACATCATCCACAGAGCCCGGTACGAACAGTGTTAAAGTATTCTGTCACATTTAATCTTTTAGCAAAGCTTTGAGACTGTCCGCTGTGCAAGTGCCTTCCTGTCCAACGTCGGTTTGCGATACCTCAGTTCTTCATTTTACGCAGAGTGAAGAAGTTGTATCTGGATTCTGTCCAAACGAGTTTGCCTTCCTTTCTCGCTAAATTATTTTTTCTGTCCTTCAAGTTCTTACTTTATTGTTTTAGTTTTCTAGTATATATATTTACATTTTAGTTTCTTTTAATCAAGTTTTCTTCGACTTTGAATTTCTCCTCAGTTGGGCCTTGTGCCCCCATTCAGCCTTCAGGCATCGAACATTGAGTATTTATTTTCTCTGGCAGTTGCAGTCATTGTGTGTTTTGATTTCACTGCCAAGATTTTTCCTCTCTGTCAAAGCCTTCCAGGGGGTTCAAGAAGTGCTCTCGTTGCTACTGGGCTGTCTTCGCACACTGATCCGCACAAGTGGTGCATTCAGTGTCTTGGGCTGCAGCATAGGATGGACTCTTGTACATGCTGCCTCATGCTGAAAAAACATTCTTTTAAGGCTCGACGCCTCCAGCAGGAGAAGCTCTTTGTAGATCCATCCATATCCATGTCTTCAGAGGACAAGACTGTACCGGCGGTATTGGCATCAATGCCTCCCTCGACATTGGACTCTGTACCAACATTGGGTAAACCTGCTAAGAAGTCATCCTCATCCCACCAAGCATTGCAGGCAGTGGCATAGCAAGGGTCATTGGCGAACAGGGCGGTGGCGCCCCCCCTCCTGCCCTCTTTCTCGCCCCCCCCACCACACACGCCCCTTTCCTGTACCTTTTTAACTTCAGTGCGAACAGCAACGAACTTGATACTTGCGTCAGCTTTGGCACTCTCCGACGTCACTTCCTGTTGGATTCAGTCATGCTCAAGTTTTGATAAGCTGCTGCTATAGCACCAGACTTTACTGGTTGAATCTACACTCAAGAAGCCTTCAGCACATGAGTGTATGCCAGTGCATCATCAGACAGAGAAGGTCACATATTAGATAAGTTTGGGCACTGCCTCTTCCAAAATTCTATGCTGTCTAGCAGAGTTCTCAACTATAAACAGCTGGTGTAGTACTTTGCTGATTTTGAGCAGTATATTCCACCTGATTGAACATATAAGAACATAAGAATTGCCGCTGCTAGGTCAGACCAGTGGTCCATCGTGCCCAGCTGTCCGCTCCCGCGGCAGCCCTTAAGTCAAAGACCAATGCCCTAACTTAGTCTAGCCTTACCTGCGTACATTCTGGTTCAGCAGGAACTTGTCTAACTTTGTCTTGAATCCCTGGAGGGTGTTTTCCCCTATAACAGCCTTCAGGAGAATGTTCCAGTTTTCTACCACTATCTGGGTGAAGAACTTCCTTACGTTTTGTATGGAATCTATCCCCTTTTAACTTTACAGAGTGCCCTCTTGTTCTCTCTATCTTGGAGAGGGTGAACAACCTGTCTTTCTTTAGCACTCTCCAGACCAGTAGAGGTTAACTTTACGAATGGGTATATATCTAATCATGACCAGCAGGTGGAGACTGAAAACAAAACTTTGGGACAGTATATCCTAGCCCCTCCTCTCTATTTCCCCAGTCTTCTTTCAGTCTCCAGCAGGTGTTGATGTGATCTGTACCCATCTCCCTTGGTAGGGCTGTTGGAATTTGTTTAGGGGGTTTATTGTCCCTGTTTTTGGCCGGACGGAGCTTGGACGGACTCTGTTTGGGGGTTCGTCCGACCTCGGGGGTGTCAAACCCGGCGGGTCTCGAGCGGGGTCCCTCCCCCCACTTCCTCCACCTCCCCATATTTTTTTAGAGGAGCCTCAGCAGTAAGCCTTGCCCCCTAAATCAAGCAAGGCATATTGCTTAGAGAGCCTGTGGAGTCTGTTCTGTAAAAAAAAAAAAAAAAAAAAATCCTGAGGTAGTGCTGGTCTGGAGGGTTGTATCCCTTTAAGAACACTGTATTTTACTGTATTTTTCATCTAACCGGCACTTTTTTTTTTTTTTTTTTTTTTTACAGCTAGGTCGCGTATGGAGCAATGAGCACTTCTAAAGGGAAAAAGTGCTCATTGTGCTCCAGACGTGAGGCACTCGCGGCCGGCCTGTGCAAGCGGTGTTCAGGCCGGTGCGGTGGAGGAGCTCCGTCGGCAGCGGCTGCAGGCGCCCAGAGCTCCCCGCCGATGGTGCCTCGCGAGTCGGCAGGGAACGGTGGAGAAGCCCGGTCTTCTCCGTCCGCCCACGGAGGGATTCCCCGAGCCGCCGACGGTCGGGTTTTAGAGGATTCCCTCTCAGCTGATATTTTGACAGCTGATGCCGGCTTGCCTGCCTTAGCGGCTGAGACTGTTCAGGTCTCTCAGCCGCTGCAGGCTATGGAGGGAGCTGTTTTGGCGGGAAAGACGCCATCTTCTCTGTCTGGCCCCTCCATTTTGTCTTCCACCTCAGGTGACCTTCCCCCTGTTTTGTCTAAGCAGGGGCAGGTTTCTGCTGGGTCCCCTGCTGTGGCAGGGAGTCCCTTGGGACCCTCGGGGGGTTTTTCCCCTGATTTTTTCTTTTCTTTATGCAAAGCCTATTTTCAGGCGGCTGGGGGTCCCGGTTGCGCCCAGGGGGTTTCGGGGGGTGGGGTTTCCTCCGCGCTCCCTGCGGCTTTGCCTCTCTCGTCTGACGTGACGTCCCCTCCGCCGCCTCTCTTGTCCAAGCGTCCGCGGGTGTCGTGGAACGAGGATTTGTGGTCGGAGGAACGTGTCGGTCTGGAGGAGGACCTGGACCCTTCTGAGGAATTCCAGGACCCTCTGGAGGGGACGGAAGCTGGCGGCGGGTTGTCGGGTTTCCCGTTCTCCAGTGACGAGGCGTCCGTGGTGCGCCTTTTTCAGAGAGATGAGCTGCCTGACCTTATTCAACAGGTTTCTTCGGTTTTGCGTTTTGAGGACGCGCCGCCGGAGACTCCGCGTGTGGGGGACCCTCTGTTACGAGGGATCCGTTCCGTTTCCCGCTCTTTTCCTATGCATCAGGATATTCGGGATATTATTCTTGAGCAGTGGAAAACGCCGGAGACGCCGTTTCGGCTGGTGCGCAGCATGGCTCGCCTGTATCCCATTCCTGAAGGGGATCGGGCTACGTTAGCTTCGCCAGTCGTGGATGCGGTGGTCTCGGCTATTTCCAAGCGGCATACCGTGCCTGTTGAGGGCGGTTCTGCCTTGCGGGACTCTGAGGAGCGCAAATTGGAGAACATCCTTAAGCAAAATTTTCAAGTCTCTGCCTTTGGGGTCCAGGCGGCTATTTGTGGGGGACTGGTCGCTCGCGCCGTGTTTCGGTGGGCGGAGCGGGTCTTGGATCGAGAGTCTGATGACTGGTCTCTGGTGGATCAGGAGGTGGCGAAGATTGAGATGGCTGCCTCATTCCTCTCTGATGCTCTGTATGACTTGGTGCGGATCTCGGCTAAGTCTATGGCTTTTGGCGTGGCCGCAAGGCGTGTGTTGGGGCTGCGCGCTTGGGCGGCGGATGCTGCGTCCAAAGCTAAGCTTACTAAATTTCCCTTTCGGGGGTCGTTTTTATTTGGAGAGGACTTGGATAAGTTGATTCAGACTCTGTCGGACTCGAAAGTTCCCCGTCTGCCGGAGGACCGTGCCCGCCCGGCGTCTCGGGGTGGTGCGGCCCGGGGGCGTTTGCGGGAATTTCGCAAGTATCGCCCTGGGCGTGGGGCTGCTTCTTTCCAGTCTCCGGGGTTTTCCCGGGGTCGGTTCTTCCAGCGCATGCAGCCCTTTCGGGGGGCCCGTCGGGGGGCAGGGAATCCCTCCGCCGGTTCCCCCGCTACCCGTCCTGCACAATGACGCCTTGCCGGCGCCCCCCTTGGTTCCGGTGGGGGCCCGGCTGCGCGACTTTTTCCCCAAATGGGCCGAGATCACGTCCGATCAGTGGGTCCTGGAGGTGGTGCGGGACGGTTATGCCCTGGAGTTCGCCCGCTCTCTGCCGGATTTTTTCCTCGCTTCTCCATGTCAGACTCCTGGGAAGACGCTGGCGTTTCGCCAGACCCTTCAGCGCTTGCTAGATCTCAGGGCAGTTGTTCCAGTGCCCCCCCCGGAGTGGGGCACGGGCAGGTACTCCATTTACTTTGTGGTGCCCAAGAAGGAGGGGACTTTTCGGCCCATCCTCGATTTGAAAGGGGTCAACAGGGCTCTCAAGGTTCCCTCTTTCCGTATGGAAACGCTGCGGTCGGTCATTCTGGCGGTTCAGCCGGGGGAGTTTCTCACTTCTCTCGATCTGACGGAGGCCTACTTGCATGTTCCCATTCGGGCCTCTCATCAGCGTTTCCTGCGCTTTGCGATCTTGGGTCGGCACTATCAGTTCTGTGCGCTTCCCTTTGGGCTGGCCACGGCTCCCCGGACGTTCACCAAGGTGATGGTGGTCGTCGCGGCAGCCTTGCGGTCGGAGGGCATCCTGGTACACCCCTACCTGGACGACTGGTTAATTCGGGCCAAGTCGTTGCAGGAAAGCTCCCGGGTTACGGCTCGGGTGGTGGAGTTTCTCCGGTCGCTGGGCTGGGTGGTCAACCTTTCCAAGAGTCGGTTGGTTCCGGCTCAGCGTCTGGAGTACCTCGGGGTGCTGTTCGACACCTCCTTGGGGAAGGTCTTCCTCCCAGAGGCCCGGGTGAGCAAATTGCAATCTCAGATTCGCCTGCTTTTGGCGTCCCGGTGTCCTCGGGCGCGAGATTTCCTCCAGGTCCTGGGGTCGATGGCGGCGTCCCTGGACGTGGTGAGGTGGGCGCGGGCCCACATGCGTCCTCTCCAGTATGCTCTGCTCCGGAGGTGGTCTCCCCAGAGGCACGGGATGGATGTTCCGGTTCCCCTGCGAGGCTTGGCGCGCTGCAGTCTGCGTTGGTGGCTCCGGACCCCTCACCTAGTTCAGGGGGTGGGTCTGGATCTTCCGCGGTGGACGGTGCTCCTTACGGATGCGAGTCTCCTGGGTTGGGGGGCCCAGTGCCTGGGTCACTCAGCTCAGGGAACCTGGTCCACGGAGGAGGCCTCCTGGTCGATCAACGTGTTGGAGACCAGGGCGGTCCGGCTGGCGCTGTTGGCTTTCCACTCCCTTTTGTTGGGCAAGTCGGTCAGAGTCCTGTCGGTCAATGCCACGGCGGTGGCTTATGTCAATCGTCAGGGGGGCACCAAGAGCACTCTGGTGGCGCAGGAGGCGGCTCGGCTCATGGTTTGGGCGGAGTCGCATCTTCTGGACCTCTCGGCCTCTCACATTGCCGGGGTAGAAAACGTTCAGGCGGACTTCCTCAGTCGTCACTTCTTGGATCCGGGAGAGTGGTGTCTCGGCGCCGAGGCGTTTCAGTTGATAGTGCGTGCTTGGGGGCAGCCCCTGATGGATCTGATGGCTACAAGTGGCAACGCCAAAGTACCCCGCTTCTTCAGTCGTCGCAGGGACGGTCTGGCCGAGGGTCTGGATGCTCTGGTCCAACCGTGGCCAACGGAGGGGCTGTTGTATGTGTTCCCTCCTTGGCCATTAGTGGGCAGAGTACTGCTTCGCATTGTTCGCCATCCGGGGCTGGTGGTTTTGGTGGCTCCGGATTGGCCTCGTCGTCCGTGGTATGCGGATCTGGTGAGGCATCTGGTGGCGGATCCTCTTCCTCTGCCTCTCGGGTGCGATCTTCTGACGCAGGGTCCCATTCCCATGTTCGACCCGTCTCCCTTTTGTCTTACGGCTTGGCTCTTGAAAGGGGCCGCCTGAGTAAGAAGGGATATTCCGACAAGGTGATCTCTACACTTTTGGGGTCCCGGAGGCTTTCTACCTCTCGGGCTTATGTACGGGTTTGGCGTCTTTTTGAGGAATGGTGCCGAGCGCGGGGAGTGGTCTCTTTTCGCGCTTCTCTGCCTAACATTCTAGAGTTTTTGCAGGATGGCCTGGATAGGGGCCTGGCCTGGTCTTCTCTCCGGGTTCATCTGGCGGCCCTGTCGGCTTTTCGGGGGCTGGTGACAGGTCAGCGTTTGTCAGCCATTCCTGATGTGATTCGCTTTCTTAGGGCGGCCAAGTTGATCAGGCCTCCCATAAGGCCCTCGATTCCCTCTTGGGATCTCAATCTGGTTCTCTCTGTTCTAGTGCGCCCTCCTTTCGAGCCGTTGGATGGCTGTTCGTTGAAGGACCTTACGCTGAAGTCGGTCTTTTTGGTGGCCATTACTTCCGCTAGACGGGTGTCTGAGCTACAGGCTTTCTCTTGTAGGGCTCCCTTCCTGGAGTTTTCGAAGGAGCGGGTTGTTTTGCGGCCTGTTCCTTCCTTTCTGCCGAAGGTAGTTTCTCCTTTTCATGTCAATCAATCGGTGGTCCTCCCGGTCTTGGGTAGTCGGGAGGGTTCTTCTGAGCAACGACAGCTGCGCAAGTTGGATGTCGGTCGGGTCCTCCATGCTTATGTGCAGCGGACCCGGGATTTTCGGAGCTCCGATCATCTCTTTGTGCGGGTCCTCGTCGGGGGGCTGGCGCTTCTAAGGCTACTATTGCGCGCTGGATCAAGGAGACGATTGCTTCCGCTTATCTTCTGAGTCAGAAGCCGGTTCCGGAGTTTCTCAAGGCTCATTCCACTAGGGGTCAGGCGGCTTCTTGGGCTGAGTCGTCGCTCGTGCCTCCGGTGGATATTTGTAAGGCTGCGGTTTGGTCCTCCTTGCATTCATTTGTTCGGCATTATCGGGTAGATGTTCAGGCGCGTCGGGACGCGGTGTTCGGTGAGCGTGTTCTGGTATCGGCCCTTCGGGGGTCCCGCCCGTGAGAGGGACTGCTTTGGTACGTCCCATTCGTAAAGTTAACCTCTACTGGTCTGGAGAGTGCTAAAGAAGGAGAAATTAGGTTCTTACCTGCTAATTTACTTTCTTTTAGCTTCTCCAGACCAGTAGAGGTCCCCACCCTGTCTGTTGTTGTTGTTGTTGGGGCTGTTGCGCGGGCAGTTTTTGTTTTTTGCTGCGGGTTCTAGTATTTTTCTAGGGCCGGGGAGAATTGAAGAACAGCGGCTGTGGCTCGGCTGGCTTAGCTGGCGAGCTGTGGGGACATTCTTCCTTCGGGAATTTCTCCTCTGCATTTTCCAACAGCATTTTGGGTATGTTATTTGTTACTCCTTTCGGAGTATTGTTTTTTCTCTCTGTTGTTTTCCAGTTCTTGGTTCTGCTTGGCTATTCGGCAGACTGAGGGAAATAGAGAGGAGGGGCTAGGATATACTGTCCCAAAGTTTTGTTTTCAGTCTCCACCTGCTGGTCATGATTAGATATATACCCATTCGTAAAGTTAACCTCTACTGGTCTGGAGAAGCTAAAAGAAAGTAAATTAGCAGGTAAGAACCTAATTTCTCCTTATCTACTAAGTCTATTCCCTTCATTATCTTGAATGTTTCGATCATGTCCCCTCTCAGTCTCCCCAGTTTCTCTAATCTCTCATTGTACGGCAACTCCTCCAGCCCCTTAACAATTTTAGTCACTCTTCTCTGGACCCTTTCTTCAGCTGCAAAAGTGGACTATCAATTCCAGGGTCTTGCATCAGATTTTCTCACTTTGGGGGACTCCTCAGATATACCTGTTTGCGTCTCCCAACAATCACAAGTTACCTCAATTCTGCATTTCTTCTGGATTGGTCACACAAGTTCCTGTACTACATTTCCACCAATCCCTCTTGTTTCAAAGACATTATTCAAACTCAAACGAGAACCAGCCACCATGATCCTCATAGCTCCTTAGTGGCATAGGCAACTATGGTTCTCCCTTCTGCATCAGCTGAGTGTCAAAGATCCTATCCACTAAAGATCTTTCCATCTCTGCTTAGAGTCACGGTTCCCTTCTACATCCCAACCTGCAGTCTCTACATTTCACAGCTTGGTACCTCTTGACCTCAAAATGGAGAATTTCAATCTCTCTGCCCCAGTTGAAGCTATTATAGCTGCTTCCAAGAGACCTTCTACTCGGCAATGCTACTGTTTCAAGTGGACATGCTTTACCACATGGTTTAATCTCCATCAATTGGTTCCTGCAAAGCCCTCCATTGCTTTGGTGTTAGACTACCTTCTGCACCTCTCCAACTGTGGGCTTAAAACCACTTCTGTTGGAGTTCACTTCAATGCTATTAGCACCTTTCATGTCCCTTTCAATAATAAACCTCTAGCTACTCATCTGCTAATCTCCAGGTTTATGAAAGGACTCTTAAACTCAAAACCTCCACCCAGACTGCCTCCAGTTGTTTAGGATCTCAATGTAGTTCTCACCATCCTGATGAATCCTCCATTTGAACCTCTTGCAACTACTCATCCTAAATTCCTTCCAAAGTATTCACAGAATTTCACCTTATTCAATCCATTGTACTACCTGTTTTCTTCCCAAAGCCTCATTCTCAACCTGGTGAAACGGCTCTTCACACATTGGACTGTAAACGTGCCTTGGCTTACTACTTACAAAGGACTAAATCACACAGGACTAAACCTCAACTGTTCATCTCTTTTGACCCTAACAGATTAGGCGTACCTGTAACCAAACAAACTATTTCTACATGGTTAGCGGCCTGCATCTCTTTTTGCTATGCTCAGGCTGGGCTGCCGCTAGGGGGACATGTTACAGCACACACAGGTCGAGCAATGGCAGCATCAGTGGTCTTATGCGTTCCATTCCTATTGAGGATATTTGCAAAGCGACTACTTGGTCCTCAATTCAAATTACATCTCATTACATCTCAATTCAATTACATCTCATTATTGTCTGGAGACCTACTCCAGAGGAGATGGTCAGTTTGGCCAAGCGATACTACAGAATTAATTTTCTTCTTGAAGGCCAACACTCCCTCCATCCCTTTTCAATTAAGCTAGGGAGTCCCACATGTGAGAATATGCTGCCTGCTTGTCCAAGGATAAAGCAGAGTTACATACCGTTACAGATGTTATCCAGGGAGAACAGCCAGATATTCTCACATCCCTCCCACCTCCCCTGGTTGGCTTCTTAGCTTATTTACAGAACTGAGGTACCATGAGCTGACATCAGGCAGGAAGGCACTCGCGTGGTGTGGGCAGTCTCAAAGCTTCACTAAAAGCTTAAAATGACTGTACACTTTAACACTGTCCATACCGGGCTCCGTGGATGACATCACCCATGTGTGAGAATATCGTCCTACTGTCTCTGGATAATACCTGTTACAGTAAGTAACTGTGCTTTTCCTCTGGTGCTCCAGTGATGTCATCCATCAGCTGCGTGATGTTATTGGAGTAGGCCACTGTGGCAGAAGCTTGTATTGTTACTTCTGTTGGTCTCTGCTTCTTTGGATTTGGATCATGCTTTTTTCAGATGAGCTATATTCAGGTGCAATAGTTATTTCCCTGTCCCCACAAGGAGACACTAGAGCTTACCTATTAATTTTCTTTTCTTTAGGCCAGTGTATTGCACACTAGTGTGCCGCCTGAGATTTCAGGTATGCTGCAAGATGCTGGTGAGGAGGAGAGGCATCAGCTGACTGCCTACAGGATGTGCCTCTTGCAGCAAGAGGCACATCCTATAGGCAATCAGCCAGCACCAGTGCCTCTCTTCTCCGCGCGTCTTCCCTGCTGGCAGCACCCACTGGTGTTTCAGGGCCTGTCTGGAGGGCCTTTGCACATGCATCACATTGACGTCCTCGCACTTCCAGATGCCTCAAGCCAAGGCCACTACGTTTAGTGTGCCACGGCTCAACAAAGTTTGTGGGACACTGCTTTAGGCCCTCCAGACTGATCCAGACTCTGATGCATGGGTTATGCTCGTTTACCATCAGATGAAGACTGAGAGCACTAAATATATGAGACCTGTATAATAGCACTGTGCCAACCCTTAGCCAGCCGGTATTAGTCTAACAAAACAAATAACCTAACAAGGAAACAGTTTCCTCCAAGATGCCAGTTGGACTCCGTTGCAATTTCCTCTTTGTTTATTTTCTTTTGTAACACATCCAACATGCATAAACCTGCACAATTTTAACAAGCAATTTTTCAAGTGTAAAACATTTACATGCAGAAAGTACTTTATAAAATAACCCCTAATGTACAGGGGTTACGTTGAGTAAAAATGATGACTAGATTGAATTGGAACCCCAGTTATATAATACCAAAATTCAGCATTATATTTTCAGTTAAAGCTAATTTCTTAAGAATTTGGAACTTGATTTGCACCTGGAGATATTTTCTTTCTCTTATGATGATGCTCCAGCCCTTGCTAGAGCCAGTGAAGGAACCCCACACTCTTGCAGTATTTTCCTTATTCCTAGCAGAGCTTAGATATCTGTTGGGTATATTGCACCTGGAAGAAAGTCTCTTCCCCCCCCAAAAAAAAAGACTTGACTTGTGAAGTTATTTTCCTCCTTGCGAGGATGAATAATGTTATGATTGTTTTAAGGTCCAAGGAAAGAATTCTAATTTTCCTTAACTACCACCCACCAGTTTCACAGTGGTTTATATACAGAGTCATGTTTTGTATTGGCAGAAGGTGATGTTACTTTTTCCTAAACATTAACCCTGTTCCTTTACTAATTGTGATAGCTATATTGGGGTAAGCTGACTTTGGAATTAGCTGGAGAAAATCCAATATTTTAAATGTATCTCCTTCCTGCAGCTTTCCAGCTAAACGTAGGGTAAAACAGTCAGTGCTGGAGGGGGGTGGGCACATTTGAAGGTCAGTTTTATTTTGCATGGGCACTGCTTTATAGTCAGTGCTGTCTGGGCAGAGTTACCCACCTAAGCCAGGTTGCAGAAATAGCAAGCTTGACATTGTACAGATAACTATTTATATTTGGATATATTCAGCATAAAACCTATCCAGCTAAGTTCTACAGAATATCTGGAAAAATTTGTTCAGGTAACTTTGCAACTTGCCAGCTTGCAGAATATGGACCTCATAGTTAGCTGTGTAGTAGCTTCCTCTGGGGCTGCATTAAAAGAGAATAGAAAAAGGATCTAAATGAAGAAAACACGAAGCAGTGTAAGTGTTGAAAGTTAGAAATAAAACATTGGTAAGAAAGAGAATTTGAAAAGAAGCTTGCCAAGGAGGCAAACACATATAGTAATAAATTTTATCAGTTACATAAGAAGCAGAAAGCCCATGAAGGAGTCAGATGGGCCATTAGATAATCAAGGAGTTAAATGGTCAGATAATGTATTCAAGTGATTGAAAATATTGTAGCTAATCTAATGATGTAGTTAAAAGCAGCTTGTCTAATCTGTTAGGATACTACAAGTGGTTTGATTTCATTTTCAAGGAGATTTGTATTTTATTTTAATAGGATGGTATGAAGACCAAATATTTCATGTCAATGCCTTTGGATTTCCACCTACCGAACCGTCTAGTACCACTAGGTGTGTATACAGTATGTGACCTATGGTCCTTGGAGGAGAATGGGACTCTTAAGCTTTTCCCTAGATGTGGCTGAGACAGTAGCCCTGAGGGAGCTGACGGCACTTAAAAGAGGGAAAATTGGACTGTATCAGGTGAAACAATTGTTGGTACTTTTTTAGGGGCATAGGGATGAAAAGGCAGCATGGCTTTAAAAGTATAGGGAAACCTAAGTCTTAAGGTACCTGCCACTTTATGGTCTCTCTGTCTTGAAATTTTTGCTATACTGATGTCTAGAAATGAAACTGCTCCTGCCTCCTACACTGTTTGTGTCATTTAACTTTTCTTCAGCAGATTCTCTTACTTTTTTTTAGTGAGGAGTGAGCAGAACTATGAGATGAATGACAAACCTTTCATTCTGGTTTAGTTGATGCAGTTAATGTGTGAACTTTTGTTTTGCAAAGGAGATTAGCTTAAAGAATAGTTTACTATGAGCCTCAATACTCTGAACATTAGCTCTGCTATCTTTGACCAAAAAGATGGTTTATTGTGTGTCTGCTGTAATAGGCAGATATTTCCCCCCTCACCAGTATGAGATGGTGCTTAATTTAATATTTTTGAAATATTAGGCATGGTAGCCATTAAAATATGCTGCGACTGTCAGATTCTGGAAATGACTGACTGTGAATGCCGTGTGGAGTAGCATTGCTGGTGGTCCCCTCTCAACAGGAGGAAAACAAGTAACTGGCAAATGAGTTGGGAAAATGAGGAGGGGAATGGGAAGGGCCTGATACAGACAGATTGCTTTGGGTTTTACAGTAAGTTGAAGCTGCACGAAAGCCTCCCCGAAATGAAAGTAGTGCACTGTCGCACCCTGACACAGAAATAGTAAAACTGAAAATTGAGTGCTAATAGTAAATAAGTCAACAACTGAAGAATAAGCCATCAACAAAAGACGAAATGTAGAGCTGAGTATGCCTTTCAAAGAAGGATTGGTTCAGTCAGGTCCACTTTCAAGAAATGTCAACTCCAAATCTAGCAATTTCCAGAATAGAAAAGAGAACACAAAAATGAGTATTGCAAATTTTGAATTTGAAATAACAAAATTTGTTTTTAGGGCTTATTATGGGAATGTAAATTTTTTTGGAGGTCCTTCTTCAACATCAGTCAAAGCTTCTGTGAAACTAAAACAGCTGGAGGAGGAGAATGAAGATGCTATGTTTGTGTTTGTCTCTGACATCTGGTTAGATCAAGTGGATGTGCTGGAAAAGCTTCATACTATGTTTGCAGGTATGTGAAGGACATGTTATCTCTATCAGTGCTCATGTTTAGCGGTGTATTGTGGAAATTTGCTCACAGGTCAGTCAGTTTATCTGAAATAATTCAAATACCCATTCCACATTTATGCAAAATGGTTGGTGGTTATTGAGTAAAAAAAACACCTCAGATTGTGTGGCCTGCCTTATAGCTGGGAGATATACACAGGAAGGGAATGTGCTCCATAGAGAGTGAATTGGCTGAATTAAATGGGAGGCTATTTTGTGAGCTATGGCCTAATTCATGCCTGTTTGTAACTTTGCACTTTAAATAGTTCTTTAGTTATCACTTTATAGATTACTTAGCTCAGGATTCCAAGCGCATATTTGACATTTGAATTTTCTTTCAACTATTCGCTGAAGAGTGCTGGAATAGTGGTGCTTATGCATATTATAAGTATGCAAAACACAGATTTCCCACTATGAGTTACATCATTATTTGTGTTTCCTTCTGTACGAGGTTGCATTTATAAGAAATTTTTACAATGAATATTCGCCTACCAGGCAGTCAGCTGGGATACTGAGCTTCATAATTTTTTTTTGCTTTCATTGTCATACATGCACTTTAGAAAATTACTAAAATCAACCTTACTTTTTATATTTTTAGGAAATTAATTGTGTTAATGGATACTCTGTAGTATACTGTTGTTGTACAGTCTTAACTTTGTAAACCACATCGATCTGAAAGATTTTGTGGTCTAGAAATGAAATGTTATGTTATGTTATGTTAGAACTGGGTTTTAAAAAGGGTTTCAGGGGAGATCCAGGAAATTACAGACTGGTAAGCCTGACTTCAGTGCCGGGCAAAATGGTAGAAACAATTATAAAAAATAAAATTGTGGAACACATAGACAAATATGATTTAATGAGATAGAGTCAGCAAGGGAGATCTTGCCTCACCAATTTGCTTGACTTCTTTGAAGGTGTGAATAAACATGTGGATAAAGGTGAGCTGGTTGATGTAATGTATCTAGATTTTCAGAAAGCTTTTGATAAAGTTCTTCATGAGAGGATCCTGAGAAAGTTAGAGTCATTGGATAGGAGGCAATGTTCAGCTGTGGATTAGGAATCGGTTTTTGAACAGAAAACAGAGGGTAGGGTTAAATGGTCACTTTTGTCAATGGAGGAGAGTAAACAGTGGAGTGCTGCTTGGAGCGGTGCCATTTAACTTATTTATAAATGATCTGGAAATTGGAACGACGAGTGAGGTGATTAGATTTGCAGATGACACTAAACTGTTCAAAGTTCTTAAAATGCATGCGGATTGTGAAAAATTGCAGGTGGACCTTAGGAAATTGGAAGACTGGGTGTCCAAGTGGCAGATGAAATTTAATGTGGCCAAGTGCAAAGTGATGCACATTGGAAAGAATAACCCAAATCTCAGTTACCGGCTATTTTTATGTTCTATGTTCACCCATCTGGCATGGCCATGCACACTGTGGCACTCCCAGAAACAAAATCCCAACATTCTCCTTATTTGCCACTCAATGAATTGCTGTGCCTGTATACTTACTGATCATGCTACTCCTGATACCTGAGCCACTTCCCTTCCTTGCTCTCCCCAGCTGAGCCTTCAGTATAGAAATTTCTTTCACCCTCAGCCATAGAATGGGGCTGCATTGCTCTTGTGCTCCTCATCCAAGATCAGATCTTTTGAGCAAGCCTACTTCCTTATCAGTAGTGGGAGAGAGGGGAGCGGGAAGGAAGAGAGGAGAAAGCAGCAACAATAGAGAAGGACCTGAACTCCTTCAGATATTCCCCCAGGGGCTCAGGCAGAGGTTCCAACAGCCTCTACTGTACTTGATTAGTCTCAGCTGTGGGTACTTAGTTCTCCAACTGGGCTCAGGAATCCTGCCCACAATCAGAAGACCACCAATGAATGGTGTGCCTATCTACCATTCACTGGAGACAGAGAAATATTGAGGAGCATATGATGACATACTGCTCTATATAGGGCAGGTTTGCAAGCCTTTGTTCTTTGTCTCCATTTACTGGTAGAAGGACAATGAGCAAGTGTTCACATTTCTGCAGCTTGCAACCAGGATATATTCTTAACAATGTAGACCAGAAAAACTAGGCATTCTGGATGGGCCAATAGGTCTTTATCTAACATTGTCTGCTAATATTACAAAGTTTAAAAAGGTACATGTCAATCTCTTTTTTGCAGCTTCATTTCAGCAACTTTTAATTACTCTGTGTGGGCTGACAACGTTCAAAAAATAAATATCATCTGTGCACCCTGTGTAAAATATGCTTTATTCTTTAGCACTCTCCAGACCAGTAGAGGTTAACTTTACGAATGGGTATATATCTAATCATGACCAGCAGGTGGAGACTGAAAACAAAACTTTGGGACAGTATATCCTAGCCCCTCCTCTCTATTTCCCTCAGTCTTCTTTCAGTCTCCAGCAGGTGTTGAGTGATCTGTACCCATCTCCCTTGGTAGGGCTGTTGGAATTTGTTTAGGGGGTTTATTGTCCCTGTTTTTAGCCGGACGGAGCTTGGGCGGACTCTGTTTGGGGGTTCGTCCGACCTCGGGGGTGTCAAACCCGGCGGGTCACGAGCGGGGTCCCTCCCCCCACTTCCTCCACCTCCCCACATTTTTTTAGAGGAGCCTCAGCAGTAAGCCTTGCCCCCTAAGTCAAGCAAGGCATATTGCTTCGAGAGCCTGTGGAGTCTGTTCTGTAAAAAAAAAAAAAAAAAAATCCTGAGGTAGTGCTGGTCTGAAGGGTTGTTTCCCTTTAAGAAAACTGTATTTTACTGTATTTTTTCATGTAACCAGCACTTTTTTATAGCTAGGTCGCGTATGGAGCAATTGTGCCCTTCTCCGGGGGAGTAGGACACAATTTTAGTCCAGCCGCGAGGCACTCGCGGCCGGCCTGAACTCGGCGGTTTGGGTCGGTGAGGTGGTGGAGCTCCGTCGGCAGCGGCTGCAGGCGCCCAGAGCTCCCCGCCGATGGTGCCTCGCGAGTCGGCTTGGAGCAGTGGGGAAGCCCGGTCTTCCACAACCGCCCACGGAGGGATTCCCCGAAGGATTCCCTCTCAGCTGATTTTTTGACAGCTGATGCCGGCTTGCCTGCTTTAGCGGCTGAGACTATTCAGGTTTCTCAGCCGCTTCAGGCTATGGAGGGAGCTTTTTTGGCGGGAAAACCGCCATCTTCTCTGTCTGGCCCCTCCATTTTGTCTTCCACCTCAGGTGACCTTCCCCCTGTTTTGACTATGCAGGGGCAAGGTTCTGCTGGGTCCCCTGCTGTGGCAGGGAGTCCCTTGGGACCCTCGGGGGGTTTTTCTCCTGAATTTTTCTTTTCTTTATGCAGAGCCTATTTTCAGGCGGCTGGGGGTCCCGGTTGCGCCCAGGGGGTTTCGGGGGGTGGGTTTTCCTCCGCGCTCCCTGCGGCTTTGCCTCTTTCGTCTGGCGTGACGTCCCCTCCGCCGCCTCCCTTATCCAAGCGTCCGCGGGTGTCGTGGGACGAGAATTTGTGGTCGGAGGAACGGGTCGGTCTGGAGGAGGACCTGGACCCTTCTGAGGAGTTCCAGGACTCTCTGGAGGGGACGGAAGATGGCGGCGGGTTGTCGGATTTCCCGTTCTCCAGTGACGAGGCGTCCGTGGTGCGCCTTTTTCAGAAAGATGAGCTGCCTGACCTTATTCAGCAGGTTTCTTCGGTTTTGCGTTTTGAGGACGCGCCGCCGGAGACTCCGCGTGTGGGGGACCCCCTGTTACGGGGGATCCGTTCCGTTTCCCGCTCTTTTCCTATGCATCAGGATATTCGGGATATTATTCTGGAGCAGTGGAAAACGCCGGAGACGCCGTTTCGGCTGGCGCGCAGCATGGCTCGCCTGTATCCCATTCCGGAAGGGGATCGGGCTACGTTAGCTTCGCCAGTCGTGGATGCGGTGGTCTCGGCAATTTCCAAGCGGCATACCGTGTCTGTTGAGGGCGGTTCTGCCTTGCGGGACTCTGAGGAGCGCAAATTGGAGAGCATCCTTAAGCAAAATTTTCAGGTCTCTGCCTTTGGGGTCCAGGCGGCTATTTGTGGGGGACTGGTCGCTCGCGCCGTGTTTCGGTGGGCGGAGCGGGTCTTGGATCGAGAGTCTGACGACTGGTCTCTGGTGGATCAGGAGGTAGCGAAGATTGAGATGGCGGCCTCATTCCTCTCAGATGCTCTATATGACTTGGTGCGGATCTCGGCTAAGTCTATGGCTTTTGGCGTGGCCGCAAGGCGTGTGTTGTGGCTGCGCGCTTGGGCGGCGGATGCTGCGTCCAAAGCTAAGCTTACTAAATTTCCCTTTCGGGGGTCGTTTTTGTTTGGAGAGGACTTGGATAAGTTGATTCAGACTTTGTCGGACTCGAAAGTTCCCCGTCTGCCGGAGGACCGTGCCCGTCCGGCGTCTCGGGGGGGTGCGGCCCGGGGGCGTTTGCGGGATTTTCGCAAGTATCGCCCTGGGTGTGGGGCTGCTTCTTTCCAGTCTCCGGGATTTTCCCGGGGTCGGTTCTTCCAGCGCATGCAGCCCTTTCGGGGGGCCCGTCGGGGGGCAGGGAATCCCTCCGCCGGTTCCCCCGCTTCCCGTCCTGCACAATGACGCCTTGCCGGCGCCCCCTTTGGTTCCGGTGGGGGCCCGGCTGCGCGAATTTTTCCCCAAATGGGCCGAGATCACGTCCGATCAGTGGGTCCTGGAGGTGGTGCGGGACGGTTATGCCCTGGAGTTCGCCCGCTCTCTGCCGGATTTTTTCCTCGCTTCTCCATGTCAGACTCCGGGGAAGACGCAGGCTTTTCGCCAGACCCTTCAGCGCTTGCTAGATCTCAGGGCAGTTGTTCGGGTGCCCCCTCCGGAGTGGGGCACGGGCAGGTACTCCATTTACTTTGTGGTGCCCAAGAAGGAGGGGACCTTTCGGCCCATCCTCGATTTGAAAGGGGTCAACAGGGCTCTCAAGATTCCCTCTTTCCGTATGGAAACTCTGCGGTCGGTCATTCTGGCGGTTCAGCCGGGGGAGTTTCTCACTTCTCTCGATCTGACGGAGGCCTACTTGCATGTTCCCATTCGGGCCTCTCATCAGCGTTTCCTGCGCTTTGCGATCTTGGGTCGGCACTTTCAGTTCTGTGCGCTTCCCTTTGGGCTGGCCACGGCTCCTCGGACGTTCACCAAGGTGATGGTGGTCGTCGCGGCAGCCTTGCGGTCGGAGGGCATCCTGGTACACCCCTACCTGGACGACTGGTTAATTCGGGCAAAGTCGTTGCAGGAAAGCTCCCGGGTTACTGCTCGGGTGGTGGAGTTTCTCCGGTCGCTGGGCTGGGTGGTCAACCTTTCCAAGAGTCGGTTGGTCCCGGCTCAGCGTCTGGAGTACCTAGGGGTGCTGTTCGACACCTCCTTGGGGAGGGTCTTCCTCCCAGAGGGCCGGGTGAGCAAATTGCAATCTCAGATTCGCCTGCTTTTGGCGTCCCGGTGTCCTCGGGCGCGAGATTTCCTCCAGGTCTTGGGGTCGATGGCGGCGTCCCTGGACGTGGTGAGGTGGGCGCGGGCCCACATGCGTCCTCTCCAGTATGCTCTGCTCCGGAGGTGGTCTCCCCAGAGGCACGGGATGGATGTTCCGGTCCCCCTGCGAGGCTTGGCGCGCTGCAGTCTGCGTTGGTGGCTCCAGACCCCTCACCTAGTTCAGGGGGTGGGTCTGGATCTCCCGCAGTGGACGGTGCTCCTGACGGATGCGAGTCTCCTGGGTTGGGGGGGCTCAGTGTTTGGGTCACTCAGCTCAGGGCACCTGGTCCGCGGAGGAGGCCGCCTGGTCGATCAACGTGTTGGAGACCAGAGCGGTCCGTCTGGCGCTGTTGGTTTTCCACTCCCTGTTGCTGGGCAAGTCGGTCAGAGTGCTGTCGGACAATGCCACGGCGGTGGCTTAGGTCAATCGTCAGGGGGGCACCAAGAGCACTCAGGTGGCGCAGGAGGCGGCTCTGCTCATGGTTTGGGCGGAATCCCATCTGCTGGACCTCTCGGCCTCTCATATAGCCGGAGTAGAAAATGTTCAGGCAGACTTCCTCAGTCGTCACTTTCTAGATCCAGGAGAGTGGTGTCTCGGCGCCGAGGCGTTTCAGTTGATAGTGCAGGCTTGGGGGCAGCCCCTGATGGACCTGATGGCCACGGGTGGCAACGCCAAAGTGCCCCGCTTCTTCAGTCGTCGCAGGGACGGTCTGGCCGAGGGTCTGGATGCTCTGGTCCAGCAGTGGCCAACGGAGGGGCTGTTGTATGTGTTCCCTCCTTGGCCGCTGGTGGGCAGAGTGCTTCTTCGCATTGTTCACCATCCGGGTTTGGTGGTGCTGGTGGCGCCGGATTGGCCTCGCCGTCCGTGGTATGCGGATCTGGTGAGGCACCTGGTAGCGGATCCTCTTCCTCTGCCTCTCTCGGACGACCTTCTGATGCAGGGTCCCATTCCCATGTTCGACCCGTCTCCCTTCTGTCTTACGGCGTGGCTCTTGAAAGGGGTCGCCTTAGCAAGAAGGGATATTCAGACAAGGTGATCTCTACACTGTTGGGGTCCCGGAGGCTTTCTACCTCTCGGGCTTATGTGCGGGTTTGGCGTCTCTTTGAGGAATGGTGTCGGGCGCGGGGAGTGACCTCTTTTCGCGCTTATCTGCCTAACATTCTGGAGTTCTTGCAGGATGGCCTGGATAGAGGCCTGGCTTGGTATTCTCTCCGGGTTCATATTGCGGCCCTGTCGGCCTTTCGAGGGTTGGTGTCAGGTCAGCGTTTATCGGCTCTTCCTGATGTGATTCGGTTTTTGCGGGCAGCCAAGTTGCTTAGGCCTCCCCTACGGCCCTCGGTTCCCTCTTGGGATCTTAATCTGGTTCTCTCTGTTTTGGTGCGTCCGCCTTTCGAGCCCTTGGACGACTGTTCTTTGAAGGACCTTACTTTGAAGGCGGTCTTTTTGGTGGCCATTACTTCTGCTAGGCGTGTTTCTGAGCTGCAGGCTTTCTCTTGTAGGGCTCCCTTCTTGGAGTTTTCTAGGGAGCGGGTCGTCTTGCGGCCTGTTCCTTCCTTTCTGCCGAAGGTTGTTTCTCCTTTTCATGTCAATCAATCGGTGGTTCTCCCGGTCTTGGGTGGTCGGGAGGGCTCTTCTGAGCAACGGCAGCTGCGCAAGTTGGATGTCGGTCGGGTCCTTCGCTCTTATGTGCAGCGGACCCAGGAATTCCGGAAGTCCGATCATCTCTTTGTCCTCCTGGCGGGTCCTCGTCGGGGTGCGGGCGCTTCTAAGGCTACTATTGCGCGCTGGATCAAGGAGACGATTGCTTCCGCTTATCTTCTGAAACAGCAGCCTGTTCCGGAGTTTCTCAAGGCTCATTCCACTCGGGGTCAGGCGGCTTCTTGGGCTGAGTCGTCGCTCGTGCCTCCAGTGGATATTTGTAAGGCTGCGGTTTGGTCCTCCTTGCATTCCTTTGTTCGTCATTATCGGGTTGATGTGCAGGCGCGTCGGGACGCGGTGTTCGGTGAGCGTGTACTGGTATCGGCCCTTCGGGGGTCCCGCCCGTGAGAGGGACTGCTTTGGTACGTCCCATTCGTAAAGTTAACCTCTACTGGTCTGGAGAGTGCTAAAGAAGGAGAAATTAGGTTCTTACCTGCTAATTTACTTTCTTTTAGCTTCTCCAGACCAGTAGAGGTCCCCACCCTGTCTGTTGTTGTTGTTGTTGGGGCTGTTGTGCGGGCAGTTTTTGGTTTTTGCTGCGGGTTCTAGTATTTTTCTAGGGCCGGGGAGAATTGAAGAACAGCGGCTGTGGCTCGGCTGGCTTAGCTGGCGAGCTGTGGGGACATTCTTCCTTCGGGAATTTCTCCTCTGCATTTTCCAACAGCATTTTGGGTATGTTATTTGTTACTCCTTTTGGAGTATTGTTTTTTCTCTCTGTTGTTTTCCAGTTCTTGGTTCTGCTTGGCTATTCGGCAGACTGAGGGAAATAGAGAGGAGGGGCTAGGATATACTGTCCCAAAGTTTTGTTTTCAGTCTCCACCTGCTGGTCATGATTAGATATATACCCATTCGTAAAGTTAACCTCTACTGGTCTGGAGAAGCTAAAAGAAAGTAAATTAGCAGGTAAGAACCTAATTTCTCCTTATGAGGGATCTTCAAAACATTTCCGCACTTTTTTTTTTTTTAACACTATTTATTAAATATCTCAAAAGTAAATTACATCAGTTTTCCACGGGGATCCAGCTTGCCTGACTAGTCAAATACAAACCAGATTACTCAAAATTGTATGTCCAAAGACCTGTTATTTCAACAAATGTTCTTGTATATATGGTCTCTATAGATACATCTTCATAATATTTATTTAAATGTTTCACTAGCCTCAGTGATGGCTACTGCATGAAGCAAACTTTCTTTCATACAGACCAGTTGTTAACAGAGATTAGTAGTAGAAATTTTTTCATACAGAATATTAGTAATACTCATCTCAGTCTACGCGGGTGGGGACAGCACTCCGACATAGAGACTATGTTTCGCCCAGACTGGGCTTTATCAAGGAAAGTCCCCCTTACGCCACACGACTCATGCTCCCCACGCTCAGTTGTTCAGTCTGAGATGAGTATTACTAATATTCTGTATGAAAAAATTTCTACTAATAAAAATTTCTACTACTAATCTCTGTGAACAACTGGTCTGTATGAAAGAAAGTTTGCTTCATGCAGTAGCCATCACTGAGGCTAGTGAAACGTTTAAATAAATATTATGAAGATGTATCTATAGAGACCATATATACAAGAACATTTGTTGACTAGTCAAATGACATTCTACAACATGCCCTCTTACCACTTCTCCCACCCCATTTCCTGCAAAAATATGAAAGTACTGAAATTTTTGAAGGACTTGTATATATGGCTAAAAATAGTTTACATGGATAAGAGCAAAAAAGGTAGTCATATTATTCCACTTATAAAAGATGAATGTTATGAAGCCTAAACTAACAATTGAACATAAGAATAGCCTTACTGGGTCAGACCAAAGGTCCAAACCCAGTAGACCGTTCTCACAGTGGCCAATCCAGGTCATTAGTATCTGGCCAAAACCCACAGAGTAGCAAAATTTCATGCTCCCAATCCAGGGCAAGTAGTGGCTTCCCCTATATCTTTCTCAATAACAGACTATGGACTTTTCCTCCAGGAAATTGTCCAAACCTTTCTTAACACCAGCTATGCTATCCGCTCTTACCACAACCTCTGGCAATACATTCCAGAGCTTAATTATTCTCTAAGTGAAAAAATATTTCCGACTATTGGTTTTAAAAGTATTTCCCTGTAACTTCCCTTTAAAAGTAGGAGTGTCCCCATGGTCTTTGTCATTTTTGACGGAGTGAAAAATCAATCCAGTTGTACCTGTTCTACTCCACTCAGTGTCTTATATTCATTTGGTGCCCCAAAAAGGCACTAGGTCTTATTTTCGAGTAGGGCTTATTTTTTTCATGTACATTATCATCTCTCCCTTCCTTTCCTACACCCCAATTCTTCCTCATTCCTTTCCCCCACATATGAAACATCTTTCCTCCTCTCTCACCCATCTCCTTGTGCCTTCCCTTTGCAGCATCTTTCTGTTCCTCCCATTCCCCTTTGCAGCAGAACCCTTGTCCAGCTTCTATCCTTCCCTCCTTCCCATCCACACAGAGTAATTAAAAGTTGCTGAAATGAAGCTGCCAAAAGAAATATTGACATGTACCTTTTTAAACTTTGTAATATTAGCAGACAGTGTTAGATAAAGACCTATTGGCCCATCCAGAACGCCTAGTTTTTCTGGTCCACATTGTTAAGAATATATCCTAGTTGCAAGCTGCAGAAATGTGAACACTTGCTCATTGTCCTTCTACCAGTAAATGGAGACAAAGAACAAAGGTTTGTAAACCTGCCCTATATAGAGCAGTGTGTCATCATATGCTCCTCAGTATTTCTCTGTCTCCAGTGAATGGTAGATAGGCACACCATTCACTGGTGATCTTCTGATTGTGGGCAGGATTCCTGAGCCCAGTTGGAGAACTGAGTACCCACAGCTGAGACTAATCAAGTACAGTAGAGGCTGTTGGAACCTCTGCCTGAGCCCCCGGGGGAATACCTGAAGGAGTTCATGTTGCTGCTTTCTCCTGTCTTCCTTCCTGCTCACCTCTCTCCTACTACTGATAAGGAAGTAGGCTTGCTCAAAACAGCTGATCTTGGATGAGGAGCACAAGAGCAATGCAGCAATTTTGTTTCTGAGAGTGCCACAGTGTGCATGGCCATGCCAGATGGGTGAACATAGAACATAAAAATAGCCGGTAACTGAGATTTGGGTTATTCTTTCCAATGTGCATCACTTTGCACTTGGCCACATTAAATTTTATCTGCCACTTGGACACCCAGTCTTTCAGTTTCCTAAGGTCTGCCTGCAATTTTTCACAATCCGCATGCATTTTAAAAACTTTGAACAGTTTAGTGTCATCTGCAAATCTAATCACCTCACTCGTCATCTCAATTTCCAGATCATTAATAAATAAGTTAAATGGCACCGCTCCCAGTACAGACCCCTGCGGCACTCCATTATTTACCCTCCTCCATTGAGAAAAATGGCCATTTAACCCTACCCTCTGTTTTCTATCCAATAACCAATTCCTAATCTACAACAGAACATTGCCTCCTATCCCATGGCATCCTTAGTGGATTGCTGTTAAGATTATTGTTTTTAAATTTTTTTTGGACATTAAACTACAAACTGGTACATCTGATCTTCTGTTCCACAATCTTAAGTTGTTTTGCTGCTTCATTTCCTATATAGAACCTTTTGGTGCGATTATGTTGTTTTGTCACCAGAGTCTTATACTGGCCATACCCCTCCCTATGCAACCTAGCATCTTTCTAGCTGTCATTGTTGCCTTTTCAACCTGTTTGGCCATGTTAAGAACCAGGCTGGCCCTTCGCATCAGTGTATTCTAACAGGGAGGTCTAGGTGGCCTCCAGGGACCTGCTTAAGGTCACTACCACAAGGTCAGACTGTGATTGTGACCTTTAATACCCCTTATGTAGTGTCTCCCAGGCCCACTGCGGTGCAATCCCCCAAGACTTCTGGAATTAACTAGGCAACAGCCTGAGTACTGCTCTCTTCAGTAAACAAAACAGCATACCTAAATTCTCTGTGCACTCCAGTTCATGTCAGGTAGCCTTGTGCACTTTCCCTCAAAATATTCTGGAAAACTCCCTGAAACAAAAGAGTCCAATTTTATAGTCCACCATTAATTAAGCACAGTTCTAGTTCATTTGGATTATCCTCCTCCAGATTAAAAGGGAAACCCCCACCCAACCCTTTCTTCTTTGCTCCTTTCAATGCTAACTAGGCTCTTGCACTAGCTGGCTTGGTAAAGAGCCCAAACTTACCAGACAGCCTGGAGGGTAGTGCTGGTCCCACATCTGTAACCCCCCACCCAAACAGCATTGTATTTGCCGTTCAAAAAGAACCAATAGAGCCACTAATCCATAGTGTCCATGGTCCAAGTAATAGCATTTCTCTCCATAAGCTTCTCACAGCCAGGAGCAATAATAAAGGACAAAAAAAAAATCAATGAGGAAAAAACACCTTCTTACAAATTTTTCACTGTAGCAAACAAAAACTGCAGAACTCTGTCCATAGAGACCCACCTTACATAGTTCAATTGGAAAACCACCCATTCAGCATTAACATGCAGTCTCAAGGCAAAAACAATATTGCAGCCACTTTAGGGTTTAAACATTCTGACTTGCTGCAGGTAATTAGCTGAAGTCCATTCTTTTCTCCACTGGCAGCTCAAGACTGGAGGCATTTTCCCACTCCATTCTCTGGTCTTCATCAAGGGTCTCTTCCAGGCTTCTTTCCTCTGGGACCGTGTCCTCGTCCATCTCCCAGTCCGTAGGGTAGGGGTGTCAAAGTCCCTCCTTGAGGGCTGCAATCCAGTAAGGTTTTCAGGGTTTCCCCCAATGAATATGCATGAGATCTATTTGCATGCACTGCTTTCATTGTATGCTAATAGATCTCATGCATATTCATTAAGGAAATCCTGAAAACCCGACTGGATTGCGGCCCTCAAGGAGGGACTTTGACACCCCTGCCGTAGAGCATGGCTGGTTTCTGGTCAAATCAATATTGCTTTCCCTGGGCTCCTTCCGCCTACTCTTCTCAAACAGCTTCCCAAGGAAAAAGGTTCTCTCGGCATTTGTCCTTCCCCCCCCCCCACCCCCTGATTACTTCAGCTGAATCCTTAAAGGGAACTACTCTTTCTCCTCTGGGCTCTGCTCTGGGGTTTCTTAAAGGGCTGGTATTAAAATTCCTTACTCTGGGATGTTTCCTCTTTTCCTTCTGGACAGCCCGAGGTTTAAACCTGGGTTCAGCGGTAGAACTGGGCCAAGGATTAGTGTGAGACTCTGGGTCCTGTCTACGCAACGCAGGGTCCCTGTCACAGCATATATGTTTTCAGGCTAATTGATCTTTGAACTCACTGTTGCAAGTTCCTGTTCTAATGTTCTTGTTTTCAGTGAGCCTAGTAGTGAGTTTACTATGGCCTACTTGTCCTCAGGGAAAGCAAAGGTACTTACCTGTAGCAGGTGTTCTCCAAGGACAGCAGGCCAATAATCTTGCATATCTCCCCACCTCTCGTTGGAGTTGTATTTCTGTAGCTTTATATTGTGCTGCTGATCCCACACTTGTGAGGCCAACGAAATGACACTTGTGCGTGCGTGGTCAGATGCTACCTCGAGCTCTTAAAGCTGTACACTTTTTTCAAGCATCTGCACCAGGCCTCCATGATTGATGTCACTCGCATGTAAGATTATTGACCTGCTGTCCTTGGAGAACACCTACTACAAGTACCTTTGCTTTTTATCTTCAGTCACAGGATCCTTGTCCAATGTCATATACATTCTCGGAGTTAATACATTTGTGTTGTCACAGTAGCCTGGTACTTCATTTTTGTTGCAGATTTTAACTCTGAAGCTAATAATTTCAGCACTATAGTTCAAACCTTTGCCTACTCTACCAATTTTTTTTTTTTTTTTTTAATCTTTATTCGTTTTCATATCTTACAAGTGTGTAATATTCAATCAAAAATAAATTTTACAAATCACTTGACATTCTTACTTATAATCATCAAAGCATAAAAGAATCCCTCCCCACCCATTAATAATAAACCAGTTAAAACAAATATCATATATCCCAATCCCACCCTACTTTTAACCATATATAATAAAAAAAAAAAGGGGTGGTTAAGGTGTCTGATCATTAGAATATGTAATCAATGGCCCCCAAATCTTTTTAAAATTATTATTTCAGGCTACTCTACCAATTTTATTAAAATACTATCCGAAGATTGTCTGTGATGTGCAATAATACTATTCATATTTTGTCTGTGCTCTGTAGGTTATTCTGCAGTGCCTCCAACCTGCTTCATCTTTTGTGGAAATTTTTCATCAGCACCATATGGAAAAAATCATGTTAAGTCACTTAAAGGTACTGAAGAAACCTAGCTTAATGCATTAGATATTAAAATGTTTAAGGAAACTTTATGTAATGCTGTTTTCTCTCCAAACAGTAGTAATTTACAATTTCTGGGTAAATGACTACTGTAAACCTAGGTGCTGCAGATTAATTATTCAAAATAGTTGAATGTCACAGTTTTTAAAATGGTCTTATGCAACAGATAATAGGCCAGTGTAAAGCTGAATAACTGTCAGCCATTACGGACAGTGGGCTTTGGTTTCTGATGTCATCAGTCTGTTTCTATTTTTTCTTGGGCACTGTCATGCCAACACTACCTGTGCCACAATGAAGCTGGGATCAGTCTTAGTTGTGCTTCACAGTTGCTTAGATTTGTCTGCTCATTCAGATCATACAAAAAGGTTGAGCCAGTCCTGTTTTTACCTCAGGGCATCTCCATGTATGGTAGGAGGCAAAATTAAGGTTAATTCAACTGCTCTAGATTGATCTGTATGAACTGGCAACCCTACAGCTGCCTGACTTCCACAAGCTTCTGTTTCATGATAGTCATTTTAAACAGCAGTTGTCAGCTATGTTTAGAATTTGTGTATTATTCTATGCCACAGCAATCACTTAGAGTCTGCCAATTGCTATGTAGCTTTAGCACTTCAACAGATTCACCAGTAGTATAATAGTGCAAATTTGCTTTCATTTCCATATGAAATAGAGCACTTAATTTTGTGAATTTGGTCTTGATGATATAATTTGGGGAACTAATTCATAAACATATTTTCCTGTTCAGATCTTGGAGAAAAGTCCACGACAAGTAGGGCATTTTGGCCCGGATTCTCTAAATGGTACCGTTGTCGGCGACTGCCTTAAAAGTGGCCACCAATCATGTGACGGCGCCATTTAGAGAATTGTGCCTCCGGCAAAGATAGGTGCTAGAAATGTAGGCCAGGGTTTTCTAGGCCTACATTTCCAACGCCTACCTTTGACATGACTCGTGCCTACAGAGGTACTTTATAGCACCTAACGCCACTTCTAATGTGGTGTTGTAAAGTTCCTATGTAGGCACAATTCCTACGCTGGTTTTTTAGGTGCCTGGAAATATCTTTTAAAAGCACTTTTAAATGGTGTTTTTCTCTTAATTTAGTGCCGGTAGGTCGCCTACTGGTACCTAAGTTAAGACACTGTTTATAGAATATGGGCCTTTATCTCTGTTTGATGAATGATTACATTGTCCAAATAACTAAATTTTGATAAATATGCTAATACATGCTTTCTAATTTTAGAATCGTTGAAGAATCTTGCAGACATAATATGTGAATATTCAGATATCCGGGAAAGGTACACAAATAACATACAGTCATAGAAATAATTTCAGATATAAACAATTGAAAAAGAACATTTATATAAAAAGCTTATTTTAAACAGTGATTGCATTTTACTTAATGCTTATGATATTGAAGAACAATCCCAATAATAAATAGTTTTGTAATGAGGAACAATACATACAAGAAGCTATAGTCTCTTAAATGTACTAGGACATTTCCTATCCAACAATTATGATAGCAATGTAACAGCTCAAAATAAGCCACAGGGATCCAAACTATTGAATTAAAATTTTTAACTTGAGCTTGAATTTATTTATTTATTGGGATTTTTTAACTGCCTTTATGAAGATGCTGTATACAGCAGGTATAATTCAGCATAAAACTTACAATTTTGTTGACAACATGACAGTAATAAGATCAAATATAAACATAAATACAATGAATGAGATAAAGTCAAAATCAATAAACTGAAATTTATTAAAAGAATTACTATGAAACAGTTCAAAAATGTACTTAGTAACGACACTGAAATTCAAATACGAGAGATATAATACATACTAAAAGGGAGACATGATACTTATGAAGCATCTAATAAGCACAAATCAGAACATTCAAATAACACAGCTTATCCTATAGCTGAGGGGTCAAATGCAGATATTAGATGGGAACAAAATGGGTGGTGCAGCGTACATTGGGATAAACAGATGGAAACCTAAACTCAAGGCAAGTTGTGTATACAGTTAAACAAAGTATAAGGAACTGAATTATTTAGTGTATGTGGCAAGTTAGTCCTGGTGCAGAATGAGTGTATAATCAATCACCCTATGTATTAAAGGCTTGTGTGAAGAGCCAGGCTTTCTACTGCTTTCTGAAGTAGAGGTAGCCTGGAGTTAGACATAACTCTTCTAGGAGTAAATTCCAGAGAGTGGGGACTACTTCTGAGAAAGCTTGCTGGTGAGTATCACATCATACAATTTCTTTTGATTAAGGTATGGATAGTGATGCTCCTTGATAGGACCTCAGAGGTCTTGAAGGTGTAGAAAGGGTTAGCTTGTTCTTTAAGTATTCTGGCCCATTTTGTCTGAAGATCTTGAAAATCAAACAGAGAGATTTAAATTTAGCCCTGTATGGTACTAGTAGCCAGTGTAGTTTGTACAGGAAAGCTGTGATGTGGTTACACCTCTTGCAGTCTTCTATTAGTCATACTGCAACATTCTGAATTAGTTGTAGCTGATGCAATCTCTTTTTGGTTAGACCAGTGTACAGGGCATTGCAATAGTCTAGACATGATGTTATCATGGCATGGACTACTGTAGTCAAACCTGTCTTTTCAATATAAGGAGAGAGATTATGTAGCTGCTGAAGATGATAGAGACAATTTTTTTAATAGTTTGAATTTGCAGGATCTGAGTGAGTGATGAGAGCATAAGAATTTGCTGCTGCTGGGTCAGACCAGTGGTCCATCATGCCCAGCAATCCACTCCCGCGGTGGCCCCCAGGTCAAGAACAGTGCCCTGAGACCAGCCCTACCTGCATACGTTCCAGTTCAACAGGAACCCGTCCAACTTTGTCTTAAATTCCTGGAGGGTGTTTTCCCCTATAACAGTCTCCGGAAGAGCATTCCAGTTTTCCACCACTCTCTGGGTAAAGAAGAACTTCCTTACGTTTGTATGGAATCTATCCCCTTTTAACTTTAGAGAGTGCCCTCTCGTTCTCCCTACCTTGGAGAGGGTGAACAACCTGTCTTTATCTACTAAGTCTCTTCCCTTCAGTATCTTGAATGTTTTTATCATGTCCCCTCTTAGTCTCCTCTTTTCAAGGGAGAATAGGCCCAGTTTCTCTAATCTCTCACTATACGGCAACTCCTCCAGCCCCTTTACCATTTTAGTTGCCCTTCTCTGGACCCTTTCGAGTATTACCGTGTCCTTCTTCATGTATGACGACCAGTGCTGGACGCAGTACTCCAGGTGAGGGCAGACCAAGGCCCGGTACAGTGGCATGACAACCCTCTCCGATCTTTTTGAGATCCCCTTCTTAATCATTCCCAGCATATTTTTGCCCTTTTTGCTGCTGCCGCACATTGCGTGGATGGCTTCATCAACTTGTCAACCAGTACTCCCAAGTCTCTTTCCTGGGGGGTCTCAACAAGTACTGTCCTGGACATCCTGTATTCGTGTATAAGATTTTTGTTACCAACATGCATCACCTTACACTTATCCACGTTGAACCTCATTTGCTATGTTGCCATGTCATGGCCCATTTCTCGAGCATGTTTGTCACGTTACAGATGTCCTGCGTTTTCACTACTCTGAAAAACTTTGCATCGTCTGCAAATTTAATCACCTCACTCGTTGTACCAATTTCCAGATCATTTATAAATATGTTGAAGAGCACGGGTCCAAGCACTGAACCCTGCGGCACTCCACTGGTGACGCTTTTCCAGTCCGAGTATTGTCCTTTTACTCCCACTCTCTGTTTCCTAGCAGTATCCCGAGATTCCTGACCTGTGATTTTAGAGGAGAGTTCATACTTCCCACCTCCCCAAATATTTTGAAGTTGGATATTTGTCCACTTGTGTTAGGAACCAAAAGAATCTGTTATGCTTGAGTTTAGGCAGAGTGTGTTGTTTGCCCATTCCTGAGTTGTGGTTAGACTGGTAGTCAGTTTACTCAAAGCTGTGGGGTAGATCTGGTTCAGTGGGTATGAGTAATTGTACATCATCAGCATAATTATAGAATTTTGTATCAATTGACTGAAGCAGCTCAACCAGAGACTTGAGGTAGATATAGACCCCTGTGGCACCCCACAGTTCGGTGCTGAAGGTAATGATGTGCTATTGCTGAACAGAACTGATTGTTGTCTGTCTGACAAATATTTGAACCATTTAAATATTGTGCCACAGATACCTGTTTCTGCCAGTGTTGAAGGTTGCTGAGAAATCCAGCAACACTAGTATTGAGGTGGATCCCCTTCCTGTTATGGTTTTTGTGCAGATAATCAAGAAGGGACACAAGAACTGTCTCTGTTCTGTACCCAGGTCTGAAGCCAGATTGAAATGGGTCTAGCCAATTCCTTTCAATTAGCCAATCATTGAGTTGAATACAGACTGTCCATTCTATAAGTTTTGCCAGGAAATGAATATTAGAGTAGTTTTCAAGCTTGTCCTCATCAAGGGATCTCTTTTTCAGTAGGAGGTGCACCACAACTCTCTTTATTGTTGCTTTAAGCTGCCCTTCCACAAGTGAGGAGCTAACAGTTTTAGTGGCCCCTTCAATGAGAACTATGTTCATTTGTTGTACTATCTTTACTGGATAGGGGTCAAGAGGGCAGGTTATAGGCTGTAGGATTTTCAGGGTTTTTGAAGAGCTTCCTTTATGACCTGGTTGAATGAGTTCCAGATGACTGTGCATGGTGGGGTGGAAAGAGTGTTCTCTTCATTAGCTGGTGAGAACTCTGATGGGACTGTCTGTAGGTCTTGATGGAGACCTTTAATTTTATTGAGAAAATATTTGGCAAAATCATTGCAAGTTAGGATCTGGGTATCATCGTCGATGAAACCTTCTGCCCAATGTGTGGCGGCAGCCAAAAAAGCAAACAGGATGCTAGGAATTATTTTAAAAGGGATGGTTAACAAGACTAAGGATATTATAATGCCTCTGTATCGCTCCATGGTGCAACCTCACTTGGAGTATTGCATTCAATTCTGGTCTCCGTATCTCAAGAAAGATATAACGGCACTAGAAAAGGTTCAAAGAAGAGCGACCAAGGTTAATGGATGCTCTAGACTACAAAGAGTGGCCAAAAGATTGGCTGAAGCTACCCTTTCATAATTTAATTAAAGATGCCATATTTAAAAGCTATGAATCACCACTCTTAGTACTGGTTGCCTCATGCAAGTTGAATACTCAGTATAGAGTCCAGTCTTACCCAGGGTTTGACAGACCACAATTACAACATCAGTCCCTTATTGTTGAGTCTGCACTAAATAAGGCCAGAAGTTTAAGAACCTATATCAGTGCTCCATCGGGCTGAGAGAGCAGAACTCTTGAAAGGTTTGGTCGTAGAGCATTCCAAAGTTATATGCTAACCTGCAGAATACTCAGCTACAATTTTTATATGACTTTTTCCACATGAAGTTTCTGATACAACGATTATCCTCCAGTGAACAATATATACCTCCACAGCATTTAAATGCTTACCAATATCTTTCCAGTGACCTCCTAGAGACAAAGTACATGGCACGTTCTGTTTTTGACGCTTTTGATGTAACTTCTCAGACATCAGCAGTCTCTGTTGCCATGAGAACGCAAGCATGGCTTTGAGTTTCTGATCTTGATGCCAACATCCAGCAATATCTACCTTGTCTGGGAGATGACCAATTTGGTGACAAAATAGAAGAAACAACACAAAAGATTAAAAGGGATGAAGATTCTATGATGACCTTATAACCTGAAATATGTAGAAGATATTACAGTCCTAAATGTTCCATGTATTATCCTAAATGGAGATAAATCCACCTCTCAAGCTCCCACTCAAAGATGCCCCAGACAACAGAAACCTCAGTCACAACCTCAATCAAAATCCCAACAGTCTTTTTGATTCCATTCTAGAGAACCTAGCCAGTATTCCTCACCCTATTTTTCAAACCCTTCCTATTAGAGGTCATTTCACATACTTCTATCAAAGATGGTCTCTCATAACAAGAGGCAACTGGGTCCTTCAGGTGGTGCAACAGGGTTATGTCCTTTGATTGCAAAAAAGACCCCAAACTATCCTTCAAGAGATTCATCTTTCAACTCCTCAGAAGACCCTCCTTCACCAGGAGCTCTCAGCCCTCCTCCAACTCAGTGCAATAGAACATGTACCTCTACAGGAGAGGGGCTGAGGGTTCTACGCTAAATATTTCCAGTGGTCTTCATCCAATTCTGGAACTCCATACTCTCAACAAATATTTAGTGAAGGAGAAGTTTTGCTTGGTCTCTCTGGAAACTTTACTATCACTTTAGAGAAGAGTGACTGGCTCTGCTCTCTAGACCTTGACCAAGCATGCACCCATATTCCCATTCTACCTACTCACAGGAAATACTTCCATTTTCAAATGGGAACATGCCACTTTCAATACAGAGTGCTCCCATTTGGTCTGGCATCAGCACCCAGAATATTCATAAAATACTTAGTAGTAGTGGCTGTAATCCTCTGCTCACACAGTTTTCATGCATTTCCTTACCTAGACAATGAGTTGATCAAGGCCCCAACACCTCAATAAGCTCAGGCCATGAATTCAACGGTACACCTTGGGTTTGCAGTTAATTTCAAGGAGTCTAATTTACAACACACTCAAATTCTAGAGTTCATTTGCTCACTGCTAGACATAACTCAAGCTTGTGCCTTTCTATCACAACAGAGACTTCATATCTGCCAGAAGGTCTCCTCTCTTTAACGCATCACTGCACAACAAATAATGCATCTCCTAGGTCACATGGCATCTACAGTTCATGTAACTCCATTTGCCCGTCTACTCATACATCTTAGGGAACCACAGTGGACACTTGACCCAATGGTCTTGTACCCTACCCCCAGGACAGTTTTAAGTGGCAGCAAGGCAATTACAAGGTTGTAGAGTTGCCCTGTAAAACCTTAAATAGGGGTGGAATACAAATAAAATAAACTAACCTTGTCCTGCAGTTTCTAAAACAGCAGGAGGAAATAAACTAATAATGATTTAAGGAAAATAGTTAAGTATAATACAGTGGTACCTTGATTTGTGAGCATAATTCGTTCCAGAAGCATGCTCACAATCCAAAGTACTCGTATAGCAAAGCAACTTTCCCTATAGGCCATAATGGCAAATCGGATGATTTGTTCCACCTGACCCCCGAGCCGACACCTGACCCCCCCGGGCCAACACCTGAGCTGACCTCGGGAACTGGCAGTATTGCTCCCCCCGAGGCCACCAGTACTTCTCCCTCCCTTCAATATCGCCTCCTCTCCCCCACTAACTGACCCTGTCCTTACCCTTGCGCCACCGGTGTTAGAAAGTGCCTGCCGCCGGTTTTCTGCTGGGCTGCTGCTGGGCCTTGAGCATCTGCACATGCTCAAGGCCTTCTGGATCTCACCCTCTCCGAGATTGTTCATTGAGATTCTTCATTGAGCTGGTGTTAGTTTTTTCACATAGTGTGGGGGTTAGTGAAACAACAGAGAAAGCACAGTTACTTACCGTAACAGGTGTTATCCAGGGACAGCAGGCAGATATTCTCACTGATGGGTGACGTCACCATGGAGCCCTCGGTATGGACCACTCTAAGAACTTGGAAAGTTCTTGATGCCCGCACCACACATGCGCGAGTGCCTTCCCGCCCGACGGAGGTGCGCGGTCCGTCAGTTAAGATAAGCCAGCTAAGAAGCCAACCCGGGGAGGTGGGAGGGTTGTGAGAATATCTGCCTGCTGTCCCTGGATAACACCTGTTACGGTAAGTAACTGTGCTTTATCCCAGGACAAGCAGGCATATCTTCTCACTGATGGGTGACCTCCAAGCTAACAGAATGGGATGGTGGGAAAGTTGGCCATTAAGAAAATAAATTTTGTAACACAGATTGGCCGAAGTGCCCATCCCGCCTGGAGAAAGACTCCAGACAGTAGTGAGAAGTGAAGGTATGAACTGAGGACCAGGTGGCAGCCTTGCAGATCTCCTCAATAGGAGTAGACCTGAGGAAAGCAACAGAGGCTGCCATAGCTCGAACTTTATGGGCTGTGACACAGCTCTCTAGTGTCAGTCCGGTCTGAGCATAGCAGAATGAAATGCAGGCGGCAAGCCAATTGGAAATTGTTCTCTTGGAAATAGGCTGTCCCAACTTATTTGGATCAAATGAGAGAAAAAGTTAGGGAGAGGTTCTGTGTGGCTTTGTACAATCCAGGTAATAAGCCAAAGCACGTTTACAGTCTAAAGTATGTAAAGCTTGTTTCCTAGGGTGGAAATGAGGTTTTGGAAAAAACACAGGAAGAACAATAGATTGATTGAGGTGAAAGTCAGATACAACTTTAGGTAGAAACTTAGGGTGAGTACGGAGTACCTTATCATGATGAAAATCTGTAAAAGGTGGATCCGCAACTTGTGCATGCAACTCACTGACCCTCCTGGCAGAGGTGAGAGCAATAAGAAAAACCACTTTCCAGGTAAGAAACTTGAGAGGAGCCGTGTCCATTGGTTCAAACGGAGGCTTCATCAAACTGGAAAGAACCACATTAAGGTCCCAGACTACTGGTGGAGGCCTGAAAGGTGGTTTCACATTGAAAAGGCCCTTCATGAATCTGGATACAGAGGATGAGTAGTAAGAGGTTTGCCCTACACTGGCTCATGAAAAGCAGTAATAGCACTGAGATGGACTCTAATAGATGTAGACTTAAGACCAAAGTCCAACAGAGAAAGGAGATAATCCAGCACTGATTCCACTGCCAAGGAAGCTGGATCATGATGATGAAGTAAACACCAGGAAGAAAACCGAGTCCACTTTTGTTGATAACATTGCTGAGTGGCCAGTTTCCTGGAAGCATCAATAATTTGACGAACAGGCTGAGACAGGCGTAATCGAGTAGAAGTCAGCCCGAGAAAAAACAAGTTGTCAGGTATAGAGACTGAAGGTTTTGGATGTAGAAGGGATTGCTGATTCTGAGTAAGCAGAGTAGGAAACACTGGAAGTAGTATGGGTTCCCTGGAACTGAGTTGTAGGAGGAGGGAAAACCAATGTTGTCTGGGCCACTGTGGAGCAATGAGAATCATAGTGGCTGACTCCCTTTTGAGTTTGAACAGAGTTCTCAATATGAGAGGAAGTGGAGGAAAGGCATATAGAAACCGACCCGTCCAATCCAGTAGAAATGCATCTGCCACCAGACGGAGAGGAGAGTAAAGTCTGGAGCAAAACTGGGGCAGCTGATGATTGTGAGGAGCTGCAAACAAGTCCACCTGCGGTATGCCCCATTGAGTAAATACTGCTTGGAGAGTGAAAACGTTGAGAGTCCATTCATGAGGTTGAAGAATTCTGCTGAGGTTGTCTGCTAGAGAATTCTTCTCGCCTTGAATGTATACTGCTTTCAGGAACAGATGACGAGCTGTCACCCAGGACCAAATCCTGACCAAATCCCAGGACCAAATCCTGACAACAGGAAAGAACCCGTGCCTCCCTGTTTGTTGATGTAAATACATTGCTACTTGATTGTCTGTGCAAAGAAGGAGGACTTGAGGAGAAAGAAGATGTTGAAATGCCTTGAGGGCATAAAACATCACCCTGAGTTCCAGAAAATTAATGTGAAATTTTTGCTTGTTGACAGTCCAAAAACCCCGAGTTTGTAGATTGTCCATATGCGCCCCCCAGGCATAAGGGGATGCGTCCGTAGTGATGATTTTGTAATGAGGCGGCAAATGAAAAAGGAGACCTCTGGAAAGATTGGAGGAGGTCATCCACCAAAGCAGAGACTGCAGAAGAGACAATGTGACGGACATGTGCTTCGAGAGACGATCCTTGGCTTGAGACTACTGGGACGCTAGAGCCCATTGAAGAGTATGTAGATGAAGTCTTGCCAGAGGTGTGACCTGGACCGTGGAAGCCATATGACCCAGAAGAACCATCATGTGTCTAGCAGAGATGGTCTGAAGAGGAAGCAATTGCTGACAGAGACAGATGAGAGTCTGAAGTCGATCTGGTGGAAGGAACGCTCTCATCAGAGTAGTGTCCAGAATTGTTCCAATGAATCGGAGACGCTGTGTTGGAATGAGATTTAATTTGGGAAAATTGACTTCGAATCCTAGAAGCTGAAGAAGAGAGATGGTTTGAGATGTCGCATGAGCCACTCTCTGACAGTCGTCCATGTTGGGAAAGACCTGGAGTCCGTGTAACCGTAGACAAGCCGCCACCACAATGAGGCATTTTGTGAATACCCGGGGAGAAGATGCCAACTCGAAGGGAAGAACCTTGTACTGGTAATGTTGATGATGAATTTGAAACCGAAGATACTTCCGAGAGGCCGGATGCATGGGTATATGCGAGTAGGCTTCTTTGAGGTCTAGGGAGCATAGCCAATCGTTGAGATTGAGATAAGGATATAGGAGAGCTAGTGACAACATCCTGAATTTTTCTAGACCAAGAAGTTGTTGAGAGCTCTGAGATCCAAAATGGGTCTGAGTCCTCCTGTCTTCTTGGGAACAAAACCCCTTCCCCTGCTAGTCGAGAGAAACTTCTTCGATGGCATTTAGCTGAAGAAGAGATTGTACTTCTTGAAGAAGAACAGAGGACTGTGCAGGGTCCAAAGCAGACTCTTTTGGGGGGCAGTCTGGAGGAAGAGTCTGGAAATGAAGATTGTAACCCTGACGAACGATGGTGTTCAGAACCCAATGGTCCGAAGTAATGAGTTCTCAATGGTTGATGAAGCACTGAAGACGACTCCCTATGGGCTGAGGCAATGGATGAGAAATGTGAAGATTGGCTATGCTCCAAAGAAACAGGTCAAAAGGACTGCTGAGATTTAGGTTGTGCAGCCGGTTGTTTCTGCTGATGTTGACAAGGCTGCTGTTGAGATTAGCGTGGTCTCCGAGGTTGAGACTGAGGTTGTTGTAGGGGTCTAGCAGCAAACCTACGTTGCTATGTAGATTGTGGCCTGAAAGGATGAGTAGGCGAAGGCTTTTTCTTGTTCTTGATTAAAGTATCCCACCTGGTTTCATGAGTTGAGAGCTTCTGGGTCGTAGTATCTAAAGACTCACCAAAAAGCTCATCGCCCAAACAAGGAGCATTGGCCAGACAATCCTGATGATTAACATCCAATTCAGAAACTTGAAGCCAAGCTAACCTTCTCATGGCAACAGACATGGCGGTAGCTCTGGAGGTAAGCTCAAAGGTATCATAAACAGAGCAAACCAAGAACTTTCGTAATTGTAACAAGGAAGCAATATGCTGCTGAAAAAGAGAAAGCTTTCGGTCAGGTAAATATTTCTGGAAAGCCGACACTTGTTGAATTAAATGTTTAAGGTAAAATGAGAAATGGAAAGCATAATTTCCAGATCGATTGGAAGCGTAGAATTTTGAAATAAACGTTTGCCAAAACGATCCATAGTTTTACCCTCTCAGCCAGGAGGAACAGAAGCATAAACACTGGCACCTGCAGATTTCTTAAGAGTAGACTCAACAAGAAGAGACTCATGAGGCAGTTGTGGCTTATCAAAACCAGGAAGAGCCACCACCCTGTAAAGAGAGTCCAGCTTCTGGGGAGCTCCTGGAATAGTTAACGGAGTTTCTAAATTTTTATAAGTCTTCCTAGGAGGTTGATCAAAATCTAATGCATCCAAAAATGCTTTAGATTTTTTAGAATCAGATTCAAGAGGAATGGAAAGCGCCTCTGACATTTTCCTCAAGAACTTAGAAAGGGAGGTCTGTTCAGGCTTTGAAACAGGCTCCCTAGAAGAACCATCCTCATCTGAGGAAGCCTCTTTGGCTGTAAGAATAGGTTCCTCGGAGTCTTCCCAAAGATCCGAGTCTTTCTTCTGTAGAACCTGGGAAATGGGTGTCGAAGGCTCGACATGCTTAGTCTTCCGAAGAGACTTGCCTGATTTGACCGACATCGTCTCAGGCGATGTCAATGAAGAATGATGTCGAGCCAAATCCGACATCGCACCAGAAGACAAAACTGTCGACACCGATGACACTTTCCTGGTGGGTGCCGGTGTCAAGATGGATGTCCGCATCGATGGCTCAGACCTGGCCTATGCTGCTAAAGTCGATGCCGAGACCATGTGCTCAGACCGAGCCGACACTGGAGGAGCCGGTGTCACCATGATCAGGAGCAATAGCTATAATTGCTCTCGTAACTGCTCTCGCAATTGCTCTTTAACCACCTCAGCAATTGTGTCCTCGAGAGACTGCACCGGTACCGCTTGCTTTTTCCTCGGTACCGTAGGTGCCGTTCTGTGCTCCGGAGATGAGGAGGCCGATGACGAGGCACTCACCTCTATCGGAGCCGAGCATTTTTTAGCACGCCTCGAGGTCGGCAGGACTTGACTCACTGCAGTAATGACCTGAAGATCTGAAAGGTAAGAAGGCTTCTTAGCCGGCTTACTCACGGACACCGAGGGAGAATCCTGCAATGTCAAATGGTGCGAAGTCGACTTTGGCGTAGACTCCGACACCGACGCCGGTACCAATGCCAAGTCTCCTTCCATAGCAGGCCCAAATAATAATCACTGCTGGATCTGTCGGTTTCGAAGTGTCCTTTTCCGAAGAGAAGGACAACGAGAACAGAATTCAGCCTTATGGTCTGGCCCGAGACATTGAAGGCACCAGCGATGCGGGTCCGTGAAGGAAATCGGACGATTACACTGTCCGCACTTCTTAAACCCTGTAGATGATCGTGACATCGAAGGGAAAACGGCCTCAGCCAATTCGAAGGTCGAGGCTTGAGGCTGAAAAGAGGCCCCACCGGGCCGCGTGTGTAAAAGTGAAAAAGTAAAAAAAAAATTTTTTTTTTCTTTAAATAAAAGAAAAAGAAATAAGGATTAAATCCTAAGAAAAAAGAAGTACAGCGCGAGTGAGAAGGCAGTGAAAAAGACGCAAGTCAAAAAAGAGAAATTGACTAGCTCGACTAGACAAAATAACTGACGGTCCGTGCGCCTCCGTCGGGCGGGAAGGCACTCATGCATGCGCGGTGCAGGCATCAATAACTTTCTAAGTTCTTAGAGTGGTCCTTACCGAGGGCTCCGTGGTGACGTCATCCATCAGTGAGAAGATATACCTGCTTGTCCTGGGATAATATTCTTTCAAAACCTGCAAATGCAAAGCTAGAAAGCCACAGCAATTACATAAACTTCCCCATGAGCCCCAGGATTCATATATTTTTAACCCCTTAGGGGTTACAGTCTCAAGCCACCGAAGCACGCTCCCAATGATTATGAGTAACCTTGGAACTTCATCAGTCCCTTCAGTGGTGGTTATCACCAGCCAGTCTTTCCCAGGGGCCTGCCTTCTTTTCCATGCTCCACCACATCAAAAATATTAATAATGGATGCTTCCATGTTTGGTTGGGAAGTCCACCTCAACGGCCTCCATACTCAAAGTAGCTGGCATTCTCATGGAAAAACTCTCAACATCAGTCTCCTTGAGCTTCAAGCAATCTTCAGTGCTCTATGCATGTTCCAAGATCACCTCCTCAATCAAGTAGTACTCATTCAAACAAACAAGCAAGTAGCCATGTACCACTTTAACAAACGGGGAAAAGGGGGGAGATACAGGGTCTCTCCTTTTTCCTATTTTGCCAAGAAGCAATTCAAATCTGGTCCTGGGCAATTCCACTCAACATATTCCTCAAAGCAATCTACCTCATAGAACTCAAAATACCTTAACAGACAGGTTGAACAGACTTCTACAACCTCATGAGTGGTCTCTCAACTCAGCCCTTGTACGTCAGATATTCAATGTTTGGGGGACTCTAGATGTGGATCTCTTTGCTTTCCCCCACAATCACAAACTTCCAGTCTTCTTCCAGAATCTGCTTCCAGTCCAATGCTTTCCTCCTCGATTGGCCAGACAAGCTTCTGTATGCTGTCTCTCCAATATCTCTAATAGGGAGGACTCTACTCAAACTCCACCAAGAGCAGGCCACCATCATTCTCATAGCACCTCAGTGTCCGCAAAAACCATGGTTCCCTCTTCTTCAATTCAGTGTATGGGAACTCATCACAGTTCAAATCTTTCCAACGTTGCTGATACTGAATGAAGGTTCTCTTCAACATCCCTATCTATGTTCCTTTGCTCTCACAGCCTGACATCTCTCTCCCAACAAGTAGATAAATTTACACTATCTGCACCAGTGTCAGCCAACATTGAAGCCTCTAGAAAACCTTCCACACAACAGTATTACTGTTTTAAGTGGATTCGCTTCACAGTATGGTGTAATCTCAACTCACTCATTGATTCTGGACTTCTGCATCTTTCTAACTCTGGTCTCAAAACTACTTCAGTTAGAGTTCATCTCAGTGCTATTTATGCTTTTCATATGCCTCTTGATAAAAAGTACATACTTTAAATTTTCAGATTAATGAAAAGCCTTTAGCATACCAAACTACCAATCAAGACTCCTCTTGTTGCTTGGGATCTTAATGTTATACTTTCCATGCTCATGAAATCTCCTTTTTAGCCACTTTCAACTTCATCTCTCAAATATCTCACTTGGAAAATAGTCTTCCTCATAGCTCTCTTATTTCTGCAAGAAGAGTCAGTGAACTTAAAGCACTGGTATCAGATCCTCCTTACACAACGTTCTACCATGACAGAGTGGTTCTTCGCTTTCATCCCAAGTTTCTCCCAAAAGTTGTTTCAGAATTCCATCTGAACCTGGCTATGGTTTTTTCCTGTCTTTTTTCCAAGACCACATTCTTACCCTGGAGAAGTAGCACTCCACACATTGAACTGTAAAAGTTCACTAGCTTATTACTTGGATCGCACCAAACCTCACATGGCTTCTACTCAGCTGTTCCTGTCATTTGATCCTAACAGCAGACTTGGAGCTCCTGTCACCAAGATAACTATTTCTGCATGGCTGGCAGACTGTATCTTTTTGCTGTGCTCGGACTGGGTGGACGCTGAAAAGTGTATCTGTAAAGCAGCCATCTGGTCCTCAATTCATGCCTTCACATCCCACTATTGTTTGGAGATAGCTGGTTCTACAGAATTTATTCTCCACTTAGATGCCAACTTCCCTCCAGCCCTTTTGGTTTCGCCAGGCTTATGATAGAATCAAACACATCTTATCAGAGGCATGTTCCTGGCAGCTAGGGAGTCCCACATGTGAGACTATGCTGCCTGCTTGTCCTAGGATAAAGCACAGTTATTTACCTATAATAGGTATTATCCAAGGACAGCAGGCAGATATTCTCATAACCCTCTCACCTCCCCTAGTTGGCTTCTTAGTTTTTTTAAAGAATTGATGGTCTCACGATCTGACGTCGGGTGGGAAGGCGGTCTTGAGACTTATCAGTCTTTAAAGTGACAGTACACTTTTGCACTCTCCATACTGGGCTCCCTGGATGACCTCACCCACGTGAGAATATCTGCCTACTGTCCTCAGATAAACACCTGTTATAGATAAGTAACTGTGCTGAGGTTTGCTAAGCATTATTTGTGGCTGAGGAATTAATCTGCTGATTCAGCTTTGAAATTTCATCTCAATTAATTTCTTTTTAAAGGTAAATTATTGTTTGGAGAAGACCTCAGGAAACTAGTTATAGATTTGGGGAAAGTTAGACCTTAAAGACATGAGAAGTGCTCCTCTAGCACAGGAGTGCATCTTCTCTTCCACTGAGAAGAGGAGCATCTGTTGAAGCTCTTAGTAACACATAATGGAGGGATTCGCAATCTTTAGGCAGATTTCCTCAGTAGGCACTCCTTATATCAAGGAAGTGGGAATTGTCAAAGGAAGACTTCACCCTTATTGTACAGTGCTAAAGCCTTCCAATTTTAGACCTAATTGCTTCCGGAGGGAATTCCAAAGTCCCCAAATTCTTCAATCATCGCAATGAATAAAGTGCCAAGGATCTAGGTGCCTTAGTTCAGCAGTGGATCTGCAAGCACCAAAGTACTGGAGACCACATCAAATCAACACCACAAAACACAACAAAAAATGGTTTGCAGATAATTAAAATGTTTATTGCATCAATTACAAAACTTGTAGGTGAATTAAAAACCGGATAAATGCTAGTTTCAAATTGCCCTCTATAATGTTTTATATCCAAAGAAAGGAATCTCTCTAGTATCATAATTAAGGTTTGAATCACTTGTGTTTAGCCAATTAAAATATTCAAATAAATGTTCCTTGGTGCCCTGCTAAAGCAGGGAAGTATAATCAACATATCACTGCCATAAATGTATATTCTCTTTAAATTGATGGGTAGTCAAATGTTTACCTCAAATTTGGTGACAAAGGTTAACAATGGAAGGTGCTGATTACCAACATGGCTATACCTTTGATTTGTTTGTAAAAATCACCTTGAAAACATACATAGTTTTCTTTCAACGCTAAGGTAGCTAATACAACAATAAATGGCAGTAGAAATTCATAGACAAAAATCTATCTTTAAGTATATTTCTTACAATTCTGATAGCTTCTGTTTGCGGCATGTTGATTTAAAGAGATTTCGTTTCCATCCTAACTAATAGGACCTTGTCTATATTGATTAAATTCTTCAAAATGTGGATCATGAGGGTAGAGTCTCTGATGTAGGATAGGATTTTTTTGTTCTAGTAGTCTGAGGAACTTAGCAACAAAGATGGAAAAAGGCTCTAAAATGGAGTCACTTGTCAAGATAATTCATCTACCAGGGATAAAGAAAAAGATGGGTACAGTATACTGTAATAGTAGTAGTAGTATAGTGGGTTTGGCTGGGTAGGATATCTTTAGTCATCTGTGACCACACAATGGTTTCCTCTGTGTTTTTCTGCCTTGGCTAGTGTTGGGTTGAGTATGTAGAAAGATACATCTCATCCTAGGCAAGTGATTCTCATAACTCCAAACTGGTCCAGGAGACCTTGATATGCAGACCTAATTTGTCTTCAGGTAGATCAGGCACTTCTCCCTCAGCAGAGGGAACTTTTTTCCCAGTGAACTATAGTAATGGAAGATCCATCCCCCTTTGGTTCTTGAATGGTCAAGATTTCAGCATTAGGGTTACTCAGAGAAAATAACTTTCACCTTATTGCACACTAGAAATTATTCCACTTCAATAGCCTATGCAAGATTATGCAGAGTTTTTGAGAACTGGTGTTTCCAAAGGTCTTTTTTCTTTTTACTCCTCTATTTCTCACATTCTGGTTTTTCTTCAGGAAGGTTTTAAAAAGGGCCTGGCCCTTGAATCTTTGAGAGTACAGATTGCAGCTCTGGGTTGTTTTAAGGTATTACTTGGAAATTTCTTTCATAGCTGTTCATCCTAATCTAGTTCATTTTTTGAAAGGAGTCAACTGTCACTGGCTCCATGTGGACCATGTTTCCAGAATGGAATCTTAATCTAGTCCTCAGAATGTTGCAATGAGAGCCTTTTGAGCTACTGAAAAAGGCTACCAGGAGAGTGTCACATTGGCAGGCTCTTTTATGTAGAGACTCATTTTTCTTCTTTTTGGAAGAAGTATGCACTCTTTCCTCATTTTTCTTGATAATTTTCTCTTTTTTTAAATTTTTTAGTCAAACTCTAATCCTTATTCTGTTTGGGGGGAGGATTCTGGCTCTGAATTTACAACCTTGAAATTATTGTATGTCTGGTGAGCTTTGATTAGATATTTAGAGGTCACTAATAATTACTGTAGACCTGACTGACTTTTTGTTCTTTTTAGCAGCCCTAAGAAGTAGAATTCAAAGCTTGCTTGCTGGTCAAAGGAAAATATTTCTTTGATATATTTTCTTGCAGAAAAACAATTGCTCTGTGTTCTAGGAGTACTTTCTACCAGGGTGGTGGCTCTTCTGGGCAGAGTTAAAACCTGTTCCTCTGGAAGAAATTTGTAAGGTGGTGACATGGTCCTCACTTTACTTCTTTTCTAAACATTACAGGCTGGATGTTATCACCAATAAAGAAACTTTCTTCAATGCTTCAGTACTCAGACCAGGTTTCTGGATATCTCCCTTCGTAAGAACTGCTTTACACATCCCACAAGTTCTGGACTGGTCTGGTGAGGATGCTAAGGAATGAGAAACTAGATATCATCTGCTAACTTTCTATCTTTTAGTTCCAACAGACCAGTCTAGATTCCTGCCCTAATTCAGAATAAGTAACTTAACAATTTATCACACTTGTTCTTCTCGATTCAGAGTTCATGTTCTTCTAGTTAGTATTTTTTTTTAATCTAACATTTTTAAAGAATTTTATTATTTAATGGGTACATAAGGAGGAGTGAAGATGTTCTCTATATCTACTGTAGTTTAGAGGACTGTTCATTGTTTTAATGACACACTGACAGAAGGATCTGCATAATGCCCTATTAGCGTAGTCCATAATTCATTGTTCTATGTTTCCACTTGATGGCTTAATGGACACAACACTTTTAAGTTCTGGACTGGTCTGATGGTAGTAGAGGAAAGAAAATTAGCAAGTAAAATCTAATTGCTCCATACAACAAAATATATCAAAATCCTCAAAAAATATATAGACAATGGTTAAAAATCTGCAGAGCGTCATCTGAAATGATGAGACTCATCTCAGTGTAATCGTTCAAACAATCAATGGTTTAAAGCCGTCCCTCCCCCAAAAAAAGGATACACAACTCTAATTGCATTGAAATCTCATATGTGTTTCAGCCTTTAGTGCATAGGAACACATTTCTTCCCGATACATGTCTGGTTTGTGGATGATGTTTCATGAATGAGTAAAGCAAATTTTTATTTGAAAATATGAACATCTTTATTGAAATCTTAAAGATACGTCAACATTGACTGTATAGTTTCAGAGAATACAATTTTAATATGTATAGATGTGTGTGCATGTCTATAGATTTTGAAGTACAATTTTTTAAACATGGTTGATCCCACACTGAGTTAAAAATAGAAATGTATGTTTGTCACTGAACCCCCTTGTTTTTCTTTTCCCTCCTATCGGATATAAAATATGACTAAACAACATTATAAATTTACAACTGTGCAAATTAATGTACTGAGAAGTCAGCATTTCCTTTTACTGTGAAAATCTGATAACTGGGATACATAGGAAAAATTTTGTCTTGTAGTCTCTGACATATTCCATGACATAGTCCATGACATATTTCATCAGAAACCTCAACCTGATTTTTACCTTCCTGGCCCATGTGTAGCACATTTTCATATTTGTAGCTAATGTCTATATCTGAACAGTCCCCTTCTGAGATTGGCAGTTGGCAAGCATCAGTAATTGCTCTTAGGATCCCAGTTTACAATCTACAATGGTGTTAAAAGATGAAGGCCCATGATATCATTTGTTGATTCATGATAGCTACTAACTACATATATCCCCCAGTACGGTATAAAATTGACAAATATGACTTTATCTGCAGGAGTCGTTTTGTGTTTGTTCCTGGTCCTGAAGACCCAGGTCCTGGATTCATTTTACCACGGTGAGTGTGCTCTTTCTTTTAATAATTATGTTGTATTTTTCTTCATATTTATGGAAAGTGCTTCATTTTGTATGAAATTTATAAATTATTCTGTAATTTATTAAAGAAATGGACAAGTTTATTCAATAAAATACTTCTGCAATATAAATGATGATAAAAATCTATGTGTAAAAAATAACATACCTTTAAAACACAGCTACCAAATTATAAACATTGTGCATCTATGATACCTGATAAAATATACGGCCATAGAAGTCAACTTTTCAAAATGATTGGTGGTGTTTCACATAATAAACAAATGGGCTCCCTCATCAGCATAGAAACATGACAGCAGATAAAGGCCAAATGGCCCATCTAGTCTCTGAACAGCCCCTCCACAGCATTCACAATACCCTCCACTCCCTAAAAGACCTCACATGCCTATCCCATGCTATCTTGAATTTTGATACAGTCCATCTAGTCTCCGAGTGGCCTGTCTAGTCTCCAAATAGCCCCTCCACAGCATTCACGATCTCCTCCACTCCCTAAGAGATCTTACATGCCTATCCCACGCTATCTTGAATTCAGATACAGTCTTCAATTCCACCCTTTCTGTAAAGAAGTATTTTCTTACATTACTTTTGACCCTATCGCTTGTTAATTTCATCCTATGCCCTTTCCTTCTGGAGTTTTTCTTCATTTGAAAAAGATTCACCTCCTGTACATTAACGTCATGGAGATATTTAAACATCTCTATCATATCCCATGTCTCCCATCTTTTTTCCAGAGTCTGTCCCCATATGATTTATAACAAAGACCACTAACCAATTTTGTAGCAGCCCTCTGGACTGACTCCATCCTTTTTGAAAGAGCAATCTCTAAAATTGCACACAGTATTCCAATGGGGCCTCACCAGAGACTTACACAATGGCATTATCACCTCCCTTTTCCTACTGTCTATTTCTCTCCTTATGCACCCAAGCATCTTCTTGGCTTTGACCATCAGTTTTTCTACCTGTTTTACCACCCTGAGATCATCAGACACAATCACCCCCAAGTCCTGCTCTTCTGGAGTTTGATCAATATTGGGGGTACTCAAGCACCCAAAGAGCTGGTACCTATGTATGTGACCAAAAGCCTGATTCAGTGCTTTTCCATAGATGCTGAATGGAAAAAAGCTATAGTAAACAGGTTTCTAAATGTACATCCAGCAATGAATGTGTATTCTTATCATATTATGTTTATGTTTGTTTATTTAAGATTTGATATACCGCTCCTGCATTTTACTGACCTAAGCGGTTTACAATGAAATTAGGTACTTGAGAAAAACTACCCTATCTGTCCCGAAGGCTCACAATCTAGCTAAAGTACCTGATTAAAATAAAAATATTAACAAAACATTATAATTGTCATCAAATAGAATAAATTTAGCATATACACTCAGTGGTGAATTTGTTCAGGGAAGTACTTTATCCAGATTCTGATAGAAGTAAATTGATGAAGATGATGGACCAACATGAATTACTCAAAGATTTATAAAGTAAATTCCAGTTTTCTTCTGAATCAATATAGATATCTAAAACTCTGCCCTAAAGAATGGATGATGATAATTGCTAGTTAGAGAACATCAAATTTAGCAGAACAGACATCTATAATAAGAGTTCTTGTACATTTGGAAAAGAATGTTTGGTAGCCCCAGTGGTCTGTGGTCCCTCACTGGGTATGGATTTTTCTTTTGGGAGAGACAGAATATATACTTTATAGGCAGTAGCATGATTCTATAGGAAGTAGCATGATTCTGATTAGGTCTACCACCCATGGTATACAGGGCTTTGGGGTGGGACCAACTACGGCTGGGAAAACATTGAGCCCTGGAATCATTCACGCTACCTCTTCTACTTTCAGTGGCTTAGTTCTGTCTAAGTTTTATTTTGAATCAATACAGTTTACTTAATATAATTAAAGACTGGGACACAAGGGAAAGGAATAGATTTTCAGCATATAAAATAGTAAAATATAAGCTTGAGGTGTCTGAGACAATCAGGGCCTTAGGCCCCTCCCCGTGCATCACATGATGCACCTGGGGAGTGTCTTCATCAGGGAGGAGGATCAGGAGGTGTTTTCAGTACCTCCTGCTCCCAATTTCAAAGTACGGGGGCACGGGAGCCTGGAGGGGGAGAGTGGGATGTCTGGTGATAGGAGGGAGTGGGTATCCCTTCTGCCTTTTTCTTCGAGGGAAGGGGAGGTGGGGAGGTCTTTCTGGGGGGGGAAGGAGTGGGCGGTGCCTTTTGGGCAGGAGGGGAGTGGGCATCCCTCCTGCCATCTTTTTGGAGTTCAAGGGGGGGGCAGTGGCTCGGGAATGCTAAAACGGGGGGGGAGGTGCTTTTTTAATGGAACAGATGGCGTGCAGAACATCTGTTCCATTTTTTAAAAAAAGCAAGAGCCCTGACAGCAGTGGCAGGAGGCTGCTTCCCTTGTCATTACTGTTAGGGCTCTGCATTGTGTCAATCTCTCACTGAGCGATTGAGTCGGTGGGTTAGCAGTGTTATTGGGTCACAGGGCTGGACAATATTGTAAGGTATGTTTGATGTGACTTTGTCTGCTATATTCACTTGGCAAAGCTAACAATTGCTTAGTTCCAGAAGGAAGTTTTTGAGCCAGTTTTGGATTACTGACAACCCTATCCTGATGGTATTTTGGGACCTGTAGTATTGATTTCAATGGGTAGATTCAAGAATTATAAGTACCATAGAGCTTTAGAATACAAGTTATCCCAGGACAAGCAGCCAGCCTATTCTCAACATGTGGGTGGCGTCATCTATGGAACCTGGATGTGGACAGCTTCGTAAGCAGACTTGCTTGAAGAACTTTAGAAAGTTCACGACTGCCGTACCAAGCATGCGCGAGTACCTTCCTGCCCAATGCAGGGCGCATGTCTCCTCAGTTCTCAGTTTTCCATGGAGCTGAGAAGTCCTATTTTGATGCTCTGTGCTAGATTCAGTTCTACTTTGTGCCTTCTCTCACCGTGGCTCATGAATTATTTTCTTACAGGTCTCGCTGTGTTTTTTTAGCATTTTCATTTTTTTTTTTTTTAACTTAATTTTATTTTTTCTATGTGTCAAGGCGGGGCCTGCCTTGCGTCCTCAACCTGCGGGCTTTGATCTTGCTGCAGCTATTTTTCCATTTATGTCCCAGCCGGTCACAGGCTTCAAGAAGTGTAGCCATTGCCAACGCGCTATCTCCCTTACTGACCCACATAGGTGGTGTGTTCAGTGTTTGGGACCTGACCATCGTCCTGGAGTCTTGTACCTGCTGTGCTACACTTCAGCCTCGAGCCATCAAATGTCGTCGAGTTCAGGTGGAGAAACTTCGGCGGTATGGATCCATTTACCCTGGTCTCGACCTCAACCTGGAATCCAGTCAAGCTTCTTATGGGGGTTCCGCCTTCTGCCTTGACCTCAACCTTAATCAAACCCTCCTCGTTTGGGGGAGTCCTCGTCCTCGGGCAAATCTGCTAATCTTTTCCTGAGGAGCCGTTTTCCTCGCTGCCTTTCTCAGGTCACATACCAGCAGTGGTAATCAAGCTGCCCAAGAAGAATGTCTCAAAGTTGCAGAGTCATTATTCCTCCTCTTCCTCGGAGACTATAGCCACACCAAATGTACCAGATCCTCACGTCTCAGTGTCACATTTGCAGGCTATAATCCAGACCATTATGGCTCAGGAGTTTGGTAATATGCTTGCCAAACATACTCCTACCTCGACTCTTCTTCCTGCAGTACAGTCTGAGCACTTAGCAGTCTTTGCAAGTATCTCATCTGGAGTATAAGTACGCTACTCAAGGAACCGAGTCCTTGTCAGTGCCTCGAGATACCTCGACACAAGGAGCTCAGTCCTTTTTGGGGTCTCAATCTCCAGCCTCCAGCCCTCCTTCCTCGCATAAGGTGTTGCCCTTTCCAAGGCATAGGGTGAAGACTCCTCGACGTTCCTCTCAGCGGGACCTGCCTGGTTTGAGGCACAGCTTTTCACATGAGTCGAGGCATACATCCTCTTCTCGAGACAGGCCTCGTTTCTCCAGGCCTCGAGACTCTTTGAGGCCTCCAACTCCAAAGTCGAGGACACCACCTCCAGAGCTTTACACCTATGCTTCTTCTCCTGTGAGGGATTGTCTCCATTCTCTCAGTGAGTCATCTATACCTGTATATTCAGACCTCAGGTATCAGTACTCCAGAGAAGCTTCACCTTCGTTCTCTGCTTTGCGAGGCGCCTCGAGGTCACCTTCTTCCCCACGAGATCACCCTTACTCGGAGCAAATATCTTTTTCTTCGTTCCTACGTTAAATGAATAAGGGCCTCAATATTACTTTGGACTCTGATTCCAAATACTCTACGTAGTATTTAGAGAAAATGGGTATGCCTCATCCTCCTGTGGAGTCTCTTAAATTGCACATCAATAGACTTCTTTCTCAAACTTTCAAGCGGAATCTTGAAACACCTTATTCCATTCCTGCTGTGCTACCCTTCGGCCTGGCATCATTTCCAAGAGTTTTTACCAAGTGCCTAGTTATAGAAGCAGCAGCTCTGCGGAACCATGATCTATAGGTGTTCCTGTACCTGGACGACTGGCTTATCAAAGATTCAACATCTGAAGGGGCTATTGTAGCGATCCAACAAACTATTTGGTTACTCCAAAGTTTGGGGTTTGAAATCAACTTTCCCAAATCCCAGCTACAGCCCTCTCAAACTCTACAGTTCATCGGAGCTGTCTTGGACACTGTACAACTCAGAGCATTCCTTCCTCGTCAACGTCAGGATGTTCTTTTTCAGCTCTGTCACAAAGTGTCTTCCCTCTCTTCGATGGTTCTTCTAGATCACATGGCTTCTACCGTTCACGTGACTCCTTTTGCCAGACTTCACCTCAGAATCCCTCAGTGGACGCTGGCATCTCAGTGGGCTCAGGCTTTCAACCTGCTCTCTCAATACATCAGAGTGACTCCTTCGTTGAGACAGTCTCTTTACTGGTGGATGCTCTGTTCCAATCTCTCCAGATGTTTACTGTTTCAAACACCCTCTCAGAAGGTCCTCACGACAGATTCTTCAACCTACACTTGGGGGGCTCATCTCGATGGTCTCCGTACTCAAGGCCATTGGTCCAGCACGGATCGTCTGTGTCACATCAATCTGTTGGAACTCAGAGCGATCTTCAATGCTCTCAAAGCTTTTCAGCATCTTCTTCACTACCAGGTAGTCCTCATTTGGACAGACAATCAAGTTGCCATGTACTATGTCAACAAGCAGGGAGGAACAGGATCTCTCCCTCTTTGCCAGGAAGCTCTGATGGTTTGGAATTGGGCAATCCTTCACAACACCTTCCTGAAAGCTGTCTACATTCAAGGAGAGAAAAACTGTCTGGCGGACAAATTGAGTCGTCTTCTACAACCTCACGAATGGACACTCAATTCCTCGCCTCTTCATCACATTTTTTCTCAGTGGGGAACTCAGATAGATCTCTTTGCGTCTTCCCACAACAACAAACTGCCTCAGTTCTGCTCCAGGATATACTCCCCTCACTGACTTGAGGCAGATGCTTTTCTCCTGGAATGGACGAATCAGTTTCTCTATGTGTTCCCTCCATTCCCTCTCATTCTCAAGACACTTGTCAAACTCAAACAGGAACATGCCACCATGATTCTGATAACTCCTCGGTGGCCCAGGCAACCTTGGTTCTCCCTTCTACTTCAACTCAGCAGCAGGGAGCCACTATTTCTACCAGTTTTCCCTCTCTGCTTACACAGAGTCAGGGGTCTCTACTTCATCCCAACCTGCAGTCTCTACATCTGACAGCTTGGTACCTCTCAACCTAACTTCCACTTTACAGTTTTTTCAATCTGTACAGGACATTTTAGAGGCTTCTAGGAAGCCTACCACTAGACAATGCTACAGTCAGAAATGGACTAGATCTTCTGCTTGGTGCACCATTCATCACAAGGAGCCTCAATCTACCTCCTTGTCTTCTGTTTGGATTACCTGGATTACCTGTTCCATTTTTCTCAACCAGGCCTCAAATCCGCATCCATTCGAGTCCATCTCAGTGTAATTACTGCTTTTCATCAGCCTATTGAAGAGAAACCCCTTTCTGCTCATACCTGTGGTTTCCAGAATTATGAAAGGACTTTTCAATGTCAAACCACCTCTCAAACCTCCTCTAGTAGTTTGGAATCTCAATGTTGTTCTTGTTCAATTGATGAAGCCTCCCTTTGAACCAATGGCTTTGGCTCATCTCAAATATCTCACTTGGAAAGTAATTTTTTTCATTGCTCTCACATCTGCTCGCAGGGTCAGCGAGCTACAAGCTTTAGTTGCAGACCCACCTTTCACAATATTCCATCATGACAAGGTGGTCTGCCGTACTCATCCTAAATTCTTACCTAAAGTGATTTCAGAATTTCATCTCAGTCAATCCATTGTACTTCCAGTGTTTTTTCCAAAGCCTCATTCTCATCCTGGAGAAAGAGCTCTTCATACTCTGGACTGTAAGCGTGCTTTGGCTTTTTACTTGCAAAGGACTAAGTCACACAGATCTGCTACTCAACTTTTTGTCTCCTTTGATCCAAACAATTTGGGACATCCGATTTCCAAGCGCACCATCTCCAACTGGTTAGCTGCTTGCATCTCTTTCTGCTATGCTCAGGCTGGACTGCATCTACAGAGTCGAGTCACAGCCCATAAAGTCAGAGCCATGGCGGCATCAGTAGCTTTCCTTAGATCTGTTCCTATTGAGGAAATCTGTAAAGCTGCCACTTGGTCCTCGGTTCATATCTTCAGTTCTCATTATTGTCTAGATGCTTTTTCCAGATATGATGACTATTTCGGCCAGGCAGTGTTACAAAATTTATTCTCCTGAATTGCCAACACTCCCACCATCACATTCTGGTTAGCTTGGAGGTCACCCACATGTTGAAAATAGGCTGCCTGCTTGTCCTGGGATAAAGCACAGTTACTTACCGTAACAGTTGTTATCCAGGGACAGCAGGCAGCTAATCTCACAACCCACCCACCTCCCCTGGTTGACTTTTCTGCTAGCTATCTGAACTGAGGAGATGCGCGCCCTGCATTGCGTGGGAAGGCACTCATGCATGTGCGGTGCAGCAGTTATGAACTTTCTAAAGTTCTTCAAGCAAGTCTGCTTGCGAAGCTGTCGGCATCCGGGCTCCATAGATGACGTCACCCACATGTTGAGAATAGCTGCCTGTTGTTCCTGGATAACACCTGTAACCTGTAAGTAACTGTGCTTTTTGGCCAGCCCTGGTTTTGAAAGTCTGCCTTCTAGAACCGGGTAATTTGGGAGCTTTCTCTTGCTTTAGTGCACATGCACTGCTTGAGTTGTTGGAAACAGTTCATATATTTCTAATCTGTTTTGCAGGCCACCTCTAGCCGAGAACATCACTGAGGAATTCAGGCAGCAGGTTCCTTTCTCCATGTTCACTACAAATCCTTGCAGGTTTGGTGATTCTATTAAATGGTACCTTTCCTGGTGTCTAAAAATAACAGTTTGAAAATAGCTGAATATCTACACGTAAGGATATCATTTTACCCAGGACAGAATGGAAATAGGTCAATACCTTTGCACAAAAGTTTTGTATCTGTTCAAATGACCAGAACATATGTATCAAAGTAACTGGGGAGATGCCACTCTTCAGGCATCTTGCTGTATTTGAGAACTGAGCCCGATAAGCCCTACATGGAAAGAGAAACATTTGCAACAAGAGTTTTTATTGCTGTTCCAATAAGAGCTGATCAAGACTATTTCTTAATGGCTTTTATCAAAATATATAGTTTCCAGTTACCTGCTCGCTATTTGTTAATACTCTTATTCCACTCTGCCACCTACTTGTAATCCCATTGTACTCCCAAACTCCTCAAGCCAGCTTGATAAAATGACAAGATTTTTTGTATATTTAAAGGAAACTCTTCATTGAAACGGCTGACCAGAATATTACAATGTGTTAATAGTATCATAAAAGCCATAAATTGCTTCTGTGCTTGATTAAGAATTAGTTATGTTAAGTGAGTTTAGGTTAAAGCCAACAACTATTTCCACAGTTTTTGTGAGTTATTATGCTTTGGCTATTAATTCAGACTCTCAATTGGAGATTATTTGAACAATCATTTTATAAAATTATCCACATAAAGGAAATAACAGCATTTTACAATGTAACCTCCTCTTTTAATAATTCTATGAGCGTTGGAGCAGTTACCACCGCTGCTGGCACTAAAACTGCGCTATGCATTAGTAAAAGAGGGGGTAAGTTAGAAGGAAATGCAATCACATTTTTTTTAACTGATTTGTCCTGGTACAATAACTGACCTATTCCATTTTTCTTGTGTTTTATTTTAGGAAGGAACAAATTGGCTATGCAATTTTTAATTATTTCTAATGTTTTCATTTCAGAATTCAGTACTGCTCACAGGAAATTGTTGTTTTTCGTGAAGATTTAGTGAATAAAATGTGTAGAAATTGTGTTCGGTTTCCTGGTAGTAATTTGGATATCCCTAACCATGTAAGTAAGAAGTAGGTAGCTTGCATGTGGTAGACGTGGTTGTATGCATAGTGGGCTTGAGCACACTGCTTCAGCCAATTAGGTTTTCATCTTTGGAATTTTTATCAAAACAACGCCTACTCAGGTATCCATCCATCATGGGTATTGTTTTCATTAAAGCTATTCTGAAGTTGGAAGGACAATCTTCTAAGAAGTTACCAGGTGTCTTAAAGCAATTCTAATACTTTGAAATAATATTGGGGGTGAAAATTCTGTACACAAATACAAAAAATTCTGTACACAATACCGGTTGTTCGCGGTCTGTGATCCCGGTCATTCGCGATATTTTCCGACCGTGAACCATCGACAAGGAGAAGACAGCTGGAGAGACAGCAGAGAGCAGCCGGAGCGCCGGCGAGTGCAGGAAATCACTCGCTGTTTGCTCCGACTGCCTCTTCCTGCACTAAGTTGGGCCTTATCCAATCAGGAGCTGCTTTGACACACAGCTCTGATTGGTAAGGCCTGACATAGTGCAGGAAGAGGTGGTCGGAGCATACAGCGAGTGATTTCCTGCACTCGTCAGCACTCCGGCTGCCCTCTCCAGTCTCCCCCATGAAAAACCGTATTCGTGGTTTTTCAAGATTCGCGGGGGTTCCTGGAATGGAACCCTCGCGAATATCGGGGGAGTACTGTATATGGGTTTCAGTTGTTAAGCACTTATCTCATTAAAGTTTTTCTTCTATTCTATTCTGTGTTTTAAAAAAATAAAATTAGTGAATCAGGCCACATATTTATAGAATAATCAATACAAGCCATGTATTGTTTCAAACCTTATGTTTTTGTGACTTGGAGTTGCTTTTCCTTTTAATTTTTTATGTTTGTGTAAATAACTTGCTAATATATTAGGGGACTATTTAGAATATCACTACCTCACTATTATAAAATTGAATCCTTAATGAAGAACATTAAATGCATTGTTTGTAAGATATGATTTTATAACCTTTTGCTTCACAGCTAGCAAAAACAAAGTTTGGAGCATCTTCTTTTATACATAGGGAAAGTCTGTGAATTTCATCAGAAAACTGTAGGAAGGGAAATTCAAAATCCATTCTTAATATGATTTATACTTTAGTGAGGCTCGGTGATAAGGCAATTTCTAACCCTTCAGGCTAGGATCAAACCTTGTATAAGACAGGTCCTGCATTATAAAAATTGCTAATGTAATGTTTGGAGATTATCCCAGTTAAGTAGAAAAGCATGGTTTGGGGGTTTATTGTGATCTCTTGCTTCTATTCCAGTGTTTCCATCTGTTTAATGTATTTTTTTAAATGGTGAAAACTTATAGAGATAACTTGTCACTGTGATTTAAATATAAAATGTTCAGCCTTTACTGTTTTTCTTTGTAGTTTGTAAAGACCATATTATCCCAAGGACATCTGACTCCTCTTCCACTTTTTGTCAGCCCTGTATACTGGGCATATGATTATGCCTTGAGAGTGTATCCTGTGCCAGACCTTATTGTTATCGCAGACAAGTATGACCCATTCACTGCCAGCAACACTGACTGCCTTATCATCAATCCTGTAAGCATGTCTATTATTAAGAGGGTGTAATGAATATTGTTAACCTAGTCAAAAAGTGTGATTAGGTAGAAGTTATTCATTTATTCATATAGTTCCCAGTTTTTTGCCCTTTGCTAAGGCATGCACATCAAAGTAAACAATAAATTCTGAAAACAACTCTTAACACCATAGAGATCTAGTGTGGTGTCATACAAGTGTCCGCAGGAGTACACAGATTCCTAGTAGTCTATTGGGAATTTGAAAACTGAGTAGGGTCAACATTCTTTTTGAAACAAACCCCAAATCTTGGCATAAAAAAACTTCTAAGTTTCATCAAATATAAAGAGCAAAAAATGGACACCTATTACAATTATTGGCTATCCAAACAAGAACTATAAACCTTTTCCACATCAAAACTTTATTTAATGTATCATTTATATATTCTTTATGATTAACATCAGTGAGCAGAGCAACACGATAGTTTGAATTTTGCTGTCGGATAACCACACAAGTATAATCATATACCTCAAAAGAGCCAAATGTTTGATGTTTTTAGATTTGTATAAAAAAGAATCTTCTTCTTAACTCATAGAACCTTCCACCATAAGAACAAAACAATATGTTTTCTGTTTCCATAAATAATGGTTTCGGCATTTTGTAGTCCCAACCAGGGAAAAAACTATCAACCTAAAATGGGCCCTGCAATAGATAGCGTATGATAATGCATTAGCTCATGCTAACCTTTTGTAATGATTCCCATGCTGAAATAACTGGTACACTGCACTCAATCCAACACCCTCACCAGGTGTTTTATTTATTTATTGAATTTTCTATACCATTCTCCTAGGGGAGCTCAGAACGGTTTACATGAATTTTTTCAGGTCCTCAAGCATTTTTCTCTGTCCCGGTGGGCTCAAAATCTATCTAATGTATCTGGGGCAATGGGGGGGATTAAGTGACTTGTCCAGGGTCACAAGGATCAGCATGGGTTTGAACCCAAAACCTCAGGGTGCTGAGGCTGTAGCTTTAACCACTGCGCCACACTCTCCCGGTGAGTTATTTTTGGTTTGAGGGGTATTAATCCTTCCATCAATCATATTCCTATAGAAACATATCACAAATTACAATGGAATTAGTCTTATATCACCTAAATGTAAATGAAATGGAATACAACATATCAAACATACTGAAAAGAGGATATCAGGTCTCTCATATAAGAGTACATCAAAGCATCTGAGGATCCAAATACCATTCTGTATACTTTGTCACAGAAAATTTACACAGATTCTCAAGTAATAAAATCAGTCATTGTAGCTGATAGAAAGGCCTTTTCTGGATCACATCTAAAGGAAAAACATATAGCAACCTTAACAACACTTTGAGCCAATTATATTGAAATATTTCTTAGCATCCCTCTGACCAGACCAGATATATGGGAGCATAAACTTCTATCAGTAGATGACAACTGAGAATGACTTTGAACCCTATAAGTATCCTGGGTAGCCCCTACCCATCCAGTATTTTCAGTCTCCACAGATGGTAGGTGAACTATTCTGTGCAGTCTTGGGCTAATCAGATGAGCTTTGTGAGAGCTAGCTAGGCTAATTATAAAACAAAAAGTTTTATTAGAATAATTAGCAGTGGCGGAGGCCAGGAACAGCTGTGTTGCCCTGGGATGCTACATCAAGATGACCAGGTTCCCCCCAGCATGAGGCAGATACCTCTGGACATGGGAGTCAACTCTGTGGGTCCTTGAGCACCCCCAATATTGGGAAAATTCTTTGTGTCCAGGGATAAGGTAATTTTCATCAGGTTTAACACCCCAGGTCGTTTTGAAAAGTTGGCTCCTATGCCTCTGGGGGCTTCAGCTGCCTTTGGCTTGGCCACCTCCCCTGTTTCCCGTAGGGGGGCTCTTTGAGTGCCCTCCTGGGGATTCTTGCAGCAAACAGGCACAACAACAAAAAAGAAGAAGAAGAAAGGTCCAGAGAGTGGAGGAAGTCCATTTGTGCTGCTTGTGATATGCTTAGGGGCAGCTAGAGGCAAATTTGGAGCTACTGTGTGGAGGGCTGCTTGAGAGCTGTGAGTGTTCAGACACACTCTTGAGACAGCACATGGAGAGAAAGGTTGGCACTGTCTATTGTAGCAGCTCCAAGGGCAGTTTGGCAACAATGGGCATGAAAATGATCACACTGGCAGACCTCTTGCAGACATAGAAATACTGTCACATGATGGTGCTGTCTACAGCCCAAGAACTTACTTGAGCTCTGATGTGGTGGCAGACCTGGTTTGGCAAGAATTGCTGCCATCTTGGACTCAGGAACATCAGATCAAAGGCAGGAAGAGCCTCTGAAGTTGCTGCACATGGCAGTACAAGAGACCTTGATGCTGTGCAATGGATAGCAACAAAGCCCTGAGACAGTACAGGGTTGTTGTTTTTTTTTAATTTATGTTTTTAACGCAAAGGGTATTCTGATGAGGGAAGCAAGAGGGCATTCTATTCTAGTGTTTGTTTTTTCATTAGAAGAAAGTCTTTTGGTGGAAAAGCACCCATTTGTTGTTTGGGAAAATGGCCTAGAGCAGTGGTCTTGCAGACATAGAAATACTGTCACATGATGGTGCTGTCTACAGCCCAAGAACTTACTTGAGCTCTGATGTGGTGGCAGACCTGGTTTGGCAAGAATTGCTGCCATCTTGGACTCAGGAACATCAGATCAAAGGCAGGAAGAGCCTCTGAAGTTGCTGCACATGGCAGTACAAGAGACCTTGATGCTGTGCAATGGATAGCAACAAAGCCCTGAGACAGTACAGGGTTGTTGTTTTTTTTAATTTATGTTTTTAACGCAAAGGGTATTCTGATGAGGGAAGCAAGAGGGCATTCTATTCTAGTGTTTGTTTTTTCATTAGAAGAAGGTCTTTTGGTGGAAAAGCACCCATTTGTTGTTTGGGAAAATGGCCTAGAGCAGTGGTCTTCATTGCAAAGCCCATGAGCCAATGGTGGCCCTTCAAGACATCTGAGACAGCCCATGGAGCCTTTGCAGAATATCATCCCCCTACTCCATCATCAAGATATGGCACTTTTTTTCTGTTTCCAGCGCTGCACTCTTTGGGCCACGGAGAGAGTAAGTGAAATAAACACGCTGCCTTCAGCGGCCCTGGAAGCTTTCTCTTTGCTACATAGCTTCCTGACCCCATGGTAGGAAGCTGTAACAAAAGGAAAGCTTTTGGGACTGCTGAAGGTAGTGTGTTCACTCACGCTACCCATAGCCCAACTAGTGTAGTGCTAGAAACAAAAAGGGGGTGAGGTAGAAGGTAATACAGAGATATTAGACTGTGGTGATGGGGAAGAAAAGGAAAGGATAAGAAGATGCCAGACCTCTGTGGGGGAAAAAGAATGAAAGGGAGGACAGTGATGCCAGATCACAGGAGAGGGAAGGGAAGGAGAGAGATACAGAGCAGGGATAGAAAGGAAGGAGGGGAGAGAGATATGCTAGACTGCCATTGGAGGAGAGAGATAGCAGACCACGGGAAGGGGTGAAGGAGGAAGATGTCAAGGGAAGAAAGGAGAGAGAGATGACAGGGAAGAGAAGGAAGAGAGATGCCAGATCACAATAGGGGGAGAAGGGAAGGGAAGGTGGGGAGAGAGACCAGAACATGGGAAGGGAAGACAGGGAAAGGGAGGAGATGGTACACATGGATGGAGAGGAGAGGAAGAGCAGAAAGAGGGAGCAGATGGTGCACATGGATGGAGAGGAGGGGAAGACATGGAAAAATAGATTGAGAAGGAAGCAGAAAAATGGTGATTAAACAAAGCCCCTTGGTGAAGGCCCCGGGTAAGGCTGGGTATGGAATAGAATTGTATAAATTGCTCGGAGAAGAAATAGCAGTGCCACTTGCCCAGGCCTTTAATACGATGGTACAGGCAGAGGCAATACCTGATGAGCTAAAACATAGCTCTTATATTGGTTCTACCGAAACCGGGACAGAACCTGACACTACCAGCTTCATATAGGCCTGTCTCGCTCTTAAATGCAGAAGTTTTATTGACCAAAATACTGGCAAACAGATTAGTGAAAGTGTTTCCTTAACTCCTTCATGAAGTGCAGATGGGATTTGTACATGGTAGGACTATAGCAAAGAATGTGTAGAGGGCTAGATATCAAACAAACTTGCTACTTATTAGCTTAGACGCAGAAAAAGCACTTGACAGAGTAAGATGGGATTTTTTTTATTTGCTACATTAGAAGAATATGGTTTGGAAGACTTTTATCTATTCGAGCATTTTTTGCCTCATCCTGGGCAAAAATCATAGTAAACTTACGGGAGATGACACTCTTTCCTATTTGTAGGGGTACCAGAGAAGGTTGCCTTTTGTCACCTTTGTAATAGCGGGCATACATGTGGGGACATTCCAATTTAAGTTGGCAGTGAGAGAGGACCTCTCATCCTCATGAGACCCCAGACATCTAAATTAACAAAAATGGTGCTGACTGTATAAGAACTGTAAATGCAGATGACCTTTTAGTTCATATATCAAAGCCGGATACTTCTCTGCCCACGCTTTTAGAAGTAATAAAAGGATATAGAGATTATGTGGGATTGAGGCTTAACCTGGATAAATCTGAGGTGCTTCCCCTCCTTGGAAGAGATGCAGGGGAGATGGGGGGCTAGGGTTCCCTTTATGATGGGCCGAGAGATCCTTTAAATAATTGGGGGTACAGCTTACCATGCTGGTGCCATCACTGTATTGACTTAATATACCCAGAATGAAGAGGAAGACTCATCAGTTATTGGAAAGCTGGGAAGCACTTCCCCTTTCGTTGTTCAGGAGAGTAAATTTAATAAGGATGATGATATTGCTGAAAAAGCTGTATTTGTTTCAAAAAAATATTCAATACAAGTTGAATATATAGAAAAATCACTTCACCACACAAAATATATTCAGAAAACCCCACTGTGCCTGAGGTAATCCGAGATAGTTTCCTCTTTTTTAATGGAGAAAAGACCTCAGTTCTTTCCAAGGATTATTGTTACCTGGAAAAACTCTATGTAAGCTGTTCAATACAGCTACATAGGAAAAAACATCCTTGGTCTGAAAAACTCCGTATGAAAAGTTAATATATTCTTTAAATAGTATTCATTAAATATTTTTAAATAATTTGAAAATTCAATAACAGTTCATAGGAAAACTTATCTTCAAAAGTGCTCTATCCTCCGGATGTGGTTTAAATCTTAGCAGTCCACGTTATTCTCCCAGCGCTGCTATCACTCTATTGTCTGGGAGAAAAAATATAGAATTCCCAACAGGCTCTGTTTTGCATTTATATTTGTTTCAAATAATATCCATAAGATTACTTATGAGAGATATTCTTAAACTGAATAGAATATTTGCACAGTTCTATTGGGCTGATTAAAAAAAAAAAAAAAAAAAATCAAAGTTACAAATTAGCTATATGCTGGGAAGTTGGAACCAAGGGGGCTTGGGGATACCATGCATGCAGCATTATAATTATGCATGCCTATTCCAACATGTTGGGGATTGGATATTACAGATTCAAAAATAAACCCTGTTTTTGATAGAACAGTTTTTCTATGCCCCTAATCATTTGTATTCACTTCTGCATGTGAAGGGCACACAGCCACCAGTGAGGTCTACAAATAGCATATTGTTGAGATCTCTGCAGGAGGTGTGGCAGTGGTTAGTGAGGACACTGGGAGGGGATCCATATGTGACTGATCAGATTCCATTGCGGGAAAATTTACTTTTTACACGAGGGAGTGAGAATGTAGCATTTGTGAGCTGGAAGAAGGAAGGAATCTGGAGATTAGAGCAAGTGATGCAAGAAGATGGATCTCTGCAAGATTATTTATTTAAAACATTTATAACCCGCATATCATGCGATTTACAAAAAAACCCCACACACATAAATTAAAATACACAAACATAAAACACAAGAATATTACATCCAAATTAAAACATCCTAAAATTAATAAATCTACATAACATACTGTATACAATGGCAGGTCGGGGCTAGATGGAGGAATAGATATGTGTATTTTCAACTTAAGCACTATTGGGCCACTTTAGATCAGGAATAGTTGGGTAAGCATATGACAGAGTGATTGCGTGTGTTTTTTGAGGTAGAGAATGAGGAGGAAGTAACTGTATTTAATATGTATAAAGCGCTTAGATAACCCCCAGATAAAGAGTTGGGACAATATAGTAGAGATTGGGAAAAGGAATTATACCAGTCACTTTGGAAGTAAACATAGAAACATAGAAAGTGACGGCAGAAAAGGGCCAAGGCCCATCGAGTCTGCCCACACCATTGACCCACCCCCCTATTTAATTGCTCTCTGATGACCTTTCCCTCGTAGAGATCCTACATGAGCATCCCATCTGTTCTTAAAATCTGGCACGCTGCTGGCCTCGATCACCTGCACTGGGAGCTTATTCCAGCTGTCAACCACTCTTTCGGTGAAGAAGTATTTCCTGGTGTCGCCATGAAACTTCCCACCCTTTATTTTCAGCGGGTGTCCTCTTGTGGCCGAGGGTCCTTTAAGAAGGAAAATATCATCTTCTACCTTGATACGACCAGTGACATACTTAAACGTCTCAATCATGTCTCCTCTCTCCCTACGTTCTTCGAGAGAGTATAGCCGCAATTCGTTCAGCCTTTCTTCGTATGATAGATCTTTGAGCCCCGAGACCATCCTGGTGGCCATTCGCTGTACCGACTCGACTCTCAGCACATCTTTACGGTAATGTGGCCTCCAGAATTGTACACAGTACTCCAGATGAGGCCTCACCATGGTTCTGTACAAGGGCATTAGGACGTCGGGCTTCCGACTAACAAAGCTTCTCCGGATACAACCCAGCATTTGCCTAGCCCTGGATGAAGCCTTCTCCACTTGATTGGCCATTTTCATGTCTTCACTGATGATCACCCCCAAATCCCGTTCTGCTGTAGTCCTTGCTAAGGTTTCACCATTTAATGTGTACGTTCTGCACGGATTATTGTTGCCCAGGTGCATGACCTTGCATTTGTTAGCGTTGAAGATAAGCTGCCAGGTCGAGGACCAAAGTTCCAATAAAAGCAGGTCTTGCGTCATGTTGTCGGACAGACTCCGTTACTCACAATGTTACATAGTTTGGCATCATCGGCGAATAATGCTATTTTACCTTGAAGCCCCTGAGTCGTGTCTCTTACGAATATGTTGAAAAGGATCGGGCCCAAGACTGAGCCCTGCGGTATCTCCGACATTTTAGAGATGGTACCATTAACCACCACCCTCTGAAGTCTACCACTCAGCCAATCGTGGAACCATGCTGTAAGTGTTTCACCTAATCCCATCGATTTCATCTTGCTCAATAGCCTGCGGTGGGGGACGCTATCAAAGGCTTTGCTGAAGTCCAAGTACACGACGTCCAGGGATTCTCCCAGATCTAGTTTCCTTGTTACCCAGTCAAAGAAAATGATGAGATTGGATTGACAGGACCTACCCTTGGTGAATCCATGTTGGTGGGGATCGCGTAGTTCCTCCTCGTCTAGTATCCTGTCTAATTTGCATTTGATGAGTGTTTCCATGAGTTTACTCACTACCGATGTGAGACTCACTGGTCTGTAATTCACAGCCTCTGTCCTGCAACCCTTTTTGTGCAGAGGAACGACGTTAGCTGTTTTCCAGTCCAAGGGCACTATTCCCATGCTCAGGGACAGATTGAAGAGTACGGATAACGGTTCCGCTAGGACGTCCCTGAGCTCACTGAGCACCCTGGGATGTAGATTGTCCGGCCCCATTGCTTTGTTCACCTTGAGTCTTGATAATTCATCGTAGACGTCTCCGGACGTAAACTCAAAATCCCGAAACAGGTCTTCTGAACTTTGCTTTGCCTGCAACTGTGGACTGGACCCCGGTGCCTCGCAGGTGAAGACCGAGCAGAAGTATTCATTTAGTAGTTCGGCTTTGTCTGAATCTGATTCTACATACTTCCCATCTGATTTCCTAAGGCGCACTATCCCATCAGTGTTTCTTTTTCTTTCACTAATATACCTGAAGAAGGATTTGTTGCCCTTCTTGATGTTCCTTGCTAGGTTTACCTCAGCTCGATGCTTGGCCTCTCTGACTGCCGCTTTCACCACTGTAGATTTGGCCATATATTCCAATTTAGCCTCCCTTGTCTCTGAATGTTTGTAGGAAATGAATGCTAATTTCTTTTCTTTAATGAGATCTGAGATCTCTGCGGTGAACCATTGGGGTCTATTGTTTCTTCGCCGTTTGCTTGCTGATTTTATGTATCGGTTCGTTGCTACATGTAAGGTAGATTTCAAGGTTGACCACATATCCTCCACATTATTGGCCACAGCTTGGATTTGTAGTGCGTGATGGACGAAATCTCCCATGCGTTTGAAGTCAGCGCCTCGAAAGTTGAGTACTCTTGTTGTCGTGCTTGATCTAGTGAAATCTTTCTTGAGGTTGAACCATACCATGTTGTGGTCACTGGAGGCTAACTTATCGCCTACCGAGACCTCCGATACGCTTTCTCCGTTGGTGAGTACCAGGTCCAGTATCGCCTGTGCCCTAGTGGGCTCCAATACCAGTTGTTTGAGTTGTGCTCCTTTAATGGTGGATAATAGCCTTCTGCTGGCGCTGGTTGTTGCTGTGAGCGTGTTCCAATCTGCATCCGGCATGTTGAAGTCCCCTAGCAGTACAGTGTCCCCCCTTAAAGTAATATTCTCTATGTCTTGGATTAATTCTATGTCTTTGTTTTCCAGCTGTCTTGGTGGTCTGTATATTACACCAAGATACACACACTTTTCTTTGCCTCAGTGCTCAGTTACAAGAATGTTATTACAGGGTTATCTATCATGCATAATTTACAAAGAAACAACTGTATTAAATTGGGGATATACAGAGTGTATCCTATATTATAAAGTGAGGATACTGTAACTGCAATCTGGAAAATGGCTCTAAGGATTTTGATAAAATCAAGTCAATCTACGGTTTTTGATGCAAGAAAGCAAATTAGCTAGGTCTGGAGTTAAGCAAAATTCATTTAGGGGGTTAAAAGGGGGATTTTTACATTGTTCCTGCCTCCCCCTGCAGACCATTGGTCAGACATTCCTAAGGAAGTTTAGCCAGCCAATAGACTGCAGTTGCTAAGGTACTGTCTCTGTAGGTAATGGCCCTGTCTCATTCCTGAGGAAGCTTAGCCAGACAGTAGACTGCAGGGAAAAACAGGACGGAAGGTTTCTAAGCAGGTTGCTAAGGTACTGTCTCTGTAGGTAATGGCCCTGTCTCCCCTTGAAGGCCATTGGTTAGACATTCCTAAGGAAGCTTAGCCAGGCAATAGACTGCAGGGAAAAACAGGACTGAAGGTTTCTAAGCAGGTTGCTGAGGCACTGTCTCTGTAGGTAATGCTCCCGCTCCCCCTTGCAGCCCATTGGCCAAAAACAGGTGAAATTTAAACTGAGGGAAGAGATGTAGAAGCTTAGGCAACCAATAGGCTGCAAGAAAAAAACAGAACAGAAAGTTGCTAAGGCACTCTCTCTATAACTAAGGGGTTCTGAGAGAAACAGAGGTTGAGGGAAGGGATATGGAATGTAAAAAGGGTAAACACAGCTGAAATTTAAACTGATACAAAGATAACTGCTAAGTTGGTTGCTAAGGCATTCTCTGTAGCTAAGGGCTTCTGAGGGAAACAGAGGCTGAGAAGAAGAGTTAATGCAAGCTGAGAGAGGCATAGGAGGTGATATAAAGATAACTGCAGCCCAGAAGCTTAGCCAGTGAATAGGCTGTAGGAAGAAAAATCACACAAGGTTGTTAAGGCACTGCCTCTGTAGCTATTGCTTCCGACGCCTATGCCCTGACATATGTCAAACAAATGGAAACCTTCCCGGAGCACAATAGGGGAGTTATAACTTGACCAAGTTTCCAAGTTTATTAATTTTTAATATCCCGACCATAAACCAAATATCTGGCCGGTTAACAATATAGTTTTAAAAATAAAGGGGGTAAAAGGGAAGGATGGATAAAATATTTAAGTGAAACATGAATGACAAAACAAGACAGACTTGACTGTGAGGGTAGTAAGGGAGGAGGGGAAAATGTTACATTTAATAAGAAGAAAAGGGAAGAATGGGTAGGGGAAAAACGTGAAGGTAAGGGTATGTTGTAGTTATAATTGCTTGCAAGAGGAAAAAGAATAGAAATAAAAGAGAAGAGAGAGAAAGTGGATAGAAGAAAATCTAGGTTCGGTTATAAGCGTCATGAAATAAGAAAGTCTTTAGACAAGATTTAAATTTAACAAGTTGTTGTTCGTCGCGGAGGTATTGTGGCAAGGAGTTCCATAATGTAGGAGCAGTTACGGCAAAATTTGTTTTGCGAGTATAATAGAAATCTTTTAGAGGGGGGATGAAAAGAAGTTTTTGATCTGATGATCTTAGAGTGCGGGAGGAGCATTGAGGTATCAGAAGTTTGTCAAGGAATGAAGGTTGATGAGATTGTTTAATTTTAAAGCATAGTAAAATGATTTTATAGGTGATACGGTGGGTGATAGGGAGCCAGTGAGCTTCTTTTAAGAGTGGAGTAACATGGTCAAATCGGCCTTTTTTATAAATAAGTTTTATTGCAGTATTTTGTAATAATTGAAGGCGACGTAATTCTTTTTGGGGAAGGCCATTGAGAAGGGAGTAACCTTGTGTCTTCAGCTTTGCCCCTTCAATAACCAAGCCATAAGACAGAACCTAATGAATGGCTCTGTAACTCAGAAGCCCATCCTGCTGACGTTATCGCCACCAGGAACACTGCCTTGATTTTAAGATCGAAGAGGGAAGCCTCCTGTAAGGGGTCATACGGAGTTGTACTGAGACCTTGCAACACAATGTTAAGGTTCCAGGAAGAGAAAGGGGAATGCACCGGAGGGCACAACCTCTTTTAATGAACTGGGCAACATCTGGTTGAGAAGCCAGGAGCCTCATTCCCCTCGAGCTTGGAAACAGGAAAGACCTGCTACTTGCACTTTCAGAAGACCTACAGACACCCCTTCTGAAGTCCCTGCTGCATAAAGTCCAGGACTACTGAAATCAGAGCTCGCCAGGGATCTACATCTTTTGCCACACACCAGCGCTGAAAGGACTTTCAGGCCTTAGCATAGGCTGCCACCGTAGACAACTTTTTTGCTCTAAGCAACATGGTAACAACCACATCTGAATAACCTTTGCTTTTCAGGCCAACCACTCAACAGCCATGCCATAAGCTCAAAGTGTTCAGGATTCTTGATAGGGACTGGTCCCTGAGTGAGAAGATCCACTTGGACCAGAGGTCTGAGGCCTTTGTCCCTCTGGAGATGAACTAGGTCCACATACCATGGTCTGTGCGGCCAATTAGCGCCACTAGGACCACTAAGCTAGGATGGATCGTAATCCTACGAATGACTCAATCAATCATGGGCCATGGGGAAAACACATGCAAGAGCTCATTCTCGGGCCATGGTTGGACTAATGCGTCCAACCCCTCACTTCTGAGCTCGGATCTTTGGCTATAAAAACAAGGCACAGTCATTCACTGTCGAGGGCATCAGATCCATCTTTGGAGATCCCCCACTGCCAAACTCTGGCCTGTAGAGACGGAGATCACTCCCCCGGGTTGAGAGACTACCAACTGAGGAACTCAGCCTGCACATTTTCCACTCCTACCACATGTGTGGCTGAGAGAGCCTGCAAGTGCACTTCTGCCCACTGGATGAGAAGTTGAGTTTCCATACGCAATGGGGTGCTTTTGGTGCCTCTTTACCTGTTGACATATTATTATTTTAAGAATTTATGTTTCGCATATCCTACAATTCCATGCGGATTACAAATTATTCAGCTTCGCAAGCATTATTCCCTAACTGTCCCAGTGGGCTCCCACTCTATCTAATGTACCTGGGGCAATGAGTATTAAGTGACTTACCCAGGGTCACAAAGAGCATTCTGGGATTCGAACCCACAACCTCAGGGTGCCAAGGCTGTAGCTCTAATCACTTTACCACACACTGCTGTCAAACTGTCTGAAAAAACTGACTGCCTTGCCCTCCAGAGACTTCTCCAGAGCCTGAAACACTAGATGAATGGCTCTAAGTTTCAGGCATTTACGGACCACTTCTGTTGAGTGACTAAAGAAAGAAAATTGGCAGGTAAGATCTAATTTCATTGCATGTTCTGTTCAAAGAACAGCCATTTAAACTGCCTTACAACAAAAGTGTTACATGGAGATGTCTTTCCTTAAAATTATTCATTTAAAAAAATTAATAAATTGGTACATTTTAAATTAAATCAGTAAGAAATGCCTACTAGAATAAATTTATATTGGATGCCTTAGTTCTCTATATAATTGGAAATACTATGAAGCATTATGGTACGAACACATTTCTGTATTTTTATTGCAGGGCTCATTTCCAAGAAGTGGATTTTCATTCAAAGTGTATTATCCTTCCAATAAAACAGTTGAGGACAGGTAACTATGTCTGTTTGGAATTGTTTTGTAGACAAAAATATGATATAGCTTAAAAAGACCTTCGGCTTCCTAACTTTCACAGTGTAATAGTAGCTGCCACTAGTGCGCTACTTGGCAAGGAGGCACGGAACCTGCAGAAAACATACCAAAGGCCGGTATCAGATTAAAAGGGAAATATGTATTACTATATACTAGGGAAAGAAACAAACCTGTTTCCTCACAAGTTCAATATTCTTTACAGAAGGCTCTCAAACAGTCTCACTTTCAGTAGTCCTATCTCTAGCATAGCTACTCTCTTCCATATACAATGTCTTCATTACTCACAACCATAGGAAGGTCTTCTCTGTTGCAAGCACTCAACTTTGGAATTCCTTAAAGCATAAGTTTTAGACTTTATTCAGCACACAAAGTCTGAGTTAGGGTCACCCTTCTTCCCTGGAACTCCACCAGATACTATGCCATATCACCTTGTAAGGATCTTTGCCCTCAGGACCTCTGCAGGAGACCTCTGATCTCAGAGCCTCTCCCTATCAGTGCTAAGATGTCATTATACGAGAACACTTTGCCCCAGGTCAATGGCAGGTGTAAATTGGCATGCCTAAGTTCACTATGCAATGTGCGTAATAAACAGTATTTTAGTGTAAAACAATTTTTTTATAGATGGCTATGCAAAACAACATGACAGTATAGCATTATCAGAAAAATACTACAACTGCAGTCATCTGCATTTTGTTATTTAACCCACAAGCCCTCCCTCCCCCAAATCCTTCAACAGATATTCCCTCCTAACTTTAACAGAACTAATAATAATAATAATAACAACAGTTTATATACCGCAAGGCCATAAAGTTCTATGCGGTTTACAATAGTTAAAAATACAATAAATTGAATAAAACTAAAAATGTAAAAGCCAATAACTAAAAAACCCTAAAAAGATCTGATTATTTCATAAAATTCTATAAATCAGCTACCTAAGTACTTCAAAACCAGATATGTTTTTAGACGTCTCCTAAATTCCCCATAAGTATTAGTAAGCAGAAGCAATTGTTCTAGATTTTTGCCCCATAATGCTGCTTGATATGAAAAAAGATATTGATGATGTTTTTTTTAAGTTTACATCCTCTAACCGGCGGAAAAACAAAATTCAGGTGTGAGCTTCTCTTATGTCTGTTGGTTGTAAAAGAGAAAAGCTCAGTTATGTATTTAGGAGCTAAACCAAATAAAACCTTAAAACAAAAACAACCAAACTTAAACTTCACATGCGCCTCCATCGGCAACCAGTGCAGCACTCGATAGGAAGGTGTTATATGATCGTATTTCTTCAACCCGAAAATTAACCTGACAACAAATGTATCCACACAACAACAGAAGGGAAACATTTACTCACCTCCTTCTTTAATATACCACCTGCACATCATCTTTGCAGACTTACAGTATTTTATAAGGTATAAATGTAAGTTGGAGCCAAGCCTATGATCCTCTCATGCTCTGCTCATGTGTACATCCCCTTGCACTTATGTACTTCATTATAGTATAGCAAGTAGTACAATTACAGTGTGAGCATTAGTGCCAATTTTCTCAGCACTTAACATGCAGTTACACACATCCAGTTATAGAATTATCATTATGGTTTTTTACTTATATTCTGCTTTTCTCCAAGATGGAGTACAAAAAACATACATAATCATAAAACACATAAAAACATTAAATATACCATCAGTAACAACAAAAATATAATTATAGTTAAACCATAAAACGCAATCCCCATTAAGGAGCAGTTTCACCTAATTAGCTACTAAAACAAACTCCGATTCAAATAAAACCTCACGTGCCTGCCTAAATGCGTGGCTTTTCAGATGTTTCCTAAAAAAGAGAGGTATCTTTCTGTAGTCTAAGAGTCAGAGGTAACCGGTTCTATTCTCAGTGCGATAACAAAAAAGGCACCTCTAGTGTCCTCAAAACCAAAATGAAAACTTCACAAAAGAAAAAATAGTAAGTAAACAGGCACCTTCAGACATCAAAGAATGGGCAGGCTGATAGATATGTACTAGTGTTGTCGGGTTGTATGTAGAATTGTGATACAGTGGTGGTCAACAAAAACAAAACAAAATCCAACTAGTTTGCAATAAAGAGCAATCAGAAACAAACAAAAAGAAACTGCAGACAAAGTACATGATGCAGGCTAAGTTTATTAAAACAATTATGGTTGTGGTTAGTATCACCACCTTATACAAACCAGGGAACCTGACACGATCCGTGTTTCAGTGAGCACTCCATCATCAGGGGTCCCTAATTTGAAAGGTATCAGATTGAACCGCAACAAAATTAAACTAAGCCTGATGCAAGCAAAATTAATCGCTGGAAAAATATCTCTGTGGTGTAATTGCAGATACAGTATGAATCAATAACAAAACCTAAATAAATTAGATTCTGTTTTTCAGCATGTGAGAAGCATGCACCAATCCCAAAACTACCATGGGATGCCTGAGCACACCCCACATTAGTGCTTTTTAACCATTGGTAAGCATGGTTAATTTTTACTGCAGCTTAGTAGAACGACCCCTGTATTTGTAAAGGGCAGTAATGCTAACAATCATTCCCACTGCATATCAAAATACAAACATAAAAGTTACCATACTGGGGTAGACTGAAGGTCTGTCGAGCACAGTATCCTGTTTTCAATAGCCAATCAGGCAGCCTCGAACCTTTGCTAGGCTGGCTCTTCTCTGATGATGCAACTTCCTCTTTTGTTGGAGGCGGGCTGGTTTAGCAAAGGCCCGAGGCTGCCTGATGGAATCGCCGGCTCAGCAGTACCTCTCTTCTCCCTAGCAGCAGCTCACTGTGTGCTTTTAACTTCCCCACACAGTAGCTTCCTCTTTCATCGGAGATGGGCTGGCCTAGCAAAGGTCCCAAGGCTGCCTGATGGAATTGCCGGTTAAACTAAGGCTAGCAGCAGCTGCTGGTCCTGAGGAGGGGGGTGAGGGTGGGGAGGCTGGGGAGAGAAGTCGAGGAAGGCGGGAGACACACAATTGCAGAAGGAAGTTGGGAGACATACAGCGCCAGTGCTGCGTACCCCCTGTTGAAAACCTCTGTTCTAGGATACTCCATATTACGTATTAAGTGCATGCATATGTATATTTTTACAATGTGTTAGTTTTCAGCACTAACCATTATGGGCTCTAGCAGTTTGAGTAACAGAAAGCCAGGGGGATATAGAGATTAGGGCAGGGTTTGTGGTCTATGAGGGGATTATTCCTTTCTCTCCTGATCAAGATCCCTTTTCCTCTATTCTTTTGTTCCTTGATTATCCTTCTTCTCACCTAACTCTACATCCTGTTCCCCTATCTATCTTCTTTCCTGAGATCTCTGCATTTCTTTACTCTCAGATCCCGTCACCCTCCTCTCTTTCTAACACTGATCATTAACGTTTCCTTCCTTCCAAATTAAGACAAACAATTACCTAGACACATACGAAATGCCATAAAATGATTTTATAAAATGTTTCTAAAATTACATAATTTAATATGCAAATATAAGCACATTTATGGAATTCTGATATATAGTTGCTAAAGTGTGATGACAAATCTGCTGCAGGAAACCGGATGCTGTAGTACATGTTTAGAGTTCTTAGTCTCACCTCCTAGGGCAGGGGTAAGCAATTCCGGTCCTCGAGGGCCACAGGCAGGTCAGGTTTTCAGGATATCCACAATGAATAAGTATGAGATGGATTTGCATGCACTGCCTCCTTGAGATGCAAATCTATCTCATGCATATTTATTGTGGATATCCTGAAAGCTATCTTCTTCATAACCTCGAATTTCTTATTATGTCCTTCCCTCATTTATTGAATTACCTGTAAACCGTGTCGAGCTCTATCTTTATGGAGATGATGCAGTATACAAACTTAAGGTTTAGTTTAGTTTAGTTTAAAACCTGACCTGTCTGTGGCTCTCGAGGACCGGAATTGCCTACCCCTGTCCTAGGGTGACAAATTCAGATCGTGCACCATTTTGGTGGCTCTTCTCTGGACTGCTTCAGTACTATCTACATTCTTCTGGAGCATAGGCCTCCAAAACTAGATGCAATACTCCAGGGGAGGTCTCATAATCTGTAGAATAGCATAATTATCTTTTCTTTATTACTATTTGAACCCATCCTTATGTACCTTGGCATCTAGTTTGCCCCAGCCACAGCCTTGCTATACAGTTTCCTATCTTGAAATTGATTATAATCACCCCAAGGTCTCTTCTAAAACATTCTTCATATACATGCTGATTGTGTACAGCTTTGCTTTATGGTTTTGTGCCTAAAATTTATAACACTGTCTTTAACTGGACTGAAACAATTATCAAGCAGGCAACAAGTTCTCTGGCCTTCTTAAATCATATAATCTGCTCCCTCAGGCATGCTCACTATGTTGCAGATCTTAGCATCATTTGAAAAAAAAAGACAATTTTCCTTATATGTGAGATTGAGGGTAATATGATCTTAAGAAAGATGTTTTCAGATGTGTCCCTATTTTTGGATTATGATCATCTTTTACCCCCAATTTAATCTTCCTGCTTTGATAATTGGTCATGACATCCTTATGTAATCCCAGTCTCAGTCCTCAATCTCATCCAAAGGACCAAGGTCTGTTCTCAACTCAATATCAGGCCCTGCAGTTGATTCATAGTAAAAAGGTCAAGATGCAAACTTATATAACATGTTTAATCTAGTCAGAATCGTAACATACTTTTCTAATAACATAAATATTATGATCTTGACTAAAATTAGAAAGGTAAGCAATATCTACACCTTTATTCTTTTTCAGTCTAAATATCAGTTCATTTGAAAATCTTGTGTCTATTCATGTTGTATGCCAATCACATAAAAAAGCAGGAAGTAGCACTGGCATGGCATCATTTTTACTAATAAGGGGAGCTACAGCCAGCTGAATTATTTTTACTCAGAACTGACATGTGCCTTAAACATTCATGAAAATAATCCATTTGGATTTGCCCACATCTATAGTGGAAGTCATGTAACAAAATGTAGAGTAAATGCATTTAAATACATGAAAAATGTTTACTCAGAGGAAATGGCTGCTTAGAATGATTGCAAGACATCTTCAGCTCAGATCTGCCAAAATCTTGGATTTTCTTTGTAAAGAGCTGTGTACTCAGATGCTGTAGTGATGTGATCTTGTGAGCCCTCTGGGATTCAGATTGATAAAACACTGGCTATAGTATAGGGCAGAGGCGGACTGGCCAGTCTGTCAATAGGACAGTGTCCAAGGGTCTGCAGTAGTAAGGGGCTCACTCTCCTCTAATCAGTAATAGTAATACATGTTGGATGGATGGTTAAGGATCAATGATCCTTAACGCCTGGGAGCCCAGATCACTGTCAGTCTGCCCTTAGTATGGGGAGGGGGGAATACAGGAAACTAGATTTATTTGATCAAGGATCTGATAGCATGTGTATGATAGAAGTGTGTGTTGCAAATTGTTTATTATCACACATTTCTTTCTGTTTTATTTACAGTAAACTTCAAGGTCTTTGAATTTGAGAAAAAAATGAACATTCTACATCCTTGTACCAATTTTTGTTCCTAGGATATCGCTGGCTTTTGCTTGTTGGTCTGTATTTTATATGCTGGAAATATTGTAAATAAATGTAACTTGCAAAATGAATCTGCTCTGCGATTACACAATAATCGCCTAAAAATCCAATGAGAAGATGCTTGAGATTAAAATTGCAGTCTCAAATTATAAAACTCCTGGGCTAGCCATTTGGAGCATCCTTCACTTATGGATCCTGTGGGATTGTTTCCTGTGGCTGTTGGAGCCAACAGATGTTGCAGTCTGGTGTCTGGGTTGCTGCCTCCTTGTTCACACTGAGATTCCAAAGATTTTTTAGCATTACCAAGGATTTTTGCATGATAAAAATGACTAAGCTTTAAAACACACTAAAATAACATCATTTGAATGGGCAAATCCATTTAATCTCCCATTGCCCCAGGTACATAAGGTAGAGTGTGAGCCACTGGGACAGATAGGGAAAAATGCTTCAGTACCTGAATGTAGACCACTTAGGCTATATGTGGTATATAAATACCAAAAATGAATTTTAAAAAATGAATGTGTTAGAAATTTGTAGTCACTGTAATGCTCAAAATATCCATCCCCTTGCAAATTGGTCCCTGTGGTAGGCTGTCCCAGATAATCTGCAGTGCTTCCTTGAGTTAGCTTTGGGGAGCTTGTAATAGGCCTCCAACATTGCTTCTCTGACAAAGGTATTTTACTGTGCAAATATCTATGAATGTGCAAAAATCACACAATCACTGGATGGTCATGCTAAAAAGTCTAATATAGATAGTAACAACAAATAAAGATGTAAAAATTTCACGTTGCTGAGAAAATAGCAAAACCCTCTAGGTTCCTTTTTTTTTTTTTTACCTCATCCTGTATGTCACATAGAATCAAATTCCAAAGCTTCAGAGCTAGATAGAAACATTTACATTCTTCTCTCCATATTAATTTTACCTCTGCTGTTGGAGGGATATAGAAAATAGCCTCCTGTGAAGATCTTAATGATCATTACTCTATCAGAGCTTTAAGGGTGGAAGGGGTAGTCATCAAGGTGCAGTAAAAGTTTGCCTTTTACTGCTCCTTGATTTGCCACAATATTCAGCAACCTGTGAGATCCTTGTACAGCAATTCTCTAGAGACAAGCAAGGGATATGCAGGCACACTTGTTTGTGAAGTCCTCTGACTGAGCCTGTGTATTAGTGCTCTCCATCGGTGCTCTCCCCTAGCTATAATAAGCTTTTAGCTTACTGAGCATGTGCAGGATGCCCTACACCTGGAGCCCCTCCCCTCATCCTGTCAGTTTTTTCTTCAACCGCTCCTGTATAGTCGCAGATCTCCCCTCTATTTTCTCAGGAAAAAAAAAGAAAGCCTAAAAGGCTTTCTAGCCATTAGGGCATTAGTTCTTTCCATTAATTAAAAAAAAAAAAAAGAGAAAAGGAGATAGAGTGAAGAAAGCCTCTCGGAGAAAAAAAAACCCCATCGACTTACAATAAACACGGTCTTAAAAACTGCCTAAATATTGCGGGTTTTAAGACAATGAAAACATCTTTTTTCTTTGCTGCTGATGCCATGGACAGCGGCTCTCTCCCTTTTCGCACCGGAACTTTGACAAAGGCATCGAGGCTGCCAACTTCGCCGCTTGTTCCCTCCCCCACCCCCAGGGCTCTGTTTCAGTACCACTGCGGGAGGGAAGCTCAGCGCTGCCGCCAACAACAAAGAAGAAAAAAACGGCAGTTGCAGCAGGACACAAAAAGAAGCCTATCCAGAGGGTGATACTTCCTCTCCACCAGCAGCAACTTTAGCAGCACGGACCCTCGCAGAAAGGCACTGGGACGGTGCTGTTAGCAGTGGATGTTTCTGGGAAGGCTCTTGGGGGCTCAGTTTTGGCCTTACAGTCCTCTCCCAGCTCTATGCTGAAAGATTTGGCTGCAAATTTGAAAACCATATCAAAATAGGCAAAAAACCATGCTAAGACTAAACGGGTTGCCTCTCCATCTCCTCTGGACCACAATCAGGTAACACAGAAACATAGAAATAGACGGCAGATAAGGGCTAAGGCCCATCTAGTCTGCTCACCCCAATGACCCTCTCCTCCCTTTCTCTGTGAATAGATCCCACGTGTCTATCCCATTTGGCCTTAAAATCAGGCACGCTGCTGGCATCAATAACCTGAAGTGGAAGACTATTCCAGCGATCAACCACCCTTTCAGTGAAAAAGAATTTCCTGGTGTCCCCGTGCAGTTTCCCGACACTGATTTTCCACAGATGCCCCCTTGTTGCCGCAGGACCCTTGAAAAAGAAGATATCTTCTTCCACCTTGATGTGGCCCGTGAGATACTTGAATGTCTCGATCATGTCACCCCTCTCTCTGCGTTCCTTGAGTGAGTATAGCTGCAACTTATCCAGCCGTTCCTCGTACGGGAGATCCTTGAGTCCCGAGATCATCCGGGTGGCCATTCTCTGGACCGACTCCAGTCTCAGCACATCCTTACGGTAATGCGGCCTCCAGAATTGCACACAGTATTCAGGCTTACGGCTGACGAAACTCCTGCGTATGCAACCTATGATTTGCCTTGCCTTGGATGAAACTTGCTCCACTTGATTGGCAGTCTTCATATTCTCACTGACGATCACCCCTAAGTCTCGTTCTGCTTCAGTTCTTGTTAGGATCTCGCCATTAAGGGTGTAAGTCTTGCATGGATTTTGGCTGCCCAGGTGCATGACTTTGCATTTTTTGGCATTGAAGCTGAGTTGCCAGGACCTAGACCAGCGCTCCAGTAGGAGTAGGTCGTGCATCATGTTGTCAGACATTGAATTTGTCTGTTGTGCTTTTGCCCACTACATTGCTTAGTTTGGCGTCATCGGCGAATAATGTTATTTTACCTCACAGCCCTTCTGCCAAGTCTCTTATAAAGATGTTGAATAGGATCAGGCCCAGGACCGAGCCCTGCGGTACTCCACTGATACCTCCGTCATTTCGGAGGGGGTGCCGTTCACCACTACCCTCTGAAGCCTACCTCCAAGCCAGTTCCCAACCCATTTCGTCAATGCGTCGCCCAATCCTATAGAACTCATCTTGCTCAGCAACCTGCGGTGTGGTACACTATCGAATGCTTTACTGAAGTCCAGGTATACGATGTCCAGGGACTCCCCAACATCCAGCTTCCTCGTCACCCAGTCAAAGAAGCTGATCAGGTTGGATTGGCAGGATCTCCCCTTAGTAAATCCATGTTGACGGGGATCCCGTAGATTCTCCTTGTTCAGGATCATATCCAATTGGCGTTTGATTAGAGTTTCCATTAGTTTGCACACTATTGATATGAGACTCACCGGTCTGTAGTTTGCTGTCTCCATCTTGGAGCCTTTCTTGTGGAGTGGAATGACATTAGCAGTCTTCCAGTCCAACGGGACATTACCCGTACTAAGGGAGAGATTGAAGAGCGCGGATAGCGGTTCCGCCAAGACATCACACAACTCCCTGAGCACCCTGGGGTGTAGGTTGTCAGGCCCCATTGCCTTGTTAACCTTAAGCTTTGACAGCTCACAGTAGACACCGCTGGGTGTAAACTCGAAATTACTAAATGGGTCATCTGCGTCAACCCTTGTCTGTAGCTGAGGGCCGAGTCCTGGCACCTCGCAGGTGAACACTGAGCAGAAGTATTCATTTAACAGTTGGGCTTTTTCCGAGTCTGCTTCTACATAGTCTCCATCTGGTTTCCTAAGACGTACTATCCCACCTGAGTTCTTATTTCTGTCACTGATATACCTGAAGAAGGATTTATCTCCTTTCTGGATGTTCTTCACTAGAGACTCCTCCATGCGGAATTTGGCCTCCCTAACTGCTGTTTTGATGGCTTTTGACTTGGCTAGATAGACTTCCCTAGAGTCCTGTTTCCCTGATTGTTTGTAAGAGATGAATGCTTTTTTCTTCTCCTTGATGAGGTCCGAAATCTCCGCAGAGAACCACTGTGGCTTATTGCTCCTTCGCTGTTTACTTACTGATTTAACATAGCGGTTTGTTGCTTCTTGTATGGTGGCTTTCAAAGTCTACCACATTTCTTCCACGTTATCGGTTTCTGCTTGGCTTTGTAGCGCCTGGTGAACGAAGTCTCCCATTTCTTTGAAGTTTGTGTCCTTGAATTTGAGGACCTTGGTCAGTGTGGTAGATTTAGTGAAACCTTTCCTGAGGTTGAACCATACCATGTTGTGGTCACTGGAGGCCAATGTGTCGCCCACCGAGACCTCTGTGACACTTTCTCCATTGGTAAGTATCAGGTCCAGTATTGCCTGATCCCTTGTTGGTTCCAACACCAGTTGCCTGAGTCTTGCTCCCTTCATAGAGTTTAATAGCCTCATGCTGCTGCCGGAAGCAGAGGAAAGTATGTCCCAATCCACATCAGGCATGTTGAAGTCACCTAACAATACTGTGTCCCCACGCAAGGTGATATTCTCTATATCTCCGATTAATTCCACATCTAGGTCATCCTGTTGTCTTGGGGGTCTGTATATTACGCCAAGATACAGGCATTTGTCCTTCCCTCTGGCCAAATTTACCCAAAGGGATTCCCCAGTGTAGTGGACATCTGTGATTCTGGTGACCTTAATGTCATCTTTAGTATATAATGCTACACCTCCTCCCATTTTGCTCTCCCTGTCCCGGCGAAGCAAGTTGTAACCCGGTGTGACCATGTCCCATCTGTGGGAATCCGTGAGCCAGGTCTCAGATATCGCCACCACATCCAGGTTGGCATTCCTCATTTCTGTTTCTAATTCCAGGATCTTGTTTCCCAGACTGTGGGCGTTTACGTACATAGCCCTCCATGTTGTATGTTTGTTATGTCTCAGTGGGGATGTTCCCGCTTGAGCTACTTGGACATCTTTAGCATTATTCGCATGTTTTGTACTTTCCCTAGACCCAGAGTTACAACGTGCACCTATCCCGGACTCCCCAGACCCAGAACTACAGTGTGTTCCTATCCCAGACTCGGAAATGTGTGTACCCTGTGGGGGTATTCCCGCTTGGGCTACTTGAACTCCTTTAGTACAATTTGCAATGTGTGTTCTCTCGCTGGACCCAGAATTACAATGTGTACTCCCTCTAGACCCAGAATTACAATGTGTACTCCCCCTAGACCCAGAATTACAATGTGTACTTCCCCTAGACCCAGAATTACAATGTGTACTCCCCTTAGACCCAGAATTACAATGTGACCCAGAATTATAATGTGAGCCAACCCCAGTCTCGAAAGTGTGTATACTCTCCCCTGACCCAGATCAGTGTTTACTTACCTTAGTTTCAAAAAAGTATTGGCAGCTTAGCTCGCCAGGTAGGTTGTTTGTGCCCGTACCCTCCCCAACTTACCTAGTTTAAAGCCCTGTGTAGTAGGCGGGCTAGACGGTGTCCAAGGACGTTCTTCCCTCTTCTGGTCAGGTGTAACCCGTCTGGTCCCTGTAGTCCTTGCAATGCCTCTCCATGGTTCAAGAACCCAAAGTTCATTTCCTTGCACCATCCCTGCAACCAGTCGTTTGCCCTCTGGATGTGATTCTCCCTGGCACTGCCCTTGCCCCTTACTGGGAGGATCGAGGAGAAGGTACCACATAAACGTCTTGCTCTGCGTGTTTTAGCTCCAGAACCCGAGTCTATTTAGTCACTTTCTAATTTTTTCAGTCTTTTACAAAGGTTTATGCAGGATAGTGCTGCTTTACTTCAGCCTTTCTCTCCTCCTGCTATTCCTCTCCTTGAAGCATATCAGTACCCTGCTTGTGGAATATCTTTCATCACAGAATCCTGTTTTATCAAACTCTGTTGGTATTCCTCAGAGCATGAATTGGGGTCCCTGCACCTTCATCTGTTCATCCCTAGCGCAGGCAGATTCTCCTAAAGATTCTTCAGATCATGATGATGTCCTTATACCAAACCTTGACCTGCCTTCTTTATCTCTTTTGCAGCCAGTCCCAACAGAGGAGTTTTCTTATCCTAAGTTCTTACAAAAGGTTTCTACTCTTCAACAGGCTGCTGTGCCCACAGGCAGTAAGGATTTTCAAGCTAGCCTTCAGTCCTGTAAAACTCCATCAAAGGAAATTATTCCATTGCCAGTATATCAGATATTACAAGACATACAACTGACTAACTGGCAACACTCCTAAAAGCTAAGAGACTTGAAAATACAAGATGAAAGAGGTACTTGGTCATGACCTGCTTCAACTCCCTTACCATTCCATGGTCTTAGAGTCAGCTATTAAGAAATCAAAAGTATCAAAATTACCTGCTATTGCTCCCCCAGGAAAAGACTGTCATCTGAATTCCGCTGGCCACAAGGTATATCAGGGCTCTATGCTTTCATCTAGGATTATGGCTCATCTGCTTCAAATCCTACATTTTCAACATTCAATCCTTCAACAACTTGACACTGCTTCTCCTGAGGGCATTCCAAATCTTCATGTAGCACTTCAGGAGTCTACTTACTGCTTAATTAAAACCAACTATGATGCCTATGATATGATGACTAGAACTGCGGCAGTGGCTATAGCTGCCCGACGCACATCATGGTGAAGAGCATCGGATCGCAGAGATGACCTCCATGACAGGTTGGCATATGCTCCCTGCTTGGGAGACAGCTTGTTTGGAGAAAAAGTAAAAGCCACAGTCTTACAACTTAAAGATGATTCCTCTGTATCTCGACTGTGAAGAAGGCATCTAGGCAGCAAACTTTGCCACTTGCTCCCTCCCCACCTGGGCCTTGTCTCAGTACCGCCGGGAGAGGGAAGCTCAGTGATACCGACAGAAAAGAAAAATCTGCCAGTTGTGGCAGGACACAGAAAGAAACCTATCCAGAGAGGTGATACTCCCTCTCCACCAGAGGCAATTTTAGTGGCATGTCCCACACAGAGAGGCACTGGGACGCCGCTGTTAATAGTGGATGTTTCTGGAAAGGCTTCCCGGGGGCTCAGTTTTGGCCTTACGGTCCTCTCCCAGCTCCATGCTGAAAGATTTGGCTGCAACTTTGGAATTCCTCAACTTGCAGCAGAGTTATTTCTTCTCCATAACAATGCTATAGAAAAGATACCACTCCTTCAAATAAAATAGGGGTTTTATTCATAATTTGTCTTAATTCACAAGAAGATGCAAGGTCTCCGCCCGATCCTCGATCTCAGACCTCTCAACGCCTGTCTTAAAAGGGAAAAGTTCAGGATGATCTCCCTTCCAGCAATTCTTCCCTTACTGAAACAACACGATTGGTTAGCCACCCTAGACCTCAAGGATGCATACACTCATATTCCCATTCATACATCTCACTGGCACTTTCTATGCTTCGAGTTTCTCAACATGCATTTCCAGTACAAAATTCTAGCTGTGTAGCGGTGCATTTGTGCAAACAGCACCATATAGTGTTCCTTTACCTAGATGATTGGCTATTGGCAGCCCTTTACAAAGATTGTCTTCTACTCACCATTAAAACCACAGTGCACACCTTGCAAACACTGGGTTTCATTATCAACTTCAGTTCGTTCCCTCACTTTTATTGGAGCACTTTTAAACACAAATATCTGCAAGGTCCTGCCTACCTTCCTCAGGAAAGACATCAGGCCATAATCATGCTAGCAGACCAAGTAAGGCAATCTTCTTCCCTATCAGCTCGGACTATACTATGCCTTTTAGGCCACGTGGCAGCTGGTGCCACATGCCAGATTTCACATGTATCCACTACAGTGGCATCTGAAGCTACACTGGAATAAACACCTCCATCCATTTTCAAAACGGATTCCTCTGCCTTCAAAGTTCAAAGTTCAAAGCTTCTCTCCTGTGGTGGATTCATTATACCTTCCTGTAAAAAGGATGTCCAATACCAATTCAGGATATCTGCAGAACAGCAACCTGGTCTTCAGTGCATATGTTTACAAAGCACTATTGTTTAGACCAAAGCTTAGCACAAGATGTTCGTTTTGAACAATCAGTCTTTTGTAATTTATTTGCATTGTAATTTATATCCATCGCTCATCTGCTTTTTCAAGTGTGCCTGCATGTCCCCTGCTTGTCTCCAGAGAAAGCAAAGTTGCTTACCTGTAACAGGTGTTCTCCATAGACAGCAGGGGAATGCAATCACACTTGTCCGCCCACTGTCCCCTCATCTCGACTTGTTATATTGCTAGAGACAAAACTGACAGGATGAGAGGAGAGGCTCCAGGAATAGGGCATCCTGTACATGCTCAGTGAACTAAAAGCTTACTATAGCTAAAGGAGAGCACCGATGCAAGTGTGGTTACATTCCCCTGCTGTCTACGAAGAACAGCTGTTACAGGTAAACAACTTTGCTTTATTGAATCTTATGATAAATAAATGATACTTCTTGCAAGCCATCTCGCAAGCAGCTTTATTCTATGTGCCCAGGAACTTCAGGCTTGTAAAGCTCTGTCCTGATGCTCCCAGAATGCCAGAGCACATTTCCCCCTCCCACTTGCTTTCAGGCTCCCCAGCTTAAGCCCCCCAACTCAAGCCTTACCCACTCCCCCAGCTTAATGGTAGCTCTTGCCTCTCAAAGGGCAGGAGGGATGCCCGCCTCTTCAAAATGGCAGGTTTTCTCATTTAGAGAGTGTGTGTGGTTGGGGGGAGCTTGGAGGCAGTGGGAGGGGCTATTGTTTTTGTTTTAGAGGCTTGGGGTGTTTGCGGGGGGGGGGGGGCGCTTTTGCTGTCTCCCTGCTGTCCAATTAGCTGAGCCAATAGGGGGTGCCCCAAAGCCGTCAATCGGTGACTTTGGGCTTTCCCTGCCAGATCAGCTGATAGCAGCTGAGCCAGCAGGGGAAGTCCCGAATAGCTGAGCGGCACAGGAAGCCCCAAAGCTGCCAGTGGCTTTGGGAATCCTGTGGCTCAGTTTATTGAGCAGCTTGAGCCTGACAGGAGGGAGGAGCTGTGCCTAGCGATTGCTCTTCTGAGCGCCAGGTACAGTTCTTCCTCCCTTTTACTTGCGATTCTCCACATGAATAGCATGCATATAATTTGCATACTATTGTGCTGAGCATCGCCAGTAAAAAAATAAAAATGCTCCCACCTCAGTTATTTTTTACTGTGGATGTCGGAGTTTCATGCATTCTGCCCTCAGTGTTAGTACAGGTTGCACCAAATGGTGGCTTGGTTGGTATTCCACCTAGTTATATGTTACTTGTTATTTTGCCACTTTACCATGTTGGTTTCTATTAATGTCAGAGCAGGCTCAGGCTAAGCAGTGAGTTTCCCATACCCCCTCCTTGTTCCTTCTTTTACTTTTTCAATTGCTTTAGTACAAACTGTACAGAGCCAAAAAATGTAGATGATGCCTTCCACACAAACTCGCAAGTAGGTATACACAACACACTGGTCAAAACTTTGTGCAAAATTGATGAGATGTAAATGTATTCTTGATCCTTTTCCCTCTTATATTTTTGCCAATATTCCAACTCAGGCAATCAATTGGCTGACTATATTATTAAATTATGCTTTGGAAACAGGATTTTTTTTCGCATGATATGGGTATAATAAGTCTTACTCCCCTTCTGAAAAAAATCAGATCTTGATCCAAGTTACTCCCACTATAGACCGATTGCTAATATACCTCTCTTAACTAAACTTATGGAATCAATTGTTGCCACCCAACTCTCAAGTTATCTGGAGAAACTTTCTATTCTTTTGCCTTTTTAGCATGGGTTCCACCCAAATTTCAGTACAGAAACTCTTCTGGTTTCACTTCTTTCTAAGATTCAACAGCTACAGTCTAATAAGAAGCATGCTATCTTACTTCAGCTCAATCTCTCTGCAGCTTTTGATGTAGTTAATCACAATATTCTGCATTACCTAAGAACATAAGAATTTGCCTCCGCCGGATCAGACCAGAGGTCCATCCCGCCCAGCGGTCCGCTCCCATGGCGGACCTCCAGGTCTATTACCTGTGCTGTGGTCCCTGACTATTCCTATAACCTACCTCAACTCCTATCTGTACTCCTCAATCCCCTTATTGTCTAGGAACCTATCCAAACCTTCTTTGAAGTCCTGTAACGTGCTCTGTCCTATCATGGCCTCCGGAACTGCGTTCCACGTGTCCACCACCCTCTGGGTAAAAAAGAACTTCCTAGTGTTTGTTCTAAACCTGCCCCATTTTAATTTTTCCAAGTGCCCCCTTGTACTTGTGGTTCCCCACAGTGTGAAGAATCTGTTCTTGTCTACCTTTTCTATGCCCTTCAGGATTTTGAAGATTTCTATCATGTCTCCTCTAAGTCTCCGCTTTTCCAGGGAGAATAGCCCCAGCTCTTTCAACCTGTCCGCATATGATAAGTTTTCCATACCCTTTATCAGTTTAGTTGCTCTTCTCTGGACTCCCTCAAGTACTGCCATGTCCTTCTTGAGGTATGGCGACCAATACTGGACACAGTACTCCAGATGCGGGCGCACCATTGCATGATACAGTGGCATGATGACTTCCTTCGTCCTGGCCGTGATACCTTTCTTAATGATACCCAACATTTGGTTTGCTTTCCTTGAGGTCGTCGCGCATTGGGCCGACGCTTTCAATGTTGTGTCTACCATCACTCCTAGGTCTCTTTCAAGGTTACTTACCCCTAGCAGTGACCCTCCCATTTTGTAGCTGAACATCGGATTCTTTTTCCCTACATGCATGACCTTGCATTTCTCTATGTTAAAGCTCATTTGCCACTTTTTTGCCCACTCTTCTAGTATCGTTAGGTCCCTTTGCAGGTCCTCGCAGTCTTCCACGGTTCTAACCTGCTGCAAAGTTTGGTGTCATCCGCAAATTTTATAATCTCACATTTTGTTCCCGCCTCCAGGTCGTTAATAAATATATTGAACAGGAGCCGTCCCAGCACCGACCCCTGCGGAACTCCGCTCGTGACCCATAGCCAGTCTGAGTAGTGGCCCTTTACTTCAACCCTCTGTTTCCTGCCTGCCAGCCAGTTTTTGATCCATCGGTGGACATCCCCTTGCACCCCGTGGTTCCACAGCTTCTTAAGCAGCCGTTCGTGGGGTACCTTGTCGAAGGCTTTTTGGAAGTCAAGGTAAATGATGTCTATGGATTCCCCTTTATCCATCTGGCTGTTTATTCTCTCAAAGAAGTATAGTAAGTTTGTGAGGCACGACCTTCCCTTGCAGAAGCCATGCCGGCTCGCCTTCAGCTGTCCATTGTTTTCTATGTGCTCCCTACTTTCAGAAATCGGCCTTGATCAAATTGTTCTAGACTGGTTTGACAAATTTCTATCTTCTCGTTCTTATTCAGTCAATATAAAAGGCTCCAAATCAAAATCGTGGAGAGCCCTCTGTGGTGTCCCCCAGGGCACTCCATTGTCTCCAGTCTTATTTAACATCTACATGAGTTCATTGAAACATTACAATTTGAATACCCAAGAAACTTTACTAACATATGCTGATGATATCTTCATATTACTTGAGGTTGATCCACATCTCGATAATTTGATACCCAATATTAACCATTGTATTACTAAACTTCAGTACTGGGCGACAATGGTCCAGATGAAATTAAATGCTGCAAAGACTTAAGCTTTTATGGCTTGGCCCAAAGTTAGATTCTCTCCCTTCTGCTTAGGAGAATCTTTGAAAATTGAGTTTTCCTTGTTAATACTGGTATTGTTATCGATTCTTCACTTACATTTAAGGACCAACTAAATTCGCTTATTAAAAAGTGTTTTTTCAGCCTCCGTGCTCTGAGAAGAGTGAGAGCACTTTTTCACTAACAACATTTCTCTGTATTGGTTCAATCAATCATTTTGTCAAGGCTGGATTACTGCACTTCAGTGTATTTGGGTCTTTCAAAGGTCAGTCTGCAGAGACATCAATTAATACATAACACTGCAGCTAAACTTATCTTTGGTAAGAGTAAATTTGATCACGTAACCCCTCTGCTCAAGGAATTACATTGGCTTCCAGTATATCTCAGAATTCAATTTAAGTGCATTTGTATTGCATTTAAGATCTTATTTGGCATTTTTGCCACTTTGATTCCTTTAGACTGGAATGTTCATAGATCTCATCTTGCCAGAAGTTCTCAAAAATTAAAACTTACATTTCCCTCTCTCAGTGGTAAAAACGGAACCTTTAAGAGATTTAGTTATTCTTTTGCTTTTAAATTAACCGAATTCTGGAATGCTTTACCGCTTACATTAAGAAGTTTAGGTTCTTTTGCTTTATTCCGGAAAATTCTGAAAACTTTGTTCGCTAAACATTTTGGAAATTAACTATGTCAGTCTACTTTTTCTTGTCAAATTTATGTATTATGTTTTACATTATTGTAAACCGAGTCGAGATCCTCTTGGTTGATGACTCGGTCTATAAAACTAAGGGCCTGTTTTACGAAGCTGCGCTAGCGGCTGTGCTGCAGTAACGGCCCTATAGCCCAATGAGATTTAAAGGCTTCGGGGCCGTTGCCACGCGGCAGCTGCTAGCACAGCTTCGTAAAACAGGGGGTAAGTTTTAGTTTAGTTTTAGTTATTTTTAAAAAGCGTGCCATTCTCTAAACGCTCATGAAACTGAGGCTGGTGGAGAGTTGCAAAGATTTGCAAAATTTGCATATGCCCATTGCTGGTACTAGTGATGGGCACATATGCAGAATCAACGCCAAAAAACCCTACAACAAATCAGGCCGTTGAACTCAAGCAACCTCCCATCTGACACTCCCCCCCCCTTGGCAGCAGAAAACATGCCCACTCTTTCCTGCTGTGTCATACAACCCCCCCCCCCTCAGGCAGTAGGAGAGATGCCCACTTCTGCCGCTGGTGTCCCTGACCGCAGGATCTTCAATTTGGGATTTTTTTATTTTTTTTTTTGGGGGGGGGGGGGCTGAGCTGTCAAACCTTACTTTTCTGTCAGTGCCTGAGCCAATCTGTGCTCACATACTGATCAAAAAAGAAAGGCAACATCTCAGACCTGTTGGCAAATTTTGGCCGCAAATGTGGCATGTCAAGGTTAGAGAATCACTCGACGATTTATAGAGAATCGCTCAGAGTAATCATTTTAATATTAATGACCTCATTGTACTACATTTGCATGGCAATATCGGTAGGGTTATCAGATGTCCAGATTTCCCCGGACATATCTGGATGGCTTTTCAAAACTCAGCACTTTGGGTTTTGAAAAGCTTCTAGCAACGAGCGACGTCAGGATGGCATCTGTGCATGCGCGGATGCAATGCCGTGATGCACGTGACATCGCGTTACACCATACATGTGCAGATGCCATCCCAATGAGCAAACAGGTTGAGGGAGCGGAATGGGGTTGGCTGGCTGGAACGGGGCAGGGCCATGGGTCCAGATTTTGTTCCTGAAAATCTGGTAACCCTAAGCATCCCAGACGGCTAGAAAACTCGGAAAAGACCTCGGTAAGCCATTTTGATACTGTGCCAGCTAAAATACATGCACGCGAAACCGACTGGAACTGGTCAAGCAGTTAAAAGGCAGATTTTAGTTTTGAGAATCTGCCCCCGAGTATACCAGTCTGGAGCAATGGAGCATTAAGTGACTTGCCTAGAGTCACAAGGAGCTGCTGCAAGTTCTCAGCCAACTGCACTAATCTCTAGGCTTAACTCTCTGTTTATAAATCTTTTGTAATGCAAGCAACTACTGAAAAGGAGGATTTTTGCAAGTTACAGCCTCGTTTTGGCTAGTAAACAAAACACGGTCCGTGCGAACGGTTGACTGCTGCGTGGCTTGGTTGCCACAGCAACTGCGGAGCTGCACATTGGTCGGTGTCCTAGCTCTTCTTGCGTGTCTCCTTGCAAATTAGCTGCCAACTTGTCTTCAGACCAAACGCAAGGAAAGCTTTGGTGAGCTGAAGTCTCTCAGCTCGTTGTGACTTCATCTTCGTGCGCCGGGGCAGCCGTTCCTTCTTAGGTCTAAACTTCGCGCCGGGCAGTGGTGGCGGGTGAACCGAATTATAAGTAAGATGGCTACGAGAAGTAAATTAGAGGATTTAGATCTGACTACTGAAGAAATGCAGCAGCTCAGCAAAGCTTTCAAGGACGAAAAGTTCAAGGAATTGTTCATTGCTTACGCGAAAGAAATCTCCGATCCCGAGAACAAGAAAAAATACGAAGAGGAGATCACCCTCTTGGAGAAAGAGCGAGGTATAGATGTCAAGTTTGTTCATCCGCAGCCGGGACATGTTCTGAAGACGAGCCTCAATGGCGTTCAGAAGTGTTACATCAACGTTTGCAGCAATGAGCTGATAACGAAGCCTGGCTGTGAAGCTGGCAAGGGGAAGGACAACCGAAAGGGGCAACATTGGAGTTTACCGTACAGCCTGGTCCCCGGCCGGGAAGATCTAGGCAAGGAGGGTAGGAAGCACATGATTTACGATGTGGTTTTCCACCCGGAAACGCTGTACATGGCTAGCAAGAACCAAAGATTCAAGCAGATGGTGGATTCTACTGCTGTGGAGGCCATAGAGAAACAATTCGGCGTCAAGCTGGATGAGAAAAATGCGAAGATGCTGAAGCTAAAGTACAAAGGTGTACCGCAAGCCGCAGTGCTCCGCACGCCGTTGCCTGGAAAGCCACAAGAAACTGTGGATGCAGATGATCCTTTACAGTTCCCCTACCCTTACGAGACAGAAAAATCGGATCTTCCCGAAGAGCGTGGGCAAGCCGAAGTAAAAAAAACCGCAACGGTTGCACATCAAACTGACGAAGACAGAGAATTAAGATGTGCTAAACCCAACACACCGCGATATACAATTGTGCACAGATCTCATTTCGATTTACAGGATTACAGGTATGTGAGAGATGCTGCCCCTAGCCCTATACCCAAGGAGCTTGTAGTTATCATCGATCTGCCCTTGCTGAAGTCAGCTGAACAGGCCACTCTGGATGTCGCTGAAAAGCATTTGAGTCTGGAGTCTCGGAAACCTGATTACAGTCTCCAGATTTCTCTCCCCTACCGTGTGCATGAAAACCAGGGTACTGCTAAATTTAATAAAGCCAAAAAACAGCTAGTTATTACTCTGCCAGTGGTGCTCCAGATGCCTCATAGTCAAAGCTACATGCCACAAGACCAGAAATTGGTTTCAGATGCCCCAAAGAATGACAGCTATGGAGTCAATGATGACCTTCCAGCAAATGAACCAGCAGATGAAGTTGGATCTGAGGTCACATGGCAAGCAGAGACCCTAAACTCTGAAAAGGATGCTCAGTCTGGATGCCCTCCAGCTGCAGAGCCTCAGATCTGTTTTAAAAAGAAGTTACAAAATAAAGCCAGGTCTTCTGAAAGAGAACCAGTAAAAGACCAGCCTGAGAAGGCAGTAGGAAAGAAAGAGACCACTGAAAAAATTCAAGAAAAATCAGAAAGAGATTTCTCCCATTTGAGCAATAATTTTTCCAAAGACTTAGAGAAGTCAAAAGAAACAACCACAGTTTCTAGCCAAGGTTTTTCAGCACAATCTAACTTGCAAACTAATGAGTTGGTTTCCCCAGCTGGGAAGAAAGATGGTCCCAAATGTCCTACATTTCAATGCATCCAAGATGAGGTGTCCATTAGTTTGGTTCTACATGTGCTTAACATAGAGAAAGAAAGTTTGAAAGAAGATGTCGGTACCAGTCAATATAGCATTAATTTTTGTTCTAGAGACAATACCTCTTATAGTTTAATTATACAATTTCCTCCTCACAAGCTGAACACCAAAGGAACTACTGTTAGCATTTCGAAGAATAATGCTGTGATAGAATTGTCCAAATCTTCTGAAAGCACTGGACCTTGGAGAAAGTTATATTTTGGTTTAAACAGTGATAGTTTGCAGGTAATGCCCAATTTTAAATTATCAAAAGTCTTTCAACCAGTTTCAGAAGTTAAAGTAAAAGTAGGCGATGTGCAAGCAACTTTACATTTTATTTAGTAGAGTCTACTGGGATGGCCGCCTCATTACGGAGAAGCATAGTTGCCTTTCATCTTGCGTTCTGAGCTGAAATTTAAAAAGGAGTGTAGCACACATCTTGAAACAGTTCCAAATCTAACATAACAATCGCATTATTGCACAGACTTACTAGTACCTGAAAATAATCATACGTCCAGTAAAAAGCATATTGCTTCAGCCATCAATATCGGCACTCCCTCGAATGCTCAGTTCAACATGAACTGAGTGTGCAAGGGACTGCCGGTGTCGGTAGCTGAAGTATGCCACCAATTTGCTTGCTGCTCAGGCAGCATGGAACTTGGGCCTTGGGCTTCTTCAGCTAGAGGAGTTTGGGCATTCCCGCTAGCCAGCCACAATTTTGGAGGGGGCCTTAAAATATACCACAACTCCTCTGTGAATTCACTGCGATGCATCATTTGGGAACCACTGCTATAAATCTTCCTTTTCTGCCTCTCTATGTGTGTTTATACCCAAGATTTAGAGACAGTCTTTGCCTTCAGTTTGTACTTTGTTCTGGGAAGAAATGCATTGACCAGCAGAGAATGTTCTTAGGGCTGATGCAAGAGCATTGGCGTCCTAAGCAAATTTCTGCCTTAAACCCCCCTCCCCAATTGATCTTCAGGTTACTAGCCCATTTGCCCCCTCACACAGTATTTTGATAATTAAACACTTCAATTGTGATCCTCCTACAACAATTCTATTTAAAAAAAATTATAATTAGACATCATACTTTCAAACATTTGACTTTGTTTTGCAGGAAAAAGTAGGTGCTGATGTTCTTTAAATTTATATGGCTGTCAGCCCTGTTTTTCCTTTGACAGCAGTTGCATTTTGCTGCTGCCCTGGGTGACTACCTAAGTTTGCCTAATGGTTGGGCTGGCGAATGCTTTGTCACATTCAGTCAATCACTATTTTTCCCCATATTGCATGATGCGCTGACTTCAGATTGTCCTGTAGTTATGTTTTTATTAAAGTTGGTTTAGAAAGGCAGTTTTGTCTGGTTGAGTATTTAGACCTTGCAAAAAAGATGAAAAAGTGAGCCAGATATGCAAAGTAAATACAGTTGCTAAGTAAGATAAATTACAAAAACTTATGAGGTGGAGATAAGAGTTCAGTCAGTGTACTTAGAATATGCTCTGCCGAGGGAGAATCTAAGATGGCGGCGGTATAGCCGGCTGCTTTACAACGTTTCTCTACGAGCTACAGATTTACCTTCGGGCAGTGTTTTGCTCGTCTCATCCAGATGCCTCATTCTAAGAGGAAGGGTGCAATTCGTTTGGACCCCTTACCAACGAGGACTTCCACCCCGAATCAAAGATCGATTTTGGAGTATGCTGCAGTCGCCAGCGGTCCGATGCATTCTGGAGGTCCTGAGCTATTGGTGGGTGGAGCTGCCAGTGACTTCGGGTTGGAGATATCTCTCTCCCCTCCAGCGACTATCCCACCACCGCTTCCTGCTCCTCCCACGGCTCTCTCAGGTGACCCTTGTACGGAAGGAATGTTAAGGGAGACCCTGTTGAAGGGGCAATAGCCGAGAGGGAACAAGAGCAGAGAATCCAGGGAGCTGATTTGCTGAACTTGGAATTAGAAGACCTGCCACAGTGATCCTTGAGAGCATATGGGATGCTCTCAAGAGACAAAACTTAACGGTTACAGGATCTTCCCAGGAATTGAAAACTCTCGTAAGTACTGTGGACAATTTGGGAAAGTCATTAAAAGATACCAAAGAAGAGTTTGCTACAGAAACTAAGATACTTAAAGAAAAAACAGACAAATTACGACAAGTAACAGGGGAGATTCTGAAAGAAAGAATTCTTCTGAATAGAAAAATTGAACAATTAGAGAACTACAATAGAAGGCTAAATTTACGCTTATTGAATTTTCCAAAATCCCTTGGAGTTTCTCCACATGAAATGTTCAAGAAATATTTAATAGAGGTGTTAAAATTCTCCCCTGAGCTTATACCACCAATTAATTGTACATATTATTTACCTCAAAAAAAAAAAAAATACCAATTACCTCTACAGAAGGTGAAGGTTTGGAGGCCATAGAGCCACTAAACCTTACAGAGATTTTGGAATCCTCGGTGGTCGTGGAAACAGAGAGAGCCACATGGTTGGTTTCCTTTGTTTTTGAACAAGATTTGAATTCAGTAATGAGACTGTTTTTTTTTCGCAATTCCCAGATGTTATTTTATGGGAAGAAAATCTGGATGTAACAAGAACTACACAGGAACGGAGAAAGCTGTTCTTAGCAATGAGGACAGAAACATTAGCACTTGGGGCAACATTTCTTTTGGCATATCCATGCAAATGTTCAATTAAATTCTCAGGTTAGAGTATACATTTTTTATTCTGGAACAACTTAGATTTTGGGGCCCTTTTACTAAACTGCATTAGGTAGCTTAAAAGGAATGTGCTTGGGCATCCTTTGGTAAGTTTAGCATTAAAACACATGCAAACAATTTTTAACATTTTTATGTGGAGCGTGACTATTTCTGTGCTAATTAGTTAGAGCAGCTATAGTATATTACCATGCACTAACTGATTAATGCAGAATTATCATGTGAGACCTTGCCACCTACAAATTGGGTGGCAATAAGTACTCATGCACTAATTTTTGTTAATGAACACATGCTAATGAAAACATTAGCACATGGGTATTAATTTTAAAAAATATAGAAAATTGGCCATTTTCCAGTTACAAAAAAATGGCCTTAGTATGCAAGTTTTGTCGTTGCTTGTATCAATATTCACTTATGGCAACTAGAGTTTTGAATTACAATTTTATTTTCACTTCTTATTTCAAGCATTTGGTTAATATCCTGCCTGAATTTTGCAAATATATTCCTCAACATCATCTTCCAGAGTTTCAGCATGTGACTACCACTTTGGCTCAACTCCGCATGCATCTCCTTCAATCATCCTATGATGCATTTGAACTTTCCTCGAGGGTCACTGCCTTCTCAGTGGCAATGTGCTGGTTTGCCGGGCTCCGCACTGTAGACATGGACCCCAATCGTCAAGATCGTCTAGCCAACATCCCTTGTCAGGGCAATGAATTGTTTGATGACTCCATCAAGGCAGCTACTAAACGATTGTCTGAACATGAGAAATTGTTTGCTTCCATCATTTGACCTAAGCCCAATCCTTCTACCTCTAAAGGCTTCAGGCCTCTTCCATCTTACCAGAGGCGTTTTCCACAGAGAGCAGCTCCTTATACACAAGTGCCTCCTAAGAAACAACCACAACAGCAGCAGCAGCAAAGGCAGCAAAAACCTGACTCCTGCTGCGCCTAAGGCTTCTTAACCTTTTTGACCATCTAATACAGAGCATAACCTCCATTGTTCTGCCTCTCTCCTCTCCCCTTCCCATTGGAGGTCGTCTCCAGCATTTTTACCACCTCTGGGAGATCATTACATTAGACCTCTGGGTGCTGTCTATCCTCAAGAAGGATACTCTCTTCGTTGCTTCCAGATTCCACAAGATCTTCCTCCAAGAGAGTATTCTTCCAATTCATCGAAGACCACCTTCTTCAGGAAGCTCAAGCTCTGCTTCATGCCATCGAGGAAGTTTCCTTGGAACAGCAGAGAAGGGGGTTTTACTCCCGTTACTTCCTTGTTCCGAAGAAGACGGGCGATCTGTGTCCTATCTTGGATCTCAGAGCGCTCAACAAATTTTTAGTCAAAGAAAAATTCTGAATGTTGTCTCTGGCATCCTTATATCCTTTTCTAGATCAGAACAATTGGTTATGTTCTCTAGATCTCAAAGAGGCTTACACTCACATTCCCGTTCATCCAGCCTCTCGACAGTTCCTCAGATTTTTGGTGGGAAATCTGCATTTCCAATACAGAGTGCTACCCTTCGGCCTGGCATCATTTCCAAGAGTTTTCACCAAGTGCCTAGTTGTAGTAGCAGCAGCTCTGTGGAACCATGGTCTACAGGTGTTCCCGTACCTGGACAACTGGCTCATCAAAGATTCAACATCTCAAGGGATTATTGTAGCGGGGTTATTGTAGCAATTATTTGGTTCCTCCAAAGTTTGGAGTTCGAAATCAATTTTTACAAATTCCAGCTACAGCCCTCTCAAACTCTATAGTTCATCAGAGCTGTCTTGAACACTGTACAACTCAGAGCATTCCTTCTTCGTCAACGTCAGGATGCTCTTTTTCAGCTCTGTCACAAAGTGTCTTCCCTCTCTTCGATTTCAGCAAGACACATGATGGTTCTTCTAGGTCACATGGCTTCTACCATTCACGTAACTCCTTTTGCCAGACTTTACCTCAGAATCCCTCAGTGGATGCTGGCATCTCAGTGGGCTCAGGATTTTGACCCACTCTCTCAACACATTAGAGTGACTTCTTCGTTGAGACAGTCTCTCCACTGGTGGATGCTCTCTTCCAATCTCTCCAAAGGTTTACTATTTCAAACACCCCCCCCCCCATCAGAAGGTCCTCACGACAGATTCTTCAACCTAGGCTTGGTCCAGCACAGATCGTCAGTGTCGCATCAATCTGTTGGAACTCAGAGCAATCTTCAATGCTCTCAAAGCTTTTCAGCATCTTCTTCACGACCAGGTAGTCCTCATTCAGAGAGACAATCAAGTCGCCATGTACTATGTCAACAAGCAGGGAGGAATAGGATCGCTCCCTCTTTGCCAGGAAACTCTGAAGGTTTGGAATTGGGCAATTCTTCACAACACCTTCCTGAAAGCTGTCTACATTCAAGGAGAGAAAAACTGGCGGACAAATTGAGTCGTCTTCTACAACCTCACAAATGGACACTCAATTCCTCGCCTCTTCATCACATTTTTTCTCAGTGGGGTATTCCTCAGATAGATTTCTTCGCATCTCCCCACAACAACAAACTGCCTCAGTTCTGCTCTAGGATATACTCCCCTCACCGACGAGGCAGATGCTTTTATCCTGGAATGGACGAATCAGTTTCTGTATGCGTTCCCTCTCATACTCAAGACACTTGTCAAACTAACAGGAACATGCCACCATGATTCTGATAGCTCCTCGATGGCCCAGGCAACTTTGGTTCTCCCTTCTACTTCAACTCAGCAGCAGGGAGCCATTACTTCTACCAGTTTTTCTCTCTTTGCTTACACAGAGTCAGGGGTCTCTACTTCATCCCAATCTGCAGTCTCTACACTTGACAGCTTGGTACCTCTCAACCTAACTGCCACGCTACAGGACATTTTAGAGGCCTACCACTAGACAATGCTACAATCAGAAATAGACTAGATTTTCTTCTTATAGTACTGTACTGTGCTTGGGTTCCAACTGCCAAAATCTCTGTTAAGACTTACTCCAGCCCATCTACACCCTCCCAGCCATTGAAGCCCTCCCCAGCCCATCCTCCACCAAACGGCCATATACAGACACAAACTGTGCAAGTCTGCCCAGTACTGGCCTTAGTTCAATATTTAATCTTATTTTCTGATTTTAGACCCTTTGTGTTCATCCCATGCTTCTTTGAACGCAGTCACAGTTTTACTCTCCACCAGCTCTCTCGGGAGCGCATTACAGGCATCCACCACCCTCTCCGTAAAGTAGAATTTCCTAACATTGCTCTTGAATCTACCACCCCTCAACCTCAAATTACGTCCTCTGGTTTTACCATTTTCCTTTCTCTGAAAAAGATTTTGTTCTACGTTAATACCCTTCAAGTATTTGAACGTCTGAATCATATCTCCCCTGTCTCTCCTTTCCTCTAGGGTATACATATTCAGGGCTTCTAGTCTCTCCTCATACGTCTTCTGGCGCAAGCCTCCTATCATTTTCGTCGCTCTCCTCTGGACCGCCTCAAGTCTTCTTACGTCCTTCGCCAGATACGGTCTCCAAAATTGAACACAATACTCCAAGTGGGGCCTTACCAATGACCTGTACAGGGGCATCAACACCTTCTTCCTTCTACTGACTACGCCTCTCTTTATACAGCCCAGCATCCTTCTGGCAGCAGCAACTGCCTTGTCACACTGTTTTTTCACCTTTAGATCTTCGGACACTATCACCCCAAGGTCCCTCTCCCCGTCCGTGCATATCAGCTTCTCTCCTCCCAGCATATACGGTTCCTTCCTATTATTAATCCCCAAATGCATTACTCTGCATTTCTTTGCATTGAATTTTAGTTGCCAGGCATTAGACCATTCCTCTAACTTTTGCAGATCCTTTTTCATCTTTTCCACTCCCTCTTCGGTGTCTACTTGGTGCACTATTAATCACAAGAAGCCTCAATCTACCTCCAGTTTTGGATTACCTGTTCAATTTGTCTCAACCAGGCCTCAAATCCGCATCCATTCAAGTCCATCTCAGTGCAATTACTGCTTTTCATCAGCCTATCGAAGGGAAGCCCCTTTCTGCTCATACTTGTGGTTTCCAGATTTATAAAAGGACTTTTCAATGTCAAACCACCTCTCAAACCTCCTCCAGTGGTTTGGGATCTCAATGTTGTTCTTGTTCAATTGATGAAGCCTCCCTTTGAACCAATGGCTTCGGCTCATCTCAAATATCTCACTTGGAAAATGATTTTTCTCATTGCTCTCACATCTGCTCGCAGGGTCAGCGAGCTACAAGCTTTAGTTGCAGACCCACCTTTCACATTATTCCATCATGACAAGGTGGTCCTCCGTACTCATCCTAAATTCTTACCTAAAGTGGTTTCAGAATTTCATCTCAGTCAATCCATTGTACTTCCAGTGTTTTTTCCAAAGCCTCATTCTCATCCTGGAGAAATAGCTCTTCATACTCTGGACTGTAAGTGTGCTTTGGTTTTTTACTTGCAAAGGACTAAGTCACACAGATCTGCTCCTCAACTTTTTGTCTCCTTTGATCCAAACAAGTTGGGACATCCGATTTCCAAGTGCACCATCTCCAACTGGTTAGCTGCTTGCATCTCTTTCTGCTATGCTCAGGCTGGACTGCATCTACAGAGTCGAGTCACAGCCCATAAAGTCAGAGCCATGGCGGTATCAGTAGCTTTCCGTAGATCTACTCCTATTCAGGAATTTGTAAAGCTGCCACTTGGTCCTCGGTTCATATCTTCACCTCTCATTATTGTCTGGATGCTTTTTCCAGACGGGATGGCCATTTCGGCCAGGCAGCGTTACAAAATTTATTCTCCTGAATTGCCAACACTCCCACCATCCCATTCTGGTTAGCTTGGAGGTCACCCACATGTTGAGAATAGGCTGCCTGCTTGTCCTGGGATAAAGCACAGTTACTTACTGTAACAGGTGTTATCCAGGGACAGCAGGCAGCTATTCTCACAACCCACCCACCTCCCCTGGTTGACTTCTATCTGACTGACTGAGGAGACTTCTATCTATCTGAACTGAGGTTGGCTTCTAGCTATCTGAACTGAGGAGACGCCCGCCCTGCGTCAGACGGGAAGGCACTCGCGCATGCGCGGTGCAGCAGTCGCAAACTTTCTAAAGTTCTTCATGCAAGTATGCTTGCAAAGCTGTCCGCATCCGGGCTCCGTGGATGACATCACCCACATGTTGAGAATAGCTCCCTGTCCCTGGATAACACCTGTTACGGTAAGTAACTGTGCTTTCTACCCCAAATATTAATTTGGGACAAATGAATCCATCAGAGATTTCTGAAATAAGTGAGTTTTTAACATTTTCTGAAAAGTTGCTAATTGAGAAAGTACCGTAATCTAATCTCCGATTGAAGCTCATTCCAGATTTTTGCAGATGAGAGAGCAAAAAATCGACAGAAATTGGAAATAGTTTTAATTCTTTTAACGGTAGGGAAGCCAAGTTTGTATTTCTGAATACTTCTTGAGTGAGATGGTATGCAGGAATTGAAAAAAAAACAGGAATTGTACTTTTTTTTCAGACCAGCGAAAGGGATGCTCACTCCCTTCTGCTGCAGTGTTGTAGACAGTCAACCCCCCAACCACACAAACCTGGTGGTCTAGTGGGCCATCTGCCCCCCCCCCCCCTCAGGTACCTTTTTTCCGCATTGTACCCTTCTTGGTTGGGCTTAGACCTTTTCAGCACCCCCTTCTAAGTTTGACTTTTCCTTCAGCTTGGTGAAAGGACCCTTTTTAAGCATTAGTAAAAAGGTACAGAATTTCCAAATAATATGAAATGAAATCTTTGTGAATAGTTACAATATAATGTCTGAAATAATCTGATATTTCATGGATGGTTTTAATCACTTTATTTAAAGATGTACATTGTTATATGTATAGGATCTTCTCTTATATTTTACTAGTATTGTTTATTTTATTGATATTTGAATATTTACCTTTCTCTTAACACACCAAGGAAAGGTACAGTCAAAATCAAATAAAACCTACCCAATACTGAACAGAAAATATAATAATACTACGAGTAACAATAAGACATTATTCTAAAAGTAATCCCAGAAGTCTACCACTAAACTCCCCTATTTAACAACAATTTAGCATGCTTATTAGAAATTTCTTATAAATGATTCATGGACTTTATATGGAACTCTTAATGATGATATCTATGAATGTCCAAGAATTGCAGTTGTATTTGAGTTTTCTTGGCTAGAATTACGGTACATAATAATAAAATGTAGTAATTTTCCATTCTTTCTCTTCTTCAGGAAAAGCTGTTTCTCAGTGAAGAAAATGTTGATGAGTTCCTGGAAGACATCTTGCACTCTGTAGATATGAAACAGTCTGTTGCAGGGGCACAGCCTTTAATTGAGGTTCTGAAAGTGACTGATAGCCAGAGTCACATCAGATTGAAGGTAAGAGAGCTGATTTAGCATAGCAATGAAACATAGAAACATGATTACCGTAGTTGAACATGTATTCTGCCAGTCCCCCAAAAAGTTTACAGGCTTGTATAATACAGATGGTTTTCTTTTTTTGTGACTGCATCAGCTCCACTTCATCTCTACTTTTGTCAGCTGGTTCTCAGCTGGCTGAGGTGTGCAGTACCGTTTTCTCTGGAGTGTTGGTGACAATAATGTCCTTGATGCAATACTACCATATAAACTGGCATGTACCCACAGTCCCTGAAATAGCCTTACTCTCTCCTCCCATAGGTTTCATTTCCAGTGAAATATCATTAGTCATATTGGTCTTTTGAGACGTTCCTCAATCATAATTCACACAGGAGCAGGGTGAAATTTGTTTCCCCGCAGTTCTCAAAAATTATAGTCAAGAGTAAAGTGTTTTGTAGGAAACTTGACAGTGTATTCAAAATTTCTTGTGAATTTTCCAAAAATTAAGGGACTAGCTTTGATGAATACCACAGTTACTAGAACACTAAGGGCTCCTTTTGCGAAGGCGCGTTAGCGGTTTAACGCATGTAATAGCGCGCACGCTAAACCACCGGCCGCGCTAGCCGCTACCGCCTCCTTTTAAGCAGGCAATAATTTTTGGCCAGCACAGGGGTTAGTGCGTGATGAAAAGTCATGCGCGTTAACCCCGCTAGCGCGCCTTTGTAAAAAGAGCCCTAAGGGCTATATTCACTAAGCAAACCGATTTTTCTCCGGCCCGATTCATTTACCTCTCTGCTGATCTGATGCTGATCCGTGCATGCAAATGAAGGGAACGGCATGCAAAGTAGGCAGGGACCCGATTCACTAGTGAAATCTTGCAAATCTAGGCTGGCCGATCAACCCAAGAAGCGACTGCTGGGAACCAGTCGCAAGCGTCCTTTCCGACTTTCCAGCTGCATTGCCACCCTCCCTGCTCTCTGCTGCCCCGACAATCTCTCTGCCCCGAACCTCTCCTGCCTGCCGCCGCAAATCACCACCATGCTCTGCCCCGAACCTCTCCTGCCTGTTGCCCCGAATCTCTCCTGCCCTTCCCCGCACTGCGAGCCTGTGGTTTTAACCTGTGGGTTTATAGCAGGTTAAAATCACAGGCTCGCTGGGTTAGTAAGTAAATTTTTTTTTTTTTAAAAGTTGCAGCTCAGACAGGTCTTACACGCATGTGCAGACCATCTACAGATGGCACATTAGTGATCTGTGCATTCAGAGGGGGGGCGTTCCTCCGATCACCCTCATTTAAATGTTTTTGTTTTGGGAATTCGTCGGGCCTGCAAGGATCGGCCACGGATCGGGCACGCAAAGCAGGTAAGTGAATCTAGCCCTAATTCACTGCTGAAAATCTGGCTCTTTTTTGAAAAACATCAAGGATTCATGTGTTTAGAAAGTGCTAGAATGCTTTCATGAACTAAATATCAGAAACTATTGTTACCATTTAAATGAAATGTAAACCTGTAAATATGTGATTATGCTGCCAACCATTGTGGCTGTGAAGTGATCTTAGACTCTCTTGCTAGTGTGCATTCAATTGTATAGTTTCATTTGTCAAAAATAGTTCACAGATGTTTGAGGTAAAGAATAGCTTTGGTTTGGATGGCTGAACTTAATATGCCTGTGACACAGTAAACCATATTAAGCAGTAAAATGGATTGCTATGTTCACAAGTTTCCTTCCTTTGTAACCTTAACATTTAAGCGTTAGTGCTAATTGATTCTGTGGTGTAGAAGAGGCACATGCAACTCTTAGGATACAAATTGCATATTACTGACTTAAAAATAGCTATACTTGCTCTATACTGATTCAGAAGTCCATTTATCAAGAAGGAATGCTCATTATTTTGACCTTAAGGACCCCAAATGCATACCAACCAAAAATTAAACAAATGAGGAAGGCATGCAGAGTACAACTCATGGAATTCTTTCCAGCTTTTTGTGTGTGTGCGCGCACACGTATGTATATCTGTGTGCCTAGAGGAAAGAAGGTAGGGAGGGTTTGAGTGGCATGATTGGTTTCATTTTATTATTTTTTCCAGACCAAGTATAATTAATCCACCATATGTCAGTATCAGCAGATTTCAAAGGATGGATTTTTACATCAAAGCTGCAGAGTGCTATGCTTCACCACTAGGAGGCTGTCCACAGCAAGTAGCAACAAACTACATGCAGCTGGGTAGCGAGGGAAGGAGGTGCCTGGGACGGTGACACCTGGCATCACCATGCCATGTGCTTCTCAACACTCTTCCCTGTTGCATCCCCTACCGCGTTGTGCCGGCCTCAGCTCTCCCTCTGATGTCACTTCCTGAAAAGAATCAGTGGAACTAGTGAGTGGTCTGGGGATGGGGGTTGTGGAAAAGGATTAGGACTGAAAAATAGAGGAAAGTGTGTTGTCAGCTGAGGAAAAGAACTGGCAGCAAATGCTAGAAGTCACATGATGGTGGGCAGACTTGGAAGGAGGGCACTCACTGCCTGAAGGAGCATATGAGCAATAGGACAGCACTAGAAGAGCGAGCTAGAGAATGCATGTACTTGTATATGTTGCTCTGACTCTGGAGAAGGTTCATTGGTACCTGTGCATATACTTAGTGGTGGGAGATGTTCAGTCCAAGGAATTTGTCCTGTTAACTATTAAGTTACTTAGGTCATGGTGAAGACTTGACAACCAGTGTTTAAGCATTGGTGGCTGGAGCCCCAGCACACAGTGATAGGTGTGGCTTTGGCACCTTGTTGGGCAGACTAGACTTTATCTGTCATTTACTGCATTACTGGAGGGGTGGGCATGGTTGTGAAGGGAAAGAAAGAAGTAAAAGAGGGCGAATGGTTAAACTTAAGATAGCAAACCACTGAAAAAACCCTTTAAGTCTGATCTTTCTATGACTCATTTGAAAAACGTTTTGTAATTCTGTCAGACTATTATACTATTTTTCAAGTAAAGAGCCAATGAATTGTATTATGCATGTGAAAGGTAATTAAAATAGCAAGGTGCTAGAAATGCTCTTTCATACAATAAAGAGGTATAATTGTGAAGATCCATCTTCCAATCTCTTAGGTGTCTCAGTAAGCATGCTTTATTATACTCAGAAGTCCTAAAGTATCATTTTGTCAATTTCCATATAGAAGATATACTGTAATTTCATTTTAGTACCCCCTCCCCCCCCCAGCAAAATTTGGATACAGATCTGTTGAATATTACTAAATCTTTTTTTAGTGAATAAATGGGGAGTACTTGCATAATGTATAGCCACATTGGAAATAGCATCAGGCAAAATGAATTAATTCTTCTACTACTTATCATTTTTATAGCACTGCTAGATGCATGCAGTGCTGTACATTAAAACATTCAAGAGACAGTCCCTGCTCTGTGGAGCTTACAATCTAATTCTGCCAGTCAGTGGCAAAGGAAGAGATTTCCAACTATTTAATTGGTTTGAGTTATTTTGAATAACCCATTTACATTGAGAAATTTAACTGAGAGTTGTATTCTAAGATAATGAAAAATTACTCTGCCTACTGCAAAGGAAAAGCCTCCCCCTAACTATCCATAAATTATCTTCTGTAGGTAAGGCTTCTGACTGAGAAATTTAATTTAAATCCAGCAAAGTCTCCATATTTAGTAAGACTTTTCTTTAATACCCAAAGGGATCTCTGTGGATCTGACATATGTACCAACAAATCATCTGTGAAAGCTGAGATTTTAAATGTACTTGTCTTTCCACATACACTTTATGAATTTCTGAGATAGCCTAAATTTCACAAATAAGCAGGTCTAGGGTCAAAATAAAAAGGGGAAATCCTGCCTTGTTCCTTGGTAAATAAAAAAAATTATCTGAAAGCATTCCATCACCTAGATTTTTGCCTTCAGTTTATGATACAACAGACATATAGCATCCACAAACAGGCCCATGAAGCCATATTTCTCTGAGAGCCCATAGATGAAGTTCCACTGCATCAAAACTAATAGGTGCAAAGGCTTTCCTATGTGCTTCATTTCTTCTAGAGCAGGGGTGCCCACACTTTTTGGGCTTGCGAGCTACTTTTAAAATGACCGAGTCAAAATGATCTGCCAACAATAAAATTTTTTAAAAACACAAAGCACACTGTATGCAGAGAAAATGTGAATTATCATTTATATTCCGGGGTTTGTTCAGAGGTCAAGGCAGATGACTCTATGCAATGTCACCTCAGTAACAACTATACAAAAATAGACAAATAAATCCCCCTCCCTTTTTACTAAACCGCAATAGCACTTTTTAGTGCAGGGAGCTGCGCTTAATGCCCAGCGCTGCTCTCGACGCTCATAGGCTCCCTGCGCTAAAAACCGCTATTGTGGTTTAGTTAAAGGGGAGCCATAGTACAAAATATTGACAGCAGATATAAATTCTCAAAACGGACACATTTTGATCACTAAATTGAAAATAAAACCATTTTTCCTACCTTTGTCTGCTGTTTCACAAGTCTCTGGTTGCACTTTCTTCTTCTGACTGTGCATCCAATCTTTCTTCTCTTCTTTCAGCCTGTATGCTTCCTCTCCTTCAGACCTCTTTCCCTCCCCCAACTTTTTCTTCCTCTCTCCCTGCCCTTTCTGCCTCCCTACCTCCCTTTCTTTTTTTCTCTCTTCATGCCCCCTTTCTTTCTTTCTGGTTCCCTTTTTTCCTTATGTCTCCCTGCCTGCCCCCTTTCTTTCTTTCTCCCTGCCCTCCCCAAGCCACTGCCACCAGCATCGGGGAACAGGCCTCCAAGCCGCCGCCATCGGGAACAGGCCCCAAAGCCACCGCCGCCCCAAGCTCTCCCTGCTTCCCTGCGTTGGGCCGACTAGCATTCCTGTCCCCGACGTCAATTCTGCTGTTGGAGAGGAAGTTCCGAGCCAGCCAGGCAGCGATTGGCTGGCCCAGAACTTCCTCTCCAACAGCAGAATTGACTTCGGGAAGAGGAAGGCTAATCGGCCCGGTAGATTGTGAAGGCAACGCGAGTTTATCACGGAGTGCCTTGGCGATCTACCAATTGATCACGATTTACCTATTGGGCACCCCTGTCTTAGAGGAAGTGATAGTGGATAGTGAAGATGAGCAGACTGGATAGGCCCTGGATGGGCCATTTGGCCCTTTTCTGCCATCTTGTTTCTGTATTTCTAATCAAAGATCTATGATTAGTAATGGGATAGGCATCAGTAGAGAAAGGTGGATCCTTTGAACAGTAATCTGATATATATCTGAAACAGGAATTATGTGAATACATTTTGTATTATAGAATATAATGAGAACTCCATGATAAACAGTTGTGAAGTGTCAGTGAGACTTTCTTCTGCCTACGTATGTTTAAGGTCATCACCTTCTTAAAGTGACTAAATCCTGCATAAGAGTGTGAATGAGTAAATCTTTGTAAGCCAAGTCAGGAAAAAACTGGAGAATAGTAATAAAATATCTGTTGGGAGTTCCATCTTTTGTTTGTCAAGCTGTAGTGAATATCTCTCTTAAACATTCTCTGGCTGATATTCAAAGCTGAAAATGACTGGTTAGTGCCAAAGTACAAGCCGGCTATGCTGAGGGCATTTCAGGTCTGGAGTCCAGTTAGCTTACAATATTTAGATCTAACTGGCTAGCATTAATGCATAAATAAGACCACATAAATAGCAGCTTTATATTTATGTGCTAACAAATGGCTGGTTAGCTCTGAATATCAAGTTAACTGGGCATGTGCTAAAACCAAAAAGAGATATTTGATGCTGGTGTCCAGATATGGTCCGGCATTGAATATCTGGATTCAATGATGGATATTAACAGTATTGCCCTCCGCCGGCTTAATATCAGGGGGAATCTTGTAGAAATACTGAGTATCTGCTGCTATTTGCTCAAGTGAGGCTAAAAGCTTTGTAAGGAAGGAAGAAGCTGAATAGATCCTAAAGTATTTAACTTACATTTAGTGTGTTCATATCTTCTGTTTCCAAGCTACTTCTGTTCCTTCAGTCATGCACATGCTGCTCACTTGTTTGGTCCCTCCTGCAGGAATATGAACCTAATCCGTGTGGTGAAATGGAAGAAGGGGCTACCAATATGGCTACCAGTGAGATACTCAATGACATTAGCCCTGAAACAGAGTCCACAGTCATTGCAACTGACAGTGCTAAAAGGGAACATACTATAGAAGGTGATGGGGCTTTGATACTTCCAATAGTTCCTGGTTCAGAAACTTTCTTGCAGCTTGAACCCAGTAATGACAGTTTATCCCGTGCTGAGGAATGTCAGATATCTGATCTCAACTGTGACCCTGCTGCAGCTGGAGACCAAAGTGTTGCCTCAATAAGTTGCAGGATAGAAACATTTCCTGAGTGCAGAGAAGCTGTAGACAAGAATAAACTGGATGAGGATGATACTCCCACCAAGCATCAAGATGGTGACAACAGCGGAGTGTTAACTAGTGGCACTGTTGCTCCAGCCTTAAAAGAAATAAACACACAAGATGGAAGTGTTAAAGTTATTACAGATCACACCACCCACTGTGCCTTCACATTTCAGAATTCACTCTTATATGATTTAGACTAGTAGGTTTTATGCTGGGGGGTTTTAATTATTAAAGGGAAATTGTAGATTATTTTTTCAAATAAATTGCTTACATTATATAATAGTTTGTACAAAGCACTGTGTGGTACTGCTGTACCTTTATAAAACTGTATTCTGTTTTAAGTTATTATTTACCGGTGTAAGTACTTCTAGCCTACTGAGTTTATCAATACCCCATCCCAGAGTTCAGGGGCCCTTACAGGTTTTATGGCCCCTACGGCAGTAGTTTTATACTAGCAGATTTTTAACAGCATACAAAATGGATCTTGAGCTCAGAGGTAAACTCTGAGTCTGGATCATTGAAAACTTACCTCATATTTAACGTATATAGAGGCACCAAATGACAAGTTTAATATCAATGTGCTTTAACGGGAAAATTTTTAAAAATCCAATATCCATAGGCTTAAAATTCTGATTTATGAAATTGAGTTCATGTATAATATTGCCAATTCTTACATCCCAAATTATTTCCACAGTCTGCATGACTAGATGTATGTAACCAATAGGAACTCTAAGGGGGAGAGTGTGGCGCAGTGGTTAGAGCCACAACCTCAACACCCTGAGGTGGTGGGTTCGAGCCCAGGCTGTACCTTGTGACCCTGGGCAAGTCACTTAATCCTCCCGTTGCCCCAGGTATATTAGATGGACAGATAGGGAAAATGCTTGAGTACCTGAATAAATTAATGTTTACCGTTCTGAGCTCCCCTGGGAGAACAGTATAGAAAATTGAATGAATGAATAAATAAATACAGGAAAGGGGTCATATTCAACCACTATTTGCTTTCCTACTGAGGAGTAAAGTGGTAGATAATCCATTCAATGTGCAACTCTTCTAAGGTTAGAGAATAATGAGGCAGAAAAATGGTTCAATTCAATAGACAGTATCTATTACATTCCATATAATCTTAACTTTATACAGCAAAGACCAGAAACAAGAAGATGGAACAATAGAATGTTTATTTTAAAAGAGCATTTCACATAAGAACATAAGAATTGCCACTGCTAGGTCAGACCAGTGGTCCATCGTGCCCAGCAGTCCGCTCCCGCGGCGGTCCTTAGGTCAAAGACCAGCACCCTAACTGAGACTAGCTTTACCTGCATACATTCTGGTTCAGCAGGAGCTTGTCTAACTTTATCTTGAATCCCTGGAGAGTGTTTTCCTCTATAACAGCCTCCAGAAGAGCGTTCCAGTTTTCCACCACTCTCTGGGTGAAGAACTTCCTTACGTTTGTATGGAATCTATCCCCTTTTAATTTTAGAGAGTACCCTCTCATTCTCTCTACCTTGGAGAGGGTGAACAAACTGTCTCTATCTACTAAGTCTATTACCTTCATTATCTTGGATGTCGGTGTCAAACAACTGATCAAATTAGTTGTTATTTGCAGCCACATACATGTTGTCTAAGGATATTGGAAGTGATATGTTTCTGTGATGTTTTACTAGGTCGTCAAAGACAACACAGAACCTGCTCAGAATACAATAGTAATAATTTTAAACTTTTCCACTTCCTGCACTCTGCCTCCTAGAATAGGATAGGGAGCAGATTTCTGGGGAGGATAAAAGTGTGTGTGATCCTTTTGTACTTTATAAGGCTCTGTACATTAAATTTAGTATTATTTAATTCTGATTAGAGCTGTTATTATTAGTTATTTATACACCACCTATCAATGGGAGGTTGTCTAAGCGGTTTACATTCAGGTACTCAAGCATTTTTTTCCTAACTGTTCTAGCAAGCTCACAACTATCCAATGTACCTAAGGCAATGGAGGATTGAGTGACTTGCCAAGGGTCACAAGGAGTAGCGTGGGTCTTGAACCCACAAGCTCAGGGTGCTGAGGCTGTAGCTCTAACCACTAGGCCACTCCTCCCTTTACTTTGCTGTGCTCAAGTTATCCTTGTGTTAGCTGAGGGCAAACTTTGATGCAGCTCCATCAGCATTTGGTTCTTTGCAATAGGACTATAGTTTTCTTGAGTTTCATAGGATGCTAAATACCTATTATGAAACTACAGTAAAACTGCTATTTTCTAAAATTTGTTTTCTTCGTTTCAGAGTTTCCTACTTGTAAAATATGTTTTTGTTACAGTCTTTGTGTTTAAAAAACATTGATGGATGAACTGCAATGTAATTGAGATGCTGGAAAATCTGCAATTGTTTTTTTCTGGACCTCAGTTTGGCCTTTATCCTAGTAGACCACCATCATCATCTTCTTGTACTTGTTCAATATGTTGTGGGTAGCATATTTCAAATAGTAAATCACTGTCATGAGGTCCCACAAGGATCTGTTTTGGCCTTGATGGTTTTTTTTTCTCTTGTTTGGTTAGCCATCGTGATCCACAGTCTGGGCCTCACTGGCTTCTGTACAGATAGTAGCCTACACAAATTCTGCTGTACCGGATAGTCAAACAATTGGGCTGTTCAAGAACTGATTAGCACTAAACCTTGCAAAATCAGAGGTGGTGTGAGTAATAAGACACTTGCCTCTGCCTCCACAGTCCCCCTTTATTAAAAGGGGAACAGTGGAGGCAGCTGGGATCAACTCACTGTTTTGGGTTTCCATCTAATAATAATAATAATAACTTTATTCTTTTATACCGCCATAACCAAAAGTTCTAGGCGGTTTACACTAAAAAGAGCTGGACAATCAGCGAAATACAATAATACAAATATTTGTAAAATAGAATTTCAATAATAAAACTCACTAAGTAATAAACTTATCGAACAAAGTGGTCTTAATTTCCGAAAACTGCAATAGGATAACATAGCTTGCTGAATACATTTAAGTTTAAGTTTATTAGGATTTTATATACCGCCTAACAAGGTTTTCTAAGCGGTTTTACAATCAGGTACTCAAGCATTTTCCCTATCTGTCCCAGTGGGCTCATAATCTATCTAACGTACCTGGGGCTATGGAGGATTAAGTGACTTGCCCAGGGTCACAATACCTAACCAAGATTGTTGCCATACCAGCTTGAAATGCTAGGGTCCTATCTAAGAAGGTCTTATATCTATACCATGCTCTTCTTACATTAGATGCTGGTTTTCCTACTGAAAGCACTTGAATAATGGCTATGCTAGTTGTGATATTCCAGCCTTAATATCCGTCCATATAATACAGTAATTTAATGGTAAGAAATAGGACTAGATACCAGATCTTCTCGTAAAGTAGTAATTGATTAAATGCAAAAGCCTCAGTCCCACCACTTCACCGCTGTTGTCATTTTGAACCGCGGGAAGAAATTACGTGGTGACTTTCATCATTGGCTCTTGTGCATTAACCAGTAGTCCAATACTAGTGTCTAGTTTTTTTGCATTTAAATTAACGTTTTCAATTTTTCTTCAATTATTTTATCATATATAATGTGCACTTACATCTACATCGGCCAACATCTAGGAGCCTGACCTGATAAAGCGCAACGGCGCGAAACATGTCGGGTCAGGCTCCCAGATGTTGGCCGATGCAGAGATAAGTGCACATTATATATGATAAAATAATTGAAGAAAAATTGAAAACGTTAATTTAAATGCAAAAAAACTAGACACTAGTATTGGACTACTGGTTAATGCACAAGAGCCAATGATGAAAATCACCACGTAATTTCTTCCCGCGGTTCAAAATGACAACAGCGGTGGAGTGGTGGGACTGAGGCTTTTGCATTTAATTAATTACTACTTTACGAGAAGATTTGGTATCTAGTCCTATTTCTTACCATTAGGTTTTCCTACTGAGGCAGATTTATGCAGTAAGACCATTTCTTTCTATGCATGATCTCTATACCCTAATATTTTGCTCTTTTTGCTTAATCAATTAGATGGCGGCAGAGTAAGTGTTTGGCAGTGAGTTTTACATAAATTTCCTTATTGGTGAGCTTGTATTGTAGAACAATTTAGCCAGACCAGTATGCCTGAGTCCACAGTCCACTTATACATTCCCCAGAAGAAGTCGACAAGTTCGGTGAAACGGGCACCGTTGGGATTGGACTGACACTTAAGTTTTGAGGCACTTTATTTGCTTATTTAAGCTGCAGTTAATAACTTATTAGTTTGGTAGCTGGAATTGGACTGATACTTATATTAAGTTTGAGGCATTTCATCTGCTTATCCACAGCTGTGGTTAATAACATAATAGTTTGGCCGCAAGTTTAGTATAAGGTCCTGCTCATATATATTCAGATTTTCAGTTGGTGTATTTAAACATGGTTCAGGTGATATTTGCTCACTGAAATAGAACAAGGATGGAATTTATTAAGTTTGACACATGTTTATTGGTGCATGTAGATACGCATTTCCAATAAACTAAAATAGTTATATACAACAAAATTGAGAAGCAAAAGTAAGCATACATTTAATGCGCTATTTAAAAATGTGAGAGGGTGTTTAAAAACATGAGTGGTTTTTTGTAGGATCAATGATTGAGATCTGGAACTGATAAGTCTCAGACTAAGTTATTTTCATCAGTTTCTGAGCAAGTGTCTGAGACCCTTTTCCCTCTCATGTGTGACTAACACTTATTATATGTTGCATGGAAGCCATTGTGTTGTCTGAGCTGTTCTGTAACACCTCCGTTTTATTCTGTACATGGGAGATGGTAGGAGCCTGTTCTACTTGTTTTTATTTTTTTATCCAATCATAAGGCTTTTTGGTGCTGCAGAGGATCCCAGTTGCGGGACATCTCTGGCTGCAAGAGAACACAAACTGTGACGGCAGTAGTCTATAGCCAAGAGGCTGCTTTGCTAGCCTGCATTAACAATCTGGGTGCTCAGGCTGAGTGGCCCTGTGGCAGTTTCTCACCAAAATTGGGTGCGGACTGCATTCCTCCCCCACTCCGACTTCAGGCGCAAGTTCTGGTGGGGGTTTAAGGTCTCAGTTTGGTCAGTAAGACTGAGGAGCAGTCTGAATAATCACGCTATCAAGGTTTCCAGGCTTGTTTGAAGGAGCAGTTCTCTAGCTGCAGTTTCAGCCTAAGCAGCTCCCAGCATCTCTGCATGGCACAGTGAGTACTGGCTATAACAGCCTATCATAGAAATTGGGGATGGGGGTGGGGTGTCTCTAAAAATAATTTTTAAAGGTTTCTGGGGCTAGGGACAGGGTACCCTACCTCTAAAATCCTATTCCTCAAATTTTTGACCCCTTATTTAGCTCCCATGGGCCATTTTTGGCAGTAAAATCACTGCCACAACAGCCATCTTAAATTTTGCAGTTTTAGAATAAAAGCCTCTATCTGCCTCAAAACACCTTGATTTGGCTCAAAATCAGTTTAGTTGGACTCCTCTGGCCAGGATATTCAGGATTCATGCGATTTGTGCTGGGTAGCCAGCCAAGGAACATCCGTGTCCCATGTGCTGTATGGCACATGAGAGTGGGCAGGAACCACTGGCTTTGCCTCCTTGAGTCCCTAGTAGTATGGGGTCCCAGATGACTTAAGTGACAGGTCAAAGATCCTGGTTGGAGCTGGGAAGTGGTGTAAATGCATCCTTGGCTAAGCACAGCCTCACATCTGCTGTGAAACCCCAGAGTGGCACACAAGAGCACCATCATCCTGGTCCGGCTTTTGCCTCCCCCCCCCATACCTTCCCTCCTGCCTGCACAGAGCTGCTAGCTGAGTGGCTGCCATGAGTTCTAGTGGGACCGTGAGAATTTGTGGCAGCCAATCAGCTAGCCACTCTTCACGGGCAGGAGCAACCTTCCTTCACTCCTCCCCATGCAGAGCCGCTTGCTGATTGGCTGCCGTGAACTCAATTCCAATATGTAGGATATAAATGTGTCTAAATTGTTTAGCATAAGACCTGGCTTGTGGCACTTCACACATTAGATAGCTCAAACAAGATTTAGTTCTAGCACACACTTTCTAGATACAAGGTTTCTCTGTAAACAAGCAGAGCATAAGCAGGCATATTAGTTGATGACATCATCCAACGGAGCCAACATACTGGAGCTCTCCCCTAGCAAATTCAAACTTTTGCAGGTGCAGTCATATGTGGGAAACTGCTTGAAAAAGCCCGCTGGTGCAGCTTGATGTAAAGTCATACTGTAGCAATGAGAGGAAAAGTCAGTGGAAGAGTTCAGTGGGACTGGATGGAGGAATAATGTGGCTGCATTCCCCTGCTGTCTATGGAGAGCCCTCATTACAGGTAAGCAACTTTGCTTTCCCAAGTTCATAATCCTATCTGATGTGTGGTCAGTCACCAGTAAATCAACACTTAGTTTAGACACTTAGAAAGAGATATGAGAACTCATAGGTCTTCTCTATGATGCCTCAGTCATCTGATTTCTGGAAATGCCTTCTTGGTGGGTCTGCACTTCTTTGAAACTCTGGGAATCAATGTGGATCACCAGAGAGTGGGTTGCAGATCTTGTGTTCAGACCCGAGTTGCTTACTTTAGGTGTGTTAGAGCAAGTCTAACTTGGGGGGGGGGGGGGGGATAGTGCCAGCTGCTATTTCTAGGCTAGCCAGAGCATCAAACCTATATCTGTCCACACCTATGACTACCTGCTTGCCCTCCAATGGAGCCTATATTTGTCTCTGGTCCTTAAAGCACAATCATAGCTCCTTGCTACTTTCTTTGACACACAATGTCTTTGCAGCCTGAGCTGCTAGAATGGCCTAATGCATTCTCCCACTGCCCATATGATCTGAACCAATGTAGCCCTTCTAGCTCTACTGCTGATGCCACCCAATGCCTTTCATGGCACTGAGCAGTACAGCTCAGCTGTGCCATCATGCTGCCACTGCACTATGTCTTCCTGTGGCTGGCATGGGGACCTCTGCAACCCAGTCCTTAAAGAAGCAATGCTAAGGTAATTTAAAATATAAACAAAATAATTCTGGAACTACCTGGCTCACAATATGCTTTTTCCTTATGCTGCTAGATCAGTGTATCACAAATTGTGCCGTGGCACACCAGTGTGCCTCCTGAGATTTCTGGTGTGCCGCGACACACTGTCGAGGAGAGGCACATCCTGTAGGCAGGCAGCCAGCGTGGACAACTCTCCTGGCCAGCGTTTCTCCTCCCTGCCCCTCGCAGATCCCTGTAACGGCGGATCGCAGCAAGACAGACCTCTATGCATGTGTGGACATTGACGCGATGACATCACGCATGCTCATAACGTCATCACGTCGACTTCCAGCCGGGGCACTATATTTAGTGTGCCGCCATCCGTAAAAGTTTGCGGGACACTGCTAGATCAATCCAGATGTATGGATTATTATGCCTTCTGTTGCCTTAGCTTTTTTTCAGCAGCACATTCTGTACTTTACAACATTTTTTACACTGTGCACTACACCATTTACAGATCAGGTATATTTGTTGCCTTTATTTGTTACCACCTTTTTATGGGACCCCTGAGTAAGACAGTGTTGATCAAAACACGGACCATGTTGGGTTCCATATTGCTATAAGTGGTTTACTTGTATGCAACAATTTATTTGTTCATAATAAATTTTGCTTGCATTTTGTACACCTGTCTGCAGTCCTTTTCTTTGTCCTTGTTTTATTATGCTGTCTTGCCATCAGATAGAGACAGTGTCTTTGCCCAGTGCTATCTTTGCTGGTATAAGTAGTGGCACAGCTCTGCAACTTGCCAGTACTGTATTCTCTTGCCAGCAGATAGTGCAGTAGGATATATCTCCCTGGAGCATAGATTGTGCTCTGAGATTCAGTGGATTTAGTGATAGAGATGCTTGTAAGGATTGTTCTGCAGACCTTTATGCTGACAGAACACGTGTCTCCTTTGGGAGCTCCTAGGTCTCAGCCTGTAGGTCTGTACCCTTGTGGAGTAAGCCTGGCAGTTGCCATTCCTAGGACTCCTGCTATGTGTGGTGAGTTGGATAGCTGTTTGAGGGTTCCAGGACTTCTGTCCATCCCCCTATCCACTATGGTTTATATCTGTTTTCCCCTTGTTTTGTTTACTCTGTGGGAATAAAGTTAAAAAAAAACAACCCAAAATAAAACATAGTCAAGCATCACTTGTAGAAGGGAGCTTCATGGCAGTGGAGACTTTTATCTAGTTTTTAAGGGTGTTCTCTGCTAAGTACAGCAAGTATAACCTCTCTTATCTACCGTGAGTTTTCCTGGAAGCCATTATATTGTTTTGTGATTCTTTTCCCTCAGAGAACAGTGCATTTGCATCATATTAATAATTAAGAGCCTTCTTGTTCTTGTGGCCTTAAAAGTATTTGAAAGTATATAATTGATCATTGCTTTCACTTCCTAATATCTTCCATCAACTGAACAGCAATGCATTTAATTCACATTGCAGTTTTTCTCTTCGAAAATCTGTACTGTTAATCATTAGTCATCTGTGTGATTTATCTGAGGACTTGATTTAGTTTTGGCCGAAAAGTTATTTGCTGCCATCGGCTATGAAGCCATGTATTTACCTAAGGTAGGAAAAGGTCAAGGAGAGACTCAGGACACCTTGGAAAATTCATGCAGGAGTTATGTACCTCTTCTCTATAAAGTGTATATTATAGAATCAGCTGCATTTATAATATGTCAAAGGCTCGTGCCACATCAATCATTCTCAGGAGCTCAGCAATATCTGGTGAAGAAAGCAAACAGGTCAAACCTGCAATGTACTGTTCGCATGACCTAAATGCAAAAAAACAAACAAAAAACACCTGATGGCCCATACTTCCTGTTTAACCTTCAAAGCCAAGTTACACGATTGGCTCTCCTCTCTATTACGGTCTGGTACATTTCCCAAGGAATTAGGTCAGATACTAATCACTCCGATTATAAAAAAAATCCCAAAGAATCTATTAAGTTATCGAATTACAGACCCATTGTAAACATTCCCTTTTTCATAAAGCTGATGGAAGGCTTGGTAAACCAGGATTTAGTATCATACCTGGATAAATTCAGCCTACTTCATGACAACCAATCAGGTTTTCGTTCTGGGTTCAGCACAGAAACAGTCATTGCTTCATTGTTGGATTCCCTCCTGAATCTATTCAGCCAAGGTTCTAGTGCACTAATCCTTCAGCTGGACTTGAGTAGTGCCTTCGATTTAGTAGATCATGCCATCCTAACTGACTGTCTTGAATCAATTGGACTCACCGGTAATGTATTGAAATGGTTCCAAGGTTTCCTGACTAAACGCTCGTACCAAGTACATTGTGATAACAATCAATCCTCCAGCTGGGTAAACCCATGCGGAGTCCCTCAGGGTTCCTCCCTATCCCCCACCCTGTTCAACATCTACCTTGCCTCATTGACAAACCTACTGCAAAAATTAAAAATCAAATTTTACATCTACGCTGATGACATCACCATAGTCCATCCTCTAACAAACCTGACTCCCGAGACGAAGAATCATCTAGCATCAACATTAAAGCAAATTGAGTCATGGATGACTGAGTTCAAACTGAAATTCAACGCTGAAAAAAACAAATTCTTCCTGGCAAAATCAAAGATACTTCCATCTCCCTGAATGGACAGGTCTTCCCTATCGTTGATTCCATAAAAATCCTGGGACTGACGCTAGACCATTACCTCACACTAGATATCCACACAGAGTCACTGATCAAAAAAGGCTTCTCGACACTATGGAAACTTAGAACCATCAGAAAATTCTTTGACGCAGCATCCTTTCGCCTACTGGTACAATCCTCCAATTTAAGCCTGCTCGACTACTGTAACATCATCTATCTGGGGTCCCTCAAGAAAAAACATTCAAAGACTCCGAATCATACAAAATTCAGCAGTACAACTGATTTTTGGCATTAAAAAAATGGGATCACATAACCCCCTACTATCAAAAACTAGAAGCAAGAGTGCTATTCAAATTTGCCTGCCTTTGTTTCAAATCTATTCTCGGTATGCCCCCCCCCTATACCTGGTCTCCCATTTTAAATTGGATAGCAGAATTCATATGTTCAGCCACCCTATAATAAAAACCTGCCGATACAAAAGATTCCTTGACAGAACACTAGCCTTCCAACCAAGTCAACAAAACGGCTGGCTAGGCATCATCATCAAGCACTCCTCATCCTATCTTAACTTTAACAAGTTAAAACCAACCTGTTTAACCGATTTGTAACCAAGAACTCTTAAACCTTCTCCTGAACTCTTATTCACAAGTACTCGATATCCCCACATTAGAGAGAGAGAGAAAGAGAGAGAGACTCATTGATCAGCCCTAACCAACTTAATAGGGCTGATATGTGTGTTTTAACTGGCACAAGGCTGGTATGAAAATCGGGCTTGTGACAATGTATGTATGTATGTTGGTATACATATCAATTACTATCTGGGAAAAATACTGTGGGGGTAAGAAGGGGGTGATGTAAAGAATCATCAAAAAAGACAGATATTGTTTTGACCAATTGTGTGAAGCTTGGGAAATGATGTTATACTGTGCTATGCTGTTACTGTTGTAACAATGCCTCCAAGGAAACGTAATGTATTTGGCAAGTGCAATCAAAGCTACATCTAGAGCTTCAGAGACAGTCCAGTAGCATAAGGCCCGACTACAGGATATGAAAGAGAGAGCTGATACATCTAGAGCTTCAGAGACAGTACAACAGCATGAGGCCCGACTACAGGATATGAAAGATAAGTATCTAATCCATAGTTTTCAGGTTTGCTGAGTGAAATGACCAGGTCCCAATTTGTATTAGCCTCGTTCTGCTGTCCTCACTACAGATGCATCCAGGGACACCTCTTTAGAAAGAAATCACACACACACAAACGCACATGCAAATATCCAAAGAGATGTCTCGTTTATTCAGAGTTCTGCATACATATTTATAGTATTCCACATGGGTCAGTTTTTTCAGCATATGACTGTAGGAAAGAGCATATATGGTAACAGGATACATAAAAGCAACTAGAAAGAGGTAGAAAACATAAGTGGGAAGGGGGGGGGGGTTAGTGGGAAGTTTCCATAACTATGGCATATAATACTGTCTTGTCTAAGGTCTAGCAATGTTTCTTATCTAAGTCCTGACTCACAGCTACAGCACAGGATGTGCACAAGATGTGGGGGTCATAACATAAGGAGGATATAACCTTGGCAAAACTAAGCAGCTATAGAACAGAATGTAAGACACAGAGCTCAGAACAGAAAAAGAAAAGACCTTGTGGCCTCTTGACAAACAAGAACTGTTTCAGCAGTTTTTTATATGTTACACAAGCAGGAATAGAATAGACTTACAAAAGTATATGCCCCTTCACTGAGACACTCCCAATACCATTTAAGTCCAAGTTCAGCCCCATAGAGAGGGACATTCTTGCTGCTGAGATTGGGATATCTGGGATTGGGATATCCGGGCAATGCCGGGTGATCAGCTAGCGTGATTATAATACACTGTGCTTTTACAGTTTCTTAATTGTTGTTAACCATGTTAAACTGAGAGGTTACTGCGGTATATAAGTGAATTTACGTTATAAACCTGATCACATCCAGTCCATCCACTCCACTTTTCTCTGCATTTGTATATGCAGGACGTTTTGTTTTGTGTTCCTCTTTTGAAGTGGAGTATTGAGGTTTTTCTGTTTGCTTTGTTTTAAACAAAGCATGGTAAACATAGTATTATATGTAGCATAGTATTATATGTAGCATAGCAAACACAGTATACAAATGTGGCTAACCTAGTATGACATGACAGTATGGCACTTAACATAGTAGAACCTAGCATGGTGGACAAGGGATAGCAAATATTGTATAGTGGACATAGCATGTGAATTCATAGCACAGTAGACATGGTATGACATATATAGTAAGAAAGATGCAGTGTTTAGTAGAGTGGGAGAAAAAGGTGACAGTATGGCAAAATGTGGCAAAGCATTGTATGACAAAAACTTCCTGTGAATTGAATATAATTATGAAAAAATACTGTGTAAGGCATAAAGATCTGAAAAAAGGAAAAATATTGAACAAATGGAATTTTTTTTTAAAGAAATGGGCTGGTATAATGGTCAAGGACACTAAAATAGGAAAGAAGATAACATTAATAATAAAGCTTTTTAAACAAATATGAGGTCATATTACAGCAATGATGTATTTTAACTGATTTAGGGGTCTTTTACTAAGGCATGCTAGCTGATTTAGCGCGCGCTAAATGCTAACACGTCCATAGAATATAATGGGCGCATGCGCGCCTTAGTAAAAGACCCCCTTACTGTTTTAAGCAGAACCTTCATTTTATATTTGTTCAAGCCTTCCATTCATAGTCTTTCCAGGGGAGAAAGACCAAGCTACAAGGCCTAACATAGATCCACATGATTTCCAGCATCAAAACTCTTTCTTCATCTGCTACCAAAGGGATCTGCAAGAGTTATAGACTTGTATGTTACTAAGTTCACTAGCCTACAAATGCAACAGTTTTAAGAGACTGAATAGGAAAAGCTTTATTGTTTTCTTGAACCTATGGACTTTTCCTAGTTTTCTAGTTATAATCGTTATTGCATCAGTTGTTTATTCCTTTTCTGTATTAAATGTTTTCTTGTATGTATTGCTAGAATTATTTCTAAGCTTGTGAAATTTGAAAGAGATAGGCAAGTTGAAGGAGATATGTGTTTTAAATGGATGTAATTTTAGGGACCTGTATATATCCATTCCGCCTTGATTCTTATGCCTGTTCCTTATGTTTACTCACTTCAAGGCACTCTCTCCTTGCTGTCCAGCTGGAGTGAGACCTGACACAAGTACAGTGAAGATAAAGAAGGTATCACGTACTGATGTGAAATGGGGCCATTGTTAATTCAACAGGTACTATCTCCAGGAGTAAAGCCTAACCATTTTTCTCACCCTGAGGCAGAGGTTTCTGGATTAGGGAATGGTATGCTGAACTTGAAAACATGATGGATTCCAGCATGGTCACCCAGACTTCCAATATCCTACCTGTGAAAACAGTGTAAAGATTTTCAGAGGAACCCAGCCTGCACTATTCAAAACCTTGCTTAGAACTTAAGGATAAGAGTCCTTGTCTTGAAAAAAGTAAAGGGTTTATGCACTAATTATTTGTGGAGCGGTAATCTTGTAGGTAGATTTATAGTTGTAATAAAGTAACACTAACATAAATAAGTTACGTGTCTCTTCGTTGCTAAGGGAACCATAAATACCTCTTTCAGGTCCAGCAAGCTTTGCCTACTTATACGAAAAATAGAGACCCAGGCTATGTGAAATACTTTATTATAAAAATATATAATTCACAAGCCAGCTGTAAATAATCACTAATTATTCACAAAATACATATATGAAACTCAGTACACCACATTTGCTAGAAATGTATAAAACTAATTCTTACACACTAAATAATTCCTGATTAGCAGCAAACTAAAAATATAGCTTATCACCCCAAATAACTTTATATCTCCTTATCCTATACAACAATGGAATATTTTTATCTAGCCCCAGCTGATGATAGATAATTTCCTTATCTCACCATCCGATTAGGCCTTAGCACAGAATCAGGTGACAGGGAAGACGTCATCTACTCAGCACGGAAGATATGAATTCTCTTGGTACAGGAACAAGAGTCTATTAGTCACTGGAACAGCTGTAAATTAGGTTGGCAGCAAAAGTTTCCTTGTTTATATGATGGAATCCAGATCTATATAAAAGTCCAGTTTCTCTATCTCAGGCAGAGAGTCACAAGAGGTAACTTTTCAGGTCTTAATTATTATAGAAGATGTGCAGAGAAACCTATGATAAGATGCAAGCTTCCTTACATCCTAGCACAGACTAATCAATAAGTAGGCACCTTCTACTTGGTTCTCGTCAGATGACCTCTCAGGACCAATCCAGAAACAGACTTGAATGAATAGCCTTTCTGTATAGAGTCTCGCACAGGCTGTGAAACAGAGGTGCCTTCGTTAGATAAGAACAACACAGGAGCAATGCCTCCCCCAAGATTCACACAGGCTGAGCATGTAGGCATAGCTGGATGTCCTTGACTAGAATACAATTCTGGTACATACCCAGAATGCATCAGGCATCATAAACAGCAAAGATGTTTTCTTCTTTCTCTTCTTGCACGGTTCAGGCTGGAAAGATTTCTGGCAGACAATGGTTCAGGCTGTATGACTAGAAATAAGAGCCTTACTCTAATGAGAGGGGTCAAAGTGACTTGAAACTCCAAAAACCAGACCTGCTCTCTTCTCTATTCTCCAGATACCTGAAGGATTTCTGGCTAACGAGCTCCTTGTACCAAATGTTTGGTTGGAAATTATAAACAGAGTGTTACATCAGTAAGTGGGAACTCATGTGGAAGGTTTTATCCTAGTTCACCAGGGTTCAACATCACTAATTGCACCAACGTGCTTGGCAGATATTACTCACTCACATCAGGCTGAGTCAGGCTGTATGACGTCAGAGAGGCCTAACCTTCAGGAGTGAATAAGGAAACACCTCTACAGTCTCTTGATAGGACTGAGCTTTTAATTTACTTACCTATTATATAAGAAAAAGCAGTTGGATATGGATGTTTGAATGAGGGAAAAAAGAAGGTAATATGACTTAACAAATGTAAAAGTTTTAAATTTGTACTATGCTTTCCTGAATGTCCAGCCTGCAGGTATGGGGGCTGGCCAAGAGGGGAATGAGTGAAAAAAAACAAGTACTATGGACTTGAGATCCAAAAAAGAGTCAGGAGAGATTTGGTTATGGCCTAGAGGTTTTCATTATAACAAAGTATGAGATGACCCTTTTGTCGTCGTCCCCGCCAAGCGCCGAAAGTATCAACCTTGAAGAGAATTTATGGCAGTGTAGCCTGGCTAGAGCCAAGATAAACTTCAGTTCTATGATAACATGGTAATTAACAACATGGTAATTAATGATGGACCTTATCACCTTTCAGTATTTGCAGAAATTTCACTGACTTCTACCAAGCTAAGACAGAGACCAAAGAAACTATTTAACCAGAGAGAAAATTAAATTCTCTGATTAGGGCAAAAAGAACAGAGACTGTCACAAGTCTGGTTTTACACCCTCAGAATTTCTTTATATTTATAAGAAGCATTTATATTTGTTTATATTTATAAGAAGCATTATGTTTATAAGAAGCATTATATTATATATTTATAAGAAGCATATTATAAGAAGAATTATATTTATAAGAAGCATATTTCTTTATATTTATAAGAAGCATTATTTACCCTGAGCTTTTAAAGGATTAGAGGGGCATAATCCAAAAATACGCCTAACTCCCTTTTTGTCCTATGGCTTTAAGCGCCTAAAGTAGGCAGCAGGGAAATGTCCATTCTCAAAAAAAAGTCCAAAATGTGCTTTTTTTCAAGAATGGCCTAACTGTATGTTCAGGCATTTAATCGCCCAGACCGCCACTACCTTTAAGCCCTATTCTCGGAAAAAATAAATAAATAAATCACCCAAGTCCCAAATGCCTAAAACAAGACCTTTTAGGTGTGAGGGACCAGTCCTTCACCTAAAACCATGATTTTCTAACCAACATCTGTCATAAGCACCTGTTAGAGAATCGTGAAACTGTGCCCCCCCCCTCCCAAACAATTGTGATAGGAGAGATTCCCAATCTCTCCTGCCAAAACCTGCCGGAACTTGCCGAACCCCCCCTCCCCCGAATAATCGGTTGCCTGCGCCGCTGAGCTGATCGCGGCAGCCACGATCAGCTCAGCGGTCCGATCCAGAACTTATACATGTTTTGACTTGGTCTAAGTCAAAATGTATAAGTTCCATTCAGGCAACCTGTCAAACTTTCAATTATGGCTGCCGGATGACTTAAGTCTAGGTCGGCCCACATCCTACCCACCCACTCCTCCAAAAATGCCCCTTTTTGCTCTGGGCGCACAGAGGCAGTGAAAAGGCCTAAGCTGGTTTTAGATATGTCTAAAACCCTGTTTGATTATCGGTACTTGGAAGACCTGTCTTTTAAATTGTCCAAGTGCCGATTTAGGCAGGTTTTTAGACTTTTTATTATTATTATTATTATTATTGTATACCTCATAGCGTATTTTTAACCAATGAAAACCAGGACAAAATTAAAAATATATTATTAGTGAAATTCTGACTTTTTCTAAATTCTTGATGGGGAGTACTTTTTTTAATGACCAAAAGCAGCATTGGTCAAGCCACACTATAATATCCTTTGTTGAGGTTGGTGGAGAAAAAGCAGGATGCAGAGGAGGAAGAGAAGCCCTCTAGCATCCCAATCACATGCTGTCACATGATCCATTGATGGATCCTGTAATGAACCAACTGTTTAAATGTTTAATGTTGTTTGTCCTGTAAATATTTAATAATGATTGCACTTAGTTGACTTCATGTGTATTTCATGGATGAGATGTGTTCTGATACAAATAGCAGATGGTAGTGTTCCTGATTCTAGGTTTTATGAATTGTAAATGTAGAATTTTTTTTAATTCTAATTAAGGGGTCATTTTACTAAGCTGCAGTAAGTGCTAGCATGCATGCGCTTACTATAGCTTAAAATGACTTACCAGGCTTCCTGCAGTAAGATCCACATCAGCATGTGTTACCCCAGAACTAAAAATATATTTTTACATTTTTGTTTGAGGGGACATGTCAGGGGGTGGAGAGAAGGCATTCCTGCACTAATTAGCGAGTCTGCATGCTGCACACTAACTGATTAGTACAGGATTACCACATTAGTTGCTCTTGCAGTAATTCTTTTTAATGGCCACATGCTAATAGCATAATTTGTACAAGGCTATTAATAGGAAAAATAAGAAATTGGCTATTTTCCAGCTGCAGTAAAAATGTTTGTCCTAGCTGGTTCAAAATAAAACTACATGCTTTAGGATGCAATATCTGAATATAAGACGACCATACAGACAAAGTGGAATTGTTGTTTAAGTTATCCATAGCTCTATTAATTCCATCAAAAGAAGTTTGTGTACCGTATTTTTTGTTCCATAAGACACACTTTTTTCAACAAGAAAAGTGGGCAGAAATAAGGGTGTGTCTTCTGAAGCGAATATACAAAAAATAAACCAACCAATCCCGGGGGTACCTTTAAATGTTGGAGGTCAGTGGACGGCTGCCTGCTGCTTGTTGGGGCCTGCAGTGCACAAGCACGCTAATGCCTGGGCCCGGACACTTCCCTAATTGGGCCGGTCACTGGTGCTTCGCAGGGCTGCATGTCTGCTGATTACCGGCACATTGGGGCCAGCGGCGCATAAGCGTACTGCTGCATGGGCGGGCGCCACTTTTGAATGGCTGCCTCAGTAGAACTGAGCAGTCATTCAGAAGTGGCGCCCGCCCATGCAGCAGCGCGCTTGTGCGCTGCTGGCCCTGACGTGCTGGTAATCAGCAGACAGCAGCCCTGCGAAGCACCAGCAACCGGCCCAATTAGGGAAATGTCCTGGGCCCAAGCATTAGTGTGCCGTGGGCCCCAACAAACAGCAGGCAGTTGTCCACCGACCTCGAACATTTAAAGGTACTGCCAGGGGGGGGGGGCTTGAATGGAATTTAACGGTGCTGGGGGGCTGGGATGGAATTTAAAGATGCTGGGGGTATGTAAAAATTATGATTGATTGGGAGGGGGCTGGGAATTTAAAGGTGTCGGGTATATATTAGTATACAATTTGGTTCAGAATGGGTTTTTTTCTTGTTTTCCTTCTCTTAATCTGGGTTGTGTCTTATGGTGAGGTGCGCCTTATGGAGCAAAAAATACGGTAATTAATTTTGGCATTGCCAATAGGATGGAGGTTCCATCTGTGTCCAATGTTGCAGAACACAGTGTTCCCCCACAGGAGAGCCTTCAAAATTCATCATTTAGCACCAATAATCAGTTATTGACGTTAATTGGCAAAACTTAGGATCTGTGTGTGCAACTGTCTATGCACATTTCTATAAAGTACTGCTCCTAAATTCTAATCTTGCTCAACCCAGAAGGGGACATAGATATGGGGGACATTTGCAAATCATGGGCAATCCCAAAAGTTATGCATAGTGTTACAGAATTGGGAGAGATGCATGCCAGCATTTACACCTGGTTTCATCAAGAATAAGTCCTCTTACCTTTAGTCACAGGAATCAGTGCTACATACTATTCTTTATCCCAGGACAAGCAGGCAGCATATTCTCAACAGTGGGTGACATCACCGACGAAGCCCTGCAGCGGACAGCCTCAAAAGCAGACTTGCTTGAAGATCTTTGTAAGAGTTTCCGAGTGCTGCACTGCGCATGCGCGAGTGCCTTCCTGCCCAAGTTAGGGCGCGCATCTCCTGCGAGGAACTCAGTTCAACATTTTCCAAGGAGCCAAGAAGTCCTCTTCTTTTCAGCTCTGCAGCCTTCGTTGCCTTCTCTCACCGCGGTTTTTTTATTATTTTATTTTTAAGTCGCTGTGCTAGCGTTTTCCATTAGTCTATTTGTTAAAAAAAAAAAGTTTATTCGATTTTTTTATTTTTTCATTCAGGTCAGTGGCCTTTGGGCCTAGGCCTGGCCGCTCACCTCGTTCGGTACGTCGGACTTTATTTTTTCTATGTCCTGGCCTCTTACCGGGTTCAAAAGGTGTAGACAGTGCAATAAGACCATTTCCATCACCAATCCCCATAGTTGGTGTATGGTTTGTTTGGGTCCTAAACATTGCTCCAACGCTTGTCTGCGCTGTGCTACCCTTCAACCTTGGGCCTTTCGTCGATGCTGTGCCAACTTTCTCCAACTTTTTGGCACTATGGACCAACTGCCTGAGAAGGCCTCGACCTCGGCTTCGGGGACGGCCTCAACATCTAAGGCCTCGACCTCAACGCCAGCTTCTGCCTCCACAAAGGCCTCGACCTTGACATCTTCGGTCTCGAAGGCCTCGCCAGCAGCTCCTCTGAAGTCGTCCTCGACGGGTAAGTCTCCTGTCTTTCCTTCAGGTACCATTCCTAAGAAGCCTCCAGAGTCTCAGGCATCCCAGGCCGTATCTACGGTTTTGCCAGCCTCCTCGAGACCTCCAGCTAAGCGTGCCTCCAAGCATCGGGAATACACATCCTCGAGGTCGCCCTCCTTGGAGCGCACTACTGCACCTTCGAGACCTGATCCCGTTGTCTCGGTGCCTATGTTCGAGGGCATATTGAAAGCCATTCTGACCACTCAGATTTCCTCAGTCGTGGCTCAACTCCTTCCATCCTCGACCCTGCTTCCTTTGAGCCAGCCTAAGCAGCAGTCTGGGACTCCTGTCGAAGCACCTCGAGGTAAGCCTCAGAAGCCTCGCCGGTTCTCGTCCAGTGATTCTTCACCTACTCCTTGGACAATGTCTCCTCCACCTTGACCGAAGCATCGCTCGAGGCATTCCAAGCATCTCACTTCCAAACTTCTTAAGGAGACATCTCTGCCACAAAACCTTTGCCTTCTCTGGATACTGAGACTTCTTTGCCTCATTTATGTAATGTAATGTAATGTAATTTATTTCTTATATACCGCTACATCCGTTAGGTTCTAAGCGGTTTACAGAAAATATACATTAAGATTAGAAATAAGAAAGGTACTTGAAAATTTCCCTTACTGTCCCGAAGGCTCACAATCTAACTAAAGTACCTGGAGGGTAATAGAGAAGTGGAAAGTAGAGTTAGAGGAAAAATAAAAATAAAATAAACATTTTAACAAGACAGCATTGATCTAAATACTTTGGAAGGTAGAAGAGAGGAGAGAAAGGAATAGAAGCAGAAGGGGGAGCCGTTGAACAGTAGAATTCTGGAGAAATTTAAATGATAGAAATAGAACAAAACAAAGACAAAAGGCAAAACAATAGATAAGATTAAAGATAAATCATAAGCTGGAAAGAAAAATAAAATAAAACTTTGTCTTCAATCCACGGTTTCAGCGTCAGTGATGAAGTGGAGCAAGTAAGTTTAGGAGGAGTGATTGATTTATCCATAGCTACCGAGACTTCTTCAAAATCTAAGCATAAGTCTCGCAAAGTTGGTACACCGGCAGCTTCTCGAAGTCCATTGAGGTTGAGGACTCCTTCATCGAGACCGCCTCCGAGGGACTCTTCTCCTCCTGCCTCGACCCACTCTGTGCCTCAAACCCCGGGGACCTCACCATCGAGGAGTTTGAAGCGCAAACACTCACTTACTCTGCCTCATGCAGGTAGTGCAGCTTCCTCAATTACTGTGCCCCTGGACTCTGAACCTTTGTCTCAATATTCTAGAGAGGCTTCTCCGTCCTACTCCGTTGTTCCTCGGTCTCGCACTCCTTCTCCAGATGTTGCCTTGACCTCGAAGTCTGCTTCTTTTGCCAGATTTGTCTTCGACATGGGACAAGCTCTTCAATTGGATCTCCATTCTGATTCCAAGTATACACCTGAATACTTGGCTGACATGGAGTTGCCTCATCCACCCAAGGAGACCTTGAGGCTCCCTATGATTGAAGCAAACTTTCTTCAGGAATATGGAAACTCATTCCATTACAGCCATTCCATCCAAGTTGGAATCCAGGTATCGCACAGTACCTTGCAAAGGCTTTGAGAAGTCTCAATTATCCCACCAGTCCTTGGTTCTAGAATCTTCTCTAAAAGAAAGCTCACCCATCTAAGCTCTAAGCTGCGGTTCCTCCAGGCAGGGAGGGCCATACCATGGACAAGTTTGGCCGCAGGTTATATCAGAATTCCATGATGGCTAACAGAATTCTCAATTACAACTACACTTTTACTGCTTATTTCAACTATTTCCTCAAGTTGATGCCTAAGTTCTTCCAGGCTCTTGAGGAGCAGAGTCTTCCTGAATTTAAACAGATCATCAAAACTCTTTCTCAATTTTGACTCTTCATGCTCCAGGCTACATACGATGCCTTTGAGCTTACTTCTAGAGTCTCTGCCTTTGCGATAGCCATGCGCCATCTAGCCTGGCTCCACATTGTTGATATGTTCTTATGTTCTTATCCTAGTCTGCAGGACTGTCTAGCCAACTTGCCTTGCCAGAGGAATGAACTCTTTGATGATTCTATTGAGGCTGCTACAAAGCACCTCTCCAAACATGAGCGCTCTTTTGCTTCCTTGATTTGGCCGAAGCCTAAAACTCCTCCTGCTCGGCCATACAAGCAACTACCACGTTGTTATCCTCAAAAAACGATACCAGCTTTCTCCAGGCCTCCGCCTAGAAGGCCTCCACAACAACGGCAGTAGAAAGGATAGACTCCTGCTGCGACTAAACCAGTCTTTTTGACATTCCCAGTCTGAGCATGTCAACCTTCCTGCATCAAAATTCTCTTCTGCCTATAGGAGGTCATCTTCACCATTTTTATCACAAGTGGGAGATGTTCACCTCAGATCTCTGGGTTCTCACCATCCTTTGGGAGGGATACTCACTTCACTTTCTTCAGGTGCCTCCAGATTGCCCTCCAAGAGAGTGTCCTTCCAATTCGTCGCAACTTCCCCTTCTTCTTCAGGAAGCTCGAGCTTTTCTTCGCCTTCGAGCTGTCAAGGAGGCTTCCTTGAACCAGCGGGACACGGGCTTTTATTCCCGTTATTTTCTAGTCCCAAAGAAGACAGGGGATTTGCGACCCATTCAGGACCTCAGAGCCCTCAACAAATTTCTAGTCAAAGAGACATTTTGGATGCTATCTTTACCAACCTTATACTCCCTGATGGATCAGGGAGATTGGCTATGCTCTCTGGACCTCAAAGAGGCTTACACTCATATCCTAATTCATCCAGCCTCTCGCAAATATCTTTGATTCAGGGTGGGGAATCTTCATCTGCAATACAGAGTTCTTCCTTTCGGACTCGCCTCATCCCCCAGAGTCTTCACAAAATGTCTGCTGGTGGTGGTGGCTGCAGCCCTCCATGCCCAGGGTCTTCAAGTTTTTCCATACCTGGACGACTGGCTTATCAAGGCCCCCTCTCAACAAGGGGTTATTGCAGCAACCCAACAGACTATTATGTTCCTTCAAAATCTGGGGTTCGAAATCAACTTTTCAAAATCCCAGCTGACTCCATCTCAGTCTCTCTAATTCATTGGGGCCACTCTAGACACTGTTCAGCTCAGAGCATTTTTACCTCTACCACGTCGGGATACCCTCATTCGCCTTTGCCATCAAGTGTCTCATCTCACATCAATTTCAGCAAGACAAATGATGGTTCTGCTCAGCCACATGGCTTCTACAGTTCACATGACTCCTTTTGCCAGATTTCACCTTCGCATACCTCAGTGGACCCTGGCATCTCAGTGGCAAGAAGCTACTGACCCGCTTTCTTAACAAATTATAGTAACTCCTTTGTTGAAGCAGTCTCTCCACTGGTGAATGCTCTCTTCCAATTTTTCCAGAGGTTTACTGTTCCACAATCTCCCTCATTGGAAGGTTCTCACAACAGACTCGTCAACCTACGCATGGGGAGCCCATCTCGACGGACTCCATACCAAAGGTCATTGGACTCCTGTAGACCGTCTTTGTCATATCAATCTGTTGGAACTCAGAGCGATTTTCAATGCTCTCAAAGCTTTTCAACACCTTCTTCACGACAACGTAGTCCTTGTCCGGACGGACAACCAAGTCGCCATATACTATGTCAACAAACAGGGAGATACGGGATCTCACTCCCTTTGTCAAGAAACTCTGAAGCTCTGGAATTGGGCAATCCATCAGAACATCTTTCTCAGAGCAGCATATATTCAAGGTCAGCACAACTGTCTGGCAGACAAATTGAGTCGTCTTCTGCAACCACCATGAATGGACACTCAATTCCTCGCCTCTACGTCAGGTGTTTGCTCGTTGGGGGACTCCTCAAATAGATCTCTTTGCCTCTTCCCTCAACAACAAGCTGCCTCAATTCTGCTCCCGAATATACTCTCCTCAGCATCTCGAGGCAGATGCTTTCCTTCTGGATTGGATGGGTCAGTTTTTCTATGCCTTCCCTCCATTTCCTCTAATTCTCAAGACTCTTGTCAAACTCAAGACAGAACATGCCACCATGATTCTGATAGCTCCTCTGTGGCCCAGACAACCATGGTACTCCCTTCTACTTCAACTCAGCACCAGGGAGCCTCTGCCTCTACCAGTTTTTCCCTCTGCTTACTCAGAGTCAAGGGTCCTTGCTACATCCCAACCTGCAGCCTCTACACTTAACAGCTTGGTACCTTTCAACCTGATGGACTCTTTACAGTTCTCTCAGTCTGTCCAGGATATTTAGGTAGCTTCCAGAAAGCCATCCACTAGGCAGTGTTACGGCCAGAAATGGACTAGATTTTCTGCTTGGTGTTCCATTCGCCATATGGAGCCAATATCTACCTCCTTGGCTGCTGTTTTGGATTATTTACTTCACTTATCACAGTCTGGACTCCAGTCTTCATCTATCCGAGTCCATCTTAGTGCGATTGCTGCTTTTCATCAGCCTCTTGATGGGAAACCTCTGTCTGCACACCATGTGGTTTATGAAAGGACTTTTTAATGTTCATCCACCACTCAAACCACCTCCAGTGGTCTGGGATATCAATGTTGTCCTGGCTCAGTTGATGAAGCCTCCATTTGTACCAATTGATAAGGCTTGGAAAGTAGATTTCCTGATTGCCCTCATGTCTGCTCGAAGAGTCAGTGAGTTACAAGCTTTGGTTGCGGATCCATCTTTCACAGTTTTCCACCATGACAAAGTGGTACTCCATACTCATCCCAAATTCTTGTCTAAAGTTGTGTCAGAATTTCACATCAATCAAGCTATTGTTCTTCCAGTATTTTTCCCAAAGCCTCATTCTCATCCTGGAGAAGTAGCTCTCCATACTTTGGACTACAAGCATGCCTTGGCTTTCTACTTGCAACGCACTCAACCTCACAGAACAGCCTCTCAACTTTTCATCTCCAACTGGATGGCTGCTTGCATCTCTTTCTGCTATGCTCAGGCTGGTCTCCCTCTGCAGGGTCGAGTCACAGGGCCACAGAGTTCGAGCAATGGCGGCGTCTGTAGCTTTCCTCAGATTAACTCCTATTGAGGAAATCTGCAAGGCTGCCACTTGGTCCTTGGTTCATACTTTCACCTCTTATTACTTCTGGATACTTTCTCCAGAAGTGATGGCCATTTTGGCCAATCTGTTTTGCAAAATCTCTTTTCTTAACTTGCCAACTCTCCCTCCATTCCATTATGCTTAGCTTGGAGGTCACCCACTGTTGAGAATATGCTGCCTGAAGCACAGTTACTTACCGTAACAGTTGTTATCCAGGGACAGCAGGCAGATATTCTCACAACCCACCCTCTTCCCCTGGTTGGCTTCTTAGCTTGGTATCTGAACTGAGTTCCTCACAGGAGACGCGCGCCCTAACTCGGGTGGGAAGGCACTCGTGCATACACAGTGCAGCACTTGGAAGCTCTTACAAAGATCTTCAAGCAAGTCTGCTTTCGAGGCTGTCCACTGCGGGGCTTCATCGATGACGTCACCCACTGTTGAGAATATCTGCCTGCTGTCCCTGGATAACAACTGTTACGGTAAGTAACTATGCTATATAAAGGCACTCAGTCCAAAGTGCCTTTGTATAGAGTAGTGCTGAGTGCTAAATTTTCATGGCACCCAAATTTGAGTCTCAAAAAATTGGGACTAGTCTTTATTGACTCAATATGAGCTGGATTTTGGCAGACAATGCCTTATCAGGGATCATCCAATATAAATAAATCACCATATAAATGCCAGATCAAAAAATAGTATGATGATGAACCAGTCCAAACAGAATCTTGCCTGAAAGCACTTGCTGTTGTTGTCCTATCAAAACTTGGTAGTACAGTAATCCCTTGAAATTTGAGGGGGTTAATTTCCAGGAACCCCCGTGAATTTTGAAAAAACATGATTATGGTTTTTATAGGCAGGAGAGGGTAGCTGGAGCGCTGAGGCAGGAGAGTGCAGCTGGGGCGCTGGCGGGTGCAAAATCACTAGCGGTATGCTCATGACCTGCTGAGGCTGGAGAGTGCAGCTGGGGCACTGAGGCAGGAGAGAGCAGCTGGGGCGCCGGCAGGGTGCAAAATCACTTGCAGTATGCTCTGTCCACCTCTTCCTGTTGCTAAAGTCAGGCTTCACCAATCAGGAGCTGCTTTGACACACAGCTCCTAATTGGTGTAGCCTGAATTTAGTACAGGAAGAGGCGGTTGGAGAATACCGTGAATTAGTGAGTCCATGATTCGCGAACCGCAAATTCGCAGGGGAACACTGTAAACCAAAAAAGTCTTGACAAAAAGATGGGTAAATAAAGATTAACCCTTAAATCATCAGAGAAAGGATTGAGGAAGAAGGGCATAGGATAGAGAAATAGGTTAGACAAAATACTGGGAATCAGGGAGGACAAAGAGGAACAGATTGGAGCAGGGGAAACAATGGGGAAGGAAAACCTGAGAGTGACATGATGGAGACATGGCTATGTGGAGAGAGATAGATTGATGATGGTGATATGGAGAGAGAGGATCCAAGGTGCAGAGAAGGAGTATAGAGACAGAGGGAATCAGAGATGAGTGGGTAGAGTGTGAAGGGAAGAAAAATAATGAGAGGGGTGAAGGAACTGGAAGACACAGGGAAGGATAGAAGAGGAGAAAAACTAAGGAAGAAGTGGATAGGGAGAGGAAGAGATCTTGGGACATTAGGGGGAAGAAATTGAAAAGGAAAGCATGAGAACAAGGGACAAAGGAGAGAGGAAAGAGAGAGGTAGGAGAGAAGAGATAGAAGAAGGAAGGTGGTTAGAGCCAACTAGGAGAAAGAGATGAGAGATGTTTGATAGGAGCATGAGGAGAGCAGTAAGTGAGAACTGGGGAAGGGTGAGTGCTGGGTGAAGTTGGTATGAGAGAAAGTGGAGAGCGGAGAATGGAAGAATATAGTGCTTGAGGAAATAATGTCACTTACATGTTTGGCATTCAATACCACCTTTCTGGAGAAAGAAAATTTGGTAGGGTGGCTCACTAATTAGCTTACAAAATCACCATGTAATGTGTGAGTGGTTCAATTTACATGTGTATGTTCTAGTACAAAGGGTACAGTAGTCTTGACAAGCGGGTTTCTTCCCTTCACCTGTGAGGATTGCAGAAGACATCATCAGAAATCTAGATTAGATTAGATTAGATCTACATTTTTCAACTCTGCCTTCTTGTGTTTCTGGGCAGTGCCTCAAGTCCTCAGTTTTTCCTTGTGCAAGCAAGTTGAGGTGTCTTTTCATCTATTCTTCATCTGATTTATTCTTTTTGGGGGTTTTATCCAACTTTATTTTATTTACTAGTCATTAAGCCTGTTACATTAACGGGTGCTAGAATATATGTCTGTCTGTCTTTCTGTCTCTCTCTCTCCCTGGCCCCCTTTCTCTGTCTTTCTGTCCCTCTTCCTGCCCCTGTGTCTTTTTTCCTTTCTTTCTGTCTCCCTACCTCTTGCTGTCTGTCTGTCATTCTTTCCCTGCATTTCCCTGTGCAGCTGCAACAGCATTTCCCTCCCCCTCCAGGTCCCTGTGCAGCAGTAGCAACATTTTCCCCCACCCCCCTTCCCTACTCTTACCACAATGTGGCCTGCTCCTTTTGGCCCCTTCCCTTCCCATGGTCTAGCCTGCTCCAAGGGCCCCCCCTTCCCTTAATGCATTCCCCACAGGCAGGCCCAGCTTCTCCCTGCACGTTACCTTTTTTTTCATTCTGTTGCCCTCCCTCCGTGGCTGCCTGCCTGGTCCCATTGAGCGGCTCACAGCTGGAGTCTTTTTTGTCGGCGCTTCGCTGCCTGCCTCGCGGTCTGGCCTGCTCCGGGCGAGTGTCGCGGCGGCTTCTCTCGCTCCCCACCAGCGTCGGAAGCCTTCTCTGACGCTGGTGCAACTCATGAGAGGAGCCGACACCGCAATCTTGTGGAGAGCAGGGAGTCCAACACTGGCGGCCAGTCCTGCCGATGAGTGTAGGTAGGTGCTGGGAAGCAGTAAGGCTGGGGACTCGCGCATGCGCACTCCTGCAGCCACGGACCTATATCTCACAGATCAGGGAAAATGGAACATGCAAGTAGGAGTGCGCATGCGCGGCTGGGGTTTTATTATATAGGATAATTATGAAAATATACACATGACTAATTTAACCTGTAAACTGTAAATTATGGATATTGGTATTGGATCTCTAGTATGTGTTGTTAAGATAAAAACTTGTACCATAACTATGGCAAATTGTAATCTGTTAACTGTATACAGTGTTCCCCCGGTCATTCACGGTCAGCGGTTCGCGGTCCCGGTCATTCGCGGTATTTTCCGACCACGAACCGCCACCAAGGAGAGGGCAGTGGGAGATGCAGGAGAGAGCAGCCGGAGTGCCGGCAAGTGCAGAAAATCACTTGCTGTATGCTCCGACCGCATCTTCCTGCACTAAGTCGGGCCTTATCCAATCAGGAGCTGCTTTGACACGCAGCTCCTCATTGGTAAGGCCTGACTTAATGCAGGAAGAGGCAATCGGAGCATACAGTGAGTGATTTCCTGCACTTGCTGGCGCTCCGGCTGCTCTCTCCTGCCTCTCCCACTGCCCTCTCCAGTCTCCCCCATGAAAAACCGTATTTGCGGTTTTTCAAGATTCACGGGGGTTCCTGGAATGGAACCCCCGCAAATATCGAGGGAGTACTGTATTGTCTATGTTGACCTGTGACCCGTCCTGGGCTCTCTTGGGAGGACAGGATAGAAAATTAAATAAATAACTGGAATGTTATAACTAAATAACTGGCTGAGAGAACTGAACAAGTAACAGTACAAGGAAACTTAGAAATCAAAGGGGAGAAGGAGAAATGAATAACGAAAAACTAGAACAAGATTAGAAAATATTTATTGAACTGATCTACTGCTACTAAACAGGTGGGAGGTTTGAAGTTAGTGAGAATGAAGAGTGAGTTGGATGCTAGGGCATAGTCACAAATGGGCCCAGGAAGGCCTGGGCATATCCATTTTCTGTTCAGGCCCACCCAGAAGCAGTATGGTTTTGGTGTAGATGGCAGAGATCTCAATGCCCTTCCAACTGCAGATATCCACAGCTGTAACTCCCCTCAGACAATCTAGGCAATCAGTGGCAGTGCTTCTGAGCTTCCAACACCAGCACCTCATGCATGCTCAATTCCTGTGCAAAAACTGAGCATGTGCAGGGTGCCAGCATTGGTGGCTTGGAGTGCTGCAATTGCAACTGCCACAATTGTCTAAGGGGAGTTAGGGCAGGCTGCAGATGTCTTCCAATGGCGAAGCTTGGGGAACTTCATCAGCTAAGGGGGAGTAGGGCAATGGAGATGAGATGGAGAGCTGGGGCTGGGAACAGGGAAGGGTGGAGGGTAGAGAGGAAATGCATTGTACTTACCCATTCTACTTGTTGGCCCACCCAAAATTTTCCATCTGGCTACACCACTGGTTGGAGGGGTAGGGGCTCAAGAAAAGAAAGGTTGCCTCTTGTTTCATTGCCTTTCTCCCCTCATAGGGTGAAAAGTTAACCCTTCCTACCATTCTGATGTCCCTTTTTCTTACCCCCCCCCCCCTCTTTCCAACTAACCAGCTAACTAAGCCTATGCCCAAGGGATATAAGGAAATGAAGAACTTCATTGCTTCTTCACTGAATGCAAAAGTTATATCCCAGTGCCTCTGAGGTACACTTTTTCAAAGACTTCCTAGGAAACAAACATCAGAACTCAAATTAGGTCATTTTAACTGAAAAGTAAATCATATCCTTACTGCTGCTTAGGGCGGCATTTTTGTGCCATTTGTTTACCTGTTGGTTAGAGAACACAATTAACTGAGTAATTATTCCAAACAAAGGACATAAATCTATTGACATCATAAGACAGGGCTTTCCTAACTCCTCATGAACTTTTTACCTGTTTCTTTATGTAAAAGGGCCACATAAATGCTGAAGGTGTCACAATGTTTCCTGCATAATAATGTTTGTATGAAGAGTCACAGGCAAACCAATAATCCTGTTTATTAATCAGTAGAAACCCCCTAGAGTCTGCATTTAAATTGCACTTTCAGATCTGACCTTTTGAAAATTATATTTTATAGCTTTGGACAGCAACTGGGAACTTGATTTTCCTGAGGGTTTCCTGCTTATTGACATGCTTTAGATATTTTGCATCAGTTTTGGGGTTATTTCACTTCAATATCTTCTCTAGTCCTCTCTTCTAGGCAGTTACTAATCTCCAGTGCTCAAAAGTCATATCTTTATCAAATTATATTTTATTAGTGATTTTTATACAATGTTATGTAAGCAATAGGAGTGAAATAGCCAAATTGCTACTTTACAATTCACAGCAGCTAAAAGATATTAACAAAATAGCCTTTGGAGAGGTTTATTCACCACTGCAGATATTTTATTGACATACTGTTTTCTCGTTATGGTTTCTTGTTGATCTCAATTGCTGACAACCATGAAAAATATTTCTGATAGTTTTTTGTAAACTGAGTATAAAAATCTGTATAGCAATATACCCTTGTCAAGACTATTTTTTATTTGCTGATGAATATTAGTTCATTTAATATTAGCTCATTTAAGCTGCGAAGACTTAGGACTGCTGCTTTGCCTGACTTATTCTGGCTTTTACTAAAATTCTGAGTGTCAGAGCATTTACCTCACCAGCCCACGCTAAAAGCCTCTAGCCACATTTAGTAAAAGAAGCCCTTGGATATTTCAGTTAGAATACTACTCATGACCAACAGTCACAGCATGTGTGAGGAATAGCACTCTACCAATTATTCAGATTCATGCCACAAGGTTAGTAGGCATTAGCTTGAAAATTCTTTAGCCATCTGCAGAAAAATATCTGCTATGATAATCACTACTTGAAAGAGCAAAACGTAGGGCCCCTTTTACAAAATCCTTGCACGACAAATACAATGCAGCCCATAGGCGTTAAACGGGCTGCATTGCATTTGCCATATGAGAATCACTACTGTGGCTTTGTAAAAGGGGCCTTTAATCTGCTTTTTGTTTTTCCCCCAGATTACAAATCTGTCTTGGATCATAAACCCTCATATCAACTCCCCAGAGAATGTTTTAATAGACCTCCAGTTTGTCGGATTGTGATAATTTAAAAGTCAACCTGAATCTAAGGACTTAGACCACATGGTGTAATTTCTGATAATGAAATTTCTTAAACTGGGCTAGTTCCAGGAACCAAAGATTAGCCAACAAGAGAACAACATCCAGGCTCCTGATCCTAGATTGGACGGGAGATCTAGAGACAAGTTAGTACATTCTGAAGGTTTTCTTTTCGAAATCTATCAGCCCACGTACAAGCTGCTCTTCGACGTTCGTCTTCACAGGCTTCAGCATGCTTTTTGTGGTTCAATTTGACTCCTTTCCAACCTAGGACTCCTGAAGAAGGCGTGTACTGAAACAGGGACCATGTTGGGTCCCTTGGTTTAATTTTAAGGTGTTGTTTTTAACCGCAATTATTTTAATAAACTTTGCCTGTATCATTGTACATGTTACTGCAGTTCTCCTTGCTTTTTTTGTCTTCGACCCTTTTACTGCAGATTTTGTTGGTTCTTCCTTTTTTTGTTTGTGTTTCTTTTCACCTGGGCCATGCAGAATTCTGCACAGGCAACAACAGCTGACATGGTTCCACTCTTCCTTCCCCCCATATAATTTACAACACAGAGTCCCTATGTGTAACTAGTTGGTTAGAGTTTTTAGACTGTAAGCTCTACTTAGGGACTGTCCCTTGATTCTTTAATGTACAGCGCTATGTAGTCTAGTAGTGCTATATAAATTATACATAGTAATTGTCACCACATTTTCATGCATGCAGTGTTTGCCATTTTTCTCTCATGTACTGCCCTTTGATTATGATTGCTACTTTTCTTACTTTCCTCTTGTTAACCTATTTTTATTGATATGCAAACTGCTTAAAACTTTCAATAGGCAGTAAATCAAATGATTATTTAACTTGAAACTTAATCACATCCTAGAAAGAGGAGCTCCAGAGCTGCACATTAGGTTGTCTTCCTCTGCTGCCCAAAGCCAGCCTGCTGATTTCAACTATGATATAGGCTGAAATCAGCAGACTATCACTATACATCAGAGAACACAGTCCGATGTGCAGCTGTTCTCTACCTCTTGTCTGGTAATTAACTGGCATGGAAGAGACAATAAGCTGAGGTAGTATACTGGGGAAAACACACTGGTGTTATGTGCTGGAGGAGGGAAAGAGAACAAGGTTTGGATATTTGCTTTGGGGGGGCAAACAAAAAGTTTGGGGGATGTGTAAAGAGGGAAAGAGCACTGGAGGATAGAGAGAATGGGGTCTTGCTAGGAGGTAGGGACAGAAAACTTAGAAAATGGTGCTAGAGTTCTTGCTTGAGGAGAATGGGGAGAAAGAAAAAATAAAGGGAAAGAGAGGAAGCTGAGAGATGATCACCCTATAGAGGGAACAGAAAAAGCTGGGGTTTGAACCTGTTGAAAAGGGACATTAGGTACAGGGAGGGATTAAAGGTAAAATGAAAAGAGAAAGAGCTGAGGAGTATTGAGCCTAAGGGGATAAAGTTGGAGGAGAGGTGGGGTATCAGGCCTTGTGCTGTTGGAATTGTGCACATAAAAATTACAAATAAATTATGAAGAATTTAAAAAGTGTGTGAAACTTTCAGAGTTTTTATACAGAATTATCCCAGGAGTCATACATTTTGAATAGCTACAGGAGGTCATTGCAGAAGCTAACCTGTTGTAGAAATGTGTCTTACCAGAAGAAACAGCAAATAATCTTTATTCTGCATGATGACTTCCTGATCACAGGTAAATGTAGAAAAATGAGAGAGGCCTATAATAATAATATTTATTCCACATGGCCACCTATGTGCATGTCTTAAAAGTATTTGTATTTTAAACCTGCAAGGTCTGCACAGCTCCTGATTGGTGAGGCCCGACTTTAGTGCAGGAAGAGGCGGTCGGAGCATACCGCGAGTTAATTCCTTCACTCGCTGCTGCTCTCTCCTGCCCGGTCATTCGCAGTCAGAAAATACCGTGAATGACTGGGATTGCGAATCGCCGACTGTGAATGACCAGGGGAACATTTTCTATCCATTGTCAACAGAGTGGATTGTCCCAAAGAGGAAAGCTTTTAGTTTCTTCCTAAATTTAAGGTAGTCACGTTCATCTTTGACGGTTGTTGGGAGGTCGTTCCAGTTCTTTGCACCGATGTAGGTGAAGAGTGTATTAAATATGCATTTGTATTTGATTCCTTTTGGTGAAGGGAGGATCAGCAGGAATTTCTTAATGTTTCTTGCTGAGATGGACCAAGAATTGACAAAAAGGTTTATTAGAGGTTCTTCGGAGCTTTCATATAATATATACATGATACTTTGAAGTCAATATGTGCAGAGATAGGCAGCCAGTGCAAGTTTTTGTAGTAAGGAGATATGGAGTTGAATTTTCTTAATTTGAAGATATGTCGTATTGCCGTGTTTTGGATTTGCTGCAGTTTGTGCAGGCAGGTGGAGCTTATACCAGCATAGAGGGAGTTACAGTAGTCCAACTGGGACAATATCAACATTTGTGTTAGGATCGCAAAGTGATGTTGGTGGAAGTAAGGTCTGATTAAGAGGGGCCAAAAGAGACTACGAGGAAAAAGTAGCCAAGGAAGCAACTTGAAATAACCCGTGGATGACCATGGAATAAAAGGAGTGCTATAGGAGGACAAAGCCATTGCCGACAAACTGAACACGTTTTTTGTGCTTCTGTTTACCGAAGAGGATATACGCAACATACTGAAAGCCAACAGGTTATATGTGGGAAACGAAGACGGGAAACTGACAGGGTTCACGGTCAGTCTAGAAGAGGAATGCAGGCAGATTGATAGGCTTAAAAATGATAAATCCCCTGGACCAGATGGCATCCATCTGAGGGTAATCAAGGAACTGAAAGGGGCTATAGCTGAACTGCTTCAACTAATAGCCAATCTGTCAATCAAATTGGGAAGGATTCTGGAAGACTAGAATGTTATGCCGATCTTTAAGAAGGTTCGAGGGGTGATCCGGGAAACTACAGACCGGTGATTCTGACCTCGGTACCGGGAAAGATGGTAGAGGCGCTGATAAAGGACCGTATCATTGAGCACCTTGACGGACACAATCTGATGAGGACCAGCCAGCACGGCTTCAGCAAAGGAAGATCTTGCTTGACAAACTTGCTGCACTTCTTCAAGGGAGTAAACAAGCAGATAGACAAAAGTGACCCGGTCGACATTGTATATCTGGATTTTCAGAAGGCGTTCCACAAGGTTCCGCATAAATGACTACTTCAAAAAATTGTAAGCCATGGAATCGAGGGTGAAATACTCACATAGATTAAAAACTGGCTGGCGGATAGGAAACAGAGAGTGGGGTGTAAATGGACAATACTCGGACTGGAAAAGCATCACCAGTGGAGTGCCGCAGGGTTCGGTGCTTGGACCCATGCTCTTCAACATATTTATAATGATCTGGAAATTGGTACGACGAGTGAGGTGATTAAATTTGCAGACGATACTAAGTTATTCAGAGTACTGAAGACGCAGGAGGATTGCGAAGATCTGCAATGTGACATAAACATGCTCGAGAAATGGGACGCAACCTCGCAAATGAGGTTCAACGTGGATAAGTGTAAGGTGATGCATGTCGGTAACAAAAATCTTATACACGAATACAGAATGTCCAGTGTGGTACTCGGAGAGACCCCCCAGGAAAGAGACTTGGGAGTGCTGGTCGACAAGTCGATGAAGCCATCCGCGCAATGTGCGGCGGCTGCGAAAAGAGCGAACAGAATGCTAGGAATGATTAAGAAGGGGATCATGAACAGATCGGAGAAGGTTATCATGCCGCTGTACCGGGCCATGGTACGCCCTCATCTGGAATACTGCATCTAGCACTGGTCACCGTACATGAAGAAGGACATGGTATTACTCATAAGGGTCCAGAGAAGAGCGACTAAAATGGTTAAGGGGCTGGAGGAGTTGACGTACAACGAGAGATTAGAGAAACTGGGCCTCTTCTCCCTTGAAAAGAGGAGACTGAGAGGGGACATGATCGGAACATTCAAGATACTGAAGGGAATAGATTTAGTGGATAAAGACAGGTTGTTCACCCTCTCCAAGGTAGAGAGAACGAGAGGGCACTCTCTAAAGTTAAAAGGGGATAGATTCCATACAAATGTAAGTAAGTTCTTCTTCACCCAGAGAGTGGTGGAAAACTGGAGTGCTGTTATAGGCTGTTATAGGGGAAAACACCCTCTAGGGATTCAAGACAAAGTTAAACAAGTTCCTGCAGGTAGGTCTTTGACCTAGGGGCTGCTGCGGGAGCGGACTGCTGGGCACGATGGACTCAGTAGAGGCATATCTTATGTTCTTATGAGTTTTCTCATACCGTAGAATTTGTTTTTTTTGCAGTTTGGAGATTTGGGGCTCATAGGAAAGGGTAGAGTCCAGCGTGATTTCTAGGACTTTGGAAGTATTGTCAATGTTCAGTTTGGTTCCTGAGGGCAAGGTGACAGTTGAGGTGGCTGTTTGTTAGTGTTAAGTTTGAGTTTATTGAGAGTGGCCCATGTGTGTATTTTCTCTATATTATTGGATATTTTCAAGGGGTTGTCATTGGAGCTGTTTCTGTTGGGATGAGCAGGAGAATATCGTCAGCAAATGACAGCAAGCATTCGTCATTAGTGAAGGGGATGTTGTCTAGGGAGCTCATGAATATATTGTAGAGTAATGGGGATAGTGGAGAGCCTTGAGACACACCATAAGAAGCTTGGTAGTTACTTGAGAAAACCTCATCTTTCCGGACTAGGTAGGTTCTGTTTTGCAAGAATTCTTTGAACCAATTGAATGATGTGCCAGTGACTCCAGTGTTATTTATGTTTTGTTAGGAGTATGTGATGATTAAGAGAATCAAATGCAGCAGAGATATCGAACTAGAGCAGTATTGCATGGTGGCCCTTGCTTAATGTTTGATTTTAGTGGTTAAGGAGTAGCTCTGTGCTGTGGTGTGGGCGGAATCCGAATTGTGTGGGGTGAAGGCAATCATGTTTTTCTATGTAGGCTGAGAGTTGTTTACAGATGTGGGTTTCCATTAGCTTTGTTAGAATAGGAATGCCTGCTATTAGCCTATAGTTGGAGGGGTCATTTATGTTTTTGGGAATAGATGTGAGGGCAATTTGGCCCATTTGGGTAGAGAGTTGGCCATTTTGAAGTAGGTTGTTTAGGAGGTTGGTGAGCCAAGTGATGATGTGACAGACAACAAAAGCTAGAAAAAAATTATTTTCTATTTTGTAATTAGAATATATCAGATTTTAAATATGTATCCTGCCAGAGCTGGTGTTAGGCATATCTAGGGACTGCAAAGCCCAGGCTGTGCTGCTCTAGCTTCCAGCTGGCTTAGGGCTCTGTCTGACCGGGGGTAGTTGCCCTAGTTGCACTCCCCTAACACTGTTCCTGTCATGTGTGACTGCTGTATTCTGTTAGCATGATTATTCTGTAATAATTTGTCTTATACAGTTTTCTCGATGGTGGCAGGAATATTTGTGAAGGGGAGGGGACACTCGATGAAGTTACAGGTAAATACTTTTAAAACCAATAGGAGGAAATTTTTTTTCACTCAGAGAATAGTTAAGCTCTAGAACGCATTGCTAGAGGTTGTGGTAAGAGCGGATAGTGGATAGGTTTTAAAAAAGATTTGGACAAGTTCCTGGATTAAAAGTCCATAGTCTGTTCTTGAGAAAGATATGGGGGAAGCCACTGTTTACCTTGAATCGATATTATGGGATATTGCTACTCCTTGGGTTTTGGCCAGGTACTAGTGACCTGGATTAGCCACCGTGAGGCTTGTGCAGAGGGATCAGGTGGTTTGTGGGGATGGGGTAGAAACAGGGATCGAGCTCACAGAGACGGGACGGGGTGGAGATGAGGATAAATTTTTCCCCCATGTCATTCTCTAATGTAAACCACTTAGGCCAGGGATGCCGAAAAGGTCGATCGTGATCGACCAGTCGATTGCAAAGGTAACACGAGTCGATCAAAGAGCCCATTCCGGACTCTTTGATAAACTCTCGTTGCTTTTGCGTTCTCCCTGTTCCTCGACGCCACAACAGGCCAGCAAGACCAGCAGCAATTACAGAAGCGCCGGGCAAGCCAGCCTCCAACCCCCCATCAATTATGATGTTGGATAAGAAGTTCCGGGCCAGCCAATCACTGTTGTGGCGTTGGGAAACGGAAAACTCAGCAGAAATGGTGGCAGTGGTTTAGGGGCCTGTTGTCGGCAGTGGCTTGGGAGCCTGTTTTCAGACAACAGCCCCGGTGGTGACATGGGGAAAAAGAAAGGGGAGACAGAAAGAATGAAAGGGGGGCATAGAGAGAAAGAAAGGGGGCAAGGAGACAGAAAGAAAGATAGCAGAGAGAAAGAAAATAAGAAAGGGGGCAGGGATACAGAAAGAAAGAAAGGGGAGGGGACAGGGAGAGAGGAAGGAAAAGGGGAAGGGAATGGAGTGTGTTGGGGCAGGCAGGGAGAGAGGAAGAAAAAGTTGGACTCATGGAAGGACAGAGATGTTGGTTGGGAATGGAATGAGGTCTGGAGAAGCTGAAACATGCAGGAGGCAGAAAAGAAGAGGAAGAAATATTGCATGCACAGTCAGAAGAAGAAAGTGCAACCAGAGACTCATGAAATCACCAGACAACAAAGAAAGGAAAAATGATTTTATTTTAAATGTAGTGATCAAAATGTGTCCATTTTGAGAATTTATATCTAATATCTATATTTTGCATTATGGCCCCCTTTTACTAAACCGCAGTAGCGGATTTTAGTGCAGGGAGCCTATGAGCAGCGAGAGCAGCGCGGGGCATTCAGTGCCGCTCCCTGAGCTAAATACTATCGTGGTTTAGTAAAAAGGGAGGAGGTATATTTGTTTATTTTTGTATAGTTGTTACTGAGGTGACATTGCAAATTTTAAAGTCATCTGCCTTGACCTCTTTGAAAACATCCCCGAATATAAATGATTATTAACATTTTCTCTGTGTACAGTGTGCTTTGTGTTTTTCCAAAATTTTATTGTTGGTAGATCATTTTGACTTGGGGCTCCTTTTATCAAGCCACGCTAGCAGTTTAATGCACGTAATAGCGCGCGTTAAACTGCCGGCTGCGCTAGCCGCTACCGCCTCCTCTTGTGCAGGCGGTAGTTTTTTAGCGAGTGATGAAAAGTCACGGGCGTTAACCCCGCTCGCGTGGCTTGATAAAAGGAGCCCTTGGTCATTTTAAAAGTAGCTCGCAAGCCAAAACAGTGTGGGCACCCCTGACTTAGGCTATAAGGGGTATATAAATACTAAAATAAATAACTATTAAAACAGTTTGAAAAATCATGCCGATGATGAGGCCACTGGTTGGCCTTTCACATTTGTCTAATTTGTTTCTGTGAATGAATAATTTTTCATCAGCCCCCTATTGACTTTGTAAAGGCATTTTTGCTTGCAGGGGCTGTCCATCATCTCTCTAGTCTAAAACGTCGTTAACTACTCCCGTTCTGTACAACCACCAAACCGAATTGGGCTGGTCAACCTAATGTCCAAGTGCCTGCCCCTTGGTCTAAAATAGTTGGATTTCGGTGGGGAGGAAGGAACGCATCACATGCTGGGCTAAGTCCAATAGTGGAAGACAATGGGCAGAGCCGAGCATAGGAGATAATGTGGTATAAAAAAAAAAAAAAAAAAATTTGTGTAGGGCACCAGTGGCCCAATCTCCGGCTGTGTCAGTGCGCGGGAGCCGCATGCGCAGTAGAAAGAGAGCGCGCTAGGTATCCGGTTGGCAGGCGCACACCGTGTGCTTCCGCCGTTAAACCGCTCAAGGCAGGTGTGCGAGAGAGCAGCGTTCGGATGCGCTCGCGGGCTTTCCAGCTGTTCCTCCGACGCGAGCCCGGGCGCTTCAGTTTGCTCCCAGCTGGAATGGAAGCGGAAGGGAGCCGGGCTTCCGACTAACCGGAGGAGGCAGAGGCCGCGCTCACAATGGCTCGGCGCTGAGAGACCGGGTTGGCGGTTGACATGAGGCGGCCTTTTCTCTCCTTCCCCGACGGGCGCGTGTGAGCCGGAAGCGGCGGCCGCACGTCCCGGTCCCCTGGGATCCGCCAGCCCGCCTCGTTGTGCAATTTCTGGCCGCCCCTCCGGAGGCTGCGTGCTGTGATTATAGACCATGAGGTTTCGCATCTATAAGAGGAAGGTGTTTATACTGACCCTGGTGGTCGCTGCTTGCGGCTTAGCCTTCTGGAACAGTGGCCGGCAGAAGAGAAATGAGCTCTTCGTCCAGGAGTCGGACCCGAACCGGAACGGCAAAGGCTTTGCGTCCGTCGGCAGCCGCAGGATATCCAACGAGACGAGAGACAAAGTGCCTAAGCCTGTCGTGGACAACGCAACTCTGCTTCATCGGTCAATTGTGTATCAATTAAACTTTGACCAAACTATTAGAAACTTGGATACGATTCCGAATCGCCCCCGGGATGATCTTGTGGTTGTCGTGCAAGTGCACGATAGGCCAGAGTATCTGAAACTACTTATTGAGTCTCTCAGGAAAGCCAAGAACATTGAAAACGTCTTGCTGATTTTTAGTCATGATTTCTGGTCCCCGGAGATTAACCAGCTCGTTTCAGACGTGAATTTCTGTCAAGTGCTGCAGATATTTTTCCCCTTTAGTATTCAGCTCTATCCGAATGAATTTCCAGGGAGTGACCCCAAAGATTGCCCGAGGGATATAAAGAAATCGGCAGCAGTGAAGTTGGGTTGCATTAATGCCGAGTATCCCGATTCTTTCGGACATTATCGAGAGGCCAAATTCTCGCAAACGAAACATCATTGGTGGTGGAAACTTCATTTTGTATGGGAAAGAGTAAAAGTCTTGAAAGACTATAGTGGTCTGGTTTTGTTTGTAGAAGAGGATCACTACTTGTCTCCAGATTTCTATCATGTCCTTAAAAATATGTGGAGCAAAAGAAGCAAAAAATGTACAGATTGTGATCTATTGACTCTAGGGAATTATGGTCGGGTCCATAACTTTTCTGGTAAAGCTGACAAACTGGAGGTGAAACCCTGGAAGTCTACAGAACATAACATGGGAATGGCACTAAACAGAGAGACATACCAAAAACTGATTCAGTGTACTGATACATTCTGCACTTACGACGATTATAATTGGGATTGGACTCTTCAGTATTTGACTTTAACTTGTCTTCCTAAAGTTTGGAAAGTCATGATCCCTGAAGTTCCCAGGATATATCATACTGGAGATTGTGGCATGCACCACAAGAAATCTTGTAGTCCATCCACAGAAAGTGCCAAAATAGAATCACTTTTAAACAACAACCAACAGTATATGTTTCCAGAAAGTATAAGTATTAGTTTTGAATACTCAATGGCAGCAAATCCCCCCCACGTGAAAAATGGAGGCTGGGGAGATATAAGAGACCATGAACTCTGTAAGAGTTACCGGAGACTACAGTGAAAAATCTAAACTTCATGAGAGTTCATTTCCAATTGCTGCATACTGGCTATTTTTCCTGAATATACAACTGTATAATAAGGTTAATTGGTTTCTGCTTTAATATGAATAAACATTCTTGTAAAACTTGTTCAAATAGTGCATTTTTCATGTGTGGATTTTTTTTATTTTTAAGACAAAGTATAACACTAATTTTTGATCAAGTACCTTAGAGGGAAACCATCACAAATACTTGTAAATTGAAAATTTTACAATTTAACTATTAAAATGCACACATTTTAAATTTTATTTTGATATTTTTTGCACATAAGTGATATATTTGGACTGGAAAACGGATTATTTTAACATGATTATCAGTTATCTTTAGTTCTATCTTATGCAGTGGCAGATTGAATTATCTGATTTATCCTGGCATTGGGTCAGCCAGCTGACTCCCCAATAACAGGGGAGGAGAGCCCCACTCCAAAGTTATGAATTGTGGGTGCTAATTCAGGTCGCCTCTGTCACATCAACTGGCCCACCTAAACTAGTAATGGGGCCATTCAGTGATAGGGCCAATCTTTATTGGTAACAAGGCATATGCCTGTTCTGGTTATTGGGAAGTCTATCCCTGTTCCTATATTTATCTAATAACTTATAAAAAAAAATTAATCATTTCAGACTCTATTCACTCTTTATTTTCCATGATGCAGTATTGTAGATAAACATTACCAAGTAGGATAATTTTAATAAAGGTTACAATTCACAATGGTGATTTCAGGACAGTAGGATTGATAGATGACTCTCCATATTGCAGAAGCTATATTCTGTTCTACTGAACTTTAAGAACATTCTATGCCTTCTGGTATCTAGCTAATGGCATGGAAAATATGCTAAATCATACTTTCTCTTTTGTGTACATATTTTAATGTTTGTTTTTTTAGCTGTGCCAAAATAAAGTTCACACTTTGTAATTCCAAAGAGGTTTCTAATATCACAATTTTTATGGTTTTATAATTATTGAGTATTAAAGTCTATAATTTATAGAATCAGGTATGTGTATGTAGACAAATGTTCTTTGTAGTTAATGTAATTTTTAAAAAATCTGAATTTCCACATAATTCACCAGACTGAATTCAGACTTTGCTTTTGAAGTGCATTGACAAAAATGTGGTATTTTACATGACTAGCAGATAGCAAAATTAAAGTCTCTTAGCCTTTTATTTTACTAAACTACGGTAAGTGCTAGTATGTGCTTACCACACATTAAACAGGCTTTGCTGTGTGCTGCCATCCTGTGGTAAATTTGCCTGTGTGCATTACACTGCCTTCTAAAAATATTTTTCCTATCTTTCTCCAAGTGGGCATGTTTTGGGGGTAGAGGGTGGGTGTGACAAAACTAATTGTGTGATGTATTGCCTCATGCTAATTGATTAGCACATGCTTAGCCTTGGTCCTTACTGCCTATAAGAACATAAGAATTGTTGCTGCTAGGTCAGACCAGTGGTCCATCATGCCCAGCAGTCCGCTCACACGGCGGCCCTTAGGTCAAAGACCAGTGCCCTAACTAAGTCTAGCCTTACCTGCGTACGTTCTGGTTCAGCAGGAACTTGTTTAACTTTGTCTTGAATCCCTGGAGGGTGTTTTCCCCTATAACAGTCTCTGGAAGAGCGTTCCAGGTTTCTACCACTCTCTGGGTGAAGAAGAACTTCCTTATGTTTGTACGGAATCTATCCCCTTTTAATTTTAGAGTGCCCTCTCGTTCTCTCTAACTTGGAGAGAGTGAACAACTTGTATTTATCTACTAAGTCTATTCCCTTCATTATCTTGAATGTTTTGATCATGTCCCCTCTCAGTCTCCTCTTTGGTAGGGACTCATGCAGTAACCTTTTTCTGATCAGTCAGAGGCTAGCAGGAACATGCAGTACCCGATACTGACTTCTGTATAATGGAAGGAATAAACTTTTGTAACATATTTTCCCCCCCCCCCCCAACATAATTCATGCTAAAATGGTTGACTTTCAGGCTTCCTTGGGGATGTGGCTTTCATCTGTGTTGGAGATTTAGCACCATTAGATAGTACCTTGTGTCCCTTCAACAATGTAATTTTTAAAAATAATCATATGAGGGTTGTGCCATTTTGTGTTTCTCTAACTCGGCCTGCTCTTTGACCTAGATCTAATCAAAGAAGAGGCAAATGAAAAGCCAAACTACTGGGATTTTGCAAAATTGAAAATTCTAGATAGGGTAATTAACGATGTAGTAAGTGATTTTGTCTGCAGTGTTTGAGTTTATGAATGTATATCTATTATTTACACTTTAGTTACTGTGAAATTTGGTAGCATAAAATTAGGTTGTGCTTAATGGTCAGAAAGTTCATGGAAAAACAATTCCATACACTGCATTTTTCTTATAAGGTTAATGCAACAGATGGGCAACATAAAATTGCTACATTTGTTACTAGTTTAGATTCATAGACTGTACTGCAAAGACTGTACTGCAAAAAGAAAAGATATGTGGAGGGGCATTTTCGATAGGATGTTTCCCGCAAGATTTCCAAAGTCAAGCGGAGAAAAGGACATTTTCGAAACCTCTAGATCAGGGGTGTCCAACCTGCGGCCCAAGGGCCACATGTGGCCCCGTGAAGTATTTTGTGCGGCTCCGGTTGAGGGCGATGCAGTATTTTCCTCTGCTTCCCCCGGGTGTTTACCGTCTTGCCGGCTCCCTCCTCTGTCTTGCTGCAGCATTTGCGTGTTTTTGTGGCCCCAGAAAATTTTTTTTCAGTCAATGTAGCCCAAGGAAGCCTGCTCTAGATGTACAATTTTTTCCCTCAAAAAATCGTCTACGTAGATGTTTTGGCTTTCGGGATGTCCAACCTTAGGACCTAACCTTGTCATTTTTGACCACAGAAATGTCCAAATCCAGACCATTTGTATATGGGAGAAGCCAGCACTGCTATTTACCACTTACCTTATATACTCTAATATAAGTCAACCCGCATATAAGACGAGGTACCCTTTTCCCCAAAAAAGGAGGAAAAAAGGTTGACTTGAATATAAGCTGGGGGGGTGTTAATATTCCTGTGCCTTGCCCCCCCCTACTCCCTCCCCTGTCAGGCTCTGCACCCAGCCCCCCTCCCTATCTGCCTGCCGGGCTCTGCACCCTGTCCTACCTTCCTGCCCTGTACCTTGTGCCTCCTCTCTCCTGATGTCCTGCAGGCCTCCACCGAGCTTACTATATGACTTGGTGGACTAGGACAGGAGTGGGCTAGGACAGGAGCGATCTCTCCCATCTCCTGTCCCGGCCGACTCTGACTCCCTCCCTCCCATGGCATACCTTTTTGAATCCCTGGTGGTCCAGCGGTGTACCTAGCAGGAGTGAGTGTTCCGTGCTGAACTACTCCCTGAATGGCTGCTGTGAGTTCTCATGAGTCCCGCAAGAAATCACAGCAGCCATTTAGCGAGCGGCTCAGCGCCCGGCAGGAGCGCAAAAGCTCGCTCATGCCTGGTATGCTGCTGGGCTGCAAGAATTCAAGGCGGACATTCAGGGAGGGGTGTAGGGCAGGAGCGCGGAAAGCTTGATCCTGCCCTGTATACCGCTGGATCACCAGGGATTCAAAAAGGTACACGGGGGAAGAGGTGAGAGGGAGATTTAAAAAATTGTCAGAGTTGGCCAGGACAGGAGACTGAAGAGATCCCTCCTCTCCTGGTCCACTTCATCAGGTCATATGGCAGGCCTGCAACAAATCTGGGAGGGGGATGGGTGGGCACTGACATGAATATAAGCTGAGAGCTCCATTTTTTTGGCCCAAAAATCTCTGCTTATATTCAAGTATACAGGGGAACCTCGGTTTGCGAGTAATGCAGTTTGTGAGTGTTTTGCAAGACGAGCAAAACACTCCTGCAAACCTTAACTCGCAAACTGAGCATGTCCCGATAAACGATCACCTTCGCCCTACCTGTCTACTACCCCAATAACCCTTATGGTTGCAGGTGGTACCTATATGGCAGTATTGTAGGATTGTTGTGGCCTCACACTTTCCACCATCAATGTACCGTATTTCCCTGAAAATAAGACCTAGTGTGTTTTTTGGGCCCAAAATTAATATAGGACACTGTCTTATTTTCGGGGTAGGGCTTATTTTTTTCATGTACATGATCATCTCTCCCTTACCCCAATTCTTCCTCTTTCCTTTCTCTCCGCCACATGTGCAGCATCTTTCCTTCCCTTTCACCCATCCCCTTGTGCCATCCCTCTGCAGCATCTTTCTATCCTCTCATCCCCCTTTTCAGCAGAACCCTTGTCCAGCTTCTATCTTTCCCTTCCTCCCATCCCTCGTGCAGCAGAACCCTTGCCCAGCTTCTATCCATTCTTCCCTTCCATCCCTTGTGTGAGCACTCCCCCCCCCCACCGCACAGTCGAATCCCCGCTGACCCTCCATCCTTCCCTCCCATCTGAACCCCACCGACCGTGAGCCCTACATACCTCCCAGAGCAGCATCAGGCCGGCAACACTTTAAACAGGCTGCTTTGCAGCCTTCTCTGCCGAGGAATTCCCTCTGGTATGTAGGGCTTGTGGTTGGCGGGATTCGGATGGGAGGGAAGGATGAAGGGTCGGGGGGGGGGGAGTTGGCTACATGGTGGGGGAAGAGTTGCTGCCAGCGAATCCAGGGACTTGGGCTTATTTAAGACCTAACCCGAAAATAATGTGAGGGCTTATTTTCGGGGAAACATGGTAGTAGAGTGGCTTATGGGCCTGGATCCTTCTCTCTATGGCTCACTAGTTCACCCACCAGGCTATTTAAGACACCTGTGTGATGCTCCACTAGGCTTTTCTGTACCAGGTGCTGCTGTTCTAGAGACAGGCATGTACTGTTTCTTTTAGAATTTTTGGAGGGTGGGAAGGGGGTCAATGACCATTGGGGAGTGTGGGAGGGAGGATCATTACTTAATCCCAGTGGTCATCTGGTCAGTATAGATATCTTTTTGCTGCTTTGAAAACAGGTCTAGCTCTCAACTAAGTTCTGTCCAGGACGTCTTGGGAAAGGTTTGATAATTGCCGCAAGATATAAGATGTCCAAGTCTAAGCACACCTAAAGCCCATCCATAATACATCTCCCGTTAGTTTTGAAGGCATAGCAGCTGGGATGCCTTGTAAAAGATGTCCAGAAAGATGGTTCGAAATTCAGCACTTGGACGTATTGGTGAGAAAAACCAAGTGCTGATTTATGCCATTTTTTTGATGTCTTAGTTTTTTTGAAAATACCCCTGCGTATTACGTGGATTTTTGTTTGTTTTTAAACCACCTTTAGGTGGTTTCAACTTTTAAAAGCTCTTTTAGTAGTAATATCCAGGGCTCTGAAATGCTTTGAGCCTTGTATGCCTATGCATATTTTTAATGTAACCATGGGTTACAAAATAAATTTGAAATATGTTATAGTTTACCCAGGGCAGAAGACCTGATAGAAGTATTTTTCTCTAATATTTTAAAGTGAAAAGTTTTTTTGTTGTTAGCCAGCAAAATTAATGCTGTATTTGCCTGACTGACAGTAAGAATTCTAGAATGCTGAGGTCTGCATCAGGTCTGATGATCTCATGTCGAAGTAGCAGTGCTGGTCTGGATTCTAAAACTGCCAGAGAGAGTGAGAGCAGTTAGGGAGTGATCAGTTTGGAAGACAGGTTAGTTTGGGGTTGCTTGAGAATAGTTTAAGATACATCGTGGGTGGAAAAAGTTTAGGGAATTTCAATTATCCATTCTTTTCTATGGGTAGTTACTAAAAAAAATAAATAAATATAATTTTCAGGGTGATAGGGTTTTGCTTCCTTTTATTTTTTTTAGTTAGGAAATAGGTACGCTGTTGATTAGAGCTGAATCTCCATAGAGGAAAGAAGAAGCGCTGGTACCCAACGGCTGTGTAAATAAAACAACGGACTCCTGTGAGAAAAATTTACATCTGAACTCTGTGAGGATAAAATTATTTGAAAGGACTAAATTCTTTGAGGAAAATTTTTTTTAAAAAAAATCTTATTCTAAAATTATTTAGATATATATACTTTTTGTTAGAGTTGTAACAAACCAACAAAAACTCTTATTCCTTGTATTTTTTACTTAAGGTAATTTTATATTTTATGTTAACTTTTCCCTCTTTTGTTATAATTCTTACTTTATCTGGTTAGGTAACCTAAGATTAAAGGTTAAGAGAGTGGGAATTGGGAGTTCAAAGAGGGAGGGGTTACATTTTTGGCGTAGTCGGCAGGATTATGGAATCTTGGAAAAGTCTGAGTTTCAAAATCCTGAATAAGAACCTGGCATGGGGATTTGAGAGATTGTATTTTATCCTGAATTTGAAGTGTGTATGTTGATTTTAAAAATATGCTTATATGAACACTCATTTTAGAAAAATTTAAGAAGTTGGAGGTTTCAATAATACTTAGTGTTAGTAGTGTGTTCTCTAGGTTTTTTTTCCTTTCTTGCTTTCAAATCAAAACTCATTGTTCCAAAAGAAGATGGAAGAAATGCAGAAACAAATGGCAGAATTGCAAAGAAGGATGGAAGAAATGGTGCAGCAACAATCTGTACAACAAACAACAAGCGCAATTTCAACCACAGATGCAACAGGCAATAATCCCACAAGTAGTTCATGCAGTAATACCATTAATTGAAAGGAATCTACAAGATTTTTACGGTTTTCCTTCCCATCCGGATGACCTGAAGGTAGAAGAATGGATTGAGAGTACCAAGTCAATGTTACGTATTTCTCATTCGGCACCAGAAGATTAGTTGGAATTGGTGAAGTGCCATGTAAAGGGACAGGCAAAGGATACTGTTAGATTCTCCCTTTCAAAAATTGGCTGCATGTTGGAAATGTTATTTAATACACTGCAGCAGGTTATGGAGACAAAGTGCATCTAGGGGTAAGAGTCAAGGAGTTCTTCGAAAGAAGACAAAAGGTAGGAGAGACAGTGAGGGATTATGCTATTCAATTGCAAGCCAAATTGCATCTAGTTATGGGAAGAGATGAAGAGATAATTACTAATCACGAGACTATTCTGAAAGAACAATTTGTTTTTGGGCTTAGAGATGACATCCTTTGAAAAATGATGGATAGAAGAATGGAGGAACAGCCGAATATGTTATTTCAAGATCTGTTACAAGCTGCGATAAGTTGGGCAGAAGAGGAGAAACCTGGATGGGATGGAGAATCATATTATAGAAGGCCACAACGAGTTACAACTGACAGATCTGAACAATTGGTGGTCAGGTCTAAAAGAGATACTAGTTCAGGTGATAGAGAGGAAAGAGACTCCATCTTGCAAGAAATTTCTAAAAGATTAATGCACATAGAGAAAAACCAAGAGAAGTTATTGCAGTCGGAAAGCAGACCTGGTGGGTTTAGAAATGACAATGGAAGGTATGATACCAGAAAAAGAAACTTTCAGACTTCCCATAAGGGGAATGGCAGAGGGGATGGAGGTGGTGACTTCATTTGTTATACTTGTCATCAACCAGGTCATGTTGCCAGAAACTGCCTAAATGAAAAAATCAGGGTAAGTGCACCTGAATTGGAGAAGGAAGCAATGCCAAGTAAGAGTGGACAACAGTTCAGAAAAGCGTTGTACAAGACTAATAGAGAGGATGACGATTTAGAAAGTTGTCTGAAAGGCAAGTTTTACAAAGATCTATCAGAGCTCAATTTTGCAAAAGTGTTACAAAGAAAAATAACTGGAAAGAGAGGATGGAAAAGGCTGTGGGATAGTCTCCAAAAATTGATTTAATTATTGATTAAAAACAAAATGTACTGTAGATACAGGATCGGTGGTATCGACCATTTTGGCAAGCCATTTTTATAAGAATTTTTCACATCCAGAGAATTTAGAAGAGAGCAATTGGATGGAACTCATTGCAGTGAATGGTACAAAACTTCCAATTTTAGGATGTATAGAGGCTCAGATACAATATGAAAATCTGATCATACCAAATAAATATATTTTTATAATAAAGGATCATAAAAACCCTGAAACTAAGAGTGATGAAGAATTTACTCCTGGATTGCTAGGTATGAATATCCTGAAGGAAATGGGACAGTATTTATCAAATATTTTAACAGCCTGTAGCAATAAAGCAACTGGTACTCAGGCACAAATTAACAAAATTATGGCAGTAATTAAGGAAACTAACAAATATGAAAATTTGGATCCTGAATTCAGATTGGGATTTGTGAAAGCTGTGGGTCCAACTGATCAAATTCTGCCAGTTATGTCTGAAAAAATTGTAGTAGGAATATGCAACTCCGTAAAAAAAATGGAAACGTGATTTGTTAGTAATAGCGACCTAAGAGGTAAATTTACCAGATAAAGTTATGGTAGCCAAATCACTAGTGAGGCCAGTGGATGGGATCATTCCAGTCTGTATGCTGAATATGAGTGATAAGGAGATAAGGAGCGATAAGGAGATCGTTATCCCGAAATATATGAAAATTGCAGAAGTGGTAAAACCAGCTGAAATTCTTTGCCCTGATGCCATGGAGATAGAGTTGGTTAAGAGAATCAGTGATGAAGAAATTCCTGCAATAAATGTAGATTGGGAGCTGCTTACAGAATCACAAGTAGAGAAATTAAAACATGTTTTGAAAAAGCATAAACATGTATTCTCTGTGGGTAATAATGATATTGGCTATACAGATTTGGTACAACATCCAATAAATACAGGTACAGCTGTTCCATTTAAATTGCCATATCAATGTGTTTCACCTCTTCTTTATACAGAGTTCAAACAACATGTCTTAGAACTAGTCAATAAAGGTATTTTGAAGAAGAGTAGTTGTCCCTGGGCATCACCTGCTGTTGTGTTAAGGAAAAAAGATGGAACTTTAAGATTTTGTGTGGTCTACAGGAAATTAAATACAATGACAGTGAAAGATGCTTATCCACTTCCTAGAATAGATGAAGCGTTAGATGCATTGGGATCTGCGTGTTGGTTTTCGACTCTAGATTTAACATCTGGATATTTCCAAATGGACATGGTTCCCAAGGATATGGAGAAAACAGCAGTGACCACACGGTTTGGTTTATTCGAGTGGACACGTATGCCATTTGGACTTTGTAATGCCCCTGCAAGTTTTTAGAGGCTCATGGAGACTGTATTGAATGATTACGTCTAGACCTGCTATTGTTATACTTAGACGATATCCTAGTTTATTCTAGTACTTTTGAACAACATCTAGAAAGACTGGAAAAAGTATTTATCCGCTTGCATGAAGCAGGTTTAAAATTGAAGCCTTCCAAGTGTAAATTGTTCTGCAAGAAGGTTAAGTTTTTGGGATATATAGTCTCTGAAAAAGGAATTGCCACTGATCAGGAAAAAACTCAAGCTCTGAGTGAGTGGAAGGTTCCAACCACCAAGAAGGAGGTTCAAAGTTTTTTGGGTTTTGCCAGTTTTTATGGAAGATTTGTGGAAAACTTTGCACACATTGCGGCTTCACTACACAAGTTAACTGGATTCCCTAAGAAGAACGAAAAAGAGAGACCATTCATTTGGACAATTGAGTGTCAACAAGCATTTGAATTCATTAAGGAGAAATTAATGTCCACACCAGTGTTAGTTTTCCCTAAATTTAACTTACCATTCATTCTGACAACTGATGCTAGTAACAGTGGGTTAGGGGCCATATTAAGTCAAATACAGGATGGGTCAGAACATGTGATTGCTTATGCATGTAGAGGTCCAAGAAAAACAGAACGTAATGATAAAAATTATAGTACCTTTAAATTAGAACTCCTTGCTTTGAAATGGGCCTCCACAAAGAAATTTAGGGAATATCTTCTGTACAAAAAATTTACAGTTGTAACCAACCATAATCCTTTGAAATATCTTCATACAGCTAAATTACATGCAATTGAACAGCGCTGGTTAGCCCAGTTGGCAGAACTGGACTTTGTAATCCAATATAAACCTGGCAGATTAAACAGAAATGCAGATATTCTTTCAAGATTGTCAGATAATGAGGAAAAATCCAGTAAATACCAGTAGCAGAATAGGACAAGAGTCTGCAGTTATGTATACAAGCAGGGTGTGCAATGTAATGACAAATTTAGAGTTACAACAACGTCAAAGAGAAGATATAACTCTGGCAAAAATAATAGAATTTATGAAATGTGAACAGATAGTCACATTATCCCAACAACCTTGGCAAGTAAAAAAAAACTTTGGGGTCAACGGAAAAAAACTGATAATCAGAGATAATATCTTATATCGGAAAATTTTTGACCAAAGGGACGGACATCCTGTTTATCAACTGGTTGTACCAGAAAAATATAAAATTGAAATAATAAAATTATATCACAACTGTGGAGGACATTTTGCCATTGAAATTACTGTAAAAAACATTAGGAAAAAATATTTCTGGATAAATTTGTGGAATGATGTAAACGAGTGGGTCAGAAAATGCAAAATGTGTACTTATATGAAGGAAACTTGTCCAAGAGAAAAAGCGAAATTACAAAATTTCCAAGTAATAGAGCCTTTGGAAATTGTTGCTCTGGACTTTACTTTATTAGAGAAAGACAAAAAGGGTTTTCAAAGTGTCCTCATTTCTGACTTATTCACTCGTTTTACTATAGCTGTTTCCACAAAAAAATCAAACTGCGAAAACAGCTGCTAGAATGTTGATTAAACATTGGATTGGAATGTATAGATGTCCCCAAATAATTTATACAGATCAGGGAAGAGCATTCGAGACTGAATTAATTAAGGAGATTTGTCATTGGTATGGAATACAAAAATCTTGTACCTCTCCATATCACCCTCAAGGTAATAGTAGTTGTGAACGATTTAATAGAATGATACATCAGATATTGAAAACATTGGGTGATCATAAAAAGAATAACTGGTCCGAATACCTTTCCGAAGTTAATCAGATTTACAATAGTTCTGTTCACACTGCCACTGGATACACCCCAGCATTTTTGTTATTGGGAAAAGAAAGATTACTCCCAAATGAGGAAATGTTTAATATAGATCAGTCAAATGAAAGTATCGAAAATATTGATGAATAGTTTCAGTTTCATCAAAGAAAATTACAGGAGGCTCGGAGAATAGCAGATGAAGCATCATATCATGCAGGATTAAAGATAAAAACAAAATATGATAAACATGCATTTGGGGAAGATCTACGTGTTGGTCAATTTGTTTTGATTCGTAAGAAAGATTATAGAGAATGACACAAATTACAGAAATTATGGGAATATATCCCATAACAAATCATTAATAAGTTTGGTAAACAAAATAATTTGTTTAAGATTAAAAATTTGGAGGGACAAGAAAAGATTGTACATAGAAATTTAATAAAACTTGTACCTTGGGAGATTGACCTCGATGATTTTAAATGTCCTTCTAAAGAAGAAGTGATAAAAAAAACCTGATAGAATTAAGAATGATAAAAAGGTCTATGCTCCAACTCCGTGGTATTTAATCCGTACGGAGTTAAAATATGTAAAATCTCTTGTATCTCCCATAACTGTTTCGGAGAATGATACTGAATGTAATAGCAGATATGAATTTAGAACGAATAGAGGCAAGAGGCCTTAGTACTTAATTGATAACTATATTCTAGAATGAAATTATATGAGATTATAAACCACTGATGGTTGTGATTAGTTTTTAAAATTATTGGAATGATACGTTTAAGAGGTTTTGTATTAGTTATATTCTGACAGAATTTTTGAGGTTTTTTTTTTTTTTTTTAAATAAAGGGTTCTAAAAATTCTTATTATTGTGATATAGGAGCTGTAAGCCAATTTGAAAAATGTTGGTATGTTTATTTTGAGATTCTTTGATTTACTTTTACATTGTACTGTGGTCAACTGAAAATTTCCCTAGGCAACTCTGAATCTTCCTGTGGGATAGTCTTTTCCCATGAAGAAAATGGGAGTTTCTGTTCTAGCATTGCTCCTTGATGAAGTAAAAAGTGATACAATGAAAACATGCAGAGAAAATGGAAGATGAACTGGAGGAGAAAATTTGAAAAAAACCGAAAGATGATAAAGATTTTCTAACAAGCTGATGAAACAGGAAAGGATGATATGATGAACACTTTGTAGCAGCTGATAAAGCAGACGAGACTGATAATAACGATATAGCAGATTCTGGTGATGCTATACCTGAAGTAGCTAAACCACTTCTTTCTGAAAAACTTGCAGCAGAAATTGAGCAGATAGATCCTGAAGAAGCACATTTATGGAGAATGATAACATTATAGTTATAATTCAGACTGGAGTCGCCATCACACTGGATTTTGATGGTGATGGTTTTCTGGAAACAGGTGAAATTTTGGAAATGACAGATGCTGAGTTGATTAAGCTCAAAGATGAACAGGATGTTGTTGCATAACAAAGGCTGAAGTGATGGAGATCCATAAAAATGGCAAAATAGAGGAAGCAGAAGAAGCTCTTTGATTTTGCCAAGGGAAGTCATGATATTGCTTGCTGAAAAGAAAATGTCTACTATTGAAAAATGTGAGAAACAGAATTACAATTATAAAAAGAGTCTACTATGGTACAGAAGTGACTTGTCTGAAAATGGATTCATATGCAAGTCAAAAGCAATCAATGAGATACTGTCCAGAAGAGAGAAAGATTGCATTATGGAAGTTCCGAAAAGGCTCTGATCCCAAGGAATAGATTGGGGGTTGTTTATGGAAAATTTGTAAAAGAAGTAGATATCTAGCATAATAAATTTGTGAGACTTTGTTTATAATAAATTTTTTTTAAGGATGGAGTTCTGTCATTTTCAAGGAAATTATAAATGAAAAAATTTTTGTCTGAAGAAAATTTTTTTTCCAGCAAGGGTGAGTGTAACCATGGGTTACAAAATAAATTTGAAATATGTTATAGTTTACCTAGGGCAGAAGACCTGATAGAAGTATTTTTCTCTAATATTTTAAAGTGAAAAGTTTTTTTGTTGTTAGCCAGCAAAATTAATGCTGTATTTGCCTGACTGACAGTAAGAATTCTAGAATGCTGAGGTCTGCATCAGGTCTGATGATCTCATGTCGAAGTAGCAGTGCTGGTCTGGATTCTAAAACTGCCAGAGAGAGTGAGAGCAGTTGGGGAGTGATCAGTTTGGAAGACAGGTTAGTTTGGGGTTGCTTGAGAATAGTTTAAGATACATCGTGGGTGGAAAAAGTTTAGGGAATTTCAATTATCCATTCTTTTCTATGGGTAGTTAGTAAAATAAATAAATAAATAAACAAATATAATTTTCAGGGTGATAGGGTTTTGCTTCCTCTGATTTTTTTAGTTAGGAAATAGGTACGCTGTTGATTAGAGCTGAATCTCCATAGAGGAAAGAAGAAGTGCTGGTACCCAACGGCTGTGTAAATAAAACAATGGACTCCTGTGAGAAAAATTTACATCTGAACTCTGTGAGGATAAAATTATTTGAAAGGACTAAATTCTTTGAGGAAATTTTTTTTTTTTAAATCTTATTCTAAAATTATTTAGATATATATACTTTTTGTTAGAGTTGTAACAATTAAACCAACAAAAACTCTTATTCCTTGTATTTTTTATTTAAGGTAATTTTATATTTTATGTTAACTTTTCCCTCTTTTGTTGTAATTCTTACTTTATCTGGTTAGGTAACCTAAGATTAAAGGTTAAGAGAGTGGGAATTGGGAATTCAAAGAAGGAGGGGTTACATTTTTGGCGTAGTCGGCAGGATTATGGAATCTTGGAAAAGTCTGAGTTCCAAAATCCTGAATAAGAACCTGGCATGGGGATTTGAGAGATTGTATTTTATCCTGAATTTGAAAAGTGTATGTTGATTTTAAAAATATGCCTATATGAACACTCATTTTAGAAAAATTTAAGAAGTTGGAGGTTTCAATAATACTTGGTGTTAGTAGTGTGTTCTCTAGTTTTTTTTCCTTTCTTTCTTTCAAATCAAAACTCATTAAAGGTTAAGAGAGTGGGAATTGGGAGTTCAAACAGGGAGGGGTTACATTAAATTTAACTTTTCACTTCTCTTTTTGAAAACAGAGTTTCAGTTTCTCTGAATTCTTGTCTAAGATTAAAAAAAAGTACAACCCTGATTCTCTAGTTTCCTGTTGCCTGTTTCTAGGTGTTGCCTCCTCTTTTTTTTTTCTAGTTCTCCTTCCTGTTTATATTATTGTGTTTCTTAGTCACAGCTATTATTAGTCTAATATGAACCATGTGCTGTATTAGGACTAAAATGTTGGACTGTGAATTAATTTCAACTTTTTCATTATATGGTATAGTTTTCACAGCCTCTTTCTCCAAAGAAGAGACAAGTTAATCTAATCATGTATTTTTTTAATGGGTAAATTTATGGGCAGACTGGATGGACCATTCAGGTCTTTATCCCAGGACAAGTAGGCAGCCTATTCTCACATGTGGGTAACGTCATCCATGGAGCCCGGATGCGGACAGCCTCACAAGCAGACTTGTTTGTAGAAAACTCAGAAGTTTCAAGTCTGCCGCACCATGCATGTGCGAGTACCTTCCCGCCCAGCACTCCTCAGTTCTCAGTTTTCCACAAAGTCGAGAAGTCCGTCTTTGACACTCTGTTCTGAATTTAGTTCACTTCGTGTCTTCTCTCACCATGGCTCATGTTTTATTTTACTTATTACCATGTCACTGTGCTTTTCTTTCGGTCTTTGTTTAAAAAAAAAAAATAAGAAAGAGTTAATTTTTGAGTGACTGGCAGGGCCTGTCGCACGTTCTCAGCCTGCGGGCTTCTGAAAGGTCACTTTGGTCAGCCACAAAACTTAGAGACTTGAAGAAAGCGACAGGTATATTTTATTCAGCATATGCAGAACCCTGAGCCCCAAGCTGGTAGCTTCAGAAGTGCTGAAATTAGGAAGTTACTAAGATATTTATTCATTTTTCTGGCTATACAACTGAATTCTAGAAAAAGCTTTTCACGTGTTACTTTTCTTAACAATTATTGGTCCTAAACTCACACTAGCAGGTCACTTATCTAAGCCCTGCAGTCTTTCTGTTACATGTCCAGGAGGGCGGAATACAATATTGTGTATGCTAAGATAACCATAAGAAGCTAAAATGCCCAAGCTAAAACACCCAGTGCAGGCAGGTTAGAACATCAGATATGTTAGGTCTGCAGCTAAACATAATTCAGCATTTTATTAAAAAGAAAACTCAATCCAAAACTCAGGAAAACCAGTCCCAAACTCCTTCACTTCAACTTTGTGGTGGCTATCTTTCCTTCTATGTCCTGGCGGTCACGGGCTTCAGGAAGTGTAGCCAGTGCCAGCGTGCGATCTCCCTCACTGACCCACACCGCTGGAGTCTTCAGTGTCTGGGGCCTGACCATTGTCCGGACTCGTGCATTTGTTGTGCTACTCTTCAACCTCAAGCCCTCAAACGTCGTCAAGTTCAAGTGGGGAAGATTTTTGGTATGGAAACCTCAGCTGCACCCTCAACCTCCAATTCGGTCAGACCTGCTACTAGGTGTCCTCCTGCCTCCACGACTTCGACCTCAACTCTCATCAGACCTTCCTCATTTGGAACATCCTCAACCTCGAGTAAATCTGCCAAGTCTTCTCCTGAGCTTCCCTCAGGTCAGATATCCACAATTTGCAGACCAATATCCAGACCATTTTAGAGCGGGAATTTGTTCAGTTACTGACCAAATATAGTCCTGCCTTGACTCTGCTTCCTGCAGTCCAGCCTGGGCACTCAGCAGGCTCACAAGAGGTTGAGTTCTTGCCTGTGCCTCGATCTAAATCTACACACTCTATGCAAGGAGTCGAGTCTTTGCGAGTGTCTAGTCTGGAATCTTCACACTCTATGCATGGAGTTGAATCTTTGTGAGTGTCTCGTCTGGAATCCTTACATTCCATACAAGGAGCTGAGTCTTTGGGAGTGCTTCAAGATTCCTCGATTCAAACCACAGAGTCTATGGGACTTCAATCTACAGCTTCTAGCCCTATATCCTCATTTAAGGCATTGCCCGTTTCGAGAAATAGGGCGAAGTCTCCTTGACCTCATACGAGACTTGCTTCCAGGCAGCACTCTCACCGCTGATCGAGGCATTCATCGAGGCGCAGGTCCTCTTCGAGAGAGAAGCCTTCCTCTTCCAGGCCTTCCAGTTCTTCGAGGCCTCTAAGGAGTATTTAGAGGCAATGAGTATGCCTCAGCCTCCTGCGGAGTATCTCAAACTTCCTCTGAACAGACTTCTTTCTCAAACTTTCAAATGAAACCTGGAGACTCCTTATGCCATTCCTGCTGTTCCAGGCAAGCTGGAATTGAGGTATAAAACTGTATATTGCAAGGGCTTTGAGAACTCCCAACTATCTCATCAGTCCCTTCTTGTGGAATCTTCCTTAAAGAGGAGTCATCCTTTCAGGGTCTATGCTACCGTACTTCCTGGCAGAGAGGGCAGGACCATGGACAAGTTTGGCTGTCGTCTTTATCAAAATTTGATGATGGCCTCCAGGGTTTTAAATTATAATTTTATCTTTACTACTTATTTCAAGTATTTTATTGATATACTTCCTGGTTTTTCTAAAGACCTTGGTCAACACAGGCTTATAGAGTTCCAGCAAGTCATTGCTACCTTGGCCCAACTCAGGTTGCACCTTCTTCAGTCCTCTTATGATGCCTTTGAACTTTCCTTGAGGGTCACTGCTTTCTCAGTAATGATGCGCTGCCTTGCCTGGCTTCGCACCATTGATATGGATCCCATCATTCAAGATCATCTGGCCAATATTCCTTGTGAAGGCAATGACCTCTTTGATGAATCCACAGAGGCCGCCACCAAGAAGTTGTCTGAGCATGAGAAATCCTTTGTTTCCATCATCAGACCAAAACCAAAGCCAGCTCCTCCTAAACCTTCGCGGCCTCTTCCATCCTATCAGAGGCGTTATCCTCCGAGGGCAGCTCCTTACACTCGAGCACCCCCCAAGAAACAACAACAGCAACAGAAACCTCAGCCTTCTGCTACACCAAAGGCTTCTCAGCCTTTTTGACTGTCTCAAACAGAGCATAACCTTCATCGTTCTGCCTCTGTCCTCCCCTCTTCCCATAGGACGTCATCTCTATCATTTTTACCATCGATGGGAGACCATTACATCTGACCTCTGGGTGCTGTCAATAATCACAGAAGGATAATCTCTTCCTTTCACTCAAATTCCACCAGAGCTTCCTCCAAGAGAGTATCCTTCCAATCCATCCCAGATTGTCCTTCTTCAGGAAGCTCAAGCTCTGCTTTGTCTCCATGCCATCAAGGAAGTTTCCATGGAACAGCAGAGCAGGGGATTTTACTCCTGTTTCTTCCTAGTTCCGAAGAAGACGGGCGATCAACGGCCTATATTGGATCTCAGGGACCTCAACAAATTTTTGGTCAAAGAAAAGTTTTGCATGTTGTTCCTGGCATCCTTATATCCCCTTTTAGAATAGAACTCGGCTCTTCTCTAACATGTAATTCTATTTCCCCCTTTCTCTTCCACTCTATTTATAAGCTCATGTAAACCTTTTCCTGTCTCTTCTTATATTTTAAGTTCTTGTAAACCGTGCCGAGCTCTACTTCCGTGGAGAGGATGCGGTATATAAACTTAAGGTTTAGTTTAGTTTATGTTCTCTAGATCTCAAGGATGCTTACACTCACATTCCCATTCATCCAGCCTCCTGTCAGTACCTGCATTTTCAGTACAGAGTGCTACCCTTCAGCCTGGCATCATTTCCGAGAGTGTTCACCAAGTGCCTAGTGGTGGTTGCAGCAGTTCTGTGGGACCATGGTCTCCAGGTGTTCCAGGCCTTCTCCTTTCCCTGCTCCCCCTGTCCAGCATCCGCTAGCCCGGGCAGTCTCGGGGCTTTTGCTAGGGCAGCCCACCTCGCATTATTGAAGTGGGCTGGCCTAGCAAATGCCCCATGGCTGCTGCGTTTGTTGGTCCGGGGGTGAAGTGCCCAGCAGCGGCAGCGCAGGAGTCAAACCGCCACCGCTGCTCAAATCGCCATACGCATTGCAAACCGTCCCATGCGCCGCAAGCCACCCCACATGCCTGAAATCGAATTTGGCAGAGGCACACAACATGCTGTCAAGGAACATGGCGTTGTAAGTGCGCATGTGCGCTTAGGGTGTTATTATAGAGGATGTAAATATATTTTAACCTTTCTTTCCTATTTTTAATGTTCTTTTCACTATTTAAGATTATATTGTAAACTGCTTTGATCTCATTTGTAGCTTAAGCGGTATACTGAATTTTTAATAAACATCTTAGAACTGCCATGCCTCCCTTTTTCTAGCCATGTGAAAAAATTTATGAGCACATTTTATAGAATAGCAGAACTAAAGACATGAATGTAAATTCCAATTAGCACCAAATGTTAGCACCCAATTATCAGTGCTAGTTAGCTCGTTAAGCAATTAAATTGCAAACACAACTTTTGAGCATAGAGAATTGAGGGACAATGTTTTTTTTCAATTCAAAGATTTGGATTTATTTGGATATATCACAGGAAACTCAAAAGAAACACAAGCAATTTACAGTGTTTTGTCCAGGAGTCATTTAAATGTGAGATTCTAATGGTGAGCCATGTTAGTGAGCTGAAAAGTGAGTGGGGATTTTACAGAAACTCATTTACTGGAACAGAATTTCAAGGAGTAAGGGCTAGATTCACAAAGCAAACCGATCGTGTAACTGATTGGTTTGCGACCCGATTTTCCTTCGACCCGATACACTAACCTCTCCTGCGATCCGCTTCTGATCCACGCATGCAAATGAGGGAAACAGCATGCAAAGTAGGCAGGGACCCGATTCACAAAACAAATTTGGGACACCGATTGGGCTGGCTGATCAAGAGAAGAAGCGACTGCTGGGAACCAGTTGCACACATCTCTGCCGAATCTCCTGCTCCATTGCTGCCCTGCACTCTGCCCCGATCTTCCAGCCATGCCTGATCTTGGCTGTCAGTCTTGGGGTTTTTTTTCTGCAAGCAACAAAATGGAAGCCTGCTTTTTCCCCCATGTCCTCTCTGCTCCGAGCCCTGGATCTCTGCCGCCTTCCCTACAGTGCGACCCTGAGGGTTTAAAGTGAGGCTGCACACTGCAGTGAAGCCCCACTTGAAACCCGCGGGCTCGCACTGCAGGGAAGGTGCAGAGAGCAGGGCATGACCAGCTGACAGTGTTGGCGAAAGGGAAGAGACTGCTGCCGCTGGGGATAGCCCTTCCCTGGGAGATAAGGAGAGTTGGGGCCTGAAAAAAGCCAAGCCAAAACCCCCCCCCCCCCGATCCAAAATGCATGAGCAGACCATCTGCAGGGAAAGCATGCGTCAGGATTGCACACTAGCGATCTGTGCGGGTAGGCATTCCTCCGATCGCCCTCATTACAATATTTGGCTGTGGTGAATTGGTTGGGCCTGTTGGAATTGGCCCCGGAAGTCAGGTTAACATAAGAATTGCTAACTCCGGATCAGACCTTAGGTCCATTAAGTCCGGCGATCCACACACGCAGAGGCCCCGCCAGGTGTACCCTGGTATAGATTTAGTCCCCATATCACTCTATGCCACTCATAAGGAGATGTGCATCTACTTTACCCTTAAATCCTAGAATGGTGGATTCCGCAATTACCTCCTCTGGTACAGCATTCCAGGTGTCCACCACTTGCTGCGTGAAACAGAATTTCCTGATATTTGTCCTGAACTTGTCCCCCCTCAGCTTTAGTCCACTTCTACTGTGGTGAGGCTAAGTTCAGAATGAAAAGGCATTTGCTGGCTGAAACTGCAGCTAATGCTGCTTTTCTTCTTCCCAGCCTGAACTAGAGATATGCCATGAATTGCCCAGACCTGTGAAGAGGAAAGAACTAAAGCTTTTTCTCTTGCTACCTTGGAGCGGGCTGGTAACATTAAAGGGAGAAGCCCTCTTGCTTACCGTACGCTACATAAGCTCTTTCTTTGTGGTCCCAACTTTGTTGATTTATCTTCTGTGCTTATTAAGAGCAATTTTTGGTTCTTGACATCAGCACCTATTCTTTTGCAGGAAATATCCTTTCTATAGTCCATTTATTTTTCCCCTTCAGGCCTACTGTTTGGATACAGAGAATAAAGTCACATAACCCAACCTTTTGCTAATCTTAAAATAAAAATCCTATTAACTAAGCCCAGCCTGAATTTCCAATATATAGAGAACTTTCTTCCAAACTGGGTTCCAGAACTGTTTCATATTAGAACACTCAAAGAACATATGAGATAATAATACACTTCTCCCTCCGTATCCACGGGAGTTAGGGGCAGAGCCGGCCCGCGAATATTAAAAAAACGCAAATAATATTCGGGCCGGTTCTGCCCCTATCCCCCCAGCTATTTTAAGCCCTGTAAGTCCCCCCCTTAAGCCTTACCTGGTGGTCTAGCGGGTTTTCAGGGCAGGAGTGATCTTCCCACGCTCCTGCCCCGTGCAGATCGCTCACAGGAAATGGCTGCCTTGAGCTCCCGTAGTCTCTCAAGACTACGACGGTAGCTCAAGGCATCCATTTCCTATGAGCGATTTGCATGGGGCAGGAGCGTGGGAAGATCGCTCCTGCTCCGAAAACCTGCTAGACCAGTGGTTCCCAACCCTGTTGTGGACCACCAGGCCAGTCGAGTTTTCAGGATAGCCCTAATGAATATGCATGAGAGAGATCTGCATATAATGGAGGTGCCAGGAATGCAAATCTGCTCCATGCATATTCATTAGGGCTATCCTGAAAACCTGACTGGCTTGGTGGTCCTCCAGGACAGGGTTGGGAACCACTGCACTAGATCACCAGGTAAGGCTTACAGGGCTTAAAATAGTCTGAAAAATTAAAATGATTATTTTGTTTTAAAATCGCGAATAACTGAATCCGTGTTTGCTGAAACCGCAGATTCAGAGGGGGAAGTGTAATAACTTTATTTTTATATACCGCAATACCACAAACATTTCAAAGCGGTTTACAGAGGAACAGACTGTATACAGACAGCAATATTACAAAAAAAACTTTCAAAATTACATTAGCATGGTAAGATTAATCAAATTTTTCCTGGAAGTGTTTTAGAAGTACATCATGGTAGAAATGGAGTCAGAGAAATAAGCTTTTAGGGATTGAGGCAGGTTCCCACAGAAGACTTGCAAGACTAACAAACATCAGACCTACCCTCAGATAATTTAAAAGCATTCAGAGTACTCTATGGGTTTCTTTTACAAAGCCACAGTAGCAATTCCTTTGCAGTAAATGCGACAAAGCCCATAGGAAATGAAAGCCACATGGGGATCACTATCGCAGCTTTGTAAAAGGAGCCCATTGAGCCACATAAAAGAGGGGCTGTGTAATTGAAGCTGACAAGGAAGGTCTACACACTTTAGTGTAATTCCCCTGTCCCGGTCACTAAGTTGGAACAATTAATGGTGTTCGTAGTTGTGGGCCCCACGTTTGGTCCGATGTGGTCAGAGCAATTTTAAATTTAAACAAAAAGGAAAAAGACCAAAAGATTGATTATAACAATTTTATTTGTCTACAAAATTCAAGCAGAAGCATTCACATATTTTTACCTAGGAAAAAAAATAAACAGCAAACCCCCTCTTAGTAATAATTACAGTTTGGTTATGTGAGTTGTTTAACCAGAAAAAATCTCAGATACTGTTGGATGTGAGTTTTTGTTCAGTTAGATTAGCTTATTTTTATTGTCTAATTGTTGAGTGGACACCTGAGGACTCTGCAGGCATTGAAACCGAAACACAGTCCATGTTGGGTCCATTTTTCTTGTTCCTATTGGTGACATTAAAAGTTTCAGTAAATTTCAACAGATAAAGATATTGTAACTTTTCCCTCCTTTCCTGCCCATTCATGTCAGTCCCTATCCTAATTTATCTTAAAATTAATGGATTTATAATGGCCGTTTTTTCCTTCTTTTGTTCCAACTGTTATACTGCTTTATATTGTTTGTCTTTTGTCTAATTTGTCTAAATTGTATGTGAAACCACCACCTAGTGGCTTTTAAACTGTAAATCGCTTAGATATTTTTATAAGCGATTCATCAAATGCTAATAAACTTGAAACTTGAACTTGAAACTTGAGTACAAGATTGCATCATGAATTATGTCGGACACTGTTTTTAAACTGTGCAGCTCTAACCTGCGGCCATCTTCGCCGCAATTTGAGCAGAGTGTATGTGTCGAACAGAAGTAAGTCCAATATGAAGTTACAAGACTGGAAACATAGTTTCAATAAGATAGCTGTCATTTATTTTTTTGTTTCAGGTTCATATATACAACCTCCTGCCCCGACGCAACACCATAGCGAAATAGTGGTGTGCTTCGTCGGCAGAGAGTACTAATTGGAGTGAACAGAGCCTGAAGCACGGCAGCATGAAATCGGCATCATATTGATCATAAAGACAAGTCCTGCCCCCTCCCACAACAAGAAAATTCTACAAAGCTACTGAAGGTTCAAAGCAATGTAAAGAGTTTAAGGCTAAGCATGACATTAGCTTGTTGAACATTAATAATGGGGGGTTTTGAGCCTGTGAAATAATCTCCCTTTTTAGCACAGCCTACAAGATTAATTCTGGGGGGGGGGGGGGGGGGGGATCTGAGGCTTTTTCCCACCACAGATAAAAAAGATATGCTGGTGAAATCCAGTCTGGATTATAGTGGAAATAAAGCTACCCTTAAATAATATACTAGCAGAGAGGTGCAGTTAAATTGCTGTTCTCTCACTAATTACCTGCATAATGTGGCTTAAGAAAGCACTACTTATCTCTGGGGTAATAAGTACAGTGGTGCCTCACACAACGAACTTAATCCGTTCCAGGAGCAAGTTTGTTATGTGAAACGTTCGTTGTGTGAAACGCGTTTTCCCATAAGAATACATGTAAAACAAAATAATTCGTTCTGCAGCCCTACATTTCCCTCCCTCCACCTCACCTTATATGCAGAGTTTGCCAGCTTTCTTTTTCACCCAGCCGCACGCTTTCAAAAAGCTGTGCACGCGCAGCTGCTGAAGTTGATCAATGTTCTCTTCTCCTGCAACTTCCGGTTTCCGGTTGCGTCAGAGGAGAAGATTGAACAACAGAGCATGCGCGCATGTGCTGCTCTTTGAAAGTGTGTGGCTGGCCGAAAAAGAAAGCCGGAAAACTCGGCATCTAAGGTAAGGTGGAGGGTGCTGCTGTTCCCGGCTCACATTAGGAAGCGGCGAGAGTAGTTCCGCCCCCCCCCCCCCGGGCGACTTCGTTGTGTGAAACGAAGTTCGTTATAGGGAGCAAGACAAAAAGTTCGTTATGCGCAGCGTTCGCTGTGCGAGGCGTCCGTTATGCGAGGCACCACTGTAGCAGGAAATGTTGTTGCTTTTTAGGATTCTGTCAGATACTTGTGACCTACATTGGCCACCATTATTGAGCTAAATGGACTTTTGTTCTGATCCAGTATAGCAATTATGTTCTTACAAGCAGAAGGAACTCTTGAAAGAATGAGTCCTACTAGTAGCCACTAGTCGCCAGTATCTTGATCTTGGCTTGCATAATTAATGTCTTAATTCCAGATCACAAATTTTTCACTCCATATGCTGCAATTAAAAAAGGGCACTTAACAGCTGGAATTTTTTAATTTCATCTGCCATATCTAAAGATTCCATCTATTAGGTCTTCCCAAAATGATCTTAAAACAGAAATTCCATTTCTCTAAGGAAACATCACATTGTTTTAGACTAGTATATTGATTACACTTAAAATAAAATGTTAAAGTGATAAATGATCGTCACAACCCTCTAATTACATTCTAGCCCATTAAAAATACAAGTTTAGCAACTTTCTGTACTTGTCATAACTTTCTGTACTTGTCATAACTAGTCTGTCAAAAAACTTCAGTGTTTCTCCGACATGGGTTTTAGCTACCATAAAGATTTTAAGACCACATGTAAAAAAATCCACAGCAGAAGCTCCGCTGTCTACACCTCAGGGAGACAATATCCCATAAGTAGGAGTACAATTGCTGATACAGTTCTTCTATATACAGCAAGCTTGGCCTTATAAGTTATGCTTCTGTACCAGGACCATTACAACCGATCATGTTTTGATCTAGAGCTTGTCGATAAAGTTATTTGTGATTACACTTCCCCCTCCCCATTCGCGGTTCCTGCACTCGCAGTTTCATATAATCGCAATTTTTTCTGGGGAGGGGGAAAATAAAAATAACCAGTCTTAATGTAAAAAAAAATCCATCTTTTTTTCCTCCCTGCCTCCTTCCCGGCCTTACCTGGTGGTCTACAGGGCTTTCGGGGCAGGAGCGATCTTCCTACGCTCCTGCCCCATGCAGATTGCCATGAGGAAATGGCTGCTGGGAGTTCCTGTAGTCTCTCGAGACTACGTCGGGAACTCCCTACAGCCATTTCCTGATGGCGATCTGCACGGGGCAGGAGCGTAGGAAGATCGCTCCTGCCCCAAAAGCCCTCTAGACTACCAGGTAAGGCCGGGAAGGCGGCAGGGAGGTGGGGGTGGGTCAGAGCCGGATAATCGTGGTTTTTTGGCATTCGCGGTCCGGCTCTGACCGTATCCCCCGCAAATGACGAGGGAGAAGTGTAGTCTCAAATGAATTCCTACACAACTTTTTTTTTCTGTTGACATTACATTCCCAGCTCTGCTTCAAGTTCACCATTCCACACTCAATACAACAGAAAAGAAAAAGGACCCATTAAGGTTTAGATCTTTGTACACAAGATTTTTATCAGACAGAGAGAGAGAAATCTATTCAAGTACTAAGAAATCAACCAGTGGTTGATTTCAACGAGGTATGTACTGCAGAAGAAATTGATTCTCTCACCCCTAACCATAGCTTGAACAGACCATTACTGAAACTGCTAACCATCAGTCCCCCACCCCTCTCTGCCTAAGCACTGATGCATCTCCTTAATCTACCATGTTTCCCCGAAAATAAGACCTACCCCAAATAGCATGATTTTCGGGGTAGGTCTTAATATAAGCCTTACCCCAAAAGTAAGCCCTAGTCCCGGGATTCGCCGGCAGCAACTCTTCAACTCGACCCCCCCCCCCCCGCACAGCTGAACCACCCCTGACCCTCCATCCTTCCCTCCCATCTGAACCCTGCTGACTGTGAGTGAGCCCTATATACCTTCATCCCAAGCAGCGTCGGGCCGGCAGCACTCTAAACAGGCTGCTTCAGTCTTCTCTCTAGGGAATTCACTCTGCCGCGTTACTGATGTTGGAAAGATGCTGCACATGTGGGGGAGAGAAAGGAAAGAGGAAGAATTGGGGTGAAGGAGAGAAAGGGAGAGATGATCATGTACATACCCCGAAAATAAGAACTAGTGCGTTTTTTGGGCCCAAAATTAACATAAGACACTGTTTTATTTTCGAGGAAATACAGTGCCAGTGGCTAAATGGTCTGGGAAAAGGATGAAGGAATAAGGAGACAACAGTGAAAAGGTTTCAGGACCTTAGCGCTGCCAAAATGGAGCAAGATCTTTAAGCATACTGCCATGCCTCATATAATACTGCATGAAGCAGCCAAAGGCTTTGAAAGCTAGGTTTTTACACATAAGCACCTTCTTATAGTTGCACATTCACATGAAACAAAAATCATACTGAAAGAATCACTTTTGGAATTATTGTGCCTCGGTTAACAGTGAATAGCCAACTCAAGAGAAAGTTGAAACAGAACAAATGAGAGGTTCTTTATCTTATCCTTCATTCTGAAAAAACAATCCCTAGCTGCAGAGTCTCAAAACAGGAAGCAAAAAGTAATTTGAGTGAATAAATATTAGGAAAAACACCATAAGTCACCAAACTGTCAGGAAGGGCTTTGCTATTATTATGTCAGATGTGTTTCTGATAAAAGCCAGAGAGGGCAATTGAAGAGCTTCCCTTTTTCTTTGTCCTCAGGATCTCACCAAGCTGCCATTTTCACTTCTTCATTGTGTGTGTGTGACTCATCTGTTGCTTTGCAGATATCTGTCCAGAAACTGGGAGTAACACTCAAGCGAACAAAAGTAGCAGATTACAGGAGCTTCAGTTCCTCCCATGTTATCCACCAAGACTACAGTATGCGACACATTATGGAGATTCATGGTAACGGCGACATGAATGAAAGAGTTTAGGCAGGATCCGCCACATTTGCATGTTTTTGACATATCCAACTCTTGACACAGATGGGCAGGAAGAATATGAGAGGCATATGGAATCCTGTCAAAGGAGGAGTTACAGCATGAATTAATAATACATACAGATGGAATAGTGTTCTGAATGCTGGACATAAATATTCACAGAAGTGCAGCAGTAGTATAGAAGCATGCTTGCCTCCGAGTGCTTTAGGCATCAACTGCCTCCTGGGGATTGGAACTCACTACTGGCTTATGTAGTGACACCTCTGACCATTCTGGGTACTGCACTCCTTCACCAGGCTTCAGAAGACATGGTTTTGCAGTGTCCCTTAACCAAATAACTGCTGTGAAAGTTATTTTTCAAAAAAATTTATTTTTAGCTCACACCATTTCAGTAGAAGCTCAAGACATGTTACTTAGTGCACCTGAATGTATTTTCCTGTCCCTGGAGGATGTACGGTCTAAGGCAAGGGTAGGCAATTCTGGTCCTCGAGAGCCACAGGCAGGTCAGGTTTTCAGGATATCTACAATGAATAAGCATGATCTAGATTTGCATCTCAAGGAGGCAGTGCAGGCAAATCCATCTCATACATATTCATTGTGGATATCCTGAAAACCTGACCTGCCTGTGGCTCTCGAGGACTGGAATTGCCTACCCCTGGTCTAAGGCAGTGTTTCTGAACTCAGTCCTGGAGTACCTCCATGCTAGGCAGGTTTTTAGGATATCCACATTGAATTTGCATACACTTGATTTGCATACCCTGCCTCCATTATATGCAAATTTCTTTCATGCATATTCATTGTGGATATCTTGAAAACCTGACTGGCAAGGGGGTATTCCAGGAACGAGTTGAGAAACACTGGTCTAAGGGACTGATGCAATCAACCGCTATGCTGCCACAGATTTTCTCATGATAGTTACGCCCACAGCAGAAAGACTTCGAGATAGGAAAAGTCTCAAGTAAAGTTACTGCACCCAAAAGGACAGTGCAGTAGGTAAGCAAAAGACTAAAAAGAAAATTGACTGAAACATGTGGGCTGAAATTTAGCACATTTTTTTTACCTTTCCATTAACATTGAATATTTATGCTAGCTTAGGGCTGGTGTAAAGATGCAGCCGGGAACAAAAGAGGTAGCTGAAGTGAGGTGCAATTCATCACTTTGGATGACTCCTCGCTGTACCAATCTTGACTCCCTAATGCTCATAATACCTCCCCCCAAACAAAACCTCTATGAACCTCCCTCCAACTCCGCAACTGTCCTTGCTGCCCTCAACCTCCTATCCCCACGATTTTCTTGAGGAGGCGGACCTGCTGACTGGAGGGAGTAGGCATCCCTCCGGTTGGCCTTCGTTGGAAAGGATATGGGGGGGTCGGGGACCCTGGCAGTGAAAGAGTGAGCATCCCTCCTGCTGGGGTTATCAGAAGGGTGGTTGTCAGGGATCACCAGCGGCGATAAAGAGTGAGCATCCCTCATGCTGGGGATGTTGGGGATCAGTGGCTGCAGAAGGGTATGGGTATCCCTCCTTCCTTAGTGATTGTCAGAGCGTTGGTGGGAGGAGGTGCTTGGGACCTTGGCAGCAGGATGGAGTGGGCATCCCTCATGCTGTCTTCCAATTTAAATGTACGGGGGGGAGTGGCGGTTTGGCAGAGGTGGGGGATCCCAGTGGCAGCAGCAGCAGCGAGCATCCCTCCTGCTGATCTTGTCCACGGTGTTGGAGGAGGGGTGTAAGGGTAGCGGCGGGCAAGGGGGGGTGTCGGCGGGAGGGGGTACTCTTTTTTTTATGCTCCTCTCCCTGCCGGTTAATCAGCTGAGCTGGCAGGACTTGGGGAGACCTGCGGCTCAGTTGATCGGGGCAGGGACAGCAGCTTTGACAGAAGGGAGAACTGTGCTTAGTGACTGTTCTTCTGAGCAAGCACCAGACACATAGTTCCTCATGATATTTACTGGTGATTTTCTGCACAAACAGTGTACATATAATTTGTATGCTATTATGCTGAGAATCACTCATAAAATAAAAATCACTTCCACTACAGGCCCTTCATTGACTTGCTGGATTTTACCGGTGAGTTTTGAGAATCTTCCTCTTTGAATCTCTATTATATACCATACAGGTCAGTGCTTCTTAACCCAGTCCCTGGGCACACCCAATCAGGTTTTCAGGATATCAGTGATGAATCTGCGTGAGAGAGAGATTTGCATGCATTCTCCACAGTCTCCTTGGTATGCAAATCTCTCATATGCATATTCATTATAGATATCCTGAAAACCTAATTGGTTTTCCGAGAACTGGGTAGAGTACTGCTCTATATCATGAAATGTTTATAGTTCTTCTTAAGAAAGTGGTTCTCAAGCCAGTCCTCAGGACACACCCAGGCTGTAAGGCTCTCAGGATAAATTGCATGTATTATCTTTTATGCAAATTTAGCTCTGCATATTCATTGTGGGTATCCTACAATGACTGGCTGGGTGTATCCGAGGACAGGTTGAGAACCCGTCTTGGCGGTTTCCTCCTGATTGAGCTGAAAGCCTGAAGGAGCGGAACCAGCATTTTTACAAATAAAATAGTATTGTTATGCTAAGTCTTGTCACAGCAGTGAACTGGTTCAGGAATTAAAAAAACAGGTCTTCCTATGCTACAGATACATAAATCAGTTCCCATTTTTCCCTTAAAATCCCCATTTTAGTTTCCTAATCCTTCATCCCAGAAGACAGGCTCTAACCTTTGTGAAATTTCAGCCTATCATTCAGAGCTGCTTTGTGGCACAGTAGTTAACAGCTGATTCTCTCCCACCTCAGGCCCATGGGACTCGCCCAGGCACTGCTGGATTCTTTAGATAGCAGATAGGAACAGAATCTGCTGCAACAGAGTACACTTCCTAACAGTCTGAATAAATGGGCTGGACCCCATTATAAAATGTTTAAAACTGCCCTTTAAGTTTCATTTCATCAGTATTTTTTACATTTGTAGGTTTTCTCTATTTGCCCTTTTAAGATATGTTAAGATCAGCAGTAATCCTAAAGTGCACTTCCAGAGACGGTACAATGACATTTATTACTCCCGGGGAATTCCGTGCCACTGGGCATTGCAAAACTCTGTACAAGGACTAGGAGGCAGCAGAGAACACCACTGTTAAAGCATCCCCCCCTCACTCTCCATGCAAGACAGACTCAGCCTGTGATCTTCCCATACTCCCCCCTCTCACTCTGGAGCCTAATTGGCAGAAATGGAGAATTGCTCCTAAGACTGACTGCCGAATTTGAACAGCTGGGCTCTATATTGTTCCACACAGATCAAATCTGGTAACCAGCAGTGGGAAACGCAAGCGGGTATCTGAAATGCAGTCGGTCTGCTTCTCTTTCAGTTGTGCCAATTAGGCTGGGGAGGGGCAGGAAAGAATAGATTATAATCTGATTATCTTGCAGTGCAGACTTTCACTTGAGGATTGGTGGTGGTGGAGAATCAGGAGAAATAGAGCTATGGGATGTAGGTTTGAGAAAGCACATGCACGTGACAATCTAGCTGGAAGGATAGCTGTCACTTAAAAATTATATTTGATTTTGGATTTTTTTTGTTAATTGGCATTGATATTTGAAATGTACAATGCGCAAGGAGAGCATGGGGTTAATCTGTGAGTTTCTCGCCATGCGCATTCCAAATCTGAGATTCACTCCCGCGCTCACTATGCGCATTCCAAAAAAAATATATATCTAATCTAATCTAATCTAGTCCTTAGGTTTGTATACCGCATCATCTCCACGTTCGTAGAGCTCGACGCGGTTTACAGTAGGAGAAATAGGAAGGAACTACAGCATATTTCTAAAGCTTATGTACATGAAAGTTTAGATATATTTTGGATTTTTGGAGGGGTAGATATATATTTTTAATGGGGTTCTTAACATGCACGCGTCAGTTGCTAGGCAGAAATAGTCGGCGAGGATGTAAACGATCGGTCCTCAGCAGTCATAACTTTTTGGACAGGACGGTTTGGACGAAATGGTTTCATGAATCGACACGTTAAGAAATTTACATGCCTTTTTACTCATTTACATGCGCAGATCAGATCGGGTGGGGATGGGGTCTGGAGGAAGGTTAGTGAATCGAGCTGGAGTCGTAAAGTGAGTGCAAACCGATCGTTTTGCTTAGTGAATCTAGCCCTATGATGACACAGGGGAAGGTTCAGAAAGGAGTACTATGGGAAAATTGCCTGAACCTGCTGGGGAAGGAGGGCTGTGAAAGCTCAAGCCTAGGAAGTGGTTCCAGCTAAGCTGTGGAAGGAGAAAGCTGGGGGTTATCAGGCTTGGGTAAGAGAGGAGCCAGGCCTTTATGATAGGGTTTTGATATACATTTAAAAAAAGGCAAAGATGGCATCAAAAGGAGAAATTAGGTTCTTACCTGCTAATTTACTTTCTTTTAGCTTCTCCAGACCAGTAGAGGTTAATCTTTACGAATGGGTATATATCCAATCATGACCAGCAGGTGGAGACTGAAAACAAAATTGTGGGACAGTATATACTATACTCCCTTCTCTATTTCCCTCAGTCTGCCGAATAGCCAAGCAGAACCAAGAACTGGAAAGACAGAAAGAAAACAACACTCCGAATAGGAGTAACAAGTAACATACCCAAATGCTGTTGGAAAATGCAGAGGAGAAATACCCGAAGGAAAATGTCCCCACAGCTCGCCAGCTAAGCCAGCCGAGCCACAGCCGCTGTTCTTTAATTCTCCCCGGCCCTAGAAAAATACTAGAACCCGCAGCAAAAAACAAAAACTGCCCGCGAAACAGCCCCAACAACAACAACAGACAGGGTGGGGACCTCTACTGGTCTGGAGAAGCTAAAAGAAAGAAGGAGAAAGCTGGGGGTTATCAGGCTTGGGTAAGAGAGGAGCCAGGCCTTTATGATAGGGTTTTGATATACATTTAAAAAAAAGGCAAAGATGGCATCAAAACTACAAATTTATGTCCCCAACCAATCACAGAGATCCCAAGCAGAAAAATGGCTAGCCAGTCCACCCGGACGCTCACTCACATCTGAAACAGCCTGGAAACACTCTTATTCCCATTTCATACCCAGATTATGGCACATCATCCCCCCCATCTATCAGATCGTTAAACAGTCTATGGAACTTCAGGAAGGCCTTGAAAACCTTCCTCTTTAAAACCCAGCTCCTTAGCTTACGTCTGCATCTCTGACTGACCCTTACGTCGGACCATCAGACCAAAAACCCACCATACTTCAAAGACGCACAAACCTACAAAGCTATTTTACCTTATGGTAGGCTATGTCCATATGGAAAATGATGTCATTTAAACCCCCACAGGCTATGTCTTTTTGGAAAATGTTACAATTTTAAAACACCCTATGTCCACTAAGTCTATTTTTACAAATCTGTATTTTATTTTTCCCACTAAAGTGTGTCCTGCTTATACTGTGAATATACTCTTGTAACCCATTCTGAGCTCCTTTGGGAGGACGGGATAAATAAATACAGAATTCTGCAAAATTTTAAAAACTGTATTTTAGAATGTTTTTGTATCGGAATATTTATGTTTAGGGCTGGTCCTCCCAACGGGAAACAGCTAAAACCAAATACTATCCAAGCATAACTCCTCCAACCACAGGCTTCTGAGCACTCACTGAAAACCTCCTAAACTGGCTGAAGCTCATCTTTTTCGAACGAGAATAGGACTCTTCTTCACTAAACCTCACACTCATGCTACTGTTTTTATCTTATGATGTTTGGGTTGTTTTTTTTAATGTCAGCTTTGAAATGCCAACACGACAAAAAGGCGGTATACAAGTCCCCATTCCTTTCCTTTTTGTAATCCACTTAGGTATAAGCAGTATATACGTTTTATAAATAAATAAATGAGAATGTTGCCTTCTTGCAGTAATTTTCAATAAAAGGCCTCTTTGGTCACTTAAACACAGTCTTTGCAAAGCTTGGAACCTTTACCTTAACCCCTTCCTAAACCAAAAGCTAAAAGGCACTTACCTGTAATTCACTACTGCTCTTGCTGCACATTCGAATAAAGGCAATGGGCTAAGGTTCAGTTCTACATTAGGAACAAGTGGATTTGCTTCTTGAAATGGATTTCCAAAGAGATCTAAATTTTCCAGTGCCAGATCTTGAAAACTATGGGGCAGAAACGGAAGCTTATTGCGAGCTGCAGAAAATACGCGCAGTTTCATCAGCTGCCCGATTTTAAACGGTAAGCGCATGAGCTCATTGTCATCGAGCTTCAATTGCACAAGTTCTTGAAACTGGCAGAACCGAAGGGGAAGAGCTTTCAGTCTATTCTGTCTGAGATCCAGTGACTGAAGAGATCTCTGCAGTGTGGAGCTGCACAGCACTCCTGGAAATTCTTCCATGTGGTTGTCGTGCAGGATGAATTCCTGAAGATGGACCAGGTCCCCGATGGTTACAGGCAGCTTCTTTATAGAGTTGTGGCTCAGGTCCAGTTTCCGGAGCTTTTTAAGACAGAGCATTCTCATGTCAACTCTAGCGAGTCTGCAGTAGGAGACCTGGAGCTGTTCTAGGGAATAGGGAAAGCTTTTGGTTAGAGGATAATCTTGTTTGGACATAATGGTCAGTTTGGTCTTTGGTTTTGTAACTTCTGAGGCCTTTGCAGGGGTCAGGGTTGAGAGGGGTAACTTTTCAGCCGCATTACTCTGGTGTGCCAGTTTCGCTGCAGAAAGGAAGGTCTTCAAGGCATTAACACTAGCCTAGAAACAAAAATAATCCAAGCATAAGACAAAATCATGTTCTGATTTCCTCGGTGGAATTCAGACCCCAAAGGCCTGATTTCTGTAAATAGCTCCATACGTTAGGCACGGTAATTGACTGGGCCATTAAAAAACAATTTAAAACTTGTTTAATAAAGTAGGTGCCAGGAAGTTACTACATAGGTAGGTGTCAGAATCGTGTGTGGCGCAAGGCGCCTAAGGTCAAAGTAGGTGTGGTTAGGGGCGGATATGACCTTAGGCGCTGCTAGGTACGATTCCCAAAAGATCTTAGGCACCTGCAATGTAGGCCAGTAAATCCCTGGCCTGCGTTACCGGGGGCCTAAGTTCTGTGATAGGCGCTGTCAGCCACGGTTCTTTAAACAGCGCCTAAACTTGACTGACACGAGGCCGGCACCTTTTTTGAAGGCGACTGCCTATTTCGACGCTGTGATAGATGCGTGGAAGAGTCTCCCGGAAGAGACAAAGACTCTGTCTAAGTTCAAGAAAGCATAGGACAGGCACATGGGATCTCTTAGGAATCCGGCCCAAAGGGCTCAGTTCAGTAAAGGGTGCTAAAAACTTGGGCTCCACTAATTAAGGCGCTAAGCACCAATATTGTGCGTCATTTCTGTTACAGAATATTAGCATTAAGGGTGCATTTTGGCACCTAACTCTGGGCACTTATTATATGTCAAAAGCTGGTATAAATGTTTTGTGCCCATACACTGGTAATTATGCACATAACTAACGGTATTCTATAACCTAGCACTTAAATGCTTGGCACTCCCCTGTCCCGCCCATGCCCCGCCCACATCCATACCCTCCACGAAGCAGCATGCCATAGAAATTAGGTGCTAAATTTATAGAATAGGGGCATAAGTCATTTATGCATGTTAAGTAAATGTTTAGGCCCTTTATAGAATTTGGGGGGGTGGGGGTAGAGGGGTTTGAATATGCACAAATTAGAATTAGGAGCAGTAGTTTATTTATAAAAATGTATATACCTTTTTCTAGGCTACACATCTTTTCTACATATTCAAATATCAACAGAGATACTTGCCACGGTGACGGGACTAAATCGCGCGAGACAACGGCGCGCCGACAACTGAGCGCAAGGTTGACGGCGCGCCGAAGAAAAGCACTATTTTAAAGGGCTCCGACAGGGGGTGTGGGGGGGAAACCCCCCCACTTTACTTAACAGACATTGCGCTGGCGTTGTGGGGGGTTGTAACCCCCCACATTATACTTAAAACTGAACTTTTTCCCTAAAAAACAGGCAAAAAGTTTGGTTTCAAGTATAATGAGGGGGGTTACAACCCCCCAAACTCCCCACAACGCCAGCGCGATGTCTGTTAAGTAAAATAGGGGGGTTTCCCCACCAACATCCCCCGTCGGAACCCTTTAAAATATTAGCAATATTTTAGCAACCCTTTAAAATAGTGCTTTTCTTCGGCGCGGCGTCAACCTTGCGCTCAGTTGTCTGCGTGCCGTTGTCTCGCACGATTTTGTCTATGAACCACTCGCCACTTAAGAGACATTTTGTCTGAAAGTTACCAAATTATGAATGCATAAGAAAAATGCACGAAAGGACAATAGCAAGGGCTGAAGCTGGATTTGTGCTACTCCTCGTGTTTTGAAAATACTGCTATTCAATCCCCTTTTGTTACCATGTGTCCAACACGCATGTACATATTTTCCACATTAACATTCAGAAATATTTTCCTAGCAGTTTGTCTCCTGTGCTTGCCAACAATGACAAAATGGCCAAGAAGTAATTCATACAATGTATCTATCGGTCTGTACTACATGTTGATCACTGAACCCTCCCCCCCCCAAAAAAAAAAATTCTAGTTTCATATGGTGTCTCCTCCAGTGATTACCACATTAGCAAAAGTGGGTCATTTGTTTTCAGACCCTGCAAGTGACAAAATAGTGCATACCAAGGCTTGGATTCAGTAAAAGGTGCCCAAAGTAGAGAATGACATGATGACAAATTTTTACCCATCTCCACGGGAGCTCATTTTCCCATCCTGTCAAGTTCTTTTCCTGTCCTGGCCCTTTAAGCTCTGTCCTCATCTGCACAAGCCTCAAACACTTTAAAATCATAAGTAGCAACATTCTAGAGCTCAGATTGTGATGTCATAATGCCTCATTCCACCAATGCCTAAGCTCTGTCCTCATCTGCGCAAGCCTCAAACATTTTAAAATCATAAGCGTTCGAGGCTTGTGCGGTTAAGGCAGAGCTTACAGGAAAGGAGCAGGGACAGCAACAAAACTGACGGGACGGGGAAATTGAGTTCCTGCAGGGTCCCCGTATCATTCTCTAGCACAGGGGTAGGCAATTCCGGTCCTCGAGAGCCACAGGCAGGTCAGGTTTTCAGGATATCCACAATGAATATGTATGTGATGGATTTGTATGCACTGCCTTCTTGAGATGCAAACCTATCTCATGCATATTTATTGTGGATATCCTGAAAACCCGACCTGCCTGTGGCTCTCGAGGACTGGAATTGCCTACCCCTGCTCTAGCCCAAAGTCAAGCACTGTTGGGATTCGCATTAAGCTAGTATTCTGCACAGAGCATTGTACAAGGACTTTTGTTTGCCAAAGGCTGATGTAAATCCTGGTGCCAACTAATGGCAAGCATATTCAAAAATTCTATATCATCACACCTAATTTCTGGGAATGTCCTTAACTCACTTGTACTCCTCTCATGGCTATGCCCCCTTTTGAATTGCATGCTATGAATAGGGCATAGTGCAGATGTGTGATTTACCACTAATTACTGTTAATTATTTCAAATTGACTACTAAGTTTCCACGCGCATCTGGGATCTGTGTCCAAATTTGGGCAACCTATACAGAATCTGGAAGCATGTGTGGTTATCCCCCACCATTTACCCTAGAGTGGGAAACTTCAGATATTTCTCCACTGATTCAGAGAAGAAAGGAATTCCCACCCACCGAGGATGCTTAATTACTTTGTATGAAAGCACTGATGCACAAAGTTGGAGGCTTAACCGCCAGTACTGATTTTCCACAAAGCTCAACGGAAAATTGAGTTAAGAAATACAGTAGCCAGAGGAAACAGTCCACAGATGCATAAATAGCAACCCAAAATTCCTTGATGAGGGGTGACCTATCAAATTATTACCCGCCACCGCATCCTGTTCCAAGTGGAAAGGGGTAAAAAAGTAATAATAGGCAAGATATGAAGAGCACACTGAGGCTCTATATTCCAGGATCCGTACCTTGCTAAGACACACATCCACTGCAGGCTCCTTCAGTCGAATTGTGGCTTTTCCTTCTTCCACAAATTTTGTAAAAAATTGTTCTATGTTCGCCTTTAACTGGAAGGAAGCAACCAACAGGTGAGATGTATTTGCTGACTCTTGAGGGCTAAATAATGTAATGCTAATTGTAGATTATATACAGAATGAGTTAAGTAATATATATATATATATATACACACACACACACACACACACATACCCTACCTCCATCTGAATACTTGACTGAGAATAACAAAAGGTCTTTTAGTATATTAGGTTGGGAGATAATATAATGTATAAATAAAAAGGTATGAAAAATTACAAAAGTGCCCAATTCTCCTCCTTGAATGCAGCTCTAAATATGAGGAGTAAAAAAAACACAATGCAGCAGGAAATTACCAGAATACCAAAAAGGGAAGAATTTTTCTTCAGCTGATTTTTATGATTCACCTCAAGCAGAATTAGGGTTTGGATCAATGTAAGATGTAATGCTTGTGAGATTTCAATTTAATATTTCCATGATGTGCTGATGCTAATTACTATATCTTCCTTAGACAGCCAGAGGATACCTAGGCAAGACAGAAGCAAAAACCTTGGGATCTTCTTTCTTTCAGATTTGCTTTTATAAATTGAGCCCTTCACAAACTCATATCTGGTTAATTCTGCACCACAGTAAGTGGCATCTGAGCTGCTCAACCATGCAGGTTGAAATGACCCTGGATATACAATGCTGGAGCATGCCCGGCTCCTAGTACTGAATATCCAGGCTCAATGGTCTTCCAGAAGTTAACTGGGCACCAGCCAATATTCAGACTGCATACGCTGGGACTACAAAAAAGTTACCCTAATTTTAGGCAGTAACTTAGCGGGTTGAAAATTGCCACTAACTGGCTAATTTTGTGCTCTGCCCTTAACCTAGCCAGTTAGCAGCCGCTGAATTTTGTATACCAGGTCACTCAATGGGGTTTAACCAAGCAGGAACTTTCCCTGCTTGGTCAAACCCTTTTGAATATCAGGTTGAGGATAATCAACAAATCGATAAAATAAGCACTATTAACTTTGATTTGAAGAAGTAATTATTACCAGTAATGGAGTTTTTTTGACCTGGGATATGTTTCCTGCTTCAACTTTATGTTTGAAGCAAGAGAGTCCATAAGATATTAGTTTATTCTATCTCTGGGGACACTGAGGTCTTTTTTTTCCTCCATTTACTAGGCTAAACATGTGAGCAAGTTATGCATATATATTAGGTCCTTTTACTGGCATTTTTGGACTGAATGATTTTTGGCAATTTAGTTTATTATTTTTTCATTCAACTTGTGTGGTTAATTATTTTCTTGATTATATTATGCCATCTCCTGGCAATACCTGGAACTGCACTTACTAAGAACATTCCAGTAAAGGTTTATCTTCACAACTCATGCAGAATACCAAGTACAGCTAGATGACTACAAAGGCTCCTTGTCCAATGGAACATGTTGACCCAATCTTGACTCATGGTGATACCATCTGGATTTCATTATGAAAAACACTTCATGCGTGTGATGGGGTAAAATAGATCAGATCAGCCTGTCCTTTTTGACATGGTGCTACAGTTAGTTATCTGAACACGTGACACTTTTTCCCCAAACCTTAAGTAAAGAAAAATTACAATACATTACAATTAAACACAGAAAAGGCAATAAAAGTAAAAGGGAGAATAGCTGGAATTTTTTTTTTTTTAGCTAAAGGAAATTGCTGCTGGCCTGATGGGAAAATAGTTACCACTGTTAGCAGGTACATAACCAGGCCATGTGGTGAGCTCAGCCTTATGGAAAAAAAGGAAAGAGATCTAGGTGTCACCACAGATTACACTGAAATCCTCTGTCCAGTGTGTGATGGCAGCCAAAAAAAGCAAAAATACTGGGTCAGATTATATAGAAAGTCGTCTCCCAAAGGAAAGAACCAAACAAATAAGCAAAATAAAGGAGAACTTCCTATAAATAGGATAAGGAGACTTTCAACCAGAGAGGTGCTCAGAAATAATTCTGGTTGAAAGTCTCCTTTTCCTATTTATAAGAAGTTCTCCTTTATTTTGCTTATTTGTTTAGCCAAAAAAAGCAAACAGGATGCTAGGAATTATTAGGAAAGGAATGATAAACCCCCCATTCCCCCCCCCATGATTATTATAACGCTTCTATATTGCTCCACAGTGTGACCTCATCTTGAGTACTGTATTCAATTCTGGTTATTATATCTCAAAAAAGATATAGCGGATTGGCTACTGTGAAAATGGGATACTTGGTTAGATGGACCGTTGGTCCGTTCTTATGGAATTAGAAAAGGTTCAAAGAAGAATGGCCAAAATAATAAAGGGGATGTAACGCCTCTCATATGAAAGGATAGAGCTCTTCAAATTGGAAAAAAAAAAAAGACGGCTGGAGGGGGGGGGATATGATTGTGGTCTATAAATTCTGAGTGGTATAGAAGTGAATCGATACTTTACCCTTTCAAAAGTACAAAGACTAGAAACACTCAATGAAGTTAAGAACATAAGAATTGCCATCCTGGATTGGCCACTGTTGGAAAGAGGATACTAGGCTGGATGGATCCAACTCAGCCTCTACCAATCACAATCTCTAGATCCAGAATCTTGTTTCCCATACTTCGAGCATTTGTATATACTGCTTTCCAGACATTGTCCCTTTTCCCAATTTATGCAGAGGTATTTAGTGAAGACACTTCTTCCCTTCTTTGATATTTGGACACCATCTCTACTCAGCAGCCCTTTCAAAATCATTTCATCACCCAGGACATTAAAAAAAAATGATGCTCAAAGCTAGAATGACATATTTTCACGGTGCAGCTATCTGAGATGCTTGCTTTAGACCAGTGTTCTTCAACCACCGGTCCATGGACCGGTGCCGGTCCACAGAAATTTCCTGCCGGTCCACAGGGCTGGCATGTGCATCAGGCCCAAAACTGTGTTCTTCAACTGCCGGTCCGCGGTGCGATCGATGCGTTGTTAATAAGATTAGTATATTGTGTGTATGTATGAAAAATGAATGGAAAAAATAGTGCTACAATTAGGACTATGGGGGCAGGGTCTGGGGTGGAGATTGGGTAGAGATGGGCAGAGTCTGGCCCACGACTTAGCCCAATGTTCTTCAACCGCCGGTCTGTGGATCGATGCCGGTCCACAAAATAATTATTTTATTTCTGCCGGTCCATAGGTGTAAAAAGGTTGAAGAACACTGCTTTAGACACCTCAGATGTTTAACTTAGGGTATCAAACTGTAATCCCGGAGGCTCACAAACCAGTCTCTATTCTGTCAACCTTCCAGGGGGCAGAAAAATACCTACTGTAAACCACTGTGTTCTATCAAAGTCAAAGAGTATATCAAGCATTAATTAACATAAACATATTTCAGTCTTACAGATTGTACACAGGTAAACAAATATGTATTTGCATACACTGGAGGCAGGACATACAAATATCTTAGGAATATTTATTGGTAGATATAGCTCTTCAGAGAACCGATGCAAAAAGCTACAGAGAGCTGAACGTGGGTTGCCCATGTCAAGCAATGCAGGTTTAGTCAAACCTTGGATAGTGAGTAACGTGGTTTGCGAGCGTTTTGCAAGACGAGCAAAACATTTTATTAAATTTTCACTCGATAAACGAGCGTTGTCTTGCAGCACGAGCACGTATACGAGTGTCATGTCATCAGAACCCACAGTTCAAGTGCGCACATCTTACGCCGAGCGCGGCTGAACGTAATAGAAGCGGCACGCCAAATTTACCCATAGCTCAAGCACTCACAGCATACAGTATTTTGTAGTAAAGTTTTTGGGCTGTGGAACTAATCGTCTGGGTTTCCATTATTTAATATGGGGAAATTCACTTTGATATACGAGTGCTTTGGATTACAAGCATGCTTCTGGAACGAATTATGTTCGCAAACCAAGGTTTTACTGTATTATTAACCTGTGGGGAATACATGGGCGCACATTACATGAAGTGAATGTTAATGAGGTCAATCTGCGGCAATGCAGAGGGGTAAACAGGGTCTATGGACACATGAATACTGTGAGAAACTTTTTCCCCAGGTCCAGGCTGCGTACAAGGGTTTGCGGAGAGGATTTCATGCCTGTTTTAGAGATCTGACTTCCGGTTTTGTCTCATTTTGCAACCTGAAATGAGTTCCTGCAAAGTTCAAAGGCAGACAGGTGAGCATGTCTGAGCAAAAATCGAAAGTGAAAGCACACATCGATGCCTGTGCTGAGCCTAAATATGAGCCTCACAAAAACTGTTTGCAAATAAATTTTTGTGAAGCTCATATTCAGGTGAAGAACATGCTGGCACTAATGTTTTAGGCAAACACACAAAAATCTGCACTTACCATAAAAACTTTCTGCACATGCATCCAGCATGCTCCCCCGTGCATAAAATTAGAATACACTCAACTTTCTGCATGGCACAGTATAATGCTCATGGTAGAAGCCTAAATGTGTCAAAAGAACTGGATTAGAATGTAATAGGGTATGGATTTTACCCCATTCATATACCTTCAAAAGGACACCTCAGCCCCACCACTCCACCGCTAGATATCTCAAGAATGCGGAAAGAATTACATGGTGCCTCATCATTGGCTGTCCATCTTGAATGCTATATTGATAATTCACTGTTTAATCCTTTTTCATAATTGATAAATTTAAATACATAAATAGCATATATATAGATGTAAAATATTAAATATTAAAGTGCTTTAGAGTCGAATGACGGCAGCGACCTTGGGAGACCCTTGAGACAGCACTAGTTGTGCGAAACATGTCGGGTCAGACTCCCAGGTTTGGCTGTGATCAAGTTAAGTACTAAAGCACTTTAATATTTTACATCTATATATATACTATTTATGTATTTAAATTTATCAATTATGAAAAAGGATTAAACAGTGAATTATCAATATAGCATTCAAGATGGACAGCCAATGATGAGGCACCATGTAATTCTTTCCGCATTCTTGAGATATCTAGCGGTGGAGTGGTGGGGCTGAGGTGTCCTTTTGAAGGTATATGAATGGGGTAAAATCCATACCCTATTACATTCTAATCCAGTTCCTTTGACACATTTAGATTTGGAAGGATAGGGCTGGATAAATCAATAGATAAACGTTTGCCACTGATTCTTAAGCATGGTAGAAGCCTGGCACTCGGACATATGTGTGTGGCTCTGCTGCAAGCCTTTCTGCATCGTTCCCTGGGATTGGAGTTCGAGACCCTCGTTTTAACTACTCAAGAGGGTCCCGTTATCTCAAGGCTAGTCATGAAATAACTATAAACCTAGGGCAGTGCCTGCTGTAAATTGCCATATCTGACCTTGTATTTTGAGCCTGCCCTATCTTTCTGGGTGCAGATCATCAGGTAGACAAGACTGGCTCTTCCAGGAACCTTCTCCTTTTGTTGCCCAATGGACAGAACTGCTTGGGTGCCTCTGCCTCGATTCTTCATGCCAAAGGTTGGCAGCATCCGATTGATCACTTCCGCTTCACACTGCAACTTCATTCCCATTTAGCCACTGAAGTTCACTTTAGAGCAGACTAGAAATCGACGACGTACGTTCAGACCGCGTTTACACCCTGTTGCAGCACACACATCTACAACAGGAAAAATACAAGAATAACTACAATATCCAACAAGATTTATTACAACTATCACTCCTTCTCCCTAAAACTTTAACACATTATGGCCCTCCAATACCCTCGTTTGTTTCCTCTCTCAGAGCTGGTTCTAGTGTAGCTCTGGGTCTCTCATGAAGACAATTCTTAGTTCATTACTTCTACCATTTCTATTTTAGGTCAGGTGCTCATGCCTAGGGATCAGATCCAAGTTCCATAAGAAAGTCACAACTATCCTTGACTGGTAGTGCTGCCCGATTCACTGATTTGAATTGTTTCACTTCAGTGAATCGATTTGTTTTCCCCACGAATCAGACTCATCGATTCAGTGACCAGTCCTCCCCCCGATGAGGCCTAACATATCTTCAGGGCCTCCTAAAGAAGCAGCAGCAGCAGCGATGACTGGTGGGCAGATGTAGAGCTCTGAGCAGACTACTCTTGGCCTGCCCTGCTGGGGCCTTCCCTCTACTGCATCACTGATGATGTCACAGATGACACAGCAGAGGGAAGCCCTGGTGGGAAGGCTGCAAATAGCCTGTTCAGGGCACTGCCTCTGCCCATCAGTCATTGCTGCTGCTTTAGGAGGCCTGATGGTTTGTCAGATCTCACAAGGGGGGGGGGGTTCAGTTGGGATGTGCCGCATAGTGGGTTGAGAGACATGGAAAGCTGCTGCACAGGGGGCTGGGAAGGAGGGATGGAAAGTTGCTGCACATGGGGGAGAGAGATGCAGAAAAGAGTTTAAAAGGGATGAAAGGGAAAAATCCTGCATATGGTGGGGGGGAAGAAATGTTGGACATGATAATGGGAGGAAGGGAGAGATGCTGCATGGAGGGGAATAAAGAGGTTTGACCCAGGGAAGACGGCAGGGGGAGAAAGAAAGCGAGAGAAGAGAAATGGTAGACAGTGGGAAAGAAAAGTTGGATATGGCAGTGGAAGGGAAGGTACAGAGTTAGAAGATGGATGGCGAGCACGGAGAAAGAAGAAAATGTCAAATGGGCAGGAGACCCTGGCGAGCAAGTTAACAGAAGACAAACAAACCAGAGTCTGGGACCACCTTGATTTGAATAATAAATTGACCAAATAAAAAAAAGGTAGAAAAAATAATTTTATTTTCTATTTTGTGATTACAATATGTCAGATTTGAAATGTGTATCCTGCCAAAGCTGGTGTTAGCAAGCATGAGTTAGGACCTAACAGAGAGAGGAAAAGTCTTTTTTATTTTGTTTACACCACAGCATAGGCGAGGGGTTGGAGAGGGCAAAGAGGGGGTAGCCTGGGTGAAAAGGCTACAAAATAAACCCGCCAGGACATTTGAAAAAAAAACAAAACAAAACACACCTGATTGTGCAGGACAAATGATTGAATCGAAAAATTGATTTAGTAGGCTGAATCGAATTGAAAATGTTTTCCCTGAATCAGGCAGCACTACTGACTACCAAAACGCTAAGCCAGCCAAGGCCCAGGCCACTATCATTAAAGTCTGTACACAGGGCGTCAGACACTGGGCTCCATCCCAATTTTCACACTTATTCTACCTGATCTTCCACTCCAGGCATGCCACACAGGCACGGTGAGGGAGCCGATGCATTAGGACTGGGAATCCTATCCACATTTGCAGGGATAGCACAGTGCAAATTGCTGAAATCTCATTTTCTTTCACACATGGCCCTGTCCCAGAAACCACCTTCTCTGTGAATGTTCCAAAAAGATCCTACGTCCACTTAGCATAGTAGAGGCACAGGATATGTCTTTCTCAAACAAGTTTTTCAGGTTTCTGTTGGAAGAAGCAAATTCAGTGGCATTTATGCTCCATAAATGCATCAACTGGTATAATTTTGTATATTATAAAGTGGCTGTTGGTCCACTCTTCAAGGTAATATGTAGAAATAAAGGAAAAAAAAAATACCTTTTTTATTGGACTAACTTACCCCCCCCTTTTACAAAATCACAAAAGCAGATTTTAGCGCCAGCCAGCGTGCTGAATGCTGTGCGCTGCTCTGATGCTCCTAGAGTTCCTATGAGTGTCGAAGCCGTGCAGCGCATTCAGCGCGCCAGCCAGCACTAAAAACCGCTTTTGTTGTTTTGTAAAAGGAGAGGGGGTTAATGTAGTTTATGATCAGCTTTCGAAGGTAACCCCTTTTTCCTCAGATCAGAAATCTTGAAAAGCTAATCATAGACTACATTAACGGGGTCTTTTACTAAGGTGCACTAGCCGATTTAGCGCGTGCTAAATGCTAATGCGTCCAGTATATTCTATGGACAATCAACATACCATTGAAGATCTCCGTTTTTCAGTTGTTGAGGTGCCTAAATTCCCAGGAGGTGGCAATCTTTTGCGCATTTTATGGATCAATGAACAACGATTGATTCTTAAACTACATACCTTATACTCGAGGGGGCTCATAATTGAAAGAGAAAAACGTCCAAAAACCGGCCTAAGTTGGCACTTGGACGAACATTTCCCAAATACGTCCAAGTGCTGATAATAAAAACGGGTTTTGGACGTATTTCTAAACGACCTAGGCCTTCATAATGCCACTGAATGACCAAAGCTAAATGGGGCATTTCGGGAGGAGCGTCGAGGGCGGGACGTGGGCCGGCTTAGACTTAGTTGTACAGCATGTATAACCGAAAGTTATATAGCCCACAATCGACGCAACTTGGACGTTGCAACTTAGACCAGTGGTTCCCAACCCTGTCCTGGAGGACCACCAGGCCAATCGGGTTTTCAGGCTAGCTCTAATGAATATGCATGAGAGAGATTTGCATATAATGGAAGTGACAGGCATGCAAATCTGCTCCATGCATATTCATTAGGGCTAACCTGAAAGCCCGACTGGCCTGGTGGTCCTCCAGGACAGGGTTGGGAACCACTGACTTAGACCATGTAAAACATGGTCTAAGTCACGAAAACCCACTTAAAGTCACCAGATAAGCACTGCAAACACATAAAACAGACCCCCACAGCCTACCCCAGTGATCACTGACCCCCCCCATAAAAATATTAATCACACCTTTAAAATTCAGCCTCCAGACCATCATCACCTGGCAGCCTGGCATAGGAAAGCCTAGTCGTCCAGCACAGAACATAAGAAGTTGCCTCCGCTGAGGCAGACCATAGGTCCATCCTGCCCAGCGGTCCGCTCCCGCGGCGGCCCATCAGGCCCATTGCCTGAGCAATGGTCTATACCTATCTATACCCCTCAATCCCTTTTTCTTCTAGGAATCTATCCAAACCTTCTTTGAAACCATTTAAGGTTTTCTTGTCTACAACAGCCTCTGGAAGCGCGTTCCATGTATCCACCACCCTCTGGGTGAAAAAGAACTTCCTAGCGTTTGTTCTAAACCTGTCCCCTTTCAATTTCTCCGAGTGCCCCCTTGTGCTCGTGGTGCCCCTTAATTTGAAAAATCTGTCCCTGTCTACTTTTTCTATGCCCTTCAGGATCTGGAAGGTTTCTATCATGTCTCCTCTAAGTCTTCGCTTCTCCAGGGAGAAAAGTCCCAACTGCTTCAATCTGTCGGTATATGGGAGATTTTCCATTCCCTTTATCAGTTTAGTTGCTCTTCTTTGTACTCCCTCAAGTACCGCCATGTCTTTGTTGAGGTACGGTGACCAGTACTGGACACAGTACTCCAGATGCGGCCGTACCATTGCACGATACAATGGCATGATGACTTCCTTCGTCCTGGTCGTAATACCCTTCTTAATGATACCCAACATTCTGTTTGCTTTCCTAGAGGCTGTGGCGCATTGCGCCGATGCCTTCAGTGATGCGTCTACCATCACTCCCAGGTCTCTCTCCAGGTTACTGACCCCTAGTGGTGTTCCCCCCATTTTGTATGTGAACATCGGGTTCTTTTTCCCCACGTGCATGACCTTGCATTTCTCCACGTTGAAGCTCATCTGCCATTTTTCGGCCCACTTTTCCAGCTGCGTTAGATCCTTTTGGAGATCTTCGCAGTCTTCCCTGGTTTGGGCCCTGCTGTATAGTTTGGTGTCATCTGCAAATTTAATGACTTCACACTTGGTTCCCGCCTCTAGGTCGTTTATGTAGATATTGAACAGGAGCGGTCCCAGCACCGACCCCTGCGGAACTCCGCTCGTGACCCCTTTCCAGTCTGAGTAGTGGCCCTTCACGCCAACCCTCTGCTTCCTGTTTGCCAGCCAGTTTTTGATCCATCGATGGACCTCCCCTTGTACCCCGTAGTTCCATATCTTTTTAAGCAGTCTCTCGTGTGGCACCTTGTCGAAGGCTTTTTGGAAGTCAAGGTAAATGATGTCTATAGATTCCCCTTTATCCACCTGGCTGTTTACTCCCTCAAAGAAGTACAATAAGTTTGTGAGGCATGACCTACCCTTACAGAAGCCATGTTGACTCGGTTTTAGTTGCCCATTTTTTTCGATGTGCTCACAGATGCTGTCTTTAATCAGTGCCTCCATCATCTTTCCCGGGACTGAGGTCAGGCTCACCGGCCTGTAGTTTCCCGGGTCCCCCCTTGCGCCCTTCTTGAAGATGGGCGTGACATTTGCTATTTTCCAATCCAACGGGATCTCTCCGGTTTTTAAGGATAGGTTGCATATCTGTCGAAGTGGCTCCGCTATTTCGTCTTTTAGTTCCTTGAGTACCCTTGGGTGGATGCCGTCCGGACCTGGCGATTTGTCGCTCTTTAGTCTGTCAATCTGCTTAAGCCGTCTTGAGAGTGGGTTAGGGACTCATGGAGAGGAGGACCCATGCCCATAAGCCCCTGTAATCACTGCATTGATACTTAAACATGTGCACTCCCCTATACACCCCCAAAACCCTTTTACTGGCATATAAGTGGCTCCTGCAGACATAAGGGCTATTGGGGTAGTAGATAAGTGGGTCTAGGGGATTCTGGATGTGATTTGGGGGGGCTCACCATAACCTATAAGGGAACTGTAGTGAGATGATGACATGGCACCCTTTTTGTGAAGTTCACAGTAGTGCCCTGTAAGGTACCCCACTATTTAGGTGCCATGTCTGGGTGTTCAGTCCATCACTTTGCAGACCCCCTCCCACGTCCAACAGGGCTTGTTCTAGGCGTTTTTCACTTGGACGAAAAGTTGGATGGAAATGTGGTATAAAGATGGACGATTTAGCGGCTTGCACGATCAGATCGGCAGGACGTATAGTTAGACGATTTTCGAAACAAAAAAAATTTTTGACTTATTTTTCAAAAATGTGTCCTAGGCTGTTTTTTACTTTGGACGACTTGCGACTTAGACGTCACTTTCGATTATGCCCCTCTAGGGGTTTAAATAGCGAAATAGAATGGCAAGCATTTTTGTAAACTGTTTGCAGCCTCCCGGTTTTGGTAATTTTCCGATTTTTTGTAGCTTTCTGATTTTCTGACATTCTGATCAGGCTCAGCTGACATGCATGCTGTCCCGCTTCAGCGGGATGACATCAGCATACTCCATTTTAAATCCAAGTCCGCATTCTCAGCCGTTACACAAAATCAAGCAGCAAGAAAAATCTGTCTTCAACCACATATATGGTAACCTGTGTTGCCACATACCCTCAACCTGTGTTGCATTTAGTTTACTTTAGTAATTGTTTTGCACTAAAGAATGTTACAGAATTATGAATGACTGATATTTACACTTATTTTTTACCAACAGAATACCTTATCACTGCTCCGATTGCAGTGTTATCATTTATTTGGCATTTGAAACGTTCCAACTTCAATTTGGGTTCCTTGAAAAAGAAATTCGAAACATGGCCCATGTCGGGACCTGTTGAAATCCTTGAAAGCTAAGTGGAACTTTTCTTTTCCTTCTTTGCCATTGAAAAGAATTTTTACCTTTTGAATAATACTTTTTATAAAACTTTTTCAATAATCACTATACACAATGATTGGGTAGTGGGTTTGACTATAGGAGCCTCGGCTCTTGGTCAAATTACACAATTCTGAGTGTATATAAATTTACCTTATAAGCCTGTGCTTTAAATTATTTACAAACTTGTTTTTTTAGGAGTCTTACTTGGCAACGTTGCATCATGTTGACTTCCTAGCTCTGCACTATTTAATAAATAAGCTCTCCTACTATATTGTGACAAACTCTTAAGAGAGGTCATAAAGGACACGTCTTTGAACGGTGAGTGTTTTACTAAGCATAAAAATGTCCTTAAATTTGGTGGCAGGATGATATATATTCTCATGGAGAGGGGCCAATGATAATGGTTCCAGTGGAGTTTTTGAGATACCACTGGAGAGGAAGGAAGTACAGTTTTGTGAAGGAAACAATATGAACAATGACAGCTATATGTCCACAGGATGTCTTAGACCAGGGGTGCCCAACGCGTCGATCGCGATCGACCAGTAGCTCAGGAAGGCAACTCGAGTTGATCGCACTCGTGTTGCCGTCCTGATCTACGGGCCGATCAGCCTTCCTCTCCAGTGTTCTCCTTAGGGCCTTTTAGCTGGGTGGTCCGCCCAGCTGTCATCTGCCGCTGCTGAACATTAAAACTCCCCCCAAAAAACCGGCTTGGAGATTTCAGCCCCTAGCGAACTTATGCTCCGGGCTCTAACGTGTGCGTGCAGGCTTCTCTTCTCTTCCCTCCGAAACCGGAAGTTATGTACGGGGATGGGGTGGGGGGGGGAGAAGGGAAGCCTGCACGCACATGTTGAGAGCCCTGAAGCAAGCGTTCGCTACGGGCTAATGCGGGAGACAGGTTAGTGAAGCATTTGTTCTTGTTCCTGCCGGGTCCTGCCTACTTTCTGTTTCCGCGAAGGCAGGACCCAGCAGCATTTCCCCCAATAGGTTGATCACGATCTTGGGCTGATCAGCCTTCCTCTTCCCGACGGCAGAATTGACGTCGGGGAGAGGAATGCTGGTTGGCCGAAGCAGGGAGAGCTTGGGGCCTGTTATTGGTGGCGTTTGGGTCCTGGTCCCCGATGGTAATGGCAGTGGCTTGGGGGAGGGCAGGGAGAAAGAAGGAAAGAAGAGAAACAGAAAAAAAAGAAAGGGAGGCAGAGAGAAAGAAAGGGCAGGGAAGAGGAAGGAAAAGTTGGGGGAAGGAATGAGGTCTGGAGGAGAAGAAGCATACAGGCTAAAAGAAGGGAAGAAAGATTGTATGCACAGTCAAAAGAAGAAAGTGCAACCAGAGACTCATGAAATCACCAAACAAGGTAGGGAAAATGATTTTATTTTAAATTTAGTGATCAAAATGTGTCTGAATTTATATCTGCTGTCTATATTTTACACTAAGGTCCCCTTTTACTAAACCGCAATAGAGGTTTTTAGCGCAGGGAGCCTATGAGTGTCGAGAGCAGCGCTGGGCATTCAGCGCAGCTCCCTGCGCTAAAAACTGATATCGTGGTTTAGTAAAAAGGGAGGGGGTATATTTGTCTATTTTTGTATGGTTGTTACTGAGGTGATAGTGCTTAGAGTCATCTGCTTTGACCTCTTTGAAAAACCCTGGAATAGGAATGATGATTAACATTTTCTATGCATACAGTGTGCTTTGTGGTTTTTTTTATTTTATTGTTGGTAGATCATTTTGACTTGGTCATTTTAAAAGTAGCTCGCAAGCCCAAAAAGTGTGGGCACCCCTGTCTTAGACCTTGTTCCAAGCTTGTAGCATACATTTGTTATTGTTTGTTTTCTGTCATCTGGAGGGCAAGGAGGATCTGTCAGTTGGGAATCCAAAATGCTGAAGCATGGACATCGTAGCTTGAAGGGAGTGTTGCATGTGTCTTGTGAAGTACATCCTGAGCTGAGTCAGTCATCCAGATACAGGAAATGCCATGTTCCAGTGAGGGTGAACTGCCATCTATTTATTTATTTAGCCCATCCTCCCAAAGGAGCCCAGAACGGGTTACAAGATTACAGTCACAGTATAAATAAGACAAACTTTGGTGGGAAAAAAGAGATTTTTCACAATTATGGGGGCGAGGTCTGGGGCAGAGATTGGGTGGAGATGAGCACGACTTAGCCCAGTGTTCTTCAACTGCCGGTATGCAGACCGGTGCTGGTCCATAAAAAAATTATTTTATTTCCGCCGGTCCATAGGTGTAAAAAGGTTTAAGAACACTGCTCTACATCACTGAATGTACCTTGTTTAGCATCTTTGGATAGCACTAAATTATATCTCTACCTCATAGCATCACTCCCTCTCAGACTACTAGCTCTCCTATTATATTATACCCCCCAAAAATGTATTGTAATGTGGAGGAGCTTGACAAGATGGCGGTTCGAACCTGCATCGGGATGTCGTGGCGGTCTTTGTGAAATATTCCTATCCAGCCATGGTAAAAAGGAAATCTAAATGCCCAGGTTTACCGGGAGAGCAGTTACCTCGGACCGGCCCGATGGATGAGTTTGTGCAGCAAAGCCCAAGAGTGCAGCAGCCGGAAGACAATGCCTCGGCTGGAGGGAACGCGCAAGCTGAAGCGTGTGTCCTTTCCTTTGAGGGTGTCAGCTTGTCTCCGGAGGAACAGAGTCCTCCGATCCGTCCTGAGGCGGCGAGAGCGGAAGTGGTAGCAGTAGAAGTGGAGCAGCAGACGCCGAGTAAGGTCCAGGATGCCCTCTTGCCTACCCAGCTCCGTGAGCAAGCAGAAGTGTGCAGTGTCAACCATGCAGCCGCGAGGAGAGGAGGATTAGATAAAAATGGTTTCTGATATTTCTGCAGCAAACGCAAGTACTATTGCTTTAGCAGAGGAAATCAGAACTGAGTTTTTGCCCCTACATAAACCTAAAGCCTTTAATATGGAATCAATTTGGGAGGCCATTTCTAGTCTCCAGATTTCCCTGCGAAACCAGTCACAGCAACTTTCTCAATGTTGTACTGGGGTACTATCGGAAAGTTTGGAATTGAAGAATAAAGTTTCGGCTTTGGAAAATAAATCAGATGACTATGACACCAGAACAAAATCTTTAGAAACGCAAGCACTAACTTGGGTTAAGGATAGGGCAAGTCTTCATTTCAAGCAAGAAATGGTGGAAAACTCCATTAGGAGATCTAATTTGCGGATTATTAACTTTCCAAAATTATTTTCCATATCGCCAACTGATATGTTTAAGCGTTACTTAAGTGAAGTTTTGAAAGTACCTGACTCCTCATACCCACCTCTCTCTAAAATATATTACTTACCTGTGAGATCTAGGTCTCAAAATCCTAATCAGCAGAATTTATCTGCAGATAGTTTGGATATAACTAATTTCCTGGAGAGGTCGGAAACTGAGTCTCAAGTACCAGCTACCTTATCAGTACAGTTTGCTATTGATTCAGATAGGAAATGGTTGTTAAAATTGTTCTTCAACTATAAAGATGTTCCCTTTTTGTCTAATATTATAAGAATGTACCCAGATGTTTCACGTCCGACACAGAAGAGAAGAAAACAGTTTCTCATATTGAGACCTAAGGTGGTTCAGTTGGGGGCAACCTTTGTTTTGAGGTACTCCTGTAAATGTGTCATGGTATATAAAGAGAACAGATATGTTTTCTATGAACCGCAGCAGTTATCTAAATTTATTGCATCTCAGGATACTAAGTAATTGCTCATTCTTATTCTTTTAATCCGTTTAGATAAGAAATGCTCGACGGCAATCGAACCTCCTTTTGATTTTCCTGGTTATATAATTTGTATGTTAAATTTCAGCAACTTCAGCTCCTTCTCTACTTGATAGTGGACTAACTATATTGTGTAATCAAAATTTACCTTGAATTATTTGGATTAGTGATATTTTCTTTTTTCATGATATTTTTCTTATATTTTGATTGTCAAAATTATAAAACTAATAAAGAAATATATATATATAAAATAATGTATTGTAATGTACCACTAAGCAGTGGTGTAGCAAAGACACCCCTCTCCCCTGCGCCCCCGCATCCCTGCCCCCTTACTTTTAAACTTTGGTGTGAGCAGCACAGAACTTGCTGTCCTCGTTGGCTTTGGTGCACTTTGTGATGTCACTTCCTCCTGGAAGTGATGTCAGAGAAAGCGCCGAAGCGGGCAGCAAGTTATTCCCTGCTCACGCTGAAGTTAAAAGGGTACAGGGAAGAGGGGTGTGCATGCATTGCTGGAGGAGGAGTGGGAAGGGGAACGGAGAGGAGGAGGGGTGTCAGCGCCCCAAAGAAGACCATGCCCGGGGCAGACCCACTTACTACGCAACTGCCACTAAGAACTTCCTATACCAGGGGTGCCCAATAGATTGATCGCGATCGACCGGTATATCGCCAAAGCAAAGTGAGTCGATCGCGGAGCCCATCCCGGGTTCCGTGATAGAGACTCACTTTGCCTTGGCGATCTACCGGGCCGATCAGCCTTCCTCTCCCCGTCAATTCTGCCGTCAGAGAGGAAGTTCGGGCTAGCCAATCGCTGCCTGGCTGGGCCGGAACTTCCTCTCCGACGGCAGAATTGATGTCGGGGAGAGGAATGCTGGTCCGCCCGACGCAGGGAGAGCTTGGGGTGGCGACGGTTTTGGGGCCTGTTACTCAATGGCGGTGGCGGTTGCTTGAGGGCATGTTCCCCGATGGTGGCAGCAGTGGCTTGGTGGATGGCAGGGAGAAAGAAAGAAAGGGGGCAAGCAGGGAGAGAGAAGGAAAGAAGGGAAACAGAAAAAAAGAAAGGGGGCATGAAGAGAGAAAAAAAGAAAGGGAGGCAGGGAGAAAGAAGGGGCAGGGAGAGAGGAAGAAAAAGTTGGGGGAGGGAATAAGGTCTGGAGGAGAGGAAGCATACAGGCTGAAAGAAGGGAAGAAAGATTGGATGCACAGTCAGAAGAAGAAAGTGCAACCAGAGACTCATGAAATCACCAGACAACAAAGGTAGGAAAAATGATTTTATTTTCAATTTAGTGATCAAAATGTGTCTGAATTTATATCTGCTGTCTATATTTTGCACTATGGTCCCCCTTCTACTAAACCACAATAGCGGTTTTTAGCGCAAGGAGCCTATGAGCGTCGAAAGCAGCGCTGGGCATTCAGCGCAGCTCCCTGTGCTAAAAACTTGTGGTTTAGTAAAAAGGGAGGGGGGGTATATTTGTCTATTTTTGTATGGTTGTTACTGAGGTGACAGTGCATAGAGTCATCTGCCTTGAGCTCTTTGAAAAAGCCCCGGAATAGGAATGATAATTAACATTTTCTCAGCATATAGTGTGCTTTTATTTTATTGTTGGTAGATCATTTTGACTTGGTCATTTTAAAAGTAGCTCACAAGCCCAAAAAGTATGGGCACCCCTGTCCTATACTATACTAAATTGTATCCATTTAAATCGCATTGACTCTTTTAGGCAGAGTGCAACTCAGAAATTTCAGATTAGATTAGATGCTTGTAGGATATGAATACATCCTTCAGTGAAAAATAAACAGAGTGAATTTTTACCCTTTTTTTTTTTTTTAGTTACCAAGTAGATATTGGAAACTACTACTGTTCCATCATGCCCAATGTTGTGGATCATTAGGAAGTACCCAGCAGATTCCAAAGTATAGACCTTTCTTGTCCGCACACATTTTAAAACTACAGTAGTTACATAAAATACCTTAATCACATCCGCTGGCAACAAACTCCACAGCTTAACGAACAAACACAATCGATGCTCAAGTCCAGTCTTGCAGAAGCATGAAAAACAACCACTTAAGTGGTTAAATTGACATTAATTTACCGCTAGATTATATCAAGATCACTGTGGATCTACTCCTTTGCCGCTCATTCATCAGACCACAGTGATCACCCTTATTCGAACAGTTTTCGGCGCGTAATCTTCCCTTCCATCCCCGCTTTCCCCAACTACGTCTGACTGACCGTACCATTAAAGGGGGATTAAATTAAAAGACTACCTCCTCCATATTCCATTACTTCTCCTCCCAGTACCAATTTTTTTTTTTAATTTCGAACAACAGTATTATATACTTCAAGAACAATTAGATTTTCCATTTACGAAAATCGATATCAATTTTCTGCTAAAGGATGCATTTCTCACGAGCACCCCCTACAACAAATGACGATACCCATTTGTAGGTCTTTGCCCCCAAGGAACATGGCGACTGGAAATCTTTAAACTCCTCCTTACCGATCACGTATCTAAATTAAAGCAGGACGTCTTTCTGCGCTCTGGGTCGCGGTGGCTTCTGGGACAGGGAATCCTGGGTTGATTAGCGCCTGCGCAGCGGCGTTTCTTCCTTTTGGTGAGCTCTGAGAAAGATAAAATGGGACACCAGCAGCTGTACTGGAGCCATCCCCGGAAATTCGGACAGGGTTCTCGGTCCTGGTCAGTGTTGGCCTCGTGTGGGGAGTCTAGAGCCGCTAGCTCGTTCCCGAGCAGGGAGGCGGGAATCGGGGGCGAGGGGAAGGGTGGGGATGGAGCGCCGTGTCTGCCGCACGCGGATGGTTGGTAATGGCGGCGGCCTGGGCCCTTCCCGGCGGTCAGGGCTGGTAGTGGTTTTCTTCCAGGATTTGGACCCCCTTAACGCTTACTTTAAAAACTGAAGGCTCTTTAATCAAAAAGCGTGTTTTGAAGGTTCGCCAGGAGAAATAGTTTCCCCCAGGCTTTAGAGGAGGTGCATAAAGTAATGAGGAGAAAGAAGCTCGTGGGGGGTAGCGAAGGTATCGAAGTATTGAAAGGGCCCATTCGGATTTTTCATTTGGGAGAAGAGGCGAATATGTAGTCTCTTTGCTTTAAAGCTTGTTGAAATAACGTTTTCTGTTTTAATTATTATTTTACAGCCGTGTGTGCTCAAATAGACACGGGCTGATTCGTAAATACGGACTGAATATGTGCCGGCAGTGCTTCAGGCAATATGCCAAAGACATCGGCTTTATCAAGGTAAGGAAGAGAGCGATCCTTTAAGGGCAAACTTCGTTAAATCTGTTGCTAGATACTATAATAGGTGTATCACTTATCCGGTACTTATTTCTTTTATGTATAGTGCAATGTTTTGAGTACCTGGTGTGCTGCCACTCCTGTTACTGACCACCATTACACCCTAATAGCATTCTTTATTTAGATTTATATATGATTTTCTAAAATTATTTATAATATCATTGAGAATTGTATATTATAACCCTCACAAATCATTAGCAATACAAAATTATCCAGTTGTTATGGTTCTTTCTAAAATGAAAAAGTTAAGATGTCAAAAAACACCTTTCTGTCTCTGGCTGGTGGGGCCTTTTCTCTTCTGTGTCCTGTCTTTCTGATGTGACCTATTCTGTGGGTGGGACATGACAGTGGAAAGGGAGAAAAAGGAGAAGGATGAAGAAGGCAAAGATGCTACACATGTGAGTGGTTGCAGCTTCAGACAGCCCCTACCAGTGGATAGTCCTACCCTGGGCATCTTGCCAAATTTGCTCAATGGTAACTATGACCCTAATGTATTGCACATAGAACTATTAATTTCCAGCTTATTTGCTGGCCACTAACCACAGCACCAGGCAGAAGCCAGAGAAATGGTGGAGGGGGAGTAGTAATTCCATCCTTGGAGAGGGGAGGTGACAGATGAAAGATGAAGAGTAAGAGGGACGTGGACCAAAGGGGACAGAAGAGAGGGGGCTTATGCAACACTGGACCAGTGAAGAGAGGGGTAGAGGCAATGGAGGTAAGTAGAGAGAGATGCCACATCATGGTGGGTTGGAGGTGCAGGAAGAGGAGAGAAGCGGGGACACAGGAGAGATGCTGGCTGTGGAGGAAGCATAGGGACAGGGACACATGGGCGAGATGCTGGACATGGAGATGAGAATAGGGACTAGGGTAAGGACATAGAAGGGAAATGGATGATGGACAGAAAGATAATCTGGAGAAAGTTTACCCCCCCCCCCCTGAAAAATGCAGAACAGACACTAGGACCAAGTGTTGCTTAGACAACAAAGGTAGAAAGACCCTGATGCTTAAAAGTATACCAAGCAAGTCATACTGGTTGTAGCCAGTCTTACTTGCAAGGCAGCTCAGCTTTCGATGCTCAGATGGGTTCTTGGGGGCTTTAACCAATCACGGTAGCAGCCTCTGAGAACCCTTTGCAAATGCATTACAAGGAGCTCATGTGATGCATGAAAGGGAATGCCTATCTCTTACCACATCAGTTTCCGGGAGGTCTGACTGCCAGTAGCTGTTTGTCTGTTATTTATTTATTTATTTATATTCCACATATCCTACAATTCTGTGCGGATTACAAATTGTTCAGGTACTCGAGCATTTTTACCTATCTGTCCTGGCGGGCTCACACTCTAATGTTATGTGAGTGTATGTCCTTGCCTTAGAATGAAGCTGTTAAGTTCAGGACGCACATATAACATGTGCACAACAGTTGTGTACACATTGGGCGTTCAAAAAAAATTTTTAAAAATTAAACTGCTCACTAGCTCTGGCAATTGGGAGTTGTACTGGGTCTGTGCTGAAGAACTGTTTCTGCCAATCTGCACTTCTGTGCAGGTGCCAGGCACAGCTCTCCCTCTTATCAGGCTACTCAGCACAAATAGTGAGCATATAATTTGCATTCTATTTATGCTGAACATAGCCCAGCAAAACAAAATCGTTCCCAACCTGGTATTTTTTTACTGGGTTGCTGGAGCTTTGTGCATTGGGTTGAAAGAGTATTTTCTTAATCTATTAACTATTATTTCTGCCTCATATAAAAGGAATGAGGTGTTTCATAAGGTATTTGGCTGTAATGTCACATAAACTGCAGGATGACAGTTCTGTTATTATATTTTAAGGCTCAGCAGTCTGGCTTAAAGGAATGGACCTCTTGGATTTTGTGCTTTCCTAGTCTAGCATATACTCCAGCTCAAATTTGTGACAGTTCATCTTTTTTATTGTGCTGCCTTTTTAATCCTAAAGTATGACTATTTATGTGTTTGTTGTAACTTGCTTATTTTAGAGTACCAAGTTCTAATAGTCCTACAATAGAACACTTGGACTAGTTTAAAATGTCAATGGTGCATGTTCTGTTTATAGTAAATGCCATGTTCTCTTATAGTAATTTTAAATAATTACACTCCCTCTATATTTGCTGGTTTAGGATTCATGAATTTGGTTATTCATGAATCTCTAAACCACCCTGCCACCCTGGACATCTCCACACCTTACTTTTAAAACTTGGTGGTCTAGTGGGGCAGGAGCGGTCTTCCCACGTTCTTGCCCCGGGAACTCCCAGCAGTCATTTTTTATTGCAGCTCCTGCCCCACTTCACCATCAGATCACCAAGTTTTAAAAGTAAGGTGGGGGTAGTTCAGAGTTGGTCCTAAATTATTCACAAGTTTATTTGCAAAGGAGTTGTGCCCCTAACCTACATGAATATGGAGGGGGGAGTGTACATATGAATGTTTTATGAAGTTGGTTATATTATATAAATGTTGAACAATTCATTAAATCTCCAATGTTGTATTTTTTTTTTCAGTTGGATTAAATATTTCTGGCAGTATCCAAGAATGATGATCATGCCCTAATCAGTTGGACTTGGTTGAACCTAAATTTGTTGAACCATCACTGTTTTTGTACATAAAAATAAAGTTGATGCAGTCTTCAACATACCTTGAGTAGCATATTGAGTTTAATAAATGAACAAAACTGAATTGAAAGTAGTGGCCAGTTAAATGCACCATTATTTACCAAAAGAGTATGTACTCAACTTCATCCTTAAATGTTATTGCTTGATTATATTCATATTTCCAACAGAAATATAATTAGCAAAGGAGTATTAAGGAGGAAGTTATCAAGATGTGGTAAAAGGTGGACACTAACCCACCTTTTATTTACTGCAAGTTGGTGACTCCCTTGGTATCTCAGTTCCTGCCGTCGGCTGACTCCTGTGGTAAAAATAATGCTGCTTGCAAGCCACTTTGGACCTGGGCTACATGTCACTCTTCCTCAGTAGTGGTGGCCTGAGTGTCCCTTCACCCCATTCTTTCAAAAAGCTGCTAGGCTTACCTTTGGGACCTGCCTTGATGTCTGCTCTTGTCCGTCGTACCAGCAACTTGTAGTGGTAGTCTCAAGGTACTAATACTAGGGGTTATTATCCTTATAAGGGTAATAAATAAAAACGAAGATTTTACTGGCTGTAATGCGGCTTGTGCAGCTTTTACTGGCTATAATGCGGCTTGTACTAGAGAATGACACGGGAAAAAAATCTGTCCTCTTCACCACCCCGTCCCAAGAACCTGCTGCACTGCCCCGTTCCCGCTGTCCCCTTTACTGCCCCGTCCCCGCAGCATCCACCCTTCCCTCTCGCCACCTCACCGCCCTTCAGTGGCCCAAGAATCTCCCTCCCCCTTACTTTAGCGGTGCTCTAGAAAAGAAACTGATGCTGGCGAAGCCTGCCTTTGCCACCCTCAAGTCGCGTGTGTGTGGATGGAAGCTTCTGACTATTATCATTTTACTAGCTGATGCCCCGGCGTTGCACGGGTATTTAATTATAGCAATAACACTAAATTGATTCAAATAAAGATACTTTATAGTGGTGAATGAAATTATTTTTTTACAGCTTTATAAAAAGTACAATATTCAAATTATAATGTGAAATATTTGACAAAATGAATACAATACAACTAACACAAAACTTGATTATAAACAACATTTTTAGTTTCACCTCCAGGAGCAAGAACATATAAATTCTTGGGTGAAGAGACCCCCAGAACATATCACCCTAGTTATTGAGGGATCTGCATACCAAGTTTCGTTCAAATCGGTCAAGCCGTTTTAGATTTACTGTGAGAATGGCAGCTGTTTACATTTTTTCCATTGACATGAATGGGTGAAATCTGATGTTCTGTTTGTAGCTCAGCCCACGTGTGCAGGTGGGCCGCGAGACCCCCAGGACATATCACCCCAGGTAGTTGGAATTACTGTGAGAATGGCAGCTTTTTACATTTTTTCCATTGACATGAATGGGTGAAATCTGATGTTCTGTTTGTAGCTCTGCCCACGTGTGCAGGTGGGCCGCGAGACCCCCAGGACATATCACCCCAGGTAGTTGGAATTACTGTGAGAATGGCAGCTGTTTACATTTTTTCCATTGACATGAATGGGTGAAATCTGATGTTCTGTTTGTAGCTCCGCCCACATGTGCAGGTGGGCCACGAGACCCCCAGAACATATCACCCCAGGTAGTGAGGGATCTGCATACCAAGTTTCGTTCAAATCGGTCAAGCCGTTTTTGAATTACTGTGAGAATGGCAGCGTTTTACTTTTTTTCCATTGACATGAATGGGTGAAATCTGATGTTCTGTTTGTAGCTCCGCCCACGTGTGCAGGTGGGCCGCGAGACCCCCAGAACATATCACCCCAGGTAGTTGGAATTACTGTGAGAATGGCAGCTTTTTACATTTTTTCCATTGACATGAATGGGTGAAATCTGATTTTCTGTTTGTAGCTCCGCCCACGTGTGCAGGTGGGCCGCAAGACCCCCAGAACATATCACCCCAGGTAGTGAGGGATCTGCATATCAAGTTTCGTTCAAATCGGTCCCACAGCTTTTTACATTTTTTCCATTGACTTGAATGGGTGAAATCTGATTTTCTGTTTGTAGCTCCGCCCAGGTGGGCAGCGAGACCCCCAGAACATATCACCCCAGGTAGTGAGGGATCTGCATACCAAGTTTCGTTCAAATCGGTCCCACAGCTTTTTACATTTTTTCCATTGACGTGAATGGGTGAAATCTGATTTTCTGTTTGTAGCTCCGCCCACGTGTGCAGGTGGGCCGCGAGACCCCCAGAACATATCACCCCAGGTAGTGAGGGATCTGCATACCAATTTGCGTTCAAATCGGTCCCACAGCTTTTTACATTTTTTCCATTGACTTGAATGGGTGAAATATGATTTTCTGTTTGTAGCTCCGCCCACGTGTGCAGGTGGGCCGCGAGACCCCCAGAACATATCATCCCAGGTAGTGAGGGATCTGCATACCAAGTTTCGTTCAAATCGGTCAAGCCGTTTTTGCGTGATCGCGGCACATACACACACACATACACACATACATACCTCCGATTTTATATATATATATAGATAAATACAAATAAAACAGCAAGGTTCAAAAAAACTCATCTCCCCTCCCTTTCACAAATATCCCCTTCACTATTGTGAAAACTGCACAAACCAAATTACTACAGAATGCTAAAAAGAAAAATCAAGCTAACAGAATACTTTAGTCACACATAGCAAGAATAATGTTAGGAGAGTGCAAGTAGGGCAACTGCCTCCTGGTCAGAGAGAGAGCCCTAAGCCAGCTGGAAGCTATAAAGAAGCACAGCCTAGACTTTGTGGTCCCCAGTTATGTCTAATACCAGCTCTAGCAGGATACATATTTCAAATCTGAAATATTCTAATCACAAAATATAAAATAAATCTCTTTTTTTTTTCTTTTTGTTGTCTGGTAATTTTATTCTTCAAATCACATTGGTCTCAGGCTTTGGTTTTAGGTTCCTTCTGTCTGCATCATGGCATGGCTAGCTCCTGAAGGTAAAATAGGCGCAAGAGGAGCTGGGGAGAAGATGCTGAGTCTGACACGGGCGTAATTTTTTTTTACCACAGGAGTAAGACTTTTCACCGCTCCCACGGGGCGGTAAAAGGTCTTGTCCCCATTCCTGCGGTAAACCAGTTGTAAATGTCTCCATTCCTGCGGATTTACTGTGGTGACCGTGGTAAACGGTCCCCGTGTCATTCTCTAGTAGTGTGTACATGGCTCACACTGCAAAACCATGGTATTTACATAGAAATGAACTGCTTGAAATTCATTTGATTTCCATTTCATTTTCTGTAATGTGGGGTTAGGGCATTGTAACGAGCATTAGTCCTTAATTTGGTCATTAACACCTGTTGATGCCATAACCCAGCTTGATGACAGCCCCCTAAATGATGAGGTAACTGAAGCAGAAGCTAAATTATGCTGCCTTTTTTTTAAATTTTAACGGTGTTAATTTAATTCCGAACAGCTACCATCTGGCTAAATGCAAGCTTAAGTGAGGAAAGGTTCTCCTCCCTGAGTCATAGTAATAGACGTGGTCCCTTACATACCAAAACTACTTTGATACACTTTCCATTCTTACACATAAGCCTTTCTTGTATTATAGTATAGTTTTGTCTTATTTATTTATAACCCACTTTTTACAGAGTGGATTACAATTTAACATACACAATACAAATAAGCAACTAGTGCTTATACATGTACAGAACCTCAATGCCCATATTTCATATTACAATAACGTCTTAAAAACACCAAGGTTACTCTGCTGCCATATATACATATTTTTTACCAACAAACCCGGGATAGAAAGATAAGTAGATCAACTGTACAGAAAAATCTTTCAAAATGAGAGGCTGCAGAAAACTTAATTCCTTCAAAAAAATAATCCTATATAATAAAACGTTAGCGGCGCATGAGCTTTTAAAAAAGCGTGATTCCTGCCGCTGTGGTGTGTGATCCGTGGCCGTGTTCCATTTTAGAACCCGGCCAGGGATCACTCTGGCCACCCCTCCTCCCGCCCTCACCAACCCGAAGCAAGCTCAACACACCTCCCGCCCTCGCTCACCACTACCGCTGCTGCCGCTGATCCTCCTCTTCGGGACAGCCTGTGATCGTGGCCGGCTTTGGCGGGCCTCGTGGGCCGCTTTCCAGCCTCGGTGGAACGTTCCCTCTGTCGGGGGTAGCGTGCTTCCGGGTTGGGGAGCGGCCGAAGTTCGCTGGGGCCGGCCACCACGATCGCGGCCTGCTTTGAAGAGGAGCAGGCCAGAAGACGACGGGATAGAGGGAGGGTAAGCAGGGGGATTAATTCAGTAACATAGTAGATGACGGCAGATAAAGACCCGAATGGTCCATCCAGTCTGCCCAACCTGATTCAATTTAAATTTTTTTTTATTTTTATTTTTAAAATTTTTCTTCTTAGCTATTTCTGGGCAAGAATCCAAAGCTTTACCCGGTACTGTGCTTGGGTTCCAACTGCCAAAATCTCTGTTAAGACTTACTCCAGCCCATCTACACCCTCCCAGCCATTGAAGCCCTCCCCTGCCCATCCTCCACCAAACGGCCATACACAGACACAGACCGTGCAAGTCTGCCCAGTAACTGGCCTAGTTCAATATTTAAAATTATTTTCTGATTCTATATCTTCTGTGTTCATCCCACGCTTCTTTGAACTCAGTCACAGTTTTACTCTCCACCACCTCTCTCGGGAGCGCATTCCAGGCATCCACTACCCTCTCCGTAAAGTAGAATTTCCTAACATTGCCCCTGAATCTACCACCCCTCAACCTCAAATTATGTCCTCTGGTTTTACCATTTTCCTTTCTCTGGAAAAGATTTTGTTCTACGTTAATACCCTTCAAGTATTTGAACGTCTGAATCATATCTCCCCTGTCTCTCCTTTCCTCTAGGGTATACATATTCAGGGCTTCCAGTCTCTCCTCATACATCTTCTGGCGCAAGCCTCCTATCATTTTCATCGTCCTCCTCTGGACCGCCTCAAGTCTTCTTACGTCTTTCGCCAGATACGGTCTCCAAAACTGAACACAATACTCCAAGTGGGGCCTCACCAATGACCTGTACAGGGGCATCAACACCTTCTTCTTTCTACTGACCACGCCTCTCTTTATACAGCCCAGCATCCTTCTGGCAGCAGCCACTGCCTTGTCACACTGTTTTTTCGCCTTTAGATCTTCGGACACTATCACCCCAAGGTCCCTCTCCCCGACCATGCATATCAGCTTCTCTCCTCCCAGCATATACGGTTCCTTTCTATTATTAATCCCCAAATGCATTACTCTGCATTGAATTTTAGTTGCCAGGCATTAGACCATTCCTCTAACTTTTGCAGATCCTTTTTCATATTTTCCACTCCCTCTTCGGTGTGTACTCTGTTACAAATCTTGGTATCATCTGCAAAAAGGCACACTTTTCCTTCTAACCCTTCAGCAATGTCACTCACATACATATTGAACAGGATTGGCCCCAGCACCGAACCCTGAGGGACTCCACTAGTCACCTTTCCTTCCTTCGAGCGACTTCCATTAACCACCACCATCTGGCGTCTGTCCGACAGCCAGTTTCTGACCCAGTTCACCACTTTGGGTCCTAACTTCAGCCCTTCAAGTTTGTTCAACAGCCTCCTATGAGGAACTGTATCAAAGGCTTTGCTGAAATCCAAGTAAATTACATCTAGCATATGTCCTCGATCCAGCTCTCTGGTCACCCAATCAAAAAATTCAATCAGGTTCGTTTGGCACGATTTACCTTTTGTAAAGCCATGTTGCCTCGGATCCTGTAACCCATTAGATTCAAGGAAGTACACTATCCTTTCTTTCAGCAACACTTCCATTATTTTTCCAATAACTGAAGTGAGGCTCACCGGCCTGTAGTTTCCTGCTTCATCCCTGTGACCACTTTTATGAATAGGGACCACATCCGCTCTCCTCCAATCCTCAGGAATCACTCCCGTCTCTAGAGATTTGTTGAACAAGTCTTTAATAGGACTCGCCAGAACCTCTCTGAGCTCCTTTAGTATCCTGGGATGGATCCCGTCTGGTCCCATCGCTTTGTCCACCTTCAGTTTTTCAAGTTGCTCATAAACCAACCAATTAGAAACACTAGCTTGCAAAATCAGTAATAAGGACCTAGAAGAGTACCTCTCCTGTATTCTATTTTATGTTCCGCCAAAATGCTGGTCAAAGGCCAGAGAGGACTTCTATGACTTCATTCTACACAATTCAATCACTCCGTCTTACAATATTATAGCAGGAGACGTAAACCTATATTTAGAGAACGAGGACAACCCCGACACAAAATATTTCAAAAACTTCCTATCCTCACTCAACTTCATCCTCCCTACACCCACACAAACCCATGAAAAAGGCCACCAGCTAGATCTGGTAGCTATGTCCTCAAAAGAAATCCTAAATCCCACTATTTCCATATCCGACGTAATCTGGAACCACGACATCTGGTCTGATCATTTCACCTACTACTTTAGCTTAATCTGGAACCAATCAAAAGAAAAAACTCACCCAATGATAAAAAAAGAACACCTCACAAGGGGCCACATCAACCCAGAAGAATACTGGGCTCATTATGAATCGCGAGAGGAGATAAACGAAGAGGATGAGTTCTGGGAACAGTGGATGAAAACAAGCACATCCATCTTAGACAAAATAGCTCCCCAACGAAACAGAATAAGCCGCTCAAATAAATATAACAACTGGTTCGATTCTGAACTATTAAAAATGAAACAATCAACTCGACGATTAGAAAGGATCTGGAACAAAACAGGAGAAATATCTGACAGGAACAATTGGAGATCAAATATAAAGGACTACAAACAACTAATAAAAGAAAAAAGAAAAAAATTCTACTCATCCAAAATACATACATACAACACGAGTTCAAAAGGAGTCAACACTCATGAACTGTTCAACCTGGTTAAAAATTTATTCGACACCACACGCCACAGTCAATCCATGCACGACATAAAACTTCCTTCAGCAGACGAACTAGCACAACACTTCGACTCAAAAATTGTGAACCTAAGGAACAACTGCCCAACAAACAACACAGAGGAATATCAAATAGCCAACATACATGAAAACAAAATACCAGTAGACATGTATTGGAACTCCTTCCAGGAAATAGAATGGAATAACTTCACAAAGTTTTACAACAAATATACCAAATCAAGCTGTATCCTGGATCCATGTCCCCCCAACATTATGAAAGCAGCCCCATTAGACTTTAAACTAACACTATGGAGTCATATGTCCAATAACTTCAAAAACGGAAAATTCTTATCGAAAAACGGTCACATAATAATCACCCCTATCCCAAAAAATCGTAAACAATCCCTAACATCAGCAACTAACTATAGACCGGTAGCATCCATCCCATTTTTTGCAAAATTAATGGAAGGTTTAGTACACACCCAATTGATGGACTACCTCGACCAGTTCTCGCTGCTACATGAAACCCAGTCGGGCTTCAGACCTCTGTTCAGCACTGAGACGGTAATTGCAGCGACCCTAGAATACATACGCAACTTATTTAGCAAGGGCTATAATGCCTTAATCATGCAATTCAACATGAGCTCAGCCTTCGACTTGGTAGATCACAAAAAACTGCTACAATGTTTAGACGCAATCGGAGGTGAGGTGCTTAACTGGTTCCGAGGATTCCTTACAACCCGCACCTATCAAGTGCGCTTCAACCACAACCTCTCTAAAACATGGAGAAACCCATCAGGCGTTCCACAGGGGTCCCCACTATCCCCACTACTCTTCAACGTCTATATATCCTCACTAGGTACGCAACTGACCAAGCGAGGTATAAAAGTATTCAGTTACGCAGATGACTTCACAATCATGATCCCGTTCAATGCGTCACCCTCCGAAATCACCCCCATAGCAACAGAAGCACTAAACCTGATGGAACAATGGACCACAGAATTCAAACTGAAGCTCAATGCAGATAAAACTAAATTATTTATAGCCTCGCCACATGCACATAATACGACAAAATCATTACTCATTAACAATCTTAACTACCCCATTCAACCAACGATGAAGATCCTCGGGGTAGTACTAGACCAAGGGTTAACCATGAAAGACCATGTGAACTCCCTAATCAAAAAAGGATTTTTCACTCTCTGGAAACTTAGGTCCATTAGAGCATACTTCCACGCTCCAGCATTCAGAATCCTAGTACAATCCCTTATACTAAGTCACCTTGACTATTGTAACATTACCCACCTGGCAATCCCCCAGAAGCAAATGCAAAGACTACAACTGATACAAAACGCAGCAGTCAGGCTGATCTTCGGGTTGAAGAAGTCCGATCACATAACCCCTTCCTACCAACTCCTGCACTGGCTGCCAATGGAGGCACGCACGAAGTTCAAGCTGGGATGTCTCTGCTTCAAGGTATTATATGGTCTAGCCCCTAAATACATAACAGACCTCTTCTCATTCCCATCCAACAGACATGAGAGAAGTACACACCTGAAGTTCGTCTCCCCACCGGCTAGAGGATGCAAATATAAGAGATACCACCAACAACTTCTATCATATCAAGCAGCCTTATGGGGCAAAGACTTAGAAAAACTAATTACTCACACAAACGACTATGGAGAATTTAGGAAACACCTAAAAACGTACCTGTACTCAAAACACCTAGGTAATGAACCAGGACAATAGCCCCTTTGCAATATCATCCCCAAAACTGAATTTGTAAACCGTTAACCCCAATCACAAACTATGAATAGCCCAATCAATTTATGGAATTTTTCTAATTCTTTGTAAGCCGCATGGCACTTCAAGGCCCTGTAGCATACGAACTGTTGTTATTATCATTAAGGTTCCCATTATCAGATGTACACTGCTATACCCTGTAATTCGCTGTATGTACAGTTTCTCTTTATTGTAAACCGCCTAGAAGTCGCAAGATTGTTGGCGGTATATAAGAATAAAGTTATTATTATTATTATAAACACCCTCCTCCGTGAACGGCGCAGAATCTACTCCATTTTCTCGTGTATCTTTGCCAGACAATCTCGGTCCTTCTCCAGGATTTTCTTCTGTGAACACAGAACAGAAGTATTTGTTTAGCACATTTACTTTCTCCTCATCACTCTCCACATATTTGTTCCCAGCATCTTTTAGCTTAGCAATTCCATTTTTTATCTTCCTCCTTTCACTAATATATCTGAAAAAATTTTTATCTCCCTTTTTTACATTTTTAGCCATTTGTTCTTCCGCCTGTGCCTTCGCCAAACGTATCTCTCTCTTGGCTTCTTTCAGTTTCACCCTGTAGTCCTTTCTGCTCTCCTCTTCTTGGGTTTTTTTATATTTCATGAACGCCAACTCTTTCGCCTTTATTTTCTCAGCCACTAGGTTGGAGAACCATATCGGCTTCCTTTTTCTCTTGTTTTTATTGATTTTCTTCACATAAAGGTCCGTAGCCATTTTTATCGCTCCTTTCAGCTTAGACCACTGTCTTTCCACTTCTCTTATGTCCTCCCATCCTAACAGCTCTTTCTTCAGGTACTTTCCCATTGCATTAAAGTCTGTACGTTTGAAATGTAGGGAGAGGGGGCTGCTTTGGGGGGAGGGGTGTGTTGAGAGGAGACAGAAGGGGCCATGGAGAGACAGGGAAAGGGGGCTGCTTTGGGGGAGGGGTGTGCTGGGGGAGACAGAAGGGGCCATGGAGAGATAGGGAGAGGGAAAGGGGGCTGCTTTGGGGGGAGGTGTGCTGGGGACAGACAGTTTTACTCTGGGGGGAAGACAGAAGGGGCCATGGAGAGACAGGGAGAAGGAAAGGGGGCTGCTTTGGGGGAGGAGTGTGCTGGGGAGACAGAAGGGGCCATGAAGAGATAGGGAGAGGGAAAAGGGGCTGCTTTGGGGGGGAGGTGTGCTGGGGACAGACAGTTTTGCTCTGGGGGAAGACAAGGGGCCATGGAGAGACAGGGAGAGGGAAGGGGGCTGCTTTGGGGGAGGGGTGTGCTGGGGAGACAGAAGGGGCCATGGAGAGATAGGGAGAGGGAAAGGGGGCTGCTTTGGGGGGAGGGGTGTGCTTAGGGCAAACAGCTTTGCTCTGGGGGGAAGACAGTTAGGGAGAGGGAAAGGGGGCTGCTTTGGGGGGAGGTGTGTGCTGGGGGCAGACAGTTTTGCTCGGGGTGGGGGGAGGGGGGAAACAGAAAGACAACGGCCAAGGAGAGAGAGATAAAGAAACACAAACAGACAGACAGACACATCTATTCTAGCACCCGTTAATGTAACGGGCTTAAAGACTAGTAATATATAATGTTACAACTAATCTTAAATATATGTAGAGAATCCTCAGTCTTAACAGCTCTGCTCTGGAACCCCTTTTTAGGCAAGTTGTTGGTTCTCATTTACCCAAACAGGTAACAAGTTGTAAAACATCCGAGGACCCTTCAGTGTGTAAGTGTTGATGTATACAAGTGCAAAATCAAATAGTGAGTTTTCTGTATGTTCAAATAACATCTAATCAATATGTATTTGAAGAGTTCAATTAAAAAATTGAGTAGTATAGTTCAATTCAGAAATACAAAAGTTCAGACAGCAAAACGCAATAAGATTGCTGGTATCTACAAAATAGAAAATCCAAAATACTTAGCTTGAATGATCGAGTGTGCCTTACAATATTCACACAACAGCTCTGTTTCGGAGGGGACACTTTTATCTGGAGCGGGTGCACTGATCGCAAAACTGTGAAAAAATTATTGAAAAGATGGAGCTGAAGTTGTGACATTATTTTGAAGGAATTCTGTTTTCCACAGCCTTTCATTTTAAAAGATTTTTCTATACAGCTATATATATGTAGGCACATGATTCCACAAAAACACACTTGTTCATGTGATATCCAATTTCAGATATTTAACTGCGGGAACAAACAAGTTGGCGTGATGGAACAGAGTGTAGCTTCGGTAATGGAACATAAGACTGAATAGTACTCAACAGACTTGCAGGTGCCTTGCTATTTACACACAAATAAACCAGCATAAGTAGTCTGACATATAGGGTCCTCCAATTTTAGTTTTGATCATCTGATGTAAGTAGGACCTGTTCTTGGATAATACAGAAAACAATGGTAACTCAAGAATGCATGGAAAACATACTTATGTATAAAGAACAGGCATAACATATCTTAACACCTAATCAACAAGAACAAAAATTGTAAAGGGCATGATTGTGCTTGTATAGCAGGTAACCTGATCACAAATACAGAACCAGTGTATTTCACAATACTATCCAAACCACTTGTAAAGAGGCTGTGTGAACAAAAATTCAGAACTGAGCAAGGGAACCATATTTATCTACTTGAGTTGACTTCTACAGCAGGCAATGTGAATAGAAAGGCAGAGCATGGTTGGAGCTCCATTTCTTAAGCTCATTGATTTCTTTTCTTGGGTCAATAAGGGTATGAAGCTAGCATCAAAACAGCAGAGCTGAAACTTTCAACAATCCAAGATCATAGGCAAATAGATCTAAGAAAGAGCAAGAATAGAGAAAGTTCTGGGAATGTAAATGAACCAACATACTGTACTGCAGAAAACTCATTGTACACAAGAGTCTTATCACGGTTTCCTTGCTGCAAAAGCATAGTCTTAGATCAAAAATGGTTCCGTAGCAGGAAAAGCAGGCTCTTGGTCACAGGGCTGCCTTTGCATAGCAGCAGCATGTCAGATCCCCAAATTGCTGTTATGCTGTAACTCTCTTTAATGTTCATGTTCTATAACATTTCCTTTACCTTCATCCCATGCTCAAACAAGCATGGTTAGAAATGGTGTCTGAGATCAAAAATGGTTCTTTCACTGCCAAACGAGCCCAGATCCAAAAATTATGGTCCCAGGTCCAAACATTACTGTACTGAAAACCAAGCAGAGAAGCTGTGCGCTAGCATGATGAGGGGTGCATTGAGTAGTATCAGCTGCAAAACAGTTTTTTTGTAGAGGAGCACAGTCTCAGATCAAACATAGCTTCATTTGCAGTGAAGCCATAAATGAGGAAAATGACTTGCACGGGGGAGGGGACAGTCTCAGATTAGTGAAGGTGAAATAATCAAGATTACTGTACTTGGATTTAGAGAATGACATGGGGTCAAATTTTTCCTCGTCCCATACCTGCAAGTTTTGTCGCTGTCCTTGCCCCATTCCTGTAAGTTCTGCCTTAACTGCACAAGCCTTGAACACTTATGATTTTAAAGTGTTTGAGGCTAGTGTAATTCTCTACTTTATTCTCTATCCTTTTCTGAATAATTCATAAGAACATAAGAATAGTCTTACTGGGTTAGACCAATGGTCCATCAAGCCCAGGAGCCCATTCTCATGGTGGCCAATTCAGGTCACTAGTACTTGGCCAAAACCCAAAGAGTAGCAACATTCCATTCTACTGATCCAGGGCAAGCAGTGGCTTCCCCCCTGTCTTAATAACAGACTATGGACTTTTCCTCCAGAAATTTGTCCAAACCTTTCTTAAAACCAGATATGCTATCCTCTCCCTATAACCTCTGGCAATGCGTTACAGAGCTTAACTATTCTCTGAGTGAAAAAATATTTCCTATTGGTTTTAAAATATTTCCCTGCAGTTTCATCGAGTCTCCCCTAGTCTTTGTAATTTTTGACAGTGAAAAATTGATCCACTTGTATCTGTTCTACTCCACTCAGGATTTTGTAGATTTCAATCATATCTTCCCTCAGCCTTCTCTTTTCCAAGCTAAAGAGCCCTAACCTTTTTAGTCTTTCCTCATACGAGAGGAGTTCCATCTCCTTTATCACCTTGGTCGCTCTTCTATTGCTGCTATATCTTTCTTGAGATGAGACCAGAATTGAACGCAATACTTCTGGTGAGGTCGCACCATGGAGGCATTATAATATCTTTAGTCTTGTTTAATAATAATTTAATAATTCCTATCATCTTGTTTGCTTTCTTGGCTGCTGCCACACATTAGGTGGAAGTTTTTATCGTATTGTCTACAATGATACCCAGATCCCTTTCTTGGTCGCTAACCCCCATGGTGGACACTAGCATCCGGTATCTCTCATTTGGGTTATTCTTCCCAATAGGTATCACTTTGCATTTGTCCACATTAAATGTCTCGATGGCCACAAATTTGGACTTGGAGATTAAAATGTACAGCGACAGCATCTGTGAGACAGACATGTTTTTTTATTACATAGATCTTTTTGGACCCCTGTTAGGTTGCACAAGTTAGATAATTCTAAATCTAATAGATGCTGGCACTGTCATTTAGACATTGGGACACTGGATCATCTGTTGTTCTATTGTCCTTTGATACTTAGCTTCTGGAGGTCAATATGGGGTAGAATTAATAACATTTTGGAATCATCAATTCTAACGTATGAGGCAGTCATTTGTGGTACAATATTACATGTTAAGCCCCTTATAGATCAATATAAAGGTTGTCTTTTCCTTATAATGACTGGGATAGCCATCCAGATGATCACTCGAAACTGGAAGAACTGTGATCGTTTAAATTTTTTGTTCTGGTGGGCAAGTCTTTGCTCTAGTTATAGATTTGAAAGAATAAATGTTTAGAATATGGGGAAAGGTAATAATAATAATTTTATTTTTGTATACCGCTATACCAGAAAAGGTTCAAAGCGATTCACAACAAGATAAAATACATACAATCAGTAAAATTAAATGACATAATAAAAACAATCAATTAAAATTGGAATACATCAATTAAGAATCAGTTAAAATTTAAATGCATCAGTTAAGGAACAAATGTGAGTTAAACAGTTGTACTAAAATATAGACATGCTGTAGTACTAGGATATAGACATGTCGAACAGACGGGTCTTTAATGTTTTCCTAAAATCAAAATAGGAAGTGGCCTCTAATATAGGTTTTCCTAGCCACATATTCAGTTTGGGGCCTGGAAGGAAAAAATTCTGTAAAAAAAAAAATATTGATATGGGACCTATTGGCATCGTATGTTACCTCATTATAATTGATTGTTGACTGTGAGTTAGTCTTTTGTTTACTTTGGTACATATCCAGGGGAGGGTGAGAGGGGGTTATTTATGTCATAAATTGATTTTTGAATATTCATACTTGGGATGGGTGGGAAGATATCAATATTCAGAATAGGGGAAGGTTTTATATGGTAATATATGTTTTTGTATTTTATTGAATGACTAGTCTTTAAGCCCGTTACATTAACAGGTGCTAGAATATATGTATGTCTGTCTTTCTTTCTTTCTGTCTCACTCCCTGCCCTTGTGTCTTTCTTCTTTTCTTTCTGTCTCCCTCCCTCCTATTATTTGTCTCTCTGCCCCCTATGCAGCATTTATCTCCCCTTGTCTACTTTCCTGTACAGTAGCCATATCAGCATTCCCTCCTCCTCCATTTCCTTGTGCATCAGCATTTCCCCCCTCCCTACTTCCCTGTGCAGCATTTTCCTCCCTCGGGTGCTAGAATATATGTGTGTGTCTGTCTTTATTTCTTTCTCTCTCTGTCTCCTTAGCCACTTTTTCCTGTCCATTCTCCCTTCTTTTTACCTCCCCTGTGTCCACCACCACCCCTTCACTGCTCCCCTTATCCAGCAGCAGCCCTTCTCCCTTTGTTTTACCTCCCCCTGTCCATCAGTACCTCTTCCTGCTCCCCCTGTCCAACAATAGGCATCCCTTCCTTTTTTGCCCCCCTGTCCCATCATCACCTCTTCCTGCTCCCTCTGTCCAGCAGTAGGTCTCCCTTCATTTCCACACCCCCCCGCCAATCAGCATCTCTTCCTGCTCCCCCTGTCCAGCAGTAGGCCTCCCTTCATTTTTTCCCCCTGTCCATCAGCATCTCTTCCTGCTCCCCCTGTCCAGCAGTAGGCCTCCCTTCATTTTTCCCCCTGTCCATCAGCACCTATTCCTGCTCCCCCTGTCCAGCATTAGGCCTCCCTTCATTTTTCCCCCCTGTCCACCACCACCCATTCAAGCTCCCCTTATCCAGCAGCAGTCCTTCTCCCTTTGTTTTACCTACCCCCTGTCCATCAGCACCTCTTCCTGCTCCCTCTGTCCAGCAGTAGGCCTCCCTTCATTTCCCCCTGTCCATCAGCACCTCTTCCTGCTCCCCCTGTCCAACAATAGGCCTCCCTTCCTTTTTCCCCCCCTGTCCATCATCACATCTTCCTGCTCCCATTCAAGCAGCCTGTGCAGCAGTCTTCACACGCTGCTTCGGGTTCTTCTATTGCCGTGATTTACTCTGGCACGTCCCTGATGACATCATCAGAGACGCGGCAGAGCAAATCAGGGCAGTAGAAGTGCCTGAAGCAGCGTGTGAAGACTGCTGCTTAAATCGCCGGGTAGGTAGTCGGGTCAGCAGCAAGGGAAGGATGGTGAGCGGCAAAGGACTCTCTGAGAGGGGGGGGGCAAATGTGCTGTGTTGGGGGGAAGGGTAGGCAGACGAGGGGACCGGGTTGCGCGTTTTCACAGCTTCTGTGGTGCCTGAGCTGCAGGAGAGGGAGCGGGTTGTATGTGGCGTGGGAGGCTCCGACTTCCCGAGCTGCAGCTTCTTCGTCGTTGAAAGTCGCCGTCGCCGCCGCTGCTGCAGCTCCTGTCTCGCAGCTGTGTAATTTTTTTTCTTTATTTGAAAGCCGCCGCCGGGGCCGCGCATGCGCAGTCGTATTTTCGCGACAGATCAGGGAACACGTTTTTTTTAGTGCGCATGCGCGGCCTACCATTTTATTATATTAGATTATTGGATGGGTGGGGGAAAATGGTTGATTATGAACATGTGAAAGTTGAATGTGTTTTTGTTGTATCATTATATGTTGCATTTGTTGTATTGCACTGTTGAAGTTTTGAAAATTAATAATTAAAAAAAAATAAAAAAATTCATCTGCCACTTGGATGCCCAGTCTTCCAATTTCCTAAGCTCTGCCTGCAATGTTTCTCAGTCCACATGTGTTTTAACAACTTTGTTTTTTTTTTTTTTTTTAAAATCTTTATTCATCTTTAAACTTTCAATAAGTACATGATAATACCATCATATTCACTTTAATATATTGAAATCATAATTATCAAGATTACTACACAGGTCCGGGACCTGTTGGGCCACCGCCCAGCAGACTGCTGGGCATGATGGACCTCGGGTCTGACCCAGCAGAGGCATTTCTTATGTTCTTATGTTCTTAATACTATTTCATAATACTATTTCTCCCTTCCTCCATTATATTCTTATAATTTCAGATAATTTAAAATTAATCCCATCCTCCCCCACCTTATGCTTCAATAAATAAAGGGGAAGAAATAAATTATTAATTATAAACAATCCTTACAATAATTTGTTAATGGCTCTCAAACATCAATGAATTTTTTATAATGTCCCTGTTGAATAGCTAATATCCTCTCCATTTTGAAAATATGACATAGTGAATTCCACCAAAAACTGTAACTTAATCTATCATAATTTTTCCAATTTCTTGTAATTTGTTGAATGGCAACTCCTGTCATTATAAGTAAAAGTTTATTATTTTTTGAGGAAATTTGACTCTTTTTCCTCATTGATGTATCAAATAATATTGTGTCATATGAAAGTGCTACTGGGTTCTCAAGTAATTTATTAATTTGACTCCAAATAGATTTCCAAAAATTATAAATTAGAGGACAAAAAAAAAAACAATAAATGATTCAATGTATCAGCTTCAAGATGACAGTGCCATCTATTAGACTTAGAGCTATCTAATTTTTGTAAATGTATCGGGGTCAAAAATGCTCTATGTAACAGAAAAAAACAAGTTTGCCTCATACTGTACATCTCATTCTCCAAGACCAAATTCGTGGCCATTGAACAGTCATCTTCAAATTTAATCACTTCTCTCGTTCCATTTTCCAGGTCCTTTATAAATAAGTTAAATAGCACTGGTCCCAGTACAGAGCCCTGCGGAATCCACTGTTTACTCTTCTCCATTGAGAAAAATGACCATTTAACTGTACCTTCTGTTTTCTATCCAATAACCAATTCCTAATTCACAAGTGAACTTTGCCACCTATCCCATGACTCTTTAATTTTCTCAAGAGCCTCTCATGAGGAACTTTGTCATAGAAAGATGACAGCAAATAAAGGCCAAATGGAAATAAGAGTTAACCAAGTTGGAGGTAATATCTTTTTATTGGTTTAACAATGTATCTTAACAAGTTTGTAAGATTTGTCCTCTGTTCATCAGGTTAGAAAAGAAATAATAGTTACATTGAGTTTAAATAGTACAAACTCTTAACTGTGTATAGTATGATAATATAGATTGGTTTTATTTTGTTCTTCCTGTATACACTAATATAGGGGTGTCAAAGTCCCTCCTCGAGGGCCGCAATCCAGTCGGGTTTTCAGGATTTCCCTAATGAATATGCATGAGATCTATTTGCATGCACTGCTTTCATTGTATGCTAATAGATCTCATGAATATTCATTGTGGAAATCCTGAAAACCCAATTGGATTGCGGCCCTCGAGGAGGGACTTTGACATTATTGTTTTATTGTGAATTAGGGCTCCTTGTACTAAGGTGCGCTAGTGTTTTTAGCGCACGCAGGCAATTACCGCATGCTATACCGTGCGCTACGCTTCTAGAACTAACGCCAGCTCAATGCTGGCATTAAGGTCTAGCGCGTGCTATTCTGCGCATTAAAGCCCTAGCGCACCTTCGTAAAAGGAGCCCGTAGTGTATCAATTGTTTTTATTTATAGTCCACCTAGATGCTTGAAATGGGGGGGGGGGGCAGAATATGAAAAGTTAATAAATCAAAGCAAACTGCTCAGATGAAAAATTGTTTTCTGGCACTGAGATGGAGCTTGGGGGGATAGCTAATGTTTTCCACATATCCTGTTCCTACGAGGATTGCTTTGAACAATCAATCTAGAGATTTTGTGGATTCAGATGAATTGACTGCAGTATGCAAAAAGGCAGGACTGTTTGAAGTCAGCAGTGAATGCAGTTAAAAACTGGTGCAAGTCTGATTCATGAAAGCAAATGCAAAGTGATGTCCTTGTTTTCCCTCACAACTCTCATTTCCTAAGGACTTCTATATAATTTTATTTGTTATGTTGTTTTTTTTTATATTGTATTATTTCATGAATGCCACATATCTGAAGCTCATTCCTGCAATTGTCAACTTATCTAACCTGTCATAGGCAAATAAATGAAAGCTAATGCAGAAAATGGTGTGGTCTTTGCCATACATGCATATAGGTTGCAAGCTGACCAGCTTACAGAGAGAACTTGTGCCTCAGAACTCTGTTTTGATATAAACCAACATCACATGGTGCTATTTATTTAAAAAAAATGTATATCCTGCCTATCACTAAGGGGTTAGAAGAGGGTAGGGAGGACTATAGAGGGCAGCAAGGAGTGGAGAGGAGAGAAGTATGTAGAATATTTCAAAGAAATTCCTAACTTTACAGATAGGAGCACCATCTATGTAAATGATATGTAAATGAATTAAAGTAATATGTAAAAAGGAATAGAAGGGAGGAACCATTAAACAATAGAATCCAGTTAATAAAATAAAACCAATAGGGGTAAAAACAATGGAATACATTTTTTAAATAATTCATAAACTGGAAGAAAAAAATTGAAAAATAAAATCAGAGAAGTCTGGCAGAAGTCCAATTTCCTGAAGCAGCTCTGTTGCCTCAGCATATTTTAAATAATCCCAATGGCAAAAGTTCAGATGGGACAGATTTCAGCTGCTGCAGCCCTGACTCGTCACTTCCAGGCAGAAGATACACAGAGATAGAACAATCCAGCGCTGGGCCGCACTGCAGCGGATGCTCATGGGCAGCTCCCGAAGAATACAGCACTCTGCCTCCATAGGACAACCGGGAGGAGGAGTCCACAACACGGTCCCACTCCACGTATATGGAGACACCACCAGCTCCTCCCCAATGAGAGAGCAGACGCCGCCCCATCCTAGGCAACCACCAGCAGCGATCAACCATGCCTCCACTGGTCCCACCTCCAGCAACAATCTCCCCGCAGCGATCTCCAGTCACCACACGTAGGTAGGAAGGGCCTCTGCTGAAAATGAAAATGTGTAAAAGTTTATGGAATTAGCAGTATTTGGCTGATATTTATTGATATACAGTACAGTATTTATATGAGGCAGTAGATTATGTGAAAGTATTTGATCATTTTGAAAGAAAATATTACTGATTTCCTAAATGGAATTTGCAGGTTGAGTTAGTGATTGAGCGGAGTTGGTCATCATAAAATAAATTTGTTTAATAGTGTGGTAGTAAATACTCTCTTCCTAAAGGGGCCTTTTTTGCATACTGATTGCTGAGAAAATTAAACCACATTCTTTTTTGTATATCTTTTTATTAAGGAACATCCAATAGTAAAGTAAACCTAAAAGAGAAACTTAGAACTTGATATTTTACATAAGAAAGATAACCTCAGCTAAAGAAAATAATTTTGAAGTAATAATCTTAGGGACGAGTGAATTTATTGTAGAAAAAAAGGATAATTTTAAGGATGGATTTGTGCAGTGCTTTTGAGCAATCGTCTTGACAGTGGATTCTAACAGAATTCAAGTCTGTTGGATAGTTTACCCCCTCCTTTACCAAGCCGCATTAGTGTTTTAGCGCCGGCCGCCACGGTAACAGCTCTGACACTCATAGAAAACTCCTATGAGTGACGAGCCGTTACTGCCATGGCCGGCACTAAAAACGCTAGCGTGGTTTTGTAAAGGAGAGGGTTAATGAAGAGAATTCTTACTGTGCAAGAAAGTTTAAAATACAAAACATTTTTTCAGGGAAATTAGCTTGAGAGAATGATGGAACTAAGACCTTCTTCTTTATTTAAATTTTCAGAAATACAATTATGCACTTGTATGGATATCGCAAGAAAAAGACTCCTCCAATTGAGGTTACTGCAGGTTGCATCAGCAGAAATTGATGACTTTTTTGGGGGTATCTTTGGAAACATCAGGGAATATTTTCTGTCCCAAGAATTCTTTAGATTTGTTTTTTAAGAAAATCCTCAATATCTATTCTTTATCAGGAGCAAGCGCCACTGTTGCCAAAAGTGTTGCTGGTTTTGCAAGTACTTCATCAGAGGTTTCCAAGAGGTTGGAAATTCATTCAGTTGTTCCTGATTTTTCTTATTTAATGGAAGATAATACACCCTTACAAAAGGAGGTATTGATTGTTCAGGTACACTTAACACTTCCAGAAAATATCTCTAACATATGTCGAGGAGACATTATAGGAATTTTTGGAAAGTTTATAAAATGTAAATTATTAGCCCGATTACTGTTCTCGAGAGATTCAATTTTTCTCCTTATGATATTACTATCTTTAATTTGCACTTCTTCGGTGTTCTTAATTACTTTAAAGTCAGTAATCATACTCTGAGTCTCACTTTTACATACTAACACTACTTGTTTCAATAAGGATATATATTCTTTCTGTGCGTTCAGTTTTTTCTCTATTTCTTTTACTTGAGGAGAAAGTGTTTTCCCCAAATTCATTACTAGGTCCCAGAGAGCCTCCAAAGTAACTTCTGGAGTCTTAATTATCAAAGAAAAATCCTGCAGTGCAGTATCTGTTTTACCAGATACAGGTTTTACCTCCATTTTTCCTTGTTTTGGCTCTTCAGTTGTTCTTTCAGCCACAGGTAGCTCCTGGGGAATTGAAAATTCCCCCGCTGACTCCAGTGGCAAGCCCTCAGATGAATTAGCCTATCGCGGTAAGAGCACTGCCTCTCCGGACATGCTCAGATCCCACGGAGAGCTTGCTTGCTGTGGCTGTGGAGGCGGAACTCTATGGTCTGGGCTCAGAGTGGCATCCAGCCACAGGATATCCACAGTGGCGTCACTCACTGCCGGCGTCTCCAGTGGGCGATTCCCAGACAGGCTCAACTCTCCTGTAAGTCGCCGTAGAATTTCATCAATCGTGCTGGTAGAAGGGGTCATCGGGCATCAGGAGGCTCCACTGGCACCTTTCCCTCTTCTTTTCGGCATTATGCGTGCCAAATGAGAAAAATTTTTAGGAAAATTTCTACGCGTCTCTCCAGCTAACAGGCTGCAGTGGCCATCTTGGATCGTAAAAACAACAACCCTGTATCTAATAGAAGTTTCTACTGTAATCTAGGGCACTAAATACTCTGACACTGCTCCACAGCTCGTAGGAATTCTATGTGTGTCGGAGCATTGTCAGAGCATTTAGCACTTTGGGCCACAGTAAAACCTCTACTGTGGCTTAGTAAAAGAAGGGGGGGGGGGTAAATGTGTGCTGATCCAACTGAGATCTGTGTGAAATTTGCCAAATCTCCCATTTAGCCAGAATAGGAAGGAAAAGTCCAACAATAGAAAAGCTTCTTTAGAGAGGGACAATTAATCCTCTTTTGATTTATTTTAGATAAATAGTACAGTATAATAGATTTTTGTAAGCAGGAACACCAGAAGCCATATATACCCTTATACACATCGATATGAAGAGAGAGTAGACTTTTTTCTTGTCATTAAAGTTAGAAAAAGGTACATGAAGAAGAAAAAACTTCAAGAAAGGAAAGCCAAGATAGATGAAGAAAAAAGAATTAATACAAAAAAGCAGAAATAGGTAAGTAGGACCATAAAATACATATGGACAATTGTATGTTTGTTTTTTTTACAAAGGAACAGGACAAACATTAATTTGTGCAATAAATTATACTTACCTGATAGGTTCTGATAAGGACCTGTAAAATAAAATAGAGCTCACATTAAACAAAGGAGCCCTTCTGTACTAAAAAGTGTCCCGTGGGATCAGCAGGACTTTCCCATGCACTAAGGCCACTTTTAGCACAGTTGTAAATTGGCCGCATTTCTTATTTTCTCCATTATTGGTCATACTAATTTCCAATTAGCGCAGGAGCCCTTACTGATACCTATTTACTAAGTGGTAAGGGCTCCATTGCTAACCACATTCTAGTCGGTTACTGCCTGGTTATGCAGCTTTGCTAACCAATCAGCAATAGGCACACCTACTCTCTGCCGCCAAAGATGCCTCCAATGCTAAAAAAATATTTTCTATTTTTTAGTGCATGATTAGTATGCTGCAAACACAAAATTACTGCTGGATGCCTGAGCACGCTTCACTGTAGTGTATTTTAACCTGCAATAAGCACACGTTAGTGCCTCGAAGAATCATATTCTGGTTCTGTATATCAAAAGTATATTATGACAAACTAATGCTGGTTTTTACAAAGATGCGGTAGACTGAGGTAAATGCTCCGACACTCATAGAGTTCCTATGAGCATCGAAGCATTTACCTCGCCAGCCTGCGGTAGAAACCTTTACCATAGTTTTGGAAAGGAGTCCTAATTTATACATATCTGATTTTAATGCTAAGAAAGGTAAGGCCATACCTTTGGGCTGTAAAAACCCGAGGGAGCAGTACAGTTTAGGCCGGGGGTGAAGAACTTTTGTGCATGAAAGAAAAATGGGACCTAAAGGAAAGACCAGCCATCTTACAAGAAAATACACAATGCAATATAATTGTCTATCTTTTTAGAACTGCTTTTAAATATGCTCTTATTTGGCAACTTGACCCCTACCAACAGTAATGCAAAACTACTGCTAGGGGGTCAACCAGCGCCATTTGGAACTCAGGTGCTTGATGGGACAGAGGCAACTGCGCATTGCTCTCAACTGCCCACTAGCCACCAGAAAAAAACCCCCACCCTGACTGTGTTTCTTTTCTTTTCTACTTCCCACGGGTTTGTGTGAGCTTTGCAACCCCTGTTAGGATTGTATTGACTTTTAAAGTGACTTTTAGAGTTACTTATCCGGTGTTTCAGTTTACATCTTTCATTTGTACTACTGTTAGCTCAAGGTAGTAACATAGTAGATGACGGCAGATAAAGACCCGAATGGTCCATCCAGTCTGCCCAACCTGATTCAATTTAAATTTTTTTTTTTTAAATTTTTGATTCTTAGCTATTTCTGGGCAAGAATCCAAAGCTTTACCCGGTACTGTGCTTGGGTTCCAACTGCCGAAATCTCTGTTAAGACTTACTCCAGCCCATCTACACCCTCCCAGCCATTGAAGCCCTCCCCTGCCCATCCTCCACCAAACGGCCATACACAGACACAGACCGTACAAGTCTGCCCAGTAACTGGCCTAGTTCAATCTTTAATATTATTTTCTGATTCTAAATCTTCTGTGTTCATCCCACGCTTCTTTGAACTCAGTCACAGTTTTACTCTCCACCACCTCCAGTTGGACTCCCAAGGAAGGCTTTTTAGCCGAAACACAGACAATGTCGAGTCCACCCTACATGAGTCTACAGTCCAGACATAGGCAACTCCGGTCCTCGAGGGCTGGAATCCAATCGGGCTTTCAGGATTTCCCCAATGAATTTGCATTGGCAGCAGTGCATGCAAATAGATCTCATGCATATTCATTGGGGAAATCCTGAAAACCGGATTGGATTCCGGCCCTCGAGGACCGGAGTTGCCCATGTCTACACCATACTTTGATTGGTGCTGTTGTCTCCATTATTTACATCATTTGTACATATATTTCGATTAGACCCTTAACTGGGTCTTTATCATATGCATTAATAAACTTTTAACTTTTTATCAAGAACATTGACTCCACAGTTTTTGCTTATTGTTTTGTTTTTTCTTATCTTCCCACGTTTTATTTTGTTAGCATCTTGACTGGGGTTTTTTTTTTTTTTAAACAGGTGCCAAAAAAAAGCAAGCATAATTTTTCTCAACTCACAAAACAAATTGCATTTTGTTTCTTCCAAAAGTGGTTTGAAACAAACCCAGCAGAAAGGCAGAGGAACTTATTTGGAAGCAAAATGAATTATGACTTAGCCACTATTTTTTCCTCCAGCACAGGTGCAGCATAAGTATTTTTCAGCAACCCATACATTAATACCAATCAGCTCCATATTCTTGTAGGTCAGCCTGAAGGGAAATAACTTTTTATATCAGAGGAAAAATAAAAGACATTGATACATTAGTATTTTTTTTTCTCGATATAAACCTATGATTGCTTAAATGCATCTGATATGTAATTTTGAATGTGTGAGAGGCCCACAGATAATATGGCATTGTAAATCAGATAAGAATTTGACAGCCAGATGTTCCAAAAGGAAATTTCAAAGTTGCGGGTGACGTATTTGCATATCCTTTAGGACTAGCTTCTGTACTATAAATATAAATGATCTGATGCATGTAGTGCGAATGAATACATTATAAAAACATTTGTACAGAAGTGCAGATGCTGAAATACATTCGGTTAAATTGATACAAGAAAGAAAATTGAAAGAACAGACCTGGATTCTAATCTGAATAAGGATACAAAACATCTTTAGCATCCTCAGCACATTTTCTGGTGGGTGCTTGGACTTATACAATAGTAAACCACCAATATTATAACACTGCTGGACCAGAAAAACATTGGGATCACAACCCTAAGAGAATTATGAAGAGGTTTTGATCACCTTGATACAAGAAAGTTAAATCAAATAAACCAGGGGTAGGCAATTCCGGTCCTCAAGAGCTGGTTTTCAGGATATCCACAATAAATATGCATGAGATAGATTTGCATCTCAAGGAGGCAGTGCATGCAAATCCATCTCATACATATTCATTGTGGATATGCTGAAAACCTGACCTGGCTCCGGCTCTCAAGGACCGGAATTGCCTACCCCTGAAATAAACCATAAGAAAACCAGTCATGTTGGCAAATGAGAAAGAACAAAAATGAAACCCAAGTATAAGGGAGGTAAAAATCACGAAAAAAGCAAAAACATCCCAAACCCCAAGAAAGAAAAATGGATATGGGGGAGAGACAAAGACTAAACACAGTATCAACAAAGTATCAACTAGCTCAGTGATTCCCAACCCTGTCCTGGAGGAACACCAGGCCAATCGGGTTTTCAGGCTAGCCCTAATGAATATGCATGAGAGAGATTTGCATATGATGGAAGTGATAGGCATGCAAATTTGCTTCATGCATATTCATTAGGGCTAGCCTGAAAACCCAATTGGCCTGGTGTTCCTCCAGGACAGGGTTGGGAACCACTGAACTAGCTTACACAGAATTTTGTTATGACAGGAAAGCCCTCAGTCACACAGCCACCTACTGGGAAATCCCAGAGGAAAGGCTGTCACTGGCTTACACCCAGATGAGTGTTAACTGTGAAACATCCCCGGGCTCTCTCTGTACAAGTGAATAAATAAAGTGCACCCCAAAAGTGCAAAGTGTATAAAAAATATATAAATAAATCAAAAAAACACACTCTTATAACTTAGTTTGAATTTGTCTCTACCCCTTATCCAGGGGGCCAAAAGGAAAAATGCGTGTCCAAATCCAACAAAGCAAATCACAAACTGGAAGCACTTAGCTTCTCCGTGTGACAAACAGCCAGTAGATGGTGACCTCGTCCAACGGGACTCCGTTTTGGGGGTGCACACCCCCTTCCTCAGGAACAACTGGACTGCGCTGAGTCTCCCAATTCATCCGACACAGCTTGGAAAGCAAGGTGGAAAATGGCACTCAACCGAAATGAACGCCTCCGATTTAAACTGCAGACGCAAGCGTCATTGGTTAAACGAGTCAGCTGACCTGCCAGTTTCGCAAGGGAACATCCATCAACAGATAAAACAAGCTGAAAAAACCACCAAAAAAATAGAAATAAGAACTAGATCCCAAATCGACAACTGTTAGTAAGTGTATTGCCATTCAATGTAGTCGTTATGTCCACTAGGGGTCAAAGCTTGGAGTTCAAATATCCAATACTGTTCCCTGCATTGCAACCAGGAAAGTTTATCCCCCTGGTAGTCTTCAAATAGTTGTTCAATGATGAACCAACAAAGATCTTGAAAGGCATGCCCACGTTGAATGCAGTGAGGGACCAAGGGTGAACTCATAGATTGAGTGTTAATCCGTGAGCGATGTTCTATTAAACGAGTTCTAACAGTTCTTTGAGTCCGGCCCACGTATATCATATAGCAAGGGCATATAATAACATATATTGCCCACATAGATTTGCAGGTAGTGACAGATTTGAAGGTGTAAAATTTATGGGTTCTAGGATGTTGCCACCTTCAATGGTAGTCTTGCAAATTTCACAAATGTCACTACATTTAGAATGTTGTCCCTCGCGAGTAAGAGTCCCCCTGATCGTAGTGTATTTTGGATGGACCAAATAATCTGCTATGTTTTTAGCATGAGAATATGTTATGCGTGGGAAATCTTGAAAGATCGGATGCAACTGCAGTATATGCCAGTGTTTCCTGATGCTCTGAGCAACAAACGCAGCATGATCTGAAAAAGCTAGGCTACAGGTTGTACCAGTTTCTTCTTGAGTTGGAACAGTAGAAAGTAACAGATCCCTGTTGGCATACAGAACTCTGTTATACGCATTGCGGAGAACTCGATGAGGATACCCCCTCTCTTTAACACTCATCTGGGTGTAAGCCAGTGACAGCCTTTCCTCTGGGATTTCCCAGTAGGTGGCTGTGTGACTGAGGGCTCTCCTGTCATAACAAAATTCTGTGTAAGCTAGTTGATACTTGGTTGATACTGTGTTTAGTCTTTGTCTCTCCCCCGTATCCATTTTTCTTTCTTGGGGTTTGGGAGGTTTTTGCTTTTTTCGTGATTTTTACCTCCCTTATACTTGGGTTTCATTTTTGTTCTTTAGACTGTTTTACCCATGGATTTACCGGAGTGGCAATGCACTCTTTGTTACACTGCAGACCAAGTCGTACAATATTCTAAACGTACTTCTTTGTTAGATGGTGGACAAGCTAATCCTCCTCTGGGCTTTTCTCAAAATAAACAGACTTGGATCAATCTACAACGTAGTTTAATCCGTTTAGATCTACACAGCTTGTCTAGATATGGTAATTTTTGAAAAAATAGATAGACATTTTGCAATATTGAAAATGGTAATTTTCTCTATCCAATTTTTTGACACATATCCCAAAATTTCCAAACTTGGACTTAGACGTTATATTGAAAATGCCCCTCCATGTCTGATTCTAGGCTCCCCTGGCATAGCAAGGCCACATAAGTGTTTTTGACTATTTTTTAATTAATATGATTTTGAAGCCATATTGTAGCATTATTCTTGAATCCTGCTCTTTTATATAGAAGAAAAATATACAGTTTAATACAGTAATTATTCAGGTTTTTGACTAATGGCTGGAAATTGGGAGCCTAGAATCTGTTGGGTTCTGAGGTATTTTTTCCCCTAATTTTTGAGATATTATTGTGGTCTTTTATATTTTGGTCATTCTGTATTTCTGTTTGTTAAACAACTTATTTGGACAAATACACATTTAGGGCTCCTTTTATAAAAGTTCGCTAACGTTTTTTTTTAGTTCAAGAAATTTTATTGAGTTTGGTATATTAAGTACAATAAATGTTAACAAGGCAAGAAACATGCATGCTGCACCAATGCAATGAGTCATAAGAAATTATCTACATAATGTGATACAGCAGGCAGACCCATGCCTATCTAGAAAGAGGGGAGTAGCAGCACAACACGCAGCCAAAAGTACATGTAATATCCAAAGCACAGAGAGACACCGGAGCCATACACTCATGCAAACATTGGGAATGAGCCATAAGGTATGAGCCATATTTAAATGATGACAATCATGTTTCCACACATGAGCTGAATGTCGTCAGCCTGTGTTTCAATAGGAGTTAACTGGACTCCATATTTTAGTATAGGAGTTTGTGGCCTTGTGTTTTTCCGCTATAACGCTTTCATATTTAACTGTAAGGCATAGCGTATTCCACCATGTGCTGTAGTTCACCTTAGACATATCTTTCCAGCAATGTAAGATATTTTTAAGGGCTAGAAATATCAATATGTTGAGCAGTCTCGCATTGTGATCAGGCAGCAAATGTAGGAGGCCATGATGACCTAGTATAATAATGCGTAAACTCAGAGGCTCTGCTATGTTTAGTATTTTAGAAATAGTTTCCCATACTGTATTCCAATAATTCACTAAGTGTGCACAATCATAGATCATATGTGTTAAAGTGCCCTCCTGCATGTTACAAGACCAACACAAGGGAGAAAGTCCAGTTGAGAGTTTTGCTACCTTAATTGGGGTCCAGTGAGTTCTATGCAACATAAAGAACATAGATTGAAGAATGCTGGCAGATCGAGAGGATTTAAACAAATTTTTCCAGACTGCCTGCCAAATTTCATCCTCTAAAGATAGTCCCAAATCTCCATGCCAGGTTCGCTAGCGTTTTTAATGCACGCACCGGATTAGTGCGCTCTATAGTGCACGCTACCCAAAAAACTACCGCCTGCTGACGAGGAGGTGGTAGCGGTTAGCGTGCGGGGCATTTTAGCATGCACTATTCCGTGCGTTAAGGCCCTAACACACCTTTGTAAAAGGAGCCCTTAGAATTGTGCCTTCAACATCCAGGGAAATTCCCTTGTAAGGGGTCAGGTCTGATGCATGAGGTTGGTGGGTGGGATCAGTGAAGGCGGCAATGCAGGGCATGAGCAAGGGAGGGTTTCCACTATTCTTAGTGCTTCATGGCAGAATATTGCAAGCACCAAAACCAGTCGATATGATACTGCTACACCCCAGTATTCACTGTTACCGCCAGAATACTGCAACCCAATTCCAGTTACTACTGACAGAATATATATTTATGGTTATTTGTATGGATATGTTATCACACTTATTATAAGTTTAAAAATGAATAAAGATTAAAAAAAATAAAATAAAATAAAACTACTGACAGAATACTATACCCCAATACTCATTTATTAACAGAAACTATACCCCTCCAATTATTACTGTTAGAATACTGCATTCCAATACTCGCTATTGACAGAATATTGCACTGCAATACTCAAGGCCTCTTCTATTAAACTGCGCTAGCAGTTTCTAGTGCGGGGAGCTGTGCTGAATGGCCTGCACTGCTCCCGACGCTCATAGAGTTCCTATGGCGTCGGGAGCAGCGTGGGTCATTCAATGCGGCTCTCTGCGCTAAAAAAAAACCTGCTAGCGCAGTTTAATAGAAGAGGGGGGTCAGTCTTACTAACAGAATGGTATACCCTTACTCCAATTATTACTGAGCACTGCACCACAGTACTCATTATTATTAACATAATACTGCTCCCCCAATTCCACTTATTGCAAACAAAATACTACAGTACTATTACTGACAGAAAATACTGCATCCCAAATTCAGTTATTACTGACAAAATACTGCACCCGTTCACTCACTATTACTGACTGAATACTGCACTCCCAACTCCAGTTATTATCCGCAGAACACTGAACCCCAACTTCAGTTATTACTGATAATACTGCACCTCAATACTCACTATTACTGACAGAATACTGAACCTCAATCTCCATTTATTACTGACAGAATACTGCATCCCATCTCCAGTTCTTATAGACAAAATACTGCACCCTAATATTTACTGGTACAGATAGGATACTGCACCCCTAACTCCAATTATTACCCAAAGAACACTACATCCGATACTGATTACTGACCGAAGTACATTGGATCTCTTAAGGGAGAGAAGGGGATAGTGGTTATCTTGGTTGGGCAGACTAGATAGGCCATATGTTTCTCTGTTCTATGTGTTAGTACCATCACAACGATATTAGATTTGCTGAAAGCTTTATAAAAGCCTGTTCACTAGGTTGGACGCTAGGTGGCAGGATAATCACACACTTTAAATTGTGTTGCATGATCAGGGTTTCAATGAGAACAGGAAGCTTTCTACTAAAACAAAAATGATTCACATTACAGAGACAGCACTTGAATCTGAAATTAGGACAAAAGCATCTAAGTGATGCTTAATTTCTTAAGATAAAAAGCATCTGTTGATCACCCTGTGCTGGGACTTTTCCTGCAATAGAATAAGTTGTAGTCAAGGGCAAGGTGGATTATAAGAGTCATTCTCCAGATATTGTACTCAGAAAAATGATCTTCACAAAAAAGAAGTAAAAAAAAAATAAAAAATTCTCTACTACCAGGTTTTTACAGAATGGTGGAATACAGAGAAATAAAGAATGGTTTATTAATGAAGGTTTTCATGAGGCAATTGATGTAATATAATTTTCAATAAAAATTTTACTCAATAGATTAGAACTCTTACATTACACAGTGAAAGATTAGGTTTCCTACCTCTGCTAATCTTCCTTCTTGTAGATCTTCTCTGGAGGCTGAATGGATGGGATCTTGCATCTCTGATAGCTTCAGCTGCAGGGCAACTAAAAGATGATCCCTCTCCTTTGGCCTACCTGCCCTGGAGCTTCATGACATGCCCAGTTAGTAGAAAAACCATTGGAGACCTATGACAACAGGAAACAAGCAAAGAAAGAGAGGGCGCGGGAACTCCCGCTACCAGTCAATTCTGCTCAATATCGTATTATACCAAAAAGTACAGCCAAAAATGGCTAACAGGAATCAAATACATAATGTAAACATTATAAACTGCAAAACCCAGGAAAATCCTGGAATGTGGACACAACCTGAAAATCAGAAGGGGTACCCCCCCCCCCCGGGAAACCCCCACCAACCCTTCAACCTTAGGAAGGGGAAACACATGAAATTCTTAGTAAAGCTGGTCAAAGACACAAATCCAGCTTACCAGTTACTGAAGAGGCGACCTGCGAATCGGACAAAACAGATGGGCGGGCGTTCGGCCTCCAGAGAAGATCTACCAGAAGGAAGATTAGCAGAGGTAAGAAACCTAATCTTTCATTCTTGTACAATCTCTCTGGAGGCTGAACGGATGGGATGTATCAAAGCAGTCCCAAAACTCAGGGGGGGGGGGCCTGATGAGCCCGCCACGAGAACAGAAGCGCCAAAGGCCGTAGCACCCTTAGCCACCACATCAAGCCTGTAAAACCTGGAAAATGTATGACGGGAAGCTTACAGGGCCACCCGACAAAGCTCCTCAGGTGAGACCGCACGACATCCAGCCCACGAGGAAGCCAGTCCTCAGGTAGAGTGAGCCCTCACCCCAAGGGGAGGCTTCTTCCCAGCTGCCACATAGGCTGCAGAAATGGCTACTCGTATCCAATGTGAAATAGTAGTTTTGGAAGCAAGTCGACCCCGACGCACAGGGCCCGCCAGGACAAACAGAAGGTCTGTCAGACGGAAGTCATTTGTGGCCTCGAGGTATCTCAAAAGAAGACATCATACATTCAGAGATCACAAAACACAATCCTGAGACTTGGAACCCAAAGGAACCAAGGCTGGCAACCGAACTTCCCGGTGATGTGGAAAGAGGAAACCACTTTCGGAAGAAAAGAAGTCACAGTCCTCAAAATCACCGCATACTCCATGATGCGAAGAAAAGGATCTCTGCACGACACAGTCTGAAGCTTTGACATTCACCGTGCAGAAGTGACCACCACCAGGAAGACGGTCTTGATGTTAAGATCTTTCAGAGAGATCTTATCCAGGAGTTCATAGGGCAGACGAGTCAAGGAGTGCAGGACCAAATTCAGGTTCCACGATGGACAAGGCAGCCGCAAGGAAGGCCTCAGCCTCCCTACCCCCCCCCCCCCCCCGCAAGAACCGGACAGCCGGGTGAGAAGCCAGAGAACCCCTGAACGAAGAGGGACCCAAACAGGAGAGACCCGCAATCTGAACACGTACAGAAGAGACTGACAGACCCTTCCTGAGGCCATCTTGCAGGAAGTCCAGAACCTGAGCCAGCGACGGTACCAAAGAGACCACCCAAAGCCCCGCACACCAAGCCTGAAAACACCTCCAGGCTTACATATAGGCCGCAACTGTTGAATTCTGCTTGCTCAGTTGGAGGGTGGCGATAACCACAGAGGATAAGCCTCTGGCCATAAGACCAAAGTGGTCCGGAACTTGAAGTGCAAATGGTCCCTGCGTGAGCAACCGCCGAAGGCAAGGAAGATGCAGCCATTCGCGGAGCTCAACCTCACAAGGGCTGCATACCAAGGTCGTCTGGGCCAGTCTGGAGCCACAAGGATCACTGGACCCCTGTGCGAGGACACCCAGCGCAAAACACGCTCTATCATGGGCCATGGGGGAAAGATGTACAGGAGTTCCGCTGTGGGCCAAGATTGAACCAGAGCGTCGAGTCCGACGCTGCTGACCCCTTGACAGCAGCTGAAGAATCTGTCCACCTTCCGGTCCACTGATGACGCCATTAGATCAAAGGTGGGACGACCCCAGCAATACACTATGGCCTCAAAAGCCAGCCTTGACAGGGACCATTTTCCCTGGTCCAGAGACTGATGACAGAGTAAGTCTGCCTGAATGCTGTTGACGCTGTCCACATGGGCCGCAGATAAGACCAAGGGATGACTCTTCGCCCAAGCAAAGAGCATCTGAGCCTCCGATCCCAGCCGAGGACTCCTCATGCCCCCTTGACAGTAGACATAGGCAACAGCCGTCACATTGTCTGAGAACAGACGAACAGCCTTTCGGCGGTAACACCCTCGGAATCTTAGCAGAGCTAACCAGATCACTCGTAGCTCCAGCCGATTGATCGACCATCGGCTCTCTCATGGTGTCCAGCAGCCCTGGACTGGGATGGACATGCAAACCGCTCCCCAACCGGAGAAACTCATGTCCGCAGTCAGGATCATCCAATCCAAAACCCACAGGGGGAGCCCTGTGGACAGAGTGACTGGGTTCAACCACCACATTATACTGCTGTGCGCCGCTGCCAACCAAGGCAGCTTTACCCCCAGCACATCGCTCTGGGGATTCCACCGCTCCAGAAGCAAAAACTGAAGAGGACGCAGGCGAGCTCCTGCCCACGGGATTACATCTATGGTCGCCACCATGAGACCCAACACCTGCAGGTACTGGCAGGCTGTCAGTGTCGGGACCGCTAACATGTCCCAAATCGCACTCCTGAGTTTCAGTCTTCTGGATTCTGGAAAAAAAAAACCCAGTTCAAACCTGGTTAACCCGGATCTCCAGGTACTCGAAGTCATGGGTCGGCACGAGGCGACTTCCTCAGAGTGAGCACCCATCCAAGATGTACCAGCAACAACACCACTTAGTGAACCGCCAAGCGACCCTGCTTCCACTAAGGAGCTCTGGTCAGCCAGTCGTCGAGGTACGGAAGCACTAGGACACCCCGCAATCGCAGTTGGGCAGCCACCACCACCATGATCTTGGTAAAGGTCTGGTCACCAATGCCAAACCGAAAGGGAGCGCCACAAACTGGAAATGCCTCCCAAGAACAAGAAACCTCAGGAACCTGCAATTTGGGAATATCGGGAAGTGGAGACATACTCCGTGAAATCCCATGAAGCCAAAAACTCCCCGGGTGCCACCGCTGCTAGGACAGAATGTCCCAGTTCCAGCCGTACCGCAGAACTTACCAGAATGCGTGTACTGCTCACATGTCTAGAATTGGTCTGCAATCAGAGTCCTTCTTTGGCACGATGAAGAAAATTGAGTATCTCCTAGATCCGAAGGCATCCTGTGGGACGGACTCCATGGCCGCCAAATCCATTAACCAGCGCACCGTAGAGCACAGCTTGCCAGCCCTGTCCAGATTTCCCTCAGGAAAGGACAGGAAGAAGTCCGGTGGCAGCCGGAAGAACTGTAGTCGAAGACCATCCTTTAAAACCGCTAGGACCCAAGGGTCCTAGGTTGGCTTTAGCCATTCTGAAAGGAAGGCTGAAAGCCGCCCCCTAATTTGGGGAGAGGGGGTGGGGCCTCGCCAGAGACCCGGCGTCATAAGGTTCTCTTAGAAGGGACAGAAGATTGAGAGTTGGAAGGCTGTTGGTGCGCTGCACCTCCAAAGCAAGGTCTATAGGACGCTCTGAAATGCTGCCCCGCCACAGGGGGTCTGGCGTACTGATATTCGCCAGGAGGGCCAAAAAATCGGCCGTTCCGTCCCCCTGGACGTACGAGGTCCAGAGCCAGTTGTGCGTGAACAATGTACATAACTTTTAGGAACACCCCTGATCTGCCCCTGACCATGCCCCCTTTTCAAATTCATTTCCTGTAACTGGCACATACAATTTTAGATTTGTGCTTTCTGCGTTGTGCATGTAACTTTCAATTAGTGTCAATTATGAGGTATTAATTACCAATTATCACTACCAATTAGGTCAATATACCGATGTACATTTATGTGCCATATATAGAATTGGGGGGGGGGGGGTTAATGCAGTGTTTCTCAACTTCTTCAAGCCAAGTATCCCCTAAGCCTAACAAATACCAACCAAGCACCCCCACCAAAACTCCGCCCCAGACCCACCGAAGCTCCGCCCCAGACCCCACCACCATAATAATACTAATTGCAACACAATTTTTTCCATCCATTTTTCATATACACACAATATAATCTTATTAATACATAATGGTAACCACAAAATTTAAAAAGCACAAAGCACACTGTATGCAGAGAAAATGTTAATTATCATTATATTCTGTTTTTTTTCAAAGAGGTCAATGCAGATGACTTTAAAATATGCAATCATTAACAACTATAATGGCTTACTGCAGGCATAACTCTGTCCTGTGCATCATGCCTCTTCTACATTCCGCAGCAGGTATCCAGTTCTGTGCCAGCTCACTGTGTGGAGAAGGAGTCTTGAGACTGACTTCAGGCTACAACCTGTAGAGATGAGGTGGAAGGAGCATGGTGCCATGCGTGTCTGCACAGGTTCCATGCTTCCCAAACAAGTTGTGATCTAGAGGAAAAAAGTCCATAATACATGAGACCCTTGTAAGCAAATTTGATTTGATACAATTACTTAATATACCACATAATGCAATAAAGTTTTAAAGCATTTTACAAACATAATACATTTTAAACAATGAGCAAATATATATATATTTATTTATTAAATTTCTATACCGTTTTTTTTCCAAAATGGTTTACAAGGTGCCCATAAAAACACTCCTTGATTTTAAATGGTTGCAAAATCAAAACTTAGTAGAATATGTTTATAAATAAGATGAGAGCAAATACAAGTCCCATAAAGCACGGTTAGCAAGATCTTACACAATCGCTTGCACTTTCACCCTTATAAGCTGCAATTGATGCAGAAGTTACAACCTTCAGACAATGTAATGCACCAAAATGACCAGGTGTTCCTCAAGTGGCCCCCGAGATCACCGGACATTACTGTTTGTGACTTTTTCCTTTGGGGATACGTGAAAGACAGAGTATACGTACCTCTACTACCTGCAACTATGGATGATCTCTAGGAACATATCACTGAAGTTATAAATGCGATCACGCCGGATATGCTTTGGAGATTCTGGTCTGAGCTCGATTATCGTATCAATGTTTGCTGAGTAACAGGTGGGGCGCCCATCGAGTGCATGTAATCAACAGATACCATATGAAACTTTAAGAGTTGATGAAACTGTAGTCTCAAAGGTGAAAGAATATTCCAATAAATTTTAGTTTTATAACCATTTAAAATCAAGGAGTGTTTTTTTTGTGGGCACCCTGTATATATCAGTTTGAGAACAATAGCCCTTCTGGAACTGAAACTGCTGAACTTATGTATCCTGTTCCAAACATAAGTCTCTTGCTGTAATCACTGCTTTCTCTCACTGCATGATCCTTGTTGTAAACCGCTTTGAACTTATGGTATAGAGGTATATAAGAAATAAAATTATTATTATTATTATTTCTCAGCAGGTGGGTTTTTAAGCAAATTTGGATGTCTAAAGAATGGTTTGTGAATGATGACTTTTTTTTGTGAGAGATAAGTGATAAGAGTATTTTGATTAAATATTCCTACTGTTTTTGAGTATGGTCCTTTTCCATGACTGGAAGCTGTAGTCAAGTGAAGTTTAAAAAACCAAAAAAAAAATCTGACTTATGATGATGTTTGGGCCTCTGCCTTTGAATTGCTGAAGTGATAGGAGTGAGCTGATGCATCTGAGGTCTTTTTTCTCTACTTGTTGAGAAATCAACAGTTCTAGTCCCAGAAAGGCTATTGTTCTCAAATTGAGATATACCCATTTTTGAGCACCATTTATAGAATCTGGCCTTTGCCCAGAAAACTTTGGTGCACTGAAGATACTTGAATAATTACGTGTCCTTTGCTTTTCAATGTGTTTTCTGGTCTGACAGAACAGCCTCGGGCAAAAAGCCTTAGTTCTTTGACAACTGTACTTGATTCCAGTGCTCTTGGCTTTTCTAACATTGATGAAACCCTTGAATGTCTATAAGTTGTATTATATCTCAGAGATCAAGAATTCAGGCTGGTGGATCATAATCCTTATTTTATTAGCATTAATTTTTTAAAAGGGCAATTGACAGTGACAAGTTTATTATTGTTGATGGGGACATGAGCAGCTGGTGGTTGTACAAGAGCTAAAGACCCAATTCAGGCTTATGATGGTTAGGCTGGGGTCCTCATCGGCAGGTCTCTTATTGTGCTGCCATAATTTTCTTCTGACAGCAAGGGGAGGTTACTCATTCATACTTTCAATGGCAGGGCCTGGTTTCTCTGCAACAATACAGTTCCTGATCTTGGCTCATTCTTTTCCCATTCTCTTAGGTTTGCACAGATCTTTGCATATGGATGAATAGACCGATAGACAGATAGAGTGACAAATGATAGAAGGATGCTTGGGTGCATAGGGAGAGGCATGGCTAGTAGGAAAAAGGAGGTGATGATGCCCCTTTATAAGACTCTACTGAGACCTCATTTAGAATATTGTGTACAAATCTGGAGACCATACCTTCAAAAAAATATAAACAAGATGGAGTCTGTCCAAAGGGTGGCTACTACAATGATCAGTGGTCTTCATCATAAAGTATAAAGGGACAAACTTAAAGATCTCAATATGTATACTTTGGAAGAAATGCGGGAGAGGGGAAATATGATATAGATGTTTAAGTGCACAGGAAGCAAGTCTCTTTCAATTGAAAAGAAGCTCTGGAATGAGGGTGAAAGGAGACAGACTCAAGTTCCAAGTTTTATTACAATTTGATAAAATGTTTATCATAAATTCTAAACGTTTGACAATTAAAAAATTAAAATGGGGAACAATTAACAAATTTACTAGTGACACAACATGAAAACAACAGGATAGTAAGGAGAAATACAATTTTAAAAGAAAAGAGTACAATTAAGGTTAACCTAAGGAAATAATGCGTCACAGAAAGAGTGGTGGATTTCTGGAATGGCCTCCCGATGGAGGCGGTGGAGAGAAAAACTGTATCTGAATTTAAGAAAGCTTGGGGTAAGATCTCTAAGGATGGGCAGACTGGATAGGCCATAAGGTCTTTAACTGCCTTCATTTTTATGAAGGCAAAGTTGATGAAGGACATCTGCTCTTTGGATGAGTATGCGTGGGCTCAGACACAGTCAAACTCAAATCTGGAAGTTTGTAATAAGTAGATTATTGTCTACTGCTGTACTGTAAGTCAGCCACTGTTTGATGTGAGTTCTTTAACTAAAATCCATTTACATATTTGCTATGATTAAATACTTCTTCAGCAAAGGTAGCAACCATTTTTATTTATGTGTCCTTTTTTATGAATCTGGAAATATGGTAACCTTAATCAGACCAATTTTTTTTAGTTAGAAACTGATAAGACTTTCAGAATGCAGATTACATTTTATTACTAGATTTGGGGTGCTGCTAGCTTTTGGGTCATAGAAATTCATTCATTCATTCCTAACCATGTCATTCCTGGTAGCTTGAAGAATGATCTGAAATTTGGCTGCTAAGACTTAATGCTATGAAACTGCAAAGTCATGCATTTGAGCTGCAAATAGCCGAGGGAATGTACAGTTTAGGGCTGAAGAACTTTTGTGCATGAAAGAGGAGAGGGACTGGGTGTGACAAATGTGATGATACTGGCCAAACAGGTTGAAAAGGCAATGGTGAAAGCTAGAAGAATGCTAGGGTGCATAGGGAGAGGTATGGCCAGTAGGAAAAATGAGGTATTGATGCCCCTTTATAAGACTTCATTTAGAACATTGTGTTCAATTCTGGAGACCACATCTTCAAAAAGATAAAAGCAGGATGGAATTGGTTCAGAGGAAGGCTACTAAAATGGTCAGTGGTCTTCATCATAAGACATATGGGGACAGACTTAAAGATCTCAATATGTATATTTTAGAGGAAAGGCAGGCGAGGGGAGATATGATAAGAGATGGCTAGATACCTACGTGGCATAAATGCACATGAGACAAGTCTCTTTCATTTGAAAGGAAGCTTTGGAATGAGAAGGCATAGGCTGAAGTTATGAAGTGATAGGCTAAGGGGTAATCTAAGGAAATACTTTTTTACAGATAGGGTGGTAGATGCTTGGAATAGTCTTGCAATAGAGGTGGTGGAGACAGACTGTGTCTGAGTTAGAGAGTTGCGCGGGGACAGAAATCCCACCCGTCCCCACCAAAATCCCACCCGTCCCCACGAGGAATCCCTCCGTCCCCACCCATCCCTGCAAGAAATCCCTCCGTCCCCCATGAGGAATCTCCTCCGTCCACACCCGTCCCCGCGAGGAATCCCCTCCGTCCCTGCCCGTCCCTATAAACTTCAGAAATAGTTATTTCATTTAATTATGCTACTGAATTAAAGGCTCTGGTAGAGACCCATTTACAAATAAGCAAATACACTTTATTAATTTGGAAATATTAATTGGGAAGAATACATACTTTGTAAATGGGTTTCTACCAGAGTCTCTAATGTAAATATACAATATAAATAAATACGCAGCTGATGAGATCCCCCAAGCTGTCAGCTGAGGACTTCCTTTGCAGTTGGCCGGGGGTCCCTTTTGCCAAGCTTGGCAGGCAGCAGTAGTGTCCCTGAGTCACAGATGCTGGCACCTCAGTGGCTAATGGATGTTGCCAGCGACTGCTGTGCTTGGTGGAGGGGAGTTCTGGCCGTCTCTAGAGGAGGTCCTCTGCTGGCGGTGCTTGGGGATCCCCACCAGTCACAGCAAGGGTCAGCAATTACTTCAACACTGTAGAAATAAAACCAGAAATGCATTTCCTTTTCTTTTGAACACAATACAAAGACATCTGCTATATACATTTCCCAAAGCTAACATATTGAGTCCTTCCACCTTGGTTCCAGGTCTTTCTGTCTGTCTCACTCTCTTTGTTCTCCCTCTCCCCAGGGCCTGGCATCTCTCGCTCCTCAGTTCAGTGTGTTTCCCCTCTCTACCCCCTCTAGTCCAGCATTTGCTCTGTCTTCCTCCTCCCTTTTGGTTCAAGTATGCATTCCAGCCCCTCCTCAAGGTCCTTTTCTGTCTCTCTCTCCCCCCTGTCCAGATCCAGTGTCTTTATGGTTTTATAGTAAGCTAAACTCTAGGTTAAGTGGGATATTCAATATTTAACAGACTACGGTGAATGGCATAAAGGAAGGATTGAGTTTTAAGCAGAGTCCCATTTGACTTTGGCAAGTTAAGTCTTGAATATCAGTCCTTTACTAGCCAAATGCTCACTCCAGCCACAGAATGTCCACAACAAACCCAGTTTTCAGTGACCCGGAGCCATATAGGGACAGTGACATTGCTTTGAATATTCCCCCCTCGCGAGAACCACCTCTTTGGTGCTTACAACGAGCTTTGGAAATGCATAAAATCACCGAACTTAGCCCTGAAACAAAAACACCCTAGGATTTAAAAGCTTATTTTCCTCTTAAAGCGTGCAGTAAGGCAGCTCCTCCATGCCTAGGCCCAGTGAACCGTCTCTATCCCTGACCTCCGTGCGACCTGGATTACATCTCTGGTGGGGGGACAACCGGGTGCTAGGGAGAACACTGCTCATCTTCCATTTCCTGCCTGCCCTGCCGCAGCACATGTTGCCGACCGGAAGTCTTCCATAAGCCCTCCCCCCGACATCAGCGCTGACATCGGGGAAGACTTCCGATTGACTATGTGTGCTACAGCAGGGCAGGCAGGAAATGGAAGACGAGCCTCACAGCAGGGCAGGTAGGAAAATCAGATGAGCCTCACGGCTCGAGTTATATTGAACCCCGTGGGATCCCCGAGAGCACGAGGGGCGTCCCCACGGGATCCCCGCAACCCTAGGGGGCGTCCCCATGGGATCCCTGTGACCCAAAGGGGGAACCCTCGGGATTCCAGCGGGTTTCCCATCATCCCCGTTCCCATGCATCTCTCTAGTCTGAGTTCAAGAAAGCATGGGACAGGCATATGGGATCTCTTAGGAAGAGGAGGAGATAGTGGATGCTATGGAGGGGCAGACTGGATGGGCCATTTGACCTTCATGTTTCTATTAGGTGATGTGTGGGGAGGTCAAGCACATTCTTTTTTCTTCAATTCAATCTTCCCTACAACCACCTATGACATTTTCCTTCCTATAAGAACATTAGAACTTTCATACTGGGTCAGACCAAAGATCCATCAAGCCCAAATATTCTGTTTTCAACAGTGGCCAATCCAGGCACAAATATTTGGCAGCGTGAAGAGTAGATGCTTCTTATGATCATAGATAAGCAGTGGTCTATGTCTACCTGGTAATTAACAGTTTATGACCACAGTGCATGAGTAAGGATATGTAAATTATGCTCCTGTAGTAATCCTCTAACTGCCTGTAGTTTTCTCAAAGTATAGAAACATGTTTAATTAAACAAGAATCTTGACTTTCAAAATGTAATTGATAGTCAATAATGACTCCCAGATATTTAAAAGTTGATACTAGTGGAATCCTCTGTCCAAGGATATTTATATCTATGCTTGGTTGTGGAAAATGACCTGTTATCCAGCAAGACATGCATTTTTCCACATTAAGGACGAATTTATGATTGTTAAGCCATTTAACTATTGTTGTAAGTCCTTCACTAATAGATTTTAAATTAATAAAAATAGGATCAATTTTGGCAACAAGCAAAATATCATCAGCATAACAATATACCCCAAATTCAAACTCTTGAATTCTTCTAATCAAAGGTGCAATAAAAATATAAAAAAGTACTGGGGACAATGCAGGGACACTGTGGTACTCTGCATAACAACTGAAATTTTCTTGAAACTAATCGCAAAAGTCCTATGTTGTAAAAAGGATCTAAACCAGTCTAACACTATGGGCTCCTTTTACTAAGGTGCGCTAGCGTTTTTAGCGCACGCAGCAGATTAGATCGCGCTAACCCTGTGCTACGTGGCAAGAACTAACGCCAGCTCAATGCTGGCATTAGCGTCTAGCGCGTGCAGCATTGTAGCGTGTGCTATTCCGCGCGTTAAAGCCCTAACGCAGCTTAGTAAAAGGAGCCCTATGGAACATAATCCAATAGTCTGTAATCTGTTTACTAAGAGTTCGTGATCTACCAGATCAAATGCCGCTGTTAAGTCAAGTGAGATCGCCAAAGCCAGATACCCATTATCTAGCATCTCTAATAAGTGTTTCCGTACTATGACCTTTACGGAAACCTGCTTGCCTTGGATGGAGTACATTTGTCTTCTCAATAAACTCTTGAAGTTATCCCAAAACCAATTGTTCTACAACTCCATTTTTGTCAATTATGAATCAATATTCCAGGTTTTAACGTACTATTGGCTTTTATTAGATAATCTGTGGCTAATGCTTCATGATATAATACATAATATAGAACAACCAACTTACTAACTGACTAATTCACTGTGATTCCCCTCGACATCAAGAAGACAGGATTCTTCCTATGTGAGAATGCACTGCTATTCATTGAAGAGAACGCTGTACAACTGGTGTTTCTCTTTCGATTTCGCCAATAACGGTCTTGTCCCCCCCGGAGGCAGCCTTGCTAATACAATTCGATATTCCTTAGCAAATTCAAAAAAAATTGGGGCATGCTTGGTTGAGTATAGACATTCAGTCGAGAAACAAAGGCTCCCTTCTCTTTCATGTTGACAGCTGCGTTAACGTGGATCATGTAAAAACATTCAAAGCATTTATTTCTATTAAATATGCACTGATTAGGAAAACAAAACCCTTAACAGTGTTTTGTCACATTTCTTAGAAAAAAGTGAGGTTTGAAATCAGCCTCCTTGAACCAGCAGAGCCCAGTGCTTCTGGATTTGCACATTAAAGGCTGAGTGAGTTGAAATTCATTTGCACTGCGGCTCCCTTTTTCATATAGCCACTCATCCAAATACACAAACCTATTTAGAAAGTGCTGATCTATGGTGCCTTGTTTTTATTAGATTGTTTCATATGTGTCCTGGTACAGAACGTTCTTCTCCAGAGACGACGTATTAACTAAGACGACATAGCTGAAACAGCATGCTATACTTGTAAGTACTTTCAAGATGTGCAGTGTTAGTAGTGGTGTAAATGTCAGCCTATTGCTTTTCCATATGTATATAATATATTAATTATTAAAGATATACAGTCAGTGTTCCCCCATGAATTTGCGGTTCGCAAATCGTGGACTCGCTCATTCGCGGTCTGCTCCGACTGCCTCTTCCTGTAGTAAAATCGGGCTACACCAATCAGGAGCTGCTTTGACACGCAGCTCCTGATTGGAGTAGCCCGACTTTACTACAGGAAGAGGCAGTTGGAACGGACAGCGAGTTTTTTTCTTCACATGACAGTGCTCCAGCTGCCCTCTCCTGTCTCCCCTGCCTTTTGACAGGTGAAAAACCGTGAAATTTGCAGGGGTTCCTGGAACAGAACCCTTGCGAATTTCAGGGGAGTACTGTAAACAGAATGCAGTGAGTCCAGACAGTGGCATAGTAAGGGTGAGCGGCGCACAGAGCGGTGGCACCCCTCCCCTCTCCCCCTGCTGCCATGCATGCGCTCCCTCCCCTTTCCTTGTACCTTTGTAACTTCTCCGGCTTGAGTGGCATGCCCATGTCGGTGTCGGTTTGCCCTTTGATGTCACTTCCTAGGTGACACTTCCTGGAAGTGACGTCGGAGAGAGCGCTGATGCCGACTAGGGCAGCAACCTCGCGCTGGGGTTTTTTGCCTGTCAAAAGGCAGGGGAGGGAGGAGAGGGCATCTGGAGTGCTGGCAGGTGAAGAAAATCATTAGCGGTCTGCTCCGACCGCCTCTTCCTGTAGTAAAATCGGGTCACACCAATCAGGAGTTGCTTTGACATGCAGCTCCTGATTGGTGTTGCCCGACTTTACTACAGGAAGAGGCAGTTGAAGCAGACCGCAAATGAACGAGTCCCTGATGCACGAACCGCCAATTCGTGGGGGAACACTGTATATCAAAACACAGAAGAAAAAGTCCCTGCTCAAAAGAGCTTACAATCTAGTCAAGACAGACAAACTGGACAAGAATGTGCATCAATACACTGTGCTGAGGTGGGGGAATTGCAGAGGGAATGATAAGACATGTGAGCCCCCTTTTGCGACAATTACACTGGCTTCCTGTTAAATGTGGAATTTTGTTTAAAGATTTAGTGCTAATATTTCAGGCAGTGTGTAAAAGCATACCTTGGTATTTATTAGAGAATGACACGGGGAAAAAATCTGTCCCCGTCACTGCCCCGTCACCAGACCACCGTCTCCTTCACCGCCCTATCCCCGAACCCGCCGTCCCCTTCACCGCCCTGTTCCCGCAGCATCCACCCTTCCTTCTCGCCACCTCACCGCCCTTCAGCGGCCCGAGAATCTCCCTTCTTCCCCCTTACCTTCGTGGCGTAAAGAAACTTAAGGGAGAGAAGGCGCGTGGTCACCGATTGTGCGCGCGGCCCCTTCCCTCCCTCCGGCCAAATCTATCTCCCTCCCTCCCCCTTACCTTTGCGGCGCTTTAAAAAAGAAACTGATGCCGGCGAAGCCTGCCTGTGCCGCCCTGCAATCGCGTGTGTGTGGGAGGAAACTTCTCCTCTGACAATTGGCATTTTATAAACACAAATAAAACAGAGCAAGGTTCAACAAAACCCATCTACCCTCCCTTTCACAAATATCCCCTTCATTATTGTGAAAACTGAACAAACCAAATTACTACAGAATGCTACATAGAAAAATCAAGCTAACAGAATACTTTAGTCACACATGGCAAGAATAATGTTAGGGGAGTGCAAATAGGGCAACTGCCCCCTGGTCAGAGCTGGAAGCTAAAGAAGCACAGCCTGGACTTTGTGGTCCCCAGTTATGTCTAGCAGAATACATATTTCAAATCTGAAATATTTTAATCACAAAATATAAAATAAATTTATCTTTTTTCTTTTTGTTGTCTGGTAATTTTATACTTCAAATCACATTGGTCTTAGGCTTTGGTTTTAGGTTTCTTCTGTCTTCATCATGGCATGGCTGGCTCCTAAAGGTAAAATAGGCACAAGAGGAGCTGGGGAGAAGATGCCGAGTCTGACATGGGAGCAATTTTTTTACCACAGGAGTAAGACTTTTCACCACTCCCACGGTGCGGTGAAAGGTCTTATCCCCATTCCTGTGGTAAACCAGTTGCAAATGTCTCCATTCCTGCGGATTTACTGCGGTGACCCGTGGTTTACCGTGGTAAACGGTCCTCGTGTCATTCTCTAGTACAGTATTTATCATAAGCTATGACATTGTATCACCCACATTGCCCGTTAAGATCTGAGATGGCAATTCGCTTGTCACTAGATGGAATGCAGCGAGGGAAATGTGCCATGACTAGGACGAAGGCGATTTTGATAGCCGTTAAGGATGATGGACAATCTACAAATGTTAAAAAGCTGCTGAAAACAACCCTTATTTGTGGAAGTGTTTTTTAAACCTGGGAAATTTGCATAGTAGGAAATAAGAGAGACAAAGCAGCAAAATGTGATTTTAAATTATGTTTGTGCTTTTAATATTACTATGTTTATTTAATATGATATGTATGTATGGTTGTAATCCACTTAGTTTTAAGGGGACTATAAATCTTTTAAATAAATAAATAAAACAGATATTGGTGCTTAGAAGGTAGGCTGAAGTTTGGAATTGAAAACATCTTCAAAGAAATGGACTTTGAGTCTGGATTCGAATACTGCCAGAGATAGAGCCTGACGTTTTGGGTCAGGCAGTTTGTTCTAGGTATACAGTGCAGCAAGGTAGAAGGAACGGAGTCTGGAGTTGGTTGTATAGGAGAAGAGTACAGATAAGAGAGACTTATCTGATGAGTGGAGCGCCCAGGGAGGGGGAGAGAGGAGAGATACTGAGGAGCTGCAGAATGAACACACTTGTAGGTCAGGAATGAGGGGACATAGGATGAAGGTGAAAGAGGATAGACTTCAATAACCTGAGGAAATACATCTTCATGGAAAGGGTGGTGAATTTGTGGAACGGCCTCCCGATAGAGGTGATGAAGACAAAAGCTATATCTGAATTTAAGTAAGTTTGTGACAAGTAGATGGGATCTCCTAGGGGTATGAAAGGGACTGGATAGGTCATAAGATCTTTATCTAGCTTCATTTTTCTATGTTGCTATATTATACAGTATATGGAGTAATTTTCAACACTGTGCTTGCACTTTTACCTAGGGACCTTGCCCCCAAATTATTCAGATATAGAAGAAATGTCAAAATGAGATACATATTTGCCAGGAGGTAGCGAATGCATAATTCACTTATAAAATGTTATTTGTAGCAGAAGGGGCCGACATTGGGCTGGGGGAGGGGGGGGGCAAGAATGGAGCCAGCACTTAGGTATTTATTGGCAAAGTTATGCATTTAAAATTAGGTCTGTGACGTAACAGGCTTTAACTTTTACAAGGATAGTTGCTAAGTAAACGTGCAGTAAATTCAGTAGTGTTAGTTAAATGGTCAGTACCCCCTGAACGTATGAATAAAGCTATCTCTGCTACTGGCACTTTTTACGCTGAATTTCTGACCCACTATTTTTCTAATGTACAAAGTTTTACATATTGAATTGTAAATGAATTTTGAAAACATTGGCATAGAATTTTCTGACACTTGCCACAGGATCCACCCTGAGCCACTGCGGGAAAACGTAAGGTTACCATATGGTTCCAGAAAAAGGAGATTACGCCCAAAGTGGAATCTAAAATTAGAAATATACAGTCAATTCTTGAAGGAAGACAAATTCTTTTGAATTAGTTGTCCTGTGATTTCACTACTAAACCATCATGTCTATTCAAGGAGAAAGGACCTCAGACAGGTTTTTCATTCCATACAAATCAGCTGAAACAGCTGTTCAGCTGAATAAAACCATATTTTAATCACTGGTCCTCCTCCTCCTCCAAAGCTTTTCTAGTATGCAAAATATAGCAATCCTTAAAAATTCTTAAATTGTTTTATTAAATGTACTCAATGTATCAAGGTCACTTATCTTATTAATTCAACACTGATCCTCAAGGAGGACAGATTGAGACATCCGGGTTTTACTTCCAGTGCTTTCAATGGAAGTCAAACCTGGATGTCTCAATCCGTCCTCCTTTTTCTGGAGCCATATGGTAACCATAGGACAGGGGTAGTCAATTCCGGGCCTCGAGAGCCGGAGCCAGGTCAGGTTTTCAGGATCTCCACCATGAATATGTATGAGATGGATTTGCATGCACTGCCTCCTTGAGATGCAAATCTATCTCATGCATATTTATTGTGGATATCCTGATAACCTGATCTGGCTCTGGCTCTCGAGGACCGGAATTGATTACTCCTGCCCTAGGAAAACGGGGCCTGTACTTACCGGTCCTAGTGAGGCAAGGTGAGCCCACAGTAAAGAGAAGACAGATGATAGGTTTTCCATTTAGACATATAAAACATAGAGGATTATAGCAACAAGTATGCGAAGGTGATAAAAACAATATGTAGCAGCCTCCTCAGTAGTCGTGGCTGAGGGTCACCCCTGAGGTAGGTACACAATCAATTTGTAAAGTCTGTGGCCACAAGGTTCTCCGCTATCTCCATTGCTCTTCAACGTCTACATGTCCTCACTAGGCACGCAGCTAACCCAGTTAGGGATAAAACTATTTAGTTATGCAAATGATTTTACGATCATCATCCCATTCGTTAATTCTATATCTGAAACTATTCCTAAAGCTTCAGAAGCCATAAACGTGATGGAGCACTGGATGACAACCTTTAGGCTCAAACTTAATTCAGAAAAGACAACTTTCTTTGTTGCTTCGCCACATCCGCTTGACACCAAATCACCACTATGTATCAATAATCTTAATTACCCTATCCAACCTACCATAAAGATACTAGGTGTAACTTTGGATCAGTGCCTAACCATGAGAGACCAGGTGGACTCCTTGATCAGAAAGGGATTTTTCACTCTCTGGAAACTCAGATCCATTAAAGCTTATTTTGATACAGCGGCACTCAGAACCCTAGTCCAATCCCTCGTACTGAGTCTACTTGACTAGTGTAACATCACCTATTTAGCAATTTCCCAAAAGAACATGCAGCTTTTACAATTGATGCAAAATGCAGCGGTCAAACTGATCTTTGGGCTGAGGAAGTTTGACCACATGACACCCTACTACCGGCAGCTGCATTGGCTGCCAATGGAGGCGCACGTAAAGTTTAAATTTGCCTGCTTCTGCTTCAAAGCACTACACGGACTTGCCCCTAAATATATAACTGACCTTTTCGTCTTCTCAGCCAACAGACACAAGAGAAGCTCACATTCCAACTTCGTTTCCCTCCCAGTGAGAGGTTGTAAACTGAAAAAACACCATGAACATCTTCTCTCGCACCAAGCAGCATCATGGGGTAAAGACCTAGAACAATTGCTTTCGCCCACTACTTATGAGGAATTTAGGAGTCTGAAAACACACCTGTTCCTAAAGTATCTAGACAACTGATCCTCTCTTCTCTCTCCCCTCTATAGCGATTAACTTGTTCTATTGATCACTCTCTCCTCAAAAATGGATTTCCTGTCCTATTAACCCTCTTTCTTCCTCCCCTCTTAAAGTCAATCAATTTGTACCTTTGCTTAATCTTTGTAAACCGCATAGAACTTCACGGTATTGCGGTATATAAGCTGTTATTATTATTATTATTAATATTCACCTTCCCTCTTTCTGTTACATCAGGGCACATAAACTGTACTAGTACCATAGTACATGGAATTTATCCCATGCTAATCTCATGTTAGCATATTGCGCTAAGCTTCAGTAATATTTGTCCTAGATAAAGAGGTGTAGAAAAATATCTAAAGTGTAGGAGACCCGAGAAGCTTACAGATAAAAAAACAACAACCCCTTTTAATGGGAACTTCAGTATTTAAACAAGGGGAGTTAGTCAGGCAAATCTTTGTGGTTAATATTCCCTTACCCTCCCTCACTTGAAAAATTTTTGTGGGCACAAAATTTAAACAGATAAAGACAACTAGCACTAGGGTCTTTCCTGAGGCATATCCAAAACACAGCCATACGACTGATTTTTGACCTGAAAAAATCCGACCACATCACTCCATATTTCAAAAAACTGCACTGGCTACCAGTCGAGGCCAGAATAATTTTCAAATTCGGTTGCCTATGCTTCAAAACAATATTTGGCACGGCACCCAGCTACCTTTTGAATCACTTTGTTCTTCAAGACAAACTCTGCTTCTCATACAGAACTTTACTATTCGCCTTTCCGACTCCCAAAGGATGCAAATTCAAAAGATTCCTCGACAAGACACTTTCCTTCCAAGCAGGAATCTGGAACAATACTCTAAGTGACTTACTCTTTAACCATTTGTCATACCAATCATTCAAAAGATTGTCTGCTCCGACCGCCTCTTCCTGTAGTAAAATCGGGCCACACCAATCAGGAGTTGCTTTGACATGCGGGGGAACACTGTATATCAAAACACAGAAGAAACAGTCCCTGCTCAAAAGAGCTTACAATCTAGTCAAGACAGACAAACTGGACAAAAATATGCATTAATACACTATGCTAAGATGGGGGAATTGCAGAGGCAATGATAAGACATGTGACCCCCCCCACCTTTTGCGACAATTAACACTGGTTTCCTGTTAAATGTGGAATTTTGTTTAAAGTTTTGGTGCTAATATTTCAGGCAGTGCATAATGGCATACCTTGGTATTTATCAAAAGCTATGACATTGTATTCGACAAATTTGTTTAATTTCCTTAATCATTTTTCCTCTATGTCTTCCGCCCCTATGTTACATATACTCATGATATAACTTAGCTGCATTCATGCACTCTCTCTTGTTGTAAACCGTCTTGAACTCAAAGGTATGACGGGATATAAATAAAGCTATTATTATTAACTTTGACTGATCAGTGCTTATATTCTGCCAGACAATGCTGGTCAGATAATTTCTTGTTCTTGAGTTAACTGGAGAACTTTATCTGGTTAATTTTAGATCGGATAAAGCTCTTCAGTTAGCTTTCCTGCACAGTAGCTTTTGAATATGGACCTCTAGGTTAGCTTTTCACATGAAGGGACTGCAGTTACAAAGGTTTTTTGTTGTTTTTTTTTTGTAAATCTTTATTGAGTTTCTAAAGCTAACAAAAATGCAATACAGTATCTATACAAATAATATTAATCATATATGCATTTATAATCAATCAAAATCCATACAAACCCCCCCCCCACCCAACCAACATTTCATAATGGAATAGAACCATACAAAGAAATACCCCCCTCCCTCCCCCTGGGTGTGTGTACAATATATCAACAGGAACAAAGGAAAAAATAATTACAATGAATCCATAAAAGATATCAAAGGGCCTCAGATTAACTTAAATCTCTTAGTATGTCCCAGTACACAAAGGTTTAATGCAGCGAGGTAAAGAAATTAAGAAAGCCTTAAAAGAACAGAAGAATCCCTGCCCAGTCTTCATATTTTTAAGCCAAAATTAGTTTCCTGTTAGGCGTGTATTTAATTTCCAGATGAAAGATTTGACCTTTGTGGGTGCATGACTCTAAGCTGACAGCACTAAAAATGTCATCACTGTTTCTCATTTACTTGTTCCTATTAATAACTCTCTCTCTTTTCACGCTACATAATCAATGCAGACAAGGCTATAGTTTTCTTAACTGATTTTTTTTATTCCCCATTATGCCCTTTCTTCCACTTCTCTGGTTCCCCATCTGGTATTAAACGTTTAGATACAGCATCTAAACTGTCCTTTGACTGTCTCTGTAGGAACAACTATCTTTTAGTTATGTAATCAATTAGCTCGGAATCAGTCCACTGGTTCAGATGTCTTCTTGGAGGAGCTCTAATTAAGATTAATATTTTTTCTGACTTCCCAGCTATCTAGGCATGATACTGTACTCAGCCATGCTTGCTAAAATCATAAATCAATCCATTTTATTCCCTGTAGATATTAGAAGACCTTTCTGCAGCCAATTGTAAATCTGTAGTCATAAAGGATTAAAGGGGAGATTCAGTGGCGATGCCTCGGGTTATTACAGACAGCAATTCATTAGATCATTCTCTTTGCTAGAACAGCATTTTCTCCCGAACTACAGTTTGAAAAGATTTTTTTAGAATACCGAATCGATTCTCGGTTTTCCAGGAGAGGTACAGCATCAGATCAGAGTATCAGTGTTCTTGTTTTGCATTGCCTAGTTAAAAAATTATAGTCTGATTCACCATGAAGCGGAGGTTAAGCTAAGATGAAGGATGAAAGTATACCTCGGTGTCCACTTGTCTCTGGGTTGTAGAAATTTAGGGTTGTAAGACAGGTGTTCATTATGCCCAAGGCTAGGCTTAGAGATGTAACTTGTCTCATTTATCTGTAACGGGGAAAATAAAAGCTTTATATGAAAAGATAAAATTTAAATAGCAAGTACTCGTCGACTTACGACCTATTCAAGTTACGATGTGCTTACTACAGTTTCCCCCGCCAGCTGTTAGCAGTCCCAGTCTCCCGAACTCCCAAGTCTAGCTATGCAGCAGTAATAATTTGAAGAGGAGGAGATGCCACAACGAATGTTCACCACAAAGGGATAGTGCTGCGCTTGACTTAGAAAGTAGGAAAATGTTGATAAAATATTACTTTAAGATGATTACAATATCATTACCCAGTTTAATACAGTATTCTTACCTTAGTCTAACATAGGCCAACTTACGTCCCGATCAACTTACGACCTGTCAGTCGGAACCAATTACGGTCGTAAGTCGATGAGTACTTGTAATACATTGCAAACAGATATCAGCATTCAATTATAGGGTAAGGTCTTTTTCATATGGTCAGTGGATGTCATCATATAGACAGAATGAGATTGAAAGTGAACTGTAGTTATCTTTTCTCAAAAGCACAAAACAGACAAAGCTCTTCATTGCTTAATGCAGTGTCTCTCAAACTCTCTCGAGCCAGGGCACATTAAAGGTAGTGGCCACGGCTTGAGGCACCCAGAAGTGCGCGGACGTCGCCGTGATGACATCACACATATGCGTGACATCATCACGTCAATGTCTGCGCATGTGCAGAGGCCCTCCAGATGGGCCCTGAGATGCCAGTAGGGGGTGCCAGCAGGGAAGAGGGCCGGAAAGAAGGAGAGGGACTGGTGCCAGCTGATTGCCTAAAGCAATGTTTCTCAACTTCTTCAAGCTAAGTACCCCCTAAGTCTAATAAATATATCAACTGAGTACCCCAACCACAGACCTCTCTAGGCCCACTCAAGCTCTGCTCCAGTTCTCATCCCCTTTACTAATTGTAATGTAATTTTTTCCATTCATTTTTCATATACACACATTATACACAGCAGATATAAATTCTCAAAACTGACACATTTCAATCACTATATTGAAAATAAAAATAATTATACCTACCAGCGATCCTCTGCAGGCTGCTGTAAGTAGCTTCAAAGGTGACGACTTCTAATGACCTGAAATTATTGACAGGTCTGGAGGTGCCGGTATATATGTTACTGACAGATCTGCCATAAAATTGAAATAACATTTATCATCATATGGGAGGAGGGCCATATAAATGTTAATGGAACATTTTATGCGCACCCCTTTTGCCTTAGCCACCCTCCGAATCCCCCATCCCCACCTGTGAAGAACGGCAGGAGGGATGCCCAGGGCTCGGTGCTTGGACCAGTGCTCTTCAGCATCTTTATAAACGATCTGGACATAGGTACGGCGAGCGAGGTGATTAAATTTGCAGACGATACGAAGTTATTCAGAGTAGTGAAAACGCAGGGGGATTGCGAAGATCTGCAATGTGACATAATCAGGCTCGAGGAATGGGCATCGAAATGGCAGATGAGGTTCAATGTGGATAAGTATAAAGTGATGCATGTAGGTAACAAAAATCTCTTGCACGAATACAGGATGTCTGGGTCGATACTTGGAGAGACCTCCCAGGAAAGGGACTTAGGAGTTCTGATCGACAAGTCGATGAAGCTGTCCATGTAATGTGCGGTGGCGGCAAAAAGGGCGAACAGAATGCTAGGAATGATACAGAAGGGGATCACGAACAGATCAGAGAAGGTTATCATGCCGCTGTACTGGGCCTTGGTGTGCCCTCACCTGGAGTACTGCATACAGCACTGGTCGCCGAACATGAAGAAGGACATGGTACTACTTGAAAGGGTCCAGAGAAGAGCGACTAAGATGGTTAAGGGATTGGAGGAGCTGCCGTACAGCGAAAGATTAGAGAAACTGGGCCTCTTCTCCCTCGAACAGAGGAGATTGAGAGAGGACATGCTCGAAACATTCAAGGTACTGAAGTGGATAGACTTTGTACACTTCTCCCTTCGTATTCGCGGTTTTGATTATTCATGGTTTTTAGCTTGCTGGCTCCCCCCCCCCCCAAATTGCATCAGCTTGCATACAGAAATCGCTGATTCCAAGTACTTTGTTCACCGTGTTTTGCCTCTCCTTCAAAAACAGGCCAGGTCTCCCACCATGTTTTTCACGGTTTCACCATATTCACGATGGTTTTTAATAGAAAACAGCAAATAACATATAAAAAAGTTATTTGCAGTTTTTCAGTATTTGCGGTTCTGTTAATCCCCTATCACAGCGAATACGGAGGGAGAAGTGTAGATAAGGACAGGTTGTTCACTCTCTTCAAGGTAGGGAGAACGAGAAGGCACTCTCTAAAGTTGAAAGGGGATAGATTCCGTACAAACGTAAGGAAGTTCTTCTTTACCCAGAGAGTGGTAGAAAACTGGAACGCTCTTCCGGAATCTGTCATAGGGGAAAACACCCTCCAGGGATTCAAGACAAAGTTAGACAAGTTCCTTCTGAACAAGAATGTGTGCTGGTAGGGCTAGTCTCAGTTAGGGTGATGGTTTTTGACCAGAGGGCTGCTGCGTGAGCAGACTGCTGGGTATGATGGACCACTGGTCTGACCCAGCAGTGGCAATTCTTATGTTCTTAATTTCTATGAACGTCGGAGCAGTGTCAGAGCATTAAGTGCTCCAGGTAGTGGTAGAAACTTCTATTGTGGCTTAGTAAATTGGGGGGAGGTAAGTTCCTTACCTACGACGAACATTGTGGCACTTAATGGCCCTTTTACTAAAGCTTAGCGTGTATTAATGGACGCATGTGTGTGACATCACTGCACTGCATCCACGCATGTGCAGATGCCCTCCATATGTGGCACAGAGATGAGGTTTGTGTAGGGCCGGGGTTAGGGGATGGAATGAAGCAGAGCTGTGGGTGGGATGGGGGAAGGGCGGGTCTGTGGGCAGAATGGGGTGGGGATGGGGGTGGAACAGGGTATGGCTGCGCATCCTCTTTTAGCCCAGCAAAAATCTGGTAACCCTAATATTGGAGTAAAGGAAATGCCTTCTTTTTGGGATTTGGAAGTCAAATCTTCAGTACTCTTGTAAGACCACTAGAGGTCACTGTGGTATCCCAATATAGAAGATCTCTAGGGTCTGTACTCAGTCTACGCCAGTGGTCTCAAACATTTGGCCCGGGGGCCACATGCGGCCCGCCAGGTACTATTTTGAGGCCCTCGGTATATTTATCATAATCACAAAAGTAAAATAAAACAGTTTCTTGATCATATGTCTCTTTAACTATAAATTACAATATTATTATTAAGACTTAGCCAAAAGGAAAGATTTATAAACTACTAGCTGATGCCCCGGCGTTGCACGGGTATTTAATTATAGCAATAACACTGTAAATGGATTCAAATAAAGATACTTTATAGTGGTGAATGAAATTATTTTTTTACAGCTTTATAAAAAGTACAATATTCAAATTATAATGTGAAATATTTGACAAAATGAATACAATACAACTAACACAAAACTTGATTATAAACAACATTTATAGTTTCACCTCCAGGAGCAAGAACATATAAATTCTTGGGTGAACCCACCCTTGAGCAAGCAACATAGAGTTGTCCATGGGAAAAACAGGGGGATCTTAAATCCACTCCACAGTATGTAATAGTCTGTCCCTGTGATTTGTTGATTGTGATAGAGAATGCAAGTCTCACTGGAATTTGCAAGCTCTTAAACTGAAAAGGAAGATCTGTTGGAATAAGTGGCATCCAAAAGTTTCAGTATTGATTTAAACAACTCAATATGTGGAAACTCTGTTTGAAAAGAAACTCCATGCAGTTTTTCCCCGGTTCAGAATGGAACCTGTGTTCCTAGTTCAGCATATGTGAGTACTCATGTAATGTAATAACATTATGAACTGGGGTGCATGAAGGAAACAGTTACAAACACAGTTAGAACATACAAACTCTATATGTATGGTGTCTGTGGTAGAATAGAAACGATGTCCCTAGTGGTTATAGTGTCATAGAAAGTGTTTTATAGTTGGAATTACAGTGAGAATGGCAGCTTTTTACATTTTTTCTATGGACAGGAATGGGTGAAATCTGATTTTCTGTTTGTAGCTCCGCCCACGTGTGCAGGTGGGCCGCGAGATCCCCAGAACATATCACCCCAGGTAGTGAGGGAGCTGCATACCAAGTTTCGTTCAAATCGGTCAAGCCGTTTTTGAATTACTGTGAGAATGGCAGCTTTTTACATTTTTTCCATTGACATGAATGGGTGAAATCTGATATTCAGTTTGTAGCTCCGCCCACGTGTGCAGGTGGGCCGCGAGACCCCCAGAACATATCACCACAGATAGTGAGGGATCTGCATACCAAGTTTCGTTCAAATCGGTCAAGCCGTTTTTGCGTGATCGCGGCACATACACACATACACACATACATACCTCCGATTTTATATATATAGATAAAGAGTTTTACGTCATGCAAAATTGTCATTTCTTTAACAAGACATTAACTACCGTATTTTTCGCTCCATAAGACACACTTTTTCCCCCCAAAAGTGGATGGAAATAAGGGTGCGTCTTTTTATTTATAAATCTTTATTCATTTTTACATCTTACAACAAGTGTATCAATAATTGACAATTGAAATTAAATACATCACTTAAATTTCTGTCATATTTAACATTAATACATAAAATTTAACCCCTTCCCTCCCATCCGTCCCATAACATATGCAATCAAAAGTATCCTATAAAATATTCTTTTTATTGATCCAACATTTAATAAAATTCAGAATTCCCGCGAGAACTTGCAACAGCCTATCAAGGAGCTGTGCAGGGCTGGCCGGCAGCACAAAAAGCTCACTGCTGCGTGCCGGCCTGGGTGTGCCGCTGGCTTCTTACTTTGACAATCTTGAGGGATACACGCTGGACCACCAGGGAACACACAGGTACGCGAGGGAGGGAAGGAGGGAGGGCGGTAATTGTTATTGTCGGCCGAGGCAGGAGATGGAGGGATCCCTCCTGTCCCGGCCTAAGGCAGGCCTGCAAAAAGTCCGGGAGGGTTTCGGGTGGTCACTGGGGGATGACCCGAATATAAACCGGGACCCCCATTTTTGGGCCAATTTTTTGGCCCCAAAATCCTGGTTTATATTTGAGTATATACGGTAGATTTCAGTTAGTAAAATGATGTAGAGGGGAGGGAGGACAGGGTGCAGAGCCTGGCAGGGAGTGAGGGGGGCTGGGTGCAGAGCCTGGTATATATTAGTATACAATTTGGTTCAGAATGTTTTTTTTCTTGTTTTCCTACTCTAAATCTAGGGTGCATCTTATGGTCAGGTGTGTCTTATGGAGCGGAAAATACGGTATTTTTCTGCGGCCCTTCAAGCACCTACAAATCCAAAATATGGCCCTACAAAGGGTTTGAGTATGAGACCATTGGTCTATGCCAATATTCTATAATGTAACCTGAGTGCCCAGGAGTTATAGAATAGGCCCCTACCGCATGTCCTTAGAGCACCTAAATAGAGGTTTCCACCTGTAAAATTGCCTCTATAGTGCAGAGGTGGCCTGTAAGGATATTCAGAGGCACTATCTGGATGGTACCTCTGAATATCCTAGACATTAGCCCTTATCTAGAAAGTGAGTGCTGTTACCTGGATAATTGTTTTTCAGTACTGACCTGAAAGATTACTTGAGGGAACAGATGAATAAGCTCTGATACCTCTAAAAACACTATGCACATACGTGGTAATCCCAGAACCTTTTTCCCTTTGGAAAGTAGGCTAAAAAGATATTATTCTTGGTTTCCTTCAAAGTGCATTTCCACGTTCATTGATTTTGATATATGGAAATTTGTTATACAGAAAACAATTGAGAAAATATTTCTTCTACCTATTGAGGGGCTCTTTGTATGTCTAATTAAGCTATGGACTTCATTGCCAGAGAAAGTGGTAAAAGTGGTTATTATAGCAGGGTTTTAAAATGGTTTGGATAAGTTCCTATAAGAAAATTATTAAGCTAGGCTTGGAAAAATCTATGGCTTATTCCTGGAATAAGCAGCATAGATCTGTTTTACTGGTTTGGAATCTTGCCAGGTACTTGTGACCTGCGTTGGCCACTGTTGGACACAGGCTATTGGGCTTGATAAACCTTTGGTCTGTCCTAGTATAGCGATGTTTATATTCTTAAGACATGAAAAACATTTGTGAGCCTGGATGGAAGAATAAAAATCTGGATGGAAGGGTGAAAATCTTGTACGGTCTGCAGCCTCCTTTTGAATATACAGGCCACATAATTTCATATGTGATCAACCAGTGCTCTAATTCCTAAACACAACTAGGTAAAAGGGTAAATTCACCTACAGTATACATTTTGGTAGAAATGATGAAATGTTTAAACTGCATTTAGCCCTCTTATATAAAACAGCCAAGCAGCTGGAGAGCAGAAAATGTTGCAGGAGGCAGTGGCAGGATGAATGTGGTGCCATGTTTAACTGCACTCTCTCTCTCTCTCTCTCTCTCTGTTTCAAAGGCTGCCAAGCCCTGTTCATCTGTCAAGCAGGCACGAAGAATGCAATATTGGAACAGAAAATGAGGGTCAGAGCCAGCTGCTTAGTGGATACTAAAATTACCATGAGAAGAACGGTCAGCTCATTGTTTGGATATTGAAAGGCTGAGGTGGCTAAGAAGACTTATATGTGCCTTACTGTTGCAATGAGTAAAATGGTTACATGGGGCCAAGGTAATGCATCTTACCCATATTCTAATTTGCTTCCTTGCATTACAAGGGAGCATAAAACTTGTAAAGTGTTTTGTACTGTGCTTCTTTGTTATAATAAATTAAAGAAGCCAAAGTTACATTCCAGCTATAATTTTTTTTTAAATAGATGATGATGGGTTTCTTAAAATATACCTATTTAGTTATACCTCTGTAATTACTTTGTCTGACATTTAAATTGATAATCATTTAATTTTAAAGCAGTTTGAAATGGCAAATTTAATTTATATGTTGAGGTATGGTAAGGTGTTGGTGATTTAATTTTGATAGAAGAATTCCACTAGTAAGGCAACATTTATGAAGATCAGCAGGTTGTGAATACTTGGCATTCTCTTTTGTAAGATCACAATTTTCTACTTGTTTTTATCTTGTTTAGCATTTGGAATTACTTTTATTAAGTTGAAGGTATTTGTTTTAAAAAATGGTTTTTTCATGCAGTAGTAAATAATGGATTAATACAAAGCTGTTATATCACAAGAGGGCTGTAAAAAATTGCAAGATGACCTTAAGAGACTGAGAGACTGGGCATCCAAATGACAGGTGACATATACCAGTAGGTCCCTTTTTACAAAGCCGCGGTAGCGAGTCTCAGTGTGGCAAATGCGATGCAGCCCATAGGAACAGAATGGGCTATGTCACATTTGCTGTGTGGGAATCACTATCATGTCTTTGTAAACCCGTTCTGGGCTCCTTGGGAGGATGGGATATAAATTGAATTTCATAAATAAATAATGTGAGCAAGTGCAAAGTGATGCATGTACGAAAAAGGAACAGAAACTATAGCTACATAGTGCAAGGTTCCATATTAGGAGTCATTGCCCAGAAATTAGGTGTCATTGTTAATGATATTTTGTGTAGGTCCTACACCGTAGGATGATTAGTCAATGCTAGGTAATTACCAATAAAAATCTCGTATGTCGTAGCACTAATTAAAATGGTCCCAAGTTTAGCTTCTCTATTCACATATTGACAATGACCACACTGTCTTTATTACGGTTCTTTCTAACAGGAATCACTTGCCTGAATACAGGAAAGTCACAGCTTAGTTACAAGCCTGCATATGTAGATATTAATAAATGAACTCAATAACACAGAAAAATGCACACAACTAGGCTGCTAAGAAAAAGGAATACACAACTAGAACTATACTGAATAGCACCATGTCTCATAGAACTAACCATGGCAGAAATACGAGGTGCTACCCACAAGTTTGTGGAATGTGAACAGCGTGCATGAACTGGATATAGTATGCCCTTCCACTGCTAGAGATGTCTAGCAGTATGCTTTGTGAATCAGTGTGCCAAGATGACTTCTATAGATGTATGGATTCATGGGAAAAACGCTGGGATTGCTATATATATTCTCAAGGGGACTACTTCGAAAGAAATGGTGGAATCTGAACTCGTATTGCCCAAAGTCTAGCTAACCCAGTGAACTGTAGAAGGAATGCCTGCTCACAATTACAAGGAGTGGCTTCTGCAATGTGCCTTCTCTCTTGGGCTGGGAGCCAGGGTCAGTCTTCTCCATTCCAGAAGGGCCAGATGATTTGCAGCACACTACGGGAACCAGCTCTTGGACAGATACAGCCAGTACAAACAGCTGTGAGTTTTTGATAACCAGAGGGGTAGATGCACTCTGATGGATACAGTCTCACTCTAATGAAGGAAGACACAAAAGGACTGTTCTCCTGCACCCACTAACATGCTGAACTTAATCTTCGGATGTCTATTATTCAACCAGTTAAAAAAGTCACCCAAATTTTGTTCTGAACCTCCCCAAAGCAGAAAAATATAATCTATAAACTGGACCCACATTTTGATATCCTCAGAAAAATCATTGTGCTGAATCCATCGTTCCTCAAAAGTTTTCATAAACAGGTTGGCTATGGATGGGGCCTTAATGGCCCCCATTGCCACACCAGAAATTTGTTTGAAAATGCATCTAACTTAAAAACAACTTAAAAAGTTGTTCTTCATGGCAATCTCTGTTAACCACACAATGACATCTGTGGAAATCTGGCAGTCTTCTGCTCCCACTTCAAGTTCCTTCCGAACAATGTCTAGGGCTTTATTTTGAGGGATTATTGCATATAGAGATTTAACATCACGAGTCATCATGATGGTGACAAGGGTGAACTACTCTATGGCTGTAAGCTTGGTTACAAAATCTGCTGAATCACAAATGTATGAAAAATTGTTCTTCACCAATGGACGTAAAAAAACTATCTGAAAAAGCTGAGAAGGGCTCTAACAAGGAGCCCTTGCTTGACACAATTGGTCTCCTGGTGGTTTCACCAATGTTTTATGCACCTTAGGGAGTAGATACAACACTGGAATCTTGGGGTATGCCACATTCAAAAACTGGAATTCTTTTCTTGTTAATATTCTTCTATCACAAAGATCCAATGTATATCCTTTAATCAATGTTTGTAAATCCAAAGTAGGATCTTGATGAAGCTCATCATAATCAGTCACCTCATGAAGCTGTTGCAACACCTTTGTAGTCCAAATGGCTGCTATTGTCCCTCCCTTGACTGCTATTGTCCTTCCCTTGTCTGCTCTGTGTATTATCAATCTAGAATTGTTTTGCAAACAATTTAAAGCATGGTATTCTTCTTTAGACTATTGCTAGTTCTCTGTTGTTGCTCTTGTCCTTCAAGATCTTTGAGCACCATGCTCCTAAAAGTTGACAGAGAAAACCCCAATTTAGATTTAATTTTGATGACAGATTCACTAGTGTCATATACCTCCGAGGTGCTGAATACTCTCTTAAATGCAAAGATCTAAAAAAAATGTTCCAGGTCTACCCTTGTTTGAAATTCTATGATGTTCCTGGAAGCGACAAAAGACAGACCCTTTTGTAATACTTCTACTTCTGATTGTGACAAAATATGATCGGACAAATTAATAATCACTGTTTGCTGACGATGCCAAACTATGCAACATAGTTGGCAAAAGCAGTGTGCCTGACTTTATGACGCAGGACCTAAGACAGCTTGAACAGTGGTCATCAACTTGGCAGCTGGGCTTTAATGCTAAAAAATGTAAAGTAATGCACCTAGGCAAAAAAAATCCACACAGAACTTACACACTAAATGGTGAAACCTTGTCCAGGACCACGGTGGAACGTGACTTAGGAGTGATCATTAGCGACGATATGAAGGCTGCCAATCAGGTAGAGAAGGCATCATCCAAGGCAAGACAAATGATGGGCTGTATCCGTAGGGGTTTTGTCAGCAGAAAACCTGAAGTCATAATGCCGCTGTACAGATCCATGGTGAGACCTCATCTCGAGTATTGTGTTCAATTCTGGAGACCACACTACCGAAAAGATGTGTTGAGAATTGAGTCGGTTCAGCGAATGGCTACCAGGATGGTTTTGGGGCTCAGGGAACTCACGTATGAAGAAAGGTTAAAAAAACTCCGGATGTACTCACTGGAGGAGCGAAGAGAGAGAGGGGACATGATTGAGACCTTTAAGTATATTACTGGGCGTATAGAGGTGAAAGATGATATCTTCAGTCTTACAGGGCCCTCAGTAACCAGAGGACACTCGCTGAAAATCAGGGGAGGGAAATTTCAGGGTGATGCGAGGAAGTACTTCTTCACTGAAAGGGTGGTAGATCATTGGAACGAGCTGCCTCAGAGGGTGATTGAGGCCAGCAGCGTGTTAGAGTTCAAGAGAAAATGGGATATTCATGTGGGATCTCTAGGAGAGTAAGAATCAGGGAGTGGGTCATTGGTATGGGCAGACTCGATGGGCTATAGCCCTTTTCTGCCGTCAATTTCTATGTTTCTATGTTTCTATGTTTCTTAGGGCTCCTTTTATTAAGGTGCGCTAGCATTTTTAGCGCACGTAGGATTTTAGTGCGCGCTAAACCTGTTCTTACCTTCTAGAACTAATGCCAGCTCAATGCTAAGGCCCTAACGCACCTTTGTAAAAGGAGCCCTTAGTCTTCCGGGACCGAGTAGAGGGGCAATCTTGATCTACTTGCTTCCTTCATCTTCCTCTCCCTCTCTTGTTCTTTCTTTGATTTGGATCTCCTAAAAAATGGTCCCCAGACCCTGAAGTCTCAGATGAATCAGATGTCTTGTCAAAATCTGTCTACCTTGCCTCTGCCTACCTTTGAATGTATTATATTCAGCTAAGGATACACTGTCTGGTTTTTTTGTAGTCCTCCTCGTCAGTTTTGAACTTCTTTACTACTACTACTACTTTTAATTATTTCTATAGCACTACCAGACTCACGCAGCGCTGTACAGAGTCTGTAAAGAGTAAGAGAACAGTCCCTGTTCGAAAGAGCTTACAATCTAAATAGGCAAGACATACAAACAAGATGTCATGGATACAGTTAAGGGGACCAGTTAATCAGCGGGTTGGGTTGGAGGGCAGAGAAGTAGGGTTAAGGATTGAAAGCTATATCAAAAAGGTGGGTTTTCAGTCTGCTTTTAAACAAGGGAAGGGAAGGGGCTTGATGGACAAACTCGGATAATTTATTCCAGGCATAGGGGGCAGCTAGATGAAAGGAATGAAGCCTGGAATTGGCAGTGGAGGAGATGGGTAATGTTAAGAGTGACTTATCTGAGGAACGGAATTCTCTGGGAGGTGTATAAGGAGAGAGAAGTGAGGAGAGATATTGAGGGGCAGCAGAATGAACACACTTGTAGGTCAGCAATAAGATCTTGAACTGTATGCGATGGCAGATAGGGAGCCAGTGAAGTGACTTAAGGAGAGGGGTGACATGAGCGTAATGAGGTTGGTAGAAGATGCATCACGGAGCAGCGTTTTGCACAGATTGCAAGGGGAAGAGGCAACATTGAGGGAGTTAGGAGTAGATTGTAGTAATCTAAGTGTGAGGTTACGAGAGCTTGGACAAGGGTCCGGGTAGTGTGCTCAGAAGGAAGGGGCAAATTTTGGTGATATATGAGACTAAACATTAGATTAGATATTGAAGAGATAGAAACATATCTTATGTTTATCTTTATCTTATGTTTCTGTAATTCCGTTTTAAATTAACCCACTTTCTGCTGTAACTCTACAAATCCTTTATCAAATTGTTCAGCAGACATTGATGTTTTAAATTCTGTGAGTTTAGAGTCCAGATCCTTTTAAATAACTTCAGTATTCTCTCGCGTCTGTTCTATAATCACGCTTCCCTGGGAGAGCAGAAGAGTCAAGGCCAGTAAAAAAAAAAAAAAAAAAACAACCCAGCAAAAATGGACACCAAACGCATGCACAGACCATCTACACAGGGAAAGCAGATGATCTGCGCATGCGTCAGGATCGCACACTAGCGATCCATGCGATCGGAGGGGGGCATTCCTCCGATTGCCCTCATTTTAATTTTTTTGTTTCGTGAATTGGTCGGGCCTGCACAGATCGGGCATGGAGAGTCAGGTTAGTAAATCTAGCGATTAATACCTCTCAGTTCTTGATGATATCACAAAATATGCTGGCAGGATGCCAAGAGAACAAATTATATCCACCAAAAAATACCTTTCATTCCATAAATTGTATGTGTTCTTTACAAAAAAGTATCAGAAGTAATGAACTCTTCTTTCATCCACTGTCTGTTAATACTGTTTATATGCTTTAGTGTTTCAATGTGGCTTTAGGCCATTCAACATATAATCACATTTCAAAATGACCTCGCACAGGAGGAAAAAGTCTCAGATCCCCGTATGCCGCCAGTGCAGAACTTTTGCAGGCTATACTTGAAAGGGAAGGTACCTCATCGGCTCCAAAAAACCTCCTGTTTAAACGTTGCCGATGCATGCAGTTAAAACACTTTTACTTTTAAACAGTACTTAGTATAGCAATAATACTTGCATAGACAAAAAATGCCCACTTATCTTGCTTGTGTTACTTGTTTTAATTTTCGATCTCTGCTGTGCCTCTTGTCCCTTGCTGATGTTTTTGGCTAGCAGGCGTTTCACTGGGAAGCTGCGTCAGGGCCCAAGGAATTGATTTCACCTTCAAAAAAGAAGAGACACTTAGCATTATAATACCGGGAGAAGAACTTACGTGCACCTTGAAAAGGAAAGGAAACACTCACTATTGGCGCTTGTTCTAAGCGCTCACACTAGCGGCAAAGATGGCCACGGGGCCGAGCGGGCCATTTTTGTAGTAGCGTTTGACATCATCAATGATGCATTTTCTGCTTAGATCATTTAAAGCAATGGTTCCCAAACCTGTCCTGGGGGACCCCCAGCCAGTTAGGTTTTCAAGATATCCCTAATGAATATGCATGAGAGAGATTTGCATACCTGTCATTTCCATTATATGCAAATCTCTCTCTTGCATATTCATTAGGGATATCTTGAAAACCTGACTGGCTGGGGTCCCCCAGGACAGGTTTGGGAACCACTGATTTAAAGCAAGGGTAGGAAACTCCGGTCCTCGAGAGCCGTATTCCAGTCGGGTTTTCAGGATTTCCCCAATCAATATGCATTGAAAGCAGTGCATGCAAATAGATCTCATGCATATTCATTGGGGAAATCCTGAAAACCTGACTGGAATACAGCTCTCGAGGACCGGAGTTCCCTACTCCTGATTTAAAGAAATAGCCATGAAAGCTGACTCAGCTCATTGCTCAACTGTCCGTGTTTTTGTTTGGATCGGCTTCACCAGCCAATTAATACCTACAAGGTTGCACATTAACTACAAAATTAGCAATATCGTTTGAAAATTGGCTAAATCTCTTTAAGATTGTTGCATGAGTCATCTGTATAAGGACTGAAAATCTATCACATTTTGCTAGAGGGGTTTAACACCTTGTCACCCTTAGTTCAGGTGGCCTATAGTCGATATGCATTCTCACTGTGAAAAATAAGGAATTTAGGAGTCCTTTTACTATGGCGCGCTGGCCGTTTTAGCGTGCGTTAAAACAGCTAGCGTGCCTTAGTAAAAGGACCCCTTATTGTAGGTAGCTGAAATCAAAAGTGCTGCACTGATTGTGAATCAATTCAAGCATCATGAGTCCTTCTGAAGATAATTCAGTTGAATATAGATGATTGAATGAATGACTGAATTGAATGAATGGTAAAACGATAATGGTAATTGATTGAATGAATGGTAAAAAGATAATACTGCTTATAGAGGCAGAGGCAGAAGTGTGCCTCTAAAATGGTGACGGGTCAAAAGTGCGCGAGGACAAAGGCGTGCCGACAACCGAGCGCAGACAACCGAGCGCAGGGCTTAATCGCGCCGAAGAAAAAAATGTATTTTAAAGGGCTCTGACGGGGGGTGTGGGGGGAACCCCCCCACTTTACTTAATAGAGATCGTGCTGTCTCACACTGCCATGTTGGGAGGGGGTGTGGGGGCTGTAACCCCCCACATTATACTGAAAACTTAACTTTTTCCTTAAAAAACAAAAAACAGGGAAAAAGTTAAGTTTCCAGTATAATGAGGGGGGTTACAACCCCCCAAACCCCCCTCCCCAACACCAGCGCAATCTCTATTAAGTAAAGTGGTGGGGGGTTCCCCACCAACACCCCCCGTCGGAGCCCTTTAAAATACGTTTTTTCTTCAGCGCGATTAAGTCCTGTGCTCAGTTGTCTGCGCTCGGTTGTCGGCGCGCCTTTGTCCTTGCGTGCTTTAGACTATGAACCCTCTAAAACGAAGATCTGTCTCGGAGGGAGGGGTGCAACAGCTGTTAAAATTAATGTGGACTGTGAAGAACTATAATAATAATCAATTTATAGTTGAATAGAACTAAAAAAGTTAAAAGCCAATAATTAGAGACACTAAATTGATCAAAATAGTGCATAATAAAATTTGTACAAATTAGCTGCCTAAATACTTCAAAAACAGATATGTTTTTAGATGTCTCCTAAATTCCCCATAAGTGTCAGTAAGCAAAAGCAATTGTCCCAAATCCTTACCCCATAACGCTGCTTGATATGAAAAAAGATTTTGATGATGTAACAGGCAGAAAAACAAAATTCAGATGTGAGTTTCTCTTATGTCTTTTGGTTGCAAAAGAGAAAATCTCAATTATATATTTGGGAGCTAAACCAAACAAAGGGCTCCTTTTACTAAGCTGCGTTAGGGCATTAACGCACGGAATGGTGTGCGCTAAATTGCCGTGCGAGCTAGACGCTAATGCCAGCATTGAGCTGGCGTTAGTTCTAGTCATGTAGCGCGGGTGTACGCGCGCTAAAATGCTGCGTGTGCTAAAAACGCTAACACAGCTTAGTAAAAGGCGCCCAAAGCCTTAAAACAGAAGCAACCAAACTTAAACTTCACCCGCACCTCCATTGGCAGCCAATGCAGTACTCGATAGGAGGATGTTAAGTGATCATATTTCTTCAACCTAAAAATCAGCCTGACTGCCGCATTTTGTACTATTCGCAATCGTTGCATATTCTTCTGGGAAATTGCCAAATAGGCAATATTTCAGTAATTAAGCTGGCTTAGTATAAGAGACTGTACCAAAACTCTAAGGGCTCCTTATACAAAGGCGCGCTAGTGGTTTTAGCGCGCTCTAAAATGCTGTGTGCGCTAGCCGCTACTGCCTCCTCTTGAGCAGGCAGTAGTTTTTCGGGTAGCGTACGCTATAGCGTGTGCTAATCCGGTGCGTGCGCTAAAAACGCTAGTGTTTCTTTGTAAAAGGAGCCCTAAATGATGAAACATCAAAATACGCCCTAACGGACTGAAGCTTCCAAAGAGTAAAGAAACCCTTTTGACCAAAGAGTCCACTTGGTTCTTCATAGTCAAGCCCTGGCCCAGTATTATTCCCAAAACCTTAATGGTAGATTGAATAGGATAGCTGAATTTATTTATACGCAATGATGTTTTAGTATCAAACGGGTGCGGTGTTTTGCCAATAGGCGTCTTCAGGAGCTTGAATTGGTGACAGCTCCACTTCTACTTAATTTTCTACAATACATAATCACTTACATTAAATTTCACTCAAATTTTCAGTATAAAGCTACCATTCAATCATATATTCAACAATATGAATCACATTACCTCATAAGTCATCATAACATTCATAACGACAGCATGTAATGGTGAGACATCCAAACCGGGATCATCCCAAGGAGCAACTATTTGATCAACTTCCTCTAATCCATCCATTTCCTGTTCCCCATATATACCTCTCAATTGATTACCATATTCACAGCTGATGCCTCTGAATCTTTTTGTTTAAGCCTCGGGGCTCTACCGTACCCCGCATAAGAATAAGTTTTTGCTCCTTCCGTAACAAAATTTCAGACACATTGCTACCTCTAAATAAATGGACCTTAATAAGAACCACAAATTTTAGATCATTAACCTCGTGTTTGTATTGAATTCAATGGGCTACCAGTGGGAGGTCTATTTTCTGCAAGCACAAATTGCTCATATGCTGAGCAATGCGCTGCTTAATTTTTCTTTTAGTTTGGCCCAGGTACCACTTCCCAAGTGGGCATGTGATGCAATAAACCACTTGGCTTGTATTGCAATCAGTCCAATCACAGAGGTAAAACACTTTATCACTATTAGGAATATTAATCCCATCAACCTCCAACACGAACTTGCAATACATACAACTGTTGCATTTATGATGGCCACCTCCTTTCTGAATATCACGTTTGTTCATATTAGACAAAAGTTCCCACAAATTATGCTCCCGCATGAAGGAGAACCTGGGTAAATCCTGCAAACCAGAATGAAGTTGCAAGATATGCCAGGTCTGTTTAATCACCTGCCTAATCTGTTGAGACTGAGAGGAATAAGACAATATACAAGTTAACCGCTTGTCATCACAGCTCCTATCTTTTTTCAGCATAAGCCAACTCATGTTAGCACATGGAGCTCTCTTGAAAGCGCGTTTAATTATATTCTGGGAATACCCCCTCTGACCAAAACGCTCAGTCATATTATGCAAATGACAAAATCAGCTGACTCACTGCAAAGCCACTTGACATGCAAAAACTGACCCACCAGAACACTGTCCTTCAAAGACTTAGGATGGTAACTGTTATAATGAAGGACAGTGTTCCAGTCAGTGGATATCCTATAAATAGATGTGGTAAATCTATTCTGTTGGCACTCAGTCTGTATGTCCAAGAACTGAATAATCATAGGCGATATCGTAGCTTGAAAGGAAATAGAATCACACCCATTTAAATATTGTAAGAAACTATTTAAAGATTCCATATCACCAGACCAAATTAGTAGAATGTCATCTATAAATCGCTTCCAACTAACAATATTGACCTTATACTAACAATCATAAACATGTAACTTCTCAAACCGTATATATATCCCTAAATAACATCCAATAATGTCCAGCACTACACACATTCATAAATCAATACATCAAAAATGGAGATAAGACCTAAGTGTCTAATAGGGGTAACAAAAAACTTCCCATATAGACAAGCCAGTCTCAAAATCCCAACTTTGAGACCAGCAGACACATCCTTGGCCAAAAACTCCAAGATAAGTGGAAATATACTCTTAATTCTTTACAGTCCTTAATAGTAAATCAAAATACCATCACTTATCTGAAAATGTAGTGTTCAACATGATCGTTGTAGTAGTGCTGAGAACAACCCGCACAGTGGAGCATGAGCACTGGGCACTCCTCACCACTTGCACTGTATCTCCACAACATCCAACAGGGCTCCCTATTTCACAACCAAGCTTCATCAGGGAATTGCTGCAACCCAAAAAAAGAAAAAGACGGTTTGTATTAGAAAACACTAATGTATTAGAAAACAGCAAAAAAACCAAGAAAATTGCCCAGCTCACAACGTCAGTTAACCCGCTTCATCTCCTGTTATAAAATGGCCTCTCGGGGGGGGGGAGAGGAGGGGGGGGGTCAGACCAACCCAACATTACAGTACACTTTTTTTTAATGATGAATTGAATAACACTGAAGTCTACCAACCTAAGAAAGAGAACCATCGTCTGGCTCCTTAAAGTAAGGATCTCATTTTCTAGGTCTTCTATAGAGGCAGCCTGGGAGATCTTTCCCGAGGGAAGTGCCTGCACAGAAATGCCAACAGGATCAATACAACTGTGCAAGAAAGTGTCCGTGGCCATCAGACAAAGAAGATTTCCCTGGTGATAGAAGATTAGATTTAATGAAAAAAAAAAATAAAAATACTCATTTGTCTTTTTTGATAGATAGAGCTTGCTCTGCTCTGTGGTAGCACAGCACTGCGTTTTATTTAACTCTTACTAAATATCTAAAAAGTCCAATTATTCTGGATGTCCTGCCAGGAGGCCACTCTAAGGACTTGTATGTGGTCCATTATAGCTTCAACAGCAGCTCCTGGCTGGAGTAGAAACAGCAATACTTCTTTTCAGGAACTCGTTCTATATCCTCAGCATGTAAGCATTTTAATTTTGACTATGTTGCCTAGTGTTTTATTGTATTTAGGCGTGCTTTCTTTTGGCGTTATTTTCTATTGCAAGATAATATCTGCCAGAAGAGTAATCTCTAATGATTTGCTCTTTAAATGGTTTAATATGAATAGCTGATGTTATTTATACAAACGTGAGCTGCTTTTCAACAGCCATCCTAATACATTTCAGCAAATGGCATCAACGTCTAATGCTTTGCACTAATATTACTGCAGCAGCCATAATTGCTAAGTTCCCTGCAGAAGATTCATACCTTTCTCCCAACCTTGCTATGACACTAGATGCAACTTCAGCCAGGAGTCAGATGACTAAGAATTATCAGCGTCTTTTTCATTTTTGCCACCCACATCGCTGGTCATTCAACTTTGGAACTCATGGGCAGTGAAGAGGTTCCCGACGAAGGGGGTTTGGTCTACCCGAAACGGAGCCCCTTAGAACTGAATATAGAGCACACTTCAGTTTTCAACTTGTGTTCCAGCTATTGACTTTTCCTATGCTACCATAAGAGATAAGTACTGTGTTTGCTTTGGAGGTACTATTTCCAGCTTCCAGCTTTGTGGTTCTTAGCAGATTGCCATGCATTGGATTTGAACGCTATTATATATGATTGATTTAAAGTTGGACAAGCACAGCTTTATTTATTAATTTTTTTCACTTATTTGATTCACGTGTTGCTTACACAATTTATACACCAGAGAGCTCCGGGGATGTATCATAAATATCAACCATTTTAGGTTTATTATGTGTCAACTCTGAGTTAGAGGTTTTGGCTCCCCACATTAGTGTTGTGATAACTGAGGACTCTCTTCACATTATATATTTTGTGATCTGCTGTGCTGTCCTTCTTTATCTCTCTTATATATTTTTTGAGAAAATTCTTTGGTATTCTATTTGATATATTCTTTCTTTTTGGGTTTAATTCTTTGAAGTTAAGAATAATAAACAGCATGATTTGCTCACAAACATATGGCAAGATATTATAGATATATTAGGGTCAATTTTCAAACAGTCTGGGTCTGATTCCACAAATGGGCGTCCCAATTGTAGGCTGTGGTAGGCGTCCTACCAGCATTTCACAGCAAATCGGGACACATGTTTAAAAAAAAAAATGCAGGTAGGAAGGACACCTACATTGTAGGTGTATGTCGTGCCACTTACAGAGATGCAAAGAGACACTTACAGATGCCCAAAGCATATCATGGACATGGACATGGACGTGCCTCCGCTTCTGCATAGGCCTACATTTAAGGCGTCTGTTAGTAAACGTAGACTCGATTCTCTACAAGGCGCCAATGCATGATTGATGGTACACCATCAAAAGCATGGAGGACAGTGGCGTGCTGACAATCCTGCTCGACATTTGAGTGCAGGCCAAATGTGCGCTGCCGCTTCCGCCACTTTTGAGGCTTTCCATTTTATGCTGTGAGAGGGTGTATGTGTGTGGGGGGAACCCACCGACTACACTTAGAACTGCTTGTGCTCCCGTTGAGGGGGAACCCCCAGTACACTGAAAACTCCCGTTCTTTTCACTGTTCTGGAGTTTTCAGTGTAGTGGGGTGGGTGGGGATTTTCCCCCTACACCTCCCCAATGGGAGTGCGAGGACTTCTAAGTGTAGTGGGGGAAGGCCTCAAAGCGGCAGAAGCGGCGGAGTGCATTTGTCCTGCGCGCAAATGTCAATGCGCCACTTTCCTCCGCGCTTTTGATGTGTCACTGTGATTGACATGTGATCGGCAGCCACTTCTTAGGTGGCCACCAAGATCGGCATCCTTTAGATAATCAGGCCCTCTGTGTAGAGTCCAAGAACCCTGGCACTATTAACATATGTATGTGCTTAAACTTTTCCAGGAAGAATTAGTCAGATTGTCCTAGATTCTATAAAAGACACCTAGATGCTTAGATCAGCATTCCTAGCTGATCTAGGTGCCTAACTTAATCATCTGATGCACGGGGAGAGGCCTAAGGCACTGATTGGCTGAGGCGCCTTAGGTTCTTCCCTTTGGAGTGGCCGGGATACCTCAGCCAATCAGGGAGGAGTCTAGGGAAGTCCTTACATCCTTCATTTTCTAATTAGAGATCCTCTATGTTTATGCCATGTTTTTTTGAAATCCATCACTGTTTTCCTCTCCACCACTTCCCTCTGTGAAAAAAATTTCCTAACTTTGCTCCTGAGTCTTCCTCCCTGCAACCTTAAATTATGCCCTCTACAGACCAGTGAGTCTGACCTCGGTACTGGGAAAGATGGTAGAGTCGTTGATAAAGGACCACATCATTGATCACCTTGATGGACACGGGCTGATGAGGACCAGTCAGCATGGTTTTAGCAAAGGCAGATTGTGTTTGACGAACTTGCTGCACTTCTTTGAGGGAGTAAACAGACAGATAGACAAGGGCGACCCAGTCGACATTGTATATCTGGATTTTCAGAAGGCGTTTGACAAGGTTCCGCATGAATGACTACTTCAGAAAATTGCGAGCCATGGAACTGAGGGTGAAATACTCACGTGGATTAAAAACTGGCTGGATCATAGGAAACAAAGAGTGGGGGTAAATGGACAATGCTCGGACTAGAAGAGCGACACCAGTGGGGTGCCGCAGGGTTCGGTGCTTGGACCCGTGCTCTTCAACATCTTTATAAATGATCTAGATATTGGTACGATGAGTGAGGTGATTAAATTTGCGGACGATACAAAGTTATTCAGAGTAGTGAAGACACAGGGGGATTATGAAGATCTGCAACATGACATAATCAGGCTCGAGGAATGTGCATCAACATGGTAGATGAGGTTCAACGTGGATAAGTGTAAAGCGAAGTATGTCGGTAACAAAAATCTCATGCACGAATACAGGATGTCCGGGGCGGTACTTGGAGAGACTTCCCAGGAAAGAGACTTGGGAGTTATGATCGACAAGTCGATGAAGCTGTCCACGTAATGTGCGGCGGCGGCAAAAAGGGTGAACAGAATGCTAGGAATGATAAAGAAGGGGATCACGAACAGATTGGAGAAGGTTATCATGCCACTGTACCAGGCCATGGTGCGCCCTCACCTGGAGTACTGCGTCCAGCACTGGTCGCCGTACATGAAGAAGGACACGGTACTACTCGAAAGTGTCCAGAGAAGAGCAACTAAGATGATTAAGGGGCTGGAGAAGTTGCCGTACAGTGAAAGATTAGAGAAACTGGGCCTTTTCTTCCTCGAACAGAGGAGATTGAGAGTGGACATGATTGAAACATTCAAGGTACTGAAGGGAATAGACTTAGTAGATAAGGACAGGTTGTTCACCCTCTCCAAGGTAGAGAGAATGAGAGGGCACTCTAAAGTTGAAAGGGTATAGATTCTGTACGAATGTATGAAAGTTCTTCTTCACTCAGAAAGTGGTAGAAAGCTGGAACGCTCTTCCGGAGTCTGTCGTAGAGGAAAACATCCTCCAGGGATTCAAGACAAAGTTAGATGCTGGTCTTTGACCAAGGGCCACCGGGTGAGTGGATGCTGGGCACGATGGACCACTGGTCTGACCCAACAGCGGCAATTCTTATGTTCTTACAATTTTCTCTTCTTTGGAAATGTTTTGGTTCTATATTAATACCTTTCAAGTATTTAAACATGTGTATCTCCCCTCCTCTCCTCCAGAGTATACACATTTAGGTCTTCCAGTCTCTTCTCATACTTCTTTTGGTTCAAACTCCTTACCATTTTCATTGCCTTCCTCTGGACTGCTTCAAGTCTTTTTATATCCTTCACCAGATAAGACCTCCAAAACTGAACACAATATTCCAAGTGTGGCCTCACCAATGATCTATATAGGGGCATCAACACCGCCCTTCTTCTGCTGGTTATTCCTCTTTCTATACAGCCTAGTATCCTTATGGCTACAGCCATCACCTTATCACACTGTTTAGATGCCTTTAGATCAGGGGTGTCAAAGTCCCTCCTTGAGGTTCGCAATCCAGTCGGGTTTTCAGGATTTCCCCAATGAATATGCATGAGATCTATGTGTATGCACTGCTTTCAATGCATATTCATTGGGGATCCTGAAGACCCAACTGGATTGCGGCCCTCAAAGAGGGACTTTGAGATCCCTGCTTTAGATCCTCAGACATAATCACCCCAAGGTCCCTTTCTCCATCAGTGCTTATCAGCCTCTCATCTCCCAGTACAAATGATTCCCTCAGATTTATATCCTCCAAATGCATCACTCTGCACTAGAGAGTTGTGCAGGGACAGAAATCCCATTCGTCCCCGCCAGAATCCTGCCCATCCCCATCCAAACCCGCCAGAATTTTAGCCGTCCCCACCCGTTCTTACCAGAATCTCTATCCCCACCCATCCCCATGAGGAATTCCCTCCGTCCCCCCTAAAAATTACCTGTCCCCATAAAAAGCAGCAATTACTTCTGACAGTTTTGATTTTAGTTTTAATTGAGTTTTACAGAAAATTCAAAACAGTCAGACATCTGCCAGAACAGGCATTAAACAATACCCATCCTCCCTCCCTCTACCCATTCGGGTGGGGTTGGCATATCAACATAATACTATCCCAAAGAAGTAGATTTAAGGCAGAATTTGATGAACAGAAAAAAGATGTCCGGTGAAGCAATTCTCTCCCCCTCCGCTCTTTTTTTTAAAAGTTACATATTTAATGTTGGTACCTGCTGGGCTGAAGCAGTTTAATGCAGGGCAGTCTGGCTCTGGAGCTGTATAGTTATGCTGCCCAGTCTCTCCCGTGCTCCTCTGCACAGCCGCAGTGAGTGGTGGCAGGCTTGAGCCAACAAGATTCTTGAGGGGAGGTCTCACGCCAAGGATCACTACTGGGAGAGTTCTGCACATCCACCAATCTGGAAGCACTTCTACAAAGAAGTGCTCATGATTGGCCATAAAGCTCCAGCTCTGTCTCCTTGATTGGTGGATGTACAGAACTCTCCCATATGAGTGGCAATCAGCAACTGGTGCGCTGAGGGATCGAAGAAGCTTAGAGGGAACATTGGAACAAAGGTAGGCTGGCATTTCTGTGGGAACCACAGAGAACCAGCTTCTATCCCCGTGGGAGTCCCATGGACCTAGGGGGGATCCCGACGGGAGTCCCAAAGACCTGGGTGGATTCCTGTGGGAGTCCCGTAATCCCCATTCCCATGCAGATCTCTACTCTGCACTTCTTCACATTGAATTTTAGTTGCCAGATGTTAGACCATTCTTCTAACTTTTGCAGATCCTTTTTCATGTTTTCCACTCCCTCCGGGGTGTCCACTCTGTTACAAATCTTGGTATCATCCTCAAAAGGACTAACCTTACCTTCTAACCCTTCAGCAATGTTGCTCACAAACATATTGAACAGAATTGGTCCTAGCACCGATCCTTGAGGCACTCCACTACTCACCTTTCCCTCCTCTGAGTGAATTCCATTAATCACCACCCTTTGGCGTCTGTCCGTCAACCAGCTTCTAATCCAGTTCACCACTTGCTTACAAGGTTGGAATAAAGTTAAATTTCAATACTTGCAAGTGACTCTGTGGACGTCTAAACAGCATTACTTGAAAACAGACCTAAATACACATATCTTTTAAACCCTGCAGCAGATAAACAGAAATAGAGAAAAATGAAGGCAGATAGAGACCATATGGCCTATCTTGTAGTATCCCTTCCTCTTCCTTAGAGATCCTATGTACTTGTACCCCCAAGCTTTCTTGAATTCTTACAGTTTTGACTCTACCACCTCCTTTGGGAGAACATTCCACGATTTACCACCCTTTCCATGGAAAAGTATTTCTTCAGGTAACTCCTTAGAAACATAGAAAATGACGGCAGAAAAGGGCTATAGCCCACCAAGTCTGCCGATTCCAAGTGCCCGCCCCCCCAGAGTTCACTCCCTTAGAGATCTCACATGAGTATCCCATTTCCTCTCAATCACCTGCAGTGGGAGTTCATTCCACTGATCCACCACTCTCTCGGTGAAGAAGTACTTTCTGGAGTCGCTATGAAATTTTCCTCCCCTGATTTTCAGCGGATGCCCTCTGGTGGTTGAGGGTCCCATGAGACAGAAGATATCATCTTCCGACTCGATACGTCCCGTGATGTACTTATACGTTTCAATCATATCTCCCCGTTCTCTTCTTTCCTCAAGTGAGTACAGCCGCAATTTTTTTAGTCTTTCTTCATATGTGAATTCCTTGAGCCCCAAGACCATCCTGGTCGCCATTCACTGAACTGACTCGATCCTCAGTATGTCCTTATGGTAGTGTGGTCTCCAGAACTGAACACAGTACTCCAAGTGAGGCCTCACCATGGATCTGTACGGCAGCATGACTTCAGGTCTCCTGCTGACAAAACCTCTACGGATACAACCCATCATTTGTCTTGCCCTGGAGGAAGCCTTCTCCACTTGATTGGCAGCTTTCATGTCCTCACTAATGATCACCCCTAGATCGCGTTCTGCCGTGGTCTTAACCAAGGTCTTGCCATTCAGTACATAAGTTCTACGTGGGTTTCTCCTACCCTGGTGCATTAACTTGCATTTTTTAGCATTGAAGCCTAGCTGCCAAGTAGTTGACCATCTTTCCAGCAGCAGTAGATCGTGTGTCATATTATCAGGTAATAAGTTTTTGCCTACTATGTTGCAAAGTTTGGCGTCGTCAGCGAACAGTGCTACCCTTCCTTTAAGTCCTTGCGTCATATCCCTTATGAATAAATTGAATAGAATCGGGCCCAGGACTGAGCCCTGAGGCACCCCACTGATTATGTCCGACGCCTTGGATGGGGTACCGTTCACCACCACCCTCTGAAGTCTACCGCTCAGCCAATCCCTAACCCATGCAGTTAGAGTGTCTCCTAATCCTATCGATTTCAATTTGTTCAAAAGCCTTCGGTGTGGGACGCTATCAAATGCTTTACTGACGTCCAAATATACCACGTCATCCTATGCCCCTCATTCTAGAGCTTCCTTTCACTTGAAAGAGACTCACCCCCCTGTGCTATGGAGGTATTTAAACATCTCTATCATTCTCCCTTCACCCCCTTTTTTTTTTTCTTTTTCAAAGTATACAAATTGAGATATTTAAGTCTGTCACCGTATGCTTTATGAGAAAGATTGCTAACCATTTTAGTAGCCACCCTCTGGACTGACTCCATTTTTTAAAGTATCTTTTTGAAGGTTGGTCTCCAGAATTGTACACAATATTCTAAATGAGGTCTCACTAGGGTCTTATTCAGAGGTATCATAACCTCTTTTTTCCTGGTAGCCATTCTCTTCCTAGTAGTATCCTTTTAGCTTTTGCCATCACCTTTTCTACCTGTGGCCTCACACACAATTACATCCAAGACCTGCTCTTCTTTCATATACAGAAGTACTTTACTCCTTAAACTGTTCCAGTCCCTTAGGTTTTTGTAGCCCAAATGCATGACCACAGGATCTGGCTTTTACCTACTCCCCTCTGCGGAAATCTAAACAGAAGCAGACCTTCACAAATTTCTACTCTTTTTAATCCTACTAAAAGTAGGTATGGCATAGAAGCTATGTAGTGAGTACTTTTAGCCAGGCAGAGAAGGGCATTTTCAGACCAGTCAGTTCATCTGGTTATATGGCACTGGAATTTGATCTCTGTAGATGTTGGAGTTTGTCCCTAGCCTATTCTAAAGAGGGTATCTTGTCTGGAACTCTGTACATGCTAACATTTGTCTGGTTTTCATTGGATGCAGTATAAATTCAAGTCAAGGGAAGATCTTGACTAGCATCTCTTGATAAGTAGTTTGAACTTGAGCAGGTAGAACAAAGCTATTGCAGTATGAAGCACTTTTCTTATTTAGTACAGCGTCATGCACATCAGGGTAGAAATGTTCAGAAGAAGTAAGTGTTCCCAAGCTTCATGTTGTGGGAGCATAATGGGATCTTAATAGCATTCAGAAAAGGGCAAAGCAATATGTGAGGTCTTCCAGTGTGTTGCAGTAATAAATCTATTCCATCTAATTATTTGAAAAAGGTACAGCTGGTCAGAAGCAGAAACATTTCACTGTGCTTTTAAAACTGGATAATCGCCTTAAAACAGAGATGTGGTGTACATAAAGGCAGTGGCATATGCATTTTGTAAGTGATGCTGCCTTGGACAGTTTTGTAAGTTCCTGCTAAAAATTGTGTGGGGACCCTTAAAGCCCTAAGATGATATTTGTGTTGCCCTATCAATAGTGTGCAGGAATTTTCCATACTTGAAAGGGTTCAGAGAAAGGGGTGCTGTATTTTCTCATAAGAGTGGAGGTCAGAGTGGATTCCACGACTCAGAGTGCGATATCAGCCAAGAGGAGCAGAGAGGTGTAACCAAGGAGGATGTGTTCCAGTGGCATGTGGTTAGGGCTCTTAGGGGATTCAGTGAATCCCCCAGCTCTATAGCCCTGCTTTTTTATTTTTTGCTTGATGTAGTTTGATTTGCTGAGCAGGCAGGCAGGTATCACACAAAAACAAAAAACAGAAAAACAAAGCAGGACTCTTGGGCTAGAGATTCGCCAAACCCATCTGAAGGCTCTCACAGTACTGATCTGAATTAGATTGGCTGAGTAGCATCTGCCTGTTTCCTTCTCAACCAATAAAATTCAGAGCTGTGTCCTCAGGGACTTTAGGGGGTGGAGTGAATCCCCTGAAGCCCCTGACCGCACGTCATTGCTGGAGAGGGAAAAGATTAAGTCTTTTCCTTCCAGTTGGAGAGAGGGTGCCTCTATTGTCCAAGAAAAAAGAATCAGGGAGGACTCTTTAGAGGAGCAGAGGGTGCCAATTCTCAGTTTACAGGGAGAGGAGCCACACTGAAATGGAACCTTCCACAGGGTATTTGTGAAAAAGTGTGTTTGCAGTAAAGAAGAAGACTTTTCAAAATTTTGTTGGGGTAAAAGGTGGAGAAAATCTTGGAGGCTCAAGTGGCATTAAGAGAATATACAAGAAGACTTCAGTACAGAAATTTTTGTGGATTTTTATACTTTTCTTCTATGTAGCTGTTTAATCCTTGATTTTTCTTAGTAAAATTTTCTCTGGGTTTGAACAAAACTTACACTGGACTATTTTTTGGATGTGGAATGTGTGATTCATTAGGGCATAGGGTGTCCCAACATGTGCTGGTCTTAGTCTACAACCTGTATCCAGACATTGCAGAACACAAGAATTTCTGCAAATTGATGTAGGGACGCTGGATCATCTGGTATTCTATTGTCCCTTGATACTCAGCTTTTGGAAGTTAATATGGGGACATATTAATTTGATTATGGAGACAGTGGTTCCATTATCTTATGAAACAGTAGTTTGTGGGACACTATTATCCCTTAAGCCACCAATAGATAGAAATAAAAATAGATTGTTAGGAGTCATGACTGGAATAGCCATTTATATGATCACATCAAATTGGAAGAACTTTGATTGCCTGAATTGTAGTTTCTGGTGGCATTCACTATGCCTTTGTTATAGGATGGAAAAAATGATTGCTGATCAAAGGGGAAATTTTAAGAGATTTCAATTAATATGGAATCCATTGACTAACTTTATCAATATTAACTGAGCGATTATAACTTATACATCCAAGGGGTGGGAGGCTGGGAGTGGGGGTGGGATTCTTTGATTTTTACAGAAATTTCCTGGGGGAGGATTTTTGTGGAATCTACAGTTGGTATTTGGATGGGAGGAAGGGCGGGATAAAAATGATTGCTTATGGTTTATTGAAAGTTGTAAGTGTTTTTTCTGGATTTATTATATGCATGTATAATTGTAAATGCACTGTTGATAGTTTGGAAAAGCAATAAAGATATACAAAAAAAAAAAAAAAAGAATTGCTGAAGCTTCCAAAGATGCCCCTCTGCACTAAACCTCTGCCTGGAGATCGACCCTACTACAACTCTCATGGTAGGACTTGCAAATTTCTGCACTATAATGTGAGACAAGAGGCCTTCATTTTACACATCATTTTATATCCCCGCCCCCCAGATGCCAAACTGGCAAGGGAAACTGATCACTGCGATAGTGTTGGGATAGAACCCAGTGTTGTTTCTAAGGTCGTGAAGATAACCAGGCAGATTCTCTTCTAAAAAACTGCACATCTTAATTTCTGCTTTCATGGCCTACCTATACTGGGGCTGAGAATCAGACACTACCTGTGAATCCTGGGAAGGAATACCTAGATGTTTCTGACTAAGATCTGCACAGGGACAAGAAATTAGTACCTGGCCCAAACCCAAAGAGTAGCCACATTCCATGCTGCTGATCTAGGCCAATAACAGACTATGGACTTTTCCTCCAGGAAATTGTCAAACCCTTTCTTAAAACCAGCTACATTATCCGCTCTTACCACAACCTCTGGCAACACGCTCCAGGCAAGTAGATTCTCACCCCAGCTAGTAGGGTGAAGAGTTGAAACCCTGGAGAGCTGGATTTCAGCATAGAAAAATAAAAGGCTAGGAGAACGAGAACCAGCAGAGCCTATGTGTATTTGCTTGCCTTCCTATAAAAGGAGAGATACTTTCTTATTAGTTGTTTCATGAGTAATATGCTGACGTTGTAATATATCTCTCTTATTTGAATTTCAGTGAATTCAAGAAAACGTGGGATCTCTTAGAGCAGGGATCTCAAAGTCCCTCCGCGAGAGCCGCAATCCAGTCGGATTTCCGGATTTCCCCAATGAATATGCATTGAAAGCAGTGCATGCAAATAGATCTCATGCATATTCATTGGGGAAATCCTGAAAACCCAACTGGATTGCGGCCCTTGAGGAGGGACTTTGAGACCCCTGTCTTAGAGAGAGGAAGAGATAATGGTTCCTGCTGATGGGAAGACTGGATGGGCCATTTGGCCTTTATTTGTCATCATAAGTATATTTTTGAAACTTTCATGGTGGTCCTAGTATTAAGTTTCAATTTGCTGATTTTGCATTTAACTCATTCATTGCACTTATGTTCATATGCTGTTAACAAAGTTCAAGTTTACAGTATTATACATTTGATATCCTGCCTAACATTACATCTAGGTGGTTTACATTAAAAATACAAGATTAAAATCAGTGGGAGGGAGGGGGAACAAAACATTATATTACATAACAATGCATCATACTGTAAAACCCAATAATAAAAACAAAAGACAAGAGACATATAGGAGGGAAAGGGAAAAATACAATATTTAAAAAAAACAATCAAAAATCCCGACAAAGGAAAACAAGGGCCTTAGAAACATGATGGCAGATAAAGGCCAAATGGCCCTTCTAGTCTAGGTGCTAATAAGTGAGCCATTTTAAATTTATATCAGTAAAATACTTGACATAGATTATCCTGCTGGCTCACTGGGTGATTCTCTTCACAAAGGTGGTTAATAAATCCAAATTAATAAATAGAAGAATGGTATTCCTATTTGTAGTACTAAGCAGATCCATCATAATATCATCTGTAGAAGTATGAAAAGGAGAATCCAGTGATCAGTATATCACAATGGAGGTGCAGGCATCTTTTTTTTCCCCCAAAATACCCGAACCTTCATACCACAGGTCTAAAAATGTCCATGTCACAAATATATAATTCCTTGCGCTTTCATATATAAACTGTAAATCCAACAATAGCCTTCAATCGATAACAGCTCCACTTATCTTGAAAAAACATCTCCCAACCCTCAGCTTTAGATACAAAAGTACAACATACACAGTGTCAAAAATAGCACATTATGCAGAACATGAACGATGCCAAGTCCAACGGTGTTCCTATATGTCTTCATATCTCTCCAAACTGTTTTTTTTTTTCCATTGTAAGGCTTATGTTTGGATTAAAACCATTCAGAAACATTAGAACCAATTCCATAGCTTGCTAGTTTCTGCAGCATTAAACTACAAGTCACAAAGATGTCCGATAAGACTATTACTACAGTCACTCAGATTCTAATTGCATCAGCAAATATCAAGTATGGAGCACTATGACTAGCTCTGTTGTCAAATTGGTATTAATCTAATATTTTATTTTCCTCTATGTATTCCTGAAATTAATGATACCCTGCCTGCTTGACTTCGTTTACTAAGGTACACTAACCGATTAGCATGCTAATTGAATTAGCATGCACTAACGCGTGCATGTTAGTCTAATCAAATTAGCATGCGCTAATTGGATAGCGTACCTTAATAAAAGAGGGGGTTAGTGGGTCATGGGGTTATTTCTTTTCAGAAGTGGGTGGAAAGTTGCTTACTTAAGATTAGAATATACATAACTGTCCTTTTTCTAATGATGCATTAATTATTTAACTGTTTAACAGATTATCTATCTGTTACCTGAGGACTAACCCTCTCATGCTATCCCATCCTTTGCTCCTCTAACAGCAACCTAGTGACTCTCACCTCTCCTTCTGGTCTTCATTTGGATATCTCTAGGGAAACTGCCTTTAGCTACCTTAGGTCTAAACTATGGAATAACAGAGGCTGATGCCAGACAGATTTGTATGATCTGGGACCCGCACTTGGCGAGAGGCAAAGAATAGTAGCCAATACAGCATAGGAGAATGGAAGCTGATGCCAGATAGACTTGCATGGTCTGTTTCCCTCATGTGGTAAGAAACAGGTGAAGGCTCAACAACTCCAGTGTGTTGATGATTTTATTGTCACATACTGCAAGTGGGGAACTATGCAGCTTAAGAGGGAGGGGAAGGCATCTTGACTGGTAGGTTGAATACTGTCAGCAATACATCATGTATCATCCCCATCATGCTTGGCTACCTATATGCAAACTTGCTTTTATATGGCAAGAGTGAAGTCATATTTTTGTGTTTAAAAACTTGCCACATTGCCAATTCATTAGTTGAATACCTATATGGTTGGCATAGTGGTGACATCACAACCAGCATTTAAACATGAGTGACCTGGGCCTAAATGGAGTGATAGGTGAAGCTCTGGTCACCTTGTTTGGCTAGGTTTAAAATCAACAACAAGAAAGCTGGTAAGTAGCCACCACAGGAAAACACAGCTAATAGCGTAAGCAAAAGGAGAGCCAACCAGAATGTCTAAAATTTATTAAAGAGCTCAATCAGGTATTTGGTCAAAGACCCAACATGGAATAGGTTTTAGCAACTACTGCCTGCATCAGAGAGAAAAGAATCTGAGCTAGCCTTTATAAAGCAATGGGCTCAGCCAGACAAAGCCACAATTTTCAGTATCCTTTAAGCTTAGGGTGAGTTCCCAAGATCCCTCATTTCTCAAAGTAGATGCAAATTAGGCTTCTATCATTCAACGTTGTGTAGAGTAGCCCTCCCTTCAGCTTCTCTAAGCAGGTCTGTAGTATTAAGTTCCTTTTTGTAGATTTTCATTACAATGTGACCAAGGCCTGTTCTAAATTCTCAACTATTAATCAGAGTTCAAAACAAAACCATTAAAATCTTCATTTCAATTCAATGTGGTTTTTTCTCCATGTATTAACAACTCTAGACAAGGACCTCCTCCTCTATTTAAGGGAATGCATCTCAGGATTTTGAGCCCAAACCATGCATCTGTGTTCTGTGCTTGTCAGCATGAGTCTTCTCCATATTCTTTTCAAAGCTAAGGGAGCAAATATTTAGCCTACTTTATATGAAGTTAATGTGATTTTATCTTTTTATGCATTGCTGAAATGGCTGATGACAACCTATGACTGGCACCCTAAAAATAACGTACTGCTGTGGTGATTAGTGTATTTGAAATATCATAAGTGGGCTTGCTTAAATTTCAATACATCAATGCAGTTTTGAGCTTGTGTTCTATAATGGCTTAGGTGCACGTAAGGCTATTATAGAATTAGCACTCGTGTGCCATTGCTGTGCTGTTCTGTCTAACTGTATAAGGGGAGCAACAAGTTAGGGCAAAACCAATTCACTAACTCACTTAGGATAAAGCAGAATAGTCCACACCTTGCTTCTTCTTACAACTGAATATAGCATTTATTGATAAAGTAAAACAAACAATACATCACCAGATCGGGAAGTTTCAACAATGGCCAGGCTTGGAGCTCATGGGAAAGGCCCTGGGAACCTCATTCCACAGGAGTTGGCTTCAACCATAGCAGTGAGTAACTTTTTATAATAAAATTCTCATGCAATGTTTACCTCCTAAACACACTCAGGTTGGCACATAATGGTACATGTTCCCATAATATGAAACTGATATATATTTCTAAAATATGAGGTTACATCTGGGTTATACAGAATGGATAAAAACAAGACATTTATCATAGAGAGGGAAGAAACAGGTCATGAGAATCCTGGCAAAAGGCTCTGCTCAGTCTAAACAACAGATGTATCATATTTAGTTCTAAGTGAGCACCAAGCACAGACAGGCATTCTTAGTGTCAACAAATTATGCTGATAAGCAGTTAACCATACTCCAGTCAGCAAACACAATAGCCATCTGACTATGGCTGCCTGTGAAACTATGCAGTTTATAACACTATGCAATGCTATCCTATATAGCATATAGGCCCTAAGATAGGGCCCTAAGCTAAGTACTGTAATACACTTTGGCCCCTTGGCTATTGTTTGGCTGATGAATGCCTTTATATACACAATAGATTAAACAACAATGAGTTAAAATCAAAATCAAGAGAAGGCAGTCTAGGACTTAGACAGGCAAAATGCCTAAAAGCATATGTTCTGGAGTAATTCTGTGGCAAGCAAACACACATTGTCCCTACAGGCACATTTTTGGCCTACTAACATTTCCCCCCTAATGCAGAAGCTTAGCAGATAAGGTCCTTCTCAGGGCCGCTGGTATGCTCTGGCAGGAGCATGGTCTGTGGGGGAGATGTCTCTCTGGCAGGAACACTGGCAGATGTTCAGGGGAAGGCCACTAGGAATTGGAAGCTGTAGTCTAGGTCTTGGCATGTTCTTCAGGGTGATGATCAAAGCTGCAGCAGTCCCCCCTTCTGAGATAATGGTGGCCAGGGACCAAGAGCCCTCTGAGAGATTCAGCATCCTTGGCTCTTTCTGCGGCCCCTAGCATGTTGTGGTTCCACTTTGTCCAAACGGACTAGCTTGCCCCTAGATAAGACATCAAGCTGGAATGCATAATAATAACAAGTCTAAGTCACATTTCCATTGTATCGATTCCATGTATCACCAGATAAACAAACGCAGAAGTGGGCTAAAGGCATGCCCTGCTTGATGCACAGTCTTTGAGGAAAAAGGTGGAAGGCTTTCAAGCTTCTGTATAACATTCAGATGCCAGTTCATTTTCTACAGGTGCCTACATCATGGTGCTTAGTTGTTTTGACTGCATAGGTGGGACATGGATCCAAACCATATGTACTGCTAGAGAGCTGACCGAGGAAACATTGCTCTGCAGTTTTTTACAAGTCATCTGTGTCAGAGACAAAATGTGATATGTATTATGGATTTTGATGTGCTGAATTCAAATCTGACACATTCTGCATGCAAATCTGATTTATTACTGTTTCAAAGATATTTAAGTTTTTACATTTTACATATATGTGTGGTCATTTTACAAGCACTATTTACCGTAATCCAAATCCTTGGATATTGCCTCTGTATGAATCTTTCAGCAGCTCTCAGACTGAAGCTACTCTTTTATCTTTCTGTATCTCTTTAATTCCTCTGCATTTTTACTAGAACTGTACTGGAAACTCTTCTGAGTCCAGTTTGTTGACTCTAATCTGAAACACGATATAGCCAATATTTAAAAAGAAAAGATTATGCATATATCCGCAGCTCACAGCTATACAGTTATCTGCATAACCGCTAAAAATGAACTGAAACTTGCAAAGCTTCTCTCTAACATTCAATTTATTTTAATTTCCTTTTGATTTATTAATGTTCAGTGTCGACAGGGGCATTTCAGAGATACCTTGCTGATGGCTCTGGGACTGAAACATATTCCTGTTCTCCTGCAACCCAAAAATAAATAATGCAGGAGATGTAGAACTGCTAAAGCATCATCTATTTGATGCATGCAAGCATATAATTGTGCAGGGTGCTGCTCATTAACATTAGTGGAGTGAAACACAAATGCTGCTGGCTACAGACGAAGCTTGCACAACAGATGGAAGGAAGAACCAGTGCACTAGGTATTTAATTCAGCAGGGAAATTGTACAGGTCATTTTGTCTTTTTAACCATTAATTTAAAAAAAACCGTTATATATTGTTTGCTGTTTTGCATATCTAAGACTATTATAATGATAAGAATATTTATAATGCCTGTATTGCTCCAAGGTATGACCTCACCTTGAGTATTGCGTTCAATCCTAGTTGCTTGTCTCAAAAAAATATAGCGGAATTAGAAAAGATTCAAAGAGCGACAAATGATAAAGGGGATGGAACTCCTCTCATATGATGAAAGACTTGGAAAAGGGATGGCTGAGGGGGGATATGATTGAGGTCTACAAAATTCTGAGTAGTGTTCAACGGGTAAAAATGAATTGATTTTTTACTGTTTCAAAAAGTAGAAAGACTAGGGGACACTCAATGAAATTACATTGAAATACCTTTAAGACAAATAGGAGGAAATATTGTTTTACTCAATGAATAGCTAAGCTCTGGAACTCTTTGCCAGAGGATGTGGTAACTGGTTAGCATATGTGGGTTTAAAAAAGATTAGGACAAGTTCCAGGAGAAAAGGTCCATATAGTCTGCTACTGAAATCGATGTGGGGGATGTCACTACTTGGCCTGGATCATTAGTATGGAATGTTGTTACTATTTGGACTTCTGTCATGTACTTGTGATTAGCCACTGTTGGAAACCTAATACTGGGCTAGATGGATCATTGGTCAAACTGAATATGGATATTTTTATGTATCTTTCTGTGTGCCATGTTGCAAAAACCTTATTTGTACTGTCTTTTGGGAATTTTTTTTTAATTTATTTGCATTTCAACACAGCACCGTCCTTGACACTCCTTCTTACTGCCCTGTGACAGGGTGTATATCCCGTCACCAGCCAGCAGAGGGAAGTCTCAGCATCAGAAGAAGGAGCTCATCTGCAAAGACACCAGGGAGCTCTCTACTCACCCTAAGTGGAAAAGAGAGCTGAGAACAAGAGTTTCAGAACCAAGAGCTAGGAAAAGCAAGAGTTCCTTCTGGAGCTTAGATGCTCTACAAGGAGAGGAATGCTGGCAAAAGACTAACTCTTGGTAAACTTAACCTTGACTGGCCAGTTCAGTAGAGCTTGGAGTGACTAGAGAGTGCTTAAACTTGATGATCAGCAGAGGGACTTGCAGGGAGAGTGTCTGAGTAAGCAGGAAGGTTCTCAGGGAAACTGGCCTGTCCAGTAGAGCTTGGAGGAACCAGAGTGTTCAACATGACAGCTAGTAGAGGGACTGGTGGAGAGTGTCTGACTAACCATGAAAGTTCTCAAGGAGTGAAGAATGAGTGGCCAGTAACAGGAGAGTCTATAGGGGACCATTGTACCAATGGTATCCTGGCTGCAGGTGACTAACAGAGGGACTAGAGGAAGTAGCCAGAAGAGTTCAAGGTCCTAGGCTGCTGGTGACTGGTGAGTGACCAGCAGAGGGATCAACAGCAACCAGCAGAGAGATAATGGTATTAGAAGCATCCAGAAGACCTAGAAGTCCAGTGAGGGTTGGAAAGGATCTGGTGTCAACCAGAGGGACCGGTAGAGACTGGAGCGATCTCTGGAGGCCAGACTGACTAGGGAAGTGTATTCAGAGGAGCCTGGTTGTGTTTTAGAAGAGCTCAGAAGTGAAGTGTGTAGAAGGAGCTGGTCCTAGATGAAAAAGAAGACCAGAGAAACCTGGTGGTGGTGAAGTGACAGGGGGTAACCGCTCAGCCCATTCACATGCCCCCATCATGCCTCCACTGGCCCTATATGTTTTAGTGACTTAAAGATTTAGTCCTGCCCTTTTGCAAAATACTGGCTTATATGTTTTGGCCCCAAATGTATACCAGTAAGTGTCAGGATAGAGACATTGAAAGCATACTGTATTTTTCGCTCCATAAGACGCATCTCACCATAAGACGCACCCCAGATTTAGAGAAGGAATACAAAATTAAAACCCATTCTGATCCAAATTGTATACTAATATATACCCGACATCTTTAAATTCCATCCCAGCCCCCCAATCAATCATCATTTTACATACACCCCCAGCACATTTAAATTTAATCCCAGACCCCCAGAACCTTTAAATTCTGACCCAGCACCCCTCCAATTAATCATCATTTTTACATACCACCCCAGCACCATTAAATTTAATCCTAGCCCCCCAGCACCATTAAATTCTGTCCCAGCCCCCCCTCGGTGGTATCTTTAAATGTTGGAGGTCGGTGGATGGCTGCCTGCTGCTTGTCGGGGCCCGCGGCGCACAAGCACGCTAATGCCTGGGCCCAGACACTTCCCTAATTGGGCTGGTCACTGGTGCTTTGCAGGGCTGCTGCCTGCTGATTACTGGCATGTCGGGGCCAGCGGCACACAAGCGCGCTGCTGCGTGTGCAGGTGCCACTTCTGAATGGCTGCTCAGTTCTACTAAGTGGTGTTCATTGGAAGACCAGTTGAAAGAACAATTCTAGACTGTTGCCTAGGGATAAACATCCTGAAAGGCTCCCCTAGTTCCAGGGGGATCATGCCAGATTTAAGCAGTGTGACAGGTGTGACAGTATCTCGGATGTTTATATCTACTATAGCATATATAGTTACCTAGTGTATCTCAGATGCTCTCTATGTACCATAACTCGGCCATTGTGCCACTAGCTTTCCAAACAGGTCTCGTCCATTCTGTCTTGACTATGCTGTGTATGTTCTCCTGTATCTTGTTCTGGGCTCTTTTGGGAGGACGGGCTAACTAACTAATATTTTATTTTGTGACATAAATGGTTAGTGAAAGCCTGTGCGCATTTGAAGAATTAATTTGTATCACAGGGATTTTCTTGATTTTACTCCCTTTATTTAATATACCAAATTTTGGGCGCCATTTTAGAGAATTCTTTCCTATATGTTCTGTTCCACATAAGTAATTTCTGTTTTGGTTGTTTGAGTCTACAAGTAGACTGATTACTAATTGCCTCTGCTATAAATTGATTGTTTGGAGGATATTGTAGGCTGGGTATTGATTGTTTGCTGGGAGAGAGTGGTATTTTGTTATTTTAGACAGGAATGAATGGAATTGTAAATTTCTGTTTTGTGTTCATCATTATATATGTTTATTTGTTTATAGGCGGTGGATAAATTTTTAAAATAAATAACAAATAGCATGCACTAAATCATGTTCTCACTCTATTAGCATGTTTTAACATATACAGCGATGGAAGAACTGAAATAAAAAGGGAACCAAATATAACACTTCAAAACATTTGGAATTATCAGATTTGACTATACAAACATCCCACTCCTATAATCCCTAATATTAAATCAATCCACATTTTGGACAGCTAAAGTAAGGCCACAAACTAATGGATGAATTCAGTTTTCTCATATGGCCTTCATTCTTCTTTTACTTGCAAATAAACCCTTAATAGAAAGTAAGAATGCCATCTTTAACCTTCTTATTTGGATCCAGACTGGCTGACTTAAAAAAAAAATGAGTCAATGGCTTTTAAGAGTACATGATTGATTTTTATCAGTGCTGTGATCCTTTTTAGTCTTGAATGATTAGGAGTTACTTTAGGTAATTATATGTGTCAGTAAGAAGTAGATTGAGGTATGATAAGGTGGGTGATTACTAGGCTGCTGTAGCCTATGGCAGAATTACAGAGCTAAGTCCGAGAGGCCTTTTTTTTGACAGTTTCAAAATGCATGTATTGCAGCAGAGGCTGTGCGACCGCCCTTAAATTTCTGTGTGGTAAGAGAAAGATTTCCTAATAAGTTTAAATACCTTTCCACTTGAAGGCACACAAGGGAGTGTGATAATATGTGCTTTGAAAGTAAAACAAAAACCTCCCAACAATGCTTTTTTTTTGTATTCTTGAATAGTCTACCATATTGCTCACATACTCGTACTTGTCATCACAGTGGCATATTACATTTAAAAAATAGCTGTAGGAAGGGAATATTACTCAGAGTGTAATGAGGTATTGCTATTTAACATTTTTTTCCACTGCATTTATTCTTTTATATGTACAAAGCTTGTGAGTACCTTTGACACATGCTTTGCTTAACATACCCTGCTAATAATATGACACATATTTAGCTGATATTTCAAATAAATTTGAAAGAGTGCCTCTCCTTTGAAACTCCAGTGGACTGTTCTTCATACCCATTTGAAGGAAAGAAGTATGAAATCTTTACTTTATAGGCTTTTTGACACAGCTGATTCAGTGCAGACAAAGTTGTAGAACTGACTGGGAGATGGATAATGCTAAAGATAGATCAAGTTACATTTCACTTGTTCTTCTTCCTAAATTTATACTGAAATAAATAAATAAAAAGGAGAGAAACTATCTCCCTAATAGTGTGTGCAGCTAACCACAGGAACGTAATACTGTTTGACTGACTACAAAAAATAAAATAAATATTTCCCTCTCTCTCATACATCTCTATATTATATTACAGCTATCAATAATAATAAAACGCTAGAGCGCGCATGCGCTTTTGAAAAATCATGAGTCCTGGCGCCGTGAGGTGTGCTTCTGTGGCAGTATTCTAATTGACACCTCACGGCACTTGCAGGGGCTGGAGGCGCGCGACTGTGGAGTTTTGTCAGCGCGGTCGTCTTCAGGAGCATTTGGCTGTTTGTGGACCGGCAGGAGAGTGGTGGTGGCGGTTTCAAGCGGCAGCGCCGGCATTTTCTCTCCTGTTAGAGGAGAGTGTCGGTTCCAGGGTGTGCAGCCGCTGTTACAAAGTTAAAAAAAAAAATACAGCTCAGGGAAGTGGAGGGGAGAGGGAAAGGGGGCTACTTTGGAGGGAGGGGTGTGCTGGGAGGCCGACAGAGAGAAGGGGGCCAGAAGAGACAGAGAAATATAGGCAGGGGGCCAGGCAGAGAGACAGAGAGAAAGAAAAACAGGGAGCCAGGCAGAAAGACAGAGAGACAGACAAACAAAAAATGGGGGCCAGGGAGAAAGACAGCCAGAAAGATAAATAGGGGACCAGACAGAAATAAAGACAGCCATCCATACAGTGGCCAAGGAAAGAGAGAGAGACAGAAAGAAAGGCAGGGGTCAGGCAGAAAGACAGAGAGACAGAAAAACAGGGAGCCAGGCAGAGAGACAGACAAACAAAAACTGGGGGCCAGGGAGAGAGACAGGGGGCCAGGCAGAGAGACAGCCAGAAAGATAAACAGGGGGCCAGGCAGAAAGACAGACAGAAAGAAAGACAGCCATCCACACAGCGGCCAAGGAAAGAGAGAGAGAGAAATAAAGAAAGAATGACAGACAGACAGTGGGCCAGAAAGATAGCCAGCCAGCAGCCAAGGACAGAGAGAGAAAGAACAAAACCAGACAGATAGACAGCGGCCAAGGAGACAGAGAGAAAGAAAGAATGACAGACAGACAGACAGACAGAGGGCCAGAGAGACAGACAGAAAGGGAGAAAGACAGACAGAAGGAAAGACAAACAGACAAGGGGTCAGAGAGACAGATAGAAAGAAAGAATGACAGACAGACAGGATGCCAGAAAGACAGACAGACAGAAAAACAGACAGCCAGCAGCCAAGGAGAGAGAGAGAGAGAAAGAAAAAAAAATACAGAGACATACAGTCGGCAAGTGGCCAAGGAGAAAGAGAGAAAGAATGATATACAGACAGAGATACAGACAGAAAGGGAGAGAGATAGACAGAAATAAAGACAAGACAGCCAGAAGCCAAGAAAAGAAAGAGAGAAACAAACAAAAAAAAAGAGACAGTGGGCAAGGGAGAGAGACAGAAAGAAAAGGGCCAGGGAGAGAGAAAGAAAGAAAAGGGCCAGGGAAAGAGAAAGAAAGACATACATCCTATATAATGTTCCTTGCCGCCGTGTTTTCTGATCCGTGGCCGGATTCTATTTTAGAACGCGGTGGCAGGGAACACTCTGGCCACTCCACTCCTCCCGTCCTCGCTCACCAACCGCTGGAGGAAGCACAGGCAAGCTCTCTCCCTGCCCGCTGCCCTGTCACTCCTCACATGCGCACGACGCCGAGCCAACAGGTCACTGCCCAGCATAAGCCCCAACACAGCACTGACCATAAGGGAATTGCGCATAGGAGTCTCGCCCCGACACAACCCTCCAAGACAAGCAGCATGAAAATTGGGCCTGAAGGCAGCCCGAGAACATGTGCCGACTCTGCCGAAAAGGCCCGGCGCACAGCTCCACCCGTACAACCACCGCGCACCAACTGAAGAAAATGCCACGGACGCCCGCCCGCAAGGCAGGCTCCCAGGATGACGCCTGCAACTCCGAGCAGCCAGCGCTCCCGACTTGCAGCCCGCCAGGAAGAGGTGCTGTTGGATCGGGGGAGCAAGGAAGAGGGACAGGGGGAGCAGGGAAGAGGTGCTACTGGGCCGGGGGACAGGGAAGAGGTGCTACTGGGCCGGGGAGCAAGGAAGAGAGACAAGGGGAGCAGGGAAGAGGTGCTACTGGACCGGAGAGCAAGGAAGAGGGAAAGGGAAGCAGGGAAGAGGTGCTACTGGACCGTGGGAGCAGGGAAGAGGGATAGGGGGAGCATGGAAGAGGTGCTGCTGGACAGGGAAGTGGAGTGGGGAGAGAAATGCTGCTGGTCAGAAAAGGGGGCTCGGGCTGAAAGGGAACAGATGGGAGAAGGGGGCGGGGGGGTAAAAATGGGTTTGGAGCTGGGGCTGAAAATAGGGGACATGTGAGGGAAGGAGGCTTTACTAGCACCCGTTAATGTTAACGGGCTTAAACACTAGTATTATATAAGCATACACTCTCTAACTATGGGTTCCTTTTACGAAGCCATGTTAGCGGCTTTAGCGCGTGTGACTTTTAATCATGTGCTAACCCCTGCGCTAGCTGAAAAACTACCGCCTGCTCAAGAGGAGGTGCACGCTATTACGCACGTTAAACTGCTAACGCGCCTTCGTAAAAGGAGCCCTATATTTCTTTCTCTCACAGAGCACACAATCACAAACTCTCCTCTCTTCAAGATCTTCAGTTGTTTTTTTTCCCTTTTCCTAACTGCCACACTCAACCAGTTTCCTGGCTTGTTCCAGCCAATCACCGTCATGCACTGACATTCTATGGGAATGCCTGCACCCTGCACATCTACAGCATTACTTTTGCTGGACAACAACAAAAAAACTTTAAACTTTAAAATATTAGAGAAAAAAAACCTCTGTCAGGTCTCTCCTGCCTGGGTCAGCTATATATATTTATTTTGTAACCTACTAGTTACATTAGTATTAAGAATGCACTGTCAGGGGAAATAGAGAAGCCATATTTGACACCAAGCTTCATTATGACTCAGTTGCAGTTATGTGGAAATCATCCAATCATTAAAAATGATAAAGTGTGGAAAGCCAATTGAAATTAAGCATGTAACTAGTAGCTATGTAGTACTCTGTACCCCAGGCTCCTAGGCTTGGGTATAAAAGGTCAAGCATAATTGCCGATTGTTATAACTGACTGGGCATCTCAGACATACCAGTACTCTGAGTGTTTTTCCTTTCTGTTAGGCTCAACTGCTGTTAGTTTGTCCTTTCTTTTGATTACTATTAAGCTTACCTATATTTTACAGCAATTGAGTTGTTGGTGTGAGGTCATTTAAATACATTGGAGGATTTGCAGCGTCCTTCATTGGTGACCCTGCCCAGATAAAGAGGGCTTGGGATCCTTGCTCGGGCTTGTGCCCTTGCTCGGGCCCGGGACTCTTGCGCTCTCTAATATCCTTTACTTTTGCAGATATTTGCCCGGATCAGTTTGGTGAGGCCAACTGAGGGTTTACAGGCCTTTATTTACTGGTGAGTGTAGCCAGCCATAGCGGACTGGTGAAAGGAGCCAGCTGCATCAGACTGGTGAGAGAAGCCAGCTTTAACTGTAAGTACTTATTTTATTCTTACTGTTTAGTTATTTAGGGATCGTGATTTTTTTGTGTTCAAGCTTTTATTTGTGTAAGTTGCAGGAGCTTAGTCATATAGGGTGTTTTTACAATGTTATCTTTAGATATAATCAAACTTGCTAATCACCCTAGCCTGACTAAAATTATACAACATTTTCATGATAAGTGGGTTAAGAATACTTCTAAAAAGTACAAAAAATATCCTTCTGATTGGAAATGGCTGGAAGAATGCTATCTTTATTGGAGTGACCTTGTTACCCTCTGTACTACTATAAAAAATGATAAAAAAGGAAAATCCCAACAAGAGCATGTGGAAATTATGGCGTGGGCATTGCCATGATCCCCCTAGCTTTGACACTGTCCCGGCTAAGGACATGATGTCTGCCCAAGAAAAACCTAACGATATAGGCACTCTAGCACAGCAAGCCGCAGCCTGTTCGGTTTCTGATAACTTGAATCCACCCCCTTATTCTCATGTTTCTCCGCACATGGCTGACCAGGCCGCAGGCCTATATCCATCGTTACAGCCTCCAGCAGGCGGCTATGACTCTGCACCTTTTAAACCCCCTATTTCTACACCACAACGCTCTATCCCTAGTTCTCCGTTATCTTTGAATCCAATGTCTGCCTATAAAATCAACGGAGTTATAGATTTGATGCCTGTTCCCAGTAGCACCGGCGCTGATCCTTATGATTCTGACAATTATCCTAAAGACATTGACCCCTATGATAGTGATTGCCCTAATAATTACATTAAAGATAGGGAACTGAGCAGTAGTGGCTCGTGGCCAGTAGGGGGTGATGTCTATGGGATGGTAATGGAATGGACATCAGGACATGATAGTGCAGTATTTTGTGGAATTTTTCTACAAAAATGGCCTGCTTTTCGTATGATTCTGGGTAACTCTAGTTAGATACAAATATATGTGTTAGTTAAGGCCATACCCAATAGAAGCGTATGAAAAATTGGTGAATAAAAATCTGAATATGGAAGTAGCCAAGGCCAGAAAAACACACTACAGATTAATATTAAGGGAAAGCATAATAATATTCTTTTTATGTACTTTGCTATTAGGCTAGATCATAAAGGAAATCAGGATATACATGGACTCCATTTTGTTCTCTGTCTTTCTGTATCTGTTTGGCTGAACTCCATCTTGTGTTCAATTTTTTTCCCTGCCTTTGTTCAGGTTTTTCTGTTCTAGCATCGTGGTTCTAATTGATACCAGATGTGCTTTAGGCTGGTTAGAAAAAGTATATTAGATTACGTATCCCAAACTAAGATATAACATGCATTAAATATGAATGACCGAGCTATGACGTTATGAATGTTTGGGGCCCCAAGTATGAATGGATATGAAAGAATTTATATTAAAAATGAAATGTTTTATAAAAAGAAATTTAAAGAAGCCTGAGCACAACATCTGGAAATAATTAGCAGTCTCTAGCATAGAAAGGGGGAAACAGACCCTCCTTTTCCTCTAAGGCTGACCAGTTTTATTAGGTGGAACATGAAACTGTTAGTTGTTCAAAGCAGGCTGAGAATATTTCAGCATCCTTCTTAACAAATACAGAATTCTCTTAATATACCTTTGTGAAAAGGATCAAAGGATATGTTATAAAATATTAATGTATATTCAGAAATGAATGTAAACAAACAAATATGATTTCTGAAACTTTTAAACATATAAAGGAATTTTCTTTGTCTAACTTTAAAGACCACCTCTGTTTTTGGTTGGCCCACGGGCCAATGATGTCAAACTAAACTGAAGGTATATATTGGGGAGCTTCGAAGTATTGAGTTGAGCTTGTTATCAGAAGGCCAGCATTTTGGCAACTATAACGACCTCCCACTAACACAACTATTCTTTTGGATTTCATGATTGAAAAAATAAAAACAATAAATAAATAAATAAATAATTATATGTTGGTAAAACCTTGCGTTAGCGTCATTTTTCATGTTTTTGTTATTTTTCACACCTTGAGTGAAAGCTAGCAGCTTAATTGGCAACTGCAGCTTTATGAGTGCGCAGGCGTCCAATGCCCATGCTCAGGAACCTAAGACCCTCTCGTTTCACCCAGAACCATCTGCCCCGTTGCCTCCTCACGTGCAGAACATTCCATCTCATACAGAATTTGTATTTGATGAAGTAGAATATCTAAAGTGGCAACAACAAAAAGCTATGGTAGAGCACAACCAGACAGAACACGGAAGACATGCAAGAGAACAATTAGAAAAAGAACAGCGCACAACATATTGGCCTACTCAAGCAAATTTTGATAGGCAAAGGCAGAAAGTAGAACAATGGAGGCATCAGATGCATGAATCCCATGCCCTAGCTACAAAGCCACCACAATCAGAAACCCTTCCGGCTCCCCTAAAGCAAGTTGACCCATCTCTAGTCCAATTTGATTTGTCTGAATATGAGACATAGGTAGTATTGGAACAGGAGAGATCAGAATGACAGGAACAAGAGAAAATATATATGGACCACCTTATTCAAGAGAAATTAGAGCAGGCGCAACATGAGAGAGCATACCCAGAAATAAAACTGAAACCTTCTTTGAAACGGCGCCACGATAGTGCATCACAACATACCCCTACACTTTGCATATCTCCTGATAAAAAAACAATTCTCAGGTGGTTTGTTCCACCTGCCTACATGACAGAGGCCTTGAATCAGCGTTCCAGAGATCTGTGCCATGTGACAGCTTGTTTCCACGATATTCATCCTGACCCCACTTGCTTCCCCACGGAATTGCCTCCAATGGTGAAAGGAGATTAGATGTCATCGGACATTTTTGGGTCCTGTTCCAAAGGGCCACTACATACTATCCTGATTGGACCGTTGGCTATGATTGACAATAAGGTCCTTGTTAAGATCCCACCTACTATGTCAAGATAGAAGGCTTCCGTCTTGCTTCCTGGCCTTTCCCAACTCCAAACCCCTGTTTCTTTGACCTCGAGCCCTGTTATTTGCCCCAATCCGGTGGATTGTTGTTATGAGGGTGAATGTGATGGACGAGATGACCATATCAGCCATACTCAGGCTCACAGCAATACCGATTGTGTAAGTCAAGAACTGTAGGGTTTGTCTAGGCATTCGATCTTGTCCAAACCCCTAGGACTATACTTACTTGGGCAGTTGTATGTACCATCTTATCCATGTTAACATGTCTAACAAAAAGGTTATACCTTTTCCCAGCAATTTGAGGTCCCGCTTTACTTTGCACCTTTCTAGAACCAATCCTATCTCCAGTCCAGTCTGACTCCAGCCCAAATTGTGGCTCAGCAAGAAGGCTCTTACATTTATGTCAACCCCTGGATTGATAATTTAGCTGGTTGGACAGAAGTGTTATCTCCACAAATGATACCATTCCCATGTGAGGGGTCTTTTGAAACCCGACATATGAATATTGCCCATTTATGCATACGACAGGGAACAGAGGACCCCGGATGGGACTTCAAATACATGAGAGCTGGCTTTCAAGTATGGGAAAAATATGAGAGTAAATTTAATGGACAAGCGGCAGAGACTCCAAATCAATCCATCCTAGCGTCCTTCAAAGTCTATGGACACGTTAGCGTTTAGCATGAGCTAAAACGGCTAACGCGTCTTTGTAAAAGAGGGGGGGGGGGTAAGTGTTTTCACTGTGTGCTTGATAAATGCAAGGCTTTTTTTTTCTTAAAAAGGTCCTTATTTATCCATTGATTGCTGAAGGACAAACCAATGAATCTCCCAGCCTCTTCTACTGTATTTATGGAACATGCTGATTCTTCTGTGTCTGTAAGTAACGGCCTAGAATTGTATACTTAAACAAAACACAGTATGTGTTATAATTGCATGAAGAGGATTCAATTTGCCTTTTGGATTTAAAAAGAGATTAGGGACAAATAATCCTTTTAAGAATGTATCAAATGTTGGCGTCTGCAATGAATTCACAGTCATAATTCCATCAAATCACCAAAATCTACCATAAACAGAATAACATGCTTCACTGCAAGGTTATTTGGAACATCTGAATGAATTTATTTTATAAACGCTTAAAGCCCTTTATGAGATTATTTTAAACAGCATTTCAGAATTAGAACCCTATGGTGTTATTTATATAAAATTAGTATACGCATAGCACTGTTAGAATTTAGATAAAGCTTAATTTCAAGTTTCTATTGATGTCTGCCAGGGTAATACTTAAGAAGATGTGAGTTAAATGACTTATGATATTTTTCTTTCAAGCAATTTATAGCTGAATAAATGATGAGTAAAAAGCACTAAATTGTAAAATAACTTATTAATAATATAATGACCTTCCTCTGTGCTTTATGCTTCCATACAGGTATAGATCCTAATACCTATGAATTCATTTTAATAACCTATGAATATGTACCTATGAATTCATTTTTTTTAACTATTTCTCTTTCTAGACTAAGGATACCAAAGCTGATTCCAAGGCATTTCTAGTTTTCTGAGTCCTCTCACCTTGTCTTTTAGGATTGTGATTTCTTTGCTCAGGCACTGCTTCAAAGACTAGGGCTAGGGTGACAGGCATCGACAGTCCTTGTATCTCCCTCTCTTTCCCTGTCTGCCACCAATCCAAGGTTAGAAGAAAGAAGAAAATAAGGACAGAGGTAATGCAGCACCTCAATCCACATCCTCCTTCTTCTCTGTTGCCAGACCTGAGGCAATAACAATGGCAGACATGTTGGTGGCAGGCATGCTTTCTGTTTTTTTTTCCTCTCTCTCTGTGATTTTTCTCTCTCTTTCTCTCTTCCCTTCTCCATGGGAATCTCAATTTGTTAAGGGAAGGATGACAATGGCAGGGTGGCACATCAGGCTGCTAGGCTGCATTCCTCTGCTGACAGGCCCAGTAAAGCTACACAGCATAGGAGTAACTGTATTCTCCATAATTAAAAAGCATGACATTGATTCTGAAAGATGCTGTGGAGAGTTGATGTTCCTGATATGGACTTTACTGAAAAATCAACTTTGATAATCCACATGAAAACATGTAGGACCCGATCCCTTGACAACACTGTGGACCCAACACTGTCCGTGTTTCAACAAAAATGTCTTCCTCAGGGGTCCTAAAAATAATGATGATGTAATAGTGAGGTGATATAGTGTAATTTATGCAATAAAACAATGTGTGTCCATGAGTGGAATAAGATTAGGTCCGTGGGATATCACTCATAAATGTGATGAAGTGACTGGTGGCGTGTAAAATGTGAATATACGAGTATAGGGTGCAAAAGTACCAAGTAATTATGTTAGAGATGAATAACCTAGTGCCAAATAGATGCTCAGAAGCATAACAGTGCATGTCCTATCTTCAGTATGTGATAGATTAAGATAGTTAAACCAGACATAAAAGGAGTGGACAAGGAAATACCTGAAAATTTCTGAGAGAGAGATACGTACCCTATTGGTCCTAAGATGAAAACTCATGGAATATCTGACAAGTCCAAATGAACTGAAGTGAAAAGGAGAAATTATAGTGAGTGAGGGGATACCAATAGGCCATAGGGGCCTAATGCCATACATACACAGAGGGGCATAATCGAAAGGGACGTCTAAGTCCGTTTACGTCCATCTCGCAAGTCATGCAAAGTTAAAAAGAGCCTGACAAAAAATAGACAAAAAATAGACGAAAAACTTGTTCCTGAGACATCTGATCTTGGTTGTGTTTATGACCTTTTCTCTGTATGCCCGGTAGGGCGGGTTTTTTTTTCTGGATTGATGGATGTCCCTTTACTCTGTTATGTTATGTGTGTACTGGTTTGCTCAATAAAGAAATATATATATATATATATAAAAAAAAAAAAAAAAGAGCCTGACACATTTTTGAAAGATATGTCCAACTTTTTTTTACTTTAGGAAAATCGTCTAATTATATGTCCTGCCGATCTGATCATCCAAGCCGTTAAATCATCTATCTTTATACCACATTTCCGTCCAACTTTCCGTCCAAGTCCAAAATGCCTAGAACAAGCCCTGTTGGACGTGGGAGGGGTCTGCAAAGTGATGGACTGTACACCCAGACATGCCACCTAAATAGTGGGATACCTTACAGGGCACTGCTGTGAACTTCAGAAAAAGGGTGCCATGGCTTCTCCTCACTACACCTCCCTTATAGGTGACAATGAGCCCCCCAAACCACCTCCAGAATCCCCTAGACCCACTTCTCTACCACCTCAATAGCCCTTATGGCTGCAGGAACCACTTATATGCCAGTAAAAAAGGGTTTTGGAGGTGTATAGGGGAGTGCACATGTTTAAGTAATAATGCAGTAATTACAGGGGATTATGAGCATGGGTTCTCCTCTCCATGGGTCCCTAACCCACCCCCAGGACGACTTAAGCTGCCTCTGGGCTGGACGACTAGGCTTTCCTATGCTAGGCGGCCAGGTGATGATGGTCTGGAGGCTGAAATTTAAAGTTGTGAATAAAATTTATATGGCGGTGGGGGGGGGGGTTGGTGATCACTGGGGTAGTGTGTGGAAGTCTGTGTTATGTGTTTACAGTGCTTATCTGGTGAGTTTAGGTGGGTTTTTGTGACTTAGACCATGTTTTACATGGTCTAAGTCACAACGTCCAAGTTCCATCTAGGCTCTGTTGTTAAACTTTCGGTTATCCATGCTATACGACTATGTCTAAGCCGGCCCACGTCCCGCCCAACTCTCGCCCTTGACACGCCTCCCAAAATGCCCCGTTTAGTTTTGGACGTTGAGCGGCACTATGAAGGCCTAGGCCATTTAGAAATACGTCCCAAACCTGTTTTTATTATCAGCGCTTGGACGTTTTTGAGAATGTTCGTCCAAGTGCCGACTTAGGCCGGTTTTTGGACGTTTTTCTCTTTCGATTATGAGCCCCACAGTGTATAAGACATGTTTACCGGATAAATTAAATCAAAAGCTGAGGCTTTCATGTGATCAGTTCTTTAAAGAACCCTCAGTCGTGATGTCCTGAAAGATACTAGTTGGTGACTACAATCTATTAAATGTTCTATTGGACTCATGAAGAATGGAGTCATAAATTAAAAGCACAAATAAGTGTATAATCAAACAAATGTTGCTTGCTCGTGATGGCATTAAGTTAAAAAATCTTTATATATCTACATTAAGTAAAAAGCAAGCTCGTGAAAGCATTTATAAAACTTGAAAACTGAATAAACCCCCCCCCCCCGAAAACTGAATATAAAACAATGCTTACCAGCTTCCACAGTGACTCTGTGTAAGTGAAAAGCTCGTGTAACCGAGTAAGTGAAGGGGCATGTCCATGATACTGTCAATTTCAACTGATGTGAGGGACTCTGGATTAAACGTGGAAGGCTATAATTGGAGGAATGTGGATAACAATGATTGGAGAGATGTACATAAGAACATAAGAATTGCCACTGCTGAGTCAGACCATCGTGCCCAGCAGTCCGCTCCCGCGGCGGCCCCTAGGTCAAAGACCAGCGCCCTAACCGAGACCAGCCCTACCTGTGTTTGTTCCAGTTCAGCAGGAACTTGTCTGACTTTGTCTTGAATCCCTGGAGGGTGTTTTCCCCTACGACAGCCTCCGGAAGAGCGTTCCAGTTTTCTACCACTCTCTGGGTGAAGAAGAACTTCCTTACGTTTGTACGGAATCTATCCCCTTTCAACTTTAGAGAGTGCCCTCTCGTTCTCCCTACCTTGGAGAGGGTGAACAACCTGTCTTTATCTTCTAAGTCTATTCCCTTCATTATCTTGAATGTTTCGATCATGTCCCCTGCCAGTCTCCTCTTTTCAAGGGAGAAGAGGCCCAGTTTCTCTAATCTCTCACTGTACGACAACTCCTCCAGCCCCTTAACCATTTTAGTTGCTCTTCTCTGGACCCTTTCGAGTAGTACCGTGTCCTTCTTCAAGTACGGCAACCTGAGCTGGATGCAGTATTCCAGGTGAGATCGTACGATAGCCTGGTACAGCGGCATGTAGGCTAGAGGGAGGAGCTAAGAGATGTCAGTGCCAAGAAAGGAGGATCTAAGAGCTATAAGTACGTGCGCCTTCACTTACTGGGTTACATGAGCTTTCCACTTACTCAGAAATTTGGACATTCGGCGGGGGGGGGGGGGGGGGCTTTGGGGGTTCCGTCAGGAGGGACTGGGCATCCCTCCTGCTGGCTGGGGGGGGTTTCCTGCTGCAGCTGCTGAGCTGATCGCGGCAGGGTAGGTACAGTAAGATTTGGGTGAGTTTTAGAGCACTCGCAATACAATATAAGCAAGATTTAGTGACATCTGTACCTGGGATTTTTAAAATGATATTCACTACAGTACTTGTTAGAAGAGCCCCTCTGCTATGCTCAGCTGTCTGAACAGTTTACTAAGTATGCAGACTGCCTAGAGGAAAACGTTTGTGCGATTTTCATGTGGACGAGAATGGCCCAAAAAAGACAGATGTACTAAGGACCAACTGGCTGCATTCTGTATAGGAAGCCCAGTCTGAGCAGCTGCCTAAGCGGCTTTTGAGAATCGCACACGGGCGTCTTATTTCTTAACATCTCTTTTGTGTCATAATCCATTTGAAACTCTTTGTTGTGATGCTCAGGAAACTTTCCCAGGCTTTTATATGTGGGAGAAAATAGCACTTTATCTTTACCACTGTGTACTTAAACTACTAGACATCTTAAACACCCCAAGGCTTTTCAGTGTGCACTGAATAAATCGCTCGCATTAATAATGCAGCTGACAGTAATTGAAACCTCTGCTATCTCCAAAAACAAAATACAGGTAAAGTGATGCCAAGAGCCTTCATTTTCTTCAAGCATCACAAATTATCAGTTCCTAAAGTGTGTTGCAGCTTTCTGCTAATATTAGGAAAAGCTAGAAAGGTCCTGATTTAAACACCCCCCACACAATTTATGCAAATTAAGAAATAAAAATATGTCAACATGCAAGCTATGGCTATGACTAATGGAGCATCTGATGCTTCTCACTTTTAGCAGGTTAATTTACCATATAGTTTGTGCATATTAATGCTTAGCTAGTCTTGCATTAATAATTTAACTTTCTATGAATGGTTTTCTTACTAACCTTTCCAATATTATATGGTAATGTGGCAATCTTTTCATTTACAACAGTAAAATTGTTGGGGTTTTTTTTTTTCCTGTGGTAAAATACAAATCACTGTAAACTTTATCACGTTTCATTTATTAAAGTTCCAACATTGCCAAGGAAAACAACCGAATAAGCCTTCAAAACAGCTATCTCCTGCAAGGTAATAAAGTCTGTCAGCGCAGCACACTGCAGAAGTACGAGTGTGTGCTGTATAATTACAGTAAATACAAAAGCATTCTGCCTGCTTTGAGAAACCTCTTGAACTACATGTTCATGGAGATATATAGATGTAACAAAACCCCTAAAATGGCACCGTGCCTTCAGGGACTCATGCATTCCACCCCATGGAAAAATACATTATATTTGGTCCTTTTTTTGGAAATGTTACCTTTTTGTTGATGTGCTTGTTACTGATAGATCGGCACTAGTACCACATCCCTAGAATGCCATTTGAATTTGTTTGGTAATGGCCATTAATCTTAGCATTCACCCAGGTATGACGTGGGGAGTGGGCGGGGAGAGAAATTTTTAAACAAAATCATTTGTTCCTCAAGACTTCTCTCTGCAAGATAAGTGCCTGCGCTCTGTCAGAATATGAAATGTGAGGCTTTAAAAGCAGATAGCAAGACAAAGCTTGTTTTCTTTTTAAATGATAAAACAATAAATTATGGGCCCTCATTTGGCTTTTCCTCTGAGTTTCAGATGGATTCCACCTCTCGTTAAATACGCCTGCTTGAAATGTGTGTGAATTTCATCTGGAATGTATTTGTTATCTAGTGGGAGACTTAAAGTTAGGCTGTACTGTAAGCCTTGTACAGGAGCTGGAATAGAACCTACCAGATTCATTTAACAGAAACAAAAGAATTATTTTTCATCACATGATTGATTGCTGAGTGAATGACTATTGACATAGTTTTATTAGTTTTCCTTGAAGTATTTTGATTGTGCCTCTTTTTTAGACTTTTTATCTTGCAGGGGGACAGGGGAACAGTATACTACAGGTATGCTGTATTCTGAATGAAAAATGTTTAGGTCTATTGGCAAAGACAAGAATGTAAATCGATTACAAAGCCTTCAAGTGAGACGCAAGCAGTTAAAAAGAAAACACAAACTGAGTGTGAATAGAAAGAAATTTTCCAAGCATGACAGAAGGTAGAACTTGAAATTATATTTGTATGTATACAGGGCAACTGGCACCTGTCTTTCTGCACTACCAGCTACTCCCCACCCTAAACATTCGCACATCCCACAGCCAAACCAAGCAAAGGACACTCTCCACATATGGTCAGAAGTTGGCCTGAGGTTTTATTATGATTACAACAGAACAGAATACGATCAAGTCAAGTTTCAAGTTTCAAGTTTCAAGTTTATTAAATGGCTTGATTAACCGCTTAAACCAAGTTTCTAAGCGGTGTACACTTAAAAAGTTACATATGTTGGGTAACAAAACAGTCCATACAATTAATAAATAAACTTATTATGCTAAAAATTAACATTGTTGAACATAAGGTAAGGAGGGATGAAATACAATTTGTAAAGAAAAGAGGAGACATCAAAGGAAAATACAAAAGGATAATAAGACATTTAAGGGGAATAAAATAAACAAAGCAAAGATAAAAGGTTAACTTGCAAATGCATCTCTAAAAAGGAAAGTTTTTAACTCGTTTTTAAATTTTACAAACTCTTTCTCCTCCCGTAAAAACATAGGGAGGGCGTTCCATGTCTGCGGTGCTGTACAAGAGAAGATAAATTGTCTCCTTGTATTAATAATTTTTAGAGAGGGAATAGATAAAAGATTTTGTTCGTTAGATCGTAAGGTTCTCTTTGCAGAATAAGGGATAAGTAATCTAAATAAAAATGCTGGAGTCTTATTATATAAGGTTTTAAAAATAACTGTACATAATTTATGCGTAATTCTATATATAACAGGAAGCCAATGAGCCTTTTTAAGGAGTGGTGTTACATGATCAAACTTTTTGGATTTAGTTATTAATTTAATTGATGCATTCTGAATAATTTGTAGTCGTTTTATTTCTTGTAAAGCAATTCCTTTAAATAGGGAATTACAATAATCGATTTTAGATATCACCAGAGAATGAATAAGTATATTAAGTGCTTTAGAACAGAGAAATTTAGAAATAGAACGAATTTTCCGCAATCTGTAAAAGGTAGTTTTCACAATATACAAGAAACTAGTTCACAATAGTATTGAAAAAAGAGGCTACTGTGAAGACGTATATGTGGGACTGCTCCCGTATTTTTGAGTCTTTGGTTGCTTCATAATGCGCTCAGATTCAAGATAATAGAGGTCCTTTTACTAAGGTGCGCCAACGTTTTTAGCACACGCAGGAAATTACCACGCGCTACACCACATGCTATGTTTCTAGAACTAATGCCAGCTCAATGCTGGCGTTAAGGTCTAGCGCGCAGGGCAATGTAGCGTGCGCTATTCCATGTGTTAAAGCCCTAGCACACCTTAGTAAAAGGAGCCCCTAGACTTTTATTAAGACTCCCGATGCAGGCTGTGTAAGCCGAAACACTTACGTGTCGAATCTTTATGTGAACTAATAAATAGCACAGAGGTCTCCTTCACTGTTTTATTTCATTTCTCTAGTATGAGAAGGCATTTTCTCCTGTATTTGCAACTTCATTAATTCCCTCACCGTAGTCCTCATCATATTGCTAGCTGCAGACTACCAACACCAGGCTTGACACCCTGATGAGCCAACAGAAAGATCTAGTTAGTCTATACTTGTACCAGGCAACTTCCAGTCCCAAACAGTAGCATATTCTCTTCCCCTCTATAAAGAGGCTATTGGTTTGGGTACCAAACAAAGGCCCAGACACCTCAGAAGAGCCTGAGAATCTCCCCCTACTTTCAATAAAGCTGTGACCAGCAAGTGGGAGGGTCAGATTACCCACTCCAAGGCTTCTTGGATATCATTAATAAACAGCTCCTGTCCATCTTTCCAAAACAAGCCTGGATATTCCCAAGACTATCCATTCATGTCTAATCTGCTTACCTCCCCTAGGCACTATCCATTGGCCATTCTGGCAGTATGAGGTTGTACTTCAATATCATGTTTTCAGTCATGAGGGACAGACAGGTCCCCTGGGAGAACTGCAGAACCTGCCTTTCCCACATGATTGAAAACACGATATTGAAGCATTACTCCCCTACCAGCAGTAACATGGACAGAGGATACCTACACAGCTTACAGGGAATGTTGCTGTTCAAATATGTAAATTGAACTATATACATATATGTAGAGATTTAAAAGAGGCACTACGTATTTACGGTATCTACATTAACATGTGGAGATTTATAGGAAGCATGTTCTGGGTGTGGTTTGGGAGGTCATTCAAAGTATATGTATTCTATATTGGAGACTACCAATACGAGGGTGGTTTGAAAAGTTTGATAAAAAAAGCAAGTTAAACAATGTATGTCAAGCGGGTTTCCAGTTTTTTTCATAAGCTATTTTTCTTATGCTATGAAAAAACTGGAAACTTGCCGGACCAAGTGTGTAGCCCTCGTAGGAGACTACGTTGTTTAACTTGCTTTTTTTTTTTAACCAAACTTTTCAAGCCATCCTCATACATGTATACCATAGAAAATTTATCCACTGACAAAATGTGAAATGTACAATTGTACAAATATTTGGGGGTCTGCTTTTACCCTTTGGTTGGTTTATGTAACTCTTTATTCAAGGACATCATATTGTGTCCAAATGATATGCACAAAAAATATTTATTTTGTTCTCTCCACTGTCAGTATATGCTCTCTCAAATCAATTGGCAAGTTCTTTGATAGAGGAAGGGATTTCCTTCAAGGCCCATCTTGTATAGTCTCAAGCTTCTCCAAAACACACAGGGCTCCTTTTACTAAGCTGCATTAGGGCATTAACGCGCGGAATAGCGTGTGCTACATTGGCCTGCACGCTAGACGCTAACGCCAGCATTGAGCTGGTGTTAGTTCTAGCCATGTAGCGCACGGTGTAGCGTGCGGTAATACCCTGCATGCGCTAAAACCTCTAATGCACCTTTGTAAAAGGAGCCCACAATCTCTTATATGGTGCTCTAACTAAACTTTACTGTAGACATAAGCAGTACAGGAAATTTCTTTGATTTAGTCTTACTACTGTTATAAAAATTATTATTAATTGGATGGAACTTAACCAATAATACACATCCCTCTCTGGCTTAGAGAAATAGAAACATAGAAACATAGAAATTGACGGCAGAAAAGGGCTATAGCCCATCGAGTCTGCCCATACCAATGACCCACTCCCTGACTTTTACTCCCCTATTGATCCCATGTGAATATCCCATTTTCTCTTAAAATCTGACACGCTGTTGGCCTCAATCACCTGCTGAGGCAGCTCATTCCAATGATCGACCACCCTTTCGGTGAAGAAGTATTTTCTAGCATCACCCTGAAATTTCCCTCCCCTGATTTTCAGCGAGTGTCCTCTGGTTACCGAGGGCCCTGTAAGACTGAAGATATCATCTTTCATCTCTATACGCCCCGTGATATACTTAAAGGTCTCAATCATGTCCCCCCTCTCTCTTCGCTCCTCCAGCGAGTACATCCGCAGTTTTTTTAGTCTTTCTTCATATGTGAGATCCCTGAGCCCCAGGACCATCCTGGTAGCCATTCGCTGAACCGATTCAATTCTCAACACATCTTTCCGGTAGTGTGGTCTCCAGAATTGAACACAATACTCGAGATGAGGTCTCACCATGGATCTGTACAGTGGCATTATGACTTCAGGTTTTCTGCTGACAAAACCCCTACGGATGCAGCCCATCATTTGTCTTGCTTTGGACGAAGCCTTCTCCACCTGTATTATGTATTATAAAGAACTATTAATTGGGGGAAAGTTAGCTTGTTTGATTAACACTCAGCTCTGTAACCATAATTAAATATATATAAATATCTATTCAAGGACCAAGACCCAGAACATTTACAAGCAAACTGAAAGTTTATTTTCTTTTTAGAGCAAGTATAAAATTACAATCAAGCTGGTAGAAGCATTAAGATCGTTAAGCAAAGAATTAATAGAAATACACAGACACAATTTTTCTAAGATTAAAGGTTCAAAGTTACTCACACTGCTGGTTGAAAAGTCCTTAGAAGGCCACAAGATAGGGCCCAGCACATATTTAGAAGCACATGTTGTAGAGGGAGAAAAGAGAGTGTGCAGCCTTGGTGATCCAGGAAAGAGAGCGAGCCCCACATGATATCAATGCTTTATAGATGTGGGAGGATTCCCAGGAGGCATCAAAAGTCAGGGGCAGTCTCTATCTCACATCTAGTCATATAGCAGTGCATCACAGAGCAGGGCAGTCTTTATCTCAGTGATGTCATGATGAGATTTTCTTGCAGACCGTAACTGGCACATCCAGCCATGCTTTTGTGTATTCTGCATCTGGCCTGTCTTTGTCTGTACTTAACACTGTCTGCAGGTCCCAGTCCTTTTACTGGCACAGCCAGTCATGCTTTTGGAATAGGTGCTTTCAGCACAGTACCTGGACAAGATGGCTGGGGCAGGGCTGCACTCCAAACTTTTCAGAATCCCAGTTTGAAATCATTTTTACTTTAAGTCCATAATTTCAAGCAACTTAAATATAATAGTTGGGAATATAAGATAAAAACACACATTCTACTAAGGATACAATTACTATAACAAACTATATACAAAATACTTATTAAACATTGAAAGAAAGGAAGAGAAAGGAAAAAGGGGGGGAGGGGAAAAGAGAGACCAATTTGTGTACGGAGTGTGGTAGATAGTATAAAGTGGTATTTGCAGATCACGCTACACTACCATAGGTGAAGAGCATTGGTTAAACACTGTCTCATCATAGTACTACAGCACACTGCTCTGTGATCTCTTTGTAGTCATCTCAGTTTTATAAGATTATTGGTTTCTTGGGGACAGGAGCTTTCCCATCCACTCTGGGATTCAATTCAGTACACAGACTATCAGAATTCCCCACACAGCACCTGTTCTCCTTTGTTATGCTCTGATTTAGACTAGGGTTACCAGATGTCCAGGAAAACCTGAACATGTCCTCTTTTTAGAGGACTACCATATTTTCACTCATATACTGCGCACCCGTGTAAAACGCGCACACGGGTATAGTGCACGGGAAACTGTAATTTATATAAAGAAATTTTTATATACCGCGCACACCCGTATACCGCGCATGCCGCCCCGACTCTCTTGTCGCCGCCCGACTCTCCTTTCACCCGCCCCGACTCTCCTGTGGACGCCCCGACTCTCCTCTGGCCCGCCCTGACTCTCCTCTCCCCCTTGAAGTCCTGTCCTCCCCCTGAAAGCCTGATGCCCCCCCGACGTCTGATTCACCCCGCAGGACCGCTCGCACCACCCCCCGACGTCCGATTCACCCCCCCCGCAGGGACCGCTTGCACCCTCACCCCGAAGGACCGCTCGCACCCCCACAGCCTCCCCACCCCCCCCATCATGGAGAAGCTCCTACCATTCTCCTGCTGCTTCCTCTGCCGGCGGTCCCGGGCCTTCTGTGAGCCCTGGGACCGCCGGCAGAGGCTCACAGGGCTCACAGAAGGGCCGGGCTCACAGAAGCCGCAGGGCTCACAGAAGGGCCGGGACCGCCGGAAGAGGAAGCATTTCAGAGCAGGGCTCACAGAAGGCCCGGGACCGCCGGCAGAGGAAGCAGCAGGAGAATGGTAGGAGCTTCTCCATGATGGGGGGGGTGGGGAGGCTGTGGGGGTGCGAGCGGTCCTTCGGGGTGAGGGTGCAAGCGGTCCCTGCGGGGGGGGTGAATCGGACGTCGGGGGGATGGTGCGAGCGGTCCTGCGGGGTGACTCGGACGTCGGGGGGGGAACTATGTAAAAAAAACGTTGTAAAACACGCTCACGCGTATAACGCGCAAGGTTATGCACGGTTTGTAAAAATCGTGTATAACGCATGCGTTATATGCGTGAAAATACGGTATCTGGGTGCCAAGAGGGATTTCCAAAACCTGGCAATTTGTCTGGGTTTCGAAAGACCCCAAGCTTGGGGTTGCATCTGGAGGCCCTTTGTGCATGCATGATCATCGACACGATGAGGTCATATGCATGTGCGCATGTGTGTGCATCACATTGACATCCACGCATGCACCAAGGGTCTCCAGACCTCGGGGAAGGAGACAGGAGGTTCGGCTGGGGGCGGGGTTGGGGCAGAATAGGATGAGCTGCAGGCAGAATGGGGCGGGGCTAGGGGCAAAACAGGGCAGTGCCAGGTGTCCTCTTTTTTTTACAGAGGAAATCTGGCAATTTAGGCTCTCATATACTATTACTCCTCTTGTGCTTCAAGCTATAGTCTCCAAGCTCCTCAATTTATGCCTTAGACTCAAGGGAGATCTCAGAAGACACAAAATGCAGGTCTAAGGTTGCGTTAAAGAGTTGTATGCACTGCCTCACTGAGAGACCATAGAACAATCGCACTAAAATTCAAAGCAAATCCATAAATATCCACTAAAGGTCACTGGCTTGTATATGTTTAGGCCGAACCACTGCAGATGGACGTCACCAGCATATGGATGTCCATTTCGTATGTATTTTATATAACACCAGATACTTCCTTTAGTAACTAATAAAATTATAATCAAACAAATCACCAATGTATCACATGACTCAGACATTTCTGGAAGTATGATAAATTAAGTTACTGCTCTTAGAACATGCTAGTGGCCACTGAAACCAAACAGTTCAATGTCCTCCTGGAGCTAGCTACTTAAGCTTCATATGCAGCAGTATCTAGTTCATTAATGACTTGAATTTTAAACTAGATATGCTGTCTACATGTTGCAAACCCCAGCTGTCCAAAAATGTACTAGTTTCATTCAGATCATGTAACCATGGAAACCAAAGATAGTTCCTACATATCATAATCTGATTGCAAAAATTCAATCATGCTGTTTCTGTAGATATTAGTGTTCTGCAGAGAATTGTCACATATAAAAGTACAAATTATTTGAGGGATTTTGTTGAGGGGAAGGGGCTCCACATAAACAAGGCCAGCTTATTTTCCCCATCATTATGGAATGCTCTTCCTTCCAATGTCTGGTTCGAACATTCATATCCCAAATTCTATATTGCATTGAAAACATATTTGTTTCAGAAAACATTTGGAGTGACAGTGGTGAATGGCAATGGCAGGTTGAGAAATTGAAAGTGACTTTATTTTCCTGTGTGTTTTGTGAGTGGCTCTTTATTTTTTTAATTATGGCATTCCATTTTCTTATATGATTTTATTGTAAACTGCTCTGTGAAGCTCTCAGGAAGAGTAGTTATAAACTTTAAACCATAAATCATAAAAACAGGTACCCTTCTGGGGCCAGATTATTAGAATGTTTTTGGATGTTTCTAGAGCAGTTCAATGTAAAAAAATAACTTTCTTACAATTAAAAACTAACACCCCCCCCTCTGTTTTACTAAGCCAAGGTAGAAGTTTCCACCGTGGCCTGGAGCGCTAAATGCTCTGACGCTCATAGAATTCCTATGAGCATTGGATCAGTGTCAGAGCATTTAGCGCCCTGGGCTGCGGTAGAAACCTCTACCACGGCTTAGTAAAAGGGGGGTAAATTACGTGCTATAGGTGCTACCTTTTTGCTTATATCCTTGCAAATTTTGAACTGTTATCAAAATAATTAATATATATTTTTGATGTGGTGACTGAAAGCTTTTTTTTTTTTTTTTTTTTTAATAAGTAAGGCATTGATTGAACAGGCTAATGTTACTTGGATTGTTTTCTTAGGACTGGGATAGTAAATAGGGTTCGAATTTAAAAAAGGGATAGAAAAAGTACCTTCAACTTTTACTAAGCTGTAGTAAAAAAGTGGCTGTAGTGTGCCTTATATGTGTCTTTCCCATGTGCTAAGACCATTATACCGCATGGATAAAATGGCTGATTTTTCTATTTGCAGCATTAATGGCCACACACTAATTCTTCCATTAGCACCAGGGCAGGATTAACCAATAGGCCAAGTAGGCACGTGCCTAGGGCCTGAAATGGTCAGGGGGGCCCAATGAAGGAGGGCATCAACATTGTTTTTTTTCAAACAGCAATGGGCCCCTCCAGCATCGATCGGCAACGCAGGCCCTCCCCGATCGGCAACACGGGCCCCACCCCGATCGGCAATGCGGGCCCTCCCATCGATGGAAAGTAAGATAAGCAAGCAACGCTGATAAGAAAGGCAACGGGAACTGTAATTGTGCAAGCGGTGCTGCTTGCCCAAAGCTTCCCTCTGACGCAGCTTCCTGTTTCCGCCTGGGCACATGGTGTGGTGGGGCGGGGCAGGGGGCCCAGTGTACTTGTGTGCTTAGGGGCCCTCGACGAACTAATCTTGCCCTGATTAGCACCACCTATTTTGTAGGTGGTAACGTCTCTTGCACTGTGCAGTGGTTAGAGCTACAGCATTAGCACCTTAAGGTTGTGGGTTCAAATCCACGCTGCTCCTTGTGACCTTGGGCAAGACACTTAATCCCCCCATTGCCCCCAGGTACAGTAGATAGATTGTGAGTCCACCAGGACAGACAGGGAAAACTACTTGAGTACCTGAATAAATTCATGTATACCATTCTGAGCTCCCCTGGAAGAACTATATAGAAAATGGAATAAATAAACAAATAATCAGCACATGGCTATATAGCTGCGGTAAATGATTAGCACAAAACATGTCTACTCTTTGCCCCCAATCTGCTCCAGTACTAAAAAATAAAGTTTATAAAATAAAGTGGGAAGCGTGCGCACAGGCATGTCTTAGTGCGCCCTGTGATAAGCACTTTTTGCTGTAGTAAGCATGCTTTAGTGCTTCCCTCAGCTTAGTAAAAGGGTCCCTTAGTTATTATTTTGTTCTGAATTTTTTTAAGAAGCTGTTTCCTCATGATGTGGAATTTATACCTATCTTTTCCTTTAAAAGGTGTATATATATATATTTTTGAGTAAATTTGCTTATGGAATTTTCTTGAAGTATTATTTGTAACACATAAAATACAAATCTTAATTGAAAAAAATAAATAAAAAGCCAACCGTAGAAACAATATAAACACCCTTTGTCAAAATGTTTTTACTTCCGGACATGAAAAGTAAGCTAGATCATGTATGGTAACTGCAGTACTAGCACTAGAAACTGTTAAAACTGAAGATTTTTGAAGACTGTGGCTACAGTTTTCTACTGAATTCTTATGTCTGAGTAACAAAATTTATATATGTTCAATAAAGTGGTAATGAATCTGTCCCACCACTATAAAGTTTAACACCTAAATAACACATACAGCAAAATGGCAAAAGACAGATGAAGCTTCGGCACCTTCAGGGCTTCTTTTACGGAGCTGCGTTAGCGGCTTTAGCGCGCGCAACTTTTAATCACGCGCTACCCCCCCCGCGTTAGCCGAAAAACTACCGCCTGCTCAAGAGGAGGCGGTAGTGGCTAGCGTGTCCGGCGGTTTAGTGCGCGCTATGACGTGCGTTAAACCGCTTACGCGGCTTCGTAAAAGGAGCCCTCAGTGTTGTAGATCGCTTTATTGTAGTGTGTTGCGAGCGAGGGTACTGCGCAGTTCAGGGAGGAGGGGAAAATATCTTGACTGGTAAGTTGAATCCTGGGGATGATATCTGGTTGAGATCAAGACTCCCATCATATTTGGCTGCCTAATGGTTGGCATGGTGGAAGCTTGACTGGGGCTCACAGAGAGTGACAAGCACAAGTCTGGCCACATTGCTGGGCAGACTGGATAGACCATGAAAGCCTTTATCTGCCTATTTACTATGTTATAAAACTTTAGAAAGTGCCACATTAAAAAAGCCTCATGATTAAAAATGACTTTCTCTGCTGTGCATGATGGAAGTAATTTAGTAAATGGTAGTGTATAAAGAGAGCGAAATAAGGTTAGTGAAGGGTGAGTGTATTTTCACTTGGCAGCTCGAGAGGGTTATCATCCATTTTTTACATTGCTAATAAAGAGGTTCATTACTAATGCAAAATGACTGTTGTAATGGACAGCCAAGCTAACATCTCGCTAGTCAAATTCAGCTTTGATTAGAAGGAAAAGATCAGCTCTTTCTATTTTTTCATCAACATGCTTCTCGAGGTACGATATGGATCTTATCAAGGCTCTGCAGTTCCAGTGAATATTACTGGTAGGTGTTTTGGAATTATACCAAAAGAGATGTAATTTTAAATAATATGTATAAAAATAATGCATGCAAAGGTGTTTGTATTTAATTAGCTATTTGTAAAAACTGTTTAAGACCTTAGTTACTTAATGCTTGGCAATATCAGCATGATTATGGTAAATGTTCACAGAATATATATCAATTAGCATTAGATATTCATCAGCTGCCATTTAGAGGATGACAGGTGACTGATAAAATATTTGGCAGCAATTCTTCCGCATCCCAGGCTTACAGATAACAAATTCTCCATACTAATTCATATTTAAAACTTTGTAAGAATACTTTTTTTAAATTACAGAACCCACTTTCTTGTGCACATTGCAACATTTTCAAACCGTTCTAGAGTGACACGGGGACAAATTTTTCCCCGTCCCCGCAAGAACTCAAGTTCCCCGTCTCATCTCTGTGAGTTTTGTCACTATCGCTGTCGCTGTCCCTGCCCCATTCTTTTAAGCTCTGCCTTACAAGAATGCGTCAGGGACTTATGATTTTAAAGTGTTTGAGGCTTGTGCAGAGGAGGACAGAGCTTGCAGGAATGGGGCAGAGACGTAAGAACATAAGAATAGCCTTACTGGGTCAGACCAATGGTCCATCAAGCCCAGTAGCCCATTCTCACGGTGGCCAATCCATGTCCCTAGTACATGGCCAAAATCCAAGGAGTAGCAACATTCCATGCTACCGATCCAGAGCAAGCAGTGGCTTCCCCCATGTCTTTCTCAATAAAAGATTATGGACTTTTCCTCCAGGAGATTGTCCAAACCCTTCTTAAAACCAGCTATGCTGTCCGCTCTTACCATAACCTCTGGCAATGTGTTCCAGAGCTTAACTATTCTTTGAGTGAAAAAATATTTCCGACTATTGGTTTTAAAAGTATATCCCTGTAACTTCATCGAGTGACCCCCAAAACTTGCCAGGACGGGATGGGAAAATGAGTTCCCACGGTGATGGGTAAAAATTTGTCCCCATGTCATTCTCAAGGGTCTTAACTCATCAGTCCATGCCAAGCTACTGCAATGACTTATATGTAAGAGGTACTGGAAAGAGCACCCCCAGGCTATATTTTATATAAAATATGGCAACTAGACCCATATCTTGAGCTGGAAATTCAAGAATGGAGTACAGCACTTGAGAATCTAGCAGTGATGGATGCCTGTTTAGATTCACAGTACAACTGTCTTAAGCAATGAGATAATATTTATTGTTTGACCTCAGTGTAAGGCATGCAGAACCTTATCTGATCATTTGGACTTGCTGGTGGAGGCCTAGAGGGGCATAACCAAAACATGTGTCTAAATCTGATTCAGATATAAAGCGCTAGACACCCAAAGTCGGCAGTGGAAAAATGCCCATTCTTGAAAAATATGTCTAAAATATTTTTTCCCCTGAAAATCATCTCTCTATACATCCAAGCTATTGTTCGTCAAGACCGCCAGTACGTCTATCTTTATACCACATTCTCGACCAAAATTTCATCCAAGTCCCAAATGCCCAGAACAAGACCATTTGGACTTGGGAGAGGCCAGTTCTTTGATGGATTAGTCACCCATACATGGCAACAGAGCAATGGGGCATGTTAGAAGGCACTGCTGCAAACTTCACAAAAAGGGTGCCACATAGACATCTAATTAGATTATAGATTATGATGAACCTCCCCAAACACCCCTAAAACTTACTATACCCACCTGTCTATAACCTCAATAGCCCTTATGGCTGCATGAGGCACCTGTATGGCAGTACAGTAGGATTTGGGGAGGTTTTAGTAGGCTCACATTTTCCACCATAAATGTAGTGATTAGAGTGGCTTATGGGCCTGGGTCCTCCTCTCTATGGGTCACTAGCCCCCCTCTAGGCTATTTCAGACACTTGTGTGCAGCTCTACTAGGCTTTCCTATACCAGATGTTGATATTCTGGAGATGGGTATCTACGTTTTTATTCTGATCTTTGTGGTGCTGTGAGGGGGTGTCAGTGAACACTTGCAGAGTGTGTGGGGGCTTTACTTTGTCTTTGCAATGGTTATCTGCTCACTTTAGATACTTTTTGGCCACTTATACCTGTTTTTACATCGTCTAACTCACTCCATTTAAGTTCCGTTCAGGATGTTTTTTTAAAATTTATTTATAATTTCAAATAACAAATCAAGATACACTTGTACAGAAAGTGATTACAGCAAAAGAAAACTTAACACTTAATCCGTTTTGAAGAACTAATATTACTAAACCACTCAAGTCCACAATAAGATCCATGATGTAACACAAATGGAATACAAGAAAAATATTAAACTTAAGATACGTGGAACATGGTTAACTGATAATCAGGCGTCTAATATACTAAGGTCCTCATTTCTTTTCCCTTTCCAGGGGGGACATAGATAGAAAAGCCGTTAGCTGAAATGGCTCAAAGAAAACATATTTCTGAGAATTATATTGTACTATACATTTGCAAGGATGGCGAAGATAAAAAGTGCCTCCAAGAGCTAAAACTCCAGGTTTTAGTAGTAAGAACTCTCTTCTGCGCCTCTGTGTGTCCTTTGCCAAATCTGGGAACATTTGTATCTTAAGATCAAGAAACTTTTTCTCCTTATTTTTAAAGAATAATCTCAGAAGCCAATTTTTGTCCAATGCAATAGCTAAAGTCACAATCAATGTTGCAGGTGTTGCGCTTTCTTTATCTGACATCTCAAGTAAAGCAGACACATCGATTGGATCTTGATTCTTTTCCTGATGAAGTTGATTTTTATTCGGCAAATAATAGACCTGGGTGAAAGGAGGCATTGAATCTTTCGGAACTTCTAATATCTCCAGCAAATAACGTTTTAACATTTCTCTTGGAGTAACTGTTAGGATTCGAGGAAAATTAATCAATCTAAGATTATTATTCCTAGAGAAATTTTCAAGTGTCTCTATCTTCCTTCTTAAATTAACATTATCTTTAATTAAAGTCTCTTGAAGTAATTTGGAAGACTTAAGTTGGTCCTTAATATCCTGGATATCTAATTTTGATTCACCCAGATCTTGTTTTATCTGGAAAACTTCTTTATCCTGAGATTTTATTTTAGCATCAATTTGAAAATAGTTAGTGTTCACTGTTCTGACCAAATTGGCAGTCAGATCCCACAGAGCCTCCAAAGTCACTTCCTGGGGCTTTACAATGTTAAAAGTCTGCAAATCTGGTAATGAAAAGTTTAGCTCACCAATGAAAGGCTTCTCAATCAAAGGCTTCTCTCTTCCTTGTTCCTCCTGGGTCGGTACTAGGCCCAATGCTATTGTATCCCCGTGGGCATTCAGGCTCTGTTGTAAATCAGAAGAACCTGAGTCGTTGGTTCTCTCGCTGTTCCCGGGAACCTGGGGGAGAGAACGCATGCCGACTTCCGACTGCCTCTCTACCCCCGGGGAACTAGCGGCACAGGGATTAGGAGGAGGAACTCTCACGTCGGGGCTCAACGAGATCTCGTGCGCCCGAAACGACACCTCCATTCCGTCTCCCGGAAGCGTCTGAGGCTGTGGCAATACCGACGTTCCCATGGCGCCCTGCATCCGCCTCAACAAATCTTCAATATTGCCAGAGGAGAGCACTCCAGAGCGCCGCGGGGTTCCAGGGGCACCCTTTCCTCTCCTTTTTGGCATAGCTGCTAATTGCCGAAGGAAAAACTGCCGGTAAGAAAATTCAAGAGATGAGACTTGCGGGCAGTTGCTCAGCAAACCGTGTCCGCGGCCATCTTGGATCCTCCGTTCAGGATGTTTAGCAAAACTTTCGATTATCCCTGCAGGATGACTAAGTCTAGGTCAGCCCACATCCCACCCAAACTACTCCTCCAGTTACGTCCCTTTTAGCTCTGGGTGCGCAGCGGGATTCAGAGGCCTACAAAGTCCCTGGGCACGTCCACAAAATCAGTTTGATTATCGGCACATGGATGACATGACATTTAGGGTGGGTTTTTAGATGTGTTTAACTTTCGATTATGAGCCCCATAGGCACTAGGGACCTGGGTCTACTCCCCCCACAATTACGGCACTATCTGATGCTATGTCTGGCAGGGATTCCCAAACCTTACCAGCAGTGATCTGATAGCTTGGCAGTTGGTGACTCTTTCCATGGGCCACCAGGCCCCTCCCCAGGCATACTGGGTTCTTGATGAGCACCAGGGCAAGAGGAAAGGAAGGCATGTATAAATTGTGCCTCAGAGGAGCGTTATCAGATCCTGAGTTACCAGCAAGAGAGACTAAGTGATCTGCAAAGTGAACTAGGCCCTGCTGTTCCATGTATCCTTCCAAGTCGGACCAATACCTTACCTATGACTGTGGAGAGAGAGCGAAGCCAGATTTCGAGATGGAAGAGCACAGAGCCCACTGACTGAAAGCCAACAAAATGCTTACCATGTGGGGTGGTAAGCTTATGGGTGCATTCGCTGCCACTGCCATGACTTGATCGTTATTCCACTTGCCTGTAAGAATGTGCAGGGAGTGACTCCATCCACATAAGCAGCCAGACCTGAGGCACCGATGTAACCAGGGTGAGTACTGAGGTGAGTGGGGGGTGGGGTGGGTGGGTGTTTCCTTCCAAGCCTGAAAGCTGTGTTGAGAGTGATGTATACACAGCTTGTTTAATGAAACATAGAAACATAGAAACATAGAAAGATGATGGCAGAAAAGGGCTATAGCCCATCAAGTCTGCCCACTCTACTGACCCACCCCAATAAGTCTGAATGGTAATGACCCAGTTCCTTAACTCGACCTTCGTAGGGATCCTACGTAGAAAGATGATGACGGCAGAAAAGGGCTACAGCTCATCAAGTCTGCCCACTCTACTGACCCACTTCATTAGGTCTGAGTGCTAATGACCTAGTTCCTTAACTCGACCCTCGTAGGGATCCCATGTGAATGTCCCATTTATTCTTGAAGTCGAGCACGTTGGTGGCCTTGATCACCTGCACCGGAAGTTTGTTCCAGTGATCTACCACCCTTTCTGTGAAGAAATACTTCCTGGTGTCACCACTAAATTTCCCTCCTCTGAGTTTGAGCAGGTGTCCCCTTGTGACCGAGGGTCCCTTGGGAAAGAATATGTCGTTTTCCACCTCGACACGACCTGTGACGTACTTGAATGTCTCAATCATGTCACCCCTTTCCCTGCGCTCCTCTAGAGAATAGAGCTGCAATTTGCCCAGTCTTTCTTCGTATGAGAGACCCTTGAGTCCGGAGACCATCCTAGTGGCCATCCGCTGGACCGACTCAGCTCGAAGCTCATCTTTTGGGTAATGTGGCCTCCAGAATTGCATACAGTACTCGAGATGAGGTCTCACTATGGTTCTGTAAAGTGGCATTATGACTTCAGGTTTGCGGCTGACGAAGCTTCTATTGATACATCCCATCATTTGCCTTGCCTTGGATGAGGCCTTCTCTACTTGTTTGGCAGCCTTCATGTCTGCACTGATGATTACTCCCAAGTCCCGTTCTTCTGAAGTCCTAGCTAGTGTTTCTCCATTCAAAGTGTATGTTCTGCATGGATTTCTGCTGCCGAGATGCATGGCCTTACACTTCTTAGCGTTGAAGCCCAGCTGCCATGTCGAGGACGAGTTTTCCAACGTGATCAGATCCTGCATCATAATATCCTTGAGATTGCTTTCACCTACTATATTACACAGTTTGGCGTCGTCGGCGAACAGTGCTACTTTACCCTGAAGCCCTCGGGTCAAGTCCCTTATGAATATGTTGAAAAGGGATGGTCCCAGGACTGAGCCCTGCGGCACTCCACTAGTCACCTCCAATGTCTCAGAGAGGGTGCCATGGTTATCTGAGGCTAAAAATGTGATGTGCAATTTCTTCAAAAAACTTTACCAAGCCAACGAACCAGTATAAAGATCCCTTAATGACTGACTATCAGGGATCTCAAAGTCCCTCCTTGAGGGCCGCAATCCAGTTGGGTTTTCAGGATTTCCCCAATGAATATGCATTGAAAGCAGTGCCTGCACATAGATCTCATGCATATTCATTGGGGAGATCCTGAAAACCCGACTGGATTGCGGCCCTCAAGGAGGGACTTTGAGACCCCTGGATATAGTTGGACTAAAGTCTCTGAATAGGCACCAGAATCACCATGAGGGCGGGGCTGGGGTGGAGCCGGGTGTCCTCTTTTTTTTTTTTTTTTAAGAGGAAATCTGGTAACTCTACTCCTCTGGTGCTGCAATTTGAATCTGGACAGTTGGCAGTGGCAACAAGGGGAGCCTGCTGCCATTTTATCTTTATTAACATTAACATTTCCATACTGCTTAAAGGAATACATATATTCAATTCAAAATGGTTTTCAATGAATAATCAAAGTTACAATCACCTTATGAGTGTACAGATACCATGTACAGTTATAGTAACAGTAACTTTTTGGAACTAACATACCCGGAAACCGCCTCTCTGTTGGTCCCATCTACGCAGGAACAGGAAATCACTGCAGAGAGGCGGCTTCCGGGGTAGGCCTTTGGCAACAGGCTCATCTAGTTGCCGCTGTAGGCTGCCCGAAGATTCAATTGCAGTGGTGGAGAGGGGGTGAGTGGGAGCACAGGGGAGTCGAGAGAGCTAGGGCTGTAAGCTGGAGAGTGATCGGAGCAGTTTCAGTTTTACGCGTGTGAACAGCACGTTTATTTTTGATTATTGGAGGCCATTAGAGCAGTGGTCTCAAACTCAAACCCTTTCCAGGGCCACATTTTGGATTTGTAGGTATTTGGAGGGCCTCAGAAAAAAAAAAAAATAGTTAATGTCTTATTACAGAAATTACACTTTTGCATGAGGTAAAAAACTCTTTATAGTTTATAAAGCTTTCCTTTTGGCTAAGTCTTAATAATAATATTGCCATTGATAGCTAAAGAGACATATGATCAAGAAACTGTTTTATTTTACTTTTGTGATTCTGATAAACATACCGAGGGCCTCAAAACAGTATCTGGCTCCCGGGCCACGAGTTTGAGACCTCTGCATTAGAGTGCATCCATGTTTAGCAATTATTAAAGGAGCACTGACCATCACTTGTTGAGTAGCTGGTAAGGGCTCCTGTATTATCCAGACACTAACCAGTTAACATGCGGCAGTGTCGATATGCTAACTGGTTAGCATAGGAATGCCCATTCTCTGCCCTTGACACAGACCTAAAAAAATTCTAAAAATATATTTGCCGCACAGCACATACACATGCAAAAACTAATGCGTGACACTTTAGTGTGCCCTGCAATAGGCCATTTTGGCTGCATTAGGTGCACATTAGCACCTGACACAATTTAGTAAAAAGACTCCTTTATAAATTACCTCCAAAGTGGGCAAATTTTATACTCGTAAAATAAGAACGATAGGAAAAAATAAAAAATCTCTACAAAACATTGCATGCTTGCTTGCAACTTCTGCTGGACGGCTTGAAGGCCATTTGAAGAACATCATTTAAAGGTGTTAAAACCAACTAGAGGCTGGGGGTGCTAAAGAGATGAACAGGTTTACCGGGGGATTATAAACTTCCAAGGAAAATAATTCATTTCATTAGTTAAAATGAACTACCAACCTTTGTGTAATTTTTGCAACTACAGATTACCACAGCCACCCTTTGTAAGTTAAAAAAAAAAAGTGCTTTGATTTCTTGCCAGGGGAAAGGGACTGGTTTACAAAAGGTTGAACTGTTGCTTTGATGAAGAAAAAACTTGCTTGCTTTGATTATGAAAGGGCTGCAGATATCATGATTTCTCATCTCACAATCTAATGCAGTGGTCTCCAACCTTTCATGTAAAGGGGCTGCAGTGTGACTACGAGAAAGCTCTGAGGGCCACCAAAAAAGATTTCAAGCTTACACATACTACTATTTCTGTAAAACACCTTGATCTGCTTGTTCAGACTGAGTATTAAACATTCAAAGCAGTGGTGTACGGTGAGGGCTTTCAGGGGATTCAATGAATTCCCAGTTCAACAGCCCTGCTTTTTTTTTACTTTTTTTGGTTTACTTTTTGCCCAATGCAGTTTGATTTGTTGAATAGGCAGCCTGCTCATCCAGTCAAACTGCATCGGCCAAAAAGTAAACCAGAAAAAAAAAAGCAGGGCTCGTGGGCTGGGGCTTTCTCTGAACCTCCTGGAAGGCCCTGACTACTGATTAAAGAATGACACGGGGGGGAAATTTTTCCCCGTCCCCAGAGGAACTCAATTTCTCCGTCCCATCCCATGAGTTTTGCCGCTGTCCCCGCCCCATTCCTGTAAGCTCTGCCTTAACCGCACAAGCCTTCTATACGTATAATTTTAAAGTGTTTGAGGCTTGTGCAGATGAGGACAGAGCTTAGGCATTGGTGGAATGAGGCATTATGACATCACAATCTGAGCTCTAGAATGTTGCTGCTTATGATTTTAAAGTGTTTGAGGCTTGTGCAGATGAGGACAGAGCTTAGGCACTGGTGGAATGAGGCATTATGACATCACAATCTGAGCTCTAGAATGTTGCTGCTTATGATTTTAAAGTGTCTGAGGATTGTGCATATGAGGACAGAGCTTGCAGGAATGGGGCAGGGACAGGAAAAGAACTCACGAGTTTGGGCCGGGGAAATCAGTTCCCACGAGGACGGGGAAAACTTTGCCCCCATGTCATTCTCTAGTACTGATCTGAATTTGAATGGTTGAGCAGTATCTGCCTGTTGCCTACTCAACCAATAAAATTCAGTGCAGACTTCTCATGGCCTTTAGGAGGTGTGGGGGTGGGGGACTCCCCTGAAGGCCCTGACCGTGTGCCACTGATTAAATATTAATACTAGTATTGATTCTACAACACTTCAAGAATACGAGTTTTTTAAAACCTCACTTTATTTTGGAATATTAACAGTAGTAAATTCCATAAATGAAACACCTGAGTAACACATTTGAGACATTGTTTGCACTTACTATATCAAGTGGGCAAGATTGAAATTAATGCGTTTATACAATGTTTAAAGATCATTTTTACCAACTGTTTGAGGGCCGCAATGGAGGACTTCGGGGGCCATGCGTTGGAGACCACTGATCTTGGCCTTGCAGCCCACAAACTGTTGTTACTACTATTAATGTTGATACTATCAGATGTACACAGCAATACTCCTTAATTCGTTATATGTACAGCTTCTATTTATTGTATTTACAGTTTCCCTTTATTGTTAACCGCCTAGAAGTCGCAAGATTGTTGGCGGTATATAAGAATAAAGTTATTATTATTATTATTATTATTCTAAGATTATTGTTTTTATTGTCACTTGTACACAGTGGCGAGGGTGAGAGGCGCCCGGGGCAGGGGCAGTGGCGCCCCTCCTTCGCCCTCATCTCCGCCCCCTGCTCCTTCCCGCTCCTGCCTGCCACACCCCCTCTTTCTCTTCCCTTGTACCTGTAGTTGAAGTTGTTGCTCGTGGCGGTCAACAACTCGCTACTCGTGACCCCGTCGGCTCTCCCTTTGGCATCACTTCCTACGCACGGCGCCCAGAAGTGATGTCAGCAGGAGAGCCGATGGAGTCGCGAGGAGCACGTTGTTGACTGCCACGAACAACAAATTCAACTAGAGGTATGGGGGAAGGGGGTGCGCAAGTGGAGGGGAGGAATGGGAAAAGCCGAGGGGGGGGGGGGTAGAGGAGGAGAGGTGCTGGGACCCCTACCAACATAATGAGTGGAATGGAAAGTGTAGATGTGAATCGCTAGTTTACTCTTTCCAAAAATACTAGGATTAGGGGACATGCGCCCAGGGCAGACCACCCCATCATCCCCCCTTACTTTGTCACTGCATGTACAGTGCATGCAGCACTCTACAAAAGAGAAAACCTGTTTTCCTTGAAGTCTAGACAAGACCGACAAAAACAGTTAAGAACATAAGAATAGCCTTACTGGGTCAGACCAATGGTCCATCAAGCCCAGTAGCCTGTTCTCATGTGGCCAATCCAGGCCACTAGTACCTGGCCAAAACCCAAGGTGTAGCAATATTCCATGCTACTGATACAGGGCAAGAAGTGGCTTCCCCCCGTGTCTTTCTCAATAACAGACTATGGACTTTTCCTCCAGAAACTTGTCCAAACCTTTCTTAAAACCAGCTATGCTATCCGCTCTTACCACATCCTCTGGCAATGCATTCCAGAGCTTAACTATTCTCTGAGTGAAAAAAAATGTCCTCCTATTGGTTTTAAAAGTATTGCTACCAAGTGTCCTAGTCTTTGTAATTTTTGATGGAGTGAAAAAAAATCGATCCACTTGTACCCGTTCTACTCCACTCAGGATTTTGTAGACCAATCATATTTCCCCTCAGCCGTCTCTTTTCCAAACTGAAGAGCCCTAACCGTTTTAGTCTTTCCTCATACGAGAGGAGTTCCATCCCCTCTACCATCTTGATCACTCTTCTTTGAACTTTTTCTAGCACCAGTTAAGAGACTTTCAGTTAAAATGCTGACGCTTTGACTGGGAGGAACTAAAGCAGGTGGGTTTTAGACGGGCGGAACTACATCTTTCCTTAAATATGTGAGCATGATGGTACTCTGATTTCCTACAATGACCCCCTTTGCATCTTACTGCCATCGAGTGGGACCCCGGCAAGTGGTTTATAGTACAGTTGGGTCTAGGTGGCATTTAGATTGGATTTGTTATGCTTTGTAAAATCTTTTGACAGTAAACTCTGTAGTATGAGCTATAGCTGTATCTGGCAGGCCAAGATATTAATTCCTCATGGTCCTGCCAGACTAGTCAGTTAAATTGCATGGTCATTGTTCCAGTCTATAAATCAAGTGATAAAAAAAATAGTGTTGATGTAAATCAGATTTATTCCAGTTGTTGTAGAAATCAGAGCATTTCAATGCCAACTTATTCTTATCACTTGTAATTCCAATTAGTTTCTTGTGGCATATATAGCGACACATAAAATCCAAACAAACAATTACATTAATGATAACGGTATTATATGTTATACAATACTGAACCGTTCCCCCAGTATGTGCTAGATGAAAATTAGCAACCCATAAAGGTCCAGTAGAAACAAATTGCAATAAGTAAGTTATATATAGGTTGATTCACTAAATAGTAATGTAATAACTTAGGATACATTATTCATGGATTGCTGCTGGCCCCATGCCTTCAATGGGGTCAATTCGCTATAGCAGTGTTTCTCAAGTTATTCCTGTGGTACTCCTAGCTCATTTCCATACAATGGAGGTAGGGGCTATAATATATCTCATGCATATTCATTGTGGAAATCCTGAAAACCTGACTGGGCAAGGGCATATGTTTGAGACCCCTGCTCTATCCAGTCTGATTTTTAGGATATGCATAATAATTGTCCCCGAGTTAGACTTGTATGCAGTGAAGGCAGTGTATGCAAATTTTTCTCAGGCATGCGTATTCAGTGTGCATATCCTGAGACAAGATCGCCTAGCATAGTGCTTCCCAAACTTTTCGTGGCTGTGACCTCATGATTGCAGCCAAATAAAACGGTGTGACCCCCCCCCCCGGAGATGTAGAATAATGATGCATCTAAGTCGTGACCCAGGTCGTGACCCCAAAGGCATGTGTTTTGACCTCACATTTTGGGAAGCTCTGGGCTAGGACGTACCACAGGAACGGCATGAGAAACACTACACTATAGCATGGTAACAAATGAATCAATCTTAAGTATTAAAATAATAAACAATGAATAATAATTGAATTCCATATAAATTTCAATATAATGACTGTTTGAAACTGTAGATCACCTCCTACTCATTGATATGTTGTCCTCGTTTGGATTTCAGAGCTCTGTTATCTCATATTTTTCTTCCTACCTTTCCTGTCACATTTTTAGCGTGTTTTCTGGAAGACTGTCCTCCGCTGCCATTCCGCTATCAGTTGGCATACCTCAGGGCTCTGTCATGGGACATCTTCTTTTCTCCATCAACACTTCTTCACTTGGAGCTCTAATCACCTCCCACGGTTTCCGCTATCATCTCTATGCTGATGACTTCCAAATCTACCTCTCTATGCCTGAAATTTCTAAGGTAATCCAAGCCCGAGTTTCGGCCTGCCTGTTTGACATTGCTACATGGATATCTCACTGCCATCTAAAGTTAAACATGGCCAAGATGGAACTCCTTATCGTTCCTCCTAAATCTGCCTTTCCTTCCCCTAACTTCTCTATTTCAGTGTATAATGCTTTCATCTTCCCTCCTATCTGGGTAATGGCACTGAATATCCAGAGCTGGCATGGCTGCAGGGAGTTACTGGGTGCTGCTAATATTCAGTGGCATTACTCGGTTAATTTAGGCCTGCCCTTTTGCTGTCTTAAATTAACTAGACAGCTATCAGGTACCAGTGCTGAGTATCAGTGGTGCCTAGAAACCTCCTGGCTCAGTCTGGCTTCACCCTGGTACTACCCAGGCCTTGGCATTTAGAGTAGATAATTTTTTCATATTAATTTACTGTGATTGTATCTGAAGCCAACCTTCTAAGCTGTTTGTACTTGTACCCTCACCACTTATGTACGCTTTTAATTAATTTTTGTTAATCGCATCGAACTTCACGGTGTATCATGGTATACAAATAACATTTTATGTTATGTATAATCAGATAGTGCCATTGGCCTAGTGGAACTTAACGGGTAGGGACCTCCCCTTTCAGGTTAAACCACGCTGAATATTGATCTCATTGTTTTGTTTTGTTTTTATCTCAATAAATATTTATTAACAATTTTATAAACAACATCTTGTTCCAGTGCAATACACAGCTTTCAAATATGAGATGTTCCAAAGCCTCTCTAGACTCTAAAACAGTACACAAATACAATCCCCCCAGCTACCAGGTTCACCCCAAGACGGTGGTCTCAAACTCAAACCCTTTGAAGGGCTACGTTTTGGATTTGTAGGTACTTGGAGGGCTTCAGAAAAAATAGTTAATGTCTTATTAAAGAAATGGCAATTTTGCATGATAAAAATACAGAGGGCCTCAAAATAATACCTGGCGGGCCGCGAGTTTGAGACCACTGCACAAGATCTGAAAACCAAAAGAATTCTCCCCTTCTCCTCCCACCACATGTACCTCTTATGGATGCACATGCAGTGTGTTCTTCAGCATGCCCACCCTTACTCCTCCTCCCCCCCATCCTCCCCCCCCACTAACAGTCCCAATAGAAATCAAAGAAGAGCAAAGATTTTTGTCCAGGCCCACTCTTGTTTCTCGTAATACCCATAATGTTTTGCAGCAAGATACTCCGTTTGTGCCAGCTTACACAGCTTAAGGTGCCAGGACTCCCCTGTTGGTGCATCTCTACTCTTCCACTGCTGTGCAATTGAACATTTGGCAGCCGCTAAGCCCATTCGGACCAATTTAGTTCTACATGGAGTGGACCTAACATTATGTAATCCCAAAAGACAACTTTGAGGTAAAAATTGAACTAGATCCTGAATCCAAGTTGTCAAAGTAGTAGTACAAGATCTGTCAGACGAGTTTCTTGTAAGCAAACTATGTCCGCCTTATGGCGTTTAAGCTGATTAAGTATTTTGTTCGTTTAATAGGTGATGTAATGCCTGAGACATTCCAGGACATAAGTCTTATAGCATGAGCTAGGGATATAGGAATCCTAGTGAAATTAAAATGAAGTGTAGCATCACCAATGGAACAAAGCCATCCCAGGTTCCCAGCCACACCCAGGAAAGATAGATAGAAATAAGGGGGCCAAAGGATAAAAGAAACTCAATAGCTGGTACAGCCATCCCCCCACACCCAGAGTTGGTATTCAAGAAATCACAGCAATCACATCTCCCCTCCTTAGGAATAAAGAAAATACTAGGGGATGGGATCAAAAAAGAAATTCCACACCCCCCACCACCCCCAGCCTCCCTCCGATACCCCCCATCCCAATCCAGCCCCTCCCCCTGTGCAAGACACAACAACAGAACCCCACCAAAGTGGTCCCACTGGTATGTTAGGGCACAAAAGGATGCCTTCCAGAACCCCGAGTCAACAATAATAGTAAAACAGAGCAAAGAACACAATACAAACATCAGTATTCCAATCAGGGGCACAAAAATCTATAAAAAATATAGATGTAGAAACATGAACCAGAGTAACATATTTATAGAAAATATAACTCACTAAGTAATAGTCCGCAAAGAGTCTCAATCAGGAACCAAGTACTGTATGGGTGCCCCAGGGCAGTCAGCACAGCAACAGACTGCCTAAGATAAGATAAATTCTCCATCCACAGTCTCCTCAGTCAGTGGGACTCTGCAGGCGCAGCAAATCTGTATTGATATAGTTGGCAGCCTCCACTGATGAATCAAAAGAGTGCCACTGACCTCGATGATGAATTCTCAAAGTGGCTGGATAAATGAACATAAAGCGCACCTTTTTCTCTGCCAAAGTGGTACAAAGTGGATAGAATAATTTCCGCTTTTCCGTTAACGCTGCAGAATAGTCTAGTGCGGTACTCGGAGAGACCCCCCAGGAAAGAGACTTGGAAGTACTGGTCAACAAGTCAATGAAGCCGTCTGCGCAATGCACGGCGACTGCAGAAAGGGTGAACAGAATGCTAGGAATGATTAAGAAGGGGATCACGAGCAGATCGTAGAAGGTTATCATTCCGCTGTACTGGGCCATGGTATGCCCCCACTTGGAATACTGCGTCCAGCACTGATTGCCGTACATGAAGAAGGACACGGTACTACTCGAAAGGGTCCAGAGAAGAGCAACTAAAATGGTTAAGGAGCTGGAGGAGTTGCCGTACAGTGAGAGATTAGAGAAACTGGGCCTCTTCACCCTTGAAAAGAGGAGACTGAGAGGGGACATGATTGAAACATTCAAGATAATGAAGGGAATAGACTTAGTAGATAGAGACAGGTTGTTCACCCTCTCCAAGGTAGAGAGAATGAGAGGGAACTCTCTAAAGCTAAAAGGGGATAGATTCCGTACAAACGTAAGGAAGTTCTTCTTCACCCAGAGAGTGGTGGAAAACTGGAAGGCTCTTCCAGAGGCTGTTATAGGGAAAAACACCCTCCAAGGATTCAAGATAAAGTTAGACAAGTTCCTGCTGAACCAGAACGTACGCAGGTAGGGCTAGTCTCAGTTAGGGCACTGGTCTTTGACCTAAGGGCCGCCGCGTGAGCAGACTGCTGGGCACGATGGACCACTGGTCTGACCCAGCAGCGGCAATTCTTATGTTCTTATGTTACTGCAGATGGGCAGACTAGATGGGCCATTGGGCCTTTAAGTGCAATCATGCTTTTATGTTTCTATTTTACACTTTCGTTCTCTTCTCTAATGTTGAAGATTTAATATTGTTTTCCAGAAAATGGTTTAATTATATCTCAGTCACAGTTATATTAAAAAAACAAGTCAATTCACAAAAACATTGTTTGTTACATGAAGCAGCATTCCTGATTAGAGGAAAATCTGGAATATTTTAACAAAAATATTATCCTTTTAGCATCAAAGGTTTCAAATTTAACTTCAGAAAACCTTTTTAAAATCTCCTCAAGCTTGACCTACTCTCATACCCTGTGGAGAAACATAAACCATCTAAAATCCTCAGGAAATAAGCTGATTTCTCTACAGAAATACATTCATCAATTATTTTTTTTTAGCCTTTCTCTCAAAAGCTTTATCAAACTTATTATTATTTCCCTCAAATTCTCTTTCTCAGTGCTCACAAACACAGCACCTTCACAGCCCAAGAGTCTTCTCTTCTCTCAATTCCTAACTCCAGCACTGTTCTGAAACTGGTCCCTGAAGAGACTTGCATACTGGAATTCTATGGCAAGTCCATGCGTGAAAACATTCAGCACAGGGCTTAATTACTTCAAAATTTATAAAATAAGGGGAAGGGATCTGAATACCACCTTTTTTGTAGTTATACAAGCACACTCAAAGCAATTTAAATGCAGGTACTTCAAGCATTTTCCGTATCTATCCCAGTGGGCTCACAATCTGTCTAATGTACCTGGGGCAGTGGAGGATTAAGTGACTTGCCCAGAATCATAAGGAGCATTGTGGGGTTTGAACCCACAACCTCAGGGTGCTGAGGCTGCTCTAACCACTACACCACACTCACCTCCTCATTTTTGCGTTAAACCCCTCAATTAAGCTTAAAACCCACCTGAAACAGGTCACAGCCTTGCTTTGGTCTGATTTATAGAAAAATTAAATTTTCAAAAAAATCTTCTTTGAATCCCAAAATAGATATCTGACTTTTTCAGCATTCACATATCAAATGGCCAAAAATATGGTCACAGAGCCTCTAGGACACCTCGACTGTTTCATTAAATCTACTGCCAAAGCTTGTTGCTCATGGTGGTGAACAACTAGAGGGAAGGAGGGAAGGGAAGGGAAGTGTGGGCATGCGGGGGTAGGGTGGGAATGGGGAAGAAGCGGGGCTAGGGTGGGGATGGAGACAAGGGTGGGAGAGGGAGACTTGAATGAAATTTTGTTCGAAAATGTGGTATAAAGATAGGTGCCCTGATGGTCTGGGCATCCCAATGGCCTGGACGTCCAGATAGAGGATTTAAAAAAAATAAAAAATAAAAAATTGTGGTTTGCCTTTTGGAAAATAATCATTTTCTTACTGCCGACTTTGGGCGTCTAACGCCATATGTCCAAATCAGACTTAGACATGTTTTGAAAATGCCCCTCCATGTAAGATATGTACATATATATAGAATAGTGCTTATGGGGAATTTTAGCATTTATACTTGTATGTAAGCTTTTTGTAATTTTTTGCAAACCACTTTGAATATAGTTGGAGATATGTAGTGGTATATAAGACATCATTAGCATTAACATTATGTGCACACATACATATGTGCTTATATGCTAGTGGAAGAGTAGCCTAATGGTTAGTAGAGCAGCCTGAAAACCAGGTTTAATTCCCTCTGCAAGTCACTTATGGAGGAGTGTGTGGCGCAGTGGTTGGATCTACAGCCTCAGCACCCTGGGGTTGTGGGTTCAAACCCCGCGCTGCTCCTTGTGACCCTGGGCAAGTCACTTAATCCTCCATAGCCCCAGGTACGTTAGATAGATTGTGAGCCCACCGGGACAGAAAGGGAAAATGCTTGAGTACCTGATTGTAAAACCGCTTAGATAACCTTGATAGGCGGTATATAAAATCCTAATAAATAATAAAAAAATAATAATAAATAATAAATAACTTAACCTTCTCTTATCCCAGGTACAAAAAATAAGTACCTGCATATAAAGGGTGGATTATTCTACCAAGTTAACCACTGACTCATGGCATAGTGAGGAATCCACCCTGTGATGTTTCGTGGTAGAGTACAGGAGTGGCTTGCCATTGCCTTCTCCTGTGCAATGTGTGGCTCCACTGTGTTGCTGCTGCTCAACATGGGGCCCCTCAGCCAACAGTTGGTATTCCCAGGTGGCCTCCTGTCCAGGTACTAGCCAGGCCTGACCCTGCTTGGCTTCTAATGGTAAGGGTGGGCCTATGCAGAGTAGCCAGACTGTAGGCCATCTGTGTGTAATACTTGTATGTAAACTGCTTTGATTGTAACCACAGAACGGCAGTATATCAAATCCTATCCCGTCCCAATTATTCAAATGATTTACACATGTAAATTGGTGCTTATATACTATTGTTCTACTGATTTACACATAATCAGCTTGTAACTCTGTGCAGTGCTGCGTGCGTCTGGTAGCGCTATAGAAATAATTAAAAGTAGTAGTGGTAAATGTTAGTGCATACTTTCTAGAATTACTCTCGAAACATCTGCAATTTTTTTTTTAAATGGAACTCACCTGCTAATAAACCTATATTCCTATGGACTACTTCTCTAAAAAAGATAGCTATGCTTATGCAGCTGCAGTTATCTTTTCATGCACTGGGTTTTAAAAAAAATTAAATTAATGACTAAGTTGCTGCTTGCATTCTTTAGCATTAAATTTGCAAGAGCTCATGCAGAAGCTCAACAGGCCAGATTCAGTAAACGGCACTCAAACTGTGGTACTGAAAGAAACCAGCACTTAATAGTATGCATTTTGGGATCAGTGCCCTTTATGGAATAGCATGTAGCACCAAGATCCAAGCTCAACTTTGGACGCGAGGAGTTACACCAACTCAAACCAGTTGTAAATCCCAGCATGTAAATCGAGTGTGAATCCACGCTATTCTATAACTGCATTCATTTCAAGGGAATGTCTTTGACCTATCCATGCTTCTCCCTTGGCCACATCCCCTTTGTTAGTTCTGCATAGAAACAGGCACTTTTCTATAAATGGTGCATGTGTTTTTTCATGGATCTGCCATTTCTGCTTCACTTTGGCACCTTGCAACCATTAGATCACTTTTCCTCACTGAAAATTCAATGCGGAAGTAGCTCCTAAGCCAGTGTTCTTCAATGGAAGGCCGGGTGTTAATGGCAGTCCCTGGAGTCCTCTGGAGTGGCCCTTGTCATCATCCAGGCTTTTTCTGCTACTCCCTGTCTACCCAAATTCACGATAGAAAGGGGAAAGTAGATGATGGAACGAGCTGCATATTTGAAGAAGGCAATTCTCAACAGATGAAGGGAATGCATTTGGAAATGACCACTAGAGAATGACACGGTGACAAAATTAATCACCGTTCCCGTCCCCGCAGATAACCGCGGGAAATAATCCCATGTCATTTTCTAGTGTCTATTTCAACCTCAGTCCTTCAACATCAGCGTTCTTCAAAGCAAAGCTTGCGGGTCAGTGGTTGTGGCCATTCATACTCTGATTCTTATGTGAGCCAAGGATAATGAAGCCATTGTGACATCACTGATGTGATTGGCTCTTAGGTACTGCTGGAATGAGGCATTATGACATCACAATATCTGCTCTGGATACCAGAGACTGTCATTCTGTAGTGTCTATTTCAACCTCAGTCCTTCTACACCAGCATTCTTCAAAGCAAAGCTTGCAGGTCAGTGGTTGTGCCCAATTATATTCTGATTCTTCCCTCTCTCCTTAAAGAATGACATGAAGATGGTTTCCCGCAGTTATCCGTGGAAACGGGAACGGTGATGACCACCACCTTGAGGATATGCCAAATGAAAAGTCTGACGGCAGGCTGGTGGGGTGGATGTCATTGGCAATAGTCAGCACTCTCAGGGCCTTGTATGGGCAGATATTTGGTGGCTCTCCTTCAGCTCATTTGGATCCAACGTGTCCCTGACTTAAAAATGAGTGAAGACCACTGCCCTAAATATTTGGTGTCATATATAGAATATCCCTCAACACATGATAAAGTATACTATTAAGAAGAACCAAATTTTGTTCACATTTTTGAAAATGAGCCTCTATCTGTAAGAATGCATCAAGCCTGAAACACTACATGCAAAAACATGCACATTTTAGTATGTTACCGACCATTCACCACATTTGGTAGAGATTGTTAAGACCTATAATGTCTGTTAAGTACAGGTATACAACCTTTTATTCAAAATTCCCAAACCCCAAAAGTTCCAAAAACCGAAGGTTTCAGTGCTAGAAGTCCCCCCTATGTGACACACACTTAAATCACCCAGGTGCATGATTCATGTTAAACTTGGTTTGAGCCTGTTTATGTTTGTGAGTGTTGCTTCAATTCTATCAGCATAAGTTCAAGTTCAATTTATTTGATATAATGCCAAAATAAAACCAAAGTTAAAATCTAGGCGGTTTACAACAAAATGGAGATTGAGGAGTAAAAACACTCAAAAACTTGTAAACTAACAAAACATTACAAACAACACTGAAACATGCAGAAGGAACAATAAGGAAGGATTACAATAATTAGGGGGTCATTTTACTAAGGAGCGCTAACCGATTTAGCGCATGCTAATCTTTAGCGCACACTAAATCAATTAGAGTGTGCTAAATCAGTTAGCACGCCTTAGTAAAAGGACCCCTAAAAGAGAAAGGAAAGACTAGGGCAAGGTAAAAACATAAGGAGAATTTGGATGAAATATTCTTTTTTTTTTATTTGTGTTTTTATTCAATTTAACATACTTTACAAGTATAAACTACTTGATACAGAAATACAGAGTTATGTTCCAAAAAGAAAAAGCACGAAAGAAAAAACTCCCATAACTGCCACACAACCTATGAAATAAATCCACAAAAAGGCAGAATAGTCAAATGGTTCAGAGAGTGGTCGCTTCAAGACAAAGTACCTGAGTAAACACCACGCAAACAAGGCGTGAAATTCAACTAATAGAATATTGAAGTATTAAGGTGCCCTCAGTGTGAGGGGGCAGCGAAAGGAGCCAATACTCCAGTGCTTCTCAATTTCGGGTAAAGGTAATATACCTCCACCCGCACACCATCATCGGGCACCTAATGTATGCGTAATGTACAATAAATAAACAATGAAAAAATCACAAACCAAACAGTGAATAACAGGTGTAGTCAATGAGCGACCATTCTGTGAACCCCCCCAGCCTACTCCCAAAAGCAAAACAATGAAAAAAGCAAAGGACTTAGCTGTAAATAATAAAGTTCATTCAAAGGGCGGAATAAAGATAGATGAAATGCCACATGATACCAGGTCCAACCAGCCTGGTTTCGGGAACACAATCCCTTCCTCAGGAACCCATAGTCACAAAAAATCACTAGCATAAGACCGAGCCAGCTGGAGGGAGGGCGGAGCTAACGGAGTGAAGCGCAAGCGCGCTAAAAAGCAGACAGCAGGCAACGTAATACATATTGGTAGATTTATGTATTACGTTGCCTGCTGTCTGCTTTTTAGCACGCTTACACTTCACTCCGGTAGCTCCGCCCTCCCTCCAGCTGGCTCGGTCTTATGCTAGTGATTTTTTGTGACTATGGGTTCCTGAGGAAGGGATTGTGTTCCCGAAACCAGGCTGGTTGGACCTGGTATCCTGTGGCATTTCATCTATCTTTATTCCGCCCTCTGGATGAACTTTATTATTTACAGCCAAGTCCTTTGCCTTTTTCATTGTTTTGCTTTTGGGAGTAGGCTGGGGGGTTCACAGAATGGTCGCTCATTGACTACACCTGTTATTCACTGTTTGGTTTGTGATTTTTTCACTGTTTATTTATTGCACATTACGCACACATTAGGTGCTCTTTCTTTAACATCTGTGGATGACGCCTCCAATATTGTGGTAAGATTTTGTAAATCTTTATCAGAAACCAAATTCTCACCCTTCGGTTTATCAGAAGATTTCTTTGAAACCGGTAAAAAATATGCTTTATTTATGGGCGGAATTTGGTCTTGCGGAAAATTCAAGGATTCTATAAGAAAATTTTTGAAAATCTCTAATGGTGATGTCACTGGAATCCTTGGACAATTTAGGACCCTCAAGTTCAATCTTCTATTAAAATTCTCTTTCATTTTTATTTTACGGGCTGTAAAGTTTTGTTCTTTAATGATAGTAGTAATTGAACTCTTCAAGGAAGCTGACTAAGTTTGTATTTTATCCATACATTCAAGCTTAACTTTAGCCAAACTATCTGTAAAAGTATCCATTTTCTTAACCAGTACCTCCATGTCTGAGGCCGTCTTCTCCACCTTCACATCTATTTTCTTAACAGCTTCAAAAAATGTTTCTAGTGTCACTACTGGGGTTGTTGATGTGCCTCCTACTTCTTCAGCTTTCTTCCGACCCAGAGTTCCAGCTGGGGCTGTAGCTCCTCCCAATAGCTGCTCCGGGATCTCCTGCTTCTCTCCCTTGGGGCCAGACTCCTCACTCTGCGGTCCTGCTGGACACGGAAGCGCAGAGAGAAGTGGCGGCGACAACGATGTCATCAATTCCAAGGACTTGAGTGCTCCCTCACACGAGTCCAATGCGTAAGTCTGCCGCCGTGGGATTGTCCGGGTGTTGGCTGGGCTCAGCGGCTGCAGAAAACGCTGAATCGTCGGCTGGGCTGGAGACAATGTGAGTAGAGGTAATTGTCCCATTCTCACATTCCCCTTCCTCTTGGTATGAGACATATCTTAAAAGTATATAGTAGCTTCCGATTGTTGAAAGATTTAGAAGAAAAACGCTAAGCTTCTGTGCTCAGCAGAGTGGCGTCCGCCATCTTGAATCCCCCTCCCTATGCAGGTGGATGAAATATTCTTATTCAGTAATGATCTTGGTCATAGAAAGCAAAAGAAAGCTATTTACTGTATGCCTGTGAGAAATAATAGGCATTTAATTGAGCTTTAAATATTAAGAAAGAGCTTTTGGTGCGGAGATAAAAGGGAAGAGAATTCCAAAGAGCAGGGGCCAGAACTATGAATGAGGAGTATCTGTGAACATCTGGGAAAAGCTGCCTGAAAGTGGGAACGGTCAATAAATATTGAGATGAAGACGGAAGGATTTTCTGCGGAGAATATTGGACTAAATAACCAAATAAAAAAGATGGGAGACCAGTGGCGTACCAAGGTGGGGGGGGAGAGATCTGCCCTGGGTGCAGACCATAAGGGGGTCCTCCTGGGGTCAGCGTCATGGTCCGGGAACTTCACTGGTCTGCTGGGTCCTGCCTTTGCGGAAGTGGGAGGAAGATCCGATGCCAGCAGAGAAGCAAGTTAAGGCTGCCGACAATGAGAGAACACTCTACTTCTTGTAGCCAACTGGGGCCTTCCCTCTGCCATGCTACTGATGATGCGGTAGAGAGAAGCTCTGGTGGACAAAGCCACAAAAAAATATCACGGGGGGGGGGGGGTTAGTTGGGTCCAAAGATGCTAAACAGGGGGATGGGATTTGGACTGGTGCTAGGGCCCTTTGGCTCTGGCAGGACACCCTGTAGGTCAGCATGCCTATCCCGTTTTTTAATAAGCGTTTACCACCTGGACTCTATATTGTTAACGTCAGTAATAAATCTCAAAGGGAAGCCTCAGCCCCACCACTCCACCGCAAAGCCACTTTTCAAATTGCGGGAAGCTTTACGTGGCGCCTCATCATTGGCTGTCACCTTATTGATAATAAACTTTTCCTTGTTCTGCTTTTTATGTGATGAAATTATCTAAAAATCTTTTTGTTGCATAATAGCATTTCCTCTAATAAATATATATAAATATAAAGTGCTTAAATAGTGTATTTGTACTTAGCTTATATCACAGCCAAAACCTAGGAGTCTGACCCGACATGTTTCGCATACATTGCTGTATCAAGGGAATAAAGCATAAAAAGCAGGATGCTGTGAAAAACCATTCATACAACACAGCTACCCACTATACTCCTTTCAGTGCTTCTTATATAATTGAATAGAATGTAGCTCACCGACTCCAAAATCTGTAAGAGAAAGATGGCCGCAGCGTACTGACCGGTGTTTATATACTCCTCCCCATTCTAATTCAAAACCTCCCACCCCCTGTTCCTATTGGATAGATTTAGTCAATCCCCGATAACCATTCTATTTCCTCATTTAACCCTCTAGGGTCCACCGTATCCAGCAAGAAAATATATCGTTGCTCCCTTTGATTTAACCTCCTTTGATCTTTCCCTCCGTTCCTCCCTGTGATCTTATTAATAACTCGCCATCTGATCTCCTCCACCGTATGGTTATGTGTGATCCAGTGTTCCACTAGGGGTGCCTGCATGACTTTGTTCACAATACGTGATTTGTGCTCAGTCAGTCTAATCCTTACCCTCCTGTTGGTCCGACCGACATATATCAAGTCGAACGGACACATAATCACATAGATAACATCCTGTGAGTTACAGTCAGTATCAGTTTTCGCCCTCAAAGTCACATCTCTACCTGGCACCTTCCACGAGCTGCCCTGAATAGTGGAGGAGCACCACTGGCACTTCCCACACTGTTCATGGCAACCCCATGTCTCCCTTATTTTCACCCCATACTTTTGAAAATTACATTTTTGGCCCAGAGTTATACCCCTAGAGTAGGCTATCCGGGGAAAATCCTGAAGCGAATGGTGGATCTGTATTATGTACCAATGTCTCACGAGGTCCACCATTAGGTTAGTTGCTTTAGAAAAAGGTAATACGCAGGTCAAAATCTCATTATCCATCTCACTGCATGTCTTTCGCTCCTCTAAAAGGAGTTTCCTTTGCGCAAATCTAGCTCGTAAGTAAGCTAGTCTTATGGATCTCTCTGGATAACCTCTCTTTCTAAGTCTATTAGAAAGTAACTTAGCCTGGCTCTTATATTCTTCCACAGTGGAGCATGCTCTCCGGGTCCGTAAAAACTGCCCTACCGGCAGATTAAATCGTAATTTAAAAGGGTGAAAACTGTGGAAATGAAGTATTGCAATACGATACTTCATTTCCACAGCTAAGTACAAATACACTATTTAAGCACAATATAGAGTCCAGGTGATAAATGCTTATATGAGATAGTACTGGACTTTAAGGAACATTCTAACTTATGCCACAGTTTATTTGGGGTTATCCCGTTTTTTTGACATTGGCTTGCCATCACCCTGTCTTCTCTGTCCCACTGACACCTCTGTGCTTTCTTTCTGCTGTGCTCCGAGCTCAAAAGGAAGTAGGAAGTTGCGTCACTGGGGTCAGAGCGCAGTGGAAGGAATGCTTGGAGGAGGCCATGAGCAGTGCTTTGGTCAGTTTGTCAGTGGGATGGAGAAGACAGAGCAAAGTTGGACCGGCACCGAAAGAAGGGGAAAAGAAGGCCTGCTGGTCAAGGAAGCCCTCCATTTTGTAGAATTGGAAAGAGTTTAAAGAAGTTCCAGAGTGGGGGTGGGGGAGGTGACTTAAAGGGGATGAACTTGTAGGGTCCAGATATAGGAGATTTAGAAAGATGGTGGGCAAAGGTCTGAAGGGAGACAAGAGAAAAGGAGAGAAGTTGGACATGGGGTGGTGTGGAGGGAAGGAGAAAGAAAGAGCTACTTGAAGGGAGGACAGTTGGGAAGAGAAAGGGAGAGATTGTGGACATGGAGGGGGGAGGGAAAGATATAGGATAGGAGGGTAGGGTAGTTGGGAAGAGAAAGGGGGAGAGGTTGGACCAGGGAGTGAGAGATAAGAGAGAAGTTGGGAAGAGAAAGGGAGAGAAGTTTGGCCTTGGGATGGAAGGAAGGGATGGAGAAATGTTAGGTTTAGGGGAGGAAGGGAGAGAGAAATGTTAGGTCTGGGGGTGGAAGGGAGAGAGAGATGCAGCATCTCTTTTATTCCTTCCATCTTATTCAGCATCAAGGGGGTAGGGAAGAAGAAGGGGGGAGAGAAATGTTGAATCATGGGGGGGGGGGTGTAGAGGAGAAGAAGAGCAGGAAGGAAGAGAGGTGGGGTATGAAGATGCTAGGAGATGGGAAGAAAGGGACAGAGAAATATAACCTGACAAGAGTGGAGAGGGATGGGCATTCTGGAAATGATGGAGCCATGTGGAAGATGTTAAAGGGGGATGACAAGAAGATGAATGAGACTACAGTGAGAGAGAAGTGAGTACAGTGGTAGAAATGGGGAAATTGAGAGAGGAAGAATGAAACAGGAGGCTGGGAAAGGAGTGAGATGGGAAATGGGAGAGCTAGAGCATAAGAAATGGAGATGGAAAGTTGATAGGTAGCTGAAAAGTAAAAAGAAGGGTGAAATTTGAGTGGATGGAAAGGCAGAAAAGAAAAAAGGGTTAGAAGAGCTAAAAAGGAAAGATCAATATATTAAAGACAGGTGTAGAGAGGGAATGAAACAAGACAGAGACTATATCTGAATTCAAGAAGGCGCAGGATAGGCACTTGGGATCTCTTAGAGATAGGAAGAGATAACTGTTATTGCAGACGGGCAGACTGGATGGGCCATTTGGCCTTTATCTGCCATTATGTTTCTATGTTTCTATATATAAGAATACAAATGGAGTGAGGCTCAAGAAATGAACGAATGAAGCATATTTGGCGACCTGAGACGATGAGCTTTAAGCATTGTTTGCATTTAAAGTTTTACTGAATGCTTTACTTTGGAAAAAAAAAATTGTCAGCAATTCCCCTTTTACAAAACCCCAAAAGCGGTTTTTAGCGCCTGCTAGTGCACTGAATGCTGTGCATTGCTCCAATGCTCATTGAGTTCCTATGAGCATCAGAGCAATGCACAGCATTCAGCACGCCGGCTGGTGTTAGAAACTGCTTTTGCAGTTTTGTAAGGGGGGTGTTATGCTTGGGTTTTTTTTTCTGACTTATTTATTTTAAAAATTTATCACCTGCTTAACCTAAGCGAGTCATCTAAAAACATACATAAAATCAGATACCAAATTTAAGGACATCAAATTCTAAAACGGGGAAAAATGCAACTAATTCAAGGGGTGCTAGCTGGTTAGCACGCACTAAATGCTAAGATGCCCATAGGAATATAATCATTAGCGCATACTAAATCAGTTAGCATCCTTTGATGAATTTTCCCCTTAACATAACTATTCCAAAATCCAAAATATGCCTGGACCCAAGGATTTCGCATAAAGGATTATACGTTTACCTGTACAAAATGTTAAAACTTCTTTATAGATATTTTATCTTTATGGTTATAAATAAGTTCAATATTCATACGTTTCTAAAAATCCTTTTGTTATCTCTGAGCCTTTGTGACTCATGCTGCTATTCTAATAACATGACTGCAGGAGCCTTAATAAGCTGACCATTACACAAACCTGCAGTACATTATAAATCCTGAATCGTGGGACGTTAGGCACTGAATTCTGAAAGTTTATCATCTGTAGGCTCAAAGCAATTGCCAAGGAACTCCTGCTGGAATCTTAGCATTTCATCAACACTGGCAGTTCTAACACTAATAGATAAGTTATTATTCTGAAAAAGAGCAAGATGGAAATTCGTCTAGTTCTGATTTCTGAGCAGTGCCCGCACTAACACAATCAGCTTGCACATTCTTGACTTTTTTTTTTTTTTTTTTACATTGTCAGTTTGTCTTGCGAATGTTATCTATGCTTTTATGATTGAGATTAACAGTTAAATTTATGCCTCCTACAATCTCTTATTCCTAGCAACAGTCCCCCCCACCTCCCCCCCGAAGCTAAATTTCAGGCTAACAACAAGTTAATGAATTTAAATTGTGCATTGGGAATTTGGGACACAGTAGCTTAGTCAGTGTATATAATAATTTCCCTAATCAATTAAGAAAGCAGTGATCTGCAGTATGCGGCAGCTTCCTTTGTTGATAGATGCAACAATGGGAACAGAGCTAAGGTGAATATGTGCATTGACTGCGTTCATTATTGTGTTGGAGAGCAATGCAATGTAATTAGTAATTCTGTATGAAATAATGCTACTGAAACCATTTTTTCTTTAGTTAATGAGGACCTGTGAGGATGAGGAGGTGAATTAAAGATAAAACCAAACTGAGGTTGAATTTATTTAGAGAAAAGATTCTTCAATAAACTAAACACCCACTCTTGTGTGACTTTCTTTCTTGATGGATGTTTGCTAATGAGGTTAAATAGGATTTTTCCTTCTTAACATGCAGTGGGTTCCTTCAAATCTCCTCAAATCTGCAAGCTGCATTTTCCACCTCCTAATAGCTTAGCACATGCCCCCTTTAGAACAGCCTGGTAGCTGTGTGGTAGTACTGCGCACTGCTATGTGGAAGAACTATGAGGGGCCAGCTGAAAAGTTTTCAGCTCAACCAACAAAGTTGTAGCAGTCTACATCAAGAGCTATACACTTAGGCCCTCTTTTACTAAGGTGCGCTAACCAATTAGCACGTGCTAAACGCTAACGCATGCATGTTAGTCTATGGATTAGCGCACCTTAGTACAAGAGGGGGTTAGTTCAGTGATTTTCCACTTTATATGTTCCATTGCAAAAATATGGAATGAAAAAAGAGGAAAATCACTAGAATAAGTGTATAGCCCTCGGTGGAGACTGTCCCAATTTTGTTGGTTTGGCCGAGAACTATTCAGTGGCCCCTATTAGGCTAGATACCTGGAATAGGCTTGACTTCCTTGGCTTATTGGAGGAGGTGACTCTGCAGAAGTACTGCTCATGTTCTGTGTTGGGAAGGGAGATTTAGACATTAGTTTATGGTGGCAGCTAGTGATCAGATTTAGGCCCCTTTTATGCTAGACTTTGGTGGAAGCAGAGAATTGTTTGGCTGAGGATTGTTGTAATGGGAGGGGGAAGATATCAAAAACAGGAGGAATCCTCTCCAAAAATATTGCAGAAAGACATGGCTGGGCCCAAAGCAACCCAGAACAAAACTCTCTTTTTTGGCTATATAAGCCATAAATAGCAAATATCTAGGGCACCACCCATTTTAAAAATGTCCAAGAGGCAAGAGGCTTGAGAAGAGATATGGCGAGAGACCCCTGCCTGTGTCTTGTTCAAGCCAGGCTGGAAGACTTGAACATCGGGGCCAAAAGAATTGCCAGAATGGATTTTCTCTCCCACATGACTGGGCTAGAGACTCTGTTCTGTGAATTCAAATAACAGATATAACGAAAAGCCATGTAACAATTAAATAGGTTTTATTGATAGTTCTATGTCTGGGGAGAGTCAATTCAAGCCATTACAATTTCAGTGCTCTCCAAAGGGAGAAAGCAAGGACAAACAGATTTATAACTATGTGACATCATTTGTAGTAATTATCATGCTTTAGAATATAATGGCACAGTTGATCACATGACTTCCTTTCCAAGAATGACTTACGTCAATGTTACATTTAAATCCTTAATTTTAATGTTGTCAATTCTAATGTTAAGTTTTTAAACCCAGCAGGTGGCAGTGTTTCACTTTTTCCTTCTAAATCACTTTTGATCTCTGACCTTTTCAGACACCAATCATGTCAGTAAAAGGCCTGCATCCTGAAGACACATCCTAACTTCTGTATGACCTCCAATTAGCATTGTATGTTCTAATCTATAAGGAACAGATTCTCTCTTTAAAACCCCGAAGTTTCCTGCTCCTCGATGTATATGAACAATGGTACATACATTTGCCTATGTCTTAAGTGTCACAAAGTCAAACTTCTGAACTTCCTTAGCACAGCTAAAGTGCAAATACAGCAATCTAGAGGTGGTATTAGTTACAGCATTTAATATTGGGTAAAATAAACATAGCCTGCATCTTGTACATATTGTCTGCATTTTTTGTTTTTGCTTGCTGTTTCTGTACTGCAGACACCGTTGGATTTCTTTTGTTGTTTGCTTTTGTCTCTTCATCCAACATGGCCAATCTGTGAGCAGAGGCCTTTTACAATTATTTTAATCTTTAATTACAAGGTCTCAGGCTTTTCACTAGATCTCATTTTAACTCCCTAAACTTTAATATATTCACTTAATTTTGATTCATTCACAATCTCAGTTTTCATATCATCTGTGACACCTATCACACCTGTAAATTTCAGGAAATCTTCAACAGTCTACACTGCAGCATCTCAGTTTTCCCAGTCCCCAGAGAGTTACACATTTATACTCCCTATTATTTTTCATGTTCAGTGTCATCCCCTCTTCCTACTACTGAGGTAAACTTACGTGGGTGTTTGTACTAATGCCACACAGGGGTGGAATCTTTGTACCCTGCTTAATAGGAGGGTTGCTGTCTATTGGCAATGAATATAAGAATTGCCATACTGGGACAGAATGAAAGTCTACCAAACCCAGTATCTTGTTTCCAACAGTGGCCAATTTGAGTGACAAGAACCTCGTAAGATTCCAAGAAGTAAGACAGATTATATGTGACTTATCCTAGGAAAAAGCTGTGGATTTCCCTAAGCCATTTCAATCTTGTGCCTTTCAATAATGGTTTATGGACTTTTATTTTGGGAAATAATCAAACCTTTTTTTAAACCCTGCTATGCTAATTGATTTCACCACATTCTCTGGCAACAAATTCTAGAGTTATTTGTACATTGAGTGAAGAAATATTTTCTCTGCTTTGTTTTAAATCTACTACTTAGTAACTTCATTGCATGCCCCTTAGTCCTAATATTTTTGGAAAGCAGAAACATCTATTCTTTCCACTCCATTCAGTATTTTATAGACCTCAATCATATCTCCCTAGAGCCGTCTCTTCTCCTGGCTGATGGGCTCTAGCTGCTTTAGCCTTTCCTCATAGGGAAGTTGTCCCATCCCTTTTATAATTTTCATCGCCCTTCTCTGTACCTTTTCTAATTTCACTATATATTTTTTGAGGTGCGGTGACCAGAATTGCACAAAGTATTCGAGGTGCGGCCCCATCATGAAGGGATGCAAAGGTATTATAGTATTTTCATCTTTTTTTTTCCCATTCCTTCCCTGATAATTTTTAACATTCTATTTGCTTTCTTAAGCCGCTGCTGCATTCTGAGCTGAGGATTTCAACGTATCTTAGACGATAACACCTAGATCCTTTTCCTGGGAACCCTGCATTTCCAAGTCTCCATGCACAGGTCTGGAATGTTTCTCATTTTAGCAATCAGAACAGATAATTAAATACCTTTGTAGAGCTCTAGGGGTTTCTACATTAGCATTCTGTATGTTCATATATACACAAAGAAGGGAACAAGCTTCAGAGTAATTAAGGACTTCTCTTTCCCAGGTGTATAAACAAATGTAGGGATTTGTAGCTTGAAAAATTTCAGCCTCGGCACAGTAATAGGCTCATTTCAGAGCTGTTCTGCTAAATGAGCGACTATAAAATAACTTGTGCATGCTGACTTGGCATTTAATTCTGGGGGATGATTTTACGGCACATTGGCAGGCATCACAGCCCAACATTTAGTGGTAGGACCAAGGTTTTGAATTTTCACCTGCGGTCACATTCCACTGCATTATTTATAAGCCGATTATGCAAGTCAAACAGTTTTCTGAGATTTTTTTAATGGCACATTTGCTCATTGTATTTTTTTTTTTTTTTTTACCTTAACCTATAATTTTTAAATGCTCTAGCACACCATTATGCACAAATCTGAATGTGCTTAGGCTAATCTGAGAGGTAAGTGAAAGGAAATGCTACCCTGCTGATAGTTAAAACGGACCTATTTTGCAAAATATAGTAATGCAATAATGCCTGCTATTGGTAAATATTGTAGGTTCCATTAATCTCAGTGGGGCTTTTTTTACTAATGCAAATTAAGCTCAAATTCCATCCCTCCGTTAAGTTTACAAAGAAATTGAGAAACTGAGTAACAAGGTCTCTTTCTCTTGGTAGAACAAAATGGTGTGTTAGTCCACTTTTAAAGGTAATATGTAAATAGAAATAGGACAAAAAAAGGAGAAGAAAATAAGATGATACCTTTTTATTGGACTAAATGCATTTTTAAAATTAGCTTTCAAAGGCAATACCTTCTTCAGATCAGAAATGAGCAATTGATATCATATATCAGAATCAGTGTTCCCTCTAAGCTGCGCTGGCGTGCGCTGGCGCACAAAATATTGCCTCGCAGCGCACAATGTCACGTCACAGCGCACGGTGTACGGAGATGGCAGGCCGCGGCGAGAGGAGAATCGGGCGAGTTGGCGCTGGCGCCCGATATTTTTAGCGCCCGGGGAAAAAATTTTGCTCACACCACCCGCCCGCTTAGAGGGAGCACTGATCAGAATATATATGGGAAACATAAAAGCACTGAGACAGACATGGGAGAAGTCACTGCATGCCCTGGATCACTTGCATGGAATGTTGCTACTATTTGGGTTTTTGCCAGGTACTAGTGACCTGGATTGGCCACCGTGAAGATAATAATAATAAAAAAATTTATTTATACACCGCAATACCTCACGGTTCAGTGCGGCTACTGGGGTGAGAAACAGAGAGCAATGAATGGATGATCAGAGGGTGATAAAGCAGTATAATTTTCCTCAAATTCCATAGTGTGCAACTGCGTGGGGAGGGGAGGGGGAGAAATGGACATGTGAAGGATGTGTTAGGTAGTTGCACTCATGGGTTATATAATACTAGCATTTACATGCCTAATTGCCTACAGTTAGGTGTGAACACAAGTTTCAAGTTTATTTAAAATTTATTATACCGCCCACTCAAACCTTCTAGGCGGTGTAGAGACGATAACAGGGAACACAATGCCCCGATGTTACCGTCTCACCACTCAATCATCGCATCTTCAAGCACCATTTATAGATAGTATAAATATTCAAATGGTTAACTTAGGTGCCAGTGAGGCAAACTACTTGCTCTTCTTTAAATGTTCAGTTGAAAACCAAGACTTATCTTATAGTTTGCAAGTGTCAGGTTCCGACGTGACACGTTTCCTATCTGCTTGAGGGAACCACAAAATTGCAGACAATTTTTAGTTATGAGCGGTGTAGACTCACTGAATGAAACTCTTTTCAATAATCGAACAAAGGTCACGACATGAGAGGAGGAAGTATAAACACCTTTGTTCGATTATTGGAAAGAGTTTCATTCAGTGAGTCTACACCGCTCACTAAAAATTGTCCGCAATTTTGTGGTTCCCTGAAGCAGATACAAAACGTGTCACGTCGGAACCTGACACTTGCAAACTATAAGATAAGCCTTTGTTTTCAACTGAACATTTAAAGAAGAGCAAGTAGGTTGACTCACTGGCACCTAAGTTAACCATTTGAATATTTATACTATCTATAAATGGTGCTTGAAGATGCGATGATTGAGTGGTGAGACGATAACGTCGGGGAATTGTATTCCCTGTTATCGTCTCTATGATTCTGAGCACAAAAGCTACCAACACTTGTATGCAATATTGAAAATTGCTAATGTTGAAACTATTATAGTAGTGATTATTTGATTGTTTTTATAGAATACTCTTGAGCATATAACTAGCATTTCCACATGTAACCGTAACAATCACACCCCTAAGAAGCATGATTGGCTCCTTATTGTATACGATATTGGATGAACCCTGTGCATCACACATTTTGCATCCTTTTTCTGTGTCTGTGATTCCTTCCAATGGGGTTTCAGAGATGCTAAGGGTTAGGGTTACCATATTTCTGGGAAAACCCACACATGTCTTTTTAGTGCCTAGAGGGATTTCTAAACCCTGGCAGTTTGTCTGGGTTTTGGAAATCCTGAGCTCGGAGGCTGCATCTGGAAGCCTTTGCGCATGCAAGGCCGTCACTGTGATGACATCATACGCACGCACACATGCGTGTGGCATCATTGTGTCCACGCATGCACGAAGGCTTCCAAATGCGGCCTTCAAGCTTTGGGAGGTTCGGAGCGGACAGGGCCGGGGGAGGAATGGGGCAGGACTGGGTGTGGAAAGGAGTGGGGCCAGTGTCCTCTTTTATTCAAAGAGGAAATCTGGCAACCCTACCAAAGGTGGACTATCACAAAGCTGGAGATTTACCACCACTGTGCTGGAGAATGCTGAAGGTTTTTCTCATGGACCTCAGTCATTCTATTACCAGCTCTGGCAGATGTACTTTCCAAAAACTGACTGTTTCATGTATATCTTGCTATTTTATGCTTTTGTACATAATTCTCTGTATTGGCTGTTACAGAAAATTGTGGGTGTCTTTAATGAAATAGCTCATTCCTTATCAGTTAGGGAGCAACAGATTATATTCAGACTCTACATTAGTGCTTCTCAACCCTCTCCTGGAGATACACCTCGCTAAACAGGTTTTCAGGATTACTATTTTATTTATTTATTTAATTAAAAAAAATGATATTCTTCATATCCTACAATTCTATGTGGGTTATGGCTGTTACTGACTGTTGTTTACTCGTTATTAATATGTACAACTCTGTCATGTGTTCAATTTTCTACTGTATGGTTTTATAAATAATAAATATATCGTACTTAAAAAAAACATCCAAATTCATAAAAATACAGGTAACAAAATGTAACCTTACACTAGTAACTTATGAAAAACATAACATAACATTAAAAAAAAAAAAGAAATGAATATGCATGCAGTGGGTCGCCAATATTTAAAATGTATCTTATGCATATTAACTGAGGTCATTTTGAAATCCTGACTGAGCAGGTATGCCTCTAGAAGAGGATTGAGACGTACTGTCTCAGACACAACAAGGTTCCATGAAGGTGGCATTGGATCATTGCTGGAAGTTAAGACAAAATAAGAGGTAAGAAACACCTCTCCTGTCAACTTGGGATGGGTGAGGGGGGATTGGTTTCATACGTGAACTAAGCCTGCATGGGGAGTGCCGGTGTTGGTGGCTGGAAAGCGTGTCGCTGACTTTCTCGCTCCTGAGGCAGCACAGGAAGCAGTTTGGAGAGCAAATCTCGGGTTGGCAGGGCTTGGGCATCCTCATCAGCCATTCAATGGTTGTTGCAATTGTAGAGGAGGCCTGAGACCAAAGTGGGCTCCCAAGGCCCTCCCCCCTTGGCTAAACCATGGGTTGCAATTCTGTTTGGTCCATGGATCTAGCTTTCAGTAATTTTAACTAATTTGATCCATGGTTTTTAGTTAGGGTTTATATTCCTAAGTGTTTATTTCCCAGCTAATTAGGATTTTTTTTGAGAATAAAAAAATCAGAACTTATCCATATTTTCATTGTACCAGTATTCTTTATTGTATCACAGCTCTTTTTTTGTAGTTATCAAGCTAACATGTTAAAAGCAAACGCTTATCATTCACAACAAAATGTTGATTCAGTTTCCAGTAACGCTGAAACAAATCATGTGATTAGATGGTAAAATACATTATCTTCTTCAAATTCCAGCCATTTACAATAAAAATGGCGGAACCAATGTAGAAGTCAATAGCAGCGTTAATGGATTGTGCAACTAGTGCAAATCGTGCAAAAAAAATTTTTATAATGTGCTGAAGTGCTATTAAAGTGCTGATTAGAGTGCCATGTGCTTTTTACTTCAATGCCTGGGACCCAGTAAAAAGCACATGGCACTCTAATCAGCACTTTAATAGCACTTCAGCACATTATAAAAATTTTTTTTGCACGATTTGCACTAGTTGCACAATCCATTAACGCTGCTATTGACTTCTACATTGGTTCCGCCATTTTTATTGTAAATGGCTGGAATTTGAAGAAGATAATGTATTTTACCATCTAATCACATGATTTGTTTCAGCGTTACTGGAAACTGAATCAACATTTTGTTGTGAATGATAAGTGTTTGCTTTTAACATGTTAGCTTGATAACTACAAAAAAAGAGCTGTGATATAATAAAGAATATTATCATTTTCATCACAGAATTCTAGTGATTTTCTCCCTACTAGTAGATTCATTGTACCAGTGCCATTGATTGATGCCTATCCCAGTGGAATCAATTACACAGATTTATGCAGATAGGCACTCATTGATGGAGGATCCAATGCAGGCAAGGGGAGGGGTTAAACAAATACTATGGGGAAATTGGGTATTTTTTTCCCAGTATTTATCCAGTAAACACCAATTTTTCTTGCTAGTCACTGGGAACATCTACCGTATTTTCATGTAGATAACGCGCACCCGTGTAAAACGCGCACACGGGTATAGCATGCGAAAAACACAAATTTATGTACAGAAATTTTTATATACCGCGCACACCCGTATACCGCGCATGCTGCCCGACTCTCCTTTCGCCCGCCCCGACTCTCCTCTGGCCACCCTGACTCTCCTTTCGCCCGCCCCGACTCTCCCCTCCCCTTTGAAGTCCTGTCCCCACCCTGAAAGCCTGATGCCCCCCCGACGTCCGATTCACCCCCCCCCTGCAGGACCGCTCGCAGCCCCACCCCGAAGGACCGCTCGCACGCACTCCCAACCGCACCCGCACCTCCACCCTGAAGGACCGCTCGCACCCCCACAGCCTCCCGACACCCCCATCATGTAGAAGCTCCTACCGGTGTCCTGCTGCTTCCTCTTGGCGGTCCCGACTCCCCGACACGATCGGGGCAAGAGGGAGCTCAAGCCCTCTTGCCCCAGCCAACCGCGGCACCCCCGACATGATCGGGGCAAGAGGGAGCTCAAGCCCTCTTGCCCCCCTGACTCCCCGACACGATCGGGGCAAAAGGGAGCCCAAGCCCTCTTGCCCCACCGACTCCCCAACTCCCCGACAATATTGGGCCAGGAGGGAGCCCAAGTCCTCCTGGCCCTGGCAACCCCCCCCTGCTAGTTGTTCGGGCCAGGAGGGAGCCCAAACCCTCTTGGCCACGGCGACCCCCTACCCCCACCCCGCACTACATTACGGGCAGGAGGGATCCCAGGCCCTCCTGCCCTCGACGCAAACCCCCCTCCCCCCAACGACCCCCCCCAAGAACCTCCGACCGCCCCCCCAGCTGACCCGCGACCCCCCTGGCCGACCCCCACGACACCCCCACCCCCCTTCCCCATACCTTTGTATAGTTGGCCGGACAGACGGGAGCCAAACCCGCCTGTCCGGCAGGCAGCCAACGATGGAATGAGGCCGGATTGGCCTATCCGTCCCAAAGCTCTGCCTACTTGTGGGGCCTAAGGCGCCTGGGCCAATCAGAATAGGCCCGGGAGCCTTAGGTCCCTCCTGGGGGCGGGGCCTTGGGCACATGGTCGGGCAGATCCCTGTAGTCTAAATCTTCATCAGCAATCCTTCCCAGGATTCCTAGCAGGTGTCTGATCATCAGCGCTGATGGTTCACATTATACCGCAGGAGTTTGCAAGCCTTGCCCCTTTCGTGTTTGAAATTCATTTCAGCTAAAGAATAATATTTCCCTCCATCCTCCAGGCCTGAGGCGGAGGGAGGGAGGTTTGCATTTATGATATTTTTAATGTTCTCAAAACATACTCTGTGTAATAGGGTAACAAATATTTTTATCAGTTATAGTAGGCACTCAGAAGGAAACACGTTAGATTAATTTGTAGTGTAGTTAATTTACCACACAAAAATAACTGTGTTGGATCACCATACATGGGCTTGGAAGGCTAGTGAAGCCTAAACTCTTCAAGTCTGAATTATCCTCATCAGAGACAGCTGGGAAATTATCCTGGGGTGCCACAACATTAATTATAAGTTAAATAAATGAGCCATGAACTGTTGAAAATAATCCCAAATGATGACACCTGAGTGACTGTTTTTGTCTTCAGCCAGTGCATTATCTTTATTTCTGATTCCCAAGCAATTGGAAATTCACATTTTAGACATGTACTGTAGAAGATGTCTTAAGTGCATTCTAAACCATGTCAGCTCTGGTTTCAGCTATAAACTGGGTGAAGTGTGTGGTACATTACCTTGCTGCACCCTTAGACAGACAGCTATCTCTCTTCACGCTTTCTTACTGATGCAGTAATGTAACTTTGTATGCATTTATTTAAGTGATTGGGACTTGTGTACTGCTTTTTTGTAGTTTTACAACCATACTCAAAGCAGTTTATATACAGATGCTTCAAGCATTTTCCCTGTCTGTCCCAGTGGCATCAAACTCTATCTAGTGTACCTGGGGCAATGGAAGGATTGTGACTTGCCCAGGGTCACAAGGAGCAGAGCAGGGTTTGAGCTGTAGCTCTAACCACTGCACCACACTCTCCTATAGTTGATCAGTCTAAAGACCTTTCTTTTTGTTTTGTTTAGAGAACAGCTGCTTTTCTGTGCATAAAGTAGAATAGGGCATTGTTAAATAAATTGTTCTGTCCCAATTTGTACTTATTTTCAACAGCATGCATGATTATTTCAGTACTGGGAGAGTCTTCCATACACATAGACACAATCACAGTGCTTCCCGCTTCTGATCAGTTTTTACAAGAGAAGTATCAAAAGAGGGGGGAACAGGTTTTTTTTGCAAAAAACAACCCAAATCAGAGGCAGTGAACTAGTAGACTGATCTTTAAAACACATACTTTTATATCAAATGTTTCTGGTTTTAGCATACACAGAGTAAAAGCACATGCTATATGAGAATGTAGTCCAGAATGGATGCAATTAACAATGAGCAGCAAATGCCAGGAAAACAATTGCAGTGTTTCTTGCCCTAAGAAAAGGATTAAATATGTCTTCTAAAGCAGTGATTCCCAACCCTGTCCTGGAGGAACACCAGGCCAATCGGGTTTTCAGGCTAGCCCTAATGAATATGCATGAGAGAGATTTGCATATGATGGAAGTGATAGGCATGCAAATTTGCTTCATGCATATTCATTAGGGCTAGCCTGAAAACCCAATTGGCCTGGTGTTCCTCCAAGGCAGGGTTGGGAACCACTGTTCTAAAGTATTGCCTGTTTTTGAATGCATTTTTATACAAGCTACAGATCTTTATGTAATTACTTGCAACATTAGAATATTATTGATTACATGCACAATGAGGGGAAGCAGCAGAAGCTGCATGGCTGCCCTCAGGTGAAGCAACTGGATGTCCTTTTATACATAGGCAAAAAGTGGCTTCAAGAACAGGACAAATGTGCAACCTTTCAGAAAGAACACAAATCCACAAAGCTAAACAAGCTGGACTGGGATTGGTCAAGTCTCCTCAAGGGGAGGAGAACAGAGCTCTGTCCTCTCTATTCCAGTCAGAGCACAGCTAAGCATTCAGAGGATTTAGAGCTTCACCCTTAATCCCCTGAAAGTGGGCCACTTTTGCTTGATGGAATTTGATTGGTTGAGCAGGCAGCAGATGAGGCTACCAATTTAACCAATCATAAGAACGTAAGAATTGGCACTGCTGGGTCAGACTAGTGGTCCATCGTGTCCAGTAGTCCGCTAATGCGGCAGCCCTTAGGTCAAAGACCAGTGCCCTGAGTCTAGCCTTACCTGCGTACGTTCTGGTTCAGCAGGAACTTGTCTAACTTTGTCTTGAATCCCTGGAGAGTGTTTTCCCCTATAACAGCTTCCGGAAGAGCGTTCCAGTTTTCTACCACTCTGGGTGAAGAAGAACTTCCTTACATTTGTACGGAATCTATCCCCTTTTAACTTTAGAGAGTACCCTCTCGTTCTCTCTACCTTGGAGAGGGTGAACAACCTATCTTTATCTACTAAGTCTATTCCCTTTATTATCTTGAATGTTTTGATCATGTCCCCTTTCACTCTCCTCTTTTCAAGGGAGAAGAGGCTCAGTTTCTCTAATCTCTCACTGTACGGCAACTCCTCCAGTCCCTTAACCATTTTAGTCGCTCTTCTCTGGAAAGTCTCGAGTAGTACTATGTCCTTCTTCCATGTACGGCGACCAGTGCTGGATGCAGTATTCCAGGTGGGGGCGTACCATGACTCGGTACAGTGGCATGATAACCTTCTCCGATCTGTTTGTGATCTCCTTCTTAATTATTCTTAGCATTCTGTTCGCCCTTTTTGCCACCGCTGCGCATTCAGTGTAGTGTCATCAGGGCCTTCAGGGGGCTGGGTGAATCCCCAGCCAGCCATGATTTTTTTTGGCTTACTTTTTGTTGATGCAGTTTGATTGGTAGCCTGTTCAACTAATCAAACTGCATCAAGCAGAAAGTAAACAAAACAAAATGAAAAAAAAAAAAAAAGCATAGCTGCAGGATTGGGTATTAACTGAAGGCCCTGACCGCATGCCACTGATTTGCTAGTTGCTGGGAAGGAACATTATACTTTTGACCTTTCCAGCTCTGAACAGATCTAGTGGGTAGGAGTATCCTGTGTGTCCAGTATTCTAATTAGGGGAGGAGATTAATTTTGGAGGGAACTGCTCAGGAGTAAGGGAAAACCTGAACATGTCCTCTTTTTAGAGGACTGTCCGAGTGTCTGGAAGGGTTTTTTAAATTGTGGTGTCTGTCTGGGATTGGTAGGGCCAGCTTACATATGGCTCTTCCTCTCTTACCTCCTTGGTGCTGCAATTCTACGTCCTTCAGGCCTCTGGCAGCTCAGCAATGTGAGCCTGCTGCCATCAGCCTGCCCTGGAAGCCACCTCTCTGCAGCAACTTCCTGTTCTCATGGAGGTTGGGCCAGGGCGGGGTGAGGGCACAGCCAGGGTGGAGGTGTCCTCTTTTTTCAGGTCAAAAATATGGTAACCCTACTCAGGAATATAAAACTGTGCAGAATTCATTTCCTTGGCTTAAATCCCTAAAGCTCTAGTGATACAAACACCTGATTATCCTAAGCTGGAAAGTCTATTAGATAGACATGGGAGAAACCACTGCTCTACCTGGGTTTGGTAATATGAAATCTAGCTACTATTTGAGATTCTACCAGGTATTTGTGACTTGGATTGACCACTCTTGGAGACAGGATGCTGGGCTGAAGCAATCCCCATCCTAATGTTTTACCACTCCCCATTTACCTTCATTTTTTACTAATTTTACTTTGATGTATGCAAAAAAAACATTTCCTTCCCCAACTTCCCTTGTGTTCCAAGTACGTCAATGTGAATCTGTCTAGTATTTTTAATATTTGATAAAATATTGCTTTTATTTACCTATTTTAATTGTTTTTTTCAATCTTTTTATATTGTACACCGTTTAGACCAGTGGTTTTTAACCTTGTTGGAGGTACTGAACCCCACCAGTTTCATATGTGTGTTCACCGAACCCTTCTTTATTGGAAAAATAAAATATGATTTTTACAAATTCAAAACATAGATATACAGTGAGGGAAAAAATAATATCAATTTTGAAAACAAAAAAGTTCTCCTATATTTTGAAAAATAATAACATAATAATGAAATTTACTGCAAATCAGTGTGACTTCTGCTGTTGATTGATAGATCAAGAAACCGAGTACACGATCAGTCTTGATCAAAATCACTGAATAACTGATAGATGATTGAATGTGACCGAAGCGCTATATGAGTCGGAGGTGTGTTTTGACCTCCGCCGAACCCGTGAGTCTGACTCACCGAACCCCTGGGGTTCGGTCGTACCCAGGTTAAAAACCACTGGTTTAGACACTTGTTTTGATAGATGGTATATCAAAAATAAAGAAACTTGAAACCATTGGTCTGACCCAGTATGGCTATACTTATAAGAAGTCTAGCAGCGAATAGAGTAATCAGAAGCAGCTTTAGCAGTAGTGTAGACAGACCTAACATTTTGGGTGGGCTTAGAGTTAGCTTGGTGGGCACTAAGCATTTCTCTCTCCCCCTCTGCCTTGTTCCACCTCACAGGTCCAGCATTTCTTTCTCCCTCCCCCTGCCCATCTGGCATCTTTCTTCCTCTCCCTGGGGGTTTATATAAGAACATAAGAATAGCCATACTGGCTCATATCAATGGTCCATCTAGCCCAGTAGACCGTCTTCACGGTGGCCAATCCAGGTCACAAGTATCTGGCAAAAACCCAAATAATAGCAATATTCCATGCTACCGAATCAGAGCAAGCAGTGATTTCCCCCTTGTCTGTCTCAATTGCAGACTATGGACTTTTCCTCCAGGAAATTGTCCAAGCCTTTTTTAAAATCAGCTATGTTAACTGCTCTTATCACAACCTCTGGCAATGCGTTCCAGAGCTTAATTATTCTCTGCATGAAAAAAATATTTCCTCCTATTGGTTTTAAAAGATTTTCCCTGTACCTTCACTGAGTGTCCCCTAGTCTTTATAATTTTTGATAGAGTAAAAAAATTGATCTACTTGTACCCATTCTACACCAGTCAGGATGTTGTAGACTTCATTCATATCTTCCCTCAGCCATCTCTTTTCCAAGCTAAAGAGCCCTGACCTCTGTAGTCTTTCCTCCTACGATAGGAATTCCATCCCTTTTATCACCTTGGTCGCTCTGCTTTGAACCTTTTCTAGTTCCTCTATATCTTTTTTGAGATAAGGCGACCAGAATTGAACACAATACTTAAGGTGAGATTGCACTAAGGAGTGATACAGAGTCACTATAACATTCTTAGGGCTATGTATATGAAAAATGAATGGAAAAAATAGTGTTACAATTAGTACTATTATGGGGGTGGGGTCTGGGGCAGAGATTGGGTGGGGTCTGGCCCACGACTTAGCCCAGTGTTTTTCAACTGCCGGTCCGTGAACTGGTGCCAGTCCACAAAATCATTATTTTATTTCCGCCAGTCCATAGGTGTCAAAAGGTTGAAGAACACTGGTTTAGCGCATACCATGACAGATATGAACATCGCTCTTAAGTCAAGATATATGGAGCGTGATATCAAACTCTCAAATTTGCTACTAATGACTGTGTGAAAACTAAGGGAGTGTGCACGCATTATAAGGTCAAGGAAAAGATATAGAAGACCTAAAGTAGAATAAGAGAAAATACATATAGCTGCGATTGAAGAACTGTGCTCAACTCAAAGAAGCATTAATCCTTTATTTGGCATTGTTGTTCAGAAGCAACACATGTCTTCTATGGCTCTTATGAGAGATCTGCATCTCCAAATGCCTGTTACTTGGCACTGTCGCTCTCGTTCAGCATCAAGTTACGTAAAGCAGCCGTTTTCACCATCTGCCAATTAAAGGGTTAAATTAGAGCAGCCCGTCTTGAAGAGGGGGGGAAAATACATTTAAATCTGTTTGCATCTAAAGAATTTATGGGCAGTTTGAGGCACAGCAAACAGCAAAAAAGGTCATGGTATGAAACTGAAAAGTATTCCTCCTTTCCCCTCAAACCCCACAGTAATACCTTGCTTGCAATGGGTGTAGATTTGAAAGGTCTATGGCAGTATCTCATAATCATCAACCTGCCTTTTTAAGGGAAGGGACAGGGGAAGGGGTTATGGATTTAGCTCACACCTTCTTCACCTTAGGAAACTGAGGTCCGAAGGTACTATGAGACTAATTCCGGTATGTGAAATCGAGAGCGGCAATGTTATCCGTAGCAGGGGTAAAGCTTTGGCATTCCCTACCAGGCGTTCTGAGGACCTGTTCTAACCGGTTACAGTCTAAAAATATGTTGAAGACACAAATGACAAACAGATGTGGATGCTTTACAAGGAGGTTGGACTTAAAGCAGCTTCAAAAAAGTGGGCTTTTAGCATTGCTAGAGAGGGAGCCTCGGTAATGCCTTTTAAGCAGGGACAGTAAAAGGTATTAAGTGCTCTAGGCAAACCTTCAGCATTGTACATCCCTCCCCCGTTAATTGTCAAGTCCTTAATTCTTTCCTCTCCCCCATGATTTTGATAAACTCAACAATGATCCCACTTCTCAAAAAAAATTCTGCTCCAAATGGACATCATACTTTGGACTAGATTCACTAAGGCCACGGATCGGATCCGTGGCCGGGGGGCTGATTCACGAAGCACCCTCATGCAAATGAGGGTGATCATAATCACGCCCCCCCCCCCACTGACTGCACGGATCGCTCTCCAGCTATCCTGACGTATGCACAGACCATCTCCTTTGCGTGTAGGTGGTCTGTGCATGCTCATTGCGCTTGAGACTTTTTTTTTTTTGTTATTAAGCTGGAAACTTCCGCGAGCCCGTGGTTTTAACCCACAGGTTGAAAATGGGGCTGCACCACAGGTTAAAACCACAAAGTCGGGGCAGAGAGCAGAGAACTAGAATTGAAGCAGAGAGCAGGAGAAGTAGGAGATCAGGGCAGAGAGCAGAATTGGGGCAGAGAGCAGGAGAAGCAGGAGATTGGGGCAGAGAGCAGAGAAGCAGAATTGGGGCAGAGAGCAGGGCGCCAAGAGCAGGAGAATCGGGGCAGAGAGCAGGGTTTTTGCTCAAGCGACTGGTCCTCACCAGCCGCTTGTTTTTGGACCGGCCAGCCCAGTTGGTGTGCCTTCTTTAGTTTAGTGAATTACGTCCTTCCTACTTTGCATGCCGTTTCCCGCATTTACATGTGTGGATCGGATCTGAGGATGATCGGCCACAAGGTTAGTGAATCGGGTCAGAGGAAAATTGGGTCGCAAAGTGGTCGGGACATGATTGGTGTCCTTAGTGAATCTAACCCTTTGTTTTCTATATACAGTGGAACCTTGGTTTGCGAGCATAATTCGTTCCAGAAGCATGCTTGTAAACCAAAGTGCTCGTATATCAAAGCGAATTTCCCCATAGAAAGTAAGGGAAATTCGCTTGATTTGTTCCACATCCCCCCCCTCATGAGGCCACCGGCGCTGCTCGCTTTCACCCCACCCCACCCCACCACATCCCATCCCATCCCAAAAAGACCCCCCACCCCCGAGGCCACTGGCGCACTTCCACCGCACTTTTTCAATTAAGTAGCCCATTTGCCTAAATAAATGGGATTTAGAAATTGTGCCCATTGTATAAATACAGTCAAACCTCAGTTTGCGAGTGTTTTGCAAGATGAGCAAAACACTCTTGCAAATCGTGCCTCACCAACCAAGCGTTGACTCGATTTGCAAGCCCCCATCCCCGAGAACCAGCATCGCCCACCCGCTCAAACCCAAACCCTTACCGCAATCTGGCATCGGCACACAGCACCAACCCACAGGACATCTCGGTACCGGAAGAGCCTGCCGCTTGCCGCTGATCTCTGCTGGGCTTTGAGCTTCTGGCTCCAGCTCTTTCCGAGAATCTCATTAGAATTTCGGAGAGAGCGAGAGCCAGAAGACCTTGAGCATGCGCAGATGCTCAAAACCCAGCCAGCAGAGATCAGTGGCAAGATGCAGGTTCTTCACGTCCTGTGAGTTGGTGCTGCGTGCCGGTGCCAGATCGCGGTAAGGGTTTGGGTTTGGGTGGGCAGGCGATGCCAGTTCTTGGGGGTGGAGGCTCACAGGGGGGAGGGCAATGCCAGTTCTTGGGGATGGGGGCTTGCAAATCGAGTCAACGCTTGGTTGGTGAGGCACGACTTGCAAGAGTTTTTTGCTCGTCTTGCAAAACACTCGCAAACTGAGGTTTGACTGTATTTATACAATGGGCACAATTTCTAAATCCCATTTATTTAGGCAAATGGGCTACTTAATTGAAAAAGTGCAAAAACACTATTTACAAAGGAATAAGAAGAAAGCAAACTTCAATTATAGAAAATCCGAACATAAGTACAGCTAACATCATAACACAAAAATTTCAAATTTCCGCTGCTTTGCAAGGTTACATCTTCAGAATGTCAAGGGTGCTGATCCATTCAGAGTGGCCAAACTTTATCAACACCGAAGCAAAGATCAGATATTTTACCAAACAGGAAATCTGCAGAAAGTATTTCATTTCAGCAACAAAGATCCTTATCATCATCTGGAAATGAAACACTTGCTATCTCCATAAAGACGAAAGTTTCGAGCACCACATAAAACAAGATATGTTCCTGCAAAGAAAAAGAATCTTCTTGCCTGATATTTTCTAGGAAGGAGATAGCTATCTGAAAAAAAATTAATTAATTAAGAAATGTTTTTTCTAAGTACTGGTTTAATTGAAAGCAGACTGTTTCATTAAGGATCATAATCCTGTCTCAATATACGAGATTTTTAATATGATCCTCTCTGCTGATTTATTTTACATTATGGATATCTCCAGAAACATTGAGCTTGGCTGGTTGTTAATAACTTTTCACATTTTGAAGGCATCAGGAGTAGAAATTTCAACTGTAGTTACTCTTCTTATGGCTTTAAAGCAGTGTCTCTCAAACTTTTTTTTTTAGCTCCGACACACTAAACAATTATACATTCACAAATATCAAAGAACAGCACTTACATATTTGCAAATAACTGAAACAAATTATCCTCCCCCTTCCCCCCACCTGTCCCTCTCTCCCTCCCTAACTGGATGTGCATGGAAACCAAATTAATTCAGGGCACTAAGGTATTAATTAACGAATGACTCCAAAGAAGAAACACAAGTCCTGTTGAAACACTGCCCCCAATCTACAGACTAACATTACAGACTAAGGCCCCCTCTTTTATCAAGCTGTGGTAGAGTGTTTTAGTGTGGGCCAGAATAAGCTCTAATGCTTATTCAGTTCCTATGAGCATCACAGCATTTACCTTGCTGGCCCGTGCTCTACCTCAGCTTGATAAAAGGGGGCTTAAACAGTGACATAGCTGGGGAGGTTGGCGCCTGGGACATTGGTGTCTGGAATTGCCACACTGTGCATCCCTGTTCTTCCCTGCCACTTGAGTGCCCTCTCATGCACCTCTTGAAATATTCATCGGCACGAGCATCTTCCACCTATTGCTCGCACCGGCCTCAGATCCCTTCTGACATCACGTCCTGGTCTTGTGACCAGGAAGTGACTTAAGACGGGAGATAGCTGGCACGAGCAGCAGGTGAATGCTGCTACTTATGCCTATGAACATTTCAAGGGGTACGCCGGGGGGAGGGGGGTGGAGGGTTTAGGAGAGGAAGAGTAGCACTGGCGCCGCTGCAAAGACAGTTCCGATCCCACCCCAACCACCACCATCCAATCTAGTATTAGTCAGATTGTGTACCATTGATCTTTTACTCCACTCTGGGATCTGTGAAATAAGACAAGGATACACACAAGCAGCACATTTTCAGAGAGAGTTTTATCTACCCCCTTCCCCAGCCACCGATGGTGCAATCAAATCACATCTAGTGCTGCCAGAGCTCTGGGAGAACAAATACACATCAAGATGCATCTCCCACCATTGTGCGTTTTGATAAAGCTCCCAGGTGAATAATAGCAATCAGTGTGTGTCCCACACATATCCCCCAATTGTGCATAAAGTTTTTAGGTATTCTTCACTCATAAGGCAGCATGTCTTATGAGTAAACACGTGGAGGGGCATAATCGAAAGGAACGTTTTCGTCTAAGTCGCAAGTCATCCAAAGTAAAAAACAGCTTAGGACACATTTTTGAAAAATACATCCAAATTTTTTTCCTTTTTGAAAATCGTCTAACTATACGTCCTGCCGATCTGATTGTTCAAGTCGCTAAATCGTCCATCTTTATAACACATTTTCATCCAACTTTTTGTCCAAGTCAAAAAAAAACCTAGAACAAGCCCTGTTGGACGTGGGCAGGATCTGCAAAGTGATGGACTGAACACCCAGACATGGCACCTAAATAGTGGGGTACCTTACAGGGCACTTCACAAAAAGGGTGCCATTTCTTCATCTCACTACAGCTCCCTTATAGGTCATGGTGAGCCCCCCAACCACCTCTAAAATCCCCTAGACCCACCTATCTACCACCCCAATAACCCTTATGGCTGCAGGAGCCACTTATATGCCAGTACAAAAGGGTTTTGGGGGTGTATAGGGGAGTGCACATGTTTAAGTATCAATGCAGTGACTACAATGGCTTATGGGCATGGGTCCTTCTCTCCATGGGTCCCTAACCCATGCCCAAGACGGCTTAAGACGTCTGTCTCTGTGCTGGTCTGGAGGCTGAATTTTAAAGGTGTGATTAATATTTTTATGGGGTTGGGGGGAAGGTCGGTGATCACTGGGGTAGTGTGTGGGGGTCTGTATTATGTGTTTGCAGTGCTTATCTGGTGACTTTAGGTGGGTTTTTGTGACTTAGACCATGTTTTAAATGGTCTAAGTCACAACATCCAAGTTCCGTCGATCCTGGGCTATATAATTTTCGGTTATACATGCTGTACGACTAAGTCTAAGGCGGCCCACGTCCCGCCCAACTCCTGCCCTTGACACTCCTCCTGAAACGTCCCGTTAGCTTTGGTTGTTCAGCGGCACTATGAAGGCCTAGGTCATTTAGAAATACATCCAAAACCCGTTTTCATTATTGGCACTTGGACGTATTTGGACAATGTTCGTCCAAGTGCTAACTTAGGCCAGTTTTTGGACGTTTTTCCCTTTTGATTATGAGCCCCATAGGCTGCTTCATACAGGTCATGTGTCCAATGTAATAACAGCATTTATTCATAACCTTTTGCAGATACTTTGTAAAATGGCAGTCATAGATGTTTTGCAGCCTAAAATATTTTCACCTGCCTTCAATTTCTTAATGTACAAATTAGCAACATTTACTGTATCCCCACCTAGATGATTTTATGTGCAACTTTAAACATACAGGTTGCAATTGTACAATCCTCAATGGTTACCTATCCATGCAAGAATCTCATTTAAATCGCTGTGCCCAATAGGTATTTAAGGCATTTCTGCTTCAGCAAACAGCCTATCTTAATGATAAACTGACTGAACCAAACTGCTGCAGATTACTTCGCTCATCACAATGAAGTTTGTTGGATATTCCATCTCTACAAACAGTGCGACTGATAACCACACGGAACAGAGCATTCGTTTATGCCAGGTCATTATTGTGGAATACCTTGCCTGCAGCAGTTTCTGACTTATCTAGTTACTCTGCGTTTTGAAAAGTCTCGGAAATAGGGTTGTTTTCTTTAACTTTCTCATAGTTCCCTCTCTTTTATTAACGCATAGCGCGAGTTTTAGCGTCAGCAGCGGCGGTAACTGCTCCGACGCTCATAATTAGTAAGAGAGGGGGAAACTTAGGGCTCCTTTTACGAAGGTGTGCCAGGGCCTTAACGCGCAGAATAGCGCATGCTAAATTGCTGCGGGCGCTAGCCGCTACTGCCTCCTTATGAGCAGGCGGTAGATTTTCGGCCTTTAATCGCTAATCTGGTGGTTTTCTTAGAGGACCTGTGTTTTGTAGGACTGTTTTTGTAAAGCTTGATTGCAAACTATTCAAAAAATTTAATGTAAATTGTTTAGGTTTATTTAAGATTTGATATACCGCACCTGCATTTTACTGACCTAAGCGGTTTACAATGAATCAAACTAAAATGAAATTAGGTACTGGAGAAAAACTACCCCATCTGTCCTGAAGGCTCACAAACTAGCTAAAGTACCTGATTAAAATAAAAATATGTAATACATTTCCAAGGTCAAAAATCAAAGAAATAGAAAATAGAAATAATGAAAAAAGATTAAAAAAAATAAAATAAAACAAATTTAAGAGATAGCATAGTCTCTTCAGTATCTGCAGAACCAGGTCAACCGGCTGCCACCAAAGAAGCAGGACCAGGAACCACGCCAATGAAGACCACCATGACACCAGTCACCGGACAGGCAAGGCCAGGCACCGCCGACAGCAGACCCCTGAAGTGAAGTCCAGTTTCCCTTTGATGTGTCCAACAACGCAGCTGCAGGAGTGCAAGTCCGCCGAGGAGAGGGGGAGAGAGGGCAGGCCACAGGAGATCCTCTGACGCCGGCATCAATCCACCGCTGGTGACCACGTCGGGGCCGTGCTGCATCGCGCCGATGGCTTCTCCCTTCTGCTGCTGGAAAGAGCCCGGACAAGGAAAGCTGTGTTGAACCAGGAAGAGCAGAAGTTGGGAGAGATGAAAGAAAAAACAGTTCCCTCCGAACCTGGCATGCTTTTCTTCAAGTGACTTGGCACCGGTAGACAGCCTTAAAGTGGCCCCTCTATGATGCTGCTCTTAAACTTGTTGTAATGGGCGGTATAGAAAGTTAATAAATCATATCAAATCTCTGCCAGTACCTGCATAGGGAGGTTTGTAATGGCTTCAGAAGAGCAGCTCGTATCCTGTAAGGGAAATCTATCTGGGGCAGTTTCTCCAAATGGCTTCAAGTTTATTAGTATTTTGATATACCAACCATCACAAGTATCTGGTCGGTTTATAATAATAAGAAGTAAAAATTATATATATATATATAAAATTATATATATAAAAAATAAAAGTGGGGGGGGATAAAATCGATACAAAGTGCTCCTTTTATAAAGGAGCTAAATTGCCACGCTAAATTGCCACGCGTGCTAGCCGCTACAGTCTCCTTTTGAGCAGGCGGTAGATTTTTGCTTAGCGTGCACTAATCCGGTGCGTGCTCTGAAACACTTAGCGCACCTTCGTAAAAGGAGCCCAAAGACTTAATTACGAAGGGCATGAGATAAAGGGGAGAAAAGGGAAGGGAAAGTTTTAAAATTGCATTGTATAAATAAAAATAAAATGAGGAGAGGAGGGGAGGATAAAACGAGAGGAAAAAAATGGAGTATCGCTTCCTGGAATATCGCTTATTTTTATGCATCTAAACACCACAATGGGAAAACCTTGTTGTTACACATACATTACAAAAAGTTATGAAAATGGTCTCATGAATGGCCCATCATTCGTGACAACGGAGATTTCTGTAAAGTGGAGAAAAAAGCCTCAGAACGGTATACAATGTATGGCAGCACTATATATTCAGTATAACTAGTGGTGTAGTTAGGAGGGGGGAATGGTCCGCCCTGGGCAATCTCTTGGTGGGGGCACAGGCACCTTTCCTCCTCTCTTCCCCCCGCTCCTTCCCCACCCCCTTACTGCTGCGCGTGCGTGCCACTTCCCTTCCCACGCACCTCTGCAGTGTTCGTGGCGCAAGCAGCAACCCCCAAGCTGCTGTCGTGCCAGCGTCGGCTCTTCCTCCGACATCACTTCCTGGACCTGCACCTAGGAAGTTATGTCAGAGGAAGAGCCAATGCTAGCGTGACAGCAGCTTGGGGTGTTGCTGCTCACACAGGAACATTACAGAGGTATGGGGAAGGGAAGCAGCGTGCGTGCGGAGGGGCGTGTGGAGGTGGTTGCCCTTGTAAAAAGGATTTTGTTTAAATTGCTATGCATTGTTTTTGAGGCTCTTAAAGGTTTGATCTCTCCTGTGATTGCCTCAATGTTATAATTATATTATCCAACAAGAAACTTGCATTCCATTGACAACCAATTGGAAATCTCTTCTTTTTGGCTGTTTTGTTTGGAAACCTATAGGAAACTTTTTTTTTTAGAATTGTTGGCCCAAAATATTGGAATTTGTTGCCAATTGGCCAATTCTGTGGCAGGAGTAATTTTGTCGAATAACTTGGTAGATCACTTGAGGATGATTAATAGCATACAGATTTTTAAAAAATATTTGAAAAACATCTCTTTTTATTGAAGCCTTTGAATGAATACTAAACAGTGACTTATGGCTCCTTTTACTAAGCCGCTCTAGTGGTTTTAACGCACGCCCCGGATTAGTGCGCGCTAGCCAAAAATCTACCGCCTGCTCAAAAGGAGGCGGTAGCGGTTAGCGCGCACGGCAAATTAGTGTGCGCTATTCTGTGCGTTAAGACCCTAACGCGGCTTTGTAAAAGGAGCCCTTAAAGAATTACTCTGAAAGTGGTATAAGAATTGTTTAGTGTTATAAATTTGTATGTACTTTTGTAACCCACTTAGGTTTTAAGTGGGATATCAGCTTTTTAAATAAATAAATAATTGAGAGCTGCACCTTGCCCACATTTGATTTATTTAAGAAAGAGCTTAAGACAATTTTATTTACATAAGCATATGGTGCCTTTTTATCCCTTCTTTTACAAAACCGTAGTGCAGTTTTTAGTGCCAGCTATGATGGTAACAGCCCTGATGCTCAGAATTCGTATGAGCATTGGCGCTGTTACTGCTTTGGCCGGCGCTGAAAAACATTCTATAGTTTTGTAGAAAGGGGGAGGGGAGTTTGAGTTTTAAATATATATTTTAACAACAATGTAAAAACAATTCTGATTGTTTTGTTGGTAATTTAATTTGATATATTGATGATTTATTAAGGGGTCCTTTTATTATGGCGTGCTAGCTGTTTTAGCGTGCACTAAAACAGCTAGTGCGCCTTACCCACTCTTTTACGGAGCCGCGTGGCAACAGCCCCGAAGCCCACAGAGATTTAAAAGGCTTCGGGGCTGTTGCTGTGCGGCCGCTGCTAGAGGGGGTTAGTAAAAGGATCCCTATGTTTTTTATGAATGTTAATTTAATTACGTATGCTTTTTTGTAACCAGCTAAAGACTTTGGATTATACAAGATAATAATAAATAAACAAATTATATGGGTGCTGCTATCCTGGTGGTACCTGATCTTCCCTCTTCTCAGATTCTCTGTCATGGAGCTCTTGTCCATCAGGAACTGGATGGACCATTTGGGTCTTTAACTGCCGTCATCTACTATGTAGGAACTGGGATTCTTTATCTTAGTGCAAAATTGTGTAGGATACAGAAGGTAAGGAAGATCAGAAATACTCCCCTCCAGACCTGTATAGGCACCTGAAGCATATCTTTAGCAGTCCAAATGTTCTTTCTGTGACGGCCTTAGTGTCCTGGTGTACCTCGTGCAGGATGGTCTCTACGATCCAAAGAGTCAGTGATTTCTCATGGTTTGACCATTCCACCACCAACACCCACAGGCACAAAAGTGATAATGTGAAACAGATGCTGACAACCAAAAGGATAGAACTCTTGCAAACACATACAGCCATAGATACAGATTGAAGATAGGTTTGGCGTGGGAGATTGGCTGGGCAGGTGCTGGCACAGAAGGTCTCAGATGGAACATCCTCAGGAAGAAATATGGAGAGAGTGTGGCTGGGGGGGGGGGGGGGGTGGAGCTGTAGAGGCTGGCTGCAGAGGCAGTGAGCTGTTAGCTGGGTGGAAGAGAAGAGTTGGAAAAGATTGGTATGAGAAGGGTTACAGAAGACAGACCTGAGTGAACAGAAATGGCAATCAGGCTCACAAACTCTCTCCTAGCTCTCTTGCAATTGGCATAAATGCATGTAGTCAAAGGACATTCTGTGACAGCACTTATTCATAATTTAAAGGTGACCTAAGTGCCAACATCTCCAGTCATGGTACACGGGCTTGTGCATGTCTGAGAAGCTGAAATCTATGCTGTCTGTAGTTTCACTACCAGTAGGGCCTCCCAAGGTGGACAGGTTTCAGCGAAGATGCCGGTCTAATGATGCACCACCCATCTGGGCAGCATCAGATGGGCAGTGTTGGAGGCAGAGGATCACGCTTGATGCAACAATGGTTATAACATTGAATTTATACTTTACAGAAGAAAGGCCCAGCAATCTACTTCTGTATTCTGCCAAGAAAACTTGATGATGATGAGACATAAAGAATTGACATATAGTGCTGGAGATGGTCCCTTAGGTCAGAAGGCACTCACCATACTACTAGGGAAGAGCTGACCATCTACCAGAGTATTCCCAGTGTTTATGAAGTTGATGGATCAAAGCCACCAGGATGTCCTGAGGCTGATGTTGCTGGACAGAAAGGGGAGATCAGAAGCTGTAAAGATATTTTCAACATAGGAACATGGAACACACGAAGCATGATTCAAGAAAAACTGTAAATTATTAAAGATCAAATGGAAAAAAACAAACACAAAACCGATTTGATAGGGATCAGTGAGCTCAAATGGACAGGACAGGGCCATTTTCAATTAAACGAGCATTGGATCTGCTACTCTGATCATGAAACACACAGGAAAAATGGCATGGCATTCATCCTCAATAATAAGTTTTCAAAGACGGTACTAAAGTACAATGTTGTCAGTGAAAGAGTCATGTCAATCTGTCTGCAGGAAAAGCCAATCAATGTCCCCTTGATCCAAGTATATGATCCAATGACAGATGTAGAAGATGATGTAAAATTGTTTTATGAACAACTTCAAAATGTAACTTCTACTTCAAACACTGAAACAAGATCTACTGATCATTATGGGGGACTTAAGTGCAAAAGTAGGAAGTACTTTTGGTGATAACTTAGTACAGTTTTGCAAAACAAACCAACTGCCAATCATGAATACACATTTTCAACACCACAAATGTTGCTAGTACACATGGACATCTCCAAATGGCATGTACTGAAATCAAATCGACTATATCTGCGTAGGACAGAGATGGAAATCTATAGTTTTCACTCCAAAGACTAAACCAGAAGCTGATTGTGGAAGTGACCACGAGCTTTTGACATGCAAGATCAAAGTAAAGTTTCGCAAGAAGATCGTTAGAGACCTCCCAAAATATGACATTGAAAACATTTCATCAGACGATTGGATAAAACTAAGCAACAGGTTTGCCTTGCTTGATACAGGAAATAGAGAGCCCGAAGAGTTAAGGAATGACATCAAAACTTTAATTAATGATAAAGCTAAAAAAACATTCCAGAAGAAAAAGAAAGCTAAGAAATCACCTTGTATCGCAGAAGAAACCAGATAAGTAACAGAAGAAAGAAGACTAACAAAACTATCTGGTGACAGAGAAAAAGTATCACAAATGAACCAAGTGTTTTAACATCAAGTTTGGCACGACAAAGAATGATATCTCAAGGATATTTGTCAGAAAATTGAATCAGAACATGTAAATGAAAAAAACAGATCAGCTTTTCAGAAGATTAAGAGATTGTGGCAGAAATTCTAACCTCGACTGGGGATGCTTAAAGATGCCAATGGAATGATATTGAATGATCCAGAAAGCATTAAAAAGAAATGGAAATAATATATGGAAAATTTATACAAACAAGGCAATGAGGATTACATTGGGGAAATTGAACTGGAAACTGAAGCCGAAGAAGAACCAGATATTTTAAAAGAAGAAGTCATAGCAGTGATTAAAGCTTTATCGAAAAACAAGTCACCTGGTATCGATAGTATTCCAATTGGATTAATAAAAAGTTCAGAAGCTGCTATCATAGCCCTCATTTGTGTCAACTGATTTTTGAAGGAAAAACATGGCCAACCGAATGGAGAAAATCACTCTTCATACCTATATCAAAGAAAGGTGACGCCAAGGACTGTAACAACTACAGAACAATTGCATTAATTCCACCCACCAGCAAAATATTGTTGAAAATAATACAACGAAGGCTCCAATCATACGCTGAGCAAGAACTACCCAAAGTTCAGGCTGGTTTCAGAAAAGGTCAAGGAACAAGAGACATTATTGCCAATGTTAGATGAATATTGAAGAAGAACAAAGAATACAAAAAACCCCTATACCTTTGCTTCATCGACTACAGCACAGCTTTTGACTGTGTGGATCACAATAAACTATGGAGAACTCTAGTACAAATACATAACTCAGCTGATAGAGAGCCTATATAAAAATCAAGACGCTGCAGTGAGAACTGAATACGGAAACACTGAAACTGGAAGAGGTTTGAGGAAAAATAGGGAGTCAAGAGACTGATTATAATTCTAGGGCATGGAAATGCAGTTACAAATAAATTATAAGTGTTTTAAACAGAATGCATCAAAAGCAGTGGAAATGTAAGTTAGCTTGCACATTGCTAGTCTAAGTATCACATCATGCCAATGGAGCATTTGTGCCAGGAATTATAATAATATTATTGTGTGATTTAAGCAATAATGTTCTCTGTGTAGGTGTATAAGGAACTGTAACTGTCTCTCTTATATAGTTGATTAAACATGGAAGAGAAGTGGGAATGTTTATTCAACCATGAAAGCTGTTTATTGAAAGTAGATTCCTGTACAAAGAATAACATTCCACCTATATGCAAAGCATGGAAATTAGTTCCATTTTAGTTATTCTTTTACCATAACAGTAGACATGACGAGCACAGAAACATCATGATTAACAAACTATAGGAAATTAAAAGGCAGAAACGAACAATGTAGCTCAATCAATTGTATAATACTGTATAAGTAATATTGTTCCAGAACTATTCTATGAAAAACAGACATATTTGTTATAACAAAAAATATTCCAGAAAATGAATGCAAACACATAATTAAAAAGTACATGAAAACAATTTAATTAAAAACAGCCTGCTATGACAATATCTCTGCAAAGCAACTACGAAGGGCTGCTGAGAAGTTCTCAGCCCAACCAACAAAGCTGGGGCAGTCTCCATCAAGGGCTACACACAGGGCAGAATTAATTCTTCGAGGGCCCCTAGGCATACAAGTACACTGGGCCCCCTGGCCCTGCACCGCCCCTACCCCACCCATGTCCCGCCCCCATTCATCTGTTTTCTTCTTTACTGCCAAGGGGAAAAAACCCCCCAAATGAGTCCTCTGTTTCATCGGGCCCCCCTGACAACTTCGGGCCCTAGGCATGTGCCTAGTTGGCCTATTGGTTAATCCTGCCCTGGCTTTACATATAAGAACATAAGAATAGCCTTACTGGGTCAGACCAATGGTCCATCTAGCCCAGTAGCTTGTTTTCACAGTGGCCAATCCAGGTCCTTAGTACCTGGCCAAAACCCAAGGAGTAGCAACATTCCATGCTACCAATCCAGGGCAAGCAGTGGCTTCCCCCATGTGTTTCTCAATAAAAGCCTATGGACTTTTCCTCCAGGAAATTGTCAAACTCTTCTAAAAACCAGCTACGCTATTCGCTCTTATCACAACCTCTGGCAATGCGTTCCCGAGCTTAATTATTCTCTGAGTGAAAAAAATATTTCCTCCTATTGGTTTTAAAGGTATTTCCCTGTAACTTCATGGAGTGTCCCCTAGTCTTTGTAATTTTTGACGGAGTGAAAAATCGATCCACTTGTACCTGTTCCATTCAGGATTTTGTAGACTTCAATCATATCTCCTCTCAGATGTCTTTTTTCCAAGCTGAAGAGCCCTAATCTTTTTAGTCTTTCCTATATGAGAGGAGCTCCAACCCCTTTATCATCTTGGTCGCTCTTCTTTGAACCTTTTCTAGTACCGCTATATCTTTCTTGAGATAAGGAGACCAGAACTGAACGCAATATTCCAGATGAGATTACATCATGGAGCAATACAGGGGCATTATACACTTAGGCCTGGATTCTCTAAACAGCTCCGATATTGGTGGCCACATAAAAAGTGGCTGCCAATTGCATGTCAATCAAGCAACAGCGCTTTATAGAGAATCTCACCTCCAAGAAAGATAGGCACCGGAAAAGTAGGCTAGGGTTTTCCAGGCCTACATTTCCGGCACCTATTTTTGTTGTGAATTGCACCTATGTAGGCACTTTAGGCTGCCTAATGCTACTTCCGGCATTAGTAAGGTGACCATACGTCCTATTTCGAATGGGACTATCCTGTTTTTAGATCCCCTGTCCCGTTGTCCCTTCGCACAGCTTCAGGATGCCAAAATGTTCCGTTTTCAGGGACAGTGTGCCGAAGATGTGTGGGGAGACAATGGGACAGGCGATCGCTTGCCCTCTTTCCCTGCCGTGCCAAAGCTAGCCTTGCCTGCCTCCCTCCCTCCAGCGCTGAAGCCTTCCCCTCGGACCATCCCCGCTGTTATTACCAGGACCGCCCTGGATGTCAGCCCTAGGGGTGTAATCAGCACCTGCACCTCAGCGTGGCTGCCGTACTTTTTCCGAAGGAGAGCCGGCAGCAACTCCCTACGTCTGCTGGCCCACAACCTCCGATGTCACTTACCTCTTCCGGAGCAGAGGCAACAGAAGCAGTCATCATGGGATCTTGCTAGTTTGGAGGGAGAGAGGAGCAAAGAAGGGTGGTGGAGTGAAAGAAAGGGGGTCAGGGTGATATGGAAGGGTGGTGGAGGGAGAGAAAAGGGGGTCAGGGTGGTGGAAGGAGAGAAAGGGGGCAGATGCTGATGGAATTGGTGTGCAGGGAAAGGAGAGAGACATAAGGGGGAAGGATACTGGGTAGAATTGGGTTGGAGGTAAAGAAAGGAGGCAGATGCTGATGGAATTGGTGTGCAGGGAAAGGGGGAAGGATACTGGATGGAATTAGGTTGGAGGGAAAGAAAGGGGGCAGATGCTGATGGAACTTGGGGGAAGGGAGAGCAGAGAGTGAAATGCCAGATCATGGGGGTGTGGGAGAGGGAAGGGAAGAAGAGGAGAGATGCCAGACCATTGGAGGAGGGAAGGGAAGAAGATGGATGCCAGACCAATCGCTGCCTGGCTGGCCTGGAACTTTCTATGACCTGAGGCACATGCCTATTGGGCCTACCCTTTAATCCGGCCCTGCACTAACAATGACCCTCCCCCCGACAATCCCCAGAACTAAAATAGAGGCAGGAAAGATGCCCACTCCCTCCTGCTGCTGTGAACCCACCCCTTGCCTAGCCAAATCACACCTCTCTGCAGGACCCTTCATGCACTTCAATAAAAATTGGCAGGAGGGATGCGCACTCCCTACTATCGCCATGACCCCCCTGCCAAACTGATTTCCCCACCAGGACTCCCTGAACCGACCTCTCCCCTCCCTTCCCCTTCCCCATGTTACCAAAAATTAACAAGATGGATGCCCACTCCCTCTTGCTACTGGATGCTCTCATGGCCCCCCTGAACCACCCTCGACCCCCCCAAACCTTCCCTGTACCTCTAAATTATGATGACAGCAAGAGGGATGCCCAGTCCCCCCTGCTCGCAGGCCTGCAACTCCAAAATGGCGGGTCTTCCCCTTCCCGGTGCATTTTGAGAATCATGGGGGAGGGGCCTGAGGCCCTGATTGGCTCCCAGGGGAGGGGCCTTAAGCGTTTGAGCCTACCCAAAGCCCCTAATTTTTAGCACATGCTAATCCCATTAGTATGAGCTAAAGTGGTTAGTGCCTTTTGGTGAATTCCCCCCTGAAGGCAATTCTATAACTGAGTGCATGCAGTTATGCATGCCTTGTGTGAATACATTTAGGCACGCTGACGCTGAGTTACACTAGTTTTCTACAATGGGATCCAGGTGCCTTATAGAATAGGTGTTCTCTACGCAGCAGGGGGGCACCTAGCAATAGAATTGTGCTTTATGTCTAGTTTTTTTTTTTTATTGTTGTTTTGTTTTTGCATACAGGGTTATTAAAGGAGTAGCCTAATGGCTTCTTGTCATCTTGAGCAAATTTGGACTGTAAGTCCTCCAGGTACAGGAAAATATCAACTAGCAGAAAAGTAGGCACCTATGATGTGAAAGTGTGTACAGTACTTAGCTGGTGAGCAGATATAATTTACATTTAATCACAACTAGGCACAGACATTTACACCAGCCGTAGGACTGATAGAAGTGCTCATACCTTAAAAGCACGGGCATTTTGGCCACTTGCGCTAGAATTCTGTAATGAAAAGTAGGCATCTACTTGTCTTTACAAAATAGGCTTAAAATTAGGCATGATCAGTGGCTTTAATAGGTGCCTTGTTATAGAATTATACATTATGGTAATGTGTGTTAACTGTAGTGAATGCTCCATCCCATTCCCTCATTACTATACAATTCCATGCAGGTGCTTAAATGTGGGATTTAATGTGTATTAAGTACTTAATGTGGACATTAAGGCTTTTAAAATGGGCATTCAGTGTTTATTGCAGATTAAAATTCAATAAATAGGCCACTAAGTGCACATAACCAATTAAAATTAAAATAACATAAATTTCTCATACCCTGCCTGTCACACCCTCCCCCCCAAGTACATCTTATGATCACGTGCATAAAAGGCTTTGTTTTTTTGTCATACATCTGTTGTACTTATTTTTCACTCAGTGGGTCACTGGCACAGCTGTAATTAGGAAATACATGACTTCAATTACACTGACTCACACTGACAATCATAAAACTTTAACAAGATAATCTCATCCAGAAACTATTCAGAAATGGTAATGGTGTACAGGTTTATTACATCAGCTTTGTCAGAGCCACCGAAGGCTGCTGTAATAAGTTCTTTCAAAGAAAGTGATCCAGAATGAAACACAGCTAAAGAAACCTGCGTCGCACATCACATTATCTTGATCAGCAGGATGGGTGAGATTCCTGCTTCTCTTTATTTTTAACAAGAACATATTAAACTTCTACCTGATGCTATTTATTCAGTTCTGTGGCACAGCTTCGTGCCTGGGAGATTCTCAGTTTACCATATTAAGGGCTTTATTTATGAAAACTTTTTTCCTTCCTTCAACACAGAATGGGGAAAAGCTTCAGTAAATTAGGCCCCACGTGTGATGTGATGTTTTGAAAGATTAAATAATCTGAACTGTTGATTACTGCTTTTTGAAGTCGCAGGATCATTTCTGAGAAGAAACAAATATTACAACATTCGCATTTAATCAAAAGATGTAGGGCTTCATCTACTCTTCCTTCCACAAATAGCTGAGCACAAGAGTGTGTGAGTGTGTGTGGGGTCTTCTGTTAATTTTGAGGCAAAAAAAACCCCTTTCCGAAATGAAGGGAAGCAACATATGAATTAGTCACTAGGGCTCTTCAGCTTGGAAAAGAGATGGCTGAAGGGGAATATGATAGAGGTTAGAGAATGACACGGTGGCGGTTTACCCGCGGCCACCGCATTTTAGCCGCAGGTCACCCGCCGAAAACGGGGAAGAAAACTAGCAGTCGCTGCGGCGACGGGGACAAGGCCATTCACCGCCCGCGGGGCGGTGAATGGTCTTGTTTCCCGCAGTGAGGCATGAAGGATCGCGCGGTCCCCGCAGCTCACACCCGCCTGCCCAATCGATTCTAGTGTTTAGCCAGCTCTCTCCCTTCTCCTCACCTTAGTTTGTAGATTTTCTTTTTCGGCGACCCGCACGCTATCAGAGAGCCGCACACGCGCGGCTGCTCAGTGTTCAATCTTCTGCTCTGATGCAACCGGAAACAGGAAGTTGCAGCAGAGCAGAAGATTGAACACTGAGCAGCCGCGCGGCGGCTCTCTGATAGCGTGCGGGTCGCCGAAAAAGAAAATCTACAAACTAAGGTGAGGAGAAGGGAGAGAGCTGGCTAAACACTAGAATCGATTGGGCAGGCGGGTGTGAGCTGCGGGGACCGTGCGATCGCTAGTGTTCCCGGCTCAAATTGGAAGGAGGGAGTGAAAATATTACAGTACTAAGGCTTATATGGATGCAGCGGGGACGGTGACGGGGCAGTGAATGGGATGGCAGTGGCGGTGACGGGGCGGTGAAAGGGATGGCAGTGACGGTGACGGGGCGGTGAAGGGAACAGCGGTGACGGGGCGGTGCAGAGGATGGTGGGCCGGTGACGGGGCGGTGACGGGGACAGATTTTTTCCCCGTGTCATTCTCTAATAGAGGTCTACAAAATCCTGAGTGGTGTGGAATATGTAAAGATCAATTTATTTTTTTTACTCTTTCAAAAAGTACAAAGACTAGGGGTAGGGTTACTAGACGTCCGGATTTCCCTGGACATGTCTGGGTTTTGAAAAGCTTTCCTTCGCACAGTAGAGCATCTGCACATGTGTGGCCACAGCACGATGATGTCTCGTGCATGTGGCATCATTGCAACGCATCTGCACATGTGCAAATGTCCTGCCCGACGAGAGCAGGCAGTGGGGGGCGGGGCTGGGATTGTAGGTGGGGCTGGGGCGGGACAAGGGTGACAGGACGGGGATGGGTGGAATTGGGTGGGCTTGGGGGGCGGGTCTAGGGGAGCCAGATTTTCCAGACGGAAAATCTGGCTCCCCTAACTAGGAGACACTCAATAAAATTACATGGAGTTACTTTCTAAACTGTCCCACAGCTTTCTAGACTCTGAGGCCAATTCCCAGTCCTGACCTTTAGTCAAAGACCTTTTAGTAGAAAACCAGATGCTTCAGCTAGGAGACAGGGACTGAGGGAAATGGCAGGGACCCCCCCTCCTCTGCTGATCAAAGTCAGTAAGATGTGAAGGACTCATTTTTTTGTATGTGTCGGTCTGTTCAACAACTTTCAACTTTTATCTGAGACATTTATTTCTTAAAATTATGATGAATTTATTTCTTAAACCTATTACATATATTGATCCTCATTGCAATTAAAATCATACTCTCCAATTGGAAGAACTTGGCCGCAGATGAACATAGCGCTTGGTGGAATATGGTCTGTTTAGTGGCCATATATGAATGCATTGCTGCAGAAAGGTTGGGGGTCAGTTAAGAAATTTGAAAAGCTTTGGGCTCCTCTTTTAGACCACTTCGTTACATCTCATCAATTTTAGGTGCGATTTCTTGGTTCTTAAAAACGGGTTGATTGAAAATGATTTTCAACGTCATTATTATATACTTACACCGCTGTTTCGTCCTTGTACTGATTACAGTTTTTTGCACTGAGTCCTTCCTCTAGTGCAGGAGTGTCAAAGTCCCTTTCGAGTAGTACCGTGTCCTTCTTCATGTACGGCAATCAGTGCTGGACGCAGTACTCCAGGTGAGGGCGCACCATGGCCTGGTACAGCGGCATGATAACCTTCTCTGATCTGTTCGTGATCTCCTTCTTTATCGTTCCTAGCATCCTGTTTGCCCTTTTTGCTGCCACCACATATTGTGTGGACGGCTTCATCGACTTGTCGATCACAACTTCCAAGTCCCTTTCCTGGGAGGTCTCTCTTGAATAAGTCAAACCCCTGAAGTAAAAGATTCTTAAAGGCAGGGTGATGAAGATTTTTGTTGAAGGGTAGCTTCCTCGTTGACTATGCTTATCTTTAGAAATAATTAGTAGACATATCAATTGTCAAAATTTGTACATTCGAGAACACTTTCCCAACCTTATTCTTTCATTCTTCACAAGGCAGCGATTGTTAATCTGGCGGTAGCCATTTATTGAGCTAGATCAGTGGTTCCCAACCCTGTCCTGGAGGAACACCAGGCCAATTGGGTTTTCAGGCTAGCCCTAATGAATATGCATGAAGCAAATTTGCATGCCTATCACTTCCATCATATGCAAATCTTTCTCATGCATATTCATTAGGGCTAGCCTGAAAACCCGATTGGCCTGGTGTTCCTCCAGGACAGGGTTGGGAATCACTGAGCTAGATAACCATTTGCATTTCATGAGACAGACACCCAGCAGATTTCCAGCTGCACTTTTAAAAGTTTAATTCAAAAGATACCCAAATCTATGTTGAGCTATTAAAATAGGCACCAAGTTTTACAGTTATTTACCACAATGTGACAAGAAAAAGTTGCTGAATTTCAAAGCTCTGTGGCTTAATTTGCCTGAATTGTGCCCTTCCATGCATAGCAGGGCAATAAATTTAAATGTTTGGAGAACAGAAACCCGACAAGTGTTACTCCATCATGACTCAGTTATTAATAAGATGATGATAGAGTAATGAAGAAACGCAGTGAATGATGTTTTCAAAGCACAACTGAACAAGACAGAGCAGTGAAATTACAGCCCATGCAGAATGCGTGCTAGAAGGTAGTTTCAGATTTATCCAGGCTTAATGCTTAGAAACAAAAGCATTTGTATTCTAGATGGCAACGGTGCAGGAAAGCTTGTTTTAGAGGGAAAAGTCTGCTGCCTGGAAGCATTTAACGGTGAGTGTGTTTTGTAATTCACCAGCTTATGGGAAAACTGAGCAGGGTGACAGTTCTAATAGCATCAAATGACAATTTGCTGCAATCCTTTGAAGCATGGCTTCAGTCTCATTCCATTATCAATATTACTATATAGCACAAACAGAAAAACAATTACAGCTCAGGTCTGCCATCTCGGAGTTGTCGTAAGTAGCTTTCTAAAAACTGTGATTAACCTTCAAAAGGCAAATTGGATGTTAGGAATTAGGATTTGCAAATAAAATAGGTGATGGGCAATTCTGTAACAGGTCGTATACATTTATGTACCAATTGTATGCCTAAATGTGTTCTATTTAGGTGTACACTCACACACAAAAATGTCATTTGTCACCTAAGTGCTGGGGTGTAACTACCAGTGAGTGAGCCCAGCAAAATGCCAAGCACTTTTCAATAGTAGGGGTACCTGCATGATGCCCTTATTCTAGTATCTCTCCCATTCTCCCTTCCTCTCCCCTCCATAGGTTGAGCATCATTCTCTGTCTAGACCTCCCTATAAAGCAGGCATTATGCTCTAGCACCCCCTTCCTGCAGTCCTCCAAACTCACAGCGGGTGGCCAATAGTGGCAGTGGTGAAAACAGGCTGCTTCCAGCTGACTCAGCCAGGGTTTTTCCTCTGCTGCATCCACAGAACATTGGCCGAACCTGCCTAGCTTCCGAATGTCACCGAAGACTTGGCTATTCAGTGCCAATGCCCAGATAAGGTGCCAAAATCGATGTACCTATATTCACATCTCCACTTTGATACCTCTTTTAGGAACAGAATCTTGTAGCAGGGCTGAAGTATAGGGCACTATAACTTAAAGGTGCATGTACTTCACATACTACTCAAAGGTAGTTTAAAATTATTAGTGCTGTGGGTTAGCTGCAGTTTGTGGGTTTGTGCAGTCCTTAGGCATTAGGGCTGCCTATTGTGTAAATGTGTGACTGTTGACTAACCTCTAAAATGCTTTAACCAACCAGTGTGAACACTACCTTATAGCAGAAAAGGAAAATGCCTCAGATATCCGTGAGCCAACAACAAGGGCTCTACTCCACACATCACCGGCATAGAAAGCCTTCAATGTTCTCTATAAACTGCTGTGACACCCTTATGCTTTGCATTTACAGCCGCTGATATAGCTTAATCTGTAACACAGTCCCTCACACAGTGGTCAGTGTTTCATGTTTTATGACCACTTCATCAGTGTATTTGGGACTGTATAAATACATGAGCTCCGTCTTCCTTCATGCTCTGTCAGTCTTATTTCAGATTTAAGAAGCTTTTTAAAAATTTTCTTTTTAGTCAAATTTTAAATTAGCTTTTCTGTAAAATGTACTAGAACTAACTAGTATATTTTTCATGTACCGTAATCTGTGCAGGGTTTAATAGGTGTGCAGCAGAATATAAATGTTTTATTGTATTGCCACCCAATATGAGTTTGGAGGACCATGGGGGATGTGTTGCTAGACAGTGATGCCAGATCTGCACAGAAGAAGAGAGATGATGGGTAGGGGGGAGTGAAGGGAGGTGAAGGGGGAAGGGAGAGATAGAGAGAGACCCAGATCAAAGGGGGGGAGGGATAAAGGGGCATGTTGCACTTGGGAGGGGAAGTAGAGGGAACACAGAGAGAGAGAGTGAGAGAGAGTGAGACTGGACTGAGGGAAGAGACACTGGATTAAAAGAGGGTGGGAGAAAGACTTTAGGGGAGAGGATCAGGGTGAGAAAGAGAGAAATGCTGGCCCTTATATGGTGTTTAGGCCCCTCCTAAAGCATCCAAGAATGCACTGGGCAGGGGCAGAATGCCACCATTTGAAGAGGCAGACCTTGAGGCAGGAGGAATGTCTACTCCCTCCTGCTTTGCTATAGAAAAGGTATGATGGGGGATTGGGATGTTGGGGAGGATCATCTGGTTGGGCGCCACAGATACTGGATACCTGTTTGAGCTTGGGGGAAGGGGAAGAAAATCATTTAACTGAGGTTCCTGGATCCCAGACTCCGGATTCCTGCTTGGGCTGGGGGAGGGGAGCTGTCTAGCCCAGCCCAGCCCTGCCCTGCCCCACCCCTCCCCTGGACCACCATGAATATTATTTGGGTAGAGTTCAGGGGAGGGGTGTTAGGATGGGGGTCTGCTGGACCACCAGGAATAGTTTTGGTTTGTTTGGCTTTGGGGGGGGGGGGCGCTGGATTGGGTCAGGATGGGATGGTCTGCTGAACCACCAGGGATATTTTATTTTTAGGGGTGTGCTTCACTTTCCTGTCAGTGCTGACAGGAAAGCAAAGGCTGGGGGCACTACTGACAACTCAGAGCAGTTGGTAGTTTGACAGTGGCTTTGTGCAGTCTGTGATTCTTTGTATTGCACAGAATCTGCTAAAGTGCTTGTTTTAATACAAATGAGCTTATTAGCATGAGACTTTCAGTCACTGCTTCCAAAAGCCTCTGTGCATTAGCCTTAGAATAGCGTTTCATTTAGACTGGATAAAGCCAGTCTAGATGAAACGTTGCCAGCAGGTTGGACTTTGTGCATCTGCTCCCATGTACAGAGTGAATGCATATATCAACATATTTTTGAGGGAAACACAGAGCTTTGACCAGAGACCATCAGTTTATTATTCGTGTAGCTCCAGAGATTGACCTCGAGCAGATGTTTGTTTGGGGGTACCTACCATAGAATTCCCCCTCTTTGCTTACTTTTAAAGACTAGTCCCTTTATCTTATGGGGACATGTAAGGGAAGACCCTTTAACCTCCTCTGCCTTTGGTCAGATGAACAAAGTTTGTCATTTATAAACTTGCAGGCTTTGGATAGGAGTCACTGTGGATGCTGGTGAGAGAAGCTTCACACACCTGTTTCCCCAGACTCAAAGACCTTGTTTATCCTGGATTAGAGGGTAACCTTGCCGCATGGAGAAACTCCCTGAGGTTTGCTGAGCAGATGCAATTCTACGATGGCTGTAAATTTTCTTCTCATGTGAGGGATACCATGGGAGCGATACCTTCAGATTTTCCATAAGCTGAAGAGGAAGGAAGGCTCATATCAGCTGATGCCAGTGGCAGAAGTATCTGCTTTTTGATTTAGGCGGGCCTTTAGAATTGCCCTTCATGTTTCTTGCAAATGTGCTGCATAAGTAGCTTCATCAATTTTATTTTCATTTTAATTATTTATTTCTTATTTGTATTCTGCTTGCCTCCATAATAGCTCAGGCAGATTGCAACACATCAAAATCTGGATATAGAAAGCATCCCTCAATCATTTGGGAACAGCTTGCCAATCATCAGTGCATTATTTAAATTACCACAGTCACTGTTGCAAATGCTCTTGCTTCAGGCTATTTTTGCCGTTTTGAATGTTACTGCTATCACTTCTACCACTACATTTAACATTTTGATAGTTCTAATAAATGTAAGCAGTGCCGTTCAGATTCACAAAATAAAAGCAGTCCCTACTCCACAAAGCTTAAAGGGCAATTCTGTAAACCAGATGTTAACACCTTCATGCCCATTGCCTAAACCAGGGCTCCCCCAAATCCAGTCATCGAGATCTACTGGCAGGCCAGATTTTCAGGATATCCATAATGAATATGCACGAGAGAGATTTGCCTTCACTGCCTTCTTGGTATGCAAATCTCTCTCTTATGCATATTCACTGTGGATATCCTGAAAACCTGGCCAGCCAGTATATCTCGAGGACCGGACTTGGGCAGCCCTGGCCTAAACACTAGCCTGGAAATATTTGACTTTCTTGCATATAGTGTACATTTGGAAGTGAGATGTGCACATAGGTTTGACATAGATGGGGCTCTCATGCATGTAACTTACAGAATACATTACATTACATTACATTAATGACTTCTATTCCGCCTGTACCTTTCAGTTCTAAGCAGATTACATCAAAAAGAAAACTGGACATTTCCAGGAAGAGGAATACAATCAAAGACGTTGAGCCTAATACATCAAAACGATAGCTGGACGTTTTCAGGAAGAGGAATACAGTTAAAGGCGTTAGGTCTAAATAACATTTTGAAGGGAGGATCCTAAGAGGGGGAGCGAGGGGAGAAGAGAGGGGGTTAGGAAATTAGGATGAATTTCTTGAATAGTATGGTTTTGATTTCTTTTCGAAAAGCTTTGAGGTCAGTTGAAGCTGTCAGTAGGTTGGTGATGGAGGGGTCCAATTTAGCTGCATGTGTTGCTAGTAGGTTGTTGTACATCTAGTAGGTAACATAGTAACATGTAGGTTGTCGTACATCTAGTAGGTTACATAGTAACATGGTAGATGACAGCAGATAAAAACCTGTGTGGTCCATTCAGTCTGCCCAATAGCCACATTCATTATCATGGCAATGTTGAACCAGCAGTCCAGTATATTTTATTTATTTTAAGTATTCATATACCACCTATCAAAGTTATCTAAGTGGTTTACAATCAGATACTCAAGCATTTTCCTTAGTTGTCCTGGTGGGCTCACAATCTATCTAATCCTGGGGTAATGGAAGATTGAGTGACTTGACCAGGGTCACAAGGAGTAGCGTGGGATTTGAATACACAACCTCAGGGTGCTGAGGCTGTTGCTCTAACCCAGGGGTCTCAAAGTCCCTCCTTGAGGGCCGCAATCCAGTTGGGTTTTCAGGATTTCCCCAATGAATATGCATGAGATCTATGTGCATGCACTGCTTTCAATGTATATTCATTGGGGAAATCCTGAAAACCCGACTGGATTGCGACCCTCGAGGATGGACTTTGAGATCCCTGCTCTAACCATTAGGCCACTTCTTCTTCCAATTATATTATTACATTTTCCTTTCTAAGTTCCATTATAAGATGTTTTCCCCTTCCCCACTGAGATATAATATGAATGTGGTATAAAATACACATATTAGCTCCTGATCCATCCCTGCCATTTTCAGGGCTTAGAAAATAAATATATATATATATATACATGTAAAGATGAGGGATGTTCAATAATTTATCTACCTGAGTTTGAAAGAAAGTAGCATGCGGGTTGAAACAAGTCTGTGCATGTTGAGACATGTCACAAGGTTACTCATGCATAGTTGTGGCTTAGTGTGAGTCTAACATTCCAAGAGACAGGATGCCAGGAGAGTCCTCATGCAAATCAGGTAAGAAACTGCTAAAATTTCTCACAAAAGAAGGGAAAAAGCCAAAGGAGGCATGACTGCAGTTTATGGTGAGTCTTCCCCATCATCCTACAAAGTACAATTTTGGAGCAAGCAGTTAAGTGGGGTAGAGAGTCCATTGAAGACGACTCTCACACTGGATGGCCTGTGGAAGCAACTTCCATAGAAATGTTCAAAAAGCTGAGGATCTATTTTTGTCAGACAAATTAAGGTTTCCCAAATGGCTGAAGAAATGGGCATCTCGGCAGGTACAGTTTGGAAAATAATTCATGAAAAGTTGGACATGTCCAAGGTTAGTACATGATGGGTTCCAAGAATGCCGACACCATGTCAGAAGGCTATGAGGCTCCAGTGCTGTCAGAAGAATTTGGAGATGCTCCATGAAAACCAAGTGAATTTTTTTCATCGATTGGTGACTGAAGATGAGACTTGGGTCTATCACAAAGATCCTGAGTCCAAAATGGAGTCAAGACAGAAAAATTTGCAGGCAAAGCCATGGCAACTGTCTTCTGGGATGATGAAGGACTTATGCTTCTGGAGTTCATAGAAACATAGAAACATAGAAAGATGACGGCAGAAAAGGGCTAAGACAACCACAACTGGAGAGTTACGCCAACGAAAGCCAAAAGGCCTTGAGCATGCGCAGATGCTCAAGGCCCAGCCCAGGCAAGATGCGGGAGCTTTCTTTCACTCGCACAAGCAGCAGATGGGGTAAGGAGCATGTTTGGAAGGGAGGGCGGGCGGATGCCGCTTCCAGCACGGGGGTGCGATTCGGTTCTTGCGAGAGGGGCGTTCGGGGTGGGGTTTGTGATGCCAGTTCGGGGGTGTGATGCCGGTTAGAGCAGGGGGAGGGGGTGAAGGAGCAACACCGATAGCCTCGGGGGGGGAGGGAGGAGGAGGTAGAACGAATCAAAGCGAGTTTCCATTCATTCCTATAGGGAAACTCACTTTGATATATGAGTAACTTGGTTTACGAGCATGCTTCTGGAACGAATTATGCTCGTAAACTAAGGTTCCACTGTATGTCTAAAAATCAGCCCAAATCGGCACTTGGACGATCAAAAAGACAGGTCGTCCAAGTGCTGATATTCGAAACAGGTTTTCAGAAGTATCCAGAGACTTATTAGGCCTCTAAATCCCGTTGTGCACCCAGAGCTGAAAGGGGCATTTTTGAAGGAGTAGTAGTTAGGGCAGAATGTGGGTGGAATGTGGGCCAACCTAGACTTAGTCATACTGCAGAGATAATCAAAAATTATATGAAGCTGGACCACCTCCCCCTTTTACGAAGCTGCTTTAGGATTTTTTTTAAATTGCAGGCCATGTTGGTAAAATCTCCTGCGCTCAAAGAATTACTATGAATATCGGAGCTAATATCGCCATGGCTGGCGATAAAAAAGCCTAATGCAGCTTCATAAAAGGGGGGGGGGAGGGAGGAATAAAACAAAAATGGAAAATAAGATAATACCATTTTATTGGACTAATATATTTTTCAATTAGCTTTCAGAGGTCAGAATCTCTTTTCTCAGCTCAGTAAAGTATACTACTGTTACAGTATCCTATCCTGACCTGAGGAAGGGGGTTTTGGTATCTGAATTAGTCAAAAATGTATTACAATTAGTCCAATAAAAGGATCACCTTATTTCCATTTTCTGTTTATAAATATTTATCAACATAGTGACAATACTACTTTATCCTAAAGCAAAAAAAGAAATATAATTTTTATTCTATCTTTGTCTTCTCTGGTTTCTGCTTTTCTAATCTTGTTACTCTCTTCCTTCCATCCACGATCTGCCCTTTCTCTGCCCCTTCTATATAGCATCTTCTCTCCTTCTTTGCCCCTTCCAGAAACTGTATGCCTTCCTTCCATTTCTCCCTTCACCCCCATTGGTCTGGAATCCATCTTCTTCCCTTCCCTCCCCTTCTCCAATGGTCTGGCATCTCTCTCCTCTCCTTCCCTTCACTCTCCTACACCCCCATGGTCTAGCATTTCACTCTCTCCTCTCCTTTCCCTTTCCTTTTCTTCCCTCATCTTCCTTCTCAATTTATTTTCTTCATCTGTCTAGATTAAGTTCTTACTACCCAGTCCTCAATTTCCATTTTCACTGTTACCTCTTTCCCTCCCTCCATCATGTGCCCTCTTTCTCTACCCCTTCCATCCAGCATCTTCTCTCTTTGTCCAATTCCATCCAGCTTCTGTCCCCTCTTCACTTCTATTCAGTGTCTGCTCCCCTCGTTCTCTCCTCCCCACTTCCTTCCCGCATTTGCTCTCCTCTCTCTCCCCCTCCCCATTTCCTTCCTGCATCTGCTCTCTTCTTTCTTTCTCTCCCCCTCCCCACTTCCTTCTTGCATCTGCTCTCCTCTTTCTCTCTCTCTCTCACTCCTCCACATCCTTTCTGCAACTGCTCTCCTCTTTCTCTCTCTCTCTCCCCCCCCACTTCCTTCTTGCAACTTGCCCTCTCACCTTTCCACTGCTGCTGTATGCTTCTCGAACCAGCAGTAGCGGCTGTAAAACTTTTAAATGCAGTCATCGCGGGACTTTGCTGCACCTCCCTGGCTGCTGGCTCTGCTCCGGAACAAGTAAGTGATGTTGGAGGGAGCGGACCCGCAGTCGCAGTCATCGTGGGACCTTGCTGCATCTCCCTGTGGCTGCTGGCTCTGCTTCGGAACAAGGAAGTGACGTCAGAGGTGGTAGACCGGCAGCCTCGGGGAGGTCAGAAAGGTCTTGTGATGACTGAATTTAAAGTTTACTACCACTGCTGCTCTTTCAGGAAAGCAGCAGCAGACAAGTAGGGCAGGATGTTCTAGACCCAGTATGCCGGCTGTGCACCCCATTAGAACGGGCACCCAGGGCGGACTGCCCCTCTCGCCCCGCCCTTGGTATGCCACTGATAAAGAGCACCTATATTTGGATACCTATTGAGAGTCTCTTCTATAAAGCAGTGTATCGCAAACTGTGTGAAGATTCCAGGTGTGCCACGAGATGCTGAGGAAGAGGCGAGGTGCCAGCAGACTGCCTACAGGACATGCCTCTCACTGCAACAGGCATATTCTATAGGCAGTCAGCCGGTACCAGTGCCTCTCCTTCTCTCTGCGCATCTTCCCTTCCAGCACTCCCCCCACTGGTGGCTCAGGGCCCCATTAGAGGGCCTTCATGCATGTGCGGACGTCAACGTGATGACATCACACATGGACGTGACATCATCACATCGACGTCCACGCACTTCCAGATACCTCGAGCCACGGTCAACACGTTTAGTGTGCTGCGGCTTGGTAAAGTTGGCATGACACTACTATAAAGGAAAATAAATATAACTGAATACATATGTGCATATGTTTTTAAGAGTGAGCACTTATGGCAGCCAGAGAGCTGGTACAAATGGCCACTCGTAGATTGAAGAGATACACATATAACTTATAATATTGTATTAGTTACATGTAGGTGCCTGTGCACCATCCAAATTCTGCTCATGTGAATACCCACCTGCAAAGCATGTTGGTATCAGAGATATGCACACACTTAGAGAACGGTGCATAACCAGAATATTACGAGGGTGGTTTGAAACGTTTGGTTAAAAAAAGCAAATTAAACAGCGTAGTCTCCGTTGAGAGCTATACACTTAGTCCAGCGAGTTTCTGTTTTCGAAATTCGCTGGACTAAGGGCTCCTTTTACTAAGGTGCGCTAGCAGTTTTAGCGCATGCTACATTGCTGCGCTTGCTACACGCTAATGCCTCCGTAGAGCTTGTGTTAGTATTTTTGTGTAGCGCAGGGGTTAGTGTGCGCTAAAAACGCTAAGTAAAAGGAGCCCTAAGTGTATAGCCTTCAATGGAGATTATGTTGTTTAACTTACTTTATTACCAAACTTTTCAAACCATCTTTCTATTTACATGCATATACCTAAATCTTCCTTATACAATTTCCTCCTATATACTTGAAGTTTACCCTGAGAATCAAAAAATCCAAGCAAAAAATTTTCATTCTCTCATTATAACTTACGAAAGGTCAGTTCATAAACTCTTTTATTAGCTCAAAAGCATGTTTCATTTATTAAAGAAGAAAGTGTAATTCCTTGGTTTGACCCGTTGATTTTCATTATTTCTTGCTGATTAACTTTTCCTTCATTACTGGGTCTGACAAGATTGGTTTAATTTGTTTCTAATAACTTTATTCTCAAGCTCATTAAAAAAATCCCTAAACTTCTTTCTGAACAAATGTGCAGTATTCACCAGTAAGAAATTCTTACCTTTTAGAAAACCAATGAGAGAAAAAATTAATTTTTCAAAATTGTTTCCCTGATATTTGAAATTCTTTTAAAAGAATAATCACTAAAATCAGGACCTGATCTAAATAAATTCTAGAAATATCTTTCTTATTCCAAGCCAGGGCTTCATTTTGGGAGGGGGGGGGGGGGGGGCGGAATGGCCTGGAATACCTTTCCACCACTTCTTTACATACTCCTGAGCAGCAGAGATGTTTGTTTGCTTTACCTCCATTTCAAGAAACTTGCAGGGAATAGGAGGGAATGCAATGAGCATGGAAAAGAGCAGAGAACAGTCACTTTACTCCCTAATTCAATCTCTTTTTTCTTGTTGCTACCACCTCTGGCCAACCTAACCCCACAGGTGGACCAGGGGCAGCAGCAACAGGAAAAGAGGGAGTAAATTTAAATCCTGTTCCAACCTGTGCAAATCTAGAATAATCTACCAATAATGATTAAACGGCCACCTTCCTTTGGGCGTCTTTTACAAAGCTGCGCTAGTGATTCTGGAGTGGCAAATGCGATGAAGCCCATAGGAAATGAATAGGCTTTGTCGCATTTGCTGCATTAAAATCGCTAGCACAGCTTTGTAAAAGGAGCCCAGAAACATTTGCTCAGGTTGAGAACTACAATTCTTTTATGGACCGCTTGCCTTGTTTCATTACAAGTTAATATACATGGAGTGGAAAGTGCTTGAGGATCTGGTTGTTTATACATTCATATTGGTTACAGTTGGATGACATAGAGTGAGGCAGTTGAAAGGAGTTGCAGACTTGGTTATTAATCTAGACTTATGTTTCTGCTTTACAATGCATTTGAACAATGTGAAAAATTCTAGTTGTAGACCTGTTTGATGTCCAGAATGAGTTTGGGGGGGGGTGTCTAGTGAGTTAGTGAGATACTAAAAAGGGGGCCCAGTGTCCTTGTGCACCTAGGGGCCCTCAAAGAATTAATTCTGCCCTGCATATAACCTATTTGGTATTCTATACTTGACTTATTTAAACTCCAACAGCAGTATTTCCAACATCCAATACACACTATTTGTAGCATCTGTTTCTCTTAGAGAAATTTAATTAAAACATAAAAATATTTTCCTTTATCTTCTTTGAAAAGTGAGAAATAGTTAGTTTTTTTATTTTTAATGAGGTTACCTTATCACTCAAGAATACTTTGTCTGAGGTAATATGTTGAGGCCTCAAAAAATAAAACAATAAAGACTTGTCAACCTAGTACACTATCCGATCCTCATAAGGGTTGAACAGGCTATAAGGGTGCTATAGTGAAGGAAAAAATCTCAGACTACCACGCCTAGGATTATCGTGGTACGGGGTATCTTTCATCGATCTATTGCCCTCACGGTATTTAGACTTACTAATTTTTCATCTTAAATATTAACTCTACTTTAATGAAATATTTTTAATAATTTAATTTTACAAAGGTGCGCTAGCGTTTTTAGCGCACGCACATGATTAGCGTACGCTATAGTGCACGCTAGCTGAATAATTACCGCCTGCTTAAAAGGAGGCAGTAGCAGCTAGCGCGCACTAAAACATCTAGCACACTTTTGTAAAAGGAGTCCTTAGTCTTTTAGAATATGATAAAAATTCTCAATTTTAGAAAAAAGTTAAAAAGAACTACCATCCAGTATACTGAAAGCTCAAACTACTTATCTTGAACAAATTTACTTATCTTGAGAATTTTTATCATATTCTAAAACACAGTTCTTTAACCGCCGGTCTGCGGACCGGTGCCGGTCCGCAGGAAATTTTTGCCGGTCCGCACAGGGCCGGCAAGACTGACTGACTTCAACTTCCTGCCGGTCCGCGCAGGGCCGGCAAGATCAACATCCGAAGTCTGCGCTGGGACGGAGAGATCTTGGGGAGCCTCCGACAGTGGCTTTCTCCCATCTCTGCAGCTCTCCTTTACTTCTCAGTGCAGCGATTCACGAAGGCAGCCTCGGGGCTTTTGCTGAGTCGCGGCTGCCTCTGATGATGCAACTTCCTCTTTCCTCAGAGGCGGCGCGACCCAACAAAGGACCCGAGGCTGCCTTTGTTATTCGCTGCGCTGGGAAGTAAGAAGAGCTGCTGGGAGGGGAGAAAACCACTATCAGAGTCTGGGAAGCTGCTGGGCAGGGGAAAAAAGGGACAGCTGCTACTGGAGAGGGAGAAGGAGAGATGCTGCTGGGAGGGGAGGAGGAAAAGGAATCTGGGAAGCTGCTGGGCAAGGAAAAAAAGGGACAGCTGCTACTGGAGAAGGAGAAGGAGAGATGCTTCTGGGAGGGGAGGAGGGAAAGGAATCTGGGAAGCTGCTGGGCAAGGAAAAAAAGAGACAGCTGCTACTGGAGAAGGAGAAGGAGAGATGCTTCTGGGAAGGGAGGAGGGAAAGGGATCTGGGAAGCTGCTGGGCAAGGAAAAAAAGGGACAGCTGCTACTGCAGAGGGAGAAGGAGAAGGAGAAGGAGAGATGCTTCTGGGAGGGGAGGAGGGAAAGGAATCTGGGAAGCTCCTGGGCAAGGGAAAAAAAGGGACAGCTGCTACTGGAGAGGGAGAAGGAGAGATGCTGCTGGGAGGGGAGGAAGGGAAGAGAGTTACTGCTGGACAGGAGGAGGAGGGAAGGGAGAATGAAAAAAGGAAGGAAACAGCTGGCAGAGAGATTAGAGGAGGGGAAGGGGAGACACAGGCATGAGAAAGTAGAGAGATTGATGATAGGAAGGGGTCAGCAGAAAAATAAGCAGAGAGGGACAACGATGATAGATCTGGTGTAGGAGAGATAAAAATGAAGACCAGTGAAGCTGGAATGAATCATGTAAAAAGGAGAGAGGGGCACAAGCTGGATGGAAAGGGGAGAGGGGCATAGAAAGAAGACAGATACCATATGGAAGGGGGAGAGGACAGACAGTGGATAGAAGGGGCAGATGCTGGATTGAAGAGACAGAGAGGGCAGACGCTGGAAGGAAGAGAGTAAAAAGAAGATCGAAAGCAGAAACCAGAGACGACAAAAGGTAGAAAAAAATAATTTTATTTCTATTTTGTGATTAGAATATATCAGATTTGAAATATATATCCTGCTAGAGCTGGTGTTAGACATAACTGGGGACTGCAAAACCCAGGCAGTGCTTCTTTAGCTTCCAGCTGGCTTAGGGCGCTCTCTGACCAGGGGGCAGTTGCCCTAGTTGCACTCCCCTAAAACTATTCCTGTCATGTGTGACTGCAGTATTCTGTTAGCATGATATTTCTTTGTAGCATTCTGTAATAATTTGGCTTGTTCAGTTTTCTTGATAGTAGAGGATATATGTGAAGAGGAGGGGAGACAGGGGTTTTGTTGATCCTGCTCTGAATTATTTGTATTTATAAAATGACATTTGTACAGAATATTGTCAAATCGTGCACTCAGCACTGTTGCTCATACCCTTCATGGTTTAGCGTGGCACAATGATGACACTCAGGCGCTTGTCAACTCAAGTGGAATTTATTCGGCCGCAGCCATAACAGCACAATTACAACAATTACATCAAACTGTTATCAACTGAACATCATAATCAAGCATGAACGGTGATGAACTGTACACAGTAAACGCACTTCAGAAAATGGCATAACACACAATGTACATCACCAGGCAACATATAAGGAACTGATGGTCAGGCGCACAGCATCTGGCTCTCTATCCCGCACAATGTGGGGCGCCGTACAAGCTTCCCCAGCTCACCGGACCCTTCCCGTTCAAGGAGGTGTCCCCTCGTCAGCTGTACGTTGTTGTGAAGATCATGGCCTGGCCCCCTGCCGTCCAAGCAAGGCGACGTGCCCCATGTCTTAACCACTGTAAAGATGTCAGCCTTCTACCCATATGCTGTGCTTACCTGCCACCTGCCAGACTGGCTGCGACAGTAGTGAAGGGTGGGCGGGAGGGAAGTCGCGTCGATCTCCCTGGACCACCGTCGGGAAAAGGGGCGACCTCCCTTCCGCTTCCCCCTCATCTCCTAACCCTCCCCCCCCCCCCTCCCTCGCTGATTGGCGTTTCCTATCCTCCTCCCTCCCCCCCCCTCCCCCTCCTATCTATTCGCTCCGGCTTCGGCCGATTTGGCCTCGCTCCTCCCTATACGGGATCGGAGCTTGTTCTCAAATCGTGCACTCAGCACTGTTGCTCATACCCTTCATGGTTTAGCGTGGCACAATGATGACACTCAGGCGCTTGTCAACTCAAGTGGAATTTATTCGGCCGCAGCCATAACAGCACAATTACAACAATTACATCAAACTGTTATCAACTGAACATCATAATCAAGCATGAACGGTGATGAACTGTACACAGTAAACGCACTTCAGAAAATGGCATAACACACAATGTACATCACCAGGCAACATATAAGGAACTGATGGTCAGGCGCACAGCATCTGGCTCTCTATCCCGCACAATGTGGGGCGCCGTACAAGCTTCCCCAGCTCACCGGACCCTTCCCGTTCAAGGAGGTGTCCCCTCGTCAGCTGTACGTTGTTGTGAAGATCATGGCCTGGCCCCCTGCCGTCCAAGCAAGGCGACGTGCCCCATGTCTTAACCACTGTAAAGATGTCAGCCTTCTACCCATATGCTGTGCTTACCTGCCACTACCCGTGATAGCGAAACCTCGCTTATCGCGGGTTCCCCCCAAGTGTCATGGCTGCGGCCCCGCCCACGTTAACATATGCCATATATCCAGACCGATGTCGGAGCAGTGTACCCCGCCAGTACAGACGCGGACCGCTGTCCTCTAGCAATTAGACTTTTGTTTTATTATTATATATACATCCACCTATTTGGATCTAAATTGAGGACTAGTGTGTGATTAAGATAAGAAATGTTTTTCTTTTATACTTTGATTCATTATTAGGATTGAAAGTAAACCTAAATGTTATCTGCTGTGCGAGATCTCACACCCTTCATACTTACCGGGGTATAATAGTTATCTCCACGGCTGTGCGAGATCTCACACCTTTCATACTTACCGGGGTATAATAATTATCTCCACGGCTGTGCTCACACCTTTCATACTTACCGGGGTATAATAATTATCTCCACGGCTGTGCGAGATCTCACACCTTTCATACTACATTCGTCTACATTTAACTTGTTGAGTATATTCCGAGTTCTATATCAATAAGGTAGGGCCTGCTGGCTGAGGATAAACCATCGGTCTGCATTGCTGGCTGAGGATAAACCATCGGTTCGCATTTTCTGGACTAACTGTACACTGTTCGTGGTTTCTAGCGCCCACAGGATCAATGTAATGAGGAACTTCTGCTGTTAGAACCATACCCAAGGTACCTATACCCTGTAACTGTGACCCAAAGTATCTCGTCACCACCCTAATCTCAGAATGTGAGACCAATAAATGCTTTCGCAAATAATCAGGGAAGCCCTAATTATCTCTTGAGGTGCAGTAAGCCGACAGTGAAATCCCGTAATGTAAAACATCAGTATGAAGGTCCGTGAGGTGCTGTGAACCAAATGCGAGGCAACATCCATCCCTAACCCTGATGTAAACCGAATAGTAACAGCCATAAACCGAATGTAAATCCATGATTTTCGAATTGTAACTTTTGCTAGGGTAAAACGCAGTTGAAGTAATGTCACTTAATTATGAAGGTCTTGCGGCTAAACTATAAGGTAAACGATGTAAACCCGACGATGTAAACCCCGCAACAAATGTAAGGTAGTGCTCATGAGGTTATGTAACCTAATTATGAAGGTACTTCTAATTATGAAGGTACTTCAAACTCTAACCATCCCCGATGTAAACCCTGCATTGTAACATCCATAACCCAAAGGTAGGCCCTGGAATTTTTTTTTTTTTTTTTTTTATAACCCGATTGTAGACCCGGATTACAAGCTCAATAAACCCTTCATAACATTAGTAAAACTGAGCGTTCGTTCTTACCTCTCAGATGTTGATGCTCCTTGCTGAGTAGGGGGCTCCTTACGTTCTTATGTTCCTGATGCCTGCGAATGTAAGCTGGTCCCAAGGCTACGGTCTCCGGTAATAAGGCAATTAAAGAAGTGGTAAGTAGCAAGGCCGTGTAGCAGATGAAGAGAGTTGAGTGATGCAAGCCAACAGTTAATAGAGGAGGTACGTGCACATCTGTTGTCAGTAGCATCGCCCCGTATAAGGGCCCGGTAAGGAAGGTAAATGAGGGCTCAAGGCTTACGTCTTTCTTCCCGTTTAAGGTCGTAAGCACGGTGGTAAATGATGATATCAAGGCCGTGTTGCCGATGAAGAGTGAGTGAGGCACGAAACAGTTAATACATGCGGTACGCATGAAGTGATATCATGGCAGTGTTGCCGATGAAGCGTGAGTGAGGCACGAAAACAGTTAATACATGCGGTACGCATGAAGTGATATCATAGAGGAGGTACGTACACATCTGTTGTCAGTAGCATCGCCCCGTATAAGGGCCCGGTAAGGAAGGTAAATGAGGGCTCAAGGCTTACGTCTTTCTTCGCGTTCAAGGTCGTAAGCACGGTGGTAAATGATGATATCAAGGCCGTGTTGCCGATGAAGAGTGAGTGAGGCACGAAAACAGTTAATACATGCGGTACGCATGAAGTGATATCATGGCAGTGTTGCCGATGAAGCGTGAGTGAGGCACGAAAACAGTTAATACATGCGGTACGCATGAAGTGATATCATGGCAGTGTTGCCGATGAAGCGTGAGTGAGGCACGAAAACAGTTAATACATGAGGTACGCATGAAGTGAGGGCCAGACCACCCTTGCCTGTAGCACCCCGTCTAAGGGGCCGCCCTAGTCATGGAGAAAACTCGAGGAAGCCAAATATGAGGGCTCAAGGTCTACATCGTAGTACCCTCTGTAGATAACTGGAGGAACCTGGATAGGAGCTGCTCCAGGCACCCAACTCATGGGCGCCCTTACCCATGAATGATCCATAGAAGCGATCCGTTGTTAGTACCACGAGAGTCCTTCAGCGGCCCGAAGCCACTGGAACAGAACATACGGATTAGCTGGGATAAGATATTAATGATGAGGGAGCTATTATGAGAACCTGACATGAAAGTAGGTATATCCTCCTGCGACACAGAAAGGTAATTTAGCTGACAAGGAAAGGGTCTTTCTAGTAATTCCGCTAATCGGGACTCGCTGAAAGGTTAATTGATCAGCTCTCTATGAACATGTCCAGGTCTGGGGTTGCTCTCGGGATAAATAGATAAAGGTTGCTGCCGATGGGCAGCCCAGATGGTCAGCATGACTCTTAATCGCCATCCGGTACACATCCTGGAGGGAAATATCATAATTCCATAGTCTTTTCTTATCATGAGATTGAATTCGAAAGTCCTAGATGGTAATTCAAGAAAGCTTGGGACAAGTACAAAGAATTTGTAAGGGAATAAAAGAGAGAATGTATGGCGGGCAGAATGGATAAGCCATGAGGTCTTTACATGGTTATCACGTGGAAGTGTAAAGTGATGCATGTCATATAAACCTAAAATAGAGGGCAGATAAGGGCCATGGCCCATCTTCCAGAAATGCGACAAGGAGGTGCCGTACTGTGAAAGATTACAGAAAATCGTCCTCTTCTTTCTGGGGTTATTTGTGGGGTTATGTTAGTGGCCGCCATTTCCAATTGTGGGGTTCTATTAGAGCTCTCAAAGGTGGCTATTGCCTCCCGTATGACTTGAGCTAATGTTAAGTGGTCCCTTACTAACCTATTAGTGGAGGGGATAGTCTCCCTCATAACAGGGGGGGCAACTTGTGTGGTGAGAGCTACCAGAGTTCTTACCCTGTGTGCTGGTATTCTGTGGTGATATGTGATCCACCGATGCAGATGAAGGAATCGGTGCTCCGGCAGGAGAGTCAAGTGGTGCATGTCGTGGTTGCAGTGGCTCACCTGGGACGGCCGCTGGCCCCGCTAATAGGCATTGGCGCACTGCGTTAACCCCATGTAGAGCTATCTGCTGGTGAACCTCGGTCATTAAGTCGGCGAGCTCCTGCAGCGCGTGTGGTTCTCTTCCTTTGTGTGTAGGCCGCGGGCTTTTTCTGCTGTGGTATCTTGGATCTTGGCTTCCGCTGTGATGGCATGGCTACAACAAATGCTAAGAGAATGAGACTGTCAGTACAAGAATAAGTACAGTGGAAACCCGATCTAGTACAAACATGTCATGTATAACTTTGTTGTAGACTGCTGGCAAGAAACTTAGCTGGCTATGAATGCTGTCTAAGCAGAAACTTAATAAAGAAAACATGAATGCTGTCTAAGCAGCAACTTAATAAAGAAAAGGAAAAAAAAAAAAAACAAATATTGAATTTTACAGGTCACCCGCAGTGGATTGACAGTATAATAAATAGCCTCATATTACTGTGCTAGACTAACCAGGCCAGGCGGAAAACCGTGAGGGAATGGAAACATTATTATTATTTATTATTATTATTTTGAGGAGAGTAGTATTAAAGCAATGGTAGCAAGCAGGACAAATCCTGTTTCTCAGTAGAGAGAGCACAGTGAAAGCAAGCTATTAGCTCTCATGTGAGCACAAGCAGTGCAAATTAAGAGGCTTATGCGTATTGAAAATTGAGTCTTAGATGATTCCAAATGAAGGCCAATTTAGAAACTCATATTAAGGATTCTGTTTCTTTTTCTCATTTTTTCATGATTTTTCTGAAAATATAGAAGGAAATGCATTTTGTTTCAATAAATGTTATTATAATGCAGAAGGAATGTAAATGTGCGTGTATATTCCTGTTGTTAGGTGCCATCGACTCGTGCGACTTGATGAATTGCGGATCTAAAAAGAAATCAGTTTTCTACTGTATATATGTTGAAATATTTTCTATCAAAACATAGCACTGCTCCTCTGATTTTCACGGTGCATCAGGAACAGCATTCTCTTCCTAACTATTTTTACTTACAAAAGTAAATACAAACAAGAGTCAGATTCTTACCCCCTCCCTCCTTATGATTTTAATAGCTTCATAATTTAGGCTCTTCTATATTGTTATGCATTTTATTTAAACATTTATATCACAATTATAGGATGGATCAGATTGGAATGGTGGTGCTATATATTAAAGAGCTGACACGGAGCGAGGCCGGCGGTGGGCCACGTGGCCGCGCGCGCGGAGAACTTACCCGCTCTGTGGCCGGGGTCCTTGCGAGCGCGGCCGGCCGGCGCCTGACCATGTGGTGACGATCGAGGCCGGCGCCGGGCCTCATGGTGCCGCACTCGGCCATCTACAAATGGCCCGCCCCCTTCCTCACAGGGTAAAGGAGCGCACGGCGATGGGGAGCAAGGCCGACCCCCACCTCCCTGAGTGAGGGATCGAAACTCCTGTGGGCGGTTTTTTTTTTTTGTTTTGTGTGTCCCTGCGGGCGGCGCTCCCGACGTCCCGCAGGGGTCCGCCGCAGCGACGACGCAGGCCGGCCCCGGGCCACGTGGCGCCGCACTCGCTCCCAGCGGGCGCCCCCTCCCTCCTCTCCCGGCGCGATGGACAGAACCACAGGCGGCGAAAACTAGGGATTTGAGGGCTGCGAGTGCCGCGGTCCTCCCATCCGCCCGCTCCCCGCACACCCACCGCTCCGAGTGCAGAGCAAGGCGGACGGCCGACCCCGCAATGGGCCCGCCCCGGAAGAGAGGCGAAGCCGCCGGAGGCAGGCCGCCGGCCCCAGAGAGCTGAACTGTAGGCCAAAACCCCTCGATGCGAGAGGAGGCAAGAAGCCGCGCCAGCCTCCCTGGGTCTCCCCCGGGAAAACGGACGACCCCACGGGCCGCGCCGAGGCCAGCGGCCCGCAGCACAGACAGCACCCGACCGCTCCCCCAAGCGCCCAGGGCCCGGCCACATGTGCAGCGGCCCAACCCCCTCTCCGCCCGGACCCACCTCTCCGGCAGCTGTCCCAGTGGGGAAACCGACACCAGTCCCAGCCGGAGAGAGGACGCAGGAGAGGAAAACCGCGCCCGCACAGGCGAGGGAACAGCAGCCGAGGGCGGGAGGAAGGGAAGTCGCGTCGATCTCCCTGGACCACCGTCGGGAAAAGGGGCGACCTCCCTTCCGCTTCCCCCTCATCTCCTAACCCTCCCCTCCCCCCTCCCTCGCTGATTGGCGTTTCCTATCCTCCTCCCTCCCCCCCCTCCCCCTCCTATCTATTCGCTCCGGCTTCGGCCGATTTGGCCTCGCTCCTCCCTATACGGGATCGGAGCTTGTTCTTTCTTTTTATACTTTAATAAAATACATTCAATATAAAATCATAACTGAGGCTTGTGTGTATGGGATCAGATGATTTGTGGGGACCGAGCTCGCGGAGATGGGGCGGAAATGGGGTTTTTAAATTTTAGTCCTAGTAGTTTGCCGGTCCACAAAATAATTCTTTTTTTTCTGCCGGTCCACGGGTGTAAAAAGGTTGAAGAACACTGTTCTAAAAGATTAAATTAAATCATTAAAAATATTTCATTAAAGTAGAGTTAATATTTAAGACGAAAAATTAGTAAGTCTAAATACCGTGAAGGCAATAGATCAATGAAAGATACCCCGTACCACGATAAGCCATAGGAGAAACTCATGATCCTAAGCGTGGTAGTCTGAGTTCTTTTCCTTCACTATAGCACCCTTACAGCCTGCTCAACCCTTATGAGGATCGGTTAATATGTTGAGGCCCCAGTGACATTATCTGATTTGAGATTTGGTTAAAAGTAAGACAAAATAAACTCTTGAGCAATAGGAATGCTTACAAAAAAATAGAAAATTGGCCATTTTATGACTGTAGTAAAAGTGGACTTACCCCCACCCCCTTTTACAAAACCATAGCATGGTTTTTAGCTCTGGCCACGATGGTAACAACTCCAACGCTCATAGAATTCCTATGAGCATCAGAGCTGTTACAGCTGTGGCTTGCCAAAAACAGTGCTATGGCTTTGTAAAAGGGGGATTAATGCATGGGAAAGAACCATGTAAAGTAGCTTTAACCATGTAAAGCCATGTAAAGTAGCTTTAAACATGTAAAGCTTTAACCATGTAAAGTAGCTTTAAAGCCATTTATTGTTGCAGGTTAGTAAAAGGATCCGGCTGCCTAGTGAGGAAGATTGGCACCTAGGATGATGGTGCTCAGCATCGCCGCAACATGTGCCTCTCCCATTTTTCCCTGCCACTTTTTCTCCCCCGCCTCCTGCATACCTCTTGACATGTTCACCAGCATGAGCAGCATCTTCCACTTGCTGCTTGCGCTAGCCTTGGCACCCTTCTGATGTCACTTCCTGGTCCCTTGGGGTATGTCACTTCCTGGTCCCCTGGGGGACTTCATTTCCCCTTTTGTCCTAGTTTTCCCTCTCTCTTCCGCCCCTCAGTAGTTCTCCCCTTTTCTTTTCTTCTTCCCTCCCTTCCTCGATATTCCCCTGATATTTCGATTATTATATGATGATTGCATTATATAGTCTAGAGCAGTCCGGTCCTCGAGATCTACTGGAAGGCCAGGTTTTCAGGATATCCACAATGCCTTCTTGGTATGCAAATCTCTCTCATGCATGTTCATTATGGATATCCTGAAAACCTACCTGCCTGTAGATCTCGAGGGGTGTGTGTGTGTGTGTGTGTGTGTGTGTGTGTGTCAGTGCTCGTGGTGGTCAGCACCCCAACCCCTTACTATACCACTGAAATGACCCCATAATTATCAACATGAACTACCATTAAAATGTGTTATTTTTCCAATAACTTATGCTATTTTAGCACAGATCTCTTTTTATTCAGTGAGACCTACTCGTAATTACTAATACATAATAATAACTAATAATAACTATTTTTTCTATATCGCCATAATCTTGCGACTTCTAGGCGGTTCACAGTGAAGAGGGCTGTACAATCAGCGAATTACAGGGTGAAAATTAGGTAAGAAGTCACTGATCAGTCAGTGATTACAGGGTACAAATGGTTACAGAAATAATCTTAACAAGTTACATCAAAACGGCTGGAAAGTCCGCGATTTACAGAATACAGAAGGTGAGGAAGACATCGAGTTGTCTGTGAAAAAACAGAAAAACGTTAGAGATGGTGCATAGTATCAGCATGACGAGTAAGGTCTTAAAAAAGGGGGAGTTGACTGGCTAAGAAATAAATCTATTGAACAGAGCGGTCTTGATTTCTTTCCGAAAGGTGCCGTAGGTCAACCTGGCTTTATCAATGAAGTTGCCTAACCAGGTCTGCTGTCTGCCAGCTTGAAACTTAAAAGATCTATCCAGGAAGGTTCTGAATTTGCAACCTATGATCTTCGGGTAGGCAAAGAGGTTGCGATTTCTGGTTGGCCTTGTGGGGGTGTAAAGCTCAAAATGAGGTAATAGATAGTTTGGGGCCATTCCCCACACCAGTTTGTAGCAAAAGCAGGAGAACTTGAATAAAATTCGTGCCTCAATTGGCAACCAGTGAAGAAGTCTGTAGTAGGGACTGATGTGATCACTTTTCTTTAATCCGAATATTAATCGGACAGCCGTGTTTTGCACTATTCTTAGTTTTCTCATGGTTTTTTTTTGTATACCCACATAAATGATGTTGCAGTAGTCTAGGGTGGATAGGATCAGTGACTGTACCAGTAGTCTGAATGAAAGACGGTCGAAATATTTTTTGATGGTTTTTAGTTTCCAAAGTGTGGAGAAGCACTTTTTGGTCACTGAGGTAGTGTGTTCGATCAAGGTCAAGTGGATGTCTAGGGTGACTCCTAGTATTTTTAAAGTGTTAGATATTGAGTGGTCGTGACCATTTAGGTGTATTTTTGTTGCAGTGATTTTGTCTTTTGGGCTTGCCAAGAAGATTTTAGTCTTTTCTGAGTTTAGTTTCAGTTTAACCTTAGTGGTCCATTTTTCGATTTCGGTCATAATATGAGTGATTTGTTTTGAGGTGTCATTGGTCACGTTGGTCACAGGGATTAGAATAGAGATATCATCAACATATATATAGTAATTTAGGCTTAACTTTTGTAATAAGTGGCCTAAGGATGAGATATAGATATTAAACAAGGTGGGAGATAGGGGGGAACCCTGAGGGACTCCCGATGGGCTTTTCCAAGAATTGGAGTATTTCCCGTCATAGACCACTTGATACGAACGTTTTGTTAAAAAACCCTGGAACCAGGTCCAAACATGGGGTTAATAGTAAAATAACGTATCTTAAAGGTAGCCCATATTGCTAACTTCCCCCTTAAATCCTTTATTTATTAAAAAAAATGTATAGACCATTTATCTCACAGTTGAGTCCTCTTACTAAAGCCGTGGCAAAAGTGGTCTTAGTGTGTCCTTATGAGGGTCTTTCCCATTTGTGATTTTCCTATTTTCGGAATTATTAGTGTGTGACCATTAAACATATTGCCACATGAGCCCTTACCCACATCCATTTTGTAAATGGTATGGGCCCATGCATTAACCCTAAGCTGAACAGTTAGCATGCGGCAATGCTCCATTTGCTATTTGAGTAGCGCTGTCACACCCACTCTTCATCCTCAAACATACCCCCTTCCACAAAAATACAAAATATTTATTGAGCGTGCGGTATGCTTGGATAAATGAGCAAATTTAGCGTGGGATGCCTCAGCATATTCCACGGTAGGCATCTCTAGCTCGTGGTAAGCACATCTCAAAGGATCGCATGGTGAATGATAATGGGAAAAACATTCCACATAAGAGGATCTTTCATATGTTCATCTTCTAATGTGGTGTACATCATTCAATGCAAAAAGTGCAAAGACGGATGTTCATTGGTGAAATAGGTCAGATGCTAAAGACCAGAATCAATTTACATAGATATCATATTAAAATTTCAATATCAGCCAGGATGTCACCTCTGTCGGACAACACTTTGGAAAAACTGACCACTGCACCAATGATTTTATGATAAGAATACTAAAAGGGAACTTTAAGACAATCCAAGAATGTAAGACCTTTGAAATTAAAATGATGAAATATTTTGACACCTACTAGACAGGAATTAACAAAGATTTGGGCTTTCTTTCTCACTACAAAGACATTTAAAAATGCTTTGGCCACCTCTGTCTCCTGCTCACCCACCCACCCCTTCCTCTTCCTGTGAAACTATCCCTGAATTGCTTTCATGTTTTCCTTATATATACTGATATTTGCCAACATTTGCTTATTTCTGATCTGAAGAAGAAGAGTTACCTTCGAAAGCTCATCATAAATTGCATTGAGTTAATCCAATAAAAAAGGTATTATCTTATTTCCTTTGGTTTTTGTTTTATTTCTACATATTTCCTTGAAAAGTGGACTAACACATCCACCACAGCATTTCACATAATACATAAAATAAATACTACAGTAAGAACATAAGAATAGTCTGATTGTGTCAGAGCCCAGTAGCCCGTTCTCATGTTGGCCAATCCAGGTCCCTAGTAACTAGCCAAAACCTAAAGAGTAGCAACATTCCATGCCATTGATCCAGGGCAAGCAATGGCTTCCCCCATGTCTTTCTCAATAACAATGGACTATTCCTCCAGGAAATTGTCCAAACCTTTCTTAAAACCATCTAAGCTATCTGCTCTTACCATAACGTCTGGTAATACAACTGCAGTAGGCAAAACTGTATAATTACAATATAATTAAGCTGTGCCAACATGTTCAGCATACTTATTACCTACTTAGGTGCAAAAACCAACAACTATCAAAGCCAAACCCAATTATCTAAAAAAAAAAAAAAAAAGAAGACTTTTCTTCGGGGCAACACACTCCATTGACCATTGACAATCAGTAGCCAGTCGAACTGAGATCTCAATATCTTTGATAAAAATATACTGCTAATCTTACACTCCACCTCTCTCTAGAAGACCTTCCTCCCTCCCTCTCCTACTCCAATCTCTTCTCTCCAACCTCTGCTTCTCCGCCGTTACTTCGAATTGTACGTCGCCTTGAGCCTATGCAGGCATAGAGCGACACACAAATATTAGATTAGATGAGATTCAGGGTTCAGACCTAAATGCATGGCCTTGGCTGGGTTCTGGCACTGTATCAGTAAAGAAATTGAACAAACTAGATCAACTTTAAAGTCCTTATTAGCTCACTGTATTTGCTGTTTCTAGGTTCAGCACATATTCAGTGCTGCTGGAGAGACTCCATCAATAATTGTCTAACTTTCAGATTCCCATAATTACATTGGTTTATTAACTTATACAGGTACACAGACAAACTGCATAAATATCAAACTAGTATTTAAAAATTATAATAGTTGTCTTGCTATTAATAAAAGTAGGTGAAAAATGGCACCAAGGGATGGCACATTTAATCATGAAATCAAATATTATTGCCAAATGCAGAAAACTCACAGAATTAATATCCACCGCTCTTCCAGACATTGAAAACATGTGGGAGTTCTGGGTTCAATCTATAATATTTGCTACTCTGCAATTTTTCTCATCTGTGGGCTGCAAATATGCCCATGTCTGCTCTTCTTCAGGGACATAACAAACAAATATTTTCAATAATTACAATGGAATCATTTTATTGCCAACTTGAGTACAATTCTATTCATTTCACCAGTAAGTAATATCAGAAAAATCCCCAATTCTATATAGGTTTCTTAGAAAATGGTTGGACCTGAGAAGCATTAATTATAAAAATTACAAAATGTGTATGAATTAAAAAGTAGAAAATACAAAAAAAATATAACAGGAAGTTTCTCTACACTGCGCTTTTGTTGACGAAAAATCTTTTGTTACAGCACTGGGTGAGCCAGACGCCGGCCTCTTTTACGCAGTGGATCCACCGGATGAGGGAGCTAGCCTCCTTTGAGAAACATACCTACCATTCCGCTTCTTCCATCGATAAATGCCTTTATGTTTCTCTGTGGAGGGCATTTTGTACTGCAGCCGAGGCAGCTGTGCCTACTACTTCGTCCTGAGTCTGATTTGAAGAATCTCAGCGACTCATTGATATCTTTGTTCTCTCGGGCTGGAGTGTGTGTGTTTGGGAGGTGCATGGGGGGAGGGGGTGAGTTTGGGGGGGTTTGATTGGAGGATGATTGGTGAGGTTGGTATGGTGTGTCTTGCTGGAAGGTATGTGTTGGATGACTGGTAGGTGTGTATGGGACAAGGAGTCCATTTACCCCAAAAAGTTTGACAGCCTTACTTTGTTCCCCGAGGAGGCCTTCTAATTCCCTTAGTTCTGCACCCATGTGGTGGATACCACTTTCAGGCCAAGACTGGTATTGTTGCTGTCAGTTTGTATTATTTCTGCACAGCATATACTCGCTGGGGTTACTGTATTTGTCTTTTCATGGTTGAGTGTTGCTATAGTCCTCCCGGGACTGCCTGTTTTGTTATTTGTTCATTCTTACTGATGTGCGGTAACCTAAGTTTCTTTGTTATGGTGCTGGCTGCTCTTTTAATAAAAATTATTAAAAAAAAATAAAATAAAACAAACAAATTGCAAACATATAAATGTATAAATGAATTTCAATAAAAATTAATTAGGTCAATATTTGGTGGTGGCGGTAAATATAATTGTTAGAATGTTTGCTGCAGCATTTCAAAAACTATGGGGCCCTTTTACTAAATTGCGCTAAAAACGGCCTGAGGTATCAGTTGGAAGAGGCTTTCCTGTGTGATGAAGCCACTTTTAGCGTGGCTGTAAAATGGTTACATCTCTTATTTCCCCAGTTAATGACCATGCACTAATTTCCTAATTAGTGTGTGGTCATTAGCATAGGAGCTCTTACTGACACCTATTTACTAGTTGGTTAGTGTGTGGCAATGCAGCTGCGTTAAACTATTAGGGGCAAATTCTATAAATGGTGCTTAGAGATAGTCGCCCATTATGGAGGCGCCCAACAAGATAAGTGGCCATTGGAATTGAATGACAAGCCTAATTAAGCTTTTTAATTGTCAATAATTGAAACTTAGGCACCTATTATGAAATATCCAATTCTACAAAATGGCGCCTTTAAAATATTAGGTGCTATGCACATTAGGCGTGGGTGTGGCTTGATGTTAGGTGCCATTTTAGAGAATCTATGCTGTTGGGCATGCTTAAGTGCTTGCATCACCGCCTAACTTTTAGTTGTGCCGAAAGCTGGCCTAAGTTTTGGGCTCTTATATAGGTGCTTATCAGTGTGATTCACTATAATGCTTTATTTTATCCCCCCCTCAAATGTCTTGTTTAAAACCATACATTCTGTGATTCTCTATTATCACCATTTCTAGATATAGGTATTTGGTTCTAACAACTTTTTCTTTTGGAATTATTTATAAGGAGTTTTACTTACTTCCAGGTTTTTCGACTGGTCTGTCCCCTAGAACAATGTTTCTCAACACGCGGTACACGTACCCTAAGGGGTACACAAGCCGCTTGTGGGAGGTATGTGGTGCCAGGTGCTGTATGTCTCCCAACTTCCTTCTGCCATCGCATATACGTGGCACCTGTGCTGTATGTCTACCTTCCTTATGTTGTCGCTTTTCTCCCACCTTCCTCGTTTTCTCTCCCCAGCCTCTCTCTCCCCCTCCCCCTGAACAGCAGTTCACTGTGTGACCTTTGCTAGGCTGGTTCGCCTCCGATGAAAGAGGAAGTTGCATCATTAGAAGCAGGCTGGCCTAGCAAAGGCCCCGAGGCTGACTGATGGAATTGCCAGCTCAGCAGTACCTCTCTTCTCCTTAGTGGCACCTCACTGCATGCTTTTAACTTCCCCACATAGCTGCTGCTTGTGTTAGTTTAGCTGTAGCTCCATCAGGCAGCCTCGGGGCTTTTGCTAGGCCGGATCGCCTCCGACAAAAGAGGACGTTGCATCATTGTAGGCGGGTTGGCCTAGCAAAGACCCTGAGGCTGCCTGATGGAACCACAGCTAAACTAATGCTGGTGGCAGCTACGTGGTGAAGTTAAAAGCACACAGTGAGCTGCCGCTAGGGAGAGGAGAGGTACTGGTGGACAGGGAGAAGAGGTACTGCTGGACATGGGGAAGAGCTGGGAGAAGGGGTACTGCTGGACATGGGGAGTGGTCCTGCTGGATAAGGGGGAGGGAAAGGGAAAGGCGAAGAGGTGCTGTTGAACCTGGCAGAAGGGGAGGGGAAGGGAAAGTTGCTGCTGGACTTGAAGAAGGGAAGGGAAAGAAAAGGCACTGCATGTTGGAAGGGAGGATGAGATGGTGTATGGGGAGAGAGCATATTAGTTGTAAGTGGGGTTGGGGGAGAGAAGGAAGGAAAATTGTAGGATGAGTAAGAGTAATGAGAGAGAGAGAGAAAAGGACATGGTGTGGAGTAGAGGGAGAAACGGGGCATGCGGAAAGAAAATGTGAGTGGGGAGAGATGGACTCGGGGGTGGAAAGGAGGAATGTCACACTTGAGGGAAGGGGCGAGAAGAAAGAGAGAAAGCGTATAGGAGGCAGAAAGTGTTGGACTCATGGAGAGATGGACAGGGAGGGTAGAAAGGAGGAAGGAGAAATGTCACACTCGGGAAAAGGAGGAGAGGGCAGAGAGTAAAAAAATTGGACTCAAGGAGGGAGAGATAAAGATGTTGGTTGAGGGAAGGAATGAGGAGAGGAAGCATGCAGGAGGCAGAAAGAAAGAAATATTGGATCCACAGTCAGAAGGAAGTGCAACCAGAGGCTCATTAAACCACCAGAAAACAAAGATTGGAAAAATGATTTTATTTTTCAATTTAGTGAACGAAATGTGTCAGTTTTGAGAATTTATATCTGTTGTCTATATTTTGTACTATATTTGTCTACTTTTATATAGTTGTTACTGAAGTGACATTGCATATTAAAAGTTATCTGCCTTGACCTCTTTGAAAACCCCCCAAAACAAATACAAATGATGATTGACATTTTCTCTGCGTACAGTGTGCTTTGTGTTTTTTAAATTTTGTGGTTACCATTATGCATTAATAAGATTATATTGTGTATATATGAAAAATGGATGGAAGAAACTGCATTACAATTAGTATTATTATTATGGAGGTAGGGGTCTGGGGTATTCGGTTGATATATGTTAGACTTAGGGAGCACTTGGCTTGAAGAAGTTGAGAAACACTGCCCTAGAACACATGTTGGATTGTAGATGGAGAATTCAGATTTGGCTCAAGGTTATGAATACAGCAAATGAAATGTGAATAATCTGTTGCATGATACATCCCATTCCCAACTCTCAGGAAAAGAGTACCAGATAACACTCACGTTTACTGTTCATCAGAGAAAGTGGCCATTTTGGGTCACACTACCCTGACATTATCATGACATAATCATGATGCACCCGGGTGGTACAGACACAGCAAAAAATTTGCTTTGTTAAGCTTATGGTGTATGCAGGGATATTTGACCATATACATATTTGGTGTGGTTTTGACCCCCTACCTGGGAAACACAAGGCAAACAGCCTTAGCCGCTGAGTCACAGGAACTAGCTTTTAGATGTGGCTCACTGACATGTAGAACTCTGGAGACTATAGCCATCTCTGTTGAAATGCAATCTCCACTTTTTACAAAGGTATCTAACAGTAACCAAGAGGACATTGGGTAGATTCACTAAAGTCAGCGATGATCGCTGCTAACCGACCTGATTCACTAAACAGCCTACTGCGTGTTTTTCCCCTCAATCAACCATTTTTCAATCTGATCCAACCCATGCAAAACAGCCAAACGATTGATTCACTTACATCGCTTGGCTATTTAGCATCAGGTTTTACCAATCCTAAAACCCGATTGCTGTAGTCCTGTCGGTAACTGTGATACCAACAGGTCTGCCTGGTTAAAAATTTTTTTTTTCAATGGCACAGATAGTTTGCATGTATTATACATGCAAAATATCTGCCCCATAAAAAAAATGAAAAAAATTCCCCACTGCTGCCAACGGCCCTCCCCCAATGACCCTTACAATCGCGCGCCTCCCCAACAAATGCGGCAACCAACCTTAAAACGAACGGCAGGTGGAATGCCCACTCCCTCCTGCCAGGAAAGACCTTCCCCCTCCCCTCCCCCCTGAAGAAAAAAGCAGGAGGAATGCCTGCTCCCTCATGCCAGGAAAGACCTCCCCTCTCTCCTCCACCCCACCCGAAGAAAAAGGCAGAAGGGATGCTCACTCCCTCCTGCCACGAAGGTGGCAGCTCCCTCACCCCCCAAAAATAGCAGGAGGGATGCCCACTCTTTTCTGTCTGGAAAGACCTCTCCCCTCCCCCGAAGAAAATTGCAGGAGGGGTGCCCACTCCCTCCTGCCACCAGAGGCCCCCTTCCCTCTAGGCCCCAGTGCCCTGTACCTTAAAGTTGGGAGCAGGAGGTACTGAAAACACCTTCTGCTCCTCCTCTCTTCGCGACGACACTGGGCCTTAGGCCTTGATTGGCTTAGACACCTTGGGCTCCTCTCTTGGGAGAAGCCTGAGGCATCTGAGCCAATCAGGGACTTCCTTAGTAAGGAGCCTAAGGAAGTCCCTGATTGAGGCCTGATTGGCCAATAAAGTCCCAGTGAGTGAGCAAGATCCCTATCAGCAGTTTTATAGTTTAATAGAGAAAAAAAATCTCTATAATTCAAAGTAAGACCTCCATCTTTCTTATGTTGTTTCAAATATTCTAAATTCTGAAATACCAAGTTACAGGTATAAGTGCCAACAGCTAGATCAGTATGTTGATGTTTTAGATGGTTTCTATCCTGTTATAAAATACTGTTGGAATTTGACATTTCCCAACCTGGATGTTTCAGTTTCAAGTAGGCAGGAGATGCTACCTTCGCAAGGTAAATAAGCAAGGAACACAGTGCTTAGGTGCTCAATCCCTTTATTGTATTTATTAAACTCAATACGTAGGTGTTTCGGCCCTAAGGCCTGCCTCAGGAGTCTGAAGAATGTTCATATAAAAGTAACAGAAAATATCACCTACCTGTATAGTTATTGCCTTTACTACAATGTCCTTAAACCTTAAAAGAAAAAGAGCTTTCCCGAAGACAGTCTGGCCAGAGGGATGTCAACTTAAAAATACTGTACTTATTTAGAAAATTCTTGTTAGACAGAAATTGAATGTAATATATTGTAAATTTGTTATGGAATAGGCTATTGTAATTCCTGGATTGTGACCAGTCTTCTTACTCGTATTATATATGCTGAACTGAAAGGTATACTGTGGAATACAAGATAAATTATGTTAGTCTGACTGCCACTTCACAATGCCCATTCCACTCAAATGATAACTGAAACTTTTATCCCTTAAAGCTCCTCCCCTTCACACCCATGCAACATTCCACTCACCCCCACTAGGTAATGGATGGGAGCAGTCCTCTTCTGCTTCTGCCTTGTCTGATTTTGGGTGCAAATGGCACCACTGACCTCTAGTGGTAATCTTGAGGTACTACCATTAGGGTCAACCTTTCATTGCCATTATGTGGGTTGGGAAGGATTTCATTCAAACAACTCCCACCCTCATTCCAAAGAAATGAATACAGATGAAGCAATTCTATAGCCTCCACAAAAACTTCTCTGGAGACTGCTGCTTCTGAGCTATTTCACTGCAGCACTCCCAGCATGCTGAAGAAAGCAAAAATGACCTAACTCTTTTGTAGCTCCTAACAGCCTGAAGACTACTTTTTAATTCAACTGTTTTTCAAGGTAATGGTGATTTGTTCTGTGATCTACTTTTTGGTTTTTAACTAGATATAATAATAATTTTCTCATAGAGCTAAAATGATAAGAAACCCCTTAGGCTATCTGTCTCATATAAATGGAACAACTTTCCTAATTATGACATCAAAAGATAATAAAGACAGAAGGCCAGTAAGCTTAAAGAGATGTATTGTTACTTCTGGGCAGGCATTAGGGGTGGGCAAACAGGGCAATTGTCCTGGGTCTCCATGTCACTGGGGGATCCCAAAACTGCTGAACTTGAAAGAGGGACAACCTGCACACAAGCTTTGGGGACAACCTCACTAGCATCTACCCTGAGCCCCATCATGTCTAGCGCCAGTCCTGGTTACTGTACATACACAAATTATGATACCGGTAATTCATAATCATGCTGAACATTCACTCTCATATCAAATGTGACTGTTTTGGGTTTTCTTTTGCTGGGGGGTGAACTGTTGGGAGATGGGGGGAATGGAATATGTATTATATAGGTGACAGGTGCATCAAAGAACCCATGAGCACCTGGGTTGTGTGGTTTTTGTATGTTTTTGAATATTTTTTTTTTAAAGCTTTAGTTATATAAAAAAAGAACATAAATACAATCAATGAGGTAAACTTGGAGACAGGCAAGTTGAATTCTAAATAGGAGTAACATGATAGTGTCAGAAATACGCATATCAAAACAGCTTTCATATAACAAATGTCAGCAACGGTATTTTTTATTTTACAATTCTCCCACCTTAATGCTTGATAATTATGTTCTGGGATATGTAAAATGTTCTATGGGACTGATCCAGTGATGGTGCTGTGTTGTTCTATATAGGAGATATGTTTCTGTCCTTTATTTTTATGGAGTTCCTTTCCCTTTCCAGAATTATTATTGTATGTAAACTGCTTAGATCCTTAACTGGTACAGGTGATATATCAAGCCAATAAATAAGAATAAGAACATAAAAATAACCTTACTGGGTCAGATCAATATCCCAGTATCCCATCTTCGTGGAGGCCAATCCAAGTCACAAGTACCTGGCAAAAACCCAAATATTGTTTTTCCCTGAAAATAAGACCTACCTCGAAAATAAGCCCTACCAGGATTATCAGGGAAGATCTTAATATAAGCCCTAGTCCCGGGATTTGCCGGCAGTTTCCCTTCTGTTCCTCCCATCCCTTGTGCAGCAGAGGCCTTGAGAGAGCACCCACTCCCTCACCCGAGCATCTGCACCTGCCATGCAATCAAATCCCCATCTTCCCTCCCTCCCATTGGAACCCCACCGCGAGCCCTACTTACCTCTGTAAGCAGCGTTGGGCCGGCAGCACTCTGCTTCAGCCTTGTCCACCTGTGAACTCTGCTGCGTTACTGATGATTTTATCAGTAACGCGGCAGAGTTCACGGGTGGACAAGGCCGAAGCAGCCTATTAAAGTGCTGCCGGCCCGACGGAGGTAAGTAGGGCTCGCAGCGGAGTTCCAATGGGAGGGAGGGAAGGATGGGGATTCAGCTGCGTGGCGGGTGCGGGTGCTTGGAGGGAGGGGATACTTGCTCAAGGGTCCTACTGCACAAGGGATGGGAGGGAGGGGAGGAAAAATGCTGCACATGTGGGGGAGAGAAATGAAAGAATTGGGATGAAGGAGAGGAAGGGAGAGATGATCATGTACATACCCCGAAAATAAGTCAGTGGCTTATATTAATTTTAGGCCCAAAAAATGCACTAGGTCTTATTTTCGGGGAAATACAGTAGTAGTAGCATTCCATGCTACCATCCTATCTCAACAGCAGACTATGGACTTTTCTTTCAGGAATTTGTCCAAACCTTTTTTTTAAATCAGCTACATTAACTGCTCTTACTGCATTCCAGAGCTTAACTATTCTCTGAATGAAAAAAATATTTCCTCCTATTGTTTTTAAAAGTATTACTCTGTAACTTCGAGTGTCTCCTAGTCTTTGTGAATCTTGCAGTAAAAAATTGATCCACTTGTACCCGTTCTACACCACTCAGGATTTTATAGACTTCAATCATATCTCCCCTTAGCCGTCTCTTTTCCAAACTGAAGAACCCTAATCTTTTTAGACTTTCCTCATACAAGAGGAGTTCCATCCCATTAATCATCTTGGTCGCTCTTCTTTGAACTTTTGCTAGTGCCGCTATATTTTTTTTGAGATAAGGAGGCCAGAACTGAACACAAAACTCAAGGTGAGGTCACACCATTGAGCAACACAGAAGCATCTTAGTCTTGTTAACCATCCCTTTTCTAATAATTCCTAGCATTCTGTTTGCCTTCTTGGCCGCTGCCGCACATTGGGCAAAAGGCTTCAGCGTATTGTCTATGATGGCACCCAGATCCTTTTCTTGAACACTGACCCTCAAGATGGTCCCTAGCATCTGATAACTATCATTTGGATTATTCTTCCCAATGTGTATCACTATGCATTTGTCCACACTGAATTTCATCTACCATTTGGATGCCCAGTTTTGGGGAAATCCACTGCTTATTCCTAGGATAAGCAGCATAAAATCTGTTTTACTATTTGGGATATAACTACGTACTTGGGACCTGGGTTGGCCACTGTTGGAAACAGGATACTGGGCTTGATGGATCTTTGGTTTGTCCCAATATGGCAATTCTTATGTTACCAAAGGTCCATGAAGCCCAGTGTCCTGTTTCCAATAGTGGCCAACCCAGGCCCCAAGTACCTGGCAGAAACCCATTCCAGAGCTGAGACTGTGATGTCATAATGCCTCATTCCACCAATGCCTAAGAGACAATTTCCTCAGTGATGTCACAATGGCTTGATTGTTCTATATTTGGCTCACATAAGAACATAAGAATTGCCATACTGGGACAGACTAAAGGTCCATCAAGTCCAGTATCTTGCTTCCAACAGTGGCCACACCAGGTTCCAAGTACCTAGCTAGATTCCAAATAGTAAAACAGATTTTCTTATGTTCTTAATTGGGAAAATGGAAACAAACTCATTTTCGGGCTGCAGTAAAAATGGTCTTAGAGTGTGTGATAGATCTATGTAAGATCTAATGCTGCTTTTTATCCCAGGAAAAGCAGGCAGCATATTCTCAACATATGGGTGACGTCAACCACAGAGCCCCTAAGCAGACAGCTTCACAAGCAGACTTGCTTGAAGAACTTTTGGAAAGTTCATGACTGCTGCACCATGCATGCGCGAGTGCCTTCCCGCCTGACATAGGGCGCAACGTCTCCTCAGTTCTAAGTTTTCCATGGAGCTGAGAAGCCCTCGTTTCAAGGTTCTGTGCAAGAGTTAGTTCTTTATGTGCCTTCTCATCGCCGCAGCTTGTGTTTTTTCTTATTTTCTTCAGAGTCGCTGCATTGTATGAAAAAAAAAAGTTTTTGTGAGATTTTTTTCGGCCATGCCATGGCGGTGCCTGTTCCGTGGCCTCAGCCTGTGGGCTTCGATTTAGCCACGGCTGTCTTTCGTTCCATGTCTCGGCCGGTCACAGGGTTTAAGAAGTGTAGCCGGTGTCAACGTGCGATCTCTATCACTGACCCACATAAGTGGTATGTGCAGTGTTTAGGACCTGGGCAACAAAACAAAGGAGAAAGTCCAACTTTGTCTGCAGAAAAAACCAAGCAGGAGAAACAAACAAAACTGCAGACTGTGTACAAGATGCAGGCAAAAATTTATTGTACCAAAATTAAAATACAAATAAGTAAAATAAAACCCTTTTACCAATCAAGGGTCCCTTGATTGGTAAAAGGGTTTTATTTTACTTATTTGCATTTTAATTTTGGTACAATAAATTTTTGCCTGCATCTTGTACATAGTCTGGTGTTTAGGACCTGATCATCATCTGGAGTTGTGCGCATGCTGTGCTACACTTCAAAATAGAGCTCTTATACGTTGTTGAGTTCAACTTGAAAAAATTTTGGGGGGCACGGATCTTTCTTCAACTAAAGCCTCAACTCCGTTGAAGTCTTCTGTGGGGCTCAAACCTTCAACCTCGACCTCGCTTAAGCCTTCCTCGATGGGAAAGTCCTCATCTTCGAAGAAGTCAGCTAAATCATCTCCGGAGGGGCCGCTCTCCTCAGTGTCTCCATCAGGTAAGCTATCCAAGCCAACCCTTCAGGAGTCTAGCCATTCCAACAGTGACCTTAGTGGGCCCGGTAGCTTCGAGACCCAAGAAGCGTGTCTCAAAATCGAGGCAACACTCTTTCTCGAGGTTGTCTTCCTCGGAGTCCATAGCCACATCAATTGTACCAGCTCCAGTGGTCTTGGTGCCGGCTTTTTAGAATATGTTGGAAACTATTCTGCATCAGGAGTTTGGTAACATGCTTGCCAAATTGACTCCTGCCTCGATCCTGCTTCCTGCAGTCCAGCCTGAGCACTCAGCAGTATTACAAGGAGTTGAGTCCTTGAGAGTACCTCGAGATGAATATGAACACTCTATACAAGGAGCTGAGTCCTTCCAAGTGTCTCAACCTTGATCTCCAACTTCTAGTCCTACCTTTCAACATAAGGCATTGCCTTCTTCGAGGCACAGGGCGAGGACTCCTCGACATTCTTCATCAAGGCTGGATTCGACTTGATCACTGCCTCGTGATTCGAGGCACAGTTCCTCTTCACATCATTTGTTGAAACATTCATCGAGGCCCAGGTCTTCTTCTCGAGACAGACCTCATTTATCGAGACATCAAGACTCTTCGAGACCACCAACTCCTTTCTCAAGGAAATCTATTGTGGAGCCACAGCATTCTTGCCAGTCGAGTTCTTCTCCGGCGAGGTTTTCTTCACCAGCTGGTTCTTCAAAATGAAAATGTTCTGCTTCTCCTATTCAATCCAGGAGTGGACGTTCATCTGCATCTTTGCCTATGGATTCAGATCTTCGGTATCAATACTCCAGAGAGGCTTCACCTTCTTTCTCTGCCGTGAGGGGTACTTTGAGGGGCTCTCATTCACCTTCACCTCAACAGGGCCACCCCTCTTCTGATCTGGTGTCCTTTACTAAGTTCCTATGCCAAATAAGTAAAGATCTCAACATTGCTTTGGAGTCTCATTCAAAATACTCTAAGGAGTATTTGGAAGACTGGGTATGCCTAATCCTCCTAGGGATTCTCTCGAATTGCCCATGAATGGCATTCTTTCTCAGACTTTTAAGAGAAATCTGGATACCTCATATTCTATAACTGCAGTACTAGCAAAGCTAGGATCCCATTATAAGACGGTTCATTGTAAAGGATTTAAAAAGTCTCAACTGTCCAATCAATCTCTTCTTGTGGAGTCTTCTTTGAAATGAACCAATCCTGCCAAAATTTATGCCACAGTCCCTCCTGGCCGAGAAGGAAGGACCATGGACAAATTTGGCCGATGGCTATATCAAAATTCTATGATGACAAATCGAATTTTAAACTATAATTTTGTCTTAACATCTTATCTCAAGCATTGGGTCAATGCCATGCCTACTTTCTTCAAGTATCTATCTCAACATCGGCTTCCAGATTTCAACACATGCATCACACACTGGCTCAACTTCGCATGCATATGGTTCAGGCTGCATATGATGCGTTTGAAATGTCCTCCAGAGTCACTGCGTTCTCGGTGGCTATTCGCCGTCTAGCCTGGCTCTGCACCGTAGATATGGATCCGAATCGACTGGTCAACATCCCATGTCAGGGGAATGAATTGTTTGATGACTCTATAGAGGCAGCTACAAAGCACTTGTCTGAGCATGAGAAATCGTTTGCCTCCATAGTTAGGCCAAAGACGAAGCCTTCTACTGCTAAGAGTTATAGGCCTCCTCCATCTTATCAGAGGCGCTATTCTCAGAAGTCAGCACCTTATTCAAGGCCACCTCTTAAGAAACAACAGAAAAAGCATCAGCGTAAACATCAGGGTCCTGCTGTGCCCAAGTTCACTCAGCCTTTTTGACCATCTAACACAGAGCATAACATCAATCTTTCTGCCTCTGTCTTCACCTCTTCCCATCGGAGGTCGTCTCCATCATTTTAATCAATGATGGGAACTGATTACATCCGACCTCTGGGTCCTCACAATAATCATGGAGGGTTACTTTCTTCAATTCCTTCAGGTTCCACCAGATCTCCCTCAAAGAGAGTGTCCTTCCAATTCGTTGCAGCTCACCCTTCTTCTTCAGGAAGCTCAAGCTCTGCTTCGTCTCCATGCCATCGAGGAAGTTACTCTGGAACAGCAGAGCATGGGATTTTACTCTTGTTACTTCCTTGTCAAAGAAAAATTTTGGATGCTGTCTCTAGCATCCTTGTATCCCCTTCTGGATCACAATGATTGGTTATGATCTCTGGATCTCAAAAAGGCTTACACTCACATTCCCATTCATCCAGCCTTCCACAAGTTTCTCAGATTTTGGGTGGAAAATCATCATTTTCAATACAGAGTGCTACCTTTTGGCCTGGCATCATCTCCCAGAGTTTTCACCAAGTGCCTAGTAGTACTAGCAGCAGCTCTGCGCAGCCATGGTCTTCAGGTTTTCCCGTATCTGCACGACTGGCTCATCAATGATTCAACATATCCAGGGGTTATTGTTGCTACCCAACGGACTATTTGGTTCCTCCAAAGTTTAGGGTTCAAAATAAACTTTCCAAAATCCCAGTTACAACCCTCTCAAACTCTACAGTTCATTGGAGCTGTACTGGATACTGTGCAACTCAGAGCATTCCTTCCTCAATAATGTCAGGATACTCTCATACAACTTTGCCACAAGGTGTTGCCCCTCACTTCGCTCTCAGTGAGACACATGATGGTGCTCCTCGGTCACATGGCCTCTACAGTTCACATGACTCCTTTTGCCAGACTTCACCTCCGAATTCCTCAGTGGACCCTGGCCTTCCAATGGGCTCAGGTTTCCGATCCTCTCTCTCAGCACATTACACTGACTTCTTCATTCAAACAGTCTCTCCACTGGTGGATGCTTTCTTCCAATCTCTCCATAGGTTTCCTGTTTCAAACGCCCCCTCATCAGAAGGTTCTCATGACAGATTCCTTGACCTACGCTTGGGGGACTCATCTCGATGGTCTCTGTACTCAAGGGCATTGGTCCAGCACAGATCATCGGTGTCACATAAATCTGTTGGAATTCAGAGCAATTTTCAGTGCTCTCAAAGCTTTTCAACATCTTCTTCACGATCAAGTAGTCCTTATTTGTACAGACAATCAAGTAGCCATGTACTATGTCAATAAGCAGGGAAGAAGAAGCTCAGTAGGTTTGGCATTGGGCAATTTTTCACTACATCTTTCTGAAAGTTGCCTACATTCAAGGACAGAAAAACTTCTTGGCGGACAAATTGAGTCGTCTTCTACAGCCTCACGAATGGACACTCAATTTGTCACCTCTCTATCACAATTTTTCTCAGTGGGGGACTCCCCAAGTAGATCTCTTTGCGTCTCCCCACAACAACAAACTGCCTCAGTTTTGCTCCAGGATATACTCTCCTCACCGTCTGGAAGCATATGCCTTTCTTCTGGAATGGACGAACAAGTTTCTATATGCGTTTCCTCCATTCCCTCTAATTCTCAAGACACTCATCAAACTCAAACACGAACATGCCACCATGATTTTAATAGCTCCTCGATGGCCCAGCAACCTTGGTTCTCCATTCTACTTCAACTCAGCAGCAGTGAGCCACTACTTCTACCAGTTTTTCCGTCTCTGCTTACACAGAGTCAGGGGTCTCTGCTTCATTCCAACCTGCAGTCTCTGCATCTGACAGCTTGGTACCTTTCAATGTAACTGCTAACCTAGAGTTCTCTCAATCTGTAGCAGACATTTAGGAAGCTTCCAGAAAACCTTCCATCAGGCAATGTTACAACCAGCAATGGACTCAGTTTTCTACTTGGTGCGCTCTTCATCACAAGGAGCCTCAATCTACCTCCTTGCCTTCAGTTCTGGATTACCTGTTTCACTTATCTCAATCAGGCCTCAAATCAACATCCATTTGAGTACATCTCAGTGCAATTGCTGCTTTTCATCAGCCATTCGAAGGGAAACCCCTCTCTGCTCATCCTGTGGTTTCCAGATTTATGAAAGGACTTTTCAATGTCAAACCACCTCCAGTGGTTTGGGACCTCAACGTGGTTCTTGCTAAATTGATGAAGCCTCCATGTGAACCAATGTCTACGGCTCATCTGAAATATCTCACGTGGAAAGTGGTTTTTCTCATTGCTCTCATGTCTGCTCGCAGAGTCAGTGAGCGACAAGCTTTAGTAGCAGACCCTCCTTTCACAGTATTCCATCATGACAAGGTGGTCCTCCGTACTCATCTTCAATTCATACCAAAAGTTGTTTCAGAATTTCATCTAAATCAATCCCTTGTACTTCCAGTGTTTTTTTCCCAAAGCCTCATTTTTACCCTGGATAAACAGCTCTTCATACTTTAGCTTTAGCTTTCTATTTACAAAGGACTAAGCCACATAGATCTTCTCCTCAACTTTTTATCTCTTTCGATCCAAACAAGTTGGGACATCTAGTATCAAAGTGAACCATCTCCAACTGGTTGGATGCTTCCATCTCATTCTGTTATGCTCAGGGTAGACTGCATTTTAGAGGGTCAAGTCACAGCCCATAAAGTTAGAGCCATAGCGGCATCTGTAGCTTTTCTTAGATCTATTCCTATTGAGGAAATCTGCAATGCTGACACTTGGTCCTTGGTTCATACATTCACCTCTCATTATTGTCTGGATTCTTTTTCCAGATGGGATGGCCACTTTGGCCAGGCAGTATTACAAAATGTATTTTCCTGAATTGCCAACACTCCCACCATCCCATTCTGGTTAGCTTGTTGAGAATATGCTGCCTATTTGTCCTGGGATAAAGCACAGTTACTTACCGTAACAGGTGTTATCCAGGGACAGCTGGCAGATATTCTCACAACCCACCCACCTCCCCTGCTTGACTTCTTATCTAGCTATCTGAACTGAGGAGACGCTGAGGAGGGAAGGCATTCGCACATGCGTGGTGCGGCAGTTGTGAACTTTCCAAAAGTTTTTCAAGCAAGTCTGCTTGTGAAGCTGTCCACATCGGGGCTCCGTGGTTGACGTCACCCATATGTTGAGAATATCAGCATCCTGTCCCTGGATATCACCTGCTACGGTAAGTAACTGTGCTTTACTGCTGCTTAGTAAATGAACCCTTAAGTGTTTTACAATAATTTAAAAAAAGTAAAAGTGTATCCATAATCATCCAGAGGATTTGGAGGTTGTCTACAGCAGGGGTTCCCAACCCTGTCCTGGAGAAACACCAGCCAGTTGGGTTTTTGGGATATCCCTAATGAATATGCATGAGAGAGATTTGCATATAATGGAGGTGACAGACATGCAAGTCTGCCCCATGCATATTCATTAGGATGATCCTGAAAACTTGATTGGCTTCTGGTCCTCCAGGACAGGGTTGGGAACCACTGGTCTACAGAATGGTAGGAGGTGTTCCATGTAAAGCAGGGGGTCTCAAAGTCCCTCCTTGAGGGCCGCAATCCAGTCAAAAATTATGTTTTTTCAAAAACCTATAGAGACCAGCTTACATCTACAATATGGGGATCACTGAGGGCTTCATAATACTAAAGTATAAAACATATAAGCAACGTATGATAGGTTGAAACTTACACACAGACTTTACATCCTTGGGAGCTTTTATAAAATTACCCCCCTTAAAAAGAAGTAAAATATTTAGGGCTCCTTTTACTAAGGTGCGCAAGCGTTTTTAGCGCACGCAGCAGATTAGCGTGCGCTAGCCATACGTACGTGGCTAGAACTAACACCAGCTCAATGCTGGTGTTAGCGTCTTGCGCGCGTGACATTGTAGTGTGCGCTATTCTGTGCGTTAAAGCCCTAACGCAGTTTAGTAAAAGGAGCCCTTAGTGGTGGTTCTCAATATGAAAAAATTAGTCTCCCTGGATAGGCAGTATTCCCTGATTGGTGCAAACTTTTTAGTTTTGCTGTATAAAATATTCATTGTTCAATTTACTGTAGTTTATCTGCACAACTGTAATGTAGCTAAACCCTTGGCAGTCCCATCTTCTAATCATTTGTCTCCATTCTGAGCCTTGCCGCTCTCCAAAATATCAAAAGCTAAAGCTCTAATCTATTTTAAATATCATTTGTAGGCAGTATAATACTAACCATCCAAATACTCAGCTGCTTATCCCTTTCTAGTATTTTCCCATCTGGTTGTAGTTGCTTCCTGCCAGGAAGAGGGATTATATGAAAACTGCCTTGGCCAAATGTTGCCATTTTATTAATCCTGGATTTAACAGAGAAGCTATTTCTAGTCTAATTATGAATAAAGGGAAGCGGTTACTGTGTTAGTCCATTTAGATTTGTAGAAATAAAATCAACAAACATGTTGTATGCAATACCATTTTGTGTGGGGGGAGGGGGTAGTGGGAAGTAGGGGATCACAATAAATTTTTGACAAGCTTTTAAGGGTTATTCTCTTTCTTTCAGGTCAGTATGGAATGAGCTAGGAATGATAATGTTGACCTATATAAGCAAAGTGAGAGCTGGATTACATTAGCGATTAAAGAGGTGAATTCCAAAACCTGTTTCTGGATAAAATCACATTTTAATTTCAAAGAATTCTGTCCTTTATTAGAATTTCTTTGTCATTGGCTATCATATTCCTTATGAATGAATGCCTTTTAGTGCAAATTTCATATATCATATGACTATTTATAACAGTGGTCTAAAACTCGCAGCCCAGGGGGGCCACATGCAGCCCGTCAAGCACTATTTTGAGGCCCTTGGTATGTTTATCATAATCTCAATATTCTCAATACAGGCCAACAGTAGAAAGAAAGAAACAAAACCACTTGCTTATGCACAGAGACGAAGACTATTAATCTCAAGTGCCCAAAGTTTATAACCAGAGCATATCATGGTTATTAAACCTGAATCAGGGCTATCATTGATTATTGCCTTATTTTCCCTGTAATCTGTGAGCTGTGATATAAAGAATAACTTCTCTTACTCCTATGGAGCTGTGGACTATTCTAACAAAATTCTTTAAATGACTTAATTGCACAAAAATGTTACTGCTATTTGCTGTAAATAACTTAGCTCGGGTAGGAAATTGTGCCCGGCTTGCATCCCCGACTTAGGATCTCCGTTTCGCTCTACTTTTTTTGTGGAGATCTTCTTCAGGTCAGCAAACAGTTCATTGTATTAAATCCACTAATTTATGATCGCCTGAGTCCTCATCGCTATTGCGATGTTGGAAGGTCTCGTGCTTGAGTCCTAGCGACTTGATGAATTGATGATCTGAAAAGAAATCAGTTTTGTGCTAGTCCGGAAAGGTCCTCCAGCGTCATCCCCATGGTTGTTTTCAACGTGTCCAGCCATCTGACCGCTACTTTAGGGTGTCTTTAATCAAATCGCGGTAGAGATTTTTTTTAACCACAGTCTGATGAGGTAAATGCTCTGACGCTCATTTGATTCCTATGAGCATCAGCGCATTTACCTCGCTGGCCCGTGGTAAAAAGTCCTACCACGATTTGAGAAAAGGGGGCCCTAATGACTTTACAATACAGAAACTAAAGAGAATCTTCTGGAGGTGCACAAGAATGGAAAATATTGGAAATAAGGATCAAACATTTTGAAACTAATGCAAAAGGACTCTAAAGAGACTTGGCTTTCTCACTCATTATTAGATATAGGATTTTTGAACTGTAAAATATTACTGTCTCATCACCTCTGTTTACATCCCACTCCCTCTAACTGAGCTATAATGACACATGGAGACAGCCCAAGGCCTGATCAGTTTGTGTTATTTTAACCTTTTGTGCCTGTATTGTTTCTTCACTGACTTGAACAGAGGATAATGCTTGAAAGCTTGTGAAAGATTTATTAAATTAGTCCAGTAAAAAGGTACGAAGGATAATTCTATAACTAAGCATCCACAATTATTTGCTCCTTCTGTGCATAAATGCAGAGAAAAATGAACACACTTGTATGTGTCCTAAGGGGAGGGAGTATACGTGTAAGTGGAGCATGGGTGGGTCACATCACTTATAGTAAGTTATGGGTATCCTTGTGACATTTAGATGCCTACAGTTATATCAGCTGAGCAAAATGGCGGAGTCATAAGAACATAAGAAATGCCTTCTCCGGATCAGACCTAGGTCCATCTAATCCGGCGATCCGCACACGCGGAGGCCCATTTAGGTACTCCTTTATGGAGACCCGGTTTTCCCATAACCCTCAATATGATTAGCAAAAAGGTATGCATCCAACTTGCGTTTGAAACCCAGAACAGTAGTCTCCATCACAACCTCTTCCAGGAGAGCATTCCAAGTGCCCACCACTCGTTGTATGAAACAGAACTTTCCGATGTTAGTCCTGAACCTGCTGCCGCTCAGTTTCAGACTATGACCTCTTGTCCGTATCACATCTGAAAATGTTAGTAATGAGGGTTCCTGATCTATTTTGTCAAATCCTTTTAATATTTTAAAAGTCTCTATCATATCTCCTCACAGTCTTCTCTTCTCGAGGGTGAACAATCCCAGTTTCTTGAGGCGTTCTCTGTAGCTCAATTTCTCCATACCTTTGACTAGTTTCGTGGCTCGCCTCTGCACCCTCTCCAGCAGAGTTATATCCTTCTTAAGGTATGGAGACCAGTGCTAGACACAGTATTCTAAGTTATAAAGTGCACTCTGCCCATCCCCCAACCCGATGTGACTTTGCTGAGCCAATTGGAAGGCTCAGCGAGTCTCCCAGCACCTTTTTTAAATTTAAATAATTTTGTTTTCGTTGGCCCTGCCGCCTGGAACCGGGAGCAGACAGGGAGGCTTGCCGGCGTGGGAGCACACTCCGCCCCTCCCCCAACCCGATGTGACTTCGCTGAACAAGTTGGAAGGCTCAGCGAGTCTCCCAGCACCTTTTTAAAATTTAATTTAATTTTGTTTTCGTTGGCCCTGCTGCCTGGAACCGGGAGCAGACAGGGAGGCTTGCCGGCGTGGGAGCACACTCCACCCCTCCCCCAAGCCGACATGACTTCGCTGAGCCAATAAAAGGCACAGCACCTAACTGCGCGCAGCCGTTCGGCGCGCTGTCTAAGGCGCGTGTCAAAGGCGCCTTTGCGAAGCGACCAAGAAGTGACCCATCCCCACAACACTACCAAAAGTAAAACCAACTGTAAAACAACAGAAAAATCACCAAAGACCCCCCCACCATCTATTACCTACCTCCAATCACCAAAAATGAAGCTAACATCACGTGCCCAGCACTTCCTACTGATAATTCTTCTTTTAACCAGCTGGAAGACAACAGCAATTAACCACCTCCCAACACCCGCTACAGACATAAACAAAACCCTTCTCCCAAATAGGAGAATTTCAATTAACAGAAATTCTAACACTCAGCATTCCATTACCACAGCATGGGGAAGAAGACCAACACACACTAAGACTAAACCACGCCATCACCCTAAATCACTTATATACCCAAATACAACTCATAGCTATCACACAGAGATAACCACACTCAAATGCGCCTACTTAAACATCAGAGCGCTAGGCTCTAAAACAGAATGTATAACAACCTGGATAACACTAGACTGTCTTTTCCTCACAGAAACTTCCGACACAGACCCCAGAATAACTAAAGTCTGCCCACAAGGATACAAAATAACGGTGGTCTGCAGAGAGAAAAAAGAGGCGGAGGACTAGCAATCTTAATCAAACAAGATCTAACCCTTAATATAATTGAAAAAACATCTAACCCATACATGGACCTATTAGCCTGCCAAATCTCAAGCACCACACTAAAAGACATACTAAACTGCATGCTCTGTTACATAGCGCCGGGAAACTGGTCTATAGCAAGAACTGAAGTGGAAGACTTCATATACCAAAACTCACTAATAACAACCTACAACCTACTCCTAGGAGACCTAAACCTACATCTAGAAGACCAATCATCCAAACAAGTAGACAACTTTCTCTCATTTTTCAAAGCCTTAGCCTTCCAAATGCTAAATCCACAAACAACTCATGAAAAAGGCCACCAACTTGATATCGCAACCTTTATGACACACCAACCATCCCTAACAGAAATTCATACAACCAACGGAACATGGTCCAGATCTATCTAGTCAGACCACTACACTTATACCTTCAACATCAACTGGACCAAAAACAAAAAAAACATAACAAAACTCAACAAAGTAACATACACCTCACGCAAACACATCGAACCCTCCAAATTCTGGACTAAAATAGTTGAAACAATTCAAGAAAACAACCACGAGGACTTCATCTCACAATGGGAAAGATTATGCATCAATACCCTTGATGAACTAGCCCCATTGCAAACCAAAACCAAGACTGGGAGACTGGGCATCCAAATGGCAGATGACATTTAATGTGAGTAGGTGCAAAGTGATGGATATAAGGAAGAGGATGCAAGATTCCATATGAGTCTCTTCCCAGGAAAATGATTTAGGTCGTTGATATCCTTTATTTAGTGTGCAGCGGCAGCTAAGAAAGCAAATAGAATGTAGGAATTTTAGGAAAGGAATGGAAAACAAAACTGATAAAAGATATAGTATAGTTTAGGGGGTGAAGAACTTTTGTGCATGAAAGAGGAGCGGGTCTTGGGTATGATAGTATGTAATGATTTAAAGGTGGTCAAACAGGTTGAAAAGGCAACTTTGAAAGCTAGAAGGATATTAGGGTGCATAGGGAGAGGTATGGCCAGTAGGAAAAAGGAGGTATTGATACCTCTTTATAAGACTCTGTTGAGACCTAATTTGTAATATTGTGTACAATTCTGAAGACTGCACCTTCTTAAAGATATAAACAGGATGGAGTCGGTCCAGAGGAAGTCTACTAAAATGTTTGGTGGTCTTTGTCATAAGGCGTATCAGGACAGACTTAAAGATCTCAATCTGTATACTTTGGAGGAAATGCGGGAGAGGGAAGACATGATAGAAATGTTTAAATACCTATGTAATGTAAATACGCATGAGTCGAGTCTCTTTCATTTGAAAGGAAACTCTGCAATGAGAGGGCATAGGATGAAGGTAAGAGGTGATAGGCTCTAGAATAATCTAAGGAAATACTTCTTTACAGAAAGTGTGGTGAATGCATGGAATAGTCTCCCTGTAGTCTGAAGTGAAGAAAGTGTGAGATAGACATGTGGGATCTCTAAGGGAAAGGAGGAGATAGTGGATGCTGTGGATGGGCAGAATGGATGGAGCATTTGGCCTTTATCTGCTATCATGTTTCTATGTTTCTGCTTTACCCTTCTGCCGCATTGATTCTTCAGCAACTTAATTATTGTAATTCCTTCTAAGTGGGCTTGAGACAAGAGTCTTCACAGACTGCAACTGCTCCAAAATACTGCTATCCAACTAATCAACAACGCTAGGAAATCGACTACATCACTGGTTACCAATTACCTATGGGATTACCTATAAAATACTTGTATTGACATCCTAAGTACTTAAATCTGGAGACCCTGGTTATCTTATGTGACTACTCATGCCATAAACACCCCCATGATAACTTAGAAACAGTAATCAGAACCAGCTCACTATCCCTACATATCTCAAATTGGTCTACGAACATATTTGACATGTTATTTTTTTCTGTTCAGGGACCACAGCTTTGGAACTCACTTCTTGTCTCACTTCGACACCAGGCATCCCATGCCAAGTTTAAAACTGAATTAAAAACTTTCCTTTTCATTAATGCTTATTCCTGACGTGTCTATTTCTCTTGCAAAGGAGTGGGTTTCTGCAAACACTATGCTTTCCCTTATGTTGTTTCTTCCCCTTCTGTTCTATCAAATAAATTGTTGTTCCAATCCAATCCTCCACTGTTATGTCTGTTTCATACATATAGAGCACTATTTATCTCTAATTAGCTTACATGCCGCCTAGAAGGCTATGGATGATGTGCAGGGTAGTAAGTCCACAATGAACTTGGAAACTAAATCAGGACCGTTATCCAAGTGTCCTTATCACTGTTTTTTTAAAAATATATTTTTGAGTATTTTTCTTATTGTCCAATCACAGCAGGAAGAAGAATTTGTACGTCTAAAAAGATCCAGAATCCATTTCTTTGTTTCAAAAACCATATTATCGCTTCACACATACCATACAATTTTGTAGTCAAATAACAAGCGCATGCTGTTTGCTCAGTCAACAATAAATCAGAGAACTATTAATCTTGCCAAAAAATGAGAACCCCCCCTATGTAAAGCTCCTATATCTAAAACTTAAAAATATATTAGCAATTGCAACCTTGAAGAAAGAAGAGAATGACAAAATATAATTACCTTTCCTTAATTAGCTGTGCCTAATTGTTGCTGTCTCTCATACAATGCACTTACACTTACTTCATGGACCGTTCTGTAGCTTTTAATGTGGTCGAGTGATGCATTTTCTTCTCAGTCACATTAACGTTTGTGCTGTGACATTTTTCTGGCAGAGCACGTTCGGGTGATATACGACTATACTTAACGTTGCTACAGTAATTCGGATTATCCTGTGCTCCTCAGTTCACCTGCCGCTCAGCTCTTTAACGTACACTGTAACTGTCCTGCCAGTATGCATTACTGTGAGCTGTGGTTGTGGGATCAGCTCACTCATATTAATGAAAATCTCCAGTACCTGTCATTCCTGCAATGAATAAGTTCTTCAAATGCAGTTTGAAGCTATCTGTGTGGACATCGTTGGTTGGCTTCACAGATAAGAGAAATTGTATTTGCTTTCAGCAAGGTTTCCTTGCTATCACGAATAAGAGCCCAGTGAACTGCTAAAAAATAAAAAATATTTCATGGCCTTTACAGCGTGATCTACTTTGCATCCCTGAATTCTCCTTGGTTATGTAATGGTCTCTATGAGAAAGAGAGGGGGACTCTTTTACTAAAGTGTATTATGCACTTAGAGGTAAATTCTATATCTGGTGCCTAAAAACTTGGTGCCGAAAAAAAAAGTGCCAAGTGTTTTTCTATAATCCATGTTTAAAGTTAGGCCTGGTTTATAGAATAGCACTTATGCATCTAACTTTAGGCTCAAACGTGGGAATGCATCTAACTTTAGGCTCAAACGTGGTACAAATCCTCATGCCTAACTTAGGCGTGGATGCCTCTTATTTTCTATTTACATGTGTAAATTTGGGAAAGCTCCTGATCCGCCCCGACCCTCCTATTTCAATGCCTCCTTTTTGGTGCCACCTGTAAATTTTAGGCACAGATCTCACACCTAAATTTACATGTATAAATAAAGATTAAATCCAATTACACTACATATAGAATTTGGGGGATAATGTGTGGAAACAGGCTACTATGTGGCTACGTTAAGGGGTTTTGTGGCAGTTTGTTTGTTTTAGTGCATTAAACAAATTACAGAATTTTTCTGTCAGGGGGTGTGACATGGGCAGAGCATAGGCCTAGGCATGGAAGTCTTAGCTAGTGTTACACTTTTTTCATGCTAACTGGGCATTGCACAGTTAATGCAGAAGTACTTAATGCCTCCTAAATAGGAGGTGGTAAGTGCTCCTGTGTTAACCGTTGGCAGTTACCTCGAGCTAATTGCCATTTTAATGCGGGACTGACAGTTGAAAATGTTGCTTCCACTCCCTTTAGGTGCCGCATAAGATTTGCAGCTACTGCGCTGTATATCCCTAAGTTATGACAAGATAACTACAAAATTTACTGTGGTTTAGTAAAAAGGCCCTGTTGTTAGTTTTGCATCCAGTCTTACTCTGTAAGCAATCACAGACTTTTTGCACCTGATATACTTTTGTTTTTATTACATGGTATTTTGTGAAATAAATTTTTTTTTTACGTGTTTCCTGTATTTCCACAAACTAGCATTCCACTTTGTGTGTTTTCATTAGTTTTGGATCTGCCAGGAGTCAGGTAAGTTACCTGTAGCACATTCCATATACTACTGGACCTTGTCAGCCCGTAGTGCAGTGGCTCTCAATCCGGTCCTTTGGACATACTCACCAAATCAAGTTTTCAGGACACCCACAATGAATATGCATGAGAGAAATTTGCATACAGTGGAGGTAGTGCATGCAAATTTATCACATGCATATTCATTGTGGGTATCCTGAAAACCTGGCTGACTGGTTATGTCCCAAGGACTGAGTAAAAATGCTCTAGGAAATGTGAATGTTCTATTTCTCGTGTAGATCTCCTAAGCCAGTGGTTCTTAAACCTGTCTTGGGGGACCCCCGGCCTGTCGGGTTTTCATGGTTCACGGAAGTTTCGCCCCCCACATTTCGCCCCCAGCAATTCGCCCCTCACATTTCGCCCCCGCACATTTCGCCCCCCGGATGTTTCGCCCCCACACATTTCGCCCCCGCACATTTCGCCCCCCGGATGTTTCGCCCCCACACATTTCGCCCCCGCACATTTCGCCCCCAGCAATTCGCCCCCCACATTTCGCCCCCACACATTTCGCCCCCAGCAATTCGCCCCTCACATTTCGCCCCCCACATTTCGCCCCCAGGTATTTTTCGCCCCCACACATTTCGGAGCGCAAATCCTTACCTCACGGGCCCTCAGTCCAGCTGCTGGGGAGGGAGTCGAAGTCTGGCCCCGCCCCCGCGATCCGCTAGGACATGAAGGGGGATCGGGGCTTGGGCCAGAGGGAGGCAGGCAGAGCAGCAGGCAGGCGCAAGCTTTCTAAACTCCTGCCCCACTGCTAACCAGCTGCACGGATCCACTTAGTCCAAATCAATGCCATGAGCAGCAGCGCCGAAGTCTGGCCCCGCCCCCGCGATCCGCTAGGACATGAAGGGGGATCGGGGCTTGGGCCAGAGGGAGGCAGGCAGAGCAGCAGGCAGGCGCAAGCTTTCTAAACTCCTGCCCCACTGCTAACCAGCTGCACGGATCCACTTAGTCCAAATCAATGCCATGAGCAGCAGCGCCGAAGTCTGGCCCCGCCCCCGCGATCAGCTAGGACATGAAGGGGGATCGGGGCTTGGGCCAGAGGGAGGCAGGCAGAGCAGCAGGCAGGCGCAAGCTTTCTAAACTCCTGCCCCACTGCTAACCAGCTGCACGGATCCACTTAGTCCAAATCAATGCCATGAGCAGCAGCGCCGAAGTCTGGCCCCGCCCCCGCGATCCGCTAGGACATGAAGGGGGATCGGGGCTTGGGCCAGAGGGAGGCAGGCAGAGCAGCAGGCAGGCGCAAGCTTTCTAAACTCCTGCCCCACTGCTAACCAGCTGCACGGATCCACTTAGTCCAAATCAATGCCATGAGCAGCAGCGCCGAAGTCTGGCCCCGCCCCCGCGATCCGCTAGGACATGAAGGGGGATCGGGGCTTGGGCCAGAGGGAGGCAGGCAGAGCAGCAGGCAGGCGCAAGCTTTCTAAACTCCTGCCCCACTGCTAACCAGCTGCACGGATCCACTTAGTCCAAATCAATGCCATGAGCAGCAGCGCCGAAGTCTGGCCCCGCCCCCGCGATCAACTAGGACATGAAGGGGGATCGGGGCTTGGGTCAGAGGGAGGCAGGCAGAGCAGCAGGCAGGCGCAAGCTTTCTAAACTCCTGCCCCACTGCTAACCAGCTGCATGGATCCACTTAGTCCAAATCAATGCCATGAGCAGCAGCGCCGAAGTCTGGCCCCGCCCCCGCGATCCGCTAGGACATGAAGGGGGATCGGGGCTTGGGCCAGAGGGAGGCAGGCAGAGCAGCAGGCAGGCGCAAGCTTTCTAAACTCCTGCCCCACTGCTAACCAGCTGCACGGATCCACTTAGTCCAAATCAATGCCATGAGCAGCAGCGCAATTTGGTGCTGAGCGGCTTCCTTACTGGCTCCCAAATTCTCGGGAGAATTCTTGGGAGCCAGTAAGGAAGCTGCTCAGCGCTGAGAAGCAGTGCCAAATCGCGCTGCTGCTCGTGCCACTGAGATGGACTAAGTGGATCCGCGCAACCGGTTAGTAGCGGGGCAGGAGTTCGGAAAGCTTGCCAACGATCGGCAGAGGTAGGAAGATAGGGCAGGGAGGAGGAGGGGGGCAGTGTCTGGCCGCGGCGGAAATATAGCCATCACATTTTCAAGATCATGTGCCTAATGGAGAGGGTTCAGGAAACGCTGGTCTAGTAATTCAGCACATTGAAGGCACGCAAGAGAACCAACTGCAGCTGGAGGATGAAAAACGGCGGGCTGTTATTGTGAATCCAGCTCGGGCATGCCTGGAAGCCAGCGATTCAGACACCGCCTCGGACCTGGCGTCAGATGACAGTGATGCCATGGAGCAGAGTCGGGAGGAGACACCGCAGGGGCTGGAACTACCCTGACGCTGGAGCTGCTTGCCAGAATAGAGGGAGGGAGTGGGCATCTGCAAAACAGATGCAGAGAATTTTTACAAAATGCAGCCTAATTTTGGGTCTCTTTTATTTTAAGTTGGTGCAGTTACCAAGCCCCGATCCCCCTTCATGTCCTAGCGGATCGCGGACGAAAAAGGGGAAAGCCCGGGGGCGGGGCCAGACTTCGACTCCCTCCCCCCCTTGGCTTCGCTCGCGCACACCAGCAGCTGGACTGAGGGCCCGTGAGGTAAGGATTTGCGATCCGAAATGTGTGGGGGCGAAAAATACCTGGGGGCGAAATGTGGGGGGCGAAATGTGAGGGGCGAATTGCTGGGGGCGAAATGTGTGGGGGTGAAATGTGGGGGGCGAAATGTGAGGGGCGAATTGCTGGGGGCGAAATGTGTGGGGGCGAAATGTGTGGGGGCGAAACATCCGGGGGGCGAAATGTGTGGGGGCGAAATGTGTGGGGGCGAAATGTGTCTGGGGGCGAAATGTGGGGGGCGAAATGTGAGGGGCGAATTGCTGGGGGCGAAATGTGGGGGGCGAACCTTCCGGATCCCGGTTTTCATATACCTCGCACTAGAGGTGACAGGCATGCAAATCTGCCTCATGCATATTCATTATCTTAAAAACCCAACCGGCTGGGGGTCCCCCAGGATAAGTTTAAGAACTGCTGCCCTAAGCAAAACAGAGCTTTAAAGAGTGTAGCTATCAACCGGATCCAAATTGTGTTATTTTACTACGGATGCATGCTATTTTAGCACAGGTCCCATATTTTAACACAGGTCCCATATTATGCAGGGCTGCCCAATTCCAGTCCTCGAGATCTACAGGCAGGCCAGGTTTTCAGGATCTCCACAATGAACATGCATGAGAGAGATTTGCATACCAAGAAGGCAGTGCAGGCAAATCTCTCTCACGCATATTCTTTGTAGATATCCTGAAAACCTGGCCTGCCTGTAGATCTCAAGGACTGGAATTGGGCAGCCCTGACCTAGGGGGTCCTTTTGCCAAACTGCAGTAAAAGTGACCTTAGCTGCATCCTTATGCAGGTTATTTTTACCACCAGGGTAAAATGGCCAATTTTTCTATTTTCCCTATTAATGGTCAACATGCTAATTTTCCCATTAGCACATGGCCATTAGTGCGTGAGCCCCTACCGCCTTCCATTATTTATTTATTTATTTTATACTGTCTACAACTAGGTGGTTTACAATAAAACAAACATGAGAACTAGGGAATAAACATCATAACGCAAAATCTTAAAATATCTTCTCATAAAATACACCCACTGTACCATAGAACAACCAGATGCCTCACTAACAAACAGCTGCTTGGCGCCATTTACAGAATCAGCCCCACAATGTCCAATACAGGAAGAAACACCCAAGTCTTAGATTTAGGCATGACGCATTTGTACTTCCCCTGAAAGTAAAACTAGAAAAAAATACTAGGCTGTATGACAACCTCAGATATTGCAGGCATTCTGACCAAAGCAGGATTCAAGTGAAGAGTTGCCTAGTGGTTAGTGCAGTGGACTTTAAACCAATGGATTCTGGTTAAAATCCCGTTTTAACTCAATTTTTTTTATTGTGGGCCTTCCAGAATCTGAAATATACTTACTGTACCTAATATATAACCTACCTGCAAACCTGAATGCTATTGAAGTGATATATATTCAGATATAGCAGGCAATTTTGTGTTCCTTGGGGGCTCACAATTACAAAATAAGAGTTAAAATGGGATTTGAACTGTGGCCTCTTGGTTTAAAGTCCACTGCACTAACCACTAGGATACCCGTCTGCTCTGCCTGGATGACTGTGCGGCCATTTTGCTCAAAATGATGCTAGCCAAATAGCAGATATAGATATGCCATTGTATAAACAATGTTCACACAAAACACATTTTTTTGCATAGAAAATAAGGTTAGAAATCTAAATCCATTGTTTAGTTTTCAAAGTAATTATGTTACTACTACTGTACAACATTGCAAACTACCAGAAATGTAAACCTCTGCCTCCAAAGACTTACTGCTATTCACTACATAAGTAAAAAATGCCAGTCAGGAAAAACCCATCTGCTTAGTGCAATGTATTCAATGAAACAGTGGGGTAATTTGAGGTATGAGTAATTTAGCATTCTTTTGCTTACAAAGGTTTACAAAATTAGTTCATGTTGTCATGGCTACAAATCAAAATATGCAGAAAGGAAGAACAAATAACAGGCATATTGTATTCAGACACTGAAGGATCTATGTAATTTAGGTACTAATTCTGCTAAATTTGAAGCTATATGCTTTCAAGCAAAGAATACAAATACATAAAAATAGAAGCATGTTGTCATAGAAACATGATGGCAGGTAAAGGCCAAAATGGCCCACCCAGTCTGCCCATCCACTTATATGTATGTGTAATGTTTGTGCAGTTCAATAATCAGAAAAGAGAGAGAGAGAGAGAATGATTTGTTGAAGAAGATACCTAAAGCTTTCAACGAAATGTGGAACTACAATCTAAAAAGTAAAATTACATGCATAAAAGAATTTCCAGCAGAACATCGCATACAGCAAATGTATATGCTTTATCAATATAAGATTACTGGACATCAGTGGCATAGTGAGGGTGAGAGGCGCCTGTGGTATTGGCACCCCTCCCCCACCTTCTTCTCTACCCCCCACTTCCACACACTCCTTTCCCGCCCCCTCTTGCCACGCGCGTGCTGCTTCCCTTCCCCCGTACTTCAGAAGTGGAAAACTTGTGAGGGAATCAGTGGGACCGTTGCATGATCAAGGAGCAAAACGGGCGCTTAGGGAGGATAAGGCCAAAGCGGAGAGACTGAATGGTCTTTACGGAAGAAGATGTAAGAGATCTACCTGATGAACATGTAAGAGATCTACCTGACGAACACCAAAAGTCCAACAGGACAAAAACCCATGGCTTCAAAAACACACAGAAAACAGTGGGAACGGACAATGAACACTCCACTGAAGATCACTGATGTAAAAAGATCTTCTTTATTTCAATAAAGGACACGTACATAAGCTGTGGACCCGACACAGCGTTGTGTTTCGGCGACTAAGGGTGTTGTAGTTCATGAAAAACAGGTCCTTTGTTAAAACAAGGCTGGGTCAATCGAACATGCAGAAAAGGCCGAGCGCTGAAAAGCTGTTGAAGCAGTTCAAAAAAAAAATCTACCTGAACCATAACTGGTTTTCAAGGGTGATGATACGGAGAAACTGAAAGAAATCTTGATGAATCTGGAAGATGTACTAAGCCAAATTGACAAGTTAAAAAGTGATAAATTGCCTGGACCGGATGGTTTACATCCCAGGGTACTAAAAGAACTCAAACATGAAATTGCTGACCTGCTCTTAGTAATCTGTAACTTGTTGCTAAAATCGTCTGTAGTACCTGAAGATTGGAGGTTGGCCAATGTTACGCCAATTTTTAAAAAGGGCTCCAGGGGAGATCTGGGAAATTACAGACCGGTAAACCTGACTTCAAAACCGGGCAAAATGGTGGAAACAGTTATAAAAAATAAAATTATGGAACAAGTAGACAAACATGATATAGGGGTCCTATTATTAAGGCATGCTAGCCATTTTAGCGTGTGCTAAAAGCTAACACATCCATTATATTCTATGAACGCGTAAGCGTTTAGCGCATGCTAAAACAGCTAGCGCCTTAGTAAAAGGACCCCATAATGAGACAGAGTCAGCATGGGTTCAGCTGAGGGAGATCTTGCCTCACCAATTTGCTTCACTTCTTTGAAGGTGTGAATCAAATAAGGATAAAGGTGAGCTGGTTGATGTAGTGTATCTGGATTTTCAGAAAACTTTTGATAATGTTCCTCAGGAGAGGTTCTTGAGAAAATTAAAGAGTCATGGGATAGGTGGCAAAGTTTTGTGGATTAGGAATTGGTTATCGGATAGAAAACTGAGGGTAGGGTTAAATCAGCGGTCTCAAACTCAAACTCTTTGCAGGACCACATTTTGGATTTGTGGGTACTTGGAGGGCTGCAGAAAAAATATTTAATGTCAAGAGGACATAGACTGAAGCTGAGGGGGGACAGGTCCAGGACGAATATCAGGAAGTTCTGTTTCACGCAGCGAGTGGTGGACACCTGGAATGCTCTCCCAGAGGAAGTAATTGCAGAATCCACCGTTCTAGAATTTAAGGGTAAACTAGATGCACATCTCCTTAAGAGTGGCATAGAGTATACGGGTAAGGGTAAATTAGATGCACATCTCCCTTGAGAAGCATACAGTGATATGGGGACTAAAACTATGCCAGGGTACACCTGGCGGGGCCTCCGCGTGTGTGGATCACCGGACTTGATGGACCCAGGGTCTGATCCGGAGATGGCAATTCTTATGTTCTTTCCTTAATTGCTTCTGATAATTTCAGCTATACACAGCTGAAAGCAGTGCAACATGCAGAAAGTGAAGTTTAGATAGTTTTTCACTTTCTGCATGTTGCACTGCTTTCAGCTGTGTTTAGCTGAAATTATCAGACGCAATTAAGGAAAGATTTATAAACTATAAAGAGCTTTACCTCATGATTTAGATTCTAATCTAAAGTATCAACTGCAAGAGACAAGATTTCGGTGTAGTCCTCTAGGCTTTTTTGTAGAGGGGAGAATCAATATCCAACTTGCATCTGGAAAACTTGTGCCTTAAGTGTCTGGTGGTCACGTCCGCAACTGCTTTCAGCTCTCACCTCCTCCAGCACCGGACACAATCGCCATCTTACATCAAGTAGTCACTGCAAGAAGAGGTGCCAAATTTCACGAGAGTTCATGAGATTACATACAAACGTACAAATTGCACTGCCTCTAATAGTTACCATACATTCTGGAACGTTGCCCGCCTCACTGCTGTAACCTCACGCAAGCATTTTCCTGTGTATGTATGCGATTGTCCTCTCTACTCCACCTAACAATCAGGAACAGACGCAGGAAAATGCTTGCATGAGGTTACAGCAGTGAGACGGGCAACATTCCAGAACAATGGTAAAATACTGAGGGCTTCAAAATAGTACCTGACGGGCTGCATGTGGCCCCTGGGCCGCGAGTTTGAGACCACTGGGTTAAATGGTCATTTTTTTCAATGGAGGAGAGTAAACAGTGGAGTACCGCAGGGATCTGTACTGGAACCGGTGCTATTTATCTTATTTATAACTGATCTGGAAATTGGAACGACGGGTGAGGTGATTAAATTTGCAGATGACTAAACTGTTCAAAGTTGTTAAAGCATATGTGGATTGTGAAAAATTGCAGGCAGACCTTAGGAAATTGGAAGACTGGGCATCCAATTGGCAGATGAAATTTAATGTGGACAAATGCAAAGTGATGCATATTGGGAAGAATAACCCAAATCACAGTTACCAGATGCTAGGGTCCACCTTGGGGGTTAGTGCCCAAGAAAAGGATCTGGGTGTTATCGTAGACAATATGATGAAACCTTCCACCCAATGTGGAGCAGCAGCCAATAAAGCAAACAGGTTGCTAGGAATTATTAAAAAAGGGATGGTTAACAAGACTAAGAATGTTATAAAGGCTCCTGTATCACTCCATGGTGTGACCACACCTAGAGTATTGCATTCAGTTCTGGTCTCCTTATCTCAAGAAAGATATAGCGGCACTAGAAAAGGTTCAAAGAAGAGCGCCCAAGATGATAAAGGGGATGGAATGCCTCTTGTATGAGGAAAGACTAAAACTCTTAGGGCTCTTCAGCTTGGAAAAGAGATGGCTGAGGGGAGATATGACTGAAGTCTACAAAATCCTGAGTGGAGTAGAACGGGTATAAGTGGATCAATTTTTCATTCTGTCAAAAATTACAAAGATTAGGGGACACTCGATGAAGTAACAGGGAAATACTTTTAAAACCAATAGGAGGAAATATTTTTTCACTCAGAGAATAGTTAAGCTCTTGAACGCATTGCCAGAGGTTGTGGTAAGAGCGGATAGTGTAGCTGGTTTTTAGAAAGGTTTGGACAATCTCCTGGAGGAAAAGTCCATAGTCTTTTATTGAGAAAGACATGGGGGAAGCCATTGCTTGCCCTGGATCAGTAGTATTGAAGGTTGCTACTCTTTGGGATTTGGGCAGGTACTAGGCACCTGGATTGGCCACGGTGAGAATGGGCTACTGGGCTTGATGGACCATTGGTCTGACCCTTTAAGGCTGTTCTTATGTTGTTATGACTAGTCAGTCAGGCAACAGGATGATTATGTGGAAAAGTGATGTAATTTGATTTTCAGATATTTAAGAAATAAGATTACAAAATAAAGTGCAGAAACCTTTTGAAGATCCCTGATAAATGTATGTGTTTGTGTGATTTATCTTCTCATATAACCTGACTGAACTGTTGCAATCCAGTCGTGAAACTATTGTGTTAATCAAATATGTTGCAGTTCCAAATCGATTAAATTATTAATAAATTAAACATGTTCATTTGCAATTTGCCTGATATTTTTTTTTTATATTGAGTGCCAAAGTCTAAGCGTATGATATCAAAAGCATACAATATTTCCTACTACGCATTCCAGCAGAGTACATAAACAGTTCCGGCTGTATCCATTCTCCTTCATGTGAGTCTGGACCAATGGAATTATTTATTATAAATAAGTACATTGAAAAGTCAAATAACAAAAAGAAGAATCTGTGGCAATACCTCAAGGACACCGAGACACTTTGGGTAAATGAATTCTTCAGCACACAGTCTGAAAGAATGAAATCACTCAATTCCTGAGACATGCTTAAGGGATGATGTTAATTCTCTTAGGACATTTCAGGACAAATCTCGGTTCATGGGAGAAAGGAACATTTCAAGGTATTAAAGAATTTTCCCCTCTGACTTTTCTCTGTTTTATGTGATTTTTATATATCCCTCGCTCCCTATTTCTGTAAAAAAAAAAAACCACTCCACAACCCCAAAACCCGAGAATATGCAGATTGTAAAATATACCTTATATTTTCCAGTAGGAGCAGAGGTATGATTTTCAGATATTCATTAAATAGAAAACACAGAATAAGGGGTCAATATTCAAAGCGATTTAACAGGCCAAAAATGGCTTTTGGCTGGTTAAATTGTTTGTTCTGGGCTAAATGGTCATTTTCAGTGGCACTTAGGCCCCCTTTTACTAAACCGCGTTAGTGGTTTTAGCGCCGGGAGCCATGCCGAATGCCCCGCATGGCTCCCGATGCTCATAGGAACTCTCTGCTTCCCCCGACTCTCTCTGTGGCTCCCCGGCTCTCCTGCTCTCTGATGCCATTTCCTGTAGTGCGAGCCCGTGGTTTTAACCCGCTTTAAACCCGCGGATTAAAACCACGGGCTCGCACTGCAGGGAAGGGCGGCAGAGAACAGGTGAGTCGGGGCCAGTTTTTAAAAAAACCCAGACAGCAAACACATGCGCAGACCATCTACAGTCAAAGTAGATGGTCTGCACATGCGTCAGGATCACTACCTAGTGATCCAAGTCGGCAGATGGAGGCATGCCTCCGATTGTCCCCATTTGAATATTCTTCCTTCAAGTTTCAAGTTTAATAAAATTTTGATTAATCGCTTAATCATAATTCTAAGCGATGTACATAGTGATAAAATTACAAGGTTGTGGGAAACAATACAACGCATAAAAAGAGCTAAGTCTTACAGGACTATTGACAAACTTTACAAACCTGAAAACACAAGGAAGGGAAAAGAACTACAAATTATTTGAAAGCAAGCAAGATATTTAAGGCAAATACATAAGGAAAGGGAAGTTAAAATGCTTCAATAAGGTTATGCAGTAAAATTAAGATTAGCTAGGAAACTAGCTAGCTAATTATCAAAGGCATCTTTAAAAATTTCTCCAAGTTATGTTCTTCCCTCAAATAAATAGGAAGCGAATTCCATGTTTGGGGGGCTATAATAGAAAAAATAAATTGCCGTCTTATACTAATAATTTTAAGTGAAGGGATCATCAGCAAGTGTTGTTCATTAGATCTCAGCGTTCTATTAGAAGTATATGGAATTAGTAATTTATAGATGAAAGCAGGAGTTTTATAAAGTAGGGATTTGAATGTAAGCAGACATAATTTGTATGTTTACGGTGAGCTACCGGAAGCCAGTGTGCTTTCTTAAGAAGAGGTGTCACGTGATCAAATTTCTTGGCTTTTGATATAAGCTTAATAGAAGCATTCTGAATAATCTGCATACGTTTAATTTCGTTTTGGGTAATTCCTTTAAATAGAGCGTTGCAATAGTCAATTTTAGAAATCACCAGAGAGTGGATGAGAATGTTATCAGATTTTGAACAAAGAAATTGTGAAACTGAGCGAATTTGACGGAGTCTAAAAAAGGTTGATTTAACAATGCTACTAATCTGATCATGGAAGGTTAATTTATAATCAAAAATAACCCTTAGAATTTTAATGTTGTTTACTGATTGTAAGGGGGAACCCTTAATGGAAATGGGGAATTTAAGTTTTGAACTGTCTTTCCAAGGAAAAAGCATCACATTTGATTTGTTGACATTAAGCGCTAATCTATTGGTGTCCAGCCATTGGTGTATTTGTTCAAGCTTCTTATTAATTGTTATTGTGTCCAAAGGATTGTTAGTATCTAATGGATGTAGAAGCTGAATGTCATCAGCGTAAGCAAATACATTAAAACCAATGGATTGGCACAGGGTCATCAATGGGGCAAGAAAAATGTTAAATAAAAGTGGAGAAAGAATGGATCCCTGGGGGACACCATATGTAGTTGAGGAGCTTTTAGAGGTTGAGTTATTAAAGGACATGGTGGAAGTACGATCGGCAAAATATGATACAAACCAGGAAAGGACCTGGTCTGTAATGCCGATGGACTGAAGTCTGTCTAACAGAAGCTGATGATCAATCGTATCAAAGGCGGCTGAAATATCAATAGAAATTAAGAGAACCGATTGATGATGATCCAGAAAATATTGTATGGAGGTGGTCATACCAATCAGTGAGTGTTCTGTAGAGTGGTGCTGTCTAAAGCCTGTTTGGTTCGGATGCAGAATGTTGTTTTTTTTTTCAATGAATTCAGATATTTGATTAAATACCACCTTCTCAGTTAGTTTTGCTAGGAAGGGAATGTTCGCTATTGGTCTGTAATTTGATTTATCCTCAGGGCTAGTTTTTTGATCTTTAATAATAGGATGGATAATTGATTCCTTCCAGGCCTTTGGCATGATGCTTTGTTGAAGGCTTTCGCTAATTAGAGTAAGGATGAAAGGACCAAAAATCTTAAAGTAGCGTTTAAGGATAAAAGGCGGTATTGAATCAGCTTGAGAACCCTTGGTGTTAATAGACTTGATGAGAGATTCAATCTCTATAAGGTTTGGTATATTGAATTGAGAACATTTTGAAGATACTGACCCTAACTCTGTTTGTTCATGATCTATTATTGTATGATGATATGTAGTGAAGATTTCTCTGATCTTATTAACTTTATCCTTCCTGAATCGATCGGTCCTGCCCGGATTGGACACGGATCGGTCATGATCGTGCAGGATAGTGAATCGGGCCCTTAAGTTTTGAGAATGAATCCATCTTTATTGCTGATGACACGTCACCCATTTGCTACAAAAAGCTCACTTATGGGGAGCTGTGGGGGGGGGGGAGACTTCTGTTGGGGGGGGGATGTACCGCTGTGTTTTTTCCCCCTCTATTTTGTGGATGGCATAAGTGTAGTAATTACCCTGTGCTGTACATGCAGGACTGATGCTGGGCATACTCCCTGCATTTACTGCATAGGTTAATAATCGGTATTCACACATAGGAAAACATATAAAATCGCTCTTCTTACTTTTAAGACTATACAAACCAATGCCCCAGCATTCATAGACAGACTTTTGATTCCATATGACCCCCCGAGAGCTCTCAGATCTACTTCACAGCACACTCTTAACATCCCATCTTTGAAAATAATCGGTATTCGACGTGCCCTTATCTTCTCAGTAACAGCCCCAATGACTTGGAACTCTCTTCCTTTATATCTAAGAACTGAACGAAATCTGCAGAAATTTAAAAGCAGTCTAAAGTGCTTTCTTTTTAAAGATGCTTTTAACTGAAAATACAATCCATTTTAACTTTAACAATCTCCATTATTGACACTTATCTTCCCCAGCAATTCCTTCCCTCCTAATCCCTTATGTATTTACCTTTGTGTACTTTTTCTTAAAAAAATTGTAGTTCTTCCCTTTCTTCCCATTATTTCTCGTGGGTTAAATAAGTTAGTTTCCCCAAGTATGTCTCACAATTTAATTTTGCATGTCTAATTTGTTAAAATATTACTCTCCTTGTCAACTTTTTAAAAATTTTTGTTATGTACAACGCTTTGTATCTTTGGATAAGCATTTAATCAAAAACCTGAATAAACTTGAAACTTGAAATTACTCTATTAGGTTGACCCAGCTCCCTTCAATTTCCAGTCTTTTAATACATGTCATGTTCATGTGGCTCAGTGGTGGTAATCTTCCCCTTACTCCTGATAAATGCCATGTCATGAGGATCAGTGATCATTCATTTGCACCATCATTAGCCCCAGGATCAATGACACTTTTGTATCAATAGTGGGGGCTTAAACTAGGGGAACTAGACCTCTTGGGGGGGGGGGGGGGCAGAAGGAGGCCTGAACTTTTGGGGGAAATTGTGGAGAGGGAGATTGGGAAGAGGAAATTGAAACTCTTATGGGGAGCTGTGGGGGGGGAGACTTCTGTTGGGGGGGGGGGGGATGTACCGCTGTGTTTTTTCCCCCTCTATTTTGTGGATGGCATAAGTGTAGTAATTACCCTGTGCTGTACATGCAGGACTGATGCCGGGCATACTCCCTGCATTTACTGCATAGGTTAATATAGTAACATAGTAGATGACGGCAGATAAAGACCCGAATGGTCCATCCAGTCTGCCCAACCTGATTCAATTTAATTTTTGTAAAATTTTTTTTCTTCTTAGCTATTTCTGGGGAAGATTCCAAAGCTCTACCTGGTACTGTGCTTGGGCTCCAACTGATGAAGTCTCCGTCAAAGCTCACTCCAGCAAATCCACACCCTCCCAGTCATTGAAGCCCTCCCCAGCCCATCCTCAAGCAAAAGGCCTTATACAGACACATACCATGCAAGTCTGTCCAGTACTGCCCTTAGTTCTTCAATATTTACTATTATTTTCTGATTCTAGATCCTCTGTGTTCATCCCACGCTTCTTTGAACTCCGTCACTGTTTTCATCTCCACCACCTCTCTCGGGAGCGCATTATTATATTTTGCATTTGGCACAGGGGAAGTGAAAACACTTACTGCTCTTTTCTAAAAGGCCCCTTGGACATCCTAGATAGCCAGTCTAACTCCCTATACCCATCTCGTATTAGAACATGGACATTCATTCCCTTTCTAAAAAGAGGAATGGATGTCTATTTTTAAGCTCACCCAATGCTATATAGACATTTTTCAGTTTTAGAGGTTCGTATCCAGGCTTTGTAAAATCAGAATTTAGAGAATGTTTAAGCCCATTACATTAACGGGTGCTAGAGTAGATGTGTCTGTCTGTATTTCTTTCTTTCTCTCTCTCTGTCTCCTTGGCCGCTTTCTACACTCAGGCCCAACAATTGTCCCTTTCTTTTCCCTCCCTCCTTCCTTCCTAAGCCTTAGTGCCCCCAGTACTCCTTCCTATGTCCCCCCTCACTGCCTTCCAGCCTTTGTCCCACCCCCTCCCCCGAAGCTAGCCAACCTGCCTCCCTCTCTATCTGCTGCGCTAAAGCCAGCCTGCCTGTCTCCCTCCAGCGTCGAAGCCAAAGCCTGCTCCCCCCCATACCGGCCCCCACTGCTGCTGTCTACCATCTGGTCTATTGCCGCTTCAAACACCCCCCCGGTCCGCCGCTGCTGCTGCCCGCCGAAACTAAACCAGAAGGGAAAGGGTCCGCTGCACACAAACCGCCACAGGCTCCAGCTGAACGCGTTGAACACTGCCATGGAGCTACAGAGGCAGGGATCACAAAGTTGTAAGTGTGCATGCGCACTTAGGGTTTTATTATGATAGATAACACCTTTGTTTATAAAATATCATTGGTTGCCAGTTCAATTTCATATTTCTTTTAAAATTCTAATTCACATACAGAATTCTAAAATTCTTGTCACATAAAACTTATTATGAATATTATTTGAGTGGTTTAGCCATTGACACTAAGATCCTTGCAGGATTATAGGATGATGATGCCACATATTTCCAAAGTCCAATGGGATCTACTTGTTCAAGTGCTTTTTTTTTTTTTTTTTTTGGGAGGGGGGCTTACTCCTATTTTGTGGAACAATCTTCCTAAATTGATTCATCAGGAAAAGAATTTAAAGACTTTATTGAAAACTCATTTTATTACAATAGCTTTTAATATTTCTCCTAGAGATGAGGAAAAAAAATATGAGGGGTGTTCAATAATTTATCTACCTCAGTAGGATAGAAAAGAGTTTTCAAATTTTTTTTAAATTTTTCAGCATAGTCCCTTGATAGCTCCATACACTTCATCCACTTTCCCTGCAATGACTTTAAACTTTGAAAGATTTCTTCTGTTTGACCTTCAAACCAGGACGTCACAGCTTCCTTTTTGACATCTTCATCACTTGAAAACCACTGATCATGAATAGATTTCTTCAAAACATAAAACAGGAAATAATCCGAGGGAGCCATGCTGGAACCCACATCCTCAGATAACAGCCTGTGATTGTTGTGACATGTACTGGTGCATTGTCTTAAAGAAATAGCACAATCCAAAGGAAATGAGCAGAGCGTGCCTGGTCTTCAAAACCTTCTTTATTAGCAACCAACAATAAAATCCACGTGCAAAGCAGTCTTAGTCAATCATAAAAGCAAAAATGCAAATCATGGACTTGACATGGCCCTTGTTATGGCTGGGGGCATGCATTAGGAATCCCAAGGAAGGTTAGTGACAGACCAACAATAAGATCCAATCCGTAAGTATACGGGATTTAAGCTGCTTTGTCATAAAGTGCTACTTCTGAACCGAAGTTCAACTTTGATGTAGGCACTGAAGTAAAAGGCTGCTAACTTTTCTTCACTGGGAGTGCCCAATGTGATGGAAAGAAAAAACCCAAATATGAAAATAGAAAGCAAAAAAATATTACATTGTATATTCCAAAACAAATAACTTTTTATTCTAGTAATATAGCAGCATTTGTCAAATCAGAAATAAATTAGTTTGGACATATACAATGGAAATAAAAAACCTCATACCAACAGTGCCGACATCTTTCTGTAAGCATGGCGCAGTTTCTCTAAAGAGACTGCCAAAGCATGGAGGTTTTATACAAAAAGTATCTCTTTTCTCAGATTCTTCCCCTGGCTGGGAATATGTATCACCCTATTGGATAAACCAAATGCCTATCTAACTCCCTCTCCTAGTCCACGCCTCCATTCTTCCCTGGGGGGCCCTGGACAGGCATAGCATCTAGAACTTTCTTCTTCTTGAAGTTTCCATTCTTCACACGGTACAGCATCACGTTATCAGTTCTTAGGTTTTTGCTGACTTGCATTTTCCTTTCAGCACTGTTCATTGTCTTTTCCAGCACTGGTTAGTGTCCTTGGGAGATTTCACAGCAAGAAATCTACACACTCACATGCCACACATTAGCATCTCAGCATCTGAACTGAAACCAGTTGCACAAGCCCGTGACTAACAACTTCAGCAAAATGTAGGAATAGGTCTTACAACCTGTAAAAATCTCCCATAGGCTCCTGCCATCTATCTCAGCACCCTAGCAGAAACACGAGCAGTGTCAAGTCCATGATTTGCATTTTTGCTCTTATGCTTTTATGATTGACTAAGGGCTCCTTTTACAAAGGCCCGCTAGCGGTTTAACGCGCGTAATAGTGCGCGCTAAACCGCCGGACACGCTAGCCACGACCACCTCCTCTTGAGCAGGCGGTAGTTTTTGGCCAGCGCGGGGGATAGCGCGTGATGAAAAGTCATGCGCGTTAACCCCGCTAGCGCGGCTTTGTAAAAGGAGCCCTAAGACTGCTTTGCACCTGGATTTTATTATTGGTTGCTAATAAATAGGGTTTTGAAGACCAGGCAGACTAGATGGGCCATTTGGCCTTTATCTGCCGTCATGTTTCTATGCTCTTTTTTATTGGATTTTGTTGCCCTTTGTGCTGAGACACCCAGTTCTTCAGCTATTCGGGAAACCTTATCTGTCTGACAAAATTAAATCCTCGACTTTCTTGCACATTTCTGTGGAAGTTGCTTCCACAGGCCATCCAGTGTGAGGATCCTCTCAAATGGGCTCTCTACCCCACTTAAACTACTTGCTCCAAAATTTTATTTTGCAGGATGAAGGGGCAGACTCACCATAAACTGCAGTCATACGTAGGGTTACCAGAATTTACTACTGTAAAATCTGGACCCATGGCCACGCCCCCAGGCCCACCCATTTCTATGTAGCCCTGCCCTGTTTCACCCAAGTCAGCCCCGCCCCCAACCCCGCCCCCTCAACCTGTTCTCGTGCTTGAAACCACGTTGGGAAAGCATCTGCGCAAGTGTGACACGATGACATCACACACATGCACGCATGCATGTGATATCACTGCATTGCATCTAAGAATGCGCAGAAGCCCTCTCAATGTGGTCCTGAGCTGGAAGCTTTTCAAAACTCGGACAAAACACCGGATATTGAAAAGCTGTCCGGACGCCCGGACATGTCTTCTAAAAAGATGCCCTCCCGATGTGGCTAAAGTTAGGCATGGCTCCCAGGCATTAGCACTATTCTATAAATTGTGTTTAACTTTAAGAGGAGTTTATAGAATAGTGCTATTTGCAGCGCTGATTTTATAGATGCAATATATAGAATTTATTCTAATATGAACATAAGTAAGTATCCATCTATTTAAAAAAGAAAAAAGAAGAGAAGAAGAGTTACGAAAAAGGGACATGGAGACTGGTGATATAAGAGGTTGAGATATTTTTTTCTCTAAGGGAGGATGAATAATTCTGTTTGGATAAGTTAGGTCTTTTTCTTTGTGAGGTATGGAATTCTTTTCTACTAATGTTTATTCAGTATTTGTATTTTATTGTAAACCATCATGATCCATTAAGACCAGGTGGTATATCAAATTTTAGGCCCCTTTTTATGAAGCCATGCTAGGCTTTTGTATTGCCGGCCACATCGGTATTAACTATAAAAAACCTTTGTGATATAGTATTACAGTGTCAATTGGCTATCCTCCTTCTACTAACTAGGTCTCTGAAATGCCTGTTATATCTACCTCTTCATTCAGTGCTATATTTTCTAACTTTCTCATCTTATTTTTTAGACATCTAGTATTTTTATAGAAACATTTCAAAGCATGTTTTTGTTTATATTTGTAGCTTGCTTAGCAGTTGACAGGGATAGTTTGAAGTCTTTCAACTCTGTTATTAAAAGACACCTGGGCTACTTTGACTTTATTGCAAACTCTCCATCAGGATGCCCTAACTTCCCTGTTTTGCTAGTATCCTTCAAATATATCTCACCCCAAATCATTTTGGTTCACTAATACCTCCTCTACCTCCTTTTCCTCTCCTTCTAGTATAATACTAAATCAAATACAGTGGTACCTCAAAATCCGAACTTAATCCATTCCAGAACCCTGTTTGAGTTCCATGACAATTTTTCCCATTAAAAATAATAGAAACTGGATTAATCTGTTCCTTGGTCCCACAAACTCAGCAAGATCGGGCCCCCCTGGCATAGACAGCAAGATCGGGCACCCCAACTGGCATAGACAGCAAGATAAGGCCCCCCTGGCAGAGACAGCAAGATCGGGCCCCCGCCAGCATAGACAGCAAGATCGGGTCCCCACCGGCATAGGCAGCAAGATCAGCAATGGCAGCTGCAAGCGGTGCTCTGCCCAAAGCTTCCCTCTGATGCGAACATCCCAGGCGAAAACAGGAAGCTGCATCAGAGGGGTAGCTTTGGGTTGAACAACGCTTGCAGTTCCCGTACGTTCAGATTCCAAAGCAGCGTTCGGATTCGGGGCAAAATTTAATTTAAAAAAATAGTTTTGATTTCAAGTTGTTTGAGTTTTGGGGCGTTCGGATTCTGAGGTACCACTGTATAAGTGTACTGTTCAGTACATACTCAAAACATCAACATTGCAATAGCTATAGTGCCTGGTTTATCCTGTATGGTACATGCTATATTCTTAGAGGATAAAAAGGAGACTGACTCACATTCCAATGAAGTGTGGCATTGGATACATTACCCTCTCTTGCACCTAGTTCAGGGGTAGGCAATTCCGGTCCTCAAGAGCCGGAGCCAGGTCAGGTTTTCAGGATATCCACAATAAATATGCATGAGATAGATTTGCATCTCAAGGAGGCAGTGCATGCAAATCCATCTGATACATTGTGGATATCCTGAAAACCTGACCTGGCTCTGGCTCTCGAGGACCGGAATTGCCTACCCCCGACCTAGTTTATTGACTACTATCAGAGGTTCATTTTGAAATGCTACTTCAGAATTTTGTAGGAATCTTCAGAAGCTCTCCAGTTTTAAAGAAATCAGGCAATAACATATTTGAAATAAATAAGGAACCCAGGGAGTGGGGAATTAATTTAATGGATGTTTTGTGGATTTTTCAAGTAGGCCACTTAAAAGCAATTTAACTATGTTGTACAGCTTCTATTCCCCGCCCCCTTTTTTTTGTACCACCTGTTGCAACTGGGACAAAGGTTTCACATACAGACGAATTGACCCTGGGCAAGTACTAGAAGCAAATCCTTGAACAGCTATTCTCTAACAGTTGGTATGCATATGCTTCACTGGCTTTACTGTTTAGCCATGAAACCTTCATCATAAGTGCCATTTGGCTTTAACTTTGCAATAAGGTAATTATAGTGCTGTGCTCATTAAAAACAGTCTCCAGCATAGAAGACATTGACTGATGTTGGTTGGAGTTCTAACTTGACAGCCAAGTGGGATGAGCAAGTGCATGGTGTCACTAAAGACGTTATTTTGCAAATGTTGTTTATTTTCTGTCAACTATAAACTATGCAGTAAATAACACATTATAAAAGAGATCCAGAAATAACATTAAGCTAAAATGAAACCATCAATTATTTTCCTTTTTAAAGCTTTCAGGAGATTTTTTTTTGCCCTCCAGTATTTCTGCTGCATTCCTTATTCATTAATTGCTTTTTTTCCCCATGACTTTGCGCTCCAGTGCCCATAAATCACCATAAAAAAGATACAATGCTACTATCATGAATCTATTTTAAAGTACTATTTAAATCTAGTCGCAAATAAAGCCAGCTTCTTAAAAGTGTTGGGCTGCATTCAGAGAGTGGCTGACTATACTTCATCGAGATACTTGAGGATACATCTTGAAAAACACATTGGAAGGACAATTTTCAAAGCCCTTTCCAGGGCTAAAGCAGAGTTTCAACCTCAAAAACAGCCTGTTCCAAAATTGCACCTCTCCTCATTGCAAAGCCTGTAAACGCAGTAGCTCATTGGCTGTTTTAACACTGAAAAATTGTGCTTCCCAAATGGCAGTGTGTGCATATTCCAAAGTTCAATGGGAGTTTTCTTGGGCTAATTCTCATAAATGGATGTACTGTATCTTGTAAAGTCCACAGAATGGAGAGGAGGTCATTTTCAGAATATTTTATGTTGGTAAACTCTAATTAACCCCATGTAAAAAGCATGTTTGAAATTCCCCCTTCTTTATAGGCCCTCAGAATGGCATGTATATTTTATTCTTGGGGGGAAAGGAGGGTAGACTCTAGGGGAGGGAAGGCGGTGGAACTAGAAGACATAAATTTAGATGGCAGGGGGACTGACTCAGGAATAACATCAGGAAGTACTTTTTTCACAGAGAGGGTGGTGGATGCCTGCAATGTTGGTTGCACTTAGGCACGCTCATTTAGGCCAAGAAATCCCAGACCCAAAAGGCAGTGCACCTAAGATTTTATTAACTACCGGCACCTAGGAACACTTAGGCACCGCTAGGCATGATTCTATAAATGGCGTCTAGCGAATAATTGACAACTGCGCTCAACAGAGCCTAGGAGCTAGGTGCCATTTATAGAATCAGGGCCGATGGGCCTACAAGCTCCAAGCATAGAATAAAACATTACCCCATTAGCATCATTTTTACACAAAAAGAGCTCTATTTGTATGGCTTCAAGTAATAAGCAAAAAAAAAAAGGTTTTTAATACTTGATATCTATATATATTTTACTTCTGATAGTTAAGTTAATGATATGCAAAAAGCTGCAAAATAAAATGTATGCTAAAATGGAGGTAAAAATTTAGCTGTAAACTGGAATGTACTGTATTAAATCAGACGTAAATTTAAAACTAAACATGACTTCCATTTCAATTGTAGATAATAAACCATTCAACTGAGAGAAATTATCTCACAGCATTACCACCTTTCATCCACAAGTTAAATTTTCTTTTGAATTACTGTTCCTCAGCGGGCCACCATCCTCTCAAGCGTTCTCATAGAGTATGGCTTTACGCTCCCACTCCTCATTGGAACCAGTATTATTTTTATGTAAATATATACACTTCTTGCGTTTATTTCGTGATTGATTAATAAATACTAAAAGTACTTAGCTTGTAGCGAGACGCTGTGCAGGGGAATGTGTGTGAATACACCGACATGTTTCGCCCGTACAAATTAATGGGCTTTATCAAGGTTCCCCTGCACAGCGTCTCGCTACAAGCTAAGTACTTTTAGTATTTATTAATCAATCACGAAATAAACGCAAGAAGTGTATATATTTACATAAAAATAATACTGGTTCCAATGAGGAGTGGGAGCGTAAAGCCATACTCTATGAGAACGCTTGAGAGGATGGTGGCCCGCTGAGGAACAGTAAATCAAAAGAAAATTCCATTTCAATTGTAGCATTTAACATGGAAGTAATCAACTTCTGTGAACCTAACTTCCACGGTAAATTGGGAGTCTCTCCGATCCCAAGAGCCCCTGATTCTGGACCCCCTATCCTAGCCATCTCAGACCATGGCCCAGGACTCCCTCAGTCTAAACAATCCTTCAACATGTGAAGCATCCAGATCTGTGTGAAAATGCAGAAGGATCATTTAGTGGGCCTCTGTTGCAGAGTTAAGAATTTTATTTTTTAAAAATGACGTTACAAGGGATAATGATTGACAAGTACTTTTAATGAAATATAACTGTTTGATGCATATATTTTCAATACAATAAAAAACCCCAGAAAAAAAAAAATTGGGACCACAAAGCTCCATCCTATGCAGTCTTCCAGCGATTACTTTGGCTTCAGAAATGCAACTGTCCTGTTGACTGGTAGCAGGAACAAACTGTTTCCTGGTCTTCCTCATGCAGTGGCGTAGTAAGGGTGAGCGGCGCCTGGGGCAGTGGTGCCCCTCCCCCCGCCCCTTCCATTTCTCCATACCTTTTTAACTTCTCCTGCGTGAGCAGCACGCCCACGTCGGTGTCCGCTTGCCCTATGATGTCATTTCCTAAGCGTGGGTACATTAAGTGACGTCAGCGAGAGTGTCGATGCCAATGCAGGCAGCAACCTTGTGTTGGGGAAGTGAAAAAGCAGGGGAAGGCAAGGGGCGTGTGTGCGTGCAGCAAAGAGAGGAACGGGGGTGGTAGAGAGGGGTGCCACAACCTTAGGAAGACTATGCCTGGGGCGGACCGCCCCCCCAGCAGCCCTCTTACTATGCCTCTGTCCTAACGTCCTTAGTCTTAAGTTACTGATCCTAGATTCATAGGCCCTATCCTCATAGACTCCAATTTAGAGGTATCCCTGGGTCTCCCAGAAGAATATAGAAGCACCAAAAAATGACAGCAGATAGTAAAATAACCCCAGCAAAAAGATGGGGTTATTTTATTGTGATTTTTGACTCCTAACATGATTTGTTGTGTATCACTGCAACATTTGCATAGTAATGAGATGCAAAACATCTTGTTACTCCCTAACTTAGATATGGCTGCACTATTTTTAGAACAGTGATGTTAGGGCTGTTTAAGTCATGCTAAGGGTCAATTAATGCAACTTACAGCCCTAACGCCGCTTGATGAATTCCCCCACTTCATGGCTAATTGTAAGACTCAGGATCTACTGTTTGCAAATGTCTTGCTTTGTTATCTGTGTTCAAGATGGTCTTATCATTTAGCTGATTTACTGATTACTTAAAATGCCACCCTCCGTATCATTGCCCAAATATTGCAAATGGTGCTTTCAGTTGCACGTGCAAATTTGTGTGTGTGCCCAGTTTGCATGCACAACTTAACTGAATAACGAGCCAATAGGCACTGGTGATTGACTTCTTAACAAGCAACTATTAGCATTAATTGGTAGGTTTGGGATCTGCACTTAAAATTTACTTTTGGCACCAAAAAGGGGATGTGGAAACCATGGGTTGATCGGGGCCATGGGTTGATCGGGGCTTCCTGCAAAGTTATATGAGTAATTAAAGAATAAGGAACATCTGTGCTTAACTCGTTTAACTGAATAAACAACTTGCCTAGAGTTTAGTCTCCCATCTGTTTATCCCAATGGACTCTATACTATCCATCTTGTCTCCATCTAATATCTACATTTGACCCCATGGCTATAGGATAGGTTGACTTATAGAATGTTCTGATTTGTGCTTATTAGATGCTTCATAAGTATTATGTCTCTGTTTCAGCATGTGTTATATCTGTCTTATTTGAATTTCAGTGTGGTTAATAAGTATATTTTTGAAACTGTTTCAGTTTAGTTCTATTAATAAGTTTCAATTTCCTGATTGTGAGTTTTCCTCATTCATTTTATTTGTTTATATTTGGTCTTTTTACTACAGTAAAACCTTGGTTTGCGAGCACAATTCGTTCCAGAAGCATGCTTGCAATCCAAAGCATTCGTATATCAAAGCAAATTTCCCCATAGGAAATAATGGGAACTCAGACAATTCGTTCCACAACCCAAAAACTTTAATACAAAATACTATACGTACTTGTATTGCAAGACCTCGCTCATTTAGAACAGTCACTCCACTCCTGCAGCGTCAGAGAAAGAAGAACCATCAGCTCAGTTGTGATGATGTGAAGCGTGTATACTGTATGTACTCGTATTGCAAGACTTTGCTTGTTTAGAACAGTTACTCCACTCTTGCAGCGTCAGAGAGAGAAGAACCATAAGCTCAGTTGTGATATGTACTTGTATCACAAGACATTGCTTGTATATCAAGTTAAAATTTAATAAAATGTATTGCTTGTCTTCCAAAACACTTGCAAACCAAGTTACTTGCAATCCAAGGTTTTGCTGTAACTGTTATGCTGTTAACAAAATTGTAAGCTTTAAGTTGATTTTGTATGATGAGGGGATGCTGAAAAGTTCTCAATCTAACCAACAAAGTTGAGGCAGTTTCCATCGAGGGTTGTACACTTACCCCCTCTTCTAGCAGTTTCTAGCGAAGGGAGCTGCGCTGAATGGCCCGTGTTGCTCCCGACGCTCATAGGAACTATATGAGAGTTGGGAGCTCCCCACACTAGGAACTGCTAGCGCAGTTTCGTAGAAGAGGGGGTAAGTCCAGTGATTTTCTGCTTTTTTTGTTCCGTATTTTTCTGATGAAACAAAAAACGTGGAAAATCACTGGACCATGTATAGCCCTCGCTGGAGACCGTCCCAACTTTGTTGGTTGGGCTGAGAAGTTTTCAGCAACCCCTCACTTTTGCTGTACACCACCTTGGGTGAATCTCTTCAAAAAAGCGGTTAATAAATCTCAATAAATAAATAAATACAGAAACTTTTGGTATGAGGTTTTGCACCACGTTTTTGTTGATGTAAATGGTCATGCCTAAGGTTAGGCATGGCTCCTCGGCATAAATGCTGGTCTATAAACCATGCCTACCTTTATGCTCCGTTTATAGAATAGTGCTTAGGCATTTTTTTTATCAGTGCTGACTTTTCAGGCACAATATATAGAATTCTGTCCCATAGGTATATTTCACTTTGCATTTTCTAATTTTTCTGTACCTTTTTCCTTTTCAAGCAGCTGTATAATGGTGCTATATTAAAGGTCTTTCGCCATCATGACCCAGAATTGGAAAACAACTCTTATTTTTTTGCTTTGATGAATGTTCTTGCAACTTTATTCTGACTTTGAGAGGAAGCAGCTACCAGGACTGCACGGCATTAGGGATGGACAGTCATGGCTTGTGAAAAATAAAATCTCATGAACATTACATTGCCAGGACAATTTGCAAAGCCATTCACCTGAGTAAAGAACAATTTGCACTCATAAATTGGTTGTCTGAAAATTGTCCTCCCTCAATACAGCTAAAAGTATGTCTTATTCCACAATGCATGTACGTTTAGTCGCATTTAGAGCAGATATGCCAAGGGATGGGTTTAGGTCAGGGAGGAAAAATAATGTTGTGTCAATTGCTTTTTCAAATCAATGCTTGCAATTTTTTTGTGAAAAAGTACTCACACAAAAGCAGGTGCAAATGTTTGTAGGTACTCTCTACCCACAGCAAGCTCCAAACAACAAGAGCTGGCCAAACCATTTAGAAAGGCTGTGGCTTAGGCAGAAGCTTTTTTTGTGTGTGTGTGTGTGTGTGTGTGGGGGGGGGGGGGCAAAGTGCTGCTGTAGTCAAAGAAAAGCAATAGGTCCTGAGAACCATACAAACAAGAGTTACTTTTACCAGCAGGGAGTTTTCAAATGGTAACACACAAAAAAGTAGGGACAGACCAAAAGGTATACAGTAAAATCTTGGATTGCAAATAACTTGGTTTGCAAGTGTTTTGCAAGACAAGCAAAACATTTAATTAAATTTTAATTTGATATACAAGCAATGTCTACACAGTATGCACACATCACAACTGAGCCAATTGTTCTTCTCTCTCTGAAGCTGCAGGAGTGTAGTGACTGTTCTAAACAAGCAAAGTCTTGCAATACGAGTACATACAGTATACACGCGTCACATCATCACAACTGAGCTGATCGTTCTCTCTCTGACGCTGCAGGAGTGTAGTGACTGTTCTAAATGAGCTAAGTCTTGCAATACAAGTTCAAGAGAATAGTTAAGCTCTGGAACATGTTGCCAGAGGATGTGGTAAGAGCAGATAGCGTAGCTGGTTTTAAGAAAGGTTTGGACAAGTTTCTGGAGGAAAAGTCCATAGTCTGTTATTGAGAAAGACATGGGGGAAGCCACTGTTTGCCCTGTATTGGTGTCATGGAATGTTGCTACACCTTGGGTTTTGGCCAGGTACTGGCGACCTGGATTGGACACTGTGAGAACGGGCTGCTTTCCATTTTCCCTTTCCATTTTAAATATGTGACATAAAGAGTCTGAATTTGAAACTAATATTAAAAACGTAGAAATACGTCATCAGGCAAACCCAGAATATAGGGACATCCATATTCTTTTAACAACCGTGTCATATATGAGCATGAGTTTTCTTGCTAGCTGCTTATTACTCTTTAGTAAACAGGCTCCTAAATTATATAGAGCTGGCATTCAAAGGTATTTATTTGACTGATAGGTGCTGCTAACTGGAGAAATGTTGCTAATTAGCAAAAAAAATGCTGAACTGCCTTACACACTCACTTTGTTTGTTTTCAAAAAAATTGTCATAAGATATATATCTCTATGAAAAAATGTTATATGCTCAGAGATTTGGGTGCATCACTGCGACCTGGAGAGCAAAAGACAAAGCAAGATTAAGTAAAGGAAGCCGAAAAACTTCTTTGCATGACTGCAGAATGATACAACAAATGTGTCGTCTTGCGCGGGGGGCTATGTGGAAAAGTGATATGTTTGGTTGCTCACAGTTACTTCTATTAGAGTCGTTAAGTGTATATTGCCTTTACTTTTCGATTTACCTGTTTGCATATACAAAAGGGTAAATCAAAAAGTGAAGGCAAGACATGCAGAAAGAGCAGCTTTGTAAAATCACCATCTTGAAAAATACTTCTATTATTAAATAATACATGTTGCTACCTAAGGCTCCTTTTACGAAGGTGCGCTAGGGCCTTAACGTGTGGAATAGCGCACGCTAAATTGCCACATGCGCTAGCCGCTACCGCCTCCTTTTGAGCAGGTGGTAGATTTTTGGCTAGCATGCGCTAATCTGGTGCGTGCGATAAAACCGCTAGCGCACCTTCGGAAAAGGAGCCCCTAGTATATGAACTGCACTGTAATTCTTATTGCAGGATCAATATTTATATCTATATATACAGTAGACACATACAGATTTTCATACTCGTGTGGTTCCATAAATTTATTGTTCTTTTATGATTGTTGTCTTTTGTAATCGCATAACGATTGGCACTGATACTGCACAACACATTGAAATTGCAAGACACCATTCAAGAAATAAAAAGAGAAATGCAAGAATACTTGTTCAAAGTAATAACTGAGGGTCTGCTTGCATTTCAAATAATAAATGCGTCTCCAATTACTTAGATATATCTGGAGACAGTTATTTTCCCTTGTGGTTCTCACATCTTTCCTGCATTCGTTCTATTCCCCTTTAGTCACGAATGATAACCTGCACTGGCCTGAAGAAAGGAAACAACATTATGTCAAAGGAAATACAACGGAGATCTTTTTCCAGGACAATGAACAGGAAGATGAGCGAATGAGCAGATGCCTGATGACTAGAGGTATCATAGAGTGTCAACCACTCTCTCTTCTGCAATATGATGCGTCCAAATGCTTCATTCGATGGAAGTGCAATTCAAAAGGAAATTAGTTTTCTTGCATGTAAGGGAATAAGGCTGTTGAAAGCAAAGGTAAAAAAAATATATATATACAGTTTAAAAAAAAAAAAAAATCAAAGCTGTGAATAAGCAGGAACTTATCCAGTGTTAAAAATCTCTGGGCTGGAATCTGTCACAATAAGCAGAAAATAATGAAAAGATGCAAAGGGTGATTTCTCTGGAAACAATTCCATATTATGCATGTTCAGTTGGAAATCTAGCATCAGAATTCATTGCTATAAACCTTCTAGAAGCAGCCTTCCATTAAAATGAGGTTTTTCACTCTCATAGCCATTGTAGGAATTAATTGTATTTTTCTTTTATTTCCCAGATGACTTGCAGAATTATTAGATGTTGCTTTCTCAGATGTAATAATAAATAACTATGGAAGCTTGTCATGCCAGTAGTTTCTTATTTGATATCAGTTCTTGGGATATGCAGAAACGGCATGCTGAGAAGCATTTATAATATCATCTCTGGGGAGTTGTAATTCTTCTGTCATTACTTAAAAATAATATGATTGTAAAGAGTGATGTTTTTGCTCATATCTCTGAATTTCAACAACATATACAGTACTTATTTTAAAATGTATTGAGAGTATTTCAGTGACATTGGGTTACCTTAAGTGAAATAAATCTGATTATATGAGGCAAGCTTCTAGCTCAATTTCAGGCTATTCGTCAAGGTGGAAAGCCAAGTCTATAGAGGACCATTAAAAGACATTCCATTCTATTCTCTGCATCTGTTAGTCTTCCAAGCCCTAATTTGCTGTTCTAAGCAACATACAAATAATGAGACTGGTTAAAACAAAATCAAGGTGATAAGACAGCACTTAATTGTCAACACAATACTTTGTAAAATAAAATGTTTTCAGATGTGGTGTTTCAGAGGTTGCCCTGGTGTCCAATTGTCTCTCCTGTTTAATACAAGGGATTTTTTTTGTTTGGGGGGGGGTGGGGTGGGGTGGGGGGGGTGGGATGGGTTGAGAGGGCTAGAGTTCAGGAGTAGAAGAAAACCTGCAATAGCATTCCTTTATTTGAAGAGGCTTTATTGGCCCCTAGAGTCTATGATAAAGAGGAAGTACATATAACTTAGGTTGGATAATAGAAGAGATTACGTGTATGTCCCTTTAAAGGCTGAGGGCATAGGGCAGACAGTTGATAAATGTTCCTGCAAGCTGGGCTCCTTGGCTCTACCCTGGAGGTTTAATGGTCCAAATATAGAAGAGAGGGTGGAGGAGAGATATTAGTTCTCCTGTAGGATATATAAAATTCCCCAGGCCGAGAGAAAGAAAAGGAGAAGGGGGAAGAAAGAAAGAGCCCCATCCAGGACTGGGAAGAGTGGCCTGAGAAGCTCTGAGAGGAAACCCTGCCATGGGAATTCAGAGGAGAAAAGCAATATCTTGTTCTGTGTAAGAATGCTGGTTACAATTCCAGTTGAACCTTCTTCTAAGAGAAGATGGACTTTAGAAGATAAAGACAATTGGAATGGACTGTATTTAATTTTATATTGGGAGCAAAATGCTCTGGAAGTTTGGCTACACTTCTGTTTGGGAATGATCACGGGAAAGTTTGGCAAAAGGAAGCCATGTGGACTGGATCTTCTTCCTGTAAGAACATAAGAACATAAGAATTGCTGCTGCTGGGAAAGACCAGTGGTCCATCGTGCCCAGCAGTCCGCTTCCGCGGCGGCCCCCAGATCAAAGACCAGTGCCCTAACTGAGACTAGCCTTACCTGCATACGTTCTGGGTCAGCAGGAACTTGTCTAACTTTGTCTTGAATCACTGGAGGGTGTATTCCCCTATAACAGCCTCCGGAAGAGCGTTCCAGTTTTCCACCACTCTCTGGGTGAAGAAGAACTTCCTTACATTTGTACGGAATCTATCCCCTTTTAACTTTAGAGAGTGCTCTCTCATTCTCCCTACCTTGGAGAGGGTGAACAACCTGTCTTTATCTACTAAGTCTATTCCCTTCACTATCTTGAATGTTTCAATCATGTCCCCTCTCAGTCTCCTCAGTATTTCTTCTAGCTTGAGCAGTAAAGGTATGAAAAGGGGAATAGCAGAACACTGGTAAAAGAAGAGAGCATTGTTTTGAGAAAGGGCAGCCAAGTATGTTATATGCACCCAGTAGTTTTGTTCTGTACATCACAGAAACATAGAAAAATGAAGCAAATAAAGACCATATGGCCTCTTTAGTCTGCCTAACCATGCGATCTACTATCCCCTCCTCTCTCTTAGAAAGCCAAGGTACTTGTCCCAAACTTTCTTGAAATCAGGTACATTTCTCATCTCCACCACTTCCACCAGATGCCCATTCACGCATTCACAACCCTTTCCATGAAAAAGTATTTTGTGAGGTTACTTCTGGTTCTCTTTCCTGTCACCTTCAGACTATGCCCCGTCATTCCAGAGTTTTCTTTTAATTCAAAGAGACTCATCTCATGTGCATTTATGCCATGTAGGTATTTAAACATCTCTATCATCTGCCTTTAATGAAACCATGTTGCCGCAGGTCTTGTAATCCATTGGATTCCAGAAATTCCATTCTTCTCTGTTTTACAATAGGCCACGGCCAATACATGGTTTTACAAAGCCGTGTATGGGGCGCGGCCTAGTTAAATGGGGGGGGGGGGGGCTATATAAAAATCTTAAATCATCCCCGGTACCTTTTTTGTAAGCCCCCTTGCTGGCGCGCGGCTCGGGTCTCCAGCGGTGCAGGGCATCCGCGATCTCTTCAGCATCCGGCCTGTCTCCATGCTGCTTGTTGAGTGGCTGAGGTCAGCTCTCGTGAGTCCCGCGAGAGCTGACGTCGGCCATTCAGGAAGCGGTGTGGGGCAGGCCGGATGCTGAAGAGATCGTGGCTGCTCTGCACCGCTGGAGACCTGAGCCATGCGCCAGCGAAGGGGCTGACGAAAAAAGTACCGGGGGTGGGGGTGGGGGGGGATGAATGGAAAAGGCAGGGGAGGTACCAGAAGATAAGCCATGGCTAATACCATGGGGCGGCTTATCTTCTGTTTTTTAAACATAGGCCGCCCTTTTCTGCAGCCTATACATGGATGCGGCCTATATGTGGCGAAATATGGTACATACCACAGAAGCCAGACTAATCAGCCTGCAGTTCTCTACTTCTTGCTTACTTCTGCTTTTGTGGAGAGGGACCACATCTACCTTTCTCCATTTCTCCATTCCTGACTCTAAAAAAACCCACTGAAAAGTTAAGCCAACAGGGGTACTAGAACTTCACTGTTACTTCAGCACCCTTGGATGTATGCCATCTGGCTCCATTGCTTTGGGATGCTTGATTAATTTGTAAAAATTCATAAATAAAATTAAAAAAGAAAACAAGATTATCTGAGCAAGGGACTCAGTGAAGAGACTTACTGTGCAGACTGCCTCAGGGTATAAAGGTATGTTTGTGTACGTGTGCATGGGTGTGTGTGTGCAGCCATCCACACACATTTGATCAGGCATGTGACAATTGGATGGAGATTAAAACGCAAGCCATACGGCCAGACAGGTAGATGGATCGAGCCTTGAGAATAGGAATAAATCTTTTCATGCAAAACATTCCTAAAAAGATCAATGAAAAACTGGCCTGATGTAACCAATATTGTCCTTTAATGGGAAAGCATTTTTCCCATAGGACAATGTGGTCATTGTTAAAGAAACTGCAATACATGGAAGACTTACTGGGTTTTGCCGCTGGACCTCAACCATGATGTTAAAACTCTGTCTGAGACTTTCATGTTTTTAAAAAAAATAATATACAGGGATGAAGATAAGGGAGTATGATTCATACCCAACTTTCTATAAAAATCAGTGCTATGTGGGGCAGAAACTAATCTGACAAAAGGATCCCAAAGGCATATACTTCAGGGATCAGCTATGTGTATATTAGGATGAAAGAATTCTGATCTAAATAGTATAACTTCCACAATTCAAAAATATGACTGTATGCGTTAGATTGAACAAGCTATACATTTTAAAACAGATAAGTATGAAAACTAATTTTCTTTTGGAATTATTTTCCCTACTGGCTTCCCAGTGGAATGCATCCCTTTTGCTTAAGATAAAACTTCTGTTCATGCAGTGATAGCAGGAAGTATAAAACCTGATTTTTGAAGCTCTCTTTCTAATCTCTTTCTAGGACACATTGGAGAGGAAATTTAACTATAAGTCTACAGCTCGAAAGCAGATTAATCCTGTTGCTATAACAGTGACACTATAACAAAACTTACCCCTCCCTTTTGTGGTTTTTAGCACTAGCCGCAGTGGTAACAGCTCCGACGTCAGAGCTGTTACTGCCACGGTCGGCGCTAAAAAAGCGCACTATGATGTTGCAAAAAAAAAAGGGGGGGGGAAGATTATATTGAATTAAATTCTACCTATAAAAGGGCCAATTCGCTAAGGTCTGTCTCCCATTTTGTGATTTTGGGGGGGGAAAAAACTCAGATGGCAACATTCAGCGGGGTACCCTCCACCTAAAAAATAAGTAGATGGAAGTGCTTAGTTAGAACCACTTGATGACCCAATGCAGAAAGCCACAACAAGCTTAGCCAAGGGGTTTTCTGTGCACATTAATGGCCTAGTGATGCATAGAGGGGCTGAGCATAGATGTTAATTCATGTGGAAGAGAAGGCCACATATTGTATTACAATGTTTGGTAATGGGGGAGACAGAGAAGGGTAAAAGTACCTGATTACAAACCACTTTTGGTGAATTGCAAATCACTTTGGGTGAATCTCTTCATGAAAGGCAATCAATAAATCTAAAATCTAAAATAATAATAATAAATTCTCACCAGGCCCAGGCAGTGTAGAAGGGTTAGCAGAGAGGATTTAATGCTGGCTACACCAATCACATTAGAACAAAACAAAAACAAAATGCCTAAAGGATTCACTTAGGGCACCGAATCCCCAACAGCACGATACACTCCAGTACAGCAGGATGCTTTGGAGGAGGGGCCTGAATGCTGTGCTAGCCTGGGATTGGTCAGCCTTCAGCAGTCAGGGGATTCTATATCTAAAGAGAATCCCTGACTGCACGGCATAGGTAGGCATGGAGGAGGAGCTGGGACCGAGCAGCACACAGCCAGATTAAAGGAGGAACTTTGAGTGAGCAGAGCGCAGTGGTAAGGAGGAGCCGGGAGAGAGCAGCCAGCAGCCCATGGTCAGGGCCTTCACTGACTACCCTGAAGGCCCTGACCGTATGCCGCTGGAACTGCATAAATGTATTAACCCATAGTTCTGATTATCAACTTAACCAGCCATGTGTTAGCTGGTGCCACATAACACAGATATTCAATATGAAGTCTGGACATGGTCCAGCACTGAATATCCATGAATAACACAGGGGGCAGTCAGTAAAAGGCTCACCACTGCTCGCTGAATATTGACCCCTTTTGGCTCCTTTTACTAAGGTGCGCTAGCGATTTTAGTGCGCGCTGAAGATTAGCGTACGCTAACCCCTGCACGATGCAGAAAATACTAATGCCAGCTCTATGGAGGCATTAGCATGAAGAGCGCGGGGCAATGTAGCGAGCACTAAGCATGCGCTAAAATCGCTAGCACAGCTTAGTAAAAGCAGTGGTCACTGCTAAATATATAAGAACCCTAAATATATAAGAACAGTGCTGCTGGAGTAGAATGGATACAAGTGGATTGATTTCTCACTCCGTCAAAAATTACAAAGACTAGGGGACAATTTCCCAGGGATAGACTGGAAACTAGCAACCTCCAACTGCGGCAAGGAAGCCAAGTTCCTGGAGGTGCTAGGGGATTGCTTCCTGGAACAAATGGTAAAAGAGCCGACAAGAGGCAACGCCACCTTGGACTTGGTCCTAAATGGCCTCACGGGACCGATAACAGAAGTGGAAGTCATAGTTCCACTGGGAACGAGTGATCACAATGTAATCAACTTTAAACTTGACATCGGGAAAGGGAAACATGCCAAAACCTTAACCACCACCTTGAACTTTAAAAAGGGTAAATACGATAGCATGAGAGCCATGGTAGAAAAACGACTCGAGAAGATGGTGGACAAACTTGAAACGGTTGATCAGGCATGGACCCTACTGAAAAATACTATCACAGAAGCACAAGATCTCTACATTCCGAGGATTTCCAAAGATCGGAGAACAAAGAGCAAAAGAGAACCGGCATGGCTTACCATACAGGTGAAGGAAGCCATAAAAGAAAAGAAGGACTCTTTCAAAAAATGGAAATGCATAAAGACAACCGAAGCCTGGAACAAACATAAAGATGATCAGAAGAAATGTCACAAGGCGGTGAGGGATGCAAAACAGGAATATGAGGAAAAAATAGCCCAGGAGGCCAAAAACTTCAAGCCCTTCTTTAGATACGTGAAAGGGAAAAAACCTGCAAAAGAGGCAGTGGGACCCCTGGACGACCAGGGAAGAAAAGGGTACATCAAGGAAGATAAACAAATCGCAGACAAACTAAATTCCTTCTTTGCGTCCGTCTTTACGAAGGAGGACACCTCAACAATACCTGAAGCGGAGAAAGTGTTTGCAGGAGAAATAGAAGACAGCCTCACCACAGTTGAAGTGGACTTAGACCAGATATACTATCAGATCGACAAACTTAAAAGTGACAAATCCCCTGGACCGGATGGGATTCATCCGAGAGTCTTAAAGGAATTGAAGTTTGAAATCGGAGAGTTATTGCAAAAACTTGCAAACCTGACAATCAGAACTGGACAGATACCGGACGACTGGAGGATAGCGAACGTCACCCCAATTTTCAAAAAAGGATCGAGAGGGGAACCGGGCAACTATAGACCTGTTAGTCTTACGTCTGTCCCTGGCAAGATGGTTGAAGCACTGATCAAGGATAGCATAGTCCGGCACTTGGACGCATACGACTTGATGAAACCCAGTCAACATGGATTCAGGAAAGGGAAATCATGTTTGACTAATTTACTCCAATTTTTCGAGACCGTGAACGAGCAAATTGATAGTGGGAAGCCGGTGGACATAATATACTTGGACTTCCAGAAAGCGTTCGACAAAGTTCCACACGAAAGACTTCTCAGGAAACTACAAAGTCATGGCATAGAGGGGGATATACAAAGATGGATAGGCAAATGGCTGGAAAACCGAAAGCAGAGAGTGGGCATAAATGGGAAGTTCTCCGACTGGGAGAAAGTGACTAGTGGTGTACCCCAGGGCTCGGTACTTGGGCCGATCCTTTTTAATATTTATATCAATGACCTGGAGGAAGGAACATCCAGTGAGATCATCAAGTTTGCAGACGATACAAAACTATGCCGGGCAATCAGATCGCAGGAGGATCGAGAGAAACTCCAGAGCGACTTGTGTCGGTTAGAAACATGGGCGGAGAAATGGCAGATGAAGTTCAATGTGGAGAAATGCAAGGTAATGCATTTAGGCAATAAAAATAAGGAATACGAGTATACAATGTCAGGTGCAACTCTGGGGAAGAGTGAACAAGAAAAGGACCTGGGTGTACTGATAGATAGGACCCTGAAGCCGTCGGCACAATGCGCGGCAGCGGCAAAGAAGGCAAATAGAATGTTGGGCATGATAAAGAAAGGAATCTCGAGTAGATCAGAGAAAGTTATAATGCCGCTTTATAGGGCAATGGTCAGACCACACTTGGAATACTGTGTCCAACATTGGTCCCCCTACCTAAAGAAGGATATAAAGCTGCTGGAGAGGGTGCAGAGACGAGCAACAAAACTGGTGAAGGGTATGGAGAAACTGGAATACGAGGACAGACTTATAACACTAGGATTGTTCTCCCTTGAGAAAAGGAGACTGCGTGGGGATATGATCGAGACCTTCAAAATACTGAAAGGAATCGACAAAATAGAGCAGAGAAGATTATTTACATTGTCCAATTTGACACGGACTAGAGGACATGTAATGAAGCTGAGGGGGGACAGGTTCAGGACTAATGTCAGGAAGTTCTGCTTTACTCAGAGAGTGGTTGACACCTGGAATGCTCTCCCAGAGGAGATTATGACAGAATCGACCATCCTAGGCTTCAAGAGCAAACTAGATGCATATCTCCTTAAGAGAGGCATATAAGGATTTGATGGACTATAAATTACGCCAGGTGTACACCTGGCAGGGCCTCCGCGTGTGCGGATCGCCGGACTTGATGGACCGAAGGTCTGATCCGGAGAAGGCAGTTCTTATGTTCTTATGTTCTTATGACACTTGATGAAATTGCAGGGAAACACTTTTAAAACCAATAGGAAGAATTATTTTTCACTCAGAGAATAGTTAAGCTCTGGAACGCGTTGTCAGAGGATGTGGTAAGAGCGGATAGCATAGCTGGTGTTAAAAAAAGTTTGGATAAGTTCCTGGAGGAAAAGTCCATAATCTGTTATTGAGGAAGACATAGGGGGAAAGCAACTGCTTGCCCTATATTGGTAGCATGGAGTATTGCTACACCTTGGGTTTTGGCCAGGTACTAGTGACCTTGATTGGCCACCGTGAGAACGGGCTACTGGGCTTGATGGACCATTGGTCTAACCCAGTAAGGCTATTCTTATGTTATGATTTTTATAAATCATTTTCATACGTTAAATGCTAATATATATATATTTCAATGGGCTCTTATTAAATAAAGCCATGTCTAAAAATCTGTCCAATGTAAGATAGCACATACGTGTACATGACATGCACTCAAGGGCAGAGTTTGGGTGCAATGTGGGGGATTTATGATTTATATGCATATTTTATGACAAATCATACTTTTCATAGTTCTCTGAACCTCAGTGAAGTCACCCAAACCAAGCTCAACATATTCATTGCCGGCTGGGATTTATATATTTAATCATCATCAGTTCTATAAAAAAGGATTTAAAAAAAAATATTTTCTTTTATATACCACATAATGGATTAACAACACACAATCTTCAATTTCCAGAAAGCTTAATATATCAACTTAGCTAAATTCAAATCCAGACCAGTCTGGGGTCTGTTCCGTTGACATAAATCATAGGAACCTCAAAGATCTTTGAGAGCCGGTAGAGGTTGGAGGATGACAGTGGCATGAACAAGAGGGGACATACCTTGAAACAGCCGATGGGTGAAATATGATTCATGTCAGTGGAATAGACCTGGATCGACCTGGATCTGAATTAAGTCAATATTTTAAGCCTTCTGGAAACTGAAGATTGATTGTTGTTAATCCATTATGTGCTATAGAAAAGAAAATATAAAAAACCCAAGCCCTTTTTTTTATAGAACTGATGACGATTAGATGTATAAATCTCATCCGGCAATGAATATGTTGAGCTGGGTTTGGGTGACATTGCTGAGGTTCAGTGAACTATTAAAAGCATGTTTTATATGAATCTGGTGCCGAGAAGATATTAATGTGAGTGAATTTAATATAATCTGTGAAAGTATTTTTAAGTTAGCTAAGGCTTTTGGTTTTTTTTATAACACATGCATGATCAGATGAGTTGTATGTATGTACATTTACACCTACTCTCAAGCAGACATAATGGGTTGGAGTCAGTAACTGGTGATCAAAATATGGCGCCAAACAAATTTGGCATTGAATGGTGTTATACCTCAGCATATTACTGACATGTTCAGCATATTACTTACTGACATGTTCAGAATATTACTGATATGTCTCCTCAAGTCTGCTTATCTGACCTCTGTATCATGAGCGTTACCTTGATCTCAAAGGGGCAGTAAAGTTTGCTCATTTGAGAACCTGACTTCCTTTGCAGGCAAGCTGCTCAAATAACATCAGTAAAGACTACATCAAAAGGAAGGGGACAGTGACAAGTATCTGCTAACTTGACCTTTTTGACCTAGGAGTTGCCCAAACAGCATCAAAGGGACAGTGAACATCCTAACCTCCTTGATCTTCAAAGGGACAGTGAAACCAGTCTCATGGGAATACAATCTCTGCAAACACCTCATTCATAACCTCAAAAGGACAGTAACGCCAGATGGGAAAACCACATCAAAGGGAGAGTGAAACCAGATGGAAAGCCGGTTTTCTGCAAACACCTCCTTCTAACATCCTGACCTGGGTGTTGTCAAAACACAGAACAAAAGAGCAGGACTAATCGTAACAGCAGGACCAGCTGTTTATGCTTTTACTATGAACTCCGCAGTGTGTATCCTATATAAGACCGGGATTCTGACCCTGACATCAGAATCCATGACGTTTTGAGGGAGAATCCACATCTCACGGGACAGTCCTTTGGTCCACCCATCTATCTATTGCAGGGATTCCCAATGATAAAGATGGTCGTTATATGGGGTCAAGGTGATGCTATTTTATATTTAATTCTTATATGTGTATAATAAAGTGTTATTGTTTATGCTTTATATTGTCTGTGTGCTTTTCTGAGTGTCACTGATCATCCCACTTGTCAGAAATTAGTGGCGGAACAAATGGTATCTATAATGGGCATTCTGGGATTGGCACGCTTTATGGCACAGGGATCTGTGTTCAACTTTGAGCTGCATCAATTGAAACTAGGTGAACAACCCAGTGTGTGTGCTGTGCATTTTAAGAGAAAGCACCTGACCTGCCCACGCATCTCCTGAGGCCACGACCCCTTTGCATATGTGTGTGGAAATGCTTAGGTGTGATGCTATTTTTACATGAATCTGCCGTTTCTTCCCCATTTTGGTGCTTTGCAGCTGTTAGAATGCTTTTCCATGCTAAAATTTCAGCTCAGAAGTAGCACCTAGCATTCATCACCGTATATACAATTCCTCCAAATGATTGCACCTTCATTCTAGACCTGATATCTTGTATCTGTTAGTTTATAAATATGTGTCTATAAAACAGGCAAAAATAGGCTCTTTCCTGTCCTATGAATCTAGTTATCCTGTTGTGAAATTATCCTCATAATGTTGGGGCAGAATGAGGGATGAATGACCATTTATACTTATAGCAGGAATTTTCTGCCACTATCCATATTCGCAGTGGTGTAGTAAGGGGAGGAGGGGGTGGGGGTGGGGGGCAGATTGCCCCGGGAGCTGTCTTTGATGGGGGTGCTGGCGCCGACACCTCTCCTCCTCTTCCTCTCCCTGTGTACCTCCTTAACGTTTGCTGGCACAAGCAGCATCTTCCACTTGCTGCTTGCGACAGTCTCGTCTCCCTTCTGACATCACTTCCTTGTTGCAGGACCAGGATGTGACATCAGAATGGAGCCATGGCTGGCATGAGCAGCAGTTGGAAGATGCTGCTCATATTAGCAAACATTTCAAGATGTATGCGGGAGGCAGAAAGAATGGAGGGGGGCATGTTTGAGTGGCGGGGAAGAGTGGTGGTGCTCAAGCAGCAGTGAAGAGTGTGTGTGTGTGGGGGAGCTCATGGCATGGTGATGCAGGGTGCCACCGCCTGGGCGTTAACCTCCCTTGCTACGCTACTGCATATACATAAGTGATTTAATTTAGGACTACAAAAAGCAGGCCCTAAATCAAATCACATATCTATGGACTGAATTCTATATACTGAGCCCAAAAAAATTGGCACCAGCCACTCCCCCCTACCTAAGCATTAATCTATAGTCTATAAACGGTTCCTAAAGTTAGGTATGGTTTATAGAATAGTGCCTATACCAGGAAGCCATGGCTATTTGCAGCAACAGAAGTGCAATGCAAATCCTTGCGTATAAAATTAGGCACGGATGCACCCAGATCCCTTGAAAGTCTCCTCAACTTTAGGAAAGCAATAAAAACATACCTCTTCACCTAACTCCTCTGCCTAAGGCCGATGGATTACAAAAAAAATGTATATTGGTACTAGATCCTCGGTATGTGTTGCATTAGGATATAAACTTGTATTGATAAATCCTGCATTGCAACTATGGCAAATTTAAGTTCAATATGTTTAGTTTTTCTACAGTACAGTCAAATAAAATGTTACAACAACAACTGTGTCCTTCTCGTCAAAAATGCCTATGTTTCAGGCTTCAGCCCTTGTTGCCATATCTCTTAAGTTAAGACTGCAGTCCTGTGGGGCGTCAACAGAACCAGTGGTGCTGCTCATATCACAACGAGGAAGGGGAAGATTTGTTACATAATGCCTTAAAACTTTGGCAGCCAAGATGAACAGAGTAGAGTTGGGAGGATCGTTGGAGAACACATTTGGTGGTCGAGTTTAATCAATATAGTGAAGTTGATGACTCATTGCTATTCACTCACTGCAGCTGCATATTCAGATGTCTACCCCTATATCTGACTTGGCTATGTTTAATGATTAATTTAGCGAGAGCAGCTTAAGGAAGTATGAATAGATGAAATGGGTGGTAGTGGTAATTGGAAGGTTGGAAAATTGAATGGTGTACGGTCGATAGGGGCGAGTATGGATGAGGATTAACTGATTGAATGAGTAAGAGGGTTGATTATTCTCTGATTTTAATATTTTTAGTTTCCTGTACTTATATAAATTTGATAGATTTCAGTTAATTAATATCAGTTTTGTTTGTACTGTCAATTTATATATTCAAGGAGGAAGGGGTGGAAAATGAGAGGGAAAAGAGATAAGAGAGAGAAAGGGAAGGAAAAAAAAGGATAAGGGGGAAAGAGGAAAAAGGGGAGAAAAAGTAAATTTTAATAGTTCTAATTCTAATTTATTTATTTAAAACTGATATTATTTTCTTATCTATTTTTTTTAAGGAAGGTGAAATAGAGAGGAGAAAGAAGGGGAAGGAAAAAGGGAAGCGGAAAGAAAAAAAAAAGTATAGTTTGGTTAGTTCCTTAAGTTATAGTGAGGATCTACTTTTATTTACTCAATGTTTGACTTATTAAGATTGATATGGGGTTGCTTAGGAATATCCTTTTTCGTAGGGGCATTTTGAGCCTGTAAATATTTAGCTACTTAAGAACTTAATTTACATGAAATATACAATGAATATAGTACTTACTTTAAGATTACAATGGAATATTGTTAACCAAATCATTTTATTGGGATTGCGCGGGAACTATCCTTACGCATGGCACAAGCGCAATCCCAGCAGAGAAGATTGCACTACACTGAATAAGTTTTACTTTGGTCATTGGTTAATGTCATTACATTGCACAGGGCACGTTTACCCTGCGTCAGCTCAGCTGGAATAAATTAGGCTGAATTTACAAACTGCGGCCATGTTTGACCCCGGCAAAAGCACCCTCAATTGGTAAGCACATGAAATCTTCATCTCTTATATATATACTAGTCTTTAAGCCCGTTACATTAATGGGTGCTAGAATAGATGTGTGTGTCTGTCTTTCTTTCTTTCTCTCTCTCCCCTTGGCCGCTGTCTGTCTGTCTATGTTTATTTGTTTTTCTCTCCTTGGACACTGGCTGTCTCTCCTTGGACGCTGCCTGAATGTCTTCCTTTCTGTCTGTCTCAATGGCCCCCTGTGTGTCATTCTTTGTGTCTGTGTCCTTGTGTCATTCCCCCGCCCCCCCCAGAGCTAAGCTGTCTGCTTCTAGCATACCCCTTCCCCCAAAGCAGCCCCATTTCCCTCTCCCTGACCCCCTTGTGTCTTCCCCCTCCCCCCCCCCGAGCAAAGCTGTTTACCCCCCAGCACACCTCTCCAACAAAAGCATCCCCCTGTACCTGCAGTACTGGCACGACACCCTTCAGCCAATCGTGAGTGCTCAGAGCGCGACAGGGAGCGGGGCCTGCAGCTTCTTTGGCGTCGGTGAGGAAGGAGAGGTTGGTCCAACTCTCCGCTATCTGCACTCAGCACAACCCTCCCACCAAAACAGCCCCCTTTCCTGCCTGCTCCATGGCCCTTCTTTTTCCTCTTCCCCTCCCGTTCTTCCCCTCCCTCCAGTCACCGCTGCCATTCCTATTTAAAACGGCCTGCTGAGGTTCGCGGCCGGCTGTAGCGAACCTCGCAAGCCGCTGTTCACCTCAGTAGCATGTTCCCTCTGACGCGATCGCGTCAGAGGGAACGTGCTACCACGTGGAGAGCGGCCTGCGAGGTTCGCTACAGCCGGCTGCGAACCTCAGCAGACCGTTTTAAATAGGAATGGCAGTGGTGACTGGAGGGAGGGGAAGAACAGGAACGGTAGCGGTTGTTGCGGGAGGGGGGGAGTTGGCGATGTGCAGGCCGCTGTGAACAGGAGCGGCAGCGGCGGCAGGACCATGAGCCCTCCTCCCGCCATCCGCTGCCAGAGCCGCTCCTGTCGCCCGATGCAGCTAACTGGCACATAAACTTCAAGCCGCGGCCAAGGCTGGGGACTCGCGCATGCGCACTCCTGCGGCCACAGACCTACACCGCACAGAACACGCAAATAGGAGTGCGCATGCGCGGCTAGCTCTTTATTATATAGGATATTTTTTTTTTTTGGCAAGTTGAATGATGAATTTTAGAAAATTGGATTGGTGTATACTATCTCTGAGGCAAAACCAAAGTGGAATGTCCAATCAGAATGGTGCACAAAAAGTGTCTTTCAACTCATCTGATTAATCCAATATCTTTATTCATCCAAAGTAACTCATTGACTCGACATGTACATGTTTCGGCCTCCCGGCCTGCATCAGGAGTCTTAGGAGTCTTTTGTGGATTTGTTTCCCCTGTTCTTGTGTGCACTATCTCTGAGGCACCATATTTAATTATTAGAAGCTATGAAAGTAAGATTTTGGTTTTATATTATGTTTCTAGCTCCCCTCGACCCCGAGGAAAGTTGCATCTGAAACATGCATGTCGGGAGAGGTGGCTTTGATGAGATTTGACAAAGAATAGAATGATAAAAATAACAAAATAACATCTAGAGCTAAGTGATTCAAATTGATTCAAAACTTTTATATGAATGACTGCACTATTATGAAGAATTGATAAATGAATGAATATATACACAAATGAAGATATACATAAAGAAGAAATAAATATAATAGCTAGATATTTTCAATAAAAATTGGACTGATGAGAAGAAAGCTTGAACCACTTGAAAATTTTTCAAGAAATAATAATCTTAGATTAATTAATTTTCCTAAGATTTCTACAACAACTCCTAGAGACATGCTTAAACGTTACTTAGTGGAAATACTCGAAATTCCTGAGTCTTCTATCCCACCGTTTACACAGGCTTATTATTTACTTGTTAAAGATACTAGGGATCAAAAGAACTCTCAAGAAGTGAATCAAGAAGTGATTCAAGAACCACTGGATATATCTGCCCTATTAGAGTCTTCAGACAGGGAAGTAGCCACTCCGGCCACTTTGCTTCTCTCAGTTGCTCTTACTTTGGATCAAACATGGTTGTTGAAGTTATACTTTAAAAATAAACATAAATAATTTTTGGGATTAAAAATTCAAATGTTTCCTGATTTGGCCAGGGACACACAGAGGCGTAGAAAATAATTTTTATTGCTAAGACCAGCAATTACTGCCCTGGGAGCTACCTTTTTTCTTCGATATCCTTGCAAATATATCATTCATTATAAGTTGCATAAATTTGTTTTCTTTGAATCCTCACAACTGACAACATTCCTGTCTCTGTCAAGGCTGGAGAAAGCTCATGACGAATAGATGACTGCCTACCACAGTTTCAACCTATAATTGTTTTTCTTTTTCAACTGTTTACTTTAAATTCCGTTTAACTTGATCTTGGATCCTATATGAGGACTTGAGCAAGATTTAAGATAGAATTTATTTTCTTGTTTGGAATGTATATATTATGTTGGATGTTTTCTTTTTATTTCTTGGATCTTGCTTTCTGTACAAGTTTAACTTGATTGATTATATTTGAAAGTTTATAAATAAATAATAATAATAAAAAAAAAATAATTGGACTGATGAAGTGGTCAGCAGTGGGAAGGATTCAGTACCCAACTGCAGCCTGAAGGTCCATACAAAAATTTCTTACATATGTAGCTACATTATGTTTGGTACATATAGCTATATAACATTGAATAAGAGTGCAGTATATTTAGTACTTCTAGTGATGTTATAGATGACTGAGTACCAATCAAGTGGCGTAGTAATACAGGAGTGGAGATTCAATAATACATTGCTTGCAGATTCAAACTTTCTTGAGGAATTTCAATTAAAAATGAATGAATATTTTCAACTTAATACCTCAGAGGAAATCTCTTTAGAAACATTGTGAGATGCTTTCAAAGCTACTATTTGAGGGCAAATCATTTTGTATTCAGCACACATTAGGAAACAGCTTAAAATGGAATTTTCTGCGTTGGAATAAAATATTAAGGATTTGGAGTCACAATTGGCCTTGAAATGGGAACAAATTACTTTACAGGCCCTCTTAAAAGCTAAATATAAATATAGTGAGATTTCCTCTCAACTGGCTAGGAAAGATTTGTTTTCTCAGCAGGCTCTGTATTATGGAAACTCGAATAAAGTGGGAAGATTATTGGCTAATTATCTCAAAGCCAAAAAAAGAAAAGTAAAGATTGCTGCTATAAAAGATGAGAAGGGTGAAACTCATTCTCAAATTGGAAATATTTTAAAACTATTTTTGAAATATTATAAAGCTTTATATTCTTCTGAGCTTTATTCAAATAAAGAACTTGAGGATTTAGAGTTTTTAAAGTTAATAAAGGGGCCAAAAATCCCCGAGCATATAAAGGGAGATCTTGAGGCACCTATATCATTGAAAGAACTTCAGACAGCATTGAAGTCCCTTAGAGTTGGATCCACTCCAGGTGGTGATGGGTTCACTGTGGAGTTTTATAAATCATTCCAAATTATATTATTACCTCATCTTTTAAATTTATATCAGGCTCAACTAACTACAGGTTGTATTTTGGGTACTATGGCAGAATCTTTAACTATTGTTTTACCAAAGCCAAATAAAGATCCCATGTTGGTTTCAAATTACAGGCCTATTTCTTTGATTAATGTAGATGGAAACTTCTGGCTAAGTTATTGGCTTTATGCTTGGTCAAGGCTCTCCCCTATATAATTGGTATGCACAAAACGGGTTTCGTTGCTCAAAGACATTCATCAAACAACACCAGACTGGCTTTTCATATGTTAAATTTAACAAAAGCTATGGAAGATCTGGCCTTCTCTGTATCTTTGGATGCATAGAAGGCCTTTGATCGTGTGGAATGGACCTTTATGTATCAAGCAATGGAATGGTTTGGTATTGGTTCAGGATTTATACAAATGATTCAAACCTTGGATAGTTCCCCTTCTGCCAGATTATATATTAATAATACTTTTTCAGAACATTTTCGACTGGAGATGTGAGTTAGACAAGGATGTCCATTATCTCCTTTGCTTTTTGATATTGTTTTTGAACCCTTATTATTAACTATTCAACAGGCAAGGGAGATTCAGGGTATTCCTTATGCAGGTCGGGAATATAAGGTCTCTGCTTATGCAGATGACATTTTGCTTTATTTGAGAAATCCTGGATCTACCATTCCACATTTACTGGATTTGATTGACTGATTTGGCAAATTTTCTGGATATAAAATAAATTGGAGCAAATCGGAGGTTCTACCGCTAAATGTACACTTTCCAAAAGGATTATTTGACTCATTCCCTTTTCTTTGGAAACAAGATAGTATAAAATATTTAGGCATTTGGATTCAAAAACCATTGGAAGACACAATGAAAGTAAATGAAAAATCTTTATTGCTAAAGGTCTCAGAAATGTGTGAGCAATGGAATCCCTTACATCTGTCTTGGTGGTGGAGAGTTCAAATGGTTAAAATGATAATTTTGCCTGTGGTTTGCTACCAAATAGGTATGTTGCCAGTTTATTTTCAGGGGTCCTTTTATAAGAAATTGAATAGTATTCTCACTAAATTTATTTGGCTAGGTAAAACTGCTCGAGTTGCTTTAGTATCTTTACAAAAACCAATTGCGGCAGGTGGGGTAAATTTCCCAAATTTTTATAGGTACCATCATGCCTATGTACTGCATCAGGGTATGTATTGGAACCTTCCTGAGCTCATGGAACATCTCCCTGATTGGCTTTACTTAGAATGGCAACTCCTGTCTCCATTGAGATTATTCAAAGAATACAAAACACAAACCCAAAAAATATATAGGGAGGAAAAAATATAACTATAGCAAAACCTCCCCAACCCCAAGAAAACAAACCGACAAGGGGGAGAGACAAGAGAACTCCGACCTCAACCTACAAATGGTATAGTGTGAAACAGGAGAACCCTCAGTAACACAGCCGCCCACTAGGGGAAAGGCTGTCACCGGCTGACACTCTTTCTGAGTGTCAGCCGGTGACAGCCTTTCCCCTAGTGGGCGGCTGTGTTACTGAGGGTTCTCCTGTTTCACACTATACCATTTGTAGGTTGAGGTCGGAGTTCTCTTGTCTCTCCCCCTTGTCGGTTTGTTTTCTTGGGGTTGGGGAGGTTTTGCTATAGTCCATTGAGATTATGCCATATTTTAAGTATCAAGTTATCTAGGATTTATAAGGACAATAGAATTTTAGTTTTAATAACCTAACACCTATTCTGATTCATCAATCCACGTGTCAGTCCTTATGGTTGAACTCCAAGATTCAAATTGGCGGGTTTAAGATCATCTGGAAGCATTGGATGCAGGCAGGTATACATACACTGGATGATATGTTATCAAATGGGAGACTGCTTGAATTTTCACAACTGCAACTATCATTTGACATTGCAAAGTCTCAAAAATATAAGTGGTTGCAGTTGAAGCAGGTCATTCAGAAGGGGTTCCCTGATTGGCGAAACTTGAAAACTCAGTATAGCTTGCCAGGCCTTTGCTTCCAGGCAGATTTCCTAGGGTATTAGGCCGCCAAGTTGTACAAATTAATATCAGAATATTTGAATAAGAAACCAAAAACGGGCTTAAAAGATATTTGGAGCATTGAGATTAAGCAGCAGATTTCTGCATCTCAAAGGCCACGAATTTGGACTTGGAGGATGAGATGTACAGCATCAGCATCTATGAGACAAACATGTTTTTTTTGTTGCATAGAAGTGTTGGACCCCTGTTAGATTACAAAAATTAGATAGGTCTAAGTCAAATAGATGCTGGCACTGATATCTCGATATAGGGACAATAGATTATCTGCTTTTCTTTTGTCCCTTGATACTTACATTTTGGCAATCCATTTGGAGTCAAATCATTAGAATATTGGAAAATCCAGTTGTATTGACATATGATACAGTGCTGTTTGGCACGTTAATGAGGACCAAGAGTCCAGTAACTTCCTGAAAAAAAAATTACTTTTCATCATGACGGGAGTCACTATACAACTTATTCTGAAAAACTGGAAAAATTGGGATAGATTAAACTAGTTTTTGGTGGGAATCCTTGTGCCAAACTTATAAATTTGAACATATGCGAGCAATACAATTGGGACATTGTAAAAAATTTAAGGATGTTTGGGATCCATTGACAAAATTTTTAAAAGATTGATTATTGGATTTAGCCCTTTGATTATATGCATCCAGGATGGGTGGGTATGTAATTAATTTATTATTGGACTGCAAAGTTGTTTATCTTGTTCATTTGCATTATATTAAATGTTTTTACACTTTTAGGAAGGATGGGTGGGGATGGGGAGGGGGTTATGTATTTATTGTATCATTAGAAGGAATTGAGTGCTGTCTATTGAGTTAATTGATTGATAATATGTTGCACTTTTTGCTGGTTTTAAAATGAATAAAGATTTTTTTTTTTTAAAAGCCCATTACTGTGAATTACTAGCACAATTCTCAAAATAATGAGTGATGTTTGATCTGTGAGAAGAAAATATGTATGTATATTCCTGGGCATGTTTTATATATATATATATATATATATATATATATATATATATATATATATATATATATATATACAGTATATATATCATACTATTACATAGTAACATAGTAGATGACGGCAGATAAAGACCCGAATGGTCCATCCAGTCTGCCCAACCTTCTTTTTAGCTATTTCTGGGCAAGAATCCAAAGCTCTACTTATAAAACATTATTATGCATTATATTATATATATATATAAAACACTATTATGCGAGATTGCCAAAGAGTAGGATCTCACGGACTGGCATCGGGTCACCTAAAAGGAGGTATCCTCCTGTAGAATTACCTCCATAAAAGGCAAATCTATAAACTAGGTGCTAATATTTACATGGCTAATCTCTCTTTTGCCACTAACCCCAAATCCACTTTCAGGATGCAGGTACATCAGCCTCTGTTCTGGCCCAATGACACCTGGTCAGCACTCCAGTCTGAGAACCCTCTCATAGACCATGCTAAATTGGCAGCTGTACTTCCTTGTAGAAGAGAGCCAACTTCCGACAGATCATCTGAATTAGGTGAGGGGTCTGACCTACTGTATAATCAAAGGGTAAGTATGAGTCATCCATCTTTGTTTTACCATAGCACTGCCATTGGAGCCAGAAACACCAACTCAACAGCAAAGCAAGAAGCGTGCTTTCACCACCTCCCTACTCCTGAAGCCATCTTGGCCCCCAACCAGCATGCACTAGTTTAACCAGTAAAATTCATTTTGTTTATAGGCACAATTACCATTTTATTGCAAGTTCAATATTCCTAGGATTTGCCTAGCCTTGGCATCCAGGCAATTGTCTATGCTGCAACAATCTTATATACATTACATTAAGAATTAATTTTTCAGTTTAATTATGTACAGAATTAATGTGGTAGAAAAGAAAAAATTCTCATCTTTGTGATTAGTGGGATGGAGAAATGCATCTGCACCTCTGCCCACACACTAAATTGCTTAGTTTGAGGAAACTGGTGAGTGTTTCAGTAATTCAGTAGGACATTTGAAGGCAGCTCTCTAAAAAAAATGTAGCCTTCAGCTTGACATGCTGGACTGCCTGCTCTGAAACTACTTGAGGAAGTCGTGCAGCACGTACACCTATTCAGCTCTCAGCTTCAGTATGTCTATAGCTTCATACAAATAAGAAATAGGATGTTTTTACTTTATAGTACTGACTAGTCTTTAAGCCCATTACATTAACGGGTGCTAGAATAGATGTGTGTGTCTGTCTTTCTTTCTCTCTCTCTCCTTGGCCACTGTTTGTCTTTCTTTCTGTCTCTCTCTTTCCTCGGCATTCCACCACCACACCTTGCCTGCTCCCCCTGTCCAGCAGTAGCCCTTCTGCCTTCCTTTTACCTCCCACGTGTCCAGCAGTACCCCTTCCCTGCTCTCCCTGTCCAGCAGCAGCCCTTCTCCCTTCGTTTTACCTCCCCTGTCCAGTAGCACCCCTTCACTGCTCCCCCTATCCAGCAGCAGCCCTTTTCCCTTCGTTTTACCTCCCCCCCTGTCCAGCAGCATCCCTTACCTGATCCCCCTGTCGAGTAGTACCCCTTCTCCTTTCCCTGCTCCCCCTGTCCAGCATCCGCTAGCCCGGGCAGCCTCAGGGCTTTTGCTAGGCCGGCCTACCTTGCATTATCGAAATGGGCCGGCCTAGCAAATGCCCCGTGGCTGTTGCGTTTGCTGGTCCGGGGGTGAGAAGAGGCGTCCCGGCAGCGGCAGCGCAGGAGTCAAACTGCCACTGTCGCTGAAATCGCTGCAAGCACTGCATACCAAGCCGCTGCATGCGCCGCAAATAGAATATGGCCACAGAAGGACACAGCACGCTGTCAGGGATCACAGCTTCTTAAGTGCGCATGTGCGCTTAGGGTTTTATTATAGAGGATGTAGAGACCTTTAGGGTTCTGCTCCTTTAAGGATCACAGAGATCTCTAGTGGCTCTGCTAAGATATTGACTTGTATATCCTCTCACAGGTTCTAGAACAAGGATCTCCTGCCCAGTGACTGGCATAAACCTCTCACAGGTTCTAGAACAAGGATCTCCTGCCCAGTGACTGACATGGTGGAAGGAAACCCCTCTTGAAGGGGCATGAATAGGTCATGGACATTCCCAGGATTTAGGTACAAAGTTATGGAATACTTCTATTTCCGTGTATGACAGTATTTATTTATTTAAAATTATTTATAACCCGCCTATCTACAAATCTAGGCGGAGAACAACACACACATACAAAATCAGTCAAAATTACAAAAATAAAATACAATTAAAACAAAATTAAAAGAACCTGCACATCCATACGCTGTCACATAACATACACCCCAAAAGACAATTCAATAATAGTACAAACCTCTGCCTGAAGAGGATAAAACTTCATATCTTCATACTATCGCATGACTTGCACCAAAAACATTCTCAAACAGCGCAGTTTTTACTCCTTTTCTGAATTGCCATCAGTAATGCGGTATAGTAAAATCCCCGACGGACAAGGCCGAAGCAGCCTGTTTAGAGTGCTGCCAGCCTGACGCTACTTTCAATGAAGATAGGGCTTGCTCGCGGTTGGCGGGGAGAGAAGGATGGAGGATCAGCAGGGGTTCGACTGCGCGGTGGGAGTCCATGTGTGTGTGGGGGAGGGGGTGTTCAAGGGCTCTGCTGCACAAGGGATGGGAAGGAGGGAGGGAAGGATGGATAGAAGCTGGGTAAGGGTTCTGCTGCAAGAGGGATGGGAGGGTGGGAAGGATAGAAGCTGGGCATCTGTTGCACAGGGGGATGGGAGGAAAGATGCTGCACATGTGGGGGAAGAGAAAGGAAAGAGGAAGAATTGGGGTGAAGGAGAGGAAGGGAGAGATGATCATGTGTATACCCCGAAAATAAGACCTAGTGCATTTTTTGGGCCCCAAATTAATAGAAGACACTGTCTTATTTTGGGGGAAACACGGTAATTTATAGTAATATAGGTTTTTGCCAACTTTTCCATAGATCAAGGAGGTGCCTTTGCTGTGACTCTGGTGTCCCCTAGTCATTCTTTAAAATTACCATGGATATGATTGTTGGAACTGAATTCTTATGTACAAACTGAAAAATATTGTGAATTCTGAAGGTATCCTTAAGTTTTTAAACATTATTTCACAGCCTATGCAATCAAAAGAAAAGCAAAACATTTTTATGGGACCCAGCTGTGTGCAAGCGTTCTATAAGAAATGCATTGCCAGGAAATGCTAATGGATTCTTGCTTTTCTCATAGAACAGCTGCGTGCAGCTGAGCTACCAGAAAAATAATGGGGACAACAGTGGCAGCGGCAGGCCCAGCTCTAGGGCAAATGGTAAATCCTTGACCTGCATGTGCAGTGTATGTCTTATAATTCGAGTGTTATAATTCCCAAGGTAGTGCACACTCAACTACCCTGATATGCCCTCATGTATTTACAGGATCCTCAGCGGCACTACTTGGAGCTCAATACCATCTCATTGCTCAAAGCTTTACGTGTCAACTCTTCATCGGGTCCTATCTTATACTTGTAAAATTCTATTTCTTTTATTACTTTTGCATTTAGATTCGTTTAGATTAACCATTACTTAAAAAGCTATACTTAGCTTTTGTCATGTGGTCTCTGGCCAAGGGATTGTCATACCGACATGTTTCACTATGGACTAGCTTTATCAAGGATAACCCCCATACAGTGAACTGCCAGCAAATACGACCACTCTGTCTTCCAAATTTAAAATTCACCCAAGCCTCAACTGGCAAAAAATGCAATTCATGAAAGTAAGGGTGGCATGATCAGACTTTTTCAGATTAAAGATCAGTCGAACGGCAGGGTTCTGAAGGAATTAAAGGAGGAGATAGCGGAACTACTGCAGTAAATTTGCAACCTATCCCTGAAAACAGGCTTGATCCCATATTATTGGAAGAAATCCAACGTTACGCTCATCTTTAAAAAGAGATCAAGAGGTGACCCGAGAAACTACAGACCGGTTCTGGGGAAAATGGCGGAAGCACTGATAAAAGAAAACATCAATGAACATTTTGAAAAAAATGAACTTCTGATAACCAGCCAACATGGTTTCTGCAGGGGGACATTGTGCCTAACTAACTTATTGCACTTCTTTGAAGGAATTAACAAACGGATGGACAGAGGAGACCCCATAGACATCATATACCTAGATTTCCAAAAAGCCTTTGACAAGGTGCCTCATGAACGTCTACTCCGGAAACTGAAGAACCATGGGGTGGACGGAGACATACATAGATGGATCAGAAACTGTTTGGCGGGTAGGAAACAGAAGGTAGGGGTGAAGGGCCACTACTTGGACTGGAGGAGGGTCACGAGTGGTGTTCCGCAGGGCCGCTGCTATTCAATATATTCATAAATGATCTAGAAACAGGGATGAAGAGTGAGATAATAAAATTTGAGGACGACACCAAACTATTTAGTGGAGCTCGGACTAAAGAGGACTGTGAAGAATTGCAAAGGGACTTGAACAAGCTAGGGGAATGGGCGACAAGATGGCAGATGAAGTTCAACATTGAGAAATGTAAAGTATTGCATGTGGGAAGCAAAAACCCGAGGTACAACTATACGATGGGAGGGATCTTATTGAATGAGAATACCCAAGAAAGGGACTTGGGGGTAATGGTGGACATGACAATGAAAGCCAACGGCACAGTGCGCAGTGGCCGCTAAGAGAGCGAATAGAATGCTAAGTATAATCAAGAAGGGTATTACAACCAGAACGAAAGAAGTTATCCTGCCGTTGTATCAGGCGATGGTGAGTCCGCATCTGGAATACTGCGTCCAATATTGGTCGCCGTACCTTAAGAAGGATATGGCGATACTCGAGAGGGTTCAGAGGAGAGCGACACGTCTGATAAAAGGGATGGAAAACCTTTCATACGCTGAGAGATTGGAGAAACTGGGTCTCTTTTCCCTGGAGAAGAGGAGACTTAGAGGGGATATGATAGAGACTTACAAGATCACGAAGGGCATAGAGAGATTAGAGAGGGACAGATTCTTCAAACTTTCAAAAAATAAAAGAACTATAGGGCATTTGGAAAAGTTGAAAGGGCACAGATTCAGAACAAATGCTAGGAAGTTCTTCTTTACCCAACGTGTGGTGGACACCTAGAATGCGCTTCCAGAGGACGTAATTGGGCAGAGTACGGTACTGGGGTTTAAGAAAGGATTGGACAATTTCCTGCTGGAAAAGGGGATAGAAGGATATAGATAGAGGATTACTGCACAGGTCCTGGACCTGTTGGGCCGCCGCGTGAGCGGACTGCTGGACTCAGGTCTGACCCAGCGGAGGCATTGCTTATGTTCTTATGTTCAATCTGAATAGTTTTTTGGATAACCAGCAAAGTAGACAATGAAAAAAGTAAAGGATTGTTGAATATGGGTCTTGCTCCAGCTGTCACCTCTGTTCTGAGCCTTGCAGATTTTTTTTTCCCCCAGAGTAGCATGATTTCAGGTTTTAGGAGAACTGTGGGCTGGGGGTGACATATCTTCTAATGCAGGGGTGCCCAATAGGTCGATCGCGATCGACCGGTAGCTCGCCAAGGCAAAGTGAGTCGATCGTCCAGGATTCACTTTGCCTTGGCGATCTATCTGGCCGATCAGTCTTCCTCTCCCCGACGTCAATTCTGCCGTCGGAGAGGAAGTTCAGGCCAGCCAATTGCTGCCTGGCTGGGCGAAACTTCCTCTCCGATGGCAGAATTGACGTCGGGGAGAGGAATGCTGGTCGGCCCGAAGCAGGGAGAGTATGGGGCGGCGTCGGCGTCGGCTTTGGGGCCTGTTATCCATTGGTGGCGGTTTGGGTCCTGTTCCCCGATGGCAGCGGTAGTGGCAGTGGCTTGGGGAAGGGCAGGGAGAAAGAAAGAAAGGGGGCAGGCAGGGAGACAGAAGGAAAGAAGAGAAACAGAAAAAAAAGAAAGGGGGCATGAAGAGAGAAAGAAAGAAAGGTCAGGGAGAGAGGAAGAAAAAGTTGGAGGAGGGAATGAGGTGTGGAGGAGAGGAAGCATACAGGCTGAAAGAAAGATTGTATGCACAGTCAGAAGATGAAAGTGCAACCAGAGACTCATGAAATCACCAGACAAGGTAGGAAAAATGATTTTATTTTAAATTTAGTGATCAAAATGTATCTGAATTTATATCTGCTGTCTATATTTTACAATATGGCCCCCTTTTACTAAACCGCAATAGTGTTTTTTAGCGCAGGGAGCCTATGAGAGTCGAGAGCAGCGCTGGGCATTCAGTGCAGCTCCCTGCGCTAAAAACTGCTATTGTGGTTTAGTAAAAAGGGAGGGGGTGGGTATTTGTCTATTTTTGTATGGTTGTTACTGAGGTGACAATGCATAGAGTCATCTGCTTTGACCTCTTTGAAAAAACCCCGGAATAGGAATGATAATTAACAATTCTATGTGTACGGTGTGCGTTGTGTTTTTTAAAAATTTTATTGTTGGGTAGATCATTTTGACTTGATCATTTTAAAAGTAGCTCGCGAGTCAAAAAAGTGTGGGCACCCCTGTTCTAATGAATACATATCAGCACTCTGCATACAATAAGATAAGAATTCTTTGGGCAGACTGGAAGGACCACACAAGGGTCTTTATCTGCTGTCATTTACTATGTTACTATATTTGTGTTAACTATTTACAGTGTAAAGACTGTATTAGAGTAAACTTGTGCTTTTAAAATATACAGCTTTAACTTAAGCTTTCTAAGAGCGGTGCATAAATTAGAGATTTAGAAGAACCGTAATTACATTGCAGTATATCAGAGGCAAAATCAGTAGAACACCGGTCTAGGTTTTTGAGATATAGCTTGCTTTGAGAATTTATATGAAGAAAAAAGTAGGTTATTCAATTTAAAAGTCGATTTAAGTTTTGTTAGACCAGGGATTGGAAGGATATGATTGGCATGAAATAATGGCTATTTGAATGTTTCTGAAGTCTTTCTCCTTACATAAGATGTATTGGAAAATATTTTTTAATTTTTTTAAAATTTTATTATCACAGGTGCGTGCAGCGACTGCACAAGCCTTCCTCCTGACGTCAATTCTGATATTGGAGAAGAAGTTCCGGGCCAGTCAATCGCTGCCTGGCTGGCCCGGAACTTCCTCTCCGACATCAGAATTGACATGATGGGGGGGGGGGAGGCTTCTGCATTCATTGCTTGCACCTGGACTGTTGCTGTGGCGGTGGCGGCAGCTTGGAGAAATCTGCTATGGTGGCAGCAGCTTGGGGGGGCAGGGAGAGAGAAAGAAAAACAGAAAGAAAAAAAGGAGGCAGGGAGAGAGAAAGAAAGATAGGGGGCAGGGAGAGAGAAAGAAAGAAAGAAAGGATGCACAGTCAGAAGGAAGTGCAACCAGAGTCATGAAATCACCAGACAAAGGTAGGAAAAATGATTTTATTTTCAATTTAGTGATCAAAATGTGTCAGTTTTAAGAATTTATATTTTGCACTATATTTAACGGGTTCCTAGGGGGGTGTCCTGGGAGGATCCGGGGGGTCCTGGGTGGGGGGGAAGGGGAGATCCAGGGGAGGGTCTCAGGGGGAAGGAGTTCAGGAGTTATGTGTGAGATGAATTTGGTGTGCAGGTTATCGAATAGGCCCAAATCCAATCTTATTCTATAAATGCACTAAAATACATTGTTTTATTCATGAATAACTTAGCTTTGTGCCTCTATGGCTTATAATCGGCTATGCTGGGGTGGAGCAATGGGTAGAATGCGAATATGAAAAATATGAATAGAATAAGAATATGAAAAAAAGTTATAAATATCAGCAGATGAAAATGACGATTTGGGTGCAATACAGCTTGTGCAGCATAATTGAAAGCCCACGAGTTGCACTTCTGAAGATCTTGTGAAAAATGTAAAAGCACTGCTTGGTTGGATTTGGGATTAGTTTCACAGTGGCTGCATTTTTATTAGCTTTTCAGTTATAGAATAGGGGCACAGAGCAGATATGCACATAACCAGTAATTAGTATCAATTAGCACTTGTTAAGGCTAATTATTGATTGTTATCACCCTTTTAGTCAATTACTTTACTGCATATATCTGTAATCCACACCCAAAATTGTGTGTCTGAGTTTGGCCAACCTATACAGAGTTTGGGGGATAGGGCTTGACCCTATAAATATCCTCCCTGTCATGTTCAGCGTTGTTCCCTGCTTCCTCACTCTGAGAATGATTCTGTATCGACACATGACACTTGTTTTAGCTGTACTGAGGTCATGCTTGTCCGATCGGGGGAATTTAAACAAAAAGAGCACCAATCCCACTGGAAAAACAAAGGGAGTACATCGTACTCATTTTTATGACCAGGACTGTTAGATTATTATACAGGGGCTCTCACCAGTTCTGTTCCACTTGGGGAGAGGCTCCCTATTTTCACAAAATTATTTAGCCTTCCATCTCCTCTTTCCATAGGGCATTAAAAAAAATATTTTTTTTTGCACATAGAACACAGAATACACAATAGGCTCCTTTTACAAAGCCGCACAAGGGCCTTAACGCGCGGAATAGCATGCGCTAAATTGCCCCGCGCGCTAGCCGCTACCGCCTCCTTTTGAGCAGGTGGTAGATTTTCGGCTAGCGCGCACCATAGTGCGTGCGCTAAAATGCTTAGTGCACCTTCGTAAAAGGAGCCCAATAGCTTAATACTGAAAATTGCGTTAAAGTCATGGGATTCTTGATACATTCTGAACCCTATTACTTAATCAGTGAAAATAAAATCTAAAAATAGTGTACATAGACCAAGATTAGCTAGTGGATCCAAGACAAACAAATGCATTGTACTCTCTCCTCCTCATCGTGAGTAAATACATTTTAAAATCCCTATAAACACGTGAACACATGTGCTGATCACTTTGTTGTTAGCAAAACTGAATTTACAGTGATTTTAATGAGGAAATAAATCTGATTCTTCTATTACATTATACAATAATTGCAAGTTTAGACATGTTATTTGCACTAAACTTTAAAACAGCTTGCTTTCTCTTTTTTTCAGTGAACTCTTCAGTGACAACTTCCAAAATCTAAGCCGTAAAGCTTGTCTCAGTCACAACCAATGCAAATGTGGATGGGTGAGTGTTTGAGTGAAGCAGAGGTTGTAGGGGTGGGTACAGGCAGTGAGGGGGAGGGCTCTGCAGTGAAAGAAGCACTGTATAAGGGACAGACATGGTTTATGTAGGAAGTAGTATATAGAGAGTGCACAAAAGGCTGTTGTGCATATGTGAGTGCATATTGTGAGCCTGTGCCCCCGTACCCTAGAGAGGAAATTCCCAGGAAAAAGGAAAAGATGATAGAGAAAACCTCTCCTTAAAAGACAAAAGCCCTTCTCTGTCCCAGACAAAGAGGACTTCCAGAATGAGTCCTTTCCCCCAAAGCCATAAACTTACATAGGGAAAAGTGCAACCCAAAACATTTTAGGACCCTGGAGAGACCCAGAGGAAAGCAGGACTGGGCCCCTTTGTAATAGAAGAGTAAAGCCTTTTTTTTTTTGTAACAGAGGCATGATCCATTCCTGAAAAGCAGAGGCAGACCTATTTCCTTTAGGGAGCAAGCTGAGGAACGACCAAATACACCAATAGCAGAGGAAGAACACATGGAAGTGAGAGTGGAAGAGGCAGTGTGACTGAGGAGAGGATTGCTGAAAGAAAGAAACAAGGAAAAAACCAGGATTTCCAGGATCCTCATTGACTTATATTGAGATCCTCTTAAAAAAGCAGGATTTTCCAGGATCCTAAGGACCTTGAAAGAAATGTTCAAGGGAAAAGAGGAAGAAGGTTGTGAACCACCAGAACCTATGGAGATAGAAGCCCCAGTGCAAATCAGAACTTATTAATGTCAATTAAAGGCCATTATTGAGACTTAAAGCCAAAGAGTGCCTAATTTAACAATTAAGTTAGGTGCATAACTGGCACTGTTCTATAACAAGCATGCACAATTTTGTGCACTAGTGAAATTGTGCACGCAAGTTTATAGAATGAGGGGGTTAGAGTACTGTGTGCTCCCCTAAACATTCATAGCTTTCAGTATTGACCTTCTATCTCATCCTTCAGTGTATTCACCTGCCCTTCACTTTCCCTAACATTCACACAACCCTGTCCTACCACAAATATGCATTTTACCTACTGTATCTTTCAACATTTTCCTCCTCTCCTTCTCTATACATCTGTTGCAGCTCCTTGACATTTGGTCTAGGTCAGTGTTTCTCAACTCCGCCCAGGAGTACCACCTTGCCAGTGAGGTTTTCAGGATATCCACAATGAAAATGCCTGAAAGAAATTTGCATATAGGGTTACCATATGGCTCCTAAAAAAGGAGGATGGATTGAGACTTCCGGGTTTTACTTCTACTGAAAGCAATGGAAGTAAGGAGGACAGATAGAGACATCTGGGCTTTACTTCTATTGAAACCAATGGAAGTAAAACCCAGATGTCTCAATCCGTCCTCCTTTTTCTGGAGCCATATGGTAACCCTACATATAATGGAGGCAGTGTAATGCAAACAAAGTTTATGCGTATTCATTGTGGATATCCTGAAAACTTGACTGGCAAGGGGGTACTCCAGGACCGCGTTGAAAAACAGTGGTCTAGGTGGCTGCCTTCCTCCTCCACTCTATTTGCAGTTGAGTCTCAGACTTGGTAGAAAGGGACAGGAAAGTGGATGGAACCTGATATACCACCTTTCTGTGCTTTCAATCAAAGTGGTGTACATATTATATACATGTACTCTCAGCTGGTAAAAAAATGATGAAAAATGATGCTTTGTAGTCAGGAACTGGGCAACATTCTGAGAAAGGGGGAGCTTGGAAATTGGAAGACTGGACATTCAAGTGGCCGATGAAATTTAATGTGGACAAATGCAAAGTGATGCACATTGGGAAGAATAACCTAAATTACAGTTACCAGATACTAGGGTCCACCTTGGGGGTTAGCACCCAAGAAAAATATCTGGGTGTCATTATTGACAATTTGATGAAACCTTCAGCCCAATGTGTGGCGGCAGCCAAAAAAGCAAACAAGATGCTGGATTGGACACATGGAATGTTGCTACTCTTTGAGTTTTGGCCTGGATTGGCCACCATGAGAATGGGCTACTGGGCTTGATGGACCATTGGTCTGACCCACTAAGGCTATTCTTATGAAACCATATTGATATCTGCAGCACAACTGCACACTATTTTCACAAAAGCTTTAAATGTGCCCCAATAAATTCTGTGCTCAATAAGAATCTATGTTTGGGTCTGATTCGCTTCGTTATGTTTACCATTTTGTGTCTATGGGAAATAAAAGTTAGTGAGCCAGGCCCTTTGAGCACTTAACCCAAAGAAAGGTAGAGGAGCCATTTAGAAGGAGCTGAAGTATCCCGAAAACAGCAATTATATATTCAGACACCGTAACACACATGAACAGTAATCAATCAGGGTTACTGTTAGTTTACAGGAGTCTCAGCCAAAACTAATAAAGCTCCACATTATGCCTGTGTTGACTTCACAAGCCTGCAGTTTTGTAACAAGGCCTGATTGTGCTGTCATTAGAAAATCAGAAGGGACTCATTGATTTCAAGCTATATACACTCTAAAGGGACTTGCACAATGGTTCTCAACAGAAACAAACACACACACAAATATTAGATTGGACAGATATAATTGAATATAAGGAGTAAGTAAGCAGTAACAGTGCTGTGAATATTAAACGTCAGATGTGTGCTGCAGGTGCGTTCATGGCTGATTGGCTTAAGCAGACACAGACTACCTCAAAAACCTTGGGAGGACAGTTTTCAAAGGGATTCGCCTTGCTAACAAAAGGTTCTACTTACCTAGAATAGTACTTCCCAGTGGAGAATGACACGGTGACAAAATTCATCACCGTTCCCGTCCCTGCGGATAACCGCGGGAAATCATCTTCATGTCATTCTTTAAGGAGAGAGGGAAGAATCAGAGTATGAATGGCCACAACCACTGACACACAAGCTTTGCTTTGAAGAATGCTGGTGTAGAAGGACTGAGGTTGAAACAGACACTACAGAATGACAGTCTCTGGCATCCAGAGCAGATATTGTGATGTCATAATGCCTCATTCCACCAGTGCCTAAGAACCAATCACATCAGTGATGTCACAATGGCTTCATTATCCTTGGCTCACATAAGCACAGCCAATGGCCCGCAAGCTTTGCTTTGAAGATTGCTGGTGTAGAAGGACTGAGGTTGAAATAGACACTAGAAAATGACATGGGATTATTTCCCGTGGTTATCCGCGGGGACGGGAACGGTGATGAATTTTGTCACCGTGCCATTCTCTACTTCCCAGTCTATTTTTGGGTCTGTGAAATCATGATTGTGGCCAAATAAAATTATGTGAACCGCCCCCCCCCCCTCTTGGAGATGCAGAATAATGATGCACCTATGGAGAGCTCACCTAGGTCATGAACCTATTTGGGGTCCTGACCCACAGTTTGAGAGGTTCTGACCTAGAACGTAGAGATTGGAACTGAGATGTAGAACCTTTCCTAAAATACATTCAGGAGTTCGTGTGTATTTGCTGGTATGTGCACTGGGAGAAGCAGTTTTACAAAGATACATATTGAAAAATGAATGGCCTGGATCTTCCTCATGGAGGTGGCGGCACCTGGACATGGAAGAAGCCATTTCACAACTTTCACATCTAAGTGCCAACTTTAGGAAAGCAATAAAAACATACCTCTTCACCTAAGTCCCCTGTCTAAAGCCGGAAGATTACAATGAACTGTATATTGGTACTAGATCCGCGTTAGGATAAAAACTTATATTGAAAATCTTGCACTGTAACTATGGCAAATTGTAACCCGTAAACTGTATATTATGTATGTTAACCTGTAACCCATTCTAAGCTCGTTGGGAGGAACAGGATAGGAAATTAATTAAATAAATACATGTGTAGCTGCACAATTTTACAAACCTACATACTGTATGTAAGTGCTGCCAATTAATTAGTGAAGCTGCAATTTAATAAAAAAACTTTTTATTTATAGAGGTTGTCACATTCATAACAATTAAACACTTTCAGCCTAATTCTATATGTCACTATAAATTGCATGTGAAAATGTGGGTGTACACCCAATTTCCAAGCACAATTTAATTGAATAGCAATCCAATTAGTGCTGATAATTGGGTGTTTAAAACAATTATCAGTGCTAATTGGCATTAATTAAAATTTACACGCTGTACATTAAAACATAGAAGAGATAGTCCCTGCACAGTAGAGCTTACAATCTAATCAAACAGACAAACAGGGACAAATAGGAGGTTAGGGAGTTTCTCAGGCATGGGTGCTTTACAAGAGAGTAAAGGTTAGGAGTTAAAAGCAACCTCAATAAAGTGGGGTTTTAACCTGTATTTGAATGCTTACTGACTCAGTTTCCAGGTGTATGGTGCAGCAAGAGAGAAGGAACATAGGGCTAGATTCACTAACCTTCCAATCTGCGGGCGATTGGAGGCAGGCCGACCAATTCACCAACCATCTTCATGCAAATGAGGGTGACTGGAAGCACGCCCCCATCCGATGACATGGATCACTGGGTAGGGATCCCAACATATGCGCAGACCATCTACTTTGCCTGTAGATGGTCTGTGCATATGTTTGCTGTCTGTTTGTTTTTTTTTACTGGCCCCAACTCTCCTGCTCCCTGCTGCCCTACCCTGCAGTGCGAGCCTGTGGTTTTAACCTGCAGCTTTAAAGCGGGTTAAAACCATGGGCTCGCACTGCAGGGAAGGGTGGCAGAAAGCAGGAGAGTCGGGGGAGGCAGAGAACAGGTCGCAGCAGAGAGCAGGAGAGCCAGGAAGGCAGAGTCGGGGAGGCAAGAGCAGGTCGCGGCAGAGAGCAGGAGAGTCAGGGAGGCAGAGAGCAGGTTGCGGCAGAGAGCAGGTTTATTTCAGGGCTGCAGGGCTGGCAGGACAGTCGGAAAGGCCATGAGCGACTGATCCCCAGCAGTCGCTTCTTGTTGATCGGCCAGCCCAGTCGGTGTTCAAGATTTTTGTTTAGTGAATTGCTGCCTGCCTACTTTGCATGCCGTTTCCCTCATTTGCATGCACAGATTGGAATCGGATCGGCGCAGAGGTTAGTGAATCAGGTTGGAGGAAAATTGGGTCCCAAAGGGGTTGTAAACCGATGCTTAGTGAATCTAGCCCATAGTCTGGAGTTGGCAGTAGAGGAGAAGATAAGAGAGACTTGCCCAATGAATGGAGTTCTCAGAAAGGAGTTTAGGGAGAGATAATAGAGGAGAGATATTGAGGAGAATGGGTAGGTAATGGAGTGGCACAACTTATATTTCATGAGCAATTTTGGATTTTTGAGTTGCAAGCTATTAATCCCATTTGGTTAAATGACTTTGTGGATGGAGTGGCATTCAGTTATTTAAGGAGCTTACAGCATGCGTTTGTATTATCGTAACTGTTCTCATTTCTTGCTTTGAACAATAAAATTATTATATTTCATAAGACATGTTTCACTGCAGCATTGCATGGCCTAGAAATGATGAAAGCAGGTCCCTGTTGAGCTGGGAGAGCCAGAAGTTACCATTTTTACAGCTTTATCCGCATAGAATGTGGCATGAGATAAGTGATTGGCTTTGAACTTTGACTTTGAACTGCTTTCAACTCTTAACTCCCACTCACTGGATCATTTCCTCTACCATAATCTCCCCAACCCTATAATGTCCTGTCTAAATTAGATTGTAAGCTCTTCAGAGCAGGGACTGTTTATTGTTTGTTAAAATGTACAGTGCTGCGTACGCTTTTCATCACTATAGGAATAATAAATAGTAGTAGTAGCAGAAGACTTGATGCCCATTTGACTTTAGTAGGCTTCAGTGTTACCAGAGAACATCTTGAAAGTCACATTGGAGCACATCTTGGATTGTCGTGAAAGACTTTTTATGACGCTCTCCCGAAGACACTGCACCAGAGGGCATGTGTGGAGCAGGAAATGATTAATTGCCGTTGAGCAGAAGTCTCATTTATACATATCTATTATAATAATAAAACCCTAGAGCGCACATGCGCTCTTGAAAATTCATGATTCCTGGCGCCGTGAGGTGTGCTTCTGTGGCAGTATTCTATTTGACACCTCACAGTGCTTGCAGGGGTTGGAGGCGCATGCGGTGGCTGAAGGCGCGCGACTGTGCTCTCTCACTGCCCGCGTCCTCACCGTGCCACCTCCCACCCTCACTCGCCGCTGCCGCCGCCGCCGCTGATCCTCCTCTTCAGAGCAGCCTGCGATCGTGGCCGGCTTTAAAGAACCTCGCAGACCGCTCTCCAACCTCAGTAGCACGCTCCCTCTGACGCACAGGATTGTGTCAGAGGGAACGTGCTACCGAGTTGGAGAGCGGCCTGCTAGGTTCGCTAAAGCCGGCTACCACTATTGCAGGCTGCTTTGAAGAGGAGCAGGCCAGAAGACGCCGGGATGGAGGGAGGGTAAGAAGGGGATCAATACCGGGAGCCATGGGGAGAGGGAAAGGGAAAGGGGGCTGCTTTGGGGGGAGGGGTGTGCTGGGGGGAAACAGAAGAGGCCATGGTTAGGGAGAGGGAAAGGGGGCTGCTTTGGGGGGAGGTGTGCTGGGGACAGACAGCTTTGCTCTGGGGGGAAGACAAAAGGGGCCCTGGAGAGACAGGGAGAGGGAAAGGGGGCTGCTTTGGAAGGGAGGTGTGCTGGGGACAGACAGCTTTGCTCTGGGAGGCGACAGAAGGGGCCATGGAGAGATAGGGAGAGGGAAAGGGGGCTGCTTTGGGGGGAGGTGTGCTGGGTTCAGACAGCTTTGCTCAGGGGGGAGGAAGGGAGACAGAAGGATACAGACAGCGGCCAAGGAGAGAGAGAGAGATAAAGAAACACAGACAGACAGATAGACACATCTATTCTAGCACCCGTTAATGTAACGGGCTTAAAGACTAGTTCTCTTATAAAGCCACAATAGTAGGCTGACTTCTAAAAATGATCCTGCTCATATTACATGTTAGTTTCCATCTGATTTGTACATATTATGAGATTCTTATATGATTTTTAGCTTCTGGTTAGCACATACAGTAAAACCTTGGATTGCAATTAACATGATTTGCAAGTGTTTTGCGAGACAAGCAAAACATTTTATTAAATTTTAACTTGATATACAAGCAATGTCTACAGTAGACACACCACAACTGAGCCGATGGTTCTTCTCTTTCTGACACTGCAAGAGTGTAGTGACTGTTCTAAACAAGCAAAGTCTTGCAATACGAGTACATATGTTTCAAGTTTCAAGTTTATTAGGATTTTATATACCGCCTATCAAGGTTATCTAAGCGGTTTTACAATCAGGTACTCAAGCATTTTCCCTCTCTGTCCCGGTGGGCTCACAATCTAGCTAACGTACCTGGGGCTATGGAGGATTAAGTAACTTGCCCAGGGTCACAAGGAGCAGCGCAGGGTTTGAACCCACAACCCCAGGGTGCCGAGGCTGTAGATCCAACCACTGCGCCACACACATATATACATACATACAAAATGATCTACATACATACACGCGTCTCATCATCACAATTGAGCCGGTGGTTCTTCTCTCTCTGACGCTGCAGGAGTGTAGTGACTGTTCTAAATGAGGGAGGTCTTGCAATAGAAGCATGTATAGTATTTTGTATTAATGTTTTTGGGTTGTGGAACGAATCGTCTGAGTTTCCATTATTTCCTATGGGGAAATTCGCTTTGATATACAAGTGCTTTGGATTACAAGCATGCTTCTGGAACGAATTATGCTCGCAAACCAAGATTTTACTGTATTTCTCAGAGTTTTACGACTTGGCAATAAAAAGGATACATCAAAGAAGGGGAGACATATAGATAAATATGTAGACATATAGATAGATATGTAGGACATATAGATAAATAGAAGAAACATCATTCTGGAAAGGAATGTACCCATATACAGAATTTCTTTTATAGGGTCTCCTACAACATGACAAGGAGTAAATCTCAGCATGAAAACATTATATATGCTCACTTGATTTTATTCTAACTTTTTGCTTTGCAGCATAAGAAAAATGCAGTAACCTAAATATCAGCAACTATTCACATTTTCATAAAATCCTATTCATCAGCTTGGTAATAGGAAGTTTTTGAATTACTGCATATAATGCATCACTCTGCCAGCAAATTTTATTTTATATGTAGAGAGCACTAATGTTCTGCTTAAGGTGAATGGCAAAGGTTTCTAGTAGTTGTATTGAGATATTGTTCTTTGACTTGTTGATCCATCTGCAATTTCCAGAAAAAAACAAGCGAGGGCTCTCTTGACAGTGAAATAGTGATAGGAAACCTGTTTTGGAGGGAAATTGAGTTTGGTATAAAACCCCAGCCCTGTATGAATTCTTGGTCTTTGATTCCCCGATCACTGCATCAGTTCTGTGAGGGGTTCAATAACTGGTTAGTCCAGCCATTGTACCATAAGGAATAAATAAGTAGTGAGAAATGACAGAATGTACAGGGCTACCATATGGCTTCAGGAAAAGGAGTCTTTCAGTCTTGATTCCCTTGCAGTCTGAGTTGGTACGAGCCATTAGTGGTGTCCCCTCCTGATGAAGAGTCATCAAAACTTGAGTTGGGGGGGTCATTGATTTTAATATGGCTAATGTTTATCATTAGCACACACTAGAGCACTGGCACTTTATTGAACACTTTATTGAACATTGTTAACACCTTCTATCAACCACCCCGCTACACCAGATAAGTGAATTTATTACATCTTCTATAATGTGTGCACAAATTACATTATTGTAAAGAACTATGGGAAAAACAATACAATACAATACAGTGTCTTATGTGTTTCTGCAAGGAATCTATGTGGTTTACAATTAAGATTTAGATCAAGATCTTAAGCAGTGGCGTAAGTAGCATATGTGACACCCGGGGCCCATCATTTTTTGCCCCCCCATCTATATGAAAAATATGATTTTTAGTAACAATCCACATATCGCACAACAAGAGTGTACCTAGGAAAAGGCAGCATCTTAAATACTGCAGTGAGCACTAGAACACCAACACATACATTGTAAAACTAAACAAGCCAGATCCCGCACAGTCAATTGATCCTGCAGACAATGCCAACTGAAAACTATGTTCTTTTCATAGACACAGAACAGAGATACACCCTCGCCCAATATGGAATAATCACAAAATAAAAATAGAAATATGTAGACAAAAGTTAAACTGAACCACCAAGAAACCAGACTCTGCATACAATGCAATACCACAACACCACAAAAACAGTAACACATGTCCTCTAATACTGTGCAAAATATAAAGACAGTAGATGTAAATTTGAAAAAACTGATACATAACAATCACCACTTTACAAATTAACAAATAAAAATAAAACAAATAATGAGAAATAAGAAAATACCATTTTATTGGACTAATCCCTGTAAGCTTGGTCCCCATCTCCACAAACCACCTGATTCCATCCACACAAGCTTTGAATTATTTTATATTGAACTTATTATATTAAAGTACTAAAAGAAACAATATTCTGTACAATTGTCAATTTATAAATCAGCGTCTTCTCCCCACTCTCTCTTCCCTATTTCCCTTCAGCGTCCTCAGCCCACTCTCTCTCCACTTTCCTTCAGCGCACGCACATAAAAACAAGCAAGTAATTTTATATCATTTTCATTCTATTCATTCATAGAAATTAAAGTCTACATAATACCAGTCACGTAACAAAACATGATTTTACAAAAATAATTCTCTGCACAGTCAAGCCTGCAAGGATTACTAGATGTCTTTCAGCAGCTCCCCTCCCTCTTCCCCCTTACCTTTGTGGCCAAGTCAAAATGATCTACCAACAATAAAATTTTAAAAACATAAAGCACACTGTATGCAGAGAAAATGTTAATTATCATTTATATTCCGTGGGTTTTCAAAGAGGTCAAGGCAGATGACTTTATGCAATGTCACCTCAGTAAGAACTATACAAAAATAGACAAATATACCCCCTCCCTTTTTACTAAATCACGATAGTGGTTTTTAGCACAGGGAGCTGCGCTGAATGCCCCATGGTGCTCTCAACACTCAAAGACTCCCTGCGCTAAAAACCGCTATTGCGGTTTAGTAAAAGGGGGCCATAGTGCAAAATATAGACAACATATATAAATTCTCAAAACGGACACATTTTGATCACTAAATTGAAAATAAAATCATTTTTCCTACCTTTGTTTGGTAGTTTCATCAGTCTCTGGTTGCACTTTATTCTTCTGACTGTATCCAATATTTCTTCCCTTCTTTCAGCCTCCTGTATGCTTCCTCTCCTCCAGACCTCATTCCCTCCTCCAACTTTTTCTTTGTTTCACCCCACCCCCTTCTTTCTTTCTCTCCATGCCCCCTTTCTTTCTCTATGTCTGTCTTTCTCTCTCTCTCCATGCCCCATTTCTTTCTTTCACCCTGCCCCTTTCTTTCTTTATTTCTCCCTGCCCTCCCCCATGCCACCACCATTGGGAAAGACACTGCTGCCACCGCCGCCGGGGAAAGGCTGCCACTTCCGCCATCGGGAACAGGCTGGCGCCAAATTCTCCCTCCCTGCTTTTCTTTCTCGTGGGGCCGACCAACTCTCGCCTCTTGACGTCAATTCTAATGTCGGAGAGGACGTTCCGGGCCAGCCAGGCAGCGATTGGCTGGCCCAGAATGTCCTCTCCGACGTCAGAATTGACGTCAGGCGGCAAGAGTTGGTCGGCCCCGCGGGGAAGAAAAGCAGGGAGGGAGAACTCGGTGCCGGCTTGTTCCCAGTAGTGGCAGTGGCAGCGGCAGCCTATTCCCCGGGGGGTGGCTAGTTGTGCACCCCCTTGGGGTGTGCACCCAGGGTGGACTGCCCCCTCACCCCCCCCTTGGTACGCCACTGATCTTAAGAAGGGGCATTGTAAGAAGGGGCATTGTAAGAAGGGGCATTGGTTTAGAACAGTGGTCTCAAACTCAAACCCTTTGCAGGGCCACATTTTGGATTTGTAGGTACTTGGAGGGCCTCAGAAAATATAGTTAACATCTTTATAAAGAAATGACAATTTTGTATGAGGTAAAACTCTTTATAGTTTATCAATCTTTCCTTTTGGCTAAGTCTTAATAATAATATTGTAATTTATAGTTAAAGAGACATATGATCAAGAAACTGTTTTATTTTACTTTTGTGATTATGATAAACATACCAAGGGCCTCAAAATAGTATCTGGCAGGCAGCATGTGGCCCCCCAGGCTGCGAGTTTGAGACCACTGGTTTATAAGGAAGGGGTGAAGGGTGGTACATTGACTATAATGAGAAGAGGTATGTTTTTAGTTTTCCAGACTTCAGGGTAGTCTTAGGTGTATTGGCAGTTTGTTCCAAATGAGAGGTCCCTGGCATTAGGTAGTTTTGAATATTTGTTTCTGCCGTACTTGTTGAGGAGATGGGAAGGATAGTTTGTAGCGCTGCGTAGTGCTTGAATTGAAGAAAGAATGTGGGACTTTAACATCAGAAGTTAGTCCCTCTGAGTTCTCTCCATAGATTGCTTTGCTTTGTAGTAGTTGAAGCCTCTTGCATTCTTTTTCTGTAATGCCCCCCAAATAGTGTGGAATTTATTACCACCATTGTTATGGCCATTAACATCTATCAATAAGTTCAAGGCAGACTATGAAAACATTCCTCTTTGCAGACGCATACTAATTCCTTATTCAATATATAGTGCAAAGGGCACCAAGTAAAATTGATCCCCCCCTTATGTTTTCTCCCTCCTCTCTTTCCTACTATATTATGTAGTTCATCCCCATGACCTACTTGTGTGCATGCTCGTTATGTCTAACTATGACTTTTATACTCACTATATGTATCTTACTGTATTTTATACTGTAAGCCACCCTTAAAGTTTCCAAAAACATAATAAACTTGGAAACTTGAGTTGCAATAGTCCAGGTGTGGAATTAGGACAGATTGTGCTACTGTCCTGAAGCTAGTTTCAATCAGGACTGGTCTAATTGTCCTCAGTTGTCTGGATGGTAATTGCATTAGTGGAGCCAGGTTGACCTACGGCGCTTTTCAGAAAGAAATTAAAACTGTACTATTTGATAGATTTATTTCCTAAATAAAAATTACAGAATGTAACAATTCTTTAATAATTGCAATAATTCTACTCTGATTATCCTTAAGAAATATATTGTACTTTTGCTATTTGTATTTTGTACTGCGCTGATTGTCCAGCTCTCTTTGATGTAAACCGCCGAGAAGTCGTCAGATTGTGGTGGTATAGAAGAATAAAGTTATTATTATTATTATTATCTTAAAGAAGATTTTTTTTCACTAGAGCGGCAATGTGTGTGTTGATAGTTAGGACTTTTGAGGTATTTTCTATCGTTAGACTCTCACCTGTGGACAGTTCTAGTTCTGTGCTAGGGGGTAGGAGTGGGCGTGTGTGGTGCAGTGGTTAGAGCTACAGCCTCGGCACCATGAGGTTGTGGGTTCAAATCCCTCACTGCTCCTTCTGACCCTGGGCAAGTCACTTCATCCCCTCCCCCCATTGCCCCAGGTACCCTAGATAGAAACATAGAAAGATAGAAAGATGACGGCAGAAAAGGGCTATAGCCCATCAAGTCTGCCCACCCTACTGACCCTTCCTCTTAAGTCTATACCTAGTGGCTGATGTTTCAGTTCGACCCTCGTAGGGATCCCACATAGGTATCCCATTTATGCTTAAAGTCCAGCACGCTGCTGGCTTCGATCACCTGCGCTGGAAGCCTATTCCAACGGTCAACCACCCTTTCTGTGAAGAAATACTTCATGATGTCGCCATGAAATTTCCCGCCCCTGAGTTTGAGCGGATGCCCTCTATTGGCCGAGGGTCCCCTGATATCATCTTCCACCTCGATACGTCCTGTGATGTATTTAAATGTCTCAATCATGTCTCCCCTTTTTCTACGTTCTTCCAGAGTGTAGAGCTGTAGTTTGTTTAGTCTCTCTTCGTATGAGAGACCCTTGAGCCCCGAGATCCTCCTGGTGGCCATCCGTTGAACCGACTCAATTCTGAGCACATCTTTAAGGTAATGTGGCCTCCAGGACAGATAGGGAAATATGATAAAGTACCTGAATGTAAAACCACTTAGGATATAAATGGTATATAAATAAATAGTCTCCAAGCCATAGTATTCTTGTTTTAGATTTGTTTAGTTTGAAGAAGTTTCTCGTCGTCCAAGCACTTAAGTCATCCATACCCTGCCTATATGAACATCCTCTTGCATTTGCACACTGTGCAAGTCGTGTGCTATGATACTGCTTAGTGCTCAATCTATGTGCACTTATGTGCAAATCTGCAACATTCACACATGTATGTGCTAGTATTGTGTGATCTAAGTGGGCAAATGATGCATCCATTTAGATACATTATAGAAAGAGGGTTGCTATGCCTGGATGTGCAAATAGCATTCTAAAGATGATGCAAATAATTTCTGAATGATGTGGTGGATCTTTTTTTTCTTACAAACAACATAGAAGTTCATCTTCAGTAACAGGCTGTAATTCTTTTGGTAGCACTGGTACATGCAGTATTCTGGGTCAAGGTGAATGGAGAGTAGCTTAAATTAACACAATGTTTGTAGGCAGAAGCTCATGGGTTGTGGACATTGCTTTTTACATCTTCCAGGCTTGGAACCTTTTCTGTGAATTTGTTGAGCTGCAGATAGGATCTAAACCATATTTTTTTTTTTTCTTCAGCAAATGTGCAGGTTTTATTTTAAAGAGGAAGCATCTAGAGAACTCTTCCAGCCTCTGAAGAGAAAGGTCAAGTCCTGTTCAGTACACTTATAAATACAAGGCATAGTGATTTCAATTTGATGGCACTAGAAGGAGTTGGGAGCCGCATCTCCTGCTGTGGTTGCTACAGCTTAGAGCATGCTTTTCAAATAAGATTCCGTGCTGTTGCATAATGAATAATGCACTGCCAACTCTGCCTTCAGGTCTTAAAATACAATTGCGACGCACTGTTCTTTTCCAGGCTATTTTCAAGTTTGTCTGTCATTTTTAATGTTTTTCTAAAACAGCTTGATCTGTAATGCGCTAAATAGATTAGAAATAGTCCTGCCGCTGCATCATTCTGCTTTCTCTGCACCAGTTCTGCAGAGGAATATAATTCTAACTTCTATCTGATGTCAGCAAAAGCTTCAGAAAAAGTAGGGGAATTTTCTCTGATCACCGGGTCATTTGGAAATCATCGGAGCCGTTAAGCAATTTCAGAGTGTTCTACTCCTGATTCAGTGAAATCTCCACCTTGCTGGTGACTGCTATTAAAATATTCTTAGTTGAGAGGGTAATTTTATAAGAGGGTGCCTAGGTAGTAGCCCTGGAGTAAATGTTAAGCAATTTAAGCAGGTGCTTAGGGCACCAAGGGAAGGGAGTCACCATAGAGTCTTTTCCTTAGCTATCATGTTCTTAACTCTTCCACCGCTGTCTGCCACATAAATTTCAGTGCTTTTAAGAACATAAGAATAGCCTTAAGGGGTCAGACCAATGGTCCATCAAGCCCAGTAGCCCATTCTGGTAGTGGTCAATCCAGGTCACTAGTACCTGGCCAAAATCAAAAGAGTAGCAACATTCCAGCATCTCAAAGAATAGCAAAATTTTGGAACCCCAATGAGAGCAACATTCCAGAGCTGAGATTGTGATGTCATAATGCCTCATTCCAGTGTGCCTCAGAGCCAACCTAATCAGTCTTAATTGTCCTATACTTGGCTCATGTAAGAACATAAGAATAGCCATACTGGGCCAGATAAATGGTCCATCAAGCCTAGTAGCTCATTCTCACAATGGCCAATCCAAGTTCCTGGTACCAGTGGCTTCCCCCATGTCTTTCTCAATAACTGACTATGGACTTTTCCTCCAGGAAATTGTCCAAACCTTTCTTAAAACCAGCTATGCTATCTGCTCTTACCGATGTTTTGTGTTGCACAATAAGGATATTTCTCAGCATTTATTCCACCTGATAATCAGCATTAACTGGCTGGTTAAATAGCACTTAGCTAGCTAAGTGCTAATATTCAGCATGAGACAGCCGCTGAATATTAGTGCTTAGCGGCTAGCCCAGTCACCGGCTATATCACACGACATAGCTGGTTAGCGCCAATATTCATTGACTAACTGGCTAAATTGAGTGGCAAAGTAGACCCACACATTTATTGATTGATTGATTGATTTAAAAAATTTATATACCATTTAAAACTAAGCAGTTTACATAATTTACATACATAATATAAAAATAAACACATGATAAAACAAATACATGATAAAATAAACATGTGATAAACAATCCTCAGAAAGATATCATAATTTGATACTAAAGATCGTGGATAGTTCATCAATTTTACTAGAGATAGCTAGAAAAAGGCATCTACAAATAGTAGGTATATTTATGGCTGCTTTCCCCCCCACACACACACTTTTACGAAGCTGCGTTAGGCTTTTTTATTGCCGGCTGTGGCGGTATTAGCTCCGATGTTTATAGGAATTCTATGAGCGTTAGAGCTAATACCTCTGTGGCTGGCGATAAAAAAGCCTAACGCGGCTTTGTAAAAGGAGCCCTAACTTGGCTGGCCAGCCAATGAATATCAGCTTAACCTATTATGTTTATAGTGACCAATACCCCACTGGAAATTCAATGCTAGTGGTCAGATGTGGCTCGACATTAAATTTCCACAACTAAAACAAACAGAAAAAAACCCTCTACTACTTACAAACAACCCATGGAAGGAATCTCAGAAATAGATTATTTCAAGGAGAGGAGGAAAAGCCTCAGATTCTAATCTGTTGCATTATATTATATGCTAACAGATTATGACAAAGGAGAAATCTCATAGGCATCAAAACCTCCTCGCCTTCTGAAAGTCTTCAAATTTCTATTGGATTCTGCTTCAAGAAGTCTCCATTTTATATTAGGTCTGTACATTCAAAAAGAATATTATGAATGACTGTACTTTCAGAAAATATTGTTAATAGAACATTTCGTGGAACACAAAACTTAAGAAAGTATCCACTCATCTTGACTAAATGATCATCTTGATCTCCATAACCAACTTCCAAACCTTTACTGTCCAGCACTGTTTTTGAGTTTCACATGGCTCGACATTGAATTATCTCGGAGAGAGCGAGACCAGAAGGCTTTGAGCATGCGCAAATGCTCAAAGCCTAGTCCAGCCCGGCGCAGGAAGAAGGAGGATCTCTCTCGCACCGCACCGTCCAGCCCAGCCCAGCCCAACCCAACGAGGGAGGATCTTCGGGCACTGGCACTGGCGCATCCTGTGCATTGGTGCCGGTGCCGGTGCCCAATCGGGTAAGAGATGTTTTACGGTGCTGGGGGGGATGTAGGATTGCGGGGGAGGGAGTGTGACGCGAGCGGGGGGAGGATGCCGGTTCGCAGGGGGGATGCCGGATCGGATTGAAAAAAAAAAGTTGTAAAACGCGCTCACACGTATAACGCGCACGGTTATGCACGGTTTGTAAAAATTGTGTATAACGCACGCGTTATATGCGTGAAAATACGGTAGCTCTTCCAAGTGCAGTTTAATTTGTTTTACTCTATATATTTTTACTTTATACAGTACAGTATTTTGTCTTAAAGTTTTCGGGTTGTGGAACAAATCGTCTGAGTTTCCATTATTTCCTATGTGGAAATTTGCGTTGATATACGAGTGCTTTGGATTACAAGCATGCTACTGGAATGAATTATGCTCGCAAACCAAGGTTTTACGGTATATGTATATTGGACATCTCTGAAACAATCTAATTCTGTATGTTACACCATTTCTAGGCTTTTTAAAATCATAATTCCTACAATGTATTGTTACTCCTGCATTATTATTCATATATTGCTCGAATACTGTACCATCATTACTGGAGTTAATGTTCATATTTCCATCATAGCTGCTCATGTAAACCGCTCTGAATTGACTTCATAGTCATTAGTAGTGGTATAGAAGCTTTAAATAAACAATTAATAATATTTAGAACTAAAGCATTTCTGAGAAAGGTCTAAAAGACGTCAAGCGGTAGATCCATAAACTATGTTTTTTATTCATAAAAAGAGACTCCTTCCATTAGTTACAGAACATTAAAATTCACTATACTTAATATTTATTCTAAACTCCCTATTTATAGGTTTTATCATGGAAGCAGAATAGAATGAGGACTCCCCCAGACACATCCTCTTAATAACGGAAAACAGTCATGTGTGAATTACCTTTGCATCAGATCTCTGTTTTGGAATTCAAGACTTCACAATAAAATTTCTCGAGGATCCAGCACAGTGGGAGAATCAGATTGTTGTAAATATTTTGCTGAAATTTGATCATGATTAGGAATTTGATGGACTACTAGTATTAATTATTTCCATAGTGCTACCAGACGTTCGCAGCGCTGTACAGAGTCAAAAAAAGACAGTCCCTGCTCGAAAGAGCTTACAATCTAAACAGACAAGACAGCCAGCCAGGTAGACAAACAGGATGCCATTGATATAGTTAAGGGGAACAGTTAATCTGCCAGCTGGGTTGGAGGACAGTGGGAAGTAGGATTATGGATTGAAGACTACATCAAAAAGGTGTGTTTTCAGTCTGTTTTTAAACAAGGTAAGGGAAGGGGCTTGGCAGACAAACTCGGGTAATTTATTCCAGGCATGGAATTGGCAGTGGAGGAGAAGGGTACAGATAAGAGCAGTTGATCTGAGGAACGGAGTTCTGTGGGAGGTGTATAAGGAAAGAGAAGAGAGGAGAGATATTGAAGGGCAGCAGATTGAACAGGGACTTGAATTATATGTAGAAGGCGGATAGGGAGCCAGTGAAGTGATTTAAAGAGAGGTATGACATGAGTGTAGTGAGGTTGGTAGAAGATGAGTCATGCAGCAGAATTTTGCACAGATTGCAGGAGGGAGAGGCGGCACTGATCAAAGTTTTGTAGGTAAAAAAATGTAGGAGTTGATATTCAAAAGGGTTTAGCTGAGCAGGAGAGGCCTGATTAAACCCCACTGAGAGAGCCGGCACGTCTAGATAGGTCAATTAAAAAAAAGAAAAAAAGAAAAAGAAAAAGATAGACGTCTTGCTGTTTTGAAAATGGATATTTTCTCTACTGGATTTCTGGACGTCTTTCTAAAACTTATATGTCCAATCGACCTATCGAAAATGCTCCTCCACATATGCAATTCAAACTTCTGCTAGGATGTGGCTTTATGTAGCTAGGATTGTATAACTGGATGGCTATTTTGAGCTTCAATGTTATTGTAATGTCATCAACTAAGGGATTGCAGAAAGCTGAAGAGCTGAAGTATTCCTGTGAAAAATTCTGGAGAGTAAAATGGAGCTGAGATACTGGATAAAATAAAAATTTACTGCCGTAAAGCAGTAGCAGTGTAAACGCTCAAGTTCTGGGTAAGACTGAGGTGAAGGAGGAGACATAGGGGCCCTCTTACTAAAGTGTGCTAGGCAGCTAGGTCAGTGGTTTCTAAACCTGTTTTGGGGGCTCCCCAGCCTGTCAGGTTTTCAGGATATCTATAAGGAATATTCATGAGAAAGATTTACATGCACTGCCTCCACTACATGCAAATCTCTCCCTGAATATTCATTGTAGATATCCTGAAAACCTGACTGCCTGGGGAGCCCTCAGGACAGGTTTGGAAACCACTGAATTAGCATGACGTAATGGGCATGGGAGCCATAACTGCACTGGCATGACAGTACATTCTAATTCATGTGCAACCCGCATACCCTGTTATAGGTTGGAAAATGGGCTGGTTATGGGTGAAGAATGGGCATATATTGCTCCTTCCAATAAGTGCTGAGAAACGTACAGTATGCTGTCACTGTTGCTGATAGTGCAGATGCACATAGATGCTGCTCAGCACGGTTGTTGATCAACTGCTAGCTGCCATTTACAGAATCATGCCTACCATGCCTACGTATCACTAGATGTTCTGTTGGGCGCTGATATATTAGGCCAGGGTTTTTACAGGCCTAATTTACCAGTACCCAACATAGACACCTAACGACACCTGTTATACCATGCCCATTGACTCCGCCTCTAACCATGCCCGCTTATAAGGTAGATGTTAGGTGCCTTGACAGGCATCGGTAGGCACCGGTTTGAGTTCTGCACAGAAATCTTAATTGTGGGTTTTCTTTAATGAGCCTTTTAAGGCATGGTCAATTATCACACCAATTATGCTCATTATTCAATTCTGAATTCCATGTAGAACCCGACTAGGTGTCCGTTATAGAATCAGGCTCGGACTGCCTCGTATAATCACTGAGATTTCCTCAGCTGCCACTGCAGTGTGCCTAGAATGGACTAATCCAGAGAACAGAAGATCAGAGCTGCTGCAATGATATTAAGTACTCTAGGCCAAACTTCAGCCTTGCGCCCTCCCTCCATTAACTTATAAGTCCCTTGCCCTCTCTTCCCCATCAACAATCAGTATTGCCTCAACACCATTCTTCACAAAATAATCTGGGTAAATGAACTAGTTGAAACCTTCCCATCCTCTGAAAGTACCTAATCTTGTTTTTTTGAGTTTGTGTGGTTGTCAGGACCTACTGTTTTGGCTTGGACTATAGCTGCTCTTTGGCGCCCCCCTCCCCCTCCCAGCTAATTCCCCGGGTCACTGCCTAGTCCTGCCTAATAGCTGAGCTGGTTCTGCAGAAGATCTGACCTAGAAACTGAACCCAGTCTTCCGCACCTTATTGCAAAGCATTGCTGCTGAATTTCCGAGCCTTGCCAGCGGTACACTTTTACTATTGAATTTTATTTTAGTCATACCATTCATGCTATAAGATAACATCCATTTTTTTTTAAAATATGAACAAACTGAAATGATGTCTGAAAATTCTCTTTACAAGATTGCTTTTTGCCAGGCTCAGTTGACATATGTCCAATATTTCCTCTAAAATTGTCATCCAGAGAATTACTGTATTAACACACTTCATTATTAAAACATAAGTTGTTGACAATGTACAATGCTAATTAATTATGCCAAATCATTGTGTCTAGGATAAACATGGCTTGAGGAATGGATAAGGGGATCTCAGCTCTCTATCCTTATTAAAGCTCTGGCCAACCAAGCAGATCATACACCATTACAGCTCGTTAAATTGTAATACTGTACTTGACCAAATGGTTACCTTCATAGCAATTGAAAGCAACAAGCAATAGCTGCATGTGCGATACACAATAGCTTTTGGAAGACATTATAATCTTCTATTTTGCAAACAAATTCTATGGCTGCTTACATTTTGTGTCTGGAAGATAAATAAAAGAAACCTTCCACCCAATGTGTGGCGGCAGCCAAAAAAAGAAAACAGGAGGCTAGGAATTATTTAAATAGGGCTGGCTAACAAGACTAAGAATGTTGTATCGCTCCATGGTGCGACCTCATCTGGAGTATTGCATTCAATTCTGGTTTCCTTATCTCAAGAAAGATAAAAGGCTTCTTTTACGAAGGCGCGGTAGCTGTTTAACGTGCGTAAGAGTGAGCGCTAAACCGCCGACCGCGCTAGCCACTACCGCCTCCTCTTGAGCAGGCAGTAGTTTTTTGGCTAGCGCGGGGGTTAGCACGTGATGAAAAGTCATGCGTGCTGAAGCCGCTACTGCGGCTTTGTAAAAAGAGCCCATAGTGGTGCTAGTAAAGGTTCAAAAAAGAGCAACCAAGATGATAAAAGGGATGGAACTCCTTTCGTATGAGGAAAGACTAAAAAGGTTAGGGCTCTTCAGCTTGAATAAGAGACGGCTGATGGGAGATATGATTGAAGTCTACAAAATCCTGAGTGGAGTAGAATGGGTACAAGTGGATTGATTTCTCACTCCGTCAAAAATTATAAAGACTAGGGGACACTCGAAGTTGCAGGGAAACACTTTTAAAACCAATAGGAGGAAATTTTTTTTCACTCAGAGAATAATTAAGCTCTGGAACGCATTGTTAGAGGTTGTGGTAAGAATGGATAGCGTAGCTGGTTTTAAGAAAGGTTTGGACAATTTCCTGGAAGAAAAGTCCATAGTCTGTTATTGAGAAAGACATGGGGGAAGCCTCTGCTTACCCTGAATCGGTAGCATGGAATGCTGATACTCTTTGGGTTTTGATCAGGTACTAGTGACTTGGATTGGCCACCTTGAGAACGGGCTACCGGGCTTGATGGACCATTGGTCTGACCCAGTAAAGCTATTCTTATGTTCTTAGAAGGTAAATAAAATATTTCTTAGAAATTTGAGAGGAGCGTTAACTCACATTGTCTCACACAAGTGCGCTATTGTTTCAAATCCACTTATGTTGTGCTTTCCAGATTTGAAGGCATTAAGATGACTTGCTTGTTTTATACCATTTTATGTAAAAGTGTATTGCACTACAATCACCGAAAGGTAACAGAAGAGCAGATGGTTTGGATACTTCAAATGCAAATTTTGAACAAAAGAAAATAATCATTAACTGCAGTAAAAATTAATGACTGTCTATCACAGGTGTTATTCAGAACAGCCTAGCACGTTTCTACTCCAGCTGTGCTTCCCATAATTGAGAACTGTAAATAACCCTCTGTCTTTCCAGTACAGGATATAGGGTTTAACATCAGTGAATACCTCAGATTGTGTGTTTATACAAGTACTGCTTTGGGTGAATCTCTTCATAAAGGCGATTAATAAAGCCCAACAAATAAATAAGTAAATTCAGTGAGATGTTGGTACAGTGTTCCAAGCCAGCACATTTTAAAACTTTGAATTTATCCAGAAATTTGTAAACCTAACTGGTATGAACTGGTAGTCAAAACCATCTTGCAAACAACAATTCTTGGTGCTGTACCAGGTATTAAAAAATTAGTGCTATGCATGCCATGTTTAACTGTTATCAGGGCTTAATTTATGGGAGAATGGCCTAGAACACAATTCCACCACTTTCTCAGACTCTAAAGCAACAGGGGTGTTCTGTTCCAGTCCCTCCTTTCCAGGAAGCCTGCCAGAAAGAAGAGGGAGTCCAGCAATGTAAGGAGGAAGACTTGGCCACAGTGTCCCTCCTTACCTCAACGGAACTCCTCCACTGCAACATCTCAGGCCTCTGCTGAGGGATAAATCTCACCCAACCACATCCGGCCCAATATTTGGCCCATAAAGGGCCTGCAGAAGAAGCAGCACCAGAATCCAGCAGGGTAAGGAGAAAAACTTGGCCACAGCATTATTCCTTACCCCATTAGAGCTCCTCCACTGCAGCATTTCAGGTCACTGCTGAGGGAGAACCACATCCAGTCCATAAAGGGCATGCAGAGGAAACAGTACCAGAATCTAACAGGGTAAGGAGGAAGACTTGGCCACCCCAAGCCTTTATTCACAACTACTTGGGGATTCCATCATATTTCAATAGACTCATTGTATACTGTTCCTAGTCTGAGGTCAGGAACCAATCAGCAGGCCTCCTTCTTGGACCATGTATCATGGACTTTAAATCTAGCCACAAGGTGTCCATGTTCATCAACGTGACTCCTTCCTTCAGGGTTTGTAAAAGCAACCTCCACAGCCTCCCCTTCTCCAGATGATCATGGATACAGAAGCTTTGGGTGTGGAATTCTTGATCTGGGAATCAAATCACAAACTTTTCACTTGGAAATGCGAAGCATTTGTTACTGAGTCTCCATGCTAAGAACATAAGAATAGTCATACTGGGTCAGGTCAATAGTCCATCTAGCCCAGTATCCTGTTTCCACATTGTCCAATCCAGGTCACAAGTACTGACAGAAACCCAAATAGTAGCAACATTCCATGCTACCGATCCCAGGGCAAGCAGTGGCTTCCTCCATGTCTATCTCAATAGCAGACTAAGGACCTTTCCTCCAGAAACTTGTCTAACCTTTTTTAAATCCAGCTATGCTAACCACTCTTATCACATCTTCTGGCAACGAGTTTCAGAGCTTAACTATTCTGTGAGTGAAAAACTACTTCCTCCTTTTTGTTTTAAATGTATTTCCATGTAAATTCATTAAATGCCCCCCAGTTTGACCCCCCCAAAGACCTATTTGTAATGGCCTTCACAAATTTAGAGCTAGATTCAGAAAAAGGTATAATTGAATTGGGAATAGCCACTTCAAGGTTTACTTCACATCGTATTATTATTAAACATTGCTCACATCATACACAGTAACAGTATCTGAAACATAAAGTAAGCTATTGTGAATAATGCAGGAAATGACATACTGAATCCAAAAACCATTATGAGATGACTCTTAGAACTGCCTTAGATCCGCCGCAATTTAGATATTAAGTTTAACCAGGAAGTTCTTGGGAAATATACCTTATTCCTACTTAAACGAGAATGTCTGCAGCGAGCTCCTCACTTGTCCCAAACCTACAGACAAAGTTCTCCTCCCCCCTCTCAGGAAAGTACCTTTGATTTGAAGTTGGATTTGTACCTCAATTTTAGTGAATAGTGACAGTCAAAGCTAATACATTATTTCTATGAGTGGTTTTTGCAGGGAGCAGAGTAAAGCTCAGGGGAAATGAATTTCTACATAACACTGGCAAATTGCTTATTTTAAGGCATTGTTCACATATTTAATCGACCTTTTGTTGAACTGTAGAATTACACATTATTCTGGACAAATGTCACTAAATGATACCACAGGCTCATAATTTCCAAGATACATTTTAGGATGTTTTTATCTCATCACTAATCCCCCGTGATATAAAGGATGTTAATGTACTTGTTTTAGTGAGATGGAAAAGGATTGCATGATGAATTATAATGCCATGGTGAAATAGAACAGAAAAAAAAATCATAATTTTTTTCTGGTTCTCACTCAGCATACCTCAAAGATCTTTTGTGTTAAATTGTAGAACAGAGTTGCATTAGTTCTGCAAGGATTAGGACCTAATTCTCTGGATTCTATAAAGAGCACTCCAATTGGGTGTGATCCTGAGATGCGACCAGAGAATGCCATGGGGACAAATTTGGCCCCATCGCCGTGGGAACTCAATTTCCCGGTCCCGTCCCGCGAGTTCTGTCCTTGGCCCTAACCCATTCCTGTAAGCTCTGCCTTAACCATAGAAACCTCAAACACTTATGATTTTAAAGTATTTGAGGCTTGTGCAGATAAGGATAGAGCTTGCAGGAATGGGGGCAGGTACAGGGACAGAGCTCACAGGAATGGGATGCAGTGGCGAAGTAAAGGGAGGGCGGGGGGAGATCCGCCACAGGCACCATGTTGGTGGGGGGCACCGGTACCCCTCCTCTCTGCCCCCACCTCTTCCCACTCTTCCCCTCGCCAAGCACATGATGAGACCTTCACTTCCCCGTACTTCCCTGTGACTGCATCGGATCTTCCGTTGATGTCACTTCCGGGTGCCACACATAGGAAGTGACATCAGAGAGAGAGCTGACGGGGTCGTGAGAAGCACATTGAAGTTGTTGCTCACGATGGTGAACAACTAGAGGTATGGGGAAGGGAGGAAGCGCGCACGTGGCATAGGGGAGCGGGAGGGCAGAGACAAGGGCGGGGAGGGGCACACCCAGCACCTTTCACCTTCACTGAGCCACTGACGGGATGAGAAATTGAGTTCTCTTGGGGATGGGGAAAAGTTTGTCTCCATGTCATTCTCTACGAGCACAAATAAATTGGGCGATGAGTCCATGAACGTCAATAATTGGGCGCTAACAATCAATTCGGATTTGTACGCGCATCTTGCTTTGCACTATTTTTTTTAACACTGAGGGCCCAAATGCCATGGTGTGCAACCCAAAAGGGGGTGTGACCATGAGAGGGGCATGGGTAGGTCAGGGGCATTCCTGAAATGTGTGTGCAGTGTTATAGAATACTGTGGATGCGTGCCGGTACACCTGGTTTCAGCAGGCGTTAGTCCTGGTGCCCAGATCTGGATGTGGGAATCAGCACTACACGCTATTCTATAAAGGGTGCTCAATCTGGAGTGCCCTTTAGAGAATATTTATTTATTTATTCAATTTTTTTAGCCCGTCCTCCCAAAAGAGCCCAGAACGGGTTACAATGAATATATTGGTGCATTAAAATTATAAGTAAGATAGGTAATTAGAAATTCCCTTACTGTCCCGAAGGCTCACAATCTAACTAAAGTACCAGGAAAAATGACAATTAGAAGAGTAATAAAGAAAGAAAATAGAGATAGAGGAGAAAAATAAGAAAATAAACATACTAATAGTGCTGGGCACTGATTTTTTTTCCAGCGTCCATATTTGGGTGTCATCTACTGAGAATGGACTACTGGGCTTGATGGACCATTGGTCTGACCCAATAAGGCTGTTCTTATGTGTCATCGTTGAGGATACGTTGATAACCTCAGCCCATTGTGTAGCGGTGGCTCAGAAAGCAAATAGAATGTTAGGAATTATCAGAAAAGGAATGGAAAACAAGGATGAAAATTATAATGCCCTTGTTTGCTCTAAGGTAAGGCCACATTTTGAATACTGTGTGCATTTCTGGTCGCCATATCTAAAAAAAGATGTACCAGAATTAGAAAAGGCACAGAGAAAGGGAACAAAAATGATAAAAGGGATGAAACAACTCCCCTATGAGGAAAAGCTAAAGCAGCTAAGCCTCTTCAGCATGGAGAAGAGATGGCTCAGGGGTGATATGATAGAGGTCTATAAAATACTGAGTGGAATGGAAAAGGAAGATGTGAATCATTACATTACATTACATTAGGGACTTCTATTCCGCCTATACCTTGCAGTTCAAGGCGGATTACAAAAGAGCTAACTGGACATTTCCAGTGAAGTTATAACAGTTTTATTGTTTGTTTGTTTTTTTGGTTACAAGGGAGGAGAGGTAGCTGGATTAATTCCAGAAGAACTTGCAAATTGGATATTAAATTGACTGTACGTTACTGTGTGATATAACAAATAGATTACAGTTAGAGTACAAATAAGATTACGTTACATTTCAGGGATCTGAATACTTGGTTGGTGTTTTGGGGAGGAAGAGATTATTTAAGTGGAGGTTTTGGGGGAGAATTTATCTAGGAGTAGGGGGAAGGGTTGGGTTAAGATATCTGGATAAATTTTTTGAAAAGTAGGGTTTACTCTTTCCAAAAGTACTAGAACTAGGTGGCATGCAATGAAGTTACTAAGTAGTAGATTTAAAACAGACCGGAGAAAATATTTCTTCCCACAACATGTTATTAAATTCTGAAATTTGTTGCTGGAGAATGTGGTTACATCAGTTAGCTTAGCAGGGTTAGATAATTTCCAAAAAGAGAATTCCCTAGGCCATTATTGAGATGGCTTGGGGAAAATCCACTGTTTATTCCTAGGATAAGCAGCATAAAATTTGCAATGTGACATAAACACGCTGGAGAAATTGGCCGCGACATAACAAATGAAGTTCAACGTGGATAAGTGTAAGGTGATGCATGTCGGTAACAAAAATCTTATACATGAATACAGGATGTTCGGGGCGGTACTTGGAGAGACCCTCCAGGAAAGAGACTTGGGAGTACTGGTTGACAAGTCGATGAAGTCATCCGCGCAATGCACGGCAGCGATGAAAAGGGCGAACAGAATGCTAGGAATGATTAAGAAGGGGATCATGAACAGATTGGAGAAGGTTATCGTGCCGCTGTACTGGGCCATGATACGCCCTCATCTGGAATACTGTGTCCAGCACTGGTCGCCGTACATGAAGGAGGACACGGTACTACTCGAAAGGGTCCAGAGATGAGCGACTAAAATGGTTAAGAGGCTGGAGGAGTTGCTGTACAGCGAGAGATTAGAGAAACTGGGCCTCTTCTCCCTGCACTACTCCCGACTCTCATAGGAACTCTATAGGCATCGGGAACAGCGCAGAGCATTCAGCGTGCAGGCCGGCACTAAAAACTGCTTTCATGGTTTTGTAAAAGGGGGAGTTAATTATGTTCATCTATTTTGTTGGATAAAAGCAACCTTTAGACTCCCTGCACTTTTCATACAAGCACCTTTTCTCTCTGAGCTGCATCTACTAACAAAAAGCCTGCAGTGATCTTCATCAATCAGATCTTCAAAGGACAGTCGGATTAGAAACTGCAAAATGAGGAAACCATACTTACTACTAAGTACAGGAAGAGTCCCGTTGGACTGGAAACGGCTAATGTCATTCCACTCCACAAAAAGGGATGCAGGGGAGGCTGCGAATTACAGACCGGTGAGTCTTACATCGATAGTGAGTAAACTTATGGAAAAAGTAATCAAACACCAATTGGATACGATCCTGAACGAGAATCTATGAGATCCCCCATCAACATGGATTTACAAAGGGAAGGTCCTGCCAATCCAATCTGATCAGCTTCTTTGACTGGGTAACAAGAAAGCTGGATATAGGGGAGTCCCTGGACGTAGTGTACTTGGACTTCAGCAAAGCATTTGATAGCATCCCACACCGCAGGTTATTGAGCAAGATGAGTTCAATGGGATTAGGTGAAACATTAACTGCATGGGTTAAGGACTGGCTTAGAGGTAGACTTCAGAGGGTGGTGGTAAATGGTACCCTCTCAGAAAAGACGGAGGTGATCAGCAGAGTGCCGCAGGGCTAGGTCTTGGGCCCGATCCTATTTAATATCTTTGTAAGAGACTTGGCTGAGGGGCTTCGAGGTAAAATTACATTATTCGCCGATGACGCCAAACTATGCAACATAGTAGGCAAAAGCACAGTAGGCAAAAGCACAGTGCCCGACAATATGACACAGGACCTACTCCTACTGGAGCAGTGGTCAGAGACTTGGCAACTAGGTTTCAATGCCAAAAAATGTAAGGTCATGCACCTTGGCAGCAAAAATCCATGCAGAACTTACACCCTAAATGGTGAGACCCTAGCAAGGACTACAGCAGAACGAGACTTGGGAGTGATCATTAGTGAAGACATGAAGACCGCCAATCAGGTGGAGAAGGCTTCATCCAAGGCTAGAGAAATCATGGGTTGTATCCATAGAAGTTTCATCAGTAGTAAGCCCGAGGTCATAATGCCATTGTACAGATCCATGGTGAGACCTCATCTGGAATACTGTGTACAATTCTGGAGGCCACATTACCAAAAAGATGTGCTGAGAGTTGAGTCGGTTCAGCGAATGGCCACCTGGATGGTCTCGGGATTCAAGGATCTTCCGTATGAGGAACGGCTGGGTAAGTTGCAGCTATACTCACTCGAGGAACTCAGAGAGAGGGGAGACATGATTGAGACGTTCAAATATGTCAAGGGCCATATCGAGGTGGAAGAAGACATCTTTGTTCTTATAGGACCCACGGCAACAAGAGGGCATCCGTTGAAAATCAGAGATGAGAAATTTCATGGCGATACAAGAAAATATTTCTTCACCGAAAGGGTGGTTGATCGCTGGAATAATCTTCCACCACAGGTAATTGAGGCCAGCAGCGTGCCAGATTTTAAGAAAAAAATGGGATAGGCATGTGGGATCTCTTCATGGAGGAAGTTAGGGGGTGGGTCATTAGCGTGGGCAGACTAGATGGGCCGTGGCCCTTTTCTGCTGTAATTTTCTATGTTTCTATCTTTAATTTACATTATCTATAAATTTCTGATATTCTGCCAAATCTCCCTCTGCATTAAAACTTTCAAATAATTTCATAGGAGTGAATATATATTCATTTGATTTAATCTCCAGTGAACAGAAGTGTCTTTTTAGATATTAGATGCTAGACTTTAAAAACTATTTTACCTTGTTTCAAGAAACGATTTCAGTGCATTTAGCAAGAAAGCTAATGCTTTTGAAACTTTGAAAAAAACAACATGTGAAATCCTTTTGAAAGCATTTCCTTCTGATCACATTCCAGAGGGTCATTAAGCCTAAGTACCCTATTGTTTTGTTAAGTGCCTTTCACCAGCTCTGCCTGTTTTGGCCCAAAGCAATCAAAGAAATTAGAAATAAAAGTATTATTAACCTTCTTCCAAGTACATCTGACGACAGCCAGTGGAATTGCCCCCACCTCCCACCGGGAATCATGCATGACATCTAAGCAATCCCTCACCCATCAGAAACTGCTCACTGAAGCTTCCAAAGCTCTACAGCAGTCCAAAAAGCATCAGAGGAGTAGAGAGAGTTGAGGCTGGTGTGGGAAAATCACTTGGTCCCCTCGATGCTGATGCCACTTGCGGTGCCCTTGGCAACCATTTTCCAGAGCACAAGGAAGCAGGCAAGATGCTGGAGCAGCCCTTCATCCACCAAGAGCTGCCCATTGACCCCCCCTCCTAGTAACATAGTAAATGACGACAGATAAAGACCTCAACGGTCCAGCCAGTCTGCCCATTAGGTATACCCATTAAAAATACATGATTAAATAACTTGTCTCTTCTTTGATATTTCTGGGTCATAGACTATAAAGTCCACCTGGTGTCCTAGGTTCCAAATGCTGAAGTTGCCATCCAAGCTCACTCCAGCCTATCCAACCATCCTGTTTGCAGGATATCTGCCATAAAGTCTGGCCAGTAACATCTTCATGTTCCAAGTTACTGGAGTTTCTATTGTTGCCCTCCCCCAATCCTACACCATATCATCACACATGCACTCCCTTCTCTTGCCCCGTAGCTTTTTAATTTTCCAGGCAAGAGCAACAGCATGAACTTACTGTCTATGCCTCTGATTAGAGAATGACATGGGGAAAAAAATCTGTCCCCGTCACTGCCCCGTCCCCGGCCCACCGTCCTCTTCACCACCCCGTCACCGCCATCCCTTTCACCACCCCATCACCGCCACTGCCATCCCATTCACCGCCCCGTCACCACCACTGCCATCCCATTCACTGCCCCGCAGCATTCATAAAAGCCTCAAACAGGTATGATTTTATATACTTATCTTTATTAACGTATAAAGGAAACATTCTTTACAACTTAACTATACAAAAACAAAACACAACCTGTACTTTTAATTGTCCTTATTTTTTAACCCGTGGATGAACAACAAATCATCCACAATCTCTAGATTCAGTCTAGTTCTCCTTTCTTCCACAGTCCTTCCCGCAATAGAGAATACCCTCTCTGAAGATGTGCTGGTAGCTGGAATGCACAGTATCCCTCGTGCAACTTTTGCTAATTTTGGCCAGCTTTCTTGTTTATTTCTCCAAAATCTTAAAACATCAGCATCGACATCAGTAGAACAAAGATAGCTATCCACCTCATTAACAACAATGTTTCAAAAAAGTCACTCAGGAAACCAACAGTTGCATCTATTTTCCTTCTTTTGGAGGGACCTGGCCCTGGGAGTTCTTCCACAGTGGTGATCTCTGGAAGTGTGGAATGTTGATCCAGATTTAAAGTTGAGGGGGCTTCCATTTCAACCTCTTTGTACGGTGACGGGACTAAATCGCGCGAGACAAGACAACTGAGCGCAAGGTTGACGGCGTGCCGAAGAAAAGCACTATTTTATAGGGCTCCGACGGGGGGCGTGGGGGGGAACCCCCCACTTTACTTAACAGACATTGCGCTGGCGTTGTGGGGGGTTTGAGGGGTTTTAACCCCCCACATTATACTTAAAACTGAACTTTTTCCCTAAAAATCAGGCAAAAAGTTCAATTTCAAGTATAATGAGGGGGGTTACAACCCCCCAAACCCCCCACAACGCTAGCGCGATGTCTGTTAAGTAAAATAGGGGGGTTCCCCACCAACACCCCCCGTCGAAACCCTTTAAAATAGTGCTTTTCTTTGGCGAGCCGTCAACCTTGCGCTCAGTTGTCTGCGCTCAGTTGTTTCGCGCAATTTTGTCTATGAACCCTTTGTACAACCTCTTTAAAGATACGATTGCCTGTGTTTTTGCATTTTCTGGGAAGATAACTGGATTATTTTTCAGACATGGGTGTAACAGAGAAGCAATGCTGTGTAATGGATAAACCGGGAAATAAGTGTTGATTAACTGTTCAAAATGTTTCTTTATGGAAGCAATAATTGATGAATCTGTTGCAGTAACAGTCAGATGTTTGAACAACTGAGCACGTGTTGGAAGGACATTGCAGAGGGTAGGTGTTTTATCAGCAGACAAGGCAGTTGTTGCCGCATCAAAGTTGCGCAAGACACAAATTGTGTCATTTAATAGTGCTTCATTCAAATCCAAAAGCAGCCTCTGCAGTTTTTTATCCCTATACTCATTGGCCAGTTCTTTAAGATGTGGTAGGTTTTCAGATACTGATTCCAGCATTTTATAGATGCTATTCCATCTTGTTGGAACAGCCTGTTTAAGGCTAGTCTCTAGCTTGTGATGCATTATTGAATGCTTGAAATGTGCAATGGTGTCTTTTGCAAGATTAATCAGCACACTTACATCGGCAATCGGAGAATCAAAGTTGTCATTGTGCTTCAATCCATGAACCATCAATCCACAACGGCATATAATAAACTTCAAAGTGCCTAATTTCTAAGTGATCTTTTTTTCTTATAATACCTTTCAAGTACCTCTATGGTCTTCAGTTCCAGCCAACCACCAGCCAAATTATTTGAAGGCTTGTTTCTCTTTCTGGCTTTTATTCATCATCAGACCTTAGTTTTTTTTTAAGTGCTTGTGCTCTATATTCTATGTTTTGTGCAAATCGATAAACTTTTCTTATACAACTTTAAAACTTTTGTACTTAGCTTTACCTATTTCTTCATTCTTTTTTTTTAAACCAACACAAGATTCAAATTGTGGCCTGCACATGATAGCAACTGTTGATCTTTGAAGGCAGCTTTAACATTAGCTCCATTGTCAGTGATATAGACATTGTTCTGACGATAAGCCCCATACTCTTCCAAGATTTCCTTGACAGTTGATTGAATGTTAGCTGCAGTGTATTTATCAAGCAGAGTTCTGGTGGCAAGAATTCTTGCGTGGAGATGAAAATTATCATCTACATAGTGTGCAGTCACGATTATGTATGGCATAAAAGTTCCATCTTCAGTCCACAGATCAGTTGTAATGGCAAATTTATTTTGCCGACCCAACACCTCAGACAATGCAGCCTTTTCTTTTTCAGCAATTGCTGAAATATGTCTGGACACTGTTCTGGCAGAGGGGAGTACCAGATCAGAAGAAACTTGGCTATATTTCACACCAATGGAAATCAACAAGTCAGCAAGGCAAGCAAATCCTATTCCCTCGACCAGAGAAAAAGGTCTGATGTCCATGGCACACATCGAAGCAACTGCATCAGTAACTTCTGCTTTCACTGCTGTAGGCAAGGTTCTGTATTCTTCCTTCGGATTCTCTTTATGTAAAAAGTCCTTGATGCTTCTCATCACAGCACTATACTTTGCCCACTACAGATTGCTGCATGTGATTTCAGGCCACTGGTACCATCACACTGACTCTCCGAGAGAGCTTGATCCAGAATGCCTTGAGCATATGCAGATGCTCAAGGCCCAGGCAACAGGAAGGATCTTCGTTCACTGGCACCGGCACGTTCTGTGGGCTGCATGCCAGTGCCAGATGAGGTAAGGCTTTTGTTTGGGCGGGTGGGGGATGTCGGTTCGCTCGGGGGGGGGGGGTGGCGTTCGAGAGCAGGGAGGGAGCGATGCCGGTTCTCAGGGGGGGCGTTCGCGGGCAGGGGTGCAATGCTGGTTCTCGGGAGAGGAGTGGTGAAGCAGTGCCGGTGGCCTCGAGGTGGGTGGGAACCAATCAACTGAGTTTCTCTTACTTTCTATGGGGAAACTCACTTTGATATACGAGCAATTTGGTTTACGAGAATGCTTCTGGAACGAATTATGCTCATAAACCAAGGTTCCACTGTATTCTATTAGCTTGATTTTTTATGTAGCATTCTATAGTAATTTGGTTTGTTCAGTTTTCATAACAGTGGAGGGGATATTTGTGAAAGGGAGGGGGAGATAGGGGTTTTGTTGATCCTTGCTCTGTATTATTTGTGTTTATAAAATGACAATTCTACAGAATAGTCTCTTTTTATACTTTAATAAAATAAGTTCAGTATAAAATCATAACTATTCGAGGCTTGTGCGGGTGGGATATGACAGTTTGCAGGGCGGGGACGGGATTGAGCTCATGGGGATGGGGTGGGAACGGTGATAAATTTTTCACCGTGTCATTCTCTAATCCCATGCACTTAATATAACATGTATTAAGTGTGAGATGCTGGGTCTGAGCCATTCCTTTTTCCAATGTGCATCTTTGTAAACTGGCTTCTCCTGATGCATCTACCAGCAAATACACATTCATTCCTGCAGGTATTTTAGAAAATGTTCTTATCTACATCAGCAGATCCTTTTCTAATATACTACTGGAATTGTGCATGTGTCGACTTCAACATCTCTGTTCTGATCTTTATGTGCTGTCTAAAATAGGCCTTAATATAATCTGTCAAAATAGAAATTAGGCAGATGGAAGACAATAATAGTTTTAGATATCTGGAAGTTCAGAGATGAAGTCAGGAGGGATAAATGTAAAGTTCAGTTTCTCCGTATCAGTCTGCATCAATTTTACCGTTACACAAGACCATCAACCAAACATATTTTGGGGCCATGAGCTGTATAATATGTGCTGATGCTTAACTGACTTAATAAAAGCCTTTTGTGTAGGTTATTTGTTGGATGAGACTGAAAGCTCCTGAAAACAACTGATGAGAATTGCTAGCTGAGAACGCATTACTAATGTTTCATTGTATTTCATGAGCTGCTGTCAAAAGGTAGGAAGGCAGAATCAAAACTATAGCATCAGAGATGAGAATCTAAAGGTTACACCGTTGGCACACAGAAAATAGGGGCCCTTATTACTAAACCATGTTAAGCATTAACATATGTTTAACGCAGGAAAAATGGCTCAAATGGCTCAAATGTGGAACCACGGGGTGCAAGGGGATGTCCCCCAATGGATCAAACACTGGCTGGCAGACAGGAAACAGAGGGTTGGAGTAAAGGGCCATTACTCAGACAATGGGTCACGAGTGGAGTTCCACAGGGGTCGGAGCTGGGACCGCTCCTGTTCAATATATTTATTAATGACCTGGACACGGGGTCGAAATGTGAGATTATTAAATTTGCGGATGACACCAAACTCTGGAGCAGGGTTAGAACCATGGAAGACTGTGAAGACCTGCAAAGGGACCTGATGAGACTGGAAGAGTGGGCAAAAAAGTGGCAAATGAGCTTTAAAATAGAGAAATGCAAGGTCATGCATGTAGGGAAAAAGAACCCAATGTTCAGCTACAAAATGGGGGGATCATTGCTAGGGGTGAACAACCTTGAAAGAGACCTGGGGGTAATGGTGGACACAACATTGAAAGCATCAGCACTGTGTGCGACAGCCTCAAAGAAAGCGAACAGAATGTTGGGTATCATTAAAAAGGGTATCACGACCAGGACGAAGGAAGTCATCATGCCGCTGTATCGTGCAATGGTGCGCCCACATCTGGAGTACTGTGTCCAGTACTGGTCGCCGTACCTCAAGAAGGATATGGCAGTACTTGAGGGAGTCCAGAGAAGAGCGACTAAACTGATAAAAGGTATGGAAAACTTTTCATACGCTGACAGATTAGAAATGCTGGGGCTATTCTCCCTGGAAAAGCGAAGACTTAGAGGAGACATGATAGAAACCTTCAAAATCCTGAAGGGCATAGAGAAGGTAGACAGGGACAGATTCTTCAAACTGTGGGGAACCACAACTACAAGGGGGCACTCGGAGAAATTGAAAGGGGACAGGTTTAAAACAAACGCTAGGAAGTTCTTTTTTACCCAGAGGGTGGTGGACACATGGAATGCGCTTCCGGAGGTTGTGATAGGCCAGAGCACACTACAGGGGTTCAAGGAAGGTTTAGATAGGTTCCTAAAGATAAGGGGATTGAGGGGTACAGATAGAAGTAGAGGTAGGTTATAGGAATAGTCAGGGACCACTTCACAGGTCAAAGGCCTGATGGGCCGCCGCGGGAGCGGACCGCTGGGCACGATGGACCTCTAGTCTGACCCAGTGGAGGCAACTTCTTATGCTCTTATTTTATGTTAGTTGTGCCATTTGTCTACAATTATCACTTGGAGGTGCGTGTCAAGTACGAAAAATGGGCGTAGAAGCGCTATTCAGCTAACAGCATGACATTAGTGCAAGCTAACTAAATTATGTTGACAATGTAGGAGCCCTAAGGGCCGGACTCTGTATAGGACGCCCGGTCTCAGAAGCCGCCTAAATGACTTTGGAGAATTGCACATGGGCATCCTATATAGAATCACATCTGTCCTCATGGACAGATGCCTAAGCCTGCTTAACACCATGATTCTCTAACCATTCTCTAACCACTATTCAAGGCTATTAATAGAGAAAGCCCAACCTACTGGAACAACCGACTAACTCAATCCACCTCAACCCGGCACAGGAGAACCCACTCACTATTCATACAACCGCCAACCAAAAACGTCAAACGAAGAAAACTATATGACAACCTAATGGCCACCAAAGCAGCCAAACTAGACAGACAAATCACCAATTTGCTGTCTTCAATCACAGACTACAAAACCTTCAAAAAAGAAACTAAAACCCTACTCTTCAAAAAATACATAAAACCTATTTAACACGACCAGTTCCTTCCCAAACTCCACCTACCCACTCTCTACCCATATCTAATCTAATATGTTTCTAATTACCCAACAGGTATCACCTTAAGTTCTCGATAATCCTTATGTAATTCTTATGTAATCCCTATGACAATTCCTATGTAATGTTACAATTCTTGTAACCTCCTGACAACTCTTATCCACCTTGAACCGCAAGGTAATGGCGGAATAGAAATCACTAATGTAATGTAACCAGCGTCTGTGTCACAGGTGCCAGTTAGAGAATTGGGTTGCTACTGAGCTGATTGTGATAAGGGAATCTCCCTGCCGTGATCAGTTTAGCAGTTTAGTCTCCCCGTGAAGACTACCAGCAGGAGGGATGCCTAGTCCCTGCTGATGGAACCCCTGAATCCGCCCTCCCCTCCCCTGAATGTTCACGGCAAGAGGAGTGCCCAATTCCTCCTGCCGCCACCCTCCCAAGTTATTCACCAGCAGGAGGGATGCCCAGACCCACAATGGCCCCAAGATATAAAATTAATAACATCTGCAATTCACAGATAGTTAAAAGATTTTGGATGTCTGGCTGGATGCGACATTAAGTATGAAAGATCAGGTACTGGCAGTGGTGAAATCTGCATTTTTTCAAATGTGATTATTGAGTAGAGAAAAGCCTATGGGGTTCATAATCGAAACAGAAATCGGCACTTGGACGACCTTAAAGACAGCTTAGACCTTTTCAGTACCACTGAATGCCCAGAGCTGAAAGGGGCATTTTAGGAGGTGACAGTGGGATTTGTGCGAGATGTGGACTGACCTAGACTTAGTCATACTGCAAGTATAATCGAAAGTTTAACGAGACTGCCTAGATGGAACTTATACGTAGTGACTTAGGCAATCTAAAAACAGGTCTAAATGCCAAGTGACCAGATAACTACTGCAGATATAAAGTACAGACCCCGACACACTCCCCCAGTGATCACTGACCTCCACCGCCACCATAAAAATTGGAATAAAAACATACATACCTGCCTCCAGAACATCAACATCTGGCATAGGAGAGCCTAGATGAGCTGCACAGAGGTGGCATAAGTAGTAGGGAGGGTGGGGGTGGGGTGGGGGTAGTGAACCATAGAAAGGAGGCCCCAGGCCTGTAAGCCACTCTAACCACCGCATTCATAGTAAAAATGTGCACCCCCCAAATCCCCCCCAAACCCTACTGTACTACCATACACGTGGCACCTGCAGCTATAAGGGCTGTTGAGGTGGTAGACAGGTGGGTCTAGTAGGTTTTGGGGGTCTCACCATGACCTGTAAGGGAGTTGTGGTGAGATGTTTTTGTGAAGTTCGCAGCAGTGCCCTGTAAGGTGCCCCACTACTCTGTTGCCATGTCTGGGTGGCCAGTCCATCACTTTGCTGGCCCCTCCCACATCCAAAAGGTCTTGTTCTGGCCGTTTTTGACTTGGACAAATTTTTGGACGAGAATGAGGTATAAAGATAGATGACTTAATGGTCTGGACGATCAAACGGTTGGACGTACAAGTAGACGATTCTGGAAAAAAAATATTTTGGATATATTTTTCAAGAATGGACTTTGGACATGTCCGACTTTGGGCGACTAGTAACTTAGGCCTAAAATAGACTTAGACATATTTTTTTGATTATGCTCCTCCACGCTTTCAGGTTATGATTTCCATATAGTGGTTCAAACTATAGTAATTCAAAAATTGGATTATTCCAATGCTCTTTATTTAGGCATTTTGTCATCATGGCGCAGGGCCTTACAAATAATTCAATATGCGGCCGCATGTTACACCAAGTTTGGGAAAACTCCACTGGTTACCTGTCAAATTTCATATTGTTTTCAAGGTTCTGGTATTAACTTTTAAAGTCATTCATTATAAGATCCCTTGGTATCTAACACAATTGATGAGGCTTTATCAGCCATCTGGATCATTAAGATCAGAGAGAAAGTTACGACTATCAACAGATGGATTAGCGAATGTACATTATGCTAATATGAGAACATCTATAATATCAATTGAAGGTGCTTTATTATGGAATAATATATCAGAACAGATGAGATTGCTTTCTGATATTCAAAAGTTTAAGAAATTATTGAAAAAAAACTTTGTTTGTGGAGACGTTCTCTTGATTGACCTAGGATCTTGATCGAGGATATTTTAGATATGCTTGTTTACTTATTTGTATGTTGGTTATATGATGATTATGTTTGTAGTTTTGTAAACTGCTTAGGTCTAGGTGGGTTAGAAAAGTTTTAAATAAATAAATCAATTTTACCACAGGACGCCTCAATGTGTCCCATGTTAAGCAGCTTTAAGCTGCAGTAAGTATGCGCTAGTGCTTACTGCAACTTAGTGAAAAAAACCCCATAATTAAACTATACTTAGGGACTTTTTTTTACTAAAATGCACTAAAGTTTGCAGTTACAATGGCTTAAAATGAGATTTTACTACAGGATAGCTGCAAATTTTACTGGAACCTTTTTTTGGCAGTGTTCTATTTTTTTTAATTTTTTTTTAATTGTGGGTCTTGCATTACTTATCCCATTAGTGTGAGGTACCCTCTGAGAGTTAATATGGGACCACTTACCACCGTCCTACTTAGGAGTTAACTCTGGGTTAGGCTTTCACTGAAATGTATCAGCTCCAAAGGCCTCAGAAATTCTTTTCATTGGACTTCCGGTGACGTCATCCGAGTGATGGCAGTGTAAGAGACGAGCTCCTCTTCACCCAGCGTTTATTTGCTTCTCCTTTGCAATCCGGTGACCTATTTTTGGGGATTTTTGACCTCCCGACTCTGCACTGAGGCTTGGTGATGACTGTGGTGTCCAAAAAAATTGCAGACTGATCTGCGTACGTATGCTTTCCAAGCAATGGCGCCCGGGGAAGCGGCCTGCTCGTCGCGCCTTTGCGGAGAGCATTTGAATGCGCATGGAGAGCTGAGTTCCCGATCGGCTACAGGAACCCCTGAGGTGGAAATGCCAGTGTCCCATTTGGAGTTGCAAGGTTGGTTCGCTAACCTTAAAAATACTATGATGGTGATGCAGAAGGAATTACATTCTGATGTTACTGCCTTGCGGAAGACTGTGGTGGACATGGGCCAGAAATTAGGCGAATTCGAAGAGCGTGTGATCGATCATAATGGTGATATTTTACATCTACAGCATCAATGTAAGGGACTGGAGGACAAGTACGAGGAGCTTTTGTTAAAAACTGAGGACATGGAAAACAGGGCCTGTCGTACCAACCTATGGGCCCGGGGGGTGCCAGAGCGGGGTGGCTCGCTATCGCTGGAGGACACTATGCGTGCCATTTGTGAAAATTTTTTGCAACTTGATGATCCTATCGTTGTGCCTCCTACTCTGGAGTTCGAGAGAGTTCATCGGGCTATAGGGAACCCTCTCCTGAATCGACCACGAGATCTTATAGCGTGTTTTAATCGATTTCCAATGAAAGAACAGGTCCTAGCAGCGACGAGGCGAGTGGGCCATATTGACTGGGAAGGAGCAAAAGTCGAGTTATATGCTGACATGCCTGCTCTCACTCTCAGGAAAAGGAGGGAGTTTCGGGAAGTTACTAAGTGCTTGATGGCTCATCAGATTTGCTACAAATGGAACTATCCGTTTGGGCTAACATTTCCTCTGCAAAATCAAGTTCATAGAGTTATGACACCTGAGGAGGCAAAGCTACTTTTGCAGCAAGTTACACTATGGCCGGTAGAGGAGACTCATTCGGCAGTGGCCCTCCCACAACGCAGTGGGGTTGTGAGTCAGTCCCGATGGCGTAGAGGGGAAAAGAGTGGGCAACGTCTTCAGCGTCATTCTGATGCTGCTACAGTGACTCTCTCTACTTGAATTGTGCTGGACTGTTTTGGGTTTATAGTTTGTGGTGGGGGTCACCTATTAGTGCTATTGTTTAGTTAACTCTTTATATTGGGATTGGGGATCTGTAGGCTATTAGGTGGGTTGGTTTCTTCAGGTTGGGAGTGAGTGTAGGAGTGCGGTCGGGTTTGATTGTTACTGGAGTGAATTGGAGGTCGTGGTTGGGGGTCTGTAAGATTGAAGCGGTCATTGGCTAATGGCTGGGTGAAGAGGGGAGGGGGGAGAGAGCTGGAAGTTCATTAATGTTGTGGTTCTTGGGGGGAGGGGGGAGGGTTGGGAAGGGGGCTGAGGATGGGAGATATTGTGGTAGGGGAGGAGGCTGGGCTCCTGGACATTGGTGTTGGGTTGTTACAATTGCGGTGGGTTGCTTGGAATTGGGTTTTGTTAATTTGGGGGTTTCTGTGGGTATATATGCTGGATTGTTTATTTGAGTTTTATTATGGTACGATGGATGTCATTTAATGTGCGGGGATTGAATATCCCAAGAAAGCGTCAATTGTTATTTAAGGAAGCTGATCGTTTGAAGGTGGGAGTGGGTTTTATACAGGAGACTCATCTCAGACCGATGCATGAACATTATCTTCATCATAAGAAGTACCCACATGTGTATTTGGCTTCCAATACAGTAGCAGGAAGAAAAAATGGGGTGGGCATATTTATAGCGCATGATTTGGCTCCTGTAGTTCATGGGGTAGTCCGGGATAAACAGGGGCGTTATATCATTGTGAAAGTTACTATTCATGAAGAACTTTATACTTGTGTTAATATTTATGCTCCTAATAAGGACCAGGGTTCCTTTTTTGGGGAATTGGGTAAGGTGATGCAGGAGTTGGTGGAAGGTCAAGTGGTGCTGGGGGGTGATTTTAATTTAACTTGGGACCCTTCTTTGGACAATTTGGTGGGTGGGGTTACATATGGGCATCAGGACAGGAAACACTTGGTGGATTTTTTCAATTATTGGGGGTTAACTGATCTCTGGCGTCACCACAATCCTGGGGTTCGGGATTATTCCTATTTTTCTGAGGTGCATAATTCTTACTCACGGATTGATTTTTGGGGGGTATCTGCGGAGTTGTTATTGAGAGTGGACGAGGTGGAAATGGCTTCTAGAGTGTGGTCTGATCATTCCCCGGTCTGGTTCTCTTTGCTGCGTAAGGAGGAGAGTCATGGAAAGAAATTTTGGTGTATGAATGAGGGCATTTTGTTGGATCCTGCTAATGTTTCTCAGCTTGTAGATAATCTTAAAGAATATATTCAATTTAATCTTACAGAGGGGATTTCTCCAGTTATGTTTTGGGAGGGACTTAAATGTGTAATGCGGGGTAGGATTATATCTTTGGAGGCTTTTTGTAGGAAGGAGAGATCTCAACAGGAGCAAGATCTCAGGGTTCAGTTGCGGGATTTGGAGGCCCATCATAAGCGGGACAGCGGGAATGCTGAGGTATTGAGCCGGATTTGGACTGTGAAGGGGGCTATTCAGGAGTTGGAGTTGCAGGAAAGTTCGCAGCGTCTTGAATGTTTGAAACAATGGTATTTTGAATCGGGCAATAGGGCGGGGCGCCTTTTGGCACATAAACTTCGTAAGCAGCGTCAACAACACTTTATTTTTCAATTAAAGGGCCCGGATGGTAAGTTGTATAACTCCTCTGGAGATATTGGAGATCTTCTTACACAATACTTTACTGAGTTGTACCGGGAGGAGGATACAGTATCGGACCAGGCGGATGATTATTTGGCTCAAGTGACGCTCCCTAAACTCTCATTAGAAGAGGCGACCTGGTTATCTAGGCCTATAGAGGAGGAGGAAACGCTTCTAGTTATCAAGGCCTTACCTTTGGGAAAGGCACCTGGCTTGGATGGCTTTTCCAATAAATTTTATAAATGTTTTAGTTCGTTTTTGGTTAAGCCTCTTACGGAATTCTTTAATAGTCTGACGGGGGTGCGGAATTGCCTTGGTCGTGGAAGTTGGCTGGGGTTACGTTGTTGATAAAACCTGGGAAGGACCCTATTGATAGAGCGTCGTATCGTCCTATATCTTTACTTGGCACGGATTATAAAATCTTTACGGGAGTGCTGACTCGTTGTCTACAGCATTATTTGGGAGTATTGATACAGGATGATCAAGCAGGCTTTATCCAAGGTCGACAGACTTTTGATAACCTTCGCAGGGTGTTTCATATTATTAATTCAGCACAGGCTTGGAGGGACCCTGCTTTGATTTTAGGGATAGACGCTGAGAAGGCTTTTGATAGGGTCTCTTGGCCTTTTCTGTTTCAGACGTTATCATCCCTGGAAATATCGGGTCAATTTCTGGATTGGGTTCACTCTTTGTATGCTAAGCCTTTAGCCTCTCTTAAGGTGAATGGTGCTTACTGTGCTGAATTTGAACTCGCTAGAGGTATGAGACAGGGGTGTGCTTTATCGCCTCTCCTCTTTGCATTAGCCATGGAGCCGTTTGCTCAGAGAGTGCGAGAGAGTCCTCATATTGAGGGTATTATTAGCGGAGGACAAGAACAGAAGATACTTCTTTTTGCAGACGATATTCTTCTTACGCTTCGAAATCTGGGGGAGTCTCTTCAGGGGATAGTGACAGCTTTAGCTGAGTATGGACGGGTCTCTGGCCTTAAAGTAAATATGGTTAAATCTGAGATTCTCAAGCTCACGATCAGAGGACAAGACTGTTTGGATTTGCAACAGTGTTTCCCCTTTCGGTGGACGACTTCTTCGTTGAAGTACTTGGGCATTCAACTTACGGTAAATTTGTTTTCTTTATATGATGCCAATTATCCCCGCTTATTGCAATAGGTGAGGGAGGATTTAGACCGGTGGGACAAACTTTCAGTATCTTGGATGGGAAGGGTTCATGTGATCAAAATGATGATGTTGCCCCGTTTTCTTTACTTTTTTACAGCGTTGCCAATCTTTTTGCCTAGGACATTTTTTGACCATTTACATCGTATGATTTTTTCTTATATTTGGAAAAGGAGACCTCCACGAGTTCGCCGTCAAATGCTGTTTCAGTAGAGAGATAGGGGAGGTATGGCGGTTCCAAATTTTTATTATTATTTTTTAGCAGCTCAGTTGCGGTACTTATTAGCTTGGCAGCAGGAGCCTCATAGGACTTGGGTACAAATGGACACTTGGTTTTTAGGTGATATTTCATTACGCTCTGTACCGTGGTATGCTTTGGGTAAACTACGGATTATTATACGCAAGGCTAACCCGGTGGTAGGGGTTATTTTGCGAGTGTGGATGTTGTTTCGGGAGAAATTGTTCTCGGGCCGGGTGTATTTTTCTCAAACCCCGGTGCGTGTCGCTGAGGGGTTTTTGCCAGGACACTTTGATTCTTGCTTTAAGATCTGGGAGGCAGGGGGGGTTAACTACTTTGGGACAATTTGTAGTGGATATGGCCTTGATTTCGACCTCACAAATGCAAGAGGAATATGGTTTACAGGGGGCGGACTTGTTACAATATAACCAGGTGGTCGATTTTCTTAGCAGAAAAGCTTTGCCAGATCTGTTGTTGGATTCTGTTGCTTGGGATAAGGCTTCTAGTGGGAGAGGGTGTATATCTCGACTTTATGGGTTGCTTCTTTCGCACGATATACCCCCCGCACGCTATTATACTTATTGGGAGAGACTGTTGGGTCGAACTTTCACTGCAGTGCAGTGGACGCATACCCTACACTCTCTCCTTAAGCCTTCCATTGCCAGCAATATGGTAGAAAATGGGTATAAAATGCTATATCGCTGGTATTATACCCCTGAACGATTACATAGGATTAATCCTGCTATCCCTGATGAATGTTGGCGTAGCTGTGGGGCTTCTGGAACATTTGAACATATTTGGTGGGCTTGTCCAAAGGTAGGTCCCTTTTGGGATATGGTGTTTTCTGTTTTATCAGATATTTGTGGGGTGCTCATGGTTAAAGATCTGGGGTGCGCACTGTTAAATTTGATGCCTCAGGGAGTACCTTGTTAGGTATTCCTCTATTATTGCTCCTATGGTTACTGCAGCACGGTTGGCCCTGGCTGCTGCCTGGTGACAAGATACTATACCGTCTAACTTACAGGTGGTTAATAAAATGGACTACGTATTTCGTATGTCTCAATTGACAGCTATGCGCCATCACACTATGGGTGTGTTCCTGCATCGGTGGAAACCTTATATTGATTGGAAGACTAGGAGGGATGGTTGACCACCCTTCTTTTTTTTTTTTTTTAAATCTATATCGCTGTTTCTGCTTGGTATCCGGGACCTTGGGGGGAAGGGGGAGGGGTGGATTGGGAGGGTTAGGGGAGGGGGGAAGAGCATCTGGTACTGTTCTGTTTTCTGGCTATTGATTGGCCTTGTTACAAAGAGTTATGTTACAACTATGTGATTTGTACTAGAGACTATGGCTTGCTTGATATCTTGTATGCTTTCCTGCTTTTTTTCAATAAAAATAAAACTTAAAAAAAAAAAAAAAGAAATTATTTTCATTAGATCACTTTCAGTTAATTGTTCAGGCTATTATACTGTCACATCTAGATTACCGCAACTCATTATATTTAGGATATATGAAAACCACAATGAAACGGTTGCAGTTGCTACAAAGTACAGCAGCCAAATTGATTTTTGGGAAATGTAGATTTGAAAGGAATACGAAGGGGTGCTGAAAAGTTCTCAACCCAAACATCCAACTTCCTAAATTCTGAGTGTTATTTTGTCACTGTAGCTGAAAAGCGTATTATCTTATGTCATTAAGTGTCAATTTGCAGAAACAAAATTCTATGTTTTGACATTGTTTCAGATCATTAATCAAACTATATCCACATCATTCTCTTCTTAGTTGGGCTGAGAACTTTTCAGCACCCACTTTCACACCATCGTTAGTTAAATGACGCTGGCTGCTGGCAGAAGCATGCTGTCAGGCTCCAAAGTACAGTATTTGGTCCCAGTGGTAGTCTTTTCATTAGCTGAAAAGTATTTGCGTGCTAAAGGTAATTTTACTTTGCAATATCAGTCAATGAGGCAAATGAGGCTTAAGAGATATCATTTCGCTACTTGTGGTTATCAAGTTGCACACTGTTGGAATTCACTCCCTTTGTGTGCCCAATCTGAGAATTGTTATTTAAAGTTTAGGAAAGTCTTTCTCTTTCAAATATTTTAAGTAACATGAAGAGTATGAATAAAAAGTACCTAGATAATTTAGGGATTTGATAGTATAGAACCAAACATGAATATTGCAAAATGCATAACTGCAGTATGTACATTTTTATAGACTAAAATATTTCTAGGTGCTAAATTGACAGACACTTTTTTAAGTTAATAGCAGTAATTGAAGGTGAATCAAACGTGCCAGAGCCGTGCGCTCATCACTGTAACAAGGTAACATGAGGGTATCAATCAGGCTTACTAAATTAACATTTCACTGATAGTGATGCACAAAGCCTTTTAATAAAGACTTTCAAATCTCTAAGCTCAGGGATTCTGATTGTCTGTTTCCAAGCAACAGAAGGATTGGCATAAATCTAGTTTACAATGTTCTCTTAAGTGATGGCTTTGCATTGCTGAAAACTACATGGGAGAAAATAGAATAATTATATGTTTTTTGGCACAAAATTCAAAGAGCAACACCCTTAAGCACTTTCAAAGCTTCCGGGCCAGTATTTAAAGGTGCATTGAATGGTAAAAATGGGTGAATTTTAGACAGGTATCTTCATGTGAAAATTCAGCTGAATTTGACTGATGGGATTTTTAACACAATATTCGCCTACATTAAGCTGGCTAGAATGTAACTGGTACAAAAACCACATGAGGCAAAGATCTGATTAGAATAAGCAAAACAACAGATCAAAATGAAGAGAATGTATTTTATTAACGCAAACAACCCAATGTTTCGCCTAGACAGTTGCATCAGGGGCAAAATTAAAAACATAAATACATAAAATTAAAATCATACAAATTATAACATCATAATAAAAATAATCGACAATTATTATCCGCATATATATATAAAAAGGTGACACATGCAATTAAAAGATACAGGAATGGGAATAGGAAATACAATAGAAGAGAACTGCTGTGTTTAATTTTGCCCTTTTTTGAAAGATAATGTTTAACTTAATGCTGAACTGTTTATGCAAGGCTTTCATGTACTTTTCTGCTGTTTTATTCATCTGTTTTAGGCTGTAGTTTGATGCTGACTCATAGGGGTTACGTTTAGGAAAGAACTCCTATAGGTATGTGTTTTCATGGTTATCACTCTGTTCTACGCCAATGAAATTGGCCTAAGCCTGATCGCACAGAGAGGTGGAGTCCTGCTGGCTGAGCTGATCAGGGATTCCCTTGCCACGATCACGTCTACTTTTAGATAAGAACATAAGAATAGCTTTATTGAGTCAGACCAGTAGTCCATCAAGCCCAGTAGCCCGTTTTCACGGTGGCCAGTCTAAGTCACTAGTACCTGGCCAAAATCCAAAGAGTAGCATTTTTCTGGCCTACATTTCAGGTGTCTGTCATGGCTCTATGGAGACGCATATGGATGCTTAAACTCACCCAAGGCCACTTCCAGGTAAAACCATTCCCAGCCTTGGACAAGCTTAGGTGTCCCTATGCATTTCTCTAGACACCCGACAAAACACCTACAGTGTAGATGGCCTGTCTCGGGGAGCTTTTTTTTAAATGCACATCCCGATTGGCTGCCAGACTATGGTAGGGAAGAACTGATCATCACCCCAGTATTTGTGAAGCTGACAGATCAAAGCTGCTAGGACAACCTATTGCTGATGTTGCTGGACAGAAAAGGAAGATCAGAAGCTGTAAAGATATTCCCTTACTCGTCTTACTTACTATCATTAACTTGTATTTCTTTCCCTATTTTTTCCTTTTGTACCATATGTTTTGACAAGTCAGTTGTATTTATCTGGTTTGTTTCCCCTTGATAATTGTAATTCATTATTTTACTCCTTTGTACATCGCTTAGAATTTTGAATAAGCGATTAATCAAATCCATAATAAACTTGAAACTTGGAAGCATGAATCAAGGAAAAATTTGAAATTGTTAAAGATCAAATGGGATAAAATCAAAATTGGTTTGACAGGGATCAGTGAACTCAAATGGGTAGGACAGGGCCATTTTCAATCAAACAAGCACTGAATCTGCTACTCTTATCATGAAACACACAGGAAAAATGGCGTGGCTTTCATCCTCAACAATAAGCTTTCAAAGACGGTACTAAAGTACAATGTTACCGGCGACAGAGTCATGTCAATCCAACTACAGAGAAAGCCGATCAATGTTACCTTGATCCAAGTATACAGTATGCTCCAACGACAGACGTGGAAGATGAGGAAGTAGAATTGTTCTATGAACAACTTCAAAAAACAAAAGGAATTGACCCCAAAATATCCACAAAGAAGAAAATCCAGAGAAAACCAAAAAAACTCTGTGGAGTGACGATGTTCCTAAATGGACTTTATTTGAAAGTGTCAGAGTTCCAAAGGTACACTGAAATCATCCACATAAAAATAAATTCATCCACATAAAAATAAATCATCCACATAAAAGCCTTAAAGGACCTACTCCGCTAGGGATACAGGACCCAACATGGTCCGCGTTTCGACAAAAAGTCTTCTTCAGGGGTCCCTGGGGGTCCTATAAAGGTGAGTACGTGGGAAACAATTGTGTGGTGAGCTGGAAGTGAGACACTTTCAAATAAAGTCCATTTAGGAACATCGTCACTCCACAGAGTTTTTTTGGTTTTCTATGAACAACTTCAAAATGTAATAGATCAAATGCCAACACAAGATCTACTGATCATTATGGGGGGACTTCATTGCAAAAGTAGGAAGTATACCTGAAGATGCACCTAAGTTTTGGCGTCGGTTATAGAATTTCCCCGTTAGGGCTCCCACGGTAATCTTGCACTAACCAGTCAGCATGCCGTAGCGTAGCTACACTAATTATTTAGTGCAGGAATGCTCCTCCACAAAAAAGAGAGAAAGAAAACCTTTTTAGAGCATGGATTAGCACACACTAAGGGCTCATTTTACTAAGGTGCGCTAGGGCTTTAACGCACGGAATAGCGAGTGCTACATTGCTGCGTGTGCTAGACTTTAACGCCAGTATTGAGCTAGCGTTAGTTCTAGAAGCATAGCGTGTGATGTAGCACATGGTAATTTCCTGCGTGCACTAGCACACCTTAGTAAAAGGAGCCCTAAATTGTCACTTACTGTAGGACACCTGAGAACGTCCCGTGTTATGCCATCTTAAGCTGTATTAATCGTGTATTGCCGTTTACAGTTTATTAAAACTTGATATACTGCCAAACCAACGAGGATTTCAGTAGATTAAAATCTAATACAGTTTAGTGAAAGGGCCCCTTGGAGATTAAGGGCGAGATATACCAGTGTTTTTCAACCTTTCTACACCTATGGACCAGCAGAAATAAAAGAATTATTCTGTGGACTGGCATTGGTTGAAGAATACTGTGCTAAGTCGTGGGCCAGACTCCGCCCATCTCTACCCAATCTCCACCCCAGACCCTGCCCCCATAATTGTAACACTATTTTTTCCATTCATTTTTCACAGATACACAATATAATCTTATTAACAACACATAATAGTTAACCACAAAATTAAACTATACAAAGCACACTGACAGCAGATGTAAATTCTCAAAATTGACATAATTCAATCACTAAATTCAAAAATAAAATTATTCCCTCCTACCTTTGTTATCTCCCTTCCTCCATGCTATGCTTTACCTTCTGGCCTGCTCCCGCCTCGCCATTTTATTACGGCCCCGGTATTATCTTCAGGCCGGCTCCCTCTTCCTCCCTCTTGCAACGTCAGAGAGAAGGCTTCCGGTTCAGGCGCAGGACGCGTGTAAGAGCCACTGCCCATGGCTTTGTGCAGTGAATCAGTGAGGAAGAGGGAGTTGGCTCGAAGATAACGCCACATCGATCGCACCGTGGACCGGTGGTTGAAGAACACTGTTTTGGGCCTGATGCTTGCTGGCCCTGTGGACCAGCAGGAAATTTCTGTGGACCAGTGGTTGAACACTGAGATATACAATCAGTGATAATACTGATGAATGCAGTAAGGAGAAATATCTTACGATAGTAGTTTAAGTTGATGTACTAGTCATAGAAAAAAAACAAAAAAACAGACCCACCAGTGAGATGCTCAGTTTTCCTAGTATGGAAGTGCAGTATGTTTGTGTCTTTAGTCGGTATAGCAGAGAAGTACAATGCGTGCATCAATCAGTATCTGAGATCTGCTTTATGATGGATTACAAAAACATCACCACTGTTATCGTACAAAGCAGATTTGTTAATAGCAGCAGTGCACAGGAGTACCATATTTCACATAAATGCTTATGTTCTTTCCAATGAACTCGTTCCTTTGCTTGCTCTGTTTTTCAAATGGAACAAATTGCATGCTTGCTTTTGTATGCAGTATTTCTTGTATTATAACCTAACATCCAATTTATTCTTTTCTTCCTTCACTGCAGTTTTAGATTGAACCAAAAGCTTTTGAGATTTTTTTTTTTTTTTTTTACAATGCCCCCTAAATCCCTCTCCTGTTTGATATGCTCTGTGCTTTTCTCTCTTTTATTTATTTATTTTTTTTTTTTTTTTTTGCAGTCTCTCCAAATAGACCCAGGAGTTTCAGTGTAGCTGCTCTGAATCCAAGCCTCTATCTATCCAACTTCATTGCTTCATTTAATTTACTGTTGTCTGAAAGTTAAACAATATTGTCTGGAAACCTGCATAAGAAATCTTGTTTTAAATTAAAGACTAGTAACAGAGAATATGACTGCTGATCAGTGCTATAAGACCCATTTGGTGTGCCTAATTTCTCTTTTTATGCAGCACAGTAGATTTCGATTGATTTCTGGCTTATCCCTCAGTTTCTTGCACTTAAGTTTTCTCTGTGTGTAGGGCTTTCTGCTGGTATTTCTACTCTACCACCTTCACTTGGAAGTTTTTCCATGGATTTTACCATACTTTCTGTGAAGACTTGTTTTCTCCCCATCCTCGTGGGATCTATCTCCATCCCCGCGAGTTCTGTTCCTTCCCCATTCCTGCAAGCTCTGTCATTATCTGCCTAAGCCTTGAACACTCGTGGGGATGGGACGGGGATGGAGATAGATCCCACAGGGACAGGGACAAATTTGTTCCCGTGTCATTCTCTACCTACTGCCTTTGAGTCTCATATATTAACCTTGTGATCAAGAACTTACTTTCAATGAGATATGTGGGTTCATTGTGATTTATACATTGGAAATATTTGAACTTCTCTATAATAACCTCCTCTCCTATAGGAAATACACGTGCATATCCTTAATTTTCATTTTATAAGGACTTTGATACAAACTTTGAATCATTTTATAAAATATGTGTGTACATGCGCAAATATAAACTTTGTGTAGAACTTTGTGTGTCACTTGTCATTGTAGGCAAGCCCAGGGAAGGGGGGGGGGGGGGGAATGCAGCCAGTACATCGCTCCAGGGCCTATGAAACTCAAAGGGGCCCAATGAAGTTCAAGAAACATCACAATTATTATAAATAAATAATAATATACACACATACATGTGTGTAGAATTTTGTATAAGGTCCCACACACCTTCTTTGTACCGGGGCCCGGATTTTCTCTCGGAGGCCCTGATTGTAGGAGTCTATTTTACAGGTGTTTTTATGAAATAAAGTAGATGCCTTTTGGAACTTTTTCACATAGGGACTTATTTGACAAAAAATCTCTATTAACTCACAAGCTATCACATTTGCATTTGTTTTCCGAAGGGGAGTAGCCCATGGATATCTGGTAGCATAATCCACCATCACTAGAACATACTGGTGACCCCTCACATTCCACTGCTCTAACCATTAGGCTACTCCTCCTCCTCAACACTGGGGAAGAAGGAGAGAGCGGGTCTATGGGCCCTATAATATTCTACTTCTGCCTCTGTGCAAAACATGTTTTGTGCAATGCTTAGAAAATGCACCTTTCAGCTTGTTTTCATGTTGGTAGGCAGAAAAGAAGGGGAAGCAGTTAAAAAGAAAGAGAGCTGGTTAGCATCTGATTTTCTGCAGTCTGCAGTTTTGTTTTGTTTGCTCTTAGCATCTGATTTTCAGCACTATCCAGCTACAGTTAGCCAGGGAATCTCACCATCAGTACAGTACATCTAGTTGGTCAGATTTTGAATAGGTAGAGTTAGAAGAATATTCAACTGAAAACCAAAATGATTAGGTTCGGCATAATAGTCTAAGGATACCTAACTACAGTACTGTATCAATGACCAGTTAATTTGAACCAAAGAGCACAGTTCTTACTTTTAGGCTCTAAGGGGAAGAGTAGATGGAGGGGATGGAGTGAAGTTCATCCTGGGCTTTGGACAACAGAAGATCTCTGTGAGAAGACTCTATTTTGATTCTGAAGAAGCCATCTTGATCATGATCAAAACTGTTTTGATCAACAAAGCCATTTTGATTCATCCATCTCCAAGAAGCTGCATACAGAAATAGAGAAAACTAATGAAAAATAAAGGAAAGTCCAGGGCCCTTCTATAGTAAGTTTGTGGCAGGAGAGAGACAAAAGACTTCCACTGAGGACTCTTTCTTGGACATAAAATTATTAGTTTTAACTGAGACTGATTGCAGATGTTTGCAAAAATATCTGGCCACCAGTCCCTCATGTATAGAAAGGCTAATATGCCAAATGATATGACCCTGCAAAAAGTCAGGTCTATCCGCTCAGAATATCCCCACCCTCATGAACCCCTAATTCTATAAACAGTGCGAAAAATTGTGCATGCAATTTTGGTTGCATTCCAAAATTAAACAAAAATCTCAGTTTATATTTGAATATATATGGTACTCTTTAGCAGGTAGATTAATGGGAGGGTGGGGAGGGTTTGGTTTGACTGAGAGTGTCGGGTGCAGCGCGGACCATTCAGCAAGACTCTCTGCGCTAAAAACTGCTAGCACAGTTTGATAGAAGGGTGACAATATTGTAATTCATATACTGGAGTTACTGAGAAATAATTTGAGTAGACTTAAATTGATTCCAAATATGGCTACTAGGCTGATTTTTAATAAGACAAAGTTCGATCATGTCCACTAGGGCCCTAATAATTTTTAAGTTTTGTTTAGTTTTTAAAATATTTGAAGGTAATTGTCCTTTATCACTAACACAATTAATCTATCAAGCAGGTGTCCTTATAGTCAAGCACGGAGTTATTTACTGTTGCAATATCCCTCTTTCAAAGGAATTGGGCTGAAATTTGGTTATAGGAAATCTTGTTTAGTTCAGATGGTTACGCAATGGTATGCATTACCATAAAATGTTCACTGTTGCTTTTCTTATTATCATTTTCAAAAGATCTTGAAATAAATGGTGTGCAGCTATGTTAGTCTATTCTTAAAGATAATATGTACAAATTAAAAGAATCCAAGTGATACCTTTTTTATTAGACTAACTAGAGCATGCTTAGATTAGCTTTTGAAAGTAATCCTTCAGATCAGAGATAAGCAAAAGAAGACAGCTATCAGTACATAAAACATCAAAGTATTTAAATGACAGTTTTACATGAGGAGGGAAGGGAGGTAGGAAGACAGGGAGATAAGGAAGGGTGATATGAAAGTGTCAGAGCAGTAAAAATTTATGTTTTGTAATGTGAGAGAAAGCCAATGTCTTTGTTAAGTCCTGTCTGGTGGGTTTCAAAATGTTTTATCATTTTGATCTCAAAGGTCTTGTGTTCCTGGATTGTCTTAAAATTTCTATTTAATATTCTCACCATAAAATCATTGATGCAGTGTTCTGGTTTTCTGAAATGTTGTCCCACAGAGGTGATATCCTGGTTGGCATTGCAATTTTTAATACAATATCTGTGTAAATTAATCCTAGCCAGATGCTAAAGACTAGGATTAATTTACACAGATATGAGAAATTGCAATGCCAACCAGGATATCACTTTCATGGGACAGCATTTCAGAAAAACAGAACACTGCATCAATGATTTTATGGTGAGAATATTTAAAGGAAAATTTTCCATGTGCATGCTAAGTGGGAACATTGACTATGTTTGCTATCCCATTTTATTTACATAGTCAATTTTATATTTATGCATACCAGTGTTTTAGCCACATTTAGGCCCAGATGGACACATGCCCACCCAACATTGGCACCTCTTTACAGTGGCTGGCAGGAATCCCTAAGCTCCACCAACTGAAGACTCCTGGCATCTCTTCCTCCCCTTCCCCATTGGTGATCTGGCATCTCTTTCAGTCTTTCAATCCCCCTCCCCCCATGAACCTTTTATAAATTTCACTTCTTGAGGTCAATGGCAGTGAGTAGAGACTTACATACTCTCTTCATGCTGACCCTAGAGTCTTCTCTGATGCAGTCCAACTTATTTGGAAACTGGAAGTTACGTCAGAGTCTGGTACAAACAGCTTGATGTGAGTTGCTGATTTTTGTTGGTAAACTCTGGAAATGAAGTTTTTGAAGGATGCACTGGGGCACTGGGGGGGAGGGGGATGAAGGTGAGAGCCCAGAAGAGATGTCAGAGTATTGGGAGGGGAAGGGAGAGGAGGGAGATAGGTTAGACCATGAGCAGGGATGGGAGCAAGGATGGGAGCAGAGAGAAAATTTTACGTCCACCCACTGTGGGCTCAGGCCCACCCAAAATTGGTCATCTGAATATTCCACTGATGTTTTTTGAGGGCTTTTGTGTTCTGGTTTGGTGATATTAGTTTTTGTTTGCCTTTTAAAAAAATAGGCGTAAAATAGGTGCTTTTTATTCTTTCCAACCCAATGGAAGTTGGAAACAATTATAGAAAACGGAGTCTTTCTGGGGTCAAAATAACTTGCCAAAAATGTAGTTGAATGGGATGAAAACTGGCATGGAGGGATACCCAGTGAAAAGACACACTGGGCATGATATTCAGACCATGGCAGACAGCCTGGCTATCTCCTGTGGTTGGTAGCAAACCCGGAAATTCAATGCTGAACAGTATCTGGTGACTGGCATTGAATTTCCATTTTTTTTTTTGGCTGCTAAAAACATAGCTGGTTAAGCCGATATTTATTGGCTGGCCGGCTAAGGTATAGCAGCCAAAGGTAGACTGGCTATTTATTTGGGTCTATCTGTCTGCTCAACTTAGCCAGTCAGTCAATGAATATTGGCGCTAATTGGTTATGTTGCGTGACATAGCCAGTGACCAGACTAGCTGCCAAGTGCTAATATTCAGTGGCCATCTCATGCTCAATATTAGCCCTTAGCCAGCTAAGTGCGATTTAATCTGTCAGGAGTTATTCCTGGCCAGTTACATAGCGCTGAATATCGGGCAAACCGAGTTTGAAAAATAAGCTCCCTTGGAAAAAAAAATGTTCCAATGCATTTCTATAGAAGAAGCAGTTCTACAAACTATCTTAAGATAAATTTAAATTGAATCAGGTTGGGCAGACTGGATGGACCATTCGGGTCTTTATCTGCCATCATCTACTATATTACTATGTAAAGTGAAACAGCAGCTAGGAAATTACTCCTTTCAAACTGCCTCTCTCTGCTCACTACTCTCTTCACTGCCCCCCCCCCAACTAATCCATTAACTGTTATGAGATCTGTTGTGTAACATACAATTCAACTTATGTTCAAAGCAAAGACACTGCATAATTTAATTTCTTTTACCATTCCACACTATTTTGAAATAATTCTGCATTGCAGTTAAAGTACTTTAAAGCTATGGGAGATGATCATCAATATTCTATTTGGTTATCTTTCTCATAGTGACCTTTTGTCCATCCGATGTGATGTCCCTGGAGGCCTACTTACTCCTTTTTTATAATGAAGTCAAATGTTGAGTTGTTGTCTTAAACATCATTAATCAAAAGCAGTATTTCTAATTTAATGAAATGCGATGTCAAAGGTTTATGTGAATTACTAAGTATTTAGGGGAAAGAACTTGACCTAAGAAACGAGAGCTTGGGGGGGAGTATGAGCTATCTAGAATTTAATGGCCTTTCCTGCTGTAAACAAAGCAAATGCTCATTTCCATCTCATTTTACAAGAATGATAACATAGGAGAGGAGAGAGATGCCAGAGCATGAGGGGAGGGGGAAGAAGACAGAGAGACAGAGATACCAGATCTGGGGGGAGGAAAGGGGGAAGAAGACAGAAATACCAGATCAGAGAAGTGGAAAGGAGAATAAAGAAATACTAAAAACCATGGTGGGGGAGGGAGGAGAGAAAGATGGAAGGAAAGGAGACAGAGATGCCAGACCATGGGGGGGGGGGGGGGGGGGGGGGGGGGGGGGAGTGGAAAGGGAAGGGAAAAAGATGGATGGATGCCAGACTAATTTAGGAGGGAGAGATAGAAAGGGGAGGCAGACAGTTTCTGGAATGGGCATAGAAAGAGAGCAGATGCCATATGGAAACAGCAGAGAGAGGACAGATAGTAGATGAAAAGAAGAGAGTGATGAAAATATGAAAGCAGAAACCAGGTTGAAAAGGTACAAAGGTAGAAAACAAATTCTATTTCTTATGTTTATTTATTTACTTTTTTTTTGCTTTAGGATAAAGTAGTATTGTAGCTATGTTGATAAATGTTTATAAATAGAAAATGAAAATAAGGTGATCCTTTAATTCAGGGGTCTCAAAGTCCCTCCTCGAGGGCCGCAATCCAGTCGGGTTTTCAGGATTTCCCCAATGAATATGCATGAGATCTATGTGCATGCACTGCTTTCAATGCATATTCATTGGGGCAATCCTGAAAACCCGACTGGATTGTGGCCCTCAAGGAGGGACTTTGAGATCCCTGCTTTAATTGGACTAATTTTAATACATTTCTGACTAACTTTCAGAGACCAAAACCCCTTCCTCAGGTCAGGAGAGGATACCATAACAGCAGTATACTTGATTGACCAAAGAAAGGAGGCTTTGGCCGCTGAAAGCTAAATGAAAAATGCATTAGTCCAATAAAATGGTATTATCTTTTTTTTGTTTTTTTGTTAAATCTTTATTCATTTTACTTCCCTATACTTTTGTTCATTCCTTACACATCCAGGGAGGGGGTGGGGGGAAGGGTGGAAGAAAGTGTATTGGGATTGTTGTAAAAGATGGATGTAATATTGTTTGATTACTTGATTATATTGAAATAAGGGAGGAGGGGTGAAAATAATTTTTATGGTATTTATTTACAGTTGTAAGTGTTGTTTTTAAGATATTTTGTAATGTACTCCTGTATAACACTGTTTAAGTTTGAAAATGAATAAAGAATTTAAAAAAAAAATTCTTACAAAATTTTGTTAATGGGTCCCAAATTTCCTTGAACTTCTTATAATGTTCCAAAATGGTATTATCTTATTTTTTTTTTTTTGTCTCATTTTTCCTCCGCTATGAATTCCTCTGAGCATCGGAGCTTTAGTGCTCCGGGCCACGGTAGAAACCTCTACCACGGCTTTGTAAAAGAGGGCCTTTAATTTATTAATTTGTAAAGTAAAGATTATTTCTCTGATTTTTCAAATTTACATCTGCTATCTTTATATTTTGCACAATATTAGGTGCGCTAAGCATTTTTAGCTTGCGCTAAATCTACACGCACGCTAAACACTAACGCGTCCATAGGCTAACATGCATGCGTTAACGTTTAGCGTGAGCTAAAACACAGAGCACACCTTTGTAAAAGGAGCTCTCAGTTTTCTGTTAGCATTGACTGTGCAGGATCTCTCTGTACTAATCTGGTTTGTTTAGTAATACACTTCCCCCTCCGTATTCGCGGTTTCCGTACCTACGGATTTACTTATTTGCGATTTTAAACCAAAAATTCCTTTTTCTTTTTCGGGCTATTTTAAGCCCTGTAAGCTCCCCCTCTTAAGCCTTACCTGGTGGTCTAGCGGGTTTTTGGGGCAGGAGTGACCTTCCCACGCTCAAGGCAGCCATTTCCTGTGAGTGATCTGCACGGGGCAGGAGCGTGGGAAGATTGCTCCTGCCCCGAAAACCCACTAGACCACCAGGTAAGGCTTAAGGGGGGGGGGGGGGCTTAAAGGGCTTAAAATAGCCAGGGGTTTAGGGGCAGAACCGGCCCAAATATTATTCGCGTTTTTTAAATATTCGCGAGCCAGCTCTGTCCATATCCATCGTGGATACGGAGGGAGAAGTGTACAGTGATTGTATCAATGTTCTATTGCTAAACGTAGTATGTAAAATGCAACCATTTCCTAGGTATACTCTTGTTGTACGAGTTGTGGATTATTACTAAAAATCATGCTTCTAAGTGGTATAAAATAATGCAGGCTAATATATTTTCTCACCCCAAAGGAACGGAATCTGCGATTATAATTTTGCATCTATGGGTTTACCTAAGATTTTGCATAGGAAATTACAAGTCCTCCAGAATACAGCTGCAAGTGTGATATTGGGCAAACAATGTTGGAGAAGGCAGGTCCTTTATTGGCTGAATTAAATTTTGCTGTCAACATATTAGAGAAAGGATCCAATTTAAGCTCTTGATCATGATCCTTTTTACAATTTCAGAAACCAAGGTATTTTGAAAGAGAAATTTCTGCCCTATATGTCAAACTGTGCTCTATGTTCAGGCCAAGGTAATTTACTCCATGTTACTGGTACTGGCATGATAAAGAAGGTAGGGTGGCAATTTTTAACTTTTAAAGATGTGGGTCCAGAATTGTAGAATAAACTTCCTCTGGATTTGAGGTTAGAAACAAATTTTATGGCATTTAGAAGAGAGTTATAAACTTTTTTAAATTCTGGGTTTGTTTGATTATTGGTGCTTATGACTGGAAATGGTTTGTTATGAAACATTATTAGCTTTTTAAAATGTTTATCATTTGTTCTTTCTCTTTTACTGTTTTTCTGATTTTGTAAACCATTTTAAATGATGTTTAGTCAGAACAATGGTATATAAATGTAAGTAAATAAGTGTATTCTAAACTTCCTTCAACGCATCATGAGCTAGAATAATTATTCTAATTATTAAGATTATAATCTTGATTCTAGTTTTTCTTTTAAGAGGGGTGATGTTTCTCTCAATCTAGCTAGTAATCAAAAGGGTGACTAAAATGCAAAGATTCTCACTTTACACAGCATTGCAGCAAATGTTTCAGGTAAAACAATCTGTGATTAGTTTACTTTGTGATCAGTCTGTCTGTCTGTCCATCCGTACACATAATTAGTGCAGTTCTTGTGAACCGAATCACCAACGGGATAATAAGAACAGATTCTAATTATGAGCAATTTGTTTTGCTGTGCATATTTAATTACCGTATTTTCGCGGATATAACGCGCGCGTTATACGTGATTTTACGTACCGCGCATACCCCTCGCGCGTTATATGCCTGAGCGCGGTATAGAAAAGTTTTTAAACATAGTTCCCACCCCGCCCGACGCCCGATTCACCCCCCCAGCAGGACCGCTCGCACCCCCACCCCGAACGACCGCTCGCACGCGCTCCCACCCGCACCCGCATCCACGATCGGAGCAAGAGGGAGCCCAAGCCCTCTTGCCCGGCCGACTCCCCGACGTCCGATACATCCCCCCCCCCCGGCAGGACCACTCGCACCCCCACCCCGAAGGACCGCCGACTTCCCGACAATATCGGGCCAGGAGGGAGCCCAAACCCTCCTGGCCACGGCGACCCCCTACCCCCACCCCGCACTACATTACGGGCAGGAGGGATCCCAGGCCCTCCTGCCCTCGACGCAAACCCCCTCCCCCCAACGACCGCCCCCCCCCAAGAACCTCCGCCCGTCCCCCAGCCGACCCGCGACCCCCCTGGCCGACCCCCACGACACCCCCACCCGCCTTCCCCGTACCTTTGTGTAGTTGGGCCAGAAGGGAGCCCAAACCCTCCTGGCCACGACGACCCCCTAACCCCACCCCGCACTACATTACGGGCAGGAGGGATCCCAGGCCCTCCTGCCCTCGACGCAAACCCCCCTCCCTCCAACGACCGCCCGCCCCCAAGAACCTCCGACCGCCCCCCCAGCCGACCCGCGACCCCCCTGGCCGACCCCCACGACCCCCCCACCCCCCTTCCCCGTACCTTTGGAAGTTGGCCGGACAGACGGGAGCCAAACCCGCCTGTCCGGCAGGCAGCCAACGAAGAAATGAGGCCGGATTGGCCCATCCGTCCTAAAGCTCCGCCTACTGGTGGGGCCTAAGGCGCGTGGGCCAATCAGAATAGGCCCTGGAGCCTTAGGTCCCACCTGGGGGCGCGGCCTGAGACACATGGTCGGGTTTGGCCCATGTGCCTCAGGCCGCGCCCCCAGGTGGGACCTAAGGCTCCAGGGCCTATTCTGATTGGCCCACGCGCCTTAGGCCCCACCAGTAGGCGGAGCTTTAGGACGGATGGGCCAATCCGGCCTCATTTCTTCGTTGGCTGCCTGCCGGACAGGCGGGTTTGGCTCCCGTCTGTCCGGCCAACTTCCAAAGGTACGCGGAAGGGGGGTGGGGGGGGGTCGTGGGGGTCGGCCAGGGGGGTCGCGGGTCGGCTGGGGGACGGGCGGAGGTTCTTGGGGGGGGCGGTCGTTGGGGGGAGGGGGTTTGCGTCGAGGGCAGGAGGGCCTGGGATCCCTCCTGCCCGTAATGTAGTGCGGGGTGGGGTTAGGGGGTCGCCGTGGCCAGGAGGGTTTGGGCTCCCTCCTGGCCCGATATTGTTGGGGAGTCGGCGGTCCTTCGGGGTGAGGGTGCGAGTGGTCCTGCCGGGGGGGGGGATGTATCGGACGTCGGGGGGGGGGCATCAGGCTTTCAGAATGGGGACAGACCTTCAAGGGGGACAGGACTTCAAGGGGGGACAGTGCACGGAAAGTCAGGGGGGGTGAACGGAGAGTCGGGACAGCGCACGGAAAGTCAGGGCAGTGCACGGAAGTCAGGGGGGTGAACGGAGAGTCGGGACAGCGCACGGAAAGTCAGGGCGGGCGAAAGGAGCGTCGGGCATCATGCGCGTTATATGCCTGAGCGCGGTATAGAAAAGTTTTGGTACATATCATCGTGATTTCTGCGCGCTATACCCCTGTGCGCGTTTTACACAGGTGCGCGTTATATCCGCGAAAATACGGTAATAGTGTATAAGAAAGATGATTGCAGTAATTTCAGGCTGCACATGATGTGCTTTGAATTACATTAAGAGGCAGATTTACTATAACACAACGATACAATTTAACCATATGTTTGTAATGGACGTCCTAATTTACAAGATTTCAACAACAAAATTCTCCCTCATCGAGTTTAATAGCTGATAAGTCCTATATTTTGCATGGGGGAATTACAAATTATGCCTTATCCGTTGGATATCTCATCTTTTACTCCCCTCAGCAATTAAGATTCTCGTTTATTCATTGGTAATCAGTACACTTGATTATTGCAATTCTCTATATTATGGCATCAGATGTAAAGACATTCGTCATTTACAACTACCATGTTTCCCCCCAAATAAGACAGGATCTTATATTAATTTTAGCTCCAAAAAATGCATTAGGGCTTATTTTCAGGGGATATCATTTTTTTTCATGTACAACAATCATCTCTCCCTTCCTCTCCTCCATCCCAGTTCTTTCTCTTTCCTTTCTCCCCCCCCCCCCCCATGTACAGCATCTTTCCTCCCCTCTCACCCATCCCCTTGTGCAGCATCTTTCTATCCTTCCCTCCCTTCTCACCCATCCCTTGTGCAGCAGAATCCCACTGACCCTCCCACCGTGAGACTGACATACCTCTAAGGCATCCAAAATCAGCGGCAATGGCAGTACTCTGAATGGGCTGCTTTGTGGCTTTCTCCGCCGAGACAAGGCCTTCCCTCTGCAGCTTCTTTCTATCCCTCCCTCATATCCCCCTGTGCAGCAGAATCCCACCGACCCTCCCACCTTGAGACTGACATACCTCTGAGGCATCCAAAAACAGTGGCAGTGGCAGCGCTCTGAATGGGCTGCTTTGCGGCCTTCCCTCTGCCTCATCACTGATGATGTCATCAGTGATGCAGCAGAGGGAAGGCTTCAGTGGGGAAGGATCTACAAAAGTTAGAGGAATGGTCTAAAATCTGGCAACTAAAATTCAATGCAAAGAAATGCAGAGTAATGCATTTGAGGATTAATAATCAGAAGGAACCGTATATGCTGGGAGGGGAGAGGCTGATATGCACGGATGGGGAGAGTGACCTTGGGGTGATAGTGTCCGAAGATCTAAAGGCAAAAAACCAGTGCAACAAGGCGATGGCTGCTGCCAGAAGGATGCTGGGCTGTATAAAGGGAGGCATAACCAGTAGAAGAACGAAGGTGTTGATGCCCTTGTACAGGTCGTTGGTGAGGCCCCACTTGGAATATTGTGTTCAGTTTTGGAGACTGTATCTGGTGAAGGACACAAAAAGGCTTGAAGGGGTCCAGAGGAGGGGGTCCAAAAATGATAGGAGGGTTGTGACAAAAGAGGAGAGACTGGAAGCCCTAAATATATATACCTTAGAGCAGTGTTCTTCAACCTTTTGACACCTATGGAACGGCGGAAATAAAATAATTATTTTGTGGACCGGCAGTTGAAGAATACTGGGCTAAGTCATGCCCATCTCTACCCAATCTCTGCCCCAGACCCCGCCTCATAATAGTACTAATTGTAACACCATTTTTTCCATCCGTTTTTCATATATACACACATACAATATAATCGTATTAACAACACATAATGGTTAATCACAAAATTAAACACACAAAGCACACTATATGCTTTTCAACATTCATTCCTACCAGAAAATAGATAACCCCATGCAAATGCAGGACCAAAAACTAAAAGTACTAATATTCACAAACAAACATCAGTGGTCTTGAGTAGTTGCTTGGAGCAGGAAAAGATTGTTGCCTTGAAAAAACCTAACCGGGTGAAACATGTTGGCTCGAGATCCCTGTATTCTGACCACTGAGCTAAGTACTATGTAATAAACAATATTTAAGTTAAGTTTAAAAACAAAATAAAAACCAAAATAAAATGTAAATCTATTAAGATGAGGAAAGGACACTTACAGCTAAGGACTGTGAAACTATTGTTGAGTCTCTGGTGGTGTCATTGAGGACTGGGAGATATTGACACTGGGAAATTCTAATGGCTGCTGTTTGAATATAGAAACAGCCACCTAATAGCTATTGATGTGATCTATTTCTCTGAAGGATAGTTTATAATTAGAGTGCCTTGAAAAATTACAGAAAAGTATAAGCATATTATGCAGTCACACACGGCTACTCCGTGAAAGTTAACAGTTAAACCTGGAGAGGGAGGAGAGGGTCCCATAATCAATCATTTAGAGATATTGATAGAGTGTGTAAGAGGGATAATCATCAAGGAATTGTAGATATCGTGGAGTCTACAAATTGTAGCATATCATAGTATGTAATATAAGAAACATTTAGCACCCTAATAAGTTGCCTATATTTGAATCCAGGCCTGATCCTCTGCTCAGTCCTCTGTCTCACTGTCTGCTTGCAGCCATAGGCCTCTTGGTATTGGGTTAACTGAGATCCTACCAAGAGCTGCAGATGCACAGAGTCCAGTCTGCTTCATTTTTTCACATTCATTTTCCTATCTGCTTCACAGGGAGGAATTAGTGCAATGTGGGTCTCCCTGCCTGTTTTCCTGTTCTCCTGCAGCTGTCTCTGGATCTGCACTGGGACTTATTCATAAAAGAAGTGCCTACAGCCTCGGTGTTAGTAGAGTTGCCAGATTTTATGATAGTAAAATCCGGATACCCTAGACCCACCCCCAGGCCTACCCATCTCCTCCCAGTCCCGCCCTAGCTCCACCCCCTGCTTTTGTCGAGCAGGAGGCAATCCGTGGATGCACGGATTGCCTGCTGCCCAACACGATTGAGAGGAGGCTTTTCAAAACCCGGACAAAGTGCTGGGTTTTGTAAAGTCGTCTGGACCCCCAGACATGTTCTCAAAAGGGGGACATGTCTGGGGAAATCCGGATGTCTGGTAAAACTAAGTATTAGGGTCTAACTGATCTGAGAGTTCTGGGACTGCAAGCAAGAAAGAGTATAATCAAGACCTAGAAATATTTTGGAAAGCTGAGGAAATGTGGCTGTCTGCAAGCAGGACCCCCTTGTATCTCTGGGCTTCCAGAAGATTGCCCCAGTTGTTCCCTATATATATATACAAAAAAGTTGTTGTTGTTTTTTAGCCGGGGATGAACAGTATGTTTGTGGGTGACCTTGCAATGCACTTTAGGGTGCTTTATGCTTGATAAGCCCTAGTGAACTTGTGACTTTTGTCAAAAAATTTCATATGAATATCCTCAGCTACACACTAACAAATTGAAGATTTAGAATTCAGTAATGTGACTAAATAATATAAATAAAGCAGTGCACATTTGAAAGCCCTTGGTTTCAAGATAGTTTCAAGAATCGAGAGCAGGTCTTTTTTCCAGTCTATGGTTTGTGACCCCTCTCCAATAGAGTAGGCTAATTTCTCCTTTTGCATCTAAATTTGAACAGGTTACATCTATAACGAGCTCCACTGGCTAACCATCACTAGCAGGATCAAATTTAAATTTCTTTGTGTGATCTTTAAGGCCCTCAAGGACGATGGCCCCTCCATGGTTAGATCTTTGTTTCAAATACATCAACTGGTTAGGTCTCTATGTTCTGAGAACACTTTGTGCCTGGACCATCTGTAAAAATGTGAGATTTGTAAGCTCTCATTCGATGTTAGCAGTGCAGGCAGTGATACTATGGAATGCTCATCCAGTTGATGTACGAAATGTTAACGATTTGGTTCAGTTTAGAAAGCAGGTGAAATGATTTTATGTCAGAGATATTTGGGCTGATAAAGTTTTGTATCTTGCAGCATGAGAATGGTCACATAGTTTGACCGTTGAAATACTTTTAATTTGTGGATGATTGTGTCAGCCAGAGAAGGCTAATGTAATATAGTTGTAAGACATGTTTTGTGTAGACCTTATACATGTTTTATAGTGTGAATCGCTCAGAATAGTAGGATTTAGTAAGTAATACATTTTTAAATAAATAAAAAAATAAGTAAATTTAAACAGAACGGAAACATATTATACAAATAGGAGGAGTAAGGGAGTTTTTATCAGGGTGCTGAAAGAAGGATCATTTTCAGCTCTGCCTGCCAAGGTATGGTAATAACACAAATTAATTGCCCTCTATTCTATGACATATCATGTTAAATTGAATTAGTAATTACTGTCATTGAGAACATGATTTCTGATTGTGTTAATCTAAGACGTCGTACAGCAAGCTTGCCGTGGAGCTTCATCACAGGTTTTCAATTACCCTTAGCTAAGTATTTTTATTGTCATGCAAATATGGCAGACATGACATTGGTGACCCCACTATTCACCAAAGGAAAGTTAGATTATTAATAGAATTATTTCATGGGAAAGTGATCACCTTATTACCTTCAGGAGGATTATATAGAACAGGGGTGGGCAACCTTGGTCCTCACAGACTGCAACCCAGTCAAGTTTTTAGGATTTCCCCAATGAATAGGCATGAGATCTGTTTGGATCCACTACCTCTATTGTAAGCGAAAATACAAAACACTCCATTAAAGCACCACCAAGCAACAAATGCTAGAGCAAGGAATATTGCTGTTTAAGCGAAAGGAAAGCCTCAGACTAACAGAGAGGTGTATCCACACTCTTCCACCCAAGCATCACAGGCTGCAAAACTTTCGCAGAAACTAAATAATGGCAGGTGGGAGCATGAAAATAGCCAGGGATGTAACCCAAAAGTGGAAAGCCCACTAATTAGAAAAAATGCCAGGTCGACAATCGTTTTGTGGCAGAGCCACTGCTTGAGGGCCTTGACACCAAAAAACTCCAGGCTATCGGAACGCAGGTCCCAACCACTGCTTACAACCACCTCCATTGTATGCAACTACCATTATTCATACATATTCATTACAGAATCTCATACATATTCATTACAGAAATCCTGAAAATCTAACTGGGTTGTGGCTCTTGAGGACTGAGGTTGCCCATCTTTGATATAGAACATCAATGCTATGTTATGCACTTCATAAAATAAATTGTGGTATCAGGTATTAGGATTTGTAACTGGGCATGGAGAAGACCTAATTTACAAGTTTAGCGACCTTTGTGAGGAAAAGGAAGCTCAAGAAGAATCTTCTATATCTTTCTAGCTGTGCATAAGAGATGTTGGTAGCTGCCCATTGAACTCCAAAGTTCCATATAAACCAGTATCATCACATCACTGTCACAGTTTTTGTTCAAACATTGTGAAGAAACTGGCCGCAAAGGAAACCTTAGGGCATTCATTTCCCCAAATATGACAATCTCAATGCAAATTCTTCTCTGCCGCAGGCAACACTCTTACTGGAATTGAGCATGGTATAGTTTGAAATACTGAGGCAGTCAATCCTTTTGTCAAGTCCTATTGAAAGTTTGGCCATCAAAATAAACTGAGCTATTACAATGTCTCTTAAAAAAATAATGACTGCAATTCTCGAAAGTATTTTGCAGCGAGCTTGCTTTTTATGAGTTTTTACATACAGCTGTAAAGGACCACAATAATGTTTATACAAAATTATTTTAGAGGTAATTTGTTCACGATAAAGACATTTCTGGTTATACGGCTTTTGTTTGATATAATGACTGGCAATGATAATTGATATAACAGTATCGTGTCGGATGGGGGTAGGACAGAAATATTGATAATTTCCAATTACTGTAGTTAAATGAAAGCCATCTGAAAATCCTGTTGTTACGAGCATCGCCCAGCTGCTGGTGCCTGTAATGGAACAGCCTGCCACAGAGAAGGGAACTGGCACTGTTCCTTTTGAATATCTGCACAAATGACCAACCAATCCATCTAAACACACGTAGTGCTATTTATGCTGATGAGTCAGAAAGAGTGGTGCAAGGAGGAAACTTTGCCAGACAGAGCACAATTTCACAATTGTGCCAGCCAGAGTTGGACTACTGCAGGGCTAATCAGCTTCAGTCAACTTCAAATCAGAGCAGCTACAAATAAAACACATGAAGGGCGATTCTAAAACTGGGCGCCACTTTTAAGTGCCAGCTCTGCTCATAAATATACTGAATCAAGACTGTCCCGAACCAGAGATATTCCCTGTGCAACAGGCCCCCTTGAGCACCTATTCCGCCCACTGAGTCGCAGCCAAGCAGGAAAAGCAATAGACAGGACTCAGGTTTGAAGGCTGTCCTGTGCAGTCGCACGGCCCGTGCAAAGCTCACTATGGCCCTCTATAGCAGGGCTGCCGAAGTCCGGTCCTCGAGATCTACTGGCAGGCCAGGTTTTCAGGATATCCACAATGAATATGCATGAGAGAGATTTGCCTGCACTGCCTTCTTGGTATGCAAATCTCTCTCATGCATATTCATTGTGGATATCCTGAAACCCTGGCCTGCTAGTAGATCTCGAGAACCGGACTTGGGCAGCCCTGCTCTATAGAATACCTACACTTTTGTATGTAAATATATACTTAGGGTTTCCCAAATGTCTGGATTTCCTCCTTTTGAGGACATGTCCGGAGGTCTGGACAGCTTTTCAATACCTGGCACTTTGTCCGGGTTTTGAAAAGCTTCCCGACAAAATCGCATTGGGGAAAGGGCATCTGCGCATGCACAGATGCAACGCAATGACTTCAATGCTGTCTGGGTGCGGGACTGGGGGGCAGAACTGGGCGTGACAGAGGCAGAACTTGGCGGTCCTGAGGGTGTGGCCATGGGTCTGGATTTTCCCAAAGAAAACTCTGGTAACCCTATATACACTCATATGTGTAAGTGTCTTACTTTCATGGCTTTTGGAGTTGTGAGAGTATTCAGGGTTTTTGGGGGGCTCTGGCCTCTTTCCTTCAGGGCCTTCTTCAAGTTCCTGTCCCTCTTTCTGTTTTTCATATGCTGTTTGCTCACTTCACTGCCTTCTCTGTTTTTTCTTCTGCTGAAAAATTGTTTTTGAGCAAATGTTATATTTTGGGGAAGAAGTGTATTTTGAACCATTGGCTGGCCGAGGTTCCTCCTTCCTTTTGGTATTGGAGGAACAAACTTCATGAGCTGATGTGCTGGGAGGCCAGGCTGGCTTGTTCCTCTCGTCGTAAGTGCAGAGACTTTATTCACACTTGGTCTCCTTACTTGGACAGTTTGCCGCCAAGGAGTCGAAGTTGCATTGTGAACGGATTGCAATTGTATTCTGCTCCACCAGTCTGACCTGGGATTCCTTTCTGTTGGGGGTAGGAGGGTTTGGGGGTAGGGGGGAGACTGCTCTGTTGGGGGGTGTTTGGGTTTCTTTGTTCCCTGAGAGGACTTCAGAGTCCAATCCTCTTCGGGGGGGGGGGGGGGGGGGGGGAGATGTCCCTCTTTTGTCTGTTGTTGGAATAGTTATAATCCTTATCTGTCTTCTGTGGTTGTGAGTTGTTATTCTCTTTACCAATAAACAAGATTTCGTAATAATAATAATAATTTATGAGGGGGAGGAATATGTGGCATAGGGGTTCTTTTACTAATGTGTACTAATAAATTAGTGTGTGCTAAGTGCTACGAAACCCATAGTGGAAAGGGGATTCACATGGAGGGAGCAGGAAATAGACATCGGAAGTGCTACTACTTAGGCGTGCCACTTACAGAATGATACAAGTTACATGTGTCCTTGCTCTATTTAAGTGCATCAAGTCTATGGTTGGTGTAACTACAGGTGTGTAGAGTTTAGGTGGCCCAATACTGGGTTGTGCTAGTATTCTATAATGGAATCCAGGCCCTTAGATGATGTTATAGCAGGCAAACTCAAATCCAGTCCTCGAGGTCCACAATCCAGCCTGTTTGTCAGGATTTCTATAATGAATATGTACGCAATCTATTTGCATGCAATGGAAGCAGTGAGTGCAAATAGATCTCAAACCAGGCTGGATTTGAGAACTGCTGTCTTATTGTATAGGGACCCTAAAAGGAGATGCCCACTCATAGCATTACCCCCAGCATGTCAACTGCAATGATTCACTGCACAGATGCAGCATACCTTACAGTGGTCCTGGACTGTACGCTGTCACAAATCACACTGGAAAAACAGCAGTTTCAATTAGCTTGCAAACTCAAAATGGGGAATACACCCAGCTATAATCAGAGCCCCTATGCTTGGCCTATATTACTCCAGTGTTGGATATCCTTACGCATTATTAAAAAAAAACACCTATGTCCATGCAATAAACATCAACTGCCATGCTGAATAAACAGCAGCTGAATTATCAAAGGCTGCCATAAATCAACTAGACTCAACTGTTTTATATTCTTGCTGGAATAGTGCTGACAGTTATTCAAATAGTTGTGGCCAACCAAACTTAGGAACATAGCACATTGGGGTGAAAATTGAGCTGTACAGTTTCCTTACAGAGACAAGTAGAAGCTATCAGTCTAAGTTAGGACAGCTATTTATGTGGGACTTTTAAATGCATGAAGGTATCAGCTCTGTTAGGCCTCACAACCTTGGTATGTCTTCTAGCCTGCCTTCTACTAAACACACAGACCTTGATATTCAAAAGCAAATATCCAGATTGCAACAGCTGTTTCCTGGATATTTGGGTTAGCCGGTGCTATCTGTGAATTTGCAGTGACATTAGAAATATAGAAACATAGAAAGATGACGGCAGAAAAGGGCTATAGCCCATCAAGTCTGCCCACTCTACTGTCCCACCCCATTAAGTCAGAGTGCTGCTCGACCCACGTAGAGATACCACGTGGATGTCCCATTTATTCTTAAAGTCGAGCACGCTAGTGGCCTTGATCACCTGCACCGGTAGTTTGTTCCAGTGATCCACCACACTTTCTGTAAAGAAATACTTCCTGGTGTCACCACCAAATCTCCCTCCTCTGAGTTTGAGCAGGTGTCCCCTTGTGACTGAAGGTCCCTTAGGAAAGAATATGTCGTTTTCCACCTCGACACGACCTGTGACGTACTTAAATGTCTCAATCATGTCACCCCTCTCCCTGCGCTCCTCTAGAGAGTAGAGCTGCAACTTGCCCAGTCTTTCCTCGTATGAGAGATAATGCCACTGACAGTCCTTCCAGACCACCTCGGTACTATCTAGAGAGTGTTGATATTTACTCCTTTAACCTTGATATTTATCTACATAACTTTAGGATAGCTTTTTTTTTTTTTTTCCAAAAAAAGTAGCCATTGCCCAGGTCACCACTGGTCTTGCTGGTCCCTCCACCAATCAGCCATCAGTCCTTCCTCTCAGCCTTGGACTCCTCCATCTAGCTCAACCACATCTCTTCCAGCTGCATCTGGGGCCACTGCCAGTTCCCAATTCCCTGACCTCTTGGATCCCCACAGGTCTTGGGTTCTTCACCAATCTCACTGATGATCATCAACCCTGAGTCCCGCCTGGACTCCAAGCTCTACTGGGTCCTCTGGCTACTTTGTTTTCTCAGCCGGTGTATAGGTCTCTATGGACCCTCCCACCAACAGGCTGGCTTCCTCCAGGACTACATCTCTCTGCTGTACCAGTCCCCCTCTCAAGGAATTTAAAGTTGCCCTCAAGTCATGGCTATTCACTCAAGCCTTCTCACCCATATAACATAGATACATGGACACCTACCTAACATAGAAATACAGATTACCATTGTTGCAAGGCCACCCATGCAGAGTCACTGTCCTCCAAATTGTCCTAATATCATACTGGTATCCTTTTTCATAGGTGTTGATTCCCTTCATTAAAAAAAAAAAAAAAAAAAGAATCAGATTGAAGAGATACCGTTTTGCTTCAACATTATAACGCCTCGACCCTGATGAAGAGGATGAAACAAGGATTCATGTTGGAAGGGGTGTCATTGAAATTCAGATATACACAGATAAGTTAAAAATTAAGGGCAAAATAAGATTAATTAATATGAAGCATCAAGAATGTCACTGATGCAATACTTGTGGATCAATGAAGAACTGAGCTGTGTTTGAGTTACATATACTATCAGCCATATGACGATCCTAATCAGTATAAATATTTGTAACAGAAAATATCTATAAGAGCATAATTTGCATATCTCTCTAAAGATTTCATTGATGGGATTATTGATTTTATTGAGATTGCTTTGGTTGAGCACATTGCCATGCATGAATTGGCAAGAGTGCAGAGAAGATGGGACATGCAATTTTTAAAACAATATTGACCATATAGAAATATTTTTTAAACAGGTGTAAGGCTTAAGTTTTTATAGTTTATAAAATCTTTGATCTACCGCCATGCTCAAACCGCAAATTAATATTGAACAATTTTAAAACGGCAGACAGCAGATTCCAAAGGCTAATGCCAAACTTTTTTGGCATGACTATAAATACACTTCACTGTATCGATCAGTTTTTTAAAGTGCTTCCTGCTTCTCCAGAGTAAGCCTAATAACCACTAAAATTCACATATTCCTTAATTAACTGCAGTTAATCAGCATGACAAGTTTAACAAGTCAGCTGAGGCAATTCTTTTTTGTTAAGATACAGTTAAGCAGAATTAATTTAGCATTTACACTGAAACTTCAGTGATTCATGAGAAAGCAACACATTAAGTTATAGAGTTTGATTATATCATTTGGCAGGTTACGGTGGAGCATAGTGGAACAGATCATTACCACTGTGCCATCCAAAGTCAATTTATACCAGAGCAGATTGACATCTGTTATTAGACAGCAGCTCCCTTTCTTGAGTAATTTTAATTATTGTCTTGAGTGTATTCTGTCAACAAAATGACACTCGCATAGATTAGACTGATGTGAGTCAGGGATTCACTTCAAAGCTAAGCAGATATTGCAATGCCCATGATGAAAAGTGTTTTATTTTTATTGTACCTAATTATTTCTAAGTTCAGGATGAACTAATTGAGATTGCTCGTTATCTTTAAGCTAATGATGAGTTAATGGCAAATGTTTCTGAGAGTAGACAAGAAACAAGGGCATGAGGAAAAATGCACTAGTTTGTGGCACCACTAGGTGGCACAATAATATTCTTGCATTCCTTGATTGCATTGATTACATGAAACACATGGCTTTGTCTTTTTTTGTTGGACTTCATATAGTTTTAGTCATTGAGTCCTTAATTCATAAAAGCTGGTGACAGCATTTCGTGTTTTCAGCAAACCTAATCATTATTTTTTACATTTGTTGTAAAAATAGTCCTACAAAAGTGTTTTCTTTATTATTTTTCTTTATTTTCATGGTATTGTGGCAATAGACGTCATTTCCCATCATCAGTAACAGTTTTAGTTATTGTGAGTATTGTTGAACAAATGCGTGACATTCATGGCACTTCTATGAAGATTTAAATTTTGGTGTTCCATTGGTTGATCATATATTTTTTAATATATCAGTATTTTTTTTATATATTAGTATAATCAATAGTAACTTATGATACTTTGTGTGTCTAAGTGCATTGAAAATGATCCCTATTAAGGTTTATCCCATTTTATGATCTCATGAGAACAACTTGGTAGTTTCAACAGTTATATATTTATATAAAAACTTTTTATTTTTTTTATTTCATTTTTATTTTTAGTATTTCAATAACACTGTTCTATTAAGAACCTTTCTGGAATACATAATTCTGTCTGATTGAGTGAAGGAGTGTAAGCAGGTAAGCAGCTTGGATATTGCTGTTGATATCTCTAATGTACAATGTTCAGAAGTGTGGATGTATTGGTTCCTGTATCTGTTTCATCTATGGCTCTACATATTATTAATTGTATCAATGGTTTTTATCATTCAATTTTTATATCGCTTACTTATCTGATTTTAATATATTTTGATCAAACTCATGCATGTCTTTTATGTGTACAGTCAGCTCCACTTAAGTGCAAGGCCTCCAGACCGGACCGTCACGTGTGCGCTTAATAGGAGAACCACTTTTTAGTCAGGAAAAATCACAGTACACTGTAGTCAAATGCAATAAAACATTTATTCAGCAAAAAACCCCACACATAAAACAATTCTACATGGTTCAGTTTTAGAATCAGCACTGTTCCATCTAATGCAATGCAATATACTATAAACCTTTCTTTAAACCAACATTCTACTGAAATAATCAGTCATTGTTTTCTGCACGCATATTGCATGAGTCAGGCTGTGTATCTGACTACTGAAGCTGTAAAACTGTCCATAGTTGTGACATCTATTTAACTCCAGATAACAACACAGCGTGTTTAGGGTCTTCAGCGCGTCTGAGAAGGAAACAATCTCTGCAGGTGTTTCATTAGTCATGATGACCGCAGCAGTATCCCCATCATCATCAGACTCTTGGTTGTCATGACTGTACAGATATCGGAATTAGTGCTGTCAGGTAATGTGGGCACATCATTGTCAATGGCGACATACAGCTCAAACTCTTGTGGCGAGAGTCCAACTGGGAGTTCCATGGACAAAGTGGACATATCAGCCAGAGACAATGACTTTTGACCAGCCAAAGACAAAGGTTTTTCTCCACGAGACGCCGTAGTGTAGTTTCGAAAGTTCAAACACCTGGCCAGGCCTAGACTGCTGATCTGAAACACGTGGCTCATCAACTTGAGAACATGATTGCTTTTACCCAGAGTGAATGTAACATGAACGCATAGAGATGGGATCTATAACATCAGTGTGCATAAGTGGATTTTGTGCTTATCAGAATTGCAATTATCTTGAGTTTACAACCATTGACTTTAATGTAAAAAAAAAAAATTGGGACCATGGTGGTAGGCTGCGGATAACCGAAGCGTGCACTTAACCAATGTGCACTTAGGTGGAATCGACTGTATATTTTTTATGAACACCTTTATATATTATTATTTATTGTATATTTATTTATTCAATTGTGAATGGTGAGGGTTTTTTTTTGTTTTTTTAATTTGGATCCTTGGATGCAGGCAATTTGTGCCGAAACATGGTCTGTGTCAGGTCTTTTAATAATTCCCATCTTTGAAGCCCTTGGTGTGTACTTTTAATCCCTCTTCTGGCTTTTCATCAATAAAACTTATCCATGAATGATGAACGATAAGAATGGATTATCCCATATCTATAAATCCTCAAATCTCTGCATGAAAAGATTGGCCCCCATCGCAACCCCAGAAGTTTGTTGAAAAAACCTAGTTTTATATCTAAAATAATTTTTCTGTATTGCCAGGGCATGTAATTCTATCAAAAAAATCAGTAGGTATACGATTAAGGAAGGCAGATGAATCCAAAAATTCTCTAATGATGGTAATGGCCTCTCCTTGTGGGATGACTCTACATAAGGATAGTACATCTAGTGTGACCAGATAGGTGATGGAAGATATGTCATTTATTTCTGACAGCTTACTCAAAAAATATAAAGACTTCTGTAAATATGAGAAACTCTGAGTAACAATTGGATGTAAAAAAAATGTAGACAAAACAACAGTGGCGTACCTAGCATATGTGACACCTGGGGCCCATCATTTTTTGACACCCCCTATCTATATGAAAAATATGATTTTTAGTAACAATCCACATATCGCACAACAAGAGTGTACCTAGGAAAAGGCAGCATCTAACCATTGCAGTGAGCACTAGAGCACCAACACATACATTGTAAAACTAAACAAGCCAGATCCCGCAGTCAGTTGATCCTGCAGTCAAAGCTAACTGAAAACTATGTTCTTTTCATACACACAGAACAGAGACACACCCTTGCCCAATATGGAATAATCACAAACTAAAAATAGAAATATGTAGACAAAAGTTAAACTGAACCGCCAAGAAACCAGACCCTGGATACAATGCAACACCACAAAAACAGTAACACATGTCCTCTAATAAAGTGCAAAATATAAAGATAGTAGATGTAAATTTGAAAAAAACTGATACATAACAATCACCACTTTACAAATTAACAAATAAAAATAAAACAAATAATGAGAAATAAGAAAATACCATTTTATTGGACTAATCCCTGTAAGCTCGGTCCCCATCCCCGCAAACCACCTGATTCCATCCACACAAGCCTTTAATTGTTTTATATTGAACTTATTATATTAAAGTATAAAAATAAACAATATTCTGTACAATTGTCAATTTATAAATCAGCGTCTTCTCCCCACTCTCTCTTCCCCATTTCCCTTCAGCGTCCTCAGCCCACTCTCTCTCCACTTTCCTTCAGCGTACGCACATAAAAACAAGCAAGTAATTTTATATCATTTTCATTCTATTAATTCATAGAAATTAAAGTCTAAATAATGCCAGTCACATAACAAAACATGATTTTACAAAAATAATTCCCTGCACAGTCAAGCCTGCAAGGATTACTAGATGTCTTTCAGCAGCTCCCCTCCCTCCTTCCCCCTTACCTTTGTGGCCAAGTCAAAATGATCTACCAACAATAAAATTTTAAAAACACAAAGCACACTGTACGTAGAGAAAATGTTAATTATCATTTATATTCTGTGGGTTTTCAAAGAGGTCAAGGCAGATGACTTTATGCAATGTCACCTCAGTAAGAACTATACAAAAATAGATAAATATACCCCCTCCCTTTTTACTAAACTGTGATAGTGGTTTTTAGTGCAGGGAGCTGCGCTGAATGTCCCACGCTGCTCTCGACGCTCATAGGCTCTTTGCGCTAAAAACCGCTATTGTGGTTTAGTAAAAGGGGACCATAATTTTTCCTACCTTTGGTAATTTCATCAGTCTCTGGTTGCACTTTATTCTTCTGACTGTGCATCCAATATTTTTTCCCTTCTTTCAGCCTCCTGTATGCTTCCTCTACTCCAGACCTCATTCCCTCACCAAACTTTTTCTTTGTTTCACCCTGCCCCCTTCTTTCTTTTTCTCTCTCTCCATACCCCCTTTCTTTTTGTATGTCTGTCTGTCTCTCTCTCTCCATGCCCCATTTCTTTCTTTGTTTCACCCTGCCCCCTTCTTTCTTTCTCTCTCCATGCCCTCTTTCGTTCTGTATGTCTGTCTTTCTCTCTATCTCCGTGCCCCATTTTTCTTTGTTTCACCCTGCCCCCTTTCTTTCTTTCTGGCTCCCTGTCCCCCCTTTCTTTCTTTCTCCCTGCCCTCCCCTCCCCCATGCCACCACCATTAGGAAAATGCTGCCACCACCGCTGGGGAATAGGCTGCCACTGCCGCCATCGGGAACAGGCTGGTGTTGAGTTCGCCCTGCTTCTCTTCCCCGCGGGGCCGACCAATTCTCGCCACCCAACGTCAATTCTAACGTCGGAGAGGACGTTCTGGGCCAGCCAGGCAGCGATTGGCTGGCCCAGAACGTCCTTTCCAATGTCAGAATTGACGCGGGTGGCGAGAGTTGGTCGGCCCCACAGGGAAAAGCAGGGAGAACTTGGTGCTGGCCTCTTCCCGATGGCGGCGGTTGCACTCAAGTGGCTAAAGAGCCGCAGTTTGCCGGCCTAGGGAGAACACTGGAGGGTGGCCAGCTGTACACCCCCTTGGGGCATAAAACCGGGTTGTACCGCCCCCCCACCACCTTGTATGCCACTGTCTGTACCTCACTCCCTCCCTATGACCAAAAATTCTCCTTTCTTCCATTCCCCGTGTACACAACCATCTCTTTCCCTCCCTTCCTCTCTCCCAAGTCCATGCCTTCTGTGTCCAAAAACGCATTCCCTCCCCAACCTCTGCATCTCTTTCCTTCCTTTCCTCTCTCCCAAGTTCATGCCTTCTGTGTCCAAAAACGCATTCCCTCTCCCACCTCAGCATCTCTTTCCCTCCCTTCCTCTCTCCCAAGTCCATGCCTTCTGTGTCCAAAAACTCATTCCCTCTCCCACCTCTGCATCTCTTTCCCTCCCTTCTTTTCTCCCAAGTCCATGCCTTCTGTGTCCAAAAACGCATTCCCTCCCCCACCTCTGCATCTCTTTCCTTCCCTTCCTCTCTCCCAAGTTTATGCCTTCTGTGTCCAAAAACGCACTCCCTCCCCCCTTTTGTGTTCCGCGTTTGCCTCCTAGCCCTCATCTTAGCAACTTTCTCAGCCAAATACAACTCGAGCTGTGAGGCTCGTCTTCTGTTCCTACCTGCCCTGCCTCGCACACACAGCCGACCGGAAATCTTTCCCGATGTCAGCGCTGACATTGGAGGGAGGGCTTAAGCAAAGCCTGCCCTCCGACGTCAGCGCTGACATCAGGGAAGACTTCTGGTCGGCTGTGTGTGCGCGGCAGGACAGGTAGGAACAGAAGACGAGCCTCGCGGCTCGAGTTGTATTTAACCTCGCGGGTCCCCCGTTGTCCCCGTTCAGCTCTGTCTTGTGCACCCCTTTGGTGCGTGCACCCGGGGCGGACCGCCCCCCCCCCTAGGTACGCCACTGCAAAACAAGACAGAGATTCTAATATTGAGCCCCTACTGGAGACTATTGGTCGTCCAAGGGGGAGGGGTGTCTGTTAAAGTTTTATGGATTTAGGACAAAATATAAAATACAGAAATCTTTGAAGAATCAGTATTCAAAAACAAAAACTCTTGTCTCATCAAAAAGCCCTTGTCTTAACCCATTGAGGTGATATCTCTAATAGTGTTCACCAAAGAAATTGTGGGGTCCAAGCTTAACTTCAAATAATCAGTTGAAACTGTAAGTTGCATGCCATAATATGCCATACCTTGTGGGATCTCATAGAAAGCTTCATAAGAGACTGAGACTTATACAGAACACGGCAATTCACCAGATTTTTGGGCTAAAAAAATATGACCATGTTACTTCATTTTATCGACAGTTGCATTGGTTGCCGTTCGTGGCAAGGATATTGTTCAAGTTTGGTTGTATCTGTTTTAAAGTGTTGTTTGGTATGGCGCTTTTCTATTTGTCTTCATGCTTTGAACGATATAAACATAATAGGATTACCCGAGGGCAATACTTATTTGTCCTTCTGACTATCAAGCAGTGTTGTTATAAGAGATTTTTCAATAGATTGCTCGGTTTTCAGGCAGGTAAAATGAATATATGGTTAAGTACTATTATTTTTCGGGCACACTCATATATGTCTTTTAGGAAACTACTAAAAACTGATTTATTTGACAAATTTACAAACTGATGTTTTAGAATTGATAGGTAAATGTACATTGATTTTATAGCTAGCACATTTTATTGATCCTATTGCATTTTAGCAAATTGTATTTTATTCTTTAATTGTAGAATTTTTAATGTATGTGAACCACCTAGAACTATGTGGTAGGGCTGTATATAAAAATAAAATTATTATTATTATTATTGCTCTTTGAATATTTTTACTGCTGTAATTGTCTATTGCTTATGTTTGACTTATTCTTGCTGTAGGCCGTCTTGAGTGAATCCCTTCCCAAAAGCAGTAAATAAATCCTCATAAATAAATAAATGCTAGAGCCAGGTCATGCAATACTCTATAAAGCAGATAGGCACATTTAAATAATACCTTGGTTTATACTGGTGGAGCTTAATATATTAGGGAGAAACATGAGCTTGTGCACACTCAAGAACTACTGTAAGATGCTGGAGTGTGCCCTACAGCGGTCCATTTTTTGGCGCATCAGGCTTAACACCTAAAACAGCTTCCTAAAAGGGTCTCTTAGGCCCTCTTTTACAAAGACAATTATTACGGTGGGCCGCGGTAGAGCTTTTGCCACATGGCAGCCGCTACCAGACCTTTGTGAAAGGGGGGAAGTTAGTTTGTAAGCCCTTTCAAGACAGAAAAATACCTGCTTTACCTGTTTGTAAAAAAACATTAAGGGGCTCATAATTGAAAGAGAAAAATGTCCAAAAACCAGCCTAAGTCGGCACTTGGACGAACATTGTCAAAATATGTCCAAGTGCCGATAATGAAAACGGGGTTTTGGACATATTTCTAAACGACCTAGGCCTTCATAGTGCCGCTGAATGACCAAAGCTACACTGGGGAATCCCTTTGGGTAAATTTGGCCAGAGGGAAGGACAAATGCCTGTATCTTGGCGTAGTATACAGACCCCCAAGACATCAAGATGACCTAGATATGGAATTAATCGGAGATATAGAGAATATCACCTTGCGGGGGGACACAGTATTGGTAGGTGACTTCAACATGCCTGATGTGGATTGGGTCACACTTTCCTCGATTCCGGCAGCAGCAGGAAGCTATTAAACTCCTTGAATGGTCTAAGTCACAAAAATCCACCTAAAGTCACCAGATAAGCACTGCAAACGCATAATACAGACCCCCCCCCCACAGTATCCCATTGATCACCAATGCCCCCACCCCCATAAAAATATTAATCACAACTTAAAAATTATGCCTCCAGAACATCATCACCTGGCAGCCTGGCATAGGAAAACCTAGTCGTACGGCACAGAAGCGGCTTAAGCCGTCTTGGGGGGTGGGTTAGGGACCCATGGAGAGGAGGACCCATGCCCATAAGCCCCTGTAATCACTGCATTGATATTGAAACATGTGCACTCTCCTATACACCCCCCAAACCCTTTTGTACTGGCATGTAAGTGGCTCCTGTAGGCATAAGGGCTATTGGGGTGGTAGATAAATGGGTCTAGGGGATTCTAGAGGTGGTTTAGGGGGCTCACCATGACCTATAAGGGAGCTGTAGTGAGGAGAAGACATGACACCCTTTTTGTGAAGTTCACAGCAATGCCCTGTAAGGTACCCCACTATTTAGATGCCATGTCTGGGTGTTCAATCCATCACTTTGCAGACCCTGCCCACGTCCAACAGGGCTTGTTCTAGGTGTTTTTGACTTGGACGAAAATTTGGATGAAAATGTGGTATAAAGATGGACGATTTAGCGACTTGTACGATTTTCGAAACAAAAAAAATTTTGGACGTATTTTTCGAAAATGTGTCCTAGGCTGTTTTTTTTACTTTGGACAACTTGCAACTTAGACGAAAACGGACTTAGACGTTCCTTTCGATTATGCCCCTCCACGGCCACACCTGAAAAAGAACCGAGTTGAATTCCCCCCCCAAATCCCTTATAAGACTAGCAAGCACAAATTCAGGATAACTGAAGTTTTTCCAGGTAATATAACATGGGCAGGATTGAGATTTTCTTTTTCTTCAGAATATAGGGGTTGCTCTATAACTGATCTTTGAATAAGAGGTCTTCTACTAAGGATGTGGAAGAATACGAACAATGTGAGGGTTAAGTGACTTGCCCAGAGTCACAAGGAGCTGTAGTGGGGGAAATCGCATATCAAAACTTTAATCGAAATGCAGCCCTAGTTAATGCACTTTAATTTGATTTTGCACGCACTGTATTTAAGGAGCCTAATCAAACTAAATGCCATGTTAACAGGCGTACATCCCAGTCCTCTACTGTAGAATGACAACACGTAACTTTTTAATACAAATATCTTTTTCTTTTTGGTTGAGTGAATAAGCTAAATGTGATTTATAGTACAATAGCTAGGTACATTTTAAGTCACAGTTATACTACACATCACTGAACAATGGTTTAAATTCTACACTAATATGACCTTTAAGTAAAGAAAGATTTTCATGTTATCTTTTTCCAGCAGGTTCTTTTATATTATTTCACCAATTCATCTTAAATTATCTTTTCATTCAGTAGACATTTTGTAACAATGCAAGATTATAAAATTATTATCTTGAAAATCCCTCTTACCAGCTCTTACCCTTCCAATATGCAGCATAATGGGGAAGATTTTCAAAAGAAAAAGTGACAAAAAGGACACCTTATTGTGTGATTTGAAACAGTGGATGAATACAAAACGGTATTAAACTTTTGATTGTTTTTAGCTTCCTTGATTCAGTTGTAGATTTGATTTATCTCAGCTGCATCTAGAGTCATGGAGAAGGAGTTTGCTGGGATGCCTTTCATAGAAGGGACTTGCAGGTCCAAGACCCTACTGTTGAATACAGGTACCTCAGAGTTCTTCATGCCAGTCAAGACACCCCACCTATCACATGCCCTCAAACCTTTGTTAGAGGAATTCCATATATAATATACTACTACTATTTATCATTTCTAAAGTGCTACTAATGTATGCAGCGCTGTACACAAAGCACATGAGACATTTCTTGCTCAACAGAGCTTACAATCTAATCAAGACAGAAAAACAGGACAAATAAGGGATTAGGGAGATAGTTATTGTCTGATTGGATTTTAATGTTTTAAATCACCTTGAAGCTTCTATGCTATAGTGCAATATAGAAATTGGAGATTAGATTAGATTTATTATAGGAATAATTAAAACAAACATGGGTGAATAGGTAGATAAGGGGTGAAGAATTAAAGCATCTTCAAAGAGATGGAGAGCCATTTTCGACACTGCGTTTACGTCCAAAATTCAGGACGGAGAAACGTCCATTTTCAAAACTACTGGATATCCAAACTTTTTTTGGGGGGAAATCACCTAATTAAGGGGGTCCTTTCATTAAGGCGTGCTAGCCATTTTAGCGCACACTAAATGCTAACCCCTAGATGTCTTGACTGTCAGGCCATCCAACCTAAGGACGCCTAACGGCTCCTTTTACAAAGGTGCGTTAGGGCCTTAATGTGTGGAATAGCATGCGCTAAATTGCTGCGCGCGCTAGCCGCTACCACCTCCTTTTAAGCAGGTGGTAATTTTTTGGCTAGTGCGCACTATAGCGTGCGCTAATCTTGTGCGTGTGCTAAAACCACTAGCGCAGCTTAGTAAAAGGAGCCCTAACTTTTTTGCCCATTTTTGATCTCAAAAACATCCAAATTCAAAACTTCCAAATCCAGACCTTTTGGACATAGGAGGGGTCAGCACTGTAATAATAATAATAACTTTATTTTTATATACTGCAATACCACAAGCAGTTCAGAGCAGTTTACAGAGGAAGAGACTGTACATAGACAGCGATGTTACAGAAAACATTTTCAATTACATTAGTAAGCTGAGAGAGGTTAGGTATATCCAGAAGAAGATCAGAGATACATCAAGCATTTCAGAGATACAACAAGGCAGGAAGGAGTCAGAGAATTTATCAAAGAGATAGGTTTTAATTGATTTCCTGAAGGATTGGTAGGAGGGTATATTTGAAATGAGGGTGGTTAGGCATTTATTCCATGGACTGGCCACACAGACATGCCAACAGAGCAGTGGAACATGAACTTCACATAAAGGTACCAGATGTACATCTCACCTTAACCCCCTTATAATTTGTGGTGAGCCCTCCAAAACTCCCCCCAAACCTACAATACCCACCTGTCTACCACCCCAATAGCCCTTATGACTGCAGGTAGCATCTACAGTATATGGCAGTACAATAGGGTTTTGGTGGCCTCACACTTATAATGTAGTGGTTAGAGTGGCTTAGGAGCCTGGATCCTCCTCTCTATAGTTCACTAGCCCACCTACCAGGAATATGTTTTTTGAGACTCATTGTATAATACGTATATATAAATGCAGAGTTCACTGGATGTTAGTAAAAATAGGGTTTTTTTTTTCACTTTTTTTAGACCTCAGCGATGTACCTTTGGCATAAATCTTACTGCACAAGTTAGCACACTGCACCATCTTCATCGGACTCGTATTAAATATTCTAATTCTACTTATTTCAGTATCTTAACTTTATATATATATAAATATACCTTTTTCATATGCGTTATTCATATACATAAAACTTAGCTTAAATGTCAGTAGGGACTTTTTCCAACATGTTTCACATCCAAGCTGTTTCAAGGATCCGTCCCCTTTAACATACCCTATGCTTCTTAAGATAGCATAACTCTAATGTTTTTTTTTTTTTTCCAATTCTTTATTCATTTTCATATCTCATAACAAGTATACAATAATCATTCAATATTCATACCAATTCACTTGTATACTTCATATAATATTAAATCTTATATTATCCCCCCTCCCCCCTTCCCTTCCACACATATCAACATTTTATTTGAATCTCACACATTATACCCTCCCAATCCCATATCATATTATTCTTCTATAAAAAAAAAAGTGTCTAATCATTCGAATATTCAATCAATGGCCCCCAAATTTTTTTAAACTTGTTATAATTTCCTTTTTGCATAGCAAGAATTCGTTCCATTTTATAAATATAACATATAGAATTCCACCAAAAAGTATAGTTAAGTCTTGTATAATCTTTCCAATTTCTAGTTATATTCTGAATGGCAACTCATTAGTAATTTATTATTATTTGCTGAAATTTGACTCTTTGCTCTCATCATTGTTCCAAACAAAATTGTATCATATGACATAGCAACTGGATTTTCTAGAAAATAATTAATTTGAGACCAAATTGACTTCCAGAAGGCGTTAATACAAGGACAATAAAAAATTAGATGATCCAAAGTCCCTGCTTCTAGATTACAGTGCCAACATTTATTAGATCTAGAGCTATCAAACTTTTGTAAACGTACTGGGGTCAAAAGAGCTCTATGCAACAAAAAGAACCAAGTCTGTCTCATAGATGCCGACACTGTACATCTAATTCTCCAAGACCAAATTCGTGGCCATTGAGAAGCAGAAATTTGATGCTTAATCTCAATGCTCCAAATGTCTCTTAGACCCGTTTTTTGTTTTTTTATTTGTAAAACCATATATCAATTTATACCACTTAGCGGCTTGGTGACCCAAGAAATCCGCCTGGAAACACAGGACTTCCAAACTATATTGATTATCAAGAACTTTCCATTCAGGGAACCCCTCCTGAATAGCCTGCTTCAGCTGCAACCATTTAAAACTTTGTGACTTAGTAAAACCATATTTATGTTGCAGCTGTGAAAAACTAAGCAGCTTACCATTTGAAATAACATCATTTAAAGTTCTTATTCCTGCAATGATCCATTGTTTCCAGAGAATTTTATGACCGCCTATTTTAATCTTGGAGTTTAGCCAAATGGATTGATTTAATGATTTAAAAATTGGAATAGGTGATAATTTAGTAACATATCTCAAAGTCTTCCAAGTATCAATCAAAATTCTATTCCCTTTGTATCTATTAGGCATTGGTAGCCTAGAACTAGTCTATAAGATATTTGGAGCATTGAGATAAAGCAGCAGATTTATGCCACTCAATGGCCACGGATTTGGTCTTGGAGGATGAGATGTACAGCGTCAGCATCTATGAGACAAACTTGTTTTTTTTCTGTTACATAGTTTTTTGGACCCCGGTTCATATGCAGAAGTTAGACAGTTCAAAATCTAATAAATGTAGGCACTGTCATCTTGAAATGGGGACACTGGATCATTTGTTGTTTTATTGTCCTTTGATACTCATCGTTTGGAAATCAATATGGGGACAAATTAATTTGATTTTGGTGTCTTTGATTCCGTTTTCTTATGAGGTGGTTATCTGTGGTACATTGTTGTCACCTAAACCTCCATTAGAAAGATATAAAAGCAAAGTATTTGCCATAACTGGGATAACCATGGTTACTAAAAACTGGAAAAATTGGGATAGACTTATGGCTCCTTTTATGAAGGTGCGTTAGGGTTTTTAGTGCACGCACAAAATTACCACGCGCTATAGTGCGCAGTAGCCAAAAATCTACTGCCTCCTAAAAAGGAGGCGGTAGTGGCTAGCGCGCTCGGGAATTTAAACGTGCGCTATTGTGCGCGTTAAGGCCCTAGCGCACCTTTGTAAAAGGAGCCCTTAATTTCTCCTTTTGATGGAATTCTTTATGTTTATGCTATAAATATGAAAAAATGATTGCAGAAATTTTGTGTAATATGAAGATATTTAAATTAACGTGGGGGTCCATTGACAAATTCTGTTAACACTGATTAGCTGGATTATCCTATTTGATTTGCACATCCAGGGAAAGGGGGGGGGTGGTATTATATTTTTTTGTATTAATTGACCAAATGAAAGAGTTTGGGTTCTTGAATAGGGTGAGGGGGGGAATGTTTTGTAGTATTTCTTTGAACGGTTGTAAGTGCTGTCTTGAAAATTGTATGTATAATTCAATGCACTGTTTTCGTATGGAAAATTAATAAAGATTTATTTTAAAAAAAAGCATAACTCTACAGTAATGTTAAAACATTAGAGTTATGGTGTGTCTTGAGAGGTCGGGACTTTTTTTTAAATTCTGGCAAGACTGGTTTTTTAATTGAAGGGGGAAGAGAGATAGCTCAAATCAATGGCTTTCTAACAACAGGTAATAGGTGTTAATTAAAAATGAGAGGAAAAAGGATCTCAGAAATCTGCTCAGAAACTGATAAAATAACTAAGATTAAAGTCTGAGATTTATCAATTTGCCGTGCACGCTAGACCTTAAACGCCAGCATTGAGCTGGCATTAGTTCTAGAAGCGTAGCGTGTGGTAATTTCCTGCGTGCGCTAAAAATGCTAGCGCACCTTAGTAAAAGCAGCCCTATATCTTTTTTATATTTTATAATATTTTCTCTTCTTTTAAAATATGGAACTACCAACATACCAAAATATGGAACTACCAACCTACATACTTATGTGTCACCCTTGCAAAAACATAATCACTTTAAATGAATGTGCAATCCTTTATAACGCCTTAACCACATACAGAACTCGCCAAATTAATAGTAACCAAGACCTTTAAATCAGTGGTTCCCAACCCTGTCCTGGAGGACCACCAGGCCAATTGGGTTTTCAGGCTAGCCCTAATGAATATGCATGAGAGAGATTTGCATAGAATGGAAGTGACAGGCAGACAAATCTGCTCCATGCATATTCATTAGGGCTAGACTGAAAACCCGATTGGCCTGGTGGTCCTCCAGGACAGGGTTGGGAATCACTGCTTTAAATGATTAGAAACATAGAAATATGATGGCAAATAAAGGCCAAATGGCCCATCTAGTCTGCCCATCAACTTAATAGCCACAGAAGCTTAAAAAAATGCCTCTGAAGATAAAATATTATAAATATAAAAAGATATATGGCCTCTTTTACAAAGCCGCATTAGCGGCTGCCACGCAGCAACAGCCCCGAACCCCTTTAAATCTCTGTGGGCTTCGGAGGTGTTAGCGCAGCGCAGCCGCTAACGCGGCTTTGTAAAAGAGGCCGATAGTTACACAATTGAATATACACTAAGGTGGTGTTTTTGAGAAGATGAGAGTTTTTTTTTGTAGGATCCGTGATTGAAATCTGGAACTGATAAGTCTCAGACTTAAATCATCAGTTTCTGAGCAGGTTTCTGAGATCCTTTTTCTTCTCATTTTTAACTAACACCTATTACCTGTTGTTGGAAAGCCATTGTTTGGTTTGAGCTATAGCTATTTATTGGCTTTTCAATTCATCTCGTGTATTGGGTTAGGGGGAAGAGCGACCCTTGTGCTGGCTGCACCTGTACATCCTTTATTTTGAAAAATGAAATGAAAAATGAGTGTCTTGAATTTTACACAGAGGTGGCTGAAACTTTCTTGCCTGAAACCTTGGTTTCTATAAAAAGAAGCATATAATACCATGTATAAGAGCAATAATGAAAGCTCTTTCTGTATGGAAAATATCAGTGGAAAAAATCAGAGCTTTGTTGCCTAATTTAACTGCAAAAACCCCCCAAAACAAGCAAATTGTTCAACAATGCCTATATTCTTATAAATAGCAGAGGGAGCCCGAGAGGTGGACGAGGGCAAAGCAATGAAAGGCACCTACAGTAGTTTATAATCAAAACTAGGGGCTCCTTTTATCAAGGTGCGCTACGGGGGTTAGCACGTCGGACATTTAATCACGCGCTAACCCCTACTGCACACCAAAAAACTAACGCCTTGTCAATGGAGGCGTTAGCGACTAGCATGGCAGGCAGTTGAATGCGCAGTATTCTGCGCGTTAGCCGCCTACCGCAGCTTGATAAAAGGAGCCCTAGATGTATGATTACTAATATTACTCGCAGATCCACTATCTGTGAGTAATTTTGTTCTTCTGCTGGGCTTTTGACATGATTTTCTGAGGATTATGGGCTCCTTTTACAAAGGTGCAGTAGCGTTTCTAACGCACACACTGGATTAGCGCGCGTTAGCCAAAAATCTACCGCCTGCTCATAAGGAGGCAGTTGCGGCTAGCGTGCATGGCAATTTAGCGCATGCTATTCTGCGCATTAAGGCCCTAGCGCGGCTTTGTAAAAGGAGCCCCATATGTTCATGTTTGTTTGATTTTATTTGTTTTATTGAATTATGTATGTAACGATATCTAAACCGTTTAGGTTTAAACGGTATACAAATTTTTTTTTTTTTAATTCTTTATTGATTTTTAATCAAAAACAGTGTCATACAAATGAAAGAAAAAAGATATTCAACATATTACACTATTATCTATACAAGTAGCATAAATATCATTCAATAATTTCATTTTCCTGCATAATAAATAAAGCAAACTCTGTGCATAAAAGAACCCATGCATGGGAAGTCTTGACTATCGCCCTGCAGGTTTTCAGCAATCTTTTTTCCTCCACAATATCAGAGCACAGGAATTTTACCCTATTTACAAGGAAAGCCAATAAATATAGAATCCAGGCTCCAAGAATAACACTAATGTATTGGCAGCTGAATTATAATATCTTTCCAGGTATTGGCAGCAAAGACAATTAAATCTCTGAGAGAGCAGCAATAATGACGGATGTATTTTGTTCCTTCAAACAGCAAAAGGCTCAGCTCAGAAAGAAATTGTGAGGCCCACATAATATTTAATGTGTCAGTAAACACATACACTGGCTAATAAAGGATTTAGGTATTCATAAAACACCCCTCACAGCCAAGGATTTTTTATTATAGTCCAGTGAAAATGTTTTTCTAGATGTTTACTAAGATAAGCCTAGACCCAGCTCAGGATTTCTGAACTACAGTATAATCTCGTTATAACGGACTCGCTTATAATGGAACCTCGCCTATAGCGGATGAGGTCCACTGGTCCCGGCCATGCGCCATTATAAACATACAGAAAATCATCGCATATAGCGGACTCGCATATAGCAGACTTTTGGATAGAATGGACAACCATTTTGTGCCATATCGACGTTTTGCTGAGTTTTGTTCTTGATGTTGCTGATATGCTTGTGCAGTGACTGTTTGTTCATTGATTGACTTGTTTCAAGTTTTTAAAAAATGTTTTTAAATAAAGTTTTTAAAAAATGCAACTATGGATATAACGGACTCTGGCTGTAATGGACAGTTTATCCAGGTCCCTTGAAGTCCGTTATAACGGGATTATACTGTATTAGCATGCAATATCAGTTTTTGAAAATAATTTTTGTAAAATAAGCTAAAACAAGAATATGCTAACAAAAGATTACAGATCTCAGGAATGAATTTTTAATGCTATCTAAACTAAAGGCTCAAAAGAAAATAATTTGTCCTGGGCGCTAATAATGAATTATTAGCTCTAATTGTCAACAATTAGAATTTACATGAGCAACTTGCTAGCTGTATTCTATAAAGATGTGCATGCATTTATTTACATTTCCTATATACTGCTTCTATTTGAACTGGTTTACATTCAGGTACGCTAAATATATCTCCCTATCTGTCCTGGTGGGCTCACAATCTAACTATGAAACCTGGGGCAGTGGAGTGTTAAGTTACCTGCCCAGGGTCACAAGGAACAGTATGGGGATTGAACCCACAACCTCAGGGTGCTGAGGCTGATGTTCTAACCACTAGGCCACTCCTCTACTCTAGTGCTTGGGTCTGAAAAGGGGCGCAGTCATGGGTGTTGCAAGAATTTGAGTGCACTGTTACAGAATATGGCTGACTGTGCCTAATTTAGGTGCAGGGATTTACACCAGGTTGCAGTTGGTGTAAATCCTCAGGCCTAAAAGTTAGGTGCAGATGTCAGCATCAAGGGCTATTTTACAAATATCATCCAACTTAGATGTTGCTTATACAATAGTGCTTGGTGCTTTTTTTTTTTTCAGCACAGATTTTTCAGTGCAAAATATAGAATGTGACCCAAAGTGGCCAATCTTTGCAAAATATATACATTCTTTTGAAAGTGTGCCTTATCTCATTTCAGTTCAGAAAGAGCCTGATTCTATAAGCACTACTGCATGCCATTCAAAGTTAGGCACTGTTTATGGAATCGCGCATAGCGGCACCCATATTGAACTAGTCACCAATAGGCATCATAATGTTAGGTGCCAGTATATTAGGCCAGGGTTTTCTTGGCCTAAAATATTTGCTCCTACCAGTGCCTATCTCAATCCATGCCCAAACTCCGCCCCTAACCACACCTACTTTTTCAGATAGGCACCTCAGTATAGATGCTTATGTGGCACCTACTGAGTTAAGCACCTGCCTGAAAATTAAAATTTTTCAATTGTTTTTTAATGGCACTGTTCAATTAATAGTGCTGATTGAAGTGTAGGTGGTCGCCTAGTGGTTAGAGCTGTTGCCTCAGCACCCTGAGGTTGCAAGTTCAATCTCAGCCTGGTCCTTGTGACTCTGGGCAAGTCACTTAACATTCAATTGCCCCAGGTGCCACAGTTAGATTGTGAATCTGCCAGCACAGATAGGGAAAATATTTCCAAGTACCTGATTACTGTTCAATGAATTATAAACCACTTAGAGTGACTCTCTTTGTGAACAAGGTGGCTAATAAATCTAAAATAAATAAACCCATTAAAAAATCAAACCCCACCCCTTTTTTTTTTTACTAAGCCACAGTAGAGGTTTGTACCGCGGCCCAGAGTGCTAAATGCTCTGACACTGCTCCGATGCTCTTTATTTATTTAGATTTTTTATCCCGTCCTCCCAGTAGCTCAGAACGGTTTACAAGTAAACATTCACAATGGAGTGAATTGGACATACAAGATTATACAGTAGATTTTAAATACTTGGACATATGAGACTGTGCAGCAGTTTAGATATAGGGACTATACAGCAAATTAAGAACAGTAGTTTAAATATAAGTAGTTTAGTTTAGATACAAGTTATTTGAGTATAGGCTGAGAGTGGACTATACAGAAATTTAGGCAGAAGATTAGAATGGAGAAAGAAGGGTAGAGGTGGGGTTTAAGGGGGTTGGGTGTAGACTGAGGGTGACCTTTAGTTGAAGAGGAGGGTCTTTACCATTTTCCGGAATGTCATTAGTGAGTTCTGTAGTCTGAGTTGAGGGGGGAGTTAGTTCCAGAGTTGGGGAATGAAGTGGCTGTAGGAGTGTTTGCGGGCGGTTTCTGAGAGGAGGGACCTTCCGGGGGGAATGCATAGGCGTATCTCCGTTTCTGAGCGGAGGGTGCGGGTGGGGATGTAGATGGGTAGCTTGGATTTTATATAGGAGGGGGTGGTGGCATAAATTATTTTGTGTGGTATTGCCAGGGCCTTGAATGCACAGCGTTGGCTAATTGGGAGCCAGTGTTCAGCGCGGAGTGCTGGGGAGATGGGATCATGGTAGTTGAGGCTGTGTAGGAGGCGGATAGCTGCATTTTGGACCCGTTGGAGGCGCTTGAGATCTTTTTTGGTTATTCCATTAAATAGGGAGTTGCAGTAATCCATTCTGGAGAGGACATATGCATAGAGGAGTTGGGCTAGGTCAGGTGTGGAGATGTAGGGTTTGATCCTTCTCAGTTGGCGGAGGTAGTAGAAGGAGGTAGAGACTACTTGGGATATATGGGTGGATAGGGATAGGTGTCCGTCTAAGGTTACTCCTAGGCTGCGTACCTGATCTTTTGCCGTTAGTAGAGTGGAGTCCCATGATAGTGTTGGACGTGTGTATTTATGAGCGTCAGAGCAGCGTCAGAGCATTTAGTTCTCCGGGTTGCGGTAGAAGCCTCTACCACTGCTTAGTAAAATGGGGCTGGGGGGAGATAAGTTATGTATCTAGGTCAGCTAGGTGCCTAACAGTAAACGCTAGGGCCAAAATGACACAATGACATGAGAAGTGTAATTGATAGTTCCCGTGTTGTTTCAAATGAATCCTTATAAGGTTCCAGGACCAGTTAGGGAGAAAATTACGATATATAAAGCCACAACTGAACTACAGAGGAATACAGGAAACACAAACAAAAGAAAAATCCAACAAAAACTGCAGCAAAACCAAGCAGCGAGCAAAAACCAAAAACAACTGCAGACTATGTACAAGATGCAGGCACTGTTTATTTCAAACTCTAATGGTATATACAACCTTATTACCAACCAAGGGACCTGACACGGTCCGTGTTTCGGACAACACACCTTCTTTAGGGGTCCATGGTAGATAAGGTTTTGTAACAAACAGTGTTAAAGGGAAAAAACAAGTGCCCGTAAGCACTACACTCTTTCGGGCACTTGTTTTTTTCCCTTTAATGCTGTTTGTTACAAAACCTTATCTACCATGGACCCCTGAAGAAGGTGTGTTGTCCGAAACACGGTCCGTGTCGGGTCCCTTGGTTGGTAATAAGGTTGTATATACCATTAGAGTTTGAAATAAACAGTGCCTGCATCTTGTACATAGTCTGCAGTTGTTTTTGTTTTTTTGCTCACTACAGAGGAATACAGACATATCAAGATATGTTTCATTTAACATAATGCTACTGCATTGAGAAACACAGCATTAAAGAAACTAGCATGACAGAAAATTGCAGGCACACGCATTATATAACACAAACTAATGTTTAAGCCCGTTACATTAACGGGTACTAGAATATATGTCTGTCTGTCTTTCTTTCTTTCTGTGTCTCTCCCTCCCGCTGTCTATCTTTCTTTCCATCTCTCTCCCTCCAGCTGTCTGTCTTTCTTTCTGTCTGTCTTTCTCCATGGCCCCCTTTGCCTGTCTGTCTTGCTTTCTTTCTGTCTCTCTCCCTGCCCGCTGTCTTTCTGTGTGTCTGTCTTTCGTTCTCATGCGCTGCCTGCCTGTCTTTCTGTGTCTCTCCATGGCCCTCTTCTGTTTTTCCCCAAAGCAAACCAAGATTGCTCCCTGGCCCCCTTCCCTCTCTCCCCCCACTTCCCTGTGCAGCAGCAGCATTCCCCCCTTCCCTGTGCAGCAGCAGCAGCATTTCCCTCCCCTTCCCTGTGCAGCAGCAGCATTTCCCTCCCCTTCCCTGTGCAGCAGCAGCATTTCACCCACTTCCCTGTGCAGCAGGGTAGAAGCATTTCTCTTCCTCGTTCCTGGCCGGCTCCCTTGCCGAAGTTATTTTTGAGTTCAAAGCCGCTGCCGTGGCTCCTCTCACGATCCGCGCCTGCGTCGGAAGCCTTCTCTCTGACGTGACATCAGGGAGGCTTCCGACGCAGGTGCAGCTTGTGAGAGGAGCCACGGCGACAGCAACGGACTGAAGAATAACTTCAGTAAGGGAGACAGCCAGACCGTGGGTCACGACCAGACCTGGGAGTTCCTGTGTTAGACGGAGTGAAGGCGGGAGGGGGGGGGAAGGGAGTCGCCGCCGTGGTCGCCGCCTCCGTGGTTAAGGTCCTCCGAATGCGCAATAGAAGGAGCCAGCGTACCACCGCTGGCTCCTTCTACTGTGCATGTCTAACACGGAGGCACACATCACAGAGTCAGGGTTCACGACGTTGTAAGTGCGCATGCGCGCTTAGGGTTTTATTATAGAGGATAGCTGTTTATACTGTCAAAGAAGATTTAAATAATGAGCCTGTCGGCTTTTGAAAACTATTTATGAATCTGTTCGGGAAATGTTTCATTAAAAATGTGAATTTTTGAACAGACTGGCATCCAAACATGCATAACCACATCTTGTGCCGAAAGACATAGGAGTTCTAGCGGTGGATAAAACTGGCTTTCTGTCATTTGGATGATTGAAGTAGACAGCTGCTGCATCTTTCACATTAATTCCTGCTGTTGATGGGTTTATCACAGGAGTTGCTGGTCACATGATTCTGCTTCTATGAAAGATTAATTGGCTGGCTGGATGGCTGAAGGTTCATTAAGCAGCTTTGAGATTATAACAGTGTTTGCTTTTGGTCACCTCGCCTAAGCAGGTTCCAAAGAACCTAAACAGAATTTAAGAGACAATTTAGGACGGGTTCCAGCTTGATGTCAACCTATCCATTTGCTGTGCTTCAGTTCATTTTGGCTAAATAAAATATGGTGTGTAGCAGTTTTAAGGATATGTCTGTGAACGTACTCAGCGTAGGAGCTGGTTACGATCTCTCTGACTCTGGACAGTGATTCATAGCAGGGATAAAGGCCTGTGGTCTCACTTTTCACTCACAGATTGGTCTTATATCACATCAACAGACTCATATATACATTTAGTAAGAAGGACACTCCATCATCATCATACCTAGAGTACCTTAACATGACTTCACATGAAGCTGAAATCACACCACGTACTCTCAGAAAGAATGGTCCTTGTTTACTAAAAATAGGAGTAGTTTAAAGAATCTGGGTGCCTAGTTGCTGTTATAGAATTGGGCTACATCTAATTGCTCAGTTACAGAATTGCCCCCAGGTCCAGTGAAATTCAATGAGTGGCAGGAGGCACAGACCTTTAGAGGGTGGCAAAAGCTTGCCACAAGCCACACATTGGGTTGCCTGGGGTGCCAGCCCTGCCACATCAGGGCCTGGGCCTACTTCCTCTCCTGCTTTTGCTCTTGTGATTCTTGGCACTCCTGCCTGCCACTGCCTTTCCTATGCTCAGCCTCTGGGCCCACCAACTGCAGCAACAATCAAAAAACCAAACTGAGCAGGTGAATCTTCATGTCCATGTGCTCTCAGATCTGAAAGGCCCTACTAGTCTAGCCTCCTTGGACATGTACTTTCTGTTGTCAGGATGGGATCAGCAAGGCCTTTGGGAGCTGAGAACACATGGGCATAAGAACATAAGAATTGCTGTACTGGGACAGACCGAAGGTCCATCAAGCATATTTTCCATGTGCGATTCTCAAAAGATGCTTAGGTGGCTTCTGAGTCCTGGCGTCCTATACAGAATCCGGGCCTAAGAGCCTATGGAACAGTAAAAAAAAAAAACTTTTCCCCAAAATTCAGAATGAGTTATCTAGTTAACGATGGCCACTGATCAGTCAACTTATGTCTCAGCAGCTAACTGATCATTTTCAGCAGGAGATAACAAGTTATCCTGGCTCAAAATCACCAGTTAGTGCCAACCCTTTTCACAAATTAACACAAAGAATCAGTTACATAGAAACATGATACAGATAAAGGCCAAATGGCCCATCCAGTCTACCTATCTGCAGCATCTGCTGCTTCCTCATCTCCCTAAGAGATCCCATGTGCCTGTCTCACACTTTCTTCTAATCTAATCTAAGGCATGGCTTTATATACCGAGTCATCATTCTAAGAAAGTTCCATTCTATTTACAATAGTTAACTTAACAGATAAAAAACATAAAAAATAAAAACTAAGGGCTCCTTATATCAAGCCGTGCTAGCCGTTTAACACGCATAATACCACGCGCTAAACCATCGGCTGCGCTAACCGCTAATGCCTCCCTTGAGCAGGTGTAATTTTTAGGCCAGTGTGGGGGTTAACACATGATGAAACTTCGCATGTGTTAACCCCGCTAGCATGGCTTGATAAAAGGAGCCCTAAATTTTAGAAAAGTTAATTTTAAAATGTTTAACAAATAAAGCGGTTTTTAAAGATTTATGAAAAAATTAAAGCGAACCAGAACTCCTTAGAAGAAACGGATGATCATTCCAAAGTTGAGAAAACTTAAAAATCAAAGGTTGACTAAAAATCTTGACTCCTTTAATCCCTTTTTTTGAAGGAAGAGATAATTTAAATTGTTGATTGCCTCTTGCAAAAGAGAATCTATATACATTCCAAGATAAAGGAATAAGAGGGGTAAAGATACCATATAGGATTTTAAAAACCACACAATTCAGACACAGTCTTTGTCTCCACCACCTCTACTAGGAAACTATTCCATGCATCTACCACCCTTTCTATAAAAAAGTATTTCCTTAGATTACTCCCGAGCCTATCATCTCTTAACTTCATCCTTTGCTCTCTCACTCTAGAGTTTCCATTCAATTGAGACTTACCTCATGTGTATTTATGCCACATAGGAATTTAAACATCTCTATCATATCTCCCCTCTCCTGCCTTTCTTCCAAAGTATATTTATATTGAGATCTTTGACTCTGTACCCTTACACCTTATGATGTAGATCACTGACTATTTTAGTAGTCTTTCTCTGGACTAACTCCATCCTGTTTATCTTTTTGAAGGTGCAGTCTCCAGAATTGTACTCAATATTCTAAATGAGATTTTACCCAAGCCTTATATAGGGGCATCAATACCTCCTTTTTCCTACTGGCCATTCCTCTCCCTATGCACCAAACATCCTTCTAGTTTTTGCCATCACCTTTTCAATCTGTTGGGCCACCTTAAGATCATCATATACCATCACACTCAAGTCCCACTCCTCTTTCATGCACATAAGTTCTTCACCCCCTAAACTGTACTGTTCCTTCGGGTTTCTGCAGTCCAAATGCATGACCTTGCATTTCTTAGCATTAAATCTTAGCTGCCAAATTACAGAGCATTTCTCATGCTTCACTAGGTCCTTCCCTCATGTTTTCCATACCATCAGGGATGTCTACTCTATTGCAGATTTTGGTATCATCCGCAAAGAGGCAATTCTAACCAGATAGCCCTTCAGCAATATTGTTTACAAAAATGTTAAAAAAACCAGGACTGGGAACCGAACCATTAGGCACACCACTGGTAACATCCCTTTCTTCAGAGCGATCTCTATTGACCACTATCCTCTGTTGCCTTCCACTCAACCAGTTCCTGACCCAGTTCATCAGTTTGGAGCACATACCAAGGGCACTCACTTTATTTATTAGACACCTGTTTGGAACACTGTCAAAGGAACAAAGGGATGCTTTTACTAAGGCATGCAAATGGTTTTTAGTGCACATGCTAATCAGGGCAGGATTAATTCGTTGAGGGCCCCTAGGCACACAAGTATACTGGGGCTCCCTAGCCCTGCCCCGCCCACATCCCACCCCTGCCCCGCCCACATTTATTTACCTGCTTTCTTATTTATTTCTTTATTTCCACTTGTATTTCTTTTTTTCTTTTATTATAAAATTCAAAACAAATAACAAAGATTACCATACCAGTACCAGTGTACAGTTTTAATTCTATGCAAGCCCCAAACATCTCTGAACAAAACCCCCCTTCCTTCCCTTCTCACCTACTTGCCCAGGACTTTAACTCTAAACCCTTTCTATACATATATAAAAGTGTTCAAATGCATTGTAAAACAGTAATACTATCTGAAACATAAGTCTATATTAATAACCAAGTTTCCAATTCCTCTCAACTGCCTCACTTTATGTCATCCAACTGTAACCCACATGTATGTATAAAAATACAATAATTCTACACAAGCTGAATATCAAAAAATATATAAACCCACTACATAGATATTCATATACTGAACCTCATTACCAGAGATTTCAAAATAGCAGGTATACAAAATATCCGGAGAAAAGACCTCAGTGTTCCAAGAGGCAAACTCAGGGAACTTCTATGGCAATTATAAAATTGTCATAGGAAACACATCCTTGGTCAAAAAACTCCGTTCAATAAATTATTCTCCAGGAATAAAAATATTTTGTATACCTGCTATTTTGAAATCTCTGGTAATGAGGTTCAGTATATGAATATCTATGAAGTGGGTTTGTATAAAAATACATACATATGGGTAACTACTCTAGTATGTTCCATTCCATATATGTTAATTTGTAACAAAACAACAAGGCAAGCAGTCCACCAAATAATCCAACATGGAACAAAAGAAGATCGGCAGCCAATAAGGAGATTTAAATCAGATATATTCAAGGTGCTCCCAGGAACCATGCCTGATGCATTTCACCAAACAAGGCTGGTCAACGCTAACAGAAAACCATGTTTTTCATACACACAGGACACATAACCACCCTCACCCAGTATGGAATAAGTAATCACAAACTAAACTCCCTTCCCCCTTTTTACAAAAGCATGGAAGATGCTGGCTGGTGGGCTGAATGTTCTGTGCTGATCTGACGATCATAGGAATTCTGTGACCATCGGAGCAGTGCAAAGCATTCAGCATGCTGCCTTGTGTTATAAACCGAAGGAACGGTACAGTTTAGGGGTGAAGAAACAGTGGTGTATATCCCCCAATACTGAACAAAATATAAAGATAGCACATGTAAGTTTGAAAAAATGAGAAATAATAAATCACTTTACAAATTAACAAATAAAAATAAAACAAAAAATGGAAAATAAGATACCATTTTATTGGACTAATACATTTTTAAATTAGCTTTCAGAGGTCAAACCCTCTTTCCTTAGGTCAGTAAAGTATACTGCTGTTACAGTATCCTATCCTGACCTGAGGAAGGAGAATTTGGTCTCTGAAAGTTAGCCAAAAATATATTAAAATTAGTCCAATAAAAGGATCACCATTTCTTTTTCTAAACATTTATCAACACAGCTAAAATACAACTTTATCCTAAAGCAATAAAATAAAAAATAGACTTTTTTTTTCTACCTCTGTCATGTGGTTTCTGCTTTCCTCATCTTCTTGTCATTCGCTTCCTTCTATCCAGTGTCTACCCCTTCCAGAAAATCTCTACCTCCCTCTGTCATCTCTCCTTCTGCTCCCCCCACCCCTCTTTGATCTAGCATCCATTATCTTCCCTCTGTTCCCCCATGGTCTAGCATCTCTCTCATTCCATCACTCCTTCTCCCCCCCCTGTGGTTTTTAGTGTGTCTCTCTTCTCATTTCCTCCACTCAGATCTGATATCTGTCTCCCCATTTCTGGGAATTCTCTTCTCTCTTCCCTTTTCTTCTCTGTTCTTCCTTCTCTATTTCCTGCCTCCGACTAAATTAAATTCTTTCTTACTATTCAGTCCTCAATTTCCCTCATTTCACTGGGTCTACTCACAGCTTGCCACTCCTTTCCTTCATCCTTCTTCTATCTCACTAACTCTATCTTCTTCCCCCATCCAGCATGGTGGAAAGCAGCAGCAGTTGTGAGGCGGTGAGGACTCCTCACCGCTGCTGCTTTCCCATATGCGCCTGAAGCTGACGGCACAAGTTCTCCCCGCTTCCATCACCTGCCCCCTTCTCTCTCTCTTTCCACCCCAGGCAATTCCATCAGTTATCCTGATCCCCTCAGTGAATTGCCTGGGGTGGATGGAGGGAGAGAAGAGGGCAGATGATGGAAGTGTGAAGAACTTGTGCCGTCAGCATCAGGCGCATGCGGGAAAGCAGCAGCGGTGAGGGGCTAGAGGTTATCTTCCTCTCATTCATGTCCTTGCCATCCCCGTCCCTTGGTCGGTCCCACAATTTCCATCATATCCCCTCCCTCCATTCTTGTAGCCTAGCATCTCCTCTCCTGACATCTCCCTGTCCTTTTTCCTTCACTATCTTCCTATCCCATCTCTATTCCCTTCTGTCCCTCTCCCCATGATCAATCATCTCACCACCTCTCTCTTCCCTCAGGGTCGAAGATTGCTTCCGCTGTCTTTACTGCTGTTCTCTCCCCCATCACCCTATGATCTAGCACCCCTCCTACCCTTGGCCAACATTTCCCCTTCTCTCCCTCCCTCTCATCCCCTGCTCCAACATACCATGTTACGACTGCCCTTCCATCTTCCCCTCCCCAGGCCTGCGACTTCCACTCATTTACTGCCTTCTCCCGCCTCTGCCGAAGCCCGGCCCCCCCTGCAGCGATCAGCAACACTGGGGCCCCCCTCGATCGACGAAACAGCCCCCCCCCCTCAATTGGCGAAACAGGGCCGGTGACTGCTTTCTCCCGCTACTGCCGAAGCCTGTAAACAACTTTAACACACGCCACGGGGCTCTAACAGTGCACGTGCTGCCGACGGCTTCCTTCCTCCTTCCTCTACCCTCATGATGTAATTTCCCATTTGGTTGATGGAGGAAGAGGAGGGAAGCCGGTAGCGTCACATGCACTGATAGAGCCCCGTGGCGTGTGTTAAAGTTGTTTACAGGCTTTGGCAGAAGCGGAAGAAAGCAGTCACTGGCCCTGTTTCACCGATTGAGGGGGGGCCTGGTGTTTCCAATTGAGGGGGGCCCGGTGTTGCCAATCGAGGGGGGGGGGCTGGTGTTGCTGATCGAGGGGGAGGGGGGCTGAGCTGTCGCCATCTAAAAATATTTTTTTTTGAGTGGTCTCCTTCAGTGGGCCATTTTGGACCCTAGGCATGTGCCTACTTGGTCTATTGGTTAATCCGGCCCTGATGCTAATACCATGCAGCCTATAGGAATATAATGAGGTGCGCTAATAATTAGAATGAGCAAAATGTTATGCAGCTCATTATATTCCTATGGGCTGCATATTTAGCATGTCTGCTAAAACCATTAGCATGGCTGCTCAGAAGATATATAATAAATAGAAATTGTCAGACAGATACAGCAGCACAAGCTAGTTTTAAACACATCTGCTCTTTTGAAATCCTCTGTGATTGAAGTTACAGATTGAAGCACTTTATTGGTTTCCCTTGTGGTTTTATAAGACAAAGAAGCAATCTTGAGATTGTTTTATAGATCTACTAATCCAACTTTCCTAGATGAAAATATGTTTAGTTTTCCAGATGTTTCCAAATGCATGCTAACTTAGGAGAAGTTCTTGACTATGAGCCAATCTGTTCTTTCCTAAGGGGCTACCTTTCAATTGCAATTTCCATGTAAATGTTTTGTTTCCTACTAAAATAATTGATATGTTTTCTTTGAACTAGTGCAGTTGCAATACTTCCTGGAAGGTACAGGAATTTCTACAGCCTTTGATAGTGCTACATAATATTCTAGGCCAGGGGTGTCCAACCTGTGGCCCAAGGGATGCATGTGGCCTCATGAAATATTTTGTGCGGCCCCGGTTGAGGGCGATGCAGTGTTTTCCTCTGCTGCCCCTAGGTGTTTACCATCGTGCCGGCTCCCTCCTCTGCCTTGCTGCAGCGTTTGCACATTGGTGCGGCCCCAGAAAAAAATTTTTCAGCAATGCGGTCCAGAGAAGCCAAAAGGTTGGACACCCCTGCTCTAGGCCTTTTTTGAGATATGCAGAAAGATTGTCTTCCTACATCCTTGAAATATTTTCTTTGTCTTTTGTCCAACTTCCCGTGGTCGTACTCTCTTGGTTTTCTTTCCAGTTGTGGACTATACATAATTTACTTTGGGGGATAGTGGGCATGGACCGAAGATTGGCAGTGGAAGAGCATAGGCAACATCTAATAATGTAAGGAATTAATGCGGACCTTGGGTGTGCGGCCAGAAAAGTTTCATGATTTGTCATTTCCCATGTCATTTATAGGATTTTTGGGTTTTGTCCCAAAGGATGTTTTTGGCAATTTTATTTTTATAGGAGCAATGTCATAAAGAGTGCGTGCTTTTTGAAAAGAAAGTGCACTTTTTCAAAAACGTGTGCACTTGTAAATGTGCATTTTTCACTAAAAGTGTGCCCCCATTATACAAGGTGGTGCTGAAAAGTTCTCAGCCTAACCAAGACGAGAATGACGTGGCTATGGTTCAATCAATGATCTGAAACAATGTCAAAACCTAGAATTTCATTTCTGCAAATTGGCACTTAACAAAATAAGATAGCACTCTTTTCAGCTACAGTCGCAAAATAGTGCTCAGAATTTCAGAAGTTGGGTGATTGGGCTGAGAACTTTTCAGCACCCTCTTGTAAGTAGTAGGGTCAATAAGCAAGTTGCTGGCTGGTTAAATTGCCTATATGAAGCTGACCGCTAGTTTTCAGCAGCATTTAACTAGTTAGTGTTTGAAATAACCCCTGGAAATAACTGATTTGTACCAAACTGCAAACTGGCTATTTTGGGGATATTCTGGGGAAGGAGTTGCACTTGGCCAGTAAAATGCCCAAATTCATCACTTATCTGGCCAGGTTAACCGCATAAATAGAACGGCATAGAAGTCCTGTCGTTATGTGGTAACCCATAGCCGATTAATGCCTCCTTTTATCAAGCCGCATTAGGATTTTTTATCGCTGGCCACTGTGGTAAAAGCTCTAATGCTCATAGGAATTCAATGAGAATCAGAAATTTTACTGCTGCGATCGACGATAAAAAATCCCTAATGCAGCTTGATAAAAGGGAGCCTAAGTGCTTAATATTGCACTTAAGCAGCTATGTGTTAGCTGGCTTTGCAAATCCAGACTTTCAGTGCAAAAGCCTGGATGTGGTCCAGCACTGAGGGCCTGATTCTTGAAATGTACATCCTGATTGCAGACGGCAGTAGGCAACCAATCAAGACACACGTTTTTAATAAAAATTGTGCAATGAAGGACACCTAGATTGTAGGCATCTAAAGCTTGTTTATGGAGATGCATAGAGACGTTTAAGCACGCCCAAGGCAGGACATAGATATGGTTTTGCCTGGAAGTGGCCTTGGCAGTGGCGTACCTAGGGTATGTGGCACCCGGGGCCCATCATTTTTTGACACCCCCCCCCCATGTAAAAATTTTTTTTTTTTTTTTTTGCAATAACCATGAAATGGAATAAATGGTCAGAATAGAAACAGGCAGTGAAAATTTTCTTTTATTGAACCTCATATATGTAACCATTATTCCAAACATAACAAAACATAAATTATGTCTAAATTGTCATGACATTAGAAGTACATATGGAGTAGTTGCAGGCAGTGGCGTACTTAGGGTATGTGGCACCCAGGGCCCATCATTTTTTGACACCCCCCCCATCTATATGAAAAATATGATTTTTAGTACCAATCTACATATCGCACCACAAGAGTGTACCTAGGAAAAGGCTGCATCTTAAACACTGCAGTGAGCACTAGAACACCAACACATACATTGTAAAACTAAACAAGCCAGATCCCGCACAGTCAATTGGTCCTGTAGTCAATGCCAACTGAAAACTATGTCTTTTTCATACACACAGAACAGAGATACACCCTCGCCCAAAATGGAATAATCACAAACTAAAAATAGAAATATGTAGACAAAAGTTAAACTGATCCGCCAAGAAACCAGACCCTGGATACAATGCAACACCACAAAAAACAGTAACACATGTCCTCTAAAACAGTGCAAAATATAAAGACAGTAGATGTAAATTTGAAAAAACTGATACATAACAATCACCACTTTATAAATTAACAAATAAAAATAAAACAAATAATGAGATATAAAAAAATACAATTTTATTGGACTAATCCCCGTAAGCTCGGTCCCCATCCCCGCAAACCACCTGATTCCATCCACACAAGCCTTGAATTGTTTATATTAAAGTATAAAAAGAAACAATATTCTGTACAATTGTCAATTTATAAATCAGCGTCTTCTCCCCACTCTCTTCCCCATTTCCCTTCAGCATCCTCAGCCCACTCTCTCTCCACTTTCCTTCAGCGCACGCACATAAAAACAAGCAAGTAATTTTATATCATTTTCATTCTATTCATTCATAGAAATTAAAGTCTAGATAATGCCAGTCACATAACAAAACATGATTTTACAAAAATAATTCCCTGCAGTCAAGCCTGCAAGGATTATTAGATGTCTTTCAGCAGTTCCCCTCCCTCCCTCCCCCTTACCTTTGTGGCCAAGTCAAAATGATCTACCAACAATAAAATTTTAAAAACACAAAGCACGCTGTACGCAGAGAAAATGTTAATTATCATTTATATTCCGCGGGTTTTCAAAGAGGTCAAGGCAGATGACTTTATGCAATGTCACCTCAGTAACAACTATACAAAAATAGACAAATATTCCCCCTCCCTTTTTACTAAACTGCGATAGCGGTTTTTAGCGTAGGGAGCTGCGCTGAATGCCCCACGCTGCTCTCGACGCTCATAGGCTCCCTGCGCTAAAAAACTCTATTGCGGTTTAGTAAAAGGGGGCCATAGTGCAAAATATAGACAGCAGATATAAATTTTCAAAACGGACACATTTTGATCACTAAGTTGAAAATAAAATCATTTTTCCTACTTTTTTGTCTGGTGATTTCATGAGTCTCTGGTCCTTCTTCTGATCCTTCTTCTTTCTCTCTCCCCCTGGCTCCCCTCTTTATTTCTGCCTTTCTTTCTCGCTCCTCCTGGCCCCCTCTTTCTTTCTGCCTTTCTTTCTCTCCCCCTTGACCCCCCTCTTTATTTCTGCCTTTCTTTCTCTCCCCTTGGTCCCCCTCTTTCTTTCTGCCTTTCTTTCTCTCTCCCCCTGGCCCTCCTCTTTCTTTCTGTCTTTCTTTCTCTCCCCCTTGACCCCCTCTTTATTTCTGCCTTTCTTTCTCTCCCCTTGGTCCCCCTCTTTATTTCTGCCTTTCTTTCTCTCCCCTTGGTCCCCCTCTTTCTTTCTGCCTTTCTTTCTCTCTCCCCCTGGCCCCCCCTCTTTATTTTTTCCTTTCTTTCTCTCTCCCCCTAGCCTGCACAAAGCCATCGTGCCGATTTCTCCACTTCCACGATTCTTTCCCTACCCTCACCCCCAAGCCAGCAGCCGATTTCTCCCTGCTCCTTCCCCGATGTCCTGATGTCCTGAACTTCATCGGGCAGCAGCAGCATTCACAATTCACTGATGTTGCCCGCTTCAGGCCTTCCTCTCTGTCGGGTCCTGTCTTCATGAAAACTGGAAGTAGGCAGGACCCGGCAGAGAACAAGGCCTGAAGCCGGCAACAGCAGCGAATTGTAAACGCTGCTGCTGCCCGAAGAAGGTAATGGAGCACCGAGGCAGTCCGCTTCTCCCCCCTCCCAGCCGAACCCCCGCTGACCCTCCTATCTCCCCCCCCCCCGTGAACCTTTCCGACCTTCCCAGCGAGAGCAGCAAACCTCCTTCGCGGCTTTCTCCTCCCTCTGCCGCGTTACTGATGACGTCATCAGTGATGCGGCAGAGGGAGGATAAAGCCGACGCTACTGGAGGGAGGTTTGCTGCTTTCGCTGGGAGGGTCAGAAAGGTTCACTTGGGGGGGGAGAGAGATAGGATGGTCAGCGGGGTTTCGGCTGGGAGGGGGGAGAAGCGGTCTGCCTTGGTGCTCCAAGGCCTGGCGCCATTACCTTTTTCGATAATGGCGCCGATGCTGCTTTCGCTGGGAGGGTAGGAGCGCGATAGGGACCGGGCCAGCTGTGCACCCCCCCCTAAGGCGGCACCCGGGATGGACCTCCCCCTCGCCCCCCTTGGTACGCTACTGCCCTGGGGAAACAGCCTGCAACAAGATCGCGCGATGCCAGAGATTTTTGCCTGCTTCGGCTGTTTCCTCCGCCGCGGTCCCGCCCCTCCTCTGACATCAGAGGAGGGGCAGGACCGTGGCGGAGGAAACAGTCGAAGCAGGCAAAGATCTCTGGCATCGCGATCTTGCTGCAGGCTGTTTCCAGACGCGACACCCGGCGCAAGGGGGGGTAACTGGACCGGACCGGGAGCACCCCCTTAGGGCTTGGTACCCGGGGCGGACCGCCCCCCCCCGCCCCCCCCTTGGTACGCCACTGGGCCTTGGGTGTGCTTAAGCATCCCTACATGTCTCTGTAATAATAATAATAATAATAGTAACTTTATTCTTCTATACCACCATAGTCGAAAGACTTCTAGGCGGTTCACATTCGAAGAAGGCTGGACAATCAGCGAATTACAGGATGCAAGAAGTGAGGGTTACATAAGAAATAGGTAGAGGACAGCAAATTACATCGAGGTAGAGAGAGGGGGAATATATCATTGTGAGTGGAGAGGCTTCTGTTTAGGAGATGAATTTGTCAAACAGAACAGTTTTAATTGATTTTTGGAATGCGCCATAGGTCATACTGGTTCTATTTATGTAGTTATCCAGCCAGGACTGCTGTCTGCCTGCTTGGAACATGAAGGTCCTGTCCAAAAAGAATTTGTATTTGCAGCCTGTGATCTTTGGGTACGTAAAGATGTTTCGGTTTCTGGTTGGTCGTGTGGAGTTGTGTAATATGAAGTGTGGTAGCAAGTAGGAAGGCGCTAGATTCCAGACCTGCTTGAAACAAATACAGGCAAATTTGAACAGAATACGCGCCGCCATTGGCAACCAGTGCAACTTTTTGTAGAAAGGGCTGATGTGGTCGTTTTTCCTCAATCCGAAGATCAAACGAACTGGCATGAGACAGATGCCTTAAATGCAAAATGCTGGCCTACATTTAAGGCGTCTATTCAGCAATGTAGACGCGATTCTCTTTAGGCTGCGTGATTGACACGCGATTGGCGTCTGCCTCTTAGGCATCTGCCGAGATCGGCTTCCTATAGAGAATCAGGTCCTGAATGTCCAGGTTTAGACACCAGTGGCAGTCAGCAAAATGCTGATAGTTCCTGGCTGAATATTATCACCAGTGTGCACTTGTCATGTTGTATCTTTTCCTTTTGTTTTCATTTGACAGTTAACATGGGAAATACATGTGCCCGGTTAATACAGTAATTACATTTTTGATGTGGAGTTTTTTTTGCCAATGAGAATAGAATGTGCAGCTTGAAATCTGTAGTGATTGCTGCTTCTAACGAGTATATTGAGGCTTTTTCTCCACTTTGTTTGAATTAAATGGTTATCTCTAGAGTAAATCCCACCTTTGGCGAGTAACATTATTTTTATTTGGATTTTTGTAAATACTGTTATTTGCCATGTTTTGAAAGGAAGCACATCCTCACTATTTCTCTCTGTATTGCCCTAATAGGTTTACCTTCAGTGAACCTTAATATACAAATGTGTACAGCAGAAAATTGTTCTGTTCCTTTTGGTCTCCTTCTTTCAAAGTGACATTCACTCATATTACAGCTAAACCTTTTTCCTGTGTGATATTCATTTTAATTCACTCTTTCACCTTACGTTTTACCTAGTGATTATTTCCTTAGATATCACTCGTGCTTCCACACACAACATTTCCTCAAATGATAGGGCTTTTGCAAGGTTTTGAGAACAAGCTCCGAACCACATAGGGAGGAGCAATGACAAATCGGCCGAAGCCTTGGGGGCCAATCGGCTAGGTGCAGGGGGGGGGGGAAAGGGGGGTAGGATAGATTAGGGTGAGCGGAGGGGAGGTCGCCCCTTTCGATCCGGCTTCACACGAGGCGGACGCGGCTTCCCTCCCGCCCACCCTCGACTTCTGTCGCAGCCAGACTGGAAAAGAGGGTAAGCACAGCATATGAGTCAACGACATACACCTTTACATTGCTTAGGAAATTGGGCATGTCACCTTGCTTGGACGGCAGGGAGGCCAGGCCCTGATCTTCACAGCAACGTACTGCTGATGAGAGGACACATCCTTGAACGGGATAGGTCCAGCGAGCAAAGGAAGCTGTTACGGCAACCCACATTCGGAGAGGATGAAGAGGCATATGCTGTGCACCTGATCAGGTGCTGGTCATACCTGATTGGTTATTCTGCTCAATTGATGACAGTTGTGATGTAATAGTGCTGTTATGGCTGCGGCCTAATAAATTCCACACTAGTTGAAAACGCTTGTGTAGTGTCTTTGTTTTCCGGACCAAGGGGTAGAACACCAAGTGCTGAGTGCACGATTTGACACCTATTAAATCACTTTGGAATTGGCTGGTTTTCAATTTAACTTTTAAAATAAGCTTTCTTTGAAATTTTTCTTCACAATACTCTATAATCTTGACAATTTGAGCAGTTGTTTTTTTTTTTTTACTATAACTTTATTCTATCCAGAGCTCAGTCCATTTTTTCTCACAGCTACAACTATTTTTGCCCCTTCGAGTTGTAGATAATCAACTGATTGACTGCTGCCTCAAGACAGGGTTTTAACAGAGGGATTCCTTTCTATATTGTACTGCTACCTTGACTGACCCAGGGACCATTTTACTTTTGACAGTTTCCTCCATGTTCTATTATTCCACAAAGCATTTCCTATGTTCTTCTTGTGCCCAAAATATAGTGGGAATTGCCCAACGATCTCACTGCTCCCTGGGTTAGCCAAGTGCCCTTCGGGGCCACTGCAGCCTAATACTATTACTCCTACTTTAACTACAGTTGAAACTTGCCTAAAACTCAAGCCACGTTTTGTAAGTTCAGCCCTGTTCAAACTGTCCCAGCTCCAAATACCATGACCTGGACAACCCACCTTCCTTTCACAGAAATTAAAAAAAACATAGAAAAATGAAGTCAGATAAAGACCATATGGCCTATCCAGTCTTCCCATCCATTCCATCTATTATCTCTTTTTCTCTCCAGAGATCCTACACACAAGTTTTCTTGAAGTCAGTTATAGTTTTCATCTCCACCATCTCCACTGGGAGGCCATTCCACAAATTCACCACCCTCTCTATGAAGAAGTATTTTTGTCAGGTTACTTCCAAGCAGTGGCGTACCTAGGAGGGGGGCGGGGGGGGCGGGCCGCCCCGGGTACCAGCCCTAAGGGGGTGTTCCCGGCCTTGCCGTTCAGTCCCCCGCCACCCCCGAAGGACCGCTCGCCCCACTGACCTTCCTGCACCACCTGTGAAGCAGCCCGCAGCAGGATCGCGAAGTCAGCGTCAGCATCCCTGCGCTGCTTCCTGCGCCGCGATCCCGCCCCTCCTCTGACGTCAGAGGAGGGGCGGGACCGTGGCGCAGGAAGCAGCGCAGGGATCGCTGACGCTGACTTCGCGATCCTGCTGCGGCTGTTCATAGGTGGTGCGGAGAGGCCAGGGGGGCGAGCGGTCCTTCGGGGTGGGTCGGGGCATCAGGCCTTCAGGGTGGGGCGGGCGGGCAGGCAAGCAGGCTTTCAAGGGGGAGGGGGTGACAGGCAGGCAGGCAGGCCTTCAAGGGGGGACAGGCCTTCGGGGGGGGGGGTGCAGACCTTCAAAGGGTGCAGGCCTTCAAGGGGGGCAGGCAGGCCTTCAGGGGGGTGCAGGCCTTCGGGGGGGGTGTAGGCCTTTGGGGGGGTGCAGACCTTCAAGGGAGTGCAGGCCTTCAAGGGGGGGAACAGGCCTTCAAGGGGGGAAAGGCAGGCAGGCCTTCAAGGGGGGGACAGGCCTACAAGGGGGGGGGACAGGCCTACAAGGGGGGGACAGGCCTACAAGGGGGGGGGGACAGGCCTTCAAGGGGGGGGGCAGGCCTTCAAGGGGGGTGCAGGCCTTCAAGGGGGAGACAGGCCTTCAAGGGGGGGAAAGGCAGGCAGGCAGGCCTTAAAGGGGGGACAGGCCTACAAGGGGGGGACAGGCCTACAAGGGGGTGGGATAGGCCTTCAAGGGGGGGACAGGCCTTCGGGGGGGTGCAGACCTTCAAGGGAGTGCAGGCCTTCGGGGGGGGGGGTGCAGTCCTTCAAGGGGGTGCAGGCCTTCAAGGGGGGGAAAGGCAGGCAGGCAGGCCTTCAAGGGGGGGACAGGCCTACAAGGGGGGGAGAAGCTACAAGGGGGTGGTACAAGCCTTCAAGTGGGGGACAGGCCTTCGGGGGGGGTGCAGACCTTCAAGGGAGTGCAGGCCTTCGAGGGGGGTGGTGCAGGCCTTCAAGGGGGTGCAGGCCTTCAAGGGGGGACAGGCCTACAAGGGGGGGGGAGAAGCTACAAGGGGGTGGGACAGGCCTTCAAGTGGGGGACAGGCCTTTGGGGGGGTGCAGGCCTTCGGGGGGTGCAGACCTTCAAGGGGGGGACAGGCAGGCAGGCCTTCAAGGGGGGGACAGGCCTACAAGGGGAAGGGACAGGCCTTCAAGGGGGGTGCAGGCCTTCAAGGTGGGACAGGCAGACCTTTAAGGGGGGACAGGCCTTTGGGGGGGGGACCATGATTTAGAAGTACACGGAGGGAAGGGGGTGTTCAAAGAGACATGCATATGCCAAACTTTGGGGGGGGGGGAAGAAATAATGGGTCTGAAAATAGAGGAGAGGGAGAGAGATGATGGACCATGGGATTTAGGGAGGGAAGGAACAGAAAGGGAGAGAAATTGGACACAAGGGATGGTGTGGAGGAGGGATAGAGATACTGGATAGGAGGGTAATTAGGAAAAGAAACGGAGAGATGGTGGACTCTGGGATGGTGGGGAAGGAGGGAGAGATGCCGGATGAAAGGGTATTTAAGAAAAGGTGGATCTGTGGAGGGAGATGAAAAAAAGGAAAGATACCAGACTTCCTGGGAAGGGAAGGGAAATGGAAAGGGAGGACAGAGTTGGCAGATGGATGGTTAGCATGCAGAAAGAGGAGACCCTGGCAAGCAAGTTATCAGAAGAAAACCAGAGCCTTGGACCAACAAGATTTGAAATATAACCAGACAACAAAAGGTAGAAAAATTAATTTTATTTTCTGTTTTGTGATTATAACATGTCAGATTTGAAATGTGTATCCTGCCAGAGCTGGTGTTGGACTGCAAACGTGAGCTAGGATTTAACAGAAAGAGGAAAAGTCCTTTTTGTTTCTTTATTTTATTTACACCACAGCGCCAGTGTGGTTAGGAGAAGCCAAAGGGGGTGAAAAAGCTATAAAACCCACCAGGAGTTTTGAAAAAAATCACCCAACTGGGCAGGAAAATCGAATTGAAAAACCAATTCAATAGGGCTGAATCGAATCAAAATTTTTTTTTCCTGTATCTGGCAGCATTAGTTTGCGCTACTGTCTTAGACTTTAGGACCTGGGATTGGGGAGAGATGGCATCCTCAGTACTTTATAATGCAAGTGAAACGAGGATTTGGTCAGACTTTTGAAGGGTCTGCAGAAAAAAAATATTGTATAGGCCGGGGACATGAGACAGCAGGAAATGGGAACTTTTCTTCCTTCTATTTTTGTGAATGGAAAGGCTGAGGATGTCAGAGAGGTCAGTTAAAATATGTGCTTTATAAGAAAATATAATAATGTGTTTTATAAAGTTTATAGCATAGCTGGCCTACCCAGTGAGGTGTTCCTAGTGGTGATGGTGGCAGCGTGTCAATGTGTTGAGAGAAAGAGGTGGTCTGGGAAATTCTGCTGAGCAAACTCCGGGCCCATTTCCACCCCCCAGTTAGTCCACTCCACTCAACTGATTCACACACTGAGTGGGTCTTTGGGTGTTGTTTTGGGATCTCTTCCAGTGGTTTATCTCCTTCTGGTCCAAGGAAGGAAACTTTGTTATCCTTAGCATTGACCTACAGAATATGTTTGTAACAGCGCTGCTTGTGTGGCATTAGGCTATGTAGTGATCAAAAGAAAAAAACAGACCTTTGCACATTTTTGCACTATATGGTGGGTGTATGAGGAGATTCACATTTCCTGCACAGCTAAGTCCATGTGAAGTTATCTTGTGCTGTATTTGACATCTAGCAAGGTCTCTGTTTGAAAGGAAAGATCTAAACTTAAAAATGAAGTGGCCAGAAGTTATGGTAAAAGCAGATAGTGTAGCTGGTTTTAAGAAAGATTTGGACAAATTCCTGGAGGAAAAGTCCATAATCTGTTATTAAGACATGGGGGAAGTGTCTGCTTGCCCTGGATCGGTAGCATGGAATGTTGCTACTCTTTGGGTTTTGACCAGGTATTAGTGTCCTGGATTGGCTACCATGAGAATGGGCTACTGGGCATGATGGACCATTGGTCTGACCCAGTTAGGCTATTCTTATGTTATGTTCTCATCTGTAGGGGCCTTTGTTTTCACTTCTTATTTTAATGTATTTTTTTTCTGGGAACTTATCAGTGTTTTTTTATAATGGGAACAAAAATGGAAGAGAATTAATGTGTGTGGAATGGGGGGTAACTAATTTCTTCAGCTAAATAATTCAATCCACTTCAAACAGACATAGGAGAACTTGTGCACCATTCACACACCCTCCAACCAAAAACGTCAAAAGAAAAAAAACTGTTCGACAACCTCCTAGCCATTCGAGCTGCAACACTCGACCCCCAACTCTACAACCAATTGATATCAACCACAGACTGCAAAACCTTCAAAAAGAAATAAAAACCCTTCTATTCAAAAAACACATAAAACCGAACTAACACAATCAGAACTGTCCCAAGCATCACCTGCAACTACTCCATATGTACTTCTAATGTCATGACAATTTAGACATAATTTATGTTATGTTATGTTTGGAATAATGGTTACATATATGAGGTTCAATAAAAGAAAATTTTCACTGCCTGTTTCTATTCTGACCATTTATTCCATTTCATGGTTATTGCAAAAAAAAAAAAAAAAAAATTTTTTTTACATGGGGGGGGGGGGGGGGGTGTCAAAAAATGATGTGCCCCGGGTGCCACATACCCTAGGTACGCCACTGCTTCCAAGTCTTTCATATTCTTCCTATTTTCCCTCATTCAACTGAAAGAGACTCACCTCTGCATTTATACTAGAGAGGTATTTAAATTTCTCTATCATATCTCCACTCTCCCACTTTTTTTTCTAAAGTATACATATTGAGATCTTTAAGTCTGTCCCCATTTGCTTTACAATGAAGACTACTGACCATTTTAGCGGCACACCCTCTGGACCAATTACATCTTTTCCCTCCCTGACTCTTGCTGCTCACAATTTCATCCAGCTGACTCTTCAAGCCATGTCTGATAGTTCACCTCTGCTGCCTCTTGTTCCTTTCTCCATTGCTACAGAATCATAGCCCTAGCTTCTGGGTTCATGGCTACAAAGATTATGTCTGTATTCTCAATCTCTCTTTTTCTCACAGCAGTAGCAACTAATAGCAATGCTGCTGTTGCCTGAGGCTGCATCTCTCTGTTTCACACATCCAGATGTAACCATGGTCTCCACATACCCATAGACCACCAACAAAGGTAATGTTTTACACTTTTTCAAGAGCACAAGTACATTTTTTTTTCATAACTAAAGCCAAATAATATAGTCATTATGTAGATAATGATGCATGATTGATATTTGATCTCTTACATGACATCTTTATAAATTTGCATACATAGATTTCTATAGTCAGCTATGTCCTTGACTTTAACCATTTCTCATTAAAAGAAAGCCTCAGTTTGCTACAGTAATAATAATTTTGATATATGATGGGGTGCTGAAAAGTTCTTAGACCAACCAAGAAGGGAATGACATGGAGCCATGAAACTTACAAGTTATTCCACATATTCACCCCTAAGTTCAACACACTTGACGTATCATGTATGAGGTTTCTGTAACCCTTCCAAAAAATACTCTGATGTCTGGTCATTGAAATATTGCTCCGCTGCTGCAATCACCTCCAAATTACTCAAAAATTGTTGCCTTTTCAAACTCTTTTTAAGGTTTAGAGTCAGAAAATAGTTAGATGGAGCAAGATCTGGTGAGTAGGGTGGATGGCCTATGCACTGAAACCTCAACTGTGTCAAAACATCCATGGTTTTGCCAGCCTTTTGAGCAGGTGCATTATCTTTCAAAAAGAGAGCTCCTTGGCCTTGGAGAACATGGGTTTTGCCATTGCAAGGGCTGTTGTTTTGTCTCAGGGTCATAGTGTTGTAACCATGTTTCATCAGCAGTAACTAGTTGCTCCAAACAGTTGGCACCAGCTCACTGAAAAATCAACTTGGAAGTGTTCACTTGACATCATTTCTTATCCGCATTCAAACATGTGGGCACCCACTTGGTTGATAGCTTCTACAGATCCACCTGCTCATGGATTATACATTCAACATGTTCCCTGGATATCTGTAGTATCTCAGCAATTGCTTTAGCTGATATTTGCCAATCTGCCAAAATCAGGTCATGGATATGGTCAATAGTTTCAGGAGCTGACACCATTTGAGGCCTCCCAGACCCTGCTGCATCTTCCGTCTCGAAATCTCCATACTGAAATTTTGCACACCACTTCTTCACAATAGAGTGTGATGGGTATTTGTCACTCAATGTTTGCATCATGCATTCATGGATTTCCTTTGGAGTTTTCTTCTGAAGGAATAGTAACTTCATGAAGGCTTAGAGTTCCACACTTGAAAATTCCACACTTTTGTTGACATGGTTCAATCAATGATCCAAAACAATGTCAAAACATAGCATTACAATTTTGCAAATTGGCACTTTGCAAAATAAAATAACTCTTTTCAGCTACTGAATTTAGGAAGTTGGTTGGGCTGAGAACTCTTCAGCACCCCACCTTGTACAGTGCAGCTTTTCTCTAAGCATGATTCCTGCTTCCTTTATAATTAAGCTTTTCAGAAACACATATATAGCCAAATCTGGTTTCCAGATTCTAGAAGAGCTACTAAAAACAAAAAGGAAAAATTATAATATCACAACTAATTAGAGGTGGCCTAGTGGTTAGAACTGCTACCTCAGCACCCTGAGGTTCCAAGTTCAATCCCAGCCTGTTCCTTGTGACTCCATTTCCCCACATATCACAGTTAGATTGAGAGCCTGACAACACAGAGAGGGAAAATATTACTATTTAATGAATGGTAAACTACATTGGTTGAAATCTCTTCATGAAAAGGTGTTTAATAAATCTAAAATAATAACCATATTAAAATAAATTTGGTGCTCAGGTTCCATTAAAAAAACTCCAATAGGTATCATAGATCTTCTCCTGTAGTTGAGTTGTCCACCAGATTGGTACCTACAAGACTTAGGGCTAGATTCACTATGCAAACCGAGCGTGTTCCGATCGGTTTGTAAGCCCTTTGCGACCAAATTTCCCTCCAAACCCGTTCACTAAAGCGATCCGATCCCGACCCTTCCATGAAAATTAGCAAAACCCCATGCAAAATAGCCAAGCGATTGATTCACTAACAAATGCTTGGCTATTTTGAATCGGGTTTTACTATTGGCAAACCCAACTGCTGCAGACCTGTCGGCAACTGAGTTACTGACAAGTCTGCAGGTGTTTTGACAGGCCTGCCTGTTCTTTTTATTCATTTTTTTTTCCATGGCACAGATAGCCCTAAGGAAGTCCTTGATTGGCTCAGGTGCCACAGGCCCCTCCCAAGGGAGGAGGAGTCTGAGGTACCTGAGCCAATCAGGGCCTTAGGCTCCTCCCCATGCATCACATGATGCACTGGGGCAGGGCCTAAGGCCCACATTCGCGGTGCGTCATCCAGTAGCAGTAGGAGACGAAGGAGCAGGAGGACTTTGCGGTTCCTCCTGCTTCGGAAGACAGCACTGGAGAAAGGCCTAAGGAGCAGGATGGACTCAGCACACCTCCTGCTGCCAACTTTTAAGTATAGGGGGGGTGTTGGGCTTGGTCGGGCCAGGTCCGACCCAGTACGGTTAGGGTGCGGTGGGCTTGGTGGGGGGAGGGGGGTGGCGCAGTGGGCCGGTTGCAGTCATTTGCATGGCAAGAGGGAGTTGGCATCCCTCCTGCCTTTTGTGGGGCATTAGCACGGGGGGGGGGGCATATTTTAAGGGTTTGGGGAGGGAGGAGGCACTTTGGGAGGTGGGCTTTTTATTTTTATTTTTTAACTGAGCAGTTATTTTGCATGTGTAATACACAAACTATCTGCCCGATTAAATAAAAAATAAAAAAACCGTCAGAAGCCCTGACAACTACTGTCAGGGTCTGTGCATGCTCCAGGATCGCTCTCTAGTGATCCTGGCCGTGGGTAGGGGGTGTGCTAACGATCGTCCCCATTTGCATGCAGGCCTTTTGTGAATTCGTCGGTATGCATGCAATCGGGAACGGATTGGACACAGAATCGGGGGTTAGTGAATCTAGCCCTTAGATGCCTGTTAGAATGGAAATATATACCCTCTTTGGGGGAATTTTTATAATCCACTCAATCACTAATGACTTCCTGATTAGACCTAATCAGACTAATCAGATCAATTAGAGTCCTAAGATCAAGTGAAATGGCAAACATAGCTTTGTAGTACAAAAGGAAGTGGGAATGGACATTTTGGTGTAAACATAAATTTGTCCCAGGAAGATGTATTCCTCCTGAAGTAGTCTCCTTAAAAGTCTTTAGGTTCAACCAAAATGGGTTCATGCCTGGCGCCTTATCTCTCCACCAAACTCTCTTCAACCCATGGGTAGGTCAGGACCTTTCCCTTGCAAGGGTCCCTGTAACTAGGAAGGAATAAACCCTCTCATCTAAGAGACCTTCAATCTTGGCGCTTTCTCTCTCTCTTCAATTCTTGGGCTCCGTTTATCCAGGTTTTCTTAACAGTATTACAAATATAGTTCACTTCAACAATAATCCAAAAATACAAATGACAAATTGAATTTGAAATCTTAATAGAGTCATCATTAGGCATGTGCCTTCTATTCTTACTATGTATCACTAAACTAAAATGGTGATGTTTTTAAGTCTCTTATCCTCTTTCCCCAGAGAGGTTAAACCAAGTCACAAGTACCTAGCAAATCCCAATATGTAGCCAGATAAGCTGTGTATCTTAATAACAAAGTTTGAGTAAGCAAATTGGAATCTTGCTCATTTTTTGAGATCCTTGCTCTGCTTAATTAGCCAGATTGCTATCTAGGAGTTTACAGTGTATTATAAATGTGCTATACCAGTGTTTTTCCACTAGCTCTTGGAGTACCTCCTTGCCAGTCAGGTTTTCAGGAAATTCACCATGAATATGCAAAAACAATTTGCATACACTACCTCTATTATATGCAAATTTCTTTAATGCATATAAGATTCTGGTTGGCCCAGGTGCCTAAGGCTCCTTCTATGGGCGGGGCCTTAGGCGTCTGGGCCAGTCAGGCCATAAGCCCCTCCCTGGAACATCCTACAATGCACTGGGAAGGGGCAGGCCCGCCATTCAGAGGAGCGATCAGCTCAGCGGCCCGATTCAGAACTTATACCTGTTTTGATTTGGTTCCGTCTGGCAACCTTGCAAAGCTTTTTGGTTATGGCTGCCAGATGACTAAGTCTAGGTCGGCCCACATCCCGCCCACCTCTCACCCCATCCACTCCTCCAAAAACGCCCCTTTTTTGCTCTAGATGTACAGAGGCAGGGTAAAGGTCTATGCTGGTTTTAGATACGTCTAAAACCAATTTTGATTATCGGTACTTGGATGACCTTGTCTTTTTGATTGTCCAAGTACTGACTTAGGCTGGGTTTTGGACTTTTTAAAAATTATTATGAGCTCCTTAGTTTCCTTAGCACACTTGCTAGATCTATAACTTCTGACTGGGTGTTCACAAACTTTTGCTCTCCACTGTATATTAAACATTGCTAAAAGAGTAATTTTAAATGATCAGTTTTACTGAACAGGTCTTTAAAACACAAGGTGATCTTTGATCTTTACCTTGCATAAAGTTGTAACAGCATCAGGGATTGACAGCCACTCCTTCTTCTTCATTCTGCTTTAGATTTCATGTTTTGCGTTGTAGTACAGAATTTAAGAAATAAATGCAATACTGTAAAAGCTTGTAAAGGTTTACTTTCAAAGCTATACTTCCAGAGAATGTTGAATTCTTCATCTTTCGCTTCACAGTCTGCAGACACTTTGAAATATAGGGTTCCTTTTACTAAGGTGTGCTAGCATTTTTAGCGTGCGCTGCATTGCTGCATATGCTAACCCCGCACTGCACGCCAAGAACTAACACCAGCTCAATGCTGGCGTTAGCATCTAGCACGCACGCTAAAACCACGAGCGCAGCTTAGTAAAAGGAGCCCATAGAAACATGATGGCAAATAAAGGCCAAATGGCCCATCCAGTCTGCCCATCCACAGTAACCATTATCTCTTTGGAGCAAACTCTGACATTGCCACCCAAAGGGTCATGGACACTTGGAATGTGCTACCGGAGGAAGTGATCAGGCAGAGTACGGTACAGGGATTCAAACAGGGATTGGACGGATTCCTGAGGGATAAAGGGATCGTGGGATACTGAGGGAGGAGCTGGGATGTAACACAAGTATAGAAAGATAACCAGGTAATAAGTTTAGAAACCCAACAGGTCGTGCATGTGCAAGACCGGAGGGTTAGGACTACGATGGGAAGATAGGACTTCAATGAGATACCAAGGTGGCAAGGGGGCCCCTTCTGGTGATTCAGACAGGTCGTGATCTGTTTGGGCCGCCGCGGGAGCGAACTGCCGGGCAGGATGGACCTATGGTCTGACCCGGCGGAGGCACTGCTTATGTTCTTATGTTCTCAATATGCAATTGCAGAAATGTGCTAGAGATATGAACTAGTGAGCCCAGACTTTCTCTACAATTTCTGTGTGGCTCTGAAGGAAATAGTATAAAGAGAATTTATAAAAGAACCTCACAAAAAATATTATGTCAATGAGAGTGCACAATATTCATATTTAGGTGTGGAGCTTAATTATTCTTGTTCTAATGGGAAATATTTATAACTGGGACTATTACTTTTTGCAGTAAATGTTATCTCACAGATGAACCATGTTTGTCCAAAGCATTTTTTATACAAGTGTATGGAGATAGAAATAGAAGAAACAGAAAAGAGAACTACCTATATCAGCCTCCCTTCTGATCAAAAGGTGCATAAACTGTGGATCACCCAAAATGAAACATAGGTTTTGGTCAAGCGTTAAGGGTCTCTGTTTATATTTGTCCGACAGCTATTCTTTCCTTATACCACTAGAGGGACTCTGGCTGACAGTGACAAAAATATGTAGATTGCAAAAACATTTAACACATACCTCACTTTTACTGTACTTAACCTGTTAGAGACCTCGTTATTTTTTTTTCTACTGTCAAATTCAGAGGTGCATTAAAAACACTGCACAGGGATATTTTAGAAGTCTTGCAAATACAAATATTTAAATTCAGAGTTCAAAAGTAGGATTGCTTGGATGCAAAACACATACATACTGTATGAAAACTTTCTTCACACAGTTTAGCTCTAGCGCCATGAGCCTTTATTCACAACCTTCATATCATCACTTAGCTCAATCATTGTAGGGACAGTCCTTGTGTGGCGACCATACATGAGGACTCATCCCCAAACCTTGCAATCAGAACTAAGTCAGGTCACTATGGGGCCCTTTTATTAAGCTATTGTAAATTTACGAGTAGATATTTATCAAGATGTTGCGACTGCTACTCTGCGAAAAAGGAAGGTTATGCAAGAGGTGACCGCTTATCTTCGCAGAGAGAATATTAAATATAAATGGCTCTTTCCATTTGCCTTGGCACTGAGAGTAGGGAGTATGACTAGAAGGATTCAACAGTAATGGAGGCTTGGTCGGAGTTACAAATGCTTGGTGCTGCAAATCTCCCAGAGAGAGAACTTGTTAGTGAACAAGGAAAAGAAAATGAACATATTGGTGAACGAGGAAAAGAAATAGCAGGTCCTTCTGGATGGCAGCGTCAAACAAGAGGAGCTACAGTGAGAAAAACTGGAAGTTCTGTGTCATCTGGTAGATTGGTGTGAGAAAGTTGTTGTTATCACTGGACATTCCTGTAGTTGGATTGGATGACTTTGTTAGTTTGGAGATGAGTGGAAGGTATGTGTTATGTGAGTATGTTTAGGTTGGAGGTTGATTGGAGGTTGGGTTGGAAGTTAGGTTGGAGGTTGATTGATGGATCGATTAGGTTGTTAATGAGAGGTGAGATCGGGAGGAATGTGTGGTGTTTGTATATTTTGAAGTTAAATGAGTATTGGGGTGGCTGGGATGGTGGAGTTACTTCTTTCTTATAAATCTTGAGATCTGTATGGAAGGTCTTAAGATGCAGTTTTGGGTTGGGTTTAGGGTGGAGGGTGATAATAAAGGGGTAGTGGGGGAAGGGTTGGGAATAGGGGTATGGGACTGAGGAGATGGTACTCTCTATCTAGCTTTGTTCCTGGATGGTCAGCTGATGATCTAGTGGGACCTGGTCAGGGGCTGGGATGGCCAGGTTACACGGGTTTTGAAGGTAATATATGTGGAATGGTTAATGGTAATGGATCCTGGTTAATTTTGTAACTTGGAATGTGGGGGGGATAAATTCTCCCATTAAACGTTCAAAAATTTTACAATTACAGCGTCATAAAGTGGATGTGGCCTTTCTCCAAGAGACTCATTTAACTGATCTAGAACATACAAAATTGAAGCAATGGTGGGTGGGAGAATGTGTGGCAGCTTTTGCACAAGGAAAACATAGGGGAGTAGCAATTCTTTTTCGTAAGGGTCTTCTGGATAATTTACAAATTTTAGCTAATAATGGAGAGGGACGATTTGTGCTCTGTCAAGGGGTGATAGCGCAGCAAAATTTTGTATTTTGTTGTGTTTATGCTCCTAATGAAAGTGACCTGCCATTTTATGCTAAATTGACCAGATTATTGTTACCCTTTGCTCAGGTCTCTCTAATTGTGGCAGGAGACTTTAATGCTGTTCATGATTCTAGCTTAGATTGTATGGGATCGGGGGGTCCTCAGTGTAGGATAGGGGAAAGAGAACTACAAAAATTTAGTGAAAATCTGGATTTGATAGATTCTTGGAGGGTATTAAATTGGTCTGAGAGAGATTATACTCATGTGTCTAGAGCACATGGTACACAGTCCCGTATAGATTATATTTGGGTTACAGAATTTGTGTTTTGGAAACTGGTGAGGGCGGATATAGGTCCATATGTAATCTCTGATCATGCATGGGTTCATGTGAGGTGGCAGGAGGGAAGGGGATCTCAAGGGATGTGGCGATGGGTGTTTCCACTAGCATTGTATAGGGACCAAAAATATAGAGAAAGGCTGTTGGACACGTGGAAAGATTATAAAAGGCATAATGCTCATGCAGAAGAGGATCCTATTTTATTCTGGGAAGCGGCAAAAGCGATGTTAAGGGGGGGATACTATAAGTTATAATAGTCATGTTAAAAAAGCACGGGATAGGGAAATTTTACTTTTGGAGAGGGACATAGTAAAGGCCAGGAGGAAATATGGTCAATCGGGCAACTCTCTACATAGACAGGAGTTGATGGAATATCAAGTAACTCTCAATTCCCTTCTGCATCAGCGGGCACATAAATCCCTTGCATATTATAAGTATCAACTTTATAGATATGGGAACAAGAGAGGAAAACTATTAGCCCGATTAATTTCATCTAGAAAGGGCCCCAGTAGAATTCGGGCCTTGATAAATGAGCAAGGGAAGCGGGTTATAACAAATCTAGAGATTGGTGATATTTTTTTTCACTATTTTAAAAATCTGCATGCTCCTCCGTTGGAAGAAGGTTTGTTGGCGGGTCCATATTTGGAGGGAATAAGGTTGACTTGCATCTCTGAGAAGGATAGGGAGTGTTTGAATGTGCCAATTACACCTGAGGAAGTGTATTGGGCAATTGGGAATAGTCCTCTGATGAAGGCGCCAGGTGAGAATGGAATGAGTATTGAATTTTATAAACTCTTGGGAGAGGAGATTATCTATCCTCTTGCTAAGATGTTTAACATTATGGTTAGTGCAGAGGCTTTATCGGAGGGTATGAATATGGCTCGAATTCTGGTGTTGCCAAAGCCAAATAAAGATCCAGAAAAAATAGGTTCATATCGTCCTATTTCTTTATTGAATACGGATGTTAAACTGTTAGCAAAGATTATGGCAAATAGGATGGCTGTTGTTCTGCCCTCTCTTATTCACGTGGCGGTCCGGTCCAGAGGCCTTGCACTCAAGTGGAGTCGACTGTAAGCAGGAAGTGCACTACTACACGTTGTTCTTCGATGGTGCATCCATGTTACTGACCTCATGATTGCCACACGACTAAAGTCTGAGCACTGCACTGCGCTTGGATGAACTATCCAACAGACAATGCTTGAGTACATATGTTGCATTTCACTAACTCTGTGTAATAAGTAGCTTAGTGGCCAGTGCAGAAGACTTTGAACTCATTAAAATTTGTGCACACATTTTTATTTATTTGATTTTCTAGCCTGTCCTCCCAAAAGAGCCCAGAACGGGTTTTAAGTTTACATACATAATAAAGGTTAGCGATAAGATAGTTGGAATAAGATCTTCAAATAAGGATGGCAAACATATTTTGAGTAGCGATAAGACAGCAGGTATAAGGGCTTTGAAAGAAGATAAGGCAATTTTAACGATATGACACATGACTGTGCACTATTTTACCATGTAACTCAAAAGGGGAGTGGCCATGGGCATGTTGGGGTGCTCTAAACGTTTGCACATGTTTATAGAATTAAGTGTTAGTATGCCTAGCTTAAAGGTCTGCAGGTGCCCGAGTATCTGTTGACTTCCAAACGACACCGCCTGCTGAAAATTTCCCCTTAGATAGCAGCAATATTGGCGGGGTGTACCGAATCAAAGAGTCTGCTTCCTTTCTTTCAGCTCCATCCCTCTAGCTACACCAATTGGCTATCATTCCCACTGGTGGTAATCAGATTGAATCAGAGGAAGAGAGAAAGGGAGATCTAATGATTTGTAGTACTGTATGGCTGCTGACGCCACAGGGGAAAAGGCACAGTTGTTTTCATCACTATAATGTCAGTATAATTGATTCTGAGAGGGGAAGCCAGCTGGTATGTGGTTTTCTGCAGTGACATGCTAATTATCTGGCCTCTCCTGTGGCTGCAAAATTGTGGGGAATAGGGCTGTGGCCTTATTTGTACTTGTATTTTACAAAATAAGGCCTGTAAGCATGAATTTTTATGTCTACTTTCAAGCCGTTATAATGTCTGCACCTTCAATGTAGGTATGATTTCTGCAGGATTTGTGGTATTATTTTATCAAGACACATAGGTGCCCTATTGTAAAATTCCATTCAAAAGTCTTATTCTCAGACAGAGTTTGAAGGGAACGGGGGGTGGGGGAGCAGGGGGTGGTGGTGGAGGGGGGAGGGTCGTGCTCGTGACTTGTAATTATTCCCACATCCCATCGTATAGATCACTGTTTCCCAACTTCTTCAAGCCAAGTACTCCCAAGTTGAACAAATTTTCAACCAAACAGAATTTATTCTTTAAAATGCGTACTATCCCAACATGGATCCAGGTTACTGCATATGGATATGCCTTCTTCAGGGATCATTAAGCCTGCAATGTGTGGGTACAGTTTAGTATCAGGTCAGAACCTTCCTTTCCTTTTTCTTCTGGCATACAGACCAAAACACAATTGGCTTGATCTGTCATATTTCAGTCTCATAACAGCTGGTCTCCTCACAGGTGGTGTGTTATTCTTACAAATTTGTATACCGCCTAGAAGACTGATTGGGCGGTATAAGAAATTTTAAATAAACTTGAAACTTGTGAGTAAAAATGAACACTGACTTACCGTATATACTTGAACATAAGTCAATCTGAATATAAGTAGATCCGAATATAAGTAGAGACCCCCTTTTTCCCCCGAAAAAGGAGGATAAATGGTTGACTCGAATATGTCGGGCGGCTTACTATTCAAGTGCACTGCCATGTCAGGCTCTGCACCCAGCCTCCTTCCCTACCTCCCCTGTCAGGCACTGCACCCAGCACCCTTCCTTCTCTCCCCTGTAAAGTACTATACCCAGCACTCTTCCCTCCCTCCCTCTCTCCCTCTCCTGTCAGGCTCTGTACCCATCACCCTTCCCTCCCTCCCTCCACGGTCAGGCTCTGCACCCAGCATTCTTCCCTCCTTCCCCTGTCAGGTACTGCACACAGCACCCTTCCTTCCTTCCCTCCCCTGTCACGTACTGCACCCAGCACCCTTCCTTCCCTCTCTCCCCTGTCAGGTTCGGCACTCAGCACCCTTCCCTCCCTCCCTCCCCTGTCAGGCTCTGCACCCAGCACCCTTCCCTCCCTCCCCTGTCAGGCACTGCACCCAGCACCCTTCCTTCCTTCCCTCCCTCCTCTGTCATGCTCTGCACCAAGAATCCTTCCTTCATTCTTACTCTCCTCTGTCAATCTCTGCACCCAGTAACCTTCCTTCATTCCCTCCTTTCCCATCAGACTCTGCACCCGTCCTCCCAGGCCCTTCCCTCTGTCTCCCCTCCATGCCCTATCCTCCTACCTCTGCTGATCTCTGGTGGAGGTGCAGCAGGCAGGAGCAAGCTTTCCAAACTCCTGCTCTGATGCTAACAGGCTGTGCAGATTGCATTTTTTCAGCTGAGAAGCATGAGCAGGAGTGCAATTTGGTGCTACTGCTCGGCGCTGAGCAGCTTCCTTACTGGCTCTTGGGAATTTTCACAATAATTTTTGGGAGCTAGTAAGGAAGCCGCTCAGCGCCAAGTATCAGCACCAAATTGTGCTCCTGCTCGTGCTGCTCAGCTGGTTAACAGCGGGGCAGGAGTTCGGAAAGCTTGAACCTGCCTGCTGCACTTCTACTAGGGATCGGCAGAGGTATGAGGATAGGGCAGGGAGGAGGAGGGCAGAGCCTAGCAGTGGCTAGCCTGAAAAATTCTGGGAGGGGGCGTTGGCTTGAATATAAACCGGGACACCCATTTTTGACCCCCAAATCCCAGTTTATATTCAAGTATATATGGTAGATGGGGCTATTTATAAGAACAGGAGAAAAGAAATGCTTTCTCAGGGTTTCCGTAGTTGGCATTGTGCTTGTTACAGGTTTCTGGGTCTCGCTGCATCTTTGTCAGGTAGAAACCGATGTTTCAGCCACCAAGAAAGCCACAGCATGTTGGTTACTACCTGACAAAGATGCAGTGAGACCCAGAAACCTGCAACAAGCAGGAGAAAAGAAAATTCTCCACAAAAGTTGCCAATAGTGATCAATCCAGTTTCATCTTTTCTCTGGGAAAATGAAACAAGAAATCTGATTGGCCACTATGGGCAAGTTCGCCACTTTTTTTTTTTTTTTTTTTTTTTTAATAAATAGGCCCCAAGGAACCAAAGCACCTTATTATGCACTTACCATATGAAAATTAAAAATAAATACCACAATACAATAATGCTGGAATTTTTTTTTAAAATATAGAATGTTGGGCATGATAAAGAAAGGAATCTCGAGTAGATCGGAGAAAGTTATAATGCCGCTTTATAGGGCAATGGTCAGACCACACTTGGAATACTGCGTCCAACATTGGTCTCCCTACCTAAAGAAGGATATAAAACTGCTGGAGAGGGTGCAGAGACGAGCAACAAAACTGGTGAAGGGTATGGAGAAACTGGAATACGAGGACAGACTTATAACACTAGGATTGTTCTCCCTTGAGAAAAGGAGACTGCGTGGGGATATGATCGAGACCTTCAAAATACTGAAAGGAATCGACAAAATAGAGCAGAGAAGATTATTTACATTGTCCAATTTGACACAGACTAGAGGACATGTAATGAAGCTAAGGGGGGACAGGTTCAGGACTAATGTCAGGAAGTTCTGCTTCACTCAGAGAGTGGTTGACACCTGGAATGCCCTCCCAGAGGAGATTATGACGGAATCGACCGTCCTAGGCTTCAAGAGCAAACTAGATGCATATCTCCTTAAGAGAGGCATATAAGGATATGGTGGACTATAAATTAAGCCAGGTGTACACCTGGCAGGGCCTCCGCGTGTGCGGATCGCCGGACTTGATGGACCGAAGGTCTGATCCGGAGAAGGCAGTTCTTATGTTCTTATAAAACTATTAAACAATGCTTAAAAAATTAATAATGTTGTGCAATGTGCTCAGTGCTCCAACTCAAAGGTCCTAAATTAGGTAAAAAAAGACCAGTAGTTTTGGGAACCATCATCGCATCATTTTGTTCCCAACATCTGCCAATTTAATATTGATATCACTCTTTGTAACAACGCCAGATTATACCATGGTGAAATGCAGCTGAAATGTGCTAGGCAGTTAAAGCAATATCAGTAAAGTCAATGAACATAAAAAACAATCACTTATCTGAAAAATCTTTAGTCAGGAACCGATGCAGTGTGCGTTACAAAGTCAGGTTCTGGTCCAGTGATGACTTTCAAAACTCTAACCATAAAACTGTGAAAATAATATCCAAAAGACATTGTTCAAAAAAATCCTTTTACTCTTCAATCTACAATATTAATTTTTCAAATCTTGTTTAAAAAAATTTTCAGCACTATCGTATTGTGTGGTGAATGCTATAGGTAGTAATATATTTCTCAATTTATTGAAGGAATTAAAAATAAATAACACATAGTATTGACACAGAAGAAACTGTCTTCAGAATATACAAGGAATGTTTTATTCTTTGCTCTTTCGCCATGCCCTATTTATTTATTTAAAATTATTTATAACCCGCCTATCCACAAATCTAGACTTCATTTCTAACTAACCTTTTCGTTCTTTCCTCATGTTCCTACTTATGTCTGTAGATCTTGTGCTTGTTAACGGTCTTAGTTTGTTTCGCCACCCTTTTTTAAAATGATACTGTAAACCGTTTAGGTCTAGAACCTTTGCTTCTGAATGAGTCCTTTCTCTACCCATCGTAATATTAAACCGTACCATGCAGTGATCACTGAATGCTAGACACCCACATACGAACATAAGGAAGTTCTTCTTCACCCAAAGAGTGGTAGGAAACTGGAACGCTCTTTCGGAGTCTGTAATAGGGGAAAACACCCTCCAGGGATTCAAGACAAAGTTAGACAAGTTTCTGCTGAACCAGAACGTACGCAGGTAGGGCTAGACTCAGGGTACTGGTCTTTGACCAGAGGGCCGCCGCGTGAGCGGACTGCTGGGCACGATGGACCACTGGTCTGACCCAGCATTGGCAATTTTTATGTTCTTATGTTCTTAACCCTGGTTTTATATTTGCGGTATGTCAAATAAATTGAACTTGAAAACAGATACTACAAGATTTCTACACAGAAATTACATGCTAGCAGAAGACCACACTTCAGTCACACACTCAAGGTAGAGACCACAAATCAGTAATAGAGATATGAAAGCAAAATAACTGAACTGGAAACCAAGAATTCAGGCTCAGCATATACAACTATACTAGAGAAATAGAAACCAGAGATGTACATTTCCAATGACTGACATATTCCAGTTAATAAATTCAGAATGAAATACTTTTTCCTACTTTTGTTGTCTTAGCATTATATTTTTCTATTTGCTTTGGACTCAGTGTCTCTGGCTTTTCTCTGTTTTTTTTCCCCACTTTGTGGACTCCTTTTGAACCTGCAAAATGCTGTACCTAAGCCAGCAATATTTGTCTAGAAGTCTATGGCAGCAAAGATCATTTTTTTGAAAAAAGAAATTTGATAGAGTGATATCTTTATTAAAATCTCTGCACTGGTTACTTATTTCAGCAAGAATTTAATTTAAACTAGCCTTCTTTTTTATTAAGATTCTAAAGAGAGGATACATCAAGTGGCATTAGGACTTTAAGTTGCGTTAATTGGCTATTAACGTGACTTAAACAGCCCTTATGCTACTTTTCTAAAAATAGTGCAGTGATATTTGTCACTGCATTTTAGTGAGTAATGAGATGCAAAATATGCAAATGCATATTTGGAATTTCATTACTATGCAAATAGCCTAACATGACTTGTGGTTATTCAGGCATTAATATCATCTAAATTGGACTATTGCAATATCTTGCATCTAGGTTGCTCTGATAACTTGCTAAGAAGGCTGCAAACAACACAAAACACAGCCAATTCAGCTGATTTGTTCACTTGCCAAGTTTGATAGGGTTACACTATGCTATGTATTAAGTTACACTGGCTGCCAATAGAAGCAAAACTTTACTTTAAAATATATTGCTTTTAAAATAATTAATTCATGGTTTAGCTCCATCTTATATATTAGGATTGATTAAAACATTATATTCTAAATATGGAACTCAAATATGGAACTGACGTTTCCTTTATTTAAAGATATAAAAATAGGGGGGGGGTTCAGGGTTCAAGATGATGACAGCAAGTTGCTGGCATTGTAAATATGAAAATATTATGACAGAAAATAGAATACTTTCGATGAAAAGATTGTGAATATATGTAAATATATGCAAATAAGTAAATATATGTAAATAAGTCAAAATTAATGATTTTTCCATTCAAAGATGGCCTTTCTCTTCAATCCCCTCTTATACTTAAAAATCTACCTATCAAAGTGGTACCTTCTTTAAAATTATTGGGAGTCACATTCAATTGTAAATTTACTTATAACACATATGAGTACAATCGTCCAATGCTGTTTCCATCGTTTATGCATGATTAAAGCCTTAGCAAAATTGTTAGAGCCCGCGTCGCTGAACATTTTAATCCATTCCCTCATTATTTCATGCATAGATTACTGCAGGGGTGTCCAATGTCGGTCCTCGAGGGCCGCAATCCAGTCGGGTTTTCAGGATTTCCCCAATGAATATGCATGAGATCTATTAGCATACAATGAAAGCAGTGCATGCAAATAGACCTCATGTATATTCATTGGGGAAATCCTGAAAATCCGACTGGACTGCGGCCCTCGAGGACCGACATTGGACACCCCTGGATTACTGCAATGCCCTTCTTAAAGGCATTACAAAAAAGGAAATAAGAAGACTCCAAATAGTACAAAACACTGCAGTACAAATCATATTTAACGCAAAAAAATATGACCATGTCACTCCTCTTTTACACAAAGCTCATTGGTTACCAATAGAACATAGGATCACCTATAAAATTATTTTACTAACCTTTAAAACCAGAGCAAATAACCAGCCTGAATTTATAAATAAGTTACTTATCCCATATAATCAAACTAGGACTTTAAGATCTACAGCTCACAACCTTCTTACCATTCCCTCATTGAAATATATCAGTACAATGAGGACCACAATTTTCTCTGTTAGTGCCCCCTCTCTTTGGAACAGTTTCCCAAATTACTTAAGCAAAATAACAACACTTGCCAATTTTAAGGTGAAGTTAAAAACATTTCTCTTCTTTGATGCTTTTGCAACTTAAACTGTCCTTCTAAGGACGACTTAGATTCAAGAAAGGTTTCTACCTTCAGTTCCCCCTCCCTTTGTTATATTTTCCCTTGAATGTTCTCTTTCTTTCTATCAATTGTAGTTCTAACCCTTCTTCCCTTTTGTTCCCGTTCGTCAATGTCTTTAAAAATGTCATTTCCCCTGGTTTCTCTTTGTTTATATTGCATTTTAATTTTTTCTCATTGTTTTGGCATTTTTTGTACACCGCATAGAAGGCTTGATTGGGCGGTATAAGAAATTTTAAATAAACTTGAATATCCTGTAGTGTCTCAGTATTTTATACCATGTAGTGCATTTGTTATAAGATGATAAAGCTAGCTAGGATGGAGGGAGTAGTTTTCAGACTGAGAAATCTAAGCACATGAATCCCTTTTTAATACAAATACCTGCAGATTGCTTGAAAACTTTTGACCAAGGTTTATTAATGAGACAATCAAGCATCAGAGCAAGCTGAACTCTGAAATTCATTTACTCAGAACCTTTTAGTCTGAGAATAGCAAAATGTGATAGACATGGAAAGGATACATTTCAAGGTCATTTGCCTGACTGGATTTTTTTTTTAAATTTTACTGATAGTTTTCTTCTGCTTCTTTGGATTTCCTGCTCACTCAGAATCACAGCTAAGATCTGGTGCCAAGATCCCTAATTTGCAACTGAACAGAGATTTCCCCTTATTTTATATCTCCCTACTATACCTACTTTAGTCACTGCGGGATCCTGAATATAGTTACTAAAGGGGCAGTTCTGTAAAAGGGACATGAACATGTATACATGCATAATTGTTTAGAATACTAGCACATGTGTATGCACATATATGCATGCACACCCTAATTCTATATAGAGCACCTGAAGCTTATTGGATGCATAACTTTTCTTGATGCTTAAGTACAAGGAGATGTGCATATGGCAGAGGCATGAGTAGAGCATGGGCGTGTCTAACAATTACATGTGACCTGTATAGAATGCTGTCAGTTATGTACCTAATTACCAGAGGAGGGAGAATGTGGTGCAGTGGTTAAAGCTAGTGTCAGTAAGGACATAAGAACATAAGAATTGCCGCTGCTGGGTCAGACCAGTGGTCCATTGTGCCCAGCAGTCCGCTCACGCAGCGGCCCTCTGCTCAAAGACCAGCACCCTAACTGAGAGTAGCCCTACCTGCGTACGTTCTGGTTCAGCAGGAACTTGTCTAACTTTGTATTGAATCCCTGGAGGGTGTTTTCCCCTATGACAGCCTCCGGAAGAGCGTTCCAGTTTTCCACCACTCTCTGGGTGAAGAAGAACTTACTTACATTTGTACGGAATCTATCCCCTTTTAACTTTAGAGAATGCCCTCTCGTTCTCCCTACCTTGGAACCTGTCCTTATCTACTAAGTCTATTCCCTTCAGTACCTTGAGGTTGTGGGTTCAAACTGACACTGCTTGTTTTGTGACCCCTCAAATCACCTCATTACCCCAGGTACAGTAAATAGATTGTGAGCCCGTTGGGACAGACAGGGTAAAATGCATGAGTACCTAAATAGAAACATGATGGCAGATAAAGGCCAAATGGCTCATCTAGTCTACCCATCCACAAACTGTTCTGAGCTCCTCTGGGATAAATAAGGCGGTATGAGCATTTACAGCAGCTGTTGATGTGACACAAGTGGTTGTGCCTAAAATTAAGTACATAAATGCAGACTTATGCTGGTATTCTTTAATGGTATTTATCTACATTTATTGCCATTATAGAAGTGGCATTTACCCCTAGATTGTCCAAATTATTTTTTATTTAAATTTTTAATCTCTACAGACAAAGAAATTAATCCTTTTCTTAAATATCCTTTATTTCATCAAAAAACCCCTCAATGACTTGACATGTACATATTTCGGCCCAAATGGCCTGCTTCAGGAGTCTCGTAAGTCTTCAAAATGCTGTAAACGATAAATCCACTAGTTTGCCAATATCCAAGGCACTGATACAATGCTTTACTCAAATCTTCCGACAGCATTAACAATAGCCAAAAAGTATCCAGGATTTATAGCATTTTGAAGACTTAGGAGACTCCTGAAGCAGGCCATTTGGGCCGAAACATGTACATGTCGAGTCATTGAGTTTTTTTGGTGAAATAAAGTACATTTAAGAAAAAGATTGAGTCCACCAGTCTATATAGGACATTTCCACTCCTCGTTTTGCGTGTTTGAGTTTGTGGATTTTGGCTCTCCTGTTTTATCCAAATAAATTAATTTTAGCCTATATAAAAAAAAGGGGGGGGGGGAAACCTTCAATAAACTATTGTATTCAGATTAATAAAGGAAAATAAAGATCCTTCAGTCTAAATCAAGATCATAGGATCTAACTATAAAGCAGCCCTAACTAGTTACAGACCTATCTTCTCTTACATCCTAACATCATGGCTGCAAAATTTTTTCAAGATGAATTGGATCAAAAAATACATAGGGGTCTTTTTACTAAGGCATACTAAGGTGTCGATAGAATATAATGGGTGCGTTAGCATTTAGCGCGCATTAAATCGGTTAGTGCCTTAGTAAAAGGACCCCATAGTTACCTTAAAAACTACCGCCTGCTCAAGAGGAGGCAGTAGCGGCTAGCACGCGCGGCATTTTAGCGTGCGTTATTCCGCGCATTAAGGCACCTTTCTAAAAGGAACCTTTAGTATTTGAAAAGGGGGATCAGACTGATGTTATGACAGAACTTAACGAGTGTTTGGATCAGCTGAGTATTTCTTTTTATGAGCATGATTTATTTCTTAACACTGATTAATGCGTGAGCTCTTTGGGTATCAAAGAAAACCCCCCACCCCCATCAAAATGCATCAGAGGGAAGGCTTCAGGTCAGCCACACCACCAACGATTATTTAGATAATTAGGAGCAAAAATCTGGAATGAATTACCAGTTGCAATTAGAACCTCACCGTCATCCACTCAGCAACACAACTCAAAAACAGACTAAAAATTATGCCTGCTTAAATATTTATGTAATCCGCTTGGAATCTGCAAGGAATAAAGCGGAATATAAATTGCCTTTAGCATAGCAATATGGACTTCTTGATTCGGGGCCCTTCATGTAACGCAGCAGAAGGAAGTGGGCATCCCTCCCGCTGCCAGGAGTAGGTGTCCAGAGGATGTGTGATTGCGGCGGGAGAGATTGGGCATCTTTCCTGATGATCTCTGATAAGGTGTTTAAAAAAAAAAAAATTTGCTGGGCGGGGGTGGGAGGGGGGGTGGGGAAGGAGCGAAGAGGGGCGGTTGGGTGTCTGAGCTTTCAAACCTTATTTTCCGTCAGGCACTGATCAGAAAGTAACGCTACAACAGCGCAGATCTGTTGGCAAATTTTGGCCTCAAATGTGGAACAACGAGGTTAGAAAATCACTCGGCGATAAAAGAGAATCGCTCGGAGTGCTCATTTTAATATTAATGACCTCATTGTACTACATTTGCATGGCATAATCGGATACTGCTAGGAAACTTGGAAAAGACCATGGTAAGTCGTTTTGCTAATCCGCCACTAAAATACATGCATACTAAACCGGCTGGGACCAGTTTAGCGAGCATGTTAAAAGCACATTTAGATTTTGAGAATCTTCCCCTAAGTGACAAATTTCTTTTGGTGGAGGGGAGGGGGGATTTCATTTAGGGCCCAAGTCTCCTAGAAGGTTGAATTAAGAAAAATGATAAAGATTAATAGGGATAAGGTAGCCACAAACTGGGTTATTGCTCAGGGCCCTTCCCTGGACACAGAATTAAATTATGCATTGGAAAAGGCTGTCTCCCATTGAAACTGTGCATTAATTTTTCTACCTATGAATCTGCTCTGTATAGTGCATATGTGCCAGTTCCAAGAGTCTGAATTAGGCCCAGCACACCTGTCACTCCAGGTCATATCTCAGTATTTTTTTTTTTATTTTGGGGGGGAAATTAAAAACTGATTGTATTCATTAGGAGAAAGATTTGCTTCTTATCTGTAGATGGAAACTTCCTGAAAGTGTCTGTGTATGTTTACACATGCATATGGATGTGTCTTTGTGTGTAGCATGCCAGAAAATAATAAGAACTGGAAACTGTGCAGATACGAGAAATTTATCTCAAAGTTACGTTCAGCTCCTGTCATAAATTGGCAAGCTATCTGCTGATTTCAGAATTATGCAGGGCAGGTCCTATACAGGAAGGTCATGCATAGAGATTAAGACTGCACCAGATGATGTTTGGCGTAATACCATCATGCTGACTATCATTTTTAGAATCTAATAAATGAAGAATGAAGAATAAATGAAGAATGAAGGAGAAAAGGCCAATAAGGCCTTTCAGCACTATAGAAATGATAAATAGTATAGTAGAAGTATATACCTACACATTCAGACACATACCGAGGCCCTGGAAATACAATATACCTCCATGAATTTGCGGTTCAGAATTCATGGACTCAGTCATTCGCGGTTTTTCCCCACGGAGCATCCAATAGCTGGAAAGTCCACATCTCCCCAACCAATCCTGATAGAAGGAGAACTGCGAATGACAGCTGAACCCTGTGCGAGGTGAAAAGGTGGGCCAGAGCCAGAGAGGAGGAGGAGGGGGCGTGCCAAGAGTATAAGGTTTAGGTCACTGGCTGCGACAAGAGGATGTGACTGCAAACGCTTCCTGTGGGACAACTGCCGCTCATGCTTTAAACTGTGTCCGATATTCGTGGTTTTTCCAAATTTGCAAGCATTTCAAGAACATAACCCCCGCGAATTTCGGGGGAGTACTATAAATCCATAAGGCAGGCTGTCCCTACCATGTACCATCTCCCTTCTTTCCCAGTGTTGTCATACCCCTATTTCTGCTGGGACATAGTGCTTTAGATGTGAATTTCATTTTCTTTCTGGATAATTCTACTGTGAAACCTACAGCAATAATTGATATCTATAGTGCCAGCTAGTGGTATCGAAATATGACAATAGCTGTTGTCATGTGTACGGCTGCCAACTGAATCCAAATTTGGTTGATCCAGTCCTGGGTTTACTCCAGTGCATGCAGGAACTTATAGTTCTGATGTCCCCATTGCATGCCCTAAGAAAAGGAAGACTACAAGTCCCAGCATGCACTGGGGTACATCTGTGACTGGATCAACCCTGTCCAGTTGGCAACCTTAGTTCATGGGACAGTGACACTCTACAGTTAAAATTTAAAACTCATTCTTTGAAATCTGTTGACAGCGACATCTAATGGTTATATTATCACACACAATTTAATTTTACAGTATTATTCCTTCCAAACTGATAGAGTGTTTTGAGTACCTTCATTCAAACTTCCCCTCACACACACAGAGCTTGAAAAGAATGCCATGAGTTATACTATGAATACTTTCCCCACTTGCTGAAATATGCAGGCTGTAAAGATTGCCTTTGCCAATTTTGTGTTCGCCTTGAAACTCTCCTTTCTAATATTATTTATATCAGCAGAATTGTGAAAAGGAAGAAGCTGTCGGATTTAGCAAAGAAAATTGTTTTATGCTAATGCAGTCTATAGAGACTGAGGCTTATTTATTAGAAATGTTACACAATCACTACTGAGTTCCAGTTACTGATTTGCTAATAAATGAAATGGGTCACTTCTTTTTAAAGACATTCAGCTGAGTAAATAGTAACTTAGGGCTGATTTACCAAACCAGGCTGAAAATAGTCTGTTATACTGTAATATGCATCAAAGCCAGTTTTAATGCAGCTTATACAGAGTTTCAGTAAGTTGATCTTCAGTTCCAACTCTTATCTATATTTAAGGAAATTGTTAAAAACTTATCTTTTTAAGAAAAACTTCTACATAGCTGTGCATGTGCAGTTTTTTTATTTTTATTTTATATTTATTTATATTTTTGTAAACCGCACAGAGCTGTGAGGTTGTTGCGTTATACAAGTGTACTGTTATGCTGTTATTATAGTGATGGACATTTAAAAATTATTATTTTGAGTAAAGCATGAGGAGATGTAGTACATCCCCTCTGTAACACATAGCTCTCACATATTTCCCCCTATTCAAAATCTACCAAACTAACCCTCTTTTTTTTTTTTTTTTAAGCCAGATATCAAGGGTCTCTGTGGTAACTGCCCCAAAGCCCATAGGGATTTAAAAGACTTTGGGGCTTTTACTGCGTGGCAGCTGCTAGTGTGGCTTTATAAAAGGGGGAGGTAGGGGGGTGCATTTTTAAAAACCTAATAAACTACAGTATTCCTCAATGCATTATGTTCCTCAACAAAAGAAATATAGTATATGTCCTGTTGGCTTCCATGGCTGGTGTCATGATTGTTGTGGTTGTCAGGGTCTTATTACTCAGATACAGCAAGATCAGGACAACTGCAACAATCAAAAAGAAATATATATTTGTGCCACGCTGTGAACGTAAAATACGAGGGCTGATTGAAAAATAATGAGATTGCCCCTTTTTTTATTTTATTTCCAAGAAGTCGAGTGGCAACACTGTGCTGGTTCTTGTGAAACTCATATATTGGCATTTCGGAACTTGCAGTTGGGACTGCTGTAGTCTTCATTGTTGGGTCACAGTTAGAGAAAGAACTTTGTACGTTTCATAATGGCAGATGATGAAGATATGTCTGTGACAGTACATCAGAGGGGGCAAACAATGAAGCTACTAAGTAGTATATTTTAAACAAACTGGAGAAACATGTAATTAAACTCCAGAATTCCAGTTGCTAGAGAAAATGGTGAAAGCAGTTAGCTTAGCAGAATTTTAAAAAGTTTGGATTGTTTTCTAAAAAAAGTCCATAAGCCATTATTAAGATAGAAACATAGAAACACAATGGCAGATAAAGGCCAAATGGCCCGTCCAGTCTGCCCATCCGCAGTAACCATTATCTCTTCCTCTCTCTAAGAGATCCCACATGCCTGTCCCAGGCTTTCTTGAAATCAGATACAGTCTCTGCCTCCACCACCTCTACCAGGAGACTGTTCAATGTATCTACCACCCTTTCTGTAAAAAAGTATTTCATTAGATTACTCCTGAACATATCACCTCTTCCGGGCAAGATTAATTTATCGAGAGCCCCTAGGCACAAAAGTCCACTGGGCCCCCTGTCCCACCCCGCCTCCTACCCCACTCCACCCCTCCCCTCCCCACCTGCCCTACCCCTTGCCCTGCCCCCATTTATTTACTTATTTTCTTCTTTACTTCTTTATTTCAACTTTATTTCTTTTATTTTAAAATTCAAAACAAACAACAAAGATTACCATACCAGTGCCAGTGTACAGTTTTTCTTCTATGCAACCTCTAAACATCTCTGAACAAATCCCCCCTTCCTTCCTAGAGGAAAAGATCTTCAGCAGGCAGGGCTTTGGGAAGCCCACCAATATATATTTTGCATTTGGGTAGGAGGCATGGTGCATGACGGGAAGAAAATTTAGTGCCCGTCATTTTATTGGACTAATATAGTTCTTAATTAGCTTTCAGAGATTACAACTAGAGAGCTGCACGGGAACGGGGACGACGGGAATCTCGCGGGACCCGCGGGGATCCCGCGCATTCCCCCTTCGGGTCATGGGGATCCCGTGGGGATGCCTCTGAGGGTCGCGGGGTTCCTGCGGGGCTGGATGTATTCAGTCGCGAGGCTCGTCTCCCTACCTGCCCTCAGCCCTGCCGCACACAGCCGAACCAAAGTCTTCCTGATGTCAGCGCTGACGTCGGAGGGAGGGCTTAAGCAAAGCCCTCCCTCCCTCCGACGTCAGCGCTGACATCGTGAAGACTTCCATTCGTGTGCTACAGCAGGGCAGGCAGGGAAAAGGCAGTGGTACAAGGTGGGGGGCGGTCCGCCCCGGGTGCAGCACAGCCAGCCAGGTCTCCTGACTGACCGACAATAGGCCCGGTCCGTCAAACCTCCCTGCCCTGTAGCCGCGAATCTAAATTACTTTCTTACAGCAGCTTCAATACTCCAGCTGCTGTAAGAAGGTAATTTAGATTCGCGGCTACAAGGCAGGGAGGTTTGTTGGACCGGGCCTGTTCTGTTGTCAGTCGGGCGGGTAAGCGCCACAAAGGTAAGGGGCAGGGAGGGAGAAAGGGAGGAAAGGTGGAGTGGAGAGGAAAAGGCGCTTAAGGTAAAACTGAGGGGGGAGAAGGAGCTGAAAGCACTGGGGAAGACAAAGGGGTTGAGAGACGATGAAAGCACATGGGGAAGACAAAGGGGTGGAGAAGAACGCTGAAAGGACATGGGAAAGACAGGGGGGGAAGGACGCTGAAAGGACATGGGGAAGACGGGGGGAGAAGGATGCTGAAAGGACATGGGGAAGACAGAAGGGGGAGAAGGATGCTGACAGAACATGGGGAAGATGGGGGGAGAAGGACGCTGAAAGGAAATGGGGAAGAGAGAGTGGGGAGAAGAAGCTGGCAGAAAAGAAGACAGAGATGCCAGACTATGGGGGGAGCGGAGGGAAGAAGATGGGTGCCGGATCAATTTGGAAGGGGGGAGAAAGGGAGAGGCACAGTAACAGAGCAAATCGAAGACGCAGAGAGAAGAGAGACAGTGGATGGAAGGAATTGAATGAGAACATGAGGAAAGCAGAAACCAGGCAATAAAGGTAGGAAAAATTTTTTTTTTGTGCTTCAGGATAAAGTAGTATATTAGTTGTGTTGATAAAAATTTATAAACATTAGAGGCTCTGGTAGAAACCCGTTTACAAAGTATGTATTCTTCCCAATTAATATTTCCAAATTAATAAAGTATTTTTGCTTATTTGTAAATGGGTTTCTACCAGAGCCTTTAATTCAGTAGCATAATTAAATGAAATAACTATTTCTGTAGTTTATAGGGACAGGTAGGGACAGAGGGGATTCCTCATGGGGACGGGTGGGGACGGAGGGGATTCCTCACGGGGACAGGTGGGGACGGGGGGATTCCTCACGGGGATGGGTGGGGACGGGTGGGATTTCTGTCCCCATGCAACTCTCTAGTTGCGACCTCTTTTTTCAGGTCAGTAAACTATATTGCTATTATAGTATCCCGTCCTGACCTAAGGAAAGGAATTATGGTCTCTGAATTAGTAAATCATGTATTAAAATTAGTCCAATAAACAGGTTCACATTATTTTCATTTTCTATTAATAAACGATTATCAACACAGCTATACAGAAAAACCAACACATACACAAAAAAAACAACAAATAAATAAAGAACAAAGAACCGCTTCTAAGAAGCAACTTCCCTTCTGTTTTATCCTCCCCATCCTCCCTTCCTTTTATTTCTTGTTTATATAAATATAATTTATATAAATATAATTTATATAACTATTTCTTATTTATATAAATATAATTAAAGCTTTCCTTCCCCCTAGCTTTCCTCAAATCACTCCTTGTTTAGTCTTCACTATCTTTTTTTTAACTTTTATTTTATTTTATCATTAAAAAAATTATTTTTTTTTAAACTTTTTATTAAGATCTTTTACATTTTTAATACTGTAAACCGGCCAGATACTTGTGATGGTCAGTATATCAAACTAAAAATAAACTTGGAAACTTGGAAAACAAATAGAAATTTTTTATCTACCTTTGTTGTCTGGTTTCTGCTTTTCTCATCTTCTCATCATTCTCTTCCTTCCATCCACTGTCTGCCCTCTCTCTGCCACTTCCATATGGCATCTGCTCTCTTTCTATGTCTCTTCCAGAAACTGTCTGCCTCTCCCTTCCATCTTTCCCTCCTCCCCATTGGTGTGGCATTCTTCTACTTCTCTCCGCTCCCCTCATGGTGTGGCATCTGTCTTCTTCCCTTCCATCTCTTCCTCCCTCACAGCAGATTTTAGCATCTCTCTCTCTCTCCTCCTTTCCTCCCCTCAGATCTGGTATCTGTCTCTTTCCTCCTTTCCTCCTCCCAGGTCTGGTATCTGTCTCCTCCCCTTCCCCCCTGCTCTGGCATCTCTCTCTCCACTCTCTTCCTCCTGTTCCTCCCTTGTCTTCCTTCTCAATTTATTTTCTTCCTCTGTCTAAATTCTTTCTTATTAGTCAGTCCTTAATTTCCCTCTTTCATTGTGTCTACCTATAGTTTGACACTTCTTTCCCTCACCCCTTCAAGAAAGGAAAGAGGAAGAATTGGGGTGGAGGAAAGGAAAGGAGAGATGATTGTTGTACATGAAAAAAATTGACATCCCACGAAAATAAATCCTAATGCATTTTTTTGGAACAAAAATTAATATAAGACCCTGTCTTATTTTCAGGTAAACACGGTATTAAATAATGAATTAAACTCCATTTGTATACATTCACATTCACTCATATGGGCAAGCACAATATATAATGTGCAAAGTGCTCAGAAAATGGCTACACTGTATCTATTTGTGCAATTTCTCATTCAAAAACAAGAGAGCACCATTTTGTATCATTGCATTTATTCGACAGAATGAAAAAAGTGGAAAATCACTGGGCTAAGTGAATAGCCCTCAATGGAATCTGCCCTAACTTTGTTGGTTGGGTTTTTTCAGCGGCCCCTCGTAAATACATAAACTGAAATGTAACAGAGAAAATAAAATGTTTACTTATAACTAAGGGCTCCTTTTATGAAGGTGCGCTAGGGGCTTAACGCGCAGAATAGCGTGCAGTAAATTGCCCCACGCGCTAGCCGCTACCACCTCCTTTTGAGCAGGCGGTAGATTTTTGGCTAGTGCGCACTATGGCGTGCGCTAATCTGGTGCATGTGATAAAACCGCTAGCGCACCATCGTAAAAGGAGCCCTAATTCTTCAGATTCAATGGAAACTGGGATTACTATAAATCAAAAGAAGTACCACTTTTTTTTTCTACTGTTAGATCATTATTTCATCAAGATAATTTTTCAGTGCTGATACAGTCTATTGTACTTGCCCAGTTGGATTATTGTAATTATTGTAATATCTAGGTATCAAACAGGGTAGTTTAAGAAGACTTCAGTTAATACAGAATATGGCAGCTAAAGTCATCTTTGGGAAGAGAAAGTACAATCATGTCTCTCCTCTGTTGAGAAAGCTTCATTGGCTCCCAATCCATTTTAGAATCCAGTTTATGTTGAAACATTTTATTGAAGAAATCAATCAAATATACAATAATACAATATATGCTCATTACAATTAAATTCAAAGCTCAAATATTACATAATTTTATCATTTCTCCAAAATATATTTTCCATATTACCTCTGCATAATACCATATATATAGAAACATAGAAACATAGAAGATGACGGCAGAAAAGGGCTACAGCCCATCAAGTCTGCCCACTCTGCTTACCCACCCCCTGTCTATGCCCTAATGACCCAATTTCCTTATCTTGACCCTCGTAGGGATCCCACATGGGTATCCCATTTATTCTTAAAGTCTGGCACGCTGTCTGCCTTGATCACCTGCACTGGAAGCTTGTTCCAATGATCAACCACTCTTTCTGTGAAGAAATACTTTCTGGTGTCGCCATGAAATTTTCCGCCCCTGAGTTTGAGCGGGTGCCCTCTTGTGGCCGAGGGTCCCTTGAGAAAGAAAATATCATCTTCCACTTCGACACGTCCCGTGAGGTACTTAAATGTTTCGATCATGTCTCCCCTCTCCCTATGTTCCTCGAGAGTGTAGAGCTGCAATTTGTTCAGTCTCTCTTCGTACAAGAGACCCTTGAGCCCTGAGATCATCCTGGTGGCCATCTGCTGAACCGATTCAATTCTGCGCACATCTTTACTGTAATGTGGCCTCCAGAATTGCACACAGTACTCCAGATGAGGTCTCACCATGGCCCTGTACAACGGCATTATGACTTCAGGCTTTCGGCTGACGAAACTTCTATTGATGCAACCCAATATCTGCCTTGCCTTAGATGAAGCCTTTTCCATTTGATTGGCAGTTTTCATTTCTGCACTGATGATTACTCCTAAATCTCGTTCTGCTGAAGTCCTAGTTAAAGTTTCTCCGTTCAAGAAGTATGTCCTGCATGGATTTCCGCTTCCGAGGTGCATGACCTTACATTTCTTAGCATTGAAGCCTAGCTGCCAGGTTGAGGACCAACTTTCCAATGTAAGCAGGTCCTGCACCATATAATTCTGTAAACTGCATACACTTACTATATTACATAGTTTGGCGTCATCGGCGAATAGTGTTATTTTACCTTGAAGCCCTTGAGTCAGATCCCCTATGAATATGTTGAAAAGGAGTGGACCCAGGACCGAGCCCTGCGGCACTCCACTGGTCACCTCCGATGTTTTAGAGAGGGTACCATTAACCACCACCCTCTGAAGTCTGCCACTCAGCAAATCATTGACCCATGCAGTTAGTGTCTCTCCTAAGCCCATCGATTCCATCTTGCTTAGCAGCCTGCGGTGTGGGACACTGTCAAAAGCTTTACTGAAGTCCAGGTACACGACGTCCAAAGACTCTCCCAAGTCCAACTTTCTTGTTACCCAGTCAAAGAAGCTGATGAGATTGGATTGGCAGGACCTACCCTTGGTGAATCCATGCTGACTGGGATCCTGAAGATTCCCTTCATTCAAGATCGTGTCCAATTTGCTTTTAATTAGTGTTTCCATGAGTTTGCACACTATTGATGTGAGACTCACCGGTCTATAATTCACAGCCTCTGCCCTGCAACCCTTTTTATGCAGAGGAACGACATTAGCTAATTTCCAGTCCAGGGGAACTTTCCCCTTACTTAGGGAGAGATTGAATAGCTCAGCCAACGGTTTTGCCAGGATATCGCTCAATTCTCTGAGCACTCTTGGGTGCAAATTGTCTGGTCCCATGGCTTTGTTCACCTTGAGTCTTGCCAGTTCACTGTAAACTTCACCTGGTGTGAACTCAAAATTCTGAAACGGGTCTTCTGTGCTTTGTGTTGCCTTCAACTGCGGACCGTGTCCCGGTGCCTCACAGGTGAAGACTGAGCAGAAGTATCCCCTATACCTTTCCCACCCCCACTTCCCTCCCCTTCACATCTGCCCCAATTTTTAAAATATAATAATGTAATAAATTAATTATATAAATATACAATTCAAGAAATTCCAACTTTTATTATCATCAAAAAAATTCCCTCCCTACTCCCATAATGAAAGTTGACACATATTACAAAGTGTTAAGAAGTAATGAAAGTTTCTTATTCCTCAATATAAAACATTAAGAATCATACTATGAGCTCTATGGGAAAGATTTTGAATACAGTATATGGATTCCAAATTTTCAAGCAATACCTAGTTCTTCTAGGAAATTTACGAACCTCCAGTTTAAATGCGCCTGCATCATTTTTAAGCTTCTCTAAGGAATATTTGGCCTTTTGGTCCCTTTATACTGGAATACCCTTAGATCTTGACATTCAAGGAATACACAGAGATATAAACTACTGTTCCCTTCCTTCAAAGGAATTAAATCGGCCGGGAAACTCAGTCAATCTTTCGCTTACAAACTGGTAGAAATGTGGATTGGGCTTCCTGACTGTCAGATTGAAAGGTCAGTTACAACAATTTCGTAAAGTCCTAAAAACTTTATTATTTACATAATACTTGAACAGTTTACCTAAAGATTCAACGAATTGATTGCTCTACAACACTTATTTTCTCTTATGCTCTTGTTTTTTTTTTTTTTGCTGGTCTGTAATTACTTATATACCGAGTCGAACTCCGTTGGGAGATGACCCGGTATATAAATAGAAGACTAGATTAGATTAAATTAGATTATTAGGGTTATTTATGAATGCTCAACTTTTGTTTCAGCCACAGGTTTCACAGCTGATTTGTAGAACATTTGTTCTTATGTATAAACTGTTGTATCTGGAAATATTTTGAGGAGGAACAGCTCTGCTTAATAATACATGCTTTGTTATTTTTATTAGATTACTATAATGCCATATACTTGGACGGTCCATTATATTTGTTGAAATAATTGCAGACTATTCAGAATATAGATATACGATTGATTTATTCTTTAAAAAAAGTTGGGTAGTATTTCACACTGCTATTTACATCTTCATTGGCTACAAGAATTGTGATTACATTTTACTGTTTGTTACATCTAATATTATATAGCATGGAACTACATTATCTGTATGATTGTTTTTCTTTAGCAATTTCTGACAGAGATTTGTGAATTATGTATCCTTTTGCCTTCCCCCATTGAAGGATAAAAAGAGACTGAAGCAAGTCCTATCAGGCTGCTAAATTAGATAAGGAAATTTCCATGGTTTTGTTAACTGTCCCTGATTATAAAGCATTTAACACCCCCCCCCCTTTTATTAAGCTGCAGTAGAAGTTTCAACCAGGGTCCAGAGTGCTAAATGCTCTGATGCTCATAGAATTCCCATGAGCGTTGGAGCAGCGTTGGAATATTTAGGGCTAGATTCTGTAAAGGACATCTAACTTTAGGCATGGTTTAGACATCCAGCTGAGAATGATTCTATAATGCATAGACGCACTATAGAGAATTGTGCTCAGCGCCTTTCAGCGAGTCTAGATTCGTCTAAATAGTTAGATGTCCTTTACAGAATCACCTTTTAGGTGTCACATAGATGTCTATAACATTATCACGTCTTATTGTTATGTTGTCATTAAAATGGCAATTTTATGCTGTTTTTTATTAAAATTGTATGCAGTGAAATGCTGGCACCACTATTATTTTATTTATTTATTTTTTAATCTTTTTTTTATTTCTCTTCTGTGACAGGGAGGAATGGGGGATTTGAAGGAACCAGCAATGTTAGGGTGCTAAGGCTGTAGCTCTATCCACTGCAGCACACACTCAGCTCTTAAATCACATGTGAAATGTAAAACTAAGACTTTTGGGCTCTATTTAGGTGCAACTTAGATGGACATGCATAAATCAAGCAAAACATATGAAAAAATATATTCTGTAGATTGCATACTAAACCTCATTTCCAACAGGTTAAGAACATGAAAAGAAATACACTATTCGCACAATGGCTGAAGTTCAGAGCAAGTGGACATGATTGATGCACAATCTAGACATCATTGTGACATCATCAATATGCACCTAGATGGCAGAATGGCACTAAAAAAATAGGAATATGTACTGGGGTATCTGAAACCATGACCTTTGGAAGCAATGCCTTTTACCAGTGAGCCACAGGCACTTTCTTTTAGGCAGAGGTTCTTTGCAAGGTGATATGATACGTTTGAAGATCCTAGCCATCTCAAAATAAAAATAAGTTTCCCTCTGGAACCTGGAAAAGGCAGAGTGTAAATGTAATCCATACCCTCTAATGAGATAGGGTTACCAGACGTCCAGATTTCCCTGGACATGTTCTCTTTTTGAGGGCATGTCTGGGGATCTGGACGGCTTTTCAAAACCCGGACAATTTTCCAGGTTTTGAAAAGCTTTCCTTCATGCAGGAGGACATCCGCGCATGCGTGAATACAATGTGATGACGCCATGTGCACTTGTGCGTGCACGTGACATCATTGCGTTGTATCCGTGCATGTGCATGAGGAGAACAGGCAGCAGGGGGCAGGCCTGGAGCAGGATTGGAGGCGGGGCTGGTGCGGGATTGGGGGTGGGATCGGGGTATGACAGGGCAGAACTGGGGCATGACGGGGCGGGAATGGGCAGGACATTGGAAAATCTGGCAGGACATTGGAAAATCTGGTAACCCTATTATGAGAGCAAAAACAAGCTGTTAAGGTATTGGGGAGAGTTGTGTGGATTTAAACTCATGACCTTTGGACCAAAGAAGCAGTGCCTTTACCCACAGGGCCACAAGTGTTTCCTTTTAGCTCCCGATTCCTATCATTCTTTAGTGGCATTCTGCCATCTAGGCACATTTTGATGATCTCAAGATTGTGCATCAGACACGTTCACTTGCTCTGAACTACAGGCCATTCTCTGTGAGAAGTGAATTCTTAATGTTCTTAACCTGTTGGAAATGAGGTTTAGTATGCTATCTATATATTTTTTTCATATGCTTTGCATTAATAAATATCTTTTGCTATTAGTAATAATAATAATAACTTATTTCTTGTATACCGCCAAACCAGTAAAAGGTTCTAGGCAGTTCACAGCAAGATAAGGCTGAACATCCAGCCGATTTACAATACAAGAAAAGCTATTTCTAGAAGATACATAATGCCTAACATTAACATTAGAACACGTGAGTTACAAATTTATCAAATAGTTGTATTTTTAGTAATTTTCTAAAATTATAGTAAGATGGAACTTCTAGCATAATTTTGCCAAACCAGATATTCAATTTAGCTGCCTGAAAAGCAAGAGTTTTCTCTAAAAATATCTTAAAATGACATAATTTGACAGGAGGGTATGTAAATAACTGGACTTTACGTGTAGGCTTCTTTGAGTAATTCAAGGAGAAATGGGAAACAAGGTAACCTGGAGACGTACCGAAAATTGATTTGAAGCAGGTACATGAAAATTTGAATAAAACTCTGGCCTCTATCGGTAACCAATGTAATTTTTGGTAATAGGGAATAAAGAGTAAAGAGGAGTCCTCTTTAGTCTAAAAAATACAAGGTGAAGTATGCAATATATATTTTTTCATGTGCTTTGTATAAGTGATACATTATTAAACATATTTTGAGTTTAATATCAATCTGGAGTCCTCTAACCCCCCCCAAATAACAGTCCCATTCACCTTTAAATGGACGCCTAACTGACGCCTGATGCCTAAGTCATGTCCACCTAACTAGCGTCTACCTAGCACCCAGCTTACATTCAAAAATAGATCTGGTTTTGCAATGCCTGCATTTTAGGCATTAGGTAATAATAATAATAATAACTTTATTTTTCTATACTGCCATAATCCTTTGACTTCTAGGCGGTTCACATTGAAGAGAGCTGGACAAACAGCAATCGGGCGCTGAGTGGCATACAATTCTGAAAATGTATGTCCAAATCGAAGCCACTCCCACCTCATGCCTACACTAGGCCCATGCCCATTTTTTAGGCGCAGCTTTTTCCAATGGATGTCCACAAAATTGTGAACATAAGAACATAAGAATTGCCGCTGCTGGGTCAGACCAGTGGTCCATCATGCCCAGCAGTCCGCTCACGTGGTGGCCCTCTGGTCAAAGACCAGCGCCCTAACTGAGACTAGCTCTACCAGTGCATGTTCTTGTTCAGCAGGAACTTATCTAACTTCGACTTGAATCCCTGGAGGGTGTTTTCTCCTATGACAGACTCCGGAAGAGCGTTCCAGCTCTCCACCACTCTCTGGGTGAAGAAGAACTTCCTTATGTTCGTACAGAATCTATCCCTTTTCAATTTTAGAGAGTGCCCTCTCGTTCTCCATACCTTGGAGAGGGTGAACAACCTGTCCTTATCTACGAAGTCTATCCCCTTCAGTACCTTGAATGTTTCGATCATGTCTCCTCTCAATCTCCTCTCTTCAAGGGAGAAGAGGCCCAGTTTCTCTAATCTTTCGCTGTATGGCAGCTCCTCCAAACCCTTAACTATCTTAGTCGCTCTTCTCTTGACCCTTTCGAGTAGTACCGTGTCCTTCTTTATGTACGGTGACCAGTGCTGTACACAGTACTCCAGTGAGGGCGCACCATGGCCCGGTACAGCGGCATGATAATCTTCTCTGATCTGTTTGTGATCCCTTTCTTTATCATTCCTAGATTCTGTTCGCCCTTTTCGCTGCTGCCGCCATTGGGCGGCTTCATCGACTTGTCGATCAGAACTCCCAAGTCCCTTTCCTGGGAGGTCTCTCCAAGTATTGCCCTGGACATCCTGTATTCATGCATGAGATTTTTGTTACCGACATGCATCATTTTACACTTATCCATGTTGAACCTCATCTGCCATGTCAATACCCATTCCTCGAGCCTGATTATGTCACATTGCAGATCTTCGCAATCCCCCTGTGTTTTCACTACTCTGAATAACTTCGTATCGTCTGTAAATTTAATCACCTCGCTCATTGTACCTATGTCCAGATCGTTTATAAAAATGTTGAAGAGCACGAGCCCTGCGGCACCCCACTAGTGAAGCTCTTCCAGTCCAAGTATTGTCCATTTACCCCACGTCTATTTGTAGAATCGCATCCAGCCTTTAGCCATCTAAGTTCCAATTAATGCTTGTTAAAGTCCTTAATTGAGCTTATTATTCACTTTATTTGGATGCCTCTACCGCAGCTTAGTAAAAGAGGGCCTTAGAGACCAAATTAAAACATTTTTCATTCAGAAAACATTTGCTAGATAAGACTTAGAAATTGGAAGATATTGTTTTTATTTTGTCTGCATTATAATTTTATGAGTTGTAATTCCTGATGTCTGATCAGTTACCTGTGCTATAATTTTCAGCCTGAGAAATTAACCAGCTAACTAATTGGCCACATTTCTTGAAAATTATCCTAATAACTGCCTTCACTCTGTCAGGAAAGCTTCAATAAACTGCATCAGATTTCAAGACTCTGTACTGTGTTTAACTTCTTCACACAGCCCCAGCTATTTCTCAATTTTGTTTGGTTTCTTCGGGGTTGTTGTTGGTTTTTTTTTTTTACAGAATCTTTAATACACTCCAATTATGTGATATATGTGAACATCTCAAAGTCTGAAAGGACGTCCTGCGTGCTTGTACGTGGTGCGTATGTTGTTGGAGCGGTGGCCGGCTTGACTGGGGAGTTGAGAAGTCCTGCGCATGCTTCTGGAAGATGGGGGACAGCTTGAATCGGAAGCTGGGAGATGCTGGTGGACGCCAGAGGCATTGGTTGAAGCGGGAGGGCAGCCGCATGGGGACCCCGAAAGAAGGAAGCCACCACGCTGCAAGGGCTGCAGCACCCACAGGCCACCTGGGCCTCCATAGAAAACCTTGGTTGTGGAACGAATTATTTGAGTTTACATTGTGGCCTATGGAGAACTTTGCTTTGATATACGAGTGCTTTGGCTTACGAGCATGCTTCTGGAACGAATTATGCTCATAAACCAAGGTACCACTGTATATGGTTTTGTTTCACATCTCACAACATCCTTCAGAAGGAGAATTTGCTTCCACAGTCAAACATCTTGCTGGATATTAATGATGATTCTGTTTTATTTCCACTGACTGTAATGGTTGAAAAAGGGCACTTTAGTGGCAAGCAAACTTTCTTCATGCTGTGAAAAGTTTTCTTTGTGGTATCCCAGGTTCTGATTTCAGACTGGCAGAATGATTGCTTTTAAAACCAAAAAAGACAAGATGTTAAACAACTTTGGAAATTTATTCCTCGCATGTTTGTTCTTGAAGCTGATGCGAATGTGGAGAAACAATTGATAAATTACCATTTTCAGATCGATAAAATGTGCTCTGGATTTATATTTTTGAATAGTTCGCTGAGACTAATTATCAAAGAGACCTTCAATTGCAGCATTACAAGCGTTATCAGTAACCGAAGACAAAAAGAAAATCTAATTAAATTTGCCCTGAAGCTAAACAAATCACAGGAAGAAGCTGAAGTTTGTGAAGAGACACTGACTGAATAAAAGATGTTTGTTTACTTATTCTTTATCCTTTTAGTTTGCACAATCAGTACATTTAGACAGTGATTACTGAGGCTGGGGAAACCATGAATATATTAGACAGGTTCTCGACCAGAAATGATTTTGGCTCAACTTTCCACACTGCACCCTCATATTACTTGTTATAAATCCTAGCAATCAAATGCAAAAACTGCATGGAGTTAATTTTCACACCACAGGGACTTTTGACCTGCCAACTGTGTTGTCGCACCTAAAACAATATACTGTACATACTTTTCAAAATACAAACGTGCTTCTTTGGTTTCAAGCCCCTTCCTAACAATACTCTTGGAAATAACTCAATCAACTGTGGGTAACAGCATGCATGCAGTGAAACCCACATGCTTGGAAGGCTAGTTTCTTAGGTCAATTTTCAGATAACACACTTTCTGTTCAGGAAAATTGCTCGGAAAATTGTTCTCCCTGTGGTTTTTCCTGCCATTCTCTCAGAATTAAATTCAAATAACTAGGAGGAGGGCAATTTCCAGAAGTCATGTTCCTGTGGATGGGGGTTAAGGTGAGATTGCAATAGTGCATATACTATAAAAATGTGGTATTTGCAAGTAGAAATTGTCTATAGGCACTTTTCCCTATGCTATTTTCAATGAAAGTATGTTCCCTGTTTGAAAATGGATTTAAAAATTTGCAGGTAAATTTTTAGAAAAGGGCTTTGAACCACATATTTCCAAACCTTGGCACAAGCTTGTCCTCAGGAAAGTATCATCCAAGTGAGATGGGATAAGAACATAAGAATTGCCAATGCTGGGTCAGACCAGTGGTTCATCATTCTCAGCAGTCCGCTCACGCGGCGGCCCTCTGGTCAAAGACCAGTACCCTAACTGAGACTAGCCCTACCTGCGTACGTTCTGGTCCAGCAGGAACTTGTCTAACTTTGGCGTTTTCCCCTATGACATCCCTATGAGGAAAAGTTAAAGCTTGGAGAAGAGACAGCTCAGGAAAGCTATGCGAGAGATCTATAAAATACTGAGTGGACTTTCCAAAAATACTAGAACAAGGGGGCATGCAATGAAGATACTAAATTGATTTAAAACAAACTGGGGAAAATATTTCTTCACCCAATGTGTAATTAAACTCTAGAATTCACTGCCACCTCTCTCGGAATATCAGTGGCAGCCACTGCAAAAGTGCTTACCCCATCTGGCTGAATGCCTACACACTATTGTGACCAGTCAAAACTCATATTACTGAACATTGCAGTCATATTCAACCTACATAAGCAGACACCCATTTGGTGGCTCATAGGATCCCTATCATCACAGAGTTGAAGATCTGCATTTTTCCCATTTTTTGAAGAAGGAATATAATAGGCTATTGATTGGCTGGGCTGTGGATGAGAGGTTCATTGTACAAGATTTTTCAGCATAATCTGTCACAACTAACATGCATGATGGAAATGGGTTATATTTTTTTCTTAGAGAAGTAATGGTTGAATAGAGACTCCTGGAAGCAGTTTAATCTGAAATTGGGACAGCAATTCTGCAAAAGAAAATTGCATGATAATTAAAAAGACCCCTGAGGCAGGCCAAGAGCCGAAATACTGGCAGTGTCGGGTCTTTCATTTGAAATAAAGATGTATTTGTCCCAGTTCTGCAGGCGTTTGCACTTCCTTTTGGGTGTTATTGTGTTTTGGGTGTTATTGTGTTTTGCTGTGTAATGGATTCCCTTTTTTTTTGTGTGTGTTGGAAATGGGTTTTGTGAAATACCATTGAGTTATAGCTTGAAACTGCTTGGGCTCTTCAATGACAGTAGCAGGGAAGGAGTCTACTTGCACCATTGAAAAACATCTTTTTAAAGATATTCTGTACTATGATCTGTCCAAGATTTGGACTGACTGGTTTTTCAATACTTAGGGGATCTCCTTGTGAGATGAGTCGCTTTATAGTTCTTATATACAGTAGATGATAGTGGATGGAACTGAAATGTTATCGTTGTAGTATTGTTTCAGTTTAATGCTAACTGTGCCTTAGGAACATACCTCTTGAAATAGATTTTGATAGCAAAATGCAGCTTGTGTCAGAGATAATAATTGCCTACTTTTCTATGTTTCAAGTATGAGTCAATACATATGGGACTAAGTTCTCTCTATATGGTGCCCCAAAAATTGGTGTAAAAAATGCTATTCTATAAACCATGCTTAAACTAGGCCCCGTTTACAGAATAGTGCTTATGGACGGGAACTGTGACTAAATTTAAGCACTGCCATTTGCAAATGCCTGTACCTAAATTTGTGATCAATCAAGTCAAAACTGGAAATAGGCTATTGTAAATATATCATATAACCTTTTGGTTTATTATAGCAATGCCTTCATCCTAAGAGGCTGGGGTACCTCAGAATGCCATCCTGGTAATAACACTCAGGATGACAGCGGTCCTCATAGGTCCCTGTTACCGCCTTTCCTCCCGTTTTCTTTAATTTTGCTTTCTATTGAATGTGCTTTCTACGTATATTTAATTCATTTTTTTACTTTATCTCCTTATTAATTAATAGATGTTTTTAAATATTGTACTTTTAGCGATTGCTGGTCAAAACATTACTTATCTTAAAGCACTACCTTGTACTCCGACAAGCCCCATTTCAAAAATGTTTTCATCAGGGAGCGGGGTGTTGACCTAACTGAAGAGTTATACACTCATCCAAAGATTAAAGAGCATTGCTAAACAAGGCCATGTTTAGCATCCTGAGTGTTATTACCGGGATGGCATTCTGAGGTACCCTAGCCTCTTAGGATGACGGCATTGCTATAATAATCTGAAAGGCCATATGATATACCTAAATTTAGATATCGGGGCTCTAATTCTGTAACTATGTGCCTAATTTAAAGGAACATCTCTGATCTGTTCATGACCTGCACATTTATTGCCTCGTGTAAAATTTAGGCACAGATCCTGTGCCAAGATTTACATGCATAACCCTTAATTGATTCTAATTAACACCATAATTGCTTGATAAAATGCTGGTTATAGGTGCTAATTAGTTTGTTATTCAATTACATTTCATATGCAATTTGGGTACATGACCAAAACTGTATGTGTAATTTTTTGGCACTTTCTATAGAATTGGGGGATTACAGGGATGCTGGGGACTATGAGACTAGAACCTCTCCAAATACATGTGAGTTATATCTAGACCATTGGTTCAAAGCTCAGACTCCATATCACCATAACTTTTATGTCAGAAATGCAAATTGGCTGCTCATATGATGACCTAAGACTACTGTCTATCTACACATTATGTTAACTTTGTAACCTGTTCTGAGCTCGTTGGGGAGGATAGGAAATAAATATAAAAATAAATATAAAAATTGACTATTGCCAAAATTGAAAAACAGAAGTACAAAGATAAGTAATTGTGTACTATTCTTCCAACCTCACAACACCCCTTTATCCTTCACCCAAACAACTCATGGAGTTCCTCTTGCCTAGTCCCACCCTCTCGTCTTTCCGTCAACTACCGCTGACTTTTCTTCCTTCTCTGAAATCACAGAGGAAGAAACTGCACAACTTCTGTCTTCAGCCAAGCCTCAAATGCCCCTCAGACCCTATTCCCACCCCTCTGACTCCATCTCACTTGCTGTTATCCCTCCCATATGCCATATTCTCAACCTATCTGTTTCCATTACAACTGTCCCTGCTGCCTTCAAACATGCAGTGGTTAAGCTGCTTCTCAAAAAACCCTCGCTCGACCCCACCTGCCCGTCTAACTATCACCCTATTTTCCTTCTTCCATTCTGATCCAAGCTACTCAAGCATGCTACTCTGTCGCTGCCTGGACTTCACGAACAGATCGTAGAAGGTTATCATGCTGCTGTACCGGACCATGGTACGCCCTCACCTGTAGTACTGCATCCAGCACTGGTCGTTGTACATGAAGAAGGATACAGTACTAATTGAAAGGGTCCAGAGAAGAGCGACTAAAATGATTAAGGGGCTGGAGGAGTTGCTGTACAGTGAGAGATTAGAGAAACTAGGCCTCTTGTCCCTTGAAAAGAGGAGACTGAGAGGGGACATGATCGAAACATTCAAGATAATCAAGGGAATAGACTTAGTAAAGAAAGACAGGTTGTTCACTCCCTCCAAGGTGGAGAGAATAAGAGGGCACTCTCTAAAGTTAAAAGGGGATAGATTCCGTACAAACGTAAGGAAGTTATTCTTTACCCAGAGAGTGATAGAAATCTGGAACACTCTTCCGAAGGCTGTTATAGGGGAAAACACCCTCCAGGGATTCAAGACAAGTTCCTGATGAACCAGAACATACACAGGTAAGGCTAGTCTCAGTTAGGGCACTGGTCTTTGACATAAGGGCCACTGCGTGAGCAGATTTCTGGGCACGATGGACCACTGGTCTGACCCAGCAGTGGCAATTCTTATGTTCTTATGTTCAACATGACAGCTTCATGATCGTCTACAATCTGGCTTTCGCCCCCAACACTCCACAGAGACTGCAGGTCTGCAGTGACTTGTTCATGGCCATATATAGGGGCCTTTACTCAATCCTCATCCTTCTTGATCTGTCTGCTGCCTGCTAATCACAGCTGGCTCCTTGATATGCTGTCCTTGCTTGGATTCCACAAATCTGTCCTCTCCTAGTTTTTCTCCTACCTCGCCCATCGTACCTTTAGTTTATGTGTTGGTGGGTCAAGTTTCATTAAAATCTTGTTATACCACCAAATCAAAATTCAAGGTGGTGTACAAGCAATATTAAAAGTACACATATTTAAAAGTACAAAGTACAGTGGAAGTTTGTCATATGAGGACTTAACAGGACAAACAGACAAACTGGTACAAGTGGGTCCTCTTCTGCTGCTATCCCACTAGCGATTGGTGTACCCCAGGGTTCTGTCTTAGCACCTCTTCTCTCTATATACCTCTTCCTTCTGTGTCCTGATCTCTTCCCATGGCTTTCAGTATCACCGATATGCTGATGACTCCCAGATCTACCTCTCTACACCTAAAATCCAAGAAAAAGTCTCTGCCTGTTTGGCTGACATGCTGCCTGGATGTCCTGCCATCATCTTAAACTAGATAGTCCTTAGAAGAACAGGAGATGCCAACTTCCTAAAACTTGGAAAGTAGGAAACATACAGCGAAGGAGACTCTGGTGCCCAATCACTTTTATTATATGAGTATATCAAGACCTGACACAAGGCTGGCCGCAATTCTAGTATACAACTTCCTTCAACTGAGCAATCTATATCAGCTTTAAGAGCTAGTTGTAATGCTTCACATATTGATTTTTGACTACTTTGGAAGAGAGAGAAGGAGGGGTCAAAGGTGGGGGCGCTTTGAGGAGGGAGTTCAGCATGGCAAAGAGACAATGGGGATTGGAAGAAAGGGAGTTAGTTGGATGTAGTAGTCTTTCTTGATCCATGAGTGCAGAATTAAAGGAGGTCAGCATAAATTTAAAGTGAAGAAAGTCAGTGTGTGAGATTTGAGCCAAAGGCGTTCTGCACAGCGGGTAAAGGAACGTAAGTAACGGGAGTGAGCCAAGGTTGAGGTTTGTTACGTCTGACTAAGTGTCCAGAATAGAGAGAATAGAGTTGTACTACGAGACAGCCTCGTGGACAGACTTGGATAACTTAGTGGAAGCAAGGAGAGGTGAAACAGTGGTAGAGAGCATGGAAGTGCTGCAGCAATTGGACCTGGTATTCAGCAGCACTGCTTGCTTAAGTGTCACTAAATATGAGCTCATGCCTGCTTAAACCATGCTGAATACACTATTTTTCAGTTTTTTGTTGGTTTTCCTTTAGTTAAAATCCCATTAGTTGATTAATTCACACTCCTAATTTTTATTCCTAACCAGCTAATGCAGCTGGGGAATTTAGTCAATTAAATTTTGGCATGTAACGGTTTAAAAAGCAAACAAAATTTTAGTAGTTATTTAGAAAGGAATATAGAATAAAACTCAGTGCATCATAATGCCTCTGTTTAGATCTATGGTGTCATCAATTCTGGTCGCCCATTCTCCCAAAACATGATGCAGAATACGAATGGTATAAAGAAGAACAGGAATGATACAAAGAGGCCTTCAGCTGGAAAAGAGAAAAGGTTTATAAAATCATGAATGATGTGGAACCAATTTATAGGGAACAATGATTTATTCTTTCAAATAGTACTAGCATTTGGACGCACCATAAAACTATCTGGCAGAAGACAAAATAAATTTAAGAAATTATCTTTTCAATTAACTCACAATTAATTGCTATGCCCCATTCCCCTATGGCAAGCTAACCAATTATTAGAAAGGACAGCTCTGCCACCAGGTGTGGGTAATCCAAGTCACATAACTATATTGTGGGCGATACAGTGTGCAAATACAATTTGACAAGCATCCTTTGAACATATTTATTTATATACTTAAAAATTCTTGTTGCTCATTATTTCAAAGCACATTTCTACAGAAGGAAGCAATCAAACAAGGACAATCATATCAACATTAACCAGAAATACAGGCAATGCAATTCACAATTCAGTATAAATTGACATTTTTATTGTGTTTTTACTAGGATAATTCTACTGTAGTTCAAAGCGGAGTACTAGATAGATTTAAAAAAAAAAAAAACCCCATAAAAATAATAACAAATTAAAACCTGGCTAAACAAATCACAACCAATCCTTAAATTATAATAATAATAACATAGCAATAGATAACCACTGAATGAGAACCACTCATCCAAGCAATTAATGTATTGACCCCAGATTTACACATAAACTAATTAGGCACTAAATATCAATTATTGGAGTTAATTGACAATTAGCAGTAATTAGGAGTTATGTGCACATCTGCCCTATGCCTCCTGTTCTATGAGATGTGCACCTAATTTTCATAGTGCACTTGCTGAAAATGGGTGTGGCTATGGGAGGGACATAAATGAATCAGGGGCATTCCCAGAAATTAAGAACAATGTTATAAGAACATAAGAACATAAGCAGTGCCTCCGCCGGGTCAGACCATAGGTCCATCCTGCCCAGCAGTCCGCTCCCGCAGCGGCCCAAACAGGTCACGACCTGTCTGAATCCCAGAAGGGGCTCCCTTGCCACCTTGGTTTCTCATTTAAGTCCTATCTTCCCATCGAAGTCCTAACCCTCCGGTCTTGCACACGCACGACCTGGTTGGGTTTCTATACTTATTTCCTGGTTAGCTTTCTATACCTGTGTTACATCCCAGCACCTCTCTTAGTATCCCACGATCCCTTTATCCCTCAGGAATCCGTCCAATCCCTGTTTGAATCCCTGTACCGTACTCTGCCTGATCACTTCCTCCGGTAGCGCATTCCAAGTGTCCACGACCCTTTGTGTGAAAAAAAACTTCCTTGCATTTGTTTTGAACCTATCTCCCTTCAGTTTCTCCGAATGCCCCCTCGTACCTGTTGTCCCCTTCAGCCTGAAGAATCTGTCCCTATCCACCCTCTCTATGCCCCTCATGATCTTGAAGGTCTCTATCATATCTCCCCTGAGCCTCCTTTTTTCCAGAGAGAAGAGCCCCAGCCTATCCAACCTCTCGGCGTATGGGCAGTGTTCCAGCCCTCTTACCAGTTTCGTTGCTCTCCTTTGGACTCTCAAGTACCGCCATGTCCTTCTTGAGGTACGGCGACCAATACTGAACGCAGTATTCCAGATGCGGACGCACCATCGCTCGATACAATGGCATGATGACTTCCCGCATCCTGGTTGTTATGCCCCTCTTTATGATGGCCAGCATCCTGTTGGCTTTTTTCGAGGCTGCTGCGCACTGTGCAGATGGCTTCAGTGATGCATCCACCAGCACACCCAAGTCTCTCTCTAGACTGCTGTCTCCCAACAATGCCCCCCCCCAATTTGTAGTTGAACAACGGGTTCCTTTTCCCTATATGCATGACCTTGCATTTTTCCACGTTAAAGCGCATTTGCCATTTGTTTGCCCAGTCTTCCAGCTTGTCCAGGTCCCTTTGCAGGTCCTCACACTCCTCCCTGGACCTAACTCTGCCGCACAGTTTGGTATCGTCTGCAAATTTTATAACCTCGCACTTTTCCTCCTTTTCCAGGTCATTGATGAATATGTTGAAGAGTAACGGCCCCAGCACCGATCCCTGTGGCACACCGCTCGTGACTCCCCGCCAGTCAGAATATTGTCCCTTTACTCCGACCCTCTGCAGTCTACCCGACAACCAGTGCTCGATCCATCTGTGCACATCCCCTCCCACCCCGTGGTTCCACAGCTTCCTAAGCAGCCTCACATGTGGCACCTTGTCGAAAGCCTTTTGAAAATCGAGGTAAATGATGTCTATGGGTTCCCCATTGTCCACCCGACTGCTTATTCCCTCAAAGAAGTACAGAAGGTTCGTTAAGCATGACCTTCCCTTACAGAATCCGTGATGGCTTGTTCTCAGTAGGCCATTTCTCTCGATGTGCTCGCAAATACCGTCCTTGATCATAGCTTCCACCATCTTCCCTATAATTGAAGTCAGGCTCACCGGCCTGTAGTTCCCGGGGTCACCCCTCGATCCCTTCTTGAAGATAGGTGTGACATTCGCCAATTTAGAGGTCCTCTGGTACCTCTCCAGTTTTCAAGGATAGGTTGCAAATATGCTGGATTGCGCCTGCTATTTCTTGTCTTAGTTCCTTTAGAACCCTTGGGTGGATCCCGTCTGGGCCCGGCGATTTGCCGCATTTTAACCTATCTGTTTGAGGACATCCTCCTTACTTACCTCTATGTGTTCCAATTTTTCAGCCTGTTCCCCACTTATGAGCTCCTCTGAGTCCGGTATATTAGATGTGTCTTCTCTCGTGAAAACCGACGAGAAGAACGTGTTCAACCTCTCAGCTACCTCTTTATCCTCCTTAATCACTCCCTTCCTATCCCCATCGTCCAACGGCCCCACCTCCTCTCTCGCTGGTCGCTTCCCCTTTACGTAACTGAAGAATGCCTTGAAGTTTTTCGCCTCCCTGGCCAGCCCCTCTTCGTATTTCCCTTTTGCTTTTCTGACCTCTCAGTGGCATTCCTTTTGGCATTTCCTGTGCGCCTGGTTATTTTCCTCCGTTGGGTCCTTTTTCCATCTCCGGAAGGATACTTTTTTGTCATTTATTGTCCTCTTTACTTCTGTTGAGATCCAAACCGGGTCCTTTGACCGCTTGTTCTTGCCGCCTTTCCTGAAACTGGGGACATACATTCTTTGTGCTTCCTGTAAGGTGTCCCTGAATAGGGTCCAGGCGCTTCCTACAGTCTCCATCCTAAAGATGTTTCTGAGCTTCCTCCCCACCATTTCTCTCATAGCAGCATAGTTCCCTTTCCTGAAGTTGAGCGCAGTTGTTGCGGTCCTCCTTACTGTGGGTGTCCCCCTTTCTAATGCCCATCCCAAGAGCATTCAGTTTATTTATTAGCCATCTGTGTGGTACACTGTCAAAAGCTTTGCTAAAATCTAAATACATCACATCTAGCACACTCAATCTATCCAATTCTCTGGTCACCCAGTCAAAGAAATTGATCAAATTTGTCTGACAAGACCTACCTCTAGTGAATTGATGTTGGCTCTGGTCCTGTAATCCACTGGATTTCAGAAACTTTATCATGTTCTCTTTTAAAAGTGTTTCCATTAATTTGCTTACCACAGAAGTCAGACTTACTGGCCTGAAATTCCCTACTTCTTCCTTACTTCTACTTTTGTGTAGAGGGACCACATCTACCTTTCTCCAGTCCTCCTGTACCACTCCCGACTCTAGAGAAGCATTGAAAAGGTCAAACAGTGGAGCCACCAGAACTTCCCTAATTTCCTTCAGCACCCTCAAATGTACACCAACAGGCCCCATCACTTTGTCTACCTTTAATTTAGCTAGCTTCTCACGAACACAACCCTCTGAAAATCGATTGGGTCTATCACTCCACCATCCCTATTTGCATTTCTCTTTTGTGGTCCCGCTCCTGGATCTTCAGCCTTGAACACAGAACAGAAATATTTGTTAAGCAATTCAGCTTCTACATATTCCTCCCCTTCACTTTTGAGTCTCCCAATTCCACTTTTGTACTTCTTCCTATCATTGATATATCTAAAAAATGTTTTGGTCTCCCTGTTTTACCATGTCAGCTATTTTTGTCTTCCATTTGAGTCTTTGCTTTCCTGACTTCTCAACCAGCCTCTCTTAACTTTTCCAGATATTGTTGTGTGTCTTCCTCTTTCTGCGATCTTTTGTAGTTTATGAAAGCTAACTTCTTATTCCATACCTTCTCAGCTACTACTTTTGAGAACCAAAGTGACCTTCTTTTCCTCTTACTTTTACTTATTTGCCTCACAAAAAGATTTGTCACCCTTACAATAACTCCTTTCAGTTTTGACACCTTCATTTCTACTCCTTCCAGATGTTTCCATCCAGACAATTCCTTGACGTAATCCTTCATCTGAATAAAGTTAGTTTTTTTTTAAAGTCTAGAGCCTTTACTTTTGAATGAGCCCTCTCTATACCCATCTTAATATTAAACCGTACCATGCAGTGATCACCGGATTCCTCGTTTGTAAGCACTAAGTCCAGTATGGTCCCATCCCATCCTGCATGGGTTCCATAGGAGGGGCATGAGCATGTCAGTTGCATTTTAGAAAGGTATACGTATAGTTGTAGAATACGGTGTGCCTAACTTTGGTGACGGCATTTACACCAGGTTTTAGTAGGCATAAGTCTGATGCCCAAAGATAGGCATGGGAATCATGAAGGCAGCTCATTGGCTGCCTATTAATCAACGTATTACTTTTAAAATCCATTTATTGACTTTCAAATTCTTAAATATGGATAAGCCACTTTATTTGTCACATTTTCTGAAGCTATATGCACCATCAAGAACACTTACATAATAGGATTAATTTTAGTTTTTGGTGGGCAACTGTATGTGCAACATATAAATATGAAAAGATTATGGCAGAGTGTTTAGGGTTTGTTAAATCCTTTAAGGGTATTTGGGGTCCATTAACTAATTTTGTCACATTATAATTAAAGTGATTCCTTTTTCTTTATGTTAGATTCCTTTGCACATCCAGGGAGGGTGGGGTGTGTGTGTGGGGGGGGGGTGTATTATTTATTTAGAGGTATAAATTTCATAATATTCTATAATATTGATGAGTATAATATAATATCATTACTGTTATAGGTTAAGAAGGGATTTAAAATTTTTATTGTAATATTTCTGATGTTAATAGTGTATTTTCATTTAGTTGGTTTTTTTTTTTCCGATTTTTCAAATGTATACATTGTCAAGTTCAAAATATCAATAAAGAAATTAAAAAAAAAAAAAAAAAAAAAGAACACTTACATAGATCGGAGAATCAAAAATGTCTTATAGTTCCATCCTATTGAGAAATTGTCCATGAGCATATGAGGGCTGCTATTTTTCCTGTAAAAGGTCCACAACTTTGAAATTCTATACCATTAACTCTTCAATTGATAGGAGCAGTCTATAAATTTAAAACAGTTAACAACGTTTCTTTTATTAGAAACTTACCAAAATAAATAGTGGCACTAAAGAAACTCCTGCTAGACACAAGAAGTCCTAACCTAATGTGTTTACCATCCCCTTCTATTTTTAAACATTGTAGTTCTTTTAAAACCCTCATCTTGCGATGTATGTGATTTTATGATATTATCTTGCTAATATAATCTTAGATTTTAAGCTGCTCAGAAGGTTTTTTACCTTTGGTGCTGGATAGTAAAATTTCAAAAAAACTTGTAAACCTAGAATCGGCACTAAATGGCAATTTTATAAAGAGCACGCACCCTTTATAGAATAGTGTTTTGCATTGATATTTTTCCAGCACCCATTTTCCAGCACAGTGTAGAGAATTTCCTTTATAGCATATGTTATTCTATAAGTTACAGATGTAAAGGTTAGATCTCCTTTATCCTCTCTTCTCTCCCTTTCCCTACCTCCTCTCTCCCCTCTTTGTCTCTCCCCTTCCTCTCCTTCTTACCTATCCACCTCCTCTCTCTCCCTCCTATTTCTCTCCCCTCTCACCTCTCTTTACAGTCGCCTTGAGCCTGTATAGGTATGAGTGATGCACAAATAGAAGGTTAGATTAGATTAGATCAGCTCCTTCTCTGCGACCACACAATTTGCATGCTTAAATTATAGCATATCCGGTATTATTTATGCTTACTGTGTCTTGTTTTAGAATGAAGAGGATAATGCTTTAAGCACCCTTTGTGGCTTGGCAAGGTGTCCAGTCCATAGCAATGGTGGACAGCTTTCTGAGTGTCATATAGGAGCATCGCAAGCCAGATACTCATGCTGTAAGTTACACTCCCAAGTGCTCCCAGTGCAATCCTGCCCCACTCACTTATATTATGCGGAGAGATAAGGTGCCCCAGCTTTCCTTGCATCCTGTCTGACCACACTGGCTATACATAGCTAGCTAGGGCCTCGGTGTCATACAAGCAAAACTGGCTTACAGTGAACTGTGTTAAAACAGAGGTTCTTATCTCTCTTGATCCATTGCTGCCCTATTAATGTTTACAGTGGACGATGCACTTTTATCTGTGAAACTGAGGTTCCATACCTAGGAGTTCCTGCAGGCCCGTAATAGTATAGTGGTGAAAACTTTTTAATAAAATGAAGGTGACTTGGAGGTTGCAGGGATTTTTTCTTGATGAGTTTTTTTTTTCAGTGTCCTTGGCTATGATACAACCTTGTCTACTTATTGAAAATGTCATTTACCAGGGGTTCCCAGCCTCTGCTTGGAAACCATTACAACTTGCTCAATATACAGGGGCTAGGCTAATTTTAAGACAACTGAGATAGTTCCATATTACACTGTTATTGGCTTAGCTCCATTGACTCCCTGTGGAATCCAGAATTCAATTTGAGGTGTTATTGTTTGATGGTTAAAATCAGGTATAACTTGTCATCTTGATGTCTGTCTTCCCTGGTGCCAGCCTAGACTTTTGCTAGGCACCTGAGGCAATGCTTGCAGTTTACTTTAGTTATTCCTTCTCTGACCCTAGGGAGAAGCAGTGCACTCAACCTTGAGCATTTTCACTTTATAGACCCTTTTTATGGAAATGCTCTATTCTTTTTTTTTTTTTCTCCTGATATTGGTACATTTCATAAGCATCAGAGGGAGGGTGGGGGGGGTTTAATGGAAGGCAGGCAGGCAGGATGGCATGGGGGTGTTCAATGGAAGGGGGATGGGAGGCAGGCGGGCATCGGAGGGGGGGTGAGGTGAGGAAGGACGCACTGGGGACATAGGAAGGGGCAATGTTGTGTGTTATGTTTGATTAGTTATTGTTACAAGTACTATATATGGTGCTGAGAATAAATGTCCAAATAAGTGTTCTCGACTTTTTTTTATTTATTATTCGTGTCACATTTTTTATAAAGGTTAGTACCAATAACAACATGTTTCATTTAACATATTGATATATATCACAGTAATGATGTATTTTATTATCTCTCATGTAATTTACAAACTTAAAAATAGGAGGTGAAAGGGCCTCATAAGTGGAATAGCCTAGGGCCTCTTTTCATCTAAATCTGGCCCTACTTCTGGCTCTGATTTTACTTTACTGTAGAGCGCTGCAATCTGCCGAAATATTCAGCTGTACTACCTGGTTAAGAGTTGCTAAATATCTGTCTAGGAGTCAGTCAATGGGAGTTGGGTGGAGCCACTGTTACACTATTAACTCATGCTGGATATTGGTCCTATTAGATCACTTAACTGAGATCATTTCTATTTCTTGTTTTTAAAAGTAAAAATTCAAATGCATTTTCTGAAAGAACTTATTGTAAGAGTGACACTGAATGAATTTTGAACAGAATAAGATATGTATGTCATTATTCTAAGGGGGAGTAAGCTGCAATGATTCCTTGCTGATAACTGCAGGTATGAGAAACAGTATGGTATGGTAACTCTAACTCAACATCAGAAGGGGTACCGTGTGTTCCCGATAGCCTGTATTAGGTGCAAGTGTATGACCACATAAGAACGTAAGCATTGCTGAACTGGGACAGACTGAAGGTCCATGAAGCCCAGTATCTTGCTTCCAACAATGGCCAATCCAGGTCACAAGTACCTGGCAAGATCCCAAAGAAGTAAAAGATTTTATGTTGTTTATCCTAGAAATAAGCAGTGGATTTTCCCAAATTTACTTAATAATAGTAGAGCTGAGTATTAAATAAGTAAAAATACTTTTCTTATACTATTTTGTATATTTTCATGTCCTTTCTGCATGCTATATTTTACCTTTTCTTCAGTCAAAGGTTGTCAATATTGTGATCAGTCAAGCTCAGTGCCTGCCTTGGTCCCTGTAGTTTCCCTAGTGCCCACCAGGGGGAGCCTGAGAGAAGTCCAGGTGAGAGCAGGCTCAGTCAGAGCAGGGTGTGGCTCCTCCTATGAAAAGCTAATAGGTAGTTTGCACTTGACAAGGGAAGTGAGAGGGAAGACACCAGTCTCTTCTAGAGGTCTGCACGGGAATGGGGATCGCGGGAATCCTGCGGGTCCCGCGGGTTCCCCCCCTGGCCCACGGGACTCCCATGGGGATGCCCCCCTGACCCACGGGACTCCCACGGGGACGCCGCCTGGCCCACGGGACTCCCACGGGGATGAAAACAGTCTACCTAAATTCTGGCGATGCAGGCATGCAGCTTACAAGTCCGGCGTCGCGTCAGGAAATAGCCATGCTGAGCAGTGAGCTCAGCACGTACACAGATGAAAGCCTTGCTTGCTGATTGGTCCGGCGGCCCCGCCCCGCCGTGCTGCCGGACCAATCAGCAAGCAAGGCTTTCATCTGTGTGCGTGCTGAGCTCAGTGCTCAGCATGGCTATTTCCTGCCGCGACGCCGGACTTGTAAGCTGCATGCCTGCATCGCCAGAATTTAGGTAGGCTGTTTTCATCCCCGTGGGAGTCTCGTGCTCTATGGCTCTAAGTCTTCTTTAAGTCTTCTTACTGCAGAGTTGGTTCCATTCTCGGTAGGGGATACCTCGGTAGGCTCACTGCTCAGCTACTGGGAACCCAAATTCGATCCTGTTCTGGGTGGAGGACATTTGTGGGGTGGGGTGGGGTGGGGAGAGGGGATAGTTTGCGACATCGTGCAGGCTCACCACTCTGCCTCTGCCGGCAAAAGCACAGTCTGTCCCATTCTAGGGGGAGAAAACCTAGCAGGGACCAGGCTGCACCACAATACTGGCTTCTAGAAAGCACAATGGACTGGGGGGGGGGGTGTCTAGCAGTGTGTGGCACCATTTGGATCCATGCAGACTTGCACGGCCATTCAGATGCTGACCTGAGGTCCCTTTCCATCCAGCATCTGCCCCTCCCCCTCTTTCCATCCAGCATCTGCCCCTCTGTCTGCTGCTTCTGCCCAGCATCTGATCTGTCTCCTCTCTTCCTCCTTTCTGCCCCCTCTGTCATCCCATCCATCATCCACCCTTCTTTCTCCCCCCCTTCCATCCAGCATCAGCCCATCTTTCCCCCCTTTCAGCCCAGCATCTGCTTCATTTCTCTTTCTCCCCCTTCTATTCAGTGTCTACTCCATCTTTCTCTTTCCTCCCTTCCATCCGTATCCTCCCCCTCTCCTCCTTTCCATTCAATGTCTTCCTCCCCTCTCCTTTTCTTTCCATCCATCATCTGTCTTTTTCTCTCTCCCCAGGCATTCCAGTTTGTCTTATCTTTCCCCTTTCATCCAGTGTGTCTGATCCCTCCCCATTTCTATCTACAGTCTGTCTCCTTTCACCTCCTACATCCAGTATCTACCCCTTCCCACCTGACACCTCAGCCGCCGCCAGACTGATGCAAAGCCTTCCCTCTGATGTCAGCTCTGACTTCGGGGGAAGACTTCTGGGTCGGCTACATATGGCTTGCTGCAGGCTGCCTCCAACCCCTGCTGTTATCTGGACTCGAATGAAGTGGTGGAAGGGAGTGCATTTTTGGACACAGAAGTCATGAACTGGGGAGAGAGGAAAGGAGGGAAAGAGATGCTGAGGTGGGGGAGGGAATAGAAAGGGAGAATTGGGTGTGGGTGTGTCAATGAGCGGGAAAGAGAGATGGTTGTGTACACACGGCAAATGGAAGAAAGAGGAGAATTTTTGGTCGTAGGGAGGAAGGTACAGAATATGATAGGGAAGAAAAAGATGAGAGTGAGAAATGTGGCAAGGGAACAATGGGGCAGATTGAAAGGGATGCAAGAGGGAGGAATATTGGACAGTGGTGAAGGGAATGGAGGGAGAGATGTGGCATAATGCTGGAGAGGGGTGATAGAAGGAGAAATGTTGGGCGTGGGGCTGGTGGGAAGGCACGAAAGATGAGAAAGAGATAAATGCTGGACCATGGTAGGGGGAACCAATGGACAGCAACAGAAGAATTTACAGAAGATGGGAAAGCGGAAAAAAGAAACTGGGACCAACTTTATGGAAAAATAAGTCTCCAGACAACAAAGGTAAAAAACGGAATTTATTGACTAAAATATGTTAGCTTTGGGAAATGTATATGGCAGATGTCTTTGTATTGTGTTCAAAAGAAAAGGAAATGCATTTCTGGTTTTATTTCTACAGTGTTGAAGTACTTGTTGACCCTTGCTGTGACTGGTGGGGATCCCCAAGCACCGCCAGCAGAGGACCTCCTCTAGAGATGGCCAGAACTCCCCTCCACCAAGCGCAGCAGTCGCTGGCAGCATCCATGAGCCACTGAGGTGCCAGCATCTGTGACTCAGGGATGCTACTGCTGCCTGCCAAGCTTGGCAAAAGGGACCCCCGGCCAACTGCAAAGGAAGTCCTCAGCTGACAGTTTGTGGGTTCTCATCAGCTGAGTATTTATATTTTATATTTACATTAGAGGTTCTGGTAGAAACCCATTTACAAAGTATGTATTCTTCCCAATTAATTTTTCCAAATTAGTAAAGTCTCTTTGCTTATTTGTAAATGGGTCTCTACCAGAGCCTTTAATTCAGTAGCATAATTAAATAAAATAACTATTTCTGAAGTTTATAGGGAAGGGTGGTGACGGAGGGGATTCCTTGCGGGGACGGGTGGGGACGGAGGGGATTCCTCGCGGGGACGGGTGGGGATGGAGGGATTCCTCACGGGGACGGGTGGGGACGGGTGGGATTTTGGCGGGGACGGGTGGGATTTCTGTCCCCGCGCAACTCTCTAGTCTCTTCCCAAGTAGAGCATTGCTGGCTCAAACCAGCGTGTGTTGTAGAGCTGCAAGGAAAGGCAAGAGGCTTGGCATCCATTTGCAAAGACTGAGCTGGAGAACTGTGAGGGTTTTTTATGTGTGCTATTTTGGCTGAGGTTGTTATTTTTGTCAGCCTGGGACACTGACTGCTTGAACTGTGGGGTTTTTGTTACTATGCTGTTTTGTTCTTTGCACATTTTTTGTTAAGAAGCTGAGAGTGCCTTTTTGTGGGGAGAAGTTTGCAACCAACCGGGAGGGATTTTGGAAAGCTGTTTTTGTGCTTTTTGCAGGGAAACTTTAGACATTCCCCTAGATCCAGCAGTGTTCTATGTTAAGCTGGAGGCTTTCTTTTTTGCTGAGATTGTTTGAATGTTGAAGTATGATAGCAATGAACTGAACTTATCTGAAACCTGCTCAGAGCAGGCTTTGAGAAGCTTTATTGAAAAGAAGCTCTGTGGAGGGTAAAACCATAGTGAGGATTGTTTGCATTGAGAGGAGAAATCCTGAACTCATCCAGAGTTTTCCTTTGAAATTTTTGTTTTGCCAATTACATTGAATTTGGGTTTTAGCCCTTCTGGTTTTCATTCCAACATTAAATTTTCTTTGGAAACTGAACCTGGAACTTTTTGCATTGGTTTTGTTTTGTTTTACTTATATATTGTAGTCTCTGCAGGGTGACTCCTTACTGGGTCACACGCTGGAGCAATTTTGGACTGTGGCCACTGGGGGCACTGAGGAGTCCCATTGGAAGGCTCTGCTGTCGGCTACATACAATATAAAAAATATCAACCTCTCCTGTCATTTCAAGCTGCAATACGGGATAAAAATCTGAATTCTCTAATAGCGACCTCTTGCTCATATCAGCGTTTTAGGAGACAATTGAAAACGTATCTGTTTACAAGATTCTTAGGAAATTAATGTTGTGTTACATTCAACTTCATATGTGCGTTTTTTTCAATAAATTCTATTTTGTAAATCGCATAGAACTTAGGGCTCCTTTTATCAAGCTGCGCTAGCGGGGTTAACGCGTGCAACTTTTCATCACGCGCTAACCCTTCCGCGCTGGCTAAAAACTACCACCTGCTCAAGAGGAGGCGGTAGTGGCTAGTGTGGCCGGTGGTTTAATGTGCGCTATTACGTGCGTAAAACCGCTAGCGCGGCTTGATAAAAGGAGCCCTTAATGATATTGCGGTATAGAAATAAATTTTTATGTTATGTCATATATTGTGCTACAATTTGAAGCAGTACTTTGGACTTTTAACTAATTTACTCCTGAAAAAAAAGTCATTTTGTATTGTAAACTGCTCAGATTTTTTTTGATAGGGAGGTATATCAAGTTTGCCCTTGGGAAATCAGACATAAAAGTCTCAGTTTGCTGTTGGTGCTGTGCTTCCCAAGGAAAAGAAATAAGTTGGATTAGCTCTCCTGAGAACATCATCAATAAACTGGGTAATATATTAAACCATAAACTATGAGGCCCTTACTCAAGCCTTCATGGCATTTCACATAATAACAATTAAAATAGTCATGAATAATTAAAATATATATAAAACAGAAACAGAATGAGAGAGGATTTCAAACCACATAATGTAGAGACAAGTATTAAGATAACGAAAAGGTTGCATACATCAGTTCAAGATACCGGTAATCATACAACCCCAGGACTAGAGAATGACACGGTGACAAAATTCATCACCGTTCCCGTCCCTGCGGATAACCGCGGGACATAATCCCATTTCTCAGTCCTTCTACACCAGCATTCTTCAAAGCAAAGCTTGAGGGTCATTGGTTGTGGCCATTCATACTCTGATTTTTCCCTCTCTCCTTAAAGAATGACATGAAGATTGTTTACCGCGGTTATCCGCGGGGATGGGAACGGTGATGAATTTTGTCACCGTATCATTTTCTACCCAGGACCTTATAAAAAGGGAAGGGAAAAGCTATGTATGAAAACCTGTTTAAATAGATGATGGGACAATATCATAGGTATATGTGAAGGAAGAACAATCCATAGGGATGGACCTGTCATACTGAACATAGAGTCCCAATACACTACATTATCCTGCAATAATTTCCCATTCTCTAGACTCCCTCACAGCTAGTATTCTTTATTGATATCTGAGTATCCATTCTAGAACACGCTTCTATTGTGTGTTATTAGGGTGCCTAATTGGAGGTGTCCTGTTATACAATTGCCCCTTATGTGCCCAATATTCAAATGGTTTAGGCTTCTTACTTTGTGAGTTAGGATCCTAATTTAACCTCTTTAAAGAATTACAAGGGCTTCTTTTATCAGATTTCTAAATTTAAGAAAGTAGGTGGCAACAAAGGAAGGCAGATGAAAAAAGTTAAGAGCTTTTGCCTATGAACTCAAGATGGAAATATCTGATAAACAATGGGAGCAAGTTTGGCTATCTGTACATAAAACTCTGAAATCTTCCACCATTATTCAATCTTGCGCACATGGCAAGGAGAGGAGTGGGGTGGGGGGTGGGCGAGAGGAAGAACGGTACTGAGCCCTTAGGAAGACCACACCCGGGGTGGACCGCAACCCCCTTACTGCGCCACTGCGTAGGGTTTTTTTTCCCTACCTGCTAAAACCATTTTGTTACAACCAGAAAATGCCTGATTTTCCATTTTCTGAATTAATGGCCATGTGATAAGGTTACTATACAAAACTGCTAACCAATACCACTTCCAGAAAGAATGTATCCAAAATATATTTTCTTATATTTCTAACTATTCAGGAAAAGGCCTCAGAATAGGAGCCTACGCACAGTCCTATCACAGACTGGAACTTCAGCGTAGCAGCTCCTTGCTCCAATCATTGGCCGAAAAACCTGAAAATTTCTTTAATTCACTTTAATTATTTTTTAATAAATATGTATACTTTTTAAAGCTTTTTTTAAATTTTTTCCTCAAATTATTCTAAATCTTGTGGATACACCTCTCTGATGGTTTGAGAAAGAATTTGACAACTAAATACTGAATACTTATCTCAGCATTGTCATTGCTGATTCAAGTATTGCCTGTTCACTGCCAATATGTTGCCGACGTGGCCAGCGTTTCGTGGACATAACATTCGGTCCACTGCTTCAGGGCCAGAGGCAGAGACATTAAGGCATCTAAAATATATAATCAAATAATAACATGAAAATGCTACCGTTCAAAATGTTCTTATAGTCAAAAGTAGTCAGACTTACTTCTCCATTAATCGCTGCCAAAAGCTTACAAACAGAGGAAATATGGCACCGGCAGTACTCTTTATACTTGTGCCTCAGCGTGCTGACTAGGCAACATACCGGGACGTTCTGACATCATCCTACCTGACATTAACCCTTACCGGGAAGATTTAAAGCCCGGGAAAAAGGAAACTTACTATTTATGTTTTAGTAGAATTTACATTAATAAAAGTGTTGCCATTCAAGATTTTTATTCAAACCGCCCGGGTCAAGGGATCCCAGGCGATTGATCCAGCGTTGTTCATGCTGGGCCAAGTAACGTTTAAAGTCCCCCCCCCCCCCCTCTTTTGTTCTGATGCACAACTTCAATGATAATCGCCTTAAGGGAGAAAAATTCATGATCTTTTTCTATGCAGTGTTTAGCTAGTGGAGCACCCATTACTTTGTTTTTAATGTTACTTTTATGTTCTGTTAATCGAGTGGTGAATTTTCTCGAAGTTTGTCCTACATAAAGTAACCTGCATGGGCATTGCAGAACATATACAATTCCTTGTGATTTACAGTTGGAAGAATGTCTTAAAGAATACTTTTTATTGTCCCTAGGGTTACAGAAGGTGTCAGATGTAATCGTTATTTTACACATCTGACATGACCCACAGCTAGAGTGACCTGAATGTGTCACTCCAACATCCCCATCAGTATCAGGAAAAGTGGAGGGACACAAGATTTCTCTAAGATTATGATTTCTTCTATAGGCTATCCGCAAGTGGAAATCCTGAAACACCCCAGCAATCTTTAGAATTTCCCAGTGTTTCCTCAGGGACCGAACAGTTTTATAGCAATCCCCTGAGTATGTGAGGACACAGGTTATGACCTGATCATCTACTTTCTGTGTTTTATCATTTCTGGGGGTTAACAGAACCTCCCTATGGTTATAATATGCCCTTTTATAAGCTGCTGAGACTATTTTAGATGGATAACCTCATTGAAGAAATTTTTCTTTCAAGGCGATCGCCTGTTTTTTAAATTCAGTAGTGGAGGAGCAAATTCTTCTTATTCTCAAAAATTGAGAATAGGGTAAATTTTTCTTAAGAGTAAACGGATGAGCACTAGAGAAGAGAAGAGAGGAGTTACAGTCAGTGGGTTTAAAATAGACTTGCGTTGTAAATGTTCCATCTTTAATTCCTATTTGAACATCAAGGAAGGATATCTGCATATCACTGTAGGTATGTGTAAACTTAACTTTTGGATGACATGTGTTTATATATGACAAAAATTGAAGCAATTCATTCTCTCCTCCATTCCAGACTAGAAAAATGTCATCAATGAACGGTAGCATTTTCATGTTATTATTTGATTATATATTTTAGATGCCTTAATGTCTCTGCCTCTGGTCCTGAAGCAGTGGACCGAATGTTATGTCCACGAAACGCTGGCCACGTCGGCAACATATTGGCAGTGAACAGGCAATACTTGAATCAGCAATGACAACGCTGAGATAAGTATTCAGTATTTAGTTGTCAAATTCTTTCTCAAACCATTAGAGAGGTGTATCCACAAGATTTAGAATAATTTGAAGAAAAAATTTTAAAAAAGCTTAAAAAGGTATACATATTTATTAAAAAATAATTAAAAAATAATTAAAGTGAATTAAAGAAATTTTCGGGTTTTTCGGCCAATGATTGGAGCAAGGAGCTGCTACGCTGAAGTTCCAGTCTGTGATAGGACTGTGCGTAGGCTCCTATTCTGAGGCCTTTCCTGAATAGTTAGAAATATAAGAAAATATATTTTGGATACATTCTTTCTGGAAGTGGTATTGGTTAGCAGTTTTGTATAGTGTGTTTTGAACCACTTCGGGCGAATATATCTTGGAGTCATGTGATAAGGTTGCCATTAGCACATGGCCATTAAAAAATATCACTGTGTGAGCACTCGCCACCATCTATTTTGAAGGTGGTAAGGGCTGACATGCTAATCTTATGCTAATTAGTTGGCATGCAGTAATATAGCTGCGCTAACTGATTATCACAGTAATGCTCACTCGCTGCTCCAACACACTCCATGATAAAAAATAAAAAATATATTTTGGTATGCAGTTTCTGCATGCAGATTAGGAAAGTATTGCAGGATGCCTGAGCATGTGCCTCGGTAAGCCCTTTTAAATTGCCGTCAGCATGTGATAGCACTTACCGCAGCTGAGTAAAAGGACCACTAAGCCCTTATTATGTAAAGCTCCATTGGTTACCGTTTGAGGCTAGAGTTTTGTTTAAATGTGGCTGTATCTGTTTTAAAGTTTTATTTGGATTGACTCTAACGTACCTCTCTTCCCGCTTTGAATTTTTTTTAATTCAAATAAGAATACACGAAAAACTTACTGGTTTACGTTTCCATCGGATTCTTAGGAAAAACTTTTGCATTTCAGACTAGTGCAATGAATTCATGTTGGAATAGGCTTATTCCCCAAGCTCAGTCTTATTATTTATTTAGAAAAATTCTTAAAAGGTATCTGTTTGATAAATATGTGACTTAATTGCCATTTTGTATTTTCTGAGAAATTTTGATATGCTTATCCAAGTAATTCACTGTTTGTGCAGTTCCTGTTTGCTGTAAACCACCTTGAACTAATGGTTTGACAGTATATAAAAATAAAATAATTATTATTAAGTTTGTACCTTGAAGCAATGGAGGGCTGAGACTTTCTCAAGCTCACAAAGATCAACAGTAGAGGGTGAAGTACTGCAAATTAAAAACACTAGCAGAAAAGATTTACTTTAAAACAAGTAACCATTAGGCTACTTCAAAGTGCTTTGGAGTATAACATTTCCTGAATATTTCAAATGTGATCTTTTCCGTGTCCTCCCTCGTGGAACTTGGCATTTTGCTGCTGAATGATGCTTCAGCGCGCTGCTCCCCTAGCATGCATCATGTCTTCCCTGTTTGGCATTTTGAAAGCAAAGCTGTCCTGATGTTTCTTCTGAACAGGGAAAATAAATAGAAAATCTGCTCACTTTATCGGCAGTGCACAATTCTATACAGATTTAGAGGCCCTTTTACAAAGCCGCAGTAGTGATTCTCCCGTGGTAAATGCACCGAGGCCTATAGGAATTGAATGGACTTTGTCGCGTTTGCTGCAGGGGAATCACTGCTGTAGCTTTGTAAAAAGGAGCCCTTAATATATGTCATCTATACAGGATAATATCGTGATCTATACTTCTTGTTTGAGAGAAGAGTGATCATATGTGATACATATATAATATTCTGACAAAACTCTTTAAGAAAATATTCTTAGGAGAAAGGCCATTAATATTTAAGGAAAGGGATGCAGCACACATATCGTGCTACCGTGAGATAAAAAATGGACTTGATGAAACTATTCTCATATAATTTACCAAAGCTTAGAAACGCAAGGTGTTTTGTCACCAGAAGGAGCACACAGCTATCTTGTTCATCTTCTTTATGCCTGTAACATAGTAACGTAGTAAATGACGGCAGATAAAGACCCGGATGGTTTATCTAGTCTGCCCAAACATACACTCTATAATTTAAATTGTTCTTTTTCTTAGATATTTCTGAGCCAGAAACCCAGACCTCTGCCCAGTACTGTGCATCTACTGGAGTCTCTGTTAAAGCTCACTCCAGCCCATCAGAACCATCCCAGCCATCAAAAACCTCAGCAGCCCATCCTCAATTGAATGGCCATTTGAGGGACACAGACTGTGCAAGTCTGCCCAGTACTGGCCTTAGTTCTTCAATATATACCATTATTTTCTGATTCGAGATGCTCTGTGCGCAATATTTCTATTATGTGCACTCTAGAAATGTGGAAGAAAGAAGAGGTGGGCAGTAAAAGATAGGGTTACCATATGGCTGCAGAAAAAGGAGGACAGATTGAGACATCTGGGTTTTACTTCCTTAGATGTCCATTGCTTTCAGTGGAAGAAACATCTGGATGTCTCAACCCCTCCTTCTTTTTCTGGAGCCATATGGTAACCCTAGTAAAAGGGTAATGGCATGACTCAAATTGCACAATTACTGTATTTAAGAAATATGAGTAATAGTCCAAAAGAAGGAAGCATTATTGAAGTTGTCTGGCCCCACGTAAATAAATGCTTCCAGTTACACTGGAGTATACTTGGTAATTACCGTATTTTCACGCATATAACGTGCGCGTTATACACGATTTTACAAACCGAGTATAACCATGCGCGTTATATTCGTGAGCGCGTTGTACACATTTTTTTTTACATAGTTCCCCCCCCGACGTCGGATTCACCCCCCCGCAGGACCGCTCGCACCCCCACCCTGAAGGACCGCTCGCACTCACACTTGCACCTGCACCCGCACCCCCACCCCGATGGACCGCTCGCACCCCCACAGCCTCCCCAGTGCCCCACCCCCCCATCATGAAGAAGCTGCCTACCATTGTCCTGCTGCTTCCTCTGCCGGCGGTCCCGCCCCTTCTCTGAGCCCTGCGTCTGCGCTGCTTCCTCTTCCGGCGGTCCCGCCCTTTCTCTGACGTCAGGCTTTCAGGGTGGGGACAGGACTTCAAGGGGGGGACAGGACTTCAAGGGGGAGAGGAAAGTCGGGGCGAGCGAAAGGAGAGTCGGGGCGGCCAGAGGAGAGTCGGGGCGGGTGAAAGGAGAATCGGGCGGCGACGGGAGAGTCGGGGCGGCATGCGCGGTATACGGGTGTGCGCAGTATATAAAAATTTCTTTACATAAATTACAGTTTCCCGCGCGCTATACCCGTGTGCGCGTTTTACACGGGTGCGCAGTATATGAGTGAAAATACGGTACTTGCATTTTTCAATAATGATGGGTAGTGTTCATCAAAAGTTTACTATTATGTGGAGAGCACCGATGACAGTAGAGGGTGAAGTACTGCAAATTAAAAATGCCAGCAGAAAAGATTTAATTTAAAACAAGTAGTATGCACACTAATACTTGGTTTTGCTTCAGAGTACAGAAACAAAAAAGAAGTGCAGGAAATGTACAAGGTACAGGAATTTTATCCAAAACAATAATATAAAAATCAATAAAAAGTTTTGTATCCAAAATTAGTCCTTGATATTAAATGGTACGGACCTGACATGGTCCGTGTTTCGAAAAACACTTCTTCTTCAGGGGACCGTGATGTTCAGTACATTTGTATTCAAGAACCATATGGATAAAAGCAATTGAACAAAAAATTCTTGAAACACAGGTGATAAACATTCTCCTGTTGAAGATACTGCTCAAAGAAACCCTGATAGCAGAAGGAGTTTGACTCAGTTTGTTTATTTTGGGAAAGTAATGTGAACAAAGTTTTTGTTAGAAGCCTCTAACAAATACTTTTCATTTTTTTGAATTACAGTGCTCCCCCGCAAATTCACGGTCGGCGGTTCGCAGTCCCGGTCATTTGTGGTATTTTCCGACCGAATGACCGGGCAGGAGAGGGCAGCCGGAGTGCCGGCGAGTGAAGGAAATCACTCGCTGTATGCTCTGATCGCCTGTTCCTATACTAAAGTCGGGCCTTGTTATAGCAGCTCCTGATTGGTGAGGCCCGACTTTAGTACAGGAAAAGGCGGTCGGAGCATACAGTGAGTGATTTCCTTGACTCACTGGTATTCTGGCTGCCTTCTCCTGCCTCTCCAGCTGCCCTCTCCTGTCTCCCTGCCTAAAAACCGTATTCGCGTTTTTTTCAAAATTCGCGGGGGTTCCAGGAACGTAACCCCCGAGAATTTTGGGGGAGAACTGTACTGTTTCTTCTCTTTAACCTTGGTTAAGGTACTTGAACACTAGCTGTGTAAATTTTTGGATACTGAAGAAACTATTTTAATGGAGAGGTATTAAGTAATTGTGCTATTTAACTTATTTATAAATGATCTTGAAATTGGAACGATGAGTGAGGTGATTAAATTTGCAGAGGACACTAAACTGTTCAAAGTTGTTAAAACGCATGCGGATTGTGAAAAATTTCAGGTGGCCCATAGGAAATTGGAAGACTGGGTATCCAAATGGCAGATGAAATTTAATATGGACAAATTCAAAGTGATGCATATTGGGAAGAATGGGTCCATCTTGGGGGTTAGCGCCCAAGAAAAGGATCTGGGTATCATTGTAGACATTTAGAAAAATACTAAAAACCCACTTATTCAACAAGTATATCTAATCCTTCAATTCTGCTCATCACCTACATCATCTTACATGTTCCTAACTCCTTCCCCTTACTGCCCCGTCACTCAACCATCTTCTACTCTTTTCCAAATCTAACTGATGTAATGCCACTTCACTGTCCTAAAGCTCCTCTTGTTGCACACTGTCTTGAACTGAAAAGGTATATAAATAAAGGTAAAGGGATATAAATAAAGCTATTATTATTATGAAAACTTCCGTCCAATGTGTGGCGGCGGCCAAAAAGCAAACAGGATGCTGGGAATTATCAAAAAAGGGATGGTTAACAAGACTAAGAATGTTATAATGCCCCTGTATCACTCCCTGGTGCGACCTCATCTGGAGTATTGTGTTCAATTCTGGTCTTCTTATCTCAAGAAAGATATAGAGGCACTAGAAAAGAGTCAGACAGACCACAGCATGACACCTTAACTGTATAATGTTCTCCTTGAACAAGAAAATGCATAACTCAGTCAACCAGGCTGTTATTGCTGGCCGTGTACAGTATATAGCAAACACATTGACTACTGCTCTACAGAAATTGCTTGCAGACAGATTTCAAGGGCCAGGAATTGCAAAACCTAGCAATCTATTTCATCGTATTCCCAGGAGAGAATGGACGTTCATACTGTTACACACCTCAAGTAAAAAGCTCACGCAGCAATATGGATCAGCTATTGATGTGAGGCTCAGGGATCTCTCTCTCTTTTCTGTTAACAAACCTGGTGGGAACAATTAAAAAGTTCTCAAAATAAAATAAAAAAAAATAGTCAATTATTTATTCACAAAAGGCTAGACCAACTCCCATCCATTTCAGCCTGACACATCTAAACCAGGTTATCGGTTAGCAATGATATGAAAAAATATGAGCAACATTTAGAACATGAAATCCCTGCAAAAATGTTAGCTTTTTTCTGGCACTTTCTTTCACTAAGAGCATGAAATGTGACATCTGACTACTGAATTGTTGATGTGTCATGTAATGGATTTTGCTTACATTTTATTATTATGTTGATATGTGTTCTTTCAGCATTTGAGAACCCTAGAATAATGCTGGCTTCTTAGTCTTATTTTTCATTATTATCAAACATACATAGTGCCAAGCAAAACTAAACATACAACATGCCATATGTAACTATAGTGAAGCTGTCAATAGATTCTTTGGCATTCAGTATAAAAAATATATACAATTTTACACATAAATACAACATCATCATCTTTATTTGATATAACATAAATCATTAAGTTCATCTAAGTGGTTTACAATAAAACCCAAGGAGAGAAAAGGAAAATGATGAAAACAAAAAAGTAACAGAGACAACAATCTAACCCCCCCTTTTACTAAACCATGATAATGGATATTAGTGCAGGGAGCCACGCTGAATGCTCTGCACAGCTCCTGACACTAACCCTTCCCTCCCCCCCCCCCTGTATTTTTCCGATGGAATGAAAAAAGTGGAAACTTACTGGACTAAAGTGTATAGCCCTTGACGGAGACCGCCTCAACTTTGTTGGTTGGGATGGGAACGTTTCAGCGGTACCTCGTATTACTTCCCAGAAAGAATGGCAAATAGAACAGCTTCCCAAAGAGGAAGAAAATTCACGAAAGCCTTGAAAAAACAGAAAGCATCTTTACTGTCAAAGAAATGGAAGCTAGAAATCACCCATAGTCAGTGATACAGCAAAAGGAATAAGCTTGGAAGAGTAGACAGACCTTATGATCTTTATTTACTGTCATATTTCCTGTTGCAGTATAATAGGTACACAGTATATCAGCACAAGCCCAGTTGATGGCATATTATAACAGCTTTTTAAAAATCCCACTAGGGGATACTAATAGCATAACCCTCCTATCCAGTCTCTTAAAAGTATCATGTGTTGAACATTGTGCTACCGTTAGTAAAACATTTTTTAAGCAAAACTTTCATTTTAATTGGGCTGCTAGGTAGAACATCAAGTTCCTTCTCATATAAACTGAAAAAAAAAAAAAGAAAGAAAATCTCAAGACAATTAAAATGACGATTTAGAACTGATAAGCCTTGGCCACATCTCTACGGAAGACATGTGCGGAACACACACTGAGGACTGGACTAAAGTATTTGCAAATTACTCTGACTACAATGAAAACACAATTATAGTGCTGTTCAGTGCCTGGGAAGTCTTGAATTATATTCCATCCTCCAGATGATTAAATAGGAGCTATCTTTATGGCCTAGTCGCAAGCCTGAGAAAAGTGATAAACCAGAGTTGCAATTACTGTGAACATGAATAACAAGTTATCAATTGAGCTGGACTTGAGGACAGGAAAATATAAATGAAAGGTGCAAATTAACTCTCTATAATGATCATGAATGTGTATGATATCAAACAGTGAGATACCCCATTAGCCAATATATAAAAAAACCCAAAAACCCTGCTACTCTGTAACTTAGGGAAATGTGCACATTATTACTTGTCTTCGGGCGTTTACTGGGAAGAAGATAATCAAAAGCTGAGTGTTAATACACATTAAATTAAATTTCACGATGAACTGAAAGCTGCAAATTCTTTGGTTATGTAGCTGCAACTATTTTCCGATATGAATCTAACTAATTTATGGAACTGATGCTAAATTATTAGCATTTTATATACAAATGAAAGGCAAACTGGTATAGCAGAATAAGTGCTATATATGTGCATTTCTGCCTAGATTGCTATTCTATAAGCTCGCACATAAGTGGCACAGAGGTGCTTTTTCAATATGATGTCTAAATCCGAGTTTACACTGAAGAGAAAGCCCAGAAAGGCCTCGACGACGAGGGAAGCACAGCACAGGTTAATGTTTGGAGTGAGCAGAGAAAAAAACTGGTGTCCAAAGCAAACTTAATGGTCATGACCTGTGCTTAATGCTCTATTCATGTGATAGAGAAATCAGCCTTCGAGACTCTTGATAAAGGCATAGATGCAGAAACACTGTCAGTGTCGAGTCTTCGCAGGGCTACCGCTACTAAACCTCCCCTTTTACTAAACCGTGATAGCGGTTATTAGTGGAGGGAGCCACGCTGAATGCTCCATGCTATTCCCGATGTCCAATCAGCGTCAGGAGCAGTGCAGAGCATTCAGCACGGTTCCCTGCACTAATAACCGCTCTCGCGGTTTAGTTAGGGGGGGTTGGGGGGAAGTGAACTTTGAACTGTACACCCATGGCTGAATTATTGACATCTCATCCTCACGACTTCTCCTTTGTGCTAAATCCAAGTTTAGACATTTGAAAATGGCCATTTTCTAAATGTGTTTGCCCTAAATGCATCTATCTTTTTTGAACCACTTTCGAAACAAAAACATTCAGGTGGAAAATGCACAAAAACCAGCCATTGGGACGTAGAAGGAACCAGCATTCTTAGTAGACACAGATACCCCAGCAGAGCAGTGGGGCACCCTAGGGACACTGCAGTGAACTTCAAATAAAAGATCCCAAGTTTATATCTCATTATAACCCCTTTACATTGTATGGTGAGCCCTCCAAAAATCACCCACAGCATGCTGTACCCAACTATATAATGAGAGTTCTTCAAAAAGTTTCTATACTTACGTATATTTTTTAAACACTATTTATTAAATATCTCAAAAGCAAATTACCTCATGTTTCCATATAATCACCCTGTTTTGCCTGACTGACTGGTCACATGACATTCCATGGCACGCTCTCTTGCCACTTCTCCCGCCCCAACAATTTCCTGCAAAAATATGAGTGTGGAAACTTTTTGAAGATCCCTCTTACCTTCCCAATAGCCCTTATGCCCGCAGGTGTCACCTATATGTCAATATAGTAGGCTTCTGCAGTGGCGTAATGGCAATTTGGATGTTTTAGCACACAAAACATCCAAATGCCACTTTATGCCATTTTTGGGACATTTTTCTTTTTTGACATTGAGCGTTCTTGTGCACAATTGTGAAGAAGACATCCATGTGAGAGGAGCATTGGAGGAACATAGGCAAGTCAGCCATCAATGCTCAGAGATTATAGAATACTGTAAGCTGCACTTCCATTTATGAGCGTCATTGACTTGGCTTAAGTGAATGCATCTTCTTTTTTGCACACCAATGGGGTATGTATTAGTATTCTGTAAAAAAAAAAAAAAAAAAATCAGGGTGTCCTAATGCCATTATAAAATTGGCACTCCCTGTGCTCCATCAGGGTGCTATAAAGGATGCACTAGTTTATAGAATTACTCCCAGAGTGACTATTAGTGATACGTAAATTGTAGATGCAATCATCAGACTGGCCATAGAGCATGCTGTTATGATCTAATCTAATCAGGATTTCTTGATCAAATTTTTCCTTTACAGGTTCAAGGCGATTTACAAGACAAGAGGCCCATGCAGTTTCATGGTTTAACTTGGTGACTTTGATACTGTTGCCCTAGCAACAGTCCTAGATAAGTGGTGAATCTGAACTGGCAAAAATCATCTGCTTACTTCATTTAGGTGAGAGGTGATGGCCTCTTGTCTAATATATATATATATATATTTTTTTACTTTGCTTAAATACACTACAATTGCAATAAACTCTCCCTCTCTCTTTCATTCTCTCTCTGAAGCAAAGGTTGCTCTAGCTAATTTTACCTGTTCAATTCCAAGCGAGTGAGCTCTAGGCCAGCCCAGGATTGACTTTGAGCCTGTTACTGCTTCCATGAGAGAGCTGATCAAACATTTGGGGCTTCCCATCACCACTTTGGAGATTAATCACTTACAGAAAACAATATGGGCGTGTCTCAGCTGTTCTGCCTAAGTAAAGAGATTCTGAGAAGAGGAAGAAGTATAGCACATTATTTTTCAGACACAGCAAGTTAAGAAATCAATTTTACTCTTTTCTCATACGTTTTTACAAGTTGCTGCCTTACACAAATGATACAAATGAACAGAGAACAAAGTGATGCAACATGAATTCTTCACAAGACCTCAAACACCAGAGACACTACTTAGATTTCATTTGTATCATTACTGGGTGTTCATCATTGGTCTTGTCTATGCCTAGTACAAGACCGATGATGAACACATCACCCCAGTAAGAACACAAATGAAATCTAAGCAATGTCTTGGATGTTTGAGGTCTTGTGAAGAATTCATAAGAACATAAGAACTGCCATCTCCGGATCAGACCCATGGTCCATCGAGTCCGGCGATCCGCACACACGGAGGCCCAGTCAGGTGTAGTTTTAGTCACCCATATCCCTCTATGCCTCTCGTAAGGAGATGTGCTTCTAATTTGCCTTTGAATCCTAGCACAGTGGATTCCTTAATAACCTCCTTTGGGATAGCATTCCAGGCGTCTACCACTCGCTGTGTAAAGCAGAACTTCCTGGCATTTGTCCTGGACTTGTCCCCCCTTAGCTTCAAACCATGTCCTCTTGTCCGTGTCGCGTTGGACAATGTAAATAATTTATTTTCCTGCTCTATTTTATCGATGCCTTTCAGCATTTTGAACGTCTCGATCATGTCCCCTCGCAGCCTTCTCTTCTCAAGGGAGAACAGTCCCAGTTTTTTGAGTCGTTCCTCATATTCCAAGTTCTCCATACCCCTTATTAGCTTCGTTGCTCGTCTCTGCACCCTCTCCAGCAGTTTTATATCCTTGTTTAGGTTGGGAGACCAATGTTGGACACAGTATTCCAAGTGTGGTCTGACCATTGCTCTATAAAGCGGCATTATGACTTTCTCCGATCTACTCGTGATTCCTTTCTTTATCATGCCTAACATTCTGTTTGCTTTCTTTGCCGCTGCCGCGCATTGTGCCGACGGCTTCAGGGTCCTATCTATCAGTACACCCAGGTCTTTTTCTTGTTCGCTCTTACCCAGAGTTGCGCCTGACATTCTATACTCGTGTTCCTTATTCTTACTACCTAAATGCATTACTTTGCATTTCTCCACGTTGAACTTCATTTGCCATTGCTCTGCCCATTTCTCTAACTGATACAAGTCGCTCTGGAGTTCCTCGCTATCCTCCTGCGATCTGATTGCCCGGCATAGCTTTGTGTCGTCTGCAAACTTAATGATCTCACTGGATACTCCTTCTTCCAGGTCATTGATGTAAATATTAAATAGGATCGGCCCAAGAACCGAGCTCTGGGGCACACCACTAGTCACTTTCTCCCAGTCTGAGAACTTCCCATTTATGCCCACTCTCTGCTTTCTGTTTTCCAGCCATTTGCCTATCCACCTGTGTATATCTCCCTCTATTCCATGGCTTTGTAGTTTCCTGAGAAGTCTTTCATGTGGAACTTTGTCGAACGCCTTCTGGAAGTCCAAATATATTATGTCCACCGGCATTCCACTATCAATTTGCTTGTTCACGGTCTCAAAAAATTGAAGTAAATTCGTTAAACATGATTTCCCTTTCCTGAACCCATGTTGACTGGGTTTCATCAAGTCGTGTGTATCTAGGTGCCGGACTATGCTATCCTTGATCAGTGCTTCAACCATCTTTCCAGGGACAGACGTAAGGCTCACAGGTCTGTAGTTGCCCGGTTCCCCTCTCGATCCTTTTTTGAAAATTGGCGTGACGTTCGCTATCTTCCAGTCTTCTGGTATCTGTCCAGTTCTGATTGTCAGATTGGCAAGTTTTTGCAATAGCTCTCCGATTTCAACCTTCAATTCCTTTAAAACTCTCGGGTGAATTCCATCCGGTCCAGGGGATTTGTCACTTTTAAGTTTGTCGATCTGGTAGTATATCTGGTCCATCTCCACTTCAACTGTGGTGAGGCTGTCTTCTATTACTCCACTAAACACTTTCACTGCTTCTGGTATTTTTGCGGTATCCTCCTCCGTAAAGACGGACGCAAAGAAGGAATTTAGTTTGTCTGCAATTTGTTTATCCTCTTTGATGTACCCTTTTCTTCCCTGGTCGTCCAGGGGTCCCACCGCCTCTTTTGTGGGTTTTTTCCCTTTCACGTATCTAAAGAAGGGTTTGAAGTTTTTGGCCTCTTGCGCTATTTTTTCCTCATAGTCCTTTTTGGCATCCCTCACCGCCTTGTGACATTTCTTCTGATCATCTTTATGTTTTTTCCATGCTTCGGTTGTTTTCATGTGTTTCCATTTTTTGAAAGAGTCCTTCTTTTCTTTTATGGCTTCCCTCACCTGTCTGGTAAGCCATGCCGGTTCTCCCTTACCTTTTGTTCTCCCCTCTTTGGAGATCCTCGGAATGTGGAGATTTTGTGCTTCTGTGATAGTATTTTTCAGTAGGGACCATGCCTGGTCTACCGTTTCAAGTTTGTCCACCTTTTTCTTGAGTCATTTTTTCACCATGGCTCTCATGTGATCGTATTTGCCCTTTTTAAAGTTTAAGGTTTTGGTTAAGGTTTTGGCATGTTTTCTATTCCCGATGTCAAGCTTAAAGCTGAGCACATTGTGATCGCTCGTCCCCAGCGGTACCGTAACTTCTACTTCTTTTGTCGGACCCGTGAGGCCATTTAGTACCAAGTCCAGGGTGGCGTTGCCTCTTGTCGGCTCTTTTGCCATTTGTCCCAGGAAGCAATCCCTTAGCGCCTTCAGGAACTTGGCCTCCTTGCCGCAGTTGGAGGTTCCTAGTTTCCAGTCTATCCTCGGGAAATTGAAGTCTCCCAATATTATCTACCCATCTCCCATCTATTATCTATTATTACATTGCCCGTCTTGCATTCTTGTTTGATTTCCTCTATCATTTCTGAGTCAGTTTCCTCCGCCTGTCCTGGTAAAGGCCAATTTTTGTGTCTGCGCTGTTTTGGCCAAGAATCTTGATCCAGAGGGACTCTAGCTTCTCTTTCATTTCCGTCGTAGCCAATTCAACAGATTCTACTCCTTCCTGAACATATAGGGCAATACCTCCACCTTTCTGCCCTACTCGATCTCTTCTATATAGTTTGTATCCCTGTAGCACTGTGTCCCATTTGTTTTCTTCATTCCACCATGTTTCTGTTATGCAAATGATTTCCAACTTATCATGTCTTGCTATTGTCTCTAGTTCCCTCATTTTGTTTCCTAGACTTCTAGCATTCGTGTTGCATCAATTTGTTCTCTGTTCATTTGAATTTTTGTTGTTTTGAACAAATTGTTATTTTCCACATTTTGTTTGGATTACACAATTGATAATAATGAGGGTGTGCCACAAGCATATAAATTTGCATGCCTGTACAGCATCTTCAGTGGGGATGGGTTACCTGTTTCGCCACCTAGATGACTTAAACCTCCCTTTCCTCCTTTTTTGGCTGCAGAGGGATTCCCTAGGATCTGCATGGCATGTTGAGTGATGTAGGGTCACCTGCTGCTTAGATTGGTACTCTAAGACCCTGTTTCCCTTAATTGTGTTGGACTGCATGGGAGGCAATGCCTCTTCTGTAGGGTTCCCAGGAACCTGTTGCATTCTCCATTTATTTCCTCTGCAATGCTCATTACTTCCAGGTGGGCTATTCTAGGTTGAGTGCTACCCTATATGGCTTCTAGAGATTCCTCAGACCCCCCCAGAGGAAGGAAAGAGGAGGATGCAGCCAACTCCACAAAGCCCCAGGTCCTTATATCTACAAAATAGTATGCAAGTCATCCACCCTGTCTGTACCATCTTCAGCCTTGCTGTATCAAACATGTCTTCTAGCTTCTGGAAACTAGCATACTGCAATACTGATTAGCCTTCTAACTACCCGCATATATAGAAAAAGCATTTCTCTGTCTTAACCTGCTAGGAGGAGATCATATTCCACTGATGTGAATTAATCTGGCAAGACTGAAGAGGAATAGTATTGTACTTCTGGAATAATCACCCTTCAAATACTCATTCTGTCATATATAGCTTTTCTACAGTTAAACATTTCTTTCCCACTAGTCCAGTTTGCTAATTACTCTGTATTATTTGTTACCTTTTCTTTCTGACCCTCAAATTGAAACAAGGTAAGTTACTTTGAGTAGGGTGCCAATTATTAATAATAAAAAAATAGAGTTAGAGTGAAAATATGAAATAGAGCAGGAGTCTGGAGGAAAATGATGCCTTACTATTAACACTGTGTAACCTGTTTAGCATAGAAAGCTTCTGACATGCTTTACATCTTTTGCAGCAGAGCCAAAGAGTATCAATGAATGAAACTAAGCAGACATTTACTAAGATTATGATACTTTCATAACCTTTCTTCTTCTTTGTTTTTGGATTAGAAAATGATCCTTTATTTGAAAAAGACCCATCCAATATGTTAGCTCATGAATGTATTTCCTGGCTAGCTCTACATTCGTTGTCCAAATAGGACTGTGGCTAAGGATAATTTATTTCTGGCAGTGAGTGGGGAACAAAAGAGAAGGAGTAAACCATTAGACACGTGGGATACAGTATGCTATTCAAACTTACTAGACCCTAGGTCTTTGTGCAGAAGAATTACAGTAATGTTTAATAAGACATATGTAGTTATGTACCGCCCTTCGGGTAACAATCAGGGCGGTTTACAAAAATCTATAGAAAGGAAAGGACCTAGAAATTGAAAGAATAAGGGGAAGAGAGAAAAAAACAGCAACATTGTGGAGGTCTGGAAGCCATTGGTGGATGCAGCATTGGGTGCACAAGGAATAAACTGTAGACAAAAAAAGTAAGATGACTGTTCTGTTGTTACACTGGACAACAAAGGTTTTGCTTCTTCAATACTTTTGGGTGTATCTTACAGATTGTTGACTGCTGATCATGTAAATGACGTTTAAAATTATGTATCACGTACCATTTTAACAAAAACTAGTGCAATTAATAATTAATAACTGATGCCACGATAAAGGAAGGCATTTTTGTCGGTCCACATATTAGATACGTTATCAATGATGAGAGATTTGAAAATGTGTTAGTGGGGCCGGAGAATATCACCTGGAAAGCATTCAAGGATGTTGTTGAGAATTTTCTCGGCAGTTACAGAGAACCAAACTATATTCAACTAGTTGACAAACTTCTTAGAGCATGCAAAACCATGAAGTGCAACATGTAACTGAAGATGCACTTTCTACATTCACACTTAGATGACTTCCCCGCAAATCTTGGTGCAGTCAGTGACGAACATGGCGAAAGGTTTCACCAGGACATCACCACTATGGAAAAAAAGATATCAGGGCAACTGTAATCCATCAATTCTGGCTGACTATTGTTGGGCTCTGCAACGAGATGCAGCAGACACCAAGTACAAACGAAAATCAGCAGGAAAACACTTTTTCGCCACTGCAAACTATCACAGCATATCAAAAACTTTGTGCATTAAAACATGTTGTAGTCAATTATAGATAACCATCGTGTTTCTCAAAATTCCTATGTGATATGATCAATGGGAAATTATATTTGTGTTTATTTTGAAGGAGGTCTATCACAATCACCAGTTTGTTTTAAGGAAGCAAAATTTTGAAAAAATTTGCTGTCCACTGTTACAGATGGATATGACTATGTGGTAAAATCTGCTGTTGTCTATCATCACAGGTCTGTGTGTACAAATAGGCAGAGATAGAAAGTAAGCAGAAAAATAGTACTTAAGAACTGTGTAACATTATTTGAAAATTAGGCAAGAATGCCATGAATTATGCAAAGAAATTTGCAATGAAGCAGAAACCTTTCTGCTAAGCTCATTATTAGGATTTAAATTGCAAATGTGTGTGGCCAGCTGGTTGCACACAGATCTCACACACCATACATGTGCCAGTAAGGAAAATATTGCATTTAGTATGCAAATGTACCATGTTTATGGTTCATTATATTGTATTGCTTGTAAGACAAACTTTTTTTTCATCAGCACATAAGTTGCCCTAAGGTTTTGCAGCTATCATGCACTAACTGCCAAAACTAACACACAGTAACTGCAAAACCTTTGTATTAAATGTTGAAAATATTTCCAGTAGTTTTTCTCATCGCTTTAATACTGTTAGCACTGGAAAGATTAGACTGTGTTCGGAATCCTATTTTGCATATTGTTTGTTGAACAACAGTTTATTTCCACATTTTTTGTGTGGTGATCATGTTTTGATAGTTATGGAAACTATAGATAAAGCTTGGCACACCGGTTTAAGTTTTACCACTGACAAAGCAAAGGTTTTCATGAATGAGTTTGATCCATTAAGCAACAATGCCACAAGTGCAAGTGAAACATCTGACATCAACACTATGGGGCTTATAATCAAAACTTAAATACATCTAAAAACCCGCCCAAGTCGGGACTTGGACAACCTAAAAGACAGGTCATCCAAGTGCCAATATATCAAACCGATTTTCTGGATGTGTCGCAGGACTTTTTAGGCCTCTGAATCCCACTGTGCACCCAGAGCTAACAGGGGTGTATCTGGAGGAGTGGTTAGGGAAGCATGTGGGTAGGATGGGGGGGGTTGACCTAGACTTAATCGTCCTGCAGGGATAATCAAATGTTTTTCTAGACATCCTGGACGAAACTTAAATGTTGTGAGTTAGACGATATACCTGTTTTTACAAGTGCCAAAAAGATATCCAAAGCGACCAGATAACCACTGCAGAGACAAAGTAAAGACCCCCACATACTCCCCCAACATTCACTGACCCCCCCCCTCATACACCCACAAAGATGGGAATAAAAAAATACATATCTGTCTCCAGAACATCAGCACCTGGTATAGGAAAGCCTAGTAGAGCTGCGCACAAGTGTCTTAAATAGCTCGAGGTTGGGTGGGTTAGAGAGCCATAAAGAGGAGAACCCAGGCCCATAAGCCACTCTAACCACTACATTTATGGTGGAACATGTGCGCCCCCAAACCCTATTCTATTGCCATATAGTTGCTACCTTCAGCCATAAGGGCTATTGGGGTTATAGACAGGTGGGTATAGTGGGTTTTGGGGGTCTCACCATAACCTATAAGGGAGATGTGGTGAGATGGTTACATGGCAACCTTTTGTGAAGTTCACAGCAGTGCCTTCTAAGGTGCCCCACTGCTCTGTTGCCATGTCTGGGTGGCCAGTCCATTACAAGATTGGCCCCTCCTATGTCCAAATGGTCTTTTTCTGGGCATTTGGGACTTGGATGAAATTTCAGTTAAAAATGTGGTATAAAGATGGACGTTCTGGCAGTCTGGATGAACAATAGCCTGGACGTCCAGATAGACGACTTAGAAAAAAAAAAAAAATTATAGATGTATGTTTTGAAAATGGGCATTTTCCCACTGCCTCCTTTGGGTCTCTAGCACCATATGTCTGAATCAGACTTAGATGTTTGTTTTGATTATGCCCCTCCACCTTATAAAGATACAAATATATTGCACATTTGGAACTCAATGGTTCAGCATTGGTTGAATATTACAGAAAAGAGCAGATTCCACATGCACCTCAAATGTTTAAAAATGACAATGAGTTTATAGATAGATGGAACTGTAAACAAATGCTCCCTAGATTTGATGTTGCTAATTATTGAATGGAGTAAGAGAGTAATAAACAGAGAAAAAAAAAATGTTAGATCATGAATTGAAAAAATTAAAACCTCTTTAGGAGAACAAGAATTTGAAAGTAAGTTCAAAGACATCAACTCGCAAGTTGATAAACATAAAGATTATGTAAGAAAACAGAAAATGAAGAAATATCATGTGATGATAAGGATTATACCCTTAATCGCATTTATGCTTGGGTTTACAAGAAGCATAATTTAAGTTTAGTTCCTGTAGAACAGTCAGGATTTAGTTATCAGTCTTCCAAAAGCTCTTCTATTCATAGTGATTCATCAGATGAATTTTTTAGCAACACAGAAGACAGAGGTGGGAAACAACAGAGGAGGAAGGCAGTTTAGGTTTCAAACTCAAAAACAAATGAGGAAACAGTGGTCATCAATTTGTCTTCTCATAATTTGAATGAAGTTGAAAGGAAGATTTTATCACTTGGGTTATCATTTGTTCCTTCTCAACATTTCGATTTCTCAACAGTTCCAATTTCATAAGGATTTTGAGAAGTTTATTAGATCCCTTCAATTGAAGATCTTTTTCAAGGGATGTTCCTGTTCAGATTGTTCGTTGGTTTTCAATAGATCAGATTGAACTCCACCAGGTCCTATTGATCTGGTGTTGGTAGTATATAAACCAGCAGTTTTGCAAGTAGTTGCAGGTTTGGAATTCACTCGTCATTTAAACAATTTCAACAAGATTTAAAGGGATGCTATGTTACAATCGAAAAATAATTCTGACATACAGTACTTATAAAAAGGGCCGATAAAGGTAAAGCAGTAGTGGTTTTAAATAAGAAGGATTATATTACTGAAGCCTATACACAATTACATAATACCACCACATATGAAAAGATCTCTTTAGACCTCATTCCAAGATTAAAATCACAGATACTAAAAATTACCAAGACAGGTCTTGCAAGTAGATTTTTCAATTCAAAACGTGAATTTCAATTTCTAAATGTTACTTACCCAGTTACACCAGTATTTTACAAGCTTCCAAAAATACACAAAGATCAAGTTAAACCTTCTGGATGCCCAATTATATCTTCATGAGGATCCCTTTTGGAACCTTTATCAATATATGTTGATATCTTTTTGAGACCTTTTAGTGAACCATCTCACATACTGTATATTAAAGATACAAATAAACAGCAAAAATCACTCAATTAAAGACAAGCTGCTTTGTGCTCAAAATGATTATATCAAGCGAAAGAAAAGCCTCAGACTATCAGAGAGGTGTATCCACACTCTTCCACCCAAGCATCATAGGCATAAAAACTTTTGCATGTGGTAAATTTTTAACAAGTAAGAACTTAGCAAAAAAAAAAAATAGGCAAATGAAATACTATTGTGGAAAACCACTAATGGAACAAAGCACAGCCAGGCCGACAATCGTTATGTAAAAATGCTACTGCCTCAGGGCCTTGATGAAACTCCAGGCTATCTATTTGCAGGTCCAAAATAATTGTGGTTACACACAGTGGTTTGACCTGCAAACAGATAGCCTGGAGAAGAGTAAAGTAGTCTCTTCAGGGAAAAATTATCCCTCCCTTCCTTCCATGTGTGCTGGTAGTATTTTTTGTGTCAGTGTTTAGGGGGCGGGGAGGAGTTACAGGTTTTATGTGGACTTGTGTGGGTTTGGTTGAGCTTTTGGGGCTGGAGGAGGTGGTTACAGCTTTGGGCGGGGTGGAAAATGGGGTTTGGCCCAGTTGGAGCTGGGAGATGAGCAGTTAAATAAATAAATGTAACACTCATAGGCGATACTGCTGCGAGGGGAAGCATGAACTGGCATCACCATGGATCATGTTTGGGAGATGTTATAAGTTTAAAGATTTAATGGAAACTAGTTTCAACACCGAATATCTCCCTGAGAGTGTGTGAAATATACATCGGGGGTTTGTTGGTTTTGGACACGGATTGTATTGTAAGTGGAGATAATATTAAGATAGATAATAAAGCTGAGGCCAAATATTTATTCCAATAAAATTGAGTTATGCGATTATTGCTTGATGGTGTTTAGCTTTTAGTTGCAGCTGACCGAGTACGAATGCTAATGTTAAGCATCCTCTGGAACTTGTTCCATTTAAAACATTCAGAATAAAATGCTTTTCTTCTACCTTTGTTGTCTGGACATTTTATTTTTCTATCATGATGGTTCCAGTTTCTCTTTTCTTCTGTCCTGTCATCTGCTAATTTTTTTTTCAAGCAGCTGCTGTCCGCTTGTCTTTACTCCTCTCTCCCTATCTACTCATATTCCCTCACTACACCTGCCTCTGACATATTTATCAGTCCTTTTTAGATCTTTCTGCTTTTCTCACCCTTTTCCTCTTTACTTTTCAGCTACCTATCAAACTTCCATCTTCTTTTACCCATTAGCTCTCCCATTCCCATCTCACTCCTCCCTCAACCCTCCATTCCCTTTCATCTTTAATTTACTCTCCATTACTACATTTCTATACTCTGTAATCACTATCCCCTCATTCATTTCCTTGCCACCCCTTTCCTCCCCTCCTGGTCTCTCCAATAGGGTTCCACCATCCCCAGTGTCTTCCACCCTCAACCCTTCTAGCCCAGCAACTGCCCCCTCTTCCCCTCTCTTCCCCTCCTAACCTGGCATTTCCATGTCCCTTTTCTCTTCCCTCCTGCCATTTTCCAGCATCTATCAATCACTTCCTTCTGCTCTTGGATCCATCTCTCTCTTTCTCCTCTCCCCATCTGCTGTGTATTTCTCCCTCCGTCTCATACACCCCCAATGTCCATCTCTCTCTCTCTCTCTCTCTCCCTTGTTCCATAGGTCCAACATCTCTCTTCCTCCCCCATGCAGCATCTCTCTCCCTTTCTCTGCCATGTCCAACATATCTCCCTCCTCCACCCACATGTCCATTTCTCCCTCTCTTCCTCCTCTCCATCCCATGTCCATTTTTCCCTGTCTCCCTGCCTCCCCTCTACCACCTATGTTCATTTCTCCCTCGTCCCCTAGGAATGCATAATTAGCATCTACTAATTATAAAAACAAGAGGAACCAAGATCTGTATTGTAATATTGAATGGCTCTTGGAACAAATTTATATTTTAAATCAGTCATTAATTATACTTCTAGATAGTCACACTTCCTCAATGGTGCATCACTGAAAAGAAAAGCTAAACAGTTTTAAATATTAATGGAATCTTGAAAGTGAGTTTGCTGGACTCAATTTTAAAACATCTACAGTTCTAATTATAAGGGATTTACATAAAACAATCTGTAATGTGATGGTTTGTGTGACCTTCGCCTTTATCATAAAGCTCAATAACATAGCAAAACAAAATGTTACAGGTGATGCAGTTTCTCAAAGCTATTATTTTCACTGAAAATGATTTCTGGAAAGTGCTATAATGTATGTTTCTAAGCCCAACTGTGCAAGATCACTACTTTGTAAACCAGTCATTCTCCAAAAGAACAAAAGGTTTGAATACATATCATGCTGCTTCTGTTGTCTTCATTTTAGCACCTTGAAGATGGTTCTAATTTCATCCCTCTATAGAAAAAATACTGAGATCAATTTTCAAACACATACATTGTGACAGGCAAGGTCCATCAGGATTCCAGGACAGGGAACACAGAAGGATTAACATTCATGGAAACCCAACAGACTCTCCTGTGTCCAAGCACTCTATGGGGAAACAAGCAGAAACCCTCCTTACCTAGAAATCTCACAGTCCTAGTCATGGAAAATAAACTAGCAAGACCAAACTGAAGCCCTGAGGGAGATGCAGAAGGAAGCTAAACCTAAGGGGCTGGCTGAGCAAACAACTTGGGAAGGAAGCCAAGACTCTTAGGAATTGTAGTATTAGGCCGTTTCTACCTGCAGCCCCACCCCTTCCTTCAGATTAGTCCACTGACTTCCTTCATAGCTGCAGGAAGGGGTGGGGCTGAAAGCTTTCACAAATGGAGCAGGCAGGTGCCTGTGCCCTCACCAAGATGACGCCTGGGATAGACTATCCTCCCCGCCCCCCTTACTATGCTACTGTAGCCCAACACAGCCATGTTTTGCCCCTTCCTGGGGCTGCATTAGGACTCTAAGAACTACTTGGGTGTATGAATGTGTGCAACAAGGAACTGCATGTTGTGACTGTTGAACAGAAGTTTGAATCTATCACAGTGTCTCGCAAACTTCGCAAAGCCATGGCACACTAAATGTGTTGCCCACGGCTTGAGGCATTCAGAAGTGTGCGGACATTGACTTGATGACATCACGTGCATTGACATCATCACATCAGCATCCATGCATGTGCAAAGGCCCTCTAGATGGGGCCCGGAGCTACCAGTGGGGGGTGCTGGAAGGGAAGAAGCGCAGTCTTTATATTGGAATGGAGTTGTACTCAGGGTAAGCACTCTTAAGATGCGCTCCTGATCATTAACCCCTGACGACGCTTGGGGAGAAATGGGGTACAGCATCGTGGATACAAGATTGTGGGCTTTACAGATTGAGTAGTGAGTTTGAGAACGCAGCACGGCAGATTCAGCAGTAACAGTGGTTTCTTCGTTCCCCTGTGATGGATTGGTTTTCTCTGCTTCTGGGAGTGGAACACAGCTAAGTACTTTGTTTTGTTTATTTTGGGGATTGTTTTGTCGCGGGACTGGTAGCATGGTTTATGCTCACTGCACATAAGCACATAAGCATTGCCTCTGCTGAGTCAGACCATAGGTCCATCACGCCCAGCAGTCTGCTCCCGCGGTGGCCCCCCAGGTCAATGACCTGTAGTGATCTATTTCTCTACTACTCTATTAATTTACAGCCTTCTGTACTGTATAGTAACCCTCTAATTGTACCCATGGATCCCCTTTTCCTTCATGAACTCGTCCAATCCCCTTTTGAACCCCAAAGTCGTACTCTGCTCTACCACCTCCTCTGGAAGTGTATTCCAGGCGTTCACCACCCTCTGCGTGAAGAAGAACCTCCTAGCATTTGTTCTGAACCTATCTTCCTTCAATTTTTTTGAGTGCCCTCTAGTTTTTGCTGCCCCTGCTAGTCTGAAGAATGTGTCCCTCTCTACCTTCACTATACCCTTCATGATCTTATGAGTTTCTATCATATCCCCTCTAAGTCTCCGCTTTTCCAGGGAGAAGAGCCCCAGCTTCTCCAGCCTCTCAGCTGCGAGACAGCTTTTGTTAATGGAGCCCAGTGCTTAACAGTTTTTGGACTCTAGTTGAGTTAAGCATGCAATAGCTCCTTGGACTATACTATTTTGGACTGTACTCTAACATTTATTTAAAACTTAAGAGTGTCCTTCTATCTTGCTTTAAGGAAGCTTCAAACTTTATGCTGACGACATTCAGATCTTTTTCCCTCTGAAAAAGCCAATTGACTATGCTATTCACATTTTAATTTTGTGCTTTAAGAATGATTCATTTTTGGATATAATCAAATAGAATTAAATTGAACATGAAGAAAACACAAATTCTACTCTTATCTGATAATTTGTCTGGTTCTGAGGTTCCTGTTCAGGTGACTGGTGACAATGTTAAGATTTTTATTAGCACAGAAATTAGGTGCATTTGAGAACTATTGTCAATTCAGCTCTATCTTTTAAATTGCAAATACAGAATGCTATCCTAATGATATTCTTTAAACTATCATAGGAGACTAAAAGGCTTGGTATCTCTGGCCAATTTTAGATCTATTATATAACTTTTTGTAGTGTCTTTACTGGACTATTGTAACTCAGCATTCTTGGGGGTCATAGGTGTCGGAACAGGGGATGCTACAGGGCCTCCCCAAAATTTGGTTCTGAGGTTCCTGTTGAAGTGACTGGGGACGATGTTAAGATTTTTATTGTCACAGAAATTAGGTACATTTGTGAACCATTGTCAATTCAGCTCTATCTTTTAAATTGGACTATTGTAACTCAGTATACTTGGGGGTCATAGGTGTCGGAACGGGGGAGGCCACAGGGCATCCTCCAAAATTGGTAGTCAATGGTTGGTGCCTGCTCTCCCACCCATTTCCCGATGTTGTACTTTATATCTTCGTGGCAGCGTCAATGAGCAGGCCTGCCCTGGAACCCATTCTACTTCCGAGGTCAGGCCTGCATGGTGGCTGCCCTGAAGATTTAAAATACAGTACTGGGAGGAGATAATATCGGGAGCTGGTGATGAGCCATGCTGCAGGATTCTGCAGGGCTAGGGCGGAGCTCCTGGGCCCCCCCAAACCAAACAGTGTTCCGCTGCCTATGCTTGGGGTTACCAAATTTCATGTTTTATGCCAGTGTGCCGCAAACTGTGTAAACCCACGGCACACTAAACGCAGGCCCGCAGCTGGAGGGCATCCAGAAGTGCATAGACATTGATGGAAGACAAATGAATCTCCTCGAAAAAAAATACCACAATGGATGTCTATGAGAGAAGCAGGTCCAGTAGCTGCAGTATCATACACTGATTTACTGTAAGACTGGGATTAAGGAATTGCATCTTTCAAGCTTCCTTCCCCTCTCATCAACTCTCCTGATCACAGACACACAGAAAGCACACAAACACAGATGTACAGGCACGCACAAACATGTATACTCACTCTTCACAAACACACACATGCAGAAGGGTTGGAAAGAATTCCTTGAGCCATGCTGGGCCTGCTTTTTCCACTTATTTAATATTTGTGGATTTCAAGATTTTCTGTTTGAGTAAGATCTTTTTTCCTTGGTTTTATTTTGGGGATTTTTTTTTTGCTGTGATACATCATACTGAAATGTAAAGCCAGGAAGTAATTCTAAGAATATGAAATGGAAAAGAGAACATGAGATTTTATACCAAAGCCTAACACGAATATACAGGTCCCCCAGTAAAGTTAAGCAAAACCACTGTGATTATTTCTTTGATAGAATAGGCCTTACAAGTCCAGAGAATTGTAAGGGGTAGGACTGCAGGGAGACCGGCACAGTTTGAAAAGGATTTGAACCTCAGTGAACGGTTTCTTACTCAAGTTAATACTACTGTTTCTCTGATGTACACATTTCAAGACATCAATCTTAAAAAAAAAAAAAAATCCATGCTTTCTGCCTGCCGCTTAAAGTATATTGCCAAGCTGGCTGACTATAAAATTGCTACAGACTTTAAAGCCTCAAGTTATAAAGCCATAGAATCAAAACCACTGTAATGCATCATTGCATTCCGCTTTCAATGTATTCTAAGAACAGGCGGAGTTCTATATCTATCAAAAATTTGCATGCAAAGCTAAGGCAAAGCCATTATTTTCTTTCTAAAAATCAATGAGGTAAAAAGATGTGTCTAGGTCAGTGGTTCCCAATCCTGTCCTGGAGGAACACCAGGCCAATTGGGTTTTCAGGCTAGCCCTAATGAATATGCATGAAGCAAATTTGCATGCCTATCACTTCCATCATATGCAAATCTCTCTCATGCATATTCATTAGGGCTAGCCTGAAAACCCGATTGGCCTGGTGTTCCTCCAGGACAGGGTTGGGAATCACTGGTCTAGGTAACTGAGGGAGTTACCCAGACAAATCTATGGATTTTAAACTATATCCTTCCCACCTCCTACCCAGCAGTTAAATTTGACAAGCCAACGTGTTAGCTGTACAAAATATATAAAGTGAAAAAAAAATATGGAGTTGGAAGCATTCCAGGGGCTCAGTATTTAATTATTAATTTAAAAAAAATGTATATAGCATCTACAGTTAGGCAGTTTACAGAGTACGAGCATAAAATCTTAGGAATAAACATCTCAGCCAATCCTAAAAACAACTACTCAGAACAAGCTCCGAACCACATAGGGAGGAGCGAGGACAAATCGGCAGAAGCCTTGGAGGCCAATCGGCTAGGGGCAGGGGGGGAAGGGGGGGTAGGATAGATTAGGGCGAGCGGAGGGGAGGCCGCCCCTTTCGATCCGGCTTCACACGAGGCGGACGCGGCTTCCCTCCCGCCCACCCTCTACTTCTGTCGCAGCCAGTCTGGAAAGGAGGGTAAGCACAGCATATGAGTCAACGACATACACCTTTACATTGCTTAGGAAATTGGGCATGTCACCTTGCTTGGACGGCAGGGAGGCCAGGCCATGATCTTCACAGCAACGTACTGCTGATGAGAGGACACATCCTTGAACGGGATAGGTCCAGCGAGCAAGGGAAGCTGTTACGGCAACCCACATTCGGAGAGGATGGAGAGGCATATGCTGTGCACCTGATCATGTGGTGGTCATACCTGATTGATTATTCTGCTCAGTTGATGACAGTTGTGATGTAATAGTGCTGTTATGGCTGCGGCCTAATAAAATTCCACACTAGTTGAAAACGCTTGTGTAGTGTCTTTGTTTGCAGGACAAAGGGGTAGAGCACCAAGTGCTGAGTGCACGATTTGTTAAAATAACCCACTGTGTCACTGAAAACCTTGGACGTTTCACAGAAATGCTGTAACAAACAGTTGCCTTATTAATCATTTTTGAAATCTTAACCGGTCAGAACACAGCTGCCGCCTAACTGTCCCACCAATGCATTCCATAAGCTTAATACCTGCAATACAAAAAGCAGTGGCTCTTGTTTCATTACATTAAAATACATTTCTAGACCACAATACCTTCCGGATCGATGCGGTTTACATCATCAAGAGACTGTGGGCTCCTTTTACAAAGGTGTGCTAGCGTTTTTAGCGCATGCACTGAATTAGTGCACGCTAGGGCGCACGCTACCCGAAAAACTACCGCCTGCTCAAGAGGAGGCGGTAGCGGCTAGCACGTGCGGCATTTTAGCGCGCGCTATTCTGCGCATTATGGCCCTAATGCACCTTTGTATAAGGAGCCCTGTACATCGCAGTGAGGTACAAGAGAAATATCATCTTTAATTTCCTAAGAATTTTACAAAAAGAGAGATGCCTTTAATAGTTTTCAGAAATGCATAGATGAAATTGAAGAAGCAAGCAAAATGCGCAGTTCCTAAATCCCAGCTAGCAGCCCGATATGCAATTGTTTGATGCCCAAATTTCATGATGGAGGGAACACAAACAATGAAGTTATACTTAGGGCTTCTTTTACAAAGCCGCACTAGCGGTTTTATCGCATGCACCGGATTAGCGCACGCTATTGCGTGCACTAGCCAGAAATCTACCGCCTGCTCAAAAGAAGGCGGTAGCGGCCAGCGCATGCAGCAATTTAGCACGTGCTATTCTGCGCGTTAAGGCCCTAGCGCGGCTTTGTAAAAGGAGCCCTTAGTGGACGAACCGCCATAAAATTGTAAATTGCTCTAGTAAATAACCAGGTGCCTGACGATGTATGGCTTTATAACAGTACATCTACCTCGCATTATCGGTTCCAACAACTTTTGATTTTCAGATCTCAAAGCTCTATTAGGCTGATAAGGTACCACCACACTAGTAAAGTACCATGGTGCTTAGTGGTAGACAGTTTAATTAATTTCAGAAATCACTCCCCCTCCCCCTTTTACAAAACCATAGCATGGTTTTCAGCGCCGGCCACGGTGGTATCAGCTCCTACGCTAAAAATCACGCTACGCTTTTGTAAAGGAGAGGGGGGGTGTTATGTTGGACTCTAAATGCAATCAGTAGCCAATGCAATTTCTTTACAACAGATATAATTTGGGCTGTTTTTTCAACAAAAATTGTTGGAAAGGATAAACCAAACGCTCCTAAATTAAAGATTGTACCCTCTTCTACTGAGGCAGAGAAAATGAGTAGAAATATCGATATGGTGGAGAAAAAAAGACCTCACATTCAAACCATCGCAGATGACATTTCTATTTTAATCCCTTTAAATAATTTTACTACTGAAATTTTAAACCAGATATCTTCTGTTATGACTCAGATAGAACAGAGGACAATTAATTTCAAACTGAAACTCAATACGGAAAAGACCAAACTTTTCTTGGCTAGTCCCAACGACAAAGTAACAAACTTATTGCTTCATCTGAATGGTCATGACTACCCGATTATTAAATCTGTCAAAATTGTGGGAGACACACTAGACCAACATTTAACACTAGCAGAACACACGGACTTAGTGGTACAAAAATGCTTTTTTACATTGTGGAAATTAAGAACCATTAAAAAAATATTTTGATCCTTTATCGTTCAGACTATTGGTGCAAGCATTAGTTTTATTTATTTTAGACTATTGTAGCATCATCTAGTTAAGAGCACCCAAAAAAAATCCAAGGAAATTAAGGATAATTAAGAATACAGCTGTTCGATTGATTTTTGGTTTAAAAAAGGACGACCTTTGGCTGCCTTTGGAGGCAAGAGTATTATTCAACTGGAATCGGCCCAGTTGTCTTAAGCCCCTCCTGTGGGCGGGGCCTTAGGCAGATGGACCCAACCGGCCCATGTGCCTAAGGCCCCGCCCACAGGAAGGGCCTAAGATAACTGGGCTGATTCCGATTGGCCCAGGTGCCTCAAGCCCCACCTGTGGGCGGGGTTTGAGCCGCTTGGGCCAATCAGGCCCTAAGGCCAGCCATTCTGGAGATGGCTGGCCTGTTGGATGGATGGGCTTGGCACCCGTCCGTCCGACCAACAATTTTTAAGGTACAGGGAGGGGGGTTGGGGGAGTCGTGGGGTTGGCGGGGCAAGAGAGCTTGGGCTCCCTCTTGCCCCGATGCTGTCGGGGGTTCAGGGTGTTGCCGGGCAGGAGGGCTTGGGCCTCCTCCTGCCCGATCGTAATAGCCGGGGAGGGCTGATCGCTGCAGGAGAGATGGCTCATCTCTTCTGCCAGTGATGGTGATCACCCACCCCCCTCCGAACCGCGGCACTTTGGGGTGAGGATCACCGGCAGGTGAGATGCCCTGCCAAGATGCTCACCCCGAAGTGCTGCGGTTCGTAGGGGGTGGGTGATCACCATCGCAGCAGGAGAGATGAGCCATCTCTCCTGTAGTGATAGGCAGGTTGCTGGGGCCGCTGAGCTGTAGCGATCAGCTCAGTAGCCCCTTTTTCAGCACTTATACCTGTTTTGACTTGGTCTAAGTCAAAACATATAAGTGCCGACTAGACAACCTGCCTAAAGTTTTGGTTATACCTGCTGTACGCCTAGGTCTAGGTCGGCCCACCTCCCGCTCACCCTTTCCCCTCCTCTAAAAATGCCTCTTTTTGCTCTATGCGTTTAGAGGCAGGGGAAAGGCCTAAGCTGGTTTTAGATACGTCTAAAACCAGCTTTGATATGGGTACTTGGACGATCAGGCTTTTTGATCATCCAAGTACCCATTTAGGCCACTTTTAGGATCTTTTTTTAAATTATTATTGAGCCCCATAGTATTTTGCAATATCATTCATCACATTTTTTTTTAATATTCTTTATTCATTTTTAAAACTTTCAATAAGTGCAACATAAAATACAACCACTTTACACTTTAACATCACTTAATATTCCATGAAAAACTAAAACACATCAAATATTCCCTCCCCTTATACCATCAATTGAATTTAACATAAGAAACAAAACATATCCCTCTCCCTTCCCCACCCTGGACGTGTATAAATAAAGAGAAAAAAAAAAAAATCATTCTGTACAATATTTTGTTAACGGTTCCCAAACATCCTTAAATTTCTTAAAATGCCCCCGCTGTATGGCAATTACTCATTCCATTTTAAAGATGTGGCACAACAAACTCCACCAAAAATTATAGCTCAACCTATGCAAGTTTTTCCAACTTTTTGTCATTTTTAATGATAACCAGGGGACAATCATTCAAACACAGGGGGCTAAATTTAGTTTTCATATCAACAATCTGGGATGGTGAAACCTCAGAGAAATTAGTCCAACTAATCTTAGAACAAGACTGAACTTGAGTTACCTAAAATGGATAAAACATTGCAGAAATATCTGCCACTTTCTTGCCAAAAACATATGCAAATTGATCACTCGATATCTGAGAGCTAAGTTCCCTATGTGAAATCAGCACATATTGATTTATAGTTCTACTGGGTTCTTAGACAGTTAAGTGCTGAAAATTGACACCTGGAGGGCCATTTTCTATAGTGCGTCTAAGTCCGATTTGGATGTCTTGAGAAATGCATCTAAAAATTGGGAGACAAAAACTTCCATTTTCAAAACCCCTAGACGTCTATCTTTTTTTTTTTTTTTTTTTTAATCACCTACCTAGTTGTCTTGGCCCTTAGGATGTCCAACTTTTTCGGTCATTTTCAAAATGAAAAACATTCAAAATGTCCAAAACCAAGCCATTTGGATGTAGGCTGGGCAAATATTTCTACAACACTGGCCACACACAGACATGCCAGCAGAGCAGGGGGCAATGCTGTGAACTTCACATAAAGGGTGCCAGGTGTACATCTCAACAAAGCCCCCTTATAATGTATGGTGAGCCCTCCAAAACTCCCCCCCCCCAAACGTACTATCCTTACCTGTCTACCACCACAATAGCCCTTATGGCTATATACAGATGGCAGTATAGTCCCTTCTGCTTTGCTGCAGCGTATGCCTGGAACAAACTACCTGACTCGGTATGTCAAGCTCCGTCTCTGGTAATATTCAAATTCAGATTCAAATTCTACTTCTTTGAAGCTGCTTTCAATTCCAAACTTCAACACACCTGCTAAACACCAATATCTGTCTTATCATTCCCTCTGTAATTTCCCCACCTGAGCACTGTGTATAGATGCACCTTCTTGTCCAGTTGGTCTGTTTTGACTAAATTGTAAATGCTTTAGAGAAGGGATTGTCTCTTCTATGTTTTCATGTACAGCGCTCCGTATATCTAATAGCGCTATAGAAATGATAAGTACGCCGGATGCGCATGGAACCCTATCGGAAAGTATGGGCTGGTTATGTCGCTTGGAGGTCTTCCTCATTCCACATGAGCCTAGAATTGGATTAGGAGGGAGGGGGCTTGGGGTGTGGTGGGGGTCTTATTGGGGGGTACTTCGAGGGTTGGGTTGTTTCACCATCAGAAGGGTACTAATTATGGTCATGATTTTTCCTTTTTCTTTTGCGTGCTGATCTTTGTATATAGCTAGAGGACACGTGTCTAGACGAGGTGTCATGACATTTGGTTTTGTGTGATTTGTGTTGTTTTGATGTGTTGTTCTTTATGCTTAAAATTTTAATAAACAATTATGGAAAACATAAAAAAAAAAAGATAAGTAGTAGTAGGTTTTTGGTAGGGTTTGGGGGCTCACACTTCATCATAGATGTAATTTTAATAAACAATTATGGAAAACATTAAAAAAAAAGATAAGTAGTAGTAGTAGTAGTAGTAGGTTTTTGGTAGGGTTTGGGGGGCTCACACTTCATCATAGGGTGGAATATGATCCTGGGTCATCCTCTCTATGGTTCACTACACCACCCAGCAGGCTACTCTAGACACCTGCTTTCTGCTCTACTAGGGCTTCTTATACCAGGTGCTGCTGTTATAGACAGGCATATACTGTTTCTTTTAAATCTTTGGGGGGTGGGAGGGAATCATTGACCACTGGGGGAGTGTGGGCGGGTCTTGACATAATCCCTCCAGTGGTCATCTTGTCAGTTTGGGTACCTTTGCAGAACTTATATGCTTTTAAAACAGGTCTAGCTCGGAACATCTAAATAGCATCCTGGACATCTTGGGAAATATTTATCATTGAATGATATCTAAGCACTAAACATACCCATACCATAACATGCTCCTCCCCAGGTGAGTATAAGCCCTCAGTACGACGGAAGAGCGGGACTTGGGTGTGATTGTATGTGATGATCGTAAGATGGCCAAACAGGTTGAAAAGGTGATGGCAAAAGCTAGAAGGATGCAAGGGTGTATAGGGAGAAATATGGCCAGTAGGAAAAAGGAGGTATTGATGCCTCTGTATAAGACTCTGGTGAAACCTAATTTAGAATATTGTATACAATTCTGGAGGCCACACCTTCAAAAAGATATAAAAAGGACGGAGTCGGTCCAGAAAAAGGCTACTAAAATGGTGTGTGATCTTCTTGATAAGACGTATGGGGACAGACTTAAAGATCTCAATCTGTATATTTTGGAGGAAAGGCGGGAGATAGGAGATATGATAGAGATGTTTAAATACCTGCGTAATATAAATGTGCATGAGCTGAGTCTCTTTCATTTGAAAGGAAACTTTGCAATGCGAGGGCATAAGATTAAGTTAGGAGATGATAGGCTCTGGCATAATCTGAGGAAATACTTTTTTTTACAGAAAGGGTGGTAGTTGTGTTTATCAGTATCCCGGAAGAGGTGGTGGAAACAGAGACTGTGTCTGAATTTAAGAGGGCCTGGGATAAGCACGTGGGATCTCTAGGAAAGAGAAAGAAATAATGGTTGCTGCAGATGGGCAGACTAGATGGACCATTTGGCCTTTTATCTGCTGTCATGTTTCTATGTTTAGGTAAGTAAATCACTAAATACCTCTACATGGAAGGGAAAAGGGGGCAATGTCTGGAAAGCAGAACATACTAATGCTCGAACTATGGGAAACAAGATTCTGGATCTAGAAGCCATGATGGAAGATGAGTTGGATATAGTGCTGGTCACAGAGACATGGTTCAAGAAGATCCATGACTGAGATGTAGTTATATCAGGCTATAATCTGTTCAGAAAAGACAGGGTAGGAAGAAAAAAAGGGGAATTAGCGTTATATGTTAAAGATCATATTAAAGCCACACAATTGCAGGATCTGCAGGGCAAAGAGGCACTGTGGATCAATTTGGAAAGAGGGAATGGTAAATATATTTATATTGGGTGATTTACAGGCCTCCTTCATAGATGGAAGAAAAGGACAGAGATTTAATAGTAGACATTCATAATATCTAAAATAGGTGATTTTTAATATGCCAGATGTTGATTGGGGTATCCCTATTGCAAGGCCTTCTAGAAGTTGGGAGATCCTGGATTCTCTTCAAGGAGAACTGTTCCAGCAGTTAGTAATGGAACCCATGTAGGATGGGGTCATACTGGACTTAGTGCTTATAAATGGGGAAAATGTTTCTTATGTTACAGTGAGTGATCATCTGGCTTCCAGGGATCACCGCATGATATGGTTTAATATTAAGATGGGTATAGAGGGCTTATTTAAAAGTATAGGTTCTAAACTTTAAAAAAACTAACATTGTTTGGTTGGGGATTTACATCAAGGAATTGGCTGGATGAGAACATCTGGAAGGAGTAGAAATGCAGTTGGCAAAACTGAAAGGAGTTATTGTAATGGTGACAAATCTTTTTATGAGGAAAGTAAGGAAAAGAAAGCCAATTTGGTTCTCAAAAGTAGCTGAGAAGGTAAGGAATAAGAGGTTAGCTTTTATAAACCACAAAAGATTGCAGAAAGAGGAAGTTAAGAGAGGCTGTTCAAGTAGTCAGGAAATCAGAGATACAAATGGAAGCAAAATAGCTGACATGGTAAAACAGGGAGACAAGACATTTTTTTAGATATATAAGTGATAGGAAGAAGTGTAAAAGTGGCATTGTGAGACTCAAAAGTGAAGGGGAGGAATATGAAGAAGCTGATAGGAAGAAGTGTAAAAGTGGCATTGTGAGACTCAAAAGTGAAGGGGAGGAATATGAAGAAGCTGATAAAGAAAAGGCTGAATTGCTTAACAAATATTTTTGTTCTGTATTCATGGCTGAAGATCCAGGAGTGGGACTACAGAAGACAAATGCGAATAGGGATGGTGGAGTTGTAGACCTTGATTGATTTTCAGAGGGTTGTGTTCGTGAGGAGCTAGCTAAATTACAGGTAGACAAAGTGATGGGGGCTGGATGGTGTACATCCTAGGGTGCTGAAGGAATTAAGGGAAGTTCTGGTGGCTCCATTGTCTGACATTTTCAATGCTTCTCTAAAGTTGGGAGTGGTACCAGAGGACTAGAGAAGAGCAGATGTGGTCACTCTACACAAAAATAGAAGTAAGAAAGAAGTAGGGAATTACAAGCCAGTAAGTCTGACTTCTGTGGTAAGTAAATTAATGGAAACAATTTTAAAACAGAGAATGGTAAAGTTTCTGGAATCCAGTGGATTACAGGACCAGAGGCAACATCGATTCACTAGAGGTAGGTCTTGTCAGACAAATCTGATCAATTTCTTTGACTGGGGACCAGAGAATTGGGTAGAGGGAGTGCGCTAGATGTGATATATTTAGATTTTATCAAAAGTCTTTAACAGTGTTCTACACAGACATCTAATAAATAAACTGAGTGCTCTTGGGATGGGCCCCAAAGTGATAGGCTGGATTAGGAACTGGTTAAATGGAAGACGATAGAGGGTAGTTGTCAATGGAGATCACTTTGAGGAAAGGGATGTTACCAGTGGTGTGCCTCAAGGTGCTGTTCTTGGGCCTGTTCTTTTTAACATTTTTATAAACAATATTGCAGATGATACCAAAATCTGCAATAGAGTAGACACCCTGGATGGTGTGAATAACATGAAGAAAGACCTAGCAAAGCACGAGGAATGGTCTGAAATTTGGCAGCTAAAATTTAATGCTAAGAAATGCAAAGTCATGCATTAGGGCTGCAAAAACCCAAAGGAACCATACAGTTTAGGGGGTGAAGTACTTATGTGCACGACAGAAAAACGGAACTTAGGTATGATTGTATGTGATGATTTTAAGGTGGCCAAACAGGTTGAAAAGGTGACGGTGAAAGCTAGAAGGATGCTAGGGTGTACATGAAGAAGTATGGCCAGTAGGAAAAAGGAGGAATTGATGCTCTTGTATAAGACTCTGGTGAGACCTCATGTAGAATATTGTGTACAATTCTGGAGACTTCATCTTCAAAAAGATATAAAAAGGATGGAGTCGGTCCAGAAAAAGGCTACTAAAATGGTGTATGGTCTTCATCATAAGGCGTATGGAGACAGAGTTAAAGATCTCAATATGTTTGCTTTAGATTAGACGAAAGGCAAGAGAGGGGAGATATGATAGAGATGTTTAAATACCTACGTGGGGTAAATGCGCATGAGTCGCGTCTCTTTCATTTGAAAAGAAGCTCTGGATGAGAGGGCACAGGATTAATTTAAGAGGTGATAGGCTCTGGAGTAATCTAAGGAAATACTTTTTTATACAGAAAGGGTGGTAGAAGCGTTGGGCAGTCTCCCGGAAGAAGTGGTGGAGACAAGAGACTGTCTAAATTCAAGAAGGCATGGGATAGGCATGTGGGATATTGGCACTTGATCGTTTTGGCAGTTAAAATATCCAGGTGACGACTTATGCTGATTTTTGGACATCTCTCTTTTTTGAAAATGAGCCCCATAATCAGCTAAGTGCCAATTCTGCTTCCAGAATGTCCCCCAAAATAGCTAGTTTTGGCTTGAGCACATAAGTCCAGATTCTGCAAATGGTGCCTAACTTGGTAGGTGCCTAGAAAAACAGCACTTACCGCGTAGTAAAGTTAGGCACTATTTGCAGAATCACATCTTGTGGTGCCTGAATTGTCTTAGGCACTAATATTAAGTCAGGGGTTTCTTGGCCTAAAATACCAGCACTTAACTCAATCCAAGGCCAAACTCCACACCTAGTTGTTAGTAGGTGCTGGTAGGCGCCTTGTTGTAGATGACTACATTGAAATGGTAGGCACCTACCAAGTTAGGTGCTTACCAGCTAATTAATTTGTTTTTAAATTGGTTTTTAATAGCGCTTTCAATTATCAGCACCAAATAAGCCAATTAAAATTAACGCCTAGATTTTACTGGGCATTTTCTTTTTTTTTAAATGATAAGTAACATCAAGAAAAGATTCTATAACAAAAGAAAAGAAAAATATACATCTAATAATCTTCCAGCCCATATGTTGAATAGCTACCAGAAAAGAAATAAAACAGATAAATCATGATAATACAAATTTCAATTTGTATAAAGCGCAGGTAAAATTATCTCATGCTTACCCTATTTTAAACCTGAAAAGAAATTTAGATGAAATCACATCTTTATCCAACAGAAAAGTCTCCACATGAGTTGGGTCCAGAAAAACATATGAATTTCCTTCCAAAGTAATTAGCATTTACCCCCCTTTTACAAAACTGCGCTAGCATTTTTAGCTCTAGCCATGGCGGTAACAGCTCTGATGTTCATAGAATTCCTATGAGCATCGGACTTCAAACCGCTGCGGCCAGCACTAAAAATGTTAGGGCGGTTTTGTAAAAAAAAATAAAAATAAAAATGGGCGGGGGGGGGGGAGTTAAAAAAAGGTACCCCTCTTGCTAAAACTTTAGGTTTAAGCAAAAGGAAGGATTTTCATTTTACTTGAGTTTGTCTAGATCAGGGGTAGGCAACCTCGGTCCTCAAAGGCCGCAATCCAGCCTGGTTTTCAGGATCTCCGCCAGGAATATGCATGAGATCTATTTGCATGCACTGCCTCCATTGTATGCAAATAGATCTCATGCATATTCATTGGGGAAATCCTGAAAACCCGACTGTGGCCCTCGTTGCCCACCCCTGGTTCTAGATCAGTGGTCTCAAACTCAAACCATTTGCAGGGCCACATTTTGGATTTGTAGGTACTTGGAGGGCCTCAGAAAAAATAGTTAATGTCTTATTAATGAAAAGACAATATTACATGAGGTAAAACTCTTTATAGTTTATAAATCTTTTCTTTTGGCTAAATCTTAATAATAATATTGTAATTTATAGCTAAAGAGACCTATGATCAAGAAACTGTTTTATTTTACTTTTGTGATTATGATTAACATACCGAGGGCCTCAAAATAATACCTGGCTGCGAGTTTGAGACAACTGTTCTAGATGTATCAGGAAACATCATAATTGTTTGACCATAAAAAGGTACCAATTTTTTATCTGAAAATATGTTTTCATAATTAACATCTTGTTCACCACACTGTTACAAGCAAAGTACTTATTGGGCATTTTTAGTAACATTTTCAGGGATAGTGCTGCTGAAAATGTCCAGTTAGCCCTGGACAGGCAATTTAAATAGGTAGGAGCTTCTCCTGGCTGTTTAAGGGGTCCTTTTATTAAGGTGTGCTAACCGATTTAGCGCGCACTAAATGCTAAGATGCCCATAGGATATAATGGATGACAGCATTTAGCGCGCTAAATCAGTTAACACACCTTAATAAAAGGACCCCCGAATCATTTTGAATATCTGGCCTCAGATCTTGTTTGCCAAAATGATATGCTGCCTGTAGAAATTTTCATCCTAAGCTGAGGAATTTATGCTGAATATTTAACACTCTTATCAGATAACACCAAAACATATTTTTTAACAACCTGTTCCTATTTTTAAAGAGGATGCAAAATTTCTCAAATAATAGGTACTTTTAAAAAGCACATGATGCTTTTCCTATCTCAAACCTATATTATTTTACAAATGACATTTATAATATTACTAGTCTTTAAGCCCGTTACATTAAAGGGTGCTAGAATAGATGTCTTTCTTTCTTTCTGTCTCTCTACCTGCCCCTGTGGCTTTCTTCCTTTCTGTCACCCTCCCTCCCGCTGTCTCTCTCCCTGGCCCCCTTTCTCTCTCTCTTTCTGTCCCTCTTCCTGCCCCTGTGGCTTTCTTCCTTTCTGTCACCCTCCCTCCCGCTGTCTGTCTGTCTTTCTTTCCATCTATCTGTCTCTCTCCCTGCTCCATATGTAACATTCCCTCCCCCTCCATTTCCCTGTGCAGCAGCATTTCCCCCACCCCACTTTCCTGTACAGCAGCATTTCCCTCCTCCACCCCACTTCCCTGTGCAGCAGCTGCAGCATCATTCCCTCCCCCTCCATTTCCCTGTGCAGCAGCATTTCCCTCCCCCACTCCACTTCCCTGGGCAGCAGCAACAGCATTTCCCTCACCCACCCCACTTCCCTGTGCAGCAGCTGCAGCAGCATTCCCTCCCCCTCCATTTCGCTGTGCAGCAGCATTTCCCTCCCCCAATCCCACTTCCCTGTGCAGCAATAGCATCTGAGCATCAGCAACAGCGGTATTTACCTTCCCCTCCAGGTCCCTGTGCAGCAGCATCATTTCCCCCAAACTCCCCCCCCCTTGCCTTCCGGTCTGGCCTACCATCACAATCACTGTCAAGGAGATCTCCATTGGCTGCTTCATTAGAACTGTTCGTTGCCGCAATGCTTCATTCAGTAAAAGAGAGGGCATAGCAGGAAAAACGGCACTACCAGTAGAAGTTTATTTTTAAGTTTAAAGGTGCCGCCGCGGCTCCTCTCAGGATCGCTGCCTGCGTTGGAAGCCTTCTCCAACGCAGGTGCGGCTCATGAGAGGAGCCGCCGCAGCACCTTTAAACTTAAAAATAAACCTACCGGTAGTGCCGTTTTTCCTGGATGGAGGTCTGGAGCGCCAATTCTGTGCACGTGACCACCGCCAGCACTCCCAATGACCTCTTCGCGGTCCAATGCGGGCAGCCATAGGGCGCACTGTTCCCTCTAAGCTGAGCAGGAGTCCTCCACCCACAGTCTCACCAATAGAGGGTGCTGTTTTACTGTCACATTTTTCAATTGTGAGGGACAGGCAAGTTCTGCAGGACTCCAGGGAACATACCTGTCCTTAGCGACTGAAAATATTCCACCCCCTAGTGGTAGCAATGCAGCTGGAGGACACCTGCTCAGCTTAGAGGGAACATATAGCGATGTTTCTCTGGTGGTGGGAGGGTGAGGGCGGGAGGGGGGAGTCGCGCGTGTTTACTGCCTCTGTCAACCGGCCACAGCCAAGCGTGCATGCGCACTGCAAAAATATCGCCGCCGCGGCTCCTCTCATGAGCTGCACTTGCGTCGGAAGATGAGAGAGGAGCCGCTTCGGCTTTGGAGGTCCGTAGTCCAAAGCTTTAGAGGGACTGAAGGGGACGGAGAAAAACAAATTGCGGATGCTGGGAAGTAAGTCTGGCGAGTCGTGCATGCGCACTCATGCGGCCACAGACCTACAGGGCACGGAACACGCAAATAAGAGTGCGCATGCGTGGCTAGCTCTTTATTATATAGGATCTAACCTTCAAATTAAAATAAAATGAAAAATGTTTAATATACTTTATTTCCATCGGGTAAAAAACTGAGTGGCCACCTTAAATTATGTTTGGTGACTATGGCAGTCTCTTCTGTTAGCTTAAAGGTTGTAGCAATTATAAAGTAGATATCTTAATCAACTGGGAAGTAACATTTCTATAAATTTTCAGTTATAATGACTGTTAATTTTTCTTAAGAGTTTGAGAGGATCCCACAGTATTAATAACTATAGTATTCCAAGCCCAGAAAGAGAGCTCACTGGATGCTGCTGGAACTGCTTTCTAAATCTTGGGCCCCTATCTCAAGGAAAGCCCATTACAGGTTGCCTTGCTCTTCACAAGGGAAAAATAACTGTTGTAATACTTCACTGGACACTTTGGGCCGGATTCTGTATAGGACACCCGGTCTCTGCAGCCGCCTAAGCGGCTTTTGAGAATCACACATGGGCGTCCAATATAGAATTGCGTCTGTCCTGATAGACAGATGCCTAACCACTACAATTCTCTAACTGGTATCCATGTCACAGGTGCCAGTTAGAGAATCCTGTCTCCCCCGAGACATCTTCCGGCAGGAGGGATGGCCACTGTCATTGCTGTCAGGGCTTCTTCCGGCTTTTTTTTTTATGGGCCGAACACCCCCCACATGTTCCAAAATGGCAGGAGGGATGCCGACTCCCTCCTGCCAACAGCCCCCGTGGCTAAACCCCAACCCCCCCCCCCATGTGCAGTTATTCAGATTTTCTAACATAATTGACTTGTGTGCCAGTTATTTATAAATAGCTTTTGTTGGGGGTTTTTTTTTTTTTTTAATTTCTGCTTCCTGAGAATTTGTTATTTTTTTTTTTGCTTTTGTTAGTTGTAGACTGGGAAAAAGTTTACTGGAACTTCCAGACACTTTGGATATCTGCCTAGGAGCTCAAACTGACCCAGTTTCCTTTTGTAGTAAGAGAAGGGAATAGACTTAGTAGATAAAGACAGGTTGTTCACCCTCTCCAAGGTAGGGAGAACGAGAGGGCACTCTCTAAAGTTAAAAGGGGATAGATTCCTTACAAACATAAGGGAATTCTTCTTTACCCAGAGAGTGGTGGAAAACTGGAACACTCTTCCGGAGGCTGTTATAGGGGAAAACACCCTCCAGGGATTCAAGACAAAGTTAGAACCGGAACGTACGCAGGTAGGGCTAGTCTCAGTTAGGGCACTGGTCTTTGACCTAGGGGCTGTCACGGGACTGGACTGCTGGGCACGATGGACTACAGTGCATTTGAACTGCAGGTAAATTGGGTGTGATGCTTTCATTAGGTTCAGCCGTGCTCAGTAATGCGATGCGCGTATATTGTGTTTACTTGACGTGACGCGTGTGTACGTGTTCGTAGTGCAAGACAACACTTGATAATCGAGTTAAAATTGAATAAAATATTTTGCTTGTCTTGCAAAACCTTCGCACACCACGTTACTCGCTATCCAAGGTTTGTTTTAGAACCTTGCATATAGTTTTAGTCTAGTAAAGGATGAGCAATTTTCATACAGCCTTTTTTTGTGGAAACTCAGTATTTACCCAGGAAATGTATTTTGAAAATGATCTCGCTGCCCCCCCCCCCCCTCCGGCCACTAACAAAAATGAAAAACTGAGGTATTGCTAAAAATATCTCTGCATAACAAAATGGTTCATTAAACAAAACCTAGGAAACATGTTAATGAATTTGCAGATTCTGCTTAAATTTAAATCTGAAATGAGCATGCATTAAAAAGAAAATAAAAGATACAAGAAATAAAAAAAAGTAATTTGAGTTTGATTCCTTCCTCAACATCTGTTACTGCAGAGTTAATGTCCATGAGGGGCCTGCAGCAAAGTTCATTCAGATTGTATAACTGTCAATTGGAAGACGCTTCTTCGTCAATTAGAGATATCGTTAGAAACTTGCTAGCATTATTACAGGGAAATAAGTCCTGCCAAAACTGTTGAAGCAATATAAAATTTTCTACCAGACATAATACAGCATCACACTTACAATCTTGGTGTACGGATCACTATTAGAAAGGCCCCCCACAGTGACTTAAGATGCTATTTGGACTGTACTGGCTTTGCAAGAGAGAAGGCCCACTTCACTTGTCCTATTACCGTAACTCTGGATTCATATACTCACCTCCTAGGGTTAAAATGTGTTGGAACTGGTCAGCAGATAAGTAACTATTTTATGCTCAGACAGTACCGATGTGGAATGCAACAGTGGACTGAAAACTAGAGATTTTTCTAAAATCAGTGTTGATGCTTTCCATTGTCCCCTTCGCTTTCAATACAGCACTGCGGAGGTTCTCAGCCGACTCGGTTTCCAGTCGTCTAGATTATTTCTTTTGCCAGTTATCCTTATGGTTCCCCAACGTGGGTTGAATACTCTCTAGGACCCCTGAGAAAGGGGTGTATTTTCAAAACATGGACTGTGTCGGGTCCCGATTTCCCACATAATTGGACCATAATTTGGATACAAACTGTTCATTGTTTTAAGCATTGTGTTTTGATTAAAGACTTAAAGCTACTCGTACATTGGCCACTTGTCATATAATGGTAATCCAGCCACTATAAATGTCAATAGAATCAGTATTCAACTGAATGGTCTGGATTCAATAATATTAACGGTAATTGTGTGATATTGAAAAGGACGCCTCAGCCCCACCACTCCACCGCAAAAAAGACGCTCAAATCGCGGGAAGCATAGTGTGGTGCTTCATCATTGGCTGTCACTTCACATTTGTTATTAACTCAATACTTTTTATTTGTTTTTCTATAGTTTTACTACTTATCTCATAAATATATTATAGTTATAATGTGTTTATTGCTGATAAACCAACTTAAAATGGTACTTATCTCAGCCAATCCTCTTTGAAGTTTTGGAGTCGGATGACGGCGGCGACCTCGGGAGACCCTTGAGAAAGCACAATTCTTGTGCGAAACATGTCGGGTCTGACTCCCCAGGATTGGCTGAGATAAGTACCATTTTAAGTTGGTTTATCAGCAATAAACACATTATAACTATAATATATTTATGAGATAAGTAGTAAAACTATAGAAAAACAAATGAAAAGTATTGAGTTAATAACAAATGTGAAGTGACAGCCAATGATGAAGCACCACACTATGCTTCCCGCGATTTGAGCGTCTTTTTTGCGGTGGAGTGGTGGGGCTGAGGCGTCCTTTTCAATATCACACAATTACCATTAATATTATTGAATCCAGACCATTCAGTTGAATACTGATTCTATTGATTAAAGACTTGGCATCTTGTACATTCTTGCTGCAGTTCTCTTTTTTGTTTGTTCCGTTGTCCCTTTGACATCTCCACTAGAGAATGACACGGGGACAAATTTTTCCCCGTCCCCGCAGGAACTCAATTTCCCCATCCCTGTGAGTTTTGTTGCTGTCCCTGCCCCATTCCTGCAAGCTCTGCATTAACTGCACAAGCCTTGAACACATATGGTTTTAAAGTGTTTGAGGCTTGTGCAGATGAGGATGGAATTTGTAGGAATGGGGCAGGTGCAGGAAAAGAACTCTTGGGGATGGGACAGGAAAATGAGGTCCCACGGGGACGAGGAAAAATTTGTCCCTGTGTCATTCTCTAATCTCCACTGGACATAGTCACACATTATCTAGTGGAGTTTTTGAATACTGTATATACTCGAATATATGTCGATCCGAATATAAGTCGAGATCCCTATTTCCCCCCCCCAAAAAAAAAAGGTTGACTCGAATATAAGATGGGGGCTTAATATTCAAGTGTCATGCTCTGCCAGGCTGTGCACTCAGCCCCCCCTGCCTGCCAGGTTCTGCATCAGCCCGTTCCCTTCATGCCCTGCCTAGACCCCTTCTCCACCAGGCTCTCCAAGGTTCTGCGCCCAGCCCCCTTCCCTACCAGGCTTTGCACCTAGATCCCTTCCTTCCCTCCCAGGCTATGCAGTCCTCTCCCCTCACTCCCTGCCAAGCTCTGTATCCAGTACCCTTCACTTCCTGCCAGGCTCTGCACCCTGTCCCATCTTCCTACCTTGTACCACCTCTGGTGGTCTAGTGGTAGGCTGAGACAGGAGGGATCATCTCATCTCCCATCCCGACCACCTAACAATTTTTTAAACTTCCCCCCAGCTTTCTGCCCACCTGTGCATACCTTTTTTGCTGGTTTTAATCCCTGGTGGTGTATGGGGCAGGAGTGATATTTCCGCGTTCCTGCCCCGTGCTGAGCCACTGCCTCCAATCTTGCAGCACACTTCACAGGACCGAGCTATTCGTGCTTGGCCTTGCGCCACTCTCAAATTGGCTGCCGCCAGTTCTCGCAGGATGAGAACTAGCGGAAGCCAGAGAGTGGCGCAGGGCTGAGCAGGGAGCATGAATAGCTCGGTCCTGTGGGGTGCGCCATGAGATTGGAGGCAGCGGCTCGGCATGGAGCAGGAACGTGGAAAGATCTCTTCTGCCCCATACACCGCTGGACCACCAGGGATTAAAACCAGCAAAAAAGGTATGTGTGGGCAGACAGGTGGTGGTGGTGGTGGTGGGGAGAGTTAAAAAATTGTTAGGTGGCAGGGACGAGAGGGATCCATCCTGTCCCGGCCTACCAGAAGCCTGCATGAAGTCGGGGGGTGGGGGTGGGGGGGGGTCGGGTGATGACCCAAATATAGGACGAGACTCCCATTTTTTTGCCCAAAAATCTCGTCCTATATTGGAGTATATACTGGAGAAGTTATTCTTCTGGTAAAGGGAAAGGGGATTGGATTTGATATACTGCCTTTCTCTACTTACAATCAATGTGGTTTATATACAGTATATACAGTTACCTATTTTGTACCTGGGACAGTGGATGATTAAGTGACTTGCCTATTGTCACAAGGAACTGTAGTGGGAATCAAACCCAACTCCCCAGGCCACTGCACTAACCATTAGGCTACTATAGTCTTCTACTACTACTATCTTTTATTAATCCATGCAAAGACCTGGTGACGCTAAAAGAACAATTGGGCAAGGAGAAGTTGAGATCTCTTTGTATACTGATTTTACCGAGGAGTCCACAGAACAATCACTTATAAGAGCTACTATGCTAGTAACTTGTTTTTATGATCCTGAACTTCTTATTGTTTTTATTTCTTGGCAATAAAATTTGGATAATTCCTAGATACTTAGGACCAGTTTGTTTCTCTTGGTTCTATTATATATGGCTGTTTCCCTGGTAAATACTTGCATACAGTGGATTCTTATTAGATTCTACAAAGCTGAGTAGGGATTACGGCGGACCTCCGTGAAACTCATGTTTGATCATCGCTCGCCGATTTCAAATCAATGAATCGACCCCATAGTGACTCATAGGATTTTAACTATGATAATGTTCTTTAATCCTTTTAGCTGACCATGGACAAACATCTCAATTATAGTGTAAAGCAAATTTTACACAACATACCAATCTCTTTTGTTCATTTCTGGAAAATGAGTTTCACCGAAGTCCGTTGTAATCCCACTTGATAAGTCGATGGAGAATGCGACTAACATGTACAATGAACATCAAGTATAGCAGCACAAATGTGCACATGCACCAAAAAAAGCACATCATTGTTACACACGAGCCACAATTGTAGGCTTTTTTTATTGTAGCATGCATCATAGGCATGTGTCATATGCGTTTATAGTCATAAGACACTCATATTGCACGTATGCCACTGCCCCTTGGTTGCACTTGCCTTTAACACATGCACACAAGTTACGCCTAACAAACATGTATAAGACGTGCTCTTTACACACCCTCGTATATTCTGGGGGAGGGGGGGTGGAGAATGGGACAATAGTAGGGTGATGGAAGGAGAGATGGGATCATGCTGCATGATGGGGGAAAGGAAAAAAAGAGTGGGACAGGAGTAATGGGGGAGAGAATATAGGGGAGAGTAAAGACAAGACAGGGTAATGTTGGAGGCTGAGAGACAAAAGGTCATGGTAGATGGGGAGGAAATAGAGAAGATGCTGGATTGAGGGGCATAAGAGAAAACGAGACAGAGGAGATCCTGGATGGCTAAAGTGGATAAGAGTAGAGGAGATTTTGGATGGAAGGGGGGGAGGAGAAAGGGAGACAAGATGGAAAAAGGCCAATAATGAAAGGAAGAAGAGAGCGTGAGAGAGGGGGAACATTGGATGGAAGGGGAAAGAGAGACGGTGAGACAGTTGGAAGGGGGAGATAGAGGGAGAAGGAGAAGATGCTGGATGGACTAGGAGGAGAGGACAGAGTAAATGAAAGTCTGAAATATGAGGAAGGGGAATGGAAGGGCTAGGACAAATGGACAGTAAACCCTGGCTCCAGGGATGTGGCTGGAGCTCATCTGGAAGAAGAGAGGATTTGTAGGGGTGGGGCAATGGGCGGGACTGTAGACAGAACTGGGTGGGGATGGGAAGGGAAGGGGGTGGGGCTGGAGGCAGAATGGGATGGGGGTCATGTGTCCAGGATTTCCCCGACAAAAATATGGTAACCCTACTTGGGAGCAAACTCAGAAAATATTTTGCTACAGAAAGGATGATAGATGAATCAAACAGTAATGGAATTCAAGGATTATAAAATAAACTTAGCAGCACCCTAAAAATTAACTGAGTTCTAGTTCACTGCATCAGGAATAAAACTGGGCAACCTAATGGCCCATCTCTGCTCTTACATTGCATGCCTGTATTAATAACAACCTCATTGACCTTTTATTCTACTTTTCTGCTGATAAAATGTTTGTGCTTGCTTCTGGGCTTCTATAATTCAATTACAATAAATAAATAAAAAAATCATTCATGCAAAAATCAGCAGCATAATTTTCAATCATCTCTTTTAGCACCTATTGCTATGGTAACTGGCACTTGCTTGTTTTAGTGTGACAAATTAGTTTGCTCCTTCACTCATCTGTCTTGATTGTCCACTACTCCTTATCACTGCTGTGTCTTCCTTTTGCCTTGATCTTTTACATTCTAGACCACCTTGCTCTGCTTACAATGTTTGCCTTTTATCGTTTACTCTACAAAGCTTCTGCCATTTTCTTTGTTATCTGAGTCACTGTATCGTCTTTAATTAAGAATTGCCATACTGGGACAGCTCGAATGTCCATCAAGTCCAGTATGCTGTGTCCAACAGTGGCCAGGCATTGCAATAATGATCTATGGAAATTATCCATGCCTTTTTAAAACCCCGCTAAGCTAACTGATTTCACTACATTCTCCGGCAATGAATTCCAGAATTAAATTACACGTTGTGTGAAGAAATATTTTCTTTGGTTTGTTTTAAATCTACTACCGTACTTAGTAGCTTCTTCACATTCCCTTTTAACCTAGTATTTTTGGAGTGAAAAAGTGATTCACATCTACCCTTTTCACTCAGTATTTTATAGACCTCTATCATATCCCCCCTGAGCCGTCTCTTCTCCAAGCTGAAGAGCCCTAGCCACCTTAGCCTCTCCTCCTAGGCAGGAGTATTTGCTTTAGAATCGACATTAGACTATAATAAAAGAGACAATCGTTATCCATTTGGGATGTTCCAATATAATCTATCATATTCACCATCTAGTACTTGCCAGTTGGAGTTGTGGAAGTTCCGTATTTAGCACACGTTAATCTTCCTTACTATTTGTGCCAGTTTGACTGACAGATTACTACATTGTAAATGCCAGGATCTTGCAGTTAGGAGGTCAGGTCTATGCAATACTGCAGGAAAATGAGATTGTAGCAGGATTTGTGCCAGAAGCCATTAGCAATTCATGTGATTTACAATGAAATGGGTTTTACTAAAGTAATGTACTGCAAATTAGAAAAGAAGAATGATCTTTAAGTTTTTAACTGAATTCTAAGAAAAACTCTGTCTAGTTTTATTTGCTGCTATTCTTGGTTAACCTCTAAAATTTGGTTATGCTGCTGTGGCATGTAGGTATTTGCTGGGTCTTGCCGCAAGCTTAGGGTTACCATTTGACTCCAGAAAAAGGAGGATGGATTGAGACATCCGGGTTTTACTTCCATCGAAAGCAATGGAAGTAAAATCCTGATGTCTCAATCTGTCCTCCTTTTTCTGGAGCCATAGGGTAACCCTACGTAAACTCCTCCTTTGTAACGCCTTTGAAATAAGCGCACCCTCAGTGTTCTGTTACCATGGTGACTGCTCCATTGATTTTCATGGATTATAACTGATCTCATAATAGTTTTAAGTTTCCAAGTTTATTATATAGTTTGATTAATCGCCTATTCAAAGTTCTAGGCGATGTACAAATTGTTAAAAATATCTAAAATATGGGTAACATATTACACAAACATACAATATATCATATTAAATTAAAAAAAAAGAAACATTCTTATACAGAAATTAAATCATACAATATCGAAACAAAAGGAAAATTATTTAGTGGTTACAATCATTATTAAATTCAATATATTAAGGTTAAAACATTGGGAGGGGAGACAAAAAATGATTAAAGAAGAAATATTAGAAAAAAAGAGTTAATAGTTAAGAGTTAGTAGGTACATTTCCCTGAGCTCAGTCCCTTCTTTTGTGTGACAAAATAGACAGATCATGGATCAGGATGTCTGATACTCAGTTTTCAGTGAGAGTTGGCAAGTTAGCAAAGGCAATCTCTGTAGGATTCATTGATACTGACTGTGAGCCTGTCACTACTAAGAACTGAACGGTAGAGGGGAAAATAGTCAGACAGGGCTTGCTGCATTTGCTAATACCTCTATGTGGGCTATTTGGCTTGCTACCTGGAAGAAGCCATCAAGTTTCCAGCATTCCCATATGCACTATAAACCAGTTGTCTGAGCCTCGGACCTTGAGATAGGAGATAAAGCATTTGTAATATTGCTATGTTGATAGTTCTGCATTTCATCGATTTCCTGAAATAAGGCACAAAGATTTTCTGTTGATCTTTTGTATGATATTGAGGCCAAAGTAGAGCAAACATTGAGTTAACGGAGGTCCACCTTTTGTTTTATTTTCTTGAAAAATATGCACAGGGAAACAATCTGCTTTCTGCATAGCCAGACATAGGGCACCTTTTACAAAGGTGCGTTAGGGCCTCAACGTGCGGAATAGCGCGTGCTAAATTGGCGCACACGCTAGCTGCTACTGCCTCCTTTTAAGCAGGCAGTAACTTTTTGGCTAGCGCACGCTCTTATGCGTGTGCTAAAAACCGCTAGCGCACCTTCGTAAAAGGAGCCCATAGTATTTTGGGTGAACCTGAGCCCAAACTGGGTAGGCACACAATTAGGGTTACCATATGGCTCCAGAAAAAGGAGGATGGATTGAGGCATCCAGGTTTTACTTCCATGGCTTTCAATGGAAGTAAAATCCAGATTTTTCAGTCCGTCCTCCTATTTTCTTAAAGCATATGATAACCCTACACACAATCCTCCTCTCACATTCTCTGCCCCAAATAACCAAAATAACCCCAAGTAACCCCAAATAACCCCAAATAATCAAATAAATACTTGAGCTGGTGGGGATCCCCAAGCCTCACAGGTTGAAGATGTCCTCTGGTGGCCAGAACAAGTAATTCCCCCACTTGCTACAATCAGTGGCACTTTCCATCCATTGCCACCATGCTGGCCTCTCTCGTCCAGTGAAAACCAAGCATATGCATGGGGCGGGAGGTTGGCAGGGGTAGGAAATCCTCGAGATCCTGAAAACCTGACCTGGCTCCAGTTCTCGAGGACCGGAATTGCCTACCCCTGAGTGGCAACAGATGGAAAATGCCACCACCTATAGCAGGTAGGAAAATCACTTGTTCTGGCTACCAGAGGACATCTTCGCTGGCAGAGCTTGGGGATCCTCATCAGCCATAAGGGTGCCAGCATTTTGAGTGGGCCTGCACTCATAATGAGTGGGCCCATGCCTACACCACTGTTCTGTTTCAAGTTTCAAGTTTATTATAAAATTTGATTAATCGCCTATTCCAAATTCTAAGTGATGTACAAATTGATAAAAATTACAGAGTTAGGGGAAACAAACATAACTAACAAAAATACTAAATTTACTAAACATTAAAAAACTAACTTATACAAACATAATAAATTCATTCTTCCAATTGCTCACCTGGGCAGTCTATTGTATTTCGCTGCTGGCATTTGCTCCTTCCAAAGAGAGGAGAATATATGGATTCAGAGATTTATGTTTTTTTCCCCCTTTGGGTGCATAAATTCTTTATCTAGAAGTATATATAGTAGCAGGATTATTCATTTACTAAACATTTATAGATAATCATAGAATCATTGAGGCCCTGGTCAGTGCAAATTAGAATGCCCAGATTCCTGGAACTTATATTTTAAAGAAAACAGATATAAGCAGTTAAGACAGACTCATTTGCTTACATGTGGGTTGCAAGATAGAGTATAATTTGTGTGTTTTAAGCAGATTTGATCTGTGTGATTTTCCTCGCTTTCAAAATCATCCTCTCTGTATATGAGGAAAGACTGAAGAGGTTGGGGCTCTTCAGCTTGGAAAAGAGATGGTTAGATGGGGTATGTTTGAGGTCAGCGTTCAAAATCCTGAGTGGTGTAGCAAAATTCAGGAGGATTTTTTTTTTAACAAGTTCCTGGAGGAAAAGTCCATAGTCTGCTGTCGAGACAGAAATGGGGGAAGCCACTGCATGGAATGTTGCTTCTGTTTGGGTTTCTGCCAGGCACTTTGACTTGGATTGGCCACTGTAGGAAATAGAAGACTGGGCTAGATGGGCTATTGGTCTGACCCAGTATGGCTGTTCTTATGTTCTTAACAATACTGAATGTCATTTTAGAACACTTGTGTGCAGCTACACATTTGAAAAAGCAGTATTGAAGTGTAAATGGTATGCACATGTAAACATTGATTTTTCAATGCCACTATTTACACACAATATTTTAAACAATTTAACTAGGTAGGAGCATTAAATTGTACCAACTTGTGTAGTGTTGCTGAATATTGGGATACACCACTGCAGCACTATCCGGGTAGTACTGAGGTAGCCTGGCAGCGGAGTCTGGGAAGAGCTGGGAGTCACCTGGGTAGTGGCAATATTCATCCACTAACTAGGAAACAGGAGTGGACTGATCATTGGGACAAAAGAGCAGTGCCCACTCTCCCGTAGCCCAGTGGCATAGTAAGGGGGGGTGTGGTGGGGGAAAGGGGCAGTCCACCCAGGCACAGTCTTTCTAAGGGCGTGGCACACCTCACTCCTCTCTTTGCCAGGTGCAAGCGCCCCATGCCTTTCCCACCTTTTTCACTTCCCCGGCGTCACGTCCCCGGACCTAGGAAGTGACGTCAAAGGGCGAGCCAACACTGACATGGGCATGCTGCTCACGCTGGAGAAGTTCAAAAGGTACGGGGAAAGGGAAGGGGCGCGCATACACCAGGGGAGGGGCAGGGAATAGGGTGCCACCACCCCGGGCTCTGCTCATCCTTACTACGCCACTGCCCTAGCCTCCATCTAGTTCAGCGGTCTCAAACATGCGGCCTGCGGGCCGCATGTGGCTCTCCAGGTTTTATTTGCGGCCCGCGGTCTGGAGGCGATCATTCTCTTCCTTTTGGAGCAGCAGCCGGCTCGTTCGTTCAAAGCCGCGGGTTGGCGGCTCCTTGCGCTATCCACTCCTGCATCGGAAGCCTCTCTGATGTCACAACATCAGAGAGGCTTCAGACGCAAGCACGGATCTCGCAAGGAGCCGCCACCTGCAACTTTGAACGAACGAGTCGGTCAGACACGCTGCTGCTCCAGTGGCGTACCAAGGGGGGGGGGGGGCGGTCCACTGTTCTCCCTAGAGTGCGGCTCGCGGCTCGCCTAGAGCAGTGGTGCCCAACCTGCTTCCCTTCCCTTCTTACTGCTGCCATCGGGGATCAGGCCGGCACCGTGTTCTTTAATCTCCCTGCTTCTCTTCCCTGTGGGGCTGACCAACTCTGGCGGCCCGACGTCAATTCTGACGTCGAGAGGACGTTCTGGCTAGCCAATCGCTGCTTGGCTGCCTGGAACGTCCTTTCCGACATTAGAATTGACGTCGGGCAGTGAGAGTTGGTCGGCCCCGTGCAGAAGAGAAGCGGGGAGATCTCGGCCTGTTCCCGATAGCAGCAGCGGCAGCAGCCTATTCCGCGGTGGCAGTGGCATGGGGGAGGGTAGGAAAGAAGGAAGGAAGAAAGAAAGAAAGAAGGTGGGGTGGGGACAGGGAGCCAGAAAAAAGCAAAAAATGGGGCACGGAGGAAGGAAGGAAGAAATAAAGAAGGAGGGGGGACAGGGAACCAGAAATAAAGCAAAAAATGGGGCACGGAATCAGAGAAAGACGGACATAGAGAAAGAAAGAAAAAGTTGGGGGAGGGAATGAGGTCTGGAGGAGAGGAAGCATACAGGAGGCTGAAAGAAGGGAAGAAGTATTGGATGCACAGTCAGAAGAATAAAGTGCAACCAGAGACTGGTGAAATTACCAAACAAAGGTAGGAAAATGATTTTATTTTCAATTTAGTGATTGAAATGTGTCAGTTTTGAGAAAGAAAAGATATTGAACTTTAAATGTGAGTGCTGCAGAAAAAAATAGAGTACTTGGAGGGCCGCAGAAAAAATAATTAATGTCTTATTAAAGAAATGACAATTTTGCATGAGGTAAAACTCTTTATAGTTTATACATCTTTCCTTTTAACTGTTAAAGGAAAGTTTTATGAACTATAAAGAGTTTTACCTCATGCAAAATTGTCATTTCTTTAATAAGACATTAACTATTTTTTCTGCGGCCCTCCAAGTACCTACAAATCCAAAATGTGGCCCCGCAAAGGGTTTGAGTTTGAGACCACTGATCTAGTTGAACCATTTTTGATAGGTGGTTAGGGCCTCATGATCCTTAGTATCTGGGGGCCCAGAATCACTGTACAGCAAAAAGGCTGAAAACAACTCTGTTCCAACAGCACTATAGAATCCTATGCGATCACGCTTCCTAGTCCACGAGCGAGTGTTTCCAACGAACAGCAAATCTTTATCTCCGACAATGCCTCTGATTCTTAAGTGATCTTTATGTCTCTGATCTTAATGTGTTCAGCGCCTCCACTCTTGGGGAAGTGTCTGCTTGCCCTGGATCGGTAGCATGGAATGCTGCTACTCTTTGAGTTTTGACCAGGTACTAGTGACCTGGATTGGCTACCATGAGAATGGGCTACTGGGCATGATGGACCATTGGTCTGACCCAGTTAGGCTATTCTTATGTTATGTTCTCATCTGTAGGGGCCTTTGGTTTCACTTCTTATTTTAATGTATTTTTTTTCCTGGGAACTTATCAGTGTTTTTTATAATGGGAACAAAAATGGAAGAGAATTAATGTGTGTGGAATTGGGGGGGGGGGGGGTTAACTAATTTCTTCAGCTAAATAATTCAATCCACCTCAACCAGACATAGGAGAACTCGCACACCATTCACACACCCTCCAACCAAAAACGTCAAAAGAAAAAAACTGTTCGACAACCTCCTAACACTCGACCCCCAACTCTACAACCTATTGACCTCGACCACAGACTACAAAACCTTCAAAAAAGAAATAAAAACCCTTCTATTCAAAAAACACATAAAACCGAACTAACACAATCAGAACTGTCCCAAGCATCACCTGCAACTACTCCATACGTACTTCTGATGTCATGACAATTCAGACATAATTTATGTTATGTTACATAGTAACATAGTAGATGACGGCAGATAAAGACCCGAATGGTCCATCCAGTCTGCCCAACCTGATTCAATTTAGAATTTTTTTTTATTTTTTATTTTATTTTTTTAAATTTTTCTTCTTAGCTATTTCTGGGCAAGAATCCAAAGCTTTACCCGGTACTGTGCTTGGGTTCCAACTGCCAAAATCTCTGTTAAGACTTACTCCAGCCCATCTACACCCTCCCAGCCATTGAAGCCCTCCCCTGCCCATCCTTCACCAAACGGCCATACATGTTTGGAATAATGGTTACATATATGAGGTTCAATAAAAGAATATTTCACTCCCTGTTTCTATTCTGACCATTTATACCGTTTCATGGTTATTACATAAAATGTTTTTTACATGGAGGGTGGGTGGGGGGGGGTCAAAAAATGATGGGCCCCGGGTGCCACATACCCTAGGTATGCCACTGACCACAAGCATACATCATTGTGATCAACATGTTCATCTCCTTTTATATAGACCACCTATACAAGTTCATTTAAGTCTGAGTGGGAAGAGGCTTATTTAGGTGTTGGCAGAGCTCAAAATAGTTCTTGCTGTTGATGCGTCTGTTTTTTCTAAATTGCCTGCCACGCCTGACAATTTTCTCAAGAACCCTGAACCTGCAAGGTCTGTTGAGAATCTCCCTTCATGAGTGACATAAGTTGTCAGAGAGGAAGTAGGGTGTGTAATTGCAAGAGAGGGGAAAGGAAAGATAGATGGATGTGCTGTGAGCATAGGCATTGTGTTGACTCCTTCCCCCTGTCCTGAGTCCTCTGTATTCTCTTTCCTATGCTATGTCTGGAGCTAAACAAAGTGAACCCCCCCAAAAAAAAACAAAACCCTACATTCATAAATTTAACTAGAGCACAGAAGGGCATTTACAACAAAAAAAATTGCAGTTTGCTTAAAATACTCTGTCATTTTCTGCCTGGTGTGCTTTGGCATTAAAAAACTTGTCATGCCAAAGACTAGAACAAGATATGTCAGAAAGATGGCATTCTACTCTCTTCATGCTACATTGCTTACAAGAAGAGAGGATGACAGTGCTTGATTACCGCTTGCAGTGTGCGGTTTGTGAGAGGTAATACCAGTGCTTCAGCATTGACAATCACGGGCAACGTGTCTTGGATTGCCAGTTCTGTAGAACAGCCCTTCATCATGCAGCATATCATTGCTGCCCACAGCCAGGCTACTTTTTCCAATAGCCTCCCATGATCAGCAGCTCATTTTTGTTATTATTCTTTCCAACCCAATGGAATGTTGGAAAGAAGTTCTAAATAAAGGGTTGAGGATGTCTGTCGGAATGTCTTCCTTCACAGAATTCTATAAAAATATAACAGAACTAAATTTATCCTCTTTTTACTGAGCCGCGGTAGAGGTTTCTACTGTGGTCCAGAGTGCTAAATGCTCCTACACTGCTCTGACGCTCCTAGAATTCCTGTGAATGTCAGAGCATTTAGTGTCCTGGGCCACAGTAGAAACCTCTAACGCGGCTTAGTGAAAGAGGGCCTTGGTATGGGGATAAACCTTGGATAGGGTTACCAGAGGTCCGTATTTACCCAGACGTGTCTTCTTTTTAGAGGACATGTCCGGGCATCTGGGCAGCTTTTCAAAACCTGGCACTTTGTCCGGGTTTTGAAGAGCTTCCACCTTGGGACCGTGTCGGGAGGGCGTGGGCGCATGCGTGGATGCAACGCGGTGACATCACACCTGTGCAAGCGCAGATGCCCCTCCCGATGTTGTTTTGAGCATGAGAACAGGTTGCGTGGGGATGGACTGGTGGCGAGGCTGGGGCGGAATGGGGTGTGGTTTGGGCAGAGCAGGGCGGGGCTGGATGGAACTGGGAGGGGCTGGGGTGGGGCTACGGGTCTGGATTTTACGATCGTGAAATCTGGTAACCCTAACCGTGGGAAAACACACACTGACTCATTTTCAAATTCAGATTGTATCAGCAGTTGAATCCTTTATAATAAAACACTAGCCGCGCATGCGCACTCCTATCGGCGTGCTTCCATGATCAGCAGGTCTGTGGCCACAGGAGTGCGCATGCGCGAATCCCCAGCACCTACCTACACTCGCCGGAAGGACTGGACCCCAGCGCTGGACATCCTGCTCTCCTGTCGGCTCCTCTCACGAGCCGCACCAGTGTCGGAGAAGGCTTCCGACGCTGGTGGGGATCGAGAGGAGCTGCGGCGACACCTCAAGGGGCGGGAAGGGAAGCGCCGAAAAAAGACTCCAGCCGCTATTTTCTTCGCGATCCCGACTCCAAACACCGATTCAAGCAGCGTGTGCAGCACTCTATACACGCTGCTTCGGGGCCTTCTACTGCCCTGATTTGCTCTGCCGCGCCTCTGATGATGTCATCAGGGACATGTCAGAGTAAATCAGGGCAGTAGAAGGCCCCGAAGCAGTGTGTGTAGAGTGCTGCACACGCTGCTGGAGTCGCAGATTTGTCGGGAAAGGGGAGCAGGAGAGATGACATGCACAGCCACTTGCAGCAGGGGCTTAGAGGGCAAGAGAGCTGCAATTGGACAGACTGAGGAAGGAAATGTTCAGATAAAGAAGAGCTGAGACTGAAGAAGGAAAAAAAAAAAATAGGAATAAATACCTACAGAGAAACACAAGATCAGGAGCATACAGAGAAAAAAAATACAGCATAGAGGTTTGCAGGAATAGGAACACATAGAGAAAGTAGAGCAGAGACCCCTGCAAGAAGAGAAAAAGAGCAAAGAGACGGGATGAGAAAGAGAGCAGACACGCTTGCAGGAGAAAAAGCGAGGCAGTAATGTTACAGCTGGAGAGTGCAAAGTGAGGAAGAAAGCAGAGGCAGCGCTACACAGGGAAATGGAGGGGGAGAGAGACAGAAAGAAAAAAAAATGACACACATATATTCTAGCACCCGTTAATGTAACGGGCTTAAAGACTAGTAAAGAAATAAAGTCTCACTAAAATAGCCCTAACATAAGAATCAGGCAATTGCTATCCCCTCTCCTCTATTCTTCTATTTACAAAGCTTTACAGAGTCAATATAGATCAACCCAAATAAACATAGGTGCAAATAATATACTGTGGTTAATTGTTAAAGAGCTTTAAAATGGAAAGAACCTCTCAAAATGGAACTTGCTCCCTGAAGGCAATAGAGGTGCAAGTTTAATAGATGATGCTTGCAATTTGTCACACACAACTAAAATAATAGTTCCTCTAATCAGCATCTTGAATCCCTTTATTCCCCACAAAGTTAAGTTCCCTGTTTCATTAGTCTGCTAAGTTAATTGGACTTGCTCTGACACAAATTGAATAGGTATCTTGCTGTCTATTGATTTTTGTCAGCAACAAGGGTTTTCTTCAAGTCATCTTTAAAGACTTTACTTTTTATTAAACTAAAAACTGTGCTTTAACTAAAAAGTCCCTTGTTTTTATAGACTCTCGAGAAAGAGGTCTAACATGAATTAATCATGACTAAACTGACTGAACTAATTCAAGTTCTCACGGTTCTTGGCATTGAAATACCCCTGTCTTAGCAGCGTTGCTAGTTGAAGCTAAACAAAACATTGCCCCCCCCACACACCTTTTACTAAGCTGCGGTAGAGGTTTCTACCCTGGCCCAGAGCGCTCGGACGTTCCGACGTTGCTCCGACGCTCATAGAATTGCTATGAGCATCACAGCAGTGTCAAAGCATTTAGCACCCCAGGCTGCTGTAAAAACCTCTATTGTGGCTTAGTAAAAGAGAGTCTAAATGAGCACAAACAGCTTTCAAAGCTTTCATGCATTTGCATGATGAATCATAATTTTTTTGAATGTCCACAAAATGTTTACACCATTGGGAATTTTAAAAACAGGAGCCTTTTTCCAACATATGATTAAGAACATAAGAATAGCCTCATTAGGTCAGACCAATTGTCCATCCAGTCCAGTATCCCATCTTCACGGAGGCCAATCCAGGTCAAAAACCCAAATAGTAGCAGCATTCCATGCTACTAATCCAGGGCAAGCAATGGCTTCACCTATGTCTGTCTCAACAGCAGTCTGTGCACTTTTCCTCCAGGAACTTGTCCAAAACTTTTTGGGGTAATATTTAAATATTTGGGGGGGTCCTTTTACTAAGCAGTGCTAAAAAGTGGTCTGTGCTGTCCCTAACACAGGTCTTTCCTACGCACTAAGTCCACTTTTAGCGCTGCAGGTAAATGACTAAATTTCCTATTTCTGCAATAATGGCCATATGCAAATTTTTCCATTTCCTTGTACCTATTACCATGTGAGCACTTACTGCCACCTATTTAGTAGGTGGTAAGAGCTCACACGCTAATCCTACACTGGGAGACTGAGAGGGGACATGATCGAAGCATTCAAGATAATGAAGGGAATAGATTTAGTAAAGACAGGTTGTTTACCCTCTCCAAGGTAGAGAGAACGAGAGGGCACTCTCTAAAGTTAAAAGGGGATAGATTCCGTGCAAACGTAAGGAAGTTCTTCTTCACCCAGAGAGTGGTAAAAAACTGGAACGCTCTTCCGGAAGGGAAAACACCCTCCAGGGACGTTAGACAAGTTAGACAAAGTTAGACAAGTTCCTGCTGATCCAGAATTTACGCAGGTAAGGCTAGACTCAGTTAGGTCACTGGTCTTGGACCTAAGGGCCGCCGCGGGAGCCGACTACTGGGCACGATGGACCTCTGGTCTGACACGACAGTGGCAATTCTCATGTAATCAATTAGTGTGTAGCAATGCCCACACACTAACCGAGTATTTTAACCATACCCATTTTCTACCCCCAAACACACCTCTAGCGCTAAAAAAATACATTTTATTTTTTAGCTCATGGGTAGCGTGTGCACATGTAAAAACTACAGCGGGATGTCTGAGCGTATCTCACAGCAATGCATTTTAACCTGCAGTAAGCATGCATTTGTGCTTGCTGCAGTTTAATAAAAGAGCCCCTTTATGTGGTATCTCAAGTTTAGGGGAAACAGCATAATTTCATTTTAGAACTGATGAGAACATGTGCGAGCAACCACAAAGAATTCACAGAACTGCAGCCTGTATACAGACTACCTACAAAAAATAAGGGATAAAACAACAGTCCTAAATTATATGTTGCATTGGTTACCTATAGACTTGAGGATCCAAGATAGCTGCCACGTGGTAAGAAGCTGCAGATTGCCTCTTATTTACCTTTTATTTCCTTTTTCAACTACTTCCCTCCCTCCTGGTGATCCTGTAACTCCACTACAAGAGGCACATATTCAAGTACCATCACTTCCTGCCCCCCCTCCCCCCCTCTTAGTGTGTCCATGAGGGCATGGAGAACCATCCGCAGCAACCTACATGGGAAACTGCAGGATCACTGCAACACTCATGTTAAGTCACCAGACACAAGCAGGGTATCCTAACAAATGACTTAATGCCGAATTAGAATGGGCATCAATCTAATCCAGGATGGATCTGATTGGAGTGTCTTATGTCAGCTGTTAGAATGAGCAAGTGAAAATAGCGAGAAGAGATGCCGGCACCATCTTGGTCCAGGGGAAGAGCTGAAGTGTGATGACATCTGCGGCATGTAAAAAGGTCTGGTTATAGTTGGGTGTTTAAGATTGAATTTAATGGTTGGAAAATATCCATTTGCATCTATGTTCTTGAAAAAGCATTTTAGCGAAACATGTTGGACGGTGAATCCCCTGGCTGAGTGGACAACTAAAGATTAAAATACAGCTTAAAAGTGAAGTTATAGAAAAATTGATTTTGTATAGAGAAAATGATAAACGATATAGAGATATTTGCTATATGGGCTGATGAGTTGACATGTAAAATTTAAGGGCTAGGTTTTTGAGCCCTGAGTGATGTCGCTGAGGTTTTTGAGAAGTGAGAAATTTGAAAGATTGTTAATTTTCTTAGGGGAAGTTAATGTTGACGAAATAATTTATATCCTCAAGCTAAGTGATTTCCTATGAGAAGATTCTTTCTAACAAAGAGGCGAGACCTGATATTACCAGATCTATCTAAAAGCTTAAATTATCTTTCCCCTTTTTAAAAGGCGTTATCTATATTAGAAAATTAGGGAAATCTCTTTACTTTAAAATCACTGAGCTTTGGAATAATTTTCCTGTCCAGCTGCGTAACTTGGGCTCTTTCCAATTATTTTGAAAGCATTTGAAAACATGGCTATTTTCAAAAATGTAAATTTATTTATTTATTTTTAGTATTTCTATATCACTTATAGTCTAAGGGGCTCATAATCGAAAGAGAAAAATGTCCAAAAGCCGGCCTAAGTTGGCACTTGGATGAGCATAAGTCAAAAACGTCCAAGTGCCGATACTAAAACCGGGTTTTGGACGTATTTAAAAACGACCTAGGCCTTCATAGTGCCGCTGAATGACCAAAGCTAAACAGGGCGTTTCAGGAGGAGTGTTGAGGGTGGGAGTTGGGCGGGACGTGGGACGGCTTAGACTTAGTCGTACAGCATGTATAACCGAAAGTTATACAGTCCAGGATCGACGGAACTTGGACGTTGTGACTTAGACCATGCAAAACAAGGTCTAAGTCACAAAAATCCACCTAAAGTCACCAGATAAGCACTGCAAACACATAAAACAGACCCATCATACACTACCTCAGTGATCACCGACCCCCCACACCCCCATAAAAATATTAATCACAACTTGAAAATTGTGCCTCCAGAACATCATCATCTGGCAGCCTGGCATAGGAAAGCCTAGTCGTCTAACACAGAGGCGGCTTAAGCCATCTTGGGGGTGGGTTAGGGACTCATGCAGAGGAGGACCCATGCCCATAAGCCCCTGTAATCACTGCATTGATAATGAAACATGTGCACTCCCCTATACACCCCCAAACACGTACTGGCATATAAGTGGCTCCTGCAGCCATAAGGGCTATTGGGATGGTAGATAAGTGGGTCTAGGGGATTCTGGAGGTGATTTTGGGGGCTCACCATGACCTATAAGGGAGCTGTAGTGAGGAGAAAACATGGCACCCTTTTTGTGAAGTTCACAGCAGTGCCCTATAGGGTACCCCACCATTTAGGTGCCATGTCTGGGTATTCAGTCCATCACTTTGTAGACCCCTCCCACGTCCAACAGGGCTTGTTCTAGGCGTTTTTGACTTGGACAAAAAGTTGGATGAAAATGTGGTATAAAGATGGACGATTTAGCGACTTGGACAATCAAATTTGCAGGATATATAATTAGACAATTTTCGAAAGAAAAAAAAATTTTGGATGTATTTTTTGGAAAATTTGTTCTAGGCTGTTTTTTTACTTTGGACGACTTACGACTTATACGAAAATGGACTTAGACGTCCCTTTCGATTATGCCCTTCCACGTGATTTACATTCAGGTACTCAAGCATTTTTCCCTATCTGTACTGGTGGGCTCACACTCTACCTCTCTCTATAATCACTAATTCTTATTATATTTTCCTTTCTTTAAAACTCTTATAAACCATGCCGAGCTCTATCTCTATAGAGAAGATGCAGTATATAAGCTTAAGGTTTAGTTTAGTTTAGAAAACACCACTGTGAAAAGCACAATCCACACAATAAGGCATAAGGAGCTCACAGGATGACCCCCAACTGTGCCCTGCTAACATTAGAGGTCCCCCCTTCCTTCCCCCCTTCTAACCCCACCTAAATAGAACAATCTTGGAGCCAGTTCACTAAAGTATAGTAAGCCAACCTAAACTACACCTGCCATCCTCACCTACCCCCAACAATGCAAATGCTCCACATAGAGGCCACCAGACCACCCTCAGGCCCCAAGCCAACCCCCAGCTCGCAACTGATTGGGGCTGTGTTGGCTACTCCCTCCCTAGTCCTCCCTGCAAGCAGCTTGTTGCCATCTGTCCCAGGTCATGTGAGTACATTGCATGGCATGTCCCAAAAAACAATCACGGCACCGCCCTTAGTGAATTTAAAAACCAGAGATATTCAACTGTGATATTATATGAAAAGCCATCAAGATATTGGACTAGACTTGTCTCTAAAGCCAGTGGCATAGCAAGAGGGGGAGGCTGTCCCCCCTGGTACAGCCCATAAGAGGGTGCTTAGAGTGAGGGCTGGCGTCATGGTCTGACTTCGGAAACTTCTTCCATCAGTGGTAGCACTCAGAATTTGCTGCTCTGTCAGCGTCGGCCTTCCTCTCTGCCAGGTCCTGCCTTGTAAAAACAGGAAGTAGGTGGGACCTGTAAGAGAGGAAGAGCAGTGAATTCTGCCGACTGGGTGTGACAAAAAGAGGGAGGGAGGGAAGGTGGGAAGGGGGCAGAAATGCTGCACTCGATTGGGGAGAGGGAGGGAGAGAGAAGGAAGACCAGGGAAGGGAGAGGAGGAAAGAGAGATGCCAGACCATGAGAAAGGAAGGGAGAGAGGGAGGAAAAGGAGGTGCCAGACCATAGAGGGAGAGAAAGAGATGCTAGGGCATGGGGGGTAGGGAAAGGAAGGAAACAGATATGCCAGACCAGGGAGAAAGGAAGGAGGAAAGGAAAGGAACAAGAAGAGATAACAGAGCAAGGAGAGGGAGGGAGAGATGGAAAAGAAGGAGAGGAAATAGATGCCAGGGCATGACGGGAAGGAAAGGGAAGGAGAGGAGACAGATGCCAGACCATGGTGTGGGGTGGGAAGGAAGAAAGGAAAGGAGAAGCGCCTTTGAAGCCTGATTGTGAGGGGTGGAGTATGTTGTGGTTTTCTAAGTATTCGGTGAGAAGTTTTGCTATGAGGCCTTCTATTAGCTTGACGTAAAGCGGTATGGAGGCTATAAGTCTATAATTGGATGGCGAATCTGTAGCTCCCTTTGGGTCTTTCAGGATAGGGGTTATGATGGTTTTAGATAGGTCTTGTGGAAATTGGCCCTCTGTTAGCATGTAACTGATCCACCACATGAGGTGGGTGTGGAATTTAGTACTGGCTGCTTTTAACAGATATAGGGGGCAGTGGTTGAGGTCGCAGGCTGCATGATTGTATTTGTTGCCCTGGAACTAGACTGAAATTTGGGGTTATGTAATTACTTCAGATATATGTATGAACAATTTCTGGGTTCTATTTGTATTTTTTCCTGATCTTTCTTTGATGACCCTAAGGCGGCATAAGGACTTTTGGGGGGATTCTGCCCATGGGTCTTGTTAACATTTCCTGTTTGTCATGTAAAATCTAATGGTGGTGATTTCTTGAACCCAAGCAGTTGGAATTTTTGATGCCTTGGAAGGGAGGTCCGACTGTGATGGTAGATCCCTTTGGTTAGTACATAATCTAGCTGTCACTGAATAGGATTTATCTGCCTTGTAGTTAGGGTTTTTTTTCCCTCTTTTTGTTTCCTTTTTGACTTCAGCAATATTGTGAACTAATGAATAATGTTTATTTCCTGTATTAAGGGGTTTCCGTGTATGTTTATGTCTTTTTCTGATTCTTTTTCAAGTATATGCTTGAATATTATGTTGAATTGTAAAATAATCTAATTTAAAAAAAGAAATGTAATGGTAAAAATATCAACAAAGGGCTCCTTTTACTAAGGTGCGCTAGCGTTTTTAGCGCACGCACAAGATTAGTGTGCGCTAGCCAAAAAAATTACCACCTGCTTAAAAGGAGGTGGTAGCAGCTAGTGAGCGCGGCATTTTATCACACGCTAAGCGTGTGCTAAAACCGCTAGCGCACCCCTCCAGGGATTCAAGACAAAGTTAGACAAGTTCCTGGTGAACAAGAACATGCGCTGTTAGGGCTAGTCTAGGTTAGGGTGCTGGTCTTTGACCAGAGGGCCGCCCGCGTGAAAGGACTGCTGAGCATGATGGACCACTGGTCTGACCCAGCAGTGGCAATTCTTATGTTCTTAGTGCTGTTTTTGGGCTCTTTTTACAATGCTCTTTTTACAATGCTGCGGTAGCGATTCTCCTGCAGCAAATGCACTGAAGACCTTAGGAATTGGAATTGGTTTCAGTGCATTTGTAATGTAATGTAATTTATTTCTTATATACCGCTACATCCGTTAGGTTCTAAGCGGTTTGAAGAAAATATACATTAAGATTATAAATGAGAAGTAAGAAGGTACTTAAAAAATTCCCTTACTGTCCCGAAGGCTCACAATCTAACTAAAGTACCTGGAAATTAATAAAGAAGAGAAAATAAAGATGGTTGAAAAAAGAAAAATTCTATGTGAACTTATAGGATGGAAATTAAACTGACAGTGAAGAACTGTATGAAAAATACATATGGAATGCAGTTAGAGAGGGTAGGTTACAATCTATTTATGGTATTTGTTTAATTGGAAGGTGTTAAGGTGAGTAATTTGGGGGAAGGTTATCTGAAGGTAGGTGAATCTTCTGGAGGTAAAAGAGGAGGGGTTAAAATATTTGGATGAATTTTTTGAAAAGCAGGGTTTTGATTTCTTTTCTGAATGTTTTGAAGTTGTCTGATATTGTCATAAGATTGGAGATGGAATGGTTGATTTTTGCTGCTTGTGTTGCCAGAAGGTTGTCAAACATTTTCTTGCGTTGTGTGCCTTTGAGTGGGGGGAAGGCGAAAGGGTTCGAGGTTCTTCTGTGTCTTGAGGTGGAGATTTGGTTTAAGCGGTTGTTTAGATAGGAGGGGGAAGAGCCGTGTAATGCTTTGAATATCAGGCAGTGGAATTTGAATTGGATTCGTGCTTGTATGGGTAGCCAGTGAGAGTCTAAGAAGGCAGTTGCTGTGGCAGACTCACTACCATGGCTTTGTATAAGGGGCTTAGTGGCTTGTGGCATGCAAAGTTGCATATTTTAAAATGTGTGTGGATATTTTGATGCTGATTTCTATTTTATCTTGTTAACTATTAAAGGCAGTGAACAAAAGCGGAAGAATGGGAGAATATTTGGAATGACAGTAGTTTTTTTATATCATTCTCACAGCAAGACAGAAAACTTGGCATTATAGATTCTCTGTCATACCGAAGGTACTTAATACTCCTCTGGGAACTGAGTCACACTGTGTGATTATAGTACTGTCAACACTATTCACCTGGAATCTCAGTATCAGGTCTATGGTCCTTTTGTCTTTCACTTTTCATTTTCATGGATCACAGTATTGATTTTCTTTGAACACAAAAGTATTTCAAACAGTGGTATCGGATGAAAAGGGGCAAGGCTGTAAATTATTGCAGATATTGGTTTACAGTACTATAAACATCAGTTTTTTGGGCAGAACAGTATTATAATTAAGTCAGTAGGGATGTGATAAAATGCATATCATATGGGCTCATAATCAAAACATCCATCCAAAAACCCACCTGTCAGCACTTGGATGTCCTAATCGACAGGATGTTCAAGTGCTGATAAGCAAAAGTTTCAAGTCTCAAGTTTTATTTAAAAAAATTTATTATCCTGCTTATCATATTTCTAGCATCCATGTCCCCTCACCCCATCCCATGCAATCCCACCCCCCACCCTACCCTACCATTTCTCTTGCTCACATCTCTTCCTCCCTTCCCACAATCCTTTCTGTTCTGGGACACTTTCTTCCCCCCACCCTTATGGGTCCCCCCATTCCCACCTCTTCTCCATCCTGCGGGTCCAGCATCCATGTCCATTACTTTTCCCCCTCCCCCCACTTTTGGTCCATCATCCAGATCCCCTCCTTTCCCCACTCCCAAATGCAATCCACCATCCATCTCCCATCCCCCTTCTCTGGGTCTGCCCTCTCTCACTCTCTGACTACCTCCCTGTGGCATCTCCCTGCCATCTTGCTCCTGACCCAACAACCCCCCTCCTTCCCCCATGCTGGTCTGGACTCCAATTGTCCCCCTCACCATGTGAAGCTGGTATCTCTTACCCACAAGCCCTCCTAAAACAGCAGCAGCAGCAGTCAGCCAGGGCCCTTCTTCTACTGTGTCAGAATTTCCTTGGAATTAATTCCCAAATAAACCTCTTGTAACAGAAAGGCTCTTGCAGAATCAGTTTCCTCTCCAATTTTGTAAAGTTTGCATTGCCATTTTCACAGCAATATCTCAAAAGCACACAAACCAGTTTCTATTTCAAAACAAATCCTTGCCTTTCTGGCACACTGATACAGCAACCAGTGTGCTCCAAAGTGGCTAGAGTGCAGCAAAACATACCAAAATAAAGGAAAGCTCTTTGGGATAGGTCCCTGTAATTGGGTGCCATTTGTGTAACCCCCTGGCCTCCAATGGTACCCAATGGCTAGTTATATGCACAGGAGGCAGGCCAGAGCACTATCAGGACTTCCTTAGAGATCAGACTCCATAGGTGACCCTTGAGGGAAGGAATGTTGACCTAGTGCCTAACCCTCAGTAAGCCTGGTTCTAACAGAGAGGTTGTAGAGGCTCAGCATTAAAGATAGTTTTCACAGCACCCGGCATAAGTTCTACAACCTTGCATATATTTGCTTGAGGAGAGAGCTGTTGACTAAAAGGCTTCTTTGGATCTGTTTAGGACATTTTTGAGATTTTGGGGAATAGTAAATGGGAGAGAAGCCTGGAAAACTCTTAAGTCAGGACAAGTGGTTGAGAGACAGCATAGGTGCCCTTTGAGCTCTTCTAAATACATTTGAATGAGTACCAATTAACTTCAATAACTGGATGTTAGCACCCAATTACTGATAGTTAAGGGCTAATTACTCAGTTAATTTGTGTGCATATCTTGGGTTCATGCACAAATTTGGGATCAGATATTTGGGTACCATATATAGAATCTGGGGATAGTCTAATCTAATCCAAAATTAATGAATTGCATTTATAATAACAATAGCTCAAGATGATTTACAATAAGAAATCCCATATACAATTTTATTTATTTATTTCGATTTTTATCCCATTTTCACAGAAGCTCAGAACGGGTTACAATTTGACATTCACAATCAATTTAAGAACAGATTATTCAGGACAACAATTAGGTTACATTTAGACAATTACAGATCTATTCTAGAGTATATCCTGGTTATAGTAAAGAGTAATTGGAGAGTAAATTGAAGAAGCTGGTCATTGAGGTCCTATTGTCGGAAGAGGAAGGTCTTTATTACTCAATGGAAGGACATTAGTGAGTCTAGTGACCTTATCTGAGTGGATAGCTGGTTCCATAGCTGAGTGAAGAAATGGCTATAGGAGCATTTACGCGCTGTGCTCATCCGGAGGGATCTCCCTGCGGGAATGCTGAGTCTTTGTTTTGCTTTGAAGCAGAGGGGGGCGGATAGGGGTATATGGGCGCAGCTTGGATGCTAAGTAGGCAGGGTTTTTTTGGGTGGAATCTCTTGTGGGTCATAACCAGGACTTGAAGATGCAGCGCTTTATGACTGGTAACCAGTGGGCTGCACGGAGCGCTGGAGCAATAGGGTCACAGAAACTGAGGTTGTACAGGAGTTGAATTGCTGAATTCTGGACTTTTTGAAAGCAATTTAGGTCTCTTGCCATGATTCCATTGAATAGGGAGTTGTAGTAGTCTAGCCTAGAGAGTATGTAGGCATAGAGCAGCTGGGCTAAGTGTGTTTCTGGAAGGAATGGTTTAATCGTTCGCAGTTGGTGTAGGTAGTAAAAAGATGTGGAAACTACCTGTGAGACATGGGCTTAGAGGGACAGGTGGCCATCCAGTATTATTCCGAGACTTCGTACCTGGTCTGTTGCTATTAGGGAGGGGGGCTTCCCAGGATAGGGTCGGACGGGTAAAAGTAGTGTTCTTTTTCCTGATCCAGAGTAGTTCAGTCTTTGAGGTGTTCAACTGAAGTTTATGGGCAGTTGTCCAGCTTTTCATGTCAGAGAGGCATTGTAGGAGGTTAGTGAGTCATATTGGTTGATCATCACCTAGTGGGAGCAGTAGTTGAAGGTCATCGGCATAGGAGTGAATCTTAATATTGTATTTGTGTGCAATGTTGATGACTGGCCTGATATACCTGCACAGATTGAAGAGGAGAGGAGGCAGCAGGACACCTTGGGGAACTCTGTATTTAATTGATTTGTGGATTTGATTTGGCTGACCCTAATAGCCCAGATTATGTTCTTTGATCCAGGAAGGAGGCGAACCACTGTAGGGCTGACTTCTTGATTCCTATATCAGCGAGTCGGTTTAGTAGAAGTTGATGATAGTGTCAAAAACAGCACTAAGGTCAAGCAGGACCAATAATGGATCATTTCCTTTATCAAGCATCGACCAGCTGTCATCAGTGATGTCAAGGAGGACCAATTTTGTACTATGGCCTGCTCGGAAGCCTGACTGAAGAGGGGATAGGGCTTCTTGCTGTTCTATGAAAGGTTGCAGTTGGTGGAGCACTATCTTCTCCAGTAGTTTGGAGATGAAGGGAAGGTTAGAAATTGAGGAAGGAGAAGCAGGTGAAGGACAGAAGACCTGTACAGATGTGCATGTGAAGAGAAGACCTAAGACCTCCATGAAACTGGAGGTGAAGACATACCCCTGTAAATCCTCAGATTAACAGAGACATGGCAACAATAATGTTATAGGCCTGAAAGTACTCTGCTACAAACTGTTAGAATTATTACACCTCTCACATGATTTCTCTCTCTCTCTGCTAATATAAGCAAGTTTCATGCGAAACTCGTCTTTCACACAGAAACTAACAGGCATCTGTTGACCATACAAAAGAAGAAGTTAGTGTGAAAGAAAATTACCAGCATCAGAAGGAAATTAACACAGCTCTATAACCTAGGTTAAGTTGATTTACCAGAAATAAGATCAACCACAAGGATATGAAACTGACAAACTGTGTAAAGAAGTAAGGAGGAATAACATAGGCTGTTGCTCGGAAATTGATGATTCTTGATATTAAAGGCACATATGTCGGGAAAGTTAGAGAAGCCATTTGGCAATAGACTTCATGCTTCAATATTACTCAGAAAAGTATATGTATTGACCAATCAATGAAATGGTAACAAAATGATAATTATAAATATCCAATAGAAATAAAGAACGTAACGTGTACTAACGTGATCTAAGGTTGTTAAGAATGTATAAAAGGCTAGCTTACTAGGGGATTATTCAGAACAGACACCAGGTATTCAGGAAGCCAGCTTTCTGTACATACGCTCTGTTTACTTAATTGGTTGAAGATTTGTTCTGTAAACTAGATATTATTGTTTATTAATAAATATATTACTTATACAGCAAATTGAGTAGTGTGAGGTCATTGATGAGGACTTAAATTCAGTGGGTCCTCAAAATGGGGCTGTAGTTACTTGGGTCATTTGGGTCGAGGGAGGGTTTCTTGAGGGTGGGTTTGATGATGGCCAATTTCCAGTTGAGAGGAATTTTCCCAGTTGATAGTGAGGTGTTGGGCAGGGTTGAATCTGCAAAGGTGTCTTTAATGGACAGGACGAGACTGGATGGGCATGGGTCAAGGGTGGAGTTGGAGGGTCGAAGCTCTTGTAGTGTTTCTAAGAGCTTGATATGTGTAACCGAAGTGTAGTTGGGAAAAAGTTCTACAAGATGGGGTCTTGGATGTGTAAGGGGAATGAGCCGGGGGGAGGGGGGTCCTTGCTGGGGGTGGAGTCTAGATTGCTGCAGGTGTTATCAATTTTTGTTTGGAAGAAATTGGAGAGAGTCCCGCTGTCCAGGTTGGTGGGGGCATTATGATTGCATTCGTGGGCGGCAGTGAAGAGGTGGTTAGTTAAGGTGAACAAGTATCTGGACCAGTTAGGAACTTTCTGCAGGGGTGTGTGTAGTGAGCTTTCTTTGCTTCTAGAATAGCAGCTTTGTAGGTGTTTGACAATTTCCTCTAGTGTGATTTGCATTCCTCTTTTTCTTTATTAGAAAAAAAGTTGACATAATCTACGTTTTCATATAGAAATGTTTCAAGCTTCTTTTCGATATGCCAAATAACCAAATCCTATCCTAATTTCCTCTGGCAAACTATTCCAAATAGTCATCCAGTTAGCACCCTGAACATTACAACCAACTGGATAAATCTGGGGAGCAGCTGTGCTTTACCCACAAACCACCCAGCAGTACTCAGTGCTGGGGTGGTCTGCAATGATTTTTAGCAGCATTATCTAGGTAGGTGCTTTTGAATATTGTGCCATTAACTTTAATTTCAGCCTTTGTCATGAGCTCACATTTTCTTCTTTTCCTCCTCCTTTTTTTTTTTTTTGAGAAACAGATGAAACCAATGCTGCAGACAACAGGAATTTGCTGCATTAAATACAGGAGAAGCCACCAGAAGGAGGGAAGTTCCAAAACTTCAGCTCATCTTAAAAAAAACAACAACAAGAAAACTGAGGCCCGCAGATAATTCTTTCATTAGAAGAAAACAATCTGTGCAGGCTATTTCTTCAGCACTTCCGCAGGCGGTCATGGTTTTCATTCCTCATGGAACTTGTAGAGACGGGCCATTTGGTTTATTGGTAATTCAGATTCTGGCAGAACAGCTCCGCATTCCGCAGTCTGGAAACCTCACTGACACCGACTCAATTCATTGCAGTGTCAGCCTGTTACACTCTTTAAGTGAAAAACTTACTACACAAAACTGTAACAGCTGTTTGCTGATAATAGACATGTTTATCTTGACATTTGGCTTTCTTCCTCCTCCACTGCATTGCCTTAAGTGAGAAATACAACACAACAAACCTCAGGAATACTGCATATACAATACATGAGATATTAGATTTACAATATTTCTGTATTATTTCTATGGTACAGTCACAATCATTTAAAACGGAAGAGGAAATAGCACAAATGAAGCAGTTATTTATTTTTAAAAAATGTATGAATCGCTTAAATCTATTATTGAAAACATTTTTCAAATAGCGGCAATGGCAGCAGTGGCAGCCTATTCCCCGGTGGGAGGCCAGTTGTGCACCCCCTTGGGGAATGCACCCGGGGCGGATCTCCCGCACCCGGGGCGGATCTCCCCCACCCCCCTTTGTACGCCACTGCCTAAGGGATGCACATTTGTCAGCACACTTAAAACAGCATTAAAAAGATGAAATGCGTGTTAAAAAGTCTTTACTAAACTTAATGTGTAAAATGAATTTTTAAAAATCCACTGTCAAACTCTCCCCCCCTTCCTCCACAATTCAAACTCTCCCTTCCTTCAGCAAAAGGAATTAAAGGAATCAAGAATTTCAGTCAATCCTTGGTCTTCAAATTATCTCAACTATGGAATGAGCTTCCACTCATCCTAAGGGGTCCTGGTCCTTTTCAACTTTTTCATAAATCATTAAAAACAATTTTATTTGCTAATCACTTCGGAAATAAACCATACTAATATTTTCTCTCTATTATTTTCTTTTTCTTTGTATTTTTTTTTTTTAGTTTCTGTTAACCGAGTCCAAGCTCAACTTTGGTTGAAGACCTGGTATACAAAGCTAAGTTTTAGTTTAGTTTAGGGTAATTTTATAACAAGTCATTGTGGTTAAGAGACAAAAGAAGATACCTATTTTGATACTATTCTGTTAAGATAGCATAGGTGCCCTTTGATCTCTTCTACTAAAGGGCATTAAAGTGGAAATTCTAAAAATGGCATCTAAAAATTAGGCGCCTATCTCTCGTCAAGCACACTTAGGTGCCTATTACAGACTTGCCCCTAACTTAAAACTTTGGCACCTGTAATTTAGGCCAGGGTTTAAAGGCTTACATTATAGGTGCCTAAGTCCTTCTCCGCCCCTAAACATGCCTAATTTGAAGTTAGGTACCGCTAAGCGCCATGTGATAGCCACCTATCTTTTGTAGAATCGCGCCTATCACCCAATTAATTTTTTTTTTATTATGAGCTTGTTAAAGCTCATAATTGAAGTCAATTTACTAATTAAGGCCCCCTTTTTATCAAGCTGTGTAGGTTTTTTTTTAAATCGCAGACTTCTGCGGTAACAGCTCCGCCGCTCATAGAATTCCATAAAATTTTATCGCAGTGGTCTGCAATAAAAAACCTCTTACACTGCTTGATAAAAAGGGGAGGGGGGTAAGTTAGGTGCCTATTTATTTAGGTATCCCTAATAGAATTTCTCCATAAGAACTAAGATTCAGAAAATGGTGGTCAAATTTGAACACTGGTAAGGTTACTAGACATCCGGATTTACCCGGGCATGTCTTCTTTTTAGAGGACATCTCTGGGAGTCCAGATGGCTTTTTCTCTGGGTTTTGAGAAGGCATCTGCGCATGCGTGGATGCAACGCAGTGATGCTATGCACATGTGTGTGATGTCATCATGTAACACCTGCGCATGCACAGATGCCCTCCTGACGCAGCTATGAGCACTGGGGGCTGGGAGTGAGGCTGGAATGGAATGGGGCATGACCTGGATGGAATGGGGTGGGGCGGGGCCATGGGAACTGGGCGGGCCTGGGGGTGGAGCCATGGGTCTGGATTTTACTAGCATAAAATCTGGTAAACCTAGGAACTGGAAAAAACCTACCTTGGGCCATATTCTATATATGATGCCTAAAATATTTGCGTCAAACAGAATGGCACTGCAAGTCTATAAAATACTTCTGAAGTTAGGTGTAATTTATAGAATCATTCATAGCGCTCATACGCAAGACTTACATTTTTAGGTACAGTAATTTAAGTCAGTGAAAACCAGGCCTAAATAGCTACATCTAGATTGTACATTTTGGATATACAGTGGTGCTTCGCATAACGAACGCTGCACACAACGAACTTCATGTCTTGATTCACACAACGAACTTCGTTTCACACAACGAACTTCGTTTCACACAACGAAGTCGCCCGAGCTGCCGATGTATTGCATCCTTCCGCGTAGGCACTGCAGGCAGTCGTTAGTCACTGCGCTTAACTGCCCTCTCTCACTGTATACAGTCGTCCTTTTAAGATAAACTCAATATTTTTAATATATCATGGCTTCTAAAAAAAGCAGGAAGGTGATTTCTGTTGAAATGAAACGGGAAATAATTAGAAGGAGTGAATGTGGGGTAAAACAGTGTGACCTCGTCAAAGAGTTTGGCCTCAGCAAGACCACCATTTTCACCATTTTGACAAATTTATCTTTTTTTATGTCATCTTAGCATATTTTATGCTGCAGAACGAATTATTTTTTTTAACATGTATTGTTATGGGAAAACGCGTTTCACATAACGAACTTTTCGCATAACAAACTTGCTTCTGGAACGAATTAAGTTCGTTGTGTGAGGCACCACTGTATTCTATAAAAATGCATTTAACTTTTAAGAACACCCCTGAACTGTCCATGCTCCACCCTGGCCAGTGTTTCGTCTAAGGTGTACAACTGTGTGGCTGCGCATCTCTTTTTACCTTCATGCACAGCATTTTTGGGCTCTGATATATAGGTGATACCTGCATGGAATAAGGGCTATTCTTGTGGTGTACAGTTGAATCCAGTAGGTTTTGGCAAAGACTTTAGAAAAAACTGTTCTGGGACAGCCCATGGAATACCTGGAAGATAAAATTTTCCACTCTCAGTAATCTAGATTCAGAAGTCACCCTTTTGCTAGATCTAACTGAAAAAAATCCTATGCAAAGCTGAATTGGGCTTTGACACTTTATGGATCCAATTCGACATAACCCCAGCTTTTAATACACTCTCACATCCCAAACTCCTTCAAAGTGGATATCCATTGAAGAAGTGTGGTCTGGATGGAAGGCGAATGATTGTTTAGGGACCTGGCCTTGAAAAAGCTCTTCCAGCGAAACATGTTGGCAAAAGGACCCTACTAAAGAGAGACCACGAACTGAAAGATAAGTTAAGAATTTAACTAAATATTTATAAAGTTAATTAAATATTTATAAAGTTAAAAATTAAAATATAGGATATAGGATCCGGTGAAGACAATGCACATTAAGCTTAGTGTTATGAAATTTAATTGAGCGTGGTGTGGTGCATCTGAGGATCGAGTTGACAATCTTTACAACCTGTTTCAAAAAGGGAACAAGTTTGGATTTTGTGATATAAATGAATGATTGTTGAACCAAAAATATATAACTAAGGTGCTGTTAGTCTGATTATATCAAAAGCAACAAGCCATAGCAACAAAGCATGTACACTCACAGTATACCAAACCGAATTTTATGTAAAACAGTATCTGCTGTATACCTTCATAAAGGCAGTTAATAAATCCTAATAAGTATCTGTATAGTGGAAAGGCGATCTGTATGGAGTTTCAGCAGCACTATCTGAATAATGCCATCAATTATCCAATACTGTTGCTGGCCAAGGCTTTTATCTGGATACAGCAGCTGTAATCCAGATAAATTTCTTAGAATATCAGGTCCTTAAAAACACACACACACACAATGCTGAAACCTAACGTAAAAGACCTTTTCTTGTTTGCCCACAAAATAAAGTGGCCAGATGTTGCAAAACTTTCCTCTTATTTTATATACATGAACAAATTGTTTATTTTACCTGGTTCATTTCTAGCTGCTCTCCTAGAAAGGTATTTAGAAAGTAACAAAGTGAAAAGGAATACCTAATGGGTATGCTGCATCTGTTTGACTGTGACCTTACTGCCGCAGCTACACGGCAGGAAGCTTGGTGTGCCTTTTCTCGTCCCAGTTCGAATTGTCTCTGTTTCAAGCTTGGCTGCCATGTCCATCCATGGCAGAATGTAAGAACCAACTGGGATAGATGGCAGGTGGTAGCTGTGACAGCGGCATGAGAGCTCTCTGTATTGTGCAGTTGAAAGGGATGTATCGCGGGAATTAGAATGAGATTGTGTTCTGTAAACATATATCTATTACTGATGTGCACTGGAAAACATTTCTGACTGATTTTCGTTCCTTTCATATATTTGTTGTAATAAAAAAAATATGTTAAATGTGCATTAGACCTTCATATCACAGTTAATGTTTGCAATGCACAAAAGAGTTGCAACGTGACTGCAGTAAACGTCAAGTACTAGAAAAGCAAAAACAACAACAAAAAATACTGCAGGAACGATGGATTTGATGACAAATCTTTATTGAAAACAATAAACATTGTATAAATGTGGTCCAATTGTGTGGTGAGCTGACCGGGACCCAACACGATCCATGTTTTGACGAACACATCTTCCTCAAGGGTCCGATAGCACAATGAGCGGGCCACAACAACGGATAAAATCCAAAACTGGTGGAAGTCCTGGAATGCCAAAACAAGCTGCGCTTCAGCTAAATCAGGTTAATGTTTGCTAAATCAAGTTTGTACACACTAAGGGGCCCTTATACTAAGCCGTTGTAAGTGCGGTTTGGTTACAAGAGCAAAGAAATGGTGCACTATAGGGTACGCTGAGGTGTTTCACAGAAATTTTGCGATGTGATAAATAGTACATGCAGGGGACATGTCTAGAAGGGCAGAGAGTGGGCACATCTATGCTGCGCATTGCGTTGCTGTGCACTACTTGATTAGCACAGGTTTAGCACAGGAATCGCCACAGCTTATAAAATAGGTGGCAGCAGTCACTCACGCACTAATCGCCACAACGCTATGGGAAAATTAGTGCATGGCCATTAATGGAAACTTCTGAAATTCAGCCATTTAATTTCTGTGGCAAAAATGGTCTTAGCATGTGGGAAAGACCCATGTACGGGAGTGCTAAAGTCACTTTTTTTCCACAGCTTAGTAAAGGGCCCCTAAATTGTTAAACAAAAGCACATTTCTATTACCTTAAGAAGAAATCTCTTGCACCTTCTCAAAAAAGAGATTTTGGAACAATGCTGTAGTCAGAACTGATATTCTAGTCGGTCTCAAGTTAACACCAGTGGATACTAGGCAGTACAGATCTCTACTCTGCTTGCAACACACCCTGTAGGTCAGGAGTACATCATGGTACCTATGGCTGCTATTAATGAGCTGGAATTGAATTCTGAAGCTTGCAGCTGCACTATAAAACCAGAAAGTGAAAGTTCAGGACCCTGCAGAAGCACCATGGTGTAGGCTACTCCCTGTGTAAAGGGTTACCATATGTCCTGATTTCCCAGACATGTCCTCCATTTCAGTCAACATTTGGGCATCCAGGCAGTTTTGGTGATTTTCTACCATTTGTCCAGGTTTCCACCAATTGTGGAGAAAACAGGCTGGGCTCCCACAAAGCTCTCTTCAGTAGTTCAGTAGCAGCCAGCAGCGATTCTCACACACTGCCTTCCACGAACATAAGAATAGCCTTACTGGGTCAGACCAATGGTCCATCAAACCCAGTAGCCTGTTCTCATGGTGGCCAATTGAGGTCACCAGTACCTGGCCAAAACCCAAAGAGTAGCAACATTCCATGCTACCGATCCAAGGCAAGCAATGGCTTCCTCCATATTTTTCTCAATAACAGACTATGGACTTTTCCACCAGGAGATTGTCCAAACCCTTCTTAAAACCAGCTACGCTATCCGCTCTTACCACAACCTCTGGCAATGCGTTCCAGAGCTTAACTATTATCTGAGTGAAAAAATATTTCCTCCTATTGGTTTTAAAAGTATTTCCCTGTAACTTCATCGAGTGTCCCCTAGTCTTTGTAATTTTTGATGGAGTGAAAAATTGATCTACTTGTACCTGTGCTACTCCACTCAGGATTTTGTAGACTTCAATCATATCTTCCCTCAGCCGTTTCTTTTCCAAGATGAAGAGCCCTAACCTTTTTAGTCTTTCCTCATACGAGAGGAGTTCCATCCCCTTTATCTACTTGGTCGCTCTTCTTTGAACCTTTTCTAGTGCCGCTATATCTTTCTTGAAATTAAGAGACCAGAACTGAATGCAATACTCCAGGTGAGGTCGCACCATAGAGTAATACATAGACATTATAACATTCTTAGTCTTGTTAACCATCCCTTTTTAAATAATTCCTAGCATCTTGTTTCCGCCGCACATTGGGTGGAAGGTTTCATCGTATTGTCTACAATGATACCCAGATCCTTTTCTTGGGCGCAAACTCCCAAGGTGGACCCTAGCATCCGGTAACTGTGATTTGGGTTATTCTTACCAATGTGCATCACTTTGCATTTGTCCAGATTAAATTTCATCTGCTATTTGGACGCCCAGTCTTCCAATTTCCTAAGGTCTGCTTCCAATTTTTCATAATCTGCATGCATTTTAACAACTTTGAACAGTTTAGTGTTCAAATCACCTCACTCATCATTCCAATTTCCAGATCATTTATAAATAAGTTAAATAGCACAAGTCCCAGTACAGATCCCTGTGGCACTCCACTTTTTACTGTCCTCCACTGAGAAAAATGACCATTTAACCCTCTGTTTTCTATCCAATAACCAATTCCTAATCCACAACTGAACTTTGCCACTTAACCCATGACTCTTTAATTTTCTCAGGAGCCTCTCATGAGGAACAGTCAAAAGCTTTCTGAAATCTGGATATACTACATCAACCAGTTCAGTTTTATTCACACGTTTATTCACACCTTTAAAGAAGTTATACAAATTGGTGAGGTAAGATCTCTCTCAGCTGAACCCATGCTGACTCTGTCTCATTAGATTATGTTTGCCTACGTTTCCACAATTTTATTTTGTGTAATTGTTTCCACCATTTTGCCGGGCACTGAAGTCAGGCTTACTGGTTTGTAATTTCCAGGATATTCCCGGCCGTTGCAGTAAAAGCTCCGACGCGCATAGGAATTATATGAGTATCAGAGCTTTTTACTGCAGTGGCTGGCGATAAAAAACCCTAATGCGGCTTAATAAAAGGGGCCCTAATTGAGTTATGATGTGATGTGTACCTGGGACCTTTTACTTGAAGTTTACCGCAGTGCCCCCTTGATTGCCCCACTGTGGCCAGTCTAGTAAAACTGCTGGCCCCAAGACATCCCAAAGACTTGTTCATGGGTGTGTGTTTTTCCCTTGGGCATTGTTTGAAAATGGCCCTTAAAGAAAGATGCACTGAGCACAAAAATGTTTAAAAGGGCCATTTTCAAACCAAAAAGATATTTGGAGCATTGAGATTAAGCAGCAGATTTCTGCTACTCAGTGGCCAAGGATTTGGTCTTGGAGGATGAGATGTACAGGGTCAGCATCTTTGAGACAGACGTGGGGTTTTTTGTTATATAGAATTTTTTGGACCCCTGTTCGTATGCAAAAGTTAGATAGTTCTAAGTCTAATAGATGCTGACACTGTCATCTTGATATAGGGACACTGGATCATCTGCTATCCTATTGTTCCTTGATACTTAAATTTTGGAGATCCATATGGGGTCAAATCAATATGGTATTGGAAGTTTCACTGATAGGGACAAGTGGAATTGTCCAATAAGAAAAGGTGCAATGAATAAAAATGTCTTTCAACTCATCTGAATAATCAGGTGATCCTTTATTCTTCCAAAAATACTCGACCCGACATGTACATGTTTCGGCCCTACGGCCTGCGTCAGGAGTCTATAGGCAATGTATAAAATCATTTAAACATATATAAAAACATATAAACACTATCAAAATATATATTAACACATAAAAATATATTATAGAAGAAACAGCAATATTAATTAACCAATACACACAACCAAATATTTTAATACACCAAATGTATAAAAAAGTTTAAATAACATATATCACATAAATGTATCATATAAAAGCATATATAAATTTAAAATAAACCATATATAGCAAATAAATTTAAAAATAAAACACAATCTAGATATAACAATCAATCAATGCATCAGTGTATTTTCTGGAGTAAAAAGAACAATAAGCCAAAAGAACAGATATCTATAAAAAGAGAATATAATTTAAACCAAAAACAACTAACCCAGCAAACGTCAATATTAAAAAGGATTAAATAACTAGAATAATAGTAATAAGAACACTGCAGTACCTTAGAGATCTTTGGGTATGAAATAACCTGGTGTATGGACCACTCTAGAAAACTGTATTTATCTAAAAATGGAAAAGGTACATCTACTGAACGGTAGAACAACCAAATATATATATATATATATAAAAACTATGCCATTATAAAATTAAAAAATTAAAAAATTAAAAAAGTAAAACATATGTCTATAGTACCACATTTCAATGTACATAAATTGCTAAAAACTTTTGTCAAAACATAGTTGTATGAATGCTTGCACAACCAGTTGAAAACACGCATAGAAAAAATGACTATGGTGCCACAGCCCAAACGGTGCTGAAAGTAAAAAGCAACTAAAAACACAGTAAAAGTGGCTATAGAGCCACAGCCCGACCGGAGCTGTGATTGAAAAACAATGTTGAAAACACGCATAGAAAACACGCATTGGAAGTTTCACTGTCATTGTCATATGACATTGTGTTATTTGGAACTCTTTTAATACCCAAGAGTTCAATTGATGCAAGTAAGAATAGATTACTTCTTATCATGACAGGAGCTGTTATGTAATCATGAAAAACTGGAAAAATTGGGATAGGCTAAATTATAACTTTTGGTGGGAAACCTTATGCCAAGTTTATAAGTTTGAATGTATGAATTCATTACATTTGGGACACTATAATAAATTTAAAGAGGTTTGGGATCCATTAACAAAATTTTGTAAGAATTGATTATTAGTATTACCCATTTATTTCTGAATGAAGGCTATAAACATCCAGGATCGGTGGGAGGGAGGGGGGATATGAACTTATCTTGTTATTTGATTGTAATGAGTGCTGTTTTATTTTTGTACCAATATTGGTTAATCTGTTGAACTTTGTGTTGGCTGTTAAAATGAATAAAGAATTCAAAAAAAATAAGCAAAAAAAAAAAAAAGATGTTTTCCTGCTTTGAAAATGGTCATGTTTGGAAACTTTTTGCAAAATGTCCAAATCAGATTTGGATGTCTTATCGAAAATGTCCCTCTTAATTTTTCATGGCTATGATTCTGGTGCTGTGCTGTGCTTCGTAGAACTGCTGGAAGTACTTAGGGCTCCTTTTACTAAGCTGCGCTAGCGGTTTTAGTGTACGCTTAGTGTGCACTGCATTGCCGCATGTGCTAGATGCTAATGCCTGCATTGAGCTGGCGTTAGTTCTTAGTGCTTAGCATGGGGTTAGCGCGTGCGGCAATGCTGTGAGCGCTAAAAATGCTAGCGCACCTTAGTAAAAGGAGCCCTTAGTTCAAATTTTATTATTTTGGATTGCTAAATCTGAATTTGTTTGGAATTGTTGTTATGACCTCATCAATTTCAGACAATTTTTTCTTCATGGATGTTTATAAATTGCTTAGGATTGCCTTTTAATTTCTAAGGTTTTGGAGATAGGTGTCATGTAAATATTCTCTAAAGCTCTCTCTGTGTTTTAGACAGGAAATTTGTCTTCTTTTCTTTGAGGGCTTCTTTTACAAACCCCTAGTGATTCCTGTTGCGACAAATGCAATGAAGCCCATTCAATTTGTATGGATTTTGCAGCATTTACCATGCTAGGACTCACTACCGTGGTTTTGTAAAAGGGGCCCTTAACTTTTTACAATCCTTATCAAACCAGTTTGTTTTGTGTATGTTAAGTCTGACCTGTTGTTATTGTTGTTGTTATTTAAGTTCTGGTTAGCTACTTAATGCCTCCTTTGCTATTCCGTGGAAGATTGCACTTAAATTTACTGCAGCCTGATTAACATAACTTAGGGAAAGTCTGTGAGGGCAGTTAGTAATGTGTATTAAGGGAATAACACTCAACCTTTGCTCCATAATGAATATTAAATGGCAAAATAGTGCATTTTGGGCTCCTTGTACAAAGCTGTGGTAGTGGCTGCTGTTATGCTAATTGTTCCGATGCCCATAAGGATTTAATGTAGGGTTGCCAGATTTTACTATAGTAAATTTCAGACCCATAGACCCACCCCCCAGGCCTGCCCAGTTCTACCCATCCTCACCCTGTTATGCTCCAGTCCCGCCCCCCAATCCCACCCTAGCCCCACCCCCTGCTGCCTTCTCTCGTCGGGCAGGAGGAAATCCACGCATGCGCAGATTTCCTTATGCCTAACGCGATTAAGAGGAGGCTTTTCAAAACCCGGACAAATTGCTGGGTTTTGAAAAGCCGTCCGGACCCCCGGACATGTCCACGAAAAGAAAGACAAGTCCAGGGAAATCTGGATGTGTGGTAACCCTAATTTAATGGACATCGGAGCATGTGCCATGTGGTAGTCACTACCATGGCTTTGTAAAAAGAGGGGGGGGGGGGTTATATTATTCTACAGGCTATATAATAATGCTTATAAATGCATACAAAACACCTTATTAAGTAAATCAAATAATGAAGCTTTCAGTAGCTGCATTATGCTGCTTCAGGAAAGACATTTCTAAAAATGCCAGTTCAGTTTGGCAGGAGACTCAAGACATTCTCTCCTGCATCCAATTGTGCAACATCTACTTTATTTTATTGATTTTTAAATTAATTTTGTGACATTATCACAAGCAAATCATTATAGATAATCTTTGGGTTTCTGCCAGGTACTTGTAACCTGAATTGGCCACTGTTGGAAGCAGGGTACAGGCCTGGATATGCCATTGGTCTGACCCGGTATGGCTATTCTTATGTTCAAATATATTGTTTTAGGAAAGCAAAGAACTTAGGAAATAGACAATAGGTAGATGGCACTACAGGGCTGGAGAACAGGATGGATTCATAGACAGCTGGTTCCCTCCCTATACTTTCAGAATATCATTTTTTAAATTCCATTTAGGCTGAATAAAATATCTGGCAATGAATACATCATATTTAAAAGATGTCTGGAGCAAAAAATAATAAAGATGAAGCAGCTTTTATGATCATGTCAGGTATTAAAAAGTCTAAGCAGGACCTACCAATCTTGTAAAAAATTGCATAGCCTAAAATCAATCCTGCAGCAGCAAAGGCCTTGGTGGAAGACTTGCACACTATGGAAAACTTTATAATATCAGTTGTAAATTTCTAAGGTGACTTTTTATTAAGCTGCAGTAAAAAGTAGCTTTAGCTCTCGCTTACCAAGTTTCCAAATAGCATTGTTATTTGTCCACAAAAATAGAAGATTTTGCATGTAATATATCTGTTTTGATGTGCCCTGTTTATGTGGTACCTTATTAAATTTATTTTGAGCTTAATAAAGCAAAAATAAAAACCCAGAGAGCTATTTAGCAGATCGCATTAAGGATGCCCAAACAGTGCCTAACGTTATGCACACTTTGCAGAATCAGGGCTTTGATGTCTAGGCTCAAGCAATGGAACTTGTTGGATGAAAGTGTGCAAGTCACAGATCAGAGGAAGCTTCACCAAGCTTTTGCCACTGTCTTCACCCATGAAGATGGGCTCTGCTTCATTCACAATGTAAACAGTCTGGTTGAGGCAATTGGAATCACCTGTAACACAAAAAAGCGGTGTCTCTTCTTTGACAGCTCATCCAGGAGCATCAAAGACATTCTGCTTAATAACGAGAACAAGTATCTGTCTCTTCCACTTGCTCACTCAGTGCATCTCAAATAAGATTATAACTAGAGAATGACAAGGTGGTTGTTATCCACGGCTAGCCACGGGTAACCCGCCAAAATGGAGACAAAAAAGGTCACCACGAGTACGGGGACAGTGGAGCAGTGTATCCGCAGAAAAGCGTGTGGTCCAGCAGCCGCCTCTCTCCTGCCGGCCGTTCGGCTGAGCATCTCACTCCCTTTTCCTTCCTTCTTTATGTGGCGATTTCGCGTTGTTTTGAAGCCAGAGCCTTGAAGTCGCATCGCATGTGGCTGCTGGAAAAGTCTCCTTTGACGCAACTTCCTGTTTCTGGTTGCATCTGAAGAGACTTTTCCAGCAGTCAGCGCAACTTGACTTCAAGGCTCCGGCTGCAATACAACGTGAAATCATCACAAAGAGAAGGTAAGGGGAAGAGAGGGAGGGAGATGCATGGCTGGCCAGCAGGAGGGAGCTGATGGACAGCACAGAGGGTGCTGGGGGTGGGGGGATGGAACGGAGAATGCGCTGAAGCAGCCTGAAGGGAACTGGGGAAGAAAGAGAGGGGAGAAGACACTGGGAAATGGGGAAGAGACAGTGGGGAGAAGACACTGAGAAATGGGGAAGAGAGAGTAGAGAGAAGACGCTAGGAAATGGGGAAGAGAGAGTAGGGAGAAGATGCTGGGAAATGAGGAAGAAAGAGTAGGGAGAAGACGGTGGAAAATGGAAAAGAGAGAGTGGGGAGAAGACGCTGGGAATGGGGAAGAGAGAGTGGGGAGAAGATGCTGGGAAATGGGGAAGAGAGAGTCAGAGGATAAGCTTCCACCCACACACGCAGGCGACTGCACAAACACTCTGGCGACTTTCAACAAGCTACTCAAACCTTAAAAAGTGCCGCAAAGGTAAGGGGGAGGAAGATGCACAGACCGCACGAGGAGTGCCGAAGGGCAGTGAGGTGTCAATAGGGAAGGGTGGATACAGCGAGGATGGGGACGGGGTGGTAAAGGGGAAGACGGGGATGTGGTGGTGAAGGGGACGGCGGGGACGGGGTGGTGAAGGGGACAGTGGTCCGGTGATGGGACAGTGACGGGGACAGATTTTTTCCCCGTGTCATTCTCTAATTATAACAACATCAAGATCTTAGTAGGCATCTTAAGTTTTTCTAGTATCTCTGCCTTTGGGATAGCAGGGACACAAAGGCGTACTACCAAAGGTGAGACTTGCCACAGAGGAGCAAGTTCTCTGTGAGGAAAAATAATATCAAATGGGAACCACTGGTGGACCACTGAAAGGTGCTAATGCCACCACTGGAGTTCAAATTGGGCCTAATGAAACAATTTGTCAGATCTCTAGATAAGGAGTCGGCAGCCTTCAAGACATCTTCCCTAATTTGTCTGAGGCAAAGGTCAAAGCTGGTGTCTTCATATGATCACAGATAAAGAAGATCCTGGTGTGCAAGGAATTTCCCAAGAAGCTAACTAGGAAGGAGAAAGCGGCTTGGAACAACTTTATCGCAATGGTTTAGGGTTTTCTGGACAATGTCAAGGCCGAAAACTAAGTGGAGTTGGTTGAGAATCTGGTGAAGAATTACAGTAAAATGGGCTGTAAAATGTCTCTCAAAGTCCATATCCTTGATGCTTATCTTCAGACATCAAGGAATACATGGGAGCATACTCTGAGGAACAAAGTTAACAAGGATAGCTGAATGCAAAGCTTTTTGTAAAACACCTATGTGATAATTACCTCCAGGAAAGTCTAACCGTTGTTCCATGAGATTTCAGGCTAGGTTCAACCTAGGAGCAGGGACTCAAGAATGTTATCCTTTGTGGACATAGAGGACCTGATATTCAGACCTTGGGAATTAGTCAGGCTGACTTCTGTGGTCTGCGTTGAGCTTGAATATTCATATACATAAGCATAGATTAATGAGATAACGTCAATATGGATTTAGTCAAGGGAAATCTTGCCACAAAAATCTACTTCATTTTTTGAAGAGGTGAATAAACATGTGGATAAAGATGAGCCAGTCAATATTGTATAGCTGGATTTTCAAAAGACATTTCACAAAGTGCGTCATGAAAGACTCCTGAGAAAATTAGAAAGTCATGGGATAGAAGGCAATATCCTATTATAGATTATGAACCCGTTAAAGATAGAAAATAAACAGTAGGGTTAAATGGTCAATATTCTCAGTGAAGAAAAGTAAATAGTAGGATTCATAATCAAAAAAACAAAAACCCTTCGCCAGCTAGAATTTATATCACTCAAAAAATAAGCTTGAATTTAAATAGTAGAATCAACAGAGGCAACACAGTTGTTCAAGGAGGAAAAGCCTCAGACCCCTTTGGGGAATCCCTCTTTCAAACTTAAGAAGGGTAGGTAACGTCACTGGCAAAAACCTCCTTATCACCTGTGTTACAGCTGTTGAATTTAAAGTGCTTTTTTAAAGTCATCCAAAGGCCCCACTGCTACCTTCGTGGGTCGTTTCCCCTTAATATATCGAAAGAACGGCTTGAAGTTCTTTGCCTCCTTGGCTATTTTTTCCTCGTAGTCTCTTACCACCTTATGGCACCTACTTTGATGCTGTTTGTGTTTTTCCAGTTTTCATCTGTTTTTGACCTTTTCCATTCCTTAAATGAAGTCTTCTTGTCTCTGATCGCATCTTTCACCATTACAGTGAGCCACACCGGTTCCTTGTTCTTTTTCCTCTTGGATCCTTTGCCGATACACGGTATATATAGATTTTGCACCTCGGTGACTGTGTCCTTAAAAAGGGATCATGCTTGTTCTAGCATCTTTACAGTGCTTATCCTCTTCTTAATCTTCTTCCCCACCATGAGTCTCATCCATTCGTAATTCCCTTTTCGGAAGTTCAGCACCGTGTCTGTCATTCTGGATCAATGTTTCGCCCCTGTGTCAGGTCGAAGCGGATCATATTGTGATCACTGGTTCCCAGCGTCCCCTTTACTTCTACACCTTGTGCTGGTCCTCATAGTCCATTTAGAATTAAGTCCAGAATTGCGTTTTCTCTCATATTCTTCTTGATAAGTTGTTCCAGGAAGCAATTGCCTACAGCATCCAGGAACTTGGTCTCCCTACTGCTGCCAGAGGTGCCTAGGTTCCAGTCTATTCCAAGATAAATGAAGTCACCCATGATAACTGCGTTGCCGCTCTTGCAGTTGCGTTTAATCTCATCCGTCATTTCTCCATCAATTTCTTCGGACTGCCTCGCGGGTCGGTAGTAGATGCCGATCTTAGTTTCCGTTCCATTTGTTCCCAGAATTTTGACCCATAAAGACTCTAACTTATTCTTTGTGTTCTCTCCAGTAGACTCAATTCCCTCTTTGACGTATAGGGTAATGCCACCACCTTTTTGGGCCATTCTGTCTCTGTGCTATAGCTTGTATCCCAGTAGCACAGTGTCCCAGATGTTTTCCTCGTTCCACCATATTTCTGTGATGCCGATGATGTCAAGGTTATCTTTTTGTGCCATAGCTTCTAATTCACCCATCTTATTCTTTAGTCTCCTTACATTCATGTACATATACTTGAGTTTGCGGCCTGTTACTCTCTTGCATTTCCTTCCCTCTTGTGTCCCTTTCGATCTGTCATGATTTCTGTCTTGCTTATGATCTGGTGAGTCTTCCCCGCTATCTTTCTGCACGGTATCCTATGAGTATACCGGTTCCCGAACCATCGACTCTCTGTCAACTGTCGGCTTTTCCTTTCTTGTTACTGCAGCCTAGTAAAAGAACCCCTTATAGAAAAAGAAAACCTTTATCCAAAAAATGTATATTGTAAAGAGCAATGTAACAGCATTCTATATAGAGGAAATTTTTTAACATGATAGCTCAGTGTACCAAAATTATTTACTATGGTTTATTTTGTTACTGATTTCAGCAGACTAAGTAGTGTATAATCACAAATAATTGTCTTATTACTTACTGGTTGGGGTGCAATTACCTGAAATTCATTTTCTGTTCCCATACACAAGTGCTCAAATGACAGGTTTTAATAATTGCATCTATTCTATGAAATTTAGGACTATTTTTCATTTAAATATGCTATTATTTTTGTGCTAAAAGCTTTTCAGAGCTGGTGTTTGAAGTATCACAGAAATGATGACCATTTGCAATACAAACAAAAAAAGATGAAGCCATAATATATTCTCCAAACACAAAGGAGAAGCTGCGGAAGAGATGTGCATGATTCAGGCGTTCATTCAGTCAATAAAATAATGTAGAATTATATTACAACAGCAGAATCCACATATCCGTGTTTCGACTAGAACATCTTCCTCAGGGGTCCAGTGAAATCTCAGTTCTAAAGAAAAGACAATGGGGATGCGAAATAAAATATGCATAAGAATCAAAAAACACTGTTTCAGAGATAATATTTCACAGGAGGGGGGAGGAGCTCCATAATATATTCTCAACAGTGTTCCTGAGGAAGTGATCACTGTTACCTCTAAGCTAAGTGGGAGTCATCCAACTGCATTGCTGCCAATGGTGAGTAGTGCTTTGATAATATCAGTGGCATAGTAAGGGGGGAGGGATGGTCCTCCCCGAATGTCATCTTGGTAAGGGCACAGGCACCCATCCTCCTCATTGCCCCCTGCTCCTTCCCCGCCCCCCACAGCCGCACATTGCGTGCATGCTTCCCTTCCCCCGTACCTCTGTAACATTCCTGGCACGAGCAGCAACCACTAACCTGCTATCGCACCAGCGTCGGCTCCTCCTCTGACATCACTACCTGGACCCATGCCTAGGAAGTGACGTCAGCAGCAGAATTGACGCTGGCGCGACAGCAGCTTGGGGGGTACTGCTCGTGCCAAGAATGTTATAGAGGTATATTGAAAGGGAGATGGCATGCGCGTTTCTCAATCTCAAGGGGGCTTGTTGGAGGCATTTTATGTGTGGGATTTGAGCAGGCTTAGCACTTGGACATTTTGCAGTGATAATCAAACTTTTTACAAACCGTCCAGGGCACAATTTGGATGTTTAGACCATCAATGATTTTGCAGGTAGCCACTGGGGCTGGGGGGGGGGGGGGTCATATTTGAGGGTTCTGGGTCCTGGGAGAGGCAATTCACTGCTGCAACCTTGGAGCATCAGGCTGCAGCTTTGCAAAGCCCAATGTTCCTGGACCAGAGGAATAATGCTGCTTGGCTCCTACTGGGAGCCAAGGTAGAAGACATAGTGAGCCACATCGACAGGATAATCGACAGTGTGGAAAAGGAAGATACGGCGGCGGTGGTGGATCCATGTGGGGACGAACAACATGAGCAACAGGGACTACAACAGGGAAGTACTGAAGGACCAGTTCTGGATGCTAGGAAAGAAGCTGAAGACCAGAATGCAGAGGATAGCATTCTCGGAGATCCTGTCAGTACCCAGGGCTGACGAGAAGAGGCAGATGGAGCTGCAAGCAGTCAACGCATGGATGCGGCGCTGGTGTGAGGAAGAAGGATTCCATTTTGTGTGCAACTGGATGATGTTCTGAGTGAAGAGCAAGCTATTCAGGAAGGATGGACTCCACCTCAGCAGAGACAGAATGAGGCTACTTGCAAGCAACATCAAGAGAGAACTTGAGAAGTGTTTAAACTAGGAAGAAGGAGAAAGCCGACAGTTGACTGAGACATAGAGTTGATGGTTCAGGAACCGGTATACCCAGAGGATACCGTGCAGGAAAATAGAGGGGAAGACTCACCGGATCACAGGCAAGACAGATCAAAAGGGACACATGATGGAAGGAAAAGCAAGAAAGGAACAGGCCACAAACTCAAGTGTATGTACACGAACCCAAGGAGCCTAAGGAATAAGATTGGTTAATTAGAAGCTATGGCACAAAGGGATAACGTGAAAATCATCGGCATCACGGAGACATGGTGGACTGAGGAAAATGTCTGGGACACTGTGCTACCGGGATTCAAACTATACCGCAGAGACAGAGTGGCTCAAAAAAGTGGGGGCATTGCCATATACATCAAAGAGGGAATTGAATCTACTGGAGAGAACACGCCACAACAGATGGATAAGCTAATCTCTATGGGTCAAAATTCCAGGAACAAATGGACTGGAAATGAAGATCGGCATCTACTACGGACCTCCAGGGCAGTCCAAAGAAATTGATGGAGAAATGATGGACGAGATTAAATGCAACTGTAAGGGAGGCAACACAGTTATCATGGGTGACATCAATTATCTGGGGATAGACTAGAACCTAGGCCTCCTCGGCTGCATTAGGGAGACCAAGTTCCTGGATGCTATAGGCGATTGCTTCCTGGAACAACTTGTCAAGGAAAATATGAGAGGAAATGCAATTCTGGACTTAATTCTAAATGGACAGCGAGGACTGGCACAAGGTGTAGAAATAGAAGGGACGCTGAGAAACAGCGATCACTACATGATCCGCTTTGACCTGGACGCAAGGGCAAAACATCGGTGTAGAACGACGGTCATGGCACTGAACTTCCGAAAAGGGAATTATGAAGGGATGAGACTCATAGTGGGGAAGAATATTAAGAAGAGGATAAGCAATGTAAAAACGCTAGAGCAAGCTTGGTCCCTTTTTAAGGACACAGTCACCGAGGTGCAAAATCTATATATACCACGTATCAACAAGAGGAAAAAGAATAAGGAACCGGCGTGGCACACTGTAGTGGTGAAGGAAGCGATCAGAGACAAGAAAACTTTGTTTAAGGAATGGATAAGGTCAAAAACTGACAAAAACTGGAAAAAGCACACACAGCATCAACGCAGGTGCCATAAAGTGGTAAAAGAGGCCAAAAGAGACCGAGGAAAAAATAGCCAAGGAGACGAAAAGCTTCAAGCCGTTCTTTCGATATATAAAGGGGAAATGACCAGCAAAGGAAGCGGTAGGACTGTTGGATGACCATGGAATAAAGGGAGTGCTAAAGGAGGATAAAGCAATCGCCGACAAACTGAACACATTTTTTGCGTCCATATTTACCAAAGAGGATATACATAGCATACCGGAACCCATCAGGCTATATGCTGGAAATGAAGATGGGAAACTGACAGGGTTAACGGTCAGTCTAGAAGAGATATGCAGGCAGATCGATAGGCTTAAGAGTGATAAATCACCGGGACCGGATGACACCCATCCGAGGGTCATCAAGGAACTGAAAGGGACTATAGCTGAACTGCTTCAACTAATAGCCAATCTGTCGATCAAATCGAGAAAGATTCCAGAAGACTAGAAGGTGGTGAATGTTACGCCGATCTTCAAAAAAGGTTTGAGGGGAGATCCGGGAAACTACAGACCGGTGAGTCCGACCTCGGTACCAGGAAAGATGGTAGAGGTGCTGATAAAGGCCCACATCATTGATCACCTTAATGGACATGGTCTGATGAGGACCAGCCAACACAGATTCAGCAAAGGCAGATCTTGTTTGACAAACTTGCTGCACTCCTTCGAGGGAGTAAACAGGCAGATAGACAAGGGCGACCCGGTAAACATTGTATATCTGGATTTTCAGAAGGCATTCGACAAGGTTCCACATGAAAGACTACTTCGGAAAATTGTGAGCCATGGAATCGAGGGTGAAATACTCACGTGGATTAAAAACTGGCTGGAGCATAGGAAACAGAGAGTGGGGGTAAATGGACAATACTTGGACTGGAAGAGCATCACCAGTGGGGTGCCGCAGGGCTTGGTGCTTGGACCCGTGCTCTTCACCATCTTTATAAATGATCTTGACATTGTTACGACGAGTTTGTCTTTTTCTGGTGTCTTGCGTGTGGAATGCAGTGGCATAGCAAGAGTAAGAGGTGCCCCTTTCCCGCCCTCGTCTCCATCCCCAGCTCCTTCCCTGCTGCGCCCCCTTCCCCCATACCTCTAGTTGTTCACCACCACGATCAACAACGTCAACATGCTCCTCGCGACCGTGTCCTCTCCCTCTGACGTCACTTCCTCTGCGGGCCACCTGGAAGTGATGTCAGTGGTAGCTGACGTGGTCACGAGGAGAGCGTTGAAGTTATTACTCGCAGCAGTGAACAACTAGAGGTACTGGGAAGAGAAAGGGGTGTGTGTACGGCGGCGGGAGGAGTGGGAAGAGACGGGGGTGGAGAGGTGCCACAACGTCAACGTGTTCCTCACGACTGTGTCAGCTCTCCCTCTGATGTCATTTCCTATGCGGGGCACCCGGAAGTGACGTCAGCAGGAGCCGACGTCGCGAGGAGCAAGTTGAAGTTGTTACTCATGGCAGTGAACAACTAGAGGTATGGGGGAAGGGAAGAGGGCGCATGTACAGCAGGGGAGGAGTGGGAAGAGGATGGAGTGGAGAGGAGGAGGGGTGCCAGTGCCCCCACCATGATGGTACTCAGGGCAGATCACCCCTTCTACCCCCTTTACTACACCACTGGTGGAATGGGAAGCATTTTTGAGACTTTTAACCTGGAGATTCTAGATTTCAATTCAGTACCTAAGATCCTACATTTGGTTTCCAGAACCCCCTTCCAGCACCTTCCTATGCTACTGGCACTCACATATACTATAGAATGTCAAATGGCTACTCCTTAGTACTGTCTAAAATTCTACTACATGATACTGTCTCAAATTCTACTACATGATGCAGCGACACCATTTGGCTTTAGCAGAAGCTTGTAGCATTTTCCAGGCTTACATTTGGACCTAGATTGAGCAGCAGGCTCCTAACAGTTTGTTTGGAGCAGTGGTCTCAAACTCAAACCCTTTGCAGGGTAAAGGAGAATTCCTGTTGGACCCCTTCCTGAGGACCCTTGGGATACGACTACAGGACTTAAAAAACAAAACAGACCAAGCTTCATTTCAACTTAATTTCATCTTTACAAGAAGAACGTTGGAATAGAAGCTGTTTTCTTATGTGGCAACCTCAGCTGTTCGAGATAAGGAACATAAAGCATACAGCGCAGATGTTACAACACAGCACAAATGATTAGTACACTGCACAGACCAATGCTTGCTGTATAGAAAGAAAATTATAATACTGGTGCTTAGCTGGAAGACAGAAACAGGGCTGCAGGTATAAGGCCTCTAGCAATGATTCCTATATTTCCTATATTCTCTGACCAAAGGTGAAACAATGGATAGCAGGCCAGGCATGAGGCCTATGCACTGTATGCACAGAATGCAAAGCTTGGACAAGTGACAAGGTTGTCCTTCTGACAGCTGCCACAGCCTTTTTGGAACATCAGATAATACAGATAACAGTTTGGTTCATAGAGCATTGAGAGCATAAGCTGGCCTGCACATATGCAAAACCACAGCACCTGGAAGACAGAGTGGGGGCCGCTCTTGGAATTGGGCTTAGGTCATGCATAGATAACCTCTGAAAAACGCTCCAAGCAGAAGGGTGTCAGGTGCAGGTAAGGTTAGGTGGTTTTTGGCCATCACAATCAATCTGATAACGACATACATAAGTGGAAAGGACATACGCAGATGTTAATGACTTTTATGCCAATTAGGGATATAGCCAATTATATGCATTTGTAACCACTGAATTAATTCTGTTAATGATGCTAACAAATCAGACTAGCAACTGATCACTTGTGATAATGCATTATCACAAGTGATCAGTTGCTAGTCTGATTTGTTAGCATCATTAGCAGAATTAATTCTAATAGATTGTAATGCATGGCTAATAATATATCAATTCATGTTAGATAAGGAAATGACACAGATGGGGTATTTTGACACATATCTGCTGGTGTGGAACTATATCTTCTCTGTGACACCCTGAATGCAATCCATTTGTTAATCTGCTCTTTTTTATATGCTGTCTTTTACTTTATAATAAATTTGTACTTTTATGTAACAGCATTCCTGGTGTGGACTGAGTCAGTTCATGGAAAGGATCTAAGCAGCCTGCCTTTTCAAGGGCCACATTTTGGATTTGTAGGTACTTGGAGGGCCTCAGAAAAAATAATGTCTTATTAAAGAAATGACAATTTTGCATGAGGTAAAACTCTTTATAGTTTATAAATCTTTCCTTTTGGCTAAGTCTTAATAATAATACTGTATTTTATAGCTAAAGAGACATATGAACAAGAAACTGTTTTATTTTACTTTTGTGATTATGATAAATATACCGATGGCCTCACAATAGTTAGTACCTAGCAGGCCGCATGTGGCCCCCGGGCCGCAGGTTTGAGACCACTGATTTAGAGCATTCCTTTTTGGTTTTATTTGCTGTATCTTTGGTGCCATCTACTGGGCCTTATCTATATATACCCATGAGGAAGGCTTTTACAGCTGAAACATGGACTGTGTTGGAGTCCATTACCATAGGGATTGAGAGACTCTAATGTTAGACCGCATACCTTTGTGTAGATGCATTATTTTATTCATGTATTTTTAATAAACTGATTGCTCCTAAGTTTGGTTGATCGAATCTAATCTAAACCTTAGGTTTGTATACCGCATCATCTCTACATTCGTAAAGCTCGACACGGTTAACAAGAGTTAGGGTAGAAAGGAACTCCAGTGGAGGGAAGAGGCAAAATGAAGAGAAAATTTAGAAGACTAGAATAACCAGAGAGGGAGGAGGAGTTACATTTTTGAGAATAACCAGGTTTTCAGATGTTTACGGAAGAGTTGGAGGGAGCTCAGATTCCTAAGAGGAGAGGTAAGGTTGTTCCAGAGCTGAGTGATTCTGAAAGGGAGGGAAGAACCTAGTTTTCCTACAAGTGAAACGCCTTTTAGAGAGGGAAAGGAAAGTTTCCGTTTTTGGGTGGATCTGGCAGAATTGGGGTTAGAGGAGTTCCAAAAAAGAGGAATGAAGGGAGGGAGAATACCGTGTAGGATCTTGAAATGAGGCAGGCACATTTGAAGTGGACTCTGGAGATAATCGGAAGCCAGTGGAGCTTGGATAAAAGCGGTGAGACGTGGTCGAATTTGCTTTTTGCGAAGATAAGCTTAGCAGCGGTATTCTGAATCCGCTGGAGTCTTTGAAGGTTCTTCTTTGTTAGGCTAAGGAAGATAGAGTTGCAGTAGTCCAGTCTGGAAAGGATGGTGGATTGATTGGACAAGGACGGCAAAGTGTTTTTGATGGAAACAGGATCTCACTTTTCTCAGCATGTGAAGGCTGAAGAAACATTTTTTTTACTAGGGAGTTGAGGTGGTTGTTGATGGAAAGTGTAGAGTCAATGATGACTCCCAGAACTTTACTAGAATATTCAAGATGCAGAGTGGGGCCAGAGGACAGTGGGATGGAGGTGGGCAGTTGGTCCAATTTTGGGCCGAGCCAGAGAAGTTTTGTTTTAGATTCGTTCAGTTTCATCTGCACAGTGTGGGCCCAGGATTGAAGGTTCGATATACATGAGGATATGTTTGCTGAGAGGTTGGTGAGGTTCCGGTCGGTCTCGAGGGGGACAAAGATGTCGTCTGCATAAATGTAGAGTGTTTCAAGGGGGGAGAGATGGAGGAGTTTAAGGGAGGATATATAAATGTTGAAGAGGATAGGAGAGAGAGGTGAGCCTTGCGGGACTCCACAGATCGGGTTCCAGGGGGAGGAAGAAGTGCCCTTCATGTTAACTATGTAAGAACGGGAGCGTAAGAACTTCGAGAACCAGTCAAGGACTGTGGAGTTTATGCCTATCTCAGTGAGTTGGTAAATTAGAATATCATGATGGACGACATCAAAAGCTGCAGAGAGGTCGAATTGAAGAAGGACGGCGAACTTGTTGCGAGAATGGAGATATTGAACTTTTGAGATTAAGGAGGTCAGAAGGGATTCGGTGCTGAAATTGGAACGGAAGCCGTATTGGTAGGGTTGAAGAATGGTGAATTTCTCAAGGTAGGAAGATTGTTGAGTGGATATGATGGACTCTAGCATTTTGGTAAGAAGGGGAATGTTAGCTATTGGACGGTAGCTGGATGGTGTAGAGGGGTCAAACTCAGGTTTTTTCAGTAGTGGGGTTAAGGAAATATGGCCCATTTCTGTGGAGAAGAGACCCGAATGGAGGGCGGAGTTTATGAGAATGGTAAGAGATGAGATGGCCTGAGGAGGAGTATCCCTTCCTCACTCCTTTTTTGTTTCATATTTTCACACGTGGGGTTACATTTCCTTTTTGTTGTGGGATACTTCTACTTTTGCACCAGTCAGGTGAGCTACCAAGTTTCCAACAGTGCCCAATTCAGATCACAGGACAGGACAGGAAGTGGACTTAAAGAAGTTCAGAGATTTCAAGGAAAAGTAATACTTTTAATTCAATTAAAACAAATGCAGTATGGATTCATTCTGTGGGGCAGAGAGTGGATATTGTATAAATCTGGACAGTGCTGTTTCATGAAACAAAGCCATAATATTCCCTCTTTTTATAATATTTAAGATCTGCTCTTGTAAGAGTGATTCAAGTCCTATGGATGCTTGACTTGCTCATTGTATGAAGGAGCTGCAATAGCTCCTGTTCATTTTGGGATAATATCAGTGCATGCTGGGGCAGTAGAACACATTTTTAGTTTGGGGGAGAGCAAAACAAAACAAACTTTACCCCTAGCCCCGCTTCTTAGTTGCTGATGTCAAGGTGGTAGGAGGTTGGTTGGATCATAGCTCCCCTTTCTGTGGTCTATCATTGCATGACTAAATAACAATTTATTATTTCTATAGTGCAACCAGGCGCATGCAGCGCTGTACATTGAACATGCAAGAGAAGGTCCCTGCTCAAAAGAGCTTACAATCTAATTATGACAGACACACAGGACAAAAGGGGGAGTCAGAATAAAGAATACTTGATCTTCAAAGGTTCAGTGTAATTTAGGATTCAGAGCCAGGATAGTTTTTTTGTAGGTAAAGACATGGTTTCCATGGTGATAGCTAGGGTATGGAATTGATCCCTTTTGGAGAAGAAACATATTGATCTTTTTTTCAAATCTATTGGTACCTCAATGTATGAGGAGTTTGAGATGAGCCAAATATTATTTTATGGTCTGGAAGCACACTATATATCTATTCAGTTCCCATCAGTTTCTGAATACAGACCATATGCCTCTTACTGACTTACAAGTGCATTCACTCTTTAGCCCCTCAATATCTCTCTTCACTTATCTCCCCCATGCTCTCCCCCCCCCCCCAACATGGAACTCCATTCATCTGGTAAGTTCCTCTTATCTGTACCCTTCTCCTCCACTGCCAACTACAGGCTCTGTCCCTTCTTTCTTGCTGCTCCATATGCCTGGAACAGGCTGCCAGAATCAATATGTCATGCTCCATATCTAGCAATATTCAAATCTGAGCTAAAAGCCCACTTTTTTGAAGCTGCTTTCAACTCTTAACTCCCACACCATCAAATATCTTTACCCATCGTATCATTCCTTCTGCTAGAAACTCCCCAACTCAGAGATGTCCTGTCTGTCCCAATTAGATTGTAAACTCTTCTGAGCATTGAATGTTCAATGTACAGCGCTGCGAATGCCTTTCAGCGCTATAAAATGATAAATAGTAGTAGTAATTCACCTCTATTCAGAATGTATGATTCAGACCCACAGCCTATAATTTATTTGAAAGAACAGAGCTTGAATTCACCTGACTATTCAAGGTTGCACATTTCTTCCAGAAACTGCATTACTTAGCAGAGCTTTCAAGTTGAAATGTAGACTGCATTTAAGCATACCATCTTTAAAAAAAGTGGCAATTGAAATACCCATCTCAGGCTAAACTGAAATTCTTTGTCTATATTATAACAAATGACCCCTGCACACGCAAGGGAGTATCAGGTGGTAGCAGCATGTCAACCTAAAATCTGACACAATAAATCTTGCAAGGCTTTTCTGTCAGTCTGAATCAAGTGAAAATGTTTCCCATGTGAATTCATGATGTCTGGTTATGGCAGAACGTATCGTGCTCTGCCGTGTTCGCTCGTCTTGGGTTGAAACGCCGGTAGTACATTTTGTCACACACTTCACGCAGAGCACATCCCGTCTGAAACTCTGGTGTTTACACAGGGACCGACCTAAGTTCAATTTCACAGATATGCTATACCTAAACATTTTGAATAAAAGGTGAGCTGCCTTAATTTGAGAAGGGGGAGAAAGATGAAAGTTATCGGGAGTAGAAAGAGGATATGTCTTAGAATGTCTGCTAATACTGCTAAGCCAACTGAAAACTGAATACTCCGTGAAATGTTTGAGCTCCAGAAGGGATTACATTAGGATCTAGATTGTTGTTTATTAAGGGACCATATTCAGCAGTTCAATTTTGCTTAAATTTAAGTGGACTACTTATCTGATTAAATCCAAGTGGATTTTCAGGTGACTTACCAGATTACGTTGCATCGCTGAACATGAGATTCTAAACTTAACTGAATTGTTATATTATTTATTCATTAAAAAAATTTGTATACCGCATACAACTATGCGGTTTCCATATCAGATACATAAAATCTTATTTCCCTACGATTTCCACATATAACATAGACTTGTTGTCCCCCCCCCAAATAAAATATTAATAAATCAAATCAAGACAAAATTCATCGATTAAAAACAAAGACATCAGATCAAATGATCGATTCCAAAGTAGGTAAACAAATCAATTCACATTTCTATGCAAAGCAAATCAAATTCAAGCAATTCAGAAATACACACAGGCTTTAAATCATACACTACTGTCAGAAAAATCTGAAGAGGAGATTATCAGCTGGAATAAGCATTAGCTTAGGAAGGCTGTTTATGCAATCCTACTGCTGATTAAGGTGGCACTCAGAGCCATATTCTCTAAATAGCGCCTAATTTGGTAGGTGTCTATGAAAACGGTGCCTACTGCATGTCAAAGTTAGGCACCATTTGTAGAATTACACCTAGCAGCGCCTAACTTAACTTAGGCTAGGGATACCAGATTTTTTGGAAGTAAAATTTGGACCTATGGCCACCCCCCATGCCTGCGCGGCCCCATTCCGCCTGAGTCACATCCTGTTCTGCCCCAGCCCCGACCTCCTCAACCTGTTCACTTGTTCGGAGCAGCGTTGGGAAGGCAACTGTACATATGCATGTGTGATGTGATGATGTCACATGCAGGTGTGTGACGTTGCCGCGTTGCATCTGCGCTTGCGCAGATGCCCTCCCGATGCTGCTCCCAGCTGGAAGCTTTTCAAAATGCAGACAAAGTACGGGGTTTTGAAAAGCCATCCCGACACCCGGACATGTCCTCTAAAAAGAGGACATGGCCGAGTAAATCCGGACATTTGTTAACCCTAACTTAGGCGCTGCTAGGCGTCATAATGTTAGGTGCTGGTATATTAAGCCAAGGGTTTCTTGGCCTAATATATTGGCACCTAACGTAGATGCCTAGTGGCCCCCAACTCAATCTTTGACCAAACTCAGCCCCTTAACCATACCTCCTTATCATGTATGTGACTTGGTGTAGACGCCTACTGGGAAGTGGTAGGCACCTGCTGGCTATTTAATTTTTTTAAATTGTTTTTAATAGTGCTGATTTACCAATTAAAATAAAATTGAGGTAGGTGCCTAGCTCAGTAGGAACCCCAATCTAGGTGCCTGCCGGTAGACGCCTTTTATAGAATCAGGGCCTCAATATTTTTTCAGTCGCTGCTGCATTAATGCCCTGATATTCGCTGCTGGCTCCCTCTAGCACTTAACTGCTTAAACAACACCACATAAAAATAGGACAATGCTGTATGTGGTTCAGTTTGGTCACTTAACTTAGATGGATATGAACTAAATATCGGCTCTTAACTGCACAAATGCCGACTCAGGAACCAGCGTGTCCACAAAATAGATAGCTTTCAGTTTAGTGCCATCTTTCATACATTGATTAATTTTCTTAGTTACAATAAAATGCACACCAATAATGATGATTCCAACCACAGTGAGCTATAATGCTCGTGTGGAGATCTGAACTCCCATTAAGGTATTAGTATGCAAACCTGTATGTCTTAATAAGTCTACTCAGCGCTAATGTAGATGAATATTGGTGCGCATTATAAGTTTAGTGGTCAGTGCTGGTATTTAGTAGTACTAACTGGTTAATTGCCGCTAAATTTAAGCAGATAGCCCCACACAAGTGATTTAACTAGCCAGGAGCCTCTCCTGGCCATTTCAATTGCATTGAATATGGGCCTGCTTACGTTAATTACATCAATCATTTTGAATATTGCTTGCTATGAAGTCTTTCAAGTCCCGCTTTTTGCTTGCCCATCCATTGAACTAGTCCCACAAACCATCTCTGAACGAAATCCTAGAAAAGCTTCATCATTCAAAACCAGACTGCATCTCCTGGTTATTAAGTTCATCAGATGTTCAGGTAACAGCCTTTTTGCATCCCTCTTGGGATCTGTTTCTCAGCTGCAGAAGAATGATGATTTCACTGTTTCTAATGCTGTGAAAATCTGATGAAAGGATACTCTCGAAATGGGATAAAAGAACAGGCTGGAATGCAGTTGTCATTTCAGGATCTTTATTTTTATCCTTTCAGCCAAATTTTGAGCCTCCATAGAATCATCATAATCTTTTCACAAACAGATCTAAAAAACAACACAAAACCCCTTAGATACATGCAATATAAATGATTCTAGTAGAAGATATGTGCAGTTTCACAGATCTATAACATATGAATTATGAAGATAAAAGAGTTGGTTACATAAATGAAATGATCATAGCAAAAGTATGTAGAGCTTCTATATAATACATCAAATTGGAATAATTTACACAAACAAATATTAGAAAAGGAACAATGGATTGCCGTAGCAATTGCAACCAAATTATTTTAGTTTGGATAATGGACAGCAATTTTTCTGCAGGCTTTCTACACATTCTCTGTTCAATGCATCTTAGTCAAAATGAACAAGACTTATTCTTTGGTATAGCAGTACCGCAATATATCAGCTATTATTTAGGGGAAACATCTGTAATGCCCCGGGCACCCACGGCACCCCCGACAATATCTGGGTAAGAGGGAGCCCAAACCCTCTTGCCCCGGCGACCCCCCATCTACACGAACGGGCCAGGAGAAAGCCCAACCTCTCCTGGCCCCGGCAACACCCCATCTACATGAATAGGCCAGGAGGGAGCCCAAGCCCTCCTGACCCCAGCGACCCCCCCCCCCCCCCCCCCCCCCCCACTACACGAACGGGCCAGGAGAGAGCCCAACCTCTCCTGGCCCCGGCGACCCCCCCACCTACATGAACGGGCCAGGAGAGAGCCCAAACTCTCCTGGCCCCGGTGACCTCCCCCCACCTACACGAATGGGCCAGGAGGGAGCCCAAGCCCTCCTGCCCTGCGATCGTAACCCCCCTCCCCCGATTACGGTCAGGCAGGAGGGATCCCAAGCCCTCCAGCCCCGGGCACCCGCGGCACCCCGACAACATCGGGGCAAGAGGGAGCCCAAGCCCTCTTGCCCCGGCGACCCCCCCACCTACACGAACGGGCCAGGAGAGAGCCCAACCTCTCCTGGCCCCTGCGACCCTCCCCCCACCTACACGAATGGGCCAAGAGGGAGCCCAAGCCCTCCTGGCCCCGGCGACCCACTATTCCCTACCCCCCACTACAATACAGGCAGGAGGGATCCCAGGCCCTCCTGCCCTCAAAACAAGTCTCCTCCCCCCAACGATCACCCCCTCAGAATCCCCTATCGACCCCCCTGCTGACCTGCGACCCCCCAGGCCGACCCCATGACACCTCCAACCCCACCCCCCTTCCCCGTACCTTTAATGTTGGCCAGACGGACGGGTGCCAAGCCCGCCCGTTCGGCAGGCCAGTCAGGTCCAGAATGGGGCCGTATTGGATTTCATTTTAACAACACTTATGTCCCCCCCCTCCACCTATCTTTAGTTTAAAAGTACCTTTTTATCTTTTCTTTTTTTTTACTTTTATCCTGGGTTTTGCATTCAAATCGATTTTTTGATCCCTTCCCCCTTTTTGTTAGCACATTACATCTTACATTCAGGTAGCCCATTCATCATCATACTGCTCAGCTCTTTGGCTCAGCATTGGCGAACTAAGATGTTTTTTCATTGTGTGTTAAGGCTTGGGTTTTCAATTACGTTTTATTATCATGTTTTCAGGTCTTTAGTTATGTTCATTATGATGTTTTAGTTTTGGTACTTCTTTGTGCTTCAGTTTGGCATTTTGGTTTTAGTTTGTTTAATTCAGTTTTTATGATCTTCAACACGCACTTGTCACAGGCAGCTTTAGGTTCAAGCCCTTATTATTGTTTCACAATTTATATCTACACACCCCTTTCACTTTGCCTTCTATATTTTTGATTAAGCGTTTTTCTGTTTAAAATCTTCTTTATTAGGACTTGACTTAACGTGGTTGTTTCAGTGCCTGGTTCTGATTGCATGGCCTACACCACCATTTTTTTGTGCTCCTGCTGGTTTCTCTTTGAATCCTCTTTTCACCGTGAACATTATACTGCTTCATTTTTTGGCTCAATTTCTGCTGTCTCAGATAATCTCATCATTATGATTATTGAGAGCTTCTATACCGCTAGTAACTGGGGAGTCAATTTAGAGTAATCTGCATGAGATTCCGCATAGGCGCTATACTACATGAGCTTCTGTAAAGATGTTATGATATATCTCTTATGTTGTCACTCACCCTTAGTAATAATTTAGTAGAATTTTTTAGACAGTCTTTATCTGGTCGGGTTGACACAATTCACTATCAGGTTTTTAGGTTCATTCACTCTTTTGCAGTGGCGTACCTAGGGGGGGGGGGGGGGGGGGGGGGCGGGCCGCCCCGGGTACCAGCCCTGAGGGGGTGTTCCCGGCCTTGCCGCTCAGTCCCCCCCCACGCCCGAAGGACCGCTCGCCCCACTGACCTTCCAGCACACCTATGAAGCAGCCCGCAGCAGGATCGCGACGTCAGCAATCCCTCAGCTGCTTGGGCGCTGCTTCCTCTGACGTCAGAGGAGGGGGCGGGACCGCGACGCAGGAAGCAGCTCCTAAGTAGCGCAAATATAGCTGACGTCGCGATCCTGCTGCGGCTGCTTCATAGGTAGTGCGGGGAGGCCAGGGGGGCGAATGGTCCTTCGGGGTGGGTCGGGGATCTGACCCAGTTCTAATACCTCTCCGTCTCCGTGCCGACCGACCCCCTCAAGGACCGACCCTTGGAAACATGTTTTCAGGCTTGGAATCCAGTTAAAAGGCAATAGACGCTCTGTCTATACCTGGGACCAAACTGAAAGAAATTTGTCCAGCCCTGGCAAGTTCAAACCCAACTCAAACCAAATTCTGCACTCCTGGGGAAGGGGGAGGTTTTGCTTCTGAGAAAGTGCTCCTTAGTACATCAGAATCTCTGTCTGCTTCTTGGCACCAGCACTGGAGAAATAATGAGACGCCCTACTTTCTTTCTGCATGTGAAGCCATCTGGAGGGGGGGGGGGGGGGGTGTGTTTGTGAGTACCAGAAGGCACTGCGAGGAAGGAACGGGTTATATTAGTAGATCTGTGTGTGATGGAGGGCACTAGGGCCAGCAGGAGTGAGGTACATAGTTAGAGCTGTAGAGGGGGGGGGGGGAGAAGGGGGGGGTCCCTATTGCAAGGGAGGAGTGAGGTTTTCCCTCGCCTTTTCTTCAGTCCTAAAGTTCACATTTTCTGGCTTTGGCTGCCTTCAGCAGTCATGCGACCGGGTAACAAAGCCCCCCTGACCCTGCACGCTGTCTGATTCGGCTGCTGTTGAACAGTTTGCGTGCCGGAACCCTTCTCAGGCTGAGTGGAATTTGGGTTATGAGCTGCAGGGAGTGGTTGTGAATTTCTCCGTGAGAACCTTGTGCATCCTCCTCCAGCTTGAGTCCGCACTAGACGCCCGCACTAGACGTCCCCACGTAGACGTCCGCACTAGACGCCCGCACTAGACGTCCCCACTAGACGCCCCGCACTAGACGTCCCCACTAGACGTCCCCACTAGACGTCCGCAATAGACGTCCCCACTAGACGCCCGCACTAGACGCCCGCACTAGACGTCCCCACTAGACGTCCCCACTAGACGTCCGCACTAGACGTCCGCAATAGACGTCCCCACTAGACGTCCGCAATAGACGTCCGCACTAGACGTCCCCACTAGACGTCCGCAATAGACGTCCGCAATAGACGTCCCCACTAGACGTCCGCAATAGACGTCCGCACTAGACGTCCGCAATAGACGTCCGCACTAGACGTCCCCACTAGACGTCCGCACTAGACGTCCGCACTAGACGCCCGCACTAGACGTCCCCACGTAGACGTCCCCACTAGACGTCCCCACTAGACGTCCCCACGTAGACGCCCGCACTAGACGTCCCCACTAGACGTCCGCACTAGACGTCCCCACGTAGACGTCCGCACTAGACGCCCGCACTAGACGTCTAGTGCGGACGTCTACGTGGGGACGTCTAGTGCGGACGTCTAGTGCGGACGTCTACGTGGGGACGTCTACGTGGGGACGTCTAGTGCGGACGTCTAGTGCGGACGTCTACGTGGGGACGTCTAGTGCGGCCGTCTACGTGGGGACGTCTAGTGCGGGCGTCTACGTGCGGACGTCTACGCGTGCGCGTCCTCGTGCGCGCGTCTTACATTCAGCACCAAGTGGCAGAAACCTAAACCCCAAACTCAGATAAATGCATTCCCAGGCCTTGTTCTCCCCTCCTCCAGGTCAGATTGCTGTTGAAAGCTGAGGCAACAGGAAATACGTCAGCCTCGGGGAGGATCGGAACTCAAGCTGGAGGAGGATGCACAAGGTTCTCACGGAGAAATTCACAACCACTCCCTGCAGCTCATAACCCAAATTCCACTCAGCCTGAGAAGGGTTCCGGCACGCAAACTGTTCAACAGCAGCCGAATCAGACAGCGTGCAGGGTCAGGGGGGCTTTGTTACCCGGTCGCATGACTGCTGAAGGCAGCCAAAGCCAGAAAATGTGAACTTTAGGACTGAAGAAAAGGCGAGGGAAAACCTCACTCCTCCCTTGCAATAGGGACACCCTCCTTCTCCCCCCCCCCTCTACAGCTCTAACTATGTACCTCACTCCTGCTGGCCCTAGTGCCCTCCATCACACACAGATCTACTAATATAACCCGTTCCTTCCTCGCAGTGCCTTCTGGTACTCACAAACACCCCCCCCCCCCCCTCCAGATGGCTTCACATGCAGAAAGAAAGTAGGGCGTCTCATTATTTCTCCAGTGCTGGTGCCAAGAAGCAGACAGAGATTCTGATGTACTAAGGAGCACTTTCTCAGAAGCAAAACCTCCCCCTTCCCCAGGAGTGCAGAATTTGGTTTGAGTTGGGTTTGAACTTGCCAGGGCTGGACAAATTTCTTTCAGTTTGGTCCCAGGTATAGACAGAGCGTCTATTGCCTTTTAACTGGATTCCAAGCCTGAAAACATGTTTCCAAGGGTCGGTCCTTGAGGGGGTCGGTCGGCACGGAGACGGAGAGGTATTAGAACTGGGTCAGATCCCTGAAGAAGCTCATTCTCCTTCTATCAGTTTGGTTCGGTGCAGTGGCGTACCTAGGGGGGTGCGGGGGGGGGCGGGCCGCCCCGGGTACCAGCCCTGAGGGGGTGTTCCCGGCCTTGCCGCTCAGTCCCCCCCCACGCCCGAAGGACCGCTCGCCCCACTGACCTTCCAGCACACCTATGAAGCAGCCCGCAGCAGGATCGCGACGTCAGCAATCCCTCAGCTGCTTGGGTGCTGCTTCCTGCGCCGCGGTCCCGTCCCTCCTCTGACGTCAGAGGAGGGGGCGGGACCGCGACGCAGGAAGCAGCTCCTAAGTAGCGCAAATATAGCTGACGTCGCGATCCTGCTGCGGCTGCTTCATAGGTAGTGCGGGGAGGCCAGGGGGGCGAATGGTCCTTCGGGGTGGGTCGGGGCATCAGGCCTTCAGGGTGGGGCGGGCGGGCGGGCAGGCAGACTTTCAAGGGGGAGGGGGGTGACAGGCAGGCAGGCAGGCCTTCAAGGGGGGGTGCAGGTCTTCGGGGGGGGGGGTGCAGACCTTCAAGGGGGTGCAGGCCTTCAAGGGGGGGACAGGCAGGCAGGCCTTCAAGGGGGGGACAGGCCTACAAGGGGGGGGGGGACAGGCCTACAAGGGGGTGCAGGCCTACAAGGGGGGGGGACAGGCCTTCAAGGGGGGACAGGCCTTCAGGGGGGGTGCATGCCTTCAGGGGGGGGTGCCGACCTTCAAGGGGGTGCAGGCCTTCAAGGGGGTGCAGGCCTTTGGGGGGGTGCCAACCTTCAAGGGGGGGTGCAGGCCTTCAAGGGGGGGGACAGGCCTTCAAGGGGGGACAAGCAGGCAGGCCTTCAAGGGGGGGACAGGCCTACAAGGGGGTGCAGGCCTTTGGGGGGGTGCCAACCTTCAAGGGGGGGGACAGGCCTTCAAGGGGGGACAAGCAGGCAGGCCTTCAAGGGGGGGTCAGGCCTTCAAGGGGGGGACAGGCCTACAAGGGGGTGGGACAGGCAGACCTTTAAGGGGGGACAGGCCTACAAGGGGGTGGGACAGGCAGACCTTTAAGGGGGGATAGGCCTTCAAGGGGGGACAAGCAGGCAGGCCTTCAAGGGGGGGTCAGGCCTTCAAGGGGGGGGACAGGCCTTCGGGGGTGCAGGCCTTCGGGGTGGGTGCAGGCCTTCGGGGTGGGTGCAGGCATTCGGGGTGGGTGCAGGCCTTCGGGATGGGTGCAGGCCTTCAGGGAGGGACAGACCTTCGGGTGGGGGGTACAATCCTTCGGGGAGGGTGCAGGCCTTCAGGGGTGGGGTTTAGGCCTTCAGAGGGGGACAGACCTTCGGGTGGGAGGTAAAGTCCTTCGGGGGGTGCAGGTCTTCAGGGGTGGGGTGTAGCCCTTCGGAGGGGGGACAGACCTTCGGGGGAGGGGGGTCCTGGTGTAAAAGTACACAGAGGGAGAGGGGGAAGGGGGGGGTTCAAAGATACGGGCATATGCCAGACTTTGGGGGTTAGAAATAATGGGTCTAAAAACAGAGGAGTGGGAGAGAGATGGTGCATAATGGGATTTAGGGAGGGAAGGAACAGAAAGGGAGAGAACTTGGAAACAGGGGATGGTGTGGAGGGGGGATAGAGATACTGGATAGGAGGATAGTTGGGAACAGAAAGGGAGAGATGGTGGATCCTGGGGTGGTGGGGAGTTGAGAAAAGGTGAATCTGTGGATGGAGACAAAAAAAAGGAAAGATGCCAGATCTCCGGGAGAGGGAAGGGAAACGGAAGGGGAGAACAGAGATGGCAGACGGATGGTTAACACGGAGAAAGGAGACCCTGGCAAGCAAGACAACAAGAGCCTGGGACCAACAAGATTTGAATATTGATCAGAGAACAAAAGGTAGAAAAAATAATTTTATTTTCTGTTTTGTGATTACAATATGTTAGATTTGAAAAGTGTACATGAGACAGCTTGAAATGGGAACTTTTCTATTTTTTGTGAATGGCAAGGCTGAGTTCAGTTAAAATATATGCTTTATAAGAAAATATAATAATGTGTTTTATAAAGTTTATAAGCATTGCTGGCATACTCGGTGAGGTGTTCCTAGTGTTGGTGGTGGTGGTAGCATGTCAGTGTGTTGAGAGGAAGAGGTAGTCTGGGAAATTCTGCTGAGCAAACTCTGGGCCCATTTCCACCCCCAGTTAGTCCACTCCACTCAACTGGTTCACACACTGAGTGGGTCTTTGGGTGTTATTTCTGGGTAGTTGTTTTAGAATCTCTTCCAGTGGTTTGTCAGTATCTCCTTCTGGTCCAAGGAAGGAAACTTTGTCAACCTTAGCATTGACCTTCAGAATATGTTTGTAACAGCGCTGCTTGTGTGGCATTAGGCTATGTAGTGATCGAAAGAAAAAAACAGACCTTTGCACATTTTTGCACTATATGGTGGGTGTATGAGGAGATTCATTTCCTGCACAGTTAAGTCCATGTGAAGTTACCTTGTGCTGTATTTGACATCTAGCAAGGTCTCTGTTTGGAAGGAAAGATCTAAGCTTAAAAATGAAGTGGCCAGAAGTTATGTTAAAAGTAGATAGCGTAGCTGGTTTTAAGAAAGGTTTGGACAAATTCCTGGAGGAAAAGTCCATTGTCTGTTATTAAGACATGGGGGAAGCGTCTGCTTGCCCTGGATTGGTGCACTCAGTTGTTCCCACTTGGAGAACCTATTGACTTTTACTGCTTTTCTGTGTGGCTTTAACATTTTTGCTATTCAGTATACCTAAACTATTATTCAGTAGAAAAAATTTGTTTGTTCAATCAAATCCTGTGTGGACATTGGACTTCTATGAGTGAATGTTCTGCTTGATTGAACAAACTAAATTTTTTTCTACTGAATAATAGTCTAGGTACAATGAAAGTAAATAGCAAAAATGTTTGAGTAGATAATTAAGGAAATCTTTTTCATATTGCTTGCTTATGGACTGGGAAAAAAGACTGTTCAAGCAAATGTCTCCAGAACTGCTTTAATGGAAAAATGTGATTTTTTTTTTTTAAAGTACTTTGTGAAATTTATTGTTGTTGTGAAATTTATTGTTATACTTTGTTTAAACTTAAAAAGCGGTGTCATTAACAGTGAATCTAATCGAAAAATCGATTCAACAGGGTGAATCGGATCGAATGAAATATTTTTCTCTGAATCAGGCAGCACTATTGGCTACCATGAGAATGGGCTACTGGGCATGATGGACCATTGGTGTGACCCAGTTAGGCTATTCTTATGTTATGTTCTCATCTGTAGGGGCCTTTGTTTTCACTTCTTATTTTAATGTATTTTTTTTCCTGGGAACTTATCAGTGTTTTTTTATAATGGGAACAAAAATGGAAGAGAATTAATGTGTGTGGAATGGGGGGGGTAACTAATTTCTTCAGCTAAATAATTCAATCCACTTCAAACAGACATAGGAGAACTCACGCACCATTCACACACCCTCCAACCAAAAACGTCAAAAGAAAAAAACTGTTCGACAACCTCCTAGCCATTCGAGCTGCAACACTTGACCCCCAACTCTACAACCTATTGACCTCGACCACAAACTACAAAACCTTAAAAAAAGAAATAAAAACCCTTCTATTAAAAAAACACATAAAACCAAACTAACATAATCAGAACTGTCCCAAGCATCACCTGCAACTACTCCATATGTACTTCTGATGTCATGACAATTCAGACATAATTTATGTTATGTTATGTTTGGAATAATGGTTACATAAATGAGGTTCAATAAAAGAAAATTTTCTGTGGGAGCATTTGTTGGAACTTCTGTTATCCTGATTTCTTCTATCTGTGGGCTTTCTTTAGCTAACCTACTTATCTGGGGCTTTCCACTTCTGCAGCTGCCCTTTTCACGGTCCACTTTGCGCTTGCACTCTCTGGGGAGGGGGGGTTGGGTCTGGGCTTGGTGGGGTAGGTGTGTCTGGTAGTTTTGTCTGGGTGGTGGCTGGGTGTTTCTTGGGTGCTTGTTGTGCGGATTGGTGTGTCTGGTGAGCGGTCTGGGTGTTGTTGCTTGTGGGGGTTTTTTTTCATTATAAAATATGGCTGAGGGTCTAGTCCGGCTTATTATTCTTGTGGGTTCTGGGGTGGGATTTGTTTGCTTGCCCCAAGTTTTGGCCTTTTGTTGTGTATTGCTATGCCTCTCATTGGCAATTTTCTCTTGGGAGAGGCTTGTTCATGCTTGTTGTTGCTGTTACTCTCATTCTGTGTTCTTTTTGATAATGTATAAGTTTCTGTACAGACCATGGTTGCTTGTCTGGACCTTTTGCCATTCTCAATAAAAATACTTTGAAAAAAAAAAAAAAAAAAGAAAATTTTCACTGCCTGTTTCTATTCTGACCATTTATTCCATTTCATGGTTATTGCAAAAAAAAAAAAAAAAAAAAAAATTTTACATGAGGGGGGGGGGGGGGGGTGTCAAAAAATGATGGGCCCCGGGTGCCACATACCCTAGGTACGCCACTGCTCTTTTGTTTCAGTTTTATGAATTCATTTTTTGGGGATCAGCTTGGTGATTTCAATGAGGTTATGCCACTATCTTTTAATTTGGTTTTCCTTTCTTTGTCTCTTATGTGTTTAAAGTCTTAATTATTACCCCATTCCTTTTTTTTTTAATCATAATCATTCGCTAATAATGGATATCTCTTATGTTGTCACTCACCCTTAGTAATAAAAATTGCCATGTGTGGTTTTCTCTTGCATCTACATAATGTAGGTTGTTGCTTACACTTTTTTCACATATTCAGTCTTAATCATCGTCACTAATGTTTATCATTTTCATCATCTTTTATGTCACACACTTTTCCAGGGCCCCTGATGAAGGCATTTCTAAATGTCAAAACATGGGCCGTATAGGGTCCTATGGATCCATTTGGTTCCACATTTATCACTTACCAGCTGATTTGCCATACTGTGATCATCTGCATATAGATGATCATTTTTCTACATAGACTGGTATAAACCAAAGACTATTTGTTATCATTGCCAGCTGAAATCATGACTGGTATAAATCAGGGACTATTTGTCATTATTGCCAGCTAAAATGTTTTTATTGCTTTTATTGTTTTATGTCTTTTAAGTTATCAATAATCCTGGGAGTTCCATTTCATCAACTCCACTTTTCTGGTTTTAGTTTGCCGGTGTTTTGCTTTGTGGTTTCTCCTTTGTCCAGTAGAGTACTAAGGTTTCCTGCTTATTGTGATTTCCAAAGAGCAGCCAGGTAAGACAAAAACAACTTCCTGAAAGCTTCATGCATGAATCTTAAAAAAGCCTAGAAAAAGGGCCACACCAGGGAATTATTCACCATGGCGAAACAAGTGAAAAAGCCTTTCTCAGCATGCCAATCAACCATCAAAGACTATGATGGGAATGAAATTAGTCACCAACAGGACATCAAGCAGAGAAGGAAAGAATACAAAGAGGAATTATACATCAGCACCAGCACTGACTATCTTGAAGAGCTTGGGGGTCAAGAAATATCCAGCAAATGGGCCTTGGGATTCAAGAGGAAGCAGAACCAGACCTATTGGAAAGTGAAGTAGATTGGGAATTTAGGCAGCTGTCAAACAACAAAGCACCTGGCATTGTTGGAATCCCTGCAGAGTCCTAAGATCCACTATGCCAGAAGATCTGGAGGACCTGCATGTGACCAAAAGACTGGAAAAGATCAGTTTTTATCCCACTGCTGAAGAAAGGCAACACCAGGGACTATACCAACTATAGAACAATCACCATGATCCCCCCCCATCAGCAAGGTGCTTTTAAAGATTATCCAGAGGTGTTTGGGCAACATCCTTGATCGAGAACTTCCTGATGCTCAAGCTGGATTCTGTAAGGACAGAGGGACCCATGATCACACGGCAAACTTGAGGTGGATCATAGAAAAGATGAGTAAGTACAAGAAGAAGCTCTACCTGTGCTTCATTGATTATACCAAGGTTTCTGACTGTGTTGAGAATGGCAAGCTTTAGAAAGCACTGAGTGAGATAGGAGTGCCAGCACACCTGATCAGGTTAATCAGATTGCTCTACTATGATCAAGAAGCTACAGTGCAAACCAGGTATGGAGATATAGAATGGTTCAAGATCAAAAAGGGTACAAGACAAGGTTGCATCTCTCTCCTTTCCTTTTCAACCTCTTTGCAGAAGTAATCATGAGGAAGCTGGACTTAGATAATTTGAGTGTTGGAGTAAAAATAGGCAGAAGAACCATCAGCAATATGAGATACGCAGATGATATTACCCTGCTGGCAGAGAGTGTGAAGGACCTCAAGAAGTTGATCCTGAAGCTGAAAGAAGAAAGTGAGAATATGGGGCTCTACCTGAGCATCAGGAAGTCCACATAAATATCAACAATGAAGAAATAGAAGTGGTTGACAGCTTTAATTTCCTCGAGTCCCTCATTGATCACAGTGGCAGTTTGACAGCAGAAATCAAGGGTCACTTAGCACTGGGGCATGCAGCCATGATAAGCATGGACCAAATATGGAAGTGCAAGGACATCTCAGTCACCATCAAACAAAGACTGATCACTGCCATTGTGTTCCCAGTCATGACATATGGCTGTGAGACATAGACACTCATGAAAGCAGATAGAACAATCAACACCTTCGAGCTGTGGTGCTGGAGAAGACTTCTACGAATCCCATGGACAGCTAGGATCACCAACCCAGAGTTGGTGATCATATAAACCCAGAGTTGTCCCTGGAAGGCAAGATTACCAGACAGGAACTGACCTATTTTGGACATGTGATGAGGGTGAATTCACTTAAAAAGGAGATGCTACTTGGAATGATCAGTGGTAAAAGGAAGCAGGATAGACCAAAGGCCCATTTGCTGGATACCATCGACATGGGAATGAACATCAAGCAATTGAAAGAAGCTGTGGAAAACATGGAAGCATGGCGAGGACTGGCCTACAGAGTTTCTAAGGGTCGGACATGACTGAATGGATAGTAGTAGTAATAGTTTATATGTATTTAATACGTAGCTGTTTGAAGGGCTATGGTGGGATCTAGGGCAATGCTAGGCAGAAAAGAGCAAGTTCAAGTCATTGTGGTGGGGAACAATAACTATTTCAGCAGGAAAGGGACAGTGGGACACTTTTGAACAAGTCAAGGGAGAAATCCCTCACTGTGTGGCTCTAGTGCAGCTGCACCAGCCGTCTCCCCTCTACCCCCAGTATCTCTGTTACTGATGGGAATAGGCAAACTGAATACACTCCAGAAGCGATATGCTAAAAATAAAATCAACTTAATGGACCAAAGTAATATACCATATTAAATAGAACGATATTTCCTCTATTCAGGAACTATATGCATTCACTTTAATACGCGGCTCCCAATCAGCCCTAGCACCTCGGTCAAACATCTTCCAATTAGCTATGTAAACAGTGGTGTTCAGAAGCATTGATGTAGGTGACTAACTTTAGACACACTTTATACGATTTGGGGGCTATTGGGGCATGTGCATAAACTTGGGCATGCAAACCTGGGCACCATATATAGAATCTGGGAGATAATGTATTTAGACTTTTCAGAAGGGGTTTGACAAAGCCCCTTAAGGGAATTAAAAAGTCATGGAATAGAAGGCAATGCCCTTTTGTGGAGTGGAAACGGGCTACATAATAGGAAGAAGAGTAGAAGTAAGTGGTCAGTTTTCAAATTGGAAAAGAGGAAACCATGAGGTGTCTCAAGAATCTGTACTATACTGTTGAACATTTATATAAATAATTTGGACAGAAGGGCAAGGAGTGAGGTGATCCAATTTGCAGATGACATTATGATGGTAATGCAACAGGAAGTATGAGCAAGTGCCTATTTTTAGTCTATCTTATAAAAACACATATGGGTAGGGTTATCATATTTTGTATCTGGCCTCCCGGGCCAACTCTATTCCACTCCCGGCCCCACCCCATTCTGCTCCCAGCCCTGCCATGTTCAGCTCCCCAACCCTAGCCCTATGCAAACCTCGTCTCCTCAGGCCATCTGGAGTGTATCTGCGAATGCTTTTCAAAATCCAGATAAAGAACTGGGTTTTGAAAAGCCATACAGATGCCCGGACAGTTTCTAAAAAGAGGACATGTCCAGGTACATCCAGACGTCTAGTACTAATCCTACATATAGGTCAGTATTCAAAAGCACTTGTCTGGATAGCAGCATCTGTTATCGGGATAAGTGTCACTGACCAGGATATTCAGAAGCATCCAGATAGTGCCTCTGAGTATTCTTACAGATTGCCTTGGTACTATCCTTATAGTGTTAGGGAGAAGAATGGGTGGTCCCAGATTGTATTCAGCTTGGTAAGATGGATATCTTAGATAATGTTAGGGCAGCAGAAAGGCTGTCCTAAGTTATCTGGATAAGTTATCCAGACAGCACATTGAATATTCCCATTAGCCAGTTATGAGGGTGAATCAAAAATTAAAGGCAATTGTTAAATTATGCAATAACCGGAACAGAGCTAGCGAAATGTAACATATGTACTCAAACATTGCCTATTGGATAATTAGTCAACACCAGTGGTGTGTGGTAAGGGCCTTTAGGGTATTCACCCTACCCAATAAAGGTCACTGCTGAATTTTATTGATTGGGAAAGCAAGAGGCAGCTGCTGCTCAGCCAATCAAATTCAGACCACTACTGTCAGGGCCTTCAGTGGGATTCAAAGTATCCAATAGCCCAAGAGCCCTGCATTTTTTGTTGTTTACTTTTTGTTTGATGCAGTTTGGTTGAACAGGCTGCCCACTCAACAAATCAAACTGCATCAAGCAAAAAGTAAACAAAAAAAATAAATTAAAAAAGCAGGACTTTAGATCTGGAGATTCACTGAATCTCCTGAAAGCCATCACCGCATGTCACTGGTCCACGCACAGTGCAGTGCTTAGCCCTTAGACGTGTGTCAGGCAAGAGGTCAGAAACATGGACACTCCATTGCAAGATTGCACCATCAAAGAGCAACATGCAGTTGTGTGCTTTCTTTGGGCAGATAGAGTGAAACCTGTGGAAATTCACTATCAAACATTGACTCACTATGGAGATAAACCTTTCATTGATTCATGGTGCTATGAGTAGGTAAAAAGGTTTAAAGCGGGAAGAACAGGTATTCTGGTCACCCATCAACATCACGTACACAAGAGCACATTGACAGGGCAGATGCCTTGATTAGAGAAGACCAACAGATAATGGTGTCTCAATTGGCTGCAAATTTGGATATCAGCTATGGATCTGCATTTGCCATATTGCATGATGACTTGGGATACAGGAACGTCTGTGCACGATGGGTTCCCAAGCAGCTTACTGATCTGTACAAGCAACAGCATGTGGAGGTTGCAACCCAGTTTCTGAATATTCTGGAGAGAATTGTCACCAGCGATGAGACATGGGTGCATCATAGCAACCCAGAGAGCAAAAGCAAGATGAAGTATAGGAAGCCGTGCTCATCTGGCTTCAGGATCAGCCAGAAAACTTCTCTGCTGGAATGCAAAAGCTAGTTGAATGATACAACAAATGTATCTTTTTGCATTGGGACTATGTGGAAAAGTGATATGTTCAATTACTCACAGTTACTTCTATTAAAGCTGTTAAATGTATTTTTGCCATTACTTTTTGATTTACCCTCATAATTTCCAATACTGACAAACATTATCCCCTCAAAAACTGCACATGCAAATTTGGACACACATCCAATTTGCACATGCAACTTAATTGAATAATGAACCAATTAGTGTCAATAATTGGAATCTTAACGAGCAATTATTGGTGCTAATTGGAAGTAAATTTAGGTATGGGATCTGTGCCTAAATTTTATGCATGAAAAGGAAGCACGGAAATGAGAGGGTCATGGGTGTGTCAGGGGTATTCTTTAAATTTACATTGTAGATATGGACTAAGTGAGGATCCACACCTAATTTAGACATAAGGATTTATATCACATTTCAAATGGCCATGCTTAGAGTTAGATGCGGTTCCCAGCGCAAAGTGCAAGATCTCAAGGAGAAAAACAGATTTTATGTTGTTTATCCTAGGAATAAGCAGTGGATTTCTCCAAACCATCTTAATAATGGATTATGGACTTTTAGGAAATTATTCAAACCTCTTTTAAACCCTGCTAAGCTAACTGCTTTCACCATATTCTCCAGCAAGAAATTCCAGAGTTTAATTACATGTTGAGTGAAGAAAATTACACATTAAAAACTAGTGCTAATTGTCAATGAACTCAATAATTGATTATTAGCACCTAATTGACTAATTAGCTTACATATCTGTGATTTTTTCTCAAATTTGGGTGACATAGATAATTTGGGAGTTTAGTAAAAGGGTCCCTATGACTTCAATAGAAGATTTATTTTCTTTATGTAGATGAAAAAGCATGGATAGTGGTTTATGTAATTGACTGTATACAATAGACTTCCCATTATTTATATCTTCAGTATTTATCACTTTAAATCTTGATAAGCATGTTGGCAAGCTGCCTACATGTCCTTCATTAACCTCTCTGTAGTCTAGCTAATTTATATACAGACACTGAACTGGTATCATATACTTCATAATCAAAATTTATTCATTCAGGATGTCCTTCAAAGGAAGGAGGTTAATAATTGCTTATTTGGTACCATGGAAATAGGTGAGAAAATAATTAAAAAAAAAACAAAACTGAAACAAAGACTGAGAAAAGTCTAAATGTTTGGATTGATATAATCTGAAGACATTTTTCACATATTGCAATGATTCTTTTCTTGTGTTTTTTATCTACTCACTTATAAATGTTTCACTGTGGATTACACAGGATAGTTGATTTCTGGATGTTTCATTCAATCAGATACCAGGTTTTAATTTCTGGGGGAAGATCTAGGAACACAGTTCTGTTACTTCTTTTCAGACTCTGGAGAAGCAGGGCTGCTCTGTTTCAACACCATTCCCCCCCTCTCCCCCCCCACCCCCGGCAACCTTCCAAGCACCTGCAGGAATGAGAATGAATGGGTTAAATCACTTGGCTTCCTAATCTAGCCCTCACCTCCCCAGTCTATACTGTAGTCATACTTCCTTTTTGTCTACAAATTAAACCCTGAGTAACACAGTTAAAATAATCTGGAGGAAAGTACACTAAATTCATGCTGACTGCTCTCCATTAAGCCATGTTTATCAGGACTAATCATACTGATGAACAATGGCTTAATGGAATACAGCCAACATACATACAGGAAAATAATGTTATGTCTTGCTAATCTTTTAGAATTCTTTGAAGACATGAATAAATATGTGGCTAAAGGCAATCCAGTCAATATACTATAATTGGATTTTTCAGAAGAAATTTAGGTCCCTATTTAAGGCCACATTAAGATATTGCACTGAGTCTCTTTTTCAAAGCACTGAGGCTCATATGCACAAAACTCATTGCTAAACCAGTTTTAACCGGTTTAGTGTCAAATTATTGCATCTATCAATGCTCAAAATGGCAAAACAGTCTTTTCCATGGTTTGTAGCAGCCTCTGATAATTTTTGTATGTAAGTACATTACAACGAGCTCATCAATATTAAAATGAACACTTTGATCTATGCCCACAAAATGGTGCACAAAATGAAGTGCCGGTTTTTAATGCTCCAAAATCTCTGACAGGTCTGGAGGTGCTGGTAGCATTAAAAAAGCACTGAAGAACAGCTTTTTAAAAAAATTTTTATGAACATAGATGTTGTATGTTACACATGCAATAACTGACCCCATTAAAAAACAAATTTTTTTAAAAAGTTGTGCTGGAAACTCCCTCCCCTGAAGGCCCACATCTCCAAACTTAAAAAACAATAATGTCGGCAGGAGGGAAGCCCACACCCTCCTGCCTTGGCCACCCAGACCCCTAACCCCCCACCTTTAAATTAAAGAATGTTTGGGGGGGGGCATTAGGAGGGATGCCCAACTCCTAAGCGCGGTTCCACAGGGCTGTCAATCAGATGCTAGGCACTGGTTATAAAACTATGCCATCTGGCTCCTAATGACTCAGCCATCAGTAAAGTAGGTCAGATTTTTCCTGGCCTACTCTACATTGAGGAGTAGTGGCTCGTGGCCAGTAGGGGGTGATGTTTATGGGACGGTAATGGAATAGATATCAGAACATGATAGTGCAGTATTTTTGTGGAGTTTTTCCACAAAAGTGCCTGTTTTTCATATGATTCTGGGTAATTCTAGTTAGATACAAGCATATGTGTTAGTTAAGGCCACACCCAATAGAAGCGTACGAACAAAGGTGAATAAAAATCTAAATGTAAATGTAGCTAAAGCCAGAAAAACACACTACAGATTAATATAAGGGAAAGAATGGTGTTCTGTTTATGTACTTTGCTGTTAGGCTAGATCATGGAGGAAATCATAAAGGATACATGGACTTCATTTTGGTTCTTCGTTTTGCAATATCTGCTATGTTTTTGGAATCCATTTTGGTTCTCTCTCTTTTCTATATCTTCTCAGTCTTTGGAATCCATTTTGTTTTCCAAGTCTTTGTTCTCAGCATCGTGGTGCCAATTAATACCACATGTGCTTTAGATTGGTTAGGAAGATAACGTGTCCCAAACTAAGATATAACAGGAATTAAATATAGTTATGAATGAAAATAATGTATGGAATGCTTGGCCAAGCAAATATGACTGGAGTGTGTGTATGGCTGTGTATTGAACAAAAGAATTGGTAGAAGAACATAATATATATATATTTGTAACCTAAAGAAATCCTAAAATAACATCTGGAAGTAATTAAGTCAGAGACTCCTGCTCTAACATAGGAAGGCTTCTGTGTGAGACTGTCAGCTCAGGGGGAGGCCAGCCCCTCCTCCTCCTTTTCTAGGAAGGCTTCTGTGGGCTAAGGCTATGTAATTTGAACCTGTCAATTTAGGGAGAGTCCTCTTTTCCTCTAAGGCTGACTAATTTTCAGCATGGTTCATAGGGCTGAGAACTTTTCAGCATCTTTTTAACAAATAATGTTCTTAATATACTTTTGTAAAAATTATGATTTATATTCAGAAACGACTATAAGTAAACAAATGTAATTTTCTGAAACTTTTAAACGTAGAGGAATTTTCTTTGTCTAACTTTTAAGACCACCCATGTTAATTGTTATTGGTTGAGAGACTGATGATGTCACAATAAGCCAAAAGTATATAATAGAGGGTCATGAGATCCTGAGGTGAGCTCGTTATCAGAAGGCCAGCATTTGGTAACTATAACGATCTCCCATTAGCGCAACTGTTAATGCAAGCAATTATGCTTTATTCTTTTGATCTCATAATGGAAAAATAGAAACAATACCTCAATAAATCTTAATTATAATTTTTAAAACCTTGCGCTGGTGTCATTTTGCATGTTTTTTAAAATTATTTTTCAAACCTTGAGCTTTCAAGAGGCGTCATGTCCCTTGCTCAACATGTGCCTAACACAGGTGCTTACTGGTGCCTAAGTCATTCCATGCCAATTCTAGGCCCCTAACCATGCCCACTTTTGGGTAGGCACAGGTAGAGAAGAGAGGCACCTGCTAATGCCTAGTTGTAGGTGCCAGTAGGTGTAATGCTGAGCACCACACAGAACTCTTAATTGCTAATTTAAACCTCTTTTTGATTGGCTTAAAACTGGTACGATCAGTTATCACGCCAATTAAACAATTTTGGAATCCATGTGCGCTTTACCTAGTCACCGATGGGCACCTGCGATCTAGGCACCACTTACAGAATTAGGCCCATGATGTGCATGTGCTAACCCAGAACGTATCACAGGTTGCATGAGCATACCCCGCGGTAAGCCCTTTTAAACTGCAGTAAGCACATGCTAGTGTTTTCCTCAGCTTTGTTAAAGGAACCCTATGAAAGATGGCATATCAAGAACTTAACTAAACTAATAAACCAAAATTGTGCTAATGAATACATATTTCTGATGGCCAAAGAAATGGTTTATAAAATTCCTCTTTACTAGTATTAGTGTCTGTTAAAATCATTGAATGTTAATAAAAAAAAAAAAATGACATGGGGAAAAATTCTAAAATGAAAAGAAATGAACCCTTTCACAATGATACCATACAAATAGCACAATGGGGAAAAAAAGAGTTCCATGCACACCTATTGTTTCTATTCTATCTTCTCTTTGTACGCTTCTTAATTTATCGCTGCAATGTTGAACAGAAATGCTGCTTTGGAATTATTTTTTCCAGAGGTATTTAAATGGCTTAATGGGGTAACTATCCCCCACCCTTTTACAAAACCATAGTGCGGTTTTTAATGCCAGCTGTGGCAGTAACAGCTCAGACACTCAAAGAATTCCTCTGAGTTGTTACTGCCTGGCTGGCGCTAAAACTGTGCTACAGTTTTGTAAAAGGGGGATATGTAACTGCTATGATATAAGTGACAAAGTTCATTCATCCTAAAGAAGATTCCAAACATTCATGTTTATTTATTTATTGAGATTCGAGATTTATTAACCACTAGGAGACTAAAATTGATCCAGAACACTGCCGTCCGCCTCATATTCGGCCTGAACAAATGGGACCACATCACTCCTTTCTACCACCAACTGCATTGGCTGCCTTTCGAATCCAGAGTCTTCTTCAAATTCGCCTGCTTCTGCTACAAAACAGCTTTTGGCCTTTTACCTAGTTACCTCAATCAACATTTCACTCTGAATCTCACCAACAAGAACTCCCGCAGAATCCAGTTGTTCGTCTTCCCCTCCATAAAATTATGTCACCTCAAAAGAATCCTTGATAAAACCTTTGCTTACCAGGCGGCTAAGCTGAACCCTTGGCTAGCCCAATTGGTACTCGAGGCCCCTACCTACCTTAGCTTCAGAAAACTACTCAAAACGCACCTTTTCCGCAAACAGGTCCTATAACCCCTTTCCACCTGCAACTACCCCTTTCCTACTCTCACACCGCTCCTACTGCTCTCCCCCTTCCTCCTCCCCCTATACTTGGTCTCCTCTCTCGTTTTCTCTTACCTTCCATCCCTACCTTCGATGCTGCTTGTACTTTTGATAAAACTCTGTTAAAACGTCCCCACGCTCCCTTCTTTGTTGCTTGTAACTTTGTCAAAATTTTGTAAATCCGTGTGTCATCACAGATCTTAATTAACGGATGTGAACCGTCTAGAACTTCTTGGGTATGGCGGTATACAAGAATAAATTATTATTATTATTATTATTATTAAAAGCCTTTATAAAGAGATCCATCCAAGGCAGTGTACAGTAGGTATAATTCAATACAAAACGTACAATTTGTTAACAACATAACAGTAGTAAAAAGACCAAATATAAACATAAATACATTGAATGAGGTAGAGTTAAAATCAGTAAATTGAAACTTAGGCCCTCTTTTACTAAGGTACGCTAACCGATTCGCGTGCGCTAATCGATTTGGCACTCGCTAAATGCTAACACATGCATGTCAGTCTATGGCTGTGTTAGCGTTTAGCATATGCTAATCAGTTAGCACACCTTAATAAAAGAGGGGGTTAATAGTAGGACTACCATGAAGCAGTTTTAAAAATATACTTATTAACATCAGTGAAGTTCAAATGAGAGATATAATACATACTAAAAGGGAGACATAATATTTATGAAGTATTTAATATGCACTAATCAGAACATTCATGACATAGACATAACGCTAATTTTTTTTTTATAATACAGCTTATCCACAGCTGAGGGGTCAGATGCAGATATTATATGGGGAAAAGATGGGTGGTACAGTTTTGAAGGACACAGTCAGGCGCCCCTTTTGTTATTTTATGTGCTGCAAATGATTGAAGACTGTGCAGCTAGAGGGTTAAGAGAGGTTAATGAAATAAGATAGAAATTCCTCTGGGACTAGAAGCCTTCTTGGTAGAAATTACAAGAAGATCTCCAATGTTTTTCTTAAAAGTACAGATACACACAGAGAACCAGTTTCAAAAAGGATGTCTAAGTCACATTTGGACGTTTCCTGCTAAACATCCAAAGATGGAAGAACAGAAATGTTGATTTTTGAAAGCAGATGTACTAGATGTCCCCCTCCCATTTTTTTTTTTTTTAATCGTCTATCTGGATGTTCACGCCAACAGGACATCCAACCCTTAGTATGCCTAACTTTAGACACCATTTTTGACCAAAAAAATGTCCAAGTTGAAAATATCCAAATCCAACCCATTTGGATATGGAAGAGACCAGCATTGCGATGGACTGGCCACACAGACATGCCAACAGAGCAGTGGGATATGTTAGAGGGCACTGCTGTGACCTTCACATAAAGAGTGCAAGAAGTACATCTCGCCATATACTCTTAATTTATGCTGAGCCCTCCAACAAAAACCTACTAGACCCAACTGTCTACCACCCCAATAGCCCTTATGGCTGCAGATGGCACCTATATGGCAGTAGAGTAACGTTTTGGTGGGTTTTAGTGGGCTCACACTTTCCACCATAAATGTAGTGTTTAGAGTGGCTTATGGGCCTGGTTCCTCCTCTCTATGGTTCACTAGCCCATCCACCAGGCTACTTAAGACACCTGTGTGATGCTTTACTTGTCTTTCTCATACCAAGTATTGCTGTTCTAGATACACGTATGTACTCTTTCATTCAGATCTTTTTGTGTGTGTGTGTGTGGGGGGGGGGGGGGGGAATTGTGAGCCTCTCATTACATCCTCTGGAACTTAGGATGCATAGCAGGAGAAACGTCTTGCTAGACGTCCAGGAAAAAGGTTTTGATTATCGGCACTTGGATGTCCCAGCAATTAGGATGTCCAAGTGCCAACTTAGGTGTTTCTTTGGGATGTTTTAGTTTTTTGATTATGAGCCCTAAGGCAGAGGTAGGGAACTCCAGTCCTCGAGAGCCGTATTCCAGTCGGGTTTTCAGGATTTCCCTAATGAATATGCATCAGATCTATTTGCATGCACTACTTTTCATGCATATTCATTGGGGAAATCCTGAAAACCCGACTGGAATACGGCTCTCGAGGACCAGAGTTCCCTACCCCTGCCCTAAGGGTACCGTCTAAAGGCTTGGTAGTGATTTCCGCACAGTAAATGCAACGAAGTCCATAGAAATTGAATGGGCTTCTCTGCATTTGCTGTGCCAGGAATTGTTATCGCAGCTTTGTAAAAGGGGCCCTAAATGTAACATATAGTAACATAGTAGATGACGGCAGATAAAGATCCGAATGGTCCATCCAGTCTGCCCAATCTGATTCAATTTAATTTTTTTTTTTTTTTTTCTTCTTAGCTATTTCTAGGCAAGAATCCAAAGCTCTATCCGGTACTGTGCTTGGGTTCCAACTGCCGAAATCTCCATTAAAACCTATTCCTCTACAGCCCATCCTCCCCCAAATGGCCATATACAGACACAGACAGTGCAAGTCTGCCCAGTACTGGCCTTAGTTCAATATTTAATATTATTTTCTGATTCTAGATCCTCTGTGTTCATCTGACGCTTCTTTGAACTCAGTCACCGTTTTCTTCTCCACCACCTCTCTCGGGAGCGCATTCCAGGCATCCAGAAATCACTCTCCGTAAAGTAGAATTTCCTAACATTGCTCTTGAATCTACCACCCCTCAACCTCAAATTATGTCCTCTGGTTTTACCATTTTTCTTTCTCTGGAAAAGATTTTGTTCTACGTTAATACCCTTCAAGTATGTGAACGTCTGAATCATATCTCCCCTGTCCCTCCTTTCCTCTAGGGTATACATATTCAGGGCTTCCAGTCTCTCCTCATACGTCTTCTGGTGTAAGCCTCCTTTCATTTTCATCACCCTGCTCTGGACCGCTTCAAGTCTTCTTACGTCCTTCATCAGATATGGTCTCCAAAACTGAACACAATACTCCAAGTGGGGCCTTACCAATGACCTGTACAGGGGCATCAACACCTTCTTCCTTCTACTGGCTACGCATCTCTTTATACAGCCCAGCATCCTTCTGTCAGCAGCCACCGCCTTGTCACACTGTTTTTCGCCTTTAGATCTTTGGACATTTTCACCCCAAGGTCCCTCTCCCCGTCCGTGCATATCAGCTTCTCACCTCCCAGTATATACGGTTCCTTCTGATTATTAATCCCCAAATGCATTACTCTGCATTTCTTTGCATTGAATTTTAGTTGCCAGGCATTAGACCATTCCTCTAACTTTTGCAGATCCTTTTTCATATTTTCTACTCCCTCTTCGGTGTCTACTCTGTTACAAATCTTGGTATCATCTGCAAAAAGGCACACTTTTCCTTCTAACCCTTCAGCAATGTCACTCACAAACATATTGAACAGGATCAGCCCCAGCACTGAACCCTGAGGGACTCCACTACTCACCTTTCCTTCCTCCGAGCGACTTCCATTAACCACCAGCCTCTGGCGTCTATCCGACAGCCAGTTTCTAACCCAGTTCACCACTTTGGGCCCTAACTTTAGCCCTTCAAGTTTGTTCAACAGCCTTCTATGAGGAACTGTATCAAAGGCTTTGCTGAAATCTAAGTAAATTACATCTAGCATAAGTCCTCGATCCAGCTCTCCGGTCACCCAATCAAAAAATTCAATCAAGTTCGTTTGGCACAATTTACCTTTTGTAAAGCCATGTTGTCTCGGATCCTGTAACCCATTAGATTCAAGGAAGTACACTATCCTTTCTTTCAGCAACACTTCCATTATTTTTCCAACAACCGAAGTGAGGCTCACCAGCCTGTAATTTCCTGCTTCATCCCTGTGACCACTTTTGTGAATAGGGACCACATCCGCTCTCCTCCAATCCCCAGGAATCACTCCCATCTCCAGAGATTTGTTGAACAAGTCTTTAATAGGACTCGCCAGAACCTCTCTGAGCTCCCTTAGTATCCTGAGATGGATCCCGTCTGGTCCCATCGCTTTGTCTACCTTCAATTTTTCAAGTTACTCATAAACACTCTATTCCGTGAATTGTGCAGAATCTACTCTATTTTCTCATGTAACTTTGCCAGACAATCTCAATCCTTCTCCAGGATTTTCTTCTGTGAACAAAGAACAGAAGTATTAGTTTAGCACATTTGCTTTTTTCTCATCACTCTCCACATATTAGTTCCCAGCATCTTTTAGTTTAGTAATTCATTTTTCATCTTCCTCCTTTCACTAATATATCTGAAAAAATTTTTGTCTCCTTTTTTACATTTTTGGCCATTTGTTCTTCCGTCTGTGCTTTCGCCAGACGTATCTCTCTCTTGGCTTCTTTCAGTTTCACCCTGTAGTCCTTTCTGCACTCCTCTTCTTGGGGTTTTTTATATTTCATGAACGCCAACTCTTTCACCTTTATTTTCTCCGCCCTAGTTTGGAGAACCATATCAGTTTCATTTTTCTCTTGTTTTTATTGATTTTCTTCACATAAAGGTCCGTAGCCATTTTTATCGCTCTTTTCAGCTTAGACCACTGTCTTTCCACTTCTCTTATGTTCTCCTATCCTAACAGCTCTCCCTTTGTATTAAAGTCCGTACATTTGAAATCTAGGACTTTAAGTATCGTGCGGCCGCTCTCCACTTTAGCCGTTATATCAAATCAAACCGTTTGATGATCGCTACTTCCCAGGTGAGCACCCACTCGAACATTAGAGATACTCTCTCCATTTGTGATGACCAGATCCAATATCGCTTTTACCCTCGTGGGTTCCATCACCATTTGTCTGAGCAGAGCCTCTTGAAAGGCATCCACAATCTCCCTACTTCTTTTCGATTCCGAAGATGGAGCATTCCAGTCCTCATCCGGCAGGTTGAAATCTCCCAACAGCAGCACCTCCTCTTTCCTTACAAACTTTTGGATATCCACAATCAGATCCTTATCAATTTGCTGCGATTGAGTCAGAGGTGTGTAGACTACACCCACGTAGATAGAAGTTCCATCTTCTCTTTTCAGAGCGATCCGTATCGCTTCTTCCTCTCCCCAGGTCCCTTGTATTTCGGTCGCTTGGATATTGATCTTTACTCCTCCACCTTTTTGACCATCTCTGTCCTTCCTAAAAAGATTATATCCCAGTATGTTTGCATCCCTTCCATGTGATTCACTGAACCATGTCTAGCGACAATGATAGCGACAATATCTAGATCTTCCTCTAACATCAGGGCTTGCAGATCATGAACTTTGTTGCTTAGATTGTGAGCATTTGTGGTCATCGCTTTCCAGCAGTAATCTCCTTTTTCGTATAGATTTTTGTTTTGTTTCACTTTCCATTGCAATGCTAAGAAATGAGTTGCTGATATTGTTTATGTTGCAATCTTTACTACTATCACATCTTTTCTTTTGTCGGGGATGGTCTCTATAGTTGTCCTTCATACATACACCACCCCCAATATCATGTCTAGCGAACCATGATAGCGACAATATCTAGATCTTCCTCTAACATCAGGGCTTGCAGATCATGAACTTTGTTGCTTAGATTGTGAGCATTTGTGGTCATCGCTTTCCAGCAGTAATCTCCTTTTTCGTATAGATTTTTGTTTTGTTTCACTTTCCATTGCAATGCTAAGAAATGAGTTGCTGATATTGTTTATGTTGCAATCTTTACTACTATCACATCTTTTCTTTTGTCGGGGATGGTCTCTATAGTTGTCCTTCATACATACACCACCCCCACCTTCTGGTCTAAATGCCTAGAAACATATTGTCTAAATTTCTCTGCAAGGTTTCTTTTTCTGCTGTAGTAATATGTAGCCCATCAGTGCAATATAGCTTCTTGTCCTTCCATGTATTTCCCCATCCTCCTATGTACCTGAAGCCTTCTTAATGACACTAGGCTTTGAGCCATCTATTAAAGTCCTCTGTGTTTTTCACTCTTTGCTCTCCCTTTCCATATGCAGGCAGCATTTCAGAAAAAGCTAAAGTCTTTACAAAAGGTTTCAAGCCCTCACCAAACTCCCGAAAAGCTTTCTGTGCTGCAAGTGTGGAGTTGATGGCCAGGTCATTTGTTCTCAGATGGATAACAACATCAGAGTTAAAAGCCTTAGTTTCTTCCTTAATTATAGTCTGGAACTCCTGGTAGCTGAGGATCCTGGAAGACATTTCACTATTTTGGTCTCCTCGCCTTGTGCTCCAAGGTTAATGCCTGTGATGATGGAATCCCCCCAACACTAACAGTTTTCTGTTTTTGGCTTTTTTATTTGTGCTTAGGGTGCGCTTGTTCTCTTGAGTTACCTTCATTTGTTCCAGTCCTACCTCCCTTCTGTTTTCTTGAGTATCGCTCAAATGTGGCTCAAACTAATGAACAATCACATATTTATGGGCCATCTAGGGGTCAGTTTTCAAAAGCTGATTAGTGATTCATTTAGGACCATAATGTGTGTAATATTAACACATTTTCAGCGGAACTAGGTGCTTTCATTTTTAACTGAAAATCCATGTAAAGTTATGCATGGATTATCAGTGTCACATCTACATAGATTATACTGATTAAAGTATAACTTTAAAATATCTTGCTATTTAAAATTGAGCAGCCAGAAAAAATGAACCGGACTCCGCCCCCAGCAGCCATCTTTGTGTCTTTCCTGTCTTTCTACCCAGACTCTCTACGGTGCACGCCGCAGAGGCGCGCGCCTTTGGGCGCGAGGGCGCCACATTTTCTATACCCTTTTTTTATTTTTCATTTTTATTAGGTTTAATCCTTCTTCACACATTAACATCAGAATCGTTTGTCATTCTTAAACTCAATAACGTAAAGGCCAATATGTTCTCAAATAGTTATAACATTCCGGTCCAATGGGGCCATCGTCCTCCTTTAAAAAGTAATGTTTCGCTCCGCCCAACTACAACATTGGAAATCCCTATCTTACCTAAATTTTCTAATTATATCTTAAACAGATCTTTACCTTCAAGTACATATAACTATAAATTTAATAATACAACTTTAAAAATAGGTCTAATTAACTCCAGATCAATCAAAAATAAACATCATCTCTTAAAAGACGCAATCTTATCCCAAGGTTTTCATATCCTCTGTATCATAGAAACTTGGCTCTCCGAAGGAGAGGAAGCTTATTTATCTTACTGTTGCCCCCCAAACTATGAATATCACTGGAATCACCGTCAAAATCGCAAGGGCGGTGGTCTAGCTATCATTTTTCAAAACGGTCTGATAGATTGTTGCGACCAATCATTAGGAAATGTCTCTATCGAATACTTACACGTCAAAATAAAATCTTATCCTAACATTGACCTCTTACTACTTTATGCCCCTCCTCCCATAGGACAAAATAACATAACAACATTGCAAAATCTAATATTTGATCACTGCACAGCCTCTCCATATCCCTGATCATGGGTGATTTTAACATACACTTCGAAGATCAATCAATCTCAGTTACAAAGGACATGTTAACTTTTATTAATACTGTAAATTTATCTACAATTATCCACCAACCAACTCATGTAGCCAAACATACTCTTGACATGATGCTTATACCCAAACCCCCCCCTTTTAATTATTCGGAACCATCATTTCATCCAGTATCCTGGTCAGACCACTACCTTATATCCTGCAATTTCAAATTCCAACAATCATACCAAACCAATTACTATCTAATCATAAAAAAAATCTCATACAGAGACTTTTCAAAAATTGAATTACCCGATGTTACAGCTATTTTTAATTCCATCAATACAACCTTTAGTTCTTCTACTTTCGACGAACAACTACTAATCTGGGAATCCTCATTAAGGGCTCTCGTAGATAATGAAGCTCCTTTAGTATCAAAAACAATTTTGTACCGCAAATCATTAAATCCTTGGTATACAGAAGAACTCTTGCTTTTAAAAAAACAACAAAGATCACTAGAAAGAAAATGGAGAAACAATAAATCGCTCAGAAACTTACAACAATACAAAGAACAGGTATCATTTTACAAGCAAAGAATCAATGAAGCTAAAAACAATTACTATAACAAAAAAATCATAGAAGCCAAAAATCCAGCAGTTTTATACTCACTAGTGAAATCAGCTTCACCTATATTAAAAAAAGATGCTAAAAAAAAGGACTCTTTCAGCTCAAGAAATTGCGGATTATTTTTCAACCAAACTGAATACTGTTCGAAATACATTTCAACTAAGTACTTCTATCCAGTCCACAGATAATAATATTTCTTTATCTATTCCTACCTCCAAATGCTCTAAATTTAAAATTCCAACAATAAACGACATAGAACTTAGTTTGCGTAGAATCAATTTAAAAGGCTCTCGAGAGGAAATAATACCACCATTTTATCTTAAAAAATTTTTCTCCTGTTTGGGACCCTTTATCCACTCTTTAGTGCAAAACAGTCTTCTCACTGCTTCTCTTCCACATACTTGGAAAAAATCTATTATTATCCCAATTTTGAAAGATCAAAAAATTAGTTCAGATGAAATTTCTAATTATCGCCCTATCGCAAATATCCCTTTTTTTGGCAAAACTTACTGAGAGACTTGTGTTTGATCAAATCTCAGATTTCGTCGAATTGACTAACGTTCTCCATCCCCACCAAACTGGTTTTCAAAAATCCCATAGTACAGAATATGCCATGATAGGTTTGACTAACAATATTCATTATTTCCTTGATCATCACAAATCCGTAATTTTAATCTCACTGGATCTAACTGCCGCTTTCGACACAATTGATCATGATCTATTAATCGATCGCCTAGAATCAATTGGGATTAAAGACCAAGTTCTAACAAGGTTCATTTCATTTTTATCGAATTGCTCATCTATCGTCAGCTTCAATGATAGCAAGTCCAAAATTTACTTTTCAAAATATGGTATTCCGCAAGGTTCAATACTGTCTCCCCTTCTTTTCAATATATTCCTTTCCCCACTTTTAAATATAGCACAATCACTAGGTTTTACAACATTTGCATACGCTGACGACATTCAACTCCTCCATCCATTAGATCCTGAAAACAAAGAAGACATTACAGCTATCAACAATAAACTTGTAATAATAAAAAATTGGCTCAACACAAATAAATTGGCATTAAACCTCAAAAAAATGAAATCAATGCTTTTTTCTTGGAAAAGGGATGCAGCATTAAGCTCTCCAATTTCCATCAATAACACCGAATTGGAATTGGCCACCACTATAAAAATTTTAGGCGTCTTCATTGATGATAAACTTACCTATCATGACCATGTTAGCAATATTGTTAAATCATGTTTTTATAAATTACGTTTAATTCATTCACTTGCCAAATTCCTAGAGTCTAAATCTATTAATATTTTAATTCATTCTTTAATAATATCCAAAATAGATTATTGTAACTCTCTCCTCCTTAACATTACTCAAAAAGAAAAAAAAAGGATGCAATTAATCCAAAATACTGCCGTGAAACTGATCTACGGTGCGAAAAAATATGATCATGTTACCCCTCTGTTGATTAAATCCCATTGGCTTCCGGTAAGCCACCGCATTACTTTTAAATTACTGTTTTTAGTTTTTAAAGCCTTGAGTTTCAATGAACCACAATTTATTAACAGGTGGTTAATCCCATACAGTACTTCACGATCTCTCCGCTCGACTTCTCACAATCTTCTTTCTGTTCCCTCAATGAAAGTTATAGGAATTATAAGGCACGACATGTTTTCAGTTATGGCCCCTCAATCGTGGAATCTTTTACCCCAATATATTAGAGAATTAAAAGATTTAACCTTATTTAAAAAAACCTTAAAAACATTTCTTTTTAAAGATGCATACGATTCCTAGCATACTAATTAATGATTTTTATTTAAGTAGCTAAAATTCCCCCCCCCCTTTTTTGTTCATTCCTTTTATGTTTTTCTCTCTCTCCTATCTAAACATTGTAACTTTCTCCCCACTTACCCACACAATTCTTGTAAGTTTTAACCCATAACAAAAGTTATTTTGTATGTTTACACTAATATTTTATCTGTATATTTTATTATGTTGTACATCGCTTAGCAATTTAAATAGGCGATTCATTAAGAACAAATAAACTTGAACTTGAACTTGAACCAGTTGTTATTAACATTGCTCATTAAAGACAGCAAAATAAACAGAAATGGGACCATTTTACTGAAGTGCGGTAAGTATTTGCATTTTTGGTGTAACTGTAAGGCACTTTTGGTGTAATAGTAAGGCAAAATACAGTGCAGAGTGCAAAGCTATTGTGATAAATGCAGGGGGGCATGGCCAACAGATGTTGCAGGGTATGCATTATATGTTGAGGCAGATAGGGTAGGAGATAAGATAAATAAATAATGTATTGCAAGCCATTCCCGTCAAGGTGCACCTCACCAGCATCACCATATGCGACCAAAACCACCACCAGAGATCCGAACCCCATCTGTCCCCTTCCACATGTCCAATCCTCCCCATCAGGTCCTCTCACTCCCTAGACCCCACTCCCCCCCCCCATATCAGGTCCTCTTTCCCTGGCCCCCTCCCCCTCATCAGTCTCAAACTAAAGCACACCTGCCCTTACCCATATCAGTCTCTCAGTTCAGTCCCCTCATACCCTAGCACAGTTATCCCCCCCCCCCCAGATTACTTATTCCCCATCTCCGAAAGGCAAACCTTACTCTTAATTCTCAACTACCCAGGTGTCAACTAAAGCATGGCCAGTGGTGCTAGGCAGCGTTGGTCTCTATCTGCTGCCACCCAGGGCAGCACCATCACTCAAAATGGTTCTTCTGCCCCTAGTGGTAGTCTTACAAATGAGAGAGAAGTCCTGATGTGGAGGGAGAAGGTCCTGAAGTGAGAGCCTAATGTGAGGGGGTTTCAGGCAGAGAGGACCTGATAGATGGACATCAGATACCTATCTGGCTATTTCTTTCACAGTTGCAGGTGTTGGGAAGGTGTGCAGCAATGTGAATGGCCTGCAATACATTATTTACTGTATTGTTGCACTACAATTTCTTTTTATTCTTCAACTAAATCCCTACGTTCATCTCAGGAAATACATCTGACTATTCAAACTCTGAGAGCCTGATGCACAAAGCTCCAGTAACCTGGTAAAAAATACTGGGTTGGGAGCGATTTTATTTTAGCGGGCTATGCTCAGCACAAATAGCATGCAAATCATATACACACTATTTGTGCTGAGTAGCCTGGTAAAAGTAGAACCGTACCTGGCACCTGCGCAGAACAGCAAATTGGTAGGCACAGCTCTTCTGCGCAGGCCCAGTACAGTGGAGTAGAACGGGTACAAGTGAATCAATTTTTCACTCTGTCAAATATTACAAAGACTAGGGGACACTCAATGAAGTTATAAGGAATTATTTTTTTCACTCAGAGAATAGTTAAGCTCTGGAATGCATTGCCAGAGGTTTTGTTAAGAGCGGATAGCGTAGCTGGTTTTAAGAAAGGTTTGGACAATTTCCTGGAGGAAAAGTCCATAGTCTGTTATTGAGATAGACACGGGGGTAGCCTCTGCTTGCCCTGGATCGGTAGCATGGATGTTGCTGCTCCTTGGGTTTTGGCCAGGTACTAGTGACCTGGATTGGCCACCGTGAGAACGGGCTACTGGGCTTGATAGACCATTGGTCTGACCCAGTAAGGCTATTCTTATGTTCTTATGTTATAAATTGCCTTGGTACCATAGATCACTAGTACTCAATCATGAAAAGACAGTTGCATGTTGGCTTACTGGTCATTCTTCCCTGACATCGACATAGCTAAACCAGACCAAGGGTCTAGATCCGACCTAAACTGGAACCAATTTACCACAATCGACTGGAAAACCTTCAACAAATATTATAACAAATACACCAAATCCTTCTGCAAACTAGATACTTGCCCCCCAAATGTGATGAAAACGGCTCCGATCTACTTCAAAGCAAACATGCTACTATGGGTCAACTCCCTACTATCCGCAGGAAACTTCCCTCCAGAACAAGGACATATCTTAATAACCCCAATCAAAAAAAGCATAAAGGACTCTTCCAACGCACCTTCCAATTACAGACCAATAGCTAACATACCACTATTCACCAAAATCGCTGAAGGGGCAGTAAAAGCAGAACTCTCCGCATACCTGGATAAATTCAATATCCTAAGCGACAATCAATCGGGCTTCCGCACGGACCACAGCACAGAGACCATCATCGCCTCCTTACTAGACCACCTGCACATACTCTTCAGTCGGGGCTCCAGCGCCCTGATCTTACAATTTGATCTAAGCAGTGCGTTTGACCTAGTTGACCACACTATTCTCCTGGAATGCCTGGCCCACATTGGAATCTCAGACCGGGTACTCAGCTGGTTCCAAGGGTTCCTACGAAACAGATCCTACAGGGTACACAAAAATGACAACTTCTCCTACAGCTGGGTGAACTCCTGCGGTGTACCACAAGGCTCCCCCTTATCCCCCACCCTGTTCAATATCTACCTCGCCTCTCTCAGTAACCTCCTTCACAAACTTAAGCTCAAATTCTTCATCTATGCAGATGACATCACAATTGCCATCCCCCTAACCAGTCTATCCCAGGATCTTCTCAACTACATAACTAGCATACTCAGCCAGATAGAACTCTGGATGCTCTCCTTCAAACTAAAGCTCAACCCAGACAAAACAAAATTCTTTCTAGCCACCCCCAAAGACAAAATCAAAGACACCACAATCCAGGTGAAAGGATTGGTTTTCCCACTCGAACAAACATTAAAAATACTAGGAGTCACGCTTGACAAACATCTATCCCTAGAAAATCACACCGACCTCATTGTCAAGAAAGGCCTTTCAGCACTCTGGAAACTCCGTACCATAAAGAAATACTTCGATGACACTGCATTTCGACTATTAGTTCAATCCTCTATCCTCAGCATACTGGACTATTGCAATATCATTTACCTAAGCTCCACAAAGAAAATCACCAGAAGACTAAAACTGATTCAAAACACAGCTGTCCGCCTCATTTTCGGCCTGAACAAATGGGAACACATCACCCCCTTCTACCACCAACTGCACTGGCTACCCTTCGAATCCCGAGTCCTCTTCAAGTTCGCCTGCATCTGTTACAAGACAGTATTTGGTCTCTCACCAAAATACCTCTCCCCACATTTCAATATGTATTGCACCAACAAGAAATCCCGCAGAATCCAGTTGTTTACCTTCCCCTCCATAAAATCATGCCAGCTCAAAAGATTCATCGACAAAACCTTCGCCTTCCAGGCGGCCAGGCTGAACCCTTGGCTAGCCCAAATGATGCTAGAGGCCCCAACCTACCTAGACTTCAGAAAACTTCTCAAAACACACCTCTTCCGCGAACAAGACCCTTAGTCCTTACTCCCCGCATACACTCCAACCCCCCCCACCCCCACCTCCCTCTCCCCCCCTCTCCTGGTTTCCCACTCCCTCCATTTTATCTTCTAACCCAACTATGATAAACCTGTGCCTCCTTCCGCGCTACCTGCAATTCCGATAAAATTTTTGTAAATCCGGGCTCAGACCGGATCCTAATGTAACGAATGTAAACCGCCTAGAACTCTTTGTGTATGGCGGGATATAAGAACCTAATAATAATAATAATAATAATAATAATTCTTTCCATTGACCTTTCGATCTGCCAGTGGCGTACCAAGGGGGGGGCGGTCCGCCCCGGGTGCCAAGCCCTGAGGGGGTGTTCACGGTCCAGTTCCCCCCCCCTGCGTCCGGTTCAGCCCCGACGTCTCGCATCTGGATTCCTCCCCGCACCATTTACCTGAAGCAGCCTGCAGCAAGATCACGATCCCAGCGATCTTTGCACTGCTTCGGCTGTTTCCTTCGCCACGGTCCCGCCCTTCTCTGACGTCAGAGGAGGGGCGGGACCGCGGCAGAGGAAACAGAGCCAAAGCAGCACAAAGATCGCTGGGATCGTGATCTTGCTGCAGGCTGCTTCAGGTAAATGGTGCAGGCAAGCTGGGCGGATGAGCGGTCCTTTGAGGTGGTGGGAGGGCGAGTGGTCCTGCGGAGAGGGGGGTGCAGGCCTTCAGGGTGGGGCGGGCGGGCGGGCAGGCAGGCCGGCCTTGGGGGGGGGAAGGAGACAGGCCTTCAGGGGGACAGGCCTTCAAGGAAAGGACAGGCAGGCAGGCCTTCAAGGGGGGGGGCAGGCAGGCCTTCGGGGGAGGGTGCAGGCCTTCAAGGGGGGGGACAGGCCCTCGAGAGGGGGTGCAGGCCTTCAAGGGGGGTGCAGGCCTTCAAGGGGGGGCAGGCCTTCGAGGGGGGGTGCAGGCCTTCGAGAGGCGGTGCAGGCCTTCAAGGGGGGGTGCAAGCCTTCAAGGGGGGGACAGGCCTTCGAGGGGGGATGCAGGCCTTCAAGGGGGGACAGGCCTTCGAGAGGGGGTACAGGCCTTCAAGGGGGGACAGGCCTTCAAGGGGGGTGCAGGCCTTCAAGGAGGGGACAGGCCTTCGAGGGGGGTGCAGGCCTTCGAGAGAGGATGCAGGCCTTCAAGAGGGGGGTGCAGGCCTTCAAGGGGGGGACAGGCCTTTGAGAGGGGGTGCAGGCCTTCAAGGGGGGGACAGGCCTTCAAGAAGGGGGTGCAGGCCTTCAAGAGGGGGGTGCAGGCCTTCAATGGGGGGACAGACCTTTGAGGGGGTGTTCAGGCCTTCAAGGGGAGGTGCAGGCCTTCAAGGGGGGACAGGCCTTCGAGGGGGGGACAGGCCTTCGAGGGGGGACAGGCCTTCGAGAGGGGGTTCAGGCCTTCAAGAGGGGTGCAGGCCTTCAAGAGGGGGTGCAGGCCTTCGAGAGGGGGTGCATGCCTTCAAGGGGGGGACAGGCCTTCGAGGGGGGGTGCAGGCCTTCAAGGGGGGGGGGAAAGGCATTCGGGGGGGTGCAGGCCTTAAAGGGGGGGAGAGGCCTTCAGGGGTGGGATGCAGACCTTTAAGGGGGGGACAGGCCTTCAGGGAAGGGGGCCCTGGTGCAGAAGTACACGGAGGGAAGGGGGAGGGGTTCAAAGAGACGTGCATATGCCGGACTTTGGGTGGGAAGAAATAATGGGTATGAAAATAGAGGAGAGGGAGAGAGATGATGGACCATGGGTTTTAGGGAGGGTAAGAACAGAAAGGGAGAGAAGTTGGACACAAGGGATGTTGTGGAGGGGGGGGGGGATAGAGATACTGGTTAGGAGGGTAGTTGGGAAAAGAAAGAGAGAGATGGTGGACCCTGGGGTGGTGGGGAAGGAGGGAGAGATGCTGGATGAAAGGGTAGTTAAGAAAAGGTGGATCTGTGGAGGGAGACGAAAAAAAGGAAAGATGCCAGACATCCGGGGGAGGGAAGGGAAACGGGGAGGACAGAGATGGCAGATGGATGGTTAGCATGCAGGAAGAAGGAGACCCTGGCAAGCAAGTTATCAGAAGACAACCAGAGCCTTGGACCAACAAGATTTGAAAAATAACCAGACAACAAAAGGTAGAAAAACTAATTTTATTTTCTGTTTTGTGATTACAATATGTCAGAGTTGAAATGTGTATCCTGCCAGAGCTGGTGTTAGACCGCAAACGTGTGCTAGGATTTAACAGAGAGAGGAAAAGTCCTTTTTGTTTCTTTATTTTATTTACACCACAGCACCAGTGTGGTTAGAAGAAGCCAAAGGGGGGTGAAAAGCTATAAAATAAACCCACCAGGATGTTTGAAAAAAACACCCAATTGGGCATTAAAATCATAGAAACATAGAAACATAGAAAAAGCGGCAGAAAAGGGCTACAGCCCACCAAGTCTGCCCATTCCAAGTATCCCCCCCCTGAATTTACTTCCTTAAAGATCCCACAAGAGTATCCCATTTATTCTTAAAATCCGTCACGCTGCTGGCCTTTACCACCTGGAGTGGGAGTCTGTTCCAATGATCCACCACTCTTTCGGTGAAGAAGTACTTCCTGGAGTCGCCGTGAAACTTCCCTCCCCTGATTTTCAGCGGATGTCCTCTGGTGGTTGAGGGACCCATGGGCCAGAAGATATCATCTTCTGACTCGATGCGTCCCGTGATGTATTTATACGTTTCGATCATATCTCCCCGTTCTCTTCTTTCCTCGAGTGAGTACAGTCGCAACTTCTGTAGTCTTTCTTCATATGGGAGATCCTTGAGCCCCACGACCATCCTGGTGGCCGTTCGCTGAACCGACTCGATCCTTAGCACGTCCTTTCGGTAGTGTGGTCTCCAAAACTGAACACAGTACTCCAAGTGCGGCCTCACCATGGTTCTGTACAACGGCATCATAACTTCAGGTCTCCTGCTGACGAAACCTCTGCGGATACAACCCAATATTTGTCTTGCCTTGGAGGAAGCCTTCTCCACTTGATTGGCAACTTTCATGTCTTCACTAATGATCACTCCTAGATCGCGTTCCTCCGTGGTCCTAACCAAGGTCTCGCCATTTAGTACATAAGCTCTACGCGGGTTTCTCTTGCCCAAGTGCATTATCTTGCATTTTTTAGCATTGAAGCCTAGCTGCCAAGTATTTGACCATTGTTCCAGCAGCAGTAGGTCGTGTGTCATAGTATCAGGTAATGAGCTTTTCCCTACTATGTTGCAAAGTTTGGCGTCGTCGGCGAATAGTGATACCCTTCCTCTAAGTCCTTGTGTCATATCTCTTATGAATAAGTTGAATAGAATTGGGCCCAGGACCGATCCCTGTGGCACTCCACTGATCACGTCCGACGCTTCAGATGGGGTACCATTCACCACCACCTTCTGACGTCTGCCGTTCAGCCAATCCCCAATCCATGTAGTTAGAATGTCTCCTAATCCTATCGATTTTAGCTTGTTCAGTAATCTTCGATGAGGGACGCTATCAAATGCTTTGCTGAAGTCCAAATATACCACGTCTAGTGACTCTCCGGCGTCCAGTTGTCTAGTAACCCAGTCAAAAAAGCTAATCAGGTTAGATTGGCATGATCTACCCCTGGTGAACCCATGTTGGTGTGGATCACGTAGGTTTTCTTCGTCTAGGATTGTGTCAATATGCTGTTTGATCAGCGTTTCTATGAGTTTACACACTATAGACGTGAGACTCACTGGTCTGTAGTTTGCTGTCTCTGTCCTGCAACCCTTTTTGTGGAGTGGGATTACATTGGCGGTTTTCCAGTCCAAGGGGACCATTCCTGTGCTTAGGGAAAGATTGAAAAGAACCGATAATGGTTCTGCCAGGACTTCTCTTAACTCCCTGAGCATTCTGGGGTGTAGGTTATCCGGTCCCATTGCTTTGTTTACTTTGAGTCTTGATAGTTCGTTGTAGACGCTACTGGGCGTAAATTCGAAATCTTGAAACGGGTCTTTCCGGTTATCTCCCGTCTGAAGCTGAGGACCAGCTCCCGGTGCTTCACGAGTGAATACTGAACAGAAGTATTTGTTTAGTACTTCTGCCTTCTCAGAGTCTGATTCTGCAAATTTACCGTCCGATTGTTTCAAGCGTACTATGCCATCTTTGTTTCTTTTCCTGTCACTGATATAGCTGTAGAAAGATTTATCCCCTTTCTTCATTTTTCGTGCTAGCTCTTCCTCCATTCGGAGTTTGGCCTCTCTGACTGCTGTTTTGACAGTTTTGGATCTGTCAAGATAGTCCTCTTTTGCCCCCTCCCTGCCTAAATGTTTGTAGGCGATAAATGCGTCTTTTTTCTGTTTAACTAATTCTGAGATTTCCTTACTGAACCATTGTGGTCTTTTGTTTTTCCTACGTTTACTTACTGTCCTTATGTATCGGTCTGTTGCTTCGTGTAGTATGGACTTCAGGGACAACCACATATCCTCCACGTTGTTAGTTTGTTCTTGTTTATGTAGTTCCTGATGGACGAACTCTCCCATTTGATTAAAGTCTGTGCCTCTAAAGTTGAGAATCCTTGTTGCTGTGCTTGTTTTTGGGAATCCTTTTCTGAGGTTGAGCCATATCATATTATGGTCGCTGGAGGCCAGTGTGTCCCCTACCGAGACCTCAGTGACACTATCTCCGTTGGTGAGGACCAGGTCCAGTAACGCCTGGTCCCTGGTGGGTTCCAACACCAATTGCTTGAGGCGTGCACCCTTTATGGAGTTTAATATTCTTTTGCTGCTACCCGTGGTTGCAGAGAGTTTGTTCCAGTCTGCATCTGGCATGTTGAAGTCTCCTAGTATTACTGAGTCCCCGCGCAGCGTGATGTTCTCTATGTCCTCAATCAATTCCATGTCTTTGTCCTCCTGTTGCCTGGGAGGTCTATATATCACACCAAGGTATAGGCATTTTTCATTCCCTCTGGCCAGATTCACCCAGAGGGATTCCCCAGTGTATCTAACATCCGTGATTTTGGTGGTTTTGATGTTTTCTTTAGTGTATAATGCTACTCCTCCTCCCAATTTACCCACTCGGTCGCATAAATCGAATCGATAAACCAATTCAATAGGCTGAATCAAAAATTTTTTTCCTGAATCTGGCAGCACTAGTTTGTGATACTGTCGTAGACTTTAGGACCTGAGATTGGGGAGAGATGGCATCCTCAGTACTTTATAATGCAAGTGAAACGAGGATTTGGTCAGACTTTTGAAGGGTCTGCAGAAGAAAAATATTGTATAGGCCGGGGACATGAGACAGCAGGAAATGGGAACTTTTCTTCCTTCTATTTTTGTGAATGGAAAGGCTGAGGATGTCAGAGTTCAGTTAAAATATGTGCTTTATAAGAAAATATAATAATGTGTTTTATAAAATTTATAAGCATTGCTGGCCTACCCGGTGAGATGTTCCTAGTGGTGGAGGCAGCGTGTCAATGTGTTGAGAGGAAGAGGTGGTCTGGGAAATTCTGTTGAGCAAACTCCAGGCCCATTTCCACCACCCAGTTAGTCCACTCCACTCAACTGGTTCACACACTGAGTGAGTCTTTGGGTGTTGTGCCTGGGTAGTTGTTTTGGGATCTCTTCCAGTAGTTTGTCAGTATCTCCTTGTGGTTGAAGGAAGGAAACTTTGTTAACCTTAGCATTGACCTTCAGAATATGTTTGTAACAGCGCTGCTTGTGTGGCATTAGGCTATGTAGTGATCGAAAGAAAAAAACATTTCCTGCACAGCTAAGTCCCTGTGAAGTTACCTTGTGCTGTATTTGACATCTAGCAAGGTCTCTGTTTGGAAGGAAAGATCTAAACTTAAAAATGAAGTGGCCAGAAGTTATGGTAAAAGCAGATAGTGTAGCTGGTTTTAAGAAAGATTTGAACAAATTCCTGGAGGAAAAGACCATAGTCTGTTATTAAGAAAAGGGGGAAGTGTCTGCTTGCCCTGGATCGGTAGCATGGAATGTTGCTATTCTTTGGATTTTGACCAGGTATTAGTGACCTGGATTGGCTACCATGAGAATGGGCTACTGGACAGTGGCAGGAGGACAGTGAGGAACTCCAGAGCGATTTGTGTCGGTTAGAAAAATGGGCGGAGAAATGGCAGATGAAGTTCAACGTGGAGAAATGCAAGGTAATGCATTTAGGCAGTAAAAATAAGGAATACGAGTACAGAATGTCAGGTGCAACTCTGGGGAAAAGTGAACAAGAAAGGGATCTGGGTGTACTGATAGATAGGACCCTGAAGCCGTCGGCACAATGCGCGGCAGCGGCAAATAAGGCAAATAGAATGTTGGGCATGATAAAGAAAGGAATCTCGAGTAGATCGGAGAAAGTTATAATGCCGCTTTATAGGGCAATGGTCAGACCCCACTTGGAATACTGCGTCCAACATTGGTCTCCCTACCTAAAGAAGGATATAAAACTGCTGGAGAGGGTGCAGAGACGAGCAACTAAACTAGTGAAGGGTATGGAGAAACTGGAATATGAGGATCGACTTAAAACACTGGGATTGTTCTCCCTTGAGAAAAGGAGACTGCGTGGGGATATGATCGAGACCTTCAAAATACTGAAAGGAATTGACAAAATAGAGCAGAGAAGATTATTTACAATGTCCAATTTGACACGGACAAGAGGACATGAAATGAAGCTAAGGGGGGGCAAGTTCAGGACTAATGTCAGGAAGTTCTGCTTCACACAGAGAGTGGTTGACATCTGGAATACTCTCCCAGGGGAGATTATTGCGGAATCGACAGTCCTAGGCTTCAAAAGCAAACTAGATGCATATCTCCTTGAGAGAGGCATATAAAGATATGGTTGTCTATAAAATAAGCCAGGTGAATACCTAGCAGGGCCTCCGCGTGTGCGGATCGCCGGACTTGATGGACCGAAGGTCTGATCCGGAGATGGCGCTTCTTATGTTCTTATGTTCTTATGTTCTTATGATGGACCATTGGTCTGACCCAGTTAGGCTACTCTTATGTTATGTTCTCATCTGTAGGGGCCTTTGTTTTCACTTCTTATTTTAATGTATTTTTTTTCTGGGAACTTATCAGTGTTTTTTTATAATGGGAACAAAAATGGAAGAGAATTAATGTGTGTGGAATGGGGGGGTAACTAATTTCTTCAGCTAAATAATTCAATCCACCTCAACCAGACATAGGAGAACTCACGTATCATTCACACACCCTCCAACCAAAAACGTCAAAAGAAAAAAACTGTTCAACAACCTCCTAGTCATTCGAGCTGCAACACTCGACCCCCAACTCTACAACCTATTGACCTTGACCACAGACCACAAAACCTTCAAAAAAGAAATAAAAACCATTCTTTTAAAAAAACACATAAAACCGAATTAGCACAATCAGAACTGTCCCAAGCATCACCTGCAACTACTCCATATGTACTTCTGATGTCATGACAATTCAGACATAATTTATGTTATGTTATGTTTGGAATAATGGTTACTGTCTTAGATTTTAGGACCTGGGATTGGGGACAGATGGCATCCTCAGTACTTTATAATGCAAGTGAAACGAGGATTTGGTCAGACTTTTGAAGGGTCTGCAGAAGAAAAATATTGTATAGGCCGGGGACATGAGACAGCAGGAAATGGAAACTTTTCTTCCTTCTATTTTTGTGAATGGCAAGGCTGAGAATGTCAGAGAGTTCAGTTAAAATATGTGCTTTATAAGAAAATATAATAATGTGTTTTATAAAGTTTATAAGCATTGCTGGCCTACCCGGTGAGATGTTCCTAATGGTGGTGGTGGTGGCAGCGTGTCAATGTGTTGAGAGGAAGAGGTGGTCTGGGAAATTCTGCTGAGCAAACTTCGGGCCCATTTCCACCCCCTAATTAGTCCACTCCACTCAATTGGTTCACACACTGAGTGGGTCTTTGGGTGTTGTTCCTGGGTAGTTGTTTTGGGATCTCTTCCAGTGGTTTGTCAGTATCTCCTTGTGGTCCAAGGAAGGAAACTTTGTTAACCTTAGCATTGACCTTCAGAATATGTTTGTAACAGCGCTGCTTGTAATGTAATGTAATATATGAGGTTCAATAAAAAAAAAATTTTCACTGCCTGTTTCTATTCTGACCATTTATTCCGTTTCATGGTCATTCCAAAAAATATTTTTTTACATGGGGGAGGGGTGGTGTCAAAAAATGATGGGCCCCGGGTGCCACATACCCTAGGTACGGCACTGCGATCTGCATTTGTTGGGTACCACTATTATTCAAATGACTCATTTTGCTATATAGGAGTCATCCTTGATTTTCAGCTGTCATTTGCTCCTCTGATGTCACACTGTGCAGGACTGGGTTTTTTGGGGTTTTTTTATTCTGTGACAGTTGCATTCAATGGGAAGCCTTTTTAACCATGATTCATTTCATTCCCTTTTACTTGCTCTTCTTCTGTCTAGGATTGATTATTGCAATATAGGCTACTCTGGCTCTTCCCAATTCATCTTGTGAAAACTGCAAACATTACAAAATACCACTATTCATTTGCTATGTTGTTCATGGAGTTCAATTCATTTAACCCTTTTACTTAAGCAGCATCGCTGGTTTCCTATTGAATCCCAAGTTAAATTTAAAACTCTACTTTTAAAGCATTCTGAATGTGCCTCCCATCTTATTTGACTACCCTGTACCTCTACTCACAAGACTACCACTAGGAGATCATAATTTCCTTAGAGATAGTCTCATGAGACAGCCACTAGGGGCACCATTTTGTTAGTGGCACCAGAGAAGACAGTAGCGATGGAGCATCGCTCCTGACCACTCACCCAGACCTCACTGGAACCCCCTGGGTTTTTGTTTTTTTTAAAGGCCCTACATGGGGTGCTTGGGGTCAGGGTCAGAGGGTCTGTGCATTGTGGGGTCTGTTGGGGAGGGGGGAATTCAGTCTGAAGCCTGGGAGCATTATGCTGCAGCTTTGCGGAATAACATTGCTTGTAAGGTGGCTTGCAGGCAGTGTTTCTCCTATAAGACAGAATTTAGCAACCTGCAGTCAGTGGCGCAGAAAAGGGGGGAGGAGCAGTCCATCCCAGGCACCATCTTGGTGAGAGCGCAGGCACCCGTCCTCCTCTCCACTCCCTGCTCCTTTCCCACCCCCCATTGCTGTGTGTGTGTGATGCTTCTCTTCCACGTACCTCTGTAATGTTCCTGGCGCGAGCAGCAACCCCCCAACTTGCTGTCGCACCAGCATCAAGTCTTCCTCTGACATCACTTCCTGGACCCGTGCCTAGGACGTGACATCAGAGGAAGAGCCAACGCTGGTGTGACAACAGCTTTGGGGTTGCTGCTTGTGCCAGGAACGTTACAGAGGTACAGGGGAAGGGAAGCAGCGCACACGTTGCAGGAGGGGGCAGGGAAGGAGTGGGTGGAGGTGGGAGGGGCGCCTCTTTCCCTAGCTACACCACTGCCTGCAGTACTGGGATAATGCAGGCTGATGACTCCCACAGGACATCAAGGTGCAGGAAAGGGTGAACCTTTACTGCACCTTGATGAATCCCTTACCTAAGAACAAAAATGGTTGTTTTTCTCTGAAACATGAACCTTTTTATGCTCAGATACCAATCAAATAATTGTAGAAATAATTAAATTCCTCCTTCTGATAGATTAAAAATTATGATGATGGATTTAAAGCAATTAAAAAGGAACTACTGTCCCTGTGCCCTGTAATCATCTGCATCATGGAAGGCGTACAGCTTCTGCTTGCAATCAAACCAAAAGAATCTTCCATATTCAAGACGTTATATACCATTTTATATTCAACTCACTTTATATGGTGAGAGCTATTGTGGGCATACCTGTCACTTCCATTCAGTGTAAATTTCTAAGCCTAAGAAAGTTTTATTTTTTGTTGCTGCTCATATCATTTTCTTTCAAATATCTTTAGAATAAAAAACAGCAACCCCCCCTAAAAAAAAATAAAACAACCCAAACAAAAAACCAGGAAGAAAAGTGTTGTTTTTAGTGTTTTACATAGTAACATAGTAGATGACAGCAGATAAAGACCCGAATGGTCCATCCAGTCTGCCCAACCTGATTCAATTTAAATTTTTTAATTTTTTTCTTAGCTATTTCTGGGCAAGAATCCAAAGCTCTACCCGGTACTGCCGAAATCTCCGTTAAAACCTACTCCAGCCCATCTACACCCTCCCAGCCACTGAAGCCCTCCCCAGCCCATCCCCCACCAAACGGATTATTTTTTTTAAAAACCACAGCAAGATAATTTTTCATCAGCCACATCACTGTAAACGAAATGCATCTCTTCAGGTTGACTAGATTAACTAAATTCAGAAAATAATACAAGCATTTATGCAAGCAAAAATGGTCTTTCTAATGAGCATAGCCGCTCCCAGCAATCACTGATGATTTAGCAGTCATTTATGTGCGTAAGTGCCAAGCTTTGGGTTTGTATAAAAGCATTCCATGTCTGTGTATGTGAAAAGCAAAATAAGGCTGCAGATAAGACTGTTTATGCTGCTACACTTAGGGCCTCTTTTATTAAGGTGCGCTAAATCAACGCGTGTGCTAAACGCTAATGCGTCGATAAGATAACATGCACATATTAGCATTTAGTGTGTGTTTAGCACGCGGTAATAAGCATAGCGCATCTTAGTAAAAGAGGGGACTAGTGGCGTAACGGGGGTAAGTGGCGCCCAGAGCGGTTGGGCCCTTACCTCGCCCTCTTCTCCACCCCCCCCATCATGCATGCACCCCCCCTTCCCTTCCCCTGTACCTTTTTAATTTTCCAGGCGAGAGCAACAGCACAAACGTTCTGCCCGCGTCGTGTAAGCTATCCCTCTGACGTCAATTCCAAGGCGTGGGGTCCGGAAGTGACATCAGAGAGAAGCGACACCGACACAGGCAGCAATTTCGTAATGCTGCTCGTACAGGAAAAATTAAAGAGGTATGAGGGAAGGGGGTGCACGCTCGTGGCAGGGGTGTGTTGGGAAGAAGTGGGGGAGAGGGTGGAGAGGAAGATGGGCACCTGCGCCCTGTACCTCACTTACTATCCCAGTGGTTGCACTATTCACTTAGGCAGAGCCGGATTAAAAGATAGGCCTATGAGGCACGTGCCTAGGGCCCGACATTGTCAGGGGGTCCCAGGGCCGGCGTTATAGGGAGCAAACAGGGCAGCTTTGTGAGTGGGGGGGAGCAATGCCGGTTCTTGGGGGGGGGGGTAGAGCAGTGCCACTGGCCTCAGCGGGGGGGGGGGAGGGAACGAATCAAACGAGTTTCCCTTACTTTCTATGAGGAAACTCGCTTTGATATACGAGTAATTTGGTTTACGAGCATGCTTCTGGAACGAATTATGCTTGTAAACCAAGGAACCACTGTACTGAAAAAAAGCATTTGACAAGTAAAAAAAAAGAGAGAAAATAACTTACTTGGAATCATTCTTCCAGATAAATGAGTTGTATTTAGTTGCCTTTATTCTTGATTTTAATCTTCAAAAAGGCATCTTTTTATTCTCTAAAGGAAATATAAGCATCTACAGTATATGTCCTTTGTAAAATACCAGATACCCCCAAATAAGCAGGGACAACTCAAGGGAGTCCACTGTAGTTATAAAGGTTTATTGTAGTATCCAAGATAACAGGTTTAGAGAAAATACATGCCAAACAGTGCTTTACGATCACAATCCGCAATGAGACCGACCCTGGAAAATACTCAGGATGCACACTATAGAAAAGCTTGGATGGCAGCTGTTTCTGTGGCATGTCCAAGGCTGTGGAACTCCATGAAAGGCTCATTAAGATTGCGTGCAGACTAAGGGCTCCTTTTACGAAGGTGTGCTAGCGGTTTTAGCGCACGCTACACGCTAACACATCCATAGAGCTGGCGTTAGTATTTTCCGTGAAACACACGCAGCATTGTAGCCCTAAGTCTTAAAAAAAAATCTTTAAAGACGCATCTGTTTGTAAGAGCATTCGATACATGAGCAGATGTTAATATCCTTCCTATTAAGACTGAATTTGAAAAGGTAGCTTGATGTATTTTAATGTTTAATATGCTCCGTTTGAATTGTTGCATGGCAAATCTTATGGATTAGTTGTTTTTTTTAAATTCATATATGTATGTGGCTACTGTAATCCATTATTGAAACAGGTCTAACTTGAAAGTTTCTTCCTATTTGAAGTTCTGTTTTTTTAGCTTTCCTTAGTTCCATCCAAAAAAACACTTCTTACCCACCCCTAACATGTCCTCTTGCTATTTAGACAAACTGCAGTGTTGGCAATTTTTTTTTCTGCCTTTCCAAAATTGTTGTTTGGACGTTTTTGACACATTTGTTGGGGGCATTTTGAGATATCTATGTGTTTTAAAAATGGGAACTATTAGTACTTGCCAAAGAAAAACTTCCTTCTGGAGCTCATAAAGGTATACGATGCATAAGCAATGAATTGAGGTGTGCTTGGAAGTTCTTTTTAATCAAAACTGTAGGGCTATTTCTATTTTTTTTTTCTGTCCCATATTCTCAGCCTCTGAAAGTGCATTTTTGTACTTAATGATCTTCTGCCTCTCCATACCTAGAACAGAATAGTTGCTTGGTACTGACACTTTGATTAACAATGCCATTCCAGTATTTGTCTTCTTTATCTTAATTGTATGGTTTTCTTGCATTGAGATGTGAATATTATATGTGATCATACCTTATTTATTTTCTGCACTAGTGATAATCTGGTGATCTCAGTGTTTTCTTGGTACTGCTGAGTTATAGTGTTTACATAGTTTCAGGTGAAAGATGCATACTTCTTTATTCTGCCCTCAGACATCAGCACATTGCATCCAGCCATTAGATGGGAAATTGTCTTTGGGTCTGTGCTACATAATTTATAGCATCTGTTCTTCCAGGTTTTCTTCTATGCTTGTTTGAAATTATCTTGGGTGTAGTTCACTGTCCAGGGCTGAATTTATTGATTCTTCATCATGAGGTTTGCAATCACCTTTCTGGCCATTTGTATGCCAAGTTCTGATCTGCTTGTGACCTGAAATAACTCTTCATATGTTTGTGCTTTTGCCTTTGGATATTCCTGTATTTTTCTTCAAGTCTGAGCTTGTATACAGTTTAACTGTTACTATTTGTGTTTTAAGGTGTTACACAGAATTGCTCCAGCTTCTATAAAATCTTGGGTCTCTTGATCACAATTTGTGCTCAGAAAGACAATTTAAAGGAACATTGCCCCAGTGTCCTTTCCAATTGCAAAAGCATAAGAAAAGATCAGAAGTGGGAATAGAGCTGGAGTTGTGGAATTGTTTTTCTTTGGACTTAACATAAAAATGTAAGAATAGTCTTGCTGGGTCAGACAAACGATCCATCTAGCCCAGTATCCCTTCACAGTGGCCAATCCAGTAGCAACATTCCATGCTACTAATCCAGGGCAAGCAGTGCCTTCCCCCATATCTATCTCAATAGTGGACTTCTCCTCCAGGAACTTGTCCAAATCTTTTTTAAAACCAGCTGCATTAACCATTCTTACCAAATCCTATGGCAACACGCTCTAGAGCTTAACACCCACATGTACTGCGGTAAAGAACATAAGAACATAAGAACATAAGCAATGCCTCTGCTGGGTCAGACCAGAGGTCCATCGTGCCCAGCAGTCCGCACACGCGGTGGCCCAACAGGTCCAGGACCTGTGCAGTAATCCTCTATCTATACCCTTCTATCCCCTTTTCCAGCAGGAAAATGTCCAATCCTTTCTTAAACCCCTGTACTGTACTCTGCCCTATTACGCCCTCTGGAAGCGCATTCCAGGTGTTCACCACTCGTTGGGTAAAGAAGAACTTCCTAGCATTCGTTTTAATCAACTTTTCCAAGTGTCCTCTTGTTCTTTTATTTTTCGAAAGTTTGAAGAATCTGTCCTTCTCTACTCTCTCTATGCCCTTCATGATCTTATAAGTCTCTATCATATCCCCTCTAAGTCTCCTCTTCTCCAGGGAAAAGAGACCCAGTTTCTCCAATCTCTCAGCGTATGAGAGGTTTTCCATCCCTTTTATCAAGCGTGTCGCTCTCCTCTGAACCCTCTCGAGTAACGCCATATCCTTCCTAAGGTACGGAGACCAATATTGGACGCAGTATTCCAGATGCGGGCGCACCATCGCCCGATACAATGGCAGGATAACTTCTTTTGTCCTTGTTGTAATACCCTTCTTGATTATGCCTAGCATTCTATTTGCTTTCTTAGCGGCTGTTGCGCACTGTGCCGTCGGCTTCATTGTCATGTCCACCATTACCCCCAAGTCCCTTTCTTGGTTGCTCTCATTCAATAATATCCCTCCCATCGTATAGTTGTACCTCGGGTTTCTGTTTCCAACATGCAATACTTTACATTTCTCAACGTTGAACTTCATCTGCCATCTCGCCACCCATTCCCCCAATTTGTTCAAGTCCCTTTGCAATTCTTCACATTCCTCTTTAGTCCCAGCTCCACTAAATAGTTTTGTATCGTCCGCAAATTTTATTATCTCACACTTCGTGCCTGTTTCTAGATCATTTATGAATATATTAAATAACAGCGGCCCGAGCACTGAGCCCTGCGGTGTCTGAAAAGCCCTTACCCCCTGCCTTATTGCAGGCGGTAAAGGCTCCTGTGTTAGCCCTGCGGTAAGCAGCGCTGTGCACCTTTACTGCAGTGTGCCAGTGCATTGTGGGTAAACCCACCCACAACATGCCCCTTCTTCTACCCATCTCCACCCATTGCCACAGTAAGCCGTACCACCTAAATTGATGCATGGTTATCATGCCTTGAACTTGTTCTACAATTCACTGCCTATCTGGATAATGTAGGCTGAGTAAATGCTGCTCCTGATTCTGCCTGGTCACTCTCTGATTTCTCTAGTCACTCAGGTTATATAGTTCTTACTAGTTATGACTGGTTAGGTCACTCAGCCTCTACCAGGCATGGCTAGTTATGGTTAGACTACCTATATTTCAATAAAAACTCAATTGTTAGGTTATATAACTCCTCCCTTGCCTTTTTGTTGCTTGTTCATATTCTAAGGTGAGGTGTTCTGTTTGCTTGCAAGACTTTTACCAGCAATCTTCTTCTCATGAACTACCTGAGCTCCAGAAGGCACTCTTTTTTTGCAGTTCTAAGGCACAACTCTCTCTGAAAGTCCTGCTTATCATCCCCCCCTCCCCCCCACCATTGACTTAGGGTGAGAAAATGTGTATTTATCCAAAAGTCCAAAAAACACCTTATATCTTCTGTATCAATCCCAGAGTTGTTATTGCTACTGCTCTTTAGTAAATATAGGGCAAGGTCTATACTATCTAATAATGAAGTTATTTTTTTATATTTGTTTTATTTTACTTTTATTATATTCTGTGAACCGCTTGGACCAGTGAAATGAACAAGCGGTATAACAAGATTAATAAACCATAAACCTTTTTCAGCAAGAAGTTCATAGAGTTCCTCTCTTATGCAAATTATATGCAAATGTTCCTCAGATCAAGCATAGTACAACAGTCTTTCAATTCTCCAATGTAGGGAATATTTAGAAAAGGGATATAACAGTTAAATTATGTAAACCGTTTAGTTCTAAACGGTATAGAAATTTTTTAAATAAATGAATAAACTCATTCCGTCCCTGTAAAAAAAGTATTTCCTTAGATTACTCCCGAGCCTATCACCTCTTAACTTCATCCTATACCCTCTCATTCCAGAACTTCCTTTCAAATGAAAGACTCAACTCATGTACACAATGTAGGTATTTAAACGTCTCTATTATATCTTCCTTCTCCCGACATGGAGATACTTGAGAGGGTTCAGAGAAGAGCGACAAGAATGATAAAAGGTATGGAAAACCTTTCATATGCAGAGAGGCTAGAAAGGCTGGGGCTCTTTACCCTGGAGAAGTGAAGACTCAGAGGAGACATGATAGAGACTTACAAGATCATGAAGGGCATAGAGAAGGTAGAAAGGGACAGATTCTTCAGCTTATTGGGAACTACAAGAACAAGGGGCACTCGGAGAAATTGAAAGGGGACAGATTTAGAACCAATGCTAGGAAATTTTTCTTCACTCAGAGGGTGGTGGACACCTGGAATGCGCTACCGGAAGATGTGATAGGACAGAGTACATTAAGGGGATTCAAAGAGGGATTGGACAAGTTCCTGAAGGATACGGGGATTGAGAGATATAGACAGAGGTAGAGATAGGATCATGAAAGGGTATAGATCAGTGGTCTCAAACTCAAACCCTTTGTAGGGCCACATTTTGGATTTGTAGGTACTTGGAGGGCCTCTGAAAAAATAGTTCATGTCTTATTAAAGAATTGACAATTTTGTATGAAGTAAAACTCTTTATAGTTTATAAATCTTTCTTTTTGTCTAAGTCTTAATAATAATATTGTAACTTGTAGCTAAAGAGACATTTGATCAAGAAACTGTTTTATTTTACTTTTGTGATTATGATAGACATATTAAGGGCCTCAAAATAGTACCTGGCGGGCCGCATGTGGCCCCCGGGCCGCGTGTTTGAGACCACTGGTATAGATAGAAGAAAAATGGGGATTAAAGGGTTTTAGACAAAGGATCACTTACAGGTCATGGACCTGATGGGCCGCCGCGGGAGTGGACTGCTGGGCGAGATGGACCCCTGGTCTGACCCGACAGAGGCAACTTCTTATGTTCTTATGTCTTTCCTCTAAAGTATACATATTGAAATCTTTAAGTCTGTCCCCATATGCCTTAAGACAAAGACCATGCACTATTTTAGTAGCCTTCCTCTGGTCTGACTCCATCCTTTTTATATATTTTTGAAGGTGCAGTCTCCAGAATTGTACACAATATTCTAAATGAGGTCTCATCAGAGTCTTATATAGGAACATCAATACCTCCTTTTTCCTTTTTCCTATTGCCCATACCTCTTCCTATGAACCCTAACATTCTTCTAGCTTTCACCGTCACCTTTTCAACCTGTTTGGCCACCTTAAGATCATCACATACAATCATAGAAACCTAGAAACATGATGTCAGATAAAGGTCAAATAGTCCATCTAGTCTTCCCATCCACAGTAACCATTATCTCCTTCTATCTCTGAGAGATCCCACATGCCTATCCCAGACCCTTTTGAATTCATACACAGTCTCTGTCTCCACTACCTCTACTGGGAGACTGTTCTATGCATCTACCACCCTTTCTGTAAAAAAGTGTTTCCATAGATTACAGAATACAGTGGTCAGAATGATTTATGGCCTGAAGAAATTTGATCATGTTACACCCTTTTATTGCGAATTGCATTGGCTATCAATGGAGGCCCGAGTATTGTTTAAACTAGGCTGTTTCTGTTACAAGGCTGTTTATGGGACAGCTCTTTCTTACTTAGTCAATAGATTTTCTTTAGCATCATACAGACATAGTAGAAGAACTCATCCTTTGTTTAATTTTCCATCTGTCCAGGGTTGCAGGAGTAAGAAATTTCTAAATCATACTTTGGCATCTCAGGCAGCTCTTCATGACAACGAATTCCAAATATTGTTGCTTACTACCCTTTCCTATGGCCATTTTAGAAAACAATTGAAGACTTACCTTTTTTCTAAATATTTGACTGTTTAATGAATCATCTTATTTCTTATAACATGCTACTTTTATAACTTTTGTAAACTGCATTGAACTTCTGGTTACGCGGTCAATAAGCACAATGTTATGTTATGTTACTCAACTCATGGGCATTTACATTACATAGGTATTTAAACGTCTCTATCATATCTTCCTTCTCCCGCCTTTCCTCCAAAGATTGAGATCTTTAAGTCTGTCCCCATATGCCACATACCAAGTCTCACTCTTGTCGTGCACATAAATTCTTCACCCCCTAAATTGGAACAGTCCTTCTTTTTTTGCAGCCCAAATGCATGACCTTGCATTTCTTAACATTAAATTTTAACTGCCAAATTTCAGACCATTTTTTCAAGTTTCACTAGGTCTTTCTTCACATTATTCACACCATCCGGGGTATCTTCTCTATTGCAAATTTTGGTATTATCCGCAAAGAGGCAAATATTACCTGACAGCCCTTCAGTGATATCGCTTATAAAAATGTTAAAAAGAACAGGCCCAAGCACAGAACCTTGAGGCACCCTACTGATAATATCCATTTCCTCAGCGTGATCTCCATTAACCACTACCCTCTGTCATCTTCCACTCAACCAGTTCTTGACCCAGCCCATTACTTTGGGGCTCATTCCGAGGGCACTCAATTTATGTATTAGACATCTGTGTGGAACACTGTCAAAGGCTATGCTAAAATCTAAATATGCCACATCTAGCACACTTTCTCTACCCAATTCTCTGGTCACCCAGTCAAAGAAATTGATCAGATTTGTCTGACAAGACCTACCTCTAGTGAATCCATGTTGTCTCTGGCCCTGTAATCCACCGGATTCCAGAAACTTCATCATGCTCTGTTTTAAAAGCATTTCCATTAATTTGCTTACCACTGAAGTCAGACTTACTGGCCTGTAATTCCCTACTTCTTCCTTACTTCTACTTTTGTATAGAGGGACCACACCTACCTTTCTCCAGGCCTTCGGTACCACTCCTGACTCTAGAGAAGCATTGAAAAGATCAGTCAGTGGATCAACAAGAACTTCCCTAAGTTCCTTCAGCACCCTTGGATGTACACCATCTGGCCCCATCGCTTTGTCTGCCTTTAATTTAACTAGCTCCTCAATAATACAACTCTCTGAATATTGATCAGGGTTTACTACTCCTCCATCCCTATTTGTGTCTGTCTTCTGTGGTCCTGCTCCCAGTGAACACAGAACAGAAATATTTGTTAAGCAATTCAGCCTTTTCTTTATCAGTTTCTACAAATTCTTCCCTTCACTTTTGAGTCTCACAATGTCACTTTTACACTTCCTCCTATTACTGATATATCTAAAAAAATGTCTTTGTCTCCCCGTTTTACCATGTCAGCTATTTTTTTTCTTCCATTTGTATCTTTGATTTCCTGACTACTCGACCAGCCTCTCTTAACTTTTCCAGATATTTTTGCCTGTTTTCCTCTTTCTGCAATCTTTTGTAGTTTATGAAAGCTAACTTCTTATTCCTTAGCTTCTCAGCTACTACTTTTGAGAACCAAAGTGGCCTTCTTTTCCTCTTACTTTTACTTACTTGCCTCACAAAAAAGTTTATCGCCCTTACAATGACTCCTTTCAGTTTTACCAACTGCATTTCTATTCCTTTCAGACATTCCCATTTAGACAACAATTCCATGATGTAATCCCCCATCTGAATAAAGTTGGTTTTTTTAAAGTCTAAAAACTTTACTTTTAAATGAGTCCTCTCTATACCCTGTGCTCTGTGGTAAGGCATTTTAAGCTGCACTAAGCATGTGTTAGTACTAGGATTCTGAAAGACATGAGATAAGTACGAACGACCTAATAATGAAAACGACTTTATAAGAGGATTTTTATAGCCTAAAACATACTTTACATCAATGTTCCCACTAAGACGGCTGAATATCATATTTTCTAAATCCAGCTACTAGGTGTCTCCATTGTGTGAGGACTATGACACTATCCCTTCAGGGACTATGCATGTTGCATTTGTGACATCTGTATCATAGACCAATCCTGAGCAAGGAAGTGAACCCATCTTTCCTTGCATGACATTGCAGTCACTGGGCTAACCCTGACACACTATAAGTATGAGGATAAATTCATCAAAACGTACTTACTTTTATTGCTGAAGATTTTTGTAATTGATTCTGTAATAAACATTCCAATGCCTGGAGCAACTGCAATTATATTACATCAGTTGTTCATTGCTTCAAAGTTGTCTTTGAGGATGTTATTCACTTTTTCATACAAAGACTTTGCAATTATGCTTTATGTACTGTAAAAATTATACAAAATCCACTAGATATAGGGTTACCATATGGCTCCTGAAAAGGCGGATGGATTGAGGCATCCAGGTTTTACTTCCATTGATGTCTAATCCAGCCTTCTTTTTCTGGAGCCATATGGTAACCCTAACTAAATGTTACCTATAAACCATTTTTATTTCTTTCATTCTACATTTAGTTTTCTTGCTAAAGTCACCTCCATGTGTGCCTATATGGATGGCACTGATGCTAGCACTCAATTTTCACTTACATCAAAGAGTCAGCAGCCTTCGCAGCAGAATTTGAATTGACAAGGAAGAGATAAATCAAAATAAACAAGTGGACTGTATGTGCATATCAGCCTCTCACGTCCCAGCACATATGGCTCCCTTGGATTTCTACTCCCAAAAAGGCATCACTCTATACTTCTTTACAATGAATTTTAGTTGCCAGATGTTAGATCATTCTTCTAACTTTTGCAGATCCTTTTTCATGTTTTCCACTCACTCTGGGGTGTCCACTCTGTTAGAAAAGGCAAACCTTACCTTCTAACCCTTCGTCAATGTCATGCACAAACACATTGAACAGAATCTGGCCCCAGCATCGATCCTTGAGGCAATCCACTACTCACCTTTCCTTCCTCTGATGAATTTCATTAACTACCATCTTCTGACACCTGTCCGTCAACTAGTTTCTAATCCATTTCACAACTTTGGGTCTTAACTTCAGCCCATCAAGTTTATTCAAGAGGCTTCTATAAGGAACCATGTCAAAGGTTTTACTGAAATCTAAGTAAATTAAATCTAGCACACATCCTCAATTCAATTCTCTGGTCAACCAGTCAAAGAATTCAATCAGATTCATTTGGCACAATTTACCTTTAGTAAAACCATGTTGCCTCAGATCCTGTAACCCATTAGATTCTAGGAAATTCACTATCCTTTCCTTCAGCAATTTTTCCATTATCTTTCCAATAACCGAAATGATGCTTACCAGCCTGCAGTTTCCCGCTTCATCTCTGTGACCACTTTTGTCAACAGGGACAACATCCGCTCTTCTCCAATCCCATGGAACCTCTCCGGTCTCTGAGGATTAATTGAACAAATCTTTAACAAGATCCATCTTGTAAGAATCTCTCTGAGCTCTCTCAGTATTCTGGGATGGATCTCATCTGGTCCCATGGCTTTTTCCACCTTCAATTGTTCAAGTTATTCATAAACACTTTCTTCCATGAACGGCGCATTATCCACTCCATTCTTACTTGTAACTTTGCTAGCCAATAGCGGTCCTTTTCCGGGATTTTCTTCCATAAACACAGAAGTATTTGTTTAGCACATTTGCTTTTCCTCTTCACTCTCCACATAGCATGGGATTTTCTGGCAAAGGCAGTTCCTTCAAACTCAATAGCCATAGCTCCTCTGTGACAGAACTGCTTCTGGATCATGGGGAGCACGTCCATGCTGCTGCCAGCAGATGACACTGCAGACCAAGCCAAAGGGCCAGTTATAACAGGAACTGAAGAGGTTCAGTAAGCCTCTAAAGCAGTCTGCCAAAGCAAGAGTGTAGTTCTGGACTCAGAGGGATACATCCTGCTCATTCCCTTTCATTTGCCCATGATCTAATTTAGCAATAAATGTCAGCAGCTCTTCAGATGCTCAAAATTCACAGAGCATCCACAAACACATTCCACTAAAGCACCAACTTGGATCTAGCTCTTCCAAATCTCACGTCTTTCAGTCTCACAGTCTCACTTGGATCTAGCTCTTCCAAATCTAACTTCTTTCAGTCTCACAATACCATTTTTTGTGTTCCTCCTCTCACCAATATACCTGAAAAATTTTTGTCTCCCTTTTTTTTTTTTTTTTACATTTCTAGCCATTTGCTCTTCTACTTGCACTTTCACCAGACATATCTCTCTCTTGGTTTCTGTCAGTTTCATCTATATGCCTCTTCCTGAGTTTTTTTAAAAATATTTCATGAACATCAACTCTTTTGCCTTCATTTTCTCCGCCAACAGTTTGAAGACCATATCGGTTTCCTTTTACTCCCTCCATCTCAAAAATTCCAGCCTCTTTTTGCCAGAAATTAAAAATGTGACCAACAGTTTTTCCCATCAAAATTTAAAATTATGTACAATAGACTCTCCCTCCTCAATTCAAATATGTGACCAATGAATTTTCACACCAATTTCAAATTTGTGACCATCAGACTCACCGGTTTATAGTTTCCAGGATCAGCTCTGGAACCCTTTTTAAAAATTGGCCACCCTCCAGTCTTCAAACATCATGCTGGATTTAAAGATAGATTACAAATTACACTCTGCAAGTTCATTTATCACATCTATCAGCACTCTGGGATGCATATTATCCGGTCCAGGCGATTTGCTACTCTTTATTTTGTTAAATTTCCCCATTACATCTTCCATTTATAGAGATTTGTTTCAGTTTCTCTGACTTATCAGCATTGAATACCATTTCTGGTACTGATATCTCCCCCATATCTTTCTCAGTGAAGACCAAAGCAGGGAATTCATTTAATTTCCCCACTTGTCTTCCCTGAGTGCCCCTTTTATCCCTCGGTCATCTAATGGTTCAGCTGATTCTTTCACCAGCTTATTGCTTCTAGCATACCTAAAAACATTTTTACTATATGGTTTTGCCTCCAATGCTATCTTCTTTTCAAGGTCTCTCTGTGCTCTCCTTAACAACGTCTTGCCTCTGACTTACCATTCCTCTTGCTACTTCCTATTTTTTTAGTGGGATCTTTCTTCCCCTTTCTGTGCTAGCGATTCCCATGTGGCAATTGTAACTAAGCCCACGAGAACTGAATGGGCTTTGTCGCATTTGCTGCAGGATTGCTAGTGCAGCTTTATAAAAAAGAGCTCTTAGAAATCATTTAGCCTCATTTTGCTAATGAGGAATATCTGTTGTATAATGGCTTCAAGAAACTTTTTTGATATTAAAAGGGACATTTTTAATATATGATTGTTTGATTTTGGATTTTTTTTTTTTTAAATATTATGAGCATTGAACTATAAGAAGATTGTACACATCATTTCCATCCAAGAAAGTATTATAAAATCAATGCATTATGGTGCTCTTAGGTTGGCATAAATGTTTGTTCTGCAAATGTGAACAAAAAAAAAAGGTTAAACAATACAAAAATGTCAGTATAAAAGATTCTTTTTACATTTGAGCATAGTCGGGAGGAATAAGAATAGATTTAGCCCTCAGCAAAGTCAAGAAACCTCAAACTGTTCTAAAATTCTGAGTAATATACAGTACTGTATACAGATGAGTGTGTGCTGTTATATGGTTTTTGTCAGCTTTCATCCGTGCAAGACAGCTCAGATGTGTCAGTTCTGAGCATTTCAAATCTCGTAAAATGCTTTTAAACCCAACTGAAATTACCTAAACAAAAATGTACCCTCAGGCCTCCCAGCTATCTGAAGCTATCAAATGGTTCTCTCGCTCACACGTAACAGACCCTTCAAGATGGGTCACTTTCAAAATGATGGGGTGATTATACCTTTACAGGCTAGGGAGCAGTGCCGAGCTGACTCAAGAAACTGTGGCGCCCTGAGACGACTTTTGCTTTGGCACCCCCCTCCCCCACCTCAGCGCTCCCTCACATTCTCTTCTAGCCAGCCAGCGCTAACAGATTACCTGGTCTCAGACATGCACTTAAAACACAGAAAGACCCTTAGAGAGTACAAAATAAAGGGCAAATTCTATGAGAAGCACCCAAAAGTTAGGCGCCTAATTAGACACTGTTCAGCGCAATTCAAGTACAATTGGGTGCTGTTTAATGAATCACGCTGAGCGGAACCTATTTTGCAGGCGCCCAAGACATAGGCCAGCTCTAGGCGCAACTAAAAGTCAGGCACCTAGCTGAGCGCTTAAGCACGCTTAAGAGTAGCAATTCTGCAACAAGGCGCCTAACGTGTAGCCACGCCCACGCCTAATGTGCATAGGGCCTTTTTTTTGACGGCTGCCTAAAATTTTAGAGGCGCCTTGTTGCAGAATTGCGCTTTCTTGATAGGCGCCTATGTTTCAATCAATGCTGATTAAAAAGCTTACTTGAGCTTGTTAATAGATTTAGATAGGTGTCTATTTAGTTGGGCGCCTCTGAAATAGGTACCTAACTTTAGGCACTGGTTACAGAATTTGGGCCTTAGTGCCCCGGGCCACAGTACAGCCCTCTTAGTAAAAAAAAAGGGGGGGAGACAGGACTGATTTTTATGTGGTCCTATCTATGTGATAAACCTGGCCAGTTAAGTGCTATCAGTACCTAACTGGCCAAGTGATGATTCCGTCCCCAGAACACACCCATAATTGCTGGTTTTGAGTTCAGTGCTAACTGGTTATTTTCAGCAATACTAGCCAGTTAAGTGCTGGTGAAAATGACTGGGTCCTGAACAGTTGACTTAATCAGCTAAGAACTGTTCCTGGCCAGTTAAATCACTTTGACTATGGACCTTATAAATTCAAAAAAATCAACATATTCAAATCACCAAATTGAAAATAATCTTTTTCTACGTTTCTTGTCTAGAATGGCAGTTTTATTTTTCTAATCATGTTGATCTCGGTCTCTGATTTCTGTTGTCGCCTTCTCTTAACTCTCTTTCTAGTCCATCTAATACTTCTCTCCCTTCATATCCTTCTCACTTTCTCGATTGGACATTGATTTCTACCTCTTGGCTTGCTTCCATTTACATTTTTTTTTCTTTCTATCTACTAAAGTTTCACTCCACCCTTCAATCTCTTTCTTTTTACTGCATCTACCTACAGCTCTTCATCTTGTCCCCAACCTAGATACCATTCCCCATCTCTTTTTCCTCAGCCTTTCATCTTTCTCCCTCTGTCCAAAATTTTCTCCCTACTCTCCTCCATTAAGGGGGAAATTATCAACATTGGCTATCGTTAAACAAGTTATTTTACCACTAATCATGCTATTTTAGCCCAGGGCCCCATTTTATGTAATGAGAACCTGTGTTAAAACAGTATGACTTGTAGTAAAATAATCCATTTTAACAATAGCCTATGTTGAAAACTTTCTCCCTTAGCGTCTTCCCACTTTTCTGTTCTCTACCTCCCCCATGCCATCATTCGTGACTCTCTCTTGCTGTCCCTTTCATGTGTCCAGCATCTCTCTTCCTCCCTGTGTCCAGTATCTGCCCTGTTCTTTCTATCCTCCTATATCAAGCATCTGCCTTCTATCTCCCTATGACCCCCGAGTCCATGATCTCACCTGTCTCTCAATTTCCACCTTCTGAGCCCAACATCTGCACTCTTTCCCTATCCCTCCCAATGTCTAGCATATCTTGTTTATTTTCCTATGCCCTAATATCCAATATTTCCTCTCCCTCTCCATTTCCCTCTATGCCCAGCCATCTTCCCTCTATCTTCTTGTATCTCCCTGTCTTCATATGTTCCCCTGTATTCAACTCCTTGTCTGTGTGTCCCATCTCCTTTGCCCTGTGTTCAACATCGGCACTTGAACGTATTTTGACAATGTTCGTCCAAATGCTGACTTAGTCCATTTTTTGGACGTTTTTCACTTTCGATTATGAGCCCCATAGAAACATAGTAACATAGTAGATGAAGGTAGATAAAGACCCGAATGGTCCATCCAGTCTGCCCAACCTGATAGCTATTTCTGGGCAAGAATTCAAAGCTCTACCTGGTACTGTGCTTGGGTTCCAACTGCTGAAGTCTCCGTCAAAGCTCACTCCAGCCCATCTAAACGATTCAGCGAATGGTCTCAGGACTAAAAAATCTCCCATATGAAGAATGTTTGAGCAGGCTGCGCTTATATTCTCTCGAAGAGCGCAAGGAAAGGGGGGACATGATAGAAACATTCAAATACATCACGGGCCGTATTGATGTGGAGGAAGAAATCTTTTGTCTTACGGGTCCCACGGCGACAAGAGGGCATCTGCTAAAACTCGGGGGGGGAGGGGGGGAAGATTTCATGGGGACACCAGGAAGTACTTCTTCACCGAAAGGGTAATTGATTGATGGAATGGTCTTCCACGTCAGGTAGTTGAGGCCAGAACCAAGCTCGACTTCAAGGGACGATGGGATAGACAGGTGGGGTCGCTCCAGAGGAATGTTTAAAAGATGGATTCCCGAAGGAGGGAGGGAGGAGGGAGGGTTCTTGAGTGGGCAGACTTGTTGGGCCGTCGGCCCTTTTCTGCCGTCATATATGTTTCTATGTTTCCCAGCCATTGAAGCCCTCCCCAGCCCATCCTCCCCCAAATGGCAGCTCCTGATTGGTGAGGCCCGACTTTAGTGCAGGAAGAGGCGGTCGGAGCATACTGCGAGTGATTTCCTTCACTCACCGGCACTCCGGCTGCTCTCTCCTGCCTCTCCAGCTGCCCTCTCCTGTCCAGTCTGAACGCCCCAGAACTCACACAACTTGGAATCTGAAATTTTTTTTCTTAAATTTTGCCCCAGAATTCGAACGCTGTTTTGGAATCCGAACGAACTGCAAGCATTGATCAACCCAAAGCTTCCCCTCTGACGCAGCTTCCTGTTTCCGCCTGGGAGTGAAGCATTGGGCTGAGCACCACTTGTAGTTTCCATTGCTGATCTTGCTGCCTCTGCCAGTGGGTGCCCGATCTTGCTGTCTATGCCGGTGGTTGTCCAGTCTTGCTGTCTCTGCCTGTGGGGTGCCCAATTTTGCTGTCTATGCTGGTGAGTACCCGATCTTGCTGAGTTTGTGGTACCAAGGAATGGATTAATCCAGTTTCTATTATTTTCAATGGGAAAAATTGTCTTGGAACTCGAACAGGGTTCTGGAATGAATTAAATTCAGATTCCAAGGTACCACTATACTGAATAAACATTCCTAAAATACATATAACATAGGTGCCTTTTTAAACTTCTCACCTAGGATTCCGATTACAAAATCAAATCTAAAGGATAAGATGATCTTGCTTCCTACATTCCTTCTGATGTCTTACATTTATTAGTTTAATTTTATACATCACTACTGCTGAAAGAGCTGCATGTTACTTGGACAATATAAACATCAATTAGTACATCCAAAGATTCAGAAAAGTCCCAGCTGTATCATGGAGTTACGCTGCTTGACAGTTCAGCACATTCTAGGGAAAGATAATTACAATTTAATGTAATGCCGTGTTTTCAGATGGAAAGTTTTTATTTACAGGCTCCAGAGGCCAACAGGGACCAAACATTCTTGCGATCTGCTGGTTACTAATCAGAGATATGTTTATTTTAAACAGTTTCTTATATAAATATAATGATTCTGTTTATCAAAAGCCATGCATTTTGTGAAAATCTAGGTGTTACGTTTTTGTGAAATAGTTGATTCTTTTGCTTTCCACAACACATCAGACGGAAGATGTACTTGTTATGAAAGACACTAACTGTACATTTGATACAAGAAGGGGGTCATTTTAGAAGCATTTAGATGTGTAAAGAGCTGTATTCATACAACCATCAAAATACCTATTTAGACAGCTGCTACTGGGATGTATATATTTAAAGGTGAGTGTGCAGACATATGATGGGGTATGGTTTGGGCATACCCAAAACTTAGACATGACCTTCCCATTTTACAATAGAAAAGTTTGGACAATTTCCTGGAGGAAAAGTCCATAGTCTGTTACTGAGAAAGACATGGGGGAAGTTACAGCTTGCCCTGAATCGGTAGCATGAAATATTGCTACTCCATGGGTTTTGGCCAGGTACTAGGGACCTGGATTGGCCAACATGAGAATGGACTACTGGGTTTGATGGACCATTGGTCAGACCCAGTAAGGCTATTCTAATGTTCTCATGCATTGACTTTTGCATTAGCTCCCAGTTACGATCTGAAATCTCAAGTAAAGAACAGGTGCTAAAGCTACCAGCATCCCACAGACCTCTGACATCTACTAAAATCTCCTCTCCCTGCCTTCCCCACAGCACCTCTTAGACCTCACATTCTCTCCTTGGACAGCATCTATCTTCCACCAGTCCCCTGACATAATGATGAGTTGCTTCCCACCCCTAGCCCTGAATTCCCCCTGGCTCTTAGTGGGGGGTCTCACCCTGGTGTCTGGAGAGGGCAGAAGCGAACTCCTGTTGCTTCTGTCTCATCGTGTGCTCAGGATCAAAATGACACCTTTGACCTCTAGTGCTACTTTTGCAGTATTACTTGTAGGGATCAAGGTGCCAAATAAGAAGTCCTGTGTGGGGGAGGGGGAGGGGGTTTGGATGGTTTAGGATTATTCTTAGAGACCTTGAGATATGTGAAAGGGTTCCGGAGAGTCATTTGGAGGGGAATGAGGGCGGGGATTCTTTTTAGCTGCAGTCCCTTACTATTGTCAATAGTGTGGATGCAACTGTGTTATTGGTAATACACTTAACGTTCAATAAACATCTGTGCTGTCTGATAACTGCATAGGCAGGTGCTGGGCATACTCCCAGCAATAATAGAACAGACGTTGAAGTTACTGCACACATATTCACTTTTGCAATTAACCTCTGGCAATTGCAAAACTTTACCACATTTGTCGTACACAGGTCTCTTAGGTTTCATAACTTATTTCCCACTCTGAAATCAGCTGATACCTTCCCAAACTGAAAGACACGTATTTACCTCACCATCCCGCATGCAGTGACAAAGTTAGAAAAAGAACATGGAGCATGTGCATCATAATTTTTCAGCTGAGTAATGGTATATCGTAAAGGTATATCAAATTAATAAATCACATTATATCCACTCGGTGCTAGAGTTCTCTAAAAATGGACCCATACAAATAAGAAAAAGCACAAGAGAAGAAAGTGGGATTGAACAACAGACCTCCAATGAGACTAATAACAAAACAGGTTGATCAACATATTTCTGAGAAAATTAGTAGTGACTGGTCAGCAAGTTATTTTTTTTAAATAAGTGTTTACAAATATTTTTGCACAATGATTATACCTGGGTAAGACTTAGGGGTTCTTTTACTATGGTGTGCACCTGCGACAGATGCCTAAAGTATAGGCGGCCTGCTTCAGATTTCTTTTTTCAAGAAAACATGTGTCCTAATTGGCTGGTTAGACAGCGGTAGGACACCTACCGCTGCCTACAATTGGGACACCGTTTATAGAATGTGCCCCTAAGTGCCCAGGGCTGTGGTAGAAATCTCTACTGTGTCGTAGTAAAAGAGGGCCTAAATCAAATCGGCAAATTAATTTTTATAATCATTTTTTAATTGTTTGTTAATGATGCTTTCAATTATCAGCACTGATTAAGCCAATTTAAGAAATTAAATTAGGAGCCTAGATTGGCTAGGCGCACTGATCTAGGTGCCTAACATCTGGTTAACTAATAAAAAGATTACCAGCTATTTTGTTTATTTGTTATTTATGGTTATAATACTACCCTGTAAGTTATTAAAAATCATTAGAAATCATTCATAATAATACATTATAAGTGCTCAGTCTTGTATATCCTGCATGGAGACCATAACAAGTTGTTCCAGGGCCATCATCACAATTATGGGTCCTCTAAATGATTAACAATTGCTCTCAACATCCCTTATTCATCTATACTCTTTTTTGTTATGTATATTATTCTGAGTATACAATAAATAAATGCAATAAAGAATAGCACTTATCTTAATCAGCTTAGATGATCGATGCTATGGCTCCACAATCTTTTTTTATATATTTTTTCTTCTTTGCTAGTACGATACAAATAAATATGTGCAATCCGTGCGATAGTGCAAATGTGCTTTGTTTGCTCCTCAACTCAGTCCTGAGTTTCGCCTCAGTGGCTTCTTCAGGAGGAGTCTATTGCTGTGAAAAACACATTAAATTAAATAATCAAAAACTATGATAAAACGTACTTGCTCTGTATATTGCACTTGTAAACTAAATCTCATTTCTTTATCAATCTTGTAGTTATGTTTTTATTAGTTACACAGAAGTACCAGTATTGTATATTTTGAACTCCTAATAATATTAAGTTGCCTAACATCTGGAGCCATTTAAAGAATGTGGGCCTTAATACATTGCCGTGTTAGTTCACTTTAAAGGTAAGAAATAGAAATAAAACAAAAGAAAAGGAAAGGAAAACAAGTTGATGTCTTTTTTATTGGGCTAACAATACATTTTTTGACAAGCTTTTGAAGGCAGTCTTCTTCTTCAGATCAGTTATGAGCAAAAGATAACAAAATCAAAATATGTATACAGTATACTGAAACATGAAAAGCATTCCTTGCGTGGCAGAAACCAATATGTAATAAGTCCATAGTACTTTATGGCAGAATACATGGAGGATTGCTTGAGGCCTCAAGTGCACAAAAAAAGTAAGCTAGGTGGTGCTTTACAGCTTTTTCAATCACGAAAATCAAAGGGATCCTATAAGAAATATGAATGAGATATAAGCTTGATAAGTGCGGAGGTTGGAATATGAATTAGATACAAGCTTGATTAAAAGTTAAAAGTCTTTTTGCATTGGAAGGTGGAGATTCCTGAGTATCAGACTAGGTATTAAAATTTGTGACCTCAAATTTCTCAAAGATTCTAGATATGAACCCCAAGGAGATCTTTAAGAAACATTTTTAGGAGGTATTAGTGCCTGCTGAGGCCATACCATACTTTAATGGGACTTATTTCCTACCTGAGAGAAGATGAAGACCATCTGTAGGGCTTGATCCAGACTAAGATAATTGCTGATGGACAGTTTGGATATGTCTGGCTTATTGGAATCTATGAGCACTGAGGATATTAAGAGAGCTAATATGCTAGCTAGTTCTATGTCTAAGCAGGACTTGAATATGGTGCCGAGATTCTATTTTAGTAATAAATTACCTTTTAAGGGTTCCAAGAATTTGGATTTCTCCTGATCTTTCTAGAGCTAATCAGGAAAGGACGAAATTGTTTTAGATAGTTGGAATGTAAGGGCTGTGCCAGGTAGGTTGCTACAGTCTGTCCCAGCAATGCCAAAGAAAGACCGTGATCAAGTATTTTATATCACGTTCAATGCTGGCTTAATCATGAATTGATAATATTGTGACTGTTGGGCAGACTGGATGGAACGTTCATGTCTTTAACTACCATCATTTACTATCACTGGTTTTTGCAAAGCCACGATAGAAGTTTTTACCTCAGGTTGGCAAGGTTAAGTGCTCCAAAGCTCATAGAATTCCTCTGAGCATCAGAACATTTACCTCGCCAGCCCACAGTAGAAACTTCTACCATGGCTTTGTAAAAGAGGGCCTATTTAAAGTACACTCTAGGGTTCAAATTCTCAGGGTTTATTTGTGCTTTGTTTCCCTTGCAAAATTATTTTTAAGATTACAAAAAAAAAAAAAAAAAAATCTAGATCTTGAGCCATCTCAGTTGAAATTATTTCTAGATGCTAGGCAAAACAATCAAACTATTGCAATGAATCGAGTATGGTTGACAGTTATGGGGTAGTAGTTAGTCACAGGAGGTTGATCTCGAGGATTTCTTTTATTGAAATTGTATATTTTGGGAAATCATTTCATGATTATCATTATTGATGTACCCCCTCCATTTTGTGATGTCCAGTGATGTAAATGTGGCTTTTTTTTTGTTGTTGTTACATTCTCTTTCTTGTTGAGTTAGATATTTTTCTTTAAGACAATTACTATGCTTTTTTATCAGGAGTTTCTTGATATAAACTGAAACTGCATAAATCTACCTACAAACAGCTCTCAATAGCATTGTCCTGCCATCCGGAGCTAAAATAGATATAGAACAAAACCTCCAAAGTACTGGGTGTTACTCTGGATTCCATGCTATCTCTCGAAACACAAATCTCTAACCTCTGGAGAAAAATCTTCTCCATGAGAAAACTGAGACTCATAAGACCCTACTTTCATGAATGACACTTCGCCATACTAGTACAAGTGAGCATTGGTTGGTCTTGAATATGAATAAGACCAGGTTGACTAGGAGGTAGATCCATACCAGTACTTCTATCACATTGCTGGACATGGAATTACCTATTGTTGATATGTTTAAATACTTAGGTGTTCTTCTAGATGTTCAGTTAACATTTGCGGACCAGGTAGCTATCCTTGTTTGTTGAGGTTATACAGCCCTACATAAGTTGTGAACTGCTAGGGAGGCTTTTTTCTTTAATAATGCCACTTTTTATATACTTCTGCATACTTTATCTGCCAGTTTGATTATGGGAATGTGGCATTGTTGAGACTGTCTGCTGCCAATCTTCAAAAATAACAAACGTTGCAAAATACTGCAATTTGTTTGTTTAGGAAGATTCACCATTTTGACTATGTGACTCCGTTGTACACAAATTATCATTGGTTGCAGTTAGAAACATAGAAACATGACAGCAGATAAAGGACAAATGGCTCATCTAGTCTGCCCATCCATAGTGACCATTATTTTATTCTCTCTCTGAGAGATCCCACGTGCCTATCTCAGGCCCTCTTGAATTCAGACACAGTCTCTGTTTCCACCACCTCTTCCGGGAGACTGTTCCACGCATCTACCACCCTTTCTGTAAAAAAGTATTTTCTCAGATTACTCCAGAGCCTATCGCCTCTTAACTTCATCCTGGGCCCTTTCATTGCAGAGTTTCCTTTCAAATGAAAGAGACTCGACTTATGCAAATTTATATTATATAGATATTTAAACATCTCAATCATATCTCCCCTCTCCCGCCTTTCCTCCAGATTATCACAAAGACCTCACACCATTTTAGTAGCCTTCCTCTGGACCGACTCCATCCTTTTTATATCTTTTAGAAGGTGCAGCCTCCAGAATTGTACATAATATTCTAAATGAGGTCTCACCAGAGTCTTATACAGAAGCATTGATACCTCCTTTTCCTACTGGCCATACATCTCTCTATGCAACCTAGCATCCTTCTAGCTTTCGCCGTCACTTTTTCAACCTGTTTGGCCACCTTAAGATCATCACATATAATCACACCCAAGTCCCTCTCTTCTGTCGTGCACATAAGTTCTTCACCCCCTAAGCTGTACCATTCTCTCTGGTTTTTGCAGCCCAAATGCATGACCTTGCATTTCTTAGCATTAAATTTTAGCTGCTAAATTTCAGACCATTCTTCGTGCTTTACCAGGTCTTTCGTCATGTCATTCACACCATCCGGCGTATCTACTCTTTTGCAGATTTTGGCATCATCCGCAAAGAGGCAAATCTTACCCGACAACCCTTCAGCGATATCTCTTTTAAAATATTTTGGTTTTAGATTTTAAGGATTTTAAAGAAAATTGTCTTCCTCCTCTTGTTCAATTAATTGTTCCATCTCCAGTGAAAGGCTGTTCCATCCATCCATCACACTTTCTGTACAGCAATATTTCCTTAAGTTACTCCTAAGTCCACTTCTTTTGCCCTCATTATTTGACCTCTTGTTCTAGAGTTTCCTTTCCTTTGAACGAGGCCTACTTTTTATACATTTATATCTTGGATGTTTTTATACATTTATAATTTATTTATTTTGTCATTTATTTAGCCAGAATGGGTTACAGGAATACATTCATAGTTTGGGTAGGACAAACGTTAATGAGAAATACAGACTTTACAGCATTTACAGTAAAGACATAACATACAGACTTAAAATACAGACTTAGTAGGCATAGGGTGGATTAAATTGCAGCATTTACTGTGTAGATATAATATGGAGGTAGCATAGCTTTCCTATGTGTATCTTTGTTGTCAGAGAAAGTGGTGGTAATTCAGGTTATATTTGCGGTGGCCTGCAATTTTAGAGATGTCGTTTGGTGTATTAGGCGGTGACTTTAAGATCCATCCGTCCGGGGTGTAGACTGTTCTTAAAGGCAGGGCTTCTCAACCCAGTCCTCAGGGCACATCAAGTCTCATTGGGTTTTCAGGATAATCGCCATGAATATGCATGAGAAAGATTAGCATGCACATCTTCCTTGGTAAGACAATCTGTCTTTTGCGTATTCATTGTGGATATAAAAAACAAACAAACCTCAATGGGACTTGGTATGTCTCAAGAACTGGGTGAAAAGGCCTGCTCAAAAGGTATGCATGCTTATGTCTTTAATCTATCCCTGCATGTTTCATGATGACACGTCATGATGACATGAAGACACGTCTCTTCAACGCTACCTAAGTTTCTCCCCTCCCATTTGTTATCCCCCGTAAGCCCTTCCGCTACCCCTGCCTTTCCCCTTTGTCGTATCTCACCATTATCCTTTCTTATTCACATGGTAAATTTCTTCCTGTAACACTGCACAACAAAGTTTTTGCTTCCTGAACACTGCTGGGTGTTTCTTATAGAATTTTGGGTGCTGATCATGAATATTACATCAAAAATTACCCATCACGTACCATTTCAGAGAAATCTTCAATTTTGTCGTGATTTTTTCTTATATTTGGATGCAAACAATTTTTTCTCCCATAAGTGTCTTATCAACAACGGTTTGTGCCGCCTGGGTATGTCCATGCATAAAATCTAGCCAGGTTGGAAGCTGTTTTATGGAAGATGACATCCTGGGCATGTCTGGGCAGGTCTGAACGAGCTTGCGCTGTCTCACCATGCTATAATGGTGGCTTCCATACACCGATCCTGCTCATTTGGTTAATATAGATAGTCCGTGTGTGTATATAGTATCAGTATAGTAAAGTATAGTAGTATAGTAGCTGTAGCAATATAACAGTAAGTAAGCTTGATGCTATAGACGTTTTGGTGTCGGGCAATATGTCTCGTCGGTGTCGTAACAGCCGCGACACATTCTGCTATATCTGTGGGGAATATACACTTACGCCTCAGAGACGTTCGATGACTGCCCTTGTAAAGAAAGCCTATCATCTGTATTTTGGCTGCAAAATAGGTGATCAAGACAAGCAATGGGCGCCTCACATTTGCTGTGCGACATGTGCTGTTAGTCTGAGAGCCTGGCTCAGAGGTACTCGAAAGACGATGCCATTTGCTGTTCCGATGATATGGCGAGAACAGAAAGACCATGTGACGGACTGTTATTTCTGTTTGACTAATGTGTCTGGTTTCTCTGCCAAAAACAAGAAGTCAATTGAATATCCTAATCTGCCTTCAGCAATGAGACCCATGCCACATGATGACAGTCTTCCAGTTCCGAAACCACCAGAGGATTGGACCTTAGACGAACCAGATGAAGAAACTGCAGTGCAGGGTTCTAACAGTGACATTGACCCGGATTTTGAACCATCCTCATCAGGCGATCCACATCTGATAACACAGTCCGAATTGAACGATTTGGTCAGAGATTTGGGTCTGTCAAAAGCAAAAGCTGAGCTGCTAGGTTCGAGACTGCAGGAATGGTGTTTGCTATCACCAGGTACGAAAATTTCTGTGTTTCGAGACCGGCATCATGATATAACCAAATTTTTTGCACAAGTCGACAGTCTCTGTTTCTGTTGTGACATTGAAGGATTGTTCTCGGTCTTTGGTTGTGATCACAACCCGGAAGAGTGGCGTCTTTTCATTGATTCGTCAATGTTAAGCCTGAAAGCTGTTCTGTTGCACAATGGCAACGTTTATCCTTCAGTACCTGTTGGCTATGCAGCACATATGAAAGAAACATATGAGAATATGGAAATGTTACTAAAGTATGTCCAGTATACCAGGTATAACTGGAATATCTGTGGAGACCTCAAAGTCGTTGCTCTGTTACTAGGACTGCAGCTTGGCTATACAAAGTACTGCTGTTTCATCTGCGAATGGGACAGCCGAGACAGAGAGTCACACTATTCTAGAAAGAACTGGCCACTCCGTAAAAAGTTAGTTCCAGGACAGAAAAATGTAGCACATGAATCGCTTGTTGACCCGACAAAGATATTTTTGCCTCCTCTTCACATTAAACTGGGACTCATGAAGAATTTTGTGAAAGCAATGAACAAGGAAGGGGAAGGTTTTCGTTATTTAAGACAGATGTTCCCAAGAATAACTGATGCCAAGATCAAAGAGGGTATTTTTGTTGGCCCCCAGATCAGACATGTTATGAGTGACAAGCGATTTGAAGATCTGTTAGTTGGGCCGGAAAAAATTGGCTGGAAAGCCTTGAAAGACGTTGTTGACAATTTTCTGGGCAATTACAGAGCCCCAAACTACATTCAGCTGGTAGACAAACTTCTCAAAGCATACAAGAGAATGAAGTGCAATATGTCACTCAAGATTCATTTCCTCCATTCACACTTGGACTTCTTCCCCGCAAATCTCGGTGCTGTGAGTGACGAGCACGGTGAAAGGTTTCATCAAGACATAGCTACGATGGAGAAACGATACCAGGGCAATTGGAATCCGTCAATGCTTGCCGACTATTGTTGGATGCTACAACGTGATGCACCAGACACTGAATATAAAAGAAACTCGGGAGCAAAACACTTTTAATTCTGTTTCATTTAGTCGCTTGTGCGAAACGTAAACTTGACTATATATTTTATTGTCAGTAAACATAAAAATGTCTATTTCTCATAGTTCTTACGTGATGCAGTAAAACCAAAACCATATTTGAGCATACCAAGTTGGTACCTGTCATAATCACCAAAAACTTTTCAGGAATCAAGACTTAACCAAAAAATTGTTGTGCAGTGTAATCAGTGTTGATCTCTTGTACCTTATAATCGTAATCCTGTATCTTGTAAAATCTTCCTATATCTTGCACATGGGAATGCCCGGTATCTTATTGTCGTTGCAAATATCCTGTAAAAATCTTACTCTCATTGTAAGTATCATATTCTCATTATAAATATCTTTTAATAATTCCTACTCACATGGGAAATTCTTACTCACATTGTATCATCCTGTATCTAATTCACATTGTAAATACCTCCCTGTAAACAGCTCTGATCTCTTGTATCTTATGAATATGCCTTCGTTCTGTAACTTGACCCAAAACTTCTTGCCTCCTGTATTCTCTTTGCCGGTATCTTCTTGCAACCGCCCATTCAGTTGTCCTTTTCATATGTACCCTGTTCCAAGCCTATGTATCTGAGATATCTTTCCCTGTATTCTCATTATGATTATGCCTTTGTTCTGTAACTTGACCCAAATCTCCTCGCCCCACATTACTTCTCCTGTATTCTCTTTGCCTGTATCTTCTTGCAACCGCCCATTCAGTTGTCCCTTTCATATGTACCCTGATCCACGCCTGTGTAACTGAGATATCTTATTCCAAAGATTATGTATCCAAGTCTTCAGACTCCAAAGCTGGTATCCTATTTCCAGCTCCAAACATATGTATCTTGTTGTAAACATATGCCTCCTTTTGTAAACACTGCTTGCTCTCTCAGCAGTGCTCTCATTGTAAACTGCTTTGAACTTAGGGTATAGCGGTATATAAGAAATAAAATTATTATTTATTATTATTAACTATTTTAATAGCCACATCCAATCCAATGTGGTTTCATCATTTGATCATTTTCAAGATGCAGACTTTGTAAACTTCAGAACTGAATACAGCATTCCATGTTCTCTTCTTTATTGTTTTTCATGATCTTTGACTGATTATATATATTTATTTTTGCATCTATTTAACAAATGTTTACTAATAGGCATGTCAAGATAGTAAAGGATAACTCTTTATCCCTCACAAGCTGCTGCGGTTTGGTTAGGGGGACTGACGACCATTGTAGATGGTTGTTATACTCTAAGAATGTTAAAAACATTATGAACTTGGTAAAAAGTATCTACTCTCCCCCCAAGGTTATTTAGTTTTAAGAAGTTCAAAAGTGGTATGGAACATGGCATGGAAACCAGAAGGAAAAATAACTTTAATGAGGGAGCTGGATGTCAGTTTTGTGAATGCTCGGAACTCTTTGATGTACTTTTGAGTAGTCATTTTCGGCATACACTTTATCTCTCATGCGCCAATCAACAATATCTGCTCCATTTGGGCTTTCACTGCAAAATAGAATGTATTCAATAATACTTTTCTGTATAAAACAGAACATGTGCTGTATTATTTTCTTCTGTCATACTGTTGTGATTTGAAGGACAAGAAATGCAAAATATTTCACTAACACAATATGTTTCAGCGATCTTGCTTTTGTACTTTCATGTGGAAAACATTGAACATTGACAACAGTAGGCACATTCTATCTGCTCATTAGGAAAGGACTGAATTATGGTGCAAAACTGAGAATCCCCTTTCATTATGGCAGTTTTCAGCAATTATGATTGCTTTATAGCAGTGATTCTCAAAAGTGTCCAGGGATCTACCAGACTGGCATGTTTTCATTATCCTCAACTATGTATCACATATCAGTGAGAACCAACCACCCTAATAATCCATTTAATTTGTAATTAAACTACTATAATTGAATATGAATAGACAGTTCCTATGGCAAAATTATTTGTGCAGACAGGCAGACAGAAGAACACCTCGCCTTGGGATCAAGACAGTCACACAAAAAAAGGCGAGGGAGGTGTCTTTTCAACCAATGATAAAAGTCTTTATTTGAAACGGTGATCCCAACAAGGATCCCACTTTCGGCGTATAGGAGGCGCCTTCTTCACTATTGGAAAATATTTAGCACATAAAGATGCATTTAAAGTCATGAAGCACATATCATGACACATATACATCAACAGAAAACAGCGTTTAAAACATATAGCAACCTAAAACAAAAAAAATATCACATGAACATGCAAAATATATATTGAAATAAAACGTACCAAAATAAATCGACTGATGTGATAAAGCAGCAACATATTGAGCAGACATGGTTAAAAGGACCAAAATGAAGCCAATTGTAATAGATAATGATACCATGCTTAAGCACAAATGGACAGTGTGCATAAACCATTAAGATGGTGAAATACAGAATGCCAGCAAAGTGAGGCCAGGTTGACTATTAAAGGGACAGTGAATTCTAATTTGTCCATGGAGTGGTCAAAGTAAAAACAGAACAAAACTGTAAATAAACCAGTGCGGGAGCCCAATGGAGAACAAACATATGAGCTCAAAGGGGAAAACACCCTCCAGGGATTCAAGACAAAGTTGGACAAGTTCCTGCTAAACTGGAACGTACGCAGGTGAGGTTGGATTCATTTAGAGCACTGGCCTTTGACCTGGGGGCCGCCGCATGAGCGGACTGCTAGGCACAATGGACCACTGATCTGACCCAGCAGCGGCAATTCTTATGTTCTTATGTAAGGGGAAAATTGCAAAATATCTTTGCTGAAAGACGCTGGAGACAAAAATCTCTAAAAACAAAAAGGATATATATATAATAAAAAAAGCAAGTAAATTTGTAAAATGCCTTGTGCCAGAAAAAGAAATATATATAAATATAAATGGAGTAAGAAGTCCTTACTTTGTGTAGTCATGCCGCAGCATTCTGAGCACTGCAAAAATGAAATAAAAGTGGTGTGATTGCCACGAATACTCTAAAGCCAGAAGAAAGGGGTCACATGACAGTGCCGAAGTATATAAAAATATATATAAATAAAAATATAAAGGGGACAACCATGTTTCCCCGAAAATAAGATCTACCCCCAAAATAAGCCCTAGCATCATTTTCAGGGTAGGTCTTAATATAAGCCCTACCCCAAAATAAGCCATAGTCCCAGGATTCGCCGGCAACTCTTCAACCCGGCCCCCTACCGCTGCAGCCCCCCCATCATGCAGCCGAACCCTTGCTGACCCTCCATCCTTCCCTCCTCGCCAACCGCGAGTGGGCCCTAAAGTACTTAGGCAACTAACCTCATCCCACAATAACTGATCCCTAGAGTTGTTAATCACTAGTTTCTAACTTTACTAATTCCACTCAACTTGTTGCATCTTTCAATCAATGTTAACCGGCAGAACATTGCTAAATCCATTCAAACTGTAACATCTTCTAATTATTGTAAACCGCATAGAACTTCATGGTCCTGCGGGATATAAACTGTTATATTATGATTATTATTATTATTCATCCGAAGCAGCGTCGGGCCGGCAGCACTCTAAACAGGCTGCTTTGGCCTTGTCCATTGGGGATTTTACACTGTCTTCCAAAATTGTATTTAAGCCATGAGGATGAAAGATATTAAGATCATGAATAGTCCTCTTCTTGAATTAGCTTTGATCATCTTAAAAACCAAAAAATTTAAATCACTGATGGTATGACTGTGTGCTTCCCAATGAGAGACCAATGGAGCTCATGCGATACCTCTTCTAATATTGCTTCGATGTTCTATGATCCGTGTTTTAACCATTCTTTTAGTTTTGCCTGTATAGAGTAATACTCCAATAAAGGACAGTCTTCCAAAATTGTTCAACACTGCGTACATAACATTGCATCAAACTTTGAATTAGGAAGGTATATGCTAAGAGACCTTTAGAGGTAAAAAAGGAGGAATTACCCCTCAAAATCCTCTTCACCCAATCATTGCATTTTCTTCCAGATTCATAGCAAGTTCTTATAACTATGCATGCTTATTGTAAGTAAAAGATAAGAAACACTTATCTATTTGTGTGGTCCCAATGTGACATGTTTTGATTTCCTGCTTCAGGGAACCAATTATAAAATGTTCAATTTCTTTTTTCTTGTTGTTAGAAGTGCAACGGATGTCGGTCTCTGAAACACAAAACCATGAATTAAACAATTTCAGATTATGCTCTAAAATTATCTCAAAAGGCCAAACTTAATAAACATATCACTAATACTCTTGGCAAAACAATGGAGGGTATCTCATTATATTGAAAAATCACTCCAAAATTTTTTGTCTTGACTATATAGACTCAGAGTAATAGGCATGGACATTGGGTAGCATAAATAACTCTGCACAAGTTACAGTAGGAGGAATAGAGTAGTTTGTATTTATGATTAGTCTTTGGGTGAATAAGTTCTGAGATCGCAAGACAATGTACACAAACTATACATTTCCCGCATGCTGTATGGCCCACCTGACATTGTATGTACCCTAAGATGCAGTCATTTGTCCAAAGACATTCAGAAGATTATCCGGACAAATTGGAATATCCTTGAGGAACATGAGTGTTTAAGGCAGGGGTGTCAAACTCAATCACATAAGGGACTGAAATCTAAAACACAGGCTAAGTTGCGGGCAGAATTTTTTTATTAAGATACTTACCCCCTCTTTTACAAAGGTACGCTATGCTTTTTAGCGCATGCTAAATATTAGTGCACGCTAAACGTGTTAAATGCTAACGCATGCATGTTATCCTATGGACGCGTTAGTGTTTAGCGTGCATGTTGATTTAGCGCACGCTAATCACGCACTAAAATGCTTAGCGCACCTTTGTAAAAGAGGGCCTTAGTCTTAGTAGAAGTATAGATTCTTTCTCATCTTGAGACACCATTCCAGCGATTCACCTGGTTATTTTCACCTCATAGATGTTTCCATACTTAATCCCAACTTTATTCAAACAGTCATTCTAGGCATAGGCAGTGGAATGATTTTTTATTTGGGGGGGCCCCGAAAGCTCCGCCCAGGCCACTCCCAATCTCTGCCTCAGACCCCGCCCCCATAATAGTACAAATTGTAATACCAGTTTTTCCATTCATTTTTCATATTTACACACAATATAGGGGTCCTTTTATCAAGCTGCGGTAGGGGTTTAACGCGTGTAATACCGCACGTTAAACTGCCTGCCTCGCTAGCCACTAACGCTTGCATTGAGCAGGCGTTAGTTTTTTAGCCGGCTGCGGGGGTTAACACGTGATGAAATGTCCGATGCACTAACCCCGCTAGCGTTGCTTGATAAAAGGACCCCAAAATCTTATTAACAACACATAATGGTTAACCACAAAATTAAACTACACAAAGCACACTGTATGCTTCTCAACATTCGTTCCTAGCAGAACACAGACAACCCCATGCAAATACGGAACCACAAACTAAAAGTACTAATATACACAAACGAAACCCTAAGATGCAAAACTCTGCATGCAGTATAACCCTAGAGAAATAGAAACAAATGCATTTTTTCCTGAACAGTGAAAATATAGATAGCAGATGTAAATTTTCAAAACTGACACAATTCAATCACTAAATTGAAAATAAAATAATTTCCCCTACCTTTGTTGTCTGATGATTTTGTTTTTCAAACCATCTTTTCCCAGTCTCTGGTTGCACTTCTGTGCTCTTAACTGTATATTAGAGAATGACATGGGGAAAAAAATCTATCCCCATCACTGCCCCGTTCCCGGTCCACCGTCCCCTTCACTGCCCCATCACCGCCATTCCCTTCACCGCCCCGTCACCATCACTGCCATCCCATTCACCGCCCCATCCCTGTCCCCGCAGCATCCAAACAAGCCTCAGTACTGCAATATTTAGCTTATTCCTTCCTTATAAATCAAAGTTCTGGCTGCTGAACTGGAGAAAGAGATGTTCAGCTGGCAGGGCTCTGTTTATAAATTTTTATCAGTACAACTAATATACTACTTTATCCTACAGCAAAAAAAAAAAGAAAAATAGAATTTTTTTTTCTACCTTTGTTGTCTGGTTTCTGATTTCCTCATCTTCTCATTCAATTCCTTCCATCCCCTGTGTGTCTTCTCGCTGTGTCTTCCATTTGCTCTGTTACTGTGCCTCTCCCTTCACTCCCCCCAATTGGTCTGGCACCCATCTTCTTTCCTCCGCTCCCCCATAGTCTGGCATCTGTCTTCTTCCCTTCCAGCGTCTTCTCCCCACTCTGTCTTCCACATTTCCCTTCAGCGTCTGTTCCTCTCCACCCTCCTTCAACGTCTGTTCTATTCCTTTCCATCACCACCCTTCCCTCCCTCCTTCACCATCTGTTCCTTTCTACCACCCTTCAGCTCCCCTCGCATGGCCTGACTAACTATCTATCTCTCTCCCTCTTACCTTTGTGGCATGTTACAATGTAATTTGTGCAAGCCGCTGGAGCCTGCGAGCTCGGTCCCCATCCCATCCCCACAAACCATCTCGCTTCTGTGTTCCTATTTTCCCCATTTCTAATATCTTACCTATGTATCTGGCATTGCCGCCCCCCCCTCCCCGTGTCTATAAACCATCCCCATGGCATGTATGTCCCCTTTATGTCTCTGTCCCTATGCTCCCATGCACATAATTTTCCCCCCATGTATGTCCTCTTTATGTCTCTGTCCCTATGCCCCCATGCACATAATTTCCCCTCTGTTTCTGTTACCTTCCTGTGTCCAGATTTCCCCTCTCTTCCTCTTCCACATCAATGTGTCTCTTCTCTTCAACCCCATCTAGCTTCTTTCCCTCTTTCTTTCCCCCTCCCCTCCTGCTTCCAGCATCTGGATCACCTGCCTGCCCTCCCCTTTCTTTCCTGCTGTGGGTTTCTTTCTCTCCATCTTCCTCCCCTTGGCCTAGAATCTATTTCCATTTCACTCCCTCCTTCCTAGTGTGAGCCAGGAACAGGCACGGTCCAGAAGTCCCCTCCCACCCGATTGCAGCGTTCTGCCATCTCTCTCCCTCCACCTCACCTTAGATGTCGAGTTTGCCGACTTTCTTTTTCGCCCAGCCACACGCTTTCAAAAAGCTGCGCATGCATGGCTGCTCGAGTTGTTCAATCTTCTCTGATGCAACCGGAAACACGAAGTTGCAACAGAGGAGAAGATTGAACAATACGAGCAGCCGCGCATGCTGGGCGAAAAAGAAAGTCGTCAAACTAGCCATCTAAGGTGAGGTGGAGGGAGGGAGATGGCGGAACGCTGCAATCAGTGGGGCTGCTGGACCGTGTGATCTGTGATTGCCTCACTGTGGAGACAAGACCATTCACTGCTTCACGGGGTGGTGAATGGCCTTGTCCCCGTCCCCGCAGTGACCACTATTTTTTCTCTCCCTGTTTCGGCAGGTTACCCGCGGCTACTCACGGCTAGCTACGGGTAATAACCACCATGTCATTCTCTACTGTGTATCCAAGGCCACCTTATCCATTTGCTGTTTTTCTCTCCTTCAATTTCTGCCATAAATCCATCTTTAGCATTAACTTTTAATATTTAACTTTCTTCCATTTTTCTGCTTTCTTCTCAAAATCTATCCACTTTTCCATGTCTTCCCTTCCCATCTATCCATGTGTACTATCTCCTCCCTCTTTCTTCTTTCCTATTCCCATCAATCCATAAGAAGCATTTCTTATCTTTTCCCTGCCACACCCATTGCTGTGCACCATCTCCTCCCTCTGTCTCCCCTTCCCCTCCATCCCTGTGTACCATCTCATCCCTCTCCCATGGTTAGACAACTCTGTTTTCCCCCTTCCCTCCTCATATGGTCTGACATCTTTTTCCTCTCCTTCCCATAGCCTGGAATCTCTCTCCTCTCTCACGGTCTGGCATCTCTCTTTCCTTTCCTCCCTCTTCCCAAGGTCTAACATCTCTCTTCTCTTTTCTGCGGTCTGGCATCTCTCCTCTCTGCAACCTGGTATCTCTCTCCCCTCTTTCTCTTCCATTCTGTAGTCTTGCATCTCTCTCTCCTTTCCATTCTAGTGGTCTGACATCTCTCTCTCTCTCTCTCCTTCCCATTCCAGTGGTCTGACATCTCTCTTCCCTTCTTCCTTCACCCTTCTCCAGAATCTGACATCTCTTCTCTCTCCCAGTGTAACATTTCTCCCTCTCTCCTCCCACAACTATCATGCTCAACAATTTTCCCTCTTTCTTACTTTCCCCATGTATACCATCTCTCTTTCCCTCCCACTCCATACACCTATGTCCAAGAATTTTCTTTTTTTCTTCCCTCACCCACCGGCAGCATCTCTCTTTCCCTCACTTCCTAATCCCCAGCCTGTGCAGGTTCTGTCCTTCCCACCCCCCTCCCAGCCCATGCAGCATCTGTCCTTCTTGCATTCCCAACCCTCTTCCCCCTGCATCCCATGCAGCATGCCCTTCTCTCATTCCCAACCCCAGCCTTCCCCTCTCAGCTGAATCCTATGGTATAACAGTTCCCAGTTCCTGAGTTTCCCATCTACCACCTCCCTGCCACTGAAATTTAAAATTTTCAGGCAGCTGATGCGAAGCCAGCCTCCTGCCATTGACCTACCTTGGCAGTGTTCTTTCTACAGTACTTCCTCATCCCACATAGGTAGGACACTTCAGAAAGAACACTTCCAGGGCAGGCCAATGGCAGGAGGCATGCTTCGCATCGGCTGCCCAAAAATTTAAAATTTTAGCGGTGGGGAGATGGTAGGTGGGGGAGTTAGGACTCAAGGAAATTCCTGGTGGGTGTAGTGTCAAGCACACAGTCACTGAGAGCTGCATAAAACAGCCAGACAGGCTAGATTTGGCCCGCAGGCCTTGTTTTTGACACACGTGGGTTAGAGTATCAGCTTCTTACGTGCACTTTAGAAAGCTTCTAAAACTCCTGTAATCCTTCCTAAGATACATACAGATATAATTATACTGTTAACTGCTTAATCTTAAGCTATGTTATAGCTCACTGACAATGGTCAGTGCACCTCTTTTGTAACCAAAAGTTACTCTTTTGTAACCAAAATAGGGTTACTGTCAGGGCTCTAGCGATCCATGCAGTTGATTAGGGGCGTGCCTTTGATCGCCCCCATTTGCATGCAGATGATTGGGGAATCAGTCGGCCTGCCTCCAATCGCGCATGGATCGGAGGGTTAGTGAATCTAGCCCATACAGTTTCATTTGGTGAACTAGAATTAATCAGGAAACATCAGCATTGTTCTCTGATCTTTATTATCACATTATTACTTTGGTCTGGTGTAACAAATGCCCTGAAAACGTTCTTAAATTAAACTGTGATATAGAAGTGGTGATTTCAAAGTAATGTTTATCCCAGTTAATTAGCATTGTCCATAACTAATGAACTAGTTTATTTAAAGTAGCACATCAGAAAGAGTCAACAACGTTATATTTAATGACACATCCACAGGCTTCAGCTTGGGAACTGCCAAGACAGTATGAAAAATTCAATATAAGTAGGCAATGACCTTCCAGTGATTATTTTTCTACTTTCTCCTTAAATATTCTTCTAAAGTAAAGGAAGCAATTATTAACGAACTCACACAAGTCATCACAGTATTATAATCTTTCCGTATTTACATCCTTAACTCATTTTTTTTTTGGTTCATACATGGTCTGAAAATTTACATGCGCAAAATTCTATGCTATCTGAAATGCATATGCAACAAATTGGCTAAGCCAATTAGCGCCAATAAGTGGGCCCCAACAATTATTGGTGTTAATTGGCAGTAATTTGGATTTGCATCCGCATTTTGCTTAGTGCTATTCTATAAAGGGGACACTCGATGAAGTTACAGGGAAATACTTTTAAAACCAATAGGAGGAAATATTTTTTCACTCAGAGAATAGTTAAGCTCTGGAACACATTGCCAGAGGTTTTGGTAAGAGCATATAGTGTAGCTGCTTTTAAGAAAGGTTTGGATAATTTCCTGGAGGAAAAGTCCATAGTCTGTTATTGAGAAAGACTTGGGGGAAGCCACTGCTTGCCCTGGATTGGTAACATGGAATATTGCTACTCCTTGGGTTTTGGCCAGGTACTAGGTACCTGGATTGACCACTGTGAAAGCAGGCTACTGGGCTTGATGGACCATTGGTCTGACCCAGTAAGACTATTCTTATATTATTATGATCCGTGGGTAAATCTTATAGCGCACAACTCAGAAAGGAGGGTATGGCCATGGGAGGTACATGGGTAGTACATGGTTGGTTAGGGTTTTACATAGAAACATGATGGCAGATAAAGGCCAAATCGCCCATCTAGTCTGCCCATCTGCAGCATCCACTATATCCTCCTCTCCTTAAGAGATTCCAGTCTTTGGCTCCACCACCTCTACTGGGAGACTATTCTGGGTATCTACCACCCTTTCTGTAAAAAAGTATTTCCTTGATTATTCCTGAACCTATCACCTCTTAACTTTATCCTATATCCTCCATTCTGAAACTTCCTTTCAAATGAAATAGATTTGCCTCATATACATTTATGCTATGTAGGTATTTAAATATCTCTATCATATCTCACCTCTCCCATCTTTTCTCTAAAGTATGCATATTGAGATCTTTAAGTCTGTCCCCCATATATCTTATGATGAATGCCATTGACCATTTTAGTAACCTTCCTCTGGACCAACCCCATCCTTTTTATATCTTTTTGAAGGTGCGGTCTCCAGAATTGTACACGATATTCTAAATGAGGTCTCAACAGAGTCTTATATAGGGGCATCAATACCTTCTTTTTCCTATGCACCCTAGCATCCATCTAGCTTTCATGATCACCTTTTCAACTTGTTTGGCCACTTTTAGATCATCACAAACTATCACCCAAGTCCTGTTTCTCTTTCATGTACAAATGTTTTTCACCCTCTAAACTGTACCATTCCCTTGTTTTTTTTGCAGCCCAAGTGCATAATCTTGCATTTCTTAGCATTAAATCTTAGCTGCCAAATATCAGACTATTCTTCAAGCTTGACTAGGTCCTTCCTCATGTTATTCACACCATAAAGAGGCAAATTTTACTTGACAGCCCTTCAGCAATATCGTGTACAAAAATGTTAAAAAGAATAGGCACAGGCACAGGCACACCACTGGTAACATCCCTTTCCTCAGAGAGATTTCCATTGACCTCTGTCGTCTTCCACTCAACCAGTTTCTGACCCAGTTTGTCACTTTGGAGCCCATTCCAAGGGCACTCAGTTTTTTTTATTAGGTGTATCTGTGGAACACTGTCAAAGGCTTTGCTAAAATCTAAATACATCACATCTCGCACACTCCCTCTATCCAATTTTCTGGTCACCCAGTCAAAGAAATTGATCAGATTTATCTGACAAGACCTGCTTCTAGTGAATCCATAGGATTCCAGAAACGTCACTATTCTCTGTTTTAAAAGTGTTTCCATTAATTTATTTTCCACAAAAGTCAGACTTATTAGTCTGTAGTTCCCTACTTCTTCCTTATTTCTACTTTTGTGGAGAGGGACCATATCAATCCTCCAGTTCTCCAGTACCACTCCCAATTCTAGAGAAGTATTGAAAAGGTCAGCCAGCGGAGCCGCCAGAATTTCCCTAAGTTCCTTCAGTACCCTTGGATGTACAATATCCGGTCCAATCACTTTGTCTGTCTTTAGTTTAGATAGCTCCTCATGAACACAATCTTCTAAAAATCGATCGGGGTCTATCTCAACTCCATCCTTACTTCATTTGTCTTTGCAGACCTGCTCCCATTGCATCAGCTATGAACACAGAACAGAAATATTTGTTAAGAAATTCAGTCTTATCTTTATCAGCTTCTACTTATTTCTTCCCTTCACCTTTGAGTCTCATAATTCCGCTTTTGCACTTCTTCCTATCACTAATATACCTAAAAAATGTCTTAGCCACCCTCGTTTTATTGTGTCAGCTATTTTTTCTTCCATTTGCATCTTTCCTTTTCTGACTACTCAACCTGCCTCTCTTAACATTTCCAGATATTTTAGCCTGTCACCCTCTTTCTGCAATCTTTTGTAGTTTATGAAAGCTAACCTCTTTCTCCTTACTTTTTTAGTTACTACTTTTGGGAACCAAAGTGGCCTTCTTTTCCTCTTACTTTTACTTCCTTTCATTACAAAAAGGTTTGTTGCCCTTACAATAGCTCCTTTCAGTTTTGTTCATATCTTTCCTACTTTTTTCAGATGTTCCCATCCAGACAATTCCTTGATGTAATCTTCCATCTTTTTAAAAGTGTATAGAACCCTTATTTTTTAATGCACTCTCTCTATGAGACCTGTCATAATATTAAATCACACCATGTGCCATTTATTGAATCCAGCCCACAGTGCCTGCATAAGAATACAAAAAAATCATATTAATTCAGACCAAGGACTATTGGGATCATGCACATGAGTTTAGCCTCTTTTATTTGAAAGGAAGCTCTGGAATGGGAGGGCATAAGATGAAGTTAAAAGGTGATAGGCTCAGGAGTATTCTAAGGAAATACTTTTTTAAAGAAAGGATGGTAGATGTGTGGAACAGTATCCCGGAAAAGGTGGTGGAAACAGAGACTGTGTCTGAATTCAAGAAAGCCCTCCTAATATCCCCCAAAACCTATTAGACTCACCTGTCTACCACCCCAATAGCCCTCATGGCTACAGGTGGCACCTATATGGAAGTAGAGTAGGATTTTGGTGACCTCACACTTTCCACCCTATATGTAGTGGTTAGAGTGGCTTATGGACCTGGGTCCTCCTCTCTATGGTTCAGTAGCCTATCCCAAAAAACAAATACTACTGCTTGTTGAAACTTCAAACAACAATCATGTATTATATAAACTCTATTCAGAACATTGAGTCACAAACATTTCATTATAGCTACATCAGAATGACGAATGGAGGAGGAAAATCCTCAGAACCCCACCTATCTTTTTGTATAAGTTTTGGGGGGTAAAAAGGGAACCTCACTGGCATTAAAAAAAACCTCCTTACTGTCTACTTTATAGCCTTGTGCAATGCAAATGACTCAATTATGAATCTGAAGGGAACAGACTTAGTAGATAAAGACAGGTTGATCACCCTCTTCAAGGTAGGGAGAACGAGAGGGCACTCTCTAAAGTTAAAAGGGGATAGATTCCGTATAAAAGTAAGGAAGTTCTTCTACACCCAGAGTGGTAGAAAACTTGAACGCTCTTCCAGTGTCTGTTATAGGGGAAAACACCCTCCAGGGATTCAAGACAAAGTTGGACAAGTTCCTGCTAAACCGGTACGTACGCAGGTGAGGCTGGACTCATTTATAGCACTGGTCTTTAACCAAAGGGCCGCCGCGTGAGCGGACTGCTGGGCACAATGGACCACTGGTCTGACCCAGCAGCGGCAATTCTTATGTTCTTATGTTCAGATACTTATCTGAAAATAGGAACCTGCCAGATTTTTTTATGCCAGTGAAGTTCTCATTTATCCCCTCATCCCCACCCAAAAAAATACAAAAGGAGCACTGGGAGCACTGTGAAGAGGAAGGCCCGCCATTTTGAAGAGGCAGGTCTGCGGGCGAAAGAGAAAGCATCTCTTTTGACGGTCTTCGTTCCAAACCAGATTCTGGGGGATTCTGGGGGTTCATGATCATTTAGGCAGGAAGGAGTAGGGTATCCCTCCTGCTGGCCTTTTGATGAATCATTGAGGTGGAGGGGTAGGTGGAGGGGATATCATTCAGACAGGAGGGAGTGGACTTGTATTGATGCTGCCGGCAGATAGAGCTTGCGGGGACGGGGCAGAGATGAGAATGGATCTTGCGGGGATGGGGTTGGAGCTCATAAGAGTGTGGCAGAGACAGGGATGGAGCTCATGGGGATGAGATGGGGACAGGGGTATGATTGCAGAGACGGGGCAGGAATGGGGATGGAGCCAAAATTTTTTCCCCGTGTCATTCTCCAATGCAAAGCACACCCATAACATGCCTCCTAGCATGCCCTGGAACTCTGGATGAATAGCAGGAGAAACATCTTGATAGACATCCAGGATAAGGGTCTTGATTCCAGTGATTAGGATGTCCAAGTGCCAATTTAGGTGGTTTTTTGGACATTTTAGGTTTTTTGATTATGAGCCCCATATTATATTTTGAGGAACTGAGATATGGGAGGGTAAAGTGATTCATCCAAGGACACATCCAAAAAATATTTGATAGATTCAGAATATAAGCATTACAATTGATACCTTTAAACAATCACACTTTGATAGTTCTACAAAAACAGGATTCTGCTGAAACCATTGCCTGCCATAGGAAGAAATTTCATACTATGTATACAATTTATGCAAAATAAAAAAAGAAGATATCAAAATTATTCTTTGCTAGATAATACTCTGTTTGGTTATTAAACAACTGAAGCAATATACTACACTGAAATGGAAGGAATGGTTATTTCAATATTTTCAAACATTCAGCTACTGCCTCTGACTATTTGAATTATCATCAGGCAGTTCGGAGCTTATCTGAAAGCCATGAATATGCTAAATTCCGCATAAAATTCAAGTTCATTGTGCATTGCTTAATGAAGCTGTCAAAATAAAATATTTTTCTGAAGACATTTCCATCGGAAGTTCTCTTCCATTTGACTTTTAAAAAGTACAATACTTTGAGTTCTTTTGGAGGTACAGATAGTAAATCCTAATTAGTTTCAAAGGTAATACTACACTTGGTGAAGTGTTGCTTTGTTGATCTGAAGATCTCCTGCATAAGGGGAGGGGGCATCTTATTTTTTAGATTAAAAGAGTGGGGTTAGTATTTAACCTCTCTCTGCCAATGTTTTTAAAAATGCAAGTCAGAACAGACTTTCTATACTTGGATATTTAATATGTTTGCCATGATAAGTTTTGCTCTGCTATACTCACCATGCTGACTCATCATAATATGTTTTGTCATATAATGTTTTACCATGATTTAATTATCCCCCTCTTCTACGAAACCGCACTAGTGCTTTTTAGCGCAGAGAGCCACGCTGAATGGCCTGCACTGCTCCCGACGCTCATAGGAACTCGAGCATCGGGAGCAGCACGGACCATTCATTGTGGCTCTTTGCACTAAAAAACGCTAGCGTGGTTTCATAGAAGAGGGGGCATGTTTTGCCATCTCTGGCAGACAATGTTTGCCATGCTATCTCATACCATACCATGTCTGAGAGTGTGGCACAGGGGTTGAAGCTACAGCCTCAGCACCCTGAGGTGGTGAGGATTCAAACCCACACTGCTCCTTGTGACTCTGGGCAGGTCATTTGGTCTCCTATTGTCCCAGATATATTAGATAGATTGTGAGCCTGCTGGGACAGACTGGGAAAAATGCTTGAATACCTGAATAAATCCATGTAAAGTTCTGAAGTCCTCTGGGAGAATGGTATAGAAAATTTAATGAATAAAATTAAGGTGATTTTCTATTAATGACACTCAAAATTCAGTATCAACAATAATCAGTGCTAAACACTGTTCCCTCTAAGCTGGTTGGGAGTCCTCCACCTACAAGCCTGCCAGTATGAGGTGCTGTTTCATTCAATTTTCAAAAGTGAGGGACTGCCAAGTTTTGCAGGACTCTAGGGAACCTGTCTATCTCTAGTGATTGAAGACAGGATATTGAAGACCAACCCCCACTGGCAGCAATGCAGTTGAAGGACTCCCACTCAGCTTAGAGGGAACAGTGGCACTGAATGGTATTCAATAACAGACATTCCAGGTTCAGTGCCCATTATAGAATGGCACACATGCTTAGGGTTACCAGATTTTACGATTGTAAAATCCGGACACATGGCCCCACCCCCAGGCCTACCCAGCCCCGGCCAGTTCCACTCAACCCCAACCTCTCCTCGTGCTCAGAGCCACATCGGGAGGGCATCTGCGCATGTGCAGAAGTGATGCGATTACATCACATGCATGTACGCAGATGCCCTCCTGACATGGTCCTGAGCTGGAAGCTTTTCAAAACCCAGACAAAGTGCCAGGTTTTGAAAAGCCATCTGGATGCCTGGACAATCCTCTAAAAAGAAGGCATGTCTGGGTAAATCAGGATGTCTGGTAACACTACAGATGCAGATAAGGGCTCATGTTTAACCACATACATATGTATTGCCCTTTGTGTATTTTATAATGGAAAGTTGGCACCTGCATTATTTTAAGAACATAAGAATAGCCATACTAGGTCATATCAAGGGTCCATATAGCCCAGTATCCTGTTTCCTGGCAAAAACCAAAATAGTAGCAATGGTCTCCCAATAGACAATTCTTTTTCCCATAGATATTTTATTAATTTTTAAAAAGAGAATATGCAAGGGGCGTGGCTTGCCTGCAGACAAGATAGTTGGCTGATTCCACAGCTCCTCCTCCATCTGCATCATTAAGCTCATTCTTTAGTGTAAATTGAGAAATTTTTCCTTTAAAACGGGGAAATTGCCTTACTAAGTTTACCAGGTATAAGAATGGCTTTGGGTAGACAATCAAAGTTAGAAGCAGCATTCGCAGCAGGGTTAAATGCAAAGCAGGCCAAGCCTGACCCGCCAACTCCATCTAAAGTTCCCCTTCCAAAGGAAGTATCAGAATTTGAGCAAATCATGGAAAAAATAAATAATATTACAGACCTGCTTCAGGATAATACTACAAAATTGAACCTGGTACAGGAAGAAGTACATACATTTTCACATCAATTAAAGGGATGTGAGAATAAAACGGACCTCTTAGAACATAGAGTGACAGAGGTGAAAAACCGTTTATCTACAGTTCAAACTGCACATAAAGAAATTTCTCACCTTTCAAAAGAACTGGAGGATATGAATAACAGAAGCCAGAGAAATAACATAAGGATTTTGGGGCTCCTAGAGGGGGTGGAAGGAAGAAATCCTATCTCCTTTTTGGAGGATTTGTTGCTAAAGATCCTTTCACTTACTCTCAAACAATCCGTTAGAAATTGAGAGAACTCATAGAGTTCCATCAAGAGCTCTCAATAGACAAAAAGGTCCAAGGCCTCTCATTTGCAAGTTACTCCGATTTCAGCAGACATTTGATATTTTGAACATGGCCAGACAGTTGAAATTACTTAAATGGCAGGAACACAAAATATATATTGTACCTGATTTTGCAAGGGCAACAGCTAATTGGAGAAAGCAATTTTTGTCACTGAGACCTCAATTGCGGCAGATGAGAGTCTGGTACGGGCTTCTTTATCCAGCAATTATGAAGATAACCTTTAACAATGAAACTTCCCACTTCGAGGAGCCAGCTAAGCTTGAAGAGTTCATCAGTAGTTACCAGGATCCAATGTCTTAAGCCAGCTCCAAGTCTTCAGTGTGTGCTGTGGATTTTTTGATTTATACAATATATTCATTTCTATAGTGTATTTATTTTATATATTTCATTTATGATTTTATTTAATTTTATATTAAATTCAATTTTTATTGACTTGGAAAGTGCTTCAGCAAAAGTTTACTAGGTATTTGGTTGGCAAATGGGAATCGGAGATTGCAGCACTAAGGCGAGACTTTAAACATTCAAGATAAAGACAGGTTCTTCACCCTCTCCAAGGTAGGGAGAATAAGAGGATACTCTCTAAAGTTAAAAGGGTATAGATTCCTTAAAACGTAAGGAAGTTCTTCTTCACCCAGAGAGTAGTGGAAAACTGAAACGCTCTTCTGGAGGTTGTTATAGGGGAAAACACCCTCCAATGATTCAAGACAAAGTTAGACAAGTTCCTGCTGAACCGGAATGTATGCAAGTAGGGCTGGTCTCAGTTAGGGCACGGTCTAGGGGCCGCCGCGGGAGCGGACTGCTGCGCACAATGAACAACTGATCTGACCCAGCAGTGGCAATTCTTATGTTCTTAAATATTTTAATGTCACAAGACAAGGAAGCTGTACTGTGAATGGTTACTGGGATGTTTCATAAGGATTCTTTGAGTCACAAAGAAAAAAATCATACGAACAACTGAGGAAAGTGGTGTAGTCTAAGGAAGTAAATCAGGTAAAGATTGCACTGCTGCAAAAAATGTTTTTAGTGTGCTGAGGTTTGATTTGTAGCAGTCTTGGCCTGTGTTACTGCTGCCCAACACTCTGCCACTTCGGTAACAGCAGCAACAACCATAATATCAACAACCAGAGCAGTGACTGCACCGATTAATCCTCTTACTGGAATCTGGGAGTGCCCTCTATGTATCACCACTCACCCCACCATCCTGGCGACAACTTTAAACATGCTGTCTGGCCTCAGCCACTCCCCCTTAATTTGCACCACCCCTAAACACTACATCCACTTTGGATCACCCCTCAACCCTGAACGGCATGGGTAGCATTTCCTTGTGGATGGGACCTATGAATCCAGTACAAAGCGATGGATGAACCAAGCTTTGGATGAAGGTATGTCTCAGGCCTCTTGTACCCCGGAAGAGAACAGAATCCAATCATTATACCAAAGCAATGAGAGCTGCAACTCTATTAACATCTGCAAAGACAGTGCAGATTTATCAACCCCTTTAAAGAAATGGAAGTCTCGATATCTAATGGAGCAGAATGTAACCAAGTAATTGAGGCCCTTGTCTCCCATTACTCCTCCACCTCCCATTCCTTCAACCTCCAGCTCACTGAGCCCGCCGCTCACCACACCCTGCTCCTCCTTGCCCGGAGAAGAGGAATGTTTCAATGGATATGGCCTGATGTTTTCTCCAATTCCTTCTCTTGCTGCTAGCTGCTGTAATACTCCATTACAGTTTGAGCCCTGCCTTCAAACAGACTTGGATTTAACAAAGGTTGGACTCATGGACCCCAATGCTTCCAGCTGCTTGGAAAATCTGACCCTTCTCAGTATCGGATTTACTGAGCTAGCTGCTCAGTCACCTAGCACCTCACTACCATACAGCAACACCTCAGATCCCGGCTTCTTGTGTTGCAGTGGGGAAGGACAGATTTCATTAAGAAACTCTGATCAGGCTTTCTGGACCAAATTTAATTTAATGCCCCGGGCAGATGGGTCACTGCAGGGGTCCCTTCTCCTAGGGGACCGAAAGCCTTCACAGTCAGAAGGAGGCATGTACTGTAATTCTCCAGCTGAGGGATATTTTAGTAGACTTGGTCATGGACTTCTCAAAGAGGCAGCACAAGGATCCATGTCTCCTTGTGGTGAGAGGACATGTGAGGGGATAAAAGCATCTTCACAGATCCCACCACAGAAGAAAAAGGTATCTCTACTGGAATATTGTAAATGGAAACAGGAAGCCAAGGAGGGTACTTCCCATTCAGGAGGTGATTTAGTACAATGTACAGGGACTTCTACCTGGCAGAACAGCAATGGAATGGACACAGACAGCTCCAGTGTCCAGGGTTCAAATCCACAGGTCCCTTCCTCTCCGCAAAGTGGTTTTTCCTCTCCCACCCACACCTCAACTCCCGAAATTGAAGAAGTGAGCCCTCCAGATCCCAGAGACACCAAGTCCTCCATATCTCCCTGCAGATTTTCAGAGAGTAGCAGTAGCAGGTGGATGGTCCCAAAATCTGTGGAGCACCTCAGAGAAGGGCGAGGAATCCTGGAAAGGGTGGTACAAAGTGGGGTGAAAGTGTCTCAGAGGGGCGAGCCTTCTCCTAGTCGAGAGAGTCTGACAGAGAAGGAGCCAGATCCCATGGAGAGTGACACTTCTGACACTCTTGGAATGGCTCTTGCCAAAGAACCATCAGATTACAGCCCATCCAGGTACACCTACCAGAGAGAGACTCAGAGAAAGAATAATCTTTGGGAGTTGATCAAGGAGCGAGAGGGCAATCATTTCTTTGGAAATGACGAGGATGATATGGTGAAATGCTGCTCATGCTATTGGTAGCAGATACTGATGATGATCTCACAGACTCAGAAGATGAATGAGACATATAAAAGTCAAAATCACAGGACTTTAGGTATAAAGTGATACAGTTTTTTCATTATCCTGCAATATCCATGTACTGTAATGTAGTATTAATTTAGGTGCTAGGGATATCAGTTGAGATAGATTTAAATTATTATTAATATTAATGATATTAGTTTATATGACTATTAGAAATGAACTTATTCATATTTATTATTTTCAATTGTTTCAACTGATATTTATATCTGCTTGCCTGTTATGGTTATCATTCATATTACTTTGAGATAGGTTTTCCTTATACAGCAAATTTTCCATGAATAGCTTTTCTCTGTATTATAGAAATGGAGATACTTACTGCTCCTTTTTAAGGAATACTAGGGAAATGAAGTTGGCCTTATTAATTCTATTAAATTGGTTTTATCTGATATATAAAAAAAGAATTGCTGCATATTTATATAAATGAATTGGTTTATATTATGAATTGATGTATGGTTCTATATTGTGTATTATATATATTATGTATTATATAATATATAGAGATTAATTGTGCTGTTCAGAATGAATAATTAAAGAACTGTTTACTACCTGTTAAACTAATTTGTAAAATGGAAATTTTATTGGTAATAAAATTGAATATTTATTATTGGAAATATAGAGGATTAATTTTGGGACAAATTGGGGTGCGTGGGAGAGGATGGTAGTCAGCTGATCTATAAGTTTGCATACAAGCTCTCATGTTATAATTTGGGATGGATTGGGATGGGGATGGGGGAATTTTAGGATTTGGGTCCTGGATATGTGTGGAAATATTATATATCTATTTGTTTAAGGGGAAATTAAGGGTTTATTTATTAATATGTACTAAACGTTAATGGACTTAACCATCGCATCAAAAGGAAAAAAATACTTAATTTCTTGAAACAAAAGAAGGCAGACATTTATTTTATACAAGAAATGCACTTATCATCTATTGAGGCTGCCAAATTGGAAGGGGGTGGGTGGGTAAAACAATGTTTTTGTGCACCTGCAGCGGGGAAAAAGGCTGGTGTGGCTATCCTGATTAATGGGAAGGGTTCTGCTGTATTTGGTAATTTTCGAGCTGATCCTATGGGTAGATGGCTTCATGTTGATATGACATTAGGAAATGATGCCCTGATGCTTCTTAATATTTATGCTCCTAATTCAAATCAGGCTGAGTTCTTTAAAAAAAACCTCCAACAATTAATTCTGTCACTGGCTACGTCTAATTTAATTGTAGCCAGAGATTTAAATGCTGTCATGGATCCATTATTGGATAAACAACCTAGTAAGCAATTAAAATCATTAGGTCTAGACAACCTTGTATATTCATGTGGATTAAAGGATATATGGTGGATTTTTCATTTCAATGCTCGTGAATTTTCCTTTTGCTCCCACGTTCATAAATCATTTTCAAGAATTGATTATTTTTTTGTTTCATATCATTTAACTCAACAGGTTACAAAAGCCAATTCTTATGATGGATCATGCTGAAATTTGGATAGAATATCAGTTCACTGAAAAAGATTTTAATAGACCTGTTTGGAAGTTTAATAATACATTGCTTGCAGATTCAAACTTTCTTGAGGAAATTCAAATATTTTCAACTCAACACCTCGGAGGAAATATCTTTGGAACTATATGGGATGTTTTCAAAGCCACAATGAAAGGGCAAAGAATTTCATATGTGGCGCATATTAGGAAATTGCTAAAATTAGAATTTTCCAGTTTGGAACAAACTATTTTGACTTTAGAGTCACAATTGGCCTCAAAATGGGAACAAAATACTCAGCAGGCTCTTTTAAAAGCTAAATATAAGTATAATGAGATTTCCTCACAATTTGCTAGGAAAGATTTGTTTTCTCAGCAGGCTTTGTATTATGGAAATTCAAATAAAGTGGGAAGATTATTGGCTATCTTAAAGCCAAAAAAAGAAAAGTAAAGATTGCAGCCATTAAAGATGAGAAAGGTAAAATTCATACTCAAATTAGAAATGTTTTAAAACAATTTTTGAATTATTACAAAGCTTTATATTCTTCTGAGCTTTATTCAAATAAAGAAATTGAAGGAAGATAATTTTTAAGATTAATTCATGGGTCAAAAATTGCTGAGCATTGAAGTCTCTCAGAGTTGGATCCGCTCCGGGTAGTGATGGATTCACTGTGGAGTTTTTCAAATCATTTCAAATTATACTATTTCCTCATCTTTTAAATTTATATCAATCACAACTGACTAAGGGTTGTATATTAGGTACTATGGCGGAATCTTTAACAATTGTTTTGCCGAAGTCAAATAGAGATCCCATGTTGGTATCAAACTACAGGCCTATTTCTTTAATTAATGCAGATGGAAAACTCCTTATTAAGTTATTGGCTCTACGATTAAACAAGGCTTTCCCTTATATGATCGGTATGGACCAAATGGATTTTGTTGCTCTAAGACATTCTTCAAATAATACCAAATTGGCATTTTATATGCTAAATTTAGCAAAAACAATGGACAATCTGGCCTTCTCTGTTTCTTTGGATGCAGAGAAGGCCTTTGATTGTGTAGCATGGACTTTCATGTATCAAGCAATGGATTGCTTTGGAATAGGATCCAGATTTATTCAAGTGATTCAAAGCTTGTATAGTTCCCCTTCTGCCAGATTATATATTAATAATATATTCACAGAACGTTTTTGTTTGAAGAGGGGAGTTATATAAGGATGTCCCTTTTGTGTTGGAACCCTTGTTGTTAGCCATTCAGCAGGCAAAGGAGATAAAGAGAATTCCATATGCAGGTCGAGATTATAAGTTTTCGGCCTATAAAGATGATATTTTGCTTCATTTGAGGAATCCTGAATCTACCATCACGCATTTACTGGAATTGATTGATCGATTTTACAAATTTTCAGGTTACAAATTAAATTGGAGCAAATCAGAGGTTCTTCCATTAAATGTGCATTGTGTAAAAGGCTTATTTGATCCATTCCCATTCCTTTGGAAGGAAGAGGGTATAAAATATTTGGGTATCATGATTCAAAGAACATTGGAATACACAATGACAGTAAATGAAAAATCCTTATTATTGAAAGTCAAAGAAATGTGTGAGTATTGGAACCCATTACATCTTTCTTGGTGGGGGAGAGTCCAAACCATCAAAATGATGATTTTGCCTGTAGTTTGCTACCAAATGAGTATGTTGCCAATTTATTTCCAAGGGTCCTTTTATAATAGGATCCTTACAAATTTATTTGGCTGGGTAAAACTGCTAGAATAGCTTTAGTATCTTTACAAAATTCACAATTGGCAAGGGGGGGGGGAAATTTTCAAAATTTTTATAGATATCCTCAAGCCTTCATTTTGCATCAGGGTATATATTGGATCCTTCCTGAACTCATGTAGAATCTGCCGGATTGACTGATCTAAGAGCAGGGGTATCCAATCTTTTGACTTCCCTGGGCTGCATTGGCCGAAAATAATTTTTCTGGGGCCACACAAACGCGCAAACGCTGCAGCAAGACAGAGGAGGGAACTAGCAAGACGGTAAACACCCGGGGGCAGCAGAGGACAACACTGCATCGCCCTCGACCAGGCCGCACAAAATACTTCATGAGGCCACATGTGGCTCTCGGGACGCAAGTTCGGACACCCCTTTCTTAGGGAGTCATCTTATGTCTCCATTACGTTTGAGCCACATTTTGAGTATCAAGCTGCCCAGAATACGGTATATAAGGACAATAGTATTCTTTTTTCCGCCTGGAACATATTAATATTCATTAATAATTTAACATCTATTCCAATACAACAATCCATGTGTCAATCCTTATGGTTGAACTCCAAGATTCAAATCGGCGAGTCTAAGATCCTCTGGAAACATTGGCTGCAGGCAGGTATATATACTTTAGATGATGTGATTTCCAATGGGAAAATGCTAAATTTATTACAACTGCAACAATCGTTCGACATCTCAAAGTCTCAAGCTTATAAATGGTTGCAGTTGAAACAGGCCATTCAGAAAGGGTTCCATTATTGGCAAAATTTAAAAAATCAGTATAGCTTGCTGGGCCTATGTTTCCAGACAGATTTCCTAGGGCATCAGGGCACCAAGTGGTATAAATTAATATCTGAATATAGTATTTGAATAAGAAGCCTAAAACTAGCCTAAAGACATTTGGAGCATTGAGATAAAGCAGCAGATTTCTGCTTCTCAATGGACTTGGAGGATGAGATGTACAGCGTCAGCATCTATGAGACAAATCTGGTTCTTTTTGTTACATAGAATTTTTTGACCCCAGTTCGTTTGCAAAAGTTGGACAATTCAAAGTCTAATAGATGCTGGCACTGTCATCTTGAAATAGAGACACTGAATCATCTGTTGTTCTATTGTCCCTTGATACTCAATTTTTGGAAATCAATATGGAGATAAATTAATTTGATACTGGAATCTTTGATTCCGTTGTCCTATGAGGTGGTAATCTGTGGGACATTGTTGTCAACTAACCCTCCATTAGAAAGGTATAAAAGTAGACTATCATTATGACTGGGATAGCCATGCAAATGATTACCAAGAACGGGAAAAATTGGGACAGACAATTTTTTCTTTTGGTGGGAAACTTTATGTTTATGTTATAAATATGAAAAAATGAATTCAGAAATATTATGTCATGATAAACTATTTAAATTAACATGGGATCCATTGACAAATTTTGTTAACTCTGATTAGTTGGATTATGCCTTTATTTCCTATTTGATTTGCACAGCCAGGGAAGGGGGGGAGTAATATATTTTGTTGTATTCATTGATCGAATGCAAGTGCTGTTTATGATATTAATTGTATGTATATATTTAGGCCCGGATTCTGTATAGGACGCTGGTCCAGGTGTCCTATACAGAATCGGGCCTACACCTGCCCAAAGTTAACCCGATTCTGTAACTGACGTCCATGTTGCAGACGCCAGTTACAGAATCAGGTTTAACATGCCCAATCCCCCCCCAACGGCTCCCCCGAAGATCGCCGGCAGGAGGGTGCCCAATTCCTCCTGTCGGACCCCCCCATTTTCCCCCTAAGATCGCCTGCATGAAGGTGCTTAATCCCTCCTGCCAGCCCACCCAATGGATCCACCTAAGATCGCCAGCAGGAGGGTACCCAACCCCTCCTGCTGGACCCCCCCAACAAACCCCTAACCCTGGAACCCCCCTTAGTCTTACTTTCCAAGTTGGACCTGACAGCTCCTTGCACGTCCAGCCAGCAGGCCCGCCTCCGTCCAAATGAGGCGGGCCCGTCCCTCCCCTGCCCAACCCACAGGGCCTAATTGGTCCAAGCGCCTAAGGCCCCTCCTATAACGGGAGGGGCCTTAGGCGCCTGGACACTAATGATATTTGTTTTTGGTTCATTCACTCACAATCAGCTAAACAAAATAATAGTGTAGTTTACGATTATTCTAGAAACTTGACTAACAGATTTAAAAAAAAAAAAAAAAATTATGGGCATCATTTGATTTCTTTAATGAAAAAATATACAAAAGAATTTTCCATACTTATAAGGAGGTCAAAATTAATTTTCCTAGGAGTCTTTCCTTAAACACTAACATATACAAGGGATCTTTTTTAAACATTATATAGGGCTCCTTTTACAAAGCCACGTTAGCGGTTTAACGCACGTAATAGCGCATGTTAAACTGCTGGACGCACTAGCCGCTAACGCCTCCTCTTGAGCAGGCGGTAGTTTTTCAGCTACCGCGGCTTCGTAAAAGGAGCCTTTAATATCTCAAAAGCAAATTATATCACTTTTCCACATAATCACCCTGTTTTGCAATACATTTTTCCTAGTGTCCTACTAACACATCCTCTTGTCACTTCTCCTGCCCCCAACCATTTCCCATGAAAAAAAAGTGCGGAAACATTTTGAAGAACCCTCGTACTTACTGCAGCTTCAAAAGGGCTTACTCAAGGACGCACTGAGGTGTCCTACAGTACATTTCATATCTGCATACGCTACCCACATGCAAACATAAATTGTTTAATTTTTTGTCTGGGGAAGAGTAGGCATTTCTGCTCTAATTGGCCCTAATTAGTACAGCATTAATACTTGAGACCATAGGCCCGGATTCTATTAAAGATACCTATGGTTAGGCACCTAGGTGAGTGCACAGAGTCAATCTAGGCGCCTAACTAATTTTTTTAATTGGCTTAATTAGCATTGATAATTGAAAGCACCATTAAAAACCAATTTAAAGATGATTGAAAAATGAATTTGCCGGTACGTGCGTAATTTAGTAAGCATCTACTTCTTCAAAGAAGGTGCCTACACCAAGGTGTCTACTGGCAAGTAGTTAGGGGCAGATTCAGGGTGGAGTTTTGGCATGGATTGAGTTAGCACCAGTAAGCACCAACCTTAGGCATCAGTATTTTAGGTCAAGAAAACCTTGGCTTAATATACTGGCCCCTAAGTCAATTGAGGTGCCACTAGGTGTGATTCTACAAATGGGACCTAACTTTAATTGAAGAAAAGAGAGCGAAGGTGACCTCTGGGTTCCAACAGTTTTATTAATTCAAATATAGACTTGACACATCCATGTTTCAGCCTAAACGGCCTGCATCAAGAGTCTAAAGTACCAAAAAATTATAATTATATTAACACATAAATAAACAGCAATAAAAGCATACATGTTCACACACATAAGAAAACATAAAAATATAATTTTGTGAGCTTATATAAAAATTCTATATTTGAATTAATAAAATTGTTGGAACCCAGAGGTCACCTTTGATATCTTTTCTTCTTTCTCCGGTGCGAGAAGGGATGTGTCTCCTGTTTTGCCACTCGCCTAACTTTGGTTGACATGTGGTAGGTGCTGCTTTTCTAGGCGCCTGCCGAGTTAGGCACCACTTATAGAGTCGGGCCCTTACTGCCTACAAAAGAGGTGGAAATAAGGACTGATGCACACAATTGTGTTAATGGCCGTGTGATAAGAGCAACACTGACTCATGGCCATTAATTTGGAAAATGGGAAATAGACTTTTTTTTCCGGCTGTAATAAAAATGGCCTTAGCGCGTGGGAAAGACCCGCATAAAGATGCACTAAAGCCACTTTCTACCACAGCTTTGTCAAAAGACCCCTTAATCAGAAAAGGAAAATCTGTCATTACTACATTGTATCATCACAGAATTTGTTCAAATAACTAACAAAATAGCTGGGTTGAAGTAATTTCTCGTCTAGACTAACACATATCTTTTAAAAGATCTAAGCTTTAATTAGCTCCAAAGTATCTTACCTAGGCCATTAACAGTGCCTAAATTTGCATTTTAAAATATTAATTAGTCTAGAAAAGACATCAACCTTGCCTAAATGTCTTGCTGGGTTTCATTTAAGAAATTTTATTATCAATGTAAATTGATATGGAATTAATTATAGTGCAGATAGAGGATTTGACTTGTCAACCATTGTTTTTATATTCACTGTACTGATGATCAGACAGAATATCATGTTGTACCTTTCCCAAAGAGGGGTCAGGGTGAGTAATCCTACTTTTGGATTGGAATGGTAGATTAATCCAGCTGTTAAAATACAAAATGTCATTACAGTACAGCCTCTTAAGATTTAGACACACTGGTGATAAAACAACCAGAAAGACATCTAGAAAGGCAGTTTTGAAAATGCATACTTGGACGTTTTGACTAGTAAGACATCCAAGTGCTGGTTTATTCTATCTTTTGGACGTCTATCTTTTTTTTTTGAAAATGAGTCCCATAGATAACATATGAAATGTTGCAATCTGATGTGTGAAATAATCTATAAACCTTTTTAGTTTGTGGATGTATGAAAAATTATAATGTTAATGAATATTTTCAATTCAATTTCTTTATTCTTTACCCTCTTCTCAACCATACATTGCTCCCTTCCCCATCATTTCCTCTGGGACAATATTCAGAGAATCTACCATCCAGTAAACCAAAAACTATTTATTTGTATTTTTCATGGGTCTAACTTTCAAAACAAAATCAAGAGGGAAATATCTCACTTTAATCACAAAAGCAGTATAGAAGTGAGTACAAAATTCATTAACGTTTTTCATGCATCATAAAGATGCAAAGTAAGTAACTGAAACTCAATTAGAAGCTTACATCAGCTGATAAATGATAAACAGAATTTACCAATGGGAGCAGCTCGATCATGCATCCATTCCGGAATCAGTCACATGACTTCCCCCTCCTAAAGTGTTCATAGTATTTGTGAAGTTGATTTTTTTTTGTAAAGTGCAAAACATCATCACCACACTAGTAAAAGGGCCCTTTAGTTCAGTGATTCCCAACCCTGTCCTGGAGGAACACCAGGCCAATCGGGTTTTCAGGCTAGCCCTAATGAATATGCATGAGAGAGATTTGCATATGATGGAAGTGATAGGCATGCAAATTTGCTTCATGCATATTCACTAGGGCTAGCCTGAAAACCCAATTGGCCTGGTGTTCCTCCAGGACAGGGTTGGGAACCACTGTTTTAGTTTACTTGTCCATTTGTTTTTTAAAATGTATTCTTTTAATTTTAAATAAGTTAAATAAAATGACAAATTAAAGTTAAAAAAAACATAAGAAATATACAAAATAAAATATGAGAGATCTTCAAAGTTTATGCTCTTTTATTTTTTTTAGTTCAACAGTTTTATTGAGTTTTATGTTTTTTATAAATTTTTCATCCACTTTCCTACTTAAATTTATATCTCATCTAACTGGTATTCATTTTATGACTTATACTAATATTGTAATGACTATGTATGCATTTGATCTCGTTTGGCAGCATGCATCCATTTTGTTGCACTTTAATATACTTGGCTTGTGTTTTTTTCTTCGTTTATGTTTCCCTTTCGGAAGCATTGCTACTATTTGTAATGTTCTTTATATCCTATATAATAAAACGCTAGCCGCGCATGCGCAATCAGAGTTGCGTGATCTGTAATCCCTGATCCGTGATCCGTAGGTCCGTGGCTAAGGTGATGTGCGGTCTTGCAGGCTCTGGCTCCCTTTCCCTTCACGGGTTATTTCTACGTTCACCCAGCTCCCTTACACTGTAGGTCCGTGACTAACATGATGTGTGCTCTTGACGGCTCTGGCTCCCTTTCCCTTCACGGATTATTTGTATGTTCACCCGGCTCCCTTACAGCGGTGGCGGTGGCTCCTCTCTCGAGTCTATGGCTATGCTACAACCCATGCAGCCGGGGAGCGAGAGATAAGCCTCCACTGCCACTTGGAACTTTAGAAGAAACACTCTGCAAGCCACTTGGGGGAGGGGGGGGCTCAAGGAATGAAGTTCCCCTCCAAAATTGGGTGACGGGGTCAAAAGCGCGCGAGACAAAAGTGCACCGAAAAACCAGCGCGGGCGCGCCTTTGTCTCGCGCGCTTTTGACCCGTCACCCAATTTTGGAGGGAAACTTTATCCCTTGAGCCCCCCTCCCCCATGACTCTGCCACTGCCTTGAAGGGAAATTCCTACTCACATAACCTGCTCCAAACACAGGATTCTTCTTCAGAGCAGCAGCATTACCAAGCCGAATCGAGCCAATCACATCGCAAGCAACATTCTTATAACACCTCCCCATCCGGGTAATAGCACACACGTTCGACGGTTGGCCCACTCACGATGGGAGGATGCGCCGCAGCAAAGTGCTGCACAGGTACTGGAGGGGGAGAGACATATCGCTTCTGCACCGGTACAAACATCCCTCCAGCGTTGGCAGCCGCAGCACGCTAAACAGGCTGCTTCGGGCTTTCTCCTGCAGTTGAGCCCCTCTGCTGCGTCACTGATGACGTCATCAATGACGCAACAGAGAGACTCAACGGCAGAAGAAAGCCGAAGCAGCCTGTTTAGCGTGCTGCGGCTGCCAACGCTGGAGGGAGGTTTGATATTAAAGTCATCTTGCTAGGAGGGTCGCAGAGTCAGCGGGGGTTGGGCTGGGAGGGGAGAGAAGCGTCTGCCTCGGGTGCTTCAGGCAGCAGCAGCGTTTACAATTCGCTGCTGTTGCCGGCTTCAGGCCTTCCTCTCTGGCCGGTCCTGCCTACTTCCTGTTTTCATGAAGACAGGGCCGGCCAGAGAGAAAGACCTGAAGCCAGCAACAGCAATGAATTGTGAATGCTGCTGCTGACCAATGAAGTAGTTAAATGAGGAAAGGGAGCAGAGGGGGAGAGAATGGCTTGGAGGGAAGGAGGAAGGTATGCCAGACCAAGGCAAAAGGAAGGAGGAGATGGAGAGAGGCCATATGGGACAGAGAGAGAGAGAGGGCGGACACTGGATGGAAAGAGAAGAGAGGGCAGTGAATGGAAGGGGCAACATAGAGGGTGAACAGTATTCTAGCACCCGTTAATGTAATGGGCTTAATGACTAGTATATATATATATATATATATATATATATATATATATATATATATATATATATAAATAAGACTCAATAAAACTTTTATTTTTTTTAAAAACGCTTTTAAATATCTCGAAAGCAAATTACATCACTTTCCACATAATCACCCTGCTGCCTGACTGACTAGTCACATGACATTCTACGACAAGCCCTCTTACCACTTCTCCCACCCCAACCTGTAAGAATATGAAAGTGTGGAAACTTTTTGAAGAACCCTCATATAATAAAATAAAAAAATCATCTGGGGAAAGCATGGATAAAATATGAAGAGACTATCCCCCTGTTTTACTAAGGTGTGCTATGCATTTTAGTGGGCGCTAACCGCTAACACGTCCATAGACTAACATGCATGCATTAGCGTTTAGCGCATGGTTACCGCATGCTAAAACGCTTAGCGCACCTTTGTAAAAGGAGCCCTACATACATTTTCCTTAAAGATTTTCATTCACCATTTATAATTTGACTTTCTATTTAATTTATATAGGTCAGTTAGTTTACACTGGGAATCTTTTTCTGGCATTATTTCTATGAAAAATAATAAAAATATAAACTTTAGAGAGATTTTTTTTTTAAACTAGATCCCTGAAAGGCAGCTCTAGCTAATACATCTTACTACTGCCTTCCTTGCATTTGTCAAGAGAATGCTCTTATCTAGTTAATTGTTTTCTTAATAATAATAATGCATGGGTTCTGAGATACACTCAATATGGATTCTATTAATATAGCAATTATAGAAATCATATGTTATTGGGATGATTAAGCATAGCTCCAGCTATTTTTCTAATGTGAAATTTTTTTATCTAACGTGTTCTCATATTTTTTTTTTTTTTTTTGTGTTTCATTATCAGTTTATCAGTTTCAATTTAGTAGGGTTGACGAGTCGTGTTTCTGGGGAACTATTTAATAAAATTGTGGATTGCAAGAATAGCCCAATCATAAAGTGATATTGGTAAGAAATTGAAATTGTTGTTTTATGTGAAAAACTACATGTAAAATATAAATTAAATTATGCTTCAACATTTACGGTGTCTTAGGAGAGAGATTCAAGTGGAGCATATATATAATGGAATGACACCAACAGTAATAATTGCATTCCTTGTATTCTGCTTTGCATTGTCAATAATATCTCCCGTACCTATGGGACGATGCTCAGACCTCTGATGCCATAGCGAACAGCGTCCAAAAATAGCACAAGAACAGTGCAGAAAAATAGCTCTCCAATGCTCAACACTAGCTGCATACAAATAATATTCATACTGCGAAACCAAAAATAAGAGGAAGGAATGTGCCTGGCACATGCGCACAAGAGTTTTTTTTAGTAAGCGTGACTCTTGTGTGTCTGCTCAGGCAAATGTAAAAGTGAAGCATACATTAGTGTCATTCCTCAACACTTAGATATAAGCCTTTCAAATTATTTTTTCACTGGAAATCTTTTATTTTAGCACAGAAAACAGGCTCCGTGTGCTTTCATTTTTCTCTTTGCTCGGACTTGAACACGTGTTTCTTACTGCCAGGACTTAGAGGCTTCCAAGGGCTTACTTCTACTTCCAAATTCAATTGAATCTGGCAAATTTATCACCCCCCTTCTTTTTTTTTTTTGTTACAAAACTGCGAAAGCATTTTTTAGCGCTGGCTGGCGTGCTGATTGCGATGCTCAGAGATATGTGTCGGGAGCAGCACAGAGCATTCAACATGCCGGCCTGCGCTAAAAAATGGTTTTGTAAAAGGGGGGGAGGTAAAAGAGGAAACTATGGGAAATCCTCTCTTCAAACACTTTAATGCCAGGGCTAAGTTAGCGTTAGGTTTTCAGCAGTAAGGGAGGCTTTGTTTTATGCACTGTTCTCTGAGCATTGGAGAGGGAATAGAAAAGGCCCTCATTAACATTCATTTGACTACTTTTAAATACTATTTTAAATAGTATCTAACATTCATTTGACTACTTTTAAATACTAATCACCGGGACATCAAGTGCCGATAATCAAAACCATTTTCCTGGTTGTCTAGTGAAATGTGTATCCAGAGTTCCAGAGGGTGTGTTGGGAGGCGTGCTTTGGGTGAGCTTTGGGCGAGCTTAATTTGGACGTCTTGTGGTGATAATCGAACCTTTCCCAAGACATCCTGGATGGAACTTAGATGTTTGGAGCTAGACCTGTTTTAAGTGCCACAAAGGTACTCAAACTGACCAGATGACTACTGGATGCATTAAGGAATGACGCCCCACACTCCCCCACTGCTCATTGACCCCCTTCTCACCCCTTAAAAATCTTAATAAAAGAGTACATGCCTGTCTCTAGAATAGCAGCATCTGACAAGGGAAAATCTAGTAGAGCATCACACAGATGTTTTAAGTAACATGGTGGGCTAGTGAGCCATAAGCCACTCTAATTATATTTATGGTGGAAATTGTGAGGCCACCACAACATTACTATACTATAGTAGGTTTGGGGGGGAGTATTTTGGAGGGCTCACCATAAATTAGAAGGAGGTTATGGGGGAGGTTCACAGCAGTGCCTTCTAAGGTGCCCCACTGCTCTGTTGGCATGTCTATGTGGCCAGTCAATTATAATGATGGCCACTCCCAAGTCCAAATGGTCTGGATTTGGACATTTTCAACTTGGACATTTCTTTGGGCAAAAATGGGATATAAAGTTACGCATCCTAAGGGTTAGATGTCCTGTCAGCCTAGATGTCGAAGTAGGTGATTTTCAAAAATAAAATTTTTGGATGTCTAGTGGCTTTAGATGTTTAAGGGGAAATGTCCAAGTCGGACTTACACAGACAGTACGTCAAGCTCTGGCCCAGGAAATTGTCCAAACCTTTCTTAATACCAGCTATGCTATCCGCTCTTACCACAACCTCTGGCAACGCGTTCCAGAGCTTAACTATTCTCTGAATGAAAAAATATTTCCTTCTATTGGAAACTGCAGAAAACGCAATTATTTGTTGATACATTTCTTTGAGCATTTGACCTATTGTAAGGATTGAATCTTTCTGCTTTTGCTTTTATCTGTTCCGACCTGTTTCAATATTTTATGTATGTAACTTTATTTTTGAATAAAACGGTATAGAAATTTTTAAAATAAAAAAAATAAAAATACACGTTCTTTTTGAAAATGGCCCTCTATTTGAGCTAATCTTTGGCATGCAAGTTGCTTCTCACGCTAGAGCTCTCTGAACAGATTAACACTACCACTAATCCATAGTAACATAGTAACATAGTAGATGACGGCAGATAAAGACCCGAATGGTCCATCCAGTCTGCCCAACCTGATTCAATTTAAATTTTTTTTAAATTTTTTTCTTCTTAGCTATTTCTGGGCAACAATCCAAAGCTTTACCCGGTACTATGCTTGGGTTCCAACTGCCGAAATCTCTGTTAAGACTTACACCAGCCCATCTACACCCTCCCAGCCATTGAAGCCCTCCCCTGCCCATCCTCCACCAAACGGCCCATACACAGACACAGACCGTGCAAGTCTGCCCAGTAACTGGCCTTAAATCCAGTGCTAGTCGACTCTAGTGCCAGCATTAGGTTCTGAGCATTGGCCCACCAATATAGATTTTCTGTGGAATAAAGCCAACATTCTTGCTGTTGCATTAGTATATAATATTGTGGGTCCCATTCAGCCGCTTAGGCCCCTATCTAAAAGTTGTGTTAATGTTAGAATTACTTTGTGCTACTTTAAATGCTATCAAGTGCTAATTATTGTGCTAAATGGTTCATGTAGAAAAAAATGCCAGACTGCAACTTTAGAGGGCTAGTTGCTTATGTGTATCAAGGGAATAACGTGTTAAATGGCAAAATTGTGCATTATTGCTCTTTACACATGTTTATTTACTGAAAATTTGATAGACTGACATTCATCCAAGGACATCACAGCAGTTTATAATAGCCATAAAAGAACTGAGACAGAAAACAATATCATGACTCACAATACAGCACATTAGTTCCCTAAAGCACAAGAAACTGAAGAGAACAAGAGATAAAAGAGGGATGAGAGACAAGCAGCTTGCCAGCGAAAGGAGATCTTGGAAAGCTTGAGTGAAAAGCTACAGTATGTACTGAGAGATGCTTTAAACATACAAAACAAATTAAAAAAAAAAAAAAATCTGCAGAGGAGAAGAGGGATTATATCTAAGACTCAGGATTCAGCCCAGTTTGTTCACTTTTCCAGGAAGAGGGAAATCTCCAGCCTGAATCCATCCCAGCAGTTGCAGAATTCAGAGGAAATGTCTGCCCTGGGTTCTTATCAGTTCGGTAACACCTTTTAGACTGGAAGCATTTTTAGACATTACGCTAATTGATATTACTGTTGAAGTCTCTTAAGACCCCTGAGGCAGGCCTGTTTGGCCGAAACATGCACATGCCGAGTCATTGAGTCGTTGGATGAACCATTGTGTCATTGGATGAATAAACTCAGAATTGTGAAATTTGACCAAGAGCATTAGCTCCTATAGCCAAACCCACCATCCCATCACTGTGTATGACTTATTTTGAAAAAGAACTTGAAAAGGACATACTGTTCAAGTGCTCCACTAATTTTCAATGGCAAAAGAGAGAAAGAAGTTCCCATTTAGCTTTCAACTGTGTCAGCAGGTCCCGACATGGAATTCTTTCTCAAGGGACCCAGAGGGTGATGTAAGCTGCTCAAAATGCCAAAGAAATAAGAGTAGTGTGATACGGGCAAAACACCTTGTAATCATATACATAACGTAACTTTGCTTCACTGCTTCATTCATATGACGGCTGTATGTGAACACTTTACTTATTTTATGTCAGATATATATTTTGCTTATTTGCATACTGAGAAGTCTTATCCAGTTATACAGTAATTCTATGACTTCTTTGCCCTTTAAGATACGATTACACACACCCTCTACTATATTAATTGGATGAATTGGATGACATTTACACTATCAAATGAGTTGAAGGACACTTTATTTGTGCACATCACTCTGATTTGGACAATTCCACTCTGTTTTCTGCATATTTGTGTTTGTGGTTTTGTTTTCCCCTGTTTTTATTCCAAGAAAGATATTCCACAAATTCCATCAGTACTTTCATGGTAGGAATGCCTGCACAAAAAATATCTTGAGTAGTCTCTAAAATGTGACTAAATCATTTTATTTTCGTATTTCAACATCTTTTATGCATTTGAATCTATTAACACTATTAAGTAAGCCTTGATGTCTAAGAGGGGGTGCTGAAAAATTCTCAGCCCAACCTAGAAGAGAATGACATGGATATGGTTCAATCAATGATCTGAAACAATGTTAAAAGCTAGAATTTTGTTTCTGCAAATTGGCACTTAACAAAATAAGATAACACTCTTTTCAGCGACAGTGACAAAATAACACTCAGAATTTAGGAAGATGGTTGGTTGCGCTGAGAACTTTCCAGCACCTCCTGATATAATAGTATCTCATTAAACCCCCCCCCCTTTTACAAAACCACAATAACAGTTTTTAGCAAAGGCAAGTGCGCTGAATGCTCTGTGCTGTTCCCGACGCTCATAGGAACTCTATGAATGTCGGGAACAGCACAGAGTATTCAGTGCGCTGACCTGCGCTAAAAAACACTATAGCGGTTTTATAAAGGGGAGGGGCTAAGTATAAACTGTTACTGAGACCCATTCCTCCTTCAGCTTGGGGGTGATGGTGGACATGACAATGAAGCCGACAGCACAGTGCGCAGCTGCCGCTAAGAGAGCGAATAGAATGCTAGGTATAATCAAGAAAGGTATTACAACCAGAATGAAAGAAGTTATCCTGCCGCTGTATCGGGCAATGGTGCGTCCACATCTTGAGTACTGCGTCCAGTATTGGTCACCGTACCTTAAAAAGGATATGGCATTGCTCGAGAGAGTTCAGAGGAGAGCAACACGACTGATTAAGGGGATGGAAAACCTTTCATATGCTGAGAGATTGGAAAAACTGGGACTCTTTTCCCTAGAAAAGAGAAGATTAAGAGGGGATATGATAGAGACTTACAAGATCATGAAGGGCATAGAGAGAGTAGAGAGGGACAGATTCTTCAAACTTTCAGAAAATAAAAAAACAAGAGGGCATTCGGAAAAGTTGAAAGGAGGCAAATTCAAAACTAATGCTAGGAAGTTCTTCTTTACACAACGTGTGGTGGACACCTGGAATACAATTCCAGAGGAAGTTATAGGGCAGAGTACAGTACTGGGGTTTAAGAAAGGTTTGGACAAATTCCTGCTGGGAAAGGGGATAGAGGGGTATAGATAGAAATTTACTGCACAGGTCCTGGACCTGTTGGGCCGCCGCGTGAGCGGACTGCTGGGCGCGATGGACCTCGGGTCTGACCCAGCGGAGGCATTTCTTATGTTCTTGAGAACTGTACAGTCCCTTATAAATGACTTCATGGGCAAGAAGGAGTTTTCCCTTTCATATATCCATTCCAAAGCAGTATGAGAATGTAGGAATTGGCAACTGATTAATGGCCTATATCCTATTTTGTGATGTTAATGTACTCTTCAATATCAGTTTTAGTCTTCTATAATATTTTTACTGATCTTTCCTCTCGGTGATTTATGCTTGATTGTCATTCTTTTCTCCAGTCCTAAATATTCATATACACCTTCCTGTTCAAGTTCTTTTATCTCACAGTCATCATTCAAAAGGATTTTAATTTTACTCAGCTTTCCTTTAAGAAAAGCTATTTTAGCAGATTTGTCTAGACCAAAGTCATATTTATGTCATCTGAGAAGCTTTTCACTACTCAGACTTGCAATGAAAAGCACAATTGTTGATCAATGAAGCTAGTTTTAGAATGCCCACTCACTCCTGCCGGAACACCCCACCCCCCCATCCCTGAGACATCCTCTGGCAGGAGGCATGCCCAGTTCCTCCTGCCGGAACTCCCCAACCCCCCCTCAAATCATTGGCAGGAGGGATATCCAGTCCCTCCTGCCGGAACTCCCCCAGCCCCTGAGACATCCCCCGGATAGCAGGTCCGCCTCCACTGAATGGGGGGCCTTCCTCTTCCTGGTGCATCATGGGATAGCCCAGGGAGGGGCATAAGGCCATGATTGGCCTTAGTGCTTAAGGCCTCTCGCATAGGAGGGGTCTTAGGCACCTGAGCCAACCAGAATCTTAGGCCTCCCTCATAGTGCATTCTGGGATGCACTGGAAGTGGCCTAGGACTCCGAGTGGCCAGATCCCTTAGGCCATTCCCATGGGGCTCCCAATTGTCTGGTTAGACAGCGGTAGGATACCTACCACGCCTACGCCCTGAATCTTCTCCACCTATCCCCCCTAGAAACACTCTACACTTACGCCGATGATATCCTGGTCCTCATCGAGATCGACGCGAACCTCACCAATCTCGCAGCTAACATTTCTTCTTGCATAACCAAACTTCAATCCTGGGCTCACACTGTACAAATGAAATTGAACGAGTCCAAAACTAAACTACTTTGGCTCGGCCCTAAACTTGATCAATTACCCACTTCCATCCCACTGCCCACAGGCTCCTCTCTACAGCTGGAATTCTCTAGCAAAGTTCTGGGCATCACCACAGATTCATCATTATCCTTCAACGACCACCTCAACTCCCTGATAAAAAAATGCTTTTGCAGCCTTCACATGCTGAGGAAAGTGAGATCTTGCTTCCACCAAAAACACTTTGCCGTCCTCGTACAATCCATTATCCTCTCCAGATTGGATTATTGCAATTCCATTTACCTAAGCTTAACAAAGAAAAGCCTCCACAGACTCCAACTAATCCAGAACACCGCGGCCAAACTTATCTTCTCAAAAAGTAAATTTGACCATGTCACACCGCTCCTATCCAAACTCCACTGGCTTCCCGTTATTTCCAGGGTCTACTTTAAATGTGCCTGCCTAACCTTCAAGATCCTCCACGGTATCCTTCCTCCTTTTATCCCTCTATCCTGGAATTCCTCAAATCCAACCTCCACTAGATCCACTCAAAAATTAAAACTATCCTACCCCTCCTTAAAAGGCATCTCCCTTGTTGGTAAACTTGGCTCTTCCCTCCCTTTCAGAATCACTCAGCTCTGGAACAGTCTCCCTTCCCCTCTCCGCAATTTGAGCCCCCTTCTACCATTCCGTAAGCATCTGAAGACCTGGCTCTTCTCCAGAACGTAACCCCGTCCCGCTCCTGGCACTCTCACACCAACCTCTCTTCTCTCATACTTATATAATTCCACTGGAGTTCCGTTCCTTCCCTAACCATGTAAACCGTGTCGAGCTCCATCTGCGGAGATGATGCGGTATATAAACCCAAGATTTAGATTAGATTAGATTAGATTAGGATGCTGTTTATAGAATTTGCCTCTCAGGGACTGATTGTATAAAAAATGTCTATCTTGTAGGTGCCAGTCTGCGCGGTTATTAATTAACCATTAGGCATCCTTTATAGGATTATATCTAGCAGCGTCTAGGCATCCTTAGGCATCACTAGGCATTGTTTAGGTAGGCACCAGTATATTAATTTACTGGCACCTATCTCACACGCCTAGCAACACCTAAGTTTACCACACCTATTTTATACCCCTAACCACCCCTACTTTTTAGATAAGTAAATCTTTTGAATATGTAGGAACCAAACTTTGGAATGATCTTCCTATTGAATTAAGGAAAGATTCTTCATATTATATCTTTCAAAAATTTAAAACAAACTCATTATTTTAATTGATTTATTGTAAATTTGCTGTGAATGTTGATGTATTATTTTAAAATATTGTTATCCACCTAGATGTATCATTTTTAAATAGTTATCTGCCTAAAATCTGATTGGAGATTAGAATGGACTATAAATTTTATATAGAATAGATAGGTGTCAGTCATTGGAGAGCACCTCAATTTAGGTATCATAAGCCTCCACCCGCACACCATCATCGAGCGCCCTGTGTGTGCAGAAATCAAACCAATCAACAATCAAAGTGAGTAAATGAAACTCAACACAAACAACCTGAGCGACCCCCACACAAACCCTGCCAGCCAAACCCCCTCAAAAAACTCACACAAAATCACAAACAAAGTCAAAAACCATACCAAAAAGTGTGATTTTGTGATTTTGTGTGAGTTTTTTGAGGGGGTTTGGCTGGCAGGGTTTGTGTGGGGGTCGCTCAGGTTGTTTGTGCTGAGTTTCATTTACTCACTTTGATTGTTGATTGGTTTGATTTCTGCACACACAGGGCGCTCGATGATGGTGTGCGGGTGGAGGCTTATGGCCTTGGCCCAGAAGTGAAGTGTCGGAGCTGTGCTCCTATCACTGAGGGTTCACACTGAGAGCGCCCTATATCATCATATAATGTGACATGTTCTTTGACATATTACACTATATTTGGTTTGCAAGTTGTGAGCCAAGTTAGGCACTTTGAGCTTCCCCCTCACAGACCTTGATGTGACTTGGTTGCCTTCCTTGTTTTTTCTAGTTTAGGATTTGTTTGGCAAATTAGGAGTGTGTTGTTGTTGAGATAGAGAGGAGAGACAGCTGGGACAAGAGGCTGAACTGAAGCTGTGAAGGAAGCCAGTCCTTCCAGCTGAACCATGGCCAGCACAAGAAAGTTTCACTGAAGATTGGGAAATGGAGGAGCCAGAAGTCCAGCCTGAGGACCAAGACATGGAATGCCAGGAGGACTATGGCCTGCCTAACTGTGAGGAACACTTAATGGAGTGTAAGTAGACTGTTAAGCCCAGCAGTTTTTTCCTTGGTTTTTTTTTAACTTTTGAGTTTATATTTTGGAGCAGCTTGTGCACTGCTCTGACTTGTGCTGGGAGTTGAAGTTGTCAAACCGGAGCCTGTCTCTTTGGGAGGGCGGCGACACCTGTGGTGTACGGGCTCCTCTTCTCCCAACCTGTTGGGGATTCGGCTCTACCCAACAGGGCCACAGTCAGAGCCAGAGACAGAAAGAACATTTTACAAGAAAGTGGTGCTTAGTGCTTGGACTGTTTTGTTAAGCCATGAGTATGGCCAGCAGGCTAAAATAAGGATTTTTTGTGTTAATAGACTGGACTAACTCTGAAAGTACGGTTTGTGCTGGAGCGGGATTTATTTGCTTCCTTAAGAGGAGTGAATGAAATTCTTGGAAGTTGGTCTTTTCACTCGTGCCAAATTCTGACATGGTGTTTGAAGCTTTATGTTTCATTAAAGTGTTTTGTTTTGACCAACCAAGACCGCTCAGTGTGCAATTCTTGGGAGACACTGGAAACTGTGTTCCACTACCTTATTTTAAACTTCGGGACTGGGATTCAGCAAATCAACTAGGCCTAGCCAGGATCCTGTCCCACAGTACACAATAATTGGCTAATGAGCTTCAAGCCCTCAATAACTAGGTGCCAATGACTAATAATTGATGTTAATGGGTACTCATTAAAATCTGGTTGCAAATCTGGTTGCATGCTGCTCTATAAGACAAGGGGGCTGATTCTATAAATGGCACCTAACTTAATTGGCAAAATACCCTTAATAAGCTCAATAATTGCTAAAAAAAAAAAATTTTAATTGGGCGATAGGCGCCTATCTGATTCTATAAAAAATAGGCGCCTATTGCAATGCACTTAGTGGCGCTTAACACCTTTAGGCGCCACTAAGCTTGATTCTCCAAAAACTTAGGCACCTGAAATGTAGGCCTTTAAAACCCTTGCCTACATTTCAGGCGCCTAATTTTTTACATAGGCGTCGCTAGCCACCATTCTGTAAATGGTGCCTATGTGTTATTGAAACATGACCGGCACCATTTTTTTAGGCGCTGGATGATTTAGGCACTGTTTATAGAATCAGCCCCAAGATGCCTAAGAAACGTGGTCATTAGAGGGACATGGATGAGTCGGGGCATTCCGATAAGTTATGTGGGTAGTTAAATACCGGGTAAGCACGCCTAACTTGGGCTCTACATTTATACCATGTTTCAGCAGGCATAAGTCTAGTGTCCAGAGTTAGATATGGGAATCGGATCTATAAAGGGAACACACCCACTGGTGTAGTAAGGGGGAGGCCATCCACCCCAGGTGGGGTCTTTGTAAAGGGTACAGGAGCCCATCCACCTCTCCGCCTCCCTCCTTCCTGCCTCCCCGCCATGCATGTGCGCCCCTTCTCATCTCTCACACCTCTTTAATTTTTCCTGCGCGAACAGCATTACAAATTTGCTGTCCTCATCGGTGTCGCCTCTCTCTGATGTAACTTCCAGATTCCACACCTATGAAGTGACATCAGAGGCATAGCCGACACGACGTGGGCAGCAAGTTCATGCTGTTGCGCTTGACTGGAAAATTACAAAGGGGGCACGTAGGTGGCAGGGGGGATTGGGAAAGAGTAAGGGGGGGGAGAGAAGAGGGCATGGGAGGAGTGCCACTGCCCCAGGCACCACTTACCCTCACCAAGCCACTGAACACACCTTTTATAGGATAGCATTTAGTGCCAATTTTCTTATGGTGCTCATTTTTGAGTCCGAAAGGCAAACACAAGGAAAAATAAAACCCCAACAGAACTGCAGTAATATGTCAAACTGCAAACAAAAAAGAGCTGCAGAGATGATGTACAAAAGGCCAAGTCTTTAATCAATAAGTAAACAGTTTGTATCCAAAGAATATGGTCCACAAACTGTTTATTTATTGATTAAAGACTTGGCATTTTGTACATCATCTCTGTAGTTCTCTTTTTTGTTTGCCCATTTTTGAGTGTCTTTTATAGAATTCTCCCCTAAGCAACTTGCGTACTTACATGAAAGAATAGAATAGAGGGCACTGCTCTTCTAGCACTTACGGTATTTGTTCGAGTGTGCATTTATGTGAGTAAGTCCTGAGGTAAGGAGCTAAAAGTTGAAGAAATGAGATTTCCCCAGTAGATTAGAAAAGGAGCTAGAGAGAAAGGGCCCCTGAAGAACTGGGGAAAGGGTGTTCTGCCAGGTATTTCCTAGACAGTAAGCATATTTGCTCCCTAGACGGCTCCCTGAAATAGAGAACCAATCACCCTGGAGAAGGAGGAGATGCCCCAGTTTCCCTGGACCCATATAAGATTGCAGAAATCTCATGCAGCCCTTAAGGCCTAAGGTTCTATATATGGCATGCACATTTGCACACACAAATATGTGCATGCCCCCAATTTGTGTATACAATTTGATGAATGAGCCAATTAGCACCCATAATTGGGTGCTAATAATCAATCGGTGCTAACTAGCATTAATCAAAATTTGCGTACATATCATTAGGCTCTGGGATCTATGAGTAAATTTTATATGCAGCTCTGCAAAGGGGGTGTGGCCATGGAAGGGGAATGAGTGGATCAGGGGCATTCCTGAAATTTATGTGCAGTTTTATAGAATAAGAGAGATCTGTATATAATTTAGATGTGAACATTTATACCCTTGTATCAAAATTTACATTGGCTCCCTATAGAAGCGCGCATTATTTTAAAATTGGGCTGCTTCTATTACAAAGTTGCTTCTGGTCAAGCACCACAATACAGTCAAACCTGGTTTGCGAGCATAATTTGTTCCAGAAGCATGCTTGTAATCCAAAGCACTCGTACATCAAAGCAAATTTCCCCATAGGAAATAATGGAAACTCAGACGATTCGTTCCAGAACCCAAAAACTTTAGTACAAAATACTATACGTACTTGTATTGCAAGACCTCGCTCATTTAGAACAGTTACTACACTCCTGCAGCGTCAGAGAGAGAAGAGCCATTGGCTCAGTTGTGATGACGTGACTTGTGTATACTGTATATATTTGTATTGCATGACATTGCTTGTATAATCAAGTTAAAATTTAACCAAATGTTTTGCTTGTCTTGCAATCCAAGGTTTTATTGTATATGATGGATCTATTCGTTTTTTCCTTCCACAAGAACCCCAGAAAAATTCATTCTTTCTTTGTCTTCCCACCAGCTAATGGCTGCAAATGCAAAAAAATTCACGAACGCCTACTCTCTTTTCAAGCTGCTACGCATGATAGTGACTTCAGGCACTTGTTTTCCATGCCTCATTCATATCTTCACTTCAGAAGGCAATTAAAAACTTATCTCTTTAATAAGTTTATAGGTAATTAGTTCTTTTCTACCTGCTCATTCCTTTGTATTTTTTTATTACTCTTTTGTGAACTGCATCGAACTAGCGGGTTATACGGTCTAGAAATTGGTTTATTGTATTGTATTGTATTGTATTGTATTATTTTAGCTAGTGTAAATTCTTATGCCCAAAATTGGTGCAGATCCCAGTGCCAAAAACTACTCTATAAATGGCACCCAACACTGAGTGCCATTTATAGAATAGCCAGTGCACGATGGCCGTGTATTGGGGTGCCTTGCATCTGCTTGTTGTTTTTATCGTTTTTCTTGCTCCTCCTGTATTGATCTTGTTTCATTGCTGGTTGTACATGTCTCTCTGGGCCGTTTGCCATTCTCAATAAACATATATATATATATTTTTTTTTTTAAAAAGAATAGCCAGTGGTGTAGTAAGGGAGGGGGGAGGACTACTTTGGGTGCTGTCTTTGTGGGGGCGCCATCACCTCTCCTCCTCTCCACCCTCCCACTCCTTTCCACTCTGCCCCCCCCCCCCCCATCATGTGTGCACCTTCATATCTTCCCCCACCGTACCTCTGTGCTGGCACGAGCAGCATGTCCAACTCCCTCTGATGTCACTTCCAGGTCCTGCGACTAGGACGTGACATCAGAGGAAGCACCGGCATGGGCAGCAAGCTGGAAAATGCTGCTCACACCAAGGAAGCTAAAGAGGGAAGGGGGAAGGGAATGGGCATGTGTGTGCCAGGATTGGGGGAGGGCAGAGAAAGAGCAGGGGAATGCCTCTGCCCTGGATGCCTCATACCCTCGATATACCACTGAAAATAGCGCTTAGCATTAATTTTTATCGGCTCCAACAAATTTACAGATGATGAAATTAGGCATTCTCTGGTCACTAGTGAATACATAAGTCCACTGGAATAATGGCCTGACAGTATCTTTGCCAGATTCTTGAAGGCAGGTGTAGAATGTTGTATAAACAATGTTACATGAATTATTAGCATTATTTATAGTATAGAACTAAGACAGCAAGATTTATTTAGTAAATTAGTCATCATTCTACTGAGAAAGATCAGGTACTTCTTTAAATAAGATTAATGTACAACAACTATTATCTAATAAGACTGAAAGCCTAAAGGACTTTAATGCTTATTATAAAAGTACTTGTCTAATGTGCATTAGGACATGAAAACAAGCAACGCTACTTTAGAAACACTACAGCTGCAGTCTGGAACATGACAGCAAATATATTCTATTTAGCAACTCTAGCCATTGATATATTAGTTCTTTCTTGAAATTGGCATTCTGTCAGTAAATTGAAGGGAGGTACAGCAAGGGCTGCAATTAGTGTTCCCTGTAGAGCTGAAGCAATGACAGCATATCTGCTAGTGAACTATGGAGAATACTGCTGCTGGTCTATTAAGCAGCCTTCCGGGCTTTTCCAATCCACTGTGGACTCCTGGGAATCACATTTGTAGTTGTTTGGAAACTTGAATACTTAGATCTTTTGCTATACTTCTATTTCCCCTGATGTTTTCAATGATAACTGCTAGAAGGTCAGGATTTAAGGGATTAATTTCATAATGGCACCTATGAGTACGTGAAATGGCCAAAAGTCTCTTTAATAAAGGCATGCCAAACATCAAAACTGAATTATGGAATATAAAACCAGCCACAATTTTTCTTCCACATTACTCCTGCCCCCCCCCCTTTTTTTTACTAAGCCACGGTAGAAGTTTCTGCTGCGGCCTGGAGCACTAAATGCTCCGATGCTCACAGAATTCCTATGAGCACTGGAGCAGTGTCGAAGCATTTAGCATGCTGGGCCACGATAGAAAGCTCTACTGCAGCTTCGTAAAAGGAAGGGTAAATTAATGATCCTCTATACCTAACGTGACCATTTATTTTTTTCATCAAAATGGGACATCTAATAATATTCAGTCCCGCCCCAATCCCGCCCTAGCCCCACCTCCAATCCTGCTCTAGCCCGCCCCAATCCCGCCCTAGCCCCACCCCAATCCCACCCTAGCCCCGCCCCCAATTTCTTCCATTCATTTTTCATGTACACACAATATCTTATTTCATAATGGTAACCATAAAATTTTAAAAAACACAAAGCACCCTATACGCATAGAAAATGTTAATTTTCATTTCTATTTGGGTTTTTTTTCAAAGAAGTCACCTCAGTAACTATAGAAAAATAGACAAATATAGTGCAAAATATAGACAGCAGATATAAATTCTCAAAACCGACACATTTTGATCACTAAATTGAAAAACACACTATAGATTAAGGAAAAGCATAATAATATTCTTTTTATGTATTTTGCTATTAAGCCAGACCATGGGGGAAATCAGGATATACATAATACATAGAAAGATATTAAGGACTCCATCTTGAGGTAGTGACTTCATTTCGTGTTAGTGATTTTCTCTCTGTCTGTTCTTTGTTCAGCTTTCCGCCTTAAGCCTCATGGATCTAATTGATACCAGATGTGCTTAGGCTGGTTAGGAAGAGCATATTAGATTACGTATCCCAAAATGGAGTATAACATGCATTAAATATGAATGAAATATATGGTGTGGATCTGTGGATGAAAGGAACCCCGAACGAATGAACGAATGAATGATATATGAATGATGTGTGAAGGTATACTAAACATGAGAGTGGGTTTTGAAAAAACATATTTTATATACAGTGGTACCTTGGTTTAAGAGCATAATTCGTTCCAGAAGCATGCTCATAAACCAAAATACTCGTATATCAAAGCGAGTTTCCCCATAGGAAATAATGGAAACTCGCTTTGATACGTTCCCCCTGAAGGCCCCCCCCCTACGATCCAGCACCCTCTCCCCCGCGATCCGGCACCCCCCCTGCGATTTGGCACCCCCGCCGCGATTTGGCAACTTGAATACTTTCCCCCCCCCACCGCTTCCTACTATCATCTGGGCCTCGGCACCAACACTGGCATGTCCTGTGCGTTGGTGCCGGTGCTCGAAGATCGGCCTCCTCTTCTTGCTGGGCCTTGAGCATCTGCGCATGCTCAAGGCCTGCGTATTCACGTTCTCTCCGAGATCTCCGAGACAGATAGGGAAAATGCTTGAGTACCTGATTGTAAAACCGCTTAGATAATCTTGATAGGCGGTATATAAAATTCTAATAAAACTTGAAACTTGAAACTTGAATCTCAAGGCCTAGCAGAAGAGGAGGCCGATCTTCGGGCACCTGCACCAAGCACAGGACATGCCGGTGCCCATATGAGGGTAAGAAGCATTGGGGGGGTGCCGGATTGTGGCGGGGGGGTGCCCAATCGTGTCGGGGGGGGGTGCCGGATCGTGGCGGGGGGGTGCCCGATCGCGTGGGGGAGGGGGTGCCCAATCGCGTGGGGGGTGCCGGATCGCAGGGGGGGCCTTCAGGGGAGTAATGCCAGTTCTCGTGGGGGGGGGGGAGGAACACATCAAAACGAGTTTCCATTATTTCCTATGGGGAAACTCGCTTTGATAAACGAGCATTTTGGATTACGAGCATGCTCCTGGAACGGATTATGCTTGTAATCCAAGGTACCACTGTATTTCTCTGGGAACCAGGCGTTAGATGATATAATTTGCTTCTTTCTTTTCTAGAGAATCTAGTAATACCTTAATAATTCTGCTCTATGTAATCTTGGATCTAAAATAGTGGACTTGAGAATGATTAGTCTATTATATTTCTTTATATAGTTTTTGTTCCTTGGATATGAATTGGATTATATCAATCTTATCAGTACAAGATTTTATGCTTGATAAGATGTATGAAACTTGATAAATAAAAAAATAACATAAAAAGTTATTTCATGTGGCAAATAAAAAATATATCAGTTGCGTTACTTGTTAACATACATGTCATCTTACTCTTCTTTTCAATGTGAATCTCGATCTTCAACCTCTTCTTTAAACACAAAAGCATCACAGGTGTTTAGTATTGAGCCTAGACTCCTCATCTGACATATTGCCAATTATGAAATTTGCTTTTTCAAAAATCTCAGTAATGGATTTTAATTCTAATGAATCTGAGTTCATTATGGGAACCTCCCCTCCCCCCCAACAATTCTATTGCTGAATTTAATCTGTCTGGCTCCGTTGTATTAAGATGAAAAATCCATCTTCATTCTAGCCAAATAAGCTAATATCCTCAGGCCCCTCCTACTGCCCAACCTCTATCCCCTATCACTTGAAATTTACTTTTTCCTCCTCATATTGAGGCAGGTGTGATAACTAGTTAGTCCTGCCTGGTGCCTGTTCAGGGGCGTTGCCAGACACCCAATTTTGGACAGGTCTGAACCCCAGTTGGGTGGGCAGAAGATCCCATTTCTCCCTCTCCCATTCCCCTCACCTCACCTGCTACCTACCTTTTGAAGAGCTGATTTTGCCAGTAATGAGCTACATGACTGATACACGCAGCTCGCGCTGGCCCCACAGCCTTCCTTCTGATGCAGCTTCCTGTTTCTACAGATGTGGAGTACATCAGAAGGAAGGCTGTGGGAATGGAGCAAGCATTGTGTGTCTGTCATGCTGCATGCTGCCAGCAAAGTGGCCCTTTAAAGGTACTTGGATGAGAGGTTTGGGGAGTTTTTAGCTGGTGGGGCTTGGGGATTTCTACCAGCTACCTCATAGATGTGCTGCCACTGGGTGAGCCTGAGACCAAAGTGTGAAGGTCTGGATATATCTGGGCCTCCCATGGCTATGCCACTGGCCTATCTCTTTCAAAATGGTACATACAAAGAAAAACAAAAGAAGTTTGTCGTGAGGATCACTGTTTCACGTCTCTATATCTTAGTAGTCGTGTTTTGAAGGCGTGTGTTTTTCTTGTATACCATATGGTTTTCTAATATACCTAGTGAAGACTCATAAGACTCCTGAGGCAGGCCGGTTAGGCCGAAACATGCGCATGTCCGGCCGTTGAGTCATTGGATGCATATACGTTATTCTGGATGAATAAAGGCATTTTCTGTTAAGAATCAGAAGAATTGAAGGACACTTTTCTAGTGCTCACCTTTCTGATTGGGACAATTCCACTTTGGTTCTGTGCTTTCGAGTTTGCGGTTTTGTTTCCCCTGTTTCATTTTGTGTCTTTTTGATCCCGTGGTACTCAACATTTTTATTCACTTGACATGTACGTGTTTCAGCCGTAAGGCCTGCCTCAGGGGTCTTATCCTCAATGAGAAGCACTGTATAATGAAACAATCAAAATCTAAATAAACGATGGGTGGTTCAAAAGGATGACGTTTAAAAGACTGAATGTAAACCACTTAGACAACCTCCATTGATAAATAGCAAATAATAATTAAAAAAAATAAAATGTTAGCAATTACCAGGAAAGGAATGGAAAACAAAAATGAAAATGTTATAATGCCTTGTATCACTCGAGAAATGGGCCTCGACATGGCAAATGAGTTTTAACGTGGATAAGTGTAAGGTGATGCATGTCGGTAACAAAAATCTTATACACGCCTACAGGATGTCCGGTGCAGTACTCGGAAAGACCCCCCCAAGAAAAAGACTTGGGAGTACTGGTCGACATGTTGATGAAGCCGTCTGTGCAATGCGCGACAGCAGTGAAAAGAGCGAACAGAATGCTAGGAATGATTAAGAAGGGGATCACAAACAGATCGTAGAAGGTTACCATGCTGCTGTATCAGGCCATGGTACGCCCCCACCTGGAATACTACGTCCAGCACTGGTCGCCATACATGAAGAAGGACACAGTACTACTTGAAAAGGTCCAGAGAAGAGTGACTAAAATGGTTAAGGGGCTGGAGGATTTGTCATACAGCGAAAGATTAGTGAAGCTGGGCCTCTTCTCCCTTGAGTGTGTGGCGCAGTGGTTGGATCTACAGCCTACAGCCTCAGCACCCTGGGGTTGTGGGTTCAAACCTCGCGCTGCTCCTTGTGACCCTGAGCAAGTCACTTAATCCTCCATAGCCCCAGGTATGTTAGATAGATTGTGAGCCCACCGGGACAGAGAGGGAAAAATGCTTGAGTACCTGATTGTAAAAAACGCTTAGATAACCTTGATAGGCGGTATATAAAATCCTAATAAACTTGAAACTTGAAATATGATTGAAACGTTCAAGATAATGAAGGGACTTAGTAGATAAAAACAGATTGTTCACCCTCTCCAAGGTAGGGAAAACAAGAGGGCACTCTCTAAAGTTAAAAGGGGATAGATTCCGTACAAATGTAAGGATGTTCTTCTTCACCCAGAGAGTGGTGGAAAACTGGAATGCTCTTCTGGAGGCTGGTATAGGGGAAAACACCCTCCAGGCATTCAAGACAAAGTTAGACAAGTTCCTGCTAAACCAGAACATACGCAAGTAAGGCTAGACTCAGTTAGGGCACTGGTCTTTGACCTAAGGGCCACCGCGGGAGCAGACTGTTGGGCACGATGAACCACTGGTCTGACCCAGCAGCGGCAATTCTTATGTTCTTATGTTACAGCCACACTTCAAATACTGTGTGCAATTCTGATCACTGAATCTCAAAAAAAGATATAGCGGAATTAGAAAAAGTACAGAGAAGGGTGACAAAAATGACAAAAGGGATGGGACAACTTCCCTATGAGGAAAGACTAAAGCAACTAGGACTCTTCAGCTTGAAGAAGAGATGGCTCTGGGGTGATATGATAGAGGTCTATAAAATACTGGATGGAGTAGAAAAGATAGATGTGAATCGCTTGTTCAATTTTTCCAAAAATACTAGCACTAGGGGGCATGTAATGAAGCTAGTAAGTGGTAGATTTAAAACAAACCGGAGAAAATATTTCTTCATCCAATGTGTAATTAAACTCTGAAATTTATTGCCGGAGAATGTGAAATCAGTTAGCTTAGTGGGGTTTAAAAAAGGTTTGGATAATTCCCTAAAAGAGAATTTCCATAGGCCATTATTGAGATAGCTTGGGGAAATCCACTGCTTATTCCTAGGATAAGCAGCATAAAATCTGTTTTACTACTTGCGATCTAGCTAGGTACTTGGGACCCGGGTTTGCCACTGTTGGAAACAGGGTACTGGGCTTGATGGACCTTCAGTCTGTCCCAGTATGGCAGCTTTTATGTGAGCCAAGTATAGGACAGTAAAGCCATTGTGACATCACTGATGAGGTTGGCTCTTAGGCACTGGTGGAATGAGGCATTATGACATCACAATCTCAGTTCTGAAATGTTGCTACTCTTTGAGTTTGTGGCAGGTACTTGGGACCTGGGTTGGCCACTGTTGGAAACAGGATACTGGGCTTGATGGACCTTCAGTCTGTCCCACTATGGCAACTCTTATGTTCATATGACTACAGAAAAGGGGACCCACACCCATATCTTACTCTGAATAGTATACTTGTGGTGGAATGTGTGAACCCTTCAAAACCCACTCAAAACCTACTGTACTGACATATAGATGGCATCTGCAGGCATAAAGCCTATTCTTGTTGTATGCAATTAGGTATAGTAAGTTTTGGGTGAGTTTTAGAGGGCTCACCTTACAATGTAAATGGGTTATGATGCAATGTGTACCTGGGACCTTTTATGTGAAGTTCATTATGGTGCCCCCTAGGGTGCCTCACTGCTCTGCTTGGATGTATGTGTGGCCAGTCTACTAAGAATGCTGGCCCCTTCTTATATCCTAATGCCATCTCTGATGTCGACACATTTACTACTATAACTTACCACTACTTATCGCTTATATAGCGCTGAAAGACGAAAGCAGTGCTGTACATTTTGACATGTATAGATGGTTCCTGCTTCCTGCACTTCCACCTCAACTATGGTTAGAAGCCTCATTCCATATCAAATAGCCTCATTCCATTCATATAGGGCCTGAAAAACATTTTTTATTTACTGAAGCATTTGGTACCTAATTGTCACTGATGTTGCTGATGTGCTAAAACTAGGATGCAGTGATGGTCGGTGCATAGCCTCTGGCCTGAAGCAAATACTGTAAACATATATTATTTCTCTCTGTATGTTACACTTGTAGCTATTGATTTGCTTTCTCTATTAAATTATGATCGCAACCTGCAATGATGGGATTGCCCTTAGCAGAATATCAAATATGAATAAAACTTGAAACCTGAAACTTAAGAGGGAGAACATAAGAACATAAGAAATGCCTTCACCGGATCAGACCATAGGTCCATCTAGTCCGGCGACCCGCACACGCGGAGGCTACGTAGGTGTTCCTTGATGAAGACCTTGTTTACTTGTATCCCTCAATGTGATTTGCAAGAAGGTGTGCATCCAACTTGCCCTTGAATCCTAGAATGGTGGTCTCCGTCACAGCCTCCTCCAGGAGAGCATTCCAAGCATCCACCACTCGCTGTGTGAAACAGGACTTCCTGACATTTGTCCTGGGTCTGCTGCCCCTCAGTTTCAGTCCATGACCTCTTGTCCAAGTCACATTTGACAATGTGAATAACAATGTTTCTTGCTCTATTTTGTCGAATCCTTTTAATATTTTAAAAGTCTCTATCATATCCCCTCGCAGTCTTCTCTTCTCGAGGGTGAAAATAATCCCTTCTATAACTATCTAGCTCTCTTTCTTCTGGACTTCTGGTTGTACTATAGCTGTGTTTGTGTTCCTAACTCACACGTCATCCCAGAAAATGATTAAGAACTTAGTACTGATCAGATTTGTTATACTGTACATGGGATGCAATTTCTCAGGTTTATCAAATTTGTCTTGGTTGGTTGAGTGTGCAAATCCTGAAACGTCAGCAGAATGTATGCAAGGTATCTTGACAGCAACAATAAAATCCTAGCAGTCTACTGTAATGCAGTTCTATAGTATTTCAGTTTAATTTGTTTGTTATCATCCTCTTGTTTTCCAAATGGATTGAGTGATGAGCACAAATAAAAGAAAATCAATAGCATTTTTCGTCATTAGCATCTGTTTACTGTACAGTATATCATGGCCCTGGTCAAAACCCAAGAAGCAAAAACATTTCTAGTCTTTCAACAGTGAACATAGGATGTTGCTGTATGTACTGGCATTGTCAAACGTACTACAACACTACTTATCATTTATATAGCACTGAAAGGCATACGCAGCACTGTGCATATTGACATTTATAGACTGTCCCTGCTCGGAAGAGCTTACAATCTAACTTGAACAGACAGACATGACATAGAGGGTAGGGGATGCAGAACCCAAGGTGAGAGGAGTTAGGAGTCAAAAGCACCCTCGAAGAGGCTTGGCCTTGAACACTGGGCCTTGAACTGGGCCTTGAACACTGCTAGGGACAGAGCCTGCCGTAGGGATTCGGGCAGCTTGTTCTAAGTATGTGATGCAGTAAGGTAGAAGGGACAGAGTCTGGAGATGGCAGTTGAAAAGAAGGGCACAGATAGGAGGGACTTCACACCATTATGCATCAAATTCATTTAACTTTTGCTTTAGGGACAGTATATTATGTCCAAGGAGTATGTAAAAAAGTTAGTTTTTTTCCCTCATCCTCCCAAGAAATACCTTCGTAATGTGCACTCTTGCCACTGGGGTAGTAGTGAAGAGACATGGGGAAACATTTTCCCTGTCTCTGTGGGATCTCTCTATTCCTGTCCCATCCCCGTGAGCTCTGAATCTGTCGTTGCCCTATTCCTGCAAGTTCTGTTCTAATCTTAATATCAATTTAAAAAACAATTATAAGAACATAAGAATTGCCGCTGCTGGGTCAGACCAGTGGTCTATCATGCCCAGCGGCAGCCCTTAGATAAAAGACCAGTGCCCTATTTGAGTATAGCCTTACTTGCGTATGTTCTTTTCCACTAGGAACTTATCCAACCTTGTCTTGAATCCCTGAAGGGTGCTTTCCCCTCCAGCCTCCAGAAGAGCGTTCCAGATTTCTACCACTCTCTGGGTGAAGAAGAACTTCCTTATGTTTGTACAGAATCTTTTCCCTTCTAACTTTAGCGAGTGCCCTCTCGTTCTCGTCACCTTGGAGAGGGTGAACAGTCTCTCTTTCTCTACTAAGTCACTTTCCTTCAATATCTTGAATTTTTCAATCATGTCCCCTCTCAGTCTTCTCTTCTCAAGGGAGAAGAGGCCCAGTTTCTCTAGCCTCTCGTTGTACAGCAACTCCCCCAGTCCCTTAACCATTTTTTTCACTCTTCTCTGGACCCTTTTGAGTAGTGCTATGTCCTTTTTCATGTACGGCGACCAGTGTTGGATGCAGTATTCCAGGTGGGGGGGCGTACCATGGCTCAGTATAACTGGTAGGTGCCTAACTCGATAGCGCTTTGAGGTAGCTATCTACACTGAGACACCTACAGGCAAGAAGGTGTGATTCACATTGAGTTCTCAAACAGACTGTCTCCTTCTCCCCTCCCTCCATCTGCCCCTTCTGCTAACCTCCCCTCAACACCTGCCACTCTCTCCTTTTTCACTGAGATCACTGAAGAGGAAACCACACATCTTCTCTTATCCTCCAAACCCAATATCTTCTCCTTTGATCCGATTCCCACTAACCTACTCAGCGCTCTCTCTCCCATTGTCATCTTTCTCTACTGCAACTGTCATCCGCTCTCTACTGCAACTGTCCCTGATGCCTTCAAACATGCTGTTGTCACACCCCACTTCAAAAAATCCTTACTAGACCCCATGTGCTCCTCCAATTATCACCCCATCTTTCTCCTCCCCTTCTTATCCAAGTTGCGTGAACATGCTGTACACCACCATTGCATGGACTTCCGCTCATCCCAAGCTATTGTTGATCCGCTTCAATCAGGCTTTTGCCCACTGCATTCCAAAGAAACCACCCTTACTAAAGTTTCTAATGACCTGTCCCTGGCTAGATCCAAAGGCCTCTACTCTATCCTCATCCATCTCAATCTATCTGTCGCCTTTGATACTGTTGATCATTGCCTACTTCTTGATATGCTGTCCTCACTGGGATTCCAGGGTTCTGTTCTCTCTTGGTTTTCTTCCTATCTCTTCAATCACACCTTCAGTGGGTCTTCCTCCACAGCCATCCCACTATCAATTGGTGTGCATCAAGACTCTGTCCTGGGACCACTCCTTTTCTCAATCTACACTTGCTCACTTGGAGCGCTGAACTCCTCCCATGGTTTCCAATATCACCTAAATGTTGATGACTCCCAGATTTTCCTCTCCACACCGGACATCTCTACTGCAACCCAGACCCGAGTCTCAACCTGTTTGTCTGACATTACTGCCTGGATGTCTCACCGCCATCTAAAACTGAATATGGCTAAAACAAAGCTTCTCATCTTCCCGCCTAAACCCACCTCCCTGCTTCCCCCGTTCTCTGTCTCTGTGGACAATACTCTCATCCTCTCCGTCTTGTCTGCTCGCATTCTCAGGGTTATCTTTGACTCCTCATTCCTCCGCCCAGATACAACAGATCACTAAACTTGCCGCTTCTTCCTCTATAATATTTCCAAAATCCGAATGACTCATGCAGCCAAATTCTGGATGGATTGAAGGAGAGAAATATGGCCAAGCAGAAGACCTGAGAGTAGCAATTTGCAGTAATCTATACGTGAGGTGATGAAGTTTTGGTAGTATGCTCAGAGAGGAAAGGTTAGATTTTAGTAGTATTATAGAGGAAGAAGCAACAGGTTTTAGCGATATGTTGTATTTGGATGGAGAAGGAGAGAGAGGAGTCAAAGATGACCCCAAGATTGCGAGCAGACAAGACAGGACGAGAGTGTTTAGTCCCAAAAAACATAACAGCAATCCACAAAGGATATGCACAGTCACAAGTGACCCATAGTAAAAACCCAAATAATATATAAAATTACAAGTGACCTGACATGGGCTGTGTTTCAACAAAACTAAAAATGCCTTAATGGATCCTTGACTGTCATATATATATAAGAAATGATAGTTAAAACATAATAACATAAGAATAGCCTTACTGGGTCAAGCCCAGTAGCCTGTTCTAACAGTGGCCAATTCAGATTACTAGTACCTGGCCAAAACCCAAGGAGTAGCAACATTTCATGCTACCAATTCAGGGCAAGCAGTGGCTTCCCCCAAAATATGATGAAGTAAAGGAAGCAAAAACAGCCCAAAAACTTATCTGCAGGAATGCAGAAGCTATTTGAATGATACAACAAATGCATAATCTTCCATGGGGACTATGTGGCAAAATGATATGTTCAGTTGCTCATTGTTACTTCTATTAAAGCTATTAAATGCATTTTGCCTTTACTTTATGATTTACCCTCATATCTAAATATACTCTGGGAGAGGTGGTGGAGAGGAAAACGGTGACAGAGTTCAAAAAAGCGTGGGATGAACACAGAGGATCTAGAATCAGAAAATAATAGTATATATTGAAGAACTAAGGCCAGTACTGGACAGACTTGTACGGTTATGGCTTCTTGATTGAGGATGGGTTGGGAAGGGCTTCAATGGCTGGAATAGTGGAGATGGGCTGTAGCTTTGACAGCGACTTCAGTAGTTGGAACCTAAGCACAGTACCGGGCAGAGCTTTGGATCCTTGTCTAGTAATAGCTAAAAAATTTTTTTAGATTGAATCAGGTTGGGCAGACTGGATGGACCATTCGGGTCTTTATCTGCCGTCATCTACTATGTTTTTTTTAGTCTGCAAAGCCCTGCACCCCTGTTTCCAAGTCCTGTACTGACAGGATGCTACCACTTAGGGCTCCTTTTACGAAGCCGCGTTAGCGGCTTTAGCACACGCACATTTTTAACGCGCGCTAACCCCCGCGCTAGCCATAAAACTACCACCTGCTCAAGGGAGGCAAAACTTCGAGTGGAAGAAATTCTGGCAAATAACATTAAAAAGGGGGACAAATCCTTCTTCAGGTATATTAGTGACAGAAAAAGGAACACAGGCGGGATAGTACGCCTTAGAAGACCGGACGGAAGTTACGTGGAAGCAGATTCCGATAAAGCCGAACTACTGAATGAATACTTCTGCTCAATCTTCACCTGTGAGGCACCAGGACACGGTCCGCAGTTGAAGGCAACAGAAAGCACAGAAGACCCGTTTCAGAATTTTGAGTTCACACTAGGTGAAGTTTACAGTGAACTGGCAAGACTCAAGGTGAACAAAGCCATGGGACCAGACAATTTGCACCCAAGAGTGCTCAGAGAATTGAGCGATGTCCTGGCGAAACCGTTGGCTGAGCTATTCAATCTCTCCCTAAGTAAGGGAAAAGTTCCCCTGGACTGGAAATTAGCTAATGTCGTTCCTCTGCATAAAAAGAGTTGCAGGGCAGAGGCTGCGAATTATAGACCGGTGAGTCTCACATCAATAGTGTGCAAACTCATGGAAACACTAATTAAAAGCAAATTGGACACGATCTTGAATGAAGGGAATCTTCGGGATCCCAGTCAGCATGGATTCACCAAGGATAGGTCCTGCCAATCCAATCTCATCAGCTTCTTTGACTGGGTAACAAGAAAGTTGGACTTGGGAGAGTCTTTGGACATCGTGTACCTGGACTTCAGTAAAGCTTTTGACAGTGTCAAGTTTCAAGTTTCAAGTTTAATACCGATTTGATTAGTCGCTTTATCTAAATTCAAAGCGATGTACATAATGATAAAATTACAATATAAAGGCAAAATCACAAAAAATAAAACTAACAAGGCTGATGACAAATTTGACAAAAACTAGAAACAAAGGGAAAGGACGGGGAAGAAGTTACAATTTAAATAAAAGTTGAAGAAACATGTAGGAAGGGCACATAAGGAGAGGGTAAAAATAATAATAATAATAAGATAAAATGTAAAAGATGATAAAAGCTGAAAGTGAGACTTGAAGGAATAATTTAGAAAATTATAAGGGTCACATTAAAACAAGTTAATTTATGAAGGCATCGTTAAAAAGGAAAGTTTTTAGTTTACATTTGAATTTTTCTACATTAGTTTCTTCCCTTAAATGACTAGGTAGAGAATTCCAGGTTTGAGGTGCAGTAACTGAAAAAATAAATTGACGACGCGTATTTATTATTTTAAGAGATGGAATCGTTAATAAATGCTGTTCAGAAGATCTTAGTGTTCTATTAGCTGAGTAGGGGATTAATAATTTATGAATAAAAGCCTGTCCCATACCACAGGCTGCTAAGCAAGATGGAATTGATGGGGTTAGGAGAGACACTAACTGCATGGGTCAATGATTGGTTGAGTGGCAGACTTCAGAGGGTGGTGGTTAATGGTACCCTCTCTAAAACATCGGAGGTGACCAGTGGAGTGCCGCAGGGCTCGGTCCTGGGTCCACTCCTTTTCAACATATTCATAGGGGATCTGACTCAAGGGCTTCTAGGTAAAATAACACTATTCGCCGATGACGCCAAACTATGTAATATAGTAAGTGAATGCAGTTTACAGAATTATATGGCGCAGGACCTCAACCTGGCAGCTAGGCTTCAATGCTAAGAAATGTAAGGTCATGCACCTCGGAAGCGGAAATCCATGCAGGACGTACTTCTTGAACGGAGAAACTTTAACTAGGACTTCAGCAGAACGAGATTTAGGAGTAATCATCAGTGCAGACATGAAAACTGCCAATCAAGTGGAGAAGGCTTCATCTAAGGCAAGGCAGATATTGGGTTGTATCAATAGAAGTTTCGTCAGCTGAAAGCCTGAAGTCATAATGCCGTTGTATAGGGCCATGGTGAGACCTCATCTGGAGTACTGTGTGCAATTCTGGAGGCCACATTACAGTAAAGATGTGCGCAGAATTGAATCGGTTCAACGGACGGCCACCAGGATGATCTCGGGGCTCAAGGGTCTCTCGTACGAAGAGAGACTGAACAAATTGCAGCTCTACACTCTTGAGGAACGTAAGGAGAGGGGAGACATGATCGAAACATTTAAGTACTTCACGGGATGTGTCGAAGTGGAAGAAGATATTTTCTTTCTCAAGGGACCCTCGGCCACAAGAGGGCACCCACTCAAACTCAGGGGCGGAAAATTTCATGGCGACACCAGAAAGTATTTCTTCACAGAGAGAGTGGTTGATCATTGGAACAAGCTTCCAGTGCAGGTGATCGAGGCAGACAGCGTGCCAGACTTTAAGAATAAATGGGATACCCATATGGGATCCCTACGAGGGTCAAGATAAGGAAATTGGGTCATTAGGGCATAGACAGGGGGTGGGTAAGCAGAGTGGGCAGACTTGATGGGCTGTAGCCCTTTTCTGCCGTCATCTTCTATGTTTCTATATGTTTCTATGTAGTGGCTAGCACAGCCGGTAAATTAGTGCGCGCTATTACGCGCATTAAACCACTAACACGGCTTCGTAAAAGGAGCCCTTAGGCTTTGTTGTGTTTGTGTGAAAGTGTTATGTGAATGGAGCAGGACGCATCCCTTTCCACGCAACATCACTAAGTAGCTGCCTGTATTGCCTAGAGGAAAATCTAGATCTAATTACATTAGCACCATAGGCCTTGCGTATAACTAATTGTGCATTAATTGTGTGTACCTATGTGCATACAATATTGATTCTATAATCAGTAAGAAAAGAGCACGGTATTATACATAAGAGTACTCCTATTATATTCAATCAGAGAGAAAAGGTATTGTGCAGTGATTCCATGGCTACCTCAGGGAAGTAATGTGATTAATATTTCCCACAGGTCTAATGAGATATCTTGAAATCTATTAACAATAGCTGTAGACTGATGGAATAATGCACTGCATTATTTTTCTGTGTTCACTGTGAATTCTATCATCCTATATAAGGAAAGATCATTAGTAATTTTTTGTTGGACATAATTCTTAAATTGCACCCCTTGTTTCTAATTTCACTTAAGGATATGTGAGTTACTGGACGGAAAATCATGTATTGTTCACTGTGCTGTATTATAACCTGAAGTAAAACAAATGTTCAGAATGGGAGAGCGACGTACTTTTGGGAATTTCAGGCAAGCAAATATGTTTTGCAGACCTGTTGTGCTCTGCTTTTACAAAAGGAATGCATTGTACAGTGTGAGGTCTAAGCTGACCATGTACATATTTCATAACGCAAGGAACACAATGTGAACCATAAATAAAATGCTAACTATAAGATCACGGATATAGGAGAATTCATGAGCAGCTGCTGCTGACAAAGGGGTAAAGAATTTCAATCTATAAAATCAATCACCGTAACAAGGTCATACATTAAGGAGGACTTTAGAAAGCTTTTGTGCTTGAAAAGCCTCTTACACTGAGAAAAGGAGCTCTTCTAAAATTTCCAGGAGGAGACAGAGCAAATTTGCTAACTTTCTATATAAATTCTGCTGCAGCCAGGAAGCAGATCAACATGCTATTGCCAAAGCTTCATTTAATTATAACTTAAAGATTCATCATTAATATTGCGTTCACTAGGAGAAGGCTGCAAAGCAGTCTGTTAAGAGTTCGGCAGCTGCCGACTCTGCTAGAGGGAGGTTTATTGGTTGGTCGGTCATCTCACGATGGGAGGGAGACAGGAGGGTCAGTGGAAGTGGGGGGGGGGGCGCCAGCCTGCGTTGTCGATCGATGCTTGGGGGGGGGGGGGTGTTGCCAATTGATGCTGAGGGGGGGCCCCATCAATGTTTAAAAAAAATTTTTTTTTCAGTGGTCTGTTTGCCCTCCTTCAGCAGGCCCCCCTGACCATATCAGGCCTAGGCACGTGCCTACTGGGCCTACCCTTTAATCCGCTCTGCATCTAGCCCACTGAAGGGATAGATATTAACTATTTTCTTGTGCAAACTTTGGTCCAAATGGAACAACTTCCACAGTAGCTACTTGGAATGACATATAAAGGAATAAAACAAAACATAAAAAAGAAAAGAAGATAATGCCATTTTTACTGGACTAACAATACATTATTGGAGTGTTTGGAATGACATGAAACCTATTTCAAGAAAAAATAACCAGAAAGTAGTTTCAGGACCATCTCTTTTAAGACTGCTCAGAAGGTGTTATAGAGACCCCCAAAGTACCAGGCCAAGAAAGTTCTGGACAAACATGTAGTCAAGATCAGCAATCCATGTGTCAGACTTCCTTTAATGATAACAAGAGGCTGTGATGAATCACATAATAAGCTGGATTTCTTTATGAGATGATCAAAAGCTACTCCAAATGAACTGCTCAATATCTATGATATCATGTTTCATTAGCATTGCCCAGTCTTGCCTAACAGCCCTGACCTGGGAGAGCAACCAACAGGTCTCACAGAATGCCCTTAGACTTGCCTCTTATCCAAGCTGCAGTTCTGGTGAAGGGAGTTGACATTGGGATTCATGTGACCAGTTCCTGCTGCTCTCCCTTGGAGCATCTAGAAGGGCATGTCTTAGAGTACATATGGTCCCAGGAAAGATGTGTAAGTTTAATTTGTCTCCACCCTCTGGTAGAAGAGCAAATCTTTCTGACCTGGACTAGTCTGGCATGAACAAAGAATATAAATAGGAGCATTTGCATTTCCACTCTACTTGGCTACTTTTTTGGTGCTTGTTTTATGAAGGCACATTTATAAAGGCACTTAGGGAGGAATTCAGTAAATTATGCCCCAGGTTAGGCACTGAGAAGATCAAAGCTATAATTGTAATGTGAAAAGGGCACTCTGTGCTCTTTGCAGAATACTAGTTTAGCATGGATCTTATGCCTACCTTTGGGCATGGCACTTAAGCCTGTTGAAATTTGGTATAAATGCTGACACGCAACTAATGGAAGTTGGTTGCGTAAATAACCTTATTTCTATAACATTATGCATAAATTCTGGGAAAGCCCTTGACTTGCCCTTGGCCACACCCCCTTTTGATTTGCATGCAATACAATTTATGTGCTCATCTTATAGAACAGGTTGCAGGGCAGATCCATGTGTAAATCATGACTGCCAATTAATACCAATTAATGATTGTTAATGGCTCTTTAGCTAATTAGTTTACATGCGGATCTGGGATCTTTGCCCAAATTTGCACACTCATCCAAGGGATACTGTAGATGCCTATGTGGCCTTATGAAATATGCATAAGTGGGTACATTGATCACACTTTTTAGGAGCCCTGTTATAAAATACACTGGGTGAATCCATATTTTCTAATAGACTGTGGTTTTTTTTGTTTGTATCCTGTGATTTGACATTGGTATAAGATGTATGCGTATATTACTTAAGTGAGTGAATGTTGCTCTGTATGTTTGGTTTTGAGCTGTATAGGTCTGTCCTGTTTAAAATGGAGTTCTTTTTCATTTGTTATATATCTGTAAACTGCTTGGACCTATCATAAGAACAAGCAGTATAACAAGTTTTAATAACACATAACCATATGAGGAGTGGCCCAGTGGTTAGAGCTGCTGCTTCATCACCTCAGGTTGCAGGTTTAAGCCCAGCACTGCTCCTTGTGACCCTGGGCAAGCCACTTAACCCTCCATTGCTCCCATGTACCAGAGTTAGATTGCGAGCCTGCTGGGACAGATAGGGAAAAACACTTAGAGAACCTGACCACATAAGAACATAAGAATAGCCCTACTGGGTCAGACCAATGGTCCATCAAGTCCAATAGCCCATTCTCACGGTGGCCAATTCAGGTCACTAGTATCTGGCCAAAATCCAAGCACATAAGTGGTATATAAATAAGGAAAGAAGGAACCGCGTCATATGACGAACTGCAAAATAGGCAGTAAACCATCTATTAAAGCAAATGTATGTTGCAATAGACAAATAATATGAAGGAAACTGTCCTTCTTGATAGAGACCTGAACCTTAAGCAGATCTCCTGCATAAACCTGAAATGATAACTTTCTATCTACTGCTAACTGCATACCAATTAAGGCAAATTAGATAAGTAGAACGAGTTGAAGCAAATGCAAAGTGGAATACATAGCCTGAATACAATATGTGCTCATTATTTACGGTAAACTACCGTATCATCAGAAAACATAATCTAGCACAAATAAAGTTTATAATAACCTATTTAGGGCCTTTTTAATAGGGCAAAGCACGTATTAAAATCTTTTTTTTAAAGGGCATAATGTATGCAAAGACTGCCTTGTGCAATATGGAACAATACCCACTGTTTCAATAGTCAATCTTGTTTTCTTTATTGTCTCCTCAGAGCGCAATGATGTGAAATGTCCCACGAGTGTACAGTAAATGCTTGACTAAAAGGTTGCTAGATAAATTATACAACCATGTTTAGGATGATGCGTATCCTATGTCTAATCATGTTAAGACACCACTATCATTAGAGATATATTGGTGTAAAACTGAAAAGGCAAATATTCACATATTTCCATAATCCACAATAGTGATTTTATGGCACTTAGTTTTCCTTTTACTGGCAGCAATAGATTTTCTAGCATTTTTCTGTGTTTTTCTCTTTTCCTATAGACCATATGGAGCTTTGCTCAAAATATAAATCTTTAGAGATTGCCCACAGAGACTAGAGATGGGCAAAACATTTCACACCAAAGACAAATGAAGGGCAATTGTAGAACTTGGTTCCTGCACTTAAGTGCCACTTATGAGCAGAAGTGTCAGTGAAGTGACAAAGCACTATTCTATAAGGGCGCATATTAAGGTTAGAGAATGACACAGGGACAAAATTTTCCCCGTTCCCGCGGGAACTCATTTTCCCATCCCATCCCCGTGAGTCCTTTTCCTGTCCTTGCCCCATTCCTGCAAGCTCTGTTCTCATCCGAAAAAGCCTCAAACACTTTAAAATCATAAGGGTTCGAGGCTTGTGCAGTTAAGGCAGAGCTTACAGGAATTGGGCAGGGACAGAGACAGCGACAAAACTTGCAGGGACAGGACGGGGAAATTGAGTTCCTGCGGGGAAAAATTTGTCCCTGTGTCATTCTCTAGATCCTAAATAAGCACCTAAAAAAAAAATTGGCAATGAAAAAAATAACCACACATACTACAATGGGAGTATTACTTCGTAATACCTAATTCTTTCAAAAACTTTCTAAACTTTCTACAAAAAAAGAATTGCAATTGAGTTTTTTGAATGAACTTTTTTCACTTGTGGTTTTTTTCATTTGCGATTTTGTGAGAGAGCACTGAGCACTTTGGAAGATGCGGCTGAGCCCAGGATGATCTGATGACTCCAGAAGATAAGAATTTTGGATAAGAACTTTTAAGAGATAAGTACTCCTTCATGGTGATGGACTGTTAGAACTCTTAGATGATTGCTTATTTCAACTTAGGAGCATTGCTGGAGAATTCCAGGCATCCAGTGTTTATGAGTTTAGGATGTTTTTAATTAATATTTAAATTAAAGCATTGTTTGAAAAATATGAATTCTTTTTTTGTAGAAAGTAATGAAAAAAATAAACCATTGAGGGGAGTGTGTGGCCCAGTGGTTAGAGCTATAGCCCCGGCACCCTGAGGTTGTGGGTTCAAATCCCACACTGTTCTTTGGGACCCTGGGCAAAAAATAGTAACATAGTAAATGACAGCAGAGGAAGACCTGAATGGTTCAGTCTGCCCAACCATACACTCTATAAATTAATGATTTAATTTAAATTGTTCTTTTTCTTAGATATTTCTAGGCCAGAAACTCAGAGCTCTGCCCGGTACTGTGTTTAGGTTCCATCTACTGGAGTCTCCGTCAAAGCTCATTTCAGCACATCTAAACCATACCAGCCGTTGAAGTTCTCCCCAGCCCATCCTCAAATGAATGGCCATATACAGGACACAGACCATGGAAGTCTGTCAAGTACTGGCCTTAGTTCTTCAATATATACCATTATTTTCTGATTAGAGGTCCTCTGTGTTCACCCATGCTTGTTTGAACTCTGTCACTGTTTTCCTCTCCACCACCCCCTCTGGAGCACATTCCAGTCCAGTCATCAACCACACTTTCCGCAAATAAGAATTTCCTAACATTGCTCTTCAGTCTACCTCCCCTCAACCTCAAATTATGTCCTCCAGTTTTACCATTTTCCTTTCTCTGTAAAAGATTTTGTACACTTAGGGCTAGATTCACTAACCTTCTATCCATGTCCAATCCATGTCCGTTTGCATACAGGCCGACGAGTTCACTAAAGCCCTTCATGCAAATGGGGGCGATCATTGGCATGCCCCCCCCCCCCCACACACCGACCGCATGGATCACTAGAGAGCGATCCTTGAGCATGCGCAGACCATTTTCCTTGCCTGTAGATGGTCTGCACATGCTCTCAGCAGGAAACTTTCCCCCCCCCCTTTTTTTATTTTTTTTGCAAACCCATGGTTTTAACCCATTTTAAGCCTGCGGGTTAAAACTTTGCTTGCACTGCGGGGAAGGGCAGGAGAGTCGGGGCGAGAGCAGGAGAGATTTGGGGCGAGAGTAGGAGATCGGGGGTGAGAGCAGGAGATCAGGGCAGGCAGCAGATCGGGGTTGAGAGCAGGAGATCATGGAAGGCAGGAGTTCGGGGCAGGTAGGAGATCAGGGCTGAGAGCAGGAGATCAGGGCAGACAGGAGACTGGGGCTGAAGGCAGGGCAGTCAGAAAGGACCTGAACGACTGGTCCTCAGCAGTCGCTTATTTTGGATTGGTCAGCCCAGTCGGTGTCCCTTTTTTTTTTTTTTGTGAATCGTGTCCCTGCCTACTTTGCATGCCGTTTCCCCTCATTTGCATGCATGGATCGGAATCGGATCGGTGCACAGGTTAGTGAATTGGGTCGGAGGGAAATCGGGTCGCAAAGGGCTCGCAAACTGATCGGTACACAATTGGTTTGCTTAATGAACCTAGCCTTAATCCCCCATTGCCCCAGGTACATTAGGTAGAGTATGAGCCCACCAGGACAGATAGGGAAAAAATGCCCGAGTACCTTAATTTAAACTACATAGGTTATAAGTGGTATATAAATACTAAAAATAAATTGAACTCTATTCTATAAATGGCATTTAACGTTAGGTGTGGTTTGTAGAATAGCACTCCTACCCAGGAACTGTGCCTAACTTTAGGAGCTTTCATTTGCATAAATGAAACATGGTATAAATCCTCATGCCTAAATTAGGTGCAGATCCCCCTTATTCTAAATGCACACAAATCCAAGGAACACCCATGACCCTCCCAGTTTTGAGTTCTCTTTTTTGACTCATGTATAAAATTTAGGTACAGATCCAGTCTAAATTTATACATGTAACTTTTAATTCAAACTAATTAGCATCAATAATTGCTCATTGTGATCCCAACTATTGGTGCTAATTGGCTCATTATTCAATTGAATTGTATATGACATTTTTTAGCACTTTTTTTTATTGAATTTGAGGGGAAGTGGCTAAGAGTGAGATTCTATACAGTTGCACTCAATCCTGAGATGCATGCAAAACTAACCCTCCTCTTTTATAAAATCACAGAAGCAGTTTTTAGCGCAGGCCGGCGCTGAATGCTCGTCGCTTCTCCCGATGCTCATAGGAACTCTATGAGTGTCAGGAGCAGTGCAGAGCATTCAGCACGCCAGCCTATACTAAAAAATACACTTCTGCACCTATAATTGGGTACTAACCATCAATTAATGGCATTAATTTGCAAAATTTTGGATTTGCCCATGCATCTTGCTAAGTGCTGTTCTAACAAGATCCATGCCCAAACCTCATGGCAGGCAACTCAGAAGGGGGCATGGCCCTGGGAGGGGCATAGGTGGCTCAGGGGTGCTCCTTAAAGATGCACACAGAATTACAGATTTCTTGGGATCTGCGCCCAACTTGGGCAACAACATTTATATCAAATTTCAGCATGCAAAACTCCAGCAAATGCCCAAAGTTAGGCACAAAGGCCCGGGTTCTATACATGGTGCCGGTACTGGCAGCCACCTAAAAATGGCTGTCGATCGCATTCAATCACACATCGGTGCCGTTGATAGAATCACCATAAACTTTAAAATTCCAGACATATTTATATATTCATTCTTTTGTTAAGATCCTCAGAGTGCTATTAAAAATGCCTCAATGGTTAATGTGAAACAAATCACAAAAACCCGATCTTCATAGGATCAATTAATATAATATTATGTTATTTTTGTTCTGATTTTTTGTGTATTTTTCAATACATATCACTCATTCGTTTGCAGATGTTAGACATTTCAAAGTCTAATAGATGCTGGCATTGTCATCTTTTAAGTAGAGATACTGGATCATTTGTCATTCTACTGGTCCTTTGATACTCATCTTTTGGAAATCAATATGGGGACAAATTAATTTGATTTTGGAGTCTTTGATTCCGTTATCGTATTAGGTGGTTATTTGTGGTACATTGTTGTCACCTAAACCTCCTTTAGACAAGTATAAAAGTAGATTATTTTCCATCATGACTGGGATAGCCATGCAAATGGTTACAAAAAACTGGAAAAATTGAGATCGACTTAATTTCTCCTTTTGGTGGGACTCTTTATGTTTATGCTACAAATATGAGAAAATGAATTCAGAAATGTTGTGTAATAATAAGTTATTTAAATTAACATGGAGTCCATTGACAAATTTTGTTAATGATGATTAGCTGGTTTATTCTCCTGATTTCTTATTTGATTTACATATCCAAGGAGGGTTGGTGGGTGGATGGGTATTATATTTTGATGTTTTCATTGATCAATAAGTTCAATATGATTTTCACTATATGTCTGAAATAATGCATTTGGTTTTTGTTCTTGTATTGGGGTGGGAGGGAGGGGGAAAAGATTTTGAAATACTGTATTTCTATGACAGATGTAAATGCAATTTTGAAATTAATTATATGTAAATGTATATTTTAATGCAGTGTTTTTGAATGAAAAATTAATAAAGAGTTAAAAAAATAAAAAAATATCACTCATAATAATTTAATTTAAATAGTACTTATTTTAATGTTTTTGTTCATATATTAAGGAAGCTCCTCTACCAACATGTCCATATTTCAAAAACCTTTTATCTGGGTTGAGGCTCCCGGTATCAAAATCTAAAAACAAAAATTCACTTAGAAGCAATAGCAACATATGAGAATATCATTCAATTTAAATCAGTAGTGCATAATATTTTAAGAAACTATCCAGGACGGATTGCTTATAAATTCTAAACTATAATCTACACAAAGAATAAAGAAAACTTACAGTCATGTTCAAGAGTAACCACTCCTCTCCATAGGGTATCATTCATTTGGCAGCGTCTGTCATAAGAAGAACATAAGAAGTTGCCTCCGCTGAGGCAGACCAGAGGTCTATCTTGCCCAGCGGTCCGCTCCCGCGGCGGCCCATCAGGCCTACTTGCCTGAACAGTGGTCCTTGACTAATTTTATAACTTACCTCTAATCCTATCCCTATAACCTACCTCTACTCCTATCTGTACCCCTCAATCCCTTTGTCCTCCAGATACCTATCCAAGCCTTCTTTGAAGCCCTGTAGCGTGCTCCTGCTTATCACATCCTCCGGTAGCACGTTCCATGTTTCCACCACCCTTTGGGTGAAAAAGAACTTCCTGGCGTTTGTTCTAAATCTTTCCCCTTTCAATTTCTCTGAGTGCCCCCTTGTACTTGTGGTTCCCCATAATTTGAAAAATCTGTCCCTGTCTACTTTTTCTATGCCCTTCATGATCTTGAAGGTTTCTATCATGTCTCCTCTAAGTCTCCGCTTTTTCAGGGAGAAAAGCCCCAGCTTTTTCAGTCTGTCAGTATATGAGAGGTCCTCTATACCCTTTATTAGCTTAGTTGCTCTTCTCTGGACTCTCTCAAGTACCGCCATGTCCTTCTTGAGGTACGGCGACCAGTACTGGACACAGTACTCCAGGTGCGGGTGCACCATTGCACGATACAGTGGCAGGATGACTTCCTTCGTCCTGGTCGTGATACCCTTCTTAATGATACCCAACATTTTGTTTGCTTTCCTTGAGGCTGTGGTGCACTGCGCCGACGCCTTCAATGTTGTGTCTACCATCACTCCCAGGTCTCTTTCTAGGTTGCTCACCCCTAGCGGTGATCCCCCCATTTTGTAAGTGAACATCGGGTTCTTTTTCCCCACATGCATGACCTTGCATTTCCCTATGTTGAAGCTCATTTGCCACTTTTTGGCCCACTCTTCCAGCGTTGTCAGATCTTTTTGGAGATCTTCGCAGTCCTCCATGTTTTTGACCCTGCTGTATAGTTTGGTGTCATCCGCAAATTTAATAACCTCACATTTTGTTTCTGCCTCCAGGTCGTTAATAAATATATTGAACAGGAGCGGTCCCAGCACCGACCCCTGTGGAACTCCGCTCGTGACCCATTGCCAGTCTGAGTAATGACCCTTTACTCCAACCCTCTGTTTCCTATCCGCCAGCCAGTTTTTGATCCATCGGTGGACCTCCCCTTGCATCCCGTGGTTCCATAGCATCCTTAGCAGTCTTTCGTGTGGTACCTTGTCGAAGGCTTTTTGGAAGTCAAGGTAAATGATGTCTATGGATTCCCCTTTATCCACCTGGCTGTTTACCCTCTCAAAGAAGTATAATAAGTTCATGAAACATGACCTGCCCTTGCAGAAGCCATGCTGGCTTGACTTTAGCTGCCCATTGTTTTCGATGTGTTCCCAGATGCTGTCTTTAATCAGTGCTTCCATCATCTTTCCCGGGACCGAGGTCAAGCTCACCGGCCTGTAGTTTCCTGGGTCTCCCCTTGAGCCTTTCTTGAAGATGGGCGTGACATTTGCTATTTTCCAGTCCTCTGGAATCTCTCCAGTTTTTAAGGATAGGTTGCATATTTGTCAGAGTGGCTCAGCTATTTCGTTCCTTAGTTCCTTGAGTACCCTTGGGTGAATGCCGTCCGGACCTGGCGATTTGTCGCTCTTTAGTCTGTCTATCTGCCTGAGGACATCCATCTTGCTCACCTCTAGTTGGACCAGATTTTCATCCTGATCACCTTTTATGATCTCCTCGGGTTCCGGAATGTTGGTTGTGTCCTCCCTCGTGAAAACTGACATAAAAGAATTCATTTAACCTGTCAGCTATCTCCTTTTCCTCTTTTACCACTCCCTTTCTGTCTCCATCATCCAAGGGTCCCACTTCCTCCCTTGCTGGTTGCTTCCCCTTGACGTACCTGAAGAATGATTCGAAGTTTGTTGCTTCCCCCGCCAGTCTCTCTTCATATTCTCTTTTTGCTTTCCTAACCACTCGGTGACTCTCCTTTTGGTGTTTTTATGCTCCTTTTGGTTGTCCTCTGTTTGGTCCTTTTTCCATTTCTTGAATGATGCCTTCTTGTCACTTATCGCCTTTTTCACTGCATTGGTTATCCACACTGGGTTTTTTGTTCTATTTTTTTTGCACCCTTTCCTGAACTTGGAGACACACAAGTTCCGGTTAAAATTAACATTTACAAACTGAAACTGGTCATTTGATATGAGCTGTTTCCCGCCAGGCCCAACTAGCTACTGGTATCCATAGAAACAGTAAACACTAGTAGTACTTAGTAATGTGAGACCCAGAAGACTGTCTCTCCTGAAGAAATCTATATTAACGACATCCAATCTATTTTCTCATTCAGTCCATCTGGTGCTAATGTCTTAAAGTAATAAATCCATTTTTGTTCTTTAACATTTAGCACTTTTTGATAGAATCACGTCTGTTTTTAAACTAGGAGCCTTAAATGTAGGCCAGCATTTAAGGCGCCTGTCTTGTGCCTACAGAAGTGCCTAGGGGTGCCTAGGATGCCTAAGGCCACTTCAGGTGCAAGCCATGCCCAAGCCAGCCTTAGGCCTCCCTATATGCCCTGAAGCGCTTCCATAAGCACAACATTGGGGTCTTAAATGAAGGTGCCATTCGCGCCTGCATTTTAAAAAATAAAACATGCTTATGGATCAGTTGATTAGCCAGTGGTAGGGTATCCTAGCGCTAGTTAACCTTTGGCGCATCTTTACCCCCAAATCCATACTTAAGCGCTATTACCTAAAGGGAGTACACCCTTTATACAATTGTGCACCATGCCATTTTTTTCGTTTTACTGAAACTACCCCACAGCATATAAATGGAATGGGGTATTCACATGGATGGAACATGGGTGGAGCTATCACTTGCATTGTCAATTTACAGAATAAGCTTCACACATTCTCGCTACAGTTATCTGACTGCAGTTAATCCAGGTCTATGACTGGTTAAATGCAAACATAGAAAGGTGGTGGAATAGCCTGATTGTGGTGGTGGAATAGCCCAGGTTCATAGTATAGTGAACTATGAACCTGGGGAACTGAGTTCAGCTTCCACTGCAGCTCCTTGTAGGCCTGGGCAAGTCACTTGACCCGTCATTTCCCCAGGTACAAAACTGAGATTGTAAACCCACTATGGACAGGGAAAGTACCTGCATATAATAAATGTAAATTGCTTTGATTATACCACAGAAAGGCAGTATGTCAAACACACGTCCCTGTACCCGTCTAGTATTCAACAAGATAATCTGGGCTTGGCATCAAGGCATTCACATATAGAATAGCCCCCAAAGTGCAAAATTTGCATTTTTGCTGAGAACATTGGACCCTCATGTCTAAGGCTCATCACTTCAGACGTACCTGCTACCCTACAGCAGAGTAAGCTTGTGCAGATTATGCTGGATGTTTAAAATTGGAGAAACATATTTTTCTTGATGGTAACTATGCTTTTCCAAGACTAATTTCCTTACCTCTGAATCTTCTGCCTCTTTAAAATGATCTGCATCCCACTGGGTTTAATTAGCCACCTCAGGTTCCATGATGAGCTGAGATGTACTTGACCCAAGCTAACATGACATGCCATAACAAGACGTCAGCTGGAAAATAAAGACGTCAGCTTAAAGAAATCCAAAAATAATTAAAGGAAACTTGATATTTTAAGATTAATGATAAAAAAGAGAGTATCTTAGAACTTTTAAACCGTCTTAGATTATTGATTTGCTGCCAGGAATTTACAGTTAATTAGTGTTTTCTGTTATTCAGAAGATCTGGTACGATTGCCTTTAACTTGAAAATGCATTCTGCGAAAACGCCCAACATTTAGAAAAAATAAGAGTCCCCAGGCTAACTTTCATTTTACAGGAACATCTTTATTAAGTTCAAATCATCTTTATTGAAAATTTTGAACAGGAAAAGGAAAACAAAATAACACAGAACCATTATTGTGATTTACAGGAATATCTTTTTTCTGAAAAGGACACTTCATATCCCACCCAATGCCAAGGCTAATACAAAGATACTAAGGGGCATATTCTTTAAACAGTATCCCGATTGTAGGCGGCGGTAGACATCCTACCGCTGTGTAACCAGCCAATCAGGATGCACATTTTAAAAAACCAACAAAAAAACATCTCTTGGCAGGCCGCCTACACCGTAGGCATCTATCACAGTTGAGGGAGATGAGTAGAGACACTTAAGCTTGCCCAAGGCTAGGCATGGGTGTGGTATCGTCCGGAAGTGGCTTTGGGTGAGCTTAAGTGGCCCTATGCATCTCCCTAGGGCCGCAATAAGTGCCTGATATGTAAGCCAACAAAAAGCTGGTCTACATTTCAAATAGACACAGCTGCTATACTGATGGCAGCAAAAGAATCTCACTACCGTGATCAGCTGAGCGGCAGTGGCAGGAAACTTGCCTCCATCCTGTGAAGTTGAGCAGCATGAGGGATTGCCACCCCCTGCCAAAACATCCCCTCCCCAAGGCATCCCAGGGGTTTTAGGTATCTGGCCAATTGGAATCTTAGACCCCCTTCCAGTGTATCCCAGAATGCACTGGGAAGGATGCATAAGACTCTGGTTGGTTCTTCCTTGGTGCATCCCATTTTCGAGTGGCGGGCCTGACGGCCGGAGGGTGTATGCCTCCTTCTGGTCGGACCTTCTGCTTATAAACTACGGGGGGGGATTGGTGGTATCCCCTTTAGGGGGATCGCCGGGTGGGTGAGGGATCAGCAGGAAGAGGGGTTGTCACCAGGTAGGTGGGGGATCGGTCAGTCACCGGGTGTGTGTGTGTGTGAGGGTGGGTGTTTCAGGGGGGGTGTTCTGGCAGGAGTGGGAATCCCTCCTGCCTATAGCAGTTAGGGTGGGTGTTTAGGGGTGGTCTAGCAGGAGCGATAGGGCATCCCTCCTGCCTATTGCGATTGGGTGGGGGGGTACAGCAGGAGAGATTGGTCACTCCCTGTTTCAGGGAGAATTTTTCAGAGAGGGTGGCAGGAGGGAATGGGTATCCTTCCTGCCGCCTGACTTTGTGGGGAGGAGAGGGGGTTGGGAGTTCCTTGCCGCTGCGGTTGCTGCTGAGCTGATCGCAGCAGAGAGATTCCATTGTCATGATCAGCTCAGCGGCAATATGATTCCCTAACTGGCATCTGTGACAAAGACACTGGTTAGAGAATCAGGGTAGTTAGATAGTATTAATCGGGCTACGGACAGATAATAATAATAATTTATTTTCTTGTATACCGCCCCACCAGCAGGTCTAGGTGGTTCACAACAGAAGAACTGAAACATTTCAGTTAAAAATACAATTTCAAAAAATACAACTATTATATGCAATTCTATAATGGACAGACGCAATTCTATATAGGACGCATGTGTGTGATTCTCAAAAACCACTTAGGCAGCTGCTGAGACCGGGCGTCCTATACAGAATCAAGCCCTAAGTGCCCTAGGTCAGTGTTTCTCAACCTTTTCAAGCCAAGTACCCCTAAACCTAACAAATACCAACCGAGTACCCCCACCCAAACTCCGCCCCAAGCCCACCCCAGACCTGCCCAAACTCCACCCTTGACTCCATCCCCATAATAATAATACTAATTGTAATGCAATTTCTTCTATCTATTTTTCATACACACACAATATAATCTTATTAATACATAATGGTAACCACAACATTAAAAAAAATATAAAGCACACTGTACGCAGAGAAAATGTTAATTATCATTTATATTCAGGTTTTTTCAAAGATGTCATGGCAGATGACTTTAAAATATGCAATGTCACCTCAGTAACAACTATAGAAAAATAGACAAATATAGTGCAAAATATAGACAGTAGATATAAATTCTCAAAACTGACACATTTTGATCACTAAATTGAAAATAAAATCATTTTTCCTACCTTTGTTGTCTGGTGATTTAAAGAGTCTCTGGTTGTACTTCTGACTGTGCATCCAGTTTTCATTCAATGTGGTTACAAATTTCCTTGGCCACTCACAAAATAAACTAAGAATCTATACAGCTCTGCTTATTCAACCAGTAACCCTAAGAACTATATAGCTTTTCAATTCTTTCATTATGTAAGATTGTATTGTTGAATTTGATTGTCGCTGATTGTCCAGCGCTTCTTGCTGTAAACCGCCTCGAACTTCTATGGCTTTGGCGGTATATAAGAATAAAATTATTATTATTATTATTTAGCAGTCTGTGGTGATATTCAGTGGCACTAACTGGTTAAGAGCCACTGAATATCAGCAGATAGCCCTGAAGAAGTGATTTAACGGGCCAGGAACCATTTCTGGGTGGTTAAATAGCTTATACTTCTTTAAGGTCCTATTTATTGATCTGCGATAATTCAACAAAAACATGATATCAATAATGATGGTGCAAGTCTTGCTAGTTCCACTGATAAAACTCAGTCTATTTTAACAAGCTTCACAATCAGCTCTGGAAAACAAAGTGGTTACCTTTCCTCTTCAAATATTAGCAGGCTGATGTGCCTGCTGATGGGCTTAGACAACCCTCATCACCCCACCTCATTGGTTGCCAGTAAATGTAAGGATTTATTTTAAGCTCTGCATTATGATTTTTAATATTCTCTATGGCCAGATGCCATATTGTTTAGTGAAATTGATTTCATTACTAGCAGGAAGACCAGGTCATATTGCACTGAAGCAATTGTATCTTCAATTCCCCTTACCAAAGGCAATTAGATCATTTGTTCAATGGAAGGCATCCTTCTTTTATCAGGCTCCTTTAATTTGGAATGATATCCCTATTTTAATAAGATGTAGATCAATATACTATTAATAGAAAACTTTTAAAGGCATTCTTGTTTAAAAAATTATCTTGAAATGTATCATCTTTTACTGTTAATGCTCTATTTGAATATTTGTCATTGCGTTATGTTTATCTGGGTTTGTTCCTAGTAATAGAAATAGACTGTCTGCCATGAACTCAAATATAACTCAGAATGTAATGACTTAGTTGAGAAAGAGAGATTGTTCACCCTCTACAAGGTGAAGAGAATGAGAGGGCACTCGCTAAAGTTGGAAGGGAAAAAATTCCGTACAAATGTAAGGAAGTTCTTCTTCACCCAGAGAGTGGTAGAAATCTGGAACACTCTTCCGGAGGCTGTTATAGGGGAAAGCACCCTTCAGGGATTCAAGACAAGGTTGGATATGTTCCTGCTACACCAGAACGTACGCAGGTAAGGCTGAACTCAAATAGGGCACTGGTCTTTGACCTAAAGGCTGCCGCGTGAGTGGACTGCTGGGAACAATGGACCACTTGTCTGATCCAGCAACAGCAAATCTTATGTTCTTATGTTCCTTAAGGCAAACTGAGCCCTAAAGCAGAAAAATCTCCTTAAACAAAATCCCCTCCAGCTCCCTCACCCTTCCCATTCCCCTCAACCTATATGGAACATTAAGCCCTACCTCTGTCCTAAACTGTCCAAGATCCTCAAAAGTAGGTCCACACTTGTCTCTTATACCCCTATTTTACCCCTTCCAAATTTGTTGAAGCAGGGTCATCCCAAATAAAGAACATTTCTCATCGTTTGTGCCTAATGATGCCATCATTCAAAATACAACCAGCTGGCTTCTCTTTTTTCCGTCCATGCTTGAGATTTGCCACACAAAACTGTCTGTATCTCGGGAAAGGTGGAAAATCACCTTTCCCACCTAACCATTTTGCTGAGCAATTTGTGCAGGAACTCGCTTTAAACTTGAGCTTGAACTAGTTTAGCTTCATTAATTTAGCATGGAAGACACATTTCTCTGGCACTAGATTCTACATGCAGTGTAGGAGACTAATTTTGCCTAGTCCAGACATTTTCTTTCTGCTACTATTGTATGCATTGGATCCCAATTTATTGGAAGGCCTAATGGATGTATTCTGCCCTCTGTGAAACAAAGGTATACAAAAATATAGGGCTGGGTGACAGATTAAAGGGGTTTCCCTTGCCAATGCAACTATTATACCACTGGACAGCAGAGGGTGCTAGCCAGAGAGGGGATGCACTGGACTTACTGGAGCTGGAGTAATTGCTGAGTTACAGGGACAGGACCCAGAGAGAGAAAGAGGAATATGTCTGTCCAGGCTGGTTTCATTTGGAAAGATGTCCCCAAGAGAGAGAAGTCTCCAAAAGGAGGGAACTTCCTTAGTTGGGAGCTGAAGCAAAGCTCTGGGAAGTTGTGCCACCCTTGAGTGTATGGAGGAGACTTGGAAAGAGAAAAATTGGACCTATGTTGGAAACTGTGTAGGAGTGACTGCTGCCTGGCTGAAGTCGTGGTGAAATGAACTTTCCTGGGCTGGGAGGCAGAGAAGAGACCCCAGGAGGAGAGAGAAAATTTAAGAAATATATGGTGTCACCCCTGGGTCTGTGCTGCAAATAGGCCAGGTTTTGTAAACAAATAAAAGTTTCCTTTACACCTATCAGTGGACTGAGTGTGTCTGTGCATAGAGGTGTACCCAGAGTCCTGGAAATCCTGTCAGGAAGCTGCTAGTCAGCAGTAACATATATAGTTACACACTTAACTGGATAATTTATTGAATTAACTGTAGACAGATATATAGCAGGTTTAGCCAGCAAAGTGGTACTGCTGAATATGCTATCCTAAAGTTTGCTAATGAAGATCAATGTTCAAACCTTTTGGAGATCAATCCCACTGAATACTAGTGCTGATGCTTTTTGCTCTCTACTTGTTTTTAATTAAGTTGGAAGACAATGGAAAAATAAGTTTTTGTGGCCCGATAATTTCTTCTAACGGAAAATAATTACAGGATGATATCACAGTTGACCTACAGAAAGCATTTGGTCTTTATATCATTTAAACATAGAAATCTCATGTGTGAGGGAATCTATAGGAAGTTACTGTTCTCCCTTAATGACATTCCCGCACATCCACCGATCTGTCATAAAGAGAACACTAGAGCAGAGAGAGCAGGGCTCAAGCAGGATGTAGAACACCTTCAGCACAACTCATTCAGAGAGGCCCAGAGGAGAGAAGAGAAGGCCTCCAGCAAGTGCCTTCACCACATACCCGTAAAATGCAGAAGCTCTACTCAGGAAAGCCAAGTTTATCATGGAATTCTGTAGAAACTAGCCCTGGAAACCAGGATCCAGCTGGGCTTAATTATGCTACACTTTGGAAGACAAAACTTTAATTCTAGGGTCCAAGGCCAGAGTCAAGCTATTTGTTCTGCCTTTTGAGAGACTGTCTAGTGCACACTGTGGTCCTGCAAGAGCAGTCCATAGCAGTGCGCTTGATTCCAAGGACTGGGTTTTTTAATATTTATTTCTCTGACCTGTGAAAGGACTAGGTCAACCTTTTTTTTCCTGCACATTAAGAAATCGTCTTGCCTTACCTACACCACCGTCTGTAAAGATTCCAGATCCACTTTCTGCCAAATTTTGATAACACTGGCCAACACTCATTTTGGTGCCTCAAATGTTAGACCTGTTTCTGGGTATATTTGATCTGCTGATTCTCCTATCAGCTCTAGATTTTGAGATAAAAAACATGTGCCATATATCACTCTTCACTCTGCTCACCCATTTAGAAATCTGGATATTTTAATGTAGCGTTTAAATTAATATCTTTTAAACATGAAGTAAACATATTAAAAATTAAAAGAAAAGTGTACAATATGAAAGTCTACTTATTTCATACCAAAAGCAAAGTTTAGGATACAAACTTTCTGATCATTCGACATACAAGAAGCTCCTGAGAGTGGGATCTGCCAGGACAATCCCACATAAGATTCCAACAATAGTCTGTCATCATGTGTGCATCCCATCTTCCTTGGTATCTGGCTTCCATTGTTTTTATGTCTTGGTGAAATCTTTCACCTTGCTCTTCGCTTAAGTCACCGAGGTTCTCTGGAAAGTGACTGCAGATAATGGACTTTAACACTCATGTTACAGCCAAGCCTGTTGAAATGAAAAAGCATGTCCTCTACTAATTGTGTATAGCTGTCTGCCTTGTTGTTGCCAAGAAAGTTTTTCACAACAAGAACAAATGAAAACCAGGCACATGATTCAATTTCATTCACTGATGCTATGAAATGTGGATCATTTATAAGTTGTCTGATCTGTGGACCATCGAAAATTCCTGCCTTCAGTTTTCCCATGATAAGTCCAGGTTACATATGTGCTATGTATTCAATGCACGAAGCGTCTATTCAAAATCTTTATAAATTGTTTCATTAGGCCTAGCTTTATATGTAGTGGTGGGAGTATGATTTTTTCTCGTGCTAACAAAGGTTCATTAATTAAATTTTGTCCTCCAACCACCATATATTCCCTCGGAGGCCAATCTTATGACATCCCAATTCTGCAGAAGAGATCTTTTAAATAGCGGTAAAAAAATTAATAAATTCAACCATATCTAAAAAACTAGAGCTGATGTGGTCTATCCAATGCAATTTTCTGAATCAGCGCTCCCGATTAACTCCAGGAACAGGTAAAAAAAACCAAGGCATCAAGACTTTTTTTTGGCCTGTGTATTCTAATCATTTGGAGAAAAAGTAAGCCTTTGCTCTACCGTCAGACATGGATTGGTGACTGTTAGAACTCCAGCCCCTTTTTCTCCTTGCTTAAAGGTTGCATTAGAGATTTGAACTTGAGCAGGGGGACCTTGAGTCTATTATCTTAACCACTCATCCATGACTATCACCTAAATCACTTTTCTTTCTTAGGTTTGTTGAAGCAATCCAGACTTAGACATCCCTTCTCATTAAACTCCAACACTTCTTTCTTCAAGGAATTCTAGTATCCTTTTTTATACACCAAGCTGCCTTCACTAGAAAAAGCTCAACATTACTCTTCCTGTGACAAATGCAACTTCAAATGTTTCATTCTATCCCTGACTGTAGACCTGGAGCCTGAAGAACTCTTACTCCTGTGAAACAAAAACAGGACTGATTTCTCAAAGCTCCTTTCTAAACAAGGGGAAGACTATGAACTTCAAGTTTCTCAGCTCTCTCTGATATGTCTTTACTGACTGAATCTAATCACATTTTTCTCTCTTCCAAGAGCAAGGGTCCTTCAAACCATTTGTGTAAAGAACCATATAGCATAGAAACATGACGGCAGATAAAGGCTAAATGGCCCATCTAGTCTGCCCATTAATTAATTAATTAATTAATTATTATTATTATTATTATTTTTTAAATCCCCAACCAGGTTTTTCCAACCTCCTTGACTCTTTCCTGACCCTCCATTAGTCCTCCAAGTCTTCAGCAGTATCCAGTGCCATTTACTGGTCCCTCCTGCCGGTTGCCATATCCCAGCAGGTTCCTGCACCGGACCACTCCTCAGTCTTTTGACCAGTGCTCCCTGTGTCCTTGGACTCTCCCAGCTCTCAGTTGCTTAGTCACCTTATCCAGCACACATGCACTAAGGGCTCTCCCAGCCTCTCAGACATCTTCTCACCGACGCAAGCACTGAGGACTCTCCTGGATTCTTATTCACTGGTCCTACCTCCGGTTGTCAAACCTAAGCCTCTCAACTCTAGGCTCTACCGGGTCCCTGACTACTTCTTATCTCTTTCTATGCCAGTGTATAGGTCCCCGCACATCTTTTACTTGCAAAGGATCCAAATAATTAGTTTCAAACAATCAATTGAACATAGCTTTTGGAGGAGTGGCCTAGTGGTTAGAGCAGCTGAGGCTGTTTTATTCCCACTGCAGTTTCCTGTGACTCTAGGCAAGTCATTTAACATTTCATTGCCCCAGGCATGGGCATCGGAACGGGGGAGGCCACAGGGGCCGTGGCCTCCCCAAGAATTGGTAGTCGCCGGTCAGTTCCCACCCACCCCTCTCTTGGCACTGTACTTTTAAATCTTCGGGCAGCTACAGTGCAGCGTCAATGAGCAGGCCTGCTCTGGAACCTTTCATTCTATTTCCGGGGGCAGGCCTGCTTGTTGACGTTCTTTGGCAGCTGCCCAAAGATTTAAAAGTACAGCGCCAGGATGAGGTGGGTGGAGCAGGATTCTGCTGGCTAGGGCAGAGCCTTTACCCCTCCGCCCAACAAAACAGCATTCCACTGTCTGTGGCCCCAGATACGAAACAGCTTTGATTGTGTAAACCACACAGAAAAAGCAGTATACAACCCCATTACCTTTACATTTAGAAATGGAAGGAAAAATCAGAAGTCACTTATAATTGCTTGAACTATTTAGATTAAGAGATATTTATTTTAATGACAGATAAAACAACACAAGTTAAACAATGAAAAATGGCTTTACCTGATGAAGCATTACTAATGCAGTCAGGTTCCTGCAGCTTTTCACCAGCCATTGTTATCAGATTAGAATGGCAGCAGTCCAACATACTTATTTATTTATATAGTCTCTTCCTATTCTGGTTTAAAAGCTTAAATTCTGACCAGTTGTTATATACAGCCTAGCTACCACTTCTGTGTCACAATTCTAATCAATCAATAAAACAAGAAACTTCATAGCAGCTTGGGTAATAGTAATCTTATCCAAGAAAAATTGCAACAAAGCCTCACAGTCCAAGCTTGGACGTGGCAGAAGAAGGTGCATAACAGAGCAGATAAAACAGGGTTTTCAACATGATAAATCATTCCTATGGAATATTACCATGGGAAGACTGAAAGTAGCAGAGGAGGTACGATGGACAAGGCATGAGGGGGACAGGGTGGAGAGAAAGGGAGGGAGGGAGGGAGGGAAGGGGCTATGTGTAGTGCCTGGCAGGGAGGGGGCTGGGTGCAGAGTCTGACAGAGAAAGGGCTGGGTGCAGATCCTAGCAGGGCAGGGCAATTGAATATTAAGCCACCTGACATATTTGAGTCAACCATTTTTCTTCCTTTTTCGGGGGGAAAATAAGGTTCTCGACTTATATTTGGATCGACTTATATTCATGTATAGATGGTACACAGTCTTCTGAGAATCTCTCCTGGTCTACCATATATCCATTCCCATTTGCATTCATTTTCTGTGGTCCTACCCTTGTTATTTCACCTGTGAATACAGAGAAGGCAGAAGCTGCTCCCTGGGAGGAAGGTGAAGACATGATGACAGTTTTCTTTAAGCAACTTGCGAGTTGAGATACAGAATCAGGACCACTAGACACATTGCAGCACTTCTAGGTACATTCTTTAAAAAATAATGCCTTACAGTCATCTGATGACAAATTTCTAAATAAATGCAACAGCTGTCATGCATCATGGCTGACACTTAAATGTTCAATAATATCAAACATTTTTTTAATTTTATGATTCCAATCATTATACGTATGTCAATGAAACAATTCGTAAGATATTGGACATACAGAAATAATAAAGCAGACGTATTAGAATTAAGAGAGAGAACCCCTCCTCCCACCCCATCTTTTCATTCACAAAAATATACAGAAAAAAACAGATCTAAGTTGGATGACATAAAATAGAAATCAGGAAAATAACACCTAGGCAGCAAACAGTCGAAAAAGTATATCCTCAGCCAGCACACATCACTAATCTCAAGTATTAGATCAAAACTTGCACATCTTCTTTTGCTCTTATAAAATCTTTACAATTGCTTTGGTCCAAAAAAATGAAATTGTCTATCCTCATGAATTATAACAAAGTTACGGGGAAACTACAATAGAAAATTGGCTTCTAAAGCCGTAACACCACTTTTGCCTCTCTCTAGCTAAATCAGGATGTGGTTGTTTCTGTATTTCCAGAATCCAGGCATGTCTGTTTGTTCCTATCATGACCATACAAGGAGTTCATAACAGAGAGATATGTTTTAGATCAGGGGTGTCAAAATCCCTCCTCAAGGGCTACAATCCAGTCGGATTTTCAGGATTTCCCTAATGAATATGCATGAGATCTATTAGCATACAATGAAAGCAGTGCATGCAAATAGATCTCATGCATATTCATTGGGGAAATCCTGAAAACCCGACTGGATTTCGGCCCTCGAGGAGGGATTTTGACATCCCTGCTTTAAATTAAGAGGATGAGAGTTATAGTGCACATAAACAGCTCATCAAAAACTACATTTTAAAATTATAGGAAGGCCTCCTCTGTTTCCAGATAATACAGATGTTTCATCAAAGCTGAAGCCCACACGCAGCCCGGGATCTAATTCAAACATTTTGAACATTTTTATATGTCTTTTTTTTTTTTTTTTTTCAGAAAATACATTTGTAGTCAGGTCCATGGTGTCAATAAAGCCAAATGCCCTTTCTTTTATTGTCTCCTGGGTGTATATATCTTAAGCATATTACAGCACATTCACATTTTAATAGATCTTTACATTTATTACCCAGAATTACATAGTAAGTGCTGTTAAGTTTCATGTATTTCAAATCTGATTTTGCATAGCAGTAGTGAATGGAAGATACTGAGATACTGAGATAGACCGAATGTCCATCAAACCCAGTATCCTGTTTCCAATAGTGGTCAACCCAGGTCACAAGATCCTGGCAACATCCCCAAAAGAGTAAAACAGATTTCATGCTGCCAGTGCTTAGAGGATTTTCCAAGTCCATCCTAATAATAGCTTATAGACTTTTCATTTAGGAAATTAACCAAACCTTTTTTAAACCCCGCTAAGCTAACTGCTTTTACCACATTCTCTGGCAATAAATTCCAGAGTTTAATTACTTATTGAGAGCTAGCCTCTTTAGCCTTTCCTCATAGGGAAGTCATCCCATCCCTTTTATCATTTGAATTGCCTTTCTCTGTTCCTTTTCTAATTCCATTATATTTTGTGGTGACCAGAAATGCAGATAGGGGCTGATTCTATAATTGGTGCCTAACTTATCCCCCTTTTTACTAAATCGCAATAGCGGTCATTAGCGTAGGGAGCCACAGTGAATATTCCATGCTGCTCCCGACGCTCATAGAGTTCCTATAAGCATTGGGAGCAGCGCAGAGCATTCAGTTCAGCTTCCTCCGCTAATAACTACTATCACAGTTTAGTATAATGGGGGGTGGTGGTTAATTGGCAAAATATCCTTAATAGCCTCAATAATTGATAAAAAAAATTAATTGTATAAAAGATAAGCGCCTATTGCATGGTGCTTAGTGGCACCTAAGTGGGTATTTCTATGAGTGGAGCATGGCTTAGATGCCACTAAACATGATTCTCCAAAAACATAGGTACCTGAAATGTAGGCCTTTAAAACCCTGGCCTACATTTCAGGCGCCTACACTAGTTGTGATTCTGTAAATGATGCTTAATTGTGATTGACACGCAGCTGACGCCATTTTTCTAGGCACTGTCTGATTTAGGCACCGTTTATAGAATCAGCCCCATAGTGTTCGAGGTATGGCCACAGCATAGAATGATACAAAGACATTGTAATATTCTCAGCTAGCTTTTCATTCCTTTCCTAATAATTCCTAATATTTTATTTCCTTTCTTAGCCGCTGCTACACATTGAGCAAAAGGTTTCAACATGTCAACGATGACCCCTAGATCCTTTTCCTGGGCGGTAACTCCTAACGTGGAACTTTGCATCACCTAGCTATAGTTTCTGTTCCTCTTCACACTTGCTATCATAAAATGTCATCCGCCCTTTGGATGCCCAATCGCCCAACCCTGTCCTGGAGGACCACCAGCCAATCAGGTTTTCAGGATAGCCCTAATGAATATGCATGGAGCAGATTTGCATGCCTGTCACATCCATTACCTGTAAATCTCTCTCATGCATATTCATTAGGGCTATCCTAAAAACCCAACTGGCTGGTGGTCCTCCAGGACAGGGTTAGGAACCACGGTCTTAGGGTCCACTTGCAATTTGTCACAATCCTCTTTTGATTTAACAACTTTGAATAACTTTGTGTTATCAGCAAATTTAGGACTCCTTTTACTAAACCGCAGAAGAGTTTCTTACTGTGGGACAGCGAGGTGAATGCTCAGATTTTCATTCAATTCCTATGAGCGTCGCCGGCGTATGGTAAGACGCTCTTCTGCGGATTAGTAAAACCCAGCGTTAATTACCTCACTAGTTATTTAATCGCTTGACCATTTGTAAATATGTTAAAGAGCAGAAGTCCCACCACAAACCCCCGAGGAACCCCGCTATCCACCCTTCTGCATTGAGAATACTGACCATTTAACCCAGTGGTCTCAAACACGCGGCCCGGGGGCCACATGCGGCCCGCCAGGTACTATTTTGAGGCCCTCGGTATGTTTATCATAATCACATAAGTAAAATAAAAGTTTCTTAATCATATGTCTTTTTAACCATAAATGACAATATTATTATTAAGACTTAGCCAAAAGGAAAGATTTATAAACTATAAAGAGTTTTACCTCATGCAAAATTGTCATTTCTTTAATAAGACATTAACTATTTTTTTCTGAGGCCCTCTAAGTACCTACAAATCCAAAATGTGGCCCTGCAAAGGGTTTGAGTTTGAGACCACTGATTTAACCCTACTTTCTGTTTCCTATCTTTTAACCAGTAGTCAGAGTGAGCTGCTTAGGCCAACTCAAAGTCTGCAGCTGTCTCACCCTGTAATTAAATGTTTTGTTTATATGAGGGTGGGACAGCTGTAGAGGAAAGGTTCCAGGTCAGCTCCGGCAAGTCATTGTGACTACCATTGCTTGCAAAATGGTGAAGTTTTACCACTGAAGAGGATGAACAGATTGGAGAGGGGAGGGGGGGGGGGGGTGATAGTAGGCCATACCAGCATATACTGGCACAAAAAAGCCCTGCATATGGATATCCATATTCTGGCTTTACATAATTGGGATTTGGATGTCTATGCTATACATATGGATTTTTAAATTCCAGTTTTCAGATGTACAAAACAAGAATAGAGCTTCTAAAACAACCACCTTTGTGTATCACTGTTCTATTTGCTTAGGATTTTAAACATTTCCAAACTGTTTCCTTTATTTAGAACTTCCTCAGTTTTTCTGTATCTGTACAGTAGAATCTCTTGCTTTGCACAGACCATCTCAGTATCATGTACTGCTTTAATATGTGGACAGTTTCTTTCTGACAGAAGAGTTTATGGTGTCTTAGTTTAGTTGATTTTAAATGTTTCCCTGACCTTGCAGTAAGTGACTTTATCTGTAGTCATCAGATTTCCCCACTGGCAGGGAGGGTGCCTTGCTTGATTCATGAAATGCTTCTAGTCTTTAAAGCCAGTTCTAGTGAACATTTCTTCAGTATGGGCATCAGAAAAATATCTGCACGATTTGCAAAACACTGCATCTTGGTTAGTGCTGTGCTCCAACTAGTGAAATTTATTGTACCAGGGAGACGAAAAACTTTTGCCACCAATTGTGCAAACTGGGAAAGCCTGTAATGTGGTTGTTCAGGTGATTCATCATTGTGAGATAAACCCAAATGTAATTTAGTTGGTTCCTTACCAAAAGCACTGGTCTGTGGACATGAATTGGAACACATGATAATTCATTTCTATTTGCATCTTCACTGACCTCCTTTAGACATGTTGGGTTGTTTTTTTTTTAAATAGTTTAGCAAATAATTTTTGATTTGCCATGATATGAAGTTTGGTCTAAAGAACACTGTCAAGAGATATTTTTTCTCTCTCTCTGAAAGAGTAATAGATGACTGAAAAGAACTCCTGGCACAGAAGCCAGCTTTGTGGGCACCAGTGGTTACGGAGCATCCCCAATGTTGAGTAAGCCTCTTCGTTGTACCCAGGGAAGGGTAATTTGTATTGTTTGGCATCCCAATCATTTTGAAATGTTGGCGCTTATGCCTCCTGGAACAAATAGTGAAAGATAAAATGGTTAAAAAAAAGTCAATTATGTTTTGTGATAAGCGCAAAGGACCATTACTTTGAACAAGTAGAGTAGTAGACTTGTAACCAATGGCACCATAGATTATTGGAGTAATTAATGAGTAACATGAACAATGCAGGAGTTCTGACACTACCAATTCTTCCAAAAATACCAACACCTCATTTGTTCTTAGAATCTGCTCTAGTGAGGGTTATTTATGTGCCCAGATGGCATAAAGAGCCAACTTTAGAGTACAATAAGGTATAGGAATGAGGAATGTGGAGAAGAGAGAGAGAGAGAGAGTGAAATGTGGGGTTATCATAAGCCCTGTACTCATGTACACGTTCCCAAAGGCCCTGAGGAACTGACTTTAATTGCTTAATGAGCCAATTAGCATCAATAATTAGGTGTCAACAATTGGTACTAATTGGAATTTACACGCCCATCTTTATAGTGGCTATTTTAGAAAGATGTGCACACAAATATTTCTGCGCAGATATGAAAAAGGGGTGTGGCCATGGAAAAGCATCTCTAGGTTTTGCATGAGTGTTATAGAATTTGCGGGATCCATGTCTAATTTAAGCTTGGGGATTTACACCAAGGCTCAGTTGGTATACTGCAAATCCTTGCACCCATAACTGGGCACAGATCACAGTGCTAAGTGCTATAAATGGTGTCCAACTCTGAGCACTGTATATAGAATAGTATTTAGGGCCTGATTCTATAAATTGTGCCTAAATCGGTGGGTACTTAGGGAACGGCACCTACCGCATGTCATTCATAGTCAAACACTTATACTGGTTGAAAATGCTTATCAAAGGTCTGGTCTGGTGTATATTACATTACATTACATTAGGGATTTCTATTCTGCCATTACCTTGCAGTTCAAGGCGGATTACAAAAGAATTATCCAAGATGTATTACAACAAGAACTTACAAAAAAAAAAAAAAAAATTGGTCATTTTCAAAAAGAGTAAGAAATGGGTAAGGTTATTTGTTTGGGGTAGTTGGCTTTAGTGAGAGGTGGAGTTTGAGACTTGCGGTATTATTTCTTTTTTCAGAGTTTTCTTGAAGAGTATGGTCTTTATTTCTTTTCTAAAAGTCTTGTAGTCGAGGGATGCCGTCAGTAGATTGGCGATTTGGTTGTCTAGTTTGGCTGCTTGAGTGGCCAGGAGGCCATCATATAGTTTTTTCCGTTTGACCTCCTTAATTTGGGGGTATGAGAATGGGGTGTGAGTTTTCCTATGTCTGGTTGCAGTGTTGTGGATGAGGCGGTTATTCAGGTAGTTTGGACTGTCTCCGTATAAAGTCTTAAATAGTAAGCAGTAGAGTTTAAATTGTATTCTTGCTGGGATCGGAAGCCAGTGCGATTGGAGATATGCTTCTGTAATGTGATCATGTTTCTTTAATGAGTAGATGAGTCTTAGTGCTGTGTTTTGGATAGTTTGTAGTTGTTTTGTTATGGTTGTAGGGCATGGGAGGTAGAGGATATTACAGTAGTCAAGTAGGTCTAGTATTAAGGACTGAACTATGAGCTGGAATTGAGTTTTCTCGAAGAATTTCCGAACTTGTCTTAAGTTTCTCATGACTAAGAATGACTTTTGTATTGTTTTATTGATTTGCGGTTGCATGGTGCAGCATCTGTCGATAGTTATTCCTAGCAGTTTTAGGGTGGTTTGTATGGGGTAGTTGATTGCGTTGATTTCAATGTTGGTTATGGTTGGTGTTTTGTTGTTTTCTAGGAGGATGAATTTCGTTTTATCTGGGTTCAATTTCAGTTTGTGATCTTTCATCCCTGAAGCCCTGAAGCCGAGAGCCGGAGCCAGGTCAGGTTTTCAGGATATCCACAATAAATATGCATGAGATAGATTTGCATCTCAAGGAGGCAGTGCATGAAAATCCATCTCATACATATTCATTGTGAATATCCTGAAAACCTGACCTGGCTCCGGCTCTTGAGGACCAGAATTGCCTAGCCCTGTCCTAATCCAATTAATGATATCCTCCCATTCACCCCCTCACCCCAAGTGCAAACACCCAAAGAACAAAATTAAGACAGAAATTATTCCCCCCCTTTCCCTGGATGTGCCTAAAAACTAACACATGATCATACTATATTGAAGAAATGTAAGATGTCAATGGACCCCATACCGATATAAATAAATTACTGTGCCCCAAATTATCAGTATTTATTCGTTCACATCTATAACTGGAGCACAGATTTGCCCACCAGAAAGGGAAATGGTCGCAATTCTTCCAATTTCGGGTAATCATTTGGATGGCAATCCCGGTCATGATAAGGAAAAGACTGCTCTTATATCGATCCATTGGGGGCTTAACTATGTATTTCTTGAAACTAAAAACATCCTGAACCAGCTTGAAACAATGTCTGAAATGTCAATGTGTTCCAACTCATCATGTAAAAGAGTGTGGTCTACCATATTAAAAGCAAATGATAAATCAAACGGTTATAGAACAACCTACATTTCTTTACTTAAAAACGGAGTGATCTTGGTAACCAAAGTCTTTGGATTGTGTAGCACTCTAAATCTGTGCTGAAAGTTAGACAGGACATCCCATTTATCCAAATAGTCAATTGTTGAGCTACTATAATTTCTACTAATTTGTTAAAAAGAGGAATACTCACTGACGCAGCAGAGGGACTCACTGGCAGGAGAAAGCCGCGAAGCAGCCTGTTTAGTGTGCTGCGGCTGCCGACGCTACTGGAGGGAGGTTTGCTGCTCAGTCATCTTGCTGGTCACCTTAAGTAAGGAAGGAGAGAGCGCGATAGGGACTGGGTCGGCTGTACACCCCCCCTAAGGCTGCACCCAGGGCGGACCGCATGCTTCTAATCCAAAGCACTCATATATCAAAATGAAATTCCCCCTATGAAATAATGGAAGCTCAGATGATTCATTCCACAACCCCAAAACCTTAATACAAAATACTATATGTACTTGAATTGCCAGACCTCGCTCATTTAGAACAGTCACTACATCCCTGCAGCGTCAGAGAGAAGAACCATCGGCTCAGTTGTGATTGTGTGACGTGTGTATACTGTATGTACTCGTATTACAAGACATTGCTTGTATATCAAGTTAAAATTTAATAAAATGTTTTGCTTGTCTTGCAAAGCACTTTCAAATCAAGTTACTTGCAATCCAAGGTTTTACTGTACACTTCTCCCTCCCTATTCGTGGGGGTTGAGGGCAGAGCCGGCCCGTGAATAGGGAAAAATCGTAAATACCTTTTGGCCGGCTCTGACCCACCCCCAGACCTTACCTGGTGGTCTAGCGGTGACGCAGGGCAGGAGCGATCTTCCTACACTCCTGCCCCATGCAGAGCCGTGCTGCTCAGTTCCTCTTGTCTCACGAGACTACAACAAAAACTCCCTGTTGTAGTTTCGTGAGACCACGAGAACTCACAGCACGGCTCTGCAAGGGGCAGGAGTGTAGGAAGATCGCTCCTGCCCCACTTCACTGATAGACCACCAGGTAAGGTCCATGCTCTAATCACCCCCCACACCACCTCCGATCGCCCCCACATCCCCTCCAATCGCTCCTCTGCCGCCTCTGATCGCCTCCCTCTGCCTCTGATCGCCCCCCCCCCGCCGCCTCTGATCACCTTCCTCCAAGTCCAGGGGCCGTTTTTTCTTGGGGGGGGGGGCCTGGGGAAAAAACCACAGATAATCGAAACCGCAAACATCGAAGCCGCAAATAGGGAGGGGGAAGTGTATAAACAAACACTGATGTTGTAGTCAGTTATATGAACACATTAAATTAGAATAGAGCACTTGACAATGGAAGTCACACCTTATTCTAGAGTCTTTTATTCTAAGCTATGTAATGCCATGGCAAATCAAGCTTTGGGAATACTTTAAAACACTGAATTTGAACGTCTTCCCTTCTTCTTCTCCCCCCCACCACCCCCATCCTCCAAAAGTATTGAAAAGAAGGTAGCAGCAGGTATTGAAGTAGATTAATCATGCCTAGATATCTCCCCAGAGTGATATCATTCAGGTAGATCTATGCAGAAAGCTGAAATAGTCTAATTAGAGCTGGCTGAAGCTGGTAGATTAAAATTCGGAACATTAAGCTCTGGGAAAAAAGAAGCCCCTGCTTAATTTCCATAAAAGTTTACAGTCAAGTTCATATATACCAAATTGTATGAGAAATCATTTTCTTATGTGCTATGGGGAATTCTGTCTCAGCTCACAGCTTTCTGAATTATAGAAATTGTTCCAAATCTCCCTTCTGACATGACACTGGTTGCAACAAGTATACCACTGAGGCAAAATTTCAGACTGCTTTAAAGATAATTTGGGGAAACTGGAAAGTAATTACAATAATTAACCACAGTTGATATTCTTTTCCTGCCTTTCTTTCTTTTTTTTTTTAAATTCAGACCTAAGCTTTAACAATTTTAGGGGTACTTTTATTAAGGTGCGCTAACCCATTTACTCTTTCTTTTACGAAACTGCGATAGCAGTTTCTAGTACGGTGAGCTGCGCTGAATGGCCCACGCTGCTCCCAACACTCATAGGAACTCAGTGAACGTCGAGAGCAGCACAGGCCATTCAGTGCGGCTCCCCACGCTAAAGATGCTAAAGATTGGTGCACACTAAATGATAAGATGCCCTTTGGATATAACAGATGCCTTAGCATTTAGCACACACTAATCTTTAGCACGTGCTAAATCGGTTAGCGTACCTTAATAAAAGGACCCCTTTGTTTTCAGTTATGGCGCCCACTCTGTGGAATTCTCTTCCTACTTATCTTCATGAAGAAAAATCATTCTTCATATTCAAAGCTCAATTGAAGGCATTCTATTTTTCACAAGCGTTCTGCTCATAGTGTTTCTATTATACTGGTAATTGTTTTTTCTTCTCCCTTTTTTTATTGCTTTTCCCTAATTTTCCTATATAATTTATTGTAATTTAACCATATTGTTTTTTTTCCTTAAGGCCCTCTTTTACAAATGTGCGCTAAGCGTTTTAGCGTGGATTTAGTGCGCACTAAATCAACGCATGCGCTAACCGCTAATGCATCCATAGGAGAACATGCATGTGTTAGCGTTTAGCACGTGTTAAGGGCGTGCTAATATTTATCGCGTGCTAAAATGCATAGCGCACCTTAGTAAAAGAGCGGGTAAGTGTAATGATGTCTGTTTTTATGTATTGTTCTTCCCTTCACCCAATTTATATTCATTGTAAACTGCTCAGATTTTAACTTTGGTTTTATATTTGCAGTATATTAAATAAATTGAACTTGAACTTTGTATAGGCTGGAGTGAGCTTCGACAGCAACTCCAGTAGCTGGAACCTAAGGACAGTACCGGGCAGACTTCTAAAGTCTATGGCCCATAAATAACAAAGAAAAAAGACACTTTAATTTAATCATGAAATTGTAATGCAGGTAATTATAGGGCAGATTGGATGGACCATTCAGTTCTTTATCTGCTGTCACTATGTCACTATTTAGGAAATATCCTTATCTGCCACCTGCATTTGATTTCTATGACGCCTATTTAAATGTTGGTATGCGTGTTGGTGACTTTCTTTTTCCACTTTGTTAGAGCTGATGCTGTGTAGAAGCTTCTAACATTAAACACCCCCTCCCCCCAAAAAAAGTAGAATCAATTAAATCAATCACTCCCAACAAAAGCGTACACATAGCAGGAAAAATTGGTGAACAAGCAAGTCACGACTCTCATTCAAAATATGGAGGAAAAAGCCTCGGAATACTGCCCAGAAAATATTTACCTTGCTGGATTCAAAGGGTTGGTTATCCCATCATCTGAAAAAAAAAAATAAATCACACAGTTTTTAAACAAATAAAGCAATTTCTCTGTAATTAAAAAAAAAAAAATAAATAAATAAATAAAAAAAATAAATAAAATATATATATATATATATATATATGTAGACTCACAGAAACGTCTGTAGTCAGTAAGGTCTCACCGACAGTAGCCAGCACTTCATTAAAAGCTGCATCAGGATAATTTAGAATCAATCCCTCAATAAACTGTTAAAACTATGGAAAACCATATTTCAAGCATGGTAAAGGAGTAAAGAAGTGTCTCGTAAACTTTCTAGCCGGCGGCACACTAAATCCAGCGCCCCGGCCGGAAGGTAAGTACATAAGTACATAAGTAGTCGCCTCCGCCGGGGCAGACCAGAGGTCCATCCAGCCCAGCGGTCCGCTCACGCGGCGGCCCATCAGGCATATTGCCTGAGCAGCGGTCCCTGACTAATTTTATACCTACCTCTACACTTATCTCTAAATCTTCCACTGTTCTTATCTGTACCCCTCAATCCCTTTGTCCTCCAGGAACCTATCCAGGTCTTCCTTGAAACCCTGTACTGTGCTATTTCTTATCACGGCCTGTGCATGGATGTCAACGTGATGACATTACAACCATGCATGACATCATCGCGTCGATGTCCGCGCATGCATGGAGGCCCATCTGGCCATGACCCATTTGGTGGAGGGATCTGGGAGATGCGGGGAAAGGAAGAGAGACGCCAGACAGGAAGAGAGTCACCTGCGCCGACTGACTTCCTATAGGCCGTGCCTCTTGCAAATGTTTTTCGTGGCACATTAACCCCCTCTTTTACAAAGTTACGCTAAGCATGTTTAGCGCGTAGTTAGTGCGTGCTAAATTGCTTAGCGCATCTTTGTAAAAGGAGCCCTAAATGGAGCAAATATTTTTCACAGCCCATTAGAATTAAAATTTATAAAATTGCAAAACCAACAAAAAAATTAAGCCCCCTCTTTTACTAAGGTGTGCTATGCTTTTTAGTGCATGCTAAATATTATCGCACACTAAACACGCGCTAAACACTAATGCGTGCATGTTATCCTATGGACGCATTAGTGGTTAGCGCACGCTTTGATTCAGCACGTACTAAATCCGCCCTAAAATGCTTAGCGCACCTTTGTAAAAGAGGGCCTAAAATAGAGAGTTATCAACAAGAGCCAGATTTTAAACATTTATACATCAGTATGACAATAAGAATCCAACAAACCCCATATTTTTTTTTAAAAAATATGGTAAACATTCCTGTTTTACAGCAGCCACTTCTTCATTCCACCATGCTCTTGTTGGTACCTTGGTGAATGTAGTATGTTCCGTTATTTGTGATTTTAAAAAAAGTTAATAAGTATTATTGAACTTAAAAAAATTGATCCCTTCCTTTACAAAGCCGCAGTAGTGTTTTTAGCGCCAGCCGCCGCAGTAACAGCTCCGACGCTCATAGAATTCCTATGAGCATCTGAGCTGTTATCGCCGTGGCCGGTGCTAAAAGCACTAGCGCCACTTTGTAAAGGAAGGGGTAAGCTTTTTATGGGTAATTGCAACAATGGTGAAACTAAAATAGATAGAATTACTAATCAATGTGATGGATGTGCTTGTTTTTGAGCACAAATTAACTCAAAATGCAGCTTGAAAGTCAACAAGCAAATACGTATTTCATCGTCCACCATCTGAAGACGTTCTCTTTTTTTCGATTTCATTTCTGTTGGAGCTGAAAATCCAAGTTCTCAAAGATAAGAAGATCTAAATGGTAGCAAAGCCTTGATTGCTTTGGTGCTCAAGTTAGGATAACTGCTGCATAAAAAAATAAAAATAAAAATTACTTGCCGTTAGTTTTCAAGGACCATTCACGTCAAAGAATGATGCTTGTCTGGGCGATTGTATCCTTTACACACATGGACGCTCATAACACTGACAGACTCTGGCGTATGTCACGAACATGTCCTCTATTCTAGGACATCTATTTTAGGAAATTCTAGGGAATTTATAAAAATAAATTAAAATTCTGGAATCTCTTGTGACACACCTGGAATCTCTTTGAGGCACAAGTTTGAGAGACACCGCTCTAAAACACAACATAATAAGCCACTTGATTCCGCTGAAATCAAATATTTATACTCTTAGCCCTGCAAATATTGCCTTTGAATCCATTCTCAAAAGTCAAAAGACAACATGTTCCTCCATCCCTGAGGTATTTAAATATACATAAATATATACAGTACTTCAAAGATCTTTCCCTTTTGAAGAATGCAGAACTGAGCATAAACAGCATGTACCACCAGAATTGTGACCTATCGCTTGCCTTCAGCTATAGCAAATTGGCGTAGTTTTGTACACCAACATAGAGAATGACACAGGGACAAGATTTTCCCCGTCCCCGCAGGAACTCAGTTTGCCCGTCCTGTCCCCACGAGTTCTGTCACTGTCCCTGACCTTGCCCCATTCCTATAAGCTCTGCCTTAACCATACAAGCTTCGGACACTTATGATTTTAAAGTATCTGAGTCTTGTGCAGATGAGGACAGAGCTTGCAGGAACGGGGCAGGGACAGGCAAAGAACTTGTCTGGATGGGAAAATGAGTTCCCACAGGGATGGGAAAAATTTTGTCCCCGTGTCATTCTCTACACCAACAGAGTCCTTGCACAGGTTTTATACTTTTCTTTATTTTTTACAACTTTTTTTTTCTTAGGAATCTATGATCATGAAAGCTGTACACAGATCTGTGAAATCCTTGCTTTTTCTTTTTTTCCACAATGTTATTTACTCTTAGTACTTCAGCTGTGTCGTAATGGCAGAGTCCATCAAAGAAATTGGAATTCTGTCAGTGTACTGCAATCGATACCCCTGTGCATAGTGGAATGGAACACTGAACACAGCAATGGAGTGGCGGAAGGACAAGCAAGAAGGTAGAAAGATAAGAAGTCAGTGACATATGGAGGAGGGGTTGCTGAGGGATGAGAGATGAAGGTCTTAGGATGGAATGAAAGGCTGAACATGAAAACTGGGAGATGCATAATTAGGAAAGGAGGAATGAGGATGGAAGATATGACATGATTTTATGAAGAAGGGCAAGCTCCGGGGTCGATGGGGGAGTAGAGTTGGGGGTCAGTTTTTAACCCCCTCCCAACAAAAAGCCATCCTGCTGCTCTTGGGGATGGTGGCTGCTACCTTCTCCCTGTCTCCAGTGCTCCAGAAGACCCAACAGAATCAAAGGTTTTCTATCCATAGGGAAAAATTAAAGATACACGGGATTAATTCTTTCTCGGAAATGAATGGACCCTAGTTTACTATGTAGAAACCTAAAGTTATTATTTTAGAATTCATTTGGGAGCCATTGGCTAGTATTTCAGCATAAAATTATGCAGATAGCCATAAACAATCTCATCCTGACAAGTTAAAGATACACAAAGAAGATCTTCAAAAATTTCATTTAAGCATTTCAAAAACTGAAGAGTTATTGGAACAACATAAGAACTAATTGTAGAATCAGTGCGCTTTTGCCTTTGCTAAAGAGATCATAAAGGTGGTTCAGTAAGGAGGCTAAGACAGTTTCTGTGTTGTATCCTTTCCTGAATCCTGATTGGTGTTCACTAAGGATGTTAAATTTGTCTAGGTAGTTTACTAGTTGAAGGTTGACCAATCCTTCCTGTATCTTTGTGAAAAGGGGAATGCTTGCTATGGGTCTGAAATTGGATGTCAGAGCTGAAGAGGTTTTCTGATCTTTGGGGATTGGAGTGATTAATATGTGTCCCATTTTTTTGTTTAATGTTCCGCTTGTAAGGGCGGATATTAGCCATGCGAATAGTTCCTTTTTAAATTCTGGAGGGGCAACTGTCATGATTTTTGGGGGACATGCGTCAAGTAGACAGTTAGATTTGGTGTACTTGTTGAATAAATTTAGGAACTGATGCCAGTTTGGGTATTCGAGGTGGTCCCATATCATGTCTACTCTGGTGTCTTGGTCATGGGGTTCGAGGTATTGAAGAGCATTTGTTGTGGATGTGGGTAGAGTTGCTCTTAACTCAGCGATTTTATTTTGAAAGAAGTTGGCTAGGGTTTGTGCCGATGGAGTGGGCTCATTGTCTTTTTTCAGTATTTGTGTTGTATCAGTTATTGTTTTTACTAGTTTGAACAATTCTTTACTGTTTATTTTTGAGGTACCAATTTTTTTTTGCATAATGCTTAGTGCGTTTTCTTTGATCAGATTTTTGTATATTTTCATTTTTTGTTTCCAGTTTGTCTTGTCTGACTCATTGTTTGTTTTTTGCCAGATTCTCTCCAATTTTCTTAGTTCCTGTTTGGTGGTTAGTAGTTCACAGTCAAACCATTCATTTGGTGGTCTATTTTTCTTTTTGTATGTTTTATATGGTGCTATTTGGTCTAGGAGTTCTTTGCTGTAAGTTTCCCATCTTGTAGGGAAATCCTGAATTTCTTTGGTTATGGGATGTAACTCATAGTGGGTCCAGAATTCGGTTGGGTTGATAATGCCCCGGCTGGTTATTGTGTTCGTGTTGACTTTTTTGTGTTTTTGTTGAGTATTCTGTTTTAGCCAGTGTAAATTGAACTTGCCAATGTAGTGGTCTGACCAGATGCATTTTTCCCAGGGTCCTGGGTAATATTGTATTTTGGGATCTATTGTTTCTTTGTTTTGGCGCGCGGAGGAGCCTTAAGAAGGAGCCAGGAGCACAGGCAGCCCAGTAGAGAAATTCCTGAAGTACATTTTCTCAAATTTATTCGCGATTCATTCTCATTCTCTTTCTCTCTCTTCTCTTACAGAACACAGGAAAGAAAACAGAGAAATGGAGGCTGCAGGAATCCAGCAGGGCTACCCAGTGTACTGCATCGCATGTCATATGTATGACTACCTCCCCTTTGGGAGGCGGGCATACATATGCAATCGATGCCAGGAACTGGATAGCCTGAAGAGGGAGGTCGGAAGGCTGCAGGTTAGAGTCCAGGAGCTGGAGGGACTCTGCTCAATAGAGGAACAGTGTGGGGAAACGGAGGAGACTACCAGAGAGAGCCACATCTCAGAACAAGTCAGAGAGCTCGAGAAGTACATAGAGGAGGCCTGGCAGATGGCAGAGGCACAGGACCACCAGCGTATCAGACGGGAACCGGCAGCTGGAGGTCAGGAACCAACAAACACCATGGGAGTGGGACCTAGCGTAGGGTCTGAAAATGCAGATGATAGTACCCAACAGGACCTGGCGGAAGGACCAGCGGAGATCCAGCAGAGCCCGGAGGACACGGACCTGAGACCAGAGAGACATCTGAGGAAGGGGAAATCTGCTGTTGTAGTAGGAGACTCAATCCTGCGAGAAGTGGACAGTCACATTGCCGGAGGAAGGGAGGACCGACTAGTGACATGTCTCCCGGGGGCAAGAACAACAGACGTCATCAGCAGAATTGATAGAATCCTGGAGGGAGCCGAGACAGAGGAGACGGCAGTTGTAATCCACATTGGAACCAACGACGTCAGCAGGAAAAATTTCAACCGGACTACACTGACTGAGCAGTTCAGGATCCTGGGGCGGAAACTGAAGCTGAGATCAAATAGGATAGCCTTCTCGGAGATCCTACCAGTACCGAGAGCAGACACAAGAAGACAGAGCGAACTACAAGTAATGAACGGATGGCTGAGGAGATGGTGCGAGGAGGAGGGATTCCACTTTGTTCGAAACTGGACGACCTTCTTGGGGAAGAACAAGCTCTACAAGAGAGATGGACTGCACCTGAGCACAGCTGGGACGAGGCAGCTGGCAAGAAACATCCAAAACACCATAGACCTAGCTTTAAACTGAAGAGAAGGGGAAAGCCGGAAGTCGATCTGGCCTCGACACACCGGACATTGGTATCAAAAAATGATACCGAACAAGGACATTGCAAAAGAGAGCTTGGGACCGAGTGGGATCTTTTGGACAAAGGGACTGAGAGAAAATTCTTGGGCAAAGGGACTATGAGAGGCTTCTTGGATAAAGGGACTGAGGGGACACTTTTGGGCAAAGGGACCGAGTGGGAACTCTTGGACAAAGGGGCTGAGAGGGACTTTTTGTACAAAGGGACTGAGGAGACACTTTTGGGCAAAGGGACCGAGTGGGAACTCTTGGACAAAGGGGCTGAGAGGGACTTTTTGGACAAAGGGACTGGGAGGGAACTTTTAAACAAAAGGGTTGAGTGGAAATCTTCAGAAAAAAGGCCCACAGATGCAATGCAGGGGCCCAGTGCACAAACGAGCCTAACAGGCATGGTTGAAAGAGAACAATGGGAGCAAGAGGACCATCCAAAAAAGGAGATACTGGATGGGGGCAAAACGGACACGCCACGGGAGGTGGATGACCGAGTAAAGGCAAGCCAGGTGGGAGCGCCGAGCCATGGAAAGAAAACAGCAGGGCGGGCGACAAATCAGGACCTATATTGCCTCTACACAAATGCGAGGAGCCTCAGGGCCAAAATGGGAGAGCTGGAAATTATAGCCAGTCAAAAAGCCCTGGACATAATTGGAATCACAGAAACGTGGTGGGCTGATGATAATAAATGGGATGTGGTCATACCAGGGTACAAACTTTACAGGAGAGACAGGACACACAAGAAGGGTGGAGGAATAGCGCTATACATAAAAGACTCCATACCCTCAACCAAAATGGAAACAGCAGTAAGGTCGGAAGGCTTGGAATCAATATGGGTTAAGCTACCAGGAGGATCTGGAGCAGACATCAAATTGGGTCTATACTATCGTCCGCCTGGCCAATCGGAAGAAATCGACCGGGACCTGGAGACGGAACTGCGGCAGGTATGCAAGAATGGAAGTGTGGTGGTGATGGGAGACTTCAACTACCCTGGGATAGACTGGAGTATCGGGCACTCAAGTTGCGAGAGAGAGACCAAATTCCTGGAAGCCACGAGGGACTGCTTCCTGGAACAGCTGGTCATGGAACCTACACGAGGAGAAGCTACTCTTGATCTAATCTTCAGTGGACTGGGGGGACCTGCAAAGGAAGTAGCGGTATTAGACCCACTGGGAAACAGCGATCACAACATGATCCAGTGCAGACTAGAACTGGGATCATCCAGGGTGAAAAGAACCACAACAACAGCGCTCAACTTCAGAAAAGGGAATTATGATGCAATGAGGAAAATGGTGGGGAAGAAACTCAACGGCAGCACAAGGAAGGTAGAGTCCGTAGAAAGCGCCTGGACCCTGCTCAAGCGTACGGTGCACGAAGCACAGAACCTGTACGTCCCCAGGTTCAGAAAAGAGTGCAAGAAAAATCGAATAAAGAACCCAGCATGGATAACGGCAGCTGTAAAAAAGGCGATCAGTAACAAGAAAGCATCGTTCAAAAAATGGAAACAGGATCAAACGCAGGCCAACCAAAAGGAACACAAGGAAAGCCAGAAGGAGTGCCACCGAGTGGTTAGAAGAGCAAAGAGGGAATATGAAGAGAGACTAGCGGGAGAGGCAAAAAATTTCAAATCATTCTTCAGGTACGTAAAGGGGAAGCAACCAGCGAGGGAAGAAGTGGGGCCCTTGGATGATGGGGATAGAAAGGGAGTAGTGAGGGAGGAAAAAGAAATAGCTGACAAGTTAAATGACTTCTTTACGTCGGTCTTCACGAGGGAGGACACATCCAACATTCCGGAACCAGAGGAAATAGAAAATGGAGATCAAGATAACAAGCTGGTCAAATTAGAGGTGAGCCAGGAGGATGTCCTCAGGCAGATAGACAAGCTAAAGAGCGACAAGTCGCCAGGTCCAGATAGCATTCACCCAAGGGTGCTCAAGGAATTAAGGAATGAAATAGCAGAGACACTTCAGCAAATATGCAACCTATCTCTAAAAACTGGAGAGATCCCGGAGGACTGGAAAATAGCTAATGTCACGCCCATCTTCAAGAAGGGTTCGAGGGGCGACCCGGGAAACTATAGGCCGGTAAGCCTCACATCGGTCCCGGGAAAGATGATGGAGGCACTGATTAAGGACAGCATCTGTGACCATATCGAAAAAAATGGACAGCTAAGGTCGAGCCAGCATGGGTTCTGCAAGGGTAGGTCGTGCCTCACAAACTTGTTGTACTTCTTTGAGGGGGTAAACAACCAGGTGGACAAAGGAGAACCCATAGACATAATTTACCTAGACTTCCAGAAAGCCTTCGATAAGGTACCACATGAGCGGTTGCTCAGGAAGCTATGGAACCATGGGGTGCACGGGGAGGTCCACCGATGGATCAAAAACTGGCTGGCAGACAGGAAGCAGAGGGTTGGTGTAAAGGGCCATTACTCGGACTGGCAAGGGGTCACGAGCGGGGTTCCTCAAGGATCGGTGCTGGGACCGCTCCTGTTTAACATATTCATTGACGACCTGGAGGCGGGAACAAAATGCGAGGTCATCAAATTTGCAGATGACACCAAACTATTCAGCAAGGTTGAAACCACGGTTGACTGCGAGAATCTCCAAAGGGATCTTACGACATTGGAAGAATGGGCGAAAAAGTGGCAAATGAGCTTCAATGTAGGGAAATGCAAGGTCATGCATATAGGGAGAAGGAACCCGATGTTCACTTACAAAATGGGGGGATCAATGCTAGGGGTCAGTAATCTGGAAAGAGACTTGGGAGTGATGGTAGACACGACATTGAAGGCGTCGGCACAATGCGCCACAGCCTCGAGGAAAGCAAACCAAATGTTAGGTATCATTAAGAAGGGTATCTCGACCAGAACGAAGGAAGTCATCCTGCCACTGTACCGGGCTATGGTGCGCCCGCATCTGGAATACTGTGTACAGTACTGGTCACCGTACCTCAAAAAGGACATGGCAATGCTTGAGGGAGTCCAGAGAAGAGCAACTAAACTGATTAAGGGTATGGAAAACCTTACATACACTGACAGACTGAAGAAGCTGGGGCTGTTCTCCCTGGAAAAGCGGAGACTCAGAGGAGATATGATAGAGACCTTCAAGATCCTGAGGGGCATCGAAAAGGTTGACAAAGACAGATTTTTCAATTTGAAAGAAACCACAAGAACAAGGGGTCACTCGATGAAATTGAAGGGGGACAGGTTTAAAACAAACGCAAGGAAGTTCTTTTTCACACAGAGGGTGGTGGACACATGGAACACCCTTCCGGAGGCCGTGATAAGAAATAGCACAGTACAGGGTTTCAAGGATGACCTGGATAGGTTCCTGGAAGACAAAGGGATTGAGGGGTACAGATAAGAGCAGTGGAAGGTTTAGAGATAACTGTAGAGGAAGGCAATAAAATTAGTCAGGGACCGCTGACCAGGCAATATGCCTGGTGGGCCGCCGCGTGAGCGGACCGCTGGGCTGGATGGACCTCTGGTCTGCCCCGGCGGAGGCGACTACTTATGTACTTATGTACTTATGTGATTAAGTCTAGTTTGGGTCCTTTTTCATGGGTTATTTTTGCGTCTGGATTTGGAAAGTCCAGTGACATTAGGAAGTTGGCGATTTCGGTTATTTCTGGTTTTGTCTTTTGTTCTAGGTGAGTGTTTATGTCTCCCAGAAGCAGATTGTATGATCCTTTTAGGGTGGATAAGGTAAGGAATTCGGCAAATTCCTCTTTGGCGTTTGACCATTTTTTTGGGTGGATATAGAATAAAGTTGTAATTAGTGATTCTTCTAACTGTGCGTTAGTGATTTTGCAAGTTAGTATTTCAAGGTTTTCTGACGATTTGGAGTCGGTCTTGATGTATTCGAAGTGTTCTTTTAGGATGATCGCTAGTCCTCCTCCTCTTTTCCAGTTTCTTGATAGTGGGATAATTTTGTATCCCTGAGGTAGGATTTCTTTCATGATAGTGTCAGTGTCAGAGATCATCCATGTTTCTGTCAGAAACAGGAGATCAGGTTTTGTTTGTAGTATCCAATCATTTATTATATGGGCTTTGTCTCTCATGGAATGGATATTTAGGTAGTATCCCTTAATGTTTTCGTAACTGTTTGCTGTAGGGATTTCCGAATATGTTAGCTTTTTTATGTTTCTGTTGCAGATCTTGTTCCTGTGTGGTTTGCGGTGTTTGCGGGTGGTGTTTAGTACTGTGATTTGATGAAGGTCTTGTTTTGGCTGGTTTTGTAGGAGTTGGAGAGGGTTGGAGGACTTAATTAGTTCGACTGGTCTGAGCCAGGAGATGGGGTAGGTGTGCATAGGTTGGGGGGGGGTTGTCTTCATTGCCCCAGCATTTAGAGCATAATAGGTATAGTATCCCTAATAGTAGTTGCTGTTTATTGCAGATTGCCATGTTGTGTGATGAGATGTGCAGTTCGGGTTGTGTGAAGTAGGGACTGTTGCCTGGCTGGGTGTGGCAGTCAGCGAACAATGGAAATGGGTAAAGGTAGAGTGAAGCTGGTTGTGTAGACAGTGTAAGAGATTTGGCAATTACAGATTTCAGCAACCTTTGGGTTCATGCAGTGGTTCAATCAACAAGAAGTCATAATGATACCAGGTTGACAGCTACCACTCCTCACATTTGCGAGTGGCTGTAGGCATTTTGGCAGGGATGGGAACAGATTTCATCAAACTGTTGGATTCTAGACATTATTCAGATAGAGTTTTTACTCTCTCATCCAGATCTGTTTATTTATTTTCCAACAGGTTGCACACTGTATGTTAGGTGGTGGATCTCCTCCAGAGACTTGGCTGGATAGTCAGCTTCTGGAAAAGTCAGTTCCAGCTGACTCAGTGCTTGGAATATCTTGGAGTCTGCTTTGGCTGTGTTTTCCTTACCAAGCCATGCAATAAACAAAACAAAACAAAACAAAACCCCAACCCCTGGAAACAGATCTCAGAGATCCTGACCCTACGAAGCCCTACAGCCTGGCATTACCTGCAGGTGCTGAGCTCGATAGCAGCCTTTGTGGAAGTAGTCCCCTGGGCGTGCATATGTGGCCTATCCAGGACTTTCTCTCCAGGTGGCCTCTGCAGTGGCATTACATACAGATACAGCTACCCTGGTCTTCAGGGACGAGATGCAGCTTATGTTGGTGGCTGCAAGGGCATGTCTTGTTGAGGGGCATGCCACTCAGTATCACCTAATGACTGTTCCAAGCCTGATCGGCTGCAGAGACCACTGCTGTTGTCCCCCTCTTTATGGCAAAGAACCCAGTTAGAGAACGGTCAATAAACCGTCTGGAATTGAGAGCCTTTCGTTTGGCGCTGAAGGAGTTGCAATCTTCTCTGACAGGGCAGTCAGGGTGTTTACAGATAATACCATAGTGGTAGCTTATATGAAAAGACAAGGAGACACCAGAAGTGCACTCCTGTGCCTGGAGGCACAGAAGTTATTCCAGTAGGCAAATGTTGACTTACAAACCCTCTCAGCTTCCCACATGGCAGGTGCAGAGAATGTCCAGGCCAACTTTCTCAGCAGACGGATTCTGGATCCGGAACTGTGGTCTCTGTCCAAAGGGCCTTCTCCCTCATAGTACAGTGCCGATTTAGGTGGGTTTTTAGACAATTTTTTTTTATTATTATGTACCTCATACCTTTTTCCCTTGTAACTACGAAACTACGTGGACTCCTTCTCCATCCTTATCTATTGTTTATCTCTAAACCTTGAGTCATTAATGTAAAATCCTCTTACTGTGAGCCACATTGATTCCATGTAGAAAATTTTGGGACATAAGAAGTTGTATTGTTGTTGTGTACAATAAAAATCAAATAAAATCATGTAAGAAAAGGCACGCCACATAATATAAAAGGAAAGGAACAGTACAAGAAAGGAGGGAAGCACTACTTAATAAAAGGGCTCCTTAAAGTGTTATCCTTTGCAGAGAAACACATTGTTGAATGGATGGGGTAGTGTATTTTAACACAATAATTGATGCATTGTATATGAGAACATCTGTTTCCCCCAGAGTTTATTGATACTTGCGTTCATTCCTAGTACTCAGAATAAATGAATAAAGTGTCACTTTGAAATGACATGGAGATGTTGACTGCACTGTTCATTTATCAAGTTTCTGATAGCTTAATGAGGCATTAAGACCTAAAGCCCTGCCTTTCTGCTCTTTCATGTCCGTAGTATCAATGAAAAAGTAATGATGTTTGGTACACTGCCCATAGAATGTTATAACTGATACTGGTGGAGTCTTTGTGTTCTCTCTTAACCACTTTGGAGCCAAATATGAGGTCATATGTTTACATGGAGTCTAATACCGAAATGCCTCCTGCTGCGGGATTCTATCATTAAATTAATGTCATTTGCTAGTCTACAGGAAAAGACCGGATGGTATAACTCCCAGAGTGATGATAAAATTGAAACATAAACTTGCAGAGCTATTGTTAGTAATTTGTCATTTTTCTTTAAAATCCAGCATAGTACCAGAAGACTGAAGGGTGGACAGCGTAACACCAGTTTTTAATAAGGATTCCAGAGGTGATCCGGGAAACTATAGATCAGTGAGACTGATGTCATTCCTGGGAAAAATGGTAGAGATTATTATAAAGAGCAAAATGACAGAACATATACGTAAGCAAGGATTAATGAGAGAAAGCCAACATTGATTTAGTCAAGGGAAATCTTGCCTCACCAATCTAATGAAGGGGCAAATGAACAAGTGGATAATGGTGAGCCGGCTGATATTGTGTATTTGGATTTATAAAAGGCATGTGACAAAGTACCTCATGAAAGACTTCTGAGGAAATTAAAAAATCATGGCATACGAAGTAATGTCCTATTATGGATTAAGAACTGGTTGAAAGACATAAAATATAGAGTAGGTTTAAATGGTTGATATTCTCAATGGAAAAGGGTAAATAGTGGGGTTCCCAAGGGGTTTGTGCCGGGACCACTGCTTTGTAACATATTTATCAGTGATCTAGAGATGGGAATAAATAGTGAGATAATTAAATTTGCTGATGACACAAAGGGCCTAATGTACAAAGCCACGCTAGTGGCTGCAGCACGGTAACGGCCCCGAAGCCCATAGAGATTTAAAGGGCTTCGGGGCTGTTGCCATGCGGCAGCCGCTAGCGCAGCTCTGTAAAACAGGCACAAAGTTGTTCAAAATTGTCAAATCACAAGAGGATTGTGAATAATTGTAAGAGGACCTTGTGAGACTAGGAGACTAAGCATCAAAATGGTAGATGTTTAAGATAGAGGTAGAGATGGGATATAGAAAGAGTATAGATAGAGACCAAGGGGGATTTACGGGTTCAGACAAAGATCATCGTACAGGTCATGGGCCTGATGGGCCGCCGCGGGTGCGGACTGCTGGGCGCGATGGACCTCTGGTCTGACCCGGCAGAGGCAACTTTTTATGTTCTTATGTAATGTAATGTGCAACACAACAAAACAAAAAGGGAGACCCAATGATCCAAAGTAAAAACAATCCAAAGATAAAAACAACAGACTATGGATGTGGCTGTTCTGAAAGATGATTTTTATTCGCTCTTCACAATAAAAAAACAAATAAAAGTCTGAATTAGTAACACACGTATGATTGTCCTGACGGACCCTACACAGTCCGTGTTTCGGCGAGACCGCCTTCCACAGGGGCCTAAAGGGGATAAAATATAATGAAATGAAAAAAGAAAGATAAATGAGAAGTAAAAATGACGTGATGATGACTGTGGTGCCAACCGTATACATGCAAATTTGATGACTGACCTTGACCACAAGATTAGAAGAATTAAAGAAGTGCAAGTGTGACCATGCTGTCTAAGGTGGCAAACGACAACAACAGACCTTAGAGGAAAGAGAATGTAAACAAATGGAGTGTACCGAGATTAGCCAGTGAAAATTTCATAGTGCATGATGTGCACTATGGGAACAAGCACTGGTGAATGTCATGATGTGAGCAAGTGCATGTGGGAAAGAGGAACCCAAATTATAGCTAGTGATGCTGGATTCCACGCTAGAAGTTACTGCCCAGGAAAAGGATCTAAGTATCATCGAGGAGAATACGTTGAAACTCTCAGCTCAATGAGCAACAGCTAAGAAAGCAAATAAACTGTTAGGAATTATCAGGAAAGGAATGGAAAACAAAGATGAAAATGATATAATGCCCTTGTATCACTCTATGGCAGGGGTGCCCAATACGTCGATCGCGATCGACCAGTAGCTCAGGAAGGCAACATGAGTCGATCGCGGAGCCCATCCCGGGCTCTGTGATAGACTCGTGTTGCCATCCTGATCTACGGGCCAATCAGCCTTCCTCTCCAGTGTTCTCCCTAGGGCCTTTTAGCTGGGCGGTCCGCCCAGCTATCATCTGCCGCTGCTGAACATTTAAAAAAAACCCCCAAAAAACGGCTTGGAGATTTCAGCCCGTAGCGAACTTATGCTCCGGGCTCTAACATGTGCGTTCCGGCTTCTCTTCTCTTCCCTCCGAAACCGGAAGTTATGTCTGGGGGGGGGGGGGAGAAGGGAAGCCGGCATGCACATGTTGAGCCCTGAAGCAAGCGTTCGCTACGGGCTAATGCGGGAGACAGGTTAGTGAAGCATTTGTTCTTCTTCCTGCCGGGTCCTGCCTACTTTCTGTTTCCGCGAAGGCAGGACCCGGCAGCATTTCCCCCAATAGGTTGATCACGATCTTGGGCTGATCAGCCTTCCTCTTCCCCACGGCAGAATTGACGTCGGGGAGAGGAATGCTGGTTGGCCGAAGCAGGGAGAGCTTGGGGCCTGTTATTGGTGGCGTTTGGGTCCTGGTCCCCGATGGTAATGGCAGTGGCAGTGGCTTGGGGGAGGGCAGGGAGAAAGAAAGAAAAAGGGCAGGCAGGGAGACAGAAGGAAAGAAGAGAAACAGAAAAAAAAGAAAGGGAGGCAGAGAGAAAGAAAGGGCAGGGAAGAGGAAGGAAAAGTTGGGGGAAGGAATGAGGTCTGGAGGAGAGGAAGCATACAGGCTAAAAGAAGGGAAGAAAGATTGTATGCACAGTCAGAAGAAGAAAGTGCAACCAGAGACTCATGAAATCACCAGACAAGGTAGGAAAAATGATTTTATTTTCAATTTAGTGATCAAAAAGTGTCTGAATTTATATCTGCTGTCTATATTTTACACTAAGGTCCCCTTTTACTAAACTGCAATAGAGGTTTTTAGCGCAGGGAGCCTATGAGTGTCGAGAGCAGCGCTGGGCATTCAGCGCAGCTCCCTGCGCTAAAAACTGCTATCATGGTTTAGTAAAAAGGGAGGGGGGTATATTTGTCTATTTTTGTATGGTTGTTACTAAGGTGATAGTGCATAGAGTCATCTGCTTTGACCTCTTTGAAAAACCCTGGAATAGGAATGATAATTAACATTTTCTATGCGTACAGTGTGCTTTGTGGTTTTTTTTAAAAATTTTATTGTTGGTAGATCATTTTGACTTGGTCATTTAAAAAGTAGCTCGCAAGCCCAAAAAGTGTGGGCACCCCTGCTCTATGGTATAGCCAAACCTTGAATACTCTGTGCAATTCTGGTCACAGTATCTCAAAAGAGGTATAGCAGAATTAGAAAAGGTACAGAGAAGGGCAACAAGCATTATAAAAGGGATGGGATGACTAGGGGTTATGCGATGAAGCTACTAAGTAGTAGATTTAAAACAAACCAGAGAAAATATTTCTTCATGCAATGTGTAATTAAACTCTAGAATTTGTTGCCGGAGAATGTGGTGAAATCAGTTAGCTTAACTAGGTTTAAAAAAAGATTTGGATTATTTCCTAAAAGAGAAGTCCATATGCCACTGCTTATTCCTAGGATAAGCAGCATAAAATTTGTTTTACTACTTGGGATCTAACTAGATACTTGGGACCTGGGTTGGTCACTGTTGGAAAAAGGATACTGGGCTCGATGGATCTTCGGTCTGTCCCAGTATGACAATTCTTATGTTCTTAGGAAATTCACTGATAAACTAATATGAATATCTTCAGTACAAGATTCAACTACACATTTTTTCAACAAATTTTCTTTAAGCTATAACAGAAGAAGAGAGAATTGAAATCTGTATTTTTCTCTTTTCATTTAATACATATTTCATAATAAAGACAACATTCATATTAGCATCACCATGTCTGTCAGTCTGTCCAAATGCAGCAAGACAGATGGACAGTTGGTCTAGAACAGTGGCCACATTTTGGATTTGTAGGTACTTGGAGGCCCTCAGGAAAAAATAGTTAATGTCTCATTAAAGAAATGACAATTTTGCATGAGGTAAAACTCTTTAAAGTTTATAAATCTTTCCTTTTGGCTAAGTCTTAATAATAATTTTGTAATTTATAGCTAAAGAGACATATGATCAAGAAACTGTTTATTTTACTTTTGTGATTATGATAAACATACTAAGGGCCTCAAAATAGTATCTGGCAGCCCGCATGTGGCTCCCGGGCCGCAAGTTTGAGACCACTGGTCTAGAACATACCAACATTTTCACTTTTTTTCATTTTTGTTCTTTTTTCCCTCCATACCATCTCTTGGAACTCTGTTCATTGGGTAAATCTCTCTTATCTGTACTCTTCTGCTCCACTGCCAACTCACACTCCATTTTATCTTGCTGCCCTGCATGACTTCCCGAATCAGTATGTCATGCTCGATTCAAATCTACCTTTTTGAGGCTGCTTTTAACTCCTAACATCTACTCACCTGTTCAGTACCGATGTTCACACAATAAGTAATTTCCTAATCCCTTAGTTGCCTGTCTTGAATAGATTGCAAGTTTTGTCAAGCAAAGAATGTCTCATACATGTGTTGTTATAGCATGACTTATATCTTGTCATGCTATAGAAATGATGCCATAGTAGTAGTAGTAGTAGATAAGTTTTTGTTGCATACCTTCTTTAAAAATATTTAATCTTTCTGTTATGGGTTTCTTTAAGCATGCCCTTTTGTAGTTCAGCTGAGAACAAGACATGTATCTGCTTATGGTAGGCTCATTTCAGAAGGGAGACTTTTTGGCCAGACCTGTTTATAAAATTACACCCCAAAGCAGTGCAGTATGTACGCCATGATTCTATCCATTGAAATCAGTGCTGCAGGTCCCATAATGCACCAGGATGAGGGTGGCAGAAATGCAGGACTGGCCAAAAAGTCTCCCTTCTGGAATGGGTAGCCTGATCCCCCTAGCTGAGGGAGTCCCACTTCCCCTAGCACTGCTGCCCTCTTCTTATCTCTTGCTATCCACTTTTGGATACTTTCTGGATGAAAAGGGAAAAAGGAAAAGAGAGAGGGGATAACAAGGGGAAAACATGTTTGTTTTTGTTTTGTTGTATAATTTGCAGTAAATAATATAAAACAGACTACCATAGGGTTGGGGTGGCAAGTTAATCTTACCGCCAAGAAACTTAATAATGTAAATTGTGAAGCTTTGAATACTTCATCGTCCAGGATTTTTTTCAGTTGTTTATTTTGTTGTGTGGATAAACTGTTCTGCATGACGTGAGACTCAAACCACAGACAGGTAGCTAATTGCAAACTCTGGATGGATTCCTTTAAACCAAGGGTGTCCAACCCTTTGGCTTCCCTGGGCCGCATTGGCCGAAAAAATATGTTTCTGGGGCTGTGCAAACACTGCAGCAAGACAGAGGAGGGAGCAGGCAAGGTGATAAACACCAGGGGGCAGCAGAGGAAAACACTGCCATCGCCCTCAACCGGGGCCACACAAAATACTTCATGGGGCCGCATGCGGCCCTCGGGCCACAGGTTGGACACCCCAGCTTTAAACCATTCCAGTGAAACTCAGAGGAGGTTGCTGGATTCCCTCTGCCTCTTCCAGCAGTGATAGTGTTAACTTCCTCATAATGGTTTGTACTCTGGTATGTGGCTGATACCAATGGAATGAGTTGGCAGCCTTACCCTTTCACTTCCTAGCTAACTGGATTGATCCAGTCCTGGGTTTACCCTATTACATGCATGGACTTGTTCTAATTTCCCCTTTGCATGCACTAAGAATAGCATGACTACAAGTCCCAGTATGCAATGGGGTAAACCGAGGACTGGATCAACCTTGTCCTGTGAATCTGGATCCAGGTGACAGCCTTAATTGAGAGGGAACCAAGGCAGAGACTAGAGGTAGCGAAGCTGGGCTACAGCAGTCCACAAGATTTAGCCCTTCACATCAAGCAGAAAGGTTTTCACAAAAAAAACCCCACAAGGAGAGGAAAGTATTGCCTGCATCCCGAGTTGAGCCTCCACCCTGCCTGAAGCCTGAGCAGACACAGAGAAACTTCTAAAGGAAGTAAACTGCATAAATTTCACTCAGTGCTTGGAAGTTGGAAGGAACCGAGTTTGGGAGCAGTCAACCCGAGAAAGGAGACAGTCCCTGCAGAGCTTTGAAAAAGGTGTTTTCAGCACAGCTTACATAGTCCTCATTATTCTGGGTGCGGCTATTTAAACCAACAAAAATGTGGTACAGGTGCCCATGCCCAAATTTAGGCACATATGCCCGTAGTCTATAACTGCACGTGTAACTTAAAGGAATGCCCCCGATCCGCCCAATAATCCGCCAATTTCATGCCCTCTTTTTTTGACTCACATGTAAAATTTAGGCAGAGTGTGTGCCCAAATTTATGCATATATACGAGGGGGTACTAAAAAGTTCTCAGCCCAAGCAAGAAGTGAATGACATAGATAGGGTTCAATCAATGATCTGAAACAATGTCAAAAGCTTGACATTTTGTGTTTGCAAATTGACACTTAGGGCTCCTTTTACAAAGGTGCGCTAGGGCCTTAATGCGCGCAATAGTGCACGTTAAATTCCTGAGCGCGCTAGCCATTATGGTAGATTTTTGGCTATCATTGCTATAGTGCACGGTAATTTTGTGCGTGTGCTAAAAACCCTAGCGCACCTTCGTAAAAGGAGCCCTTAATGAAATAAGATAACACTCTTTTCAGCTACAGTGGAAAAATAATTCAGTGGTACCTTGGTTTACGAGCATGATCCATTCCAGGAGTATACTCGTAATCCAAAACGCTCGTTTATCAAAGCAAAGTTCCCCATAGGATATAATGGAGACTCAGACAATTCGTTGCTACTGCTGCCAGTGACCGACATAAACATAACAGAACTGGGGCTCTGGGGCACTGGGGCTCTTTCCAGAGCCGAACCAACCTCACTGAAGCTTTGCAGCTTTAACTTCTTTTTTGTTCGTTTTGTGCCGTGGGTGCCTATATTCATGCCGGCTTTCTTTTCTTTCTTGCCGCAGTGCTCGTTCAAAGACACAGGCAGCAGTTCCCATGTGCCCCTGGTGGCCGACCCGGAAGCCCTCCCTGTGCCGCGGTGCCTACCTTCATGTCGGCTTCCTCCTCCTTCTTGCTGCAGTGCTCGTTCAAAGCGGTTCCCACTTGCCCCTTGAAGCTGACCTGGAAGCCCTCCCTGTGCTGCGGTGCCTACCTTCATGTTGGCTTTCTCCTCCTTCTTGCCGCAGTGCTCGTTCAAAGCCACGGACAGCAGTTCCCACATGCCCCCGCGGCCGACCCGGAAGCCCTCTCTCTGATGTTGCAATGGTCAGATAAATAAATAAATGACACATTTCTTAACAGTTAAGAGATTTACATTGGATGCAAGTTTAATTCTGATCTGATGAATTATTTTAACTTGATCTTCCATCTGAACATAGCTACTCAACATTTTTAGAGAAAAGATAGTTTTGTTTCTTGTGCTAAAGAAAAGAAATGAGACCCTACTTACCATATCAAATTATTATTCACAACACGATGGCTTGGCGGTATATCAAACTTTTAATAAACTGTTAAACTGTAATATACAATGGCACTAAAATCAAAAGTGTTATGGCATATTTATTCTGTAGAGCAGAGGGTCTTAGGCAATGGTGTCCATACACAAGGGGTGTGGGAAAAAGTGAAATAGGGTTCAAAATAGGTGATTTATTGAAACTTACTAGCCAAAGTGAAGACAGCTATTAGGATAGTTATGCAGTGTTCCCTCTAAGCGGGCGGGTGTTGTGAGCAAACTTTTTTCACTGTGAGCTAAAAATATCGGGCGCCAGCAAGTTATGAGCCAAATAAATATGTTGTCAAAGTTGCTGATACATGAGGACGAGGTATTCAAAGGAATTTTAGGCCTACACGCTAAATTAAATAACGTTAAATAATATTTTTAAGAACACAAAACAACGCATTAATTCTTGAAAGTACAAAATTCTTTATTAAGATTGTTCTCTTCTGCCTTTTTCTGATTTCCAAAAATTGTAAACACTGTCTATGTTTACATTATTTCCTGTGGCTAAATAAAGTTTGATTCTAATTAGGCATTCCAAATGTTCTACTCTTAACTTATTACGAGTCTTTGTCTTTATAGCATTCATCAAGCTAAATCCTCTCTCACAATCGGCACTTGAAGCCTGAAAGGTGCCACACACGTCTAATAGAGCATTTAGTCCACTGAACTGTTTATGCTGCTGAGCAAAATTGTACATTTCCTGAAGCGTTTGTATAGCTCCTGCTTTTACTTTTTCAGCAATAATATATTTGAACTCCGAATATTCTGAAATAAGCTGCCTTTTGAAACAATGTTCATCATCTTTGTTCATTAACAGAAAATAACGGTCAGATAATCGTGAAAATTGTTCGTTTCCAAATGTAAATTCCTCTAAGTTGGACGGATTTGAGATACAGTCTTTGTCGAAAACACGCCAGTCCTCTAATTCATTGTCAGGAAATCTTTTGTCCATATGATCACAAGTTTGTGTAATAAATGTAAGAATATGATCTGTTTTAATTACAGAATTACAAGATGAAATGAGAGTTTCAACATTTTCATTGAAATGTGGTTTTTCTCCCAGATATTGAGATCTGAGTTTCCTTAATTTGGCTTTAGTGAACTGGAATGCATCCAAAGGTGCCAAACAACTCTTCTGAAGAAGCTTACACAGTGATCCAAGCTCCTCAAGAACATCGCAGAGAATAAATAGCGCAACTTTAAATTCCAGATTACTCAATTTAGTCAGGCAGTATTTGTGCACGGGATCATTGTCTTCTTCCACCTGTTCTTGACAATATTCTAACAGGATGTCATAATTTCTAACCACTGCACTTACAGCAAAGTGCCGAGACAGCCACCTAACATCATGTATAGCTTTAAATGAAATGACATCTGAGTATGCAGCATTAGCAATATCCTCCAGTTTGGCTTTTCGTACGCTCGATCTACTGAAAATCGTATACACGGTGCGTATTAGAGTTTCGATCTCTTTCATGAATGGGATCGTTTTCCATGCATCGTCTATGCCTAGATCTTCACGGTGAGCTACACAGTGTTGCTCTAGAAGATGAGGAACTGATTGACGTAACTTTGCAGCTACACCATTATGCTTCCCAAGCATGACTGATGCTCCATCGGACGTGAACATGACCATACGACTGAAATCTAAATCGTTCTCACTATAAAACTGCTTTATAGCATCAACTATAGCTGTGCTGTCACAAGCAGTTAGATGTTTGATGCCAGCAAAAACTGTCTCATGAATGTTGCTGCCACTTCTTCTAAATTTAATGTATATTATGAGCATTTTCGAAACAGAAATATCAGTACTTTCATCAATTATTAGGGTATGAGAAGGAGACCTCCGGATTTCTGTAAATGTTTCCCGTTTAACAATGGCATTTATGCAGTCAAGGAACTCGAAAGCATAGTTTTTGCTTCTCCAGCTATCAGGTATTTTTACGTATTTAGCCATGTGATTGTGAATTTCCTGGACGGATAGCATGGACGAATTCAACTTTACCGCTAGCAATATATTATCAATTAAAATGTTAACTCCCTCTGGACTTGATTTATATCTCTGTGCGTATTCGATTCTGTTGTTCCGACTATCGGGAGTTTCTTTCAAGAAATTCATTAGAAAACCTCGGCTTTGATTGTGAAGCTTTTGAACCGCTTCTAAATGAGAATTATGATTCAGATGACGCTTTAAATAATCAATTTTCCACTCAGACCAAGTCTTCCCTGTGCTCCATTCTCCGTTAACACCTGCTTTTCGGCATAGGGAGCAAATTAATGCGTTGTCCGTGTCGCTATATTCGAATATTTCTTTCATCGCCACTGTTTTCCGTCCACTCGCGTGCGGCAACGTGGTGTCAACCAAAAACTCGGTCAGCCATTCCTTCTTAAATTGGCTGCGCTTTTTCTTTGTGCTGCTACCAAACTCTTCATTCTCTTTACGCTTCGACATTTTCGAATGGATTTAAAAATTATTTGACTGAATCTATGGAAGATCGCAAAAGAAAGTTTATGCACACACTTCAAACGATCGAAACTTGAAAAGAACTTGCTTCATGCATGTATAGATAAACAATGGCGCTCGTGCGGCCTCAGTTTTGTAGCGCATTACTAATTTACTAGTAGTAGTACCGTGTTTCCCCGATGATAAGGCAGGGCCATCAAATAAGACAGCCCCCCCTTTTTAGACAAAAATATAAAATAAGGCACCCCCGCAAATAAGCCACCCACCGATACCTGCGCTTACCCGAATCGAGTGGTACGGTAGGTGACTTCATGTGGTGCCTAGTGCAGGAAATCACTCGCGTCTGCTCTGACCGCCTCTTCCTGCACGAAGTCGGGCCTTATCCAATCAGGAGCTGCATGTCAAAGCAGCTCCTGATTGAATAAGACCCGGCTTCTTGCAAGAAGAGGCGGTCGGAGCGTACGCGAGTCCGGCTGCCTCTCCTTGTTGGCGAGCTGAGCGGACCGTCGGGATCGACCCCCCGCACCCCCTAGGTACGCCTCTGCAAGTCTTGCCTTGCCCGGATTTGCCGCTCTCTTCCGGTGTTACTCCCCCCCCACCCGACTCTCCTCTCGCCGCCCTGCCATCTGCCATACGCCTCTTCCGATCGCCCCCCTCCCTGCTCGCACCCCCACCCCGACGTCCGATTCCTCCCCCAGCCTCCCCTTACCTTTGCGACGCGTTACATGGACTGCCAGCTCGCTGGGGCCAGCTGAGCCTGCCTGCAAGCACATGTGTGCGCTGTGACGAGAAACTTGTGCGCTGCGATGTAATATTTTGTGCGCCAGCGCACGCCAGCGCAGCTTAGCGGGAACACTGATTAGTAGTATAAGTATTACTGTAATTCACTGGCAGTCCCTAGAGACCTCAGGAAGCCCTCGGTATTTTTTTTCCTACGCTTCCCATGTAAATGTAAGGTATTGAGATAATAAATATGTTTTTTTTTTAACCAGCCCAACTTACTGCCTTTCTGACACTGAAACGACTGGAAAAGGAAGGAACATTGGATTAGTTACCGTATTTTCGCGGATATAACGCGCGCGTTATACGTGATTTTACGTACCGCGCATACCCCTCGCGCGTTATATGCCTGAGCGCGGTATAGAAAAGTTTTTAAACATAGTTCCCACCCCGCCCGACGCCCGATTCACCCCCCCAGCAGGACCGCTCGCACCCCCACCCCGAACGACCGCTCGCACGCGCTCCCACCCGCACCCGCATCCACGATCGGAGCAAGAGGGAGCCCAAGCCCTCTTGCCCGGCCGACTCCCCGACGTCCGATACATCCCCCCCCCCCCGGCAGGACCACTCGCACCCCCACCCCGAAGGACCGCCGACTTCCCGACAATATCGGGCCAGGAGGGAGCCCAAACCCTCCTGGCCACGGCGACCCCCTACCCCCACCCCGCACTACATTACGGGCAGGAGGGATCCCAGGCCCTCCTGCCCTCGACGCAAACCCCCTCCCCCCAACGACCGCCCCCCCCCAAGAACCTCCGCCCGTCCCCCAGCCGACCCGCGACCCCCCTGGCCGACCCCCACGACCCCCCCACCCGCCTTCCCCGTACCTTTGTGTAGTTGGGCCAGAAGGGAGCCCAAACCCTCCTGGCCACGACGACCCCCTAACCCCACCCCGCACTACATTATGGGCAGGAGGGATCCCAGGCCCTCCTGCCCTCGACGCAAACCCCCCTCCCTCCAACGACCGCCCGCCCCCAAGAACCTCCGACCGCCCCCCCAGCCGACCCGCGACCCCCCTGGCCGACCCCCACGACCCCCCCACCCCCCTTCCCCGTACCTTTGGAAGTTGGCCGGACAGACGGGAGCCAAACCCGCCTGTCCGGCAGGCAGCCAACGAAGAAATGAGGCCGGATTGGACCATCCGTCCTAAAGCTCCGCCTACTGGTGGGGCCTAAGGCGCGTGGGCCAATCAGAATAGGCCCTGGAGCCTTAGGTCCCACCTGGGGGCGCGGCCTGAGACACATGGTCGGGTTTGGCCCATGTGCCTCAGGCCGCGCCCCCAGGTGGGACCTAAGGCTCCAGGGCCTATTCTGATTGGCCCACGCGCCTTAGGCCCCACCAGTAGGCGGAGCTTTAGGACGGATGGGCCAATCCGGCCTCATTCCTTCGTTGGCTGCCTGCCGGACAGGCGGGTTTGGCTCCCGTCTGTCCGGCCAACTTCCAAAGGTACGGGGAAGGGGGGTGGGGGGGGGTCGTGGGGGTCGGCCAGGGGGGTCGCGGGGCGGCTGGGGGACGGGCGGAGGTTCTTGGGGGGGGCGGTCGTTGGGGGGGGGGGGTTTGCGTCGAGGGCAGGAGGGCCTGGGATCCCTCCTGCCCGTAATGTAGTGCGGGGTGGGGTTAGGGGGTCGCCGTGGCCAGGAGGGTTTGGGCTCCCTCCTGGCCCGATATTGTTGGGGAGTCGGCGGTCCTTCGGGGTGAGGGTGCGAGTGGTCCTGCCGGGGGGGGGGATGTATCGGACGTCGGGGGGGGGGCATCAGGCTTTCAGAATGGGGACAGACCTTCAAGGGGGACAGGACTTCAAGGGGGGACAGTGCACGGAAAGTCAGGGGGGGTGAACGGAGAGTCGGGACAGCGCACGGAAAGTCAGGGCAGTGCACGGAAGTCAGGGGGGTGAACGGAGAGTCGGGACAGCGCACGGAAAGTCAGGGCGGGCGAAAGGAGCGTCGGGCATCATGCGCGTTATATGCCTGAGCGCGGTATAGAAAAGTTTTGGTACATATCATCGTGATTTCTGCGCGCTATACCCCTGTGCGCGTTTTACACAGGTGCGCGTTATATCCGCGAAAATACGGTAATTAGAGTTAAGCTCCTCAAACCAGTCATAGATACCTTGTTTTTGCCTATGCATTTATTTAATTTCTTTAACGCTCACTCATAAAATTCTTGGATCGTAATGTGGACTTGAGATTGTTTGAAGTAAAATTATTCTTGTATTTTTTTCTTCTTTTCTTTTTCTTTGTAATTTTATGTTAAACAAACAATCTTTCTGTACAAAATGTTTGATTTTGATAAATGTAAAATTTATAAATAAATAATAATAATAAAAAAGGAAGCCCTCATCAAAATTCTGAGGGAGGTTTTGCTGCTGTCTGTTACTTTACCAAGCTTATGACAGAAAGGGGGAAGTGGATGGGAGGACGACCGCTGCTTGAAGGGCAAGGCATTTCTCAATAGACAAGGAACATACAGTATACCGTATTTGGTATTGCTGACCTCCATGAGGATACACACACACAACAAAAAATGTAAAGGCAGGATGTCATAACACTGATCACCAATGTTGAAGGCTCACATGAGAAGATACTTGGTGACTCTTTTTCAGCTCATTTGGAGCCAGAGTAACCTTGACTTAAAAATTAGAGAAGACCACTGAACTAGGATGTCCAATACTCTTGAGTCATAGAAACATAGAAACATAGATATAGACGGCAGATAAGGGCCCACGGCCCATCTAGTCTGCCCACCTTAATGTCCCTCCCCTACCTTTGCCCTGTGAAGAGATCCCATGTGCCGATCCCATTTGGCCTTAAAATCAGGCACGCTGCTGGCCTCAATCACCTGTAGTGGAAGACTATTCCAGCGATCAACCACTCTTTCAGTGAAAAAGAATTTCCTGGTGTCACCTCGTAGTTTCCCGCCCCTGATTTTCAACGGATGCCCTCTTGTTGTCGTGGGACCCTTGAAAAAGAAGATATCTTCCTCCGCCTTGATGCGGCCCGTAAGATACTTGAACGTCTCGATCATGTCTCGTCATCGAGTCATCTGTAAGGTGTTGCCTATATGTTTCTGATTTGGTAAGCACCCAAAAGTCTGTGAAGGAGGCAATGTGAGATGCCTCTGGAAATCCTAGACTGAAGAACCAGAAGAAACCAATATTTGTTTGTTTGTTTTTTAATGATGGTGGAATGAGCATGGATAGGGATGGAGCTTGTAATGATTGATGTAGTTTTCTGCAGTTTTACTGTGGGATATGTTGTGAAGACCAGAAAATGTTTATTATAATTACAGGCAAAATAAAGGCAGGGTATTTTTTGTTAGAAAAATTTAATTTGGGCCTTGGATGACTGATATGGTAGTACTCAGGTTCAAACAAGACTGTGCATAGCTAAGCTGGTGTGATCAGCATGTCATATGAAATACATGCCCTGTTTCTAATTGTCCAGCAGAAGAGGATAAAGTGGAACCATTCGCCAACAAGATAATTGATTGCTCCTCATGCTTTGGAATGAGTGGTTCAGCCCGTCTCTTAGGGAGTAATTTATAAAAGATTTTTCATGAACAAATCTTGTTGAACACAAGTAAATGGCCTTTTATGAAATTACTCAAGCTGCACTGTTGCTCAGGTTTGGCTGTTTTTGTGATCCTATTTTATAAAGACAAATACAATAGTTGTTTGTATGTCTTCATAAAATGGCCTCAAGAAAATGTGCTATGATCTTCTCCAGTGAAAATGGCTCTATATCATAAAAATAGATTTCACATTAGGAAAGGAGATAAAAAGGAAGATTCACGTGTCCCTCATATGTTGTTTATTTTTTTTCTATTTTTGTCAAAGGAAAGTAAATAAGTGGCACCATTGCAGTCATACACTATAAAACAGACTTGTCTAAGTTCATTTCTCAAGGGTTTCAAGGGTGGGCATTTCAGGAAATATCTAATGAATATGCAGGCGAGATTTGCCTACAATGGGCATGCAAATCTCTCTCATGTATATTCATTACAGACATCCTGAAACCTAGCTTTTTGCAGTCTTCGAGGACTACATCTGCATACTTTCTTTTATAATAAGCTTGTCCAAGGGGGAGCCTTCTAGAGATATTCCAGAGCCTGGGGCAGGAATGAATTTCTTTGGAACTGAGGCTTCAATAACCCTTTGAAGCCCAGATTATGGTTAGAGTGGAAGGCAGTAATGGAAGATCTATGGCAGGGCTGCCCAATTCCGGTCCTCGAGATCTACTGGTAGGCCAGGTTTTCAGGATATCCACAATGAATATGCATGAGAGAGATTTGCCTGCACTGCCTTTTTAGTATGCAAATCTCTCTCATGCATAATCATTGTGGATATCCTGAAAACCAGGCCTGCCAGTAGATCTCGAGAATCGGAATTAGGCAGCACTGATCTATGGTGTCTCCTTCTCATGTGCACCCTAAATATTTTTTTCTTTGGCCGTACCAATATCTATTGCCAGCTGGAATAATTCCAGAGAATCCTCTTTTTTCAGGAGTTGCAAATCAGCATGAGTGTTATGCAGATCAACATTTTTGTTTTTTTTTAATTTCATGTATTCGTTGAATTTTGTACTATTTGGTTGTTGTTGGGGTTTTTTTTTTTTTGGGGGGGGGTCAATTTTTTATTTCACGGTGCAGTGTCATCAGCAGTGTGCATTTTTGCAAAATAGTTGTGGGCATTTCCCTTGTTCAAGTGATGCAGAGGTAAATTAGTTATAAAATTCTATTACTTACATTGAAAACATGTCAAAGTAACCAACCCAAATTTATCAATAGCTTACTAATTCCTTATTGCCCATCTAACGCACTTCGATCAATGACACAAAATCTTCTTGCAGTCCCATCTCTAAAGTATATTAATACAATAAGATCAAATAACTTTGCAGTGACCGCTCTATCCCTTTGGAATTCTATTCCTAATTACCTTTGTGAAGAATTATCTCTGCTTCTTTTTAAAACAAAGCTGAAAACATTTCTGTTCCAAGATGCGTTTGATACCCAATTGCCCTTATAAGGGCTAAACACATGCCGACAGCTGTAGGCATCGTCCTTCCCTTCCCTGTTGTTTTTTTCCTTAATTGTTCTCTTTTCTCAAAATATAGTAGTTCCTCCCCTTTTTTCATCAGTTCCCCTCTGTCATTGTATGAGTTTGTCATGTAGATTTTGCTGAAAGCTATATTTTATTGTATACCACTCAGAAGTCTGATTGAGCGGTATATAAATTTTAAATAAACTTGAAACTTAAATCAAGCCCTGATGGACAATTCTATAAGTGGATGTGTGCATTTAGGCACCCTGATGCTGCACAGTGACAGCCTAGTCTATAACAGCATCTGGCACCCAGATTCAATTCTGGAATACTAGATTAACCCCGTACAGGTGCACTTTACGCTGGTGGGTCAGCAGTTACAGCAGCTATAGACCGGGTGTACCTGCGCTCACATAAATGAAGAAGGGACTCACATAATTGACATGTCACCCCTTTCCTTATCTCACTTCACTGGCTCCCTATCTGCCATCGTATACAGTTCAGGATCTTATTGCTAACCTACAAGTGTGTTCATGCTGCTGCCCCTCAATATCTCTCCTCGCTTCTCTCCCTTTATACTCCTCCCAGAGAACTCCGTTCCTCAGATAAGTCGCTCTTAGCATTACTCTTCTCCTCTACTGCCAATTCCAGACTTTGTTCCTTTCATCTAGCTGCCCCCTGTGCCAGGACTAAATTACCCAAGTTTGTCCGTCAAGCCCCTTCCCTTGTTAAAAGCAGACAGAAAACCCACCTTTGTGATATAGCCTTCAATCCTTAACCCTACTCCTCTGCCCTCCAACCCAGTCAGCTGAATAACCGTTTCCCTTAACTGTATCCAAGACATCTTGTTTGTCTGTCTTGACTGTTTAGATTGTAAGCTCTGTTGAGCAGGGACTGTTTTCTTCTTTGTGACTTTGTACAGCGCTGCATACGTCTGGTAGCGCTATAGAAATAATTAATAGCACTAGTTTCAGTCTTTGGGAAGCAGAGCTGGTATTGTGATGTCATAATGCCTCATTCCACCAATGCTTAAGAGCCAGCCTCATCACTGATGTCACAATGGCTTGATTGTCCTGTACTCCCTCTGCCCTCCAACCCAGCCAGCTGATTAACCGTTCCCCTTAACTGTATCCTTGACATGTATGTCTTGTCTGTTAGATTGTAAGCTCTTTCGAACAGGGACTGTTTCATCTTCTTTGTGACTGTGCAGCGCTGTGCGCATCTGGTAGCGCTATAGAAGTAATTAATAGTAGTAGTAGTAATACAGTATAATCTCGTTATAACGGACTTCAAGGGACCTGGCAAAACAATCCGTTATATCCAGAGTCCGTTATATCCAGAGTTGCATTTTTTTTTTAAACTTTATTTAGGTCATCTTGAAACAACGTACAATCAATGAACAACTGTCACTGTGCAAGCATATCAGCAACATCAATAACAAAACTCAGCAAAACATTGGAATGGCACAAAATGATTGCAAAACCAGAACACTAAAAGATGTTCTAAAGCAGTGGTTCCCAACCCTGTCCTGGAGGACCACCAGGCCAGTCGGGTTTTCAGGTTAGCCCTAATGACTATGCATGAGAGAGATTTGCATATAATGGAAGTGACAGGCATGCAAATCTGTTCCATGCATAGTCATTAGGGCTAACCTGAAAACCTGACTGGCCTGGTGGTCCTCCAGGACAGGGTTGGGAACCACTGTTCTAAAGCATTATGTTGTACTGTACTGGAAAGAAAAATAATCTGTCATTTTCTTCTGGGCTACATTTCTTTCATATGTTTTAGTGATGTACGCATTTTGATACTGTATCACTGGCACACCACGCGCCTTGTAGGCGGAGTCTGCAAATCTGTTATAACCAAACAAAACTACAGTTAAAAGCAGCTCTGGGGACCAAATTGTTTTTTCTGTTATATGCAAAATTCAGTTATATGCGAGCCCACTATATGCAGTGCTTTTCTGCATATTCGTAAAGGCGCACGGCTGGGACCAGCGGACCTCGTCCATTATAGACGATATTCCGTTATAAGCGAGTCCATTATAACGAGATTATACTGTATATGTCTCATTGAATTTATATACTATGCACGCTTTCCCAGAATATTAATAAAACTTAATAGCACTTTGGCACCCTGCTGTCACTTTTACAGGTAAGCGTTCACTTACGTACAATCTTTAGTGATGGTGTTCCAGTTTAGAATTTCACTTGCTGTATAACAGACTTTTTCCCCCCTCTTGCTCGTCTACTTAACTTTTATTCTTACTTAAGACACAATGAACACTTAGAACAAATGCAGCATTTTGGAAGTGAACACAATTCTCATTTACTAGTAAAGAAAAATAAGTTTGCATCGCATTTTAAGGCTCATTATCAAAAAAGAAAAACATTCAAAAAGCCAGCATAAAGGGGCAGATGGATGTTTTTCTGCCAAACCATCCAAATTGCTTTTTTGAAACCCATTTTGTAGATGGTTTTCTATACTGTTCATCTGCACTACATCTCAACCTCAAGGGGGCGTGTTGGAGGCTTGGCTTTGGTGGGATTAGGATGGGATAATTATTTGGACGTTTTTCTGAAATAATGGAACAGGCCACAATTTGGACATTTGAGGCTAGACCTTTTTCAATGATAAATAAGTGCCAAAAAGGTGCCCAAATTGACAAGATGATCACTGGAGGAATTAAGACATAGCCCCCTTACCCCCCAGTGGTCCCCAAGATGTGAAAAAAACAGTATATACCAGTCTGTAAGACAGTTTCAGATATTATGGCCATTCCTATTAGAGCAGTAAGCAGGTTCATGGAGTAGCCAAGGGGTTGGTGCTGTAGACTATAGATTTGGTGACCCAGGCCTATATTCCACTCTAACTAGTACACTTGTGGTAGAATATGTGAGCTTTCCAAAACCCATTCAAAGCCTACTGTTCTTACATATAGGTGACACCTACAAGCATAAGAGATATTCATGTGGTGTACAGTTGGGTACAGTAGGATTTGGGTAGGTTTTGGAGTACTCACCATATAATATGAGGAGGTTTTGGTGAGATGGGTACCTGGAAAGTTTTATGTAAATTTCACTACAGTTCTCCCTAGGGTATCCCATCTGCTGGGATGTCTGTGTGACCAGTCTACTAAAAATTCTGTCCCCCTCCTATATCCCAATGTTTTGTTTTGTGCACAAACACATCTAAGAAATGGCCATTTTCAAAAAAATATTCATGTTCCTGTTTTGAAAATGGTCATGTTTGCCACTGGATTTTGGGATGTGTAGTCAAAATCAGATTTAGACGTCATATTGAAAATGCCTCTCTTTATCATCTTCAAAGGCCTGAGAAATGATGAGCAGAAGAACAATTCCTCTTCCCCCCGCCCCCACTAGCAACCCCCTTGATGGATAGAAACTACTAATTGATTCATCTTACTTTTTTGTTCAGCATTTGGGTCCCCTGTCACCACCAGGGCAGGATTAACCAATAGGCCAAGTAGGCACGTGCCTAGGGCCCGAAATGGTCAGGGCGGCCCGATGAAGGAGGGCATCAACATTGTTTTTTCCAAACATCGATGGGCCCCTCCAGCATCGATCGGCAATGCGGGCCCCACCCAAATCGGCAACGCAGCCCCCATCAACGAAAAGTAAGACAAGCAAGCAACGCGGGTAAGAAAGGCAACGGGAACTGCAATTGTGCATGCGGTGCTACTTGTCCAAAGCTTCCCTCTGACACAGCTTCCTGTTTCCGCCTGGGCGCATGGTGGGGCGGGGCGGGGAAGGGGGCCCAGTGTACTTGGGTGCCTAGGGGCCCTCGACGAATTAATCCTGCCCTGGTCATCACCACCTATATAACCAAGAACTTTTGTGCTCAGCTGTGTGGGTAAGATCCTATGGCTTTTGATGAAGTTTCTCACTGCCTTTCTAGACTTCCTCATCTGTGGTATTTCATATGTTCTGATTTTTCTGCAGGGGTACGGCAATTTACCCTCCTTTTACAAAACCGCAAAAGTGGATTTTAGCACCGACTGGCGCGCTCAATGCTCTGCGCTGCTCATGATGCTTCTAGATCTACTATGAGTACGCTAAAAAACACTTCTGCAGTTTTGTAAAAGGGGGAGGGTGGGATATAAGCATATATTGATTTTGTTTTGTTAATTTATATTTTATTTTATTTTTTTGCACGGGGTGGGGGTGGGGGGGCTGCTTTGTTTAAATGTAATGCCCAAAAATAGAGAGAGAAGGAAATGAGGAGCAGAACTAAAATATCCACCTGTGAAACATAAAAGAATATGCAGAAACAGAAAATAAAGCAGACTGGTTTCTCATTCTTCTTGTTAGACACTGTCAAAATGTGATTTTCTATAAACAGAGGGTACATGGCTCATAACATATCATCAGAAAGAGGCTTATCTAATCTGCATTATTATTAATTCAGTACCACAAAAGGACTCACCGATCATCTGTTAAACAGTCTAATGATGTTGTTTTTTTCAGTCTTGCTTAGAATCACAGGTTCATTCCAATTCATTAAACCACTCTGAACTGATGTAGACCGGAATGATCGATTGTGCTTGCATAGTGGAATTGATTTCTGATAGATTGCACTCTACACAGACATAGCATTTCCCTGGCATAAAACCATTCTCTGTTGATGGAAGACAAGCGATATATTGTATATTTATGGTACAGTATTTTTTTTAATATAAGTAATGCAAACCAATCTATAGTATATCGACAAAATTTAGGATATGTTAACTGATTTTGTATGATGAGCATACAAAATAAACTAGTGAAATATAGCAAAAGTCCCTGTCTCTGGATTTTAGGAACAGATCTTTTTATTAAGATTAACAATAGAAGAAAAAGTGCAGACCAAACAGTGGTGTAATAAGGAGGGGTGGGGGTGCAGTCCATCCAAGGTGCCGTCTTGGTGGGGGCCTCACACCTCTCCTCCAATCTGACCCCTTGCTACGCATGCACTTTGCTTTCCCTCTGACACCCTAGACACCAAGCGCCCCCACCTTGCAATCTCCGTGATCCCTCCCACAAATTCCTGGTGGTCTAATGGGCTGAGGGGAGTTCGTAACAGACTCCTTCCCAGCGGTGAAGCAGTGTCTGGGGTAGAGGGTTCTTGAGTTGGTGGGCAGGGCAGGATTAACCTATAGGCCAAGTAGGCACATGCCTAGGGCCCGAAATGGTCAGGGGGGCCCGATGAAGGAGGGCATCAACATTGTTTTTTCCAAACGGCGATGGGCCCCTCCAGCATCGATCGGCAATGCGCCCCCCCCTTCTGATTGGCAATGTGGCCCCCCATCGACGGAAAGTAAGACAAGCAAGCAACGCTGGTAAGAAAGGCAATGAGAACTATAATTGTGCAAGCGGTGCTGCTTGCCCAAAGTTTCCCTCTGACGCAGCTTCCTGTTTCCACCTGGGCGATTGGTGGGGTAGGGCGGGGCAAGGGGCCCAGTGTACTTGTGGGCTTAGGGATGAATTAATCCTGCCTTGGTTGGGGGGGTCTGATCCGACCCCCCCCAGCCCACTAGACTACCAGGAGTTTGTGGGAGGGGAGGGTGATTGGAAGGCAGGGGGTGCTTGGTGCCGGGGGGATGTTAGGAGGTCCCGGTTTTGGTGATGGGGAATGAGGTGGGGAGGTAGAAGTGCGCCTCCACCCTGGGTGCCCCCTACCCTCGCTACTCCTTTGTCAGCAAATATTAGTTTTCCTTAGCAGGATGGAGGAGCTAAGTTTTCAAGCAGCCATTGCTTACAGAGCCAGATTCCACTTCCCCTGTGAAGCTTGTTTTTGATTATTTATTCATTTTAATTTAGGGGCCCATTTACTAAGCTGTGCTATGCAGCTAATGCAGGTTTTACCATACAGTAACATAGGCCTGCACTAATATCTCCCGCACTACAAAGGAAGCCCTTGGTAAAAATCCCAAGTAGACAAGAAATGGGTGTGATCTGGGGGGCCAGCTGTGACAGCTAGCACCTGAATCATTACTGTACACTAGCTGTCATGATTGCCAAGAGCACAGCTACAGCCATGGTGGTGAGTGCAAGAGTAGCAGCTTTGGGGCTGGGAACAGGACGGTGTGTTGATACTCTGCTTTCACGTTTGCAGAAGATCGACTTGCCTCAGAAAGCCACGCTAGAAAATATTATGAACCTGCAAAGCCTAGGAGGTGATTTCCTACTGGTTTCTTAAGCTGCAATGTGGCAACTGTACTGAGGTGTCTGAAAAAATGGCGGTACATCATATTAATGGACAGTGTGCTACTAAAGGGAGGCCGAGGAAGTGTCAGCATGGTGCAGAAGTGCAAGTTCTAGGCCAGAGAGAACTCCTTAGATAGTGACCAGTTTAATACAGTTGTGGAGTTTGAGGGTCGAGATGTGGAGCCGGTCGACTTTCAGCATAGGTAGGGTTACCAGATTTTACTTTAATAAAATCCGTTTCCCTAGACTTGCCCCCAGGCCCGCCCAATTCCACCTATCCCCACTCTATTCCACCCCAGTCCCAGCCCCAGTCCTGCCCCAGCACTGCCCCCCACCGCCTGCTCTCATCAGGCAGGAGGGCATCTGAACATGCATGGATGCCCTCTTGTCCAATGCAATTTTGAGGAAGCTTTTCAAAATCCAGACAATGTGCTGGGTTTTGAAAAGCCATCTGGACCCCTGGACATGTCCTCAAAAAAGGAGGACAAACGTCTGGTAACCCTAGCCATAGGTTACTGCATTCTGCGGGTCATATTGAGCTGGTTATTCCATCTTATATAATTTTACAGCATGAAAATTTAAGAAAAAGTGTTTTCTCCTGTGCTAGGCCAGTGGAGTGAAATAAGCTTCCAGTGTATCTTCGACAGATTTGATTGGTAATCATCTTATCTTCCTTTGTGAAAAATTTAATGTGATTAAGTTTTATTGATGTATGTTTACACTGACAGTATTGCAATATGTATATATAAGTGGTATGCATTTTTGTGTTGTTTTAAATTATGTATGTGATATTGTGATCCATCTTGTATAAAGGTGAAATATAAATTATTTTTTAATTTATTTTATTTAAAAAAAAAAAGCTCATAGGATTTCTGGACCATGGTAGAAACCTCTATTGCAGCTTAAAAAAAGAGGGGGGTAAATCATAGGACATAAAATACTGATTGATCGTATTGTGCTTCCCATAACCTCCCCCCCCCCTTTTACAAAACTGCGAAAATGCAGGCAGGCACACTGAATGCCCTGCTCCCGACACTCAGAGTTCCTATGAGTGTTGGGAACAGCGCGGAGCATTCAGCACGCTGGCCTGTGTAAAAAAAAACAACGCTATCAAGGTTTTGTAAAAGGGGTTGGGTGGTTGTTAATTTTCAGCACTTCAGTTCTTTCACTTGAGGGACAGTCTCATGGTCTTTGATGGCTGGACCTTAATACTTTATGATGATCATTTGTATTTGATTATATTGGCCCAAGCTCTATACAAGATTTTTCTGGGACATTTGTGTCAATTTGTATTTTTGTAATTTGGGAACATCTGTATTAATCTTCAATTTTTGTCTACTCTTGATGTTTGATTTTTATTACTGCATGCAAGTTTGTATTGTCCACTTAGATTTCATGATAAAAAGATTAGAAATGTTTTAAATAAATAATGTATTTCTGTTAAAGTGTGGAGGATGAATATTGTGACAGGGAAGCCCTGTTATAGAGTAAAAAGGGGTCAGGAAAGCAAGTGAAGGAGACAAGAAAAATTCAACAAGTTCCATAATCTCCCAGGAAAGGAAAAGAAACTGCATTTACCATATTTTTTACTCCACAAGATGCACCTAACCGTAAGACGCACCCTAAATTTAGAGGAGGAAAACAAGAAAAAAAACATTCTGAACCAAATTCTCCCTACCAGGCTCTGCACCCAACCCCACACTCCTTGCCAGGCTCTACACCCTGTCTACACCCTGTCTCCCCTCTGGTGGTCTAGTGGTGGGCAGGGACAGGGTATAGGGCAGGCAGGGACAGGGCACAGATATCAAGTCAGAAGACTTATTAAAATATGCAATGTCACCACAGTAACAACTATAGAAAAATAGACAAATATAGTACAAAATATAGACAGCAGATATAAATTCTCAAAACTGACACATTTTAATCACTACATTGAAAATAAAATCATTTTTCCTACATTTATTGTTTGGTGATTTCTTTCTTTCCTTCCTTCCTCAGGTCCAACAATTGTCCCTTCCTCCCTACCTCCTTCCTATGTTCCCATCACTGCCTTCTAGCCTTATCCTCTTCCCCCTCCCCCCAATTCAGGCCCAACAATTGTTCCTTCCTCTCTCCCGCCCTCCTATGTTCCCCTGACAGCCTTCCAGTCTTTGTTCTCTTCTCCCTCCCCCCCAACTCAGGCCCAACAATTGTCCCTTCCTCCCTCTCTCCAGTTCCCTCACTACCTTCCAGCCTCTGTCCTCTTCCATTGGCCCCCCCACCCAAGCCTGCCTGCATGCCTGCCCAATTTAATTACCTCCAGCTGCTGCAAGGACACGTCAACGAAGCAGCAGCAGCAGCAGCAAGGGGGGGGGGGGACTCCTGGTTCAGCAGCGCAGCACCCGGAACAGAAGATGTTGCTAGGAAGAGCCAGGCAGGTGCAGCGATTGCATGCCAGCCCAGAAGCCTTACTCCCGACGTCAATTCTGACGTCGGGGGTAAGGCTTCTGGGCCGGCGGCATGCAATCACTGCATCCACCTGGCCTTTCCCTTCTTCTACTTTCCATGGCAGTGAGCAACTAGCAGCAGAGGCGGCAATCTAAATAAGGTAACGGGAGGGATTTGGGTGTTCGCTCCATAGGATGCACCCCTTTTTACACCCAGTTTTTTATGGGGAAAAAGTGCATCTTATGGAGCGAAAAATACAAGTCAAGCTGCCAGAACCCTGGAAAAGATCAGGATCCGGAAGAAGCAGAAGGAAGTACAGATAGGAAACAAACCCAGGAAGCTAGCCAAACACACAGCTTGGGGAATGCAGATAAGAATCATAGAAATTGAAGTACCGTATTTTCACGCAAATAACGCGCACCCGTATAAAACGCGCACACGGGTATAGCGCGCAGAAATCACGATAATATGTACAAAAACTTTGGTATACCGCGCTCACGGGTATACCGCGCATGCTGCCCGACGCTCCTTTCGCCCGCCCTGACTTTCCGTGCGCTGTCCCGACTCTCCGTTCACCCCCCCTGACTTCCGTGCACTGTCCCCCCTTGAAGGTCTGTCCCCATCCTGAAAGCCTGATGCCCCCCCCCGACGTCCGATACATCCCTCCCCCCGAAGGACCGCCGACTCCCCAACAATATCGGGCCAGGAGAGAGCCCAAATCCTCCTGGCCACGGCGACCCCCTAACCCCACCCCGCACTACATTACGGGCAGGAGGGATCCCAGGCCCTCCTGCCCTCGACGCAAACCCCCCTCCCCCCCAACGACTGTCCCCCCCAAGAACCTCTGACCGCCCCCCCAGCCGACCCGCGACCCCCCTGGCGACCCCCACGACCCCCCCACCCCCCTTCCCCGTACCTTTGGTAGTTGGCCGGACAGACGGGAGCCAAACCCGCCTGTCCGGCAGGCAGCCAACGAAGGAATGAGGCCGGATTGGCCCATCCATCCTAAAGCTCCGCCTACTGGTGGGGCCTAAGGCGCGTGGGCCAATCAGAATAGGCCCTGGAGCCTTAGGTCCCACCTGGGGGCGCGGCCTGGCCATGGGCCCAACCCGACCATGTGCCTCAGGCCGCACCCCCAGGTGGGACCTAAGGCTCCAGGGCCTATTCTGATTGGCCCACGCGCCTTAGGCCCCACCAGTAGGCGGAGCTTTAGGATGGATGGGCCAATCCGGCCTCATTCCTTCGTTGGCTGCCTGCCGGACAGGCGGGTTTGGCTCCCGTCTGTCCGGCCAACTACCAAAGGTACGGGGAAGGGGGGTGGGGGGGTCGCCAGGGGGATCGCGGGTCGGCTGGGGGGGGCGGTCGGAGGTTCTTGGGGGGGGCGGTCGTTGGAGGGAGGGGGGTTTGCGTCGAGGGCAGGAGGGCCTGGGATCCCTCCTGCCCGTAATGTAGTGCGGGGTGGGGTTAGGGGGTCGCCGTGGCCAGGAGGGTTTGGGCTCCCTTCTGGCCCGATATTGTCGGGAAGTCGGCGGTCCTTCGGGGTGGGGGTGCGAGTGGTCCTGCCGGGGGGGGGATGTATCGGACGTCGGGGAGTCGGCCGGGCAAGAGGGCTTGGGCTCCCACTTGCTCCGATCGTGGATGCGGGTGCGGGTGGGAGCGCGTGCGAGCGGTCGTTCGGGGTGGGGGTGCGAGTGGTCCTGCCGGGGGGGGGGATGTATCGGACGTCGGGGAGTCGGCCGGGCAAGAGGGCTTGGGCTCCCTCTTGCTCCGATCGTGGATGCGGGTGCGGGTGGGAGCGCGTGCGAGCGGTCGTTCGGGGTGGGGGTGCGAGCGGTCCTGCTGGGGGGGTGAGTCGGGCGGGGTGGGAACTATGTTTTAAAACTTTTGTATACCGCGCTCACGCATATAACGCGCGAGGGGTATGCGCGGTAGGTAAAAACGCGTATAACGCGCGCGTTATATGCGTGAAAATACGGTAGTAGGGATTTTTCTTTGCAGGTGGACAAATTAGTCATTAGCTGACCTCCAGAGAGAGAGAGAAAGGCATGGTTGATACTGTGCACAAAGGGGCAATGCAGAAAGCTATGGTGGGCTACAGTGCGGCCTTAATGTTGAGTTTACTTGCTCAATAATGGCCACTGTATGCTGCAAAGGTTTCTGCCCTGCCAAGGCAGACAACCGTGAACAGAATATTAAAATGCATGCAAAATAGCTGGGCACTAATGTCTATTGCCGGAGCTCAAAACCGGAAACATACCACCAGGTCTGAATCTGGTGTTGAGCTCCTGTGGTCTGCATCAAGACCAGCACTGGAACTGGAACTGGGACCAGGGGCCAGATGCACTAAAGTCAGCAATTGTCTAACAATCGTCACTAAACTAGTTTTGAGTAGTGGCAACAGAGGAGTGGCAGCAGAGGAGCACCAGCGGTGGACCTAAATCGGGCCTGGAGGGAGGCTTTTTTTTTTTTGGTGCGACAGGGGAGGTACAGGAAGCGATCGCCTGTCCCATTGTTCCCGCGCACAGCTTCGGGACGCTGTCCCTGAAAACGGGACATTTTGGAGTCCCAAAGCTGTGGGGACAACGGGACAGGGGATTCGAAAACGGGTCTGTCCCATTCAAAACGGGACGTATGGTCACCTTACCCATGTCTTAATAACAGACTATGGACTTTTCCTCCAGGAAAACCTTTCTTAAAACCAGCAACGCTATCTACTTTTACCATAACTTCCAGCCACTTCATTTTTAAGCTTAGATCTTTCCTTCCAAACAGAGACCTTGCTAGATGTCAAATACAGAAAGAACAAGATAACTTCACAAGGACTTAGCTGTGCGGGAAATGTGAATCTCATACACCCACCATATAGTGCAAAAATGTGCAAAGGTCTGGTTTTTTTCTTTCGATCACTACATAGCTTAATGCCACACAAGCAGCGCTGTTACAAAAGGTCAATGCTAAGGTTAACAAAGTTTCCTTCCTTGGACCACAAGGAGATACTGACAAACCACTAGAAAAGATCCCAAAAAAACTACCCAGGCACAACACCCAGTTGAGTGGAGTGGACTAACTGGGGGGTGGAAATGGGCCTGGAGTTTGCTCAGCAGAATTTCCCAGACCACCTCTTCCTCTCAACACATTGACACGCTGCCACCACCACCACCATTAGGAACACCTCACCGGGTAGGCCAGTAATGCTTATAAACTTTATAAAACACATTATTATATTTTCTTATAACGCACATATTTTAACTGAACTCTCTGACATCCTCAGCCTTGCCATTCACAAAAATAGAAGGAAGAAAAGTTCCCGTTTCCTGCTATCTCATGTCCCCGGCCTACACAATATTTTTCTTCTGCAGACCGTTCAAAAGTCTGACCAAATCCTCGTTTCACTTGCATTATAAAGTACTGAGGATGCCATCTCTCCCCAATCTCAGGTCCTAAAGTCTAAGACAGTAGCGCAAACTAGTGCTGCCCAATTCAGGAACAAAATATTTGATTCGATTCAACCTATTGAATTGGTTTTTCGATTCGATTTTCCTGCCCAATTGGGTGGGGGTTTTTTTCAAACATCCTGGTGGGTTTATTTTATAGCTTTTTCACCCTCCTTTGGCTTCTCCTAACCACACTGGCGCTGTGCTGTAAATAAAATAAAGAAACAAAATGGACTTTTCCTCTCTCTGTTAAATCCTAGCTCATGTTTGCGGTCTAACACCAGCTCTGGCAGGATACACATTTCAAATCTGACATATTGTAATCACAAAACAGAAAATAAAATTAGTTTTTCTACCTTTTGTTATCTGGTTATTTTTCAAATATTGTTGGTCCAAGGCTCTGGTTGTCTTCTGATAACTTGCTTGCCAGGGTCTCCTTCTTCCTTCTTTCTTCATGCTAACCATCCATCTGCCATCTCTGTCCTCCCCGTTTCCCTTCCCTCCCCAGGAGATCTGGCATCTTTCCTTTTTTCGTCTCCCTCCACAGATCCATCTTTTCTTAACTACCCTTTCATCCAGCATCTCTCCCTCCTTCCCCACCACCTCAGGGTCCACCATCTCTCCCTTTCTTTTCCCAATTACCCTCCTATCTAGTATCTTTATCCCCCCTCCACACCATCCCTTGTATCCAACTTCAGTCCCTTTCTGTTCCTTCCCTCCCTAAAAACCATGGTCCATCATCTCTCTCCCTCTCCTCTATTTTCAGACCCATTATTTCTTCCCACCCAAAGTCCGGCATATGCGCGTCTTTTTGAACCCCCCCCTTCCCTCCATGTACTTCTACACCAGGGCCCCCTCCCCTATAGACCTGTCCCTCCCTTAAAGGTCTGCATCCCACCCCTGAAGGCCTGACCCCCCTTGAAGGCCTACACCCCCCAAAAGGCCTGTTCCCCCCTTGAAGGCCTGCCCCCCCTTGAAAGCCTGCCTGCCTGTCCCCCTTGAAGGCCTGTCCCCCCCTTGAAGGCCTGCCTGCCTGTCCCCCTTGAAGGCCTGTCCCCCCCCCTTGAAGGCCTGTCCTCCCCTTGAAGGTCTGCCTGTCTGTCCCCCTTGAAGGCCTGTCCCCCCCTTGAAGGCCTGCCTGCCTGTCCCCCTTGAAGGCCTGCCTGCCTGTTCCCCCCTTGAAGGCCTATCCCCCCCTCTTGAAGGCCTGCCTGCCCGCCCCACCCTGAAGGCCTAATGCCCTGCCCCACCCTGAAGGACCTATCGCCCCCCCAACTCTGAAGGACCGCTCATCCCCCTGGCCTCCCCACACCATGTACGGTAGAGAAGCAGCCCACAGCAAGATTGTGATGCCAGCGATGCCGCGGCCCACTCCTCCTCTGACGTCAGAGGAGGGGTGGGACCGTGGCAGAGGAAGCAGCACCAAAGCAGCACAGGGATCGCTGGCGTTGCGATCCCGCTGCAGGCTGCTTCTCCACTGCAAACGGTGCGGGGGGGGGGGGTGCCGGGGAAAGAATCCGGATGTCGGGGGGGGGGGAACCAGACACCAACAGCTTGAAGGGCGGGAGCACCCCCTCAGGGCTTGTACCCAGGGCGGACCTTCCCCCCCCCCCGCCCTCCGCTATTGGTACGCCAATGATGCAGACCCATGTGTTCTTACTGATCCTGTTTAGTGCTTCTGGCCCCAGGAAGCCTTTGTCCCGTCCTCCCTCCCACCCCCTACAAAATCAATAATGATTACTTTTTCCCTCTTCTCTTGATAAATTGACCGCATACATAGTAAAATGCATCTGCTGGATGTTTGTGCCTAAGGGCCCCTAGGTTTACTCAGCTTGGAATCAATCTGGAATGTATTGCTAAAAAGTAAAATTTCAAAATATCAATGTCCTGGTCACAAAAGCAAAGTTTGAGGGGATGTACTAAAAGGAATGCCCTCCCAGCACCAAATAATCAGTACCAAAATTTTCCGTCAGGTCTGGAGCTTCCGGTAGCTGTTACACAAAACACACGCACAGCAGTTGCTCCCTTTAAAATAAAATACAAATTTAATAAATAAAAGAAAGACAGATCGGCAGGATGGATGCATACTCCCTCCTGTCACAGGTCTGGGAACTCCCCCCCAATGCCCCCTGACACTTTTATACCTTTAATAGAAGATTGGCAGGTGGGGTGCCCACTGCCCACTCCCTCCTGCCACAGGACTGTGACTCCCCTGATGTCATGACCCCCTAATGCCCCTACGATACCCCATGTACCTTTTTGTAGAGAAGAACAGCAGGAGAGATGCCCACTTCCTCCTGCCTCAGGGCCCGCCTCTTTAAAATGGTGGGCCTTCCTTTTGCTGGTGCATCCTGGGTTGCACTGTGAGGTGCCTTAGGTGTCTGAGCCAATCATGATTTAGGCCCCTCCCACAGCATCCCAGGATGCACCAGGAAGGGGAAGGCCCACCATTTTGAAAAGCTGGAAGCCCCTGCTCTCCCTACTGGCTCGGCTACAGGGAAAGACCCAATCAACTGAGCCAAAGGACTCCCCAAAGCCACCTCCAGCTTTGGGGCTTCTCCCACTGCTCAGTAATTCGGGGCTTCCCCTGCTGGCTCAGCTGAACACAGCTCCGGAACAACAAAAGCTGAGCAGCAGGGTAATCCCCAAACTGCTGAGCAGTAGGGAAAGTCCCAAAGCTGCAAGTGGCTTTGGGGAGTCATTCGGCTCAGTTGATTGGGTCTTTCCCTGTAGCTGAGCTAGTAGGGAGAGCAGGGGCTGGCAGCTCAGCTGCAGGAGAAATTGGGGGGGGAGGAGCTATACCTAGCAATGGCTCTTCTGAGTAAACATCAGGCACAGTTCTTCCTCCCTTTTCCAGTGCGCTCAACACAAACAGCATGCATGTAATTAGCATGCTATTATGCAGAGCATCACCCAGTAAAAACTAATAGTTCCCAACATGGTATTTTTTACCATGGTGACAGAGCGTTTGTGCGTTCTGCCTTCAGTGCCAAGCTGTGAAAACCTGGGCATGCACTAGATCCTTCAGCCTTGATTTCACAGGGCAAGCCTGGATCAGGGTGGTGATTTTGCTCGTTAGGGACAAGACATCCCAAATCGCCCGGACCATTAGTCCTCGTTATGGTCCTTTTGATGTGAGACAGACACCGTTCAATAAGTTGAATTTCCTTCTACGCAGAGATGATATAGGCTCAGATAGTAGACTAGACTCTCGTGTTATGGGCCACTGCGATGAAGCTGAAGCCTTTATATTACGATGAAACTGGACTCTGTTTAATTTATCTACTTGGCCTTTCATGGCAGGTGGGAAGAGGCTGAGGTTCAAGCTGCTGTGGATACAAGTTAATTGACAGGGCTTGTGGGAAATGAACTTATTTGATACCAAATTGGTTCAGTTTCCTTTCTCTACTCCCCAGCAGTCTTTTTTTTTTTTTTTTAAGTAGCCAGAAGCATCTGTTTCCTTTCTTTCCCTGCAAGACACACAACAGCAATTTTTTTGTGAATACTTGCCAAGTGAGAAAAAAATGGCCATTCGTATAGTAGCCTATTATGTTAATTATTGTTTACAAGTTTTATTTTTCAGAAATTGACAATAATTCCTTTCCAGAATGTATTTTGTTGCAGAGAAGTTAATGGAGTGAAGAAGGAAATAAATTATATTGTTTGAAAACCCCAAATGACTTATTTAAGTACTAGTACTACATACAAACACAGAGAGAGGTAAAAAAAAAAAAAAAAAAAATTACCCCCCAGGGGCCAATATTAAGATCACAGAAGGGAGGCTGGCTAACTCCTGCAGTTGGCGCTGAGCTGCAATATTCAATGCCAGGCTGTTTCTGATGACTGGCAATGAATATCCAACCTATTTTTGGCCAGTTGAGATATTATCCAACTAAGGTGCGCTAACCGATTTAGCGCCCAAACTGATTTAGCGCGTGCTAAACGCTAACGCGTGCATGCTAGTCTATGGACGCGTTAGTGCTTAGTGCACGCTAATTCGATTAGCGTATGCTAAATTAGTTTGCGCACGCTAAATTGGTTAGCACACCTTAGTAAAAGAGGGGGTAAGTCGACTTTAAGCACTGGCCGGTTAAGTTAAAGTGGCCAAAGATAAGACCAGCTATTTGCGTGGCCCCAGTTTGTTTGCTAAACTTGGCCAGTCGGCATTTAAAATCGGTGGCTACTGCACAATATACACAGTAAGCTAAGTTTTAGCTTCTAAGCAGTAATATTCAGTAGAGAAAGCTGGCTATCTCCCGCTGATTATTAACACTTAGCTAGCCAAATGCTACTTAACCTGCCAAGAGCAGTTCCTGGCCGGTTAAAAAGTGCTGAATATTGGGTAGCTAGAGGGTTTGTTTTTTTTAAAATTGTTTTTCCAAAGAAGAAAATAAATATAATCTAGCATGCTATCCATCCCACAATATAATAATAATAATAATAATAATAACAACTTTATTTTTGTATACCGCCATACCCCAAAGAGTTCTAGGCGGTTCACATTAGTTAGACAGAGATTACAAGTGGTTACATATCAAATTGAACATAGAGTTGCAGACAGCAAAGCGAGAGTAGTTACAAATGGTTACATATCGAATTGAATCATAGAGTTGCGAACAGCAAGGAAAGAAGTTGGGGGAAGAGGAGGGAGATGGGGGAGGGGAGTAGATCAGAGCGTGGGGAGGATTGAAGGGGCATTAAGGGTCTTGGTCTTGGAATAGGTGAGTTTTGGGTAATTTTCTAAAGTCGAGGTAGTTGTAGGCCTTGAGGACCATTTGGGCTAGCCAAGGGTTTAGTTTGGCGGCTTAGAAGGCGTAGGTTTTGTCGAGGAATTTTTTTGAGTGCCATAGTTTTAGGGAGGGGAAGGAGAAGAGTTGAATTTTTCGGGAGTTCTTATAGTTGTGGTTAAGGGTGAAGTGAGGGGTGATGTAGCTTGGGAATAAACCAAATATTGTTTTGAAGCAAAAACAGGCGAATTTGAATGTGATTCTGGATTCTAGTGGGAGTCAGTGGAGTTTGTGGTAGAAAGGGGTGATATGGTCCCATTTTTTCAGGTTAAATATGAGGCGGACAGTGGTGTTCTGGATCATCCTTAATCTCCTGATGGTTTTCTTTGTGGAGCTCAAGTAGATGATGTTGCAGTAGTCCAGTATGCTGAGGATGGAGGATTGTACTAAGAGGCGGAATGAAGAGTCGTTGAAGTATTTTTTTATGGTGCGGAGTTTCCAAAGTATCGAGATACTTTTCCTGACTGTGATATCAGTGTGTTTCTCGAGGGTTAGATGTTTGTCTAGTGTTACACCCAGTACTTTTAAGGTTTGTTCGAGGGGGAATGTGGATCCTTTTACTTGGATAGTGGTGTCCTTGAGTTTGTATTTGGGGGTTGCTAGGAAGAATTTTGTTTTGTCTGGGTTTAGTTTTAGTCTGTAGGATAGCATCCAGAGTTCTATCTGATTAAGTATGCTTGTGAGGGAGTTAAGGAGTTCTTGAGTGAAACTGGTTAGAGGGATGACTATGGTAATGTTGTCTGCGTAAGAACATAAGAACATAAGCAGTGCCTCCGCCGGGTCAGACCATAGGTCCATCTAGCCCAGCAGTCCGCTCCCGCGGCGGCCCAAACAGGTCATGACCTGTCTAAATCATCAGAAGGTGCCCCCATGCCACCTTGGTTTCCTGATGAGTCCTATCTTCCCATCGAAGTCCTAGCCCTCCGGTCTTGCACATGCACGACCTGGTTGGGTTTCTATACTTTCTCAGTATCCCACGATCCCTTTATCCCCCAGGAATCTGTCCAGTCTCTGTTTGAATCCCTGTACCGTACTCTGCCCGATCACTTCCTCCGGTAGCGTAGATAAAGAATTTTAGCTTGAGGCTTTGCAGGAGGTTTCCTAGGGAGGTGAGGTAGATATTGAACAGGGTGGGGGACAGGGGGGAGCCCTGTGGCACACCGCAGGAGTTTTCCCAGGAGTAGGAGAGAGAATCATTTTTAAATACCCTGTAAGATCTGTACCGTAGGAACCCGTTGAACCAGTTAAGGGCCTGGCCGGAGATGCCAATGTAGGCAAGGCAGTCTAGGAGAATGTCGTGGTCGACTAGATCGAAAGCACTGCTCAGGTCCAGTTGTAAAATCAGGGCACTGGATCCCAGGCTGAAGAGTGTGTGTATGTGGTCTAGGAGGGAGGCTATGATGGTTTCGGTGCTGTGATTGGAGCGAAAGCCTGATTGGTTGTCATTAAGGATATCAAATTTTTCTAGATAAGTGGTATGGGAAACCAAGGAGGAAAATCTAGAAAAAGATAGCTCTCAGAAGAAAATTAAATAGACGTAAGGAAGTGGTAGAAAACTGGAACGCTCTTCCGGAGTCTGTCATAGGGGAAAACACCCTCCAGGGATTCAAGACAAAGTTAGACAAGTTCCTGCTTAACCGGAATGTACGCAGGTAGGGCTAGTCTCAGTTAGGGCGCTGGTCTTTGACCAGAGGGCTGCCGCGTGAGCAGACTGCTGGGCACGATGGACCACTGGTCTGACCCAGCAGCGGCAATTCTTATGTTCTTATGTTCAGTGAAGTACATTTTGCTGTTTTCTAAGCAGCCACTTGGAATTTCAATGTGAAATTTTACAGCTTTATTTATTGTTAGGTTTATGTCCCAAGTGGAATGAGATTAATATTTAAATACGGTGAAGTTTCAGATTTTGTAGCATGACCACCCAATGATTATCACAGGTTCAAAAATGTTTGCACTGTAAAACGGTCATCATTTGAAGAAAAAAAAAAAAGAGATACCAGCTTACTGTTAATGTCACAGTGATGCCTCCAACATTGCTCTCCAGATAAATCACAAGCTCCACCCAAACCCACAAAAAATTGCCAAACTCAAGGAAGTGCTGCAGATGAGCTGCGACAGCCTGGCACAGGGACTAATTGACAAGGCTGTTAAGAACTTCCCAAGGCAACTGAAGGCCTGTGTTAAAGCTGCAGGTGGACTTGTGAGCACTCAAAGTGACTGCGGAATTCTGATATGTTGTTAATTGTATCATTTGAATGTCATTATTTCACTGTTCTATAGCTCAAACATTTCTAATGCTCAAACATAACTAGGTAATAATATCAGTAATATAAACATAGCTTAAAATAATTAACCCCCTCTTTTATTAAACTAGCAGTTTTTAGCGTAGAGAGCCGCGCTGAATGGCCCGTGCTGCTCCCGAGAAACAGCACCCCCCCCCCACACACACACACACACACACACTGGCAGGACTGTAGGCAGAGGACTCCACTCAGCTTAAACTAGTGCCTAGAATGCCTTTATTATTTTACCTTCAAATGATATCTCCTTTTAACAAGCCCTGTTAGTACATTAACCTTTTGTTTCATAACAATATAGTATTTTTAATTGTCTACTATGCCCTTTGAAAGGTACAGTAGATGCTATCACCAAATATTGTATTTTTGTACAAGGTACAGTAGATGCTATCACCAAGATTGTTGCATTTTTTGTAAAGTATTTTTACAGTTTTAGATATCCAGGAAGTAAATACAGTAGTTCAAATTTTAGAGGACCATGCGATAGAGAAAGGTCTCTAAACAGTTACAGTCTACATAGGTGAATATAAAGCAGTGGATTGCACAGCAGATACCTACTGATTGCTCATGCAAAACTAAAACTTTCAAGTGGTCTGCACTGCAATTTGTAACCTACATTTAAACCTAATGACAACCCTCATGTTCCCCACCACAGAGCAGCTGTACAGATTAATCTTAACTTTGCAGTGGGCATTTGTGTCTGCTACTCAGTAAATGACTCTAGGGGAAGGTGCTAGCCATGGGCACTGATTGCAATATGTAGGTGTTCAGCAATATATTTTTGTTCACTGAGCAGTTGCACTGTCGACACTCTGCCTTACCCCATCCCTTGCCTCAAGATATAAAGCTTGAGAACCAGGGGAACTGGATTGGATTCCCACTGTGGATCTTTGTGACTCTTGGCAACTCACCCCACCCTCCATTGCCCCAGGTACGAAACTCTTCGACTGCGAGTCCACTTGGCACAGAGTACTTGTTTATCATATGTAGACCACTTTGGTTGTACCACAGTAAAGCAGTATATCAGCAATCTCATAAACATTAAAGGGTCCTTTTATTAAGTTGCAGTAAGAAGTAACATGTACTTAACACTGGTTAAACTCCGTTATCACAGGGCACCCTGGGGAAAAGTTTAAGGTGGGGAGTTGGCGTGCCCAGCACTAATCGGTTAGCACAGCTACATGCCACACTCTAACGGATTAGTGCGTGGTTAGAGCAGGAGCCCTTTCTACCTAGTACAGGGGTAGGCAATTCCGGTCCTCGAGAGCCGGAGCCAGGTCAGGTTTTCAGGATCTCCACCATGAATATGTATGAGATGGATTTGCATGCACTGCCTCCTTGAGATGCAAATCTATCTCATGCATATTTATTGTGGATATCCTGAAAACCTTACCTGGCTCTGGCTCTCGAGGACCAGAATTGCCTACCCCTGACCTAGTATATAGATGTCAGTAAGGCTCCTATGCTAAAAGCCACATGTCAATTGGGAAATTAGCATATGGCCATGAATCGAGGAAATGGGAAATATGGCCATTTTATAGCTTTGCTAAAAATGTCCTCAGTGCATGGGGAAATCCCGTGCTACTGATACCGCAGGCTAGATTATAGTGCAGCTTAGTAAAGGAGCCCCTGAAAAGGATAATGCTCAACAGACCTACAGCTTCCTTTCAGTCTGTACTTTAGTAAGGGTCCTCAGCCATACATATACCACTTTCTCAAAGCACGGAGGGACATTCTTGATAGTGCGTCTAAGTCCAACTTTGTGCATTTACCGCTAGATGTCCAAAGACGGATATGGAAAAAAACTATTCTCGAACATCCTGGATGTCCAATTTTTTTCTGAAAATCACCTACTTGGATATCTTGGCCGACAAAACTTTATGCAACATTTTCGACCACAGATGTGTCCAAGCTCCAAGGGTACAAATGCAGACCATGTGGACATGAGAGGGGCTAGCATTGTAATGGACTGGCCACACAGACATGCCAGTAGAGCAGTGGGACACCTTAGAGGGCACTGCTGTGAACTTCACATAAAGGCTGCCACATGTACATCTCACCAAAACTCCCCCAAAACCTACTATACCCAACTGTATCCCACCCCAATATGACTGCAGGTGATACCTATATGGAAGAAGCGTAGGATTTTAGTGGGTGTTGGTGGCCTCACACTTTCCACCCTAAATGTGGTGGTTAGAGTGGCTTATGGGCCTGGGTCCTCCTCTTTATGATTCACTAGCCCATCACCAGGCTACTTAAGACACCTGTGTGATGCTGTACTAGGCTTTATCATACCAGCTCTTTAAATAGGATATTTGGGGGGTTGAAGGGAGTCTATGAGCATTAAGGGAGTGTTGAGGGAGTCATACCTTAATGCATGCAGTGGTCATCTGGTGTGACAAACCCGTAGCCAGCTTTGTCCCTGTAATGGATAAAAGCAGAGCACGGTCCCTGGTCAGGAGAGCTGACCAGGTTAAAAGTAAGGAAATAGAAATGGCTGACTACCACTCAGACAGTGAGGTAGAGCAGGAAGGATATGAGCATAAGAATATCCAGCAGAGTGTGCCATACCAGAATAGATACATCAGAAAGCCTGTTAGGACTTTTGCTGAGAAGTGGAGACCTAGTCCTGCAAGGCATTCACATTTTCAGCCAAAGAGAAACCAGAGTTATTTCCCTAGAGATTTCCTGCCCAATCCTCCTGCTCCTAGGAGAGTGGGGTGGGGCTATGACACACGTAAAAGCAGAGCCCTAAATCACAGCAGGGAGGACAGAGAAACAGAAAGACATGAGCAGCAGAGCAAGCAGGAAGGTGAAGGGAGGAATCTCTCTCCTCAGCCCCACAGCAGTGAGGATGTGGATATGGTGGAGGACTTTCCTAGCTTGAGCCCAGCTACTGAGAACCTGGCAAGAGCTGAGGCAATGGACACAAGATGAAGGAAAGCAAGAAAGCTGTCTAGCTAAGCTGCGTTTGTGTGATGGCTCTCTGTAACCAAAGACCAGGTGTCACTGATTAGGGAGAGAAGGAAAACCACTCTGTGTTACTCTGAGATAGAGAATGACACGGTGGCGGTTTACCCGCGGCCACCGCATTTTAGCCGCGGGTCACCCGCCGAAAACGGGGAAGCAAACTAGCAGTCGCTGCGGCAACGGGGACAAGGCCATTCACCGCCCGCGGGTCTTGTCCCCCGCAGTGAGGCATGAAGGATTGCGCGGTCCCCGCAGCTCACACCCGCCCGCCCAATCGATTCCAGTGTCCAGCCAGCTCTCTCCCCTCTCCTCACCCCAGTCCGCAGATCCTCCTCCTCGGCGACCAGCACGGTCTACAAGTGAACATACACAGTGGAGTGTAATTGGGCATATAAGATATACAATAGGTTTAAATGTTTGGACATAAAAGACTGTGCAGTAGTTTAAATACAGGGAGTATACAGCAAATTAAGAGTAGAGTTTAAGTATAAGTAGTTTAGTTTAAATACAAATTATTTGAGTTTAGATACAATTTATCAGAGTACAGACTAAGAGAGGACTATACTGAAATTTAGGAAGACACTGGACTATATTAAAAGCCATACCTAAAGAGAGAAGGAGAGTGAAGCTAGTGCTGGGAGGCCACTAGGGCCTACCCAGGCTGTCCAGGGATTCCTGGACTTGAGAAACTTTAAAGCATAAAAGCTGCAAGGACTGAGATACAAGTGGCTGCTGAACTTTGCCTGACTGGAAGCCAGTTTGGTCATTTTTGGTTTTTGTTTCTTCTTTGGTTTATGCTGGACTTCTGAGAAGTGTTTATCAGAGGACAGAATTGAGACTGACCTAGGCGGCTGCCTAGGTGGCTTGTATAAATGTAACTATGCAATGTCTGCTAATAAAAGACATTTTTTTGCCACTACCTGATTTTCTTTTATTTCTCTGCTGCCAGTATTCAGTGGTCTCCATAAAACCGCTCAGCTATGCGACTGCGACGGGAGCTGGGATGAGGGAGCGCTGACCAAATTCCTCAGCCCCGTCACAATATAATGAAACATATGGCCCCGTCACAAAACTTACCATTAGGGAATTGGCAACCTACAGGTCTGAAAATAGAATAACGCATGCATTGGAACCACTGCAGCCAAAATAAATGAGTAATCTCCTCCATCTTACAAAAGAAACCTATCACAGGCAAATATAATTTTAAGAATGCTATCTTTGGAAAAGATAGGGAGTATATGTGGTAATTTAAAGTCGAAACACTATCCCCCAAATTCTGAATATGGTGCCCTATGTCGTGTGCATAAATCAGTGCACACAGCCAACTTGTATGCACAACTTAATTGTTTAACAAGCCTAATTAGTGCCAGTAATTGGCATTTAACACCTCCTAACTAACAGTAATTGGCACTAAATAGAAGTTATGCGCACATCTTGGAAGGTGCATTCTATAAAGTGCCGCACATTAGTTCTAATGTGCAATTCTGAAAAGGAGCCTGGACGGAGAAGGAACATGGACAGATTGTGGGCATTCCTACAATTTATGCACACTACTATAGAAAACAAGTTAAGCACGGGTATTTAAGCCTGGTTTTCCTTGGCCAACATGGGTACGCCTAAAAGCTATGACACACACTGGTGCTTAGTATGATTCTATAAAGGTACAAATATCTCTGATAGAATCACGGTAAGCACTGTTCAAATCAGCACTGACATATAGTATGCTGACTAAATCGCACTATACAGCTATAGCTCACTGGACAGTCTTTATCTCAGGTTTTTGTGCTGAAAGCAAGGACTCTTCTGAGTTATATTGGCCACTGTTAAGAGATTCCTATTCAGCCAACCCCTAATTCTATAATCGTGATGTCACCAGCCAGACTCTGAATTGATTGAACAGTTTATTTAATAATGAAGCAAAAAAAACCCAAGCTTACAGTCAGATGGATTCAATGCAGGTCAAGCCTGTTAGAGAATGATACGGTGACAAAATTCATCACCGTTCCCGTCCCCGTGGATAACCGTGGGAAACCATCTTCATGTCATTCTTTAAGGAGAGAGGGAAGAATCAGAGTATAATTGGGCACAACCACTGACCCGCAAGCTTTGCTTTGAAGAATGCTGGTGTAGAAGGACTGAGGTTGAAATAGACACTAAAAAATGACATTGGATTATTTCCCACGGTTATACGCGGGGATGGGAACGGTGATGAATTTTGTCACCGTGTCATTCTCTATCACATATCTTCTTACTTTACCGGCACATCAGAGTTAAGCTGGGAGTGTCCACCTTGTGGAGATGACACTGTTCTCCAGACTTAGAAATAAACCTAAGCTGTATAAGATCATTAGAACTAAAGGGGGGGGGGGAAACCTGATGGGACAGAGGTTAGTGAATCGGGTCGGAGGGGAATCGGTATACGATCGGTTTGCTTATTGAATCTAGCCCAAAGTTGGTCCAGAGGAAGGCTACTAAAATGGTTTGTGGTATTTGTTATAAGGCATATGGGGACAGACTTAAAGATCCCAATAGGAATACTTTAGAAGAAAGGTGGGAGAAGAGAAATACGACTTAAATACCTACATGGCATAAATGCGCATGAGGTGAGTGTCTTTTAATAGAGAATGTTAAAATGCTGGTTATATAAGGATGCTTTCGAGACCTAACTTAAGCGTGACAATTTGATGCTTCTTTTTTTACAAGGAAAACAAAGAAACTTTTTATCCTTCCATCGTTTTGCTTATATGAGATTTGCTAGTGCCTCTTTCTGAAACAAAGGGCTCCTTTTACTAAGATTAGCGCGCACAAACCACGTGCTGAACAAAAAATACTAACGCAAGCTCTATGGAGGCGTTAGCATCTAGCGTGCGCGGCATTGTAGTAAAAGGAGCCCAAAGTCTTACCCCTCCTTATGTCTTGACCTTTTATGTTGTCTTTTCTATACTTATTGTAGTTCCTCCCACTTCCCTTACGTGTAAGTTTGTAACGTCTATGGACTCCTTTTACTTAGGGCTTTAACGCACGGAATAGCGCACGCTAGACCTTAATGCCAGCATTGAGCTGGCGTTAGTTCTAGAAGCGTAGCATGCGGTGTAGCACACGGTAATTTCCTGCGTGCGCTAAAAACGCTAGCGCACCTTAGTAAAAGGAGCCCTATGTCTCCAATGTATTTTAAATAATATGGACCTCTGCTTTTATTTGTAAATCGCTTTGAAATTAGGATATTGCAATTGAATCAAAATTTTAACAAAACTTGAAACCTGAAGCTCTGGAATGAGGGGTTCACAGGATGAAGGTGAAAGGGGCTAGATTCAGAAGTAACCTCAGAAAATACCTTCTCATGCGAAGGTGGTAAATGCATGGAATGGCCTCCTAGTAGATGTGGTGGAGACTATGGGCTCCTTATGCTAAGCTGCGATAGCGTTTTTAGCGCATGCTAAACTTGCGCTAGGCGGCTAGAACTTACGCCAGCTCAATGCTGGCGTTAGCATCAAGTGCGCGTGGCAATTCAGCGCGTGCTAAAACCGCTATCACAGCTTTGTAAAAGGAGCCCTAAATGTGTAACTGAATTCAAGACATCTTGAGACAAGTATGCTGGATATAATGCCCCGCCCTCCAGCCGTCCTCTCTGCTCGTGTTCTGTTGGAGGCCAGGTTCCTGAAGAAGGGCTCCTCCTGAAACCAGCGCGGTTGAACCTTTCCTCCTGGCGCGGTTTTTCCGTCGCTGTGACAGTTTTGGATAAGTATTGTTTATTTTTGGATATGTTCTTCACTTTTTGGTATGGTTTTTGATTTCGTTGTGATTTTGTGCGTGCTTTTTGAGGGGGTTTGGCTGGCAGGGTTTGTGTGGGGGTCGCTCAGGTTGCTTGCTTGTGTTGTGTTGAGTTTTATTTACTCACTTTGATTGTTGATTGCTTTGATTCTTGCACACACAGGGCGCTCGATGATGGTGTGGGGGTGGAGGCTTATTGCCTTGACCCAGAAGTGAAGTGTCGGAGCTGTGCTCCTACCACTGAGGGTTCACACTGAGAGCGCCCTATAACATTATACAGTGTGACATGCTTTTTTGACTTGTTACACTGTATTTGGCTTATAAGTTGTGAGACAAGTTTGGCACTGTGGGCTTCCCCCACGCAGACCTTGATGTGACTTGGTTGCCTTCCTTGTTTTTTCTAGTGCTGGATATAAGAGACAGGAGGGAATAGTGGATGGCTTGGTTAGGCAAGCTAGATAGGCAACATGGTCTTTATCTGTCTTCATTTTTCTCTGTTTCAATGTTACATCTTTCCAGTTGACATGTGGTAAGTATTCATTTTCAGGGTTTTTATGACGATGATTGTCTGGTTGGTTGGTTGATCTTTTTTATATAGTCAAGCTTTAACGTATCAGGAATGTGCAATAGTTATGAATTTTTATGAGTTCTGAGGCTTCTTTACATAAATCCTGAGGGAAAAAGAATCTATCCTGAGTGATCAAGGTATTACGAGATGAAATATAGGCAACCGCCTGTTAATACAGACCACATGATAAAAATGCATAATATTCCTAATTACTTGTGTATTTGATAGTGATTGTGCCGAAAAAGGGGCAGTTTGTATTATGCAGTGGGAAGATTTTCTTGGAAAGTCTATTATGATAGTTTGCAAAGGGATTATAAAATATGATTACAGTAGCATGAGAACTGTAAAACAGAAAGCCACTAATAAAATAGTTTCCTGCTGTTCTACAAATCATCTCCTGCTGCTTCAGCTCTCCCCTGATCTGCAAGTAGAATACATTTAAATATAAATAAGTAAATCTCCCTATAATGTTAAATGGGTTTCAGAGTTGTGGACCACAGTCATTTATTTCTAGAATAATGTGGATGCAAAGTACCGTGAAAGTCCCCCGGTTTAACTGTTAATATTAAGACTTTGAAAATATCTTAACTCGTGAAATTATGTTCACAATGGCCCCTTTGTTTTAGAAGCTCTATCCACCATTTAAATATGTAAATCCAACATTTGCACGTCAAATAGACATTGAAAGCCCCGTTTTACAGAGCCAGGATTTATATGTGTAAAACTGCAATATCTGCATATGGAAAGGGGGTTCATAGACAAGTCGGCGGAAGACAAAGGCGCGCGCCGACAACTGAGCGCAAGACGGAGGCGCGCGACGAAGAAAATTACAGTTTTTAGGGGCTCCGACAGGGGGTTTTGTTGGGGAGCCCCCCCAGTTTACTTAATAGAGATCGCACCGGCGTTGTGGGGGGTTTGGGGGGTTGTAACCCTCCACATTTTACTGTAAACTTAACTTTTTCCCTAAAAACAGGGAAAAAGTGAAGTTTTCAGTTACAACCCCCCACACCCCCCACAACGCCCCCACATCGCGGCACGATCTCTATTAAGTAAAGTGGGGGGATTCCCCCCCACACACACCCCCGTCGGAGCCATAAAAACAGTAATTTTGTGCAGCGCGCGTCTCCGCGCTGCGCTCAATTGTCTGCGCGCGCCTTTGTCCCGGCGCGCTTTTGACCTGACACCATGGAAAGGGGGTGGGGTTTGGGCAGGACTAGGTTGGAGCTGAATAATACGTGTGTAGTCCCCATTTTCAGGAGGGAACTGCGCATCAATGTCTGGATTTACAGTTGCTCGCAGGTGCTACTTAAGCAGTGCTACTCGCTCAATTAGCTACGTAGGTGCCAGCATTGAATATTGCCAGTCCTCGCATCACTTCTGGGACCATGCCATCTCAGCTCTGCCTGGACAATGCTGCAGTAGTTAGAGCAATGTTCATTGGCACTACCCAGCGAAGTCCTTTTAAATATCGGGACCTGTATGGGCAGAAAAGGGAGGGATCATAGATTTTATGGAAGCTGGATTGTGGGTGGGCAATATGATGTAAACTTACAAATTACAAAAAGACAGAATAATATCTATTTAGTCAGGTGTTTTGAAAAGAGAGAGGTTTTCATCTGATTTCTAAAATGTTCATAAGAGTAACAATTTAAAATCTTTGTCGTGAATGGCTGCTTGGTATGAAAGTGTATGATCCAAAAATTTCTTACATTTACAACCCTGTACCGATGGAAAAATGAAAATGGCATGTGAGCTCCTATTATTCTTATTAGCTGCTACAGGGAATCTATTGGCTAAATAGAGTGGGGCTGTACCAAAGGCAACTTTGTAGCAAAGACAGCCCAACTTAAAAATAACACCAGCCTCCACAGGAAGCCAATGCAAAGTATGCTAAAACGGTGTCACATGATCATACTTCTTCAGGCCGTAAATCAATCTAACTGCTGTATTCTGAACCAATCAGAGAATAGTTAAGCTCTGGAACGCGTTGCCAGAGGATGTGGTAAAAGCAGATAGTGTAGCTGGTTTTAAGAAAGGTTTGGACAAGTTCCTGGAGGAAAAGTCCATAGTCTGTTATTGAGAAAGACATGGGGGAAGCCACTGCTTGCCCTGGATCGGTAGCATGGAATATTGCAACTCCTTGGGTTTTGGCTAGATACCAGTGACCTGGAATGGGCACCATGAGAACGGGCTACTGGGTTTGATGGACCATTGGCCTGACCCAGTAAGGCCATTCTTATGTTCTTATGGCCATGTTTTTACTGGAAATTGTCAGATAAGCAATGTTGCAGTAATCGAGAAGACTCAGCAACAATGATTGAACCAAAAGTCTGAATGCAGCATAACTCTACTGTTTAGAGACAGTCTGACTATATTGTTTTTCTTGTTATTTTTTTGTTGTTGTTGTGGGTTTTAGCCTGTCAGTTACAGCTAATAATGTTGACAATGCAGGGATTCATTTTTCATTCAATTTCAGGCTCTGTCTAAGAATAAAGAATTCAATTGTTGGTCTAGAGATAATGAATGTTTATTTTATTTTCTCAATTAAGTACAACACTTATCAGTGTCCAAAGATACAATTTCTAAAATGACTGCAAGTAACAAAGCACTTAGAAATAGGTTTTATAAGCACAGATTGAGTCGTAGCAACAGATCCAATTAAATAAAACATGCACAGCTCATTTATCTTTATATACTTATCTACCCCAAAGTTGATAAGGATCATTTTCAGTTCAGTTGCCGAGGATGAAAGCTATTTTGCCTTTTCTTCTGTCTGTAGCGTGGCATCCTCAGTAGAATCAGATAAAGCAGCTGACATGAAGGTGAAGCAGGAGAATCTCAGGTAGCAGCCATGGTGGCAACAATGACATCCATGATGAACCGTATTTCCCCATATATAGGCCGCAGCCTATATATGGGTTTTGCAAGCTGGCCCAGTGGGTGCAACTTGCATAACTGGGGTGCCTATACAGCATTTTAAAATCATCCCCCCGCCCTCCCTTACATCCCTCGCTGGCGGTTGCCTCCTCGAATCTATTCAACTTCTTTTATTTTTTATTTTTTAACTATTGTAAACCGCATAGAACTTTACTACCTTGCGGTATATAAACTGATTATTATTATTATTATTATTATTAATAAACAGCACCCGAAGTTAGGCACCAGGATGACTTGTGCTAAGCCAGTATTCTGTAAAGCCGTGTAACACAAACTATGTGCCACAGCACACTAGTGTGCCGGTCAAGATGCCGGGTGTGCTGCAAGATGCAAACGAGGAGGAAAGGAGCCGGCGCTATCCGACCGCTTACAGGACGTGCCTCTCACGTAGGCAGTCAGCTGGCACCTCTCCTCCTCAAGGCACCCCCCTCCCACCGGCATAGTAAGTGCATGATCAGGGCCCCATCTGGAGGGCATCCTTGCATGCGGGGATGTTGGTGTGATGATGTCATGCAAGCATGTAATCAAGATTTCTAGCATATAGCACTTCAGGTGGCTATTTCTTAATTATCCATTCAATAGAAATAGGAACTTCTTCCTTATTTCAAGTAGCAACCTGTTTAGTCAATTATTAGGCCCTCAGCGTCACCACTCAGAACTCAAACATATCACCGTTCTGAGCTTTACGTGACAAATCGTCACTGGGTCTAGTTTTTCTAATTTTTAACTTTTACAAGAGCTTTAAATATTTAAATATTTATGACTTTCTTATAATTTTCAATATAGTTCAACTTATTTTACTTAGCTTTTAATGTAGTTTTCTCTAGTAGAGATGTTTTTTAATCAGGCAGGGTGACATAGGCTATGTCACCCTGCCTGATTAAAAAACATCTCTACTAGAGAAAACTACATTAAAAGCTAAGTAAAACTAGACCCAGTGACGATTTGTCACGTAAAGCTCAGAACGGTGATATGTTTGAGTTCTGAGTGGTGACGCTGAGGGCCTAATAATTGACTAAACAGGTTGCTACTTGAAATAAGGAAGAAGTTCCTATTTCTATTGAATGGATGCAAGCATGTAATGTCATCGTGTCAACGTCTGCGTACTTCCGGATGCCCTCCAGCTGCGACCCTAAGTTTGGCGTGCCGCGGCTTTAAATAGTTTGTGGGACATTGCTGTAAAGAGCACCCTTAGTGGAATAACAAGAGAACTTACGAATAGCCATACTGGGTCAGACCAATGGTCCATCTAGCCCAGTGGTCTCAAACTCGCGGCCCGAGGGCCACATGCGGCCCTGCGAGGTACTATTTTGCGGCCCTCGGTATGTTTATCATAATCACAAAAGTAAACTAAAAGTTTCTTGATCATATTGTCTCTTTAGCTATAAATTACAATATTATTATTATTAAGACTTAGCCAAAAGGAAAGATTAATATAAACTATAAAGAGTTTTACCTCATGCAAAATTATCATTTTTTTTATAAGATATTAACTATTTTTTATGAGGCCCTCCAAGTACCTACAAATCCAAAATGTGGCCCTACAACGGGTTTGGGTTTGAGACCACTGATCTAGCCCAGTATTTACACACTTACGAATGTGAAAGGCTGGAGTACATGCTGGTACCCAACTGATGGCAGTTAGAAGCGCAAATGCAAGTATTATATAATAATAATAATAACTTTATTTTTGAATACCGCCATACCCCGAAGAGTTCTACGCGGTTCACATATAACCTTTAACCTACTTTCTGGGCCTCCTGACCTACCAGTGGCCTTCCCATGCCTCCTTTGGAAGTTACACGCTATGGCCCAGATGCTCAAAACCTAACACCCAACACCCTAATTCTAGAGCAATCCAATAAAATAAAATAAGCTTTAATCTCAGAGGACCTTCAAATAGGTTTCAGTGTAAATATGATCCATTCATTGTAATTTCAGATCATTACCACTTTGTCATCAATCCTCTATTTTTTTTTCAACTTTTTATCTTTTGCACTATTTCGCTTAATTCCTTAATCATTGAACATTTCAATTTTTCAAGCAAAGTCCAACGTACCTTAAAGCTGAAAGAGAATCATAACATGCTGACGAACAGCCTCCAACATAACGTTTTGTTTCGCCACTGTCGGCTCCATCAGGGAAGTCCCGCAGCAACTTACGCAGCAATTCAGAAAATGGAGTGGGCCCAGGCAGCAGTGCAGATAGCGCGCTCCTGCCAACCCATATACCAGGCTTCAAAGGGGGGCATTTAAAAAGGTATTGCAGGTGGGCGAGGGTGTTTTAAAAGGAAGGTTCGGCAGGCGGGCCATGTTATTAAAGGGTACCGGGAGGAGGGGGTTCGTCTTGGCTCCATAAGACGCGCCCACTTTTCCACCCCCTTTTTGGAGGTGGAAAAAGTGTGTCTTTTGGACCGAAAAGTACGGCATTTCCTGCTTTAAAAAGTATACAGTAGCTTTTAACTGATTTCTAAAAATGCAGCAATATCCATCACTTTGAGCATCACTGGTAATATATTCCACTCAGTTGGACCAGCAACAGAAAATGAATGATTTTGGAATTCAGAGAGGGATAAATCTGCATAATTGACGGAATATGCAGATTTGAGTCCCATTATATCTTAATGATCAGGAAGGTGTGTACATTTAAAGAACTGAGTTTAAGCATTAGGGTGCTTCCCTACTGAGAGCCCTCCTTAAACTTAATCCTCCAAACTATAGGGAGCCAATGCGACCCAGAAAGACAGGATAACATGCTCAGAATGTGATACCCCTGTCCAGTGGCGTAGTAAGGGTGAGCGGCACCCAGGGCAGTGGCGCCTCTCCCTTGCCTTCTTCCCCGCCCCCCTTGCATGCACATTCCCCCTTCCTTTACCCTGTACCTTTTTAACGTCTCCGGCGTGTGCAGCATCCCCTCGTCGATGTCGGCTCGCCCTTTGATGTCACTTCCAGGGCGTGGGTCCTGGAAGTGACATCGGCAAGAGCGCCAATGCGGGCAACAACCTCACGCAAGGCAAGAGGCGCATGCATGCGGCAAGTATAGGAAGGAGGGGCAGAGAGGAGGAGGGGTGCCACGCCCTTAGGGAGACCATACCTGGAGCGGGTCACACACCCCTGCATCCCCCCTTACCGCGCCATCGCCCCCATCCACAAATCCTGTGGAGCTTATTTTCATAGCATATGGATGTCTCAAAATGCTGAAATGGATGTCCATGTGCTTGAAACAGCCAAATCCTGATTTTGCAAAGTTAGAGAAGGGACGTCCAGCACTGCAGTATGTAAAAATAACAAGGACGTATTGTGGATATGTTTTGAGTGGGGCTAGAGATGGCCCAAAATCAAGACATCCATCAGCAATAACCGAACAAGAAGAAACATCCAAGTCTATAAAGAAGGATGCTCTAAATTAGAACTGTTTCAGTCACATCCAAGGTACTAAAAGGTGCTCTGATTGACCTACTGACCGCTGGATGGATTACTTGACACCTCCTTAATCCTCCAGGAGTTGCTCTATCCCACCCTGTGCCCTGAAAGGGGGAAACTGAATAAGGATTCTAGGCTCTACGACAGCTTCAGGTATTATGAGTTTCTGATAAGAGCATGGAAAAAGAAGACATTTTTGTGTACAGTGGGTTTAAAATCAGCATTTATCTGACGGTGCTGAATCTGAAAAATGAACATAAGAACATAAAAATTGCCATACTGGGACAGACTAAAGATTCATCAAGCCCAGTATCATGTTTCCAACAGTGGCCAACCCAGATCACAGGTACCTGGCAAGATTCTAAGGAGAAAACAGATTTTATGCTGCTTATTCTAGTAATAAGCAGTGGATTTCCCCATGTCATCTCAATGTCATCTCAATAATGGCCTATGGAAGTCTCTTACAGGAAATTATCCAAACCTTTTTTTAAACCCTGCTATGCTAACTGATTTCACCACATTCTCTGACAACAAATTTCAGAGTTTAATTACATGTTGAGTAAAGAAATATTTTCTCTGGTTTGTTTTAAATCTAACACTTAGAGCTCCTTTTACAAAGGTGCGTTAGGGCCTTATCGTACGGAATAGCCATGTCCAGCTTCTCTCCTCTGTGTTCCTGCCCCTATTGTTCTGCCATGCTATTTCCCTTCTCTGTTCCCTTATTCTTGCCCTATTCAGCAATTTCTCTCTGTCCATATCCCTTTACCTCTGTCCACCATTGTCCCTATGTATCTTTATCTATCTCCATGTCCAGCTTCTCCCCTTACTTCTCTTTTTTTGGCCTACACAGGAAGGGGCAGTGCTCATATATACATACAGGAAGCATGAGGTGATTATTGACCTTGTGGGCCAGAAAGAGAAGTTAGCAATTAGGGGACTAGAAGGATTGAAAGATGGAAGGGAAAAGTTTTGATGTAAGGGAGGATGGCTTTATATCTATGGAGAAAAATAGTGCATGCATGTAAGAATAAAGTATATGAGTAAGGAAGTTGGGAGAAAGAGAATGTTTGTACATTCCCTTCTCTGCCAATCTATTCTTAGGGGGTGTGGGAAGAAAGAGAAGAGATGCTGGATTGTGGGCTCAACATTAGCTGATTTGCCCTGAGCATCACATTCCTCTGGGGTCAGCCCTCAGGACTCGTATATTAATGGGGAATGAGAACTCCCCATTCAGAAAAATAAAACTGTACCTTTGAGAGTAACATCACTAAAATTGGAAATATGACTGAAAAAATTATTCTTGAATAGGATATGACACAATTGTATAAATATCAAGATATTTCAGCATCAAAATAGCTAAAAAGAAAATATATAAATGATCAGGCTAAGCCTACCTGTCTTTTTTCTGCAAAATATAAATGATCAGGCTAAGCCTACCTGTCTTTTTTCTGCAAAATATCTGGAAATATTTAGTATGGCTGTTTTTTTCCTATCGCTGACTCATGGGTTATTGAGCTTTGTCTGGGAATTATTTACTCATTGGCAGGTTACTTTTTGCACCTTCAGCTTTAAGAAAGAAAATCCTTTAAGTACACTGAAAGCAGTACATGAGGGGGGAAAACATCCATTTTAATTAATGCAAAACATAAGACTTTAAACATTTTACCTCACGTGCTTTATACACTGGTTCAACCTTATGAAATAAGGAAAACAGAATTCTAAGAACCCTTCACATGTAAAGAAGCAATAGGTTCTATTTTGCATAGGAATTGAGTTTCTTTGAAAGTTCTTTCTGGGTCTCAGTCCTCAGCAATCTTGCTGAACACCATAGAACTTGAATTACAAGAATCAGCTGAAAACTTCATCAGTCATGACTGACTGAGAGCTTTTTTTTTTCTAGAGCACTGAGAAAGCTATTAAATATGGCCATAGTACTGGAACAGAATTGCATCTCTGTTATCTGGGAAAATGAAATTGAATGCTCCCCTTCTAGATGGCATAAATTTATAGCAATCATCCTAGGAGGAGGGGGAGGGGTGGTGGTAAAGTATTTATAAAAGCAGGGAAAAATAATTGTATTTGACTAACTATGAAAACATATTTTGGAGCATATATCATACTTCATACTGACTTTCATTAAGAAGGTTTTGTTATATGCACTTTAATATGTCTTCCATAGAAAAATGAAAGGAAGCATTTAACCTCCTCCCCTTTTATAGAGCCGTGCAGAAAATCTCTGAAGCCCTTTAAATCTCTATGGGCTTTGGGGCAGTTACAAGGGTCCTTTTATCAAGCTGCGGTAGGGGTTTAATGCGCGTAATACCGTGTGTTAAACCGCATTAAGCCGCTAACGCCTGCCACGGGGGTTAGCATGTGATGAAATGTCTGATGCGCTAATCCCGCTAGCGCGGCTTGATAAAAGGACCCCACAGTAGTGGCCCACGCTATCAGGCATCATAAAAGAGGGGGTTAGTAAATTCTCTCCTTAGAGAGTAATTTAATGATGCTGCCTAAGCAGGGAAGGCACACAGGGATGTATGCTGCACCAGATTTCATAAAATTGCCCCACCAAAAAATAGCTCTGGATATTACACCTGTGATTCGTGTGTCATTTAAAAATCATATGAATCCTTGGAAAATTAATTTTTCAACAAAGTTCATCTTCCTTTTTTTATTTATTTAAAATATTTATTATCCACGCTGGGCCAGACACAGTGCATGGCACACAAAAAATCAGTGCCAAAAACAAATCAGCATTCTTGGAACCCATCTTGCACTAACCTTGGCCATGCACAACTTTTCATGAATTATTTTCCAAACTGTACCTGCTGAGATGCCCATTTCTTCAGCTATTCGGGAAACCTTAATTCATCTGTCTGAAAAAATTAAATTCTTGACTTTCTTGCACATTTCTGAGGAAGTCACTTCCACAGGCCGTGCAGGATAAGGGGCATCTTCAATGAACTCTCTACCTCACAACTGCTTGCTCCAAAATTTTACTTTATAGGATGATGCGACAGACTCACCATAAACTGCAGTCATATGTTCATTAACCTCCCTTGACTTTTTCCCTTCTTTTGTGAGAAATTTATTCACTGAACAGTGCTCCAAATCTAGCAGTTTCTTATTTGATTCACATGAGGACTCTCATGACATCCTGTCTCTTGGAATGTTAGACTCACACAGAGCTGCAACTATGCATGAGTAACCTTGAAACATGTCACAACATGCACAGACTTGTTTCAACATTCTTGCTACTTTGTTTCATACTCGATGAAGTTACAGGGAAAACTTTTAAAACCAATAGGAGGAAATAATTACTTTTCACTCAGAGAATAGTTAAGTTCTGGAACGCATTGTCAGAAGTTGTAGTAAGAGCGGATAGCATAGCTGGTTTTAAAAAGGGTTTGGACAGTTTCCTGGAGGAAAAGTTCATAGTCTGTTATTGAGAAAGACATGAGGGATACCACTGCTTTTCCTGGATCAGTAGCATGGTATGTTGCTACTCTTTGGATTTTGGCCAGATACTAGTGACCTGGATTGGTCCCCATGAGAATGGGCTACTGGGCTTGATGGACCATTGGTCTGACCTAGTAAGGCTATTCATATGTTCTTAGTTTCCAATGTGGAAAGGAATCAGAGGATGAGTCATTGAGTATAACTTTAGAAGAGCGATCCTTGAAGAAAGAGGCAAACCAGTCCAAGTCTTGATCTGTGATGGGGTGAGCCACTGTTTGCCCTGGATCGGTAGGATGGAATGTTGCTACTCTTTGGATTTTGGCCAGGTACTAATGACCTGGATTGGACGCCATGAGAATGGGCTACTTGGCTTGATGGAGCTTTGCTTTGACCCAGTAAGACTATTCTTATATTCTATTCAATGCCCCTTATAGAATCCAGAGGTCTATCCACAGATCTAGGCAGGGTACAGACATAAAATACATACAAATCTAAAAAAACTTAAAAACAAATAGACATATTCTTACATTAATACATTTACTAGTTTATATTTTTAGCTGTTTAAACAGCAATAATTACATTACATTACATTAGTGATTTCTAATCCACCGTTACCTTACGGTTCAAGGCGGATTACACAAGAATTGTCATGATGTTACGAAATACATTCGGTGGATTACAAGAGAATTGTCAAGATACTAGTAAATGTCTGAGTGGTTTAAATATTTTTGATTTGCTATGTAGATGGTGTTTTAGGTGAAGTTTAGGGGGGTCTAGTTCTGTTATAAAGGTTTAATGTACTTTTTGAAGAGTAGGGTTTTGTTTCTTTTTTTGAAGGTTTTGTAGTCGAGGATAGCAGATTTGTGAGTTGCCTGTCCAGTTTTGCTGCTCTGGTGGCTAGTAGGTTGTCGTACATTCTTCTTTGTTTGACATTTTTGGTAGGTGGGTGTGTGAATAGTGTGTGGGTTCTCCTCTGTGTCTGGTTGAGGTATTTTGAGTTAGTCAGTTGTTCCAGTAGGTTGGCCTGTCTCCGTTTATAGTTTTAAATAATAGGCAATGGAATTTGAAGTGTACTCTTGCTTGTATTGGGAGCCAGTATGAGCCATGGTATGCTTCTGTGATGTGATCATATTTTTTCAACGAGTAGATGAGTCTTAGGGCTGTGTTTTATATTGTTTGTAATTGTTTTATCATGGTTTCTGGGCAAGGGAGATATAGTATATTGCAGTAGTCTATTAAGCCTAGAATTAGAGATTGTACCAAAAGTTGAAATTGTTTTCTGTCGAAGAATTTTCGGACTTGTTGTGAATGATGTTTTTATTTTGTTGATTTGTGGTTGTATGGTACAGTCTCTGTCAATTAGTATTCCAAGGAGTTTTAACGTGGGGTGAATGGAGTATGAGATCGAGTTTATTACTATGTTTGTTAAGGTTGGGGTTTTGCTGTTTTCAAGGAGGATGAAGTTTGTTTTGTCCGGGCTAAGTTTTAGTTTGTGCTCTGTCATCCATGTTGCTACTGTTTCAAGTGTTTTGTGTATTGTGTATTGTACCACTCTTAGTCATATAGGACTACATGTTGAGCCTTATTCTATAAATGGTACCTAGGTTAGGCACTGCTAGGCACCCTAATCACAGATGCCTTAGCAACATCTAACTTACACCTCCATTTACTAAACTGCGATAGTGGTTATTAGCACAGGAAGCCACACTGAATGCTCCGCATTGCTCCTGACGCTCATAGAGTTCCTTTGAGCATTGGGAGCAGCACGGAGCATTCAGTGTGTCTCCTTGCTCTAATAACTGCTATCGCAGTTTTGTAAAAGGGGGGGGGGTAGTTTTGCAGAAAACTAAATTGTTTTTAATTGGTTTAAATGGCATAGTAATTGGTTATGGCACTCAATGTACTTGCAATGTAAACAAGTCTACTAATCAAAAGGATCAACAAAAAGAAGACTTGTAAATAGAGAAGTCTATAGTAGATAGCAGTACCCTCAGATACCTGTGCTGTTAAACCATCAAAGATTTCTTATAACAGCTAATACAGGTAGAGGATATCGTTCATTGGGTTCTGCTATTTTTTTTAATAAAATGCTAATGCTTAGTGCACGTCATATAAATAATGTAAATGCTCTAGTATAAATATTAGTATCAAAATATATAAGGCAGCACTTATCTTAAAGCGCTGTCAGTAATTGGTTATGCCATCAAAAACTGATTTAAAATAAGCATTGTTTTAAGTATCAATTTAGGCTGTGCAAGGATATCTGTGTGATGCCTAGAGATTTGAAAGTCGATGTTCCCTCCTACGCCTAACGCCTACTTGAAAAGTAGGTGTGGTTGACTTAGGTGTTACTAGGCGTCTGAAGTAGGTGCCAGGAATTTAGGCCAGATAAGTTCACTTAGGTACCACTTGGCGTGATTCTATAAAGGACACCTTGCAATTGGTCGATAAATGCAAGAAACGGCACTTACAATTTAGGCACCACTTGGCAGCATTTATAGAATCAGTCCTATTGTGCCTAAAATATCAGTATCGAAAAACCCCACCTAAGCACTATTCTGTAAATGGTGCCTAAAGTTAAGTACAGTTTATAGAATAGTTCTTATGACCAGGTGACGGCCAAACTAAATGTGGTACAAATCCTCATGCCTAAGTTTAGGCATGAATGCCCCTTATTCTATACATATGTGAAACCCTTAGTCTATAACTACATACGTGAATTTGAAGAATGCACCCAATCTGCCCTTAACCCTCTCATTTCCATGCCCCCATTTGACTCATGCATAAAATTTAGGGCCCCTTATACAAAGCTGTAGTAGCGATAATGCTGCTATAAATGGACCAAAGCCCATTGGAATTGACCATGAATTTGACAGCATCGCTACTGCGACTTTGTAAAATGGGCCTTTAGGCATGTATCTTTTAATTAAAACTAATCAGCTAATAACTGCTCATTGGAATTCCAACTATTTGTGTTAATTGGCTTATTATTCCATTAAATTGGTGTGCAGACTGGGTGCATACCCAAATCTGTGCATGCAAGTTTTAGCATTTTTCATAGAATTTTGAAAACAGTAGCCTCTTCACGTGTTTCCTAGAGGCACGAGAGCCTGCCAATATCTTAATTTCATCTGGCAATTCCATGCAAATGTACCGGCAATAGTAAGGCAGCAATTGCGCGTTTCCATCAGTCTGTATGAATTAGCAGAGGGAATTGATAATTGTTGATCAACATAGGGAGTAAAAGATTCAGTAAAATATAAAGGGCAATCAGTAGCTGAAGCCTGAAAAAAATCACTCATAGTATCTTAAATGTAACATGCACATAATCTTTTCCAGGTATAAATGCTCCTGCTCCAAATTAGGGGTGAAATGCATATTACATTCTATAATGTTCCACGCAGAGCATCCTTTACGGGATACTAGCGTAACATAGACCATCATGGCATCTAACTTTGAGTTCCATTTATTGAATCTAGTCCCTAGCCTATAATGCACTTTAAGATTATTCAGTTTTCACTCTAACTTCTTGTTACAGATTCCCTGAAGAAACGGGTACCTATTGGGATCGGTGCCTTAAGATAAGTGTTGGTGTGTCATAACTTTATGCGATTTGATTTATATATAATGGGTCTCATAATAGAAACTGAAATATGTCTAAAAACTCACCCAGCACTTTGTTCACCATGTTTTTGCCTCTGCTTCAGAAACAGGCCAGGTCTCATAATATTCATGATGGTTTTCAACAGAAAACAGCAAATAACATATAAAAAAGTTATTTGCGGTTTTTCAGTATTTGCGGTTCTGTTAATCCCCTATCACAGCGAATACGGAGGGAGAAGTGTATATCTTTCTTATTTGAATTTCAGTGTTGTCATATTTTTTAAACTGTTTCATTGTATTCCTATGAGTAAGTTTCAATTTGCCGATTTTAAGTTTACCTCCTTCATTATATTTATGTTCATGTTTGGTCTCTTTATTACTGTTATGCTATTTAACAAAATTGTAAGTTCTATGTTAAATTGTATTTGCTAAACACTGCCTTGGGTAAATCTCTTCATACAGGTGGTTAATAAATCCATGTAAATAAATAAATAACAGCCACCTCTTATAAGTATCTGAAAATCTTGCTAGACGATATCTTTCCCTACCCATGACTCTTCCAATTAATGAGGGCTCAATTTGAGTCTGCCAGCTCTTAACATTTTATCTGCAATAAGCCATACTGTGGTTCTCAAAGTACAGTGTTATGATTCTTCTAAACCTTATGCACGCATCATTTACTCCAGTCTATTTGCTTGACTGGTGGTGTAGAATTATCCGTGATGCTATGTCTAGGATTCCTAATGCTTTTCAATTGACTGGCTTATTGCGCAGATTGGATTGATAGTTCAATGGATGATAATCATTCTGCCTGTCTTCCATTAAGTCACCTGGTTTGAAGAGGCTCATTAAGCAGAATTCAAGCAAATTACTTATTGAGGCATAAAGTAGTAGTTTATATGTGTTCCTGCTGCAATCATACTTACTACCGTTTCCTTTCTAGATTAGTCTTCTAGATCTCTTCAAGCTGCTAAAATATTTCAGAGCTGACATTCAAAAAAATGATTTTAACCGGTCAGAAATGGCCCCTGACAGCATTTAAGGGGGGAATTCATCAATGTGTGCTACGGTTAAAATGGGTTATTTCACCACAATGAGACCTTCTGCTAAAATAGCTCAACTTGTGACAAAATATCCTATTTTAACATAGCACACATTGATGAATTCCTCCCTTAATCAGTTAGCACAGTGTAACGCAAACTGTGTGCCGCTGCATTCTAGTACGCCTCCTGAGATTTCAGGTGTGCTGCGAGAGGCGCTGGCTGACTGCTGGTGGTGAGAGGCACATCTTGTAGGCAATCAGCCAGTGCCAGCGCCTCTCTTTCTCTTTGCACGTCTTCCCTGCCGGCATCCTCCACTTGCGGCTCAGGGCCCTTCTGGAGGGCCTCCGCGCACGTGCTTACGTCGACTCGATGATATCACGCATGTGCATGATGCCATTGCGTTGACATCCACGCACTTCCGCGTGCCTCAAGCCGCAGGCACCATGTTTAGTGTGCTGCGGCTCAACAAAGTTTGCGAGACGTGCTAGGCCAAATAAAAAAATCAGGACAAACAGTCGTATAGGCCCCTCAAAAAAAAAGAAAAAATAAATTATGTACTGTTAACTTGTTCTTGCCGAAACAATCATACGTCCAGACAAATCAAAACACATCAAAAGAAAAAAAGAAAAAAAATCATGAGTACAAAAAATCTGGAGAAAAACAGATCTCATTCAAAAAATGAGACACAGACTGCTGGGACTGCACTGTACCCTAAGTGGTCTTTTAGAGAATGACACGGTGACAAAATTCATCACCGTTCCCGTCCCCGTGGATAACCATGGGAAATAATCCCATGTCATTTTTTAGTGTCTATTTCAACCTCAGTCCTTCTACACCAGCATTCTTTAAAGCAAAGCTTGTGGGTCAGTGGTTGTGGCCATTCATACTCTGATTCTTCCCTCTCTTCTTAAAGAATGACATGAAGATGGTTCATGTCATTGTATCATCACAGGTCTGAAGAAACTGAAGGGAGATAGGTTCAAAACAAATGCAAGGAAGTTTTTTTTCACCCAAAGGGTCGTGGCCATTCATGCTCTCATTCTTATGTGAGCCAAGGATAATGAAGCCATTGTGACATCACTGATGTGATTGGCTCTTAGGCACTGGTGGAATGACATCACAATATCTGCTCTGGATGCCAGAGACTGTCATTCTGTAGTGCCTATTTCAACCTCAGTCCTTCTGCACTAGCGTTCTTCAAAGCAAAGCTTGTGGGTCAGTGGTTGTGGCCATTCATACTCTGATTCTTCCCTCTCTCCTTAAAGAATGACATGAAGATGGTTCATGTCATTGTATCATCACAGGTCTGAAGAAACTGAAGGGAGATAGGTTCAAAACAAATGCAAGGAAGTTTTTTTTCACCCAAAGGGTCGTGGACACTTGGAATGCGCTACCGGAGGAAGTGATCAGGCAGAGTACAGTACAGGGATTCAAACAGGGATTGGACGGATTCCTGAGGGATAAAGGGATCGTGGGATACTGAGAGAGGTGCTGGGATGTAATACAAGTATAGAAAACTAATCAGGTAATAAGTATGGAAACCCAACCAAGTCGTGAATGTGCAAGACCGGAGGATTAGGACTTCGATGGGAAGATAGGACTTCAATGGGAAACCAAGGTGGCAAGGGGGCCCCTTCTGGTTATTCAGACAGGTCGTGACCTGTTTGGGCCGCCGCGAGAGCGGACTGCTGGGCAGGATGGACCTATGGTCTGACCCGGCGGAGGCACTGCTTATGTTCTTATGTTAAGATGGTTCATGTCAATGTATTATCACAGGTCTGAAAAAAAACTCCACACATCAATAAAGTACAAATCTTTCATGCATGCATAGCTTTCAATTTCAATTTTAAAGTCAAACGTGATTACAGACTGGATGAGTGATAATAACAAACTGCAAAAAACTTTAGAAGCAAAGGCCACAGCTGGGAAATGTACAGTTCTTTTTTGAAAGTAAGCTGTTTTCAATGTCGTTTGTAAAGCATGAAACAAACTTATCTGAGTCCCTCATGCTGATTCATCTCAACAGCGAGTACTACTGTTTTGCAGATAATTACTGCTACATCAGGGGAATAATCGAGATCTTTTACAGCAAGATGAGTATCCAAACAACTTCCACGCCACTAAACAGGAGGCCAGGCAAGACGGAAATGGCCGCAGATCCTCGAGACACGCCCGGCTCAATTTATAGAGCCGGGCGTCATGAGGTCATCTTCAGCGTAGAATTCAATTGGTTCAATGTCTTTCAAATACAACCAGTTGAACACGTTGTCATAATAAACAATTGTGCTAAACTTAATTCAATCCCATAAAGAGATGATTTAAAAACAAACAAACAGAAAAAAAATGGAAAAAAATGTATGAAAAAGTACAAAGGTAGATGACACACACAAAAAAGGAAAGGCAACAGTCCCACAAAAAGCATATGGCAGAAACAGCTTCATCCAAGGCAAGACAAATCATGGGTTGCATACGCAGGGGTTTCGTCAGCCGTAAGCTGGAGGTCATTATGCCATTGTATAGATCCATGGTGAGGCCCCACCTGGAATACTGTGTGCAATTCTGGAGGCCGCATTATCGCAAGGATGTGCTGAGGATGGAGTCGGTCCAGAGAATGGCCACCCGAATGGTCTCGGGACTCAAGGATCTCCCGTACGAGGAAAGGTTAGAAAAATTACAGCTATACTCGCTCGAGGAGTGCAGAGAGAGGGGAGACATGATTGAGATGTTCAAATATCTCACAGGCCGCATCGAGGCAGAGGAAGATGTCTTCTTTTTCAAGGGTCCCTCGGCAACAAGAGGGCATCCATGGAAAATCAGGGGCGGGAAACTGCGAGGTAACACCAGGAAGTTCTTTTTTACTGAAAGGGTAGTTGATCGCTGGAATAGTCTTCCACTTCAGGTGATTGAGGCCAGCTGCGTGCCTGATTTTAAGGCCAAATGGGATTGACACGTGGGATCTGTTCACAAGGTAAAGGTAGGGGAGGGTCATTAGGGTGGGCAGACTGGATGGGCCATGGCCCTTATCTGCCATCTATTTCTATGTTTCTATGTTTCTATCCCAACAACCACAAAGGTCCTGAGCTGATCAAAAATACACATTAAAGAAAAAATTCGGGACCTTAACAAAAAGATTGCCACTTCATTGAAGTATTCAGTCTAGATGTCTAAAAAGCCTGGAGACGATAGATCCATCACTGCTCTTGTTGCCACATAAGTATTTTGATATCCCCTCTTCTTAACGATGATGAAATTTTGTCAGTCACCCATTTCAAGCTGCCAAAAGCATGAGAATGTTCCACACAATGCGCTAAAAGAGGCACAGCCATTTTTTTTAGTGTTCACACAACTTTAGTGTTCCGTCACTCTAATAGTTAAAGCTCTAGATGTCTGCCCGATATAAAGCAAATCGCATGGACACTGAATAGCGTATACAACTTGGCTAGATTGGCAGATTAGAGTTGTGTTTCAGATTAGAACAAGTTCCGATTCCGCATAGGGAGGAGCGCAGCCAAATCGGCCGAAGTCTGTGTGGAAAGGAGTCGGGGGGGGGGGGAAGGGGGGAGAGAATGGGGAAGGGGGTAGGCCAATCAATAGGGAGGAAGCAGGGTGGAATGGGAAGGGGGGTTAGACTAGAATAGCGGGGAGCGGAAGGGAGGTCGCCCCTTTTGAGAAGGTAAGCACAGCATATGAGTAAAAAGCATACATCTTTACAGTGGTTAAGATATGGGGCCCGTCTCCTTGCTTGGACGGCAGGGAGGCCAGGCCATGATCTTCACAGCAACGTACCGCTGAGGAGAGGACACCTCCTTGAACGGGATGGGGTCCGGTGAGCCGGGGAAGCTTGCACGGCACCCCACATTGTGCGGGAATAGAGAGGCATATGCTGTGCGCCTGATCATCGGTTGGTTATATGTTGCCTTGTACTAGGGGTGATATACATTGAGTGTTATCTCATGTTCAGCTGTTCGGTTTCAGTGTACAGTTCATCACGGTTCGAGATTTGTTATTCTGTTCAGTTGATGACAGTTTGATGTAATTGTGCTGTTATGGCTGCGGCCAAAATAAATTTCACACTAGTTGACAAACGCCTAAGTGTCATCATTGTTTCACGACAGACCATGAAGTGTAAGAGCAACAAGTGCTGAGTGCACAATTTGATATGTTTTGCCATCAACAGGGTTGACAGAAGCAAGCAGAGTGGCCGTGATGTTACAATGACCACACGAAAAGTGTCCTTGAATCTGTGTTTCTGCTTGAACCTCAGCTGTAACTTCAGCTGCTTGAATTTCCCAGCTGTAGCCTTTGCTTCTAAAGTTTTTTGCAGTTTGTTATTATCACTCATCCAGTCTGTAATCACGTTTGACTTTAAAATTGAAATTGAAAGCTATGCATGCATGAAAGATTTGTACTTTATTGATGTGTGGAGTTTTTTTTCAGACCCGTGATGATACAGACCACTTAAGGTACAGTGCAATCCCAGTAGTCTGTGGATGAGGTCTGTTTTTCTCCACATTTTCTGTAGTTATGATTTTTGATTTTTTTTTTTATTTTGATGTGTTTTGATTTGTCTGGACGTGTGATTGTTTCTGCAAGAACAAGTTAACAGTACGTAATTTTTTTAATTTTTTTTTGAGGAGCCAGAAGGCACCTTTCCGACACCTAAATTAAATGAAAAATGCTGTTTAAAAATGTTTTATAATGATTTTAAAGGTTCCTACCAATGCCTAAAAAACCGGCCCCAGAATCATACATAAGTAGGTGCTCTATGGTGCCTAACACTGGGGCCGGTCATTTTTTAACACTCCCCCATAAAAAAAGGAATTAGAGGAGCACCTCCTAGGAGCTGTACCCAGGGTGGGCTGCTCCCCCCCCCCCCCCCAAACACACACACATTGGTATTCTATTGCCTGAGGAAGGGGATTTTGGTATCCAAAAGTTAATAAAAATGTATTAAAATTAGACCAATAAAAAGATTACCTTATTTCAATTTTCTATTTATATAAAAGTTTATCAATACAACTACAATATTACTTTATTCTAAAGCAACAACAACAAAAAATCTATCCATGTCCAGTCGGTTAACTCGCTTTGAATATTGTCTGGTAAATGTTTAATTCTATAAGTTGTTACCAAAAATGCCACAATGCATTGTGCTTAGTGCCAATTCCATAACAGCACTTAGACATGCCTAAGCCATAGAATTATAACGCAAACCTACTTTGGCACTCCAAAAGTGAGGTGAAATTATTTATTCCAGGTCAATGGCTGGTGAAAGTGGATATGCCTAGGTGCACCAATCAACATGCACAACTGGTAGTATTCTGTACTACGAGGGTCTGAGTTTGAGCGGGTGCTCCCTTGTGACCGAGGGTCCCTTGGGAAAGAATATATCGTTTTCCACCTCGACACGACCCGTGACGTACTTAAATGTCTCAATCATGTCACCCCTTTCCCTGCGCTTTAAGACACCAGCGTGCTCGACTTTAAGAATAAATGGGACATCCACGTGGGATCCCTACGAGGGTCGAGTTAAGGAACTAGGTCATTAGCATTCAGACTTAATGGGGTGGGTCAAAGAGTGGGCAGACTTGACGGGCTGTGGCCCTTTTCTGCCGTCATCTTTCTATGTTTCTATGTTTCTAAAGAAGAGGAATGTTGTCCAAAACAGTCTTGCTGCACCAAGACAATGCACGTCCTCATACAACAGCAGCAAACGAAGAGAGAGTGCAACAGATTGGGTTCAAACGTCTTCCACATCCTCCTTACAGCCCAGATCTGGCGCCTAGCGATTATCGCATCTTTTAGTCCACTGAAGGAGACACTGTGAGGTCGCAGATTTACCTATGATGATGAAATAAAGGAAGCGGTGCATGCCTGGCTTCGGGAGCAGCTGAAAAACGTCTCTGCAGGAATACAGACACTATTTGGACAATACAGCAAATGTGTCATCTTGTGGAAAAGCGATATGTTCAATTGCTCACAGTTACCTCTATTAAAGCCATTAAATGTATTTTGCCTTTACTTTTTGATTTACCCTCATATAATGCATGCTAGTTTAAACCAAATGTGAGGATATTGGAAGCTAATGCAGATGGATTAGAGAGGGTGTGGCATTATCATATTTTTTTTAAGATGGAAATTCATTTTAGCTGCAGTGTATAAAGGAGCATATTCTTTTATTCCTCTCTCCAGATTCATTGGGTAGCCCAAACGAATGAACAAAATAAATGTTTTTAATCTCTTTTTAAAATTTTTTTGCAGAGATTCTAATTTGTGAATATCAGCCAGTAACTGATTCTCTAAAAAAATGCACTTCAACATCTCTTGCCTACGCACTATGATGGCTAGGCTAGATGAGAATATTATTATACGTATAATGGAAAATATATCAAGATAGTTATGAACTGAGACTCAGATTAACGATATGCTAACTGCTGAAAAATATTCTATCCACTTTTCCATCTGTCCATTCTTTCTTTCCATCTTTTCCATCTGTCCATTCTTTCTTTGAAGCTACAACTGAATTCTGTACAGGCAAAACTGAAATTGTCATTTAATCACCGTACCATTCCTAGAAAGATCAAAAAGTGGTTGTTAACATATGAACAACATCGAATGAGAAGCATGTTTGACATTTTTCTTGTACAGTCTTCAGTAAAAATGAAAGAATCTATCATGGGTACTAAAGTGAAACCACTCAAAGTGACCGAGCTTTCTCAAAACCATCAATGTGATGGAATCCTGGGGAAAGACTATTACCTTTTATTCCATGACATCTGTATTGTAACAGTGAAACATCTGTAAGAAATTTGCAGTAAATTGAGCTTGAAATGAGTAACACTATTCTTCTAGTTTCAGAAGCGCCCCCTCCCTATATCATTTTAATAAAACTCTCCATTCCACATAGATGAAAAAGATAACATGCAACTCTGTATTGGAATCTACTTAACCAGCAGTGGGTTAGCACAAAAGATAGGATGTACTAAACTTGGACAGATAGGTCTGAATATTGGGAACTAACCAGACACCACCCCCAGAATGCCCCCAATATAAGAACATAAGATTAGCCTTACTGGATCAGACCGTCTTCACGGAAGCCAATCCAAGTCACAAGTATCTGGCAATGACCCAAATAGTAGCAGCATTCCATGCCACCAATCCAGGGCAAGCATCGGTTTCTCCCATGTCTGTCTCAACAGCAGTTTATGGCCTTTTCCTCCAGGAACTTGTCCAAACCTTTTTTAAAAAAAAAAACAAGCTACATGAATCACTCTTACCACATCCTCTGGCATCTCATTCCAGCGCTTAACTGTTCTCTGAGTGAAAAAACATTTCCTTCGAACCAATCATTTTCAGCAAGGTTAATCAGTTAATTGCCACTGAAAATGGCCAAGCAAGTTATCCATGTCCAGTCGGTTAACTCGCTTTGAATATTGTCTGGTAAATGTTTAATTCTATAAGTTGTTACCAAAAATGCCACAATGCATTGTGCTTAGTGCCAATTCCATAACAGCACTTAGACATGCCTAAGCCATAGAATTATAACGCAAACCTACTTTGGCACTCCAAAAGTGAGGTGAAATTATTTATTCCAGGTCAATGGCTGGTGAAAGTGGATATGCCTAGGTGCACCAATCAACATGCACAACTGGTAGTATTCTATAAGTTGTGTGCATTGATTGGCTTCATGCCCATGGCCCGCTCATGTATATGCCAATCTTGTAGTTATGTACTATAGCACTTAGGTTCTACCTTATAGAATAGCACCTACCCCCAGATTCTATATATAGCACCAAGCATTAGACGCCAGAATTTTCAGGCAGATCCAAGATCCGCATACAACTTGATGAGGTAACAGGCCACTTAATTGCTGCTAATTGATGCCTATTTGAAGTTGCACACAGATTGCCCCTGTGCACTATTCAATACATTGGTGCCTAACTTTTCTCATGCACAATCATGGCCATGGTGGGGGGTGGGGGTAAGTTCCATTGGTGTATTTCTGAGGCACGAGCATTCAAAATGTAAGTGCCAAGTTATACAATTTGGCTGATCCACATCTAACTTTGGGTGCCGGACTTACAGCCTGTTTCTATCAAGCATAAGTCTGGCGACCAAAGTTAGACATGATCTGTGCGCTGCACCAGTGTTCTATAAAGCTGAACACTGTTCTTTTCAGTGCCTACATTTCGGCACTATTTATAGAATTTACCCTCTAGCACAGGGGTAGACAATTCCGATCCTCGAGAGCCACAGGCAGGTCAGGTTTTCAGGATATCCACAATGAATATGTATGAGATGGATTTGCATGCACTGCCTCCTTGAGATGCAAATCTATCTCATGCATTTTTTATTATGGATATCCTGAAAACCTGACCCACCTATGGCTCTCGAGGATCAGAATTTCCTACCCCTGCTCTAGTGCATAAATGGGCATCACTACCAGTTATTGGTACCAATGAGGTGTGCAAGTGTCAGCACTTATTTATTGAATTTATTTATTTTTTTAAAGAACTTATTATCCACTTATCTCCTTATTGCCCTGTATGAGCTAAGCAACAGTAGTGTGTAATTTTATGCATGCATATCATGTCCTGTCAGAATCCTACAAAGCTGTTAGTTCAATTAAATGTTGCAGGAAGTTGCGTTCCTAGAGATATTTCAGATACAGATACTCCGCTCGATATTCAGCACTATTTAGTTGGCCGGGGACAGCTCATGGCTGGCTAAACAGCACTTAATTGCCTAAGGTCTAATATTCAGTGTTAAGTGGCCACCGAATATTAGCGCTTAGTGGGTAGCTGCCTAATGCTCCCCTATAACAAGCTGTGTAAGGGTTTTTTTTTTTAATCGCAGGCTGTTGCAGGAAAAGTTCTGATGCTCTGATGTTCTGATGAAGAATTCCTTTGAGTGTTGGAGCTTTTACCAAAGTGACCCATGATATAAAACCCTAACACAGCTTGATAAAAGAGGGCCATAGTCAGCTAGACACTAAGTTCAACTAATCTGGCTATTCCCAAAATTTAGACCGCTGGCTGGCTAAGTTGAGTGGCCAAATCAGGCTGCTTTAAAAACCTGGTCTATATTTAGGGGGAAATTCTGTTTAGGACGCCAGTTTCTGTAGCTGCCTAAGAAGCAGCTGAGAATCATACAACGGCGTCCTATACAGAATCGTGTCTGCCCTAAAGGACAGGCGCCCAATCCTGCCTAACTGGCCCAATTCTCTAACTGGTGCCATGTAGTGGTCAATGGATATCACTCTGAGGAAAGGGATGTTACCAGTGATGTGAACCAAGGTTCTGTTCTTGGGCCTGTTCTTTTTAACATTTTTATAAGAAATATTGTTGAAGAACTGTCAGGTAAGATTCGCATCTTTGCAGATGATATCAAAATCTTAAACAGAGTAGACACCCTGGATGGTGTGAATAACATGAAGAAAGACCTGGTGAAGCTTGAAGAATGGTCTGAAATTTGGCAGCTAAAATTTAATGCTAAGAAATGCAAGGTCATGCATTTGGGTTTCAAGAACCCAAAGGAATGGTATAGTTTAGGGAGTGAAGAACTTATGTGCGTGACAAAAGAGGACTTGGGTGTGATTGTATGTGATGATCTTAAGATGGCCAAACAGGTTGAAAAGGTGACGGCGAAAGCTAGAAAGATGCTATGGCCAGTAGGAAAAAGGAGGTATCGATGCCCCTATATAAGACTCTGATGAGACCTCATTTAGAATATTGTGTACAATTCTGGAGGTCACACCTTTAAAAAGATATAAAAAGGATGGAGTCGGTCCAGAGGAAGGCTACTAAAATGGTGCGTGGTCTTCATCATAAGACATATGGGGACAGACTTAAAGATCTCAATCTGTATATTTTGGAGGAAAGGTGGGAGAGGTGAGATATGATAGAGACGTTTAAATACCTATGTGGCATAAATGCGCATGAGGTGAGTCTCTTTCATTTGAAAGGAAGCTCTGGAATGAGAGGGCATAGGATGAAGTTAAGAAGTGGTAAGCTCAGGAGTAATCTAAAGCAATACTTTTTTACAGAAAGGGTAGTAGATGCATGGAATAGTCTCCTGGAAGAAGTGGTGGAGACAGAGACTGTGTCTGAATTCAAGAAGGCGTGAGATAGGCACGTGAGATCTCTTAGAGAGAGGAAGAGACAATGGCTACTGCGGATGGGCAGTCTTGATGGGCAATTTGGCCTTTATCTGCCATCATGTTTCTAAGTTTCTATCTCCGGCTGCAGGAGTCAGCCCAGCTAACTCTTGCAGTCTGAATATCGGCCACACTGTATCTTATTTAAATGTTATATTCCCTTTTAAAAGATCTCCCATCAGAATATCAAAAAGAAGAAATGCCTCGAAGAATTTAATTATGTTTATTTATTCCACGTAAAGACCAGTATGCAACATTTTTCCTTTAACATTGCTTGAATTCAATGACTGCCAAATGCTTTCTGTAGCTTTTGACCAGATATATTTAAAACACCAGTTAATGGTCCCAATGACTTAGCTTCAAAAACCCATACCCACTATGCCTTATGAAAGAATATACTGTAAAGTGCAAGACAAAAACACACCGGTACTCAGTGCCTATAAAGACTCTGTTATTGCATGTGAGATTTTCATGGCAGTTCACCCAAGGTCTGACTTTATTTAAAAAAATAATAATAATAATGCTAAGAGCTTTGAAATACTTCTGTAATCTTGAACCATAAATTAGAGAAAACTACTTATTCTGAAAATAATAGGAACAAAACACTTAAAAGACACAATAAAACCAAAATCACAGACTACAAAGCAGTTCTTTTTGTTCTGTTTAAATACAGCTTTTTCTGACAGTGACCACCTATTAACATGCAAATATATTTCAGCTGGAAATACTCATAATTCTGATCAAGCACAACTGTGGTTTTATCTCCTGGCATTGATTCCAGTAATAATATCAGAGCATAGTGAGCTGACATATCTCCAATTATGTTGTTTGGACATGCATGTGGGTGCCGATGAATAGCTGTATTACCAGGTGGCCAATTATATGTGTCCTTTCTCTATCTCTAATGCAAACTGGCAACTATTATCTTTCAAAACTCTTCAGGTTTCTATTTACTGTGGATTGACTGGGGAAAAAAAAAAATCAATTTTAACTTTGCAACGATTATTTACAGATCTCTACATTTTTCATGCATCTAAGTACTATTATACTTAGGCCCAAATTCTGTAACTGGTGCCTAATGGTAGGTGCCTATCTAAATTGATTAATGAGCTCAATTAAGCTTTTTAATCAGCAATAATTGAAACTTAGGCACCTATCAAGGAAGAGCGATTATGCAACAAGGCGCCTCTAAAAATTTAGGCGGCCTTTAAAAAAAATAGGCGTCATGCATGTTAGCCGTGGGCGTGGCTACGTATTAGGCACCTTGTTGCAGAATCGCTGCTCTTAAACATGCATAAGCGCTCACATAGGCGCCTAACTTCTAGTTGTGCCTAGAGCTGGCCTATTTATTGGGTGCCTCCAAAATAGGTGGTGCTCAGGGTGATTCATTAAACAGCACTCTTTTTTTGGTTTGTTTTTGAGCTATATAATATATTCAGAAAGAATGGGACTGGATGAATAGGAGGAGGTGTAGAGTTATATGATATATTCAGGAAAAATATATTATATAGATCTACACCTAGGTACTATATGGAAAGAAGCAATATTAAAGTAATAGAACTATATATAGAGATTTTAAGGTGACAAGAAAACAATGTAGGTTAACTTGGGAAAAGGGGATACAACAATTTTCAATGTGGGTAATATTCAGACCTCCTTTTCTGAAAGGAAAAATAGGTATTTAACAGATGCCGTTCATAAGAACATAAGATTTGCCGCTGCTGGGTCAGACCAGTGGTCCATCGTGCCCAGCAGTCCGCTCACGCAGCGGCCCTTAGGACAAATACCAGTGCCTTATTTGAGTCTAGCCTTACCTGCTTATGTTCTGTTCCAGTAGGAACTTATCCAACCTTTCTTGAATCCCTGTAGGGTGTTTTCCCCTATAACAGCCTCCGGAAGAGCGTTCCAGATTTCTACCACTCTCTGGGTGAAGAAGAACTGCCTTACGTTTGTACAGAATCTTTTCCCTTCTAACTTTAGCGAGTGCCCTCTCGTTCTCTTCACCTTCGAGAGGGTGAACAGTCTCTCTTTCTCTACTAAGTCAATTCCCTTTAATATCTTGAATGTTTTGATTATGAAAGGAGAAATGGTGATTTCCATTTACCAGGTGTTGATTGGGGTATCCTGGTTGTAGTGCCATTTATAAGAAGAGAGATCCTGAATTCTCTGTAGGGAAAACTGTTCCAGCAACTGATAGAGAAACCCATACAAGAGGGAATGACACTGAACCTGGTGCTTACAAATGGGAGAAATATTTCTCATCATATAAAGGGTGTTTTTTTTAGAATCTAGTGATTATTGAAAGGTGATGATGGTTCATTTAACAAGTGATGCCTCGTAACTGAACTATTTAGTTCGCTATTAGTTGCTACCTTTTGGATTCTATAAAGGTTATCCAAAGCTAGGCACCCAAAAATGGGTGAGGGTCTCAGATGCACAAGGAAATTAGTCAATTAGGTGCCACTGATCAATTATTGCAGTTGTCACTTAATTGTCACTAATTATGAGTTTCAAGCGCATCTGCCTTATGCCCCTATTCTATAACATAGGCACCTACATTTTATATCGTGCAACTCAAAAGGAGGTATGGCCATGGGAGGGTTATGACCAGGTTAGGAGCATTCCTAAAAATTAGGCGCTATGTTATAGAATACTTGGATTTCCATGGCCCACTGCCATTAGTTGTGTTTGAGGATTTAAATCAGATTTCAGGAGGCTTAAGTCCTCACAGTCAAAGTTGGGTGCAGGAATCCACTCTAAACCCTATTCTTTAGAACTGGCACATAGCGTAGATCTCAATGGCTCTTAACTTTGAGTGCTATTTACTGAGTGCGGTCCTATGTGTGCTATCAACTAGTGATGCAGAACCATGGCAGTGGTTATGGCAGCAGCTGCAGGTGCTTAAACTTTGTAATCTTCTGACAGTGACATCTGGTGGTCAAATAAGTTATCACAATCAATTTCATTTCCCCATTCTTTGATATCAATCCATGCAGATAAAACACAGCCTCACCCAACACACACACACACACACAAACAGAGGCTGGAGAAACTCCATAAGTCATGATCTGAATGCTTTCTCTATTTCTTGAAGTCAGCTTTGCTAGCAGTCTTTATTTTAACACATCAATGTTGTTTCCATTTCAGTTCCAGAATCACTGTATTTTAGTCTTTAAGCCTTAGTACAATGCTTTTATTCCAAGATTTAACCTTGAACTAGGGTTGAATTCTTTTACAAGTGGAAACATAGGCAGCTGGATTTCCATATATAATTCTCTCTGTCTTAAAAAGGAGAGGGAAGTAATTAAACATTATTACTTCCTTAAGCTTGATCCATTTGTCTTTCAGTTATAACTACTATCTAATCTCACCAGCTGAACTGCAGTTTATGCAAGGTAGCTGAATTGTTCCTTACAGGCTGAAAGACAATAAAGTGAACAGTAAGTTAATTAAAAATATATTTCTGAAAATGATAATGAAGAAAATGAAAACTTATCTTTTTAAGCTTTTTTACAGTATGCATATTTTTGTCAATTTGTAGTACAAGACCAGTTACCAATGATAGATAGTTACATTTTAATCAACCATTTTAGGCTCAGTTCTAGCCATAATCTAATGGTTTTACAAGTCTAGACTCCTAATTTAACATATAGTACTGTACATTTTAAAGGTTTAAAAGTGGGTGAAAAATGAAGAGGATAATTTTCAAAAGCTATTTACCTTTGTAAGTGTCTAGCCACATAAAAAATTGTCCCCCTTTCTTTAATTATCTCTGTTCTCTCCCTCTTAGAAGATGTTGAAATTTGTATGATCACACTATGTAACAATTCTTTTTTTATTTCTGAGTAATGTGTTCTTTCTTAATTGCCTATGCCACAAAAGTATAGAAAACGGCTAACATTCTCCTCAAACTTTGATTTGTGACCAGAACATTGATATTTTGAAATTTACCCTTTTTATAGAACATTCCAGATTGATTCTAAGCTGGCTGGCTGAGTGAATTTAGGGACCCTTTTATTAAGGCATAGTAGAATATTGTCACACGTTAAACAATAGCACAGGTGCGCTATACTTGCTGCTCCAGTAAAAAATGATTTACCACATGGCAATTCAGGCAGTAAGGCTTGCCGTGGCTGTGAGCAGAGATGAGCGGAGGAAGGGGTGAGTTGTGGGCATTTGTACCGACAATGCACTGGTGTGCTGTAGTAAAGGCACGTGGCATTTCTTACTGCCAGGTAAGCGCAGGAGCCTTTACCGCCTGCATAAGGGCTTTTCCGATGCGCTCTTACTGCATGCATGGGCAGAATCCTGCCTCTCGGCAGACATGTCTACGAGCCTCACATTATTGACCCATGGTAATTTCTGAATTACTGTGGGCTAAAATTGGCGGTAGGCGCCTGCTGCACTAATTTTGGCTTAAAGCCTTAGTAAAAGGGCCACTTAGAGTAATTTCTAGAACTTTTCATCAATATAAATAGTAGTACAGTATAACTATAGAGATAATAAGTCCATTAGCTCAATTCAGTTCCAACTGCCTAAGTGGCAACAATGACATATCTGCATTATTTTAGATGGCATCGAATAAAGGATGATTTTTTTTTTAGAATCCAGTGATTATTGAAAGGTTTTGTTCAGTATATTGACACAGGTGATGATGGTTCATTTAACAAGTGATGCCTCATAACTGAACTATTTAGTTTGCCATTAGCTCAATTCAGTTCCAAATGCCTAAGTGGTAACAATAACATATCTGGAATGTTTTTTTATGGCATCCAGAGGCTGCAAACATCCAGCAGATGCATTTTGCTATGTATGTGGTCAATTTTTCAAAACAAGAGGGAACAGCACTCCATAGAAGCATAAGCTAAGATGGGTCATTGACGTCAGAATAGGGGAGGCCACAGGGGCCATGGCCTCTCAAAAGATTGGTGTTCTCTCATAGTGCCCACCCTCCAACCTGCTTCCTGGTGTTCTAATTTTAAATCTTCAGGCAGCTGCCTCGTCATTGAGCAAGCCTGCCCCGGAGCACTTCATTCTACTTCCGGGACAGGACTGCTCGCTGACGCTGCGCAGTGGCTGCCTGAAGACTTACAATTACAATGCCGGAAGGAGGTGGGTGGGGAATTGGAAGCTGGGGAGAGGCTGCGCCTGCGCTGTAGGGTTCCATCGGGGCTAGAGGGGAGCTCCTGGGCCCCTCAAACCATGCAGCATTCCGACAACTCTGAGATGGGTGATGCCTACGAGACATCTTTTGGCATGCCTATTGGGGATCAAAACAGACCTTGGGCACCTCATTTCACATGTGAGGACTGCCAAAAAAACTCCGGAAGGTAACACAATTTTGTTTATCAGTAGGTTGGTGGAATTTTCTACTATACAATTTCTTAGAATGTTTAATTTTAAAAAATATTTACATTCTAAAATTTTCTATGTAATTTGAAAATATATCATATATGAAATATGTTGCAAGAACCTCATATACATTAGTCATAGATGAAATAAATTTATTGTTTTCATTTCCACAATTTCATTTTGTTCTTCTACAGGTTGGTATAGAGGGAAAAAGAAAGCTATCCTAAGAATTTGGCGGGAACCCACTGACCACTCAAACAACTGCTACTTCTACATGGTGGACCCTTCCAAACATTGAACTGGCAAGCCTGCATCTGCAATCACTTATCTGGATATTCCTTCATTCTTTGCCCCAGTGCCACATTGCCCTGAGCTCCCCAAACCCATTCCCCTAGAGAAAAAGCAGCTGTCCTCAGAAAAAAGCAGCAATTCAGAGAGTGAGGGAGACATTGTAGATCTAGTTTATAATATATGTGGTTCAGCTGATGAGAGAAACCCATAATATCCAAATCAAAGAGACCTGAATAACTTGATCACAGATCTTGATCTCAAGTCTATTGCCGAGCTTTTGACATCTAGGCTCAAGCAGTGGAACTTGGATAAAAGTGTGCAAGTCACAGATCAGAGGAAGCATCACCAAGCTTTTTACATCCTTTTCACCTGTGAAGATGGGCTCTGCTTCTGCCACAATGTCTGTTTGAGGCAATTGGAATTACCTGTAACTCAAAAGACAGCTAATGCAGAAGCATCAAAGCATTCCTGCTCCATAATGAGAAAAAGTACCCGTCTCTTCTACTGGCTCACTCAGTGCACCTCAAAGAGGATTACAACAGCATCAAGACCTTACAAGGCACCTTGAAGTATGATGAGTATGGCTGGGAGGACATCAGAGACTTCAAAATAGTAGCATTCCTAAAGGGTCTCCAAGGTGGCTTTACCAAGTTTCCCTGCTATTTCTGCCTTTGGGACAGCAAGGACACAAAGGTGCACTACCAAAAGTGGAACTGGCCACAGCGGACCGAGTTCTCTGTGGGGGAGAAACAACATCAAATGAGAACCGCTGGTGGACCCCTGGAAGTTGCTGATGCCATCACTGCACATCAAATTGGGCATAATGAAACAATTTGTCAGAGCTCTAGATCAGGAGTCGGCAGCCTTCAAGTACATTGAAGACATCTTCTCTACTCTGTCTGAGGCAAAGGTGTCTTCATCGGACCACAGATAAAGAAGTTAATGGAAAGGAGATGAGCCTTATATTCTAGCACCCTAACCCTACTCCTTTGCCCTCCAACCCAGCCAGCTGATTAACCGTTCCCCTTAACTGTATCCATGACATCCTGTTTGCCCGTCTTGTCTGTTTAGATTGTAAGCTCTTTTGAGCAGGGACAGTTTTCTTCTTCTTTGTGACTCTGTACAGTGCTGCGTATGTCTGTTAGCGCTATAGAAATAATTAATAGTAGTAGTAATGTGAAGAGTTTCAGTCTTTGGGAAGCAGAGCTGGTATTGTGATGTCATAATGCCTCATTCCACCAATGCTTAAGAGCCAGCCTCATCAGTAATGTCACAGTGGTTTGATTGTCCTGTACTCCCTCTGCCCATCAACCCAGCCAGCTGATTAACCGTTCTCCTTAAGTGTATCCATGCCAGTGTTCCCTCTAAGCGGGCGGGTGTTGTGAGCAAACTTTTTTCACCGTGAGCCAAAAATATCGGGCGCCAGCAAGTTATGAGCCAACTCGCCCGATTCTCCTCTCGCCGCCCTGCCATCTGCCGTACGCCTCTTCCGATCGTGCGCTGTGACGAGAAACGTGTGCGCTGCGATGTAATATTTTGTGCGCCAGCGCACGCCAGCGCAGCTTAGCGGGAACACTGGTTCAAATGGTTTTATTTATTTCCCCAAATTTATTTTTGTTATACGCATTGAAAATATTTGATATTGCGTTTAAATCAAAATCTCAATAAACTTGAAACGAGTGCCCGTGAGATTGTGGGAGGGTTAAATACTCAAAACTTAGAAGTTTTTGCTACGCCAGCTTTCTGGTATCTTTACATACAGTGGCGTACCTAGCATATGTAACATCCGGGGCCCATCATTTTTTGGCACCCCCCCCCATCTGTAAGAAAAACATGATTTTTAGTAACAAACCACACGTCACACATGAGTACCTAGGAAAAGGCAGCATCTTACATATTGCAGTGAGCAGTACATCAATACACCCATTGTAAAACTAAACAAGCCAGACCAGCACAGATCAATCCTACACCGTCAATCCTAACAGAAAACCATGTCTTTCGAACACACAGAACACAGAAAACACCTTCGCCTAGTAAGGAATATGTAATCACAAACTAACCCCTCCCTCTTTTACAAAACTGTAGTGTGGATTTTAGCTACGGAGGTAACAGCTCTGATGCTCATAAAATTCTGAGCATCAGAGCTGCTACCACCAAGGCTGGTGCTAAAAACCCTTCACAGTTTTGTAAAAGGGGGGATAAAATAAAAATACATAGACAAAGGTTAAATTGAACCAGCAAGAAGCTGGACTCTGCATACAATGCTTCACAGAAACAGTGACACATGTCTCCTAAAGCAATAAATAAATAGAAATTTTTTTCTACCTTTGTCTTCTGTGGTTTCTCCTTTCCTCATCTTCTTGTAACTCTCTTCCTTCCATCCACTGTCTGCCGTCTCTCTTCCCCTATATGGCATCTTCTCTCCTTCTATGCCCCTTCCAGAAACTGTATGCCTCCCCCTTCCATCTCTCCTTTCACCCCATTGGTCTGGCATCTCTCTACTCGCCTTCCCTCTCCCACACCTCTCCTCATAGTCTGGTATCTCCCCTTCCCTGATTCTCTGGCATCTCTCTCCTTTCCTTTTCTTCCATCTTTCGCTCCCCCTCCATGCTCTCACATCTCCCCCTTCCTTTTCCCTTAGACTGGCATACCTTCCTCCTACGCTCCAAGCCCTGGCATCTCCTTTAATTCCCTCCCTCATCTTCCTTCTCCCTCCAGCTGGGTACCGCAACACTCTTCCCTGCAGCTCTGCACTTCCCCACAATTGCCATGCTTCGGTTCCTCTTCTTCCTTCCTTCCTCCCCCCCCCCCCCGCGGGACCCTGCGGCACCATCAACTCTTACTCCCTCTAATGTCGGCCCTGCAGCTCCAGACTTCCTCGCACCTTCTCCCCTCCCCCTTTGGATCGCTATTATTTAAAATGTTATAGCCGCGGAGCTGTATCCATCAGTGGAGATGTCTAACCTCGGCCTGCCCCGGAACTCTTACTGCAACAGTGACTTCCTGTTCCTGCCTAGACGGGCGGCTGCTGCAGTAAGAGTTCCGGGGCAGGCCGAGGTTAGACATCTCCACTGATGGATACAGCTCCGCGGCTATAACATTTAAAATAATAGCGATACAAAGGGGGAGGGGAGAAGGTGCGAGGAAGTCTGGAGCTGCAGGGCCGACATTAGAGGGAGTAAGAGTTGATGGTGCCGCAGGGTCCCGCGGGGGGGGGGGGGGAGGAAGGAAGGAAGAAGAGGAACCGAAGCATGGCAATTGTGGGGAAGTGCAATCCCCCCAATGCGTCCCCTTACCTTACCGACGCGTGTGTGCGCTGTGAAGAGAAACTTTGCGCTGCGATGTAATATTTTGTGCGTGAGCGCAGGCCAACGCAGCTTAGCGGGAACACTGTCCATGACACCCTGTTTGTCTGTCTTGTCTGTTTAGATTGTAAGTTCTTTCAAGCAGGGACTGTTTTCTTACTCTTTGTGACTCTGTACAGCGCTGTATATGTCTAGTAGTAGTAGTAGTTTGTTTCCAGTTGTCTAGAGGCATCAGTAGAACAGCTAGCTGGTGTGGGGACACCTCTTGGAAGGTAATGTTTTAATTTTTAGATATTATTCAAAGAAATGAAAAAGCTAACAAAACTAGTTTTAATTTTTCGCTTTTTTGGTTAACTGTCCTTCTGTAAGTTTATTGCAGATTGTTATCCTGTTTTCAGGTTGACAAAAAAGGTCACACCACCAAGACAGCAGAGGTGTCCACCACCTCGGAACGGTTTGCCTGTGCAGAGGAATTCTTCCTGTTGTATTTCTGATAAAGAGATAAACCGTTTCAGATGCAAGTTCCTTGAAACTACACAGAATATTTTCTATTCGCACAATAAAAGATGTGAACATAAGCATTACCATACCGGTTCAGACAAAAGATCCATCTAGCCAATAATTCTGTTTCTAACTATGCCCAATCCAGATCACAAGTACCAGGAAGAATTGCAAAAGTAGCAAGATTCCGTGCTACTTACTTCCAGGGATAAGCAATGGCTTTCCTCAGGTCTATCTTATTAACATTTATGAACTTCCCTCCAGAAATTTCTCCAACCATGTTTTAAATACAGCTGCTTCAACAGCTTTTGTGAAATCTTCTGACAACACAATCCAGGGAAGAATTTTGCATTGAGTGAAAAAAAATAATACTTCCTCTTATTTATTTTAAATTCATGGCACGTCCCCCTTTTTGTATTTTTTTTGAAAGAGTAAACAATCTATTTACGTTTATCCATTCCATTATCATATCTCCCATCAGTCATCTCTTCTCTAAGCTGAAGAGGCCTAACCTCTTTAGTCTTTTCTTCTCTGACAGTCGTTCCATCTCTTTAATCATTTTGGTCATGCTTATCTTTACCTTTTTAAAATATTTTGCTGTATGTTTTTTGAAATGTATTGAACAAAACAGCACATAATACTCCAGGTGTGGTTGCAATATAGAGCAATTGAGAGGTATTATTATATTATTTGCTTCATTTTCTTATCCTTATAATTCTATAAACATCTAATTCATGGGTTCTTAATCCAGTCATTGGGATACACCCAGCCAGTCAGTTTTTCAGGATATCCACAATGAATATGCATGAGATAAATTTGCATGCACTACCTGCACTGTATGCAAATCTATCTCATGCATATTCATTCTGTGTTTCCTGAAAGCTTGACGGCTGGGTGTGTCCCCAGTTCTGGTTGAGAATCACTGATTTAATCAGGTAATGAACATAAGGGGAATGGGATTTGATATACTGCTTTCCTGGGGTTACAAACAAAGCAGCTTATTTTGTACCTGGGGCAATGGAGGGTTAAGTGACTTGTTCAGAATCACAAAGAGCTGCAATGGGAATTAAATGCAGTTTCTATGGTTCTCAGGCTGCTGCACTAATCATTAAGCTCCTACTCAGTCTGAGCCCTCTGAAGTCAGTGTAATGCAGAGACAATGGCCATCAGATAGGGTCTGTGGGAATACAGAAGGATATAGAAGATGAAACATAGAAGATGACGGCAGAAAAGGGCTACAGCCCATCAAGTCTGCCCACTCTGCTTACCCACCCCCTGTCTATGCCCTAATGACCCAATTTCCTTATCTTGACCCTCGTAGGGATCCCACATGGGTATCCCATTTGTTCTTAAAGTCTGGCACGCTGTCTGCCTCGATCACCTGCACTGGAAGCTTGTTCCAATGATCAACCACTCTCTCTGTGAAGAAATACTTTCTGGTGTCTGCAGCAGCCACTCTCTCCTCCTCTCCCTATTGGCTAAGGCTCTTAACATTTGCATCTCCTCTTCCTATAGGCTAAGGCTCTTTACACCTGCATTGTGATGTCATAGAACTTTCTGATTATAGAAACATAGAAACATGATGGCAGATAAAGGCCAAATGACCCATCATAGAAACATAGAAGATGATGGCAGAAAAGGGCTACAGTCCATCAAGTCTGCCCACTCTGCTTACCCACCCCCTGTCTATGCCCTAATGACCCAATTTTCTTATCTTGACCCTCGTAGGGATCCCACATGGGTATCCCATTTATTCTTAAAGTCTGGCACGCTGTCTGCCTCGATCACCTGCACTGGAAGCTTGTACAGGGCCATATGCAGAGATTAATTGTGGGACTGTTTACTGTGAGCTTCTATACTGCTACTAATGACTGGGGAGTCAATTCAGAGTCTTATTTGTACAAGTCAGTAGGGTCTGAAAAGCAAGGCAAAAAAACCATTCATTAGTAGGGTTCACCCTGATGGCCATAGTAGCCTGGCAAAAAAATGGTGATAATAATAAATTTATTTATATACCGCAATACCTCACGGTTCAGTGCGGTTTACAATAAGATGTAAGAACTGTAAAAACACACTGAATTTCCGCCATAAAACACAGTACATTATATTATATATAAAATATAATATTACAAAATTATTAACTTATCTAGATTATACATATTTATCAAACAGATAAGTTTTTAACGATCTTCTAAAGGAGCAAAGAGGTTACTGAGTTGGAATATAAAAGCTAGTTATCAGCACTGCAAAAAGAAAACAGAAGGCAAATTGCAACAGGAGAACAGATCCTAAGAGGAAGAATACGTTAAGACATAAGACCATAAGAATAGTCTTACTGAGTCAGACCAATCGTCCATCTAGCCCAGTATCCCGTCTTCAAGGGGACCAATTCAAGTCACAAGTACCTGGCAAAAACCCAAATAGTAGCAGCATTCTATGATACCATCCCATGTCTGTCTCAACAGCAAACTATAGATTTTTCCTCCAGAAACTTGTACAAACCTTTTTTTAAAAACAGTTACATTAATGCGCTCCAGAGCTTAACTATTCTCTGACTGATAAAATATTTCCTCCTATTGGTTTTAAAAGTATTGCTCTGTAACTTCATCAAGTGTCACCTAGTCTTTGTAAATCTTGATGCAAGTCAAAATCGATCCACTCAGGATTTTGTAGACTTGAGTGACACACTCAAGAACATTTCAAATTGTAAGGCTTCTTGTCTAAATAAATCCATGTAAAATTCATTTTCTTGCATTTACTGGTTATCTATAAGAGGAGGTGAGTTTCTGTAAGCAGTAATCCTAGAAAGGAATTTCCTTCATCACCTCGAGGAGATCATGAACAGGTACTTAATTACAGACATAGAGGTAGCATTCATAAACCCTAGTTAGAGGGAGCCACAGTCCTTGTTTCCCACAAGATGTCCAAAAGTCAGGATTGGGGAAATATCCATTTTTGAAACTGCTAGACATCCAGTGATTAGAGCTACAGCCTCAGCACCTTGAAGATGTAGGTTCAAACCCCATACTTCGCCTTGTGACCCTGGGCAAGTCACTTGAATCCTCCACTGCCCCAGGTACGTTAAATAGATTGTGAGCCCACCAGGACAGATAGGGAAAATGCTTGAGTATCTATATGCAAACCACTTTGAATGTGGCTGTGTAACTACAAAAAAGGACGTATACAAGTCCCTCTCTCTCTCTCTCTCTCTCCAACCCCCTCCCCCCCCCCCCCTTATTTGGATGTCTTGGCTTTAAGGTTGACCAGCCTTAGGACACCTAACTCTGTTCGTCATTTTTGACCACTAAAATATCCCAAGTTCAAAATGTCCAAATCCAGACCATTTGGACATGGGAGGGGGCAGCCATTGTAATGGACTGGCCACACAGACATGCCGACAGAGCAGTGCAGCACCTTAGAGTGCACTGCTGTGAACTTCACATAAAGGGTGCCAGATGTACATCTCACCATAACTCCCTTATAATTTATGGTGAGCCTTCCCAAACTCCCCCAAAACCTACTATCCCACCTGTCTACCACCCTAATTGCCATTATGGCTACAGGTGGCACCTATATGGCAGTATAGTAGAGTTTTGGAGACATAGAATGACCAGAAAAAAGGGGGGAGCGTTCTTGGTAACAGGGACTCATCAGAGCAATCCTTGGGGGAATGCATGCTGGCACCCACCTAACTCCCAGTAAGCTCAAAGCTATGAATTGACTGGTGACCAAATGGTCCACGGGGACCAAGGTACCAGAATATCTGAATTGATTGGTGACTAGAGAATCCACAAGGAGCAAGGGACTGGATTATCCAAATTGACTGGTAACCAGAGGATCTGCAGGGACCAAGGGATCAGAAGAGCTCAAGTGACTGATAGTAACCAGAAGTGCCTGTGTGACCACTTGACAGTGCCCCTCTCTATGATTCACTACACCGCCCACTGGGTTATGTCAGACACCCACGTGCTGCTCTAGAGACAGGTATGCACTGTTTCTTTTGTGGTGTAGGAGGGGGGTCATTGACCACTGGGGGAGGGGGGAGTCATTACCTAATCCCTTCAGTGGTCATTGGGTCAGTTTGGGTTCCTTTTTAGCACCTAGATGCTTTCATAACAGGTCTAGCTCCGGATGTCTAAATTCCATCATGGACGTCTTGGGAAATGTTAGATTATCACCGCAAGATGTCCAAATGCTAAGCATACTCAAAGTCCACATGCCTTCTTGAACTTTGGATTCACAGCAGATAAGAAGCCTAGCAAGATGTCCAGAAAGTTGGTTTTGAAAATCAGCACTTGGACGCTATGGCGAGAAAAATGTCCAAGTGCTGACTTATGCCATTTATTTGGGTCGTCTTAGTGTTTTGAAAATGTCCCTAATAATGGTTGAACTCACGTCCCAAGATTGAAGAGTTTCTAGAAGGAACCCTATTGCCTGGCCCCTGGAGACTGTTAGTGTAACAACCATGCTTGTTGGTTGGTGATTTTAAAATAAGGCAATGGTTCTCGGCTTTGTCCTAGAGGCACAGCAAGCCAATCAGGTTTTAAGGATTTTAATAATGAGTGCATGCAGTAGGGCTGCAGGCACTGCCTCAGTTCTTGGAAACCTGGCTAATTGGTGATACCCCTTAGGACTGAGTTGAGAACCACTAAAATAAGGGTGGGGGGAGGGGAATCCAAGTAGTTGCAAGTGATGACTCATGGAACCTGATTTTATGCTGGTTCCAACTGTACTTTAAGTATAAAGAAGCAGGAAGAGCAATTGATTGTCAGGCTGAAGTGCACACGTGATTTTTTACCTGAATAATTGTGGAGGCATTCCCACGGTGGATTCAATTTTCAGTTGAAGCGCTTTACAAAGATCAATTTGGTTCAGAAAATTCTGTTCTCCTCTGCTACATATGCTGATATACCAGATGTTACGACATTTCATCATGCTCATTTTATTCTGCTTGCTCTTAGACTAAAAGCCGCCCCTATAACAAACAATCAAGCAAAAAAAATAATGCATGATCAAAGCACAAACTCTGTTATCAAGCTGATATGCAGTAGTTGGCACAAATAGATCCATTCTTTTTTTATATATCTATCAATCATTTTTATTAAAGAGAGTTAACAAGAGAAACAGGCATGACACAATGAGCATGTATGCAAACAAAGGAAAAAATACAATAGCTGCCAACAGCACAACCAATACCAATATAACAGAAACAAACAAGAGGAGGAGCCCAACACCCACTAGGTATGTACCTAAAAGCATATCCCGTGCAGAGCCAGAAAATGTGGGCTCGCTCCACCGAGCAGACTCACTATGCAGAGGTGAAAATTGAGAGTCCCAAGTCGCAAGACTCCCCTCACTGGACGATCCAACTGCAGGATCAGCCTGTTCCCCTCGCCGGCCCTACATGTTCAATTAAGTGTTTTAAAATCAGCAGGAACTGAAACGTGGGCGCCTATCAAGAAAGCGCGATTCTGTAACAAAGCACCTCTAAAAATTTAGGCGGCCTTCAAAAAAATAGGCGCTATGCATGTTAGGCGTGGGCGTGGCTACGTGTTAGGAGCCTGCTTACAGAATCACTGCTCTTAAGCGCGCTTAAGCGCTCGCATGGGCGCCTAACTTTTAGTTGCGCCTAGAGCTGGCCTATTTATTGGGCGCCTCCAAAATAGGTGCCCAAATAGGTGCCGCTCAGCGCAATTCACTAAACAGCACCCAATTTTACTTGAATTGCGCGAACAGTGCCTAATTAGGCGCCTAACTTTTGGGCGCTTCTTATAGAATTTGCCCTTAAGTGACCAAGGGCTCCTTTTACTACGGTGCGCTAGCGTTTTTAGCGCACGCACAAAATTACCGTGCACTAAACTGCGCTCTACGCTTCTAGAATAACGCCAGCTCGATGCTGGCGTTAAGGTCTAGTGTGCGCGGCAATTTAGCGCGCGCTATTCCACGCATTAAGGCCCTAACGCATCTTAGTAAAAGGAGCCCCAAAAGATCAAACTAAAGGGCCTAGTTTTGCAAAGTGTCTTAGGTGATCAACATGTGTTTCAACGCCTTTTAAGGGGTTAATGTGCCTTGAAACACATGAAGGGATCCTTTTACTAAGCTGCATTAAGCATTAACACAGCAAAAATCGCCTAAGTGGAACCCACTAAAGCTTTCTGCACTAGTGGTGTTATCTAAGTACAATAACCATGTGGTAATTATTTTTGGAGGGGGCACGGAGAATGAGAGTTCTTGTACTACCAGTTACACACATCTAAATTACCACATGCTAACTGATTAGCATGCATTTCATGTGGGAATGCTTTGTAATGCCTAAATAGATGGTGGTAAGTGCTCCCGTGGTATTTTTTAATGCCTGTGTTATAATAGTAACATTAGCAAATGGCCATTAATGAAAAGGATAGGAAAAAAAAAAGCTTTTTTACTACTATGATAAAATGGCTTTAGAATGCAAGAGAGACATGCATAAAGGTGCATTAAGGCTGATTCTTACCATAGCTTAATAAAAAAGCCCTAAGATTTATTGACTACTATCAACATGGACTAAGTTCCACTTTAAACAGGTGGAGGGGCATAATCAAAAAAACCATCTAAGTCCCTTTTTGGCCTAAGTCCTTAAACGTTCAAAACAGAAGCAGGGAAAGTGTCCATAACCAAACCAAACATCCTTGTTTTGATTATGGCCTTCCTCTGCCTAAACGCCCAATCACCACTACGTCTAAAAGTACATCCACACGACGTCTACACTTTTTAGCTATAATGAAACAAAAAAACGCCTAAGCTCCAAACGTCCAACAGAAGGGCTTTTAGGCGAAGGAGGAGCCAGGCCTTCGCTTAAAAGCTGGATTCTGTAACTGGTGTCTGTCAAAAACAACACCGGTTATAGAATACCCCCTCCAACGATCCAGGCAGGAGGGTACCCAAGCCTGTTGGGCCTATGTGCCTAAGGCCCCGCCCACTGGAGGGGCCTAAGGCTCCCGGGCCTATGATTGGCCCAGGCGCCTTAGGCCCCACCTGTAGGCGGGGCTTTGGGACGGCTGGGCCAATTCGGCCCCATTCTGGCGTCTGCTGGCGGACGGACGGACGGGTTTGGCACCCGTCTGTCCGGCCAACTTTAAAAAAGGTATGGGGAAGGGGTGTGGGGGTGGGGGGGTCATGGGATCGGCCGGGGGGGTCATGGTTCAGCTGGGGGGGCAATCAGGGGTTCTGGGGGGGCGATCGTTGGGGGGAGGGGGGTTGCGTCGAGAGCAGGAGGGCCTGGGATCCCTCCTTCCCGTATTGTAGTGGGGGGTGGGGGGTAAGGGGTCGCCGGGGCCAGGGGGGCTTGGGCTCTCTCCTGGCCCACTTGAGTTGGGGGTCACTGTGGGCCAGGAGAGCTTGGGCTCTCTCCTGGCCCGATGTTAATTGCGAGGGGGGGGGGTGATGGATCGCGGCAGGAGAGATGTCTCATCTCTCCTACTGCGATGCCATCACTCCTCTACTGGAACTGCTGCGACCTGCAGCAGGAGAGATAGGGCATCTCTCCTGCTGCGGGTTGCGGCAGTTCAGGTAGAGGAGTGATGGCATCACGGTAGAGGAGATGAGGCATCTCTCCTGCCACGATGGTTGCGGTGGGTAGGTTGCTGGGCCGCTGAACTGATGGCACCAGTGGCCATCAGCTCAGCGGTCCCTTTTTCGGCACTTAGACCTGGTTTGACTACGTCTAAGTAAAAAAGGTCTAAGTGCCGACTAGGCAACCTGTAAATGTTTTGGTTATACCTATTGTACGCCTAGGTGTAGGTCGGCCCACCTCCTGCCCTCTGCCCGCCCTTTCCCCTCCTCTAAACACACCTCTTTTCTCTCTGTGCGTCTAGAGACAGGGGAAAGGCCTAAGCTGTTTTTAGATACGTCTAAAAACCAGCTTTGGTTATGGGTACTTGGATGATCAGGCTTTATGATCGTCCAAGTAGCCATTTAGGACACTTTTTAGACGTTTTTTTTATTTATTATTAACCCCTTAATCCCCAGCTCTGCAGCCCAGCTTTTTTATTTTTTTGCTTACTTGAGGCAGCTTGATTTGTTGAGTAGGCCACCTGCTGTAAACAACATCCAAAAAGCAGGGCTCTTGGGCTGGAGATTCTCTGAACCCGCCCCCCACCCCTTGAATTCCCTGACAGTACTGATCTGAATTTGATTGGCTGAGCAGCAGCTGCCCGTTGCCTGCTCAAACAATAAAATCCAGAGCAGTGCCCTCAGGTCCAAAATGCACGCTAATCTACTATTCTACAAAGGCTGTTCTGAACAGAGCAGCAAGTGGTGCAGTGGTTAAAGCTATAGCCTCAGCACCCTGAATTTGTGGGTTCAAACCCATGCTGCTCCGTGTGACACTGGGCAAGTCACTTAATCCCCCCATTGCCCCAGGTATAGTAGACAGATTGTGAGTTAACCAGGACAGACAGGGAAAAATGCTCAAGTACCTGAATACATCCATGTAAACCGTTCTGAGCTCCCCTGTGAGAACGGTATAGAAAACTGAATAAATAAATAGTGTGAAATGTTTCTATCTCTAGTAACCAGAGCTGGTATTGTGATGTCATAATGCCTCATTCCACCAATGCTTTAGAGCCAACCTCATCAGTGATGTCATAATGGCTTGATTGTCCTATGCTTGGCTCACCTTTACTACATTATGATTTCTAGAATGGCCCAGTGGTTAAAGCTACAGCTTGAGGCAATGGGTTCAAACCTATGCTACTCCTTGTGACCCTGGGCAAGTCACCTAATTCCCCCATTGCCCCAGGTACATTAGATAAATTGTGAGCCCACCAGGACAGACAGGGAAAAATGCTTGAGTACCTGAATAAATTCATATAAAACCATTCTGAGTTTCCATGGGGGAATGGTATAGAAAATTGAAAAAATAAATAAAATCCTCTACTGCCCCAGGTACATCTGACAGATTGTGAGCCCACCAGGATAGATAGGGAAAATGCTTGACATACCTGTATGCAAACCACTTTGAGTGTGGTTGTATAACTACAAAAAGGCAGTATAAAAGTCCCAATCCCTTCTCCCCTTTACAAAATACTAGCTTAGTCCAGGTCATCCCGGTGTCTAAGTTGGGTACCATGTATTGAGTCTACCTTATAGTGAGCCCTGGCCCAAAATGAGCACTTTTTGGGATCCTGCAAGATACTTGAGACCTGGATTGAAAAAAAGGTTACTGGGTTGATGGAACACTAATTTGACTCAACTTAGTAATTATTTTCTTATATTCACTTGCTTTATTTAGTTTCAGAAATACAGCCAGAAGTGTATATTTTGATATTATTGAGAGATTGTTTAAACAACAGAGCACCCTTCTGAATAGGGGTTATTCACAGCTGTCCATCTCAGCTGGACTATTCCAGAAAATTAAATTAGTTGAATGCTTATTGTATCATAGAATTCAAACTTCATAAATATAAACATGACAAAAATGTAGGTGCTGCCTTCTTAGTCTAACTTGCACTGAGTTAGTTCAATGAAAAGGTATCTGTGTGTTCAAGTGGGCTAAGAGACATGCATTTTATTTTATAATGCAATTTAAAAAAATGACAGCATATAGTAGGCGTGGTTTATCTGCTTAGTTTGTGGGCAAGACCAAATGTGGAGAGAGTGGAGAGAGAGGAGTTGTTCTGAAGTTGAGGGAGAAAGACCAATTCAACATTAGCACCTGTAAAATTTGGGGAGGCGCTGTCTGTGGATTTAGGGTGCAATATGCCCAAATTATTACAAAAAGGAATATGTACAAAGAAAGAAATTAGAGAATGACACGGTGACAAAATTTGTCACCGTTCCTGTCCCTGCAGATAACCGCGGGAAATAATCCCATGTCATTTTCTAGTGTCTATTTCAACCTCAGTCCTTCTACACCAGAATTCTTCAAAGCAAAGCTTGCGGGTCAATGGTTGTGGCCATTCATACTCTGATTCTTATGGGAGCCAAGGATAATGAAGCCATTGTGACATCACTGATGTGATTGGCTCTTAGGCACTGGTGAATGAGGCATTATGACATCACAATATCTAATCTTGATTCCAGAGACTGTCATTCTGTAGTGTCTATTTCAACCTCAGTCCTTCTACACCAGCATTCTTCAGAGCAAAGCTTGCGGGTCAGTGGTTGTGGCCATTCATACTCTGATTCTTCCCTCTCTCCTTAAAGAATGACATGAAGATGGTTTCCCGCGGTTATCCACGGGGACGGGGACGGTGATGAATTTTGTCACTATGTCATTCTCTAAAAGAAATATGAATGTAGGGGCTGACAGTAAGCTTTAGTGGGTACATTATACTGCAGTGCGTTCTCGTTATCCATGCGTTCCTTATTCACGCAAAATAAAGTGTAACCCATTTTGCTATTCATGGGCATTTTTGCTTATTCACAGCCATGCACAGTGTGTTCCCATGAGGATGAATATATTCATAGAGCTGTGCGTGAATATTGTTACACTAAAAGACTTTATACAAAAAAGTGTATAAAATGCAGAATATAATAAGCAAGCTGTTCTTTACAAGAAAGGTACACACAATGATGAATTGATGCTGTTAAGTAGCAAAATTGTACAATAAACAGGGTCACACAAGAATCTAACCCCTTTTTTCCCATCGGATCAATGCTTCTATTTTCACACTTTAGATATTCAAGGGATTTTCTAGAGACCTAACCCCAGCGAAGAGTGAGAATGCACTGTATTACACTTTGAAGATTAGCAATCTTAATTCTTTATTGTTATGGCAAATCTATAGCTGCATGTTAAATTGAATCATTCAAATGAAGCTATTTTTCTGACTTAATGCTCAAAGCATATTGTTTTGGCATGAAAGTCTTAGACCCCGATGCACAAAAAGTTTCCTTGTCGATGTACAAAAGGGTTCTTTAGGGCTGCCTCCGATTGTCGGTAGCAGCCATTGAGAATCCTATGCTAATTCTGTATATTGTGGAATATCCTCGTCTAATCTACATAGTCTTCAAACTCTTCAGAATTCTGCAGCATGGTTACCAATGTAAAGCAAAACTATATGATCATGTTACTCCGCTTTTGGTTTGTCTGCACTGGCTTCCTGTACAATACAGGTGTCAATTTGAAATTTTGTGTTTAACATTTAAAGCACTTAGGGCTCATTTTACTAAGCCGCGTTAGGGCTTTAACGCAGGGAACAGTGTGCGCTACATTGCCGCTTGCGCTAGACCTTAACGCCAGCATTGAGCTGGCGTTAGTTCTAGAAGCGTAGCGCGCGGTAATTTCCTGTGTGCGCTAAAAACGCTAGCGCACCTTAGTAAAAGGAGCCCTTCATTTTTTTACAACTGTCCTATTTTGTTTTTGTAACCGTGCTCTAGACCAGTGGTTCCCAACCCTGTCCTGGAGGACCACCAGCCAGTCGGGTTTTCAGGAAAGCCCTAATGGATATGCATGGAGCAGATTTGCAAGCCTTTCACCTCCATTATATGCAGGTCTCTCTCATGCATATTCAGTAGGGTTAGCCCAAAACCCCGACTGGCTGGTGGTCCTCCAGGACAGGGTTGGGAAACACTGCTTTAGAACCCTTCCCGTACATTGAAGTCTTTTGATTCTAATAGACTCGATCATCAGCATATTTTTTATTGCTCCTTTATTGGAATAATCTTCCAGCTTTTATTCGGGCTGAGCAATTTTTTCTCAAGTTGAAATCACTTTTGGAAACTTATTTTTTTCACAAAGCATTTCCCATTATGGGGTAGATTGAGTAGAACACCAGGCACTTTATTGTTTTCTATCCTACGTAAACATTTGTACTTCCTCCCCTCCTACTCATTGGTTATGTTAGTTCAACTGTTTTTTGGGTTTGTTAATGTGGTCATAATATGTTGGTATGTCCTATTTCCTTTTTTTTTTAATCTTTATTGATTTTTAATCTAAAACAGTGTCATATAAATGAAAGAACATTAGGTATTACATACAATACACTAATATCTGTACAGGTAACATAGATATCATTCAAAATCATCAGTTTCTTACATAGAATATTGTCATAATATAATATATAATATAAATGAAGAATAAAGTTACCCAAATATCACCATCAATATTTACTCCCCTCCCCCATTTTAATCCTGTATATCGCTTAGAAATCTGATTGAGCAATTTTATCAAATTTTAAATAAAACTTGAAACTTGATCTTTTCTTTTAATGTTGGTATTCTTTTCGATTATTTTTTTTAATTTTGTAAGCCGCTTTCACCTTTTGCATTAAGCAGGCTATCAAATGTACAATAAACATAAACATAATGCATACAAGGAGCTCATTAGTATTCTAATGAGCACTTTGTGCAACACACAGCAAGGATGCAAACTTTACTGACATGGGTCCGAGTAGTCATAGTCTTACTTTCCTGTTAGTGTTTGAACACTGATTGGGGAGGGGCCTTAGGTGCCTGAGCCAATCGAGGCCATGGGCCCCTCCCAGTGCATCCCGGTGATGCATTAGGAGGGGCCTAAGGCCCTGATTGGCTCAGGTGTATAAGGCCCCACTCAGTGCAACCCAGGATGCACTGGGAAGGGGAAATCCATTTTGAAGAGGCGAGCCTGCCAGAAGGAAGGAATAAGCAACCCTCCTGCAAGTCTTCATTGGAAGGTACAGGGGGGTTGGGAGGTATAGAAAGTCCAGGCAGCTGTAGCCATGGCAAGAGGGAGTAGGTATCCCTCTTGCTAATTCTATGAGGGGGCAGCCCATTGAAAAGAAAAGCTGCTCTTCCAGCCCCAAACTTTCACCTAGTTTTCCTCTCTGCCTTGGTTAAAGCAGTATTCAAATAAAGCAAATAGCCCAAATAAAATCCTGCTTATCCTGCCCTATACAGTATACCTGTTATAATGTCCCTTACTATCTTTGCCACCAGAGCTGATCTCCATTGACTGTTCCAGCGAAATAAAAATAACTTTCTGTATTGAGGTCCCACCATATAAAGGTGTCTGGATCAGATTCTCTGTGGCAGAAGCTCCTGTCCTGGGTTTCAGCATTGTATGCGAGAGATTCCTGGCCAGGTTTTCCAGGAACCCAATCAGCACACATAAACCACTTTAGAAGGTGCAGCAAAATGTTTTATTGAGACATCTACCTGAACCTATTCCCTCATAGGCTCAGGAAAGGCAAAGATATACTTTTAACTTTTATATCTCATATCTAGTGCAGCAGCCTGTACATTTTAGGCAGTTAGCCATATCACATTCAGTCCAGTAACTTCAGCCTTTGGTCAATTTCCTGATATCTCAGGTTTAAAGCACCATAAGTCTGGTTCCTACTTCACATGTTAAATAGTCCAAACAGAAGAACATTTAGGAGAATGAAACCCCTTTTCTCCAGCAACAGTCTCAACTGGCTTCAACTCAGCTGCCACACCCCAAACACAGGACAGTCACCTTTAAACAAGCAAGTTCAGTTTACAGAGGACTTAAATTAGAAGCTCACCTCTCTAGTGTTTTCCTGGATGGGTTCTCAGCTAGTTTTCTAATTCCAGTCCTCTAAAGGGCTTGAATGTAGCCATGGCTTGGGAATAATAATAATAATAATTTATTTTCTTGTATACCATCCCACCAGTAGTTCTAGAGCTGAAACATTTCAGTTGAAAAATACAATTTCAAAAAACACAACTATTATAACTACATCCATTAAATACAGCATCAGATAAAAAGTACATTTACAATAAAGAGCCTAATTAAAAATACCTTCTTAAATATCAATATTCTTGTTTATCAAATAGGTGAGTTTTCAATAATTTCCTAAATGTAAGATAAGAATAGGCTTGAACAATCAGGGGATCATCTCACTCTGGGACCTCTTCCTTCCAAAGAGACTGTTCTCTCTCAATGATTCTTCTCAATGGCAGATAAACACCTTCCTGCTGAACCCCACCCCCTGACTCAGGAGGGTTACCTTGTTAAGGTAGCTCAGCACTGAGCTGTAAAGCCCATTGTAGTCTGGGATATGTAGTCCACTCAGTCTTGGGCTGGCAACACCTGTTGTATGGAGGTGGCATGGTAGCATTAGTGAAAATAACCCCTTAGTCTTCCACACACATATATAGAATTTAGTCTTATGTGCATAAATGTTTATAATAATGGCTTTTATATGCATATGTGTATGCATATACTTAGGCAGTCCCCGAGTTACAGACACCCAACGCAAGTACAACTTGTACTTACGAAAGCGTTTGCGGCTTCATTTGATTTCACTGAGCAGTATATTAAATGGCATAGACTCTAACACTTCTTCTGTAACAGATTCAGGAATAATGCATAGCCACATTAAGAACAGTGTGTGCTTGTGCATGCTGTACCTTAGAGGAAAAACTGGTGGGGACAGTTGGCTCTTTTGTCAGCTGGGAGCAGAGGTAAGCAGCAAGAATCTTAAAATCGACAACTTCTGAGTTACATACAAATCCAACTTAAGAACCTAACTCGTTGTTAACCTGGGGACTGCCTGTATATAAATACAAAAATTCTGCCTAAGCACCATTCTGCAAAATACTTATATAGTATGTATTTGTAAGAGGAGTATACTCAGAGATTCAGCATGGGCGAGATAAAGGCAGGGCTCCTATTTACTCTAGTGTAGTTATAATACAGTTCGTTATGCAGGTTCCTGCCACATTTAGGCCAGCTCTATAGCTATCATAAGTGTGCATACCTAAATGTTACACTTGTATTCTAGGCACTTAGAAGATGTTTCTATAAGTGGTGCTTAGAGTGAGGGGGCCTAGCTGAGTTCTGCGCAGAACCCAAAATTGATTAATGAGCTTAACTGGCATGACCATGCCATTAAAAGCTCATTAAAAAAAATGTAAAAACAAGAGTTAAACGCAGAATTCAGAGTGGTACCTGCCAACGTCTATGTCGAGGCACCTACCAGTGTCTACCTGAAAAGTGAGTGTGGTTAGGGATGGAGAATAGGCATAGGATGACTTAGGTACCTGTGTTGGGTGCTGGTGAATTAGGCCAGGGGAAATGATAGGGTTTCATACCCTCTGTCACAATGTGTTTATTTTTATTTTTTGTTTCTTCTATGCTGTAATATCCTCAGTTCACAATGAAGCATACATAATTATTAAAAACAAATTAAACGAAAACAGACAATCTCTAATATGTAAATTTGCAAGCACTGTGTACATCATTTGCTAATCTATCTCATCCATATTCGTAGTGTATATTCTGAAAACCTGTCCGGCTATGTATGTTACAAGGACTAGGTTGAACCTAGGGGTGGATTGACAGGCAATAAGGATCATGGGCTCCTTATCGCCTATCAAAAGTGATTAAATTAGATGGAAGCTAAGGAACAGTGGGCCCCTATTACTTCGGGGCAGCAGTGCTCTATTATTCCAATGGTCAATCCACCATTGATTGAACTACTGCTGTAAGGTTTAGTAATTGTCAACCCTTTCCTCTAGGCTAGCTGTTTGGATACAGGAACTGAGCCCTAACTCCCTTTTCAAGGATGAGCCAGGACACTAGTGTATTTATAGGCTTTATTTATACATTTTTTAAGGTTCCTTCACCACTGGTGTTTAATTAGCATTCTGCACATCCTTTTGTACAATTTAACTGGAAATATACTTTGGAAATGGTTAATAAATCCTACCTCCTATTTGTGTGTTTGGCATTCCCTTGTACAGGCTACAGCTTAGGGGCTTGAAACAATATATTCCAGTTACCTTTCTACAATAAATTGCTATTTCTTGCAAAACTTAATCCGATTACTGCTCCAAGCTTGTCAGTCTCTGCTTATCACAGACTTCAACCAGGAGATTATTTCCTCTGGGGCCTGGTCAATAACATCCATGGCCTAAAACAGCACTGAACCAGGGTGTATTTAGTTTTTTGTTCAATGTCCATTTGCTCCTCAGCAAAGACAATAGCCATTATTTTAGAAACATATACATGTGGAAACAGTGGTGTTTAGATGCATAGATCACATATGTGTGGAGATACCGATTTCAGAAAGCTGCTTTTTATGTGTGAATATCTATGCTATAAAGAGATTTCAAAGGGGTGTGGTTTGGATGTGGCTTAAGAAAGACTACAATCTACAGGGTAAATATTACAAGCAGTTTGAATGACCAGAAAAGACTCCTGGCCATTGCAATTGCTTGGTCGGGACTAATTGGGGATATTCAGTGGCACTAAGGATGACACTGCCATTGAATATTTCCATTAACTGGCCATTCCCTAATCAGTGAGGTTAGGGGCAGGCCAGGGGTAGAATTTGGGTGAGTGTCTCTCTGGATGGTTAGTGGTGGTATTCAGTCTCCTAACCAGCTAAGTAACCACATAAAGATAGGACAGAAAAAAATACTGTCCCGACCTTATGTGCAGAGGTTAACTGAGCACTAATCTGAATGTCAACTGGTGCATGATTAATCTCTGGGTAGTCTCTCCCTTCTGATACCCCTTCCCCTAGAACTTCAGAATAGCTCCCTTAAGATCCACCCCCTGAAAAAATCTAAACCATTTCTAGTCCCCGTACCCCCACACCCGGTGTCAGGTCAAAAGCGCACCGGGACAAAGGCGCGCGCAGACAATTGAGCGCAGCGCGGAGGCGCGTGCCGCAGAAAATTACTGTTTTTACAGCTCCGACAGGGGAGGCGTGGGGGGGAACCCCCCCACTTTACTTAATAGAGATTGTGCCGCGTTGTGGGGGCGTTGTGGGGGGCGTGGGGGTTTGTAACCTCCCACATTTTACTGAAAACTTCACTTTTTCCCTGTTTTTAGGGAAAAAGTTAAGTTTACAGTAAAATGTGGAGGGTTACAACCCCCCAAACCCTCTACAACGCCGGCGCGATCTCTACTAAGTAAACTGGGGGGGCTCCCCCCCAAAAAACCCCGTCGGAGCCCCTAAAAACTATAATTTTCTTCGGCGCGCGCCTTTGTCTTTCGCGGGGTTGTCTATGAACCCCACACCCTATAGTTCTTCCACTTCCGGGCTTACCGTTCTTGGTCCCTGGTGATCTAGGGAAAAATAGGTAGGAGTGATGACTACTTGCTCTTGCTGGCATGGTCTGCTCTTCCAAATGGCTGCCATGACCACAGCAGCCTGGCAGCATTTCAAGTTCTATGAATGCTTCAGGTACAGAGACACTTGAAGTATCGCAAGGCTAGCAGCAGTCATTTTGGAGAGCTGGCCTTACCAGGTAGGAAAAAGTAGGCATCACTTCTGCCCATTTCCCCCTAAACCATCACATAGAAACATGATGGTGCTACAAATCACAGACCCATAAAGGAATTCCTAAGAAAATTTTAGGAAAATATAATTTGATGAGATATGAGCAACAGGAGTAGGAATGCTGAGTTAAAACAAGAGATGCAGAAAGATTGGTTATTATATCTGAAAATGTGGTGGTGGAGAGAAAAAGAGAGTTGGTGTAATGGTTAGAGCTACAGTCTCAGCACTCTGAGCTTTTGGGTTCAAACCCCATGCTGAGCCTTTTGACCCTAACTACATTAGATATATCATGAGTCTGCCTGGACAGAGAGGGAAAATGATTGAGTACCTATTTTAGAAACATGGCAACAGATGAAGGCCAAATGGCCCATCTAGTCTGCCCATCCACAGTAACCATCTCCTTCTCGCTCTGTTCCGAGTTCTTTTGTGAGGGCTAAAAAATAAATAAATAAATTAGGTAAATGGAATGTGTTGGGTGAGCTCCAGGTCAGAGAGCTGGGTAAGAAAGCATTTATCAGACCTAGTATCATTAACATGAAAATTAAAATCACCCCAAGATTAATACATTTCTTAAACTTTCACTGGTAAGCTCTGAGTCACACTCTAGGATAAGAACTTCTATAGTAGGTCCCTACATCAGGCATTTTTCTGCTGCTCCAAGCAACAAAACTACTTCTTGGCACCAATTTGAAAATCTCTAATGGAGATAAAGGAGTTTAATAATACTTATTCTCATTCACCAAAAAGGCTTTGGAACTCTGCCCTTGATTTTCAGACACTTTCCCTGGAGGAGAACTAGAAAGAAGAAAACAAGTAACCTTTGGTGCTTCTCTCATAAAAAGCCAAATACAAATATCACTGTCTCTCGGAGAACATTCCCAATGGGACTGTATGTAAAACCTTATAATACTACATCATCTAGATCAGTGATTCCCAACCCTGTCCTGGAGGAACACCAGGCCAATTGGGTTTTCAGGCTAGCCCTAATGAATATGCATGAGAGAGATTTGCATATGATGGAAGTGATAGGCATGCAAATTTGCTTCATGCATATTCATTAGGGCTAGCCTGAAAACCCGATTGGCCTGGTGTTCCTCCAGGACAGGGTTGGGAACCACTGATCTAGATCAGTGGTTTTCAACCTTTTTACACCTATGGACCAGCAGAAATAAAAAAATTATTCTGTGGACCGGCATCGGTCCGTGGACCGACGGTTGAAGAACACTGGGCTAAATCGTGGGCCAGACCCCGCCCATCTCTACCCAATCTCCACCCCAGACCCCGCCCCCATATTAGTACTAATTGCACCTTGCACGTCCCGTGCCTCATCTGGAAGCCTTCCCTCTGACGTTGCAACGTCAGAGAGAAGGCTTCCGGTTCAGGCGCAGGATGCCCGTAGGAGCCACTGCCCGTGGCTTTGTGCACTGAATCAGTTAGGAAGAGGGAGCTGGCTCTAAGATAACACCGCCTCAATTGCACCGTGGATCGGCGGTTGAAGAACCCTCTTTTGGGCCTGATGCACATGCTGGCCCTGTGGAGCGGCAGGAAATTTCTGTGGACCGGCACTGGTCCACGGACCGGTGGTTCAAGAATACTGATCTAGATTACTTCACTGGCCTTTGAAGACATTTAGATAATTAGCAAATTGCAACTGACACATTAAGATCCCCTTCAGTGTCAATAGTGGGGTAAAGAGTGTCTTCAGTATCTTCAGGATGTAAGTCAACAAAAAATCCACTGTTTCAGAGATTTAATGATTGTAAACAATATGGGGTGAATATTCAGTTGGTAGTACTATGCCCAGATATTAAATGCCGGGCCATATCTGTGCACTGACAATGGGTTTGTGCGGTCAGTTATTCCTTATGTAATGTGAGCCTACCCTAAGGTGTAATTCTCAACAATTTAGTCGTGTTATCTGAGGGTTTAACTGTTTCCCTAGAGAAGAACCAGGTTAACATTTAACATTTTTATCATCCCATAAATTTAAAACCGGGAAGAATTAAATAAGTAAAAGAAGACAGATACACATCTGATAAGTGCAATAAAATTTAATATAAACTTTGCACTTAAGTATGAGAACACAAGTATTGAAATTATTTTGTGTATAATAACAACCGAATGGTTTTATTTTGTTTCAGATACTCTAAACCACATTTTCCAAAATCCCACTTTTCAAAATCAATCAGTTTTCTAATGAACCTAACTTATACGGCCTCTTTTACAAAGCCACACGGCAACAGCCCCGAAGCCCTTTAAATCTCTGTGGGCTTCGTGGCCGTTAGCGCAGCGCAACCACTAGTGCAGCTTTGTAAAAGAGGCCGATAATTTTGTTCAAACGAAACAGTCTCTAAACTGCAATTGATACTTTGTGGGGTTTTTTCTCTTACGGATTCTCCGCCGGTTGGATTCAGGTAAAAATGCATTCTTGTTGTTTCTTGTTTTCAGTTTTGTCTTTCTTGCGGTGGGTACCTTTCTCTTTGCGCTCTTGCTTTAAAAACTAAAAGGAATGAAACCTCCCACTAACTAAGGGCTCCTTTTACAAAGCCGCGCTAGGGCCTTAACGCGTGGAATAGCGAGCGCTAAATTGCCACGCGCGCTAGCCGCTACCGCCTCCTTTTGAGCAGGCGGTAGATTTTCGGCTAGCGCGCTAAAGCGCATGCTAATCCGGTGCGTGCGTTAAAAACACTAGCGCACCTTTGTAAAAGAAACCCTAAATGTATGTGATTCCCTATACTAACTTGCACACACATCTAGGGAGGGGGGAATACATTGGGTATTCTTTTTGATTGGTTATAATGAAAGGGGGGGGGTGGAAATATGTTTTATATTGATACTGATTGAATATAAGTGCTGTTTATGATCCCTCCCACGTTTTGTCAAACAATTACTAATAACCAATATGTAATTACAGCATATCAGCCACAAAATCTCATCAGAGTAGCATGAATCAACATTTAAAATAAAATTTAATACAATTTATTTTATTGTATCTGCATATGCTTGAGTACCTGACTGTAAAACCGCTTAGATAACCTTGATAGGCGGTATATAAAATCCTAATAAAACTTGAAACTTGAAAACTTGAGTAGTGTACAGTTCTGTTTGGAATTTTCAGCAAGGCTTTAAACGAGTAACTGTTTTTGGTTTTAAAGACGATAACACCTGAAATGAACCTAAAAATTCACTTTATCACTATTGTGGAACCTTTAAGCCTGGTTCCTACAACCTATCAAAACTACTGTTCAAGAAAGACTCTTTTCTTTCAGCAAATTCTTTAACCAAATGATCTTTCATTTAGTCATCAAAACATAGCTCCTTAAAAACACACCTTTACTGACACCTCCAGTAAAATTTATTTCACTAAAAATAATTTCTCTAAAAGGAAAACCCAAGTCACAACACCTGAGACAGCATAAAGCAAATATCTCAGCTCAAATCCACAAAATCCTTAGCTTAATCAAAGTTACCAAAGTGAAAATTTATCTCTAAATGACAAATTTCACAGGAACAAAATACATCACACACCTCTCTCTAACAGTATACCAACCCAACTGCTCTCCTTGGCAGTGTTAGAGCCTTATGCAGCACTGTTGACTTCCTGAGAGAGAGTTGTGCTGTCCAGAAATATAAAGGTGACATGTACAGTTCAGAATTCTTCAAGCTATAGAGATACATTTTTTTCTCTGCTTTTAAACCCTGGTTACACTTATCTGATTAAGTTTCAAGTTTATTTATTATTTGATTAATCGCCTATTCCAAATACTAAGCGATGTACACTGGTAAAATAGATTATCTAAAATATACATAAAATAGACCATATAATTAACAAGGGGATAAATCACAAAAACAAACTAATTAAAACAGGACAGCATACAATAGGACAGGTGGGGTAGAAATACAATCTTAGAAGGAAAGAATCAACAATTAAAGGTAAAACAAAATAGGAGTAGGAGGGCAAATAAGTAAGTAAAGATAAGAATAGACAGAAGAGCAATTAACGAAAGAGCAAATTAACATTTCAATTAGGTATTGAACGCATCTTTAAAAAGAAAGCTCTTAAGTTGGCTCTTAAATTTTTCCAAATTCTTCTCCTCTCTTAAATATAGCGGGAGTGAATTCCATGTCTGAGGCGCCGTAACAGTAAAAATAAATTGCCTTCGAGTGTTGATAATTTTGAGAGTAGGAATGACCAACAAAAGTTGGTCATTTGATCTTAAAAATTTGGGAGAATTATATGGTATCAATGCTTTATAAATAAAAGCAGGGTCCTTTTACTAATGTGTTAGGACTCCTAAGTGAAATATTCAGCACAACTACGACAATGGAACAGGATAAAGATAGGACTGAGCCCACAAATCCGATCCGATCCGTGGGCGATCCGATCTGTGGCCGGGAGGCTGATTCATGACGCGTCCTCATGCAAATTATTGCAATCGGAAGCATGCCCCAAACCGACCAAATGGATGGCTGAAGAGCGATCCCGACGCATGCGCAGACCATCTTCTTTGCCTGTAGATGGTCTGCGCATGCTCTTCGCGCAAGGACAAGCTGGAAATGTGAGGCATGGGGGAATCACCTTAGCAGAAAGGAAGCAGCTGAACTTTCACTGCAGTGACTTCTTTGTACTTTCTGGGCCATTACGTTTAATCTCACTAGTAAGAAATGCTCTTTGCCTATCTATTCTAATATACAGCTTGGCATGTAGCAGACTTTTTGTGCTGATAATTGCTTCTTCTCCTTTTCACAAGCCCATGCCCACCCCCCTCCCCCGACTCACCTACTCTCTGCTGCCCTTCCACGCAGTGCAGCTCCACTTTAAACTCGTGGGTTAAAACCACAGGCTCACACTGCGAGGAATGGCGCCTGAAAGCAGGAGAGTTTGGGTGGCAAGAGCAGGAGAGTTGGGGAGCTGATTATTTTTGGGTTAGAGAGCAGAGCGGAAGAGATGCAGACAGGGCGGCAGAGAGCAGGAAAAGACATGAGCAACTGGTCCTCAGCAGTCACTTCTTTATTCATCGGCCAGCCCAGTCGGAGTTCCATAAATTGTTTAGTGAATCGCTGCCTTCCTACATTTGCATGCCATTTCCCTCATTTGCATGCCCAGATTGGATCGGATGCGGACAGGATCGGCCGGAAGGTTAGTGCTGTGAACAAGTCTGCCCTGTGAACTTCTAAAAGCTAAGTTATTCAGAATTTCAAATTCTGCTCTTTTCACTGTTTTTCAGCATTATATCTGCTTAATTTCTCTTCTCCTCCCTGTTTCTTACTTAAAAAAAAACCCAAACCCCCCCAAAATAAACCCTTCTCTGTCCTCTGTTAAATCTTATTTCCTCTTCATAGGAATAAAGGTAAGGCTTATATTAACTCTAATTAAATCCTGGTGCCTGTGGCACAGGGTGACTAAAGTAGGGAAAATCCTGTTATAAATCCTGTGTTTTAGGGTAGCCACTGATCTGGTATAGACAGTGGCGTACCTAGCATATGTGACACCCGGGGCCCATCATGTTTTGACACCCCCCCTCCCATCTGTATGAAAAATATGATTTTTAGTAACAATCCACACATCACACATGAGTACCTAGGAAAAGACAGCATCTTACATACTGCAGTGAGCAGTACAACATCAATACACCCATTGTAAAACTAAACAAGCCAGACTAGTATAGATCAATCCTGCAGACAATCCTAACAAAAAAACCATGTCTTTCGAACACACAGAACACAGAAAACACCTTCGCCTAGTATGGAGTATGCAATCACAAACTAACCCCTCCCTCTTTTACAAAACTATAGTGTGGATTTTAGCTTAGGTGGTAACAGCTCTGTCGCTCATACAGTGGCGTACCTAGCATATGTGACACGCCCCCATCTATATGAAAAACATGATTTTTAGTAACAATCCATACGTCACACATGAATTCCTAGGAAAAGGCAGCATCTTACATACTGCAGTGAGCAGTATATCAGTAAACCCATTGTAAAACTAAATAAGCCAGACTAGTACAGATCAATCCTACACAGTCAATTCTAACAGAAAGCCATGTCTTTTCGAACACACAGAACACAGAAAACACCTTCGCCTAACATGGAATATGTCATCACAAACTAACCCCTCCCCCTTTTACAAAACTGTAGTGTGGTTTTTAGCCATGGTGGTAACAGCTCAGATGCCAACACTAAAAAAACGCTCTACAGTTTTGTAAATGGGGAGATAGAATAAAAATACGTAGACAAAGGTTAAACTGAAGCACCAAGAAGCTGGACTCTGCATAAAATGCAACATCACAGAAACAGCGATGCATCTCACCTAAGCAAAAAAATAAATAAATAAATAAATATTTTTTTTCTACCTTGTCTTCTCTGGTTTCTGCTTTCCTCATCTTTTTGTCACTCTCTTCCTTTCATTCACTGTCTACCCTTTCTCTGCCCCTTCTATATGGCATCTTCTCTCTTTCTATTCCTGTTCTAGAAACTTTATGCATCCCCCTTCCATTTCTCCCTTCACCCCCATTAGTCTGGCATACATCTTCTTCCCTTCCCTCCTCCAATGGTCTGGCATCTCTCCTCTCCTCTTCTTCCCTTCCCTCTCCCATACCCACATGCTCTGGTATTTCACTCTCTCCTCTCCCTTCCCCCCACTTCCATCAGCATCTGCCCCTTTTCTCTCCCTCCAACCCAATTCCATTCAGTATCCTTCCCCCTTATGTCTCTTTCCCCGCAATTCCATCAGCATCTGCCCCTTTCTCTCCCTCCACCATCCTTCCATACCACCCTGACCCCCTTTCTCACCCTTCACCATGATTCCATACCACCCTGACACCCTTTCTCACCCTCCACACCCTTCCATAACACCCTGACCCCCTTTCTCACCCTTCACCATGATTCCATACCACTCTGACCCCATTTCTCACCCTCCACATCCTTCCATAACACCCTGACCTCCTTTCTCTCCCTTCACCACCCTACTATGCTCCTTTCTTTCTCCATCCCAAATCAGCAAGGTCCTGCGATGACTGCTTCTGCTCCGAATGGAAGAGGTAAGTGACGTCAGAGGGGGCTGGGCCGGCAAGCACAGGGAGTTGCGGCAAGATTCCACGATGACTGCGGCTGCCGGTCCACCCCCCCCTGACGTCACTTACCTCTTCCGGAATAGAGGCGGTAGACGGTGCAGTCATCGCAAGACCTTCGTTCACTTCTGCGCGGCTGCCGACTCTGCTCTGTTATAAGTAGGGCAGCCGCGCTGAGATGCCATTTGGAGCAGCGCGGGAGGTTCCAGATCCAGCCAGCTGTGCACCCCCTTGGAGCGTGCACCCGGGGTGGACTGCCCCCTCCCCTTTTGGTATGCCACTGTGCTCATAGAATTCTGAGCATCAGAGCTGCTACCACCACGGCTGGCACTCAAAAACACTCCATAGTTTTGTAAAAGGGGGGATAAAACAGAGATACATAGACAAAGGTTAAATTGAACCAGCAAGAAGCTGGACTTTGCATACAATGCAACACCACAGAAACAGTGACACATGTCTCCTAAAGCAATAAATAAATATAATTTTTTTTCTACCTTTGACTTCTCTGGTTTCTGCTTTCCTCATCTTCTTGTTACTCTCTTCCTTCCATCCACTGTCTGCCATCTCTCTGCCCCTTTATGACATCTTCTCTCCTTCTATGCCCCTTCCAGAAACATAGTAACATAGTAACATAGTAGATGACGGCAGATAAAGACCTGAATGGTCCATCCAGTCTGCCCAACCTTATTCAATTTAATTTTTTTTTTCTTCTTAGCTATTTCTGGGCAAGAATCCAAAGCTTTACCCGGTAATGTGCTTGGGTTCCAACTGCCGAAATCTCTGTTAAGACTTACTCCAGCCCATCTACACCATCCCAGCCATTGAAGCCCTCTCCAGCCCATCCTCCACCAAACGGCCATACACAGACACAGACCGTGCAAGTCTAATAATCCGAAGGAACCGTATATGCTGGGAGGTGAGAAGCTGATATGCACGGACGGAGAGACGGACCTTGGGATGATAGTGTCCGAAGATCTAAAGGTGAAAAAACAGTGTGACAAGGTGATGGTTGCTGCCAGAAGGATGCTGGGCTGTATAAAGAGAGACGTAGCCAGTAGAAGGAAGAAGGTGTTGATGCCCCTATACAGGTCATTGGTGAGGCCCCACTTGGAGTATTGTGTTCAGTTTTGGAGACTGTATCTGGCGAAGGACGTATGAAGACTTGAAGCGATCCAGAGTTGGGTGATGAAAATGATAGGAGGCTTACGCCAGAAGACATATGAGGAGAGACTGGAAGCCCTGCATATGTATACCCTAGAGGAAAGGAGGGACAGGGAAGATATGATTCAGACATTCAAATACTTGAAGGGCATTAATGTAGAACAAAATATTTTCCAGAGGAAGGAAAATGGTAAAACCAGAGGACATAATTTGAGGTTGAGGGGTGGTAGATTCAAGAGCAATGTTAGGAAATTCTACTTTACGGAGATGGTGGTGGATGCCTGGAATGCGCTCCCAAGAGAGGTGGTGAAGAGGAAAACGGTGACCGAGTTCAAAGAAGCGCGGGATGAACACAGAGGATCTAGAATCAGAAAATAATCTTAAATATTGAACTAATTCCAGTATTGGGCAGACTTGCACGGTGTGTGGCTGTTTGGGGGAGGATGGGCTGGAGAGGGCTTCAATGGCTGGGAGGGTGTAGATGGGCTGGAGTAGGTTTTGACAGAGATTTCGGCAGTTGGAACCCAAGCACAGTACCGGGTAGAGCTTTGGATTCTTGCCCAGAATAGCTAAGAAGAAAAAAAAAAAATTTTTTTTATTGAATCAGGTTACTATGAATCGGGTCGGGGCCACAAAGTGGTTGGGACATGATCGGTGCACTTAGTGAATCTAGCCCTGAGTTTTATACGCTCCGACTTGTCCTTTTAACCCAGGGGTGAGCAACTCTAGTCCTCGAGGGCCGGAATCCAGTTGGGTTTTCAGGATTTCCTCAATGAATATGCATGAAATCTATTTGCATGCACTGCTTTTATTGCATATTCATTGGGGAAATCCTAAAAAAACCCGACTGGATTCCGGCCCTCGAGGACTGGAGTTGCCCACCCCTGGTTTTACCTAAGCAGTTAATTGCTACATTTTGGCACTTAACTGCATATGCGTCCACTTTATCCCAGACCACCACAGAATAGCTGGCTACTGTTTTAATAGTTAGTACTATGTATTGATTATGTGTCAATTGAATTTCAATGGATAGCTCTGTACAAGTGATTTAACCCATCAGGAGAACTTTGAATATCAAATCCGATGTATTAAATTTTTTTTCTTGTATGCATTTTATTAGAAGGTAATTCACACCCTGTAGATTCATTTATCCTTTACAAACACTTTTGTGTTTGTGTAGTTTAGTTACTAAGAACCTGAAGGATTAAGCCTAAGGACCTTGAAAATTCATTTTCCCTGTACCCATATCAGAAAGGACCCAGCAGCCTCATGGGCTTTTAATAGCTCTATAGATCTCAGTTGCGCCCCTGTGTTTGACCACAGAGTGAATAAAGGGTTACATTAATAAAATGTACAGCAAGAACAGTTAAAATAAATGACCTTCCGTCACATTTATAAATTGCAAATCATTTTTCTTATGATGATTAATGTGGTTCACTATTCACTGGACAGCAAATCCCACTGTAATTTTCACATACTTTATGTCACAGTGTATCTCCGGAAAAAAACATGGAAGACACATATTGTTTCAGTCCACTGAAGGATGGTTCTAGGTAGATGATGAATCATTTGCAGTGCCATTAGTGGATTCTTTAAAAAAAGGACCACCGTTGGAGCCAGATATGGTATTATTATATGTTTTTAACTCTCAGTCTATTGCCATTGCTGAGGTTGTATAAAATGTTACATACAATTCCACAGCTGATTGTATTTTAGTACAAAATTGATAGTACAGTTGGCATCATAGTTGGTGATATGGTGCTACTGGGATGCAGGACAGTACAGGAAAAAGAGATTTTAGTTACTATTGATTAATTAGATGTGAACACAGAAAGAAGAAAGGAGAGCCGACAAGGTTTACTGATTCAGTGAAGAGAGAAAGAACGAATGCAGATAGGACTGGTCCTAGGCTTGGGTGAGAAGAATGGCTGCACAGATCATCGTGCTACTGTCACCTGGCACATCCTATTCTTCTTTCCATCCTTATCCGAGGTCTTCCTCTCCTTCCTCCTCTGCTTTTAGAAACATGATGGCAGATAAAGGCCAAATGGCCCATCCAGTCTGCCCATCTGCAGTAACCATTATCTCTTCCACTCTCTAATAGATCCCACGTGCCTATCCCAGGCTTTCTTGAATTCAGACACAGTCTCTGTCTCCACCAACTCTTCCGGGAGACTGTTCCATGCATTTTGCAGTGCAGGGGATCACTGGTGTGGCAGAAGCTCTGACACGCTGTCTGTGCCAGTTTGGGCACCTTTGTGACACTTAGATGTGTCTAAAGCAGATCTAGCTCTGAACATCTAAGTTCCATCCAGGATGTCTTGCAAAATGATTGATTATCGCCACGAGACGTCCAAGTGTAACCCATACTTATGCACACCCAAAGCTCACCCATAGCACACCTCCACCATGCCCATCTCGAGCTCTAGATGCACAGAGGCTGGGACACCTCGCTAGACATCCAGAAAGACAATTTCGATTATCGGTACTTGGACGTCCAAGTGCTCATTTAGGATGCTTTGTGAATGGTTTTTATTTTTTTTTTTAATTATGAGCCCCTTGGTGCATAGGGGAAGATCATGAATGGGGACCAGGTGGGGGCTGACATTTACATGCTTAATTTACACAGTACTCAAGCATGTAATTGTCAGATTTAAAAGTGTGTTCATTTATGCCTGCAATTTGCGTAGTGTAAGTATCCAGCCTAAAAAATCCTTCTAAGTTGAGTAGGGCTCAGGCTATAAAGATGGTAGTCTTTCCCAAGCTGCTATATCTATTTACAGTTTTGCCCATTCCCCTTTCAGAAATCTTTGTAGGACACTCTGTAAAAGAGTATTCCATTATATTTGGAAACTAAAGCCCCCAAGGGTGCAGTGTAAAGTATTGCTTCATCCTAGGGCACAGAGTGATATGGCAGTCCCCAATTTTTGGTTATACTATCAGCCAACTCAACTTAAGTACATGCTTAACTGGCAATAGGATCACCAGAAAAGTTGGTGCAGTTGGAGCAGTGTTTGTTAGGCAAAATCCCCTTCCGACCTGATGTTAAAAATTACACTGATTTGCCAGCTGGAAACCTGATCTAGACTCCTGAAAAATAGGCTGTACTTGCTGGTTTATATCCTTAATAAATTAAGGACTGTAAAGGCCAACATTTTTTTTTTTAGTTTTTAAAATTCATGAGTCATTTACAGAAATGATGATATAAAAGCCAATTCCTATTCAATCCACTATTAAGGTTCTGGGTATTATACTGGATCAGGGTTTGACAATGAAGGACCAAGTGGACTCTTTGGTCATAAAGGGTTTCTTCACTCTTTGGAAGCTCCGGTCTATTAGGGTGTATTTTGATGCTTCCTCATTTAGAGTTTTGGTGCCATATCTCATATATAGCCATGGCCAATGAATATCTGACCCCTAGCAGTAGTACATGAAATTACCACTAGAGTTTGCAGGCAGCATTTTGAAACCAAAGCTACAGGAGTGACTGAGGATTGTTCCTGCTCCATTATACCACCATGGAATCTTAGTAAGAGCCAGGGAGAGGATGAAGATCTGCTGATGTTCATGACATGTTCAGCTATGCGGCTCTTCAAGCGATACATTTTCAATTAAATTGCGACGGAGCTTGCCATAGGGATTCGGGTAGCTTGTTCCAAGCATATGGTGCAGCAAGGCAGAAGGGACAGAGTCTGGATTTTGGCAGTTGAAGAGAAGGGCACAGATAGGAGGGACTTAGCTCTCAGGGAGGATCATAGAGGGAGATAAGTGAAGAGAGATAGTGAGGGGCAGCTGAGTGAGTACATTTGTAGATCAGAAGGAGGAGCTTGAATTGTATTCGGAAATGGTTGGGAAGCCAATGAAGTGACTTTAGGAGAGGGGTAATGAGAGTAAAGTGGCTCTCTCAGAATATGAGTCGTGTAGCCGAATTCTGGACAGATTGGAGGGGAGCAAGATGGCTACGCCAGAAGGCCTGAGAGTAGCAAGTTGCAGTAGTCTAAGCATGACGTGATGAGGGCATGGCTAAGTGTTTTGGTAGTGTGCTTAGAGATGTTCGAAAGGAATCTCCACCAGGATGTTTCTGAAAATTAAGCTTGCAGATCCTTGGGTACTTTTAATTGTTAAAACCAAATTGCAAATACTAAGGAAGTATCAAATGAATTCTGAAGGTACACAATTACTTCCTACAAATTTCTTTGTAAACTTAGCCGTGCCTCAGAGACTGAATCATCTAGCACAATTTGTTATGTTGCATCTCATCAGTCAAGATCTCATTCATTGGCAACTGGCATATTGTTACGATATAGGTCACTTACTACAACATTTCTTAAGTACGTTGTAAAAGATATATTTCAACGAAATTTATCATAGCAACTTACGGAACAAAATTCTCATAAATCCTCCGTGTGATTGTATGTTTGAAAATGGCGGCGAACTAAAAGAACGCTCTGGTTTTTAAATCTGCAAAGCACCGCTCCCGGTGCTTACGTTGATACGTGCAACAACGTAACAAACGTAAAAAGTGTATCATGCTTTGGGGGAAGCATGTGATCAAAGGAGATCCAAAAAAAATTTTTTGTCTTCAGCCTGAGAATGGCCATAAGAAATACAGCTAGATGGAACACCAAAATTGCAAAAAATACTGAAGATAATCAGGATAGATGGTCTTAATAATAAGTAGACCAATCAATCTTGTCATTTAGCCCTTTGGGTTGCAGGGTTTGTAGAGTAAAAATCCAAATTGTTTCTCGACGTTTCAAATGTAGATTTCTATCACCTCCTCTTTTACTTTTTTTGATGACCTCTATAACAAATCCTTTAAGATGTTCAAAAGTATGGGCATTATCAAGGCAATGCTGTACTAACGGTTCTTTGATTTGTTGTCTTTTGATGTTGGACTTGTGTTCAGCCAAGCGGGTTTTGAAGGATCTGGTGGTCATACCCACATACATCTTTTGGCAAGGACACAAGATAATGTAAACCACATAGTCCGTTTGGCAAGTACTGAAATGATTCAGTTTGTATGTGGATAAATTGTTAGGATTCTCAAAGTGTTTTATTTGTAAAGAAAAATCACAATAAATGCAATGTCCACATTTGAAGTGCCCAACACAGGTCGGGGTGATATCCTTGTCTTGAAACTGATTTTTACTAAGAAATTCTTTTAGATTTTTTCCCCTGGAAAAAGCAAAACGTATTCGATGATTTTCAAATTCAGGGAGGGATTGAATAATAGTCCAGTGTTTCTTAATGATTTTCTTGAGTTGAGCGCTAGATATAGAGTGCTTCAACACACACGTCAAACAAGGATCCTCAGATATATCAGCCGGATGTTTTGTTTCTTCCAATAACAAATCTCTATTATTGTACTTGGCACGTTTATATGCATTCTTAATGATATGAGCTGGATAACCTCTTGCTTTAAGTTTTTTACTGAGATTTTTTGCCTGAATCTTAAATTCCTTCGATAAGGAACAATTCCTTTTTAATCTCAGCATTTGAGGCACGGCTAAGTTTACAAAGAAATTTGTAGGAAGTAATTGTGTACCTTCAGTACTTTTAATTGTGCCATTGCATGCCACGAGTATAGGTTTATGCAAAATTGCATTTTCTGACACTCATTTTGCATGATAATACAAGCAATTTATTACCCAAGTCAAAATTTAGTGTAGTTATCCCTTAATAAAATTCATTTGTTGGGTGTGAGATGATTTACATAGGATCCACCATAATACAAAATACATTTGTAATAAGAGGTAAAGCAATTCCATCTCCCACAAACAGAGAGCATTAGATTTCTCAGCAGGTAGGCCTCGATTGAGAATATAATATGCTTTACTGCTGCATTAATGAGCCTAATTATGATAATCTGTTCTTGCAGGTCAAAACTGGCCTCTCAAGCAAAACAGATCCATTCTATTTCTTATTTATTTATGCTAAAAAAGACTAAAGGTCACTAGAATATTTTGTATTTGATTTCTAGAAGTTCATTACTGGACTGTCATCAGCTGTGAATATAAATTCTACGATTTTGAAAGGGATAGCAATTTGATGTTTACTAAGACAGGAGACTGGGCCTTGGTATATCAATTGACCTTAATAAGGACAAAACAAAATTGTTACGGTTTGGTGCTCCTATACCTGAAACATCACAGAGAAAGCTAAATGTACATGGCAAGGAGATTAATTTAGAATTGTTCCTGAAAGTATTTTGGGTATCTTTTTAGACACACATTTGACAACGGAAGAACAAATTAATGCTCTTGTGAAAAAATGTTTTATACGATGAGGATGTAGTATCATATAAGAAAATATTTCTTGAAGAATCATAAACATTGTTCAATCTTTAATTTTATCCCATTTTGACTATTTTATCCTTCCGATTACAAACATTTCAAACTACTTCAGCAAGATTAGCGCGCAATACGTGTAAATGTATTTATTTATTTATTAAGTTTTTGAGCTATTTATTTATATGGATTTATATCTTGTCTTCCCAGAAGAGCTCAAAATGGGTTACATGTTTACATACATAATAAAACATAACAGGGTATGGTAATGTAGAGGGTGACAGTACAATTTTTAGATCACAGGACAATATACAGGACAGCATGATAGTACTCAAAAGCATGGCAATTAATAGGATATGGCAGGACAAGACCTCATATGAAATGGGGTGATGATGTTATGAGTTTGGTATGACATTGTGGTAACTAATAGAGCTTGACAGTACATTATAGTGCTTGACAGTATGAAGAATGGTAAGGCAGAGCATGGCAGTACTTTATATGCATTATAATAATATCAATCCATATGAAGAAACCTTGTGCAGAAAAGCAAATTTTAACATGTTAAAAATGGAAAAAAAAAAAGTAATTACATCTAGAAAACTAAATGTGAGAGTGGTTTGAAAAGTTTTGTGAAAAAGCACGTTAAAAATGTGGTCTCCACGGAGGGCTATACACTTAGGCCCGGATTCTCAATATGGCGCTGTTTTTTTTAGACACTGGTAGACATACAAAATCAGTAAAAAATGCAGTTGAAATAACTGAGTTTTAAGGCACCTACTGGTGCCTAAAAAATCGGCACCAGAATCGTGTCTCCATAAATGCTTTAGGCTGCCTACTGCCACTGTGAGCATGGCTAACACTGGACAGGGCATAAGGCGGCCTAAAGCGCCTATGGAGGCATGATTCACATCATATGTAGGTGCTGAAAAGCCCTGGCCTATATTACCGGTGCCTACCTTTGGCAGAGGCACAATTCTATATCCAGCACCACTGCATGATTGACATGCGATCAGTTTCCAATATTTTTGCATCTTAGGAAAACCTGCCCAAGTCGGCACTTGGATGATGTAAAAGACAGGTCTTCCAAGTGCCGATAATCAAACCGATTTTCTGGATGTGTCGAGGGACCTTTTAGGCCTCTGAATCCTGCTGTGCGCCCAGAGCTAAAAGGGGCATATCTGCAGGAGTGGTTAGGGCGAGATGTGGGTCGACCTAGACTTAGTCGTCCTACAGGGATAATCGGAGGTTTTACTAGACATCCTGAACGTAACTTAAACATTGTGAGTTAGACGATGTAAAAACAGGTATAAGTGCCATAAAGGTATCCAAAGTGACCAGATAACCACTGTAGAGACAAAGTAAAGACCCCCACACACTCCCCCAGTGTTCACTGACCCCATTACACACCCACAAAGATCAGAACAAAAATGTCAGTACCTGGTATAGGAAAGCCTAGTACAGCTACACACAAGTGTCTTAAATAGCCTGGAGTGTGGGCTAGTAAACCATATAGAGGAGGACCCAGGCCCATAAGCTACTCTAACCACCAGTGGGGTGCCACAGGGCTCGGTGCTTGGACCCGTGCTCTTCAACAACTTTATAAACGATATAGACATTGGTACGACGAGTGAGGTGATTAAATTTGCGGACGATATGAAGTTATTCAGAGTAGTGAAGACACAGGGGGATTGTGAAGATCTGCAACGTGACATAATCAAGCTTGAGAAATGGGCATCGACATGGCAAATGAGGTTCAACATGGATAAGTGTAAAGTGATGCATGTCAGTAATAAAAATCTCATGCACGAATATAGGATGTCCGGGGCGGTACTTGGAGAGACCTCCCAGGAAAGAAACTTGGGAGTTCTGATCGACAAGTCGATGAAGCCGTCTGCACAATGCGCAGCGGCGGCAAAAAGGGCGAACAGAATGCTAGGAATGATTAAGAAGGGGATCACGAACAGATCGGAGAGGGTCATCATGCCGCTGTACCGGGCCATGATACGCCCTCACCTGGAATACTGTGTCCAGCACTGGTCGCCATACATGAAGAAGGACAAGGTACTATTCGAAAGGGTCCAGAGAAGAGTGACTAAAATGGTTAAGGGGCTGGAGGAGTTGCCGTACAGTGAGAGATTGGAGAAACTGGGCCTCTTCTCCCTTGAAAAGAGGAGACTGAGAGGGGACTTGATCGAAATGTTCAAAATACTGAAGAGAATAGGCTTAGTCGAGAAAGACAGACTGTTCACCCGCTCCAAGGTAGGGAGAACGATAGGGCACTCTCTAAAGTTGAAAGGGGATAGATTCCGTACAAACGTTAGGAAGTTCTTCTTCACCCAGAGAGTGGTGGAGAGCTGGAACGCTCTTCCGGAGTCTGTTATAGGGGAAAACACCCTCCAGGGTTTCAAGACAAAGTTGGACAAGTTCCTGCTAATCTGAAACGTACGCAGGTGAGGCTGGACTCATTTAGAGCACTGGTCTTTGACCTGAGGGCCGCCACGTGAGCGGACTGCTGGGCAGGATGGACCACTGGTCTGACCCAGCAACGACATTTTTTATGTTCTTATGTTCTTCACTCCCCTCCCTCTCCCCACCACTTCATTCTCACTATTTCTCTCCTTTCCTCCTCTGTCATCAACTCCCTTATTTTTTCAATCCCTATTTCCAGAATCTGGCCTTCTCCAACATCATCTTACTCCTCCCATCTGCAACTATTTCTCACAGCAAATCTTCCTAATATTCTACACTCTCCCTCCCTCCTTGCCCCTGTGGTTAGGATATCTCTTTCTCTCTTCCCTCCCTCCTTCCATGGTCGGTTCATCTCTTTCTCTTCTCCCTCCCAGCCCACGAGGTTCAGTCATCTCTTTCTCTCCTCCCTCCCTGCCCCTGTGGTCAGGTTGTCTCTTTCTTTCCTCCCTCTTTCCCTGCCCCCTTGGTCAGGTCATCTCTTTTGCTCCTCCCTGTGTGGTTGGGTTGGGTCACCTCACTCGCTCTCCTTTCCTCATTCCCTCCCTCTAACCTTTCATAGGCTGCCTGCAGTGTTAGCATTTGAAGCAGAGCACTGCCGGCAGGCTATCCGGCTCCATAAACTCTCACAGTCTCTTCACTGGAACAGGAAGTTACATCAGCTGTTCCGGTGTAGCAGGGACTGAAGAGACTGCGAAGACTGGAGCTAGCTAGCTTGCTGGCAGTGCTCTGCTTTAATCGTTAACACTACTGGAAAGCTATGAAAGGTTAAAGGGAGGGGACTGTGGCAGGCAGCAGCAACAGCGGTGTCAGCTCTCAAAGGAGGAGGCAGCGATGTAGTGGCATCGGTGACAGCTCTCACAGGGGAAACGCAAAGTCAGCAATGGCAGTTCCTGGGGAATAGCAACTTATTGGAGGGGGACAGCAGCAGTAGTGGTGCTTTCCAACAGCAGTGAAAGTGGCAGCAAATGACTGAGCCTCCTCAAACATTCCAAACACATCCTCTCATATCATTTTTGGTGGAGGCAATTTGTCAATCTGACCCATTATATCATCCAGTGATACAGAGATTTGTATGAGTTTCTCTGATTCAGCAGAATTGAATACAATTTCTGACACCAATAACTCCTCCCACATTTTCGTCAGTAAAGAATTCATTTAATCTCATGACCTTGTATTCCCTGAGAGCCCCTTTTATCTCTCGGTTGTCTAGTGGTCCAACCAATTCTCTTCCCGGCTTCTTGCTGTTAATATGCCTAAAAAAGCTTTTACTGTGTGTTTTTGCTTCCAGCGCAATCTTCTTTTTAAGATCTCACTTCGCCTTCTTTATTAGTGCCTGCTCCTGTAGAATTTTTAGTCCATACAATTCAAAGCCCTCCTTAACATATAACACATGTCTCCACTAATTTGATCCATCCTATCACTACAATAAAACTTGTTCCCCTATATGATAGTGTCCCATTGGTTATCTTCCTTCCACCAGGTTTCTGAGATGCCTATTATATCTATCTTTTAATTTAGTGCAATATATTCTAACTTTCCCATCTTGTTTCTTAGGCTTCTGGCATTTGCATACCAACTTTTCAAACAGTGTTTGTCATATCTATTTGCAATTTGATCAGCAGTTGGCATAGAAAATTTTCAATCTTTAAAATCAGCCTGCTCTGAATTTAAGGAAACCTGTCTACTGCGGCCTGTATTCCAATCTCACTATCAGGATGTTCTGTCTTCCCTTTTATGATGATCTTTTAAAGATATCTTGTCCCGAACTGTGTGCTTTTGAGCTGCTCTATCTCCATGTTGATGCCAGCAGCCTGGTTCCACCCTGGTTAAGGTGGAGCCCATCTTTGCAGAATAGGCTCCCCCTTCCCCAGTATGTCGCACAGTTTTCAACAAATCTAAAACCCTCCTCCCTGCACCATCTCCTCATTCACGCATTGAGACTCTGGAGCTCTTCTTGTTTTTTGGGACCTGCACATGGAACAGGGAGCACTTCTGAAAATGCTACCCTGGAGGTTCTGGATTTTAACTTCCTACCTACAGTAAGAACCTAAATTTGGCTTCCAGAACTTCCCTACCACATTTCCCTTTGTCATTGATACCCACATGTACCAAGACAACAGGTTTCACCCCTGCACTGTCTAAAATCTTATCTAAGTGATGCATGAGGTCTGCCACCTATGCACCAAGCAAACAATTAACCAAGCGATCCTCATGTTTGCCAGCCACATAGCTATCTACATGCCTAATCATCGAATCTCTCACTATAACAGCTGTCCTAACCCTTCCCTTTTGGGCAGAAGGCCCTGGATACATATCCTCTGTGCAAGAGGACATTGCATCCCTGGTGGGCAGGTCCTGGCTACAGGGCTGCCTCCTACTTCATCAGGGCAATGACCTCCTTTAAGAAGACTTCCCTCCTCCAAGGCAGCACATAGGCTGCCAGACTGGAGGTGTGACTTTTTCTACAATGTCCATGTAGGTGTCCTTTATATACCTTTCTGTCTCCCTTAGCAACTCCGCCACTGTAGCCTCAAGAGATCGGACCCGTTCCCTGAGTGCTAGGAGCTCTTTACACCAAGCACACACATAAGACCTCTCACCAACTAGGAGATAATCAAACATGTGACAGTGCAAAAGACTGGAAATTTCAAAAAGAAGGTTGCTCCCAAACTTAAAACCTCAGATTTTAACAGAACAATTTACATCCTTTTTTTTGAGTTTTTCTTCATAAATCAAGAAGCATATATACTTTCCCATTCCTAAACATAATTTGTCTGTTCTTGAAAGAAGGCAAGTAGGGACAAGCTTGACACTGGGGAAGAGGGGCTGGAAAGAGTAGTGATGATAAATTGGGGGTCCTTGAACCTTTTGGGAAGTTAATAAGAGGTCCACATAACCAAAAGGTTTGGGAACCTATGCCCTAATAATTTATAAAGTAACACAGATTCACAGATTTGAAATAGGAACTATCTTGTCTTCACACAAAGTTGATCTCTTATAAAATGACCCTTTTTAAAGTCTGCTTTTTATGAAAGTTCTGAATTCCCTTCAGTGATTGTCAAGAATGATAAGCATGAATCACCTTCTGGGCCTTATTAAAAAATGACTTTTTGAAATTCTCTGATGATGAAAAATGTCTTTATTGGTTAAAGCCCATAACTTGAACATGCCATTAGTTAATGAGCTTGATCAAGTTTATTCATTTAATTTATACGCTGCATAAGAAATATATTTTTTAAAATGTCACCATGCTCCACATTTGACCTAAGCCATGCAGTCTATTCCATGGAGTATTCATCTTAGAAACCTGCTGGAAGAATGCCAGCATTCAATTAATTATGATCTCATTAATTCACTAATTAAAACAGAGAGGCAGTCGCTTCTACATGTTTTTATAATTGATTTAACATACATTAAAATAACAAACATTGGTTCTTTTTCTTGTTTGAGATATGAAGTTTCAGTTTAAATATCCGTCATCTACGAACCCATTGATCCTTTAAACATTTTTTAAAGAATTTAACAAGCTTATAAACCTTGTGTACAATGTAAACTGGGAAACTGTATATTGGACAATGATATATGACAGAGGTAGGGAACTCTGGTCCTCGAAAGCCGTATTCCAGTCGGGTTTTCAGGATTTCCCCAATGAATATGCATTGAAACCAGTGCATGCAAATAGATCTCATGCATATTCATTGTGGAAATCCTGAAAACCTGACTGGAATACAGCTCTCGAGAACCGGAGTTCCCTACCCCTGATGTATGACATAAGATGTATAAATCATTAAAGAATATTTTTTTTTTTGTTATAGTGACACTGGAGATTTACTCTTGTCATTTTTCTTCACACCTGTACATATGCATGGGCAGAGGAGTAGCCTAATGTTTAGAGCAGCAATAAACTGGAAACACAAGAGCCCTAGTTCTAAACCCACAGCAGCTTCTTGTGACCATGGACAAGCCACTTAAACATCCATTTTCCTGGGATAGCCAGGGATGGCACTGACAGCTTCATGTAAATCACAAAAAATAAGAATCCCAGCATGTAAACGATATAATTTGAAGTGAAATACTACAGGTGATTGATGTAAATGCCTGCCAGGGTAATTGTAAGAAAAGACTGTGGCAGCTGGAACAGAAACTCATTTAAATTGCGGATTGTATGGCTGGAATTCTGGCACAATGCAAGTTGAGAAAGTTAGAATATATTGCACTAAATTAAAAGATAGATATAATAGGCATCTCTGAAACCTGGTGGAAGGAAGATACCCAATGGGATACTATCATACCGGGGGACAAGTTTTATTTCATCTGCATATTTTTGTAGGAAAGTTCTGAATGATTTGTTGTGGATGTGTTAATAAATATATAGTATCTCCTCATATTAAGCAGCTGACCAGAGTGGCAATTCTCATTTTCTTATGTTATGACCATTCTTATCAAATAGGGCTGTGCCAAGTTTCATCTCCATCTTAATGCAATTTCTACTACAAACACATAGCATGGGAATAACTCATTGGACTGTGTTTAAATCATGTTGCATAGAAAGCACAAAATTTATGAAAATTCTGTATTTTCTGCAAACCATCCAGTTCTGTAGTGGCTGTCGCTTCAATCTGGCAGCTACAAAGCATCACAATTATATATCCTGGATCCTCTTTTATAATTCATGCTGATTCTGACAACTACAAAGCAGTGGAGAGTGAGCAAGGCATCCAAATATTTAGTAAAAACAATTGCAACCCTAAGAAGAGTGAAATAAATGGATTGTGCTGAAGTACAAGGCCTGGGGGGCTTGATTCCCTCCAACACAATTTCCTAGTACTGACACCTTTAGGAGCTGTTTTTCCAAGAATAATGAATGTGCCTGAGGTACAATACGTTCCAGTGGCACTGCAGATAATATTATTCTTTTAACCAATATAAAATAAGAACTTGAAAGAAAATCAGAGGGAAGGAAACAAGCTGAATTTTGTTAAAGGTAAGACATTAAGATGAATTAACACATGTACATTCTTTTAATGGTGTTGTTTTACGCATGATAGATGATATTCTTCTAAGTAATATGGACAGCTGATTTCAACCAGTATGATACCCTGTCTCCCAAGCTCAGTAAACATGTGCATTCATGTATTCATCTATGTTAAATTGCAATGTAGAGGCTGACCAAATTTCAGTTTTCGCTCAAAATCAGTTTTCAGTCTTGTTTTGGTTTCAGCCGAAAATGCCTGTGCATTTTCATCTGGAACCAAAACTATGCAGTCCTCAATCCCTCAATCTACTCCCGACCAAACAATGCCCCTCTCCTGAACCCAACCACCAGTAGCAGCCCCTCCCTGAGCCTACCATGTCATTGGTGGCTAGTGGCAACAGAAACGATCCCCATTTGCTTCTTCCCATGGCCGGCTCAAGCTCAAAATGGCTTCCAGGACTTCCACATCAGTCTTACAAGAGTGCAGATGTAGGTCATGGTAGCCATCTTGAGGTTAGAACCATCATGGACAACGATATGGTAGACCCAGGCTGGGGACTGCTGCTGGTGGTGCTTTCATGAGAGGTGCTGTCATGAGAAGGATCTGCCTCTGGTGGGTGGGTCTGTGAGGGGGTTGATTTTGATTGGGGTGAGGGAGTGGGTACAGTGTGGGGGCAGCTCCAGTTTTGTTTTGGTCGAAACCAAGCAGCCAATTTCAGTCACAGATTCGGTTTCAATGAAACTCTATTACAATGTTGAGTTTCAGAATCAATAATGGATATGTGAGGTCTCTCACATATTTTGGTCTTCCTAAATACCCAGCTCTTTGATTATAAGCTTTTGTCAGCATCAAGGAGTATAGCACCAGCTTAATAAATCTGATGTGTTTGGATACTATTAATAGGACCTTTTGAGATAGAATTTTAAGAAGTTAACCAAAGAGCTCACGTTCTTAAATGTGGGTTTTCTATGTATGTATGTATCTATATATAGTCAGATGTGCCCTCAAACCTGAGTGATTTTCTTAGCATGATACAGGAATGGTTTGCCATTACAGTGTTCCCCCGTGAATTTGCAGTTCACAAATCATGGACTCGGTCATTCGCAGTATTTTCTGACTGCCTATTCCGATCAGAAAATACAGGGAATGTGTCTGCGAATCAGCCGATTCCTCCTCCTCCCCCCCCCCAACCGGTCAACCAATCAGCCTTCTGCATAGTTGATTCCTCCTCCTCTCCTCCCCGGAGCATACCGGGTATTATTTACTGCACCCGCCGGCGCCCCAGCTGCCCTTTCCTGCCTTTTTACAGACTCAAAACTGCATTTGCGTTTTTTTGAAATTTGCGGGTGTTCCTGGAACAGAACCCCCACTAATTTCAGGGGAGTATTGTTCCTTGATACATAGATATAGGGGTCTATATTCAAAGTGGTTTAACCAGCCAGAGATGGCTTCTGACCAGTTAAATTGCCTGTTCAGGGTTAATCTACTATTTTCAATGGCATTTCATTGGTTAGTGCTGTTGAAAATGACCAGATAGTGCTTAAAACATATGTAGCTATTTGGTGGCATTCTGGAAGTAGAGTCAGTACTTAGTCAGTTAAGTGCCAATATTCAGCATTTAACCAGCCAAGTCAGTCCTATCTTTATGTATTACCCCATAGCTGGTTAAGTGCAGAATATTGCATTTAACTTATTATGGTATAGCTGGCTCTGGAAACCTGGAAAGTCAATGGCGAAGCCCAAACTTGGCCCAGCATTGAATTTCTGAGCATAACACCAGTAGTGACCAGGAAAACGCTGAGTGCCATTGGCTAAAAATCAACTCCATAAATATATACATAGCAACACATCAGTCATTAATTTTCTGTAGGCATTTCTATAACTAGGCATTGATTTGTATAATGCCACTGAAAATAATTACAAACCATCCCAGTGTTATCCATATAGCACAGGGGTAGTCATAAGAACATATGAGTTGCCATACTGGAACAGACTGAAGGTCCATCAAGCCCAATATCCTGTTTCTAACATTGGCCAACTCGGGTCACAAGTATCTAGCAAGTTCCCAAAAAAGTAAAACAGATTCTATGCTGCTGATCCTAGAAATAAGCAATGGATTTCCCCCAAGTCCATCATAATAATGGCTTATAGACTTTTCTCTTAGGAAATTATCCAAACCCTGTTAAACTAACTGCTTTCACCATATCCTCTGGCAGCGATTCCAGAGTTTAATTACACGTTAAGTGAAATGATGTGGTAGCCATGTTAGTCCACTTTTAAAGATAATATATAAAAATAAAACAAAACAAAGAAATAAAGTGATACCATTTTTATTGGACTAAAAGTATTTTTTCAGTTCAAAAAAAAAAAAAAAAATTTTATTGGTTTTTGGAAAACATAAAAAAAACTGAAGTACAAAAAGAAGAGCTTCCAAGGAAGCACAGGTTATAAACCGGGTGATGACACCCATCCAGTATATTCAATTACATAGGTTTTCCAATAAAAAAAGATATCACTTATTTCCTTTGTTTTATTTCTAAAGAAGGATTTAAAAGTACTCGAGAGGGTGCAGAGACGAGCAACTAAGCTAATAAAGGGCATGGAGAACTTGGAATATGAGGAATGACTTAAGAGACTGAGATTGTTCTCCCTTGAGAAGAGGAGACTGCAAAGGGATATGATCGAGACTTTCAAAATACTGAAAGGATTCGACCAAATAGAGCAGGATAAAAAAACTATTTACAATGTCCAATGTGACACAGACAAGAGGACATGGACTAAAGCTAAGGGGGGACAAGTTCAGGACAAATATCAGGAAGTTCTGCTTCACGCAACGAGTGGTAGAAACCTGGAATGCTCTCCCAGAAGAGGTAATTGCAGAATCCACCGTTCTAGGATTTAAGGGTAAGTTAGATGTACATCTCCTTATGAGTTGCTTAAGGTGACATAGGTAAGGGTAAGCTCGATGCACACATCTCTTATGAGAAGCTTAGAGTGATATGGGGACTAATACTATGCCAGGGTACACCCGGCAGGGCCTCCACGTGTGCGGATCACCGGACTTGATGGACCTAGGGTCTGTTCCGGAGATGGCACTTCTTATGTTCTTATGAGTGAAGAAATATTCTGTTTGTTTTAAATTCACTGTTTGGTAGCCTCATTGCATGTCCCCTAGTCCCTGTATTTTTGGAAAAAGTAAACATGTGAATCACTTCTACCCATTCACTCCACTCCACTCAGCATTTTACAGACCTTTATCATATCTCCTCTCAGCCGTCTCTTCTCCAAGCTGAAGAGCTTTAGCCAAGCCACTTTAGCCTTTCCATATAGGGAAGTAATCCCATCCCCTTTATCATTTTCATCACCCTTCTCTGTACCTTTTCTAATTCCAGGAACATTGCAAGGGCCTTCCTCACAGTTATCCAGTTACTCCCTAATTCTATTATCTTGCCCACACAATATCCCTTTCTTTTACTAAGGTGCGCTAGCCGATTTGGCATGCGCTAAATGCTAATGTGTCCGTAGACTATAATGGATGCGTTAGCATTTAGCGGGCACTAAGTCGGCTAGTTACATGTGTAGGACCCTACATATGTAACTGCCATTAGTTGGTATTCTATGAATTATGCCCATCTGTATATGGCCATTTGGTGGAGGATGGGCTGGGGAGGGCTTCAATGGCTGGGAGGATGTAGATGGGCTGGAGTAGGTTTTAACGGAGGTTTCGGCAGTAGGAACCCAAGCACAGTACCGGGTAGAGCTTTGGATTGTTGCCCAGAAATAGCTAAGAAGAAAAAAATTTTTAAAAAATTTAAATCGAATCAGGTTGGGCAGACTGGATGGACCATTCGGGTCTTTATCTGCCGTCATCTACTATGTTACTATGCATGCAACATCGATAGCATGCAATTACAAGGCAGGTGCTGACAGGGGAGGTGGTATAGGCAGGCCAAGGGAGTGCCTAGCAGTAGAGCATGTAGTTTATAAAATACTAGTGTTTATGCACCCAGTGGCGTAGTAAGGGGGTGTGGTCCGCCCTGGGCGTGGTCTTGCTCGGGGTGCTGGCACCCCTTCTCCTCTCCGCTCCCCCCTTCCCATCCCTCCCCCTGCTGTGTGCATGTCCCTTCCCCCCATAGCATTTTATCTTCAGTGCGAGCAGCCACCAACTTGCAGCCCACGTTGGCTTCGGCACTCTCTCTGACATCACTTCCAGGACCCGCGCTTAAGAAGTGGCGTCAGAGGGAGCGCCAAAGCTAACGCAGGCAACAAGTTGGTGGCTGCTTGCGCTGGAGTTAAAAAGGTATGGGGAAGGGCCGCAAGCGCACAGCAGGGGGGGGGGGCAGGAGAGGGGCGCCACTCAACCTCGCTACGCCATTGTATGTACCTATCTTTCTACAGTTAGGCACAAGTATTTACACCAGCCATTGAACTGGTGTAAGTGATCACACTAGTATTCTATAATGGCAAGTGAGTGCACAATTGCTGATATAGAATTCAGTTAGTAGGATCTATCCTGGTGCCTAACTTTAGGTGTTCTCTTGAGATTTGCCCCCGTCGGGACAGATTCTCAAAACTTGTTGCCTTTAACATGGTCACTAAACCAGTTCCAGCCAGTTTAGCTTGCTTGCATTTTAGCGGTGGATGATCAAAGCAGCTTACAGTGGTCATTTCCGAGCTTCCTAGCAGTCTCCGATCCTGCCATGCAAATGAGCTCATCAATATTTAAACAAGCGCTCCATTGGATTCTTCAATATCGCCGAGTGATTCTCCAAGCGTGGTGTTGGCTTTTAGCAACTAAAACTCAGCAACTGGTCCGGGGGTGCTGGTATTGTGAAAAGCGCATCTCTGGTGTGTGTTTTGACTGGATTCACATACTGTACATTATACCTCCTCTTTTACTAAGGTGTGCTAACTGATTAGTGCGCGCTAATCAAATTAGCGCGCGCTAAATTCTACCGCATCCATAGACTAACACGCATTAGCGTTTAGCGCACACTAATTTGTTAATGCACCTTAATAAAAGAGGGCCATAGTCTTTTTTTTATGTTGGGAGAGTGGACAAAAGCACGCTTCTTGAGCGCATGCATTATAGCTGTGTCTTATATGTTTCTGGCTGTGGATCTCATGCTAAAATTTGACATTAAAAACAAATTGCAAGATGTACACGAATTATAGCAGTTTGGGGGAGCGGGAGAAAAAGCATGCCTTATGAACGCTTGTTGAAAGCCGATGTTGCATCTCCCCTCCTTTCCCTTCGCTTCATCCAGTAGCTCTGGCACGCTTATGATTGACACACCACTTGCAGCATTGCTCTTCCCGGCACATGAGCACATTTGCGCTTCTTTCGCTGTGTATTCTGCGCATGTGCCGATCGCTATCACCAGCGACTCATCACATGTAAATTTAGCGAACCTTCGCTACTCTCCACAACTTCATTTGCATGCACAGTTTTTTGAGAATGACTCACTTTTTTGAGATTGCTACAATAACGGCTGTGACAGCGGCCCATCGGTTTTTACTACAAAGTTTTGAGAATCTAGACCTTAGAGGTTATTTATAGCTCACTAACCAGCTAACTATCCAGATAAATTTAGGACACCACTTCATCCAGTTACCTGTTTACGTAGCAGACTGAATATTGCCACTATCCCGATACCTACACTTCTAGAAAAACTTCCTTGGGGCTTCTCAATCACTTTAAATAGTTTGTGTTTCAAACAATCTTCAGCCAGTAATTTATATTTCACACGGGGTTATTAGCTCTGTGACTCACCACACTCTTCATCGGTTTGAGGACACTCGATGAAGTTACAGGGAAATACTTTTCAAACCAATAGGAGGAAATATTTTTTCACTCAGAGAATAGTTAAGCTCTGGAATGCATTGCCAGAAGTTGTCGTAAGAGCAGATAGCGTAGCTGGTTTTAAGAAAGGTTTGGACAAATTCCTGGAGGAAAAGTCCATAGTCTGTTATTGAAATAGACATTGAGGAAGCCACTGCTTGCCTTGGATCAGTGGCATGGAATGTTGCTGCTCTTTGGGATTCTAGAATCCTGTTACTTTCTGGGATTCCGGAATCTTGCTATTTCTTGGAATTCTGTAGGGAATATTGCTACTCCTTGGGTTTTGGCCAGGTACTAGTGACTTGGATTGGCCACCGTGAGAACGGGCTACTGGGTTGATGGACCATTGGTCTGACCCAGTAAGACTATTCTTATGTTTAACATATGTACTTTCTAGAGATTATCTCCAGTGACTTCACTAACTCCCCTTTTACAAAACCGTGAAAGCGGTTTTTAACGCAGGCCGAAACACTGAATGCTCTGCGCTACTCCTGACACTCATAGAGGTTCTATGAACGTCGGGAGCAACACAGAGCATTCAGCATTGGTCTGCAGTAAAAACCGCTTCCGTGGTTTTGTAAAAAGGAGGGGGGGGAAGTAAATGTCTGGGTTTATTTCAGCTACAGTGGCCAATATTAAGCTAACAACAGCAAGAAAAAAACCCTGACTGCTTTGGCTTAACACTGAGCTGATCATGTGTATTATTTGTTATCTTGACTATGTATATGCTTTCCCTGAATAGCAGAACTGAATTTAAAAAGCCTGTGTAGTATTGCTGGATCTGAATTGCTAGAAATGGAACATTACATTTTCTGTCCTAAATTCAAAATGCATTCACTCTGAGCTAATAATACTGAGAGAATAAAATAACAGCAGTTAATTGATTTTAAGCTTATCCAACCAACCCTACTAACTATTGCCAATAACAATTTTCATTAAGACTTTATTTGTCCTCTATCAGATAAATTTTCATGTGCTGTATGTTTGGGAAAAATAAGAAAACTATCTTAGAATGTAATAAATTTTGACTCCCATCTTTCGTTCATATCCTGCCCTTTATATTCCAGGGACCTACTAGATAATACACTCTATTTTAATTTTTGTTACAGTTTTGCGGCTGTGAATTCTGTTTGTTTTTTTCAAAATTGTATCCAAGTTTCTTTAACATTTTGAAGAGAATACATAAAGCCAAAACAACCAAAAAACCCTAACATGTTCTGATAAGGACTTAACAATACAACAGAGGGAGGGGAGGAAGCAGAAAGTTACTTTTTATTAACATTAAACATATTTAACCCTTTATTTGGCATTGTTCAGAAACAAAGTGTTTTCTATAGCTCTTATGGGAGATCTGCATCTCCAAATGCCTGTTTCTTGGCACTGTTGCTCTCGTTCGACACCAAGGCCCTCTTTTCTAAGGTGTGCTAACCAATTAGTGCGCAATAATCGATTTAGTGCATGCTAAACGCTAACGCGTGCACGTTAGTCTATGGAGGCGTTAGCGCTTAGTCCGCGCTAATCGGTTAGCGCACCCCAGTAAAAGAGGAGGCAAGCTGTATAAAGCAGCCATTTCACCGTCTGTCAATTAAAGGGTTAAATCAAAGAGTCACAAGATATTTATCTGGTAGCAGTTGCAAGAAATAATGTGATTACAATATCAGCTATTGCAAATTCTAAACAAATAACAGAGGCGTCCACAAAAATGGGCATTTCCGTATATTATTTTTTCCAGGAAACAAGGACGGGCTTGATTGGGATGAATTTCTTGAATCTTGTCCAATGCAAACAAAAAGTCAGATTTCAACATAAAAACTGGAGAGGAGGAGTTATCCACTGGTTAGCACAAAGGGCTGATTCTCACTGCAGCATCTTCTGAACCTGGGCAAGTCATTTAACCCTCCGTTGCCCCAGGTACAAAACTTACCGCCTCTTTTACTAAGGTGCGCTAACCGATTAGCCCGCTCTAATCGAAATAGTGTGCACTAAACGCTAACGCATCCATAGACTAACATGCATGTGTTAGCATTTAGCATGCGTTAATTCGATTAGTGCGCGCTAAACGGTTAGCGCACCTTAGTAAAAGAAGGCCTTAGACTGTGATCCCACTAGGAACAGACAGTGGTATAGTAAGGGGGGGGGGCAGACCACCTCAGATGCCATCTTCATGGGGGACGCCGGTGCCAGTGCCTTTCCTCCTCTGTGGCCCCGCACCTCTTTAAGGTCCCTTTTAATCAAGCTGCTTTAGGGTTTGTTTTTTATTTGTTTTTTTAATCGCCGGCTGCTGAGGTAAAATCTCTGACACTCATAGAATGCCTATGATCATCGGATCTTTTACTGCAGCGGTCGGTGATAAATAAACCTAAAGCAGCTTGATAAAAGGGGGCCTAAATGTTTTCCGGCGCAAGCAGCATCTCCCACTTGCTGCTCACGCTGGCCTCGGCTCTCTTCTGATGTCACTTCCAGGTTGCAGGAAACATCTTCTCATTTCTGTAACATTGCACAGAACTCCACACATATTTAATATTTATTACTCAACTTACTGCAAATCTCTGTTGCTCATCCTTTGTCAGCACCACAAACAGCTCCCCTTGGACTCCTTTTACTGCCACTACTATTAATTATTTCTCTAGCGCAGCGGTCTCAAACACGCAGCCTGCGGGCCGCATGCGGCTCTCCAGGTGCTATTTTGTGGCCCGCAATCTGAAAGTGATAATCAACTGCTCCCTTGCTGCAGTTGATTTTTCTGGTCAAAGCTGCGGCCGGCGGCGGCTCCTGGCGCCATCCACATCAGTATTTCTCTTCCCCCTTCCCTTCCTTGTGGAGCAGCAGCGTGTCTGGCTGGCTCAGTCGATTGTTCAGTTCAAAGCCGCGGGTGGGGGCTCCTCGCGCTATCCACTCCTGCATCGGAAGCCTCTCTGACGTCACAACATCAGAGAGGCTTCAGACGCAGGCGCGGATCTCGCGAGGATCTGCCACCCGCGGCTTTGAACGGAACGATCAACAGAGCTGGCCAGACACACTGCTGCTCCACAAGAAAGGGAAGGGGGAAGAGAAATGCTGCTGCATAGGAAAGGGGGACGCTAGGGAAATGCTGCTGCTGTACAGGGAAAGGGAGAGGGAGGGAAGGGGGAAGAGAAATGCCTCTGCTGCACCAGAAAGGGGGAAGGGAAATGCTGCTTCTGTTGCTGCTGCACCCAATTGGGGAAAGAGAGGGAAGGAAGGAGAAGGAAGACAAGGGAAAGGAGAGGAACAAGAGGTGCCAAGTTCATAGGAGGGAGGGAAGGAAAGGAGATACCAGACCATGGAGTGGGAGGGAGAGATGCCAGGACATGGGAGGAGGGAAGGAGACAGATGCCAGACCAGGGGAAAGGAAGGAAGGAAGGAGGAGGGAGAGAAAGGAAGGAAAGAGATGTCAGGCCATGGAAATAGGATGGAAGAAGAGAGAGATAGGAAGAGAAGGGAAGACATGGAAACGTAGATTTTGAAAAGAAAGCTGAAAAATTGAATATTAAGTTAATGCCAAAGATGGATGCAAAGCAGAAAGTGAGATGGAGAGAAAAACAGTCAAAGGACAAGAAGGCCCTGGAAACATAGTTAAAAGCACAGAAAACTAAAGTCACCAGCCAACAAAGGTAGGGAAAATGATTTTTATTTTCAATATAGTGATTGAAATGTGTCAGTTTTGAGAAAGAAAATATATTAAACTTTAAATGTGAGGGCTGAAGAAAAAAAGAGTACTTGGAGGGCCTCAGAAAAAAATAGTTAATGTCTTATTAAAGAAATGACAATTTTACATAAGGTAAAACTCTTTATAGTTTATATATCTTTCCTTTTAACTATAAAGAGTCCTGCTGATCTGATCATCCAAGCCGCTAAATCGTCCATCTGTATACCACATTTCCGTCCAATTTTTCATCCAAGTCAAAAACGCCTAAAACAAACCCTGTTGAACGTGGGAGGGGTCTGCAAAGTGATGGACTGAACACCCAGACATTCCACCTAAATAGTGGGGTACCTTACAGGGCACTGCTGTGAACTTCACAAAAAGGGTGCCATGTCTTTTCCTCACTACAACTTCCTTATAGGTCATGGTGAGCCCCCCAAACCACCTCCAGAATTCCCTAGACCCACTTATCTACCACCCCAAAAGCCCTTATGGCTGCAGGAGCCACCTATATGCCAGTAAAAAAGGGTTTGGGGGTGTATAGGGCAGTGCACTTGTTTTAATATCAATGCAGTGATTACAGGGGCTTATGGGCATGGGTCCTCCTCTCTATGGGTCCCTAACCCACCCCTAAGATGACTTAAGCTGCCTCTATGCTGGACGACTAGGCTTTCCTATGCCAGGCGGCCAGGTGATGATGGTCTGAAGGCTGAATTTTAAAGGTGTGATTAATATTTTTATGGGGGTGGGGAGTGTCGGTGAACACTGGTGTATTGTGTGGGGGTTTGTTTTATGTTTTTTTCAGTGCTTATCTGGTGACTTTAGGTGGGGTTTTGTGACTTAGACCATGTTTTACATGGTCTAAGTCACAATGTCCAAGTTCCGTCGATCGTGGGCTGTATAACTTTTCAGTTATATATGCTGTATGACTAAGTCTAAGCCAGCCCACGTCCCGCCCAACTCCCACCCTCGACACTCCTCCCGAAAAGCCCCGTTTAGCTTTGGTTGCTCAGTGGCACTATGTAGGTCTAGGTCGTTTAGAAATACGTCCATAACCCGGTTTTATTATTGGCGCTTGGACATATTTGGGAAATGTTCGTCCAAGTGCTGACAGGCCAGTTTTAGGACGTTTTTCTCTTTCGATTATGAGCCCCATAGCATTTTTTGCTACTTTAGCTTGTCTGCAGTGTTTTTTGCTCACATGTTTAAAGATAATAGACTGTTTTGAGTCCAATTCTTTATATGTGAATTTGCAAACAATTGGACCTTTGAGGAAGGCGTGTTTGCCGAAACACGGACTGTGTAGGATCCGGTTGGATTTTTACCACTGTATTTTTTATCATTGTACTTTTTTCATTGAATTTTCATGTTTTTATATGTCAGTATATAATAAATTATCTCCAGAATATCTGTATCCACAGTTTTTTGGTTTTGTTTTCATTGGAGGATTGTTTTTACTGTGGATCATTGGGTCTCCCCATTTTTCTTTGATGTTCAACTGCTATCAAGGTATCTAGGTGCTTAAGTTAGGGCAACCTTTTTTGCTGTACTGTAGTGTTTTACTTGTTCATAAATGATCTGGAAAAAGGAGGAACTTGCAGATCAGATTTGCTGATTAAATAAAAATATTCAGCATTGACAATAGAAGATTTTGAAGAATTGCAGAAGAATCTTGTGAAACTATTTATACGTTTGTTCAGTGCAGATAACATAACTACATGTATTGCAGAGAAGATATAACATTCACAAATGCAAAATTATATACAGTACTTAGGGAAAATACCACAACTAGAGGTGGAAGGTACGAGGGTCCACTGAAAAGTTCTTAGCCCAACCATGAAGAGAATGATCTGGAGCCATGAAACTTACAAGTTATTCCATACTTTTTGTTTTGTTTCAGTTCATATCATTGAAATGAAAAATTTCAAGAAAAGTGTGGAATAACTTAAGTTTCATGGCTTCACATCATTCTCTTCTTAAGAACATAAGAATAGTCTTACTGGGTCAGACCAATGATCCATCAAGCCCAGAAGCCTGTTCTCACGGTGGCTAATCCAGGTCACTAGTACCTGGCCAAAACCCAAGGTATAGAAATATTCCATGCTACCAATACAGGGCAAGCAGTGGCTTCCCCCATGACTTTATCAATAACAGACTATGGACTTTTCCTCCAGGAACTTGTTCAAACCTTTCTTAAAACCAGCTACACTATCCGCTCTTACCACGTCCTCTGGCAACGTGTTCCAGAGCTTATTTATTTATTTATTCAACTTTCTATACTGTTCTCCCAGGGGAGCTCAGAATGGTTTACTCAAGCATTTTTCCCTATCTGTCTCGGTGGGCTCACAATCTATCTAATGTACCAGGAGCAATGGGGGGCTGGGGGTTGGGATGAGAACTTTTTAGTGGACCCTCATATTGAGTTCTAAGTCAGGAATCACCAACTGACATTTTTAGCCCACTGTGCTGCAACTGTGATAAAAGAAAATAGAATGTTATGCATTATTCAAAAAAGATGGCACTGTTTAGGTCCATGGTACAACTAAACATTGAGTACAGTGTGCACTCACTTTTGACACTAGCAGCTGCTGCAACAAAATGGCTGCCATGACATCACACGGTTTCAGGAGGATGGGTGGGGAGTCGGAAGGAGTTGTTTCACTGGAAGGACTTGACCATAAAATAAAAACGTTATGTAGGTCCCGGTCAATCTTCATCTGGGGTCTACATAGCTAACCAGGGGGTTCTTTTACCAAGGCGCAGTAACCGATTTAGTATGCACTAATGGATTTAGTGCACGCTAATCTTTAATGTGTGCTAAATCGATTAGCGTGCACTAAATCAGTAAGTGAGTACCAGGTATACAGGTAGACTCGGGGTGGGGGGGTAGCTAGATATTGTGGGATGGGGGATTTGTTTGGGAGAGGGGAGAATAGGGAGGACTTGGTACATTATGGGGTGGTTGGGAAGGGAGTTCGGAATGCCACTGGAGGAGGGTTGGAATGGGATTTTTAAAAACTAGTTATGCAATCCCAGCCTGATATTTAACCGGGGCTGCATAACTCGCTTATGTGGGGCCAGCTGAATATTGGCTGGATCTGCATAAGCTCTAGCAGCCTGCCTATTCACACCAGCCCCCAATATTCAGTTCCAGTGCCCAGACATAGCCCAGCAGTGAATACTGGGGGCTAATTCAGCTGGCACATCGAACGAGCAGATGTTGGTCAGGGCAGGTCTCTGACCATGATTGACGTCAATTTTAAGAAATTGACTGCAAGTTAATGGGCTCTTAATTTATTATAGGCCTTTCTTCCCAGTTTATCTAAACTCTGAGATACCACTCTTTATGCCCCAATAGATTGCCAGGCTGGTGGGGCATCAACATCCCTGTCAGCAAAGGTATTTTTAACGTGCTGGGAGGGGATGCGTTGCCCCCCACCAGTCTACCCTTGTCCCACCCCCCAAAAAATTGCTACATCCCTGATTCTTGTGGAAGCCCCTTTTTTTAATATTCTTTATTCTTTTTAAAACATATACAATAAGTGAAATATAGAGCCCCTTTTATTTGGACTTATATTAGTGTGCAAAGTCTGTGTGTGTGAGGCTTTTCTGAATAAGAGTAGCAGTGTTCATTTACTGACCCAATATGGTTTGCTGAAAGGAAAGAGAACATTTCTAACAAAATTAAGAAGCCTGGAGAACCATGTCTTTTGTTTTATTTTTGCACTTGTAGGAGACGATAGGCAAAATTGTGATTTATGCTGCTTTTTTTTGCTTGTTTTAAATGTGCTTATTACTGAAATGACTAGATGTTCTGGCATTAGCACGTGTGTCCTCATGATTTCTCTCTATATTGTATAAAAGGCTTCATGTTTAGCAGAGGCTTTTGTAAAGTACTTGACAAAATGGATTGAATGTCTTATAATACATAAACATCAGGAGAGGAAGAGTGCGTGAGATGAGTGAAAGGTGTTCCTAGTTTGGGATTTATTGCTGAGAAAGGGGGAGTTTTAGAATTTTAATGAGAGGGAGTGGATGAGATCCACCGTATATAGCCAGTGGAGAAGCATGGGCATCGGACTAGGGGAGGCCACAGGGGCCATGTCCTCTTCAAAAGCATCAGTAAATTTAAAAAAAAAACCCAAATATTTTAAAAGGGATTTGAAACATTCAAGATTAGATTAGGGTTGGAGTGTATGGCGCATGGGTTAGAGCTACAGCCTCAGTACCCTGAGGCTGTGGGTTCAAATCCCTCACTACTCCTTGTGACCCTGGGCAAGTCACTTAATCTCCTCATTGCCCCAGGTACAATAGATACAGGACAGATAGGGAAATATAATAAAGTATCTGAATGTAAACTACTTAGGAAATAAGTGATATATAAATAAATAGAAATACTAGGCTCTAGTAAGCACAAAGAGTGCCAATGTTTATTATGTGCGCCCGCATCTGGAGTACTGCATCCAATATTGGTTGCCGTACCTCAAGAAAGACATGGCGATACTTGAGAAGGTCCAGAGAAGAGCTACGAAAATGATAAATGGTATGGAGGACTGTTCATACGTTGACAGGCTGGACAAGCTGGGGCTCTTCTCCCTGGAAAAGAGGAGGCTTAGGGGAGACATGATAGAAACTTTCAAGATCATGAAGGGCATGGAGAAGGTAGACAAGGATAGATTCTTCAAACTATGGGGAACCACAAGCACAAGAGGGCACTCAGAGAAACTGGAAGGGGACAAGTTTAGAACCAATGCCAGGAGGTTCATCTTCTCACAGAGGGTTGTGGACACATGGAACGCGCTCCCGGAGGAAGTGGTCGGGCAGAGTACGCTACGGGGATTCAAAGAGGGATTGAATGGATACCTGAAGGATAGGGGGATTGAGGGATACAGATAGGGGTAGATATGAGAATGGAAAGAGTGTAGATAAAAACAAGGGGGCTATAGGGCTAAATGAAGAAGCCCGAGAGCTGGTCTCAAAGGGTGGAGAGTAACACGGGGCTGGGAGGCCCGTGTGTTGCTTGCAGGCAAGGTAGGGAAGAAGGGGGGGGTGGGGTTGGTAGAGAAGAACCGTTAGAAGGAATTATATGGAAGAAGGGGAGGGGTTCGCGCCAAAAGGAGAGGCAGGGATTGGATAGTGCAGGAAAAGGGGGGCGTTTTACTTAAAGTTTTAGCACGAGCCTTGGAGGACTGAGTTCATTGCAGGTCCTCCAAGGCATATTTTTGTCCCGCCCTCCCTCCCTTTGGTGAACTTCGTGGTGTGTGAGGCGGGTCTCCCGAGCTACTGGGTGCTGGGGCTCATCCGGCGATGAGCGGTGGGCTGGCTGGGAGCCGTGCCTTGGGGTCAGGTGACCCGGGTTAAAGGGGCATGAGGTCATGCCACCCCTCAGACACTTGCTGTTGGTGGCGGGGTCGGGGGCAAAGGTACTGTTACACAGGGTAGCTCGGGAGGAGCTTGCTGAGGTTCATTGTTAATTAAGGTTCAATGTGTTAATGATGTTAATTTATGCAAATGTATTTATGGGTTAATGTGATATAATAAAGAGCTGCGGCTATTTACCACAATAAGGTGTTGTTTTATTAATATGGGGTAGGGAAAGGGGGGAGAATGACAACATGATGGGACTATCCAGATCCCGATGTTACAAGATAACCTGACAGGTCGTAGACCTGATGGGCCGCCGCGGGTGCGGACTGCTGGGTGTGATGGACCTCTTGTCTGACCCAGCGGAGGCAAATTCTTATGTTCTTATGTGAGTGGAATTGGGTTATATATCTTGTGCAGTAAGTTTTTATCTTTTTTTTTTTTTTTTTGCTGTGTGCTGTTTTTTAAAAAAAATTGTCTGTTTTTTCACAGGCTTTAGTTCTACCTTTCCCTGATGCAGCCATAAGGTGAAACATTGGCTATCGTTGGTTGGACGGGCTATGAGTACATCCAGCTTCACATGTTAAAAGATAAGTATCTTGTTCGGATTATATTACTGAGTAAAAGTGTGGCGCGGTGGTTGGATCTACAGCCTCAGCACCCTGGGGTTGTGGGTTTAAACCCCGCGCTGCTCCTTGTGACCCTGGGCAAGTCACTTAATCCTCCATAGCTTCAGGTACGTTAGATAGATTGTGAGCCCACCGGGACAGAGAGGGAAAATGCTTGAGTACCTGATTGTAAAAACCGCTTAGATAACCTTGATAGGCGGTATATAAAAATCCTAATAAACTAAACTTAAACAATTGTTTTTTTAACTATTACCGGAGGTTTTTATGCCTATGAAGTGATTTACCCTCTCCAGTTGGTGGAGAGTTTCTCCCTAACGGGGTTCTGAGGCTTTTCCCTCCATGTATTAACACAGCCCTCTCCTTGCATTTTTTTTGCACAGCCGGTGTTTTGTGGGTTTTAAATAGGGAAGTTCTCCAGGGGTCTGTGCTGGAACCACTGTTGTTTTTTTTTATCAGTAATCTAGAGATAGGAATAACTAGTGATATAATTTGCTGATGACACAAAGTTGTTCAAAGTTGTTAAATCGCAAGAGGATAGTGAAAAATTGCAAGAGGACCTTGTGAGACTAGAAGACTGGGCGTCAAAATGGCAGATAACGTTTAATGTGAGCAAGTGCAAAGTGATGCATGTGAGAAAGAGGAACTCAAACTAGAGCTATGTGATGCAGAGTTCCACAACAGGAGTCACCACCCTAGGGTTACCAGACGTCTGGATTTTCCTTTTGAGGACATGTCTAGGGGTCCAGACGGCTTTTCAAAACCCAGCACTTTGTCTGGGCTTTGAAAAGCTGTGTCAGGCAGGGAGGAAGTCCGTGCATGCGCCGCCGTCACATGATGACTTCATGCGCATGCACATGTGCATGTGACATCATCATGTAGCGTCCATGTATGTGCGGCCCGACAAGAGCAGGCAGCAGGGGCGGGGCTAGGAAGGCCTTGGGGGCGGGATTAGGATGGGGATGGGTGGAACTAGGCGTGCCTGTGGGGCGTGGCTAGGGGGGTTCAGATTTTCCGAAAGGAAAATCTGGCAACCCTACACCACCCAGGAAAAGGATCTAGATGTCATCATTGAGGATTACATTTAAACTCTCTGCTCAGTGTTTAACGGCAGCTAAGAAAGCAAATAATTCCTAACATTCTATCAGGAAAGGAATGGAAAGTAAAAGATGAGAATATTATAATGCCCTTGCATTGCTCCATGGTATGGCCACACCTCAAATATTGTGTGCAATTCTGGTTGCCACATCTGCAAAAATATATAGGGCTCCTTTTATTAAGCTGCGCTAGTGGTTTTAGCATGCACTTAGCGTGTGCTAAATTGCCATTGAGCTGGCATTAGTTTTTATGCGTAGCATGGGAGTTAGCACACGCTAATCGGCAGCGGGCACTAAAAACGCTAGCGCACCTTAGTAAAAGAAGCCCAAAGTGAAATTAGAAAAGGTACAGAGATGGATGATGAAAATGATATAAGGGATGAGACAACTCCCCTATGATGAAAGGCTAAAGCGACTAGGGCTTTTCAGCCTGTAGAAGAGACTCTCAGGGGAAATATGATAAAGGTCTTAAAATATTGAGTGGAGTGGAATGGGTAGCTGTGAATCGCTTGCTTACTCTTCCCAAAAATACTAGGACTAGGGGGCATGTGATGAAGCTACTAAGCAGTCGTTTTGAAACCTACTGAAGAAAATATTTCTTCACTCAATCTGTTTTACTTCATGGGTCCAGAGAAGAGCAACTAAGATGGTCAAGGGGCTGGAGGACTTGCCGTACAGCGAAAGATTAGAGAAACTGGGCTTTTTCTCCCTCGAACAGAGGAGATTGAGAGGGGACATGATTGAAACATTCAAGGTACTGAAGGGACTAGACTTAGTAGATAAGGATAGGTTGTTCACCCTCTCCAAGGTAGGGAGAATGAGAGGGCACACTCTAAAATTGAAAGGGGATAGATTCCGTACGAACGTAAGGAAGTTCTTCTTCACCCAGAGAGTGGTGGAAAACTGGAACGCTCTTCCGGAGTCTGTTATAGGGGAAAACACCCTCCAGGGATTCAATACAAAGTTAAACAAGTTCCTGCTGAACCGGAACGTACGCAGGTAGGGCTAGTCTCAGTTAAGACGCTGGTCTTTGACCACTGGTCTGACCCAGCAGCGGCAATTCTCAAGTTCAAGTACACGTGACCTGGGTTGGCAAGTGTTGGAAACAGGATACTGGGCTTGATGGCCCTTCGGTCTGTCCCAGTAAGGCAACTTTCATGTTCTTGTGTTATGTTCTTATGTTTACTGGCCTCAGGGAAGTATATAGAAAATGCATATGGAGGCAAAGGAATCTCAATGTGTGAATTGCAGTGAAGGTGGAAGTGTGTTTTTATTCCTGTCCCTTGAAAATAGCAATTTGAGAGTTTGAAAATAAGCTAAATAGTAGTAAAATATTTCATTTTACAACAGCTAATATTCAAGAACACATAACATTCAAGTCCCATTCATTTCCTGGAGGATAAAACAGCTGAGATTGAATCAGCCCCAGTATCTTGTAGTCAAATTGCAAACTGCACCACACATGGCCGTGTAATTCGAAAATGTTATTCTCCCTGACAAGAAAACGTAAAAGCAGTAATTTGTGAGGAAGGATTCAAGTCACAAGCGTTTCAGAGATTCAGGGCATGTGGAAGGGTATTGTAGAAATAAAAGATTGCATCCTGTACTTTTTGCTTCTTACACTGTGGCACTGTTCTTGTAATTACTTTTCCAGTCAAGCTGCATGGGAAAGTTTATTGTTGCAAGCTGCTAAAAGCAGTAAAGTGTTTTCTTGCTCGTACATTATCTGTTGGTGCCTTTGTGAGACTCTCCGGTATTAATGGCTCAGGGAATTGTTACCCACAGGCTAATGTAGAATTGCCCTTTGGAGTAATTTTTTTAAACTTAACATTTTATGCAACTTGTATATAATTCCTTAGAAGGGGGAAATGTATTTTTCACATTCTCAGCTGTCTTTACTATCTTCATCTCCTCATTGTTCCTGTCTCAGTAATACCTAGGGGGTTGTAGCGCCTCCCTGTGCCCTCTTCTCCATACCCCTTGCTCCTTCCATGCCACCCCCCATGCCACACTCACACCCTCCCTTCACACCCCATACCTCTTTAAATCTTCACCAGCTTCTCTGGCCTGCTGTTCGTGCCAGCATGGCTTTCCCTCTGACGTCACTTCCTGGCCCCGTAACCTGGAAGTGATTTCAGAGGGAGCCAGACCAGCGTGAGCAGCAAGCCAGAATAGTTGGTCACGCTGGCGAAGATTTAAAGAGGTACAGGAGTGGGGAAAGTAGAGCACAAGCATGGCATGGGGGGGTGGCAGAGAGGTGCTGGTGCCTCCACCAAGACAGTGCCCTGGGTGGTCTGCACCCCCTTACTATGCTACTGCCTAGACCCATCAGGTTTTCAGGATATTGACAACGAATATGCATGGGATAGATTTTATGGCCGGTCTAGGCCCCAGGCAGGTGGGAAACCCCGGCTCGGACCACAGGTAAGATTTTCAGTGCGCCTTTTATATGGCTGGTGCAAGGAAAATCCGGACACTGGATTTCTTTCCAACCAAACTTCACCGGGTTTATTATAAGGAAAAAGAAAGATTATCAAACTCAAAAGAATTCTCATTCACAGTCTCTAGTCACACAGTTCACGTTACAGACTTCCAGGGTCTGTTATATGTAATCTAGTCCAGGGACTGGGCAGTCCTTGTCAACACTTTCTAAGCAAAAGAAAAAAAATCAAAAAGAGGACTCCCTTAATCCCTCGGAGTCCCAAATTGCCCTTCTTAGGGCTGCTGGCTATTATAGGCCACAGTCTTTGCCAGCACTGCTCAGGCCCTGCTGAGGCTAGCACTTCTTCAAGCAATAGTAAAAAAAAAAACAAACTTCTTTTCTCAGCTTTTATTATTAGCACTTTTGTCCCTTCTAGGACTGTCACAGCCCTGCTCTGCAGGCTGAGTAGAAGCAAGTCTTGGTATCCAGGTGTTCAGGCCCTCCCAAATGCAACCATAGTCCTAGAGCTTCTGTTATCTAGGGATCTTACTTGCTAATATGGCTTTTAAGCCTTGTCCAAACAGACAGTCTCAGCTGCCCTCAGCTTCTATGGCAATAATAAAACACAGACTTCTCTGTGCAGTCCTTACTTTAGAAGGAGGAATGACACAGCTTATAACTTATAAAGTGTAGTTACTTACCTGTAACGGAGGTGCTCCCTCTCTGAACTATTGGAGAGCTTATCCGCAAATTAGGAGCTATAGGGACAACCTTTGGGACAAAGGTGCGCTAAAAATCATAGCGCACCTTTGTAAAAGAGGGGGTTAATTTAGCAGAAATATACATGCCCTGCCACTTAGGCACTCTAGAATCTAGATAAATCACCAGAAGAAAACTTCCAAGCATGCAATCCATCAAAGCACCCCTTTCTGTAGCAGCAGGAACTATAGGAATCTACAAAATTGGCACTCAGAACTTGTTGCTCTCACCCACTTCCTCTCAAGATACTTGCAAGTACTACCCATACCCGTTGCTCTTCAACAATTGTGGATTTTATTAAAAGCCTCAGACATAAATGCCCAACTGCAAACATCTTCCAACAGCAAATACCAACATACCAAAGCCATTAATGATGAACATTTAGGTACTAATGCACAACATCATATTAGAACTTGTTGCTCTCACCCACTTCCTCTCAAGATACTTGCAAGTACTACCCATACCCGTTGCTCTTCAACAATTGTGGATTTTATTAAAAGCCTCAGCCATAAATGGCCAACTGCAAACATCTTCCAACAGCAAATACCAACATACCAAAGCCATTAATGATGAACATTTAGGTACTAATGCACAACATCATATTGCTTCAAATCAGTTCTTATAAACAGCAATTCATCCGTGGATTGCCCAGCATATCTGGCTGGGCTACCGTCATTCTCCTAGGAGAGCCATTCAAGCTGCCCCACCTTCTCTCCATCCCGTTCAAGGAAGGGGGCATTTACCTGTTCTTTGTCGAAGTCAATGCCACCCTGCCTCCCCGCTGTCCAAGCAGGGAGACATGCCTCTTTGAGTGTTTACATCACTCGCTTCTGCAACGTTATACGTTGCCACTTCTTTTGCTATCAACAAATGTAATGCTGTGTTATTTCTTGGCTGTAAACAGCAGTCTTGGTTAGGCAATTACATCAATGGAGCCAGGTTGACCTATGGCACATTTCAGAAAGAAATTAAGACTGCATTGTTTGACAGATTTATTTCCTAAATAGAAGTCATATTAAATTTAATAATTCTATACTGACTATCCTTGAGAAATATGATGTACTTTTACTATTTGTATTTTGTAAATTACTGATTGTCCTAGAAGTCATATGATTGTGGCAGTATAGAAGAATAAAGTTATGTTATTTTATGTATACTGTGCCTATGATCCCACTATGACCTCCTACTGTTGCATCTATAGCTGTGACTAGCTTCTGTTGCGGTGGGAGGGAGGGAACACCGCAACACTCCCTTGGCAAAAGGCCAAACTGCAACCTACACCCCAGTCCTGGTTGCCTCGCTCTCACTCTCCTCGCCTCTTGTGCCTACTCCCTGACCCCTAATTGGCCCTGTCCATTTCGCTCCACCTCTTCCCCCATACCCCTCTTAGGCTCCCACCCCTCCCCCTCCCATTTCCTCCCCGAGCAATGGCATCAACCCTTTTGTCGCCATTGCCCTTCCTAGACAGTGGGGCGCTTGTCCTTTCTGTAAAGGAACATAAGCACCTACTTTCCTGTACAGAATACTAGTGTAACTGTGAAAGTGCATGCTTATGTTAGATGTGAGCCAGTGGCTTAGTGAGAGTAAGAGGCACCTGAAGCGGTGGTGCCCAGAATTGGCATGCTATGTGCCTCTGAACTCTTCGCTACTGTGTGCCTCTCCCTGTGTACCTCTTCAAATCTTTGCAAGCAGTGAGCAGCACTTCCTAACTGCTGCTCGCACCGGCCTAAGCTCTCCCTCTGATGTCACTTCCTGGTCCAGGAAGTAGGTATGGTTATGGGGTAGACTGTAGACATGTTTTGCATGTATAGCCTGTTTTGAATTTAGGTGCTGTTAGGCGCCTAACTTAAGTACTGGTATTTAGGCCAAGAAAACCCTGGCATAAATAGGATTAGCCTAAAATTAGGACACCTAGCGATGCTTAAGCCTACTTAGGTGGCACTAAACATGATTCTATAAAGTGTGCCTAACTTTTTATAGAATTACACCTAGTGTTGCACTCCTCGGCGCCTAATGTTTAGGCACCATTTATAGAATTGGCCAAAATTCTATAATGGCTGTCAACATGTGGAGCAGCTATTATAGACTACTAATTACAGTAGGGTTACCAGAAATCTGGGAAAACCTCTTTTTATAGGACATATCTGGGTGCCCAGATGGACTTTCCAAATCCTGCAGTTTGTCTGGGTTTTAGAAAGCTCTGCCATGTCTGGAGGGCCTCTGAGCTTTCGCAGATGACGTCATACACATCCACACTTGTTTGAAGGCCCTCCAGACCTGGCAGGTCATTGTTGAGTGCAGGAGCTAGGAGGGAGAGGAGGGTAAACTGTGGTTCGTTGTCCTTAGCTTAAGGTAAGAAATAAAGACATACTGTAAGTGAAACTTCATGGGGAAAAGTGCCCGCTCGGCAATGCTGTACGCTGAAGAAAGTGCTGAGATGACATAATTTGGGGGGAGGAGCCAGCATGCTAAAAATTGTGAATAATTGCGAATAACCGTGAGTGCAGAAACCACAAATATGGAGGGAGAGCTGTACTTACAGAGAGTGGAGGTGCAGGACAACTGAGGTCCAGAAGGTGAAAGGAAAGTGTGTGTGGGAAGAGGAAAGAGGGAGGTGAAGGATGGAGGAAAGATCATGGTGACTCATTGTAGGGGAAGAGGTAAAAAAGTGAATGGCACTACCATCATTTGCCAGTGAAGAAGAGTAGGGCCAATTAATTGGTCTTCCCCCCCAGAAAAAAACCAGGGGGAAAGACACCTGAAGAGGTTCAAACAACAATTTTATTAAGTAGCGGGTCTACCATAAAGCTATGATTCAATGTGGGGCCTGCATCAGGAGTCGTAATCTTATAGTAAATGCACAATCTTATAGATATTAGGTGAGAGTATACAAACTTGGAAGCACAAACAGGCACAAACTTTTGTGGCTGTAATATTGATCACTGTTGTTACATCCCAAAAGCATTCTGCGTGGGAAAACCATTATTTGCACAAAGTTGGTAGAGCGACTAGCCCTTGAGTACAGGTACTCGTCGACTTACGACCTCAATCATTTCCGTCTGATAGGTCGTAAGTTGATCCGGGCGTAAGTCGACCTATGTTAATACAGTACTGTATACAGTACTAACTATTTTTTACCCCTCCTCGTATACCTATTCCCTGGTGGTCTAGCGGTGTATCCTGCACTGAGCCCCTCCTACTGATGTCAGCAGTCAGAAGCCAGCAGTGCACCCAGGCCAGCACACACAGGAGCGAGCTTTTGGAACTTCCGCCCCGCCCTGCACCGCTCACTGAAACACTGCCGCCAGTTCTCACAGAACTTGCTGTTCTCGCAGCAGTGTTTCAGGGAACTGTCGTAAGTCGCATAGGTCGTAAGTCGACAAGGACCTGTAGTGAAATACAACATGCCGATTTTCAACATATTATCAATAAATAGGATTTCCTGGAAGAATTTGAGGAAAAATTTAGGATCCCCTGCAGGTAGTCATGTTTTATGGCCAATATACTCTATTTATAGTTAATTTGAAATACCACAGCAGGTGATAGAATTTGAAGCCTAGATTTAGTCAGACTCTCAGTCTGTTAGAAATGTGCCCTTGTGAAAAACCTAACCAGCCATGAGATATCAAATCTGATACATACAAATGGAAATGGAAAAGTATTTCATCTATAGTTGACATGTTGATCCTTTGGAAAAAAAAAAAAAAAAATCAGACTGAGAGTTTTGGCTGAAGTGACCATTTCATGCATCATTTACTTCAAGTGATGCTCTTGGCCAGAAATGAGAATATCCTTGCAGACTATTAAAATACAGTAAAGTTGTACATGATATGGTAATTTTACTGATATTTTACACAATCGGCCTCTTTTACAAAGCCGCACTAGCGGCTGCGCTGCGCTAACGGCCCCGAAGCCCATAGAGATTTAAAGGGCTTCGGGGCTGTTGCCGCGCGGCTTGTAAAAGAGGCCGAATAACCTCCTAACTTTATAATCTAAGCACTATTGAGTTCCTATGAGTGTCGGGAGCAGCACAGGCTCCCTGCGCTAAAACCGCTAACGCGGTTTAGTAGATGAGGGGGGTAAATGTTTGTAGTTTATTATTTATATTCCACCTTTAAACAAGGTGGATTACAACATTACATATATAAATTAAAAATACACAGGACATTTAAATATACGGTACATACCACAAAACTGTCATTGGGGTTTTTTTTTCCCAAAATATTTTATTAATTTTTTTTTTCAAAACAGTACAATAGGCAATATAAGAAAACAATACAATACAAATAAAAATGATTACGAAACAATTAAGAAATATTAAAGATTAGTCCCAAGAAAGGCATTACAACCAGATCGAAAGAGGTCATCCTGCCATTGTACCGGACGATGGTACGCCCACACCTGGAGTACTGCATCCAATATTGGTTGCCGTACCTTAAGAAGGATATGGCGATACTCGAGAGGATTCAGAAAAGAGCGACGCGACTGATAAAAGGTACGGAAAACCTTGATGAAAGATTGGAGAAACTGGGGCTATTTTCCCTGGAAAAACGGAGGCTTAGAGGGGACATGATAGAGACTTACAAGATCAAGAAGGGCATAGAGAAAGTGGAGAAGGACAGGTTCTTCAAACCTTCAGAAACTACAAGAACGAGAGGGCATTCGGAAAAATTAAGAGGGGACAGATTCAGAACCAATGCTAGGAAGGGTGGTGGATGCCTGGAATGCGTTTCCAGAGGGTGTGATAGAACAGGATATGGTATCGGGGTTCAAGAAGGGATTGGATGAATTCCTGAAGAAAAAAGGGATAGAAGAGATAGATAGAGGATCACTATACAGGTCCTGGACCTGATGGACCGCTGCGTGAGCGGACTGCTGGGCTAGATGGACCCCTGGTCTGACCCAGCAGAGGTACTGCTTATGTTCTTATGTCACAACAATACTAACATTTTGATAAGTATAAATTCAACCTTCTTTATACCTGAATAAACATGCCCAAATTTTATTACATTTTCTCAAACTACCACTCCTTACAGCAAAACTGTCATTTTATCAAACATCAACAACAACAAAAAATTAATCACAATTGATTTTCCAGAAGGAAGATGAGCAGATTACCCCTCAAAACCATAAATGTCTTCAGCATTAAGAAGCATATTTTCATCTGGCAAAAAAAGATTTCGCTTCAACAGTTTCTTAAATGTAAGCAATATTTGTGCACTACGGGCTCCTTTTACTAAGCTCTGATAGCGTTTTTAGTGCGCAGAATCATAGTGCGTGCTAAACCCGCGCTATGTGGCTAGAACTAACACCAGCCCAACGCTGGCATTAGCGTATAGTGCATGCGGCAATTCTGCAAACGCTAAGCGCGCGCTAAAATCACTATCGCAGCTTAGTAAAAGGAGCCCTAAGACTTATAGAATACTTGACACTTAACACACACCCCTTCTTTTACTAAGGTGCGCTAACCAATAAAAGCTAATGTGTACATAGAATAACATGCCCGCGTTAGTATTTAGCACACGCTAAATCGATTAGCGTGCGCTAATGTTAGCACACCTTAGTAAAGGAGGGCCACAATCTGCAAAGACCTGTGAGGAAACTAACCAATTAATTCTTCTCCACCTGTGCTGGCCTTCTGTCAGCCACCTAATCTGAAACAAAAAATGGTAAAAAGCAAGCTCCCCACACAAACCCATGAAGAAGAGAATGGCACACATCCTTTTGGTGTGACAAACTGCAAACTGTGCAAACATATCTCAAAGGATCCCTTGGTCACTCACTACCCTCTTTCTCTTATCATGTGGCATTACAAAAAAAAAGCAGGAAAATAAACTATAGAGACAAAAATAGCAGCAAGCTTTCAACGTTCTTCAGGGTAAGTTCACACCGCTGCCATCTCGGTCACTCCTCCCCTATTCGCCATTGCCTTTTCAACCTGTTTGGCCACCTTAAGATCATGGCATACTATCACATCTAAGTCCCATTCCTCTTTCATGCACAAAAGTTCTTTACCCCCTAAACTATACCGTTCCCTCAGATTTTTGCAGCTTAACCCTTTCAGGACCATAAGGATTGTAGGCCAATTTTTGTGGTTTTGACGACATTTTTATGGTAAAAAGGGCTTGCAGATGCCAAAAAATTGATTTTTTTTGTGAAATATCATTATTTTTTTTAAAAAAAATCAAACTTCTGGCTTATGGACAGTGTGGCAAGTGAATCTTCTCGTCAATCTGGCAACGACGCTAATGAATGAATGTCGGAACCAGTTTGTTTACATAAAGGCAGTATCCTATGGAATCCGTACATATCAAATTTAGAACTGTAGACTATCCCAATCAAAATTTATAGGATTTTAAAGTTATGGCACAAATATGTCCCTTGGTCCTGAAAGGGTTAAATGCATGACCTTACATTTCTTAGCATGAAATCTTAGCTGCCAAATTTCAGACCATTCTTCGAGCTTCGCTAGGTCCTTCTCCATCAGGGGTGTCTACTCTGTTGCAGATTTTGATCTCATCTGCTAAGAGGCAAATCTTACCGGTTGGCCTTTCAGCAATACCGCTAACAAAAATGCTAAAAAGAACAGGCCCAAGAACTTAACCTTGCGGCACACCACTGGTAACATCCCTTTCCTCAGAGCAATCTCCGTTGACCACTACCATCCGTTACCTTTCACTTAACCAGCTACTGACCGAGTCTGTCACTTTGGGGCCATATTGAGGGCATTCAGTTTATTAGATACCTGTGTGGAACACTGTCAGAGGCTTTGCTAAAATTAATATCAATAACTGATCATGTTAGTTGGTTGATCGTAAATGGCTTGTTAACTAATTTAAAAGTCTATTTTCTATCTCATGCATTCTCTCTGTCTATTACAGAGCACTGCCTGTGCTTTTTTGGATAGTTTTATTTTGTAGACATTTATAAGGTAATTTTTGAAGCTAGCATTTTTATCTATGATCTGCTCTTAATATATTCCTTTTAGTTTTCTGTGAAGCTGATGATATCGTCAGCCATGAGATTTAGAAGAAGTGTAGCAGGAATAGTCTTGTTTACCTGCTTATCTATACGAGGGTCATGCCAAGGGATAGGGTCACTAGGGTATAGACTTGAAAGAGCGGGTCAGTAGAGTGGAAGTATAATTACAATCATACTCAAGGGGGTCATTAGACTTAATAGGGAGGGTCAATAGGGTGGGCAGACTCGATGGGCTGTAGCCCTTATCTGCCGTCATCTTTCTATGTTTCTATGTTTCTATCAACAATTTTAATGTGATTGATGAAGTAAAGGTAAAGGGGATGGGACTCGATGTCCTACTGCTTTTTCTGTGTGGTTTATAAACAGAGTAGTTTACATATTTTAGACAGGTATTGCACCTGGGGCAATGAATTGCTAAGTGACTTGCCCAGAGTCACAAGAAGCTGCAGTGGAAATTAAACTCACAACCGCAGGGTGCTGAGGCAGCTGCCCTAACCACCAGGAAGTAACTTGTGCTTCTGCATTATCCCTCTATCTGATCCAAAAGGCTGCTTTGATATGCTGCTAAAAACAAATGTGGACAAATTAGGACTTGTACTTCATAGAAACATACATAGAAATAGACGGCAGATAAGGGCCACGGCCCATCAAGTCTGCCCACCCCAATGACCCTCCCTATCTATCTTTGCGGATAGATCCCACATGTCTATCCCATTTGGCCTTAAAATCTGGCACGCTGCTGGCCTCAATAACCTGAAGCGATCAACCACCCTTTCAGTGAAGAAGAACTTCCTAGTGCACCGTGCAGTTTCCCGCCCCTGATTTTCCACGAATGCCCCCTTGTTGCCGCGGGACCCTTGAAGAAGGAGATGTGGCCTCGATGCGGCCGGTGGGATACTTGAATGTCTCGATCATATCGCCCCTCTCTCTACGTTCCTCGAGTGAGTAGAGCCGTAACTTCCCTAGCCGCTCCTCGTATGGGAGATCCTTGAGTCCCGAGACCATCCTGGTGGCCATTCTCTGGACCGATTCCAGTCTCAGCACATCCTTGCGGTAATGCGGCTTCCAGAATTGCACACAGTACTCCAGGTGCAGTCTCACCATGGATCTATACAGTGGCATAATGACTTCCGGTTTACGGCTGACGAAACTCCTGCGTATGCAACCTATGATTTGCCTTGCTTTGGATGAAGCTTGCTCCACTTGCTTTGCAGACTTCATGTCTTCACTGACAATCACCCCTAAGTCTCTTTCTAGCCTGCAGCGATAATTTCTGCAGGGTTCATTTGTACAAATCAGAAATGCCCTTATTTGCCTCGTTTTAACTTTCATCTGAAAATAGTTGCACATCTTTAACGTTCTCATCGATTAGAAAAAATTTTATGGCAGACACACCAAGGGCTCCTTTTACGAAGCTGCGTTAGCGGTTTAACACGCGTAATAGCGCGTGCTAATTTGCCGGCCGCACTAGCCGCTACCGCCTCCTCTTGAGCAGGCGGTAGCTTTTCGGTTAGTGCGGGGCTTAGCACGCGCTTAAAAGTTACGTGCGCTAAAGCCGCTAATGCGGCTTCGTAAAAGGAGCCCTATGGCCCTATCTTACGGAGGTGCGCTAAGCGTTTTAGCACGCATGTGGCGCGTGCTAAATCAACGTGTGCACTAACCGCTAATGCATCCATAGGATAACATGCGCATGTTAGCGTTTAGCGCGTGATCAGTGCGCACTAATATTTACCACACGCTAAAAAGCAGGCCCTCTTTTACAAAGGTGCACTAAGCGTTTTAGCGCAGATTTAGCGCACGGTAAATCAGTGCATGCGCTAACCGCTAATGCGTCCATAGGATAACATGCACGTGTTACCGTTTAGCGTGTGTTTAGCGCACGCTAATATTTACCACACGCTAAAAAGCATAGCGCACCTTTGTAAAAGAGGGGGTTAGCCCGGCTTTTACAAAGTTGCACTGCCAAGCAGCGCACGCTAAGTGTTGAGTCGCCCATAGGGACAGGACAAGCAGCGTGGGATTTAACATGTGTTGCTTGGCAGCGCAGCTTCGTAAAAGGACCCATTAATTTTGGGGATGGAATTGAAAAATGAAAACACATTGAAAGGATTGATGACCTTTAGTCTAGTGATTTAAGTGCAGCGTGTGACTACAATAAAGCTCAACTTCTTACAGTTCAGTGATGTTCTCAATCAGACCGAAAAGCACAACAGTTTCCTTTTATCTATAACTTGCTCAGCATGTGGTTATTGTAAATAAATATCCTACAGTATGTATCATTATCTGGCCAGAAAGCTGCAAAGTGCCAACATGTCAGCCTCTTTCATATCAGAGGGAATTTTTATTTTACTCAAACTGGGTTGCTCATCTTTATGAAAGCTCTGCCCAGAAAGCAAAGACACTCTGTATGTGTGCGCATGGAGTGCTTTTCTTTTTCTTCTTTCTGACTGGTGTGACATTTTTTAATTGGTACTGCACAAGTGTGAGGGGCAGAAGAACCTCTGGCAACACTAAAGTAGTACTGCTTTCATTTCAAGCATAATGATCATAGCACTTAACATCCTTTCCAATGCACAACTGGATTTCCAACCTAAACCATAATGAACCAATAATTAATGCCATTATCAGCAGGACAGTCTCTGGGGTTTCATTTATGCTGTAATCCTACTGCTTGGTGACCTAAAGCTATACAGTCTTGCTTCAGAAAAAAAAATTAAATCATATTACATTTTTTTGCATACGTACATACTGAAGCTTATCTGCTTAAGTCAGAATAGAACAGGATTGCTTAATTAACCCCCCCCCCCCCTCTTTTATGAAGCCGCATTAGAGTTTTTTATCGCTGACTGCGGCGGTAAATGCTCTGACGCTCATAAGAATTCTATGAGCGTCGGAGCTTTGACCGCCGCAGCCAGCGATAAAAAAAAACCCCAACGCGGCTTCATAAAAGGGGAGGTAAACGTGGGACATGTTAATGTATTCCACCTTAGTTTTAGGATGTGCACGTAATTTTTATTTTCTCAAACTTTACAAACTACTAATGACCAAATTATGCAGTTCTGCATGCTGAATCTAAAGTTATCTTCAACAGGGAGCACCTAACTGGGCCTCCGTGTGTGCGGATCGCTGGACTAGATGGACCTAGGTCTGATCCGGTGAAGGCGTTTCTTATGTTCTTATGTTCAGAAACTGCTTAAACTGAGTCTTAACTAGAGTTAGTCACATCCAAAATATATAGAAATTAAATAATATTTATTTGAATATACAAATAGTCTCAACAACATCTGTAGCCACAAAATTGTCTTTAAAATATCATTTATACAATTAATTTAAGGGTCCTTTTACTAAGGCGAGCTAGACATTTTAGTGCATGCTAAAAATTAGCATGCGTTAAACGCTAATGTATCCATTATATCCTATGGACGCGTTAACGCGCATTAACATTTAGCGTGCGCTAAATCGGCTACTGCACCTTAGTAAAAGGACTACTTAGGGCTCCTTTTACTAAGATGCGCTAGCGGTTTTAGCGCACGCAGTGGATTAGCGCACGCTATAGCGTGCTCTAGCTGAAAACCTACCGCCTGCTTAAAAGGAGGCAGTAGCGGCTAGCGCGTGCGGCAATTTAGTGCGTTAAGGCCCTAGCACACCTTTGTAAAAGGAGCCCTTAATGTTAATTAACAAAATCCAACTGAGGCCATATCTTGGTTGCTTCTGTTTCAGTAAATTATATCCTCCAAATGCTGAGTATAATAATAACTTATAGTCACCAATTGTATCATTTAAAACTTTAAATCAAAATGTCACTAAATTCACAAGCAGTGCAACAAACAATATCAAAATTCTGCTTAAATTTTTTTTTGTTTTGTACAATGTGCTCAGTACACCTCTGCCCAGGTCATAAGTGAAAACTTTGGACCAAATATTGGAACAAGAGAAACCATCATCGCACAATTGTGTTCCCACCTGATGTTAGCAAACGAAATCAGAATTTCTATAGTTCAAAAAGTGAAAAACACTTATCTGACATGCTTGTCCATCCCATCAAAGTGTGATGCTGCTTCCAAACCAGGTCCTTTAATAAGTGCTTATCCCTCCCCCCACCCCCCCCCACACACACAAAAAAATAAAAGTTAAAAATCTTTCTTATGAACTTCTAACACCATCAGACAGTTTACTCCATTGCTCTCCATTGTTTTTTTAACTTTTCATATTTTTTGGGTAGAGATAAGCATATATTAAGGACCTGATTTGGAAACAGCATCGCACAGAGCATTCAGCAGTTAATGAAATAAGATAACACTCTTATCAGCTACAGTGGTAAAATAACGCTCAGGATTTAGGAAGTTGGTTGGTTGGGCTGAGAACTTTTCAGCACCCGCTTATACTAATGTAATTTCAAAGGTCATACTAAATGGTTTTTTTTATTAAGAAATTCAATATCGTCCATCAAAATGATGATTTTGCCTGTAGTTTGCTACCAAATGAATATGTTGCCAGTTTATTTTCAAGGGTACTTTCATAAAAAATTGAATCGGATTCTTACAAAATTTATTTGGCTGGGTAAAGCTGCTAGAATAGAAAAAGACAAGACAAACTGGAAATCAAAAATGAAAAAACACAAAGAAAAACACTCAAAACACTACGCACAGAAAATAGGTACATCCAAAATAAATAGTAAAGAGCTGTTTAAACTGGTAAAAACGATAACAGTTACTACTCGGGTCCTGAAAAAGGATGAGTGCATTCCATCTGCCCAAACCCTAGCCAATTTCTTTAAAAATAAAATTACTGACCTAAGAGCAACTATACCTTCACCCATAACCAACACAGAATTCCATTTTGGATCCCACAAACAGGAGTCCAGAGCAGACATGCTCTGGGACCACTTTGAGTTTCCAAACTGGCATCAATTTTTAATTTTGTTCAATAAATATACCAAGTCAAACTGCTTACTGGACGAATGTTCTTCCAAGATCATGAAAGTTGCACCGCCCGACTTTAAAAAGGAGCTATTTACTTGGTTAACAACTACTCTTACTAGAGGGATATTGAATGATGAAATGGGACACATACTGATCACACCTATCCTCAATGATCAGAAAAACTCAATAGCCCTGAAATCCAATTACAGGCCCATAGCGAGCATCCCCCTATTCACTAAGCTCCAGGAAGGATTGGTCAACTTGGAACTAGTGAACTATTTAGACAAATTTAACATTCTTAGTGAACATCAGTCAGAATTTAGTTCTATCTAGTTATAGCTTCTATCCTTAATCACCTTTATGGTATTTTCAGCAGAGGCACAAGTGTTCTGATTTTATAGTTTGAAAGTAAGGCCAGTGCAGGACAGACTTCTTCGGTCTTAGTAGTGCTTTTGATCTAGTAGACCATAAAATAATGCTACTATGCCTAGATGCAATGGGGCTTTCGGGAAAATTTAAGAACTGGTTCCAGGACTTCCTAACAAAAAGATCATACTGGATGGCCAGCGATGGGAATTACTCTAGCCCATGGAAAACCCCCTCAGGGGTACCCCAGGGCTCCCCACTATCGCCCACACTATTCAACATTTACATCTCATCCTTAGGACATCTATTATACAAGTTAAACTTAAACTATTACATATATGCTGATGATATTTCTATCTTAATTCCCTTAAATAGCATAACAAATGAAATTCTAGATCACATCTCTCATATAATGACTGAAATTGAACAATGGACAATCAACTTCAAACTGAAACTAAATACAGAAAAGACAAAAGTTTTCTTGGCAAGCTCAAAGGACAAAATTACCAGAACATCGCTACATCTAAATGGTCATGAATACCCAATTTCTAAAACTATAAAAATACTGGGAATCACACTAGACACACATCTAACTATGGTTGACCGCATGAATATAGTAGTGAAGAAGTGCTTTTGCGCACTGTGGAAATTAAGGACCATTAAAAAATACTTTGACTCTACATCCTTTAGATTACTGATGCAGTCTTTGGTTCTATCAATACTGGATTACTGCAATATCGTTTATCTGGGTATCCCAAAGAAAACAGTACGAAAATTAAGAATAATACAGAACACGGCAGTTCGCTTGATATTTGGATTGAAGAGAAGTGACCACATTAGCCCCTACTACAGACTGTTACACTGGTTGCCAATGGAGGCGCAAATAATGTTCAAGTTTGCCTGTATTTGTTTCAAGCAGGCCTGGGGACTAGCGCCTTCCTATCTTCTACCACATTTCGTACTACACAACCCCACACGGTCAACCAGAAACTGTAACATATTTGCATACCCAAGGATCACCGACTGTAAATACAAATCCTTTTTGGACAGGTCTTTCATGTTTCAAGCAAGCAAACAGCAGTCCTGGCTGGGTAACTACATCAATGGAGCTAGGCTGACCGACGGCGCCTTTCGGAGAGTAATTAAAACTGTACTGCTTGACAGATTCATCTCCTAAACAGAAGCCACACTAAATTTATATTTTCTTTCTGTCTATTTCTTGTGTAATATGTTGTACCTTCACTATTTGCATTCTGTAATTCGCTGATTGTCCAGCCCTCTTCGATGTGAACCACCTAGAAGTCATCTGACTATGTCAGTATAGAAGAATAAAGTTATTATTAATAGTAGTATCTCTGCAAAAATCACAATTGGCAGGGGGGGGGAAGAATTTTCCAAATTTTTATAGATATCATCAAGCCTTCATACTGCGGCAGGGTATATATTGGATCCTTCCTAAACTCATGCAGAATCTACCGGACTGGCTGATATTAGAAAGTCATCTCATGTCCCCATTACATCTGAGCCATATTTTGAGTATTAAGTTGCCTAGAATATACAATGACAATAGTATTCTTTTTTCCACTTGGAATACATGAAAATTTATTAATAATTTAATACCTACTCCAATACAACAATCCACGTGTCAATCTCTATGGTTAAACTCCAAGACACAAATCGGTGAGTCTAAAATCCTCTGGAAGCATTGGCTGCAGGCAGACATATGTACTTTAGATGATGTGATTTCAAATGGGAAAATGCTAAATTTATTGCAACTGCAACAATCATTCGGCATTTCAAAGTCTCAAGCTTATAAATGGTTGCAGTTGAAGCAGGCCATTTAGAAGGGGTTCCTGATTGGCATTAAAAAATCAGTATACCTTCCAGACAGTATGTTTCCAGACAGATTTGCAAGGGCATCAGGCTGCCAAGTGGTACAAATTAATATCTGAATATTTGAATAAAAAACCTAAAACAAGCCTAAAAGACATTTGGAGCATTGAGGTAAAGCAACAGATTTCTGCTACTCAATGGCCACGGATTTGGACTTGGAGGATGAGATCTATGTCAACATCTATGAGACAAACTTGGTTCTTTTTGTTACATAGAATTTTTGGGACCCCAGTTCATTTGCAAAAGTTAGATAGTTCAAAGTCTAATAGATGCTGGCACTGTCCTCTTGAAATAGGGACACTGGATCATCTGTTGTTCTATTGTCCTTTGATACTCAACTTTTGGAAATCAATAAAGGGACAAATTAATTTGATTCTGGAAACATTGATTACATTGTCCTATGAAGTGGTAATCTGTGGGACATTGTTGAAAACTAAACCTCCATTAGACAAGTACAAAAGCAGGCTTTTAATTATTATGACAGGGATTGCCATGCAAATGATTACCAAGAATTGGAAAAATTGGGACAGGCTTAATTTTTCCTTTTCGTGGGAAACTTTGAGCTCCTTTTACTAAGGTGCTCTAGCATTTTTAGCAAGCGTTACATTGCTGTACGTGCTAACCCCACGTTACATGCCAAAAACTAACGCCGAGAATCTCGCAGAATCTCAGATCTCAGAGAGAACAAGACCAGAAGACTTTGAGCATGTGCAAATGCTCAAAGCCCAGTCCAGCCCAGCACAGGCAACAGGGAGGATCTTCGACGCACTGCCCAGCCCAGAAGAGGGAGGATCTTCGGGCACTGGCACCGGCATGTCCTATGCGTTGGTGCTGGTACCGGTGCCCAATCGGGGTAAGGGATTTCATTTCAGTGTTTGGGGGGGGGACAACGTGAGCGGAGGGGATGCCAGATCATTGGGGGGGATGCCGGATCGCGAGGGATGGCGCTCGTAAATCGAGTCAAACTCGGTTTCCGAGGCACTGATTTTGCGAATGTTTTGTTCATCTTGCAAAACACTCGCAAACCGGTGCACTCGTAAACTGAGGTTTGACTGTATTTTGTATTCTATATTGAATGGATATAGTGGAAGGGAGGGGGGAAATATATTTTGTATTGTTATTGATCGAATGTAAATGCTGTTTATGATAATACTTGTATGTAAATTCTAATGCACTTTTGAACTTGACTTGAAAATTAATAAAGAATTATTAAAAAAAAAAAATAAAAGAATTTGAATATAGTATAACGAAGCAAAAGCAATAATCTAGTCTATATTACAGGAAAAGAATTTGTAACCATGCAGGAAAATAATCCAAATCAGAAGCAATCATAACATTAGTCATTCCACCTGGACACAAATTAAGGCAATGATAAATCATTTCCTACTAAAGTTATTATTACTTAATTTCCTTCTCTAGTTTTATCCTAAATGTTTAAACAGTTGAAAAGTCATAGGGCTCCTTTTACTAAGCCGTGTTAGGGCCTTAACGTGTGGAATAGCGTGTGCTAAATTGCTGCTCGTGCTAAACCTTAACGCCAGCATTGAGCTGGCGTTATTCTAGAAGCGTAGCGCATGGTTTAGCACATGGCAATTTTGTGCGTGCGTTAAAACGCTAGCGCACCTTTGTAAAAGGAGCCCTTAGTGTGCTATTGAGACAGACATGTGGAAGCCACTACCATATTTTCACGCATATAACGCGCGCGTTATACACAATTTTACAAACCGTGCATAACCATGCGCGTTATACGCGTGAGCGCGTTTTACAACTTTTTTTTTACATAGTTCCCCCCCCCCCCCCCGATGTCCGATTCACCCCGCAGGACCGCTCGCACCCCCACCCCGAAGGACTGCTCGCACGCACTTGCACCCGCACCCACACCCCCACCCCGAAGGACCGCTCGCACGCACTCGCACCCGCACCCCCACCCCGAAGGACCGCTCGCACCTCCACAGCCTCCCGACCCCCCCCCCATCATGGAGAAGCTCCTACCGTTGTCCTGCTGCTTCCTCTGCCGGCGGTCCCGGCCCTTCTGTAAGCCCTGCATCTGCGCTGCTTCCTCTTCCGGCGGTCCCGCCCTTTCTCTGACGTCAGAAGCTGAAATGTTGCTACTATTTGAGTTTCTGCCAGATACTTGTAACCTGGATGGGCCACTGTTGGAAACAGGATGCTGGGCTCGATGGACCATTGGTCTGACCCAATATGTCTATTCTTATGCTTTTATGTTCTTGTGTAAGGGGTCCTATTTTTTTCCGGACACCATATATACAGTATTGGCCCTTAAGAAACCAACATTTCTTTTTGAGATAAACATACCATATTTTTCGGACCATAAGATACTCTTTTTCCACTCGCGAAAAGGGGGTGCATCTTATGGACCGAATACACCACGCACTCCCGGGCGCCTTTTTAAAGTAGTGGTAGTCCAGCGCGGTCTCCTCCTGGATGGCTGCCTCTTTGCAGAATAATGCACAATGCAGGAGCATGACCTTTGCACTTCCTGCCTGGTCCCATGCTGCTCTGTGATTAGCTGCAGTCAGTTACTGACTGCAGCCAATCACAGAGCAGTGCGGGACCAGGCAGGAAGCGCAAAGGTCGCACTCCTGCATTGTGCTTTGCTCGGCAGAGAAAAGTGCTTGTTTAGCAGGAGACCACGCTGGACCACCACTACTTTAAAAAGGTACCATAGGGGGAGGGGGGCTTTGGGCTGCAGGCGGCTTCTTCTGGCGGCTTTGGGCTGCAGGCGGCAGGCTGCTTCTTTGGGCTGCTGGTGGCTTCGGGTGGCAGGCTGCTTCTTCAGGCTGTTTCAGGCTTTGGGCTGCAGGCTGCTTCAGGCTTCCCAGCACCAGACGCACCTATGTGTACAGGAGGAAAAGTCAAGAAGAAAAAAATTCTGAACCCAATTTTTATTTTTCTTGGTTTTTCCTCCTCTATATATGGGTGCGTCTTATGGTCCAAAAAATATGGTAACACTTATTGGACCTTGATAAGAATAATTCAAAGATGATGTAATAAAAGTTCATTTACTACAGCATTTTTGGAACATTTTTAAGGAGGTCCACAGCCCACAGAGAATCCACTTTTGAGTTAGAGACATTTAAGGGGATCTGTGAAATGAAGCGCAATTTCATTTTGCCTCTTTTTTTGTAGTTCAGCTCAAATGCCTTTGAAACTGAACTGGAGATTAATTTCAGGTGCGTTTGAGTGAAAGTTGCATTGTATAGAAAAACTCAGAGATTGTTGGACAGCGTGGCACAATGACTTGCAGCAGAATTTAAACATTTTATCTATAGGTCAGCCATTCAAATGCAACTCGTTAGGAATGATCACAAATAATTACTATTTGAAACCACGTTGTATATCCAATGCATGCATACTTCAATTTTGCTTCAATCAGATAAGTGTCTACATTATTAAACAACACTAAGAATTGATATTAATTGGTATACTTCTATTGTTTCAGTAGAAAGACCCAAAAATGGGCACAGAGGGTTTAATTATATTCTGGTGGTTGGATAGAATCTTTCCATTGTCAAACTGATTGGGCACTGCGGGGAAGCTTGTCCTGAAAGTGACTGGGCTGAATCTTTTGTTTAGATAAATGAAAGATTTCCGTTTTCTTTCTTCCCTTTTTTAATTTAAAAATTGTAATTATAGTTGCCAAAAAAGAGCTCTTGTACAGATTAATTTTCAAGTTCAATATTTTTTATTTATAAGAAGGAAGTAGTTAAAATAGATAGAGGGGCATGATTGAAAGGGATATCTAAGTCCGTTTATGTCCATCTCACAAGTCGTCCAAAGTAAAAAACAGCTTAAGACACATTTTCGAAAAATATGTCCAACTTTTTTTTCATTTCGAAAATTGTCTAATTATACGTCCTGCCGATCTGATTGTCCAACCGCTAAATCGTCCATCTTTATACTACATTTTCATCCAACTTTCCGTCCAAGTCCAAAACACCTAGAACAAGCCCTGTCGGACGTGGGAGGGTTCTGCAAACTGATGGATCTCATACCCAGACATGCCACCTAAATAGCGGGGTGCCTTACAGGGCACTGCTGTGAACTTCACAAAAAAAGGATGCCATGTCTTCTCCTCCCTACAGCTCCCTTATAGGTTACGGTGAGCCCCCCAAACCACCTGCAGAATCCCCTAGACCTACTTATCTACCACCCCAATAGCCCTTATGGCTGCAGGAGCCACTTATATGCCAGTAAAAAAGGGTTGTGGGGGTGTATAGGGCAGTGCACATGTTTCAATATCAATGCAGTGATTACAGGGGCTTATGGGCATGGGTCCTCCTCTCTATGGGTCCATAACCCACCCCTAAGATGACTTAAGCTGCCTCTATGCTGGACAACTAGGCTTTGCTATGCCAGGCGGCCAGGTGATGATGATCTGGAGGCTGAATTTTAAAGATGTGATTAATATTTTTATGGGGGTGGGGAAGGGTCTGTGATCACTGGGGTAGTGTGTGGGGGGTCTGTTTTATGTATTTGTAGTGCTTATCTGGTGACTTTAGGTGGGTTTTTGTTACTTAGACCATGTTTTACATGGTCTAAGTCACAACGTCCAAGTTCCTTCGATCCTGGGCTGTATAACTTTCGATTATACATGCTGTATGACTAAGTCTAAGCCGGCCCACATCCCGCCCAAATCCCGCCCTCGACACTCCTCCCAAAACGCCTCGTTTAGCTTTGGTCGTTCAGTGGCACTATGTAGGCCTGTCATTTAGAAATACGTCCAAAACTAGTTTTTATTATTGGCACTTGGACGTATTTGGGAAATGTTCGTCCAAGTGCTGACTTAGGCCGGTTTTTGGACATTTTTCTCTTTCAATTATGAGCCCCATATTCTGTATATCAAAGATACATCCAAAATGAGTATACAGACCATACAATTCTGATATGTCAGTGGAATTAACCAGAACTAAGCAAAACAAATTAAAACTAAATGGATGACAGCCCATAACATGTCAAGATTAATTTTAAATTAACAAAATATATTGAATAAGGTAAAACATAGCCTATATAACAAAAAGAAAAGAATGCTTCAGGTCTGATATACAAGATGATAGTCAAGTAAGAGAAGCACACTGCAAATCTCACAGGGAGGAATTGCATTCTTAAGGACTGAAACCTAAGGATGAGCGATTGATGGTTGCAACCCAGGACAGTGGAATACAGCCAAAATGGTTTACAGCAAACGCTGAAAAAACTGGTGCAACAGACATCTGTAGACTCTATAAGAAAGAGCTAAAAATAGTTACTCATCTCATGGTTGGCTATGAAGTGCTGAAGGCAGAAACCTTTTATATAGAATGGTGTTATCCCCCATGTTATGTGGGCATTTGCTTAGTTAATGTTAGTTTAAATGTGTAGTAGTTATGGGTGCTCTGTGGACTCAACTTCCCAGAGAGCAGTGGCGTACCAAGGGGGGGGGGGCGGGAGGGGCGGTCCGCCCCGGGTACCAAGCCCTGAGGGGGTGCTCCCGGTCCGGTCCAGTTCCCCCCCCCTGCGCCGGGTGTCGCGTCTGGAAACAGCCTGCAGCAAGATCGCGATGCCAGAGATCTTTGCCTGCTTCGACTGTTTCCTCCGCCACGGTCCTGCCCCTCCTCTGATGCCGAAGCAGGCAAAGATCTCTGGCATCGCGCGATCTTGTTGCAGGCTGTTTCCCCAGGGCAGTAGCGTACCAAGGGGGGCGAGGGGGAGGTCCATCCCGGGTGCCGCCTTAGGGGGGGGTGCACAGCTGGCCCGGTCCCTATCGCGCTCCTACCCTCCCAGCGAAAGCAGCATCGGCGCCATTATCGAAAAAGGTAATGGCGCCAGGCCTTGGAGCACCAAGGCAGACCGCTTCTCCCCCCTCCCAGCCGAAACCCCGCTGACCATCCTATCTCTCCTCCCCCAAGTGAACCTTTCCGACCCTCCCAGCGAAAGCAGCAAACCTCCCTCCAGTAGCGTCGGCTTTATCCTCCCTCTGCCGCATCACTGATGACGTCATCAGTAACGCGGCAGAGGGAGGAGAAAGCCGCGAAGGAGGTTTGCTGCTCTCGCTGGGAAGGTCGGAAAGGTTCACGGAGGGGGGGGGGAGATAGGAGGGTCAGCGGGGGTTCGGCTGGGAGGGGGGAGAAGCGGACTGCCTCGGTGCTCCATTACCTTCTTCGGGCAGCAGCAGCGTTTACAATTCGCTGCTGTTGCCGGCTTCAGGCCTTGTTCTCTGCCTGGTCCTGCCTACTTCCAGTTTTCATGAAGACAGGACCCGACAGAGAGGAAGGCCTGAAGCGGGCAACAGCAGTGAATTGTGAATGCTGCTGCTGCCCGATGACGTTCAGGACATCAGGACATCGGGGAAGGAGCAGGAAGAAATCGGCTGCTGGCTTTGTGCGGGCTAGGGGGAGAGAGAAAGAAAGGAAAAAATAAAGAGGGGGGGCCAGGGGGAGAGAGAAAGAAAGGCAGAAAGAAAGAGGGGGACCAAGGGGAGAGAAAGAAAGGCAGAAATAAAGAGGGGGTCAAGGGGGAGAGAAAGAAAGGCAGAAAGAAAGAGGAGGGCCAGGGGGAGAGAGAAAGAAAGGCAGAAAGAAAGAGGGGAGCCAGGAGGAGAGAGAAAGAAAGGCAGAAATAAAGAGGGGAGCCAGGGGGAGAGAGAAAGAAGAAGGACCAGAAGAAGGACCAGAGACTCATGAAATCACCAGACAAAAAAGTAGGAAAAATGATTTTATTTTCAACTTAGTGATCAAAATGTGTCCGTTTTGAAAATTTATATCTGCTGTCTATATTTTGCACTATGGCCCCCTTTTACTAAACCGCAATAGAGTTTTTTAGCGCAGGGAGCCTATGAGCGTCGAGAGCAGCGTGGGGCATTCAGCGCAGCTCCCTACGCTAAAAACCGCTATCGCAGTTTAGTAAAAAGGGAGGGGGAATATTTGTCTATTTTTGTATAGTTGTTACTGAGGTGACATTGCATAAAGTCATCTGCCTTGACCTCTTTGAAAACCCGCGGAATATAAATGATAATTAACATTTTCTCTGCGTACAGCGTGCTTTGTGTTTTTAAAATTTTATTGTTGGTAGATCATTTTGACTTGGCCACAAAGGTAAGGGGGAGGGAGGGAGGGGAACTGCTGAAAGACATCTAGTAATCCTTGTAGGCTTGACTGCAGGGAATTATTTTTGTAAAATCATGTTTTGTTATGTGACTGGCATTATCTAGACTTTAATTTCTATGAATGAATAGAATGAAAATGATATAAAATTACTTGCTTGTTTTTATGTGCGTGCGCTGAAGGAAAGTGGAGAGAGAGTGGGCTGAGGATGCTGAAGGGAAATGGGGAAGAGAGTGGGGAGAAGACGCTGATTTATAAATTGACAATTGTACAGAATATTGTTTCTTTTTATACTTTAATATAAACAATTCAAGGCTTGTGTGGATGGAATCAGGTGGTTTGCGGGGATGGGGACCGAGCTTACGGGGATTAGTCCAATAAAATGGTATTTTTTTATTTCTCATTATTTGTTTTATTTTTATTTGTTAATTTATAAAGTGGTGATTGTTATGTATCAGGTTTTTCAAATTTACATCTACTGTCTTTATATTTTGCACTGTATTAGAGGACATGTGTTACTGTTTTTTGTGGTGTTGCATTGTATCCAGGGTCTGGTTTCTTGGCGGATCAGTTTAACTTTTGTCTACATATTTCTATTTTTAGTTTGTGATTATTCCATTTTGGGCGAGGGTGTATCTCTGTTCTGTGTGTTCTGAAAAAGACATAGTTTTCAGTTGGCATTGACTACAGGACCAATTGACTGTGCGGGATCTGGCTTGTTTAGTTTTACAATGTATGTGTTGGTGTTCTAGTGCTCACTGCAATGTTTAAGATGCAGCCTTTTCCTAGGTACACTCTTGTGGTGCGATATGTAGATTGGTACTAAAAATCATATTTTTCATATAGATGGGGGGGGGTGTCAAAAAATGATGGGCCCCGGGTGCCACATACCCTAGGTACGCCACTGCCAGAGAGCTTTGCTTCCAGTAATCTAGGCTGCTTCACAGAGCATGGGCCCACCTCCTTCTTCAGTCTGAGGAGAGCAGTGGCCATATTTGCTAAGCACATGCTAGAGTGAAAGCCTGGAAGTGGTGTTCTCCCATCAGGTTTTTCACCCCTTTAATTCTGACAATCAAATACAGCTTAGATTACTTCTAAGTCTGGAGAACGGTGTCATCTCCACAGTGTGGACACTCCTAGCATAGACGTGATATGTTAGTGGAATAAGAAGGAATGTACAGGCTTGAACTACATAGAACTATCATCTGACTGTAAGTTGTTTGCTTCGTTATTAAAGAACTGTTCAATTGACTGGTGACATCAAGATTAAGGAATTAGGGGTTGGCTGAGCAGGAAACTCTTTCACTGGCCAGTAACTTAGAGAAGTCCTTGCTTCAGTCCAAAAACCTGAGGACTATGCAGAGAGCTCTATCTGTAAAGTAGAAGTTAGACAACAAAGTGGCATCGGTGGCATAGTAAGGGGGTGAGTGGGTTGGTACACCCTGGGTGCCATGTTGGTGGGGGCACCAGCACCCTCCTCCTCTCCACCCTGCCTCTTCCCATTCCTCCCCTCCACACGCGTGCCCCCCTTTCATTCCCCCATACCTCTAGTTGAAGTTGTTGGTCGTGGCAGTCAACAACATGCTCTTTGCGACTCCGTCGGCTTTCCCACTGATGTCACTTCTGGGTGCCACGCATAGGAAGTGACATAAGAGGGAGAGCAACCGGGGTCACAAGGAGTACGTTGTTTACCTCCGCGAGCAATAACTTCAACTAGAGGAACAAGGGAAGGAAAGGGGGATGCGTGTGGCAGGCAGGATCGGTGATGGAGTGGGGAGGGCAGAGATGAGGGCGGGGGAGGGGTTCCACCGCCCCGGGTACCTCTCACCCTCGCTACGCCACTGGGTGGCATGTCTCATTCATTGGAAACTCTGTAAGCATTGCAAAACATCAGTGTGCAGTAAAAGCATTTTGATTATGACCCTAAGAGAATTGTGGGACATGAGGAGGTTCCAATCACCTGGGACATTCCCATCCCAACTGATAAAAAGCTGGATGCTAGAAAATGCGATATATTAGTAAAAGAGAAAAATACCAGAATGGCACTGATTATAGAAGTGTCGTTCTCAAGTGATTAATCAGTAAATCACATGGAGGGGGGGGGAAGATCCCTAAGAGATCCCACGTGCCTGTCTCACGCTTTCTTGAATCCAGATAGGAGTGGCCTAGTGATTAGAGCAGCTGCCTCAGCACCATGAGGTTATGAGTTTGATTCTCACTGTATCTTCTTGTGACTCTGTGCAAATCACTTATTGCTCAAGGTACAAAATAAGTACTTGTCTAAAATATCCCCTTTCCCTTTACCACTGCTTCTACTGGCCTGACTAGCTGTAGTACAGTTTTCTTCAGTACAAGACCTGGGGACCACTGGCGGCCCCTGGAGACTTCTAGGATGGCTCCCATTGCCTTTCGGGGGGGGGGGGGGAAGATTCCTGCTACTCTCTCTCTCCACCAAGGCTCAGAATAGAAAAGGGAAAGTGGATGGGGGTGAGGGTCTGGATTAAGAACTGCTAATGTAATTTTGAAAGTCTTCTGTAATATTGCTATCTGCATACAGTCTCTTCCTCTGTAAACCACTTTGAACTGTTTGTGATATAGTGGTACATTGACCCGACCTGCACCAGCTGAGGTGTGCGTGTGAGCCCCACTCCGCCCCTCCCCCGAGCCAGGGAAATCTTGCCTGAAAAAGCTCCATCGGGAGCCATTGACCCGACCTGCACCAGCCGAGGTGTGCGTGCGAGCCCCGTTCCGCCCCTCCCCCGAGCCAGGGAAAACTAAAGGGAACCAGCGCCTACGGCGTTCAGCATCAGCGGCCAGTCTCGGGAGCCCTTTCCAGCAGGGCACCTGGCCTCATCCCCATTCCTCCCCCATTCCAGCAGAGTTGAGATCAATAGGGAAGCAGGGAAAACTTTTCTCCCTTCAAGTGGGCTATCGCTAACCGAAACCAGTGGCCACATCGGTGGGCCTCAAGAGCACCACTCCGCCCACCTACCCCCCCCAGCCAGCAGGGGAAACTTTCCCCATGTTTAAGTCTAATTGTGAAATCTTCCATCGTTAAGTACAATCGTGAACTCATCCAACTGTAAAGTTGATTTACTAGCTCTCAAAAAAAAAAAAATACATAAAGCAAAAGTAATCAAAAATTATCTTAAATACCTGTTGAATCTTATAATCTGTTAAATGCTTGCTGTCTTCTTAATATTTGAAAATTGTTGTCAATTCTTAAATAATTTGTTAAACGCCTATTGTATCCAAAAATCTATGCCAATTTGAATACCGAATTGATAGCCAGACTATCTTCATCCCCCTTCCACGAGATCTTTTTCGGAATAACTCCAATTTAGAAATGCTCTACCAGATCTGTCCAATATCGTTTGTGCTGATACCTAGTACGTTATTACCTAGTCGCTCCTCCATCCTTAACCTACTCTCACACGCCTCAAACAAGCCATCTAGCCCATAGATCCCCAATTCTCATCATGAAGCCACCTTCTTGGCTCCTTCTTCTCCTTCTCTGCTCTTTTCTCAAACTCTCCCCCTGCCTGACACCCCCTTCCCCCAACCTCCTCGACTCTACAAATGCTCACAATATCTGCTCTGGCCTCAGAATTCCCACGCTGATTCGCCCCAAAAACCACCCATCCTACAAAAACCCTCGCAAAGTCAACCATGCCTCTCTAAAACCTGTCTCCGCTTCTACTCCCCCCAACCTTGCCTCACATTCTCTCACCCCAGTCCCGACACTCTATTGCAATGCCAGATTGCAATAAGATACAAATCTTGAAGGACCTACTCGAGGATTCTGACCCCGGATTCCTATTCATCACAGAATCTTGGATCACAAAAGATGACCAATTTACTCAAAACAAACTCTGTTCCCACGGCTACCAAGGCCTCTTCTCTCCCAGATCCAAACGAAGAGGAGGCGGTCTGGCCCTCCTTTTCAAATCATTCTTCGATGTCCAACTCCTTGAAAAGGGCAGCCACTCCTCATTAGAATACATGTTAGCCTCAGTCAACAACGAATTCCACCCTCATCCTCTGAGTATCCTTCTTCTATACCGCCCACCTGCCCCTTGGAACAATTCCTCCGAACTCGTCTTTGAAACCATAACAAACGCTTTCCTCAAATTCCAAAGATTACTTATCATCGGAGACATCAATCTCCACCTTGAAGATGTCAACAAGGATGCATCCAAATTTAATAGCTTCCTCTCTGCTTTAGGCTTTCCCCCCCACCCCCTCACTCTCCCCAACCCACACACTAGACCTCATCAGCTTTCTAGATCTTACTACTCACAAAACCTCAACCGACGACATTCACTGGGAAATTGTCCCCTGGTCCAACCACTACCTTGGGGCCTTCTGTCTCCCCATTTTCATGTCACATCTCGGGCCCCCATCCCGCACCTCAAATTCTATTACCTTCTGTAAAAAAATCTCGAGCAATCTGTTCTGGATCAATTTTCTCGACAAATTTTCCCCATCTCTAAACCTGCAGAACCAGAATCTAACTGGCAAAACTGGGTCACCCTCTCCGAGTTCACTTTCCATTCCCTCGCCCCTCTCTCCACTAAAACCATCTCCTACTCCCGTAAGACCCCTTGGTACCATACCACAGAGAACTGAAAAAAAAATGCCGTTCTCTGGAACGAAAATGGAAAAAATCTAAATCCCCTATAGACAAACTCTCCTGGAGGGTCAACATTAAAATCTACAATACCGTTCTAAAAAAAGCAAGGAAAAACTTCTACGGTGACAAAATCTTCAAATCCAACAATCAGAGTAGCACATTATTTAACATCTGGCATTCTTTAACCTACAAAAATGACTCCATACTTCCCTCCTCCCCCTCAGCCGATTCTCTAGCAAAATTCTTCAACGATAAGGTCTCCACCTTGAGGCGCTCCTTCCCACCTGCAGTCTCCTACAAATCCCTGATTCCAATTGACCCTAACCCTATCCCAACAGACTCCTACCCTATCCCAGCAGACAGATCCTGGTCTTCCTTCGAACTTGTTTCCGAATCCCTGGTCTATAATCTCTGCCTCAAATTGAAATCCCGCAACTGTACCTTGGATCCTTTCCCCTCCTACCTTTATGAGAACACTCCCCCTCAGGCCATCTCATCTCTTACCATTCTCATAAACTCCACCTTCCATTCAGGTCTCTTCTCCCCAGAAATGGGCCATATTTCCTTAACCCCACTACTGAAAAATCCTGAGCTTGATCCCTCTTCACCATCCAGCTACCGTCCAATAGCTAACATTCCCCTTCTTACCAAGATGCTAGAGTCCATCATATCCACTCAACTATCTTCCTACCTTGAGAAATTCACCATTCTTCAACCCTACCAATACGGCTTCCGTCCCAATTTCAGCACCGAATCCCTTCTGACCTCCTTAATCTCAAAAGTTCAATATCTCCATTCTCGTACAAGTTCGCTGTCCTTCTTCAATTCGACCTCTCTGCAGCTTTCAATGTCGTCCATCATGATATCCTTATTTACCAACTCACCGAGATAGGCATAAACTCCACAGCCCTTGACTGGTTCTCGAAGTTCTTATGCTCCCGCTCCTACATAGTCAACATTAAGGGCACTTCTTCCTCCCCCTGGAACCCGACCTGTGGAGTCCCTCTCTCTCCTATCCTTTTCAACATTTATATGTCCTCCCTTAAACTCCTTCATCTCTCCCCCCTTGAAACACTCTACACTTACGCAGACGACATCTTTGTCTTCCTCGAGACCGACCAGAACCTCACCAACCTCTCGGCGAACATATCCTCATGTATATCAAACCTTCAATCCTGGGCCCAAACTGTGCAGATGAAACTGAACGAATCTAAAACAAAACTTCTCTGGCTCGGTCCAAAATTGGACCAACTGCCCACCTCCATCCCACTGTCCTCTGGCCCCACTCTACATCTTAAATATTCTAGTAAAGTTCTGGGAGTCATTGACTCTACACTATCATTCAACAATCACCTCAAGTCCCTAGTAAAAAAATGTTTCTTCAGCCTTCACATGCTGAGAAAAGTGAGATCCTGTTTCCATCAAAAACACTTTGCCGTCCTTGTCCAATCCACCATCCTTTCCAGACTAGACTACTGCAACTCTATCTACCTTAGCCTAACAAAGAAAAACCTTCAAAGACTCCAGCGGATTCAGAATACCGCTGCTAAGCTTATCTTCGCAAAAAGCAAATTCGACCACGTCTCACCGCTTTTGTTCAAGCTCCACTGGCTTCCGATAATCTCCAGAGTCCACTTCAAATGTGCCTGCCTCACTTTCAAGATCCTACACGGTATCCTCCCTCCCTTCATTCCTCTTTCTTGGAACTCCTTTAACCCCAATTCCTCCAGATCCACCCAAAAACTGAAACTTTCCTTTCCCTCTCTAAAAGGCGTTTCCCTTGTAAGAAAACTAGGTTCTTCCCTCCCCTTCAGAATCACTCAGTTCTGGAACAACCTTACCTCCCCTCTTAGGAATCTGAGCTCCCTTCAACTCTTCCGTAAACATCTGAAAACCTGGTTATTCTCAAAAACGTAACTCCTCCTCCCTCTCTGGTTAATCTAGTCCTCTAAATTTTCTCTTCATTTTGCCTCTTCCCTCCACTGGAGTTCCTTTCTACCCTAACTCTTGTTAACCATGTCGAGCTTTACGAATGTAGAGATGATGCGGTATAGAAACCTAAGGTTTAGATTAGATTAGATTAATTATTATTATTATCCTCAACTACCAAGAAATGCAGTCCAAAGCTAAGAAAATGTGGCAGAAAGATACAGAAATATTTCCCATTGTTTGGGATGCCACAGGCTTAATCAAAAAGAGCTTCCAAACACACCAGGATAAGTTCCCTGTATATATTGGGGAAGAGATTGGGACCTGTATACTGCCTTTCAGTAGTGGGATCACAATCTATCTAATGTACTGTATCTGGGGCAGTGGAGTATTAAGTGACCTGTGTTGGTCATGGAGGTGTTTGATGGTCTGGGGGGGTGGATCGCAATCGCGGCAGGAGAGATGCCTAATCTCTCCTGCCACGATCGTGATCCCCCCCCCCCCCCCCGAACTGCCGCAAACCACAGCAGGAGAGATTAGGCATCTTTCCTGCCGCAATTGTTGCGGGGAGGTGGGGGGATTCTGTAACCGGTGTTTTTTTTTAACAGACGCCAGTTACAGAATCCAGCTTTTAGGCAAAGGATTGCCCCCTCCTTCGCCTAAAAGGTCTTGTTTTGGGCGTTTGGGACTTGGGCAGTTTTTTGGTTGATAATGTGTTCTAAGGTTAGACGTAGTGGTGGTCTGGCCAATTAAACTGCTGAATGTAGAGGTAGGTCATTCAAAAAAAAAAACCACCTCATTTTGGATGGTTTTTTTTTATAATGGACATTTTCCCTGCTGCTACTTTCAGTGTTTAGGGCAGTGTTTTCCACTCATCTCAGGTCTTCTAGCTAAAGACTTTGAGGGGCATAATAATAAAAAAAAGTCTAAGTCCTCTTTTGGCCTAAGGCCCTCCTCGAGGGCCGAATCCAGTCAGGTTTTCATGATTTCCCCAATGAACATGCATTGAAAGCAGTACATGTACATAGATCTCATGCATATTCATTGGGGAAATCTCGAAAACCTGACTGGATTCGGCCCTCGAGGAGGGCCTTAGGCCAAAAGAGGACTTAGACTTTTTTTTATTATTATGCCCCTCAAAGTCTTTAGCTAGAAGACCTGAGGTGAGTGGAAAACACTATGCTCTGACCATATTTTTACTGATAAGGCAGAGAATGAATTCAAGCTGACAAAGAAATGGAACAAGAAACCATGCCCGTAGATCACTGCCAAATATCGTCAAGCACAATGATGAAAATATGCAAAGTACTGCAAAGATCCTCAGCCACTCCAACAGTTCAGAAGTGTCATAGCACAGAGATCAGAATATACGTGAACTGCAGGCCCTAGTGGAGATGACAACACAGAACCCTGTCTGGATCCCCCACCTTTCAGCAGGCGCAAGGATTCTGTATTTTAGGTATGACAGAAATGTTTGCTAGAGACGTTCTTTTGCTGCTATTCTGTAATCTTGATACCAGAAGATGGTGCTGTTGTTGAGCGTAATGTGTTTCAAAGGCAGATTTCTCTGCTTTGTTTTGGACCACTCCAGCTTTTTCTCTTCTGCTACTGATGACAGAGTCTAAGACAGAATTATGAAAGCGTCCTTGATAAAACGAAAAATAGATCCTTTTATCCTGTTACTAAAAATGTGATAAAAAAAAAGAAACATTCATTTCTAATTTATTCCAAAGTCTTATTTATTTTGCAAAGCCATCATAGACTTTAATGGAAAAATATTTAATATGAAATACTATCTCTAATTAAGGTAAAAGTGAAGGGGAAAACAGCAATGAGACTGACTTATTGAATATTGTACTTCACAGCTTAAATGCTCTGATGGCAAATTTCAATTTAGCAGCTAATGCATAACAAAACAGATACGTTGGGTTTTTTTTTTTTTCCATTTTACGTTCTCAAAGTTTTTCAAACTGAGCACTGAAAATGCCAGCAGGAAACTTATCTGCTTAGCTGTATTTTAAGTTTTTTTTTTCTCAAAGATAAGTTTTCTCGCATAACCTTTAGCACTGTCTGTGGGTGCTTCATATCTCGCTTCTATTTACAACAGATAACGGTGGCTAAATAGGGCTGTTGTAAGGATACTGGGTACTATAGGTGAACCTCCTGCCTTTCACTCTTTCCCTCTGAAATTTTAATAATTAAACTCAATGATTGTGATCATCCCAACCCTCAACAGTCATAGAAACATAGAAAGATGACGGCAGAAAAGGGCTATAGCCCATCAAGTCTGCCCACTCTACTGTCCCACCCCATTAAGTCAGAGTGCTGCTCGACCCACGTAGAGATCCCACGTGGATGTCCCATTTATTCTTAAAGTCGAGCACGCTAGTGGCCTTGATCACCTGCACCGGTAGTTTGTTCCAGTGATCCACCACCCTTTCTGTAAAGAAATACTTCCTGGTGTCATGTGTGCATATTGAATACCACATTCACATCTTCTGAGTGCAGGTCTTGCCATTCTCGAGTGGGGGGGGGGACATCTTAAAATGTAACTTAGCAAGTAAAATGAATAATTACTGGATTGTAGTTCAGGCAACATGGCTCGACGTTGCCTTGATAATGAATGTAACTGCTGGGTAGGTTTTTATCTACTGTCATTTACTATATTACTTTCAGGGGCATTTAAAAAAAATAAAGATAGGCAAAAATCATCATAATTGCAGTCTGGATGTCCAGGGATGCTGGAAAATGTCTAAGTTGCAAAATCAAAAGTTTTTAAAAAGACTTGAATCTTGCAGGTGCTTTGGGGTCCATAGGGACCTGGAATCCCTCAGGTGCTACTAAATGCGGGTGCGGTGTGACAACTCAAGAAACATCTGCTGCCATACAAGACTCAGGTACATTGGTCAAAGATGGAGGCAGTACTCTGTGCCCCCCCCCCCACCCTGTGCTGCACCCACTCACTCAGGGGGGAGAAGGGGGAAAGACTGTCTAATGGGGTGAGCCCCCTCAGGCCAATCATGTGAGGGGGCATGGTCTTGGAGGGAGGGGAAAAGGACTGGTGGTCATCCTGACTGCCAGCATCCCAGGCCACAGGGCTCATAGGTGCAACACAGAGTGGGAGTATATGGCAGCTGCTGTGGCCCATTGCCAGGGACTCCTGGGCCATAACATCAGTTTGGCTGATTACCGGGAGTGAAAGCTGCAGCTCCTGCAACATGGGGTGGAAGCCCAGAGGGAGCAGACTGTGGTGCAGTGCCAGTTGCTAAAGGCTACTGAGGAGATGAGGGAAGGCCAGTCTCAATCCATGGACAACTTCAGCTGCCAGGTGGTGGAACACAGGACTGACGAGAGCTATAGAGGCCAACCAGCCCCCTAATCAGCAGCCCTATACACCCTCCACCTCCAGCATGAAGGCAGCACCTGCCAAATGCCAGGCCAAAGATGCCAATGTAAGCACTCAGCCAATCCAGTGGTCGGTACCACAAATGCCATCTACACAGACCATCAAATGGCCATCTTTTAGCAAGGCTGCACCTGGGTCATGTTAGAGCAGTGAGCCCAGCAAAGAAAATGAGAACTCTGGGGGTACCTCAAAGGCTACAGAAGCTGCCTCCTGTGCTTCAGCACAAACAGAGGCAGGGATAGGGAAGGCTCAAGAGAGGGCATGTGAAAGGCAAGGACTGAGGCAGGGGAAGAGGAAGTAGGAAGGAGGCCCAGGATGTGGATGTTATTGTATATGGGAGATATGTGGACAGTATAGTGGAGTGTGTGTGTGTGGTTGGGGGAGGGGGGTGTCTCTTTTCTCTTCACTTCACCCACAAGGAATCATCATTCCATGTGCAGGGCTATATATAGACATGCAGGACATCAGGAACATCCTGTTACTACCGCAATAATGTTTTGACATCATCAGAGAAGTTTTCTAGAGCAGATAATGGGACATCTACTCTAGACGTCTTGCGGACCATATAATCGGAAATCATTGGATGTCTACCTTAGAAGTCATATGGGTTGTATAATCGGAACTCTTGGACGTCCAGTAGGATACATTTCAGAAGGTGATTTTACAGATGTTTAGCTAATTAATTTTTGAAACATCCAGTTCTTCCTTGATGTCTCTTTTGATTGGGGTCTATTTTTTTGGGAACATCCAACTCTGGACGTCCTGAGTCAGATGTCCTATCGAAAATACCCCTCCACTTACAACTATATAATTGTGCACCACCCTTTTAAATATTAAATTTTGCTTTGTATCTTTGTGTGTTCTTGGTCTTCCTCCAGGTAAAAGCAGTATTGTGCGTTATTGAGTTACTAATTAGTTACTATATTTAGTTACTTTCTTGCAGTAGTCAATAACTTTTCCACTATGTCAGTAACTGTAATGAATTACAGTGGTACCTCGGTTTACGAGTGCACCGGTTTGCGAGTGTTATGCAAAACGAGCAAAACATTTGCAAAATTGGCGCCTTGCAAACCGAGCTTGCCTCGATGTACGAGCGCCTCCCCCCGCGCAATTCGGCACCCCCCCCGCTCACGTCGCACCCCCCCAGCCGCGATCCGACATCCTCCCCCGTACCCATCACCCACCTGAACACATCACTTACCCCCCATCTGGCACCCGGCACTAACGCACAGGACATGCTGGTGCCCGAAGATCTGTCCTGTTCGCTGGGCCTTGAGCATCTGCGCATGGTTTCTCGAGATCTCTGAGAATCTCGGAGAGAGCAGGAACTAAGGCCTTGAGCATAGAAACATAGAACATGACGGCAGAAAAGGGCCATGGCCCATCTAGTCTGCCCACACTAATGGCCCACCCCCTAACTACCTCCATGAAGAGATCCCACATGCCAATCCCATCTTTTCTTAAAATCTGGCACGCTGCTGGCCTCAATTACCTGTTGTGGAAGATTATTCCAGTGATCAACCATCCTTTCGGTGAAGAAATATTTTCTGGTGTTGCCATGAAATTTCCCACCCCTGATTTTCAATGGATGCCCTCTTGCTGCCGTGGGTCCTTTAAGGAAAAAGAGATCCTCTTCCACCTCGATTCGGCCTGTGACATATTTGAACGTCTCGATCATGTCTCCCCTCTCTCTGCATTCCTCGAGTGAGTACAGCTGCAACTTACCCAGTCGTTCCTCATACGGGAGATCCTTGAGACCTGAGACCATCCTGGTGGCCATTCGCTGAACCGACTCAACTCTCCACACATCTTTTTGTTAATGCGGCCTCCAGAATTGTACACAGTATTCCAGATGGGGTCTCACCTTGGATCTGTACAAAGGCATTATGACCTCGGGCTTATGGCTGACGAAACTTCTACGGATACAGCCCATGATTTGTCTAGCCCTGGATGAAGCTTTTTCCACTTGATTGGCAGTCTTCATGTCTTCGCTAATGATCACCCCCAAGTCACGTTCTGCTACAGTCCTTGCTAGGATCTCATCATTTAGGGTATAAGTCCTGCATGGATTTTTGCCACCAAGGTGCCGCCAAGGTGCTCAAGGCCCAGTGAACAGGAGGACAGATCTTCGGGCACCGGCACCGGCATGTCCTGTGCGTTGGTGCCGGGTGCCAGATGGGGAGTAAGTGATGTGTTCGGGTGGGTGATAGGTACGGGAAGGAGGTCGGATCGCGGTGGGGGGGAGGGCGATGTGAGCGGGGGGGTGGGTGCCGAATCATGGGGGGGAGGTGTCAGATCACGTGGGGGGGAGCAATGCCGGTTCTCGGAGGGAGGGTAGAGCAGTGCCACTGGCCTCAGGGGGGGGGGGGAACGAATCAAGCGAGTTTCCCTTACTTTCTATGGGGAAACTCGCTTTGATATACAAGTAATTTGGTTTACGAGCATGCTTCTGGAACGAATTATGCTCATAAACCAAGGTACCACTGTACTTTAAAAGAATAGCACAACATGATATGACATTGCAGAGGATCTGGTTGGTGTAAGTTGGTAAAGCCTCCTTGAAACAAGCATCAAGAAAAGAAATTATGCAATAGTCGCATTGGGGCTATGTATAAGATGGATATTTTACCTCTTCATGAACCATAATTCTTTTACCATAAGTATTCTTGGATGTGGTATCAGTAAAAGAAAAGCTATTAGTTATTAAGTAGGTATGATGGGGTGTATATCCCATCACGTGAGAGAGTGCCTCATCAAGAGAGGGGTATACCAGAGTCTGCCCCTCAAAAGGGACCCCTAAAGGATGGTCAATAGGTAATCGGGGTTAAATAGGGAGTAACCGGGTCAACCTAGTTCCTATTGGAAAGAATTCAAATCTGGGCAACAACTCACAAACTGAAGCTAAATGCCTCTAAAACCAAAGTTCTCTACTTTCATACCAACAAGCATCACTCTCTATACTGGCAACACCCTCATAGTAGACAAAACCTCCAAAGTCCTAGACTGCATCCTATTTCCACACTAAACATGGAAACACAAATCTCCCACCTCTGGAAGAAAATACTCTACATTATGAGACAACTACAATTCATCAGACCATAGTTCCATCAACACCATTTTGCCCTAATCGTGCAGATGATGATCCTGTTCCAGTTGGATTACTGCAATTCCACCTACATGGGAATCAACACCACCCTTGTCCATAAAATATAGCTCATTCAAAACACTGCTATAAGGCTCCTATTCAAACTGAAGAAATACGACTCAGTCTCCACCAACTTCAAATATCTTCACTGGCTACCCATCCCATCTCAAATGAAATTCAAGACTTCATGCATTATAAATTGCATACTGTACGGAAACTTGGCCGCACCACTCATTCACCTATTCTCCCTAGCATGGCCCACCTTAGGCAGAAATCTTAACAGGTTACAATTAAACCTCCCCACAAAAAAAAAAATCTCAAGTACAAACAAATATTTCACTCCATGCTCACCTTCTTGGGATTGAAGACTTGGAACAACCTCACAGAAACTATCAGAATAGAACCTGACTGCACCACATTGTGGAAGAAACTGAAAACCCTTCGTTTTGATAGCTGAACTGAACTCTACATGAATCTAAGTCTAACCTCTTCTGATACCCCCTTCCTTCTCCTTTTTCAGAATTACCAAACTATTATGTCTAGGATTTGTCCTTATCTAAATTCCCCTCTAAATTCCTCCTCCCACCGACATGAATCTTTATTTTTTAATGTAATTCTTTTCTTGATGCAAGTCACCTTAAACCTATTTAGGTATTGTGTGATGCAAAAATAACAGATTAGATTAGATTAGATTATTGGGGTGGTCCTAGTCATAGTGGAAGACTAGGTAGGTGGGGTTAGGAACCAGGTACTCCTATTTCCCTAGAGTATTGCATTACCCAGTAGTAAAGAAGACAGGATGACATTGTCATTGGACTTAAATAACTGATTTGCCTACAAGTGAATTGCAGAGAAAAGGGGGTGGTTTATAAAGAAAAGAGACTTCTAAAGCCTTAAGCTAGACTCCTTTAGGGAGGGAAGTTTTAGCTTGGATCCCCTCAGCCCTTAGGGGACATTTTGAAAGGGGGGGGTCATGAGGGACCTTACCCTGAACTGAATGGAGGGGCGGCTGATTAATGGATTCCCAGTAGAAAGATGCATAGTTTGAGCTATCCAATTGTAGTTACAGAATACATATGGTCAGCATCTGCCACTGATTGCATAAATACCATTGAATACTGATCCCTTAAAAATATGTTTTTTTAGCTTTAGGACTGATTAGCAAGTGAGTACAATATTGTATATATAAATCAGTATAACCACAAAAAAGCATAAAGTGTGGAGACAGAGATAGGATAGTCACTGATTCCCACCTTTAATCCCTTCAATGTAACATGCCTCTTTGCATTGAATGATGTGCACCACATTAGAAGATGAACATGTAAAGGATCCCTTTATGCTGAATGTTTTTCCCATATGATTGGGATCCTTTGAGATGTGTTTGCACAATTTGCAGTTTGTCATACCACATGGGTATGTGCCATTTATACCTGGAGTAATGGAGAGTGTTTATTGCCGAAGTACAAGAAACCACAATGGGAAATGAACCCAATTTCCCAGGTTGTCAACCTACTACAATAACCATCATGCTACTCTTCCACTTACTGGTGTGGTAGAAATCCTAAGAATAAGAAGTCAGTGTTACAGTGGTGAGAATTTTCTTGATCTTGTACTAAAAGAGAGATAAATTCTTGTCTAAAGGATATAGCATTTGTTATTGTTTTTAAAGTAGTGACCTTTTATTGATTCAAGGCATATGCAGTTTGAAAATTAGCATTGAAGAGTGTATGTGCTTGTATATATAGGCTTTTTTTTTTTTTTAACTGTTTTAATTTTGTATCATTAGATTGAGGAAAAAGATAGAAAACAAGAAATTTCTGCAATGTATACACATTATTGTAATATTGTAAGATAGCCATTCTCAAAACCATGTTCACATATTAAAAAGGACTTAGGAGTAGAAATAGGGCCTTGGAAAATTATCCGACTTTAGGGTTAGCATACGGTTCCAGAAAAAGGAGGATGGCTTGAGACATCCAGGTTTTACTTCCATTGAAAGCAATGGAAGTAAGGAGGACAGATTGGGACATCTGGGGTTTACTTCCATTGCTTGCAATGGAAGTAAACCTAGATGTCCCAATCTGTCCTCCTTTTTCTAGAGCCTATCTGCCTTATATGTAGATAATCTAATGCATGTAGTTCATTATGAACATAGGTTTACTCTCACATTGAGGAGGTATCCCTGGAGGCAGGCTTGGGGCAGGAAAGAGACTTACATATGGCCAGATTAACATTATGGGGCTTTTATACTAAAAAGCAGTAGCACTTACTGCACAGGGAGGGAAGGGGGCTGGATGCAGAACCTGGCAGGGAGGGGAGCTGAATGAAGAGCCTGGCAGGGGAGGGTGTGAGGGAGGGGACACTGGGTGCAGATCCTGGCAGGGCATGCACTTGAATATTAAGCCCCCGTCTTATAGTCGAGACAACCATTTTTTTTTTTTTTTTTTCTCTCCTTTTGGGGGGGAAATGAGGGTCTCGACTTATATTCGGATTGGCTTATATTCAAGTATATACGTGTTACTAGTTTTTTTTAAATGTAAACCACATAGATATTCTTCCATGGCAGTATATCAAATATAAAATAAATAAATCTTGGATATATACTTAGAGATGTAAATAGGAGAGGAGAGAACAGAAGAAGTTTAGGAGAAAGATGATAGGATGTGATTGTGAGCCACCTCTGTCCTAACCAATGAGCACGTGGACAGGAGGAGTTAGAATGGGAAAATAAACTATCTAATTTGAAGTTAAAATATGCAGGGGTGTGCCTACTTGTTGGACACCCGGTCTTGCAAGAACACTTAATAAACAGTGTGTTGCTTCACTTTGGTGTCCTCCTGGAGTTCTTCCAAAGAGCGAGAGAGAGTGTGTTATTTCTCACATTGAGGTATCTCAGAATTTCTTGTGGGGTTGGAGAAAGGGGGATAATGAGTTCAAGGCACATCCAGCCAGTTAGGTTTTCAGGATGTCCATAATGTCACACATCACAGAGAGAACCCACGACAGGTCCATCTTCGACACGCCCAAACCCACAGCCCTAAATACAACGATTGGAGTACAGGAGATGATTAGAGATGCCGGCCCTTGGCAACTGGTAACATCCTCTATGGGCAAGCAAAGAAAACCCACCTCATTCTCACTTTCTTCTTCTTTTTCTCCCCAACAGGGTACTTCTACAACAATACCACAACTCACTCTCAGCAATAGATTTCAGATCTTGCAAGAAGGAACCTCCGAGGAAATAGCAGAGGGGGCCCAGGAGGATACCCAGCTCGCAACTTCAAATCCAGGGCCCGCGGACCAGCCCCCCCGGAAGGAACGAAGAGTGGTAGTCATAGGAGACTCCATGCTAAGGGGCACCGAGGGACCAATTTGCAGGCCTAATTTGCAGTCAAGAGAGGTCTGCTGTCTCCCCGGAGCCAGGATCCGGGATATCAACACAAGTCTTGACAAACTTCTAAAACCTAATGATCATTTTCCCATGTTTCTCATCCATGTAGGCATAAACGACACTGCAAAGAATACCACGGAGAATATTCCCAGAGACTTTGGAGCACTGGGAGAGAAATTGAAGAAGATAGGAGCACAGGTGGTCTTCTCATCAATTCTACCAGTAAGAAACAAAGGCAGAGCCAGGGAAGAGCGTATCCAACGGACTAATGAATGGCTCCGTGAATGGTGCATAGAGATGAACTTTGGATTCCTAGACCACGGCGAGACGCTCCAGGGACTACAAGGACCAGACGGACTCCACCTAACCAGGAGAGGTAAGAACGTATTTGGACATCGACTGGCCCGCCTACTCCACAGGGCTTTAAATTAGGTAAGTTGGGGGAGGGTACATACTTATATCCCAGAGCAGTAAGAAACCACCCTGAGGAGGCAAGTCACACCCACACTTCTGAGTCTAAGGTAGGTACCAATAACATCCACAATAAGTCAGGGAAAATTGTCAATGTTAATTTAGGAGACACACAAACTCATAAGGGAAACTCTTCACAGATATGGAAGGCTATGTATGTAAATGCACACAGCCTGGGAAATAAACTTCTAGAATTGGAGACTGAAATAATAAACGCCGATCTGGATGTAATAGTGATATCTGAAACCTGGTTCACGGACTCGCATGGGTGGGATATGGTTATACCGGGCTACAACTTACTTCGTTGCGACAGAGAAGGTAAAATGGGAGGAGGTGTAGCACTGTACACTAAGGAGAGCATCAAAACTATCAGAATCACAGATGTTAGTTACACCGGGGAATCCCTCTGGGTGAACCTGGCCAGAGGGTATGAAAAATGCCTATACCTTGGCGTGATATACAGACCCCCCAGGCAACAGGAAGACCAAGACATGGAATTAATAGAGGACATAGAGAATATCACACTGCGCGGAGACACAGTAATACTAGGAAACTTCAACATGCCTGATACAGATTGGAACACACTCTCCGCGACTACAAGTAGCAGCAAAAGAATTTTAACCTCCATAAAGGGTGCACGTCTCAAGCAATTGGTATCGGAGCCCACCAGGAACCAGGCAATACTAGACCTAGTACTCACCAACGGAGATAGCGTCTCGGAAGTCTCAGTAGGTGATACACTGGCCTCCAGCGACCATAATATGGTATGGCTCAACCTAAGTCACACACAGCAACGAGGGTTCTCAACTTTAGAGGCACAGACTTCAACCGCATGGGAGAATTTATCCATCAAGAGCTATATAAACAGGTAAAAGCTGACAATGTGGAGGATATGTGGTCGACTCTAAAGTCCATCCTACACGAAGCGACAACCCGCTACATAAGAACAGTAAGTAAACGCAGGAGAAACAAAAAACCCCAATGGTTCAGCAAAGATATTTCAGACCTAGTTAAAAAGAAAAAAGAAGCATATATCACCTACAAACATTTAGGAAAACAGGAGGCGAAAGAGGACTATCTAGACAGATCCAGAGCTGTCAAAAAAGCAGTCAGAGAGGCCAAAATCCAAATGGAGGAAAATCTAGCACAGAACATTAAGAAAGGAGATAAATCTTTCTTTAGCTATATTAGTGACAGGAAAAGAAACAAAGATGGGATTGTACGCCTGAAGCAATCGGACGGTAACTTTGCAGAATCGGATTCTGCCAAGGCAGAACTACTAAACAAATATTTCTGTTCAGTCTTCACATGTGAGGCACCGGGAGACGGTCCACAGCTTCAGACGGGAGATAACCAGAAAGACCCGTTTAAGGATTTCGAATTTATGCCAGATAGCGTCTACAGCGAACTATCAAGACTCAAAGTGAACAAAGCCATGGGACCAGACAACCTACACCCCAGGGTACTCAGGGAGTTATGTGAAGTCCTGGCGGAACCATTATCTGTGCTTTTCAATCTTTCCCTATGCACAGGAAGAGTCCCCTTGGACTGGAAAACCGTCAACGTAATCCCACTCCACAAAAAGGGCAGCAAGACAGAGACAGCAAACTACAGGCCAGTGAGTCTCACATCTATAGTGTGTAAAGTCATGGAAACACTGATCAAACGGAATCTTGACACAATCCTAGATGAGGAAAATCTACGTGATCCCCACCAACACGGGTTCACCCAGGGTAGATCCTGCCAATCCAATCTTATTAGCTTTTTTGACTGGGTTACTAGACAACTGGATGCCGGGGAGGCACTGGATATGGTGTATTTGGACTTCAGTAAAGCATTTGATAGCGTCCCACACCGAAGGTTATTGAACAAGCTGAAATCAAGGGCTTGGGAGACACTCTAACTAAATGGGTTGGGGACTGGCTGAGTGGTAGAGTACAGAGGGTGGTGGTGAATGGTACCCCATCAGAAGCGTCGGACGTGCTCAGTGGAGTACCGCAGGGCTCAGTCTTGGGCCCGATTTTATTCAACTTATTCATAAGAGATATGACGCAAGGGCTTAGGGGAAAGGTATCACTGTTCGCCGATGACGCCAAAATTTGCAACATTGTAGGCAACATGACACAGGACTTACTGCTGCTTGAAAGATGGTCAATGACTTGGCAGTTGGGCTTCAATGCTAAAAAATGCAAGGTAATGCACCTGGGTAAGAGAAACCCGCGCAGAACTTATCCACTAAATGGAGAGACCTTGGTTAGGACCAAGGAAGAACGTGATCTAGGAGTGATTATTAGTGATGACATGAAGGCTGCCAATCAAGAGGAGAAGGCTTCCTCCAGGGCAAGACAAATGATGGGTTGTATCCGCAGAGGTTTTGTCAGCAGGAGACCTGAAGTCATTATGCCATTGTACAGATCCATGATGAGGCCTCACTTGGAGTACTGTGTTCAATTCTGGAGACCACACTACCGTAAAGACATGCTGAGGATCGAGTCGGTTCAGCGAATGGCCACCAGGATGGTCTCGGGGCTAAAGGATCTAACGTATGAAGAAAGACTAAAGAAGTTGCGACTGTACTCACTTGAGGAACGAAGAGAAAGGGGAGACATGATTGAAACGTTTAAGTACATCACGGGTCGCATTGAGTCGGAAGATGATATCTTCTGTCTTATGGGTCCCTCGACCACCAGAGGGCATCCGCTGACGATCAGAGGAGGGAAGTTTCAAGGAGACTCCAGAAAGTACTTCTTCACCGAAAGAGTGGTAGATCAGTGGAACAAACTCCCACTGCAGGTTGTTGAAGCCAGCAGCGTGAAGGATTTTAAGAGTAAATGGGATGCTCACGTAGGATCTTTAAGGGAGTAAATTCGGGAGCGAATACTTTGGAATGGGCAGACTTGGTGGGCTATAGCCATTTTCTGCCACTATGTTTCTATGTTTCTATAAGAGAGAGCATCACATGCAAATCTATCTCATTCATATTCATTATGAATATCTTGAAAACCTGATTTGCTGGGTGCGCCCTAAGGACTGAGTTGAAAAGCACTGGAATCTATAACACTGGTCCTACAGAGAAAAGTCAATGACACATGATTTTCATGTGTTCAGGACTACAGTGAGTAGGCAGCATGGGAGCAAAAGGGTCACCTGAGATAAAGGGCAGCAATTTACCTAAGATGACCCAAGATCTCTGGTGTTCTAGGTGGGGGCCGTGAACTCATCACACCCTCTCTCCAGAGCCACAAGAAATTCTGTGGTGGCTTGAGTGGACAACAGAATCTCCTACCCCCACCCCCCAAAGATCTGTTAGTCCAAACCCCAAAGATCTGTTAGTCTCCACCCCACAGAAAAAGCCTTGTTGTCCCAAGTGGATCTCTGACCCATTCCCTGAAATTTTCTAAAGGAGGGTCAGTGGGGGTGGGGCGTCCTGAAAAAAGCAAACACAGTAGTTGGTAGTCACAGCCTCCTGAGTCCTCAACACATCTGATAGTGCTTTCCTAAACATTTGGGTCCTAAGCACCTGCCTAACCACTCAGATAACTCTCCTGATGGATAGTATGTCAAATAACCTAACCTGTGACCTGCTTTGACTAAAATTCTTGGGAAAAATACTCACACAAATAGGTACAGATTCCTGCATTTCCTGACTTAATTTTTTATTTTTTTAAATTCTTTATTGATTTTTAACCAAAAACAGTGTCATACAAATGAAAGAACAAAATATATTCCACATATTACAGTATTATCTATACAGGTAACATAAATATCATTCAATAATTTCATTTTCCTGCATATAATAATATCATAATATATCCTAACTAGTGTTTAAGCCCGTTACATTAACGGGTGCTAGAATATATGCCTGTCTGTCTTTGTTTATTTATGTTTCTCTCCCTGCTCCTGTCTCTTTCTTCCTTTCTTTCTCTCTCTCTCCCTCCTGCTATTTTTCTCTCTCTCTCTCCCTGGCACCCTTTGTCTGTCTGTCTTTCTTTCTGTCTGTCTCTCTGATCCCCTGTCTGTCTTTATTTCTGTCTGTCTCTCTCCCTGGCCTCCTTTGTCTGTCTGTATTTCTTTCTGTCTCTCTCTAGTCATTAAGCCCGTTACATTAACGGGTGCTAGAATATATGTCTTTCTGTATCTCTCCCTCCCGCTGTGTCTCTCTCTCTGCCTGGCCACCTTTCTCTCTGTCTTTCTGTCCCTCTCCCTGCCCCTGTGTCTTTCTTCCTTTCTTTCTGTCTCCCTCCCTCCCGCTATCTGTCTGTCATTATTTCCCTCCTTTTCCCTGTGCAGCAGCATGTTTACCTCATTTCTCTGTGCAGCAGCAATAGCATTTCCCTCCTCCCCCACCCCACACTTTCCTTCTCTCCCCCCCCCCCCACTTTCCTTTGCAGAAGCAGCAGCGGTATTTCCCTTCCCCTCCAGGTCCCTGTGAAGCAGTAGCAGCATTTTCCCCCACCCCCATTCCCTTCTCTTACCGCGAGCTGTCCTGCTCCATTCGGCCCCTCCCTTCTCTTAACCAAATGGCCTGCTCCGTTCGGCCCCTCCCCCTTCCCTTCCCGCAGTCTAGCCTGTGTTCCTGTAGCTGGAGTCCTGTTCTTTTTCGGCCCCCCCTTCCCTTCCCACGGGCTGGCCTTTTGCGGCCGAAGGGGTTTTTTTAAGTTTAAAAGTGCCAGCGGCGGCTCCTCTCACGATCCCCACCAGCGTCGGAAGCCTTCTCCAACGCTGGTGCAGGCTCGTGAGAGGAGCTGACACCGCAGCTTGAGAGGTGGAGAGCAGGGAGTCCAGCGCTGCAGGCCAGTTTGACGAAGTGAGGACGGGAGGGGGGAGTCGCTGCCGAGACCGCTGTGTTAGACGGAGTGAGGGGAAGAGGGGGGAGTTACTGGCGTGTTCCCTGCCTCCGTGTTGCAAACGTCGGCCGTGAAGTGTAAGAGAGACGGAGCCAGCAAGACCGCACATCACCTGCGAGAGAGGGACCCATGTATGCGTGCATGTGCACTCTGCCGATCACGGAACTACAAATCAGGCAACACGGTGATAGAGTGCGCATGCGCGCTTAGCGTTTTATTATATTAGATATACAATACAAATAAAGAATAAAGTTACCCAAATATCACTATCAATATTTATTCCCCTCCCTCCAACCCCCCACCCCCTGGATGTGTAAAGATAAATAAACCAAAGAAAATACATTATTATGTTTTTACAAATTTAGTCAATGGGCTCCAAATTTTATTAAATACCTCACTAAAACCCCTACATTCTGCTTTAATTCGTTCGTATCTGTATGTAGTACACACATTCACCCACCAAAATGCATAATTAATTCTATCATGGTTTTTCCAATTACTTATAATCAATTGAATGGCTATACCTGTTAGGATCATAAATAGATGACTTTTATATTTATCTAGAGTGGGTTTCACATGTAAAATTGTTCCACAAATTATAGCCTCATATGACATTGGAACATTTGAATCTAGTACTAAATTTATTTGTCCCCAAATTGACTTCCAATATATTAATATAAATGGACAAAAATACAACAGATGATCCAAAGTCCCTATACCAGTATGACAATGCCAGCATCTATTAGACTTAGAACTATCTATTTTATTTAATCGAACTGGGGTCCAGAAAATCCTATGTAACAAAAATAACCATGTTTGTCTCAAAGATGCTGACGCTGTACATTTCAATCTCCAAGTCCAAATTCGTGGCCAACGAGACACAGAAATATACTGTTTTATCTTGATGCTCCAGATGTCTCTAAAACTATTTTTTGGCTTTTTATTTAAAAATCCAGAAATCAATTTGTACCACTGAGCAGCCTGATGACCTACTAAATCAGTTTGGTAGCAAAGGATTTTCAGGCTAAAATATGTTTTAAAATTTTTCCATTCAGGGAACCCACTCTGAATAGCCTGCTTCAACTGCAACCACCTATATTGTTGAGATTTTACAATTCCAAATGACTGTTTCAGATTGAAAATTGATGTGCAGTCTGCAGGTATAAAGTACAGTACCTGCAGACTTTATATTAAGATGCCCTTTTTTTTTCCCTGCAGCAACATGCAATAGTGGTCTCCCTTATTGAGGTTCTCAAATTAAAGAAGTCACGGAACCCTGCAAGAAGGCCAGCCCCAAATCCTGTCCAAATTCCTTAATGTTCCTGGGCTAATGGAATATTGTTAAGCTAACTGACCAGGATAATCTTAATGCATCCAAGCAATGGCAATACTTACTGGGAGAAAGTTAGCTACACCTGTTGAAGTGTAACTAACTTTCCTAGAGTAATGCAGCTTGCTAACTTTACCACATGCTGAATTATTTTTCCATATTAATGAATTGCTTTGCATGCATTAGCATTCAACACAGCTCATTAATATATCACTCCTGTTGGGTCTCGTTGATATACTCCTGTTGGGCCTGTTATTTTTGTGCTAAGCTGCATTATTGATGACTAATGCACATTATAGGCAATTAATATGAGTAATTGACAGATAAAGAATGCTAATTAGGCAGTAGCATGCATTGTTCTAATAGCACAATTTGTTAAATAGGTCCCTTGTTGTTAGGTGCCATCGACTCGTGTTTGAGTCCTAATGACTTGATAATAATATCAAGTTTTCATGGCAGAATACACAAGTAGATTGCCGGGCCTTTTTCTGTGCTGTATAAATTTGATGTTGTCGGCATTGTCGCATCAAATGCGATCCTCCACTTCTAACGTTGCCCATCTGCTGCTGCCGAGATGGGTGGCACATCATTAGTCTGACAGCTCCGCTGAAACCTGTCCGCCTTGGGAGGCCCTGATGGTAGTGAAACTACCAACGGCATAGCTTTCAGCTTCACAGATGCATGCAAACCCCAGTGGCACAACAAGCCCATGTACCTTAGGCATCCTATATAATAAAACCCTAGCCACGCATGCGCACTCAAATCTGCGTGCTTCCATGATCTCTGATCTGTGAGATGTAGGTCCGTGGCCGCAGGAGTGCGCATGCGCGTGTCCCCAGCCTTACTGCTTCCCAGCACCTACCTACAAAGGACTGGCTGCCAGTGTTGGACTCCCTGTTCTCCAGATCGCGGTGTCGGCTTCTCTCATGAGCCGCACCAGTGTCAGAGAAGGTTTACGATGCTGGCGGGGATCCAGAGGAGCCGCTGCGACACTTGCCCGGACCAGGCCAGACCGCGGACCGGGCAGGGAAGCGCCGACAAAAAGACACTCCAGCCGCGAGCCGCTCAATGGGACCAGGCAGGCAGCCATGCGAAGGAGGGAAATAGAATGAAAACAAAAAGGTAACGTGCAGGGAGAAGCTGGGCCTGCCTGCGGGAAACGCGATAAGGGAAGGGGGGCCCTTGGAGCAGGCTAGACCGTGGGAGGGAGGGGGAGGGGCCAAAAGGAGCAGGCCACATTGTGGTAAGAGTAGGGAAGGGGGGTGGGGAAAAATGCTGCTACTACTGCACAGGGATCTGGAGGGGAAGGGAAATACCTGCTGCTGCTGCACAGGGAAGTGGAGGGGGAGGGAAATGCTGTTGCAGCTGCACAGGGAAATGCAGGGAAAGAATGACAGACAGACAGCAGGAGGGAGGGAGACAGATAGAAAGGAGGAAAGACACAGGGGCAGGGAGAGGGACAGAAAGACAGAGAAAGGGGGCCAGGGAGAGAGAGAGACAGTGGGAGGGAGAGAGACAGAAAGACAGACATACATATATTCTAGCACCCGTTACGGGCTTAATGACTAATTTACATATAAGTGATTTAATTACAAGGCTAAACTTAGGTTTCTAGGGCCCAATATTCAGACTGCAAGAGGCAGCCTGGCTACATCTAGCGGTTGCTGCCAAACCTGGAAATTCAGTGTCGAGGCCATATCCAGCCAACGGCATTGAATTTTTGGGCTAAGTTCAGCTGTGTTTGACATAGCCGACCAATATTCATCAGAGCAGCCAGTCTAAAAAGCAGGTCTATCTGGCCACTAGACATGGCTGATCGGTCAGTGATTATCAGCTCTGACTGGCTAGCAGATCACCAGGAAATTCAGTTGGAGAAAGCCAGCTATCTCCTGCTGAATATCAGCAGTTAGCCAGCTTAGCACTTTCTAGCTGGCTAGGAATCATTCCAGTGGACTAAATGCTGCTGAATATCAGGCGGCTAGTTTTTAAGAACCTACATATTGCTAGCTGCACATAAAGCTCTTCTATTCAGCAATAAATAGGCATACTAAGCATATAAATTAATTTTCATCTACCAGTTTAGGCAATTAATTAAAATGTTGAGCATTTTAGGAAAATTGAGACTTAAGGCCATAATGTCATGCTAAACTACTACAGAAAGTGTCAGTACATGCATATTAAAATGCATGTAAATATATAGTATGCAAGTGAAGCAATGTCAAATAGAAATTAAATTTCAGAAGGCATGCTCTTCCGTTCTTTTTAATAGCAGTTTTAAACATAAACAAAAAAGCAATCGCTTGCAATAGGTAGGAAATCACAGCGAACAAGTCAATAATGCTGGAAAGATAAACCCAAAAATAATTCAAGTTTTTTTTCCAGTCTCTCACAGTCCCCAACAAGGAGGACACAACGCCTGGCTGAATATCGGCCAAGACCCCCATTTAAAAAAGTGCCTGTGCTCCTATGGATCTCTACTCATTCCTTCCTGTAACACTAGACCTCTGTAACACCTGACACCCGCCCAAACCTTCCTCTACTCACTATAGACTTCCCAGGCCTACCTAAAGTTCCTGGTGATGATGGGGCAGGGTAAAAACATTTCTGTGTCTAGTGGCTGCAACTCCGAAATGGCTGCCACAATCTCTCACTGTTTCTGTCACCCCACTAGACTACCAGAGACTTCAGGTAGGCCTGGGAGGGCCTTTCCCAAATAGTGAGAGGATTGGGAAGTCATACATTCTGAAAGGGTCAGTGTCAGAGTCAGGGGGGCCTATTATTAAGGGGGGGGAGGGGGTACAGGGGGTCTAGTCTTTTGATGATACACAGGAGGGATTGGCAGAAGCACAGGGCTCATTTTTCCATGTGGGTCCTGGTTGATACTCATATACTCTTTAATGGACTCAATTAACCACACAAATTATGGGATTCTAGTTGCTAAAGATGGGGCAGCTTGAGCTGTAGTAGTTGGTGGAGAACGGAACAAAGGACAGTGAGAAAGAAGAAAGTAAGTGAGGGGAAGAAGAAATCAAGAGGGACAGAGAGAGAAAGGAAGAGGTGGAGGATGCTGTAGGGGGTAGAAGAAAGAGACACAGAGGAGGTCAGAGGGGGGCCTGCTCCCAGAGAGCAGGAACAGCAGATGAAAACAAGAAGGCAAAATGGCAATTGATGTTTGCATTATTCTTTCTGATGTCCCTTTTAATGTCCTAATATTGTCAGAGTAAGACATCAGTGAGGGACTGAACCAGAATCGACCCCAAATTTCAGTATAGGAATTCTAGCCTTGTGGCATATCTGAAGCAAATAGAAATGACAAACAGAAAAGCTGTTTCAGGTAGCCCCCAGGTTCACATACCTAAGCATCAGGTACTGGCTAAGTTTAATCAAAAGGGATTGCTGATAAGCAGGAAGTTATTTGCAGCAGCCCAAAGGATAACCACCTTGTTTGCTATCTGGCCTTTTTTGTGAATAAACCTCATACTTTCTACAGTAGTTGTTCAAGGAAAGATGCATTCAGATGCATTAAGTATTGTCCTGTCCCTGGAGGACTCACAAACTGAGTTTGTCCCTGCCAAGTTTTTCTTCTTCAGGCTAGTCTGTAAGATCTGCTCTTCTGGTTCACTTCTAGCCATTGCTTCAGCCTTGTGACTTGCTTTCTTAAGGCCCCTAATGTTTGCTGCTATTCTTTTCCAGATGGATGTCTTTTGCTGCCAGGAATATCCCTGTGGTGTATCTCTAAAAGATTACACTATATTTCCAATGTCAGCTTTAGATTAGAATAGGAATGAATAAAATGAAACGTTCATTGGCACGTGTATGTGCTTGTTTCGGAAGTAGTTGGTCCAGAATTTTGCTCCCATACTTCTAGCAGTTTCTCTATGTTTTTAAGCCTACCTTTCCATCCTCTGCTCTCTAACAAACACAAGGGGGGGGGGGGGAGGGCATAGCTTTGGAAGGCCTCACTTCCCCATCTTCTATGTTTTCCATCACCTGCTTGCTGTCCTGCAATCCTCTGTGCCTAATGGGTCTGACCTGGGCCACTGGCTTCTTCCTGCAGTCATCTAGCCCAGCTGCTTGTGTCTCTTTCTTCACCTCTCATTCTCTTGCATTCCTCGCTCTCTCCCTACTACTAGATATAGTCCTACTGCTGTATTTCATGTTCCCTTCATGACCACCTACACACTTAGGCACAGCTTCATTTACCCCATTCACTAATCATGGGGTCCTTTTATTAAGGCACGCTAACCAGTTTAGCGCACTCTAATTGATTTAGCGTGCACTAAAAGCTAAGGCGCCCATTATATTCTATGGCAGCTTAGCATTTAGCAAGCGCTAAATCGGTTAGCACGCCTTAGTATAAGGACCCCCATGTCTTCTTATGCAACTCAGTATTCCTAGTGACACAGACAATGGGCAAACAGTGGGCAAAGAGAAAAACTCATATTCCTACATTCTTTTTGAGCTCATAACTCATATTTTCATAGGACCCCTCTGATGAAGGCAAATAGGTTTGTGATAGACTCCATCAACTGGAGTCTATCACATTTCTACAGCGTCTGTTCAAGATCTGCTACATTTGGATTTATATCATCTCGCCATCATCAGCTCTATTGGGACCACATTTGGCTACACTGAATTGCACATGGATATAGCATTTGGGACTCTATATTTCATATTTTAGAGCTTATGCTCACTTCTACTTTGAAATATCAAAGAAGAGACAAGTTAATTTAATGATATATTTTTAATGAGAATAACTAATGGGCAGATTGGATGGACCATTCAGTTCTTTATCTGCCGTCATTTACTATGATTTTATAGCCGTTTTCATTACTGTATATTTATACATTTTTTTTATCATTGTATGCATTTGTTTTATGATTTTAGGTTTCTATTATTTTTATTTTTTATGTTAATAAACCTGGGGCTCACTGGCTCAGTCATTCCACTGTTCTGATTTTCTTTCAATACCGGATCTTGTTTGGTGCTGTCCAAAGAGAAAAAACAAGCTCCCATCCCGTTTAGGGGGGAGGGCGGCCAAATTGGCCAAAGCCGTTGTGAGGGGGGTAGGAAGAAGGGTTATGGAGAGGCAGAGAAAGACAGGCCAGGATAGGGGAGGGGAGGGGCAGTGAGGAGGACCAATCAGGGAAGAGCGGATCAAGAAGGGGAGAGAGGATAGCGGAGGGCGGAAGAGAAGTCGCCCTTTTGAATCCGGCACTCACAGGAGGCGGATGTGACTTCCCTCCCGCCCACCCGCAGTTACTGTCGCAGCCAGAATGTCGGTGAGGGTATCAGATAGGGACCATAGGCATAGCATATGAATAATAGAGATACACCTTCACATAGGTTAGGGAAAAGCGGCATGCCTCCTTGCTTAGATGGCGGGGAGGCCAGGCCATGGTATTCACAGCAAAGTACAGCATATGGAAAGGACCCATCCTTGAACAGGCTGGGTCAGAGTGAGCAGTGGGAAGCTTGTATAGCACCCCACAATGTGAGCTGATGGAGAGGCATATGTTGTGCACCTGATCATGTGGTTGTTATATTGCATACTAGTAACAAGTGATATGTACATAGAGTGGTATGTTATGTTCATATGTTCATTCTTGATGTAAAGTTGATTACTGTTCATGATTTGTTGTATTGTGCAGTTATGGCTGCTGCCAAATAAATTTCACACTTGTTGACGAACACTGGAGTATTGTTATTGTCTTGTGATTGACGGTGGGGTTGGGATAGAGCAACAAGTGCTGAGTGCATGATTTGATAATACCAGAAGGGTAAAGGGTCATGGGTTTGATATACTGCTTCTCTGTGGTACAGCCAAAGCAGTTTACATATAATTACGTGCAGGTACTTTCTTTGTCCCTAGTGGACTCACAAGCTAAGTTTTAAACTTGGGGTAACCGAGGATTTGGTGACTTGCCCAGTGTCACAAGGAACTGCAGTGGAGAATAAAACTTGATTCTCCAGATTTTTAGCACATTGCACTAATCATTAGGCTTCTCTTCCACTCAAAGTAGAAGGCATAAAACAAGTTACACAGTTTTTCCTTTTTTGCATCCCCTTACTCTCTTTTATCATCCTTCTGATGAGGGTCATTGCTGTCCCTTTTCTCCCCCCAGCCTTAACTGCCTACCGGCCCTAAGTTAAGTGAAAAATGCTGTTTAAATGACATTTTAAAATGATTTTCCAGGCACCTAATAGCGTGTATAAAAAGGTAGTACAAAAGGAAGTGGGAACGGACAATGAACACTCCACTGAAGATCACTGATGTAAAACCAACTTGTTTATTTCATAAAAGGACACAAGCAGAAGCTGTGGACCTGACACAGCACTATGTTTCGGCATCTGAGGAACGCCTGCATCAGGGGTCACTAAAAATGAAACCAAACCTATAGCGTATAAGTTCACAGATGGCAGGTCCGGGATAAAACAAAGCTCGGTCCAACTAACATGCTAGAGTAACCAAAATCACTGAAAAGCTGTGAAAGCATTTTTGAAAATAGTGAACATAGTGCTGTGTCGGATCCACAGCTTCTGCTTGTGTCCTTTTATGAAATAAACAAGTTGGTTTTACATCAGTGATCTTCAGTGGAGTGTTCATTGTCCGTTCCCACTTCCTCTTGTACTACCTTTTTATAGACGCCATTAGGTGCCTGGAAAATCCATTAGGTGCCTGGAAAAGTCCATAGTCTGTTATTGAGAAAGATATGGGGGAAGCCACTGCTTGCCCTGTATCGTTAGCATGGAATATTTCTACTCCTCGGGTTTTGGCCAGGTATTAGTGACCTGGATTGGCTACCTTGAGAACGGGCTACTTGGCTTAATGGACCATTGGTCTGACCCAGTAAGGCTATCCTGATATTCTCCATACGGCAATTGATATGTGATCAGTGGCTGCTTTTAAGGCGGCCACTAACAATGGTGCTTTTTAGAAAATCTGGGTCTCATTTGTCTATTTTATTTAAGGTTGTTTTAATTTTGGGAGCTCTATATTTTATTGATTTGAAGCTTTTACCTATATTATTATGGACTCCATTACAGTTTTCACAAGTTTTACTAAGTTTTTCAACTGTTTTAACTCACCAGAGATCATTATTATTCATGACTTCAGGCTTTCATTATTTAAGCCTTATTGTGTGAATATGCTTGCATGTTTGTCGTTTGAAAGACACTCAGGAGACTGTGAGTATGCTTTCTTAGTTCATTGTTTTTTAATCTTTATAGAGATTCTTGTTTTTAATGAGCAAACTTTGGAACATTATTAGTTTAGTTTGGATGTGCACTTCTTTTTCTGGATAGCATTGTATATTTGGATTAAACTGTTGTTTTGCATCAGTTGGCTTCCATTCCTTGTGGAATCTGTTTCTGATCTCAGCTAGGTAAGCCATCCTTTTACAGATTTTGATGGTTTTATATGGTCTGTTTTATTCAGATGGTTTTATTAAATTCTGATTACGGGGTCCTTTTACTAAGGCGCGCTAGTGCAGTGTTCTTCAACCTTTTTACACCCGTGGACCGGCAGAAATAAAAGAATTATTTTGTGGACCGGCAAACTACTAAGACCGAAATAAAAAAAACACATTTTCGCCCCGTCTCCGCAAGCTTGGTCTCCACAAACCATCTGATCCCATCTGCACAAGCCTCAGTTATGATTTTATATTGAACGTATTTTATTAAAGTATAAAAAGAAACAATATTCTGTACAATTGTAATTTTATAAATATAAATATTCAGAGCAAGGACCAACAAAACCCCTGTCTCCCCTCCTCTTCACATATATCCCCTCTACTATCAAGAAAACTGAACAAGCCAAATTATTACAGAATGCTACGCAGAAATATCATGCTAACAGAATACTGCAGTCACACATGATAGGAATAGTGTTAAGCTTTGCAGTCCCCAGTTATGTCTCTAGCAGGATATATATTTCAAATCTGATATATTGTAATGACAAAATAGAAATAAAATGATTTTTTTCTACCTTTTGTGGTCTCTGCTTTCATCTTCTTTCCACTCTTCCTTCCAGCATCTGCCCATTCCATCCACTGTCTGGCCTCTCCCCCTTCCATATGTATCTGACTTCTTTTTATGCCCCTCTCCCCTTTCCATCCAGCCTGTGCCTCCTCTCTCCTTTTTACATCATTCATTCCAGCCTCACTGCTTTCTTCATTTTTATCTCTCCTACACCAGATCTAGCATCTTTATCCCTCTCTCATTTCTCTGCTGACCCCCCTTTCCAGCATCAATCTCTCTCTACTTTCTCATTCCTGTCTCTCCCCTTTCCCTCCTCTAATCTCCCTGCCAGCTGTTTCATTCCTTTTTACCTTCTCCCTTCCCTCCCCCCCTATCCAACAGTAGCTCTCTTCCCATCTCTTTCCCTCTTCCCCTCCCAGCAGCATCTCTCTTTCTACCTCTCTCCAGGTGCAGTAGCAGCTCTCCCTTTATCCATCAGCTTCCCAGCCTCCAACAGTGGCTTCCTCTCCTTCCAGCAGCTCTCAGTACTTGCCTGCAGCAATGATTTCCTTAGGCAGCCTTGGGTCCGTTGCTGCCTCTGAGGAAAGGGGAAGTTGCCAAAGTGAATCACTGCCCTGGTAAGTACAGAGCTGCTAGGAGAGGAGACAGCCACTGTTGAAGGCTCCCCATGATCTTACTCCTGCTGTGCCCTGCACATTCACACCCCCCCCCCTCCCAAGCCAGCAAAAACAACTTTGCACCGCAGGCCCTGCTGTCCATGACAAGCCAGAGGCCCCTACCCGCCGCATCCTGCACGTGGGCAGACTCTCAGCACAAATGCTGCTGATGGCCCCAATCGACACGCTGACCTCCCAGCGCACGCTTACCATCTCCTCTCTGCCTGCACTTTACCCGCGGCCCTCTTCGGCGACTCAGCAGGGGCAGCGATCAAGACAGGCTGCCAATGTCAGGACCTTCCCTCTCTGAGTCCCGCCTATTTTGTTTCAACTTCCTGTTTCCGCATAGGCGAGACTCACAGAGGGAATGGCCGACGTCGGCAGCCTGTCTTGATCGCCCGAGGCTGGGAGGAACAGAAGATTTCTGCGAACACCACCAGGGCAGGAAATTTAACGGCGTCCATCTCGCCGGTCCTGTGCGGACCGGCAGGAATTTTCTGCGGACCGGCACCGGTCCACAGACCGGTGGTTGAAGAACTGTGCGCTAGTGCATCTTAGCGCATACTAAATGCTAACGCTTGCTAACGCATCCAAAGGATATAATGGATGCATTTGCGAGTGCTAAGATGCATTAGTGCGCCTTAGTAAAAGGACCCCTATATTTCTAATAATAGTTATTGAATTTGCACACTTATTTTGTTTTGTTGTCACAGTTAAATGCCCTTGAAGCAGCCTTGTTTGGCGATATACATTGGGCACTGTTGCTGGGACGCCTTGAATAAATCTGACATTATGTCGACTGTCTGAGGTTGTTTTATTCCACTTTGGATTTATTGGTGGATCACTTGCCTTGTTGTTTTCTCAGAAGTCTTCAAATATACAGTCAATACCCAAAAACCAAGCAACTCTGGTAATTTCATAATATGGACACCCAAAACTGCAAAGAAGAAAAACAAACAAGAAGGTTCTTAATTGGCAAATTTCCATGCAAATTGAGAAACCATGATTGCAACTGAATTAAGGTATAAGTACAGTGAAAGAAATCAAAGTTAATTTTTAAAGAACGTCATGAATCTAGCTAGCATAGTACAAGGGTAAATCAAAAAGTAAAGGCAAAATTCACTTAACGACTTTAATAGAAGTAACTGTGAGCAACCGAACATATCACTTTTCCACATAGTCCCCATGCAAGATGACACATTTTTTGTATTATTCAATAGCTTCTGCATTCCTGCAGAGAAGAAGTTTTGGCTGCTCACGAAGTCAGGTGAGAACTGCTTTCTTTACTTCATCATGCTTTGTCTTTTTGCTCTCTAGATCGCTGTGATGCACCCATGTCTCACTGCCGGTGTCAAGCTGTTGCTTGTGCAGATCAGTAAGCTGTTTGGGAATCCATCATGTGCATACTTTCCTGTATCCCAAGTCATCATGCATTATGGCAAATGCAGATACATAGCTGATATCCAAATTTGCAGCCAATTGAGATACCATTATCCATTGGTCTTCTCTAATCAATGCATCCGCCCTGTCAATGTGCTCTTGTGTGCGTGATTTTGATAGGCGACCAAACGATCTTCGTTGGTTACACCTGTTCTTCCTACTTTAAACCTTTTTACTCACTCATAAACCTTTTGTTGATTCATGGTGCTATGTCCATACTGAGTCAATATCCGATGGTGAATTTCCACAGGTTTCACTCCCTCTGCCCAAAGCTTCAAGTTTCAAGTTTCTTTATTTTTGAAATACAGTCTATCAAAACAAATGTCTAGACGGTGTACAATATAAAAAGATTGTAAGTGACAATTAAAATAGGTAAATAAAAGCAATATTTTATCAAATATTAAAAATACTAGATGAATTCGGACTAACGTACATGAGACGGAAGAGAAGTAGGGGAGGGAAAGGTTGTTTAAAATACATCTGTCAGCATAGCTCTTGCTAGCATTCAGCATTTTCAGTTGGCATAACTAATGTCAGCGAAGGCCTATGGGAAATTATATCAATCTGACTCTGGCATGTGAATGCAGATAGACCCTGAGGGCAGGGAGATGGTTTCAAGTAGCCCTGATTAAATCATGATTAGCTAAAAGGTGTTAATGTGTTAATGTCTGATTAAGAGGGTGCTTAGGACAATGGGTCCAGGTGCACAGATAACTAAAGTTAATCAGAAACTATTGTCAGAGACATACTGGAAATCACATGACTTCAGCCTATTCTTCTCCTGTCTAGCATGTTTAAGTTCTGTTAAAGCTCAATAGATTCTGGTTTTTAGAATCAGTTTCCAAACTATAAAAGCCCCCTCGCAGCATCACCCCCCTCTCTTGGCTCTTGGCACTCTGGTCCTCTCTTGTTGCTCTTGAGAGCTCTCTTTCTCTGTCTCTCTCTCTGTCTATCCTTCTCTTTATCTATGGAACCCGAAACTTAGACCATCATCCCATCCCCCTTTCTCTCTCTCTCTCTCTCTCTCTGGCTCTCCTTAGAACTTCAGACTCTCTGTCTCTTTGCCTCTGAACTCTGTAAGGTAGGGAAACTGCTTTGCTCTCTACTTAATTGTAATGCTTATAAATATTGCTTTTCTGTAAGCCTATTTCTATAATATATTCTTTATGCAATCACCTCTGGCTATGTTTCTTATTGGATTCTACTCCTGGTGAATCTTCTGTGAGGGAACTGAACCTGGGACCTGGCGTGTGTAAGGGCACCTCTAACATAACCCCACCAACCATACATTGTGGGGACCACTAACAATCCTTACAATATCGAAGTAAAATTAATAAAAAAAGGATGGTAAATGGGGTGTGGCAAAAACATTAGGAGGGGAATCATTTCAAAAGAAGTATTAGATGTTTCAAAGCTTCACATGAATCAAGGAATTAAGAGGCTGAAGCTAATACTAAAAAATAAAGCCATCTTTAAAGAGGAAGGTTTTAAGTTTGGTTTTAAATTTTTCAAGCGAGTTCTCTAATCGAACGTCTAATGGGAGGGAATTCCACAAAGAGGGGGCGGTAACTGAAAAGATGGATTTGCGAGTAGTATCATAAAATAGTTCCCGTATTGATAGTATGGAGAGTAAATTTTGATTATTTGATCGGAGGGTCCTGGATGATGAATAAGGGATCAAAAGTTTATCTATAAACACCGGTTGGTTAGAGCTTTTTGTTTTAAAAGTGAGGAGGAGTATTTTATAGGAGAGACGATGAGTAATAGGTAGCCAATGTGCTTTGTGGAGGAGAGGAGTGATATGGTAAATTTTTTTTGCATGATAGATTAATTTAACAGCAGAAAGCACACTACTGCATGTTGTTCTTCGATGGTGCAATCATGCAATTGAGCATCCATGTTTATGACCTCGTGGCTGCCACACAACTAAAAGGAAGAGCACTGCACCGTGCATGGATGCTTATGTTGCATTTTGCTAGCTCTGTTTTGGTTATCATGTAATTTAACAATTGCCTTTAATTTATGATTCGCCCTCGGAGATCAAGGTCATTGCTTTTCACATTGCAGAAAAAGAAAATCTGTATAAATTTTACATAATGCAAACAATTTTAGTCCATTGAATTTGCATACAGATTGTTAGTATCCCATTGCTTCACAGGAAGTAGAATAGATTGAAATTCAGAACACATACTGGAAACTGAATATTTCCATTCATGTTAACAACTGATATCTGAAGTAGTCTCCCAAGCACTCTTGAGTCAAAGGCCTAAACCCTTGTAGAGTATGCACAATTTTGTGAAATCAAATATTAGAATGATGTACCCAGCAACTTTGACATGTTTCTTTTAGCATTTAGTTATTTCACTGATTGAGACTGGAACAATATAATTTTTTTTTTCAATTTTATATTTATTAAGTTTTTCAATATCCATCAAGCAAAATAATAATTTTCCACTTGATACAGAAAACAGGGAATATTCAAAGTAATTTCAGTAGAATCTAATTCCACAACATAATTACAAAACAAAGAAATTTCCCGTAGTCCCCAAGTGAAGAGAGAACAGAAATATCGGTGAGGGATATTAATACCATAGATACAAAAAAATTTCCAAAAGGTCATTTACCTTTTGGAAATTTTTTGGCTGTACTAAAAAAGCAAAACAAAATCTAAATTTCAATGACTGTCTTTGTTTTGGATAGTACTGTCAGCCTGAACAGAAAATTTAACATCAAAAAATACTTGAAGCTGTTTTGGATCAAAAAACCACATATTTTACGTTATTAATTCTCACTAATGGAAACAAACTAGCATACCACTATAACCATGAAGTGCATCACACTCTTCTACCACGGTCTCAGAACTGGAGCCTACGCATGGTATTTATATCACAAACTCGAGTGATCAGCATAGCAATTTAGCTCCCTGCTCCAATCATTGACCGCTTAGGTTTTAAAACATATAAACTTTAATAATTTAATCTTAAAATATTTCTTGTAGAAAACTTTTTTTTATATATACTTTTAGTTCATTTTATTTTGATTCATTTTATAGAAAACCTCACTATCAGTGCAAATTTGCCCACATTGTATGCACTATTAAGGATTTGAAAAAATGACAAGCTACTTATCTTTAAACAGCACTTGTCTCTTGGTATCTTTTTTTCAGCAGTGCTCAAATAGTTGCACAAGCCAGTATTGCACAAGCTGATGCGGCCAGCGTTTCGCGGAATCACTGTTTGTCCACTTTGTCCACTGCTGAAAAAAACATATCCAGAGACAAGCGCCGTTTAAAGATAAGTACGGTAGCTTGTCATTTTTTCAAATCCTTAATAATGCATACAATGTGGGCAAATTTGCACTGATAGTGAGGTTTTCTATAAAATGAATCAAAATAAAATGAACTAAAAGTATATATATAAAAAAAGTTTTCTACAGGAAATATTTTAAGATTAAATTATTAAAGTTTATATGTTTTAAAACCTAAGCGGTCAATGATTGGAGCAGGGAGCTAAATTGCTACGCTGATCACTCGAGTTTATGATATAAATACCATGCGTAGGCTCCAGTTCTGAGACCGTGGTAAAAGAGTGTGATGCACTTCATGGTTATAGTGGTATGCTAGTTTGTTTCCATTTATAATTTACTACCACTTGGGATACTTGTTTATTAATTCTCACTAAACATTTCACTGCAACAGAGAGAAAGGAACTGCTTACTGAGTCTCCTTGGAAACATCTAGAAAACACCATATCTGTTGGCCATAAAACATTTCAGATCTATGCTGAAAGTATGATGTCAAAATATGATTTCTATCAAGTTCAAAGGAAGAGGTAACAAGCAGAGTAGCTCACTTGTCCACATGTTTAAATGATGTTTCCAACAATTCCAAAACATTTAGGGCTCCTATTACTAAACTGCGATAGCGGTTTTAGTGTGTGCTTAGCGTGCGCAGAATTGCCATGCATGCTAGATGCCAATGCCAGCATTGAGCTGGCGTTAGTTCTAGCCGTGTAGCACGGGTTTAGCAGGCACAGCAATTCTGCGCACGCTAGAAACGCCATCGCAGTTTAGTAAAAGGAGCCCTTAGACTAGGGTTAGCAGATGTCTGGATGGAAAATCTGGTAATCCTAATTTAGACTATCTGGAGAAACTGGTACTAAATCAGCTTCTTGATATTGTCCAGTAGGAACTCATCTCTTTAACGGTTAAAAAAAAAAAAAAAAAAATCTTACTCATGGAGGTATAACTTCAGGTGGCATTTTCAAAATATCAACCAAATATTCTTAAATCTCTGGGTATCATAGTTATTACCTGAGGGAAATTTAAGGATCATATATTAAATTTCCACATATTGTTTTCCAATTGCTCATATTTCTGATGTAAACCTACACAATCCTGAATAATTTTTCTTCTGAATTACTTGTGTCTCTTTCAAAGTTTCATCCAGGTCTTTCACCAAAGTTGATTTAGACTTAAATTCTTCTTCTAAAGTGGACATCTTATTTGACAAAGTTGTTAAATTAGTCTCTACTTGTTTCAAATTCTTACTCATATTTCAGTCAAGGCTCACAATTGTCGTCCATATCGATTCCAAAATCACTGGAATGGTCATTGATCATTCTTGCATCTCAGTACTGCCGAGCAGACTGGTAGATGCAGATCCTTGAACGTTATTAAAACTGTCTTGTATCGGCAAATCTGTTTTCAGAACCTTCCTCAGCATCTGACCATCTGCATCTGATGGGCCTGAAAACCTTTGACTATAGCAACCAAACCCTTCACATCCAGTGTTGAAGCTGGACTTTCTTCATACACTGGGGAACTTAATACTGCTGGATGCGATGGTATTCAGGCAGGCGGGCAGAATGAAACCACCTACTCAAGAGCGGAGATACCTCCTTTCCCCCATTCAGCAAGAAGGCCTCCATTATCACCTTGATAAGGAACTGCAAATTGGATAATTGACATCTGTGAGACCTCAGGAGGAATCTGCAAAGATTCTTCAGCTTCCCGCTGCGTTTCTCTATCACGATCCACCACAAAACAAAAGGTATAGGAAATTGCAAAGAGGTGAATAGGAGCAACCAGCTGTTGCTCAAGCTTTGGCAACCGTCTTGGCTCTCTGATTTTCACTGTGAGAGTAGATCAATATTAGTCTGTTATTTGGTGAAATATTTCAGAAACTTATTATTAAAATGCAGGAACACCTGGTGAAAAAATCAGTACAAAAGCATTTTTTTAATTTTCTATACCGTTCTCCCAGGGGAGCACAGAACGGTTTACATGAATTTATTCAGGTACTCAAGCATTTTTCCCTATCTGTCCTGGCAGGCTTACAATCTATCTAATGTACCTGGGGCAATAGGGGGATTAAGTGATTTGCCCAGGGTCACAAGGAGCAGCGTGGGTTTAAACCCACAACCTCAGGCTGCTGAGGCTGTAGCTTTAACCTCTCTTTGTCCACCCACCAACCACCACCTCCAATACACACACACATATACACTAAATATAAAGTTACAAACTGGTAATTCCAGGAAATAGCATTAAGATATAAATCAGTGTTTAAAGATTAACTTTATCTGCTTTTATTTCATTGACTGCCAATACAGTCTACAAAAGGACACAGCAAATGAGAATACCAAAATGATGAGAGTAAAGATTGCATGAATCTATCTTTTTGAAAAACAAAAACCACAAATCCATAAAGAGACCCAATACAGCAACTGCCTGCATTAGAGGCCAAGGCACTCTTTTGCAAAGGCGCACTAAGCATTTTAGTGCGGATTTAGCGCGCACTAAATCAACATGTGCACTAATTGTTAACATGTCCATAGGATAATGTGTGCTAAAAAGCTTAGTGCACCTTTGTAAAAGAGGGGGGCAAGTCAAATCTTCATAAACAAAAACCTTTAAAATATATGGAATAAAATACTACAATTCAAACTAACAATTTAACATAAATTTTACAATGTGGAATAATTTCAAATGTGATCCATTACAAAACAAATCAAAAATTACTTAGAATAGCAAAAAAAAAAAAAAAAAACCCAAACCTAGTTAATTTCTAGTACATAAATAGGGCAATAAAATTATTTTTAACTGATTAATACTCATTTATGATTGAATATTTGAAAATACAGTATAATACTCATAGGTGATCTTTTAACAATAGTTACCAGAAGAGCTCTTCTACTAAAGAGCATTAAGCCTTTGATGTGTGGTTAGCACACGAGAACAGGCTACAGCAGATATACATTAAGAACATAAGAATAGCCGTACTGGATCAGACCAATGATCCATCTAGCCCAGGTGGGAGAATCCCTCCCAGGCCTTTTGATGAAGAGATCTTAGGCCAAGTGTCAAGGTGGAAGGCTTCCTCTATGTTCTGAGGAGGGGATGGGCCCCAAATAGATTTATGCCCTATAAAGCAAAGAGATAGCTGGTCCGGTGTCGGGATGGAGGGCCTTAGGGCAATGTAGTCGCTCTTATCGGTGGGGAAGGGAGGAGTTGGGTGCTCTGCTGCTCTGAGGGATAGGCCTACCCAGACCAATGCCGAGAAGGGCGAAAAGATCATTTGTCCGATGTCAAGATACAGGGCTGCAGATCAAAGCAGCCAACTCCGTTGGTAGGAGGATGAAATGCTCCCTCTTTGACTCGCCTGAAGCACCACACCAGATGGAGAAATGATGAGAAAAAAAAATCTGATACCGCAGTATAGTAAAAGAACCCTCTTAGCTAGATCAGTTGAACTGCATAAATGTCATACCTGTAGTTTCTGAATAAGTTTATCTGAATGACTTTAGTCAGTAATTGGAATTGTATGGTTAATTCTGCTGAATATTTGGTTAAAGGTATCCAAATAAATTTATTCAGACAACTTTACTCAGTTGTTGACTTTCTGCAAATTTTATTGCTTTTTCTCTGTACCTCACAGAGCTGTAAGTGCACTATGTATTAAAACATAATTTATAGCTTTACCCTTATTGTAAAAGATTTTCTGTGTGGGTTTCCTTTACTCTCGCCTACAGCCTGGCTGTCCTGAGTAGGCCCACTCTTACTATCAGAAGCTAAGCAGGATTGGGTCTGGCTAATATCTGGATGGAAAACCAGCTGGGAACACTTTTCAGTGCTGTAGGCCGAGGGGCACAGTGTTGAGCAATATAACAGAGCCGCACAATGGCAAACCACTCCTGTATATTGCCATGAAACACCACAGGGTGCGTTCCTCACTGTGCATGTTGCCATGAGTCAGTGTCCAATTTAGTGTCATGATCCATCCTTTATTCATCAGTGGAAAAAAGTAATTTTAAACGTCTGTATCCCCATTCAATATCAAGTGTAATAACTTCAGGGTATAAAGCATATTTGTATTAAATATATTTTAATAAAATTTTTATAAGGAATCACATTAAGGTAACAAGATAGATTATACAATCAAATTTTTCCATTCGTGACTAAGTACCGGTAGTTCAACAATATTCTCAAGATCACTCAAGACTATGCTATTAGAACTACAGTAATATGATATCAGTAGTGAATGGCACTTGGTCAATGAGACAAGTTAAGAAATTATGCTGATTGATTGGCTTCCTTAGGAAATAATTGAATTAGGTTAGAGAAAGCTGAAATAATTCTGCTTTTCACAGCATCTTTCAGTGAGTTTAGTCAAGGTCAACAATGGAAAAAAGAGAAAAAGAAATAAGATATAGGCAGTCCCTAGGTTAAGAATGAGTTGTTTTTTAAACTTTTCTTAAGTTGAATTTGTATGTAACTTGGATCCTGTACAGGACACAGTCTATAAAAACATTAAACATTAAAGAAACAGTCTTCAAGATAAAGTACTGTAGTTTAAATAGAAAGAAAAGATAGGAGGTTTACACTTATTTTTGTTCTTCATCAGTCCCACTGTTCCCTCTCCACCATCCAACATTTCTACCTCTCATCTCTCTCTTCCCCATGCATCTGTACCTCATGCCTCTCCCACCACCATGCCCAATATTTCTTTCTCTTCCCTATGCCCAATTCACCTGCTTTATTCATTTCACCATGTGCACCATCTTTCTTTCCCTCTCACTGAGACACCTATGCCCAACAATTCTCCCTTTATATTCTCTCTCCACCTCAGCATCTCTTTCCCTCATTTCCTCCATTCTTCCATTCTATGTCCCAAGCTCATGCTCTCCTCCCTCACTCCATTCTGTGTCTCATCTTCATGCTCCCTCCCTCCTTTCTTCCATCCTTTGTCCACAGTTTGTGCCCCCTCCCTTCCTTCTGTTCTCAACACTACCCTGCTTCTCCCTTTCTATGCCAACGCAGTCCCTCTTCCTCCCTTCCTGTCCCAACGTGCCCCTCGTCATCCCCCTCCATTCCACATCCCAAATTCATGCCTCCCACAGGTATTTATCTTCTCTGGCTGGCTCTCTCCTCCCAGCCACACTTTTCTTGGCAAAGCTGCAAGTGGTGGCTTCTGCACGCGGTCCGCTGATCTTCGCAGATGCAATCAATAGCTCCTGCATGCAGTATACTGATCCGGAAACCTTCTCTCGGATGTCTGCATCAGAGGGAAGGCTTCCAGGTCAGCGGGCCGCATGCATGAGCTGCTGCTCGTGGCATTGCGAAGACCAAGATCCGCCGCTCGTGGCTTTGCCAAGAAAAGTGCAGCTTGGAGGAGGGAGCCGGTTAGAGGAGGTAAATACCCACTGGAGGCACAAATTTGGGACAATGACAAGGGGCACATTGGGAAACAAAAACGGAAGGGAGGAAGAAGGGGCACATTGACATAGGAAGGGAGAGGCAGTACCTCGGTTCGTAAGTACGAGTTTGATGTAAGTCGAGCGTTCTTAAACCGGGGACTGCCTGTACTCAAGCTTTGTTAGCTATGTTTTGCCATCTGTGTCTATGTTTACCATGCTATCTATTACCATACTATGTCTAAGAATGTAGCACTGAGTTGCAGCTGCAGCCTAGGCACCCTGAGGTTGTGCGTGCAGGCCCATGCTGCTCCTTGTGACCCTGGGTAAGTCACCTGCTCCCCCATTGCCCCAGGTATTAGATAGACTGTGAGCCCACAAGGTCAGACAGGGAATTATGTTTGAGTACTTGATTAAATTCATGTAAACTGTTCTGAGCTCCCCTGGGAGAATGGTATAGAAAATTGAATAAATAAATAAGTACAAAACATGCACAAACCAAAAAAATATGACAGAAAGATACAAAACGTTTGCCCCATTTTTAGGTGTCACTAAACTAATTAGAAAAAAAACTTGCTAGTGACTTTGTTCCTATTGACATTCTGTCCCCGATATTGTTCAACCTTTTCCTTGCCCCTCATCTGCTAATTGCTCATTCTGTTGGATTTACAATTTTTGCTTACGCTGACGATATCCAGCTCCTTCATCCTGTTCATATGCATAATGTGTCAGAAATACAGGAAATCAACCAAAAATTGAACCTTATCAGTAATTGGCTTTCCAGGAAGTTACTATCCCTCAACATCAATAAATCTAAGGCCATACTCTTTTCCGCTGGAGAATGTGAATCACTCGTATCCCCAATGTTCATCAAGTCAACACCAATTCAAATTATATCTACAGCACAATCAAACTCTTTCAGGTTATTCTGGACGATAAACTCTTTCCACACACAAATCAGCTCAGTAGTGTGGAAATGTTTCTTCAAGCTTAAAATGATTTGTTCACTCTCATCACTTCTGGATGCCAAATCTCTTAACATTCTCATTCATTCATTGGTCATTTCCAATCTGGATTATTGTAACTCTCTCTGCCAGGGTTTTACACAAAAAGAAATCAGGAGACTACAGATTATTCAAAACACTGCAATAAAAATGATCTTTAATGGCAAGAAATTGGTTCATAGACAATACCGCGGACGACAAAGGCGCGCGCCGACAACTGAGCGCAAGACGGAGGCGCGCGCCGAAGAAAATTATAGTTTTTAGGGGCTCCGATTGGGGGTTTTGTTTGGGAGCCCCCCCACTTTACTTAATACAGATCGCGGCGGCGTTGTGGGTGGTTTGGGGGGTTGTAACCCCCCTCATTATACTGTAAACTTAACTTTTTCCCTGTTTTTAGGGAAAAAGTGAAGTTTTCAGTAAAATGTGGGGGGTTACAACCCCCCAAACCCCCCACAATGCCCCCACAATGCGGCGCGATCTGTATAAAGTAAAGTGGGGGGGCTCCCCAACAAAAACCCCAATCGGAGCCCCTAAAAACTGTAATTTTCTTTGGCGCGCGCCTCCGTCTTGCGCTCAGTTGTCGGCGAGCGCCTTTGTCTTCCGCGGTTTTGACCTGACACCCAAGAAATTTGATCACATCAACCCACTTCTGAACAAAGCACAATGGCTGCCCACATCCCACCAAACTACATTGAAAATACTTTTTCTCATCTTTCAGGTTCTAACTAACCTAGTGCCCACTTTCATTGATAGATTGTTGGTTCCATATGTAACTTCCAGATCACTTTATTCATCCCAACAAGCCCTTCTTGCAATCCCCTCCGTTCAGCAATTGTTCTATGACACAACCCATAAAACAATTTTTTTTAGTGGTAGCTCCAACGTTATGGAACTCACTACCATCAACAATGTGGCAAGAATCTAATTGCTCTAAATTCAAATCTATGCTTAAAACCTTTCTCTTTAAAGATGCGTGCCGCATGCCCTTTTGTTTTTTTCCATTTTATTTTAAGCAATGTATTCCCACCTGTTCTCTTTTGTATCTAGTTTGGTTTTGTGTACGATTTGTTTAACATTTTAATCATGTATGTAACACCCTCTACTTTTAATTTTTAACAAGGTATGATGTAAACCGCGTAGGAATGTAAAGCGATATATCAAGCATTAATAAAACTTGAAACTTGAAAACTTCTTTTGCTCTCTTTTTCTATTACATTCTGCAGTCTCCAGAAGAAAGCATTTTGTTACTAGATGTAGTTTGAGGTGGGCATAGGGGACAGCCCCTCCACCCTCATATTGTGGGTACTAATGTTGAATTAGTCCCTCTTTCCCCACAGTTTCCTTTTCCTTTGCTCCCTACCCCATCTCCTCCACAAAACAAACTACACTTCCCCTTCCCCATTCGCGGTTTCTGCACTCGCGATTTACATAATTGTGATTTTTTTGGGGGGGAGGGGGAAAATAAAAAAATCATATTTTTTACCTCCCTGCTGCCTTCCCGGCCTTACCTGGTGTCTAGCTGGCTTTCGGGGCAGGAGCGATCTTCCTACGCTCCTGCCCCATGCAGATCGCCATGAAGAAATGGCTTTAGGGAGTTCCCGTCGTAGTCTCGAGAGACTACAGGAACTCACAGCATCTCATGGCGATCTGCACGGGGCAGGAGCGTAGGAAGATCGCTCCTGCCCCAAAAGCCCTATAGACTACCAGGTAAGGCCGGGAAGGCGGCAGGGAGGTGGGGGTGGGTCAGAGCCGGATAATCGCGGTTTTTCGCCATTCGCGGTTCGGCTCTGCCTGTATCCCTCGTGAATAATAAGGGAGAAGTGAACATCAATTTGTCCCTTCTTTTCTGCATACACTACCAAAACCCTTAAACATACTCTTATCACTTGTAACTTACTTCTTACAGCTCTCCCACCAAACAATCTCTCTCCCCTTCAATCTGTTCAAAATTCTGTTGCATGACTTATATTCTGCCAGTGTTGCTACATCCACATAACTCTTCTCAAGTCACTTCATTGGCTCCTTATACAGATTAGCACAAAGAGCATATAAATGTTGTCAGACAGATGTTAATTAGGTAATTTCTTATTCCCTCCCCAATGCTTAGAGAACATCACGTGAAATAAAGCCACCCTTACAGCTGGAAACCTAGAGCCTGATTCTATAAATAGTGCCTAACTAGCAGCAGCCAATCAGCGAGAACTCACGGCAGCCAATCAGCTAGCGGCTCTGCACAGGTAGGAGCGAAGGAAGGTCGCTCCTACCATGGTTCACCACTGGGCCACTAGGGATTCTAAAGGTATGCGGGGTGGAGGGAGGGAAGAAAATATTCTTAGAATCAGCTGGGACAGGGGCGGAAGGGATCCCTGCTGTCCTGGGCCATCACTGGCCCACCAGGGATTTAAAAGGTACACTGGGGAGGGGGAAGGAGGTAAAAGTTAGTAGAGTCAGCCAGGACAGGAGACAGAAGGATCCCTCCTGTCCCGGCCCACTGCTGGACCACTAGGTCTCACGGCAGGCCCAGCAGAGGCCTGCAACAGGTTTGGGAGGGGGGCTAGTCAGTGCTGACCCGAATATAAACCGAGACCCCCATTTTGGCCCAAAAATCTCAGTTTATATTCGAGTATATACAGCAATAATGATAAGCACCATATATGATCACTACAGAGCGCTTAGAATTGTAAGCTTACAGTTAAAAATACATTTGTGAAAATTAATTTACTGTATCACTTAACCAACATGAAAAAATGCTAATGCACTGATGAAAATACGCTAAAGTAAACAATGCAAGGTCCCTTCCCATAAAAGCAGAAATATTCTTACATCCCAGTGGATCATCAGCCTTGAGGCACCATCTTAATTACCAGAAAAAAAAATCTCCTTTCTACATTCAAATTAATCTAAATAATTCATAACCCGTATTTTAATTTCTGAATCATTAAATACAAATAACAGATTAACAATAAGAAACACAAGGAATCTAATGCACCTAGATATTTAAAGTGTATATTCAAATGAGAATTGGAAGGATATCTTCAGGGTGCAAGAAACTTTAAATAAACAAAGGGAAAAGAATGAGGGCTTGATTTACGCCAATTCATTTTTTTTGGCCTCTGGTGGGCAAATACAGTTGAAAACTTGAAGCTGAATAAAAAGAGATACTTAGAGCCAGATTCTGTAAACAGCACCAGTATCAGCAGCTGCCTAAGAAATGGCCGCCGATCGAGTATCAATCACGCACCGGCAATATTTGTAGAATTGCGACTGTTTTGTAAAACAGGCACCTTAAATGTAGGCCAGCATTTTAGAGGCCTACATTTAAGATGCTGTTCTCGTGCCTACGGAGGCACAGAAGGGTGCCTACAAATGTCTAAGGCCACTTCTGGTGCAAACCACACCCCCGGCGGCCTTAGATGTCCATAGGCGTCCCTATTCACCTCCGTAGGTGTGAGTCTGGCGCTTTAGAATGGCGCCAATTTTTTTTTAAAAACATGTCCACTGATTGGTCAATTAGACAGTGGTAGGGCACCTAACACCTCCTAACTTCAGCGTGTCATGTACAGAATTTGGACCTTATTGTATAGAAAAAGAGGAACTACTACAGATGTTCATGGTGCAGTTTTCAGAAATAACACATGACATTGGTTAAATAGCGCTAAATATTGGGGGGTTATGTTCCTAAATCAAGTATAATTTAGTCAGTCAAAAATGGCCGCTGACCTATTAGTCTATTTGCAGCTAGCTGCTAATCTTCAGCAGGAAATAACTGGTTATCTCTCACTGAATATTTGTGGTTAGCATCTACCACTAAACTGGCTATGTCATAGTAGGAGTCCTGTCTTTAACTGTTATAACTTAATTGGTCAGCCACTGAATATTGGCTTAACTGGTTATGTTTTTAGCACCAAAACACCCTGAATACCCCTTAGTGCCCCTTCTTGAAGATGTCAACCTCTTCCTCCACCTCAGTCTTACTCCTTTTCTTTCTTCAAAGTCCACTCCATCCATCTATTTGCTCTTCTACCTCTCCGAGTAGCAATCATTTATTGACCTCCCCCCCCCCCCCCCGATAAGTTCTTTTCTTCCTTTCTTGCTGACGTTGACTCCTGGCTTTCCTTCTTTCTCAAACCTTCAACTCCTTCCCTCAGTTTTGGTGATTTTAACTTTCATGCTTCTAGGTTTCTCACTTTAATATCCTCATTCAATCTTGAGCTGTGCTCCACTACCCCTACATACCAAAATGGACACTGTCTCGATCTTGTCTTCTTCTCCAACTGCTCTATTGCCAATTTCTGTACTTCAGTTCTTCCCCTCTCTGACCATCATCTGATAACTTTCACAATTCATTACCCTCCCCCCAGACCTGGCCAATCTTCACCATTTAGAAATCTTCAGGCTTTCGGCCCTTGCACTCTCTCCGCCACTGTTTCATCCCTCCTCTCAACCAATATGTTATACAAATCTGTAAATGAGGCTGTCTCTTCCTACAGTATAAAACCATTCTATCCTCTGCTGTAGATACACTCGCTCCACCCATTGCACATTCTATAAGGCTTGCCAAACCCCAGCCCTGGCTGGTCTCTAAAATCCTACTTACCTTCCTGTGCCTGGTCTGCTGAATGTCATTGGCTCAAATCCTGTCCTCATGCTGACTTCATACAATTCAAATTCCAGACTGCTCTTTCACTTGCCAAATAAGGCTACTACATCCATTTGACTAACTCTCTTGGCTTCAACCCTTGCTATATTTTTGTTAGTTGGGTGAGAGTGCTAGTTAACTGAGATCCTATTAACTGAGCTTCTACTGTACTAGCATTTACTCACCTAACTGTTTACAGTCTAGCATGAGCATTTACTATAGCTATTTGGCTGGCACAAGTGCTCACACCTAATGTTACACAGTCACTGTTCAGATACAATCAGCTTATAGCACTTTTCAGATACAATTAATCTTGTACGTTGTGAATTATCACACCAATTTCTCTCAATAGATAATAGTTGATGGCGTGCACATGGAACTGAAGTAAGCGATTGTGAAGATGTACACTGTGGTATGATTTTAGTTTTCTTTTGATTGTAAGTTTCAAGTTTCTTTATTTTTGATATACCATCTATCAAAATACATATCTAGATGGTGTACATTATAAAAGATTATAAGAAACAATTAAAATAAGTAAATAAAAACAATAATTTATCAAATATTAAAAATACTGGACAAATTCAGATTAACATACATGGAACGGAAGGAAAGTAGGGGAGGGAGAGGTTGTTTAAAATACATCGAAGTAAAATTAATAAAAAAGGATGGTAAATGAGAAGTGGTAAAGACATTAGGAAGGGAATCACTTCAAAAAAAGTATTAGATGTTTCAAAGCTACACATGAATCAGGGAATTAAATGGCGGAGGCTGATGCTAAAGAGTAAAAGCATCTTTATAGGGGAAAGTTTTAAGTTTGGCTTTAAATTTTCCAAGGGAGTTCTCTAATCGAATGTCTAGTGGAAGGGCATTCCACAGAGAGGGGGCAGTAACTGAAAAGATGGATTTGCGAGTAGTGTCATGGTGGTGCAGTGCCCAATTTAACATGCAATTTTTGTTTTTGTTTTTTAGCAGACCACTTTCCTGATGAAGTACTGAAACGCTGGCCATGTTGGCAGTGAGTTTGTGTTATAGGTAGTGCATTTTATATATATATATATATATATATATATATACGTGGAATTGTTCCACAAATTGAAACAATAGAAGTTGAAATAGCAGAAGAATGTTATTGAAATAATGTCACAAAATTGGACCGATGAATGAAGTTGACCAGCAGGATATGATACATGGCTGCCTGAAAGATGAGTCTCCAAAGGTCTTGTAAAACAAAACAAAAAATTATATGGTGTTAAAGGATTGAGTGGTTATTGTGAGAAATTGGTGCAATAATTCACAGTGCAGGACTGATTATATCCGAAGAGTGCTATACATTTGGGGTTTGATGAGTGACTGTTATGTTTTCTCCTGCATAAAAAGATAGTCCTTTTCAAATTTTATTTTATTTTTTAATTTTATTTAAAAACTTAGAGCTCCTTTTACTAAGATGTGCTAGCATTTTTAGTGCACACACGAAATTACTGCATGCTACACCGCACGGTACGCTTCTAGAATAACGCCAGCTCAATGCTGGCGTTAAGGTTTAGCGCGCGTGGCAATTTAGCGTGCGCTATTCCACGTGTTAAGGCCCTAACGCACCTTAGTAAAAGGAGCCCTTAATATACCACCTGGAGTCACAGCGGTTTCCAGGTAAACACATACAAAGCAAAAACAAAAGCAATACAAAACATTCTTCAAACATCATCAACACATATGAAAATCAAATTTGCAAATCCTTCAATAGCATATTAAAAATAATAATACAAAAATGGCCAAACAACTGTAGGAAAGACAGATCAAGCGGAGGAGTGTGTGGTGCAGTGGTTGGATCTACAGCCTCAGCACCCTGGGGTTGTGGGTTCAAACCCCGCGCTGCTCCTAGTGACCCTGGGCAAGTCACTCAGTCCTCCAAAGCCCCAGGTACGTTAGATAGATTGTGAGCCCACCGGGACAGAGAGGGAAAATACTTGAGTACCTGATTGTAAAAAACCGCTTAGATAACCTTGATAGGCGGTATATAAAATCCTAAGAAACTTGAAACTTGATCAAAAATATGCATCTACAAACAGCTTGGTTTTCAACATCTTCTTAAAGCTGTAATGATCCACACATAATCTTAATTGCCCAGTAAGCTTGTTCCAATATGATAATACAGCAGTGGAAAACATTTGGGGTTGAGTTGCCACATATCTTACATTATCAGCTGTCAATGCTACTAATTTCATTTTCCCCTCAGATCGTAATGCACTAAAGTTGGACATGCAAAAGCAGACTTATACTACACTAGTATTCTGTAACGTCAGTTATGAATCCACACTTGTTATGCATCATCCCAGTACCTAACTGTAAGTGTTCTATTGAGAAATACCCTCTATGTGTCTTTATAAAATAGCACCTAGGTAGGTACCAGGGAGTAAGGAAGGTAGAGGCACCAAAATTGTTTCCCGTTCATAGTCCAAGTTTCAGTTTATTTGATATACCGCAAATACAACCACAGTTAGTCTAAGCGGTTTACAATAATAATATATTATTAAAATAAATTTTTTTAAAAAAATTTAAAAGACATAACAAGGAAGGCAACCAAAAACATAAGTTCAGCCAACATAATGGGTACAAGGGGGTACAAGGGGGATAAAGAAAGGGGAGGTTACAATAAAAACAAAAATGCTGGGGAAGGGAAGGAGTGGAACAAAAGGTAAGGGATATCACAGTGAAATTCTGCCTAGACAATTAAGGATATAAGCTAAGTGGTTAAAGAAGAAAGGGTGATCCATAGCATTAGTAAGGTATGGAAAAAGGTCAAGAGCAGAAAGCCAAAGAAAAATGGTGAATAGATAAGTCTTAGTGCTGTGTTTTGAACTATTTGTAGTTGTTTTATCATAGTTGTGGGGCAGGGGAGACAGAGTATGTTGCAGTAGTCTAGAAGACCTGCCAATGAATTAGATTAGGAGATGTGTCTGTATTGCCTTTTAATAAAATGGAACTAGAAATTTTTCCTCTTCAGTCAATGTCTCCAAAATGGTTTAGTTAAGCACATGGTATAACACAGGAAAGTCAAATCCACAATCACAAAATGCACACGCAAAGGAGTGGAAATGTCCAAAGAAGACTGGTGAACTCAAATATATTTCACGAACATCCTTGTTAGTGATGGTGTTTCATTTTTCTGCACAGCGCTTTTAAGTACTTTTCTTTCTTAAGCTATCAGTGCAAGATTGAATGAACCATTTTATGTGAACTTTTTCATTTCACTGCACGTTGTGTGAGACTCCTGAGGCAGGCCATTCTGGCCGAAACATGTACATGTCGAGTCGTTGAAATGTTTTATTGAAGAAATAAAGGATGTTCGTGAAATACATTTGAGTTCACCAGTCTTCTTTGGACTTTTCCACTCCTTTTTGTGTGCAGTTAGTAAAGCGCATGCCATGATATTAATAATGAATCCAATTCCTAAAATAGGGTACGCTGAAATTCTCTGAAGAGAATTCTGTTTCACTCTTCTGCATTCAGGAAAGATTTTATCTACAGTAGTTATTCAGTGACAGCAAAGTCTAAGTCAGAAGGGGGAAAGGATGTATTAATCTATTACAATAGTCCTGGTAAGGTATTTCTCATTTTTTCTTTTCCAAAAGATTCCTCAGGATTTGCTTGTGAGAAGCATTTTCCTCACACAAAAAGCAATGTACTCTACTTTCAGAAGCTTTCAGATGAGCAGTACATTTGAAGCATTGATGACAGTAATGATCAGGACTTAATTTATAGAACAGTGGAGCCAGGAGAGTGGGCAGGAAGGTCAGGCGCAGGAATAATAGGAGCAGAGGGACTGGATTAAGGGTTAGAATAGACTGACTGTTCTCTGCTCCAGACTCACCCCCCTCCTTGCCTCCTCCCTGCAATCTGCCTGGAAGGGAGAGGTTGGAGCAGAACAGCTCGTTTATGATTTTCTTTTATCTGCCACAGTATGCTTTGCAGCTTTTAAGTACATCCATTTAGACCAGCGCTTAAGTTGCGCATGGATCGGACGTATTCTATAATAATGCATATAACTTTTAGGACTGCTCATGATCCATCCACGACCTGCCCTGGCCGTGCCACCTTTTCAAATCCGTGCACTGCAACTGGCACATACTTTTTATAGAATCGCGGTTTCAAAGTTGTACGCCTAACTTTTAATTAGTGCCAATTAAGCCAATTAAGCAATTAAGTTGTATACCCAAATTGGCTGTGTTCACTGATTTGTGCACAAAACTTAACATGTCAGATGAAGAATTTGGGCATTACTGTACAGTCTTAAACTCATATGTAACCCCCTTCTCTAAAACCAGTCAGACATATAAGGTGAATTTAAAATCTTAGGATTAGAAAATCAGCATGGTTTAAGAGAGCAATAGTGGACCTTGCCTGCTTAAATCATGCTGAGCAGCTTAGATCGTGCAAAATATCAGATTTGACCACTGCAGCAGTGTCTAGGCAGTGCAGGGGCAGACCCAAAAGTTATGCAGGCACTGACAATATTTAGGGCTCCTTTTACTAAGGTACGTTAGGGTCCTCACATGCGGAATAGCACACGCTAAATTGCCATGCGCGCTAAACTTTGAGCTGGTGTTAGTCTAGAAGAGTACCGCGCAGTGTAGTGCACGGTAATTTTGTGTGTGCGCTAAAAACGCTAGCGCACCTTGGTAAAAGGAGCCCTTAGTGCAAGTGCCCATACAGCTTTGCCTGATTAGCTGTGTGATTATGGCACTGATGTTGGCTGGAACAGAATCCAAACAAAGTGAGCTGAAACAGGAACCAAAAAAAAAAAGTTCTAAACAAAAATGTTGAATTTTTCACACTAACAAAAGAAACATGTTGCGCAAATCGGAAGTTACATATATAAATGATTATTTGTCCACGTGTTTACCACAGGTTAAAAAGGATTACTGTGGGACATGCTTTGGTATCCCATGGTAAATGTGCATGGAAAACGTTTTCTGAAAGGGGACATATCTAAGGTCGGAGAGTGGGCATGACAGCGCAAATCAGCATGTGGAGCATTGCTGTGTGGTAATTGATGAATGCCGGGTTAGCACAAGACCTTATACTACCTCTAAAATAGGAGTCTGTAGGGGCTCACTCACTAATTTTTTAATGGCCAATAAAATTCAGAAAATGGAAAAAATTGGCCTCAGAACGCGGGAGAGACATAAGAACATAAGAATTGCCGCTATTGGGTCAAACCAGTGGTCTATCGTGCCCAGCAGTCTGCTCACGCGGCGGCCATTTGGTCAAAGACCAGCGTCCTAACTGAGACTAGCCTTATCTGCGTACGTTCTGGTTCAGCAGAAACTTGTCTAACTTTATCTTGAAACCCTGGAGGGTGTTTTACCCTATAACAGCCCCCAGAAGAGCGTTCCAGTTTTCCAGCACTCTCTGGGTGAAGAAGAACTTCCTTACGTTTGTACGGAATCTATCCCCTTTTAATTTTAGAGAGTGCCCTCTCGTTCTATCTACCTTGGAGAGGGTGAACAATCTCTCTTTCTCTACTAAGTCTATTCCCTTCATGATCTTGAATGTTTTGATCATGTCCCCTCTCAGTCTCCTCTTTTCAAGGGAGAAGAAGGCCAGTTTCTCTAATCTCTCACTGTACGGCTCCTCCAGCCTCTTAACCATTTTAGTCGCTCTTCTCTGGACCCTTTCGAGTAGTACCGTGTCCTTTTTCATGTACGGCGACCAGTGCTGGACGCAGTATTCCAGGTGAGGATGTACTATGGTCCAGTACAGCGGCATAATAACCTCTGATCTGTTTGTGATTCTCTTCTTAATCATTCCTAGAATTCTGTTCACCCTTTTTACCGCGCATTGCACGGATGGCTTCATTGACTTGTCGACCAGTACTCCCAAGTCTCTTTTCTGGGGGGGGGGGGGGTCTCTCTAAGTACCGCACCGGACATCCTGTATTCGTGTATAAGATTTTTTATTACCGACATACATAACCTTATATTTATCTACGTTAAACCTCATTTGCCATGTCGCGACCCATTTCTCGAGCGTGTTTATGTCACGTTGCAGTTCTTCGCAATCCTCCTGCGTCTTCGCTACTCTGAATAACTTTGTTTCATCTGCAAATTTAATCACCTCACTCGTCATACCAATTTCCAGGTCGTTTATAAATATGTTGAAGAGCATGGGTCCAAGCACCGAACCCTGCAGCACTCCACTTGTGATGTCTTTCCAGTCCGAGTATTGTCCATTTACCCCCACTCTCTGTTTCCTATCCGCCAACCAGTTTTTAATTCACATGAGTATTTCACCATCGATTCCATGGCTCACAATTTTTCGAAGTAGTCATTCATGTGGGACCTTGTCGAACACTTTCTGAAAATCCAGATATACAATGTCGACCGGCTCGCCCTTGACTATCTGCTTGTTTACTCCCTCGAAGAAGTGCAACAAGTTCGTCAAGCAAGATCTCCCCTTGCTGAAGCCGTGCTGGCTGGTCCTCATCAGATTGTGTCTGTCAAGGTGATCAATGATGCGGTCCTTTATCAGCGCCTCTACCATCTTTCCCGGTACTGACATCAGACTCACCAGTCTGTAGTTTCCAGGATCTCCGCTTGAACCTTTCTTGAAGACCCGCATAAGAGCACACCAAGGCCACAATAAAAGGACCCCATTGTGAGCTGTTCTTGCAAGGAAGACCTCAAATGTTACAGAGGTAGTAACAGGCCTTTGTTTGCTGTCTCCCCCCCACCCCCGAGAGAGTTCCTCTGAGCGTCAGTAGCACAGAGCATTAAGTGTACCAGTCTGTGCTAAAAAAAACGCTTCCGCAGTTTTGTTAAAGGAGGTTGGGGGGGGGGGAATAGTGACATAGTAAATGACAGCAAACCAAGACCTGAGCAGTCCATCCAGTCTGCTCAATAGTCACACGCATTATACATTCAGGAATAAATTGTCTTTTTTTTCTTTAATATTTCTAGGTCATAGACCATAGAAGTCTGCCCGGTACCATCTTTAAGTTCCCACTACTGGAGTTGCCTTCGAAGCTCACTCCAGCCTATCCTAACCATCCTGTCGTGTGTGGGATACAGACCATAAAGTCTGTCCAGCACTGTCCTCACGTTCCAAATCACTGGAGCTTCCATCAAAGCCCTCCCCAGCCCATCTTAAGCCAAATCATCAAATATGAGACACAGACTGTGGAAGACTGCCCGGTACCAGCCTTTCTTTTATACCATTCATTTTCTAATTAGAGCTCCTTTGTGTTCATCCCAAGCTTTTTTGAATTCCGTCACCATTTTTTTTATCTCTACCACCTCTCTCGGAAGGACATTCAAGGCATTCACCACAGTTTTGTATGGAGGAATAAAGCAAAATTCCTCGAGAGTAATTTATAAACAAAATATTTTTCAGAGCTGGGAAGCAGAAGACCTAGAAGATATGAACTGACATTGAAGTGTGCTAGATTAGAACTAACATGGGGCTTGTAATACCCTCCTAGTGCAGATAATAAGGACAAAAACAGTGACAAATTCAAAAATGCATGGGATTCACACAGAGAGTCTCTAAATAGAAAGAAGATGGAATCAAAGGAAAAAATTAAATGGCCTGTATATATTAAATGGGAGCATTGAGAGGTGTAACCCTCACCAAGCAGCATCTTACTGGGAAGACTGGATGAACCACACAGGAGTTTATCTGCCCTCATATATTATGCTATTATGACAGAGTAATTAACAGGTGCTGAATGAAAGATTCACATTTTTTCACATAAAGAATATTTATAGTTATATTTTTTTATCTGAATAAATATTCAAAATATAACATTTTTGTCTGAGTTATGTATTCAATAGGGATGTTCATCTCTATTAATCAGAGCTTAGTATGAAGGGCCGCTGAAGTTCTCAGTCTAATCAACAAAGTTGGGCAAGTCTCCGTCAAGGGATATAGACTTAAGGGCTGATTCTAAAAATGACGTCACGACTGTTGGCGGCGGTAGGCGGCCTACTGCCATCTTATCAGCCAATCAGGACGCACTTTCTTTTTTTAATGGATGTGGCAAATGACACTTATATCATAGGCATCTGTCTCGTGCCTAAGGAGATGCATAGGGATGCTTACCCAAGGTGGTCTTGGGTATCCATAAGCATCCCTATGCATCTCCATAGGTGCAAGACAGATGCCTTAAATGTAGGTCTGTAAAATACTGGCTTATATTTAAGGCATCTGTTAGAAAAAAAGATGTGATTCTCTAAAGGATGCCGATGCGTAATTGACACGTGCTCGGCGGCCTCTTCTTAGGCGGCTGCCGAGATCGGCATCCTTTAGAGAATCAGGCCCTTAGTCTAGAGATTTTCCAGTCGATGGAGACTGCCTCAACTTTGTTGGTTGGGCTGAGAACTTTTTAGCAGCCCCTCAAATTTCAGTCATATTTTGAGTATGCCTGAAAATAAAGACCATCCTGGGAGGGGGGATTCAAATTTTTCTCAGCACTGTACATAGCCATTATATCATTATGATCTAATATTGATGTTATAATAATTCTGCACTTTAACTCACACAGTTGATACAAAAGAGATGAATTTTTATCTGAAATACTTTTTTAAAAAAAAATAATTATGCTGTTTACACAAATATCAGCTTCCAGACCAAATTTGTTTACAGCAAAAAATTAAAGTTTAGTTAATTAAAGTTTTGATGAAGAGTAAAACTTCATTTACTACTTAATCAATGCTGCACTCAGCTCAGAATTGTTTTTAGCAACACAATAATTGCTCACATTTATTTGACCCTCCAAATACTTTGAACAACATAGAAACAGATTTTTTTTTTGTATTTTACATTCCATACATCCTATGGTGAGTCTAATGAGGTCTGTTAATTTAAATTATTCCTGTTATTATTCTGTTCCATTCATTATATCTCCAGTTGTTATAATGTTTTCTAGGACAATGTACCATTATTGGACTCTGAAATAACATTGTAATTAGCTCTCCTATTGGGTCATTACCTGACACCATTATAAAACTAGAATTTTATGACTCTATATAGTACATATTCTTATTTAATTGATTTAGCTCAGCAATACAAGCAATTTCAAGCACTTTTTGAGCATTTTCTACTTAATCTAAATACATAACTAGAATACATTAACCTTCCATAGTTAAATATGTAAAGTGTTTGTATTACCCCATAATAAATAAAAAAAAGTCTAAAAAGTGTCCTAAATGGCTACTTGGACAATCATAAAGCCTGATCATCCAAGTACCCATAACCAAAGCTGGTTTTTAGACGTATCTAAAAACAGCTTAGGCCTTTCTCTTGCCTCTAAACGCACAGAGAGAAAAGAGGCATGTTTAGAGGAGGGGAAAGGGGGGGCAGTGGGCGAGAGGTGGGCCAACCTACACCTAGGCGTACAATAGGTATAACCAAAACCGTAGGCAGGTTGCCTAGTCGGCACTTAGACCTTTTTTAACTTAGACGAAGTCAAACCAGGTCTAAGTGCCGAAAAAGGGGCCGCTGCGATCAGCTCAGTGGCCCCAGCAACCTGCCTACCCCTCCACAAGCATCGCGGCAGGAGAGATGCCTCATCTCCCCTACCGCGATGCCATCACTTCGCTACCCGAACTGCAGCAACCCGCAGCAGGAGAGATGACCTATCTCTCCTGCCGCGGGTCACGGCAGTTCGGGTAGTGGAGTGATGGCATCGTGGTAGGGGAGATGAGGCATCTCTCCTGCCGCGATGCTTCACCCCCCCCCCCCCACACACACACACATACAATATCAGGGCAAGAGGGAGCCCAAGCCCTCGACCCGGCGACTCCCCCCCCCCCCCCGCCGAGTACGAGCTGTCCAGGAGGGAGCCCAAGCCCTCCTGGCCCCGACGACCCCTACCCCCCACCCCCCACTACAATACGGGCAGGAGGGATCCCAGGCCCTCCTGCCCTCGGCACAACCCCCTCTCCCCAACGACCGCTCCCCCGAACTCCCAATCACTCCCCCTCCGCCGACCCGCAACCCCCCGGCCGACCCCACGACCCCCCCACCCCACCCCCCTTCCCTGTACCTGAAATTGTTGGCCGGACAGACAGTAAGAGCTATCACCACTATCATTTAGTTTAACCCTGCTATTGAGCATGCCTAACCTAATTATATAAATTATCCATATGAAAGTAGTTTTATAACACACCACCTAGTTGGGGAGACTGAACGGCTGCCTAAGTTGGACCTATTTATAAATTATTATTATTATTTATATACTGCCTATCAATGGAGATTGTCTAAGTAGTTTTACATTCAGGTTCTCAAGCATAAAGACTTAAAGGAAGCTATGTAACTGAATGTAACTTGCCTGAAATTCAAAAAAGGCATGAGCTAAATCAAAATCCACGAAAATTTAATCTAAAAATATAAAGCATTACTTACCCCCAACCTCTTATATGAAGCCACATTAGGCTTTTTTTTATCGCCGGCTGAGCAATTTGCTCCAATGCTCATAGGAATTCTATAAACATTGGAGCTAATACCGCTGGCGATAAAAAAGCCTAACATGGCTTCATAAAAGAGGGCCTTAGTTTCACATCAAATAGGCCTTATAGCCATTTTACCCACTGACTCTAGCACAAGTCTGGGCAATTCTTTGGGGAGCTTAAGGCTGGCTGCTTGCTTCCATTTTGCCTCCCTCCACTTCTTCTTTAGGTCCTCCATATCATGGTCATTATGGCAGATGATGCTGATTTGCCTTTTAAGGACCTGCTATGGGGCCAATAGTGTCTTGTGATGGGCACCATTGATACCAGAGTGTCCTGATATTCCAGTTCTAGGTTAGATGGCCAATTCTGTCTCCACTGGGGTAAAATTAGCGTTTTTGGGCTTGGACTAGTGTTTAGAGGGGGGGGTGTTGTTTTTCAATATGGACACATAACTCAATGTTACTGTTAAATGCCTGTTAAATGTGCTTCATTCAGACATTTTTCGGTCATATTCTATAAACGGCGCCATAACTATTGTCTAACTTACGCCATAACTATTGTCTAACATAACTATTGTCTAACTATTGTCTAACGGCGCCATAACTATTGTCTAACTAACGGTGCCCTACTATTGTCTAACTTAATTAGTTTAATTGGCATGATAATTGGTGGCATCATTTAAAACCAATTAAAAGTCGTCATCCGCAGGTGCATCCCAAAAGGGCACTGCAATCGTGTCTACAGAGGTGCCTAAGGTCAAAGCAAGTGTGGTTTCAGTCATTAATGACCTTAGGCACCACAAGGCACCTCTGTAGATGTGATAAGAACATAAGAATTGCCGCTGCTGGGTCAGACCAATGGTCCATCCTGCTCAGCAGTCTGCTCACGCGGCAGCCCCAAGGTCAAGACCAGTGCTCCAAATGAGTCCAGTCTCACCAGTTTAGCATGAACTTGTCCAACTTTGTCTTGAAACCCTGGAGGGTGTTTTCCCCTATGACAGACTCCGGAAGAGCGTTCCAGTTTTCTACCAATCTCTGGGTGAAGAAGAATTTCCTTCCGTTGGTACGGAATCTATCCCCTTTCAACTTTAGAGAGTTCCCTCTCGTTCTCCCTATCTTGGAGAGGGTGAACAGTCTGTCTTTCTCTACTAAGCCTATTCCCTTCAGTATTTTGAATGTTTCGATCATGTCCCTTCGCAGTCTCCTCTTTTTAAGGGAGAAGAGGCCCAGCTTCTCCAATTTCTCACTGTACGGCAACTCCTCCATCCCCTTAATCATTTTAGTCGCTCTTCTCTGGACCCTTTCGAGTAGTACTGTGTCTTTCTTCATGTACGGCGACCAATGCTGGACACAGTACTCCAGGTGAGGGCGCACCATGGCCCGGTACAGCGGCATGATAACCTTCTCTGATCTGTTCGTGATCCCCTTCTTGATAATTCCTAGCATTCTGTTCGCCCTTTTTGCCACCACAGCGTATTATGTAGATGGCTTCATCGATTTGTCGATCAGAACTCCCAAGTCCCAACTCCATTCCTGGGAGGTCTCTCCAAGTACCGCCCCAGACATCCTGTATTCGTGCATGAGATTTTTGTTCCCGACATGCATCACTTTGCACTTATCCACATTGAACCTCATCTGCCATGTCGATGCCCATTTCTCGAGCTTGATTATGTCATGTTGCAGATCTTCGCATTCCACCTGTGTCTTCACTACTCTGTATAACTTCATATTGTCCGCAAATTTAATCACCTCACTCGTCGTACCAATGTCCAGATCATTTATAAAGATGTTGAAGAGCACAGGTCTAAGCACCGAGCCCTGCAGCACCCCGCTGATTATGCTCTTGCAGTCTGAGAATTGTCCATTTACCCCCACTCTCTGTTTCCTATCCGCCAACCAGTTTTTAATTCACATGAGTATTTCACCCTCGATTCCATGGCATGCAATTTTCTGAAGTAGTCGTTCATGTGGAACTTTGTCGAACGCCTTCTGAAAATCCAGATATACAATGTCAACTGGGTTGCCTTTGTCTATCTGCCTGTTTACTCCCTTGAAGAAGTGCAGCAAGTTTGTCAGGCAAGATCTGCCTTTACTGAAACTGTACTTACTGGTCCTCATCATATCGTGTCCGTCAAGGTGATTAATGATGCGGTCCTTTATCAGCGCCTCTACCATCTTTCCCGGTACCAAGGTCAGACTCACCAGTCTGTAGTTTTCCAGATCTCCCCTCGAACCTTTTTTGAAGATCGGTGTAACATTCGCCACCTTCCAGTCTTCTGGAATCTTTCCTGATTTGATCGACAGATTGACTATTAGCTGAAGCAGTTCAGCTATAGTCCCTTTCAGTTCCTTGATGACCCTCAGATGGATTCCATCCAGTCCTGAGGATTTATTGCTCTTAAGCCTATCAATCTGCTTGGATACCTCTTCTAGACTGACTGTCAACCCTGTCAGTTTCCCGTCTGTTTGTTTCCAGTATATAGCCTGATGGGTTCTGGTATGCTGTGTATATCCTCTTCGGTAAATGCAAATGCAAAAAATGTGTTCAGTTTGTCAGTGATTTCTTTGTCCTCCTTTAGCACTCCCTTTATTCCACAGTCATCCAACTGCCCCACCGCTTCCCTCGTGGGCTGTTTCCCCTTAATATATGGAAAGAATGGCTTGAAGTTTTTCGCCTTCTTGGCTATTTTTTCCTCGTAATCTCTTTTGGCCCCTTTTACCTCCTTATAGAAACATAGAACATGACGGCAGAAAAGGGCCACTGCCCATCTAGTCTGCCCACACTAATGGCCCACCCCCTAACTACTTCCATGAAGAGATCCCACATGCCAGTCCCATCTTTTCTTAAAATCTGGCACACTGCTGGCCTCAATTACCTGTTCTGGAAGATTATTCCAGCGATCAACCATCCTTTCGGTGAAGAAATATTTTCTGGTGTCGCCATGAAATTTCCCACCCCTGATTTTCAACGGATGCCCTCTTGTTGCCGTGGGTCCTTTAAGGAAAAAGAGATCCTCTTCCACTTCGATACGGCCTGTGACATATTTGAACGTCTCGATCATGTCTCCCCTCTCTCTGTGTTGATGTTGTTTGTGCTTATTCCAGTTTTCATCCATTTTTGACCTTTTCCATTCCTTAAACAAAGTTTTCTTGTCTCTGATCACTTCCTTCACTTTACAGTGAGCCACGCTGGTTCTTTGTTCTTCTTCCTCTTGGATCCTTTGTTGATACGGGGTATATAGAGATTTTATGCCTCGGTGACTGTGTCCTTAAAAAGGGACCAAGCTTGCTCTAGTGTTTTTATGGTGCTTATCCTTTTCTTAATCTTTTTCCCCACCATGAGTCTCATCCCTTCGTAATTCCCTTTTCGGAAGTTCAGCGCCGTGGCCGTCGTTTTGGACCAATATTTTTCACCTGCATCCAGGTCGAAGCGGATCATATTGTGATCGCTGCTTCCCAGCGTCCCTTCTACTTCTACATGTTGTGCCGGTCCTCACAGTCCATTTAGAATTAAGTCCAGAATTGCATTTCCTCTCGTATTTTCCTCACAAACACATCAAACATAGGTGCCTTCAAAAACCTGGCCTGGCCTACATTACCTGTGCCTATGTTTCATGGTAAGCGCAATTCCGCAAAGGGTGCCATAGCATGATTTACATGCAATTGGTGACATTTTTATAAATAGCCACCAACGTAGGCACCATTTTCAGAATTTGGCCCTTTAAGTTTAGCTGTCCCAAAGCTCAGTATTGACATGTAAGAGAATTTAACCAACACGTATATGGATGACCTATGTATGTATAAATAGCCAAAGGTCATTTTGGCCCTGATTCTCATAACAGCACTCTAAGGGGTCTTTTACTAAGTCGCGTTAGCCAATTTAATTTGCGCTAAATGCTAACGCGCCCATTAAATCGGCTAGCACACCTTAGTAAAAGACCCCCTAAGTTAGGTGGTGGTAGGTGCCCTACAGCCACCTAACTTAATTGTTTTAATTGGTGATAAACAGCATGGTAATTGACTCTGTCATTTAAAACTAATTAAAAATACAATAGAAAAAAATGTAGGCACCTAGAAGTGACTACAAAGAATGGCAGCCATCTCCTAACCATAGAGATCTGGCACCATCCATCCATCCAGCACATACATCAAAAGTACGTGTGGTTTACACCCGAAGTGGATGTTGGCACCAGAAATGTAATTTCTGGTGCCTACTTTTGATGTGGCTGTGATTCTGTAAACGGTACCATCACCTGATTGACCCAAGAACGACAGACACTAATAGCAGTGCCATTTACAGAATCTGGGCCTTTCTCTCTACTGAGAACAAGATAGCTTGGAACATGTTTTCCCTTTTTTTCACTAAATAGATATGCTAAGAAGTGAACTCTATCATGTTAAAATTGATGGTGTTTTAATATAACAGCAATTTGTTCAGAAAATTAATGTCAGAATCATGCAAAATGTTGAATCTGTCAGACTGTGTATTTTCTTCTTAAGGTTAAGGGAAGGAAACATTGGCAGCATGAGACAATGTACAGAAGGGCATTCGTAGGAGTGCTGGATGAGATTAGGGTTACCATGTTTGCAAAGACAAAAAAGAAAATATAAAAAACAAAAATGGTTGCTACCTTTGCTAAAGAAATATTTAACTGAAGCAAATGCGTAAATGATTTATAGTTAATGATTACACATCAAACACTGACTTACTGTACAGCAGTAGGCAATACTTTCAGATTTGAGTTTGAGCCTAAGTGTACAGTACATGTCAGAAGAATGGATATCTCTCAAGAACTTTGACTGGCTTCTGAGATACATGTGAACATCTTTGAATGACATATGCTTAAAATTGTGTTACACAAATAAAATACCATTGACAGATTCAGCCAGCAAGGAAACAGAGAGGAATCAGCAATGCCTTTATAAGAACATAAGAATAGACTTACTGGGTCAGACCATCTAGCCCAGTATCCCATCTTCACAGTGGCTAATCCAGGTCAAAAGTACCTGGCAAAACCCCAAATAGTAGCAATATTCCATGCTACCAAACCAGGGCAAGCAGTGGCTTCCCTCATGTATGTCTCAATAACAGACTATTGATATATAGGCTTATAAGTCAAAGAATACTTGATAGAAGAATGTGTACTGTAACACCCTTAGGGGTAGGATATACTATAGACCTCCCCACAATACCTTCTATACCACAACTGTTTATATGACAGAATCTTCAGGCTCTCAGAGGTGCCACCAGAAGCTCAATAATTCTTCATAGCAACTGGCTTTATGTCCCCTATTGTCATCGGGTCTCTTTGGTTTTTAATGTGCAATGCTAAATAATCCTATTTTTGTATTTTTTTCAATAAATAGTTATAATTAATATTAAATAAAATTTTAAACTTAACTTAGGTGGTTCAGCCAAGAGGGACAGAGTACGCCAACATGTTTCACCCTGTTCAGGTTTCCTCAGGGCACAATCCCTACAACAAGACATGACTTAAATATTCGATATTTGATAAAATCACATAGCATCAACTACATTAGCAGATGTAGTAGCTTACCTCAGAACTGTATAACTCTTCACGACGTGGCCACCCGATTAATGATCTAAGATGGCCGCGGCGTGTACTATGGCTCATTAAATACTCCACAACCCAGCTGGGACTGACGTCATCAAGTCAGCTCGGGAGTGCGGAAATAACCGCAAAACCGGTGGACCCCGAGCTGGGCGTGCTTTAAACGAAAGTAAACACTCCTATAAATTCGGTTACTTTAAAAGCTACAGAGATGGGGAAGCAGTGAGACCTCACCAGAGGGATTGCCACTCGAGCTCCAATTTGAGCCCGTGGGGTATCACTGTGTCTAGTTGATAAATCCACCTCTGTTCTAGGAAGTTAAGCTTCGCTTCCAAATTTCACTCTGCTTCCTGGCTATCAATCATATCAATGATTCGCCATCTGATTTGATCTATGATATGTTTTTTGGCCAGCCAGTGTGGAACTAATGGAGCTGTCAAAGTTCCAGTGGATATCCGGGACTTATGTTCATTTAATCTTAAATGAACCGGCCGTTTGGTGCGTCCCACATATACCTGGGGGCACGGACAAATGATTATGTAGACCACCCAACTAGATTTACAAGTGGTATGTGTTCTGGCACGAATGGAGCGTCCGGTATGGGGGTCCTTCCAGGTGCTTCCTGCCAAGGTTTTATCGCACCACTGGCAATGGGAACATTCAGAATGAGCTGCTTGATCTACAGTAGGATACATTTTTCAATTTAACAACTGCCCTATCGTAGTGCCCTTGGTATACACTATCAGGGGGAATACATCCAAACCCCTAAGGGCCCTGAGTATAGGCCAGTGAGCTCTAATGGATCCCACTACATTCCTAACAGCATCGGAAAAAGGAAGCACACACACCATCCAGCCAGTTGCTATGAAGAATTATTGAGCTTCTGGTGGCACCTCTGAGGGCCTGAAGATTCTGTCATATAAACAGTTGTGGTATAGAAGGTATTGTGGGGAGTTCTATAGTATATCCTACCCCTAAGGGTGTTTCAATAACAGACTATGGCATTTTCAAGTTTCAATTTTTTTTTTTTTTTTTGATATACTGTCTATCAAAACAAGTGTCTAAATGGTGTACAATATAAAAAGATTATAAAGAAAACAGTTAAAATAAATAAATAAAAGCAATATTTTATCAAATATTAAAAATCCTAGACAAATTTAGGTTAGCATACATGAAACGGAAGGAAAGTAGGGGAGAGAAAGGTTGTTTAAAATACATTGAAGTAAAATTAATAAAAAAAAGGACGGTAAATGGGGAGTGGCAAAAATCATTAGGATGGGAATCGCTTCAAAAGAAGTATTAGATGTTTCAAAGCTTCACAAGAATCAAGGGGTTAGAAGGCGGAAGCTGATACTAAAGAATAAAGGCATCTTTAAAGAGGAAAGTTTTAAGTTTAGCTTTACATTTTTCAAGCGAGTTCTCTAATCGAACGTCTAATGGGAGGGTATTCCACAGAGAGGGGGCGGTGACTGAAAAGATAGATTTGCGAGTAGTATTGTAAAATAGTTCCCGTATTGACGGTATAGAGAGTAGATTTTGATTATTAGATTGGAGGGCCCTAGATGGTGAATAAGGGATCCAAAGTCTATCTATGAACGCCGATTGGTTAGAGGTTTTTGTTTTGTCCAAACCATTTTTAAAACCAGCTACAATAACCGCTCTTACCAAATACCACATCTTCTGGCAATGCATTCCAGAGCTTAACTAATTGCCTTTTTATGCCTCAATTATCTATTTGTCTTACTTATTTTTCCAAATTGATACTAACACATTAGTTTCGTTTTCTCATTCACAGGTCTGCAACATAGTGTCATCATAACGATAATCAAATATTGAAAATAACCAAAAGAAAACCAGGACTGCAAGTTTGGACTCATTTACACTGTTGGATGGGATCAAGCAGAGAACTATCTGTAGCTGAACTGCCAACTATTTTCAAGTTTCAACATTTGCATTTTGATAATACACTTCTCCCTCCATATTCGCTGTGATAGGGGATTAACAACCACAAATACAGAAAAACCCTAAATAACTTTTTCATATATTATTCGCTGTTTTCTATTAGAAACTATTGTGAATATGGTGAAACTGTGAACAATATGGTGGGAGACCTGGCTTGTCCCTGAAGGAGAGGCAAAACATGGTGAAGAAAGTGCTGGGAATCGGCGATTTTCTCTGTAAACGCTTGGAATGGGCGATTTCTCTAAGTAAGCAGACGTAATTTGGGGGGGAGGAGCCAGCAAGCTAAAAACCGTGAATAATCGAAACCGCGATTGCTGAAACCGTGAATACGGAGGGAGAAGTGTATCTTGATTTTGGTTTTATTTTGCTCTTACATTGCATTTTTGTGGCACATTTTTTGCATTTTAACACTTTAGGTATATGGGAAAGTGTTTGATGGATTATTCAAATGAAGAGACTCTTTATTAACATTGGGCAATATTCACCCAGTTGAATTAAACTTAGATAGTCATTGCCAGTCCCTATCTGGGTATCGACATTAAATAGCCAGGGTCCGATGCTTGCTGGGAGTTATCAATCTTCAGTGGTGGTAACTGGATAGCTACCCAATTAACTTAGATGGTCTTTTTACTGTCCAAATTTAACTGGATACTGCCGTTGGATATTGGTAATATCTGGGTAGCTCCCAGCTCCACCTTTGATCTGCTGTGAGACTAGGGAAACCCAGATATGTCCTCTTTATAGCTGACAGTCCGGGCTCCCAGACAGACTTTCCAAAACCTGGCATTTGCCTGGGTTTTGGAAAGCCCCGACCAGTTCCGGCCTCATCTAGAGGGCCTCTAAGCATGCGCAGATGTCGTCACACACATCCTTCAAGCTCTCCGGATGCAGCCGGAGCTGGTTGTAGAAGAGAGGAGGCTTGCTGGGGGGCGGCGCTGGGGGCAGAATTGGGTGGGACTAGGGGCGGAATGGGACAGAGCTGGAGGCAGAACGAGGCAGGGCTGGAGGCGGAACAGGGCGGGGTTATGTGTCCAGGGTTTTCCTTTTCAAAATATGGTAACCCTGTGTGAGATCACCCCAGGACTAACTGGAGAATAACATAGCAGTCAGACAGCATATTCAGAGGCTGTGTGCTGCTTACCATCCTGTGCACTAGTTAACTGGGTAGGAAAATACTTAGCCAGTTAACTAGCGCTGAGTATCAACCTCATTGAAATCAGGCAGAAAATAAGCAGGATTATTTGGTAAATCATTTGAAGCAAAGATAGTACTGAATCCTAAAATATGTTAGTTTTACTATGCATTCATACAGCATAATTTATAATCACTTGAGACCTGTGAACACTAGATTAATGAAGACTGCCAGAAAGAAAATTAAAATTTTCTACATGAAGCATAAATTCAGATTTCCCAGGAAGTACAATTCAAGTAAGGTCTAAGGAGGGCAACATTGCTAAGGCGATAATAGGTAATCTGACAAACCATACTTAGATCACCATTAAAATTCAATTCAGGGTCACAAAAGAATCCAAGGTTGCATATTTTAGCTTTTTGATAATAATGTTTTCAGCTCTGAAGAAGTGCAAATTAATTTTTGAAAGCATTTTGCATAGAAGTGCAAGGAAGCATTAGATTTATAGTGGAGTAGCAATGTTTCAGAACTGTGGCAAATAAAGAGTGAAAGAGAAAGCGAAAAAGGTTACCGCAGAATAAACTGAAGTTGCAGATATTAGAATGGAAATATTTTTAAGCTCAAAGGCCCCGACTCTAGAAACGGCATCTAGGAAAATAGGCACCGAGGAATGTGGTGCTTAGCAGTTGTCAATCAGTAGGCGTCAAAATCTTAGGCAACCCCTATTTATGCCAATTGAGGCACTTACATGCAAAATATGTCCAAGATCTGCCCACGATGCGCCCATAATCACGCCTACTTTCTGGTAGGCGCCTACCTGAAAGCAGTAGGTGCCTACTGAGTTAGGCATCTACTACCCAATTAATTTTAACCAATTATAAGCTCACTAATGGTGCCAATTAAAAAATTAAGTTAGATGCCTAATTGGCTAGATGCACCAATCTATTTTTATTCAGTTTTCTATTTTGTTCTCTCAGGGGAGCTCAGAACAGTTTACATGAATTTATTCAGGTACTCAAGCATTGTTCCCTGTCTGTTCCAGTGGGCAAAGGGGGTATTATAGGGCAAATTCTATAAGAAGGGCCCATAAGTGAGGTGCCAATATAGGCACTGTTCAGCGTGATTCATATAAAATTGGGTGCTGTTTAGTGAATCTTGCTGAGCGACACCTATTTTGGAGGCGCCCAATAAATAGACCAGCTCTAGGCACAACTAAAAGTTAGGCGCCCATTTGAGCACTTAAGCATGCTTAAGAGCAGAGATTCTGTAAGAAGGCGCCTAACACATAGCCACGCCCACGCCTAACATGCATAGCGCCTATTTTTTTGAAGGCCGCCTAAATTTTTAGAGGTGCCTTGTTACAGAATCGCGCTTTCTTGATAGGCGCCTATGTTTCAATCAGTGCTGATTAAAAAGCTTAATTGGGCTTGTTATTCAATTTAGATAGGTGCCTAATTAGTTGGGCGCCTCCAAAATAGGTGCCTAACTTTAGGCGTTGGTTACAGAATTTGGTCCTAAGTGACTTGCCTAGGGTCACAAGGAGCAGTGTGGGTTTGAACCCACAACCTCAGGGTGTTGAGACTGTAACCACTGTACCACACTCTCCCCCTAACTTCCTGCACTGTTTATAGAATTTGGTCCAAAATGCATATTATAGAGCAAAAATAGTATAATAAAATAATTATTGTGTACCCCTAAGTAGTAAATATGCCTCTAAGGGGGCCTTTAATTAAGCTGCAGTATAAATTAGCTTTTTTGCTCTCTAACATGATTTTTTTTTCCATGCACTAAGGTCATTTTTACTGCAGCAGTGAAAATGCCAATTTTCCTTTTTGGCATTAATGGCCACGCACTAATGTTGCATTATCTTGTGGCCATTTAGAAAATTACCAAGTTAGCACTTATCAACACCTGTGTTGTAGGCGGTAAGGCCCAGATTCTTGAACCAGCGCCAATATCGCTGGCCGTGTGTCAATCATGCACTGGCACCGGTTTTGGAATCATACCAACATGAAAGGCACCAGAAATGTAGAGCCAGGGTTTTCTGGCACTATATTTCCAGTGCCTATCTTCGTGTGAATGTAGGTGTTCTAGGCCGACTAATGCCTCTTCCGGTGTTGGCCATGCCTACTTTGACATTCAGTGGCCTAAAGCGCCTATGTAGGGGTGATTCTGGTGCTGATTTCCTAGGTGCGCCTCAAATCTCAGTTAAAAACACCGTTTGGATGGTGTTTTCAATGGAAGTATGGGCGCCTACCAACTCCTAGAAAATTGGCGCTGGTTTGAGAATCCGGGCCTAAGGGCTTATATGGTAATCCTGCACTAATCACTCACCCCCAAATCGTATATATGGTACCTAAAGTAATGCTAACATATGTGCATAATTTAATTAATAAGCTTAATCAGCTCTGATAATTGGCAAGTAACACCTGTTAATGGATAGTTTAGTCTGCTCCAGAGTTCGTATCTCTCTGCTCTGGGGGGGGGGGGAGGTTTGGCCGGTAGGCTCAGGAGCTTGTGGGTGCCCTGGGGTCATCAGAGTCCAGACCTTGGGGGGGGGGGGGTACTTCCTTTTTGTAGGACGGGCATGCCTGGTTTTTCCTTTGGCTTTCGGTGCTCCCGGGGGAGGGGCCTTGGACTCCCATGTGGCACTGAAGTAACAGCCCTGGGCCTACTTCCTCGAATGGGGGGAGGGAGATATCTGGGGATTCACGGGGATGGGGATAGGGGGTGGATTTAAACAACACGTAACTTGGTATTGTTATGTTTGGTTCTTCCCGATTATTTTGTTGTATTTTGTACTTTGAAGTTTTGCTATTGCTCTCCATTGTTTTTGTCAATAAAAATTGTTTACTCCTAACACCTGTTAATGGATGCTAATTGGATGCACAGCTTGGTAGGCACATAACACAAAGACGTATGTGCCATGTGCAAAGGCATTTGGCCAAAAAATTCCTGGCATAAATAGGGTGTACCTAAATGTTAGAATGCTTAGCAGCATGATTCTATAATGGATGCCTAATATTTATAAAACTGCACTTAGCATCACATTATTCGCATCAATTTTTTAGGCAACATATATAGAATCAGGCCCTTAGATTCTTAATCATAACTTTAATAGTTTAATAGCGCTGAAAGGCATACGCATCACAGTACAGTAACCACAGTACATTTTGACATTTAATAGAGGGTCCCTGCTCAGAAGAGCAGTCTCAAAGAAGTGGGCTTTTAAATGGTCCTTGAACACTGCCAGATTTGGGCAGCTTGTTCCAAGCATACGGCACAGCAAAGTAGAAGGGATAGAGTCTGGAGTTGGCAGAAGAAAAGAAGGGTACAGATAGGAGGGACTTATCAGCTTAGCAAGATTGAGATGGCCCATTACACAAATGGGCTCCTTTCCATAATATCACAGATACAATAGTCCACATGGTATCTACCGTGTTTCCCCGAAAATAAGACCTGCCGTGAGACCACGGGAACTCACAGCACTCATTTTTGTGGACAGCTCTTTATGGAGCATAGGACGATTGCTCCTGCCCTGCTTTACCACTAGACAAGCAGGTAAGGTGTAGAGAGATCCGGGAGGCAGGATGGAGGCCGGGGTGGTTCTGGCTTTTAAAAACTCGTGAATAACCGAAGTTGTGAGACCTAAACCCATGAATCGGGAGGGAGAAGTGTACATATTTTTCAGCTAGAGACAAAACTGACAGACAAGGGGAGGAGCCTTGGAAGGTGGGAGTCCCTGCACATGCCCAATAAGCCAAAAGCTTACTATTACTAGGGGAGAGCTCTGGCACACAGGATCAGTCTAAGGACTTCACCAATAAGTGTGGGCTCATATCCCCTGCTTGTCTCCGGAGAATATGGGAGCAACAGGGGAAACACCAAAGAAATTCTTTGGTCAAATTGGTAAATTGCTGTGCATCTATAAGGAAGACAGAACAAATAGGATTTTGCCAAGGCTTGCTAAACTATCTTCACACAGAAAATCTATAATAAATCTCAATAAGGTGACCACTATAATTCAAGTATGACACAATGAAAAAAAGAATCAATCATAAGGATGTATATCATCCAAGATAAAAAGGCATCTACCCTTTGCTTAATCACTAGGACTCATGGGTTGGGCCCATGTGCCTAAGGCCCCGCCCACAGGCGGGACCTAAGGCTCCCGGGCCTATTCTGATTGGCCCAGGCACCTTAGGCCCCACCAGTAGGCGGGGCTTTGGTTAGGCTGGGCCAATCCGGCCCCATTCGTCGGAGGACGGACGGACGGACGGGCTTGGCACCCGTCTGTCCGGCCAATTTACCTAAAGGTATGGGGAAGGGGGGTGGGGGTGTGGTGGGGTCAGCCAGGGGGTCGCGGGTCGGCTGGGAGGGGGGCCAATCGTGGGTTCTGGGGGGGCGGATGTTGGGGGGAAGGGGGTTTCATCGAGGGCAGGAGGGCCTGGAATCCCTCCTGCCCGTAATGTAGTGGGGGGTGGGGGTAGAGGATCGGATGGACCAGGAGGGCTTGGGCTCCCTCCTGGCCCGAACGAGTTGGGGGGGCACGATTGGCAGGGCAAGAGGGCTTGGGCTCCCTCTTGCCCCGATGGAGTCGAGGAGTCGGGGGGGCAAGAGGGTTTGGGCTCCCTCTTGCCCCGATGGATTCGGGGAGTCAGGGGGCAAGAGGGCTTGGGCTCCCTCTTGCCCCGATGAATTCGGGGAGTCAGGGGGGCAAGAGGGCTTGGGCTCCCTCTTGCCCCGATGGATTCGGTGAGTCGGGGGGGCAAGAGGGCTTGGGCTCCCTCTTGCCCCGATATGTCGGGGGTGCCACGGTTGGCTGGGGCAAGATGGCTTGAGCTCCCTCTTGCCCCGATGTTGTGTGGGGGGGGAGTGATGCATCGCGGCAGGAGAGATGCCTCATCTCCCCTACCACGATGCCATCACTCCTCTACCCGAACTGCCGCGGGTCGCGGCAGTTCGGGTAGAAGAGTGATGGCATCACAGTAGGGGAGATGAGGCATCTCTCCTGCCACGATGGTTAGGTTGCCGGGCCGCTGAACTGATGGCGCCAATGACCATCAGCTCAGCGGCCCGTTTTTCGGCACTTAGACCTGGTTTTATTTCGTCTAAGTGAAAAAGGTCTAAGTGCCGACTAAACTGTATTGGTTATACCAGTTGTACGCCTAGGTATAGGTTGGCCCACCTCCCGCCCACTGCCCGCCCTTTCCCCTCCTCTAAACACACTTCTTTTCTCTCTGTGCGTTTAGAGGCAGGGGAAAGTCCTAAGCTGTTTTTAGATACGTCTAAAAACCAGCTTTGGTTATGGGTACTTGGACGATCAGGCTTTTTGATCGTCCAAGTAGCCATTTAGGACACTTTTTAGACGTTGTTTTTTTTTTTTATTATTACCCTCATAGCTTCTAATCCAAAATTGAACATAGCAGCAGAAGCACCCAAGTTGCAGAGATATGAAGAAAATGGAAAAGGGAGAAACCAAAATAAACGGGCTCTTTTTGGTAAGCTGCGATAGGGGCTAACACAGAAAATATGGCTTTTATTTGTTGTTTAACTGTTTATTAAATTTTTAGAAAAAAAAAAAACCAACTAACTTAAAGTGCAGACAAAATACACAATAAGCACTTTTATACTATCCCCCTCTTCTAAACCGCGCTAGCGGTTTTAGTGTGGGGAGCCGTGCTGAATGGCCCGCGTTGCTCCCAACGTTCATAGAGTTCTTATGAGTGTCAGGAGCAGCGCGGGTCATTCAGCGTGGCTCCCGCCGCTAAAACCGCTAGTGCAGTATAGGAGAAGAGGCCCTATGCAATTATAAACAAAGCAAGAAGAAAGAAATCCCTCCCTCCCTTTAACTGGAAGTGTATAAGAAATGAAGTGTTGTTAAAGTGTACAAGGATTTTATCTTATACTGCACTTATTGTAAGTTTTACTAAAAGAATAAAGAATTTTTTAAAAAAATAAATGAAGTGTGGAAAGAATTAATAAACATCATACCTTCAAATTTAAAAATGTTTTACAAAAAGCATCTAATGGACCCTAAATTTCCTTGCATTTTCAGATTTCACCCTTTTGTTCTGCCAATATTTTCTCAAATTTATAGTAAACACATAAATGGTACATTTAATCTATCCCATTGCTTCCAATTCCTTATTATCATTTGCAACGCGACTCCAGTCATAATCAAGAGGAGTTTATCCAGTTTGTTTTTTAAGTGGGCTCTTATTCATTATTGAAGTTCCAAACAATATTATTCCGTAAGACAATGGTATGGGAACTTCAAGAATAAGAATGATCTTGCTCCAAATAGACTTCCAGAAATCTAAAATTAAAGGGCATAAGATGATCTAATGTTCCCACCTCCAAATGATGCGCTAAACTGGTCTGCATTAGGCCTCCTTTTACAAAACTGCGATAGCAGTTTCTAGCGTGGGAAGCCGCGCTGAATGGCCCGTGCTGCTCCTGATGGTCATTGAGTTCCTATGAGCATCGGGAGCAGCGCGGGCCATTCAGCGCAGCTCCCCGCACTAGAAACTGCTAATGCAGTTTAATAGAAGAGGGGGGTTAGTGTTGCCATCTGTGTATTCTAAGCACATGGTACTTATTTTTCTATAGTTTTGGAGGGGCAATAACAGGAGCAGAGAATGGGCATGGATGTGCTAATCAGCTAGCACACTGCCATTACTGTCATGCTAACTGGTTATCTTGTCCATAATGCAGGAGCACTTAGCACCTCCTAGCTAGGGGGCGGTAGGTAGGCTCATATTCATTTTTAAAAATGGCTAGCATTAGTTCTCGCATTACTGCATGACTAAAAAAAACTGGGTACATGAGGTGTTGGGGTTGCCATTTCAGTGGCACCACAATAGCGCAGAACTTAAGGTCACCAGAATTTGGGGGAGTTTGGAATTTTGGATGCAGCATAGGCAAAGGTTCTCTACCTCTCCTCACCTTCCCCCAGCACTGACCTCCAGTGTGCCTACTCACTGCAGCTAGCTTGGACAGAAGGGAAATGTGGGCTGTCCCAGGTGGTGCCAATATTTATGCTGCCACAAAGTGTGTGGCGGTGACCTAAAAAAGCAAATAGGGTGCTAGGAATTATTAGGGAAGGCAAATAAGACCAAGAATATTATAATGCCTCTGTATCGCTCCATGGTGTGATCTCACCTTGCGTATTGCATTCAGTTCTGGTCACTGTATCTCAAAAAAGAGGCAGTAGAATTAGAAAAGGGTCAGAAAAAAGGGTAACCTCAATGATAAAGGGGATGGAATGCCTCTCATATAAGGAAAGGCTAAAGAGGTTAGAACTCTTCAGCTTGGAAAAGAGATGGTTAATGCGGGAGTTGTCCACAAAAATGACTGCTGTGAGTTCCCGTGGTCTCACGGCAGGTCTTATTTTGGGGGAAACACGGTAGATACCATGTGGACTATTGTATCTGTGATAATATAGAAAGGAGCCCATTTGTGTAATGGGCCATCTCAATCTTGCTCAGTTGATAAGGCCCTCCCTTCTTTTCCTCTGCCAACCCCAGACTCCATCCCTTCTGCCCTACTATGCCGTATGCTTGGAACAAGCTGTCCAAATCTGGCAGTGTTTTATTCTTCCCTTCCTTTTATTTTCATTTATACAATGTATTAAAAAATATTTTTTCCCTTCCCCTTTCTTTCCTTCTGCCCCTTACCTATTGTAATCAAGTCTTTGTTTTGATCTCAATCCCCCTATTTTTATTTAGACTTTTTTTTTGTTATACAGTTCTTCATTTATTTCTTGAATTTTCTATACTGTTCTCCCAAGGGAGCTCAGAACGGTTCACATAAATTTATTCAGGTACTCAAGCATTTTCCCTACTGTCCCAGTGGGCTCACAATCTATCTGCTCTACCTGGTGCAAAGGGGGGGTTTATGTGACTTGGCCAGGGTCACAAGTTGCAGCATGAGTTTGAACCCACAACCTCAGGGTGTTGAGGCAGTAGCTTTAACCACTGTTCAATTAGGGTTATCAGATGTCTTGGGAAAACCAGGACATGCTCTCTTTTTAGAGGACTGTTTGGTTGCCCGGACAGACTTTCCAAAACCCAGCAGTTGTCTGGGTTTTGGAAAGCTCTGACCGTGTGTGGAGGGCCTCTGAGCACGCACAGATGATGTCTCATGCACCCGCGCATGCTCAGAGGCCCCCAGACAAGGCCCAGAGGTCAGGAATAAAGAGACGAGGCTTTCAGGGGTGGGGCTTGGGGCGGAATGGGGTGGTCCAAAGGCAGAATGCGGCATGGCTAGTGGCGGAACAAGGTGGGGCCAGTCGTCTGGGATTTTGCCAAGAAAAATATGGTAACCCTATGTTCAGTCCTGTTTCACAGGCATAACCTAGAGCAGCCCGCATCTCCCTTCTGCCCAAGGACCCCCAGCTGCAGCAAGCAGGCACATCTCTGCTTCTGGCAAATGCTGGTAGTCAGTGCTGGGGGGGGGAGGTGAAGTAGAAAACTTTTGCCTGTGCTGTATCCAAAATTCTGGCCACCCAAAATTCTTGTGGCTATACGTTCTTTGCCAATGAAATGGTGATACCAAAACGACAACACCGCAAAGTCCTGCTTTGAAAAAAAACTGCAATAGAAAAAGGCCAAATTTATAGCCACATGAGAAATGGATTTACTATGCAGTCCCATGTAAAGGCACATTATGCCCATTTCTTAGTAAAGCTTAGTAAAACTGCTCCTAAATTATTTAGGCAGTATTATAAAAAAATGTGGAAGATTATTAGAACAGTTAAAACACCACCAACTAAAGCTGAAACAGAGGTTCTAGAGAATTTGTGTGAGGATTCTGTAGAACACAATAGAAAGGCAGAATGGCCACCTAGTATAGAAGAGAGAATATTAAAGGTAAATCTCATAACTATGGAACTGCAAGAAGTAACGGGATGGGACTTGTATACTGACTTTTTGTGGTTACACATTCAAAGCAGTTTACATATATATAGGGTTACCTGGCATCCGGATTTCCTCGGACATGTCCGGGGATCTGGACGGCTTTTCAAAACCCAGCTCTTTGTCCCGGTTTTGAAAAGCTTCCTCAAAATCACGTCAGGCAGTGGATGGGTGGAACTAGGCAGGCCTGGGGACGAGTCTAGGGGATCAGGTAACCCTACACATATACAGGTACTTATTTTGTACCTGGGGCAATAGAGGATTAAATAACTTGCCTGGGGTCATAAGGAGCAGTGCTGGGATCAATCCCACAACATCAGGGTGCTGAGGAAACAGCTATACCACTAGGCCACTCCTCACCTCTCAACAGCTCAAGATTGGAAAGTGAATTGAAAAAAGCCCCAAACCGAGAGAGCCCTTACGTTGGAGTACTCAATTTTTGGCTCACTCATTTAACATTGCTGAGCCAAAACTTGTCAAGATAGCCATATGCTTGTTGCAGGTTTCCGGGTCTTGCTGCGTCTTTGTCAGGTAGAAACCGACGTTTCAGCCATCATGAGAGAACCCTGAGAGAACAAGACAGCCATAATTAATATCTCAATGGTTAATAACAGAAACAGCACATTTCCTTTCGAAAGGAGACCCAACCACCATGCCTAAAAAAAAACTACCACTCTATAATTTGCTTGCCTACAATTTACAAGTTGTTCACTATAACAGATACACACTATGATTATATAAATTCAAATAATACTATATTATGGTAGCAGAACGACACATGGAACTAAAGACTGATGCTGAACAAAGTTATGATAAGAAAAGCAGAATACTCAGTATAGCATGAGGTGATTATAAAAAGCTTTTGCTAACATCCCATACTCTTGGATAATAAATTGTCTTGAAATGTACAGCATGAACCCTGGATTGATTGAGTATATCAAACTTATCATAAAAATGTGATAAACTGTACTGCATCTGAATTATGAAGAAGGACAATTTATCATTCCTAACATCAAGATTCAGCAAGGAATATTTCAGAGAGATTCTCGGTCACTGCTCTTGTTCTGACTTTAAACCCACTGAGCTCAGATAATATCATACTTAGCATATGTAGAATATATGAACCAGATAGTTCTTGCGATCATGATTTGACTGAACAATTGCAAATAGTGAACATGTTCTCCGATGTCATCAGTATGACTTTCAGGCTAGACAAATGTGCAACAGCAGCCATCCAAAATGGAAAAGTAAAGATAGAAGGTTCTAGAAAAAAAAAAAAAAAAAAAAGCAGTTGAATAGTAAAATTCAAATACTTATAAGATACAACCATCTTGCACAATTTACCAAAACAATAGATCGGTAAAGAATACAACAGAAGACAAAAACTGATGCTGACAAGAGCTTTAACAGAACAGAATAAGATACAACCTATTAATCAGCTTGCTGTCTCTGTGTTCTTGAATATCTTTAGAATTGTAAATGTTGCGTCAACTAAAACCGATCCTTGAATAGAAAAACCTTACAAAGTTAAAATTCTCTCATTCTAAGATTAAGTCAGGCCAATGTACATTGTTTGAGGTTGGTTCAAAATACTGCTGTGAGGCTTGTAACAGGTAGCAAAAGAATGGATCTTATCACTCCAGTTCTATTTAAACTTCATTAGTTACCTATAGATCAATGCATTAAGTTCAAGCTATTGTGCATAGTATTCAAAGCATGGCACTTGAAATCTCCATTTTATTTGGCAAATAAGTTGGTAAGATATAGTCAACAGAGATTCCTGTGCTCTTCTAGCAAAGAGCTGTTTTCATTGCCAGGTCTAGGTATCATAAAGTTGTCTCTCATGAGAAGCAGAGCTTTTTCTTATGTAGGTCCTGCGTTATGGAATTCTTTGATGGTTTGTCATATTTGAACACCTTCCACATCCTCCTTACAGCCCAGATCTGACGCCTAGCAATTATCACATTTTCGGTCCACTGAAGGAGACGCTGTGAGGTCTGATGATGAAGTAAAGGAAGCGATGCTCACCTGGCTTTGGGAGTAGCCAAAAAACTTCTCTGCAGAAATGCAGAAGCTAGTTGAATGATATAACAAATGTGTCATCTTGAATGGAAAATTGATTATGTTCAATTGCTCACAGTTACTTCGACTAAAGCCATTAAATGTATTTTGCCTTTATTTTTTTATTTACCCTCAAATAATCCATGTATTAAAAAAGATATAGTATAATGGAATTAGAAAAGGTACAGAAAAGGGTGACAAAAATGATAAAAGGGATGGGATGACTTCCCTATGAGGAAAGGCTAAAGCAACTAGGACCTTCAGCTTAGAGAAGAGACAGCTCAGGGGCAATATGATACAGGTCTATAAAATACTGAGTGGCATAGAAAGGGTAGATGTGAATCAGTTGTTTATGCTTTCCTTTTTTTTAAATGTTTTATTTTATCATTTTTATCCATACACAAGTATCACATCACAAGCAATAATAGAAAAATCCCCTAGAACAAAAATAGGGGAGTTATACAGGCGAAAATAATAGGTCTTCAGCATACTTATATACGTGTGATGGCCAGAGATCACATCAAAGTCAATCCCAACCCAATAATTCCCCAAAATTTTTCACCATTTGCCCCAATAGTAACTAGTCTAATTGAACAGAGATGAAATGTTATGTTAAATCAATCCTAGATATGAATCAATGCTCCCCATTTCTCCATTCAAGATAAGTATCCCAGACTTTGTGAAAGGGTACCACTCTACCATATTTGTAAGCAGTCAGTTTGGACATTAAACATATATAATTTGTGCAGCACCATCTCTACAGAAGGGATCGCTGTTTGTTTCCAGTGTCAGGCTAGAGTTAATTTAGCAGCTATAAAGAATTTGTTTACTCTTTCCAAAACTACTAGGATTAAGAGGTATAAAATGAAGCAACTAAGCAGTAGATTTAAAACAAACCAAAGAAAATATTTCTGCACACAATGTGTAATTAAACTCTGGAATTCATTGCCGGAGAATGTGAAGAAATCAGTTGGTTTAACAGGGTTTTAAAAAGGTTTTGATAATTTCCTAAAAGAGAAGTCCATAGGTCATTATTGAGATGGCTTGGGAAAGTCCACTGCTTATTCCATGGGGGTGACGCTGGAGGATCTTACCGGACTAGCACAGAACCGATCTCTTTTTAGATCTGTAATTCATCCAGTTTGACCACTGTTGGAAACAGGATGCTGAGCTCGGTGGCGTACCTAAGCTATGTGATACCCGAGGCCCATTGTTTTTTGACACCCCTGCCATCATTTTTGATACCCCCTCCCACCACCACCAATGTAAAAAAAAACTTTTAGTAATGTTCCCCCAGGTGCAAGCCATGAGGGAGGTGTTCCCGGCCTGGGAGTCATGGTTCAGGAACTTCCCTTCTCACAGCCCGGTGCCAAGGCTCTGGGTAGTCCCCGTGGCTCAGCATGTTCCCAGCCTTCTCTCCTGTCCGATGGCCCTTTACCTTGCGTGAAACTGAAAAAACTGCCAGCCTCAGCAGTGATTCAGCTACGTCGCCTGTGGCTCCCCTTCCTACTTTCCATGTCTGCCTCTGCTGCAATCCACCTGGGCGGAAATAGGAAGTTGCGTTTTTGGCAGATGCGGAAAGCAGGAAGGGGAGCCGTGGGCGACGTAGGTGAATCACTGCTGAGGCCGGCAGTTTTTTCATCTTCACAGAAGGAAAAAGGCCATTGGACCGGACAGGCGAGGAAGCTGGGAACATGCTGGGCCATGGGGAATACCCAAAGCCTTAGGACTGGGCTGTGAGCAGGGAAATTCCTAGACCATGACTCCAAGGCCAGGAATACCCCCATCATGGCTTGAACCCATGGCAGTCCGCCCCCTCCCCGCCTCTCCCCCCCCCCCCCCCCGTGGTACGCCACTGGCTGGGCTTGATGGGCCTTGGGTCTGTCCTAGTATGGCAATTATTATGTTCTTAGGGGCCAGCACTGAATATTACCAGCAGCATAACTTGTCAAATCCATCTCCTGTACTGTCCCTGACCTCCCCACTTTAAACACAGTAGAGTAAATATTCAGCAGCACTGCCCAATAGTGTTACAAATATCGATGGTTGGGCGGCCCCAAACAATTTAAGAGGGCAGGAGCCTCTCCTGCTTGCTTAAATCACTTTGAATATCAGCCCGATTTTTTCATAAACAAACTCTAAGGGAGGATTCAGACATTTTCTCCCTAAGTGCTAGACTGTACAGTATCATAATAATTCGCTTCTGGTGTTGTTTCAGTATGATGTGGACTATAAATCTAATAAATTAAATTAAGTCTATATAGCTGTTAGATTTGATTTACTATTAAGTATCTACCTCTAACTCTTAACTGAATGAAATTAATCATTATATAAATCCTGGAGAGTTTTAGAGAATGCCATCTCGCAGTTCTTTAAATTTTAGTCAACCCGTGAATGTTTTGCCTGGATTCTAGCTCTCTGTATACAATCCAATGCAAGTGCATTCTTAATTTATTTTCTTTCTTTCTCTTTTCCTATGCTGCTGTTAATTGTTAAACTAGGATGCATTGGATAATCGTCGTGGTGAGCCAGAGCGAAGGAATCTCAGTTTAGAGATATTCAGTTGCAGAATTATCCACAGCCGTCTCCTTGGCCAAGGATCTTGAAGTTAATCAAAACCAAGTAACTGGAACACACATGAAGGTTGATATTAGTAAGCTCTACCTTTTCACATTTACAGCTCCATCAGAAGAGTTATTAAAGCTATAGAAAAAGCACAAGAACATACTGGGTCATATCAATGGTCCAGTTAGCCCAGTATCCTGTTTCCACAGTGGGCAATCCAGGTGACAAGTACCTGGCAGATACTAAAATAGTAGCCACATTCCATGCTACCAATCCCTGGGCAAGCATTGGCTTCCCCCATGTCTGTCTCAATGGCAGACTATGGACTTACAAAACCTTTTTTTTTTTTTTTAACTCAGCTATATTAACCATTACTACCACATCCTTTGGCAATGAATTCTTCGAATGAAAAAAATATATTTCCTCCTGTTGGTTTTAAAGTATATCCCCTGGTGTGTGTTTGGCGACCTGGGATATAGTTTTCTGCACAAGTATAGGATTAACCACATGTCAAATGAACTATGTCCATCATTTGTGTCCATTTTTGGATCTTCCATCTTATTCCATTTCTATTTTGCTTTCTACTACATGTTATTTATTATTCATTGTAGATGTTTATTTATTTATTTTTAAAAAATTTGTCAACCGCCTAATTCCTAAGCGGCATTACAGAAGTAATAATAATAATAACTTTATTCTTTTATACCACCATAACCAAAAGTTTTAGGCAGTTTACACTAAAAAGAGCTGGACATTCAGCGAAATACAATAATACAATAAAAAATACAAATAGTTGTAAAATAGAATTTCAATAATAAAACTCACTAAATAATTAACTTATTGAACAAAGTGGTCTTAATTAATTTCCCAAAACTGCAATAGGATAACATAGCTTGCTGAATACATTTACCTAACCAAGATTGTTGCCTACCAGCTTGAAATGCTAGGGTCCTATCTAAGAAGGTCTTATATCAACACCCATTAAATTTTGGATAAGCAAATAAGTAGAAGTTTCTAGTTTCTCTTGATGGTCTATGCAACACAAAATGAAGAAAAAGGTAAGCTGGAGACAATCCCAATATCAGCTTAAAGCAGATACAGGAAAATTTGAATAATATTCTTGCCTCCAAAGGCAGCCAATGAAGTAAACGATAATATGGACTAATATGGTCGTTCTTTTTTAAACCAAAAATCAATCGAACAGCTGTATTCTGAATTGTCCTTAATTATAATAGTCTAAAATAGATAAAACTAATGCCTGCACCAATAGTCAACGATAAAGGATCAAAATATTTTTTTATGGTTCTTAATTTCCACATAAAGTAAAACAAACACAATTTATACACATATCTTAAAATAAATGTTCATTGTTGCTTCTTTCTCTAGTTCAGGTGCTTATATCTGGGCTCAAGATGTTAGTGCTAGAAAAATCTGAGCTCTATTAGATTTGTTTTGCCATTCAAGATTTAATTTTGGTCTGTGTTTAAAAGGACTATGTTGGTTTTTTGTTTGTTTGTTTTTGCAAATGCAGCATGTTGCTGTTTTAGATCTTTCTTGTTATTTTTAGTGATCTTAAACCTTTTAGATGCCTACTGCCTGGCTATCTTGAGTAGGTCTGCTCTTATTATCACAAGCTAAGCAGGGTTAGTCCTGGCTCATACTTGGATGGGAGACCACTTGAGAATACCAGGTGCTGTAGGCACGTTGGGCAACAACAACACAATGGAGCTGCAATGGCAAATTACTCCTGTACTATGTCATGCCATGAAACATCACAAGGTGGATTCCTCACTGTGCATGCTGCCATGAGTCAGTGGCATAATTCATCCAATTCCTTTAGATCAGGGGTGTCCAATGTCAGTCCTCGAGGGCCGCAGTCCAGTCGGGTTTTCAGGATTTCCCCAATGAATATACATGAGGTCTATTTGCATGCACTGCTTTCATTGTATGCTAATAGATCTCATGCATATTCACTGGGGAAATCCTGAAAACCCGACTGGACTGCGGCCCTCGAGGACCGACATTGGACACCCCTGCTTTAGATAAAACTACTACTGTTTATTGTACATCATTTATACATGTATGTGCGTACTTATACATGTTTACGGCAGTGTGGTGCTTAAGCACTGTTCTTGTAAAAACCCATTTGGCTTACCCAGGGGAGGAGCATAGGTGGTACAAAGGCAGGGCTCCCATTTATATATGTGATTTACAGAATACTGTAAGATTCCTATGCCCCTACTGCATTCAGGCGTGTCTACTTTCACCAGCTCTGTGAATAATATAACTATGAGCGCCTAAACATTAGGTGCATTGAAAGCCATTTAGGCTAGCATTCTATGAACCTAGGTGCCAAGGCTTTGTTATAGAATAGGCTTCTACTTTACACCATCTAAGGCAATTATTTTATAACAAATGCCTGCCGTTAGGTGCCTAGACCAGTGCGCCTAGCTGATCTACGTGCCTAGCTTAATTTTTTTTTTATTGGTTCAGTTGGCACTGTTAATTAAATAGAACCACTAGAAACCAACAAATAAAACAATTTAAAGAAATTAACTTTTGGGTAGGCGCGTAACTTGGTAGGTACCATGAAGGAGTCTACACCAAAGGTGCCTCCCTGTGCCTCCCCAAAAGGTAGGCATAGTTAAGGGCAGAGTTTGGGTGTGGAAAGAGTTAGGTGTTGGTAGGCACCTGCCTTATGCACCATTACTTTAGGCCAAGAAAACCCTGGTCGAATATACTGATGTATATGTTAGAGATGCCTAGAGGAGAAACTTTATTGATAGCTGCAATAGTTGACTTGACACTGACAGTGTTTCGGCAGTAATTGCCTTTATCAAGAGTCTAGCAAAGCCCATAAACATAACACAAGTTAAAACCATATATATACATATACAAAAGATTAAAATTCAATTCCACTGCATGAAACATTATTCTCCTCCTATTATATAGTTTTAATTTACATGTTTTTCATCATTTTATTTTTTTGTATTTTAAATGTTTTTGCTTTAGGCATTTTCAATGTTTCATGAGTTAATTAGCACAGATAATTTGCAATATCATCTGTACAATACCATAAGGCAAGCGATTCAAATGAGTTTTTCTTTGTTTCTTTTCAGAATATACTATATAATCATTTCCATAGTTACCTAATGGGCTACCACGCACTTGAATCTTGTTCCTTAACAATGTGATGCTAAATCAATGAATCTGAAGGCCAACATTCATAACACACACACTGAGTGTAAAATAGAAAAACTCGGGATGGAATATTTATTTATTCAATTTTCTATACTGTTCTCCTAAGGGAGCTCAGAACAGTTTGCATTAATTTATTCAGGTGCTCAAGCATTTTTCCCTGTCTGTCCCTGCGGGCTCACAATCTACAGTATCTAATGTACCTGGGGCAATGGGGGGGGATTAAGTGACGTGCCCAGGGTCATAAGGAGCAGCATGGGTTTGAACCCACAACTTCAGGGTGCTGAGCTTCAGGATAGCTTTAACCCCTGTGCCACACTAAGCATTAAGGGGGCAATTCTATAACTGGACACCTCCAGTTAGGTGAACTGATGGTGCATGATGAGCATCAATTCAATGATGGCATCTATGTGCCAAGATATCGTTATAACGTAAGGAAGTTCTTCTTCACCCAGAGAGTGGTAGAAACCTGGAACGCTCTTCCGGAGTCTGATATAGGGGAAAACACCTTCCAGGGATTCAAGACAAAGTTGGACAAGTTCCTGCTAAACTGGAATGTACGCAGGTGAGGCTGGACTCATTTAGAGCACTGGTCTTTGACCTAAGGGCCGCCCGTGAGCAGACCACTGGGCACAAAGGACCACTGGTCTGACCCAGCAGCGGCAATTCTTATGTTCTTATACTAATAAGTTGGCATCAGTTCCCTGACATTTAGGTAGCATTATTTATTTATTTATTATACCAAACAGTGTTTAAAGGTATTTTTCAGTTGATTTGTTTTAATATTTTCCCTGTCTCTCAAGTACCAATTGTAAGCACGCAAATTGATAAACTACTCATAAGATCTAACCTGATATTTGTACTGTTGTACTATGATGCTCATTGATGTTTTGTTATTGTCTTTGTAACTTTTTGAAAACTCAATAAACTTTCATGGGAAAAAAAAATAATTATATACCACATACAACTATGCGGTTTCCAAGTCACTTACATAAAATCTTGTTTCACTACGATTTCCACCTATAATGTAGACATGTCTGGACAACATCATAGACATCCCCCCCATATAAAATATCAAAAATCAAGGCAAAACCACGTACACATTAAATCAAATGATCAATTCAAAGGTAGATACCCAGACCAATTCACATTAGCATGCAAAGCAAGTCTAATACCATCAATTCAGAAATACAACATGCTTTAAATAATACATTATAGAAGCATTGGGCAAATGCAAGATTGGTATACACCTTAACTTGAAACGTTCAACATTAATGCAATAAAATTTCAAATTTTAGAATTATTCCTCTTCAAAATTATATTATATAAAAATACCTCACTAATATTTTCAAAACTATCCCACAGTCTTAATATGAAACTAGGAGGAGTGTATACGATAGAGCTTGACAGGCTCAGATCATAAGACCTCCTATAACCTATATGTTATTCCAGGTCACCATCCTGAAATTGTGGTCTTATCTTTGCACACCTCCATCCTCCCCTTACAATATGAACGAATGGACCCACAGCTCAATCATGCAATGTGTAATCTAACATTTACTACTTACTGCTACTCTTCCACCTTTGTGAGTGTGTATATGTTGTATAAAAGAGGTATTGCATATATTAACCATTTAGCAACACTTATCTTTAATGGTGATTTCCACCTTCGGTGCTGGAAGCTTAATAATAATGCTTGAATGTTGCAAGTTAAGGTGTTTACCCAATGTTTGGCATTTGCCCAATGTTTCTATAATGCGTTTGCCTATGATGGGCAGGATGTTTCTTTGAAAGCCCATTTGTTGTTTTCCTACATTTAGGTAGGCCATTTATGGCTACCATAAATGGATGTGCCTGAATGCAGCATTTTAGCGCATTGCTTACCATATTCTGTAAGTTATATGCGTTAGAGCACCACATATGCCCCACACAGACTCCTCCCTAGTGAACGCCCATGTGCATTTACATGATAAAGCACTTGTGCATGCACCTGATAGAATACCACTGAGTACCGGTACTCTTAACACTTACCCCCTCTTTTTTTTGTAAATATTTATTAATTTTAAAATATAAATAGTGCAATACAATGAATTTAAACATAAACAAATCAAGAAACGTACTTTAAATATGCAAATAATTTGAAAAACACTCATTTTCTCCCCATCCCCCCCTTAACTAATAAAAGTAGATATATGTAGGAATGTATTAGCCTATTCTTTTGCAAATGAATGATCACACTGTTGTACGGAAACCATAAAACCTTTCTTCTCATTGTTATCTGTAAAGATGCTTGCGCTAGCTTTGGAAATCCCCCAATCCCCCTCCCTGTCAGTCTGCTTTCTATTTCCTGTAAGCTGATGCCATGTATAAGAAACTAAACTTAGCTTTCTTCCACATATGGTTATACACGGAAACTGACCCATAACTAGCTTGTTAGTGGGCATGTACAAGGAGATTATAAATATATGCACTTGGATACTGAATAAACGGACACCTCTTTGGATACACAACTGTTTGCACGAGAGCTTGTGTTTTTCTAAGGAGATTGTCCCCAGATGCATCTGAGTTATAGAAGGCAGAGTTTGTGAGGCAGTATTGGGACCAGACCCTTTTCAGCTGGGGGCTACGTCCAGGATTGGATTAGAGGTCTGCACGGGAACGGGGATCGCGGGAATCCCGCGGGTCCCGCGGGAATCCCTCCTAACCCAAGGGACTCCCACAGGGACCCCCCTCTGGCCCACAGGACTCCCATGGGGACCCCCCTCTGGCCAACGGGGATGGAAGGCTTTGGAAGCAGGGTTCGTCTATATAATATAATGGACACGTCAGCCTTAGTAAAAGAGGGGGTTTATAAGTTAATTACCTGAACAGAAAACAAAAAAAGGGTTCCACCAAAGAGATTCCACAAGGGAAACAGCAGCGCAAACACAAAAAAAAACTGTGGAATTGATGATCCTGTCAGAAGTAATTGCTGCTTTTTATGGGGACGGGTGGGGATGGAGGTAATTCCTTGCGGGGATGGGTGGGGACGGAGAGGATCCTGATAGGGATGGATGGGGACGGAGAGGATCCTTGCAGGGACAGGTGGGGACAGAGAGGATCCTGGCGGGTACGGGCAGGGATGGGTGGGATTTCTGTCCCCGCACAACTCTCTAGATTGGATCGGTACCGGGGCTCCGGTGAGTATGGATTTCTGAATCTTGAATTCTGTTCTCCAATATTCACTGGTGTCCCTGTCCTTTTCCAAGCCCTTGTTTGTTATTAAGACTTTTGGGAAGTATCTTACGGAGTTTTGGGAACTCCTGCAGTTCATTTGAGTTGCTTCACGTTCTTATGGGAGGAACGATATCATTAATAGAAATGCCTGTCTGCTCTGTCATCTGTGGGGTTAAAGCTTTGTGCATGCGCTTCTTCTTTCTCTCGCTTAGAGTATAAGATTTATATTACATTGTATATTACTGTGTCTTGCTTATAAGGTAAGGTAAGCGAGATTTGTGTATTACCACGTTGTATTTTGTAATGGGTCAGAAAGGCACTAAGGATCCTCCCCCTCCTAAGAAAGATGAGACTTGTAAAGCTTAAGTTGCCCATGTGTGTGACACTGGATACTATCTTATTGATCCTTGGGTAGATAATATAGCTGGTTGGACTGAAGGACTTCGTAGTTCCAGTCTGTTTCCCTGAGACGGGGCAAATGATAAGTTTTACATGGATATGGTAAAGGGACTGTGTTTAGGGGACTATGAGGCATGGCCATATTATTCAGGGGATCCACAATGGGATAAAGAATACATGCGAAGGGGAGGTAATAATTGGCTTACATATGCTCCTTACTGGTCAGCTCCTGCCAAAGACAAGAAATTAAAACAGTCCATTCTCCCTTCAGCTCAATTACATGCCACTGAAAAAATTCTCTGTGCCACTAGTCCTCCCCCGTATAATTTGCAAGTTCCACCTAGTGCTCCTCCTAAACTCTATCCCTCCCTCTCCAAGGATGATATTGATCTCCTTGTCGGAAGCACTCTCGTTCTACCTCCTACTCCTCCTCCTCCACCCATCTCGTCCAGCGCGGCCTCATCGGGACTTGATAATGACACTATGCCCCAAGTCACATCATCGCCCGCGGTATCCACCACCAGCCCTGCCGTCCAGGGGTCGGTAATTTCATTCTCGCCTATCCGCACTTGCCGTGGTACTCAAAGGGGTGGGGAAGTACAAGAGTTGATGCAAGAACAGATGCCCTTCCTCACAGTGGGGGATACCCTCTTAAAAAACCCATTGAATTAGAAGACATTAATAAAATTATTAAACACTGTCCCAAACCCATTGTCTCTGCCAGTGCCACATTCCATAATTTCCATACAATAAATAAAATAGGAATGACATTTCCCACCCTGGATGTGTAAGGAGGTCAGATAAAAAGAAAAGGTACATGACATCTATGCTTTTTAGTGCACGCTAAACATATGCTAAATGCTAATGTATGCACGTTATCCTATGGATGTGTTAGCAGGTAGCACGTGCGTTGATTTAGCGTGCGCTAAACACGTACTAAAATGCTTAAAGTACCTTAGTAAAAGAGGGCCTTAGAAGCATAAATATACATTCACCCCTGTAAGTGCTAGTATTCTATAAATGGAACCCTAATCTCACAGAGTGGGGTCTCATGGAACCTCAGCATATTTTTTTGATGGGCTATTTTTGTGCTATAGAAATAATCAAGTAGCATTTCAGCAATTTGTTACCTAGGCCCTCTTTTATTAAGATGCGCTAAGTGTTTTAACGTGCATTTTGCACACAGCTGACAAGGCTCAAGGAGAACAAGGCCATGGGACCGGACAATTTACACCCAAGAGTGCTTAGAGAATTGAGAGATGTTCTGGCGGAACCGTTGGCCGTACTCTTCAATCTCTCACTAAGCACGGGGAAAGTTCCGTTGGACTGGAAAACAGCCAACGTCATTCCTCTGCATAAAAAGGGTTGCAAGGCTGAGGCTGCGAACTATAGACCGGTGAGTCTCACTTCAATAGCGTGTAAACTCATGGAAACACTAATTAAGCATAAATTAGATACGGTCTTGAATGAGGGGAATCTCCGGGACCCCAGTCAACATGGATTCACCAAGGGTAGGTCCTGCCAGTCCAATCTTATCAGCTTCTTTGACTGGGTAACAAGAAGGCTGGACTCGGGAAAAGTCCTTAGATGTCGTATACCTTGACTTCAGCAAGGCTTTTGACAGTGTCCCACACCGCAGACTGCTGAACAAGATGGAATCAATGGGGTTAGGAGTAACACTAACTGCATGGGTTAAAGATTGGATAAGTGGCAGACTTCAGAGGGTGATGGTTAACGGCACCCTCTCCAAAACGTCGGAAGTGACCAGCGGAGTGCCGCAGGGCTCAGTCCTGGGTCCACTCCTCTTCAACATATTCATTAGGGATTTGACTCAAGGGCTTCAAGGTAAGGTAACCTTATTCGCTGATGATGCCAAACTATGCAATATCATAAACGGCTACAATCTGCAGAATACTATGGAACAGGACCTCCGTACTTTAGAAAGCTGGTCCTCTGTCTGGCAGCTGGGCTTCAACGCCAAGAAATGTAAGGTCATGCATCTCGGAAATGGAAATCCAAGCAGAACTTACACCTTGAATGGAGAAACTTTGACCAAGACTACAGCAGAACGAGACCTGGGAGTGATCATCAGTGCAGACATGAACACTGCTACTCAAGTGGAGAAGGCTTCATCTAAGGCACGGCAGATGATGGGTTGTATCAAGAGAAGTTTCGTCAACAGGAAGCCTGAGGACATGATGCCATTGTACAGAGCCATGGTGAGACCTCATCTGGAATACTGTGTGCAATTTTGGAGGCCACATTACCGTAAAGATGTGCTCAGAATTGAGTCGGTTCAGCGGATGGCCACCAGGATGGTCTCGGGGCTAAAAGGTCTCTCGTACGAAGAGAGACTGAACAAATTGCAGCTCTATACTCTCGAGGAGCATAGGGAGAGGGGAGACATGATTGAGACATTTAAGTACATCACGGGACGGGTCGAGGTGGAAGATGATATCTTTCTTCTCAAAGGACCCTCGAACACAAGAGGACATCCGCTCAAACTCAGGGGAGGGAAGTTTCGTGGAGACGTCAGGAAGTACTTCTTCACGGAACGAGTGATAGAGCATTGGAACAAGCTTCCAGTACAGGTGATCGAGGCCTGCAGTATCCCAGACTTCAAGAATAAATGGGATACCTATGTGGGATCACTGCGAGAGTCATACCAATGAATAGGGTCGCTAGGATATAGACTTAATAGAGCAGGTCAGTAGAGTTAAGGGGGCCAGTAGACTTAAAAGGGGGTCAATGATATGGGCAGACTTGATGGGCTGTAGCCCTTTATCTGCCGTCATCTTTCTATGTTTCTAAATCAATGCATTCGCTACCCGCAAATGCATCCATAGGATAACATGCACGTGTTAGCATTTAGTGCATTTAACGCACGCTAATATTTAGTGCATTCTAAAAAGCATAGCGAACCTTAATAAAAGAGGGGCTGGTTTTCACTCAGGGCAGCATTGTTATTGGAATGCATTTTGATGCAGAAAATTTTTTACATTACATTTATTGAGTTCTATTCCGCCCTGGCCATGTAGTTCTAGGCAGATTACAGTAAAGATAAAACTGGATTTTTCCAGGAATTACAAATAAGCACTACAGTTTTAGGTAAATTACAATAAAAAGTAAAAAACTGGATATTTCCAGAGGTTACAGATAATAAACATTACAGTTAAATAACCCTCAATTCTTATAACACAAGCTAACTTATTTCCCAAATGACATTGGGGTCCTTTTACTAAGGCGAGCTAACTGATTTAGCGTGCACTAGCGCACACTAAATCAGTTAGCGCGCCTTAGTAAAAGGACCCCATTGTTTTTATTGCCCTCCAGAAAACTCTGTAATCTGGGTTTTTGAAAAGTATTTTAATACCTTCTGCATCCGATTTTGTTGCTCGTAATGTCAACAATCCTAACAACTTCAATCTCTTTGTTCCCTTAATTGGAGGTAAGTAAAAAAAAGTTCTGAATTCTCTTCGATCTGACCAATTCAGTCCAATCAAGTGTTACATTCAGGTAGGTAGGTACAGATCCATATAGAACTTTATGTAATAAACAGTAAAATTTAAATAAAATTCAAACTTGAACAGGAAGCCAATGCACTTTGAGCTAAACTGATAACATATGGTCATATTTGTCCAGAGAAAAATTCAACCACAAAGCCGTGTCTTCCATAGTCTGTAGATGTTTTATCATAGCTTCCAAACATGGTAAAAACAAGATATTGCAATAATCCCAACATACCCAGAATCAACGCATGAGCAAAAAAAGATAAAATTGAGCAACTTAGAAATCATTTTTATGAACAATTCTTAAGTTATGCATCATCAAAAAGGATTTTTGTACAAATTTATCCCCCTTTTATCAAGCTTCGTTAGGCTTTTTCATTGCCGGCCAGGGCAGTATTAGTTCCAACGCTCATAGAATTCCTAAAAATTAGCTCAGAACGATTCTCAGAAAAAATACAAAGGTCTGATGCAAATTTAGGGCCTCTTCTACTAAACTGCGCTAGCGGTTTTAGCACCGGGAGCTGCGCTGCTCCTGATGCTCATAAGAACTCTATGAGCGTTGGGAGCAGTGTGGGCCATTCAGCGCGGCTCCCCGCGCTAAAACTGCTAGCGCGGTTTAGTAGAAGAGGGGGTTAGTCCAGATGCAAAACTGTTATATTTAAAATCAGAGGTTAAACAATTCTATTTTGAAAAGAAAAAGTCACTAGATACTTTTACTTTGTTGGTCTTTATTAGTGGGAAACGTTATAGTTCAATTAACACACACACACACACACACACTCACACTTTTATTAAGCCACGGTAGAGGTTTCTACTGTGGCCCAGAGCGCTAAATGCTCCGACGCTGCCCCAACGCTCATAGAATTCCTATGAGCGTCGGAGCAGCGTCAGAGCATTTAGTGCTCCGGGCCGCGGTAGAAACCTCTCCTACGACTTAGTAAAAGAGGGCCATATTTTGTTGTTTTATGTCATGTGCTTAATAACACTTTATTACATATTAACCATAAGAAATGCAACGTAGAGCCACGGCTTTAATTCAATAGCAACATTCACTGCATGTTGTGAACTGCAATAGCATAAAATGTTTGTAAAGCTTTTGAAGTGCACAGAAGTTCAAAATGTGTTCTTTCTGGGAGCAGAATGATGTTTCTATGCTTTGCCGCCTTGCACCTGGATAAATGGAGAGAAAAGCAGTCTCCCACCAAGAGCCCATAAATGAGGCATCTAATAAGGCCTTTGTGGAAGTAACGCCATGGCATTTTGCTCTGCGTATAGCTGAATGGCCGAACGCTGTGCACAAAGTAAGTATAATTATTCAGTAACCTTGAATATCAAGTAGGAATAAAGTGTTTGGTTGAGAAGATATGATATGATATATGATATGGTGATCCAGCACAGATCCCCTTGATAATTAATGTTAGATGAGAAATCTAAAGAGTCAATAACAGTTTATTCAATCACATGTTTGCATTTATGTAGTACATTAGAAAATACTGGCAATGGCCTCTGAAGTGGAATAATGGTGTAAGTAACAAAAGGAAACAAAGACAATTGTTTTAGACTCATTTTAAATAGAAATCATCTGTGGGTCCTGGTGTATAAACCTGGTTCAGCTTTTCACAACAAGCAAATTCTACCTCTTTACTGTAGGCCTTGGCTTGAGTCATGTGACTGTTGAACTGTTTTGTGTGTGAAATGTATTAATCTTTTATGAAGTGTCAGGCCTCTTAATTTGAGATGTAATCCCTCCAGTACCTTAAAAAAAAAAAAACAACCAACCTTGAGGTTGATATTCTAAAGTGCTGTATTTATCCGCGTTGCATCTCCTGCTACCTGGATAAATGTCACTAAGAACGTTATTCAGTGACAATATCCAGATAGAATCACTGACTATCTTTACAGACCACTGCAGCTCTTTCTAAATTGTGCCGAGGAGTTCCAGAAATTATTTGGATAACTATCCAGATAACGTAGGACAGCAAAAAAAGGTATCTGAAGAGAATACAGATAAGCTATTCGGACAGTGATCGATATGTCCAGATTCTATATAAGTCCCCCAAATTTAGGCCCCCAAAATTGGACACACAGGCCCGTATTCTCTAAATGACGCCATTTTTTAGGCACCGGTAGGCATTCAAACTCAGTAACAACCGGCCGCTGCTATTTAATATATTTATAAATGATCTAGAAACAGGGACGAAGTGTGAGATAATAAAATTTGCGGATGACACCAAACTATTTAGTGGAGATCGGACTAAAGAGGACTGCGAAGAATTGCAAAGGGACTGGGCTTCCCTCCTGCTGATCTTTCATCGGAAGATATGAGGGGTGTCGGGGGATCTTAGAGGGTGTCAGGTGATGTCAGGGGTTAGGGTTAGGCCGATTAAGGTACAGGGGTGTCAGGGGATCTTGGAGATGGTGGGTGATATCAGGGGGTGCCTATTAAGGTATGGGGTGTGGGACTCAGATGATAGTGGATCTCTGTGGAGAGGGACTGGGGGGGATCAGTGGATGTGAAGTAACAAGGAAGAGAGGAATTACGTTCTCCTGCCGCTTCAACTGATCCTAGTCACTCCTCTGTGAGGAATTCAAATATTTTCATAATAATAATTTATATTTGAAAAAATAATTTTTATATCAAAAAATATATGCTCAGAGACTTGAAGGCAAAAACAAGAATATTGCCTCACCACCCATTCATTGCATATGTTCAAATAGTTTTGATGTACAAATCAACCAAATAAGAAACTTCTAGAAATGTCCAAATAGATATAAACACCAGATAAGGAGGACAAATCTATATTAAATGGATTTTTCCGCTAGACCTCAAACACCCAAGGTACTACTTAGTATTTCTATTTGTACCCTTATTGGGGCATAAAGGTAAGTGCCTTTCCTTTATAGCACTTTATAGCACTCTATGCTATAATTTATGCAGAGCCAGCAGAGAAAATTAATTTATATAAAAAATTTTTTGCACATGCTACTTGCTAAGACCAATGATAAAAACACCACCCCAGTAAGGGTACGAATAGAAATACTAAGTAGTACCTTGGGTGTTTGAGGTCTAGCGGAAAAATCCATTTAATATAGTTTAGTAGTGTAAATAGTTTTGAAAACCATTTTCTTCACTGCATCACACAATTGACTTGTTCTTACTATTCATATGCACAAGAAAACAAAGAACTTAACTTGTCAAAGGTTCCGACATGGCCTGTTTTGATCCTGCGTCAGGGAACTGAGATGGAAACTTGAATAAGCTGCAAAGGTGGCTCAGTCTCTGCTTGTATTTAAGAGCAATTCAAAGGCAAAGGTTTTTTTTTCCACAAATTGCAAACCAAATATAAATATAAAATGATTATACTTGTATATTTAAATGAATATTATTATGAAACTATTTGAATTTCTCACAGAGGAGTGACTTTTTCTATTATGGTGCTTCAAATGATCCTGGCAGGGGAATCCCTGATCAGCTGAGACGGCAGGACTCCACAAAACTGGCTCAGCTGATCGAGATACCCCTTCCGCGATCAGCTGATGACATGCCTTTTGGACAAGGTCTGCATGGATGTCCGAAAAGCTGGCCTTTGTGCATTTTTATGTGGACATCTTTATATTAGCAAATGGGCAAAAGAGATAGACGTACTAAGGACCAAAAACATCCAGACAGGTCATTCTTGAAAGAAAAAAAATATACATCTTGCTGTTTTGAGAATGGACATTTTCTCTCCAGGATTTCCGGATGTCTTTCACAAGATGTCCAGACTCAGAGTTAGATATCCTATCGAAAATGCCCCTCATGGTCCAAATATCAGCGGATTACCATCTAAACTCAAGGAGGTCATAGGAGGCCTTATTCTTCTATAAACAAACACATGATAACATATGTCTGTTCCTACATTTAGTCGTGTTTCCTGGGCATAAGCGCTGTTCTATAAACCACGTCCAACTTTACGCATGGCTTATAAAATAGTACTTTTTCCCGTGCTAATTTTTTGGACACCACATAAAGAATTTAGACCCTAGTTCTCTCCCTCAATCCAACTCTTTGGTTTCTTATATACCACCTACAAACTTGAAGGCTACTTAAGAAATTGTCGAACCACGGGGTGGGAGGGGATGTACACAGATGGATCAGGCACTGGTTGGCCGACAGAAAACAAAGGGTTGGAGTGAAGGGCCAATACTCCAGCTGGCAGAGGGTCACAAGCGGTGTTCCGCAGGGGTCAGTGCTGGGATCACTGCTGTTCAATATATTTATCAATGACTTGGAAACGGGGACAAGGTGTGAAGTTATAAAATTTGCTGATGACACCAAACTCTGCAGCAGAGTTAGGAACACAAAGGAGTGCGAAGACCTGCAAAGGGACCTAAGCAAACTGGAAGAGTGGGCAAACAAATGGCAAATGTGCTTTAACATAGAAAAATGTAAGGTCATGCATATAGGGAAAAGGAACCCGAGGTACAGCTACAAAATGGGGGGGAACATTGCTGGGGGAGAGTAATCTTGAAAAAGACTTGGGTGTGCTAGTGGATACAACCATGAAATCATCAGCGCAATGTGCAGTGGCCTCGAAGAAAGCTAACAGAATGCTGGGCATCATTAAGAAGGGAATTACAACCAGGACGAAGGAAGTCATCATGCCATTGTATCGTGCAAATGGTGCGCCCGCATCTAGAGTACTGCGTCCAATATTGGTCGCCGTACCTCAAGAAAGACATGGCAATACTTGAGAAGGTCCAGAGAAGAGCTACGAAAATGATAAATGGTATGGAGGACTGTTCATACGCTGACAGGCTGGATAAGCTGGGGCTCTTCTCCCTGGAAAAGAGGAGGCTTAGGGGGGACATGATAGAAACTTTCAAGATCATGAAGGGCATGGAGAAGGTAGACAAGGATAGATTCTTCAAACTAAGGGGAACCACAGGCACAAGAGGGCACTCGGAGAAACTGGAAGGGGAGAAGTTTAGAACAAATGCCAGGAGGTTCTTCTTCACACAGAGGGTTGTGGACATATGGAATGCGCTCCCGGAGGAAGTGGTCGGGCAGAGTACGCTACGGGGATTCAAAGAGGGATTGAATGGATTCCTGAAGGATAGGGGGATTGAGGGATACAGATAAGGGTAGATAAGAGTATGGAAAGAGTTTAGGTAAAAACAAGGGGGGCTATAGGGCTAAATCAAGATAACATGACAGGTCATGGACCTGATGGGCCGCCGCGGGTGCAGACTGCTGGGCGCGATGGGCCTCTGGTCTGACCCAGCGGAGGCAAATTCTTATGTTCTTATGTTCTTATGAAGTGATGCACATTCAGGTTCAGTAGGTATTTTTCTGTCCATGGAGGGCTCACAAGTTTTACAAAATCACAAAAAGCTGAGGTGTGATTTGAACTGGGTCCCTGATTCCTGACTCCCTGCACTAACCATTAGGCTATTCCTCAACTCCGCATAAAGGTCTTTAATTTAAAAAAAAAAATTAGTACCATGAATTTCCAGTTTTGGTATTCTGTGCAGGTGCTAGGTTCACATGCAGAGGAGGAAGAAAGGCATCAAACATTGGGGGACTAAGGATATATTAGACTTTGAACGCTGCTACCATATAATACAATATACGGCCCCTTTTATCAAGCTGCACTAGAGGTTATCAGTGTGGGCCAGTGAGGTAAATGCTCCGATGCTCATAGGAATTCTATGAGTGTCAGAGCATTTTCTGCACCAGCCCACACTAAAAGCCTCTAATGCGGCTTGATAAAAGGAGCCAATAATGGAGAACACGATGAGAGACTACATCTGGAGACTGATTCATGAAAGTGACTTACAATATAATCGCAAATCTTGAAAAACTTCTCACTTCTAAGGGCCTGTTTTACGAAGCCACGCTAGCAGCTGCGCTGCGGTAATGGCCCCGAAACCCATAGAGATTTAAAGGGCTTCGGGGCCATTGCCGCACAGCAGCCGCTAGCGCAGCTTCATAAAACAGGGGGGGGGTAAATCTTTTGTAGTCACCTTTGTATAACTTTAATATAAATACCTGTTAATTGTGATTCATATGTTGCTTTTTATAAGAATGAAAATTTGTCATTTTCACATTTTAAATAGGTAAATTGCAAAATTTGATGATCCTGATCAGAAAAGCAAAGTTTTATGGACATAGACATTTTCTATATTTTTTAGGCATCAGCAATTAAGAAATTACACTTATTGCCCAGGAACAAAAATCATTACATAGTGTAATGATTGTCAGCCTCCTTAAATAAATTATTCTGCATAACAGTTGGCTCTCCGAGATATTTGGAGTACAGAAGACTTATTAAAATTATTCTAATAAAATGTATAAAATATAATTTTTTAAAGCTGTCATATATTTACATTTCCAAATCCAGAAATAACAGTTAATATATGAGACAATTAAAAATATGTCATCAGGTATTCATGAGAGGATTATTCATGTCTGTAGAAAATGAATATTTTATTATTAGTGTACATGCCTAATTGAATTATGAAGAATGTTCGAGTGTATTAGAAGTTCTGGAGAAATGAAAATTCCATCTGTACACAGACATAATTCCTCTGGAGAGAATAGCTGAAAACGTATTGAAAATATTTTGCCTCTCTGAATGTACTGAATAAGATATTGAATAATTAGCTGATAATGGTACAAAGGTGTGTATACAGTATTCAGGGGGAAATTTATCAAGGGGCACTAACCGATTTAACATGCACTAACCCAGGGGTAGGCAATTCCAGTCCTAGAAAGCCAGAGCCAGGTCAGGTTTTCTGGATATCCACAATAAATATGCATGAGATAGATTTGCATCTCATACATTCATTTCCATCTCATACATATTCATTGCATCTCATACATATACATTTGCATCTCATATATATTCATTGTGGATATTCATTGCATCTCATACATATTCATTGTGGATATCCTGAAAATCTGACCTGGCTCCAGCTCTCGAGGATCGGAATTGCCTACCCCTGCACTAACCAATTTATCATACACTAATGATTAGCTTGTGCTAAATGCTAAGGTGCCCACTATATTCCTATGGGTGTCTTAGCATTTACCCCTCCCCCTTTTTATACTAAGTTGCAGAAGAGATTTATACTGCAACCTGGAGCACTAAGGCCCTTATTCTCCAAAGTGCGTCCCGATTTTAGGCAGCTGTAGGCGTCCTACAGCTGTCTAATCAGCCAATCGGGATGCACGTTTTTTAAAAAAATGCTCCACAGGCAGGCCGCCTATATTGAAGGCGCCTCCGGGAGCCTAGGGAGGCCCGCAAGACGCCTAAGCTCGCCTAAGGGCCTTAGGCGAACCTAGGCGGCCCTACGCGTCTCCCTAGTAGAGGAAGAGACGCTTAAAATGTAGGCCAGCAAAATGCTGGTCTACATTGTAAGTAGATGCGGCCGCTATACTTATGGCAGCAAGAGATCTCCCTGCTGCAATAAGTATAGCGGTCGTGGCCGCCTGTCCCATCGCCGACAGGAGGATGCCCAATCCTCCTGCCGGAACCCCCCTGGAATCCCCCTCCCCCCCAAACTGGTAATCGCCGATAGGAGGATGCCCAATCCTCCTGCCGGAAAGCCTGACGACCCCCCCCCCAAAAAAAAACCTAACCTCCCTCCCCCAACTAACCTTTACATGTTGGTCGGCTGGACGGGTCTTGCTGCCGTCCAGCCGACGGGCCCGCCTCATGGAAATAAGATGGGCCCGCCCCTTCCCGGCCCATCCCCGCTAAATCTAAGGCCTGATTGGCCCAGGCTCTAGAAGCCTGGACCAATCAGGCCTTAGGCATAGCGGGTCCGCCCATCCCCACTAATCCTAAGACCTGATTGGCCCAGGCTAGGCACTTGCTGCCATAAGTATAGCGGCCGTGTCTAATTTAACCCAATTCTCTAACCGGCGTCTGTACCATGGACGCCGGTTACAGAATCGGGGTTTAGTGTAGGACCGATTCTGTATAGGACACCTCTCCTGGGCGTCCTATACAGAATCAGGGCCTAAATGCTCCGTCGTTGCTCTGATGCTCATAGAATTTCTATGAGCATCAGAGCATTTAGCGCTCTGGGGCGCAATAGAAACCTCTACCGCGGTTTAGTAAAAGAGGGCCTTAGTGCGCTAAATTAGTTAGCGTCCCTTGATGATTTCCCCTCTAAATAAATAAATGCACCATAATATGAAAGGTAGAAGTGTATATGGGTCTGGGAGTGTTTTGGGCAGGGCAGAACAGTGTGGGATGTGTAAGGGATGTCTAGGATGGTAGAAGTATATGCATATATTTGCTATGGGTGAGATGACTAAGATGTGGTGTAGGTGTTTGTGTATGTCAGGAGTGGAGTGGGAAACATTGTATGTTGGGGTGTCTGTATGGGTGGAGCAGTGGTGGGGGTATATGTGTAAGAGATCAAGGAGAGGGATGTCGGATACATAATGGAGGTGTGGGGAGCTAGTCTAAGAAGGATTCTGCATGAAGTGGAATACTGTGGGTGAGGGGAATTATCTCAGGAGTGCAGTAAATGAGAGGTGTCTGAAGTCTGCAGGGAGGGTATCCAAGATGGATCTGCAGAAGAGGGAGGATTTCCTAGGTAAAGCCAACATTGTAAATATTTCAGTGAACTCTAGAGCATCCATACACCTATGGAGAAAATTGAACAAGACAGATTACTATTGAGCCCTACAGACTCTCAATGCTAACAGAATACCTGATTTGGCCACACCCAGAAACCCTCTCCAAATACAGAAAAAAAACTTTTTTTTCTTAAACTAAACTGCTTTAGAAAAAAATTGTTTACGTGGAATAACAAGTCAATAAATCAAATCGAATGAAAATATGTGGACAAAAATTAAAACTCCAAACAGGAAGAAATTAGTCTCTGCTTGTAGCACAACCCTAGAAAAATAGAAAGAGATGCGCTTTCTCCTGTTTTGTGCAAAATATAAAGATACCAGATTTTAATTCCCAAAACTGATATATTCCTATCACTAAATGGAAAATAAAATTATTTTTTCAACCTTTGTTGTCTAGTAATTTTACTTGTCACCCTCTTGTTGTACAGTGTGCCTAGGCAGGTGCCTAGACTAAGCCTAGGAAAATAGGGAGAGGGTACACATTCAACTTTCTTGGTTTAAGGACCAGAGCTGGGACTAGCAGATGCTAGAATACCAAATAAGTAGTTCAGACTTTTATAGAAACGTCCACTTAAATAACTCAGCTGAGTCCAAAAGAGTTTATTCTGAGCCATAACCTTTACTAAACTTCCTTTAAAAAAAACACAACACTTCAAGTAGAGTAACATGTATTTTATTTATATTTTTTATAATTCTTAAATTTTAAAATGTATTTTAGCTTCTGAAAAATTATCAGTGTTGTTATCGCTTACACAGCAGTATAGAAAGGCAGTGGACTTGATAACACCAATCTCTCAGATGTTATAAGAATGTCCCTTGTAGTTATTTCCAGGACTCTTAGACTTCCTGTTGGATGTTAATTTTTATTCATATGCCAATAAGCCATAGATGTTCTTGGACCACCAGAAGACAACAAGGGTGCCTGAGATATTGCTGAACAAGAGCATCTGTTTCTTTATATTTCTCCTGCTTTTCCAAAAGTAGAAGAGATGCAGAGGGTTTCCCAGTCCCTCAATGAATCCAGGCAAGGAACATTTCACTCTCTGTCTCACTTAAAGCCTGAAAGGAAATCAAGAGGGCTCCCCAAACACTCTACAACTTCACACCTCTCACTGACAAGTATTCTCTTTCCTATGAATCCCGGATGGTTCAGTATATCTAAAAGTAATTTTTATAGATTCTATATTGATTCTTGCAGGCATCTTCCTAGATGGCACGTGTCAGAGATGGGAGATTAGACCTAAGAGCAAATGGAAGACGCAGAGAGAAGAGAGGCAGTGGATGGAAAGAATTGAATGAGAAGATGAGGAAAGCAGAAACCAGACAACAAAGGTAGAAAAAAAAATTATATTTCTTGTAATTTTTTTTTTTTTGCTTCAGGATAAAGTAGTATATTAGTTGTGTTGATAAAAATTTATAAACAAAGCCCTGCCAGCTGAACATCTCTTTCTCCAGTTCAGCAGCCAAAACTTTGATTTATAAGGAAGGAATAAGGTAAATATTGCAGTACTGAGGCTTGTATGGATGCTGCGGGGACGGTGACGCGGGGCGGTGAATGGGATGGCAGTGATGGTGACAGGGTAGTGAATGGGATAGCAGTGACGGTGACGAGGCGGTGAATGGATTGGCGGTGACGGTGACGGGGCGTTGAAGGGAATGGTGGTGACGGGGCGGTGAAGGGGACGGTGGGCCGGGGACGGTGCAGTGACGGGGACAGATTTTTTTACCCGTGTCATTCTCTATATAGTAACAATGAGGATAAGGGCAATATTGATGCTAATGACAACAGCATTAAGGATTCCACCAACACTCCTTTATGCTGAATTCCTCATGCTGTTACATATTTTTCTATCATATTGGACTCATTCTCTGGTTCTTCTTCTCCTCATCCCCTTTGTTAATTGTCCATAGCCTCCTGTCCTTTTGTTATCATTTTCTTCCCTCCTATTTTCTCCTCCCCTACATTGATCTCCAGTTTCATGCATCACTTTCCTATGTATTGTTTTGTCTCTCAGTCTATTCAAATTTCATACATCTTTCTCACAATCTTCTTCAAACTTCCTCATTTTACTGCTCCTATCTTTAGCTGTTCATCTTTTCCTCTAACCATATTCAACATCTCTTCTCTCTCTTCCTTTCACTCCATTCAAATCTTGCATCTCTCCTCTACTCTCTCATGTCCAGCAACTCCCCTCCTATTTCTTTCCAGCATTCCCCCAGATCTACCCCTCCACCTTCCCCATGTCCAACATCTCCCTTAATCTAATCTTCCTCCTACCTTGATCTCACTTTGCATGTTCCCCCCTTGTCCAGCATCTGATCTCTCCTTTTACCTCTGCCTTTTTCAGCCTCTCCCCTGATCTCCCCTTCAACTTTCCCCATGTCTAGCATGTTCCCTTCTATCTCCCCATGTCCAGCTTCTCCACAAATTTTTTCTACCTTCCCCTTATCCCCATATCATCTTTCCCCAATCTTTCTTTCCACTTCATGCCCAGCACCTCCCCAGGTCTTACTTTTTACCCCACCTCAATCCATCATGTCCCCTTACCTTCCTTTCTGTTCTGCCACCACCATCCTCAGGCCAGATGCAGCAAGAAAATGGCAGTGCCTAGCCTTAGAGTCCAAGTATGCATTCAGCATCTTTTGGTCTCAGCTCTTTCAATTCAACATTATATGCCAGAGAAGGTGGGACTGGTATACATCAAATATGCTATTAGGCTCCAAGGCTCCACTGCTTTTTTCTTTCTTCCACATCTGTACTATTCATGGGGGCAGCTCCTACCATCAAGTGGCCCCCAGCTTTTTGATTGGATTACTCCATTGGCTGAAAGGAGACAGAAGCTTAGAGGATGCATTGTTATTGGTCCAAAAGGAGCCGATTCTGCTGCCTACCAGACTATGGGAGATAGACTGATAGATTGAGTATGAAATAGAATGAGAGGGAGATTAGAAGGAAAGAGTGGTGATATATAAAGGGGGGGGGGTTAAGAAATAGAGAGAGAAAGTAACCTTAGGAAATTGGAAGACTTGGCATCCAAATGGCAGATGAAATTAAATGTGGATAAATGCAAAGTGATGCACATTAGGAAGATTAATACAATTTATAGTTTGCTGATACTAGGGTCCACCTTAGGAGTCAGCACTAAAGACAAAGATCTAGGTGTCATTGTGGACAATACACTGAAATCTTCTGCCTAGTGTGTGGCAGTGGCCAAAAAAGCAAACCGGGTGCTTGAAAATATTAGAAAAATGATGGCAAATAAAATAAAGAACATTATAATGCCTCTGTATTACACCATGGTGCAACCTTACCTTGAGTACTGAGTTCAGTTGCAAGCCACCCAGAATGGTAGATGGTGCAGGATATAATTTTTTTTTAAATAAACACAGAAAATTCAGTATTGGTTGCCATGTCTCAGAAAAAGATATAACAAAATTAGAAAAGGTTTAAAGAAGAGCGACTAAAATGATAAAGGAGATGGAATTCCTCTCATATGATTAAAAACTAAAGAGGTTAGAGCAATTCAGCTTGGAAAAGAGGCAGTTGAGGGCGATATGACTGAGCTCTGCAAAACCCTGAGTGGGTAAAAGTGAATCATTTTTTTACTCTTTCATAAAGTACAAAGACTAAGGGACAATCAATGAAATTACATGGAAATGCTTTTAAAACAAATATGAAATATGAGGAAATATTTTTTCTCTCAAAAAATTATGAAGTTCTGAAACTCATTGCCAGAGGATGTGGTAACAACGATTAGTGTATCTAGTTTTGTTCTTTCATTTGTATGACACTGTTTTTGATTAAAAATCAATAAAGAATTAAAAAAAAAAAAAAAAGTTTGGACACGTTCCTGGAGAAAAAGTCAATAGTCTGCTTTTGAGATAGATTATGGAGGAAGCCACTGCTTGCCCTGGGATTGGTAGCATGGCATGATGCTATTATTTAGGTTTCTGCCAGATACTTGTGGATTGACCACTGTTGGAAGCAGAATACGTGGCTAGATGGACAATTGGTCTGACCCAGTATGACTATTCTTATGTTCTTATAGGGATAGAGCTGGTATTAGAGAGATTAAGAGGGAGTGTACAGTGCTCCCCCGGTCCTTCGCGGTCAGCGACTCACGGTCCCGGTCATTCATGGTATTTTCCATGTCAAAGCAGCTCCTGATTGGTGAGGCCCGACTTTAGTGCAGGAAGAGGCGGTCGGAGCATACCATGAGTGATTTCTTTCACTCGTCGGCGCTCCGGCTGCCCTCTCCTGTCTCCCCCGCTAAAAACCATATTTGCAGTTTTTCAACATTCATGGGGGTTCCTGGAACGGAACCCCCGCAAATATTGGGGGAGTACTGTACTGAGGACAGAATAGGGGTTTTTGAGCATGTATGTGTGTCTGAGAGAGAGGGAATGATCACTGAGGAGAAAAAAAAAGAGGGAGAACAATGAAAGACTAGTGAGAAGAGAGAGGGGCTGCTGAGACGAAAGTGGGAGAATGGAGACAAAGAGATAGAGGTTGGAAGGAAAAGAGAAAGAGAGAGAATGGCTTGTAGGGAGAGAGATGGGAATTTATAGTATGATTATCACATTTTTCATTAGTAGCTCAAGGCAAATACATTCAGATATTTCTTTGTCCCTAGATTCTTATAATGTAAAGGCTCAATTTTAGTATCTTGCATTAATTCACTGTATGTTCTGAGTAATTAGGCCCTGTTGACAGTAATGGGATCTGTGTTGGATAATATGTTCGTGCAATAACAAAAGTCCTGATAAGTGACTTGCCCAAGGTCACAAGAAGGATCAGTAGGGGAAGCAAGATTTGAACCTTGCTTCTGAAGCTCTTAGCCTGCTGCTCGAACCATTAGGCTGTTAAAAATGAAAAAAGCTAGGAGAAAACTAGCCATCCTCTAGATTGGAAGCTATGGAAAGACTAAATTATTAAGGCATTTGGTTCTTCTCTTCTTTTATTATTCTATGTTCATCACTCCTAGGAACGTGCTTAGGATGAAGAAAAAAAAATCATTAGTCATTCACAGATTTTTCACTGCTTAATCATGCAAAAAGATATAAAACTTCATATTCAGGGGTTCATGCAAAAGGCATTACTGTGGGTTTAACCTGTTTTTCTTGCAGGTTCTTGTTTACCGACCAATCAATGCAGAAATGGTTTCAGAGTGGGTGTTAACCAGTGCAAGAACCATTAAAATGCATGTTAATGCGGTCATTAAGTATTATGCAGCCAAAAAAAAAAAATGTTACTGATGCATGTTGTGTATGGGAAATTTGTCACCAGGTCCACAGCAGCTTAAAAGGGTTGGTTGAGTAGAGTGGATGTCAAGCAGCACCCCCTTCTCTCACTTCAACCCGACCACCCTGATCTGGATTACTTTCTGCAGTCTCTCCCCCCCCCCCCTTTCCCTGGATTTAACAAAAAAGTGGCCAGGTAGTCTAGTAGCCTCTCTTCCTCCCTCTGAACCTACCCCCTTTCCCTGATATCAAAAACAAACTTCTCTGGTAGTCAGGTTCCTTACAGTTCCAAAATAAATCCCTGGTAGACTTGCTCCCTTCCATCCCTTTATCCACCCACTTTAAAAAATATCCTTGGTAGTCTAATAGGATCTTCATCCTACAACCACTTGCCTAGACCCTGCTACCTTAAACAAAGAAGTGCTATCATCTTCAAAATGCAGTGCCCTGCCTCTCACATGGTAGATTTTGGGATATACTGTACAGGGCAGGTCAAATTGCCATATAAGTCTTGATTATGAACCAAAATATAACAAAAGTCTGTTACTATTACGGATCTGATATGCAAACGTAGCCACGTATCAAATGAAACTCTATTAACACAAAAATAACTTTACTCTGTCACGTTCCCTACAGCCCAAATTCACACTTATTAATACTCAGTCACTGTTCCTTCTAAGCTGAGTGGGAGTCCTCCAAATGCATTGCTGCCAGTAGGGGGCAGTGTTTCAATATCCTCCTCAAATATTTCAAATTTGTCCCCCTATTTTTTTAATGGCCCTTACAGACTGGCTAAATGAGGAACTGAAAATAGGAAAATTTGATGTTTCGTACATTAATATTATTTTAACCCTATACTAAAAAATCCAAATGAGAAAGTACAGGATACTACAAATTATAGGTGTATTGCAACTATTCCATTGTTTACAAAACTTATGGAAAGTTGGGTTATAACCAAATCGACCGAATATTTAGAATATTATAACTTATGATAAAGTACCTGAATGTAAACCACGTGGGATATAAGTGGTATATAAATAATAAAATAAATAAATAGATTTGCTCCACCCCACCCAATCTGCCTTTAGAGCGTGTTATAGCATGGAAACATTGCTTTGATCTTTAGTAGCTAGAGGTAAATCTGTTTTGGCTTTAGGTCAAACTGCAATACTTATTCAATTTGATCTTTCAAGAGCATTCAATCTTGTTGATCACAAACTATTATTACAGACTCTACAGGCTTGGGGTTTGGAAGGAACAGTATTAAATTGGATTTTTATCCCATATGTTATGCAGGGTTAAAATGAATGGTTGTTTATCAACTAGTTGATCATAGGATTGTAGGGTACCGCAGGGATCTCTCTTATCTTCAATACAGTATTAATATTAAGATGCACTCGCTAGGTTTAGAACTTGAAAGATATGTTTCCAGTTATATTTATGATGATTATGATGATAGCATCCTTTTCCTTTCAATAGTAAGGATTCTGACTGGAGGATGTTGAAAGGTTTGCTCACTACAGCTGAACAATGGATTATTGCTCATAAATTGAAGATAAATACAGAAAAATCCTATGGCTGGGTCTGGTAGGATTTGGCTAGATCAAATCTCTTGTCTTCTTTCTGTCAGAATGGTTATACGTTTGAAATGCAAACTAGAGCATTGGGTGTTCAACTAGATAATATGTTAACTATGGAATATCAGGTTAATTTAATGAGTAAAAAAGTTTTTGGGCTTTTAAGGAAATTAAGATGAGAAAATATCAGAAAATATTTTGATACTAGTGGTCCAGTCATTAATTCTTTCGAAATTGGACTATTGTAACATAGTTTATCTTGGGTGTACTACAAGACTCCTAAAAATCTTACAAACTGTTCAAAATACTGCAGTTAGAACATAAGAATTGCCGCTGTTGGGACAGACCAGTGGTCCATCGTGCCCAGCAGTCCGCTCATGCGGCAGCCCTTGGTCAAAGACCAGCGTCCTAACTGAGACTAGCCCTACCTGCATAGGTTCTGGTTCAGCAGGAACTTGTCTAACTTTATCTTGAATCCCTGGAGGGTGTTTTCCCCCATGACAGACTCCGGAAGAGCGTTCCAGTTTTCTACCACTCTCTGAGTGAAGAAGAACTTCCTTACATTCGTACAGAATCTATTCCCTTTCAATTTTAGAGTGCCCTCTCGTTCTCCCTACCTTGGAGAGGGTGAACAACCTGTCCTTATCTACTAAGTCTATCCCCTTCAGTACCTTGAATATTTCGATCATGTCCCTTCTCAATCTTCTCTGTTCGAGGGAGAAGAGGCCCAGTTTCTCTAATCTTTCACTGTACGGCAACTCCTTCAGCCCCTTAACCATCTTAGTCGCTCTTCTCTGGACCCTTTCGAGTAGTATCGTGTCCTTCTTCATGTACAGTGACCAGTGCTCGACGCAGTACTCCAGGTGAGGGTGCACTAATATGAATGGATTTCACCTTATTTTATTCAATTACATTGGTTACTAATTTCTGCTAGGATAGCTTATAAGCTCTGTGTATTGGTTTTTAATATTTTACATGGCCTAGCTCCTTATTTACTGGATTTAGGGGTCCTTTTACTAAGGCGAGGTAGCCATTTTACTGCAAGCTAAATATTAGCGCATGCTAAACTCTAACGTGTCCATTATTGTCTATGGATGTGTTAGCGTTCAGCGTGCACTAAAACAGCTAGCGCGCCTAGTAAAAGGACCCCTTAGTGTCCTTAATGATTGGTAGACAGGGTCATATTCAACAAAATCAATTTTGCTTACAATTTCCATCGCCTATATCAATTAAGCTATTCCGTCAATTTAGTGCTTGCTTTAGTTATCAAGCTCCAACTATTTGGAATAAACTCCCTCTCACTGTTAGATCAGAAACTAGAAAGCTTTTAAAAATAGTTTTAGGAAATTTTTGAACTGATTGTTTTTATGATTTTTTTTTTCAATATTGCTTGTTTAACTGGGTTTGTTTTTAAGCTTCTCTATGGAATATTTGGCCCTTTGGTCCTTTTATACTGGAATACCCTTAGATCTTGCCATTCAAAGAATACAGAGTTATAAACTACTGTTCCCTTCCTTCAAAGGAATTAAATCAGCCGGGAAATTCAGGCAATCTTTCGCTTACAAACTGGTAGAAATGTGGAATGGGCTTCCTGACTCTGTCAGATTGATAGGTCAGTTACAACAATTTCATAAAGTCCTATAAACTTTATTATTTACACAATACTTGAACAGTTTACCTAAAGATTCAACAAACTGATTACTCTACAACACTTATTTTCTCTTATGCTCTTGTTCGTTTTTTTGCTGGTCTTTAATTACTTGTAAACCGAATCGAGCTCTGCTGGGAGATGACCCGGTATATAAATCAAAGACTAGATTAGATTAGATCTACTTTATTGTAATCTGCCTGGAACTCATAAGGCTATGGCAGAATATAAAAAGCTCTGTAATGCAATGTAATTGCTAGAGACAGGCAGGTTCTCTCGAGTTTTGCAGAGCTAGCCTGTTCCTCACTTTTGAAAATGTGATAGCGATTTTAATCTGCACTCTGCCTGAGCCCAGCCCTCCTGACTCAGCAGGAGGAAGTGGCCTGGTGAGGGAGAACCCTTAAGGGAGGGGGGTGGTGTTTAATCTGCTTACTTCCTCACAGGGTCAGTGCAAGGCGCTCATAATACCATTTGAAATTAGGGTGAGAGAGTCTGACCTGGTGGTGTTTGAACTAGGGGCTGCTTGGTGAAACAGACTGATGTTCTAGTCAACAGGCTAAAATTTTTGTTCAGGGAAAGCTGGGGTGCTAAAAAGAAACAGAGAAAAGGATGCATAGAAATCATACTGCCTATCTAGTTGATCCATCTATACCAATTGCTAAGCTTTACATAGAACCAAAGAAAATGAACTTAAATAGGACTTCAGCCTGGAAAAGTTGTTTCTCTTCTCCCTCTAAACGTTAGCTCATGGCACACAGACTGTGAAGGATTCCCCTCTAGTGAGCTTTATGGCGAGAACAAACACTAAACGAAAACAGGCAAAAAGAATAACTGAGGCAAAAGTTGTCTTTAAAATAAGAACTCCCATTAATCAAGAAGTCACCAAGTTTATTTTAGCCCTTTAGTACTCTAGCCCCTTCAATTAAAACTACTAAGCAAGCACAACTCTACACAGATATAAAAAATGCATTCCTTAACCTGAGAGGATAAGCTAAATCATTGTGTAATAGGCAAGGAAGTACAGTGGTGCCTCGCATAAAGAACGCCTCGCACAGCGAACGCTGCACACAACGAACTTCATGTCATGATTCATACAATGAAGTCGCCCGAGCTTCCACGATCGCTGCCGATGTATTGCATCCTTCCGCGCAGGCACTGCAGGCAGTCGTTAGTCACTGCGCTTAACGCGTTTCACATAACGAACTTTTCGCATAACAAACTTGCTCCTGGAACGAATTAAGTTCGTTGTGTGAGGCACCACTGTACATCAAACCATATCCAGAAAGGGAATCTGTACAAGTTCTTCAAACTCACAAAAGAGTAACTACCTGCTCCTAATTTACTGAACAGCAAAAGAAAAACGGTTGCAACCTTGATAGGTACTGCTCTTTCTACCCACAGGTTGAAAAAACTCTTCCAGATACAGCAATGGCTAAAAAAAATATCATACCACCAAAGCTGGTGCTGCTCTAATTACAGCTTCTCCATCAGCACAGACTGATTGCTTGATCCATGGTGAGGGACTGGTTTCATGTATAAGATGTATGCATGTTGAATCCCTCATGAAAGAAGTACACAAACCAAGAGACAAGGTGGCAAGACTAAGAGACATTTGTGAGAAATCAGAAATCCATCTCAGATATGCATTTTGATGCATCAAGGATCTCTAGCAAAGGGGATGGAGACATTGGGCTAAAAGAGGACAGTTGGATGCAAATCACCAGGCCGTGCAAAGTGAACCTTGCCACTCTATCTTCTGTTAGAACATAAGAAGTGCCTCTGCTGGGTCAGACCAGAGGTCAATCGTGCCAGCAGTCCACTCGCGCGGCGGTCCAATTGGTCCAGGACCTGTGTAGAAGTCCTCTATCTATACCCCTCTATCCCCTTTTCCTTCAGAAAATTGTCCAATCCCTTCTTGAACCCTAATACCGTACTAGCCCTAGAGGTAGAAGATATAATAATATCTCAAGAACAGGAGATTTTCAGGTCATTTGAATCCAAAGCGGCCCCAACTTAAAAATTAGTGAAGACCACTGGGTTAAACTGTTGATTGGAGATGCTAGCAGGTTTCATATGATTCTATGATCTGAAACAGCTGGGTTCATATATTTGCTTTTTTATGTTTATCTGCTTACTTCTGGTAGCGCTATAGAAATAATTAATAGTAGTAGTAGTAATTTATCCCTTTTGCTTTCCATCTATGAGAACAAACCCAAGTGAATATTTGTGGATGGTTTCTTCTTAAAAATTAAAGCACTGTTTCTAGGTGATTGTGGTATACAAGTGAATTTGTTACATTATGTTATGTTATTGTTCTAATCCTGAAAACCCAACTAGCTAGATGTGCCTGCAGCAGAGCGGCTGAGAAGCCATAGCACAGTGGTCTTAAACCCGCGGCCTGGGGGCCACATGCGACCTGCCAGGTACTATTTTGAGGCCCTTGGTACGTTTATCATAATCACAAAAAGTAAAAGTAAAATAAAACTGTTTCTTGATTACCGTATATGTCTCTTTAGCTATAAATAACAATATTATTATTAAGACTTATCCAAAAGGAAAGATTTATAAACTATAAAGAGTTTGTCATTGCTTTAATAAGACATTAACTATTTTTTCTGAGGCTCTCCAAGTACCTACAAATCCAAAATGTGGCCCTGCAAAGGGTTTGAGTTTGAGACCACTGCCATAGCATCACCCTGTCCTTTTGCAATGAATAATAGGCAGCAGGCATCCTGACAGTATGATATGTCCCTCTGTGCCGAATTCCATTTTCGAACACAGAGGCAGGGAACATGCCGGCGGACCCCCCCCCCCCCCACGCCCTCACTCACTGTAAGGCTCCCAAATTTGCCGCTGCTGCTCTTCTTCAAAGCAGCCTGTTGAGGATCGCCAGCCGGCTGTAGCGAACCTCGCAGGCCGCTTTCCACCTAGGTAGTACATTCCCTCTGATGCGATCCCGTACGTCAAAGGAGGGGCAGGATTGTGTCAGAGGGAACGTGCTACCGAGGTGGAGAGCAGCCTGTGAGGTTCGCTACAGCCGCCCGGCGATCCTCAGCAGGCTGCTTTGAAGAGGAGCAGCAGCGGTGGCAGCGGTTCATGCTGGTGGGCCAGAAGAGAGCAGGAAGCCGGGTTTGGGAGCAATAGAGGTAGGCAGGAGGCCAGGGCGAGAGGGAAAGGGGGCTGCTTTGGGGGAGGGGCTGACAGCAATCATGATTTGCTCTGGGAGGAGGGGGGAAATAGAAGGGGGCCATGGAGCAGGCAGGCATGGCACAACAGGGGGCCAGGGGGAGAGGGAATGACAGACAGACAGGGGGCTAGGGAGAGACACAGACAGAAAGAATGACAGACAGACAGGGGGCCAGGGAGACAGACAGAAAGGAAGACAGACAGGCAGCGTCCAAGGAGAGAGAGACAAAGAAAAAAAGACAGACAGACAGGGGCCAAAGAATATGAAAAAGAAAAAAAGACAGACAGGGGCCAAGGAGAGATAGACAAAGAAAAAAAAGACATTCAGACAGCGTCCAGGGAGAGAGAGACAAAGAAAAAAAGACAGACAGCGTCCAAGGAGAGAGACAAGAAAAAAAGACAGACAGCGGCCAAGGAGAGAGAGAGACAAAGAAAGAAAGACAGACAGCCACACACATCTATTCTAGCACCCGTTAATGTAATGGGCTTAAAGACTAGTGCTAATTATAATACTACGAGAAAAAAGCCCTGTAATATAGGAAGGCACCTAAGAACATCAGCAAGCAAAGTAAAAATCTCAGATAATCCATGCAATAAAAATCTAAAATATTTAAAGGTATGCTAATCGTTTCAAGGGATATTTAACTGATTGTTGCCAACTTTTATAAAAACCACAGTAGAGGTTTTTACTGCAGGCCGTCAGATCATTTATCTTGACAGTCTATAGTAAAACTTTTACTATCACTTTGTAAAAGGACCTCTATATTTAAAAAAAAAAAAAAACCTGGGGAAAATCTATGCTAAAATATGTTTTTTGTATTTTAAATTAAACCAACACGTTTGACCTCCTCAACACCGTGCTATTAAATATTGCAAATCCTCCAGCCCTCAACAAAGCCTGCTGTCCAGTGTTTTGTCTGTGCATCCTTGTTGGTCAATTCCCAATTAATGATTGTATAAATCACAACACTATTTAACTTAAGAAAATGAATCCGTATAGGCTCTGAACCAAGGACCAATAACTAGAGGCCTTTGGGATTGTTCTGCAGCCATGTCTCTATTTTGCTGAGGTGTTTGCAAGACATTCAATAAAGTCTAACCCTGGGACTCTCATCAACCTTTAGCTTCAGTCAACACTTTAGGCTTGCTTTTTTTTTTTGTGGCCATTAAAGATGAAGTCAGCAAAGTTCAGACAAGCTAAGTGTGACTTTGTCAGTAGGGTAATTAGTTTTTTACTCTGCACAAAGTTATCAGTTAATAGGGAGCTCTGTTGAGACATCTCTGGGTAATCACTGTTGCCTGATGTTTTAAGGAGATTTGTTCAGGCATGCACAGTAACAAAATAAAAATCTTAATCTGCTATATTCCAGATCCGAGACAATCTAGTTTATATTAAAATTGTGTCCTTTAGTGCTTCTTTGGATTTCTATCTCTATTGGAAATAATATCTACTGGCATTGTGACATTATATGCTCTCCTAACAGTCACCTAGGCTTTTTCTGTAGCTATTTACCTAGATTGATAGACATAGGTCTCTCTCTCCCTATAGATAGATTTTATTTTTTAATTTAATGAAGACAGAAATGCCATGTTGTCAAGTTACCCAGTTCCAAGCTAGACATTTTGGGACAGTTCAGGTTTTGAATTTACATTCCGAAGCAGTATAGAAGTTATAGTGCCTGGTCCTGCCCATTGAAATTGGTGCTGCAGGTCCCATAATTCCACAGGATAGGGTTATCAGAAATCCAGACTGTCCCAAAACCTCCAGCCAGTGGCGTAGTCAGATCCAGTATTTTGGATTGGCCTACAGTTATCGTGGAAGGACTCTGCTACACACGCACCAATCCCCCCCCCCCTCCCCCTCAGAGATATTAAAAAAAAACAATTCAGGTTTTTTTACACCCATCCAATATTTCCCCCTCTCTCCTCTGTGGAATCCCAGCATCTCCTATTTCTCAACCCTGCCCCTCCCTAATATACCTTTCACACATTTTTGCTGCTGGCTCCAACTCCCAAAGGCTTCCCTCTTTCACATCCCACCAGACAGGAAACAGGAAGAGACATCAGTGAAGGCAGAACATGGAAGAGGAAAGTCTTTGGGGGGGAGGTCAGGGTTGGCAGAAAAAACGAACCCTTGCAGGCACTGAGGATGCGTGAAGGGTATTCAAGGGAGGGACAGGGTTGAGAGATAGGAGGGCAGATGCCAGGATGCTGCGAAGGAGAGAAGGGAGAGGGCAGTGTGGTTCCCCTGCTGGATGGGTCTGTACCCACCCAGGCCCACCTGTAGCTACACCACTGCCCAGTGCCTGGAACTTGGTAACCTAACATTTCTGTGAAGGTCTTTTATACCATTTGTCCAGTCAAGCCCTTATATCAGAATAACAACCCTCAGCCAGGGCCACAGACTGTAGCTCACCAAGATGGTGCCCAGGGCAGACTGCCCCTCCCACACACACCCTTACTATGCCACCGGGCTTAACCCTAATAAATACCACAGTCATACATTTGGAGGCTCATAATCAAAACTTTGAAACGCCCAAAAAACAGCCCTAGTTGGCAATTGGATGTCCTAATATCGGGGACGTCCAAATGCCAATAATCAAAGCCAACTTTCTGGATGTTCAGCAGCACTTCTAAGCTGCTGTGCATCCAGAGCTCAAAGGGGCATGTTGGGAGGTGCGTTATGGGCAGGCATAATGTGGGTTTAAACCTGGGCATCCTAAAGCAATAATCGAAGCTTTACCAGGATGTCCTAGGTGGAACTTACACGCAGGGACTTAGATGAATGTAAAACAGGTCTAAGTGCCCCAAAGGTGACCAAACTGACAAAATGGCCACTGAAGGGTTTATGGCATGACACCCCCCCCCCCTACGCACCCAAGAGACACAACGAATCCTCTCCCATCACCCAAAGAAGGGTTTAAAAAACAGACTTCCCATCAGCTGATCACAGGGGAATCCCGATCAGGTGAGATGGTTTTGGGGAGTCCTACCGGCTCAGCTGATGAGGGATTCCCCTTCCAGGATCAGCTGAACTGGCAGGGAGATCTGATTCCTTCCTCCCTCCCACTCACCGATCCCCCAGTCCCTTACACAGAGACCTCTGCCCTACACCCCTCCCCCTAACCTCCCCCCCCATAAGAGAGAAAAAAGGTTGAATAGAAAGTAAATTTGCAGCAGTCTCTCGAGGTTACTGTGGGAACTCGCATCAGTCATTTTGAGTAGTGAGACTCAGTGGCATACCTAGGGTATGAGACACCCGGGGCCCATCATTTTTTACACACATACACCCCGGCCCATCATTTTTTGACACACACACACACACACACCCTGGCCCATCTTTTTTTTTACACCCCCTTCCCCCCCGGCCCATCATTTTTTTTGACACGCACCTCCGCCCTTGGTATGCCACTGCTACGTTTCGAAAAAGGCAAAAGCGTCCTTTAAGGCGGGAGCGGCAAAAACATCCTTTAAGGAATACCCTCCCAATCTGGCTCTATCCCGCCCCCTTCGTGACGCCACCAGACAGCATTCTCAGCCATTGGTCGACCTCAGCTGCATTACTGTATAGACAAATGAATATGCCCCTTCTCCTCACCTGAGAAAGATATAATGAGCTTATGTAAAGTTTGCATGCTGCATAGGTTGTAGCCTCCTGTTGCTATAAATTCTTTCAGCAAGCTTAATTTAAAAGAAATGAATGGACTGCTAAGGTGTAAAGAAGAGAACTGGATGGACAATTAGAAATTAAAGAGTGAGCCATATTACAAATAGAACAGTTTGGATGCCATTTAAGACCTTTACAATAAACGCTAACAGATCCAATAATTGTTGCCATTGTTCTGATGAAGTGGATATCATGGCATGAAGGAAATAACAGAAATCATATTACACCAATATACATTGGATCAAATACAAACAAATAGGACAAAATACATAACACTATAATTACAGTCTTCAACTATAGAGGGGCAAGATTAGAAAATCCTAAGAAAAAATAAATTAACTGAAAATAATCCAAAAGAAATAGAACAGGCTAATCTAATGATACAGATCATAGGACTCAGGTTACGCTGGTTCTTCTTGAGCTGCCATCGATATCCCCTTGTAGAAAAAAATGCAGTTGAACAGGGTCATAGAAAATATATCTATTATCTTGTTAAGAAATAAAACATGGAAATCTTAATTGATAAACAGCTCCTAAGGAAATCACATTTTCTTTTTTTTAAACACCCCAATACCCACTATATCCACCTGTCTACAACCCCAATAGCCCTTATGGCTGCAGGTGGCACCAATATAGCAATAGAGTAGGGTTTGGGGTGGGGTTTGTTGGGTGCATATGTTCCACCATAAATGTAGTGGTTAGAGTAGCTTATGGGCCTGGGTCCTCTCTATTTTTCATTACTTCTGGATTACCGGTGAAAGGTGAGTACATATTTCATCAACTTGAGATTTCCATATAGTATAATTATATTGAGATCTACAGAATTGGAGTGGGATTTGAATCCTACTTCTAAGAATTACTGGAATATCTTACTTGCTTTGGTCTTCAAGATCATCCTTGTTAGTTGCGAACAAATAGGTCTTCAGGTTGGTCATCTTTACCAACTGGAAGACCAAGATGCAATTTACTGTAGTATGCTTAACAGCAAGGCTTGAGAGAGTGTTTGCTGATAAATCTAATGTTTTGTTAATGTATATTAAAATTTGGGAGCTTTTAAATAGTTAATACTGTTGTCAGAATGGAATGTACCTGTTGGATAGGTCACCCTTTCTGTATATTAGTGAGTTGGTTTAGTGATTTTTATTGTACCATTGATGTAAATTCAGTAATGATATATGAACTAAAATGGAGTTGCAAGTATAATTGTAACCCATAGTTCAGTCTTCATTTATTATTACAATTAATCATTATATTCACTCAGATTCCATCTGCTCATGCAGTTATTAAATTTTGTCCTAAATATTTCCAACTGTATTACATATACAACCTTGTTATGCATAAATTAGGTCTTTATATGGTGTGGTAATATGATTGAAGGTGCAGCTTGGATCTGTCAGAAAACACAGCTGTACACATATTTGTAGGTTTTTCAAACAAAAGGAAAATATTTATTGCTCTGAGTTAACATATATCACTCTTAAACTCTCTTCCCAAGGCTGGCTCCCTGCCTACCCAACACAGCAAATAGTATCCTTCTTGAGTCTACTCTGGACATTGTCAAACAAATACCTTCTGCACAAAAGTCCTGGTTCTTTTGTACCTTGACCTTCCCACATAAAGCTGCTGGAGCCACCCTGTTAGAACATAAGAACATAAGAGATGCCATAATGGAATAGACCAAAGGTCCATAAAGTGCAGAATCCTGTTTCCAATAGTGTTCAACCCAGGTCACAAGTACCTGGCAAGATCCCAAAGAATAAAACAGATTTTATGCTGCTTATTCCAAGCCAACTTATTAATGGCTTATGGACTTTTGTTTTAGGAAGTTATCAAAACCTTTTTGAACCCTGCTAAGCTAACTTCATTCACCACATTCTGTGGCAACAAATTCCAGAGTTTAATTACAAGTTGAATGAAAAAAATATTGTCTGCAGTTTCTTTTAAATCTACTACTTACTAGCTTCATTGCATGCACCCTAGTTGTACCCCCTCTTCTATTAAACTGCGCTAGCAGTTTTTAGCGCTAGCACAGTTTAATAGAAGAGGGGGTTAGTATTTTTAGAAAGAGTAAACAAGTGATTCACATCTACCCATTCCACGTCATTCAGTATTTTATAGACTCTGTCTGTGCTATCCTTTCTCCAGGCTGAAGAGCCCCTTTCTTCATAGGGAAATAGTCCGATCTCTGTTATCATTTTTTTGTTGCCCTTCTCTGTATCTTTTCTAATTCTGCTATATATTTTTTGAGATGCAGTGACCAGAATTAAACAAAGTATTTGAGGTGCAGCTGCACCATGGAGTGATGCAAAGGCATTATATCATTTTCATCTTTGTTTTCCATTCCTTCCCTAATAATTCCTAACATTCTATTTGCTTTCTTAGTCGCCGTTATGCACTGAGCTGAAGGTTTCAATGTATCACCAACGATAATACCTAGATCCTTTTCCTAGGTGGTGATTCTCAACATGGAACCCTGAATCACATAGGTATAGTTCAGGTTCATCTTTTCCACATCCATTACTTTGTACCTGCTCACATTAATTAACCCCCTCTTCTATTAAACTGTGCTAGCAGTTTTTAGCGTGGTGAGCTGCGCTGAATGGCCTGCGCTGCTCCCAGCGCTCATAGAGTTCCTATGAGCGTCGGGAGCAGCGCAGGCCATTCAGCACGGCTCTCTGCGTTAAAAACTGCTAGTGCAGTTTAATAGAAGAGGGGGTAAGTGTCATCTGTTATTATTATGTTCAGTCTCCCAGTCTCACAAGGTCCTCTTTCAATTTTTCACAATACTCTTGTGATTTAACAACTCTGACCATCTTTGCGTCATCAGCAAATTTAATTATCTCAGTAGTTATTTCCATCTTTAGTTCATTGATAAGTATGTTAAAAAGCAACAGTCCCAGCACAGACCCTGGGGATCCCCACTATTTATCAAGTTTCAAGCTTCTTTATTTTTGATATACCGTTTATTAGTCAGGTAACTAAACGGTTTACAATAAAATGAGATTTAAAAATAAAATAAAGGATATCAAACACCCGAGGCACCACTTAAACATTTTTTGTGCCCTTACAGGGTGCTGTGTTCATCATAGGTCTTGTTAGGCAATGTCCAATTTGGTATTAATTCTTACAGACAGGCTTAAAGTTCAACCAACAGTGTGTTTATAAATTTGTACAAAGAAGAGCACTGTCTGTAAGAATTAATACCAAATTGGACATTGCTTAACAAGACCTATGATGAACACACCACCCCTGTAAGGGTACGAAAAAAGTTTAAGTAGTGCCTCAGGTGTTTGAGGTCTTGTGTTGAAATTAGTTTGACTCTGTAGCAGTTAGTTCTCTGCTCTTTGGGAACAGTAGTTTTCTAGAATGAACTGGAGTTTTTCCTTATCTGGATCGGATTAAAATAAAAGATATATCATATCTAAAGTTTAAAAAGTATGGGGAAAGAATCAAACTGACGTACACGAGACGAGGGGGAGGTAAGGGAAGGTAAGTTAGTAAATACATCTAGATGAAAATAAAAATAAAAAGAGAGGCAAGTGGAGAAGGGGAAGTACATTAGGGTAGGGCTCGCTTCAAAAGAAGCATTTTGATTTTCCAAATTACTTTGGAGAGATGTAAGAGAATTATTTGAGAGAGCTGGGATTAGAGAGTATTGGCAGCTTTAAAAAGAAAAATCTTGAGCTTAGGTTTGAATTTTTCTAGAGAGTTTTCTAATCGGAGATCCAATCGGAGGGCATTCCGTAGAGATAGTGCAGTGACCGAGAAAATGGATTTGCGAGTAGTGTCGTAGAAAAGTTCACGTATCGATGGAATGGTAAGTAGATTTTGGTTGTTGGATCAGAGTGCCCTGGAGGATGCATAAGGGATCAGAAATTTGTCAATGAAGGTTGGTTGGTTGGAGTTTTTTTGTTTTAAGAGTATTTAATAGGTGAGACAATGAGTAATGGGTAACCAATGTGCTTTATGAAGAAGGGGAGTGACAGGATCATATTTTTTTGCATGGTAATTTAATTTAACAGCTATACAAGCAAGAATACGTTTCAAATTTTACTGTCTGCTATTTAAAACCATAAATGGAGACAGCCCAGCCTACTTAAACAACCGACTAATCCAAACAACCACATCCAGACATAGGAGAACCCATACACCATTCACACAAACTCCAATCAGAAACATCAAAGGAAAAAAAAATGTACGATGACCTCTTAGCCACTCAAGCAGCAAAACTAGACTACCAACTCTCCAATTTACTAATCACGACCTCAGACTACAAAACCTTCAGAAAAAAAATAAAAACCCTACTATTCAAGAAATCCTTAAAGACAAACTAACACAGCAAGAATTATCTCAATCCCCAATGGCAACCCTCTATTCTGTATTACCACCGAAAATGTTCAGATAACTCCTTATGTATTCCTAAATGACCAGTTAACTCCTTATGTAATCCGCCTTGAACCGCAAGGTAATGGCAGAATAGAAATCACTAATGTAATGTAATATAGGGCATTACAGTAATCTACGTTTGAAATTACGAGGGAGTGAATCAAAATGTTGATAGATGGGGGATCAAGAAGGGAAGAGAGTGAATGAGCGAATGAGCCTTAGCTTGTGAAAACATTCCTGTGTCACTGCACTAATTTGTTGGTGGAAGCTGAGGTCGTTATCAAGGATAATTCCAAGGAGTTTGATTTTGGTATCAATTTGAATTGGAGAGAAGTCAATACAGATGGGTAGGTATGTACGTTCCTCTGTAGAATTTGTGAAAAGTACACCAGTAGTTTTAGAGATTTATCCTTCTCCATTGAGTATTATATTACCTTACATTGCATAAATATTTGTGAATCGCTAATATAGACAGGCTACTTGCTCTCAGAGAACTGAGATGGATATTTGAGGCTGATACAACTGCCCCCAGAGGCTTGAATGAAGATGCAGAATGGCTGGCAGTAGCATACTAGTGTTTCGTACAAGCATTCTTTCTTGTCCTGATCAGCTGTTAGCACGCATACGTCTTCATCACCTGCAAGGATGCATGCAGCTGACACATGTGGAGGGTGGCTCCCTCTTAAGATAAGTAGGAGAGATGCCACAGCCATTTTTTCACACACCAGCTATGATGTCTGCAGCAACAAGTCATAGCCAACGCTCATCCGGTGAGTGACCTAGTGATAACAGTAACTTCAAAACTACAGGGATAGATATGTAATGTTAACATATTGTTAACACAATTGTCTGGCATATCTTTTTTAGGTATTTTTTTAATGTTATTTCTTAAAATTTTTAGTATTAGGGTCACTAATGTAGATTTTTTTTTATTTTTGCTTCGCAGCATTTTGTTCCAGAAGCTCACCTACTCCCTGAGGAAAGTGCTGGAACGGATATCACGTCGAAGAGGTGTTGCTGCTATGAAAACTAAGTACACAATCTGAAGAAATTGGAGTGTATTTAGCAGTTTACTAATATGATGAATAAGGTGTATATTTATATAAAAAATCAAACTCATTAATTAAACATAAAATACATATGCACTTGTATTTCTTTTGTTCTGTAATTCTTATGTTTGAAAACCCAATAAAAAGTTTTGAACTCAAAAAAAAAAAATACAAGAATAAAGAAGAAAAGACAAATGAAATAAAGAAACAACACTTAGACATTAGTAAGATCAAATAGAAAAACCAACGGGACTAATGAGGAGTCCAGCCAGCTTGAGCCTTAGGACCCAGCTGGCATTCTGAAGACCCGGAGGTGAAATGCCAGCAATCTTTCACATTTTTCACAGTTGCACTTTGGTGATATTTACTTTGTATGATTGTGGATTGAAAACAGTAATATCAACAGTAAGCATTATTGTCAATATCATGACACAAACACTTAGAGATAGTGAACAATATTTCACTGGGTTGCAGTGCGAAAAACTATAAGCAGGACTTGTGGATACAATATTTTTAGGGTCTGCATTCGATGTCTCCAAACCGTAAAATAAACCTAAAATACATATGAGTACCATTGAAAAGGAGTTGCAATATATACACAACTTGGCCAAGGTACCAGTAGCTAAGTCATGAAAAGAATGGACTTCTTTAAGATTCCCAAGAGTCTGCATTTTATATATCCCATCACTTTTGCATAGCTCAATTTACATCATTTAGTGATCATTTCACTTTGAGAAATTAAGCTATCACTTTCTTACTTTTGGTTACCGTAACTCACCTTTATGGCAAGATGTTGAAAAGGGCAAGGATAATCAATAACACGAATGAAGTCAGAGGTTGTATTTCACCTTTGCTCTCTTAAGATAAAGGAGTATTTTAGAAAACTCAGTAAAGTGTATTTTCCTGTGACTCCAGATTCTAGCTATCTTTCTTAAGAATTATGCATTATAATGTCTCTACACAGAAGTACTTAGGAGAACAAAAGTGGGTGAATTATGTATGGTGGTGGGCAAATTTAAGCAATATGTTCATATATCATGGCAATCTCTAAGGCGCAGCTCCCTGCTCCTCCTGCATAAAGAGAACTTATATGCACATTTGTACATCATTACCATGCATCTTGTAAGAGTCGTAGCAAGTAATTTTGGAACATGGCACAAGTTGTCACTGTGATAGATCCTGTCATCATACCTATAAGCCAAGAGTCTCCATACTTTTTCAGTAGCAGCATCAAAGAAGGGAAAGTTTGGAGGGTTGGGGCTGAGTGCTGTATAGAAGGAAAATATAACTGATCATGCAAACTGTGCCTGGTTTTACGTGTCATTTCCAATGATCTGTACAGTATTTGCTGCAGCTCAGGAGCAGTACTTTTTGACAGACACATGCAGTGGATTAGTAAGGCGGGGCAAGGGTATGGACTGCCCTATGCGCCATCTTGGTGGAGATGCCAGAGCCTCTCTTCCTCTCTGCCCCACCACGTACCTCTTGAAATGTTCGCCAGTGAGAGCAGCATCTTTCACCTCCTACTTGTGCTGGCCTTGGCTCCCTTCTGATGTCACTTCCTGCATCAATGCAAGGTGGCTTGGGTTCCTTCATCATTAAGTTATTCATGCACCACCAAGTCATGTATGAAGCCTGTAAAAAAAAACACATCTCGAATTAGTGGCACAAAGCAGCAGTAGTAGCTGCCAAGAATGTCTTAGAAAATGAGCCTGTAAATGTCATGTTGATTTCTGACCACAAAGAAATAGTTGAAGAAAATAAAAAGGTATTATCATCAATAATTTCCACAATCATATTTTGTGGCACTCATGATCTCTTCCTAAGAGGTCAGGTGCAACAGGAATGCAATTTTCAGTACTTGATTCATCTAAGAATTGAAGCGGGTGATGAAGAAGAGACATTTTGAAAAGGGTAATAGAAATGCCCGTTATATGTCACCTCAAGTCCAAAATGAATTAATCAATTTGGGTGGGTTGCTGATTAAAGACGCTATAGTAAGTGATACATAATGGCAGATGAAACATGTGACTTAGCTGGAAAGGAGCATCTGTCGGTTGGTGTTTGATTTTATGATGAAGAAAAGATGGCCATCTGTGAGGACTTTCTCAGGTTGTCAAATTGAATGAAAAGGACACTCAAACTATAGTGACCAAAATAGACAAATTTCTGAAAAGTGAAGGTTTCAATCCAAATAAGTGCATCGGACAGGGTTACAATGGATGATCTACTATGGCAGGAAATATTAGTTGTGTTCAGAAGATCTTGCTAAATAAGTTTTAAAAAAATCCCTGTTTTTTTCATTGTGCCAGTCACAAATTGAGCTTGGTAGTGAACGATTTAAACCATATTCCAGAAATATGAAACGCGATTGCCAAAGTAAAGGATGCGCTAAACTTTTTTTTTCGTGAATCTGTTGTGCGAAGAAAGTATGTACCCAACATTCCAGCCTTATGTGAGACACGTTGGTCTCAGAAGTACAAAAGTATTGGCATATTCAAACAACATTTTGGAAGTATTGTTCAAGGGTTGGAAAGGCTATCAAAAGAAGGTAACACTTCTATTAGAAAAACTGCTTTCCAACTAAATTGTGCTGTGACAAAATCTGAATTCATCATGTTTGGGGGATTAATTGCAAAGTATTCAGCTCTGCTAGAACCCATGACAAACACTTTACAATCGAAAAAATCTACATAAGAAGGGGCGGAAAAATTGTTTAAGGTAATAATTCTGATGATAATAATGTATTTTTATATAGTTTTTCTGATTCTTTCAATTGTATACATTATAAAAGTTTGAAATGTCAATAAAGATTTACAAAAAAAAAAATCTACATATGTTACAATATGTCGACCACATAAAGATAATTGTAATGGTTGTGAAAGGACATCATGAAGCAGCAGATGTTTTATGCCAAGATATTCCGTCGTCCACCAATATTGTAGCTTAAAACATTGGCATTGAACTGTAAATACTAAGAATTGTAAGACTGCAACATCATTCAAATCCTCTAGCATCAACAACTGACAAGTTTTGGAAAAGATCACTAATAATTCCTTATCTAGATTCTTTAATATCATTACTGGAGGAAAGATTTTCTGATTACATTTACCCACATTTCTTTACTATTATTGCACCCTGCTGCTATGTTGGCGATGTCAGTCGAAGGGTTTTTTAGCCCAAAAGTGCAGTGTTTCTATGGTTTTTATAATTTGGAAAATTTTGATAGCGAGGTAAAACTCTGGTAGAAGTTTTGGAGAGAGAATATTGAAAACCGCGAATATGGTTTTTCGTGGGGGAGACTGGAGAGGGCAGCGGGAGAGGCAGGAGAGAGCAGCCAGAGCGCTGTATGCTCCGACCGCCTCTTCCTGCACTAAAGTCGGGCCTTACCAATCAGGAGCTACGTGAATTTCGGGGGAGTACTGTACTTTGGAAGTTATGGATTTTGAAGCAACAGAGAGTGTACCAGAACCTAGTGTGGAACTAGGGAGAATCAACTGCTTACTGTAAAAGTGAGTTTATGGATTGTGCCATTAACTCTCTGAGGAGGACATTACTTTGAACTGTGTTTTTTGTTTGGAATATTTTGCCTAGAAGAAAGTATCTTGGGCTGGCAGAAGTTTTTCCTGCTTATGGATTGTAAAGTTTCTGAGTGAATGGTTTTTTGTCTTTTCAAAACTAGCTCAGAAAAAACATTTGGTTTTTCCTATTTTTGTTTTGCTGAGGTTTTGGCATTGAAGTACGTTTGCACAGAGGCAGCTAATTAGCAGCAGTGCAGCAGCTGTGCTCGGAAACCGTGCTGAAGGCTGATCCAGCCTGTGTCTAAGAACTGTTCTTTGTATGACTACAAGTTGCTGGACTGTAAGATTGAGAAACAGATATTTGTACCGTTTGCTTCACTTATAACCAGAGACAGTTACCGTATTTGCCGGCGTATAAGACGACTGGGCGTATAAGACGACCCCCCAACTTTTAGTTAAAATATAGAGTTTTGTTATATACTCGCCGTATAAGACTACCCCTTCTTCCGCACACCTTATCTACCGCCCCGGGTGCAGCACAGCCGGCCAGGTCCCCTTACTTTTGTGGCACTTCCCCGACCGACCGACAACAGCCCCGGTCCGACAAACCTCCCTGCCCTTAACCGCGAATCTAAATTACCTTCTTACAGCTGCTGTAAGAAGGTAATTTAGATTCGCGGCTACAGGGCAGGGAGGATTGTCGGACCCAGGCTGTTATCGGTCGGTCGGGGAAGTGCCACAAAAGTAAGGGAATCTGGCCGGCTGTGCTGCAACCGGGGCGGGGCGGCCGCCCCTCTCTCTTGGTAGCCACTCGAACCGCGAGGCTACTCTCTTTCTCCTTATCTGCCCTGCCTGCAGCACAGAGCCGAACGGAAGTCTTCCCGACGTCAGCGCTGACGTCGGAGGGAGGGAGGGCTTTTTATTTAAGCTTTGTTTAAGCCCTCCCTCCCCTCCGACGTCAGCGCTGACGTCGGGAAGACTTCCGTTCGGCTCTGTGCTGCAAGCAGAGAAGGTAGGGAGAAGAAGAGCCGCGTACATCCAGAAGACTGAGCATCCAGCCCCGCAGGAGCCCCGCGACCCTCGGAGGCGTCCCCATGGGATCCCCGCGATCCCTAGGGGGCGTCCCCACGGGATCCCCGCGACCCTAGGGGCGTCCCCGTGCAGCTCTCTAATGTAAAGTAAGGGCATGTAAAACAGTACCCGGCGTATAAGACGACCCCCAACTTTGGGGAGGATTTTAAGGTACTGAAAAGTCGTCTTATACGCCGGCAAATACGGTATTTAAGAACTCTTTGGGCAAAAGCTGCCTGCATGCAAGATACCTTAATAAACTTAAGCCTTTTCTACCAAGGACAAGATACCTTGATACAGTTAAGCATTGCTACTAGCTACCTTAAGAACCTGCCTGAAAGTATTACTATACTGTACCTCTCTGTATCCAGTGTCTTTAATGTGGCTGTTGACTAGTTGCTGGAGGAAAAGCTGTATTTTTGTTTATTGCTGAAATTCTTTGTTTTTGTTACTTTTGAAACAGTTGAATTGTTCTGGGAGAAATAGGGTGCTTTGAACCCGAACACAAAGTCTGACCAGTGGCCAAGAATAATAAATCTTTTTAGGAACTTGAACCATTGATGGAAGTTTCCTGCTGTTTGCAGGAAAAGGAAATCCTTACCCAAAATACTGGGGTTTAACCACAGCCTAGCTGTTGCCAGGCCTGAAGGGTACCCCCAAGCTAAAGGGGACACGCCAGGCCAGTATTATGTCACAGCCCAGGTGGTCTGCTGCGCTCATCAGAGACCCCGGGTTGTGACACCTTCCACCCTTGCTACACCACTGGGCATACAAACTTAGGCACTGGGATGATCCATGTTATTAATAGAACTTAGCGTGAATTTCATGCTCAAAACTTGGTGTAAATGTTGGCACCCCATTTATGACAGTTGGGCGTGCCTTTTATAGTATTCTGTAACATCGTATCTAACGTTTGGGAAGACCCCTTGACCTGCCTATTAGCCATGCCGCTTTGGAGTTGTGCACTATAAAATTAGGCACTGATGTTCAGGGCAGGATTAATTTGTCGAGGGCCCCTAGGCACACAAGTATACTGGGCCCCCTGCCCCGCTTCACCCCAACATTCACCCAGGCGGAAACAGGAAGCTGCGTCAGAGGGAAGCTTTGGGAAAGCAGCACTGCTTGCGCAATTATAGTTCCCGTTGCCTTTCTTACCCGTGTTGCTTGCTTGTCTTACTTTCCGTCGTTGGGGGGGGGGCCCACATTGCGAATCGGGGAGCCCGCATTGCCGATCGATGCTGGAGGGGCCCATCTCCATTTGGAAAAAACAATGTTGATGCCTTCCTTCATCGGGCCCCCCTGACCATTTTGGGCCCTAGGCACGTGCCTACTTGGCCTATTGGTTAATCCTGCCTTGCTGATGTTATAGAAAAGCACTTAGGGCAAATACTCAAAATTGGTGCCAATTAACATCATGCACATCTGCCCTAGACCCCCAAATTTAGGTGGCCTATCTGTATATACTGTAGAATCCTGGGGCTTTAAACCTTGGTTTTAACTTATATCTCAAAATATTCTTCAGATTCATAATCCTGGCTATCCTATCAGATAAATAAAGCTACCATTTTCAATCATTCCTCAAAATACAAATTAAAATCTAGTACTAACCCAATTCACATGGATAAACTGAGAGCCCTGTGCAAATATAAAACAGCTGAGAAACAAGACAAATATATTAGTAAAGATACAAAGTCTTTGCATTCCTTTTAGAATTTGTATTCTTAAATTTTAGATTAATTTGTCAACTATACTGACTTCTATATAAAAAGTTCTCAATAATAAAACCCCAAGAGCCCAATATTCAGCATGATTTAATCATGCAGGACAGGTTCCAAACTGGTTAAATAGTGGTCAGCTGACTGGCTGCAAAAATCCTGTGACATTTAACTGGTCAGAGCCACGGAATATCTGCTCTAACCATCACTATACAATCTGGGCTGTGCCAGGGTGGTCTGGAGGTAGACTCAGGACAAATCCTGAAGTTGTGCAGTCACTGGTGATATTTAGGACCTGATTCTGGAAATGGCGCCTGCAGAATGGTCGCCTACCGGTGTGTCAATCACTGGTAGGTGACGCATCCAGAATCACATCTATTATTTTTGTATAGACGCCTTAAATGTAGGCCAGCCTTTTTACAGGCCTACATTTAAAGCGTCTGAACATCATGCCTAAGGAAGTGCCTAGGCATGCCTATGGACGCCTAGAGCCACTTCTGGTGTAAGCCATGACTATACCGGCCTTAGGCATCCATAGGCATGCCTAGACACTTCCGTAGGCACGAGTCAGATGCCTACATTGCAGGCATCGTTTGCCGCAATTATTTTTTTTTTTAAGTGTTTGTCCGATTGATCCATTAGATGGCAGCAGGGTGCCTACTGCCATGTACAATCGGGGATGCCATTTTGAGAATCAGGCCCTTAGTGCCTGTGCTCACATAGTTAACTGGGCAAGTAGAACATGGTTAAAATTAGGGTTGCCATTTATTCAGCTGCAAAAATCCAGACACATGGCCTCACCCTGTTCCGCCTCCGGTCCTGCCCCATTCTGCCCTGGCCCCAGCCTGTTCCACCCCAGCCCCTACTAGTTCCGCCTCCAGTCCCGCCACCACAAGCCTCCTCTCATCTTCCCCAACAAGCTGCAGCCACGCCTGGAGGTCCTGGAGCATGTGCGGATGTGTGTGGCATCATCAGCACATGCTCAGATTCCCTCCAGAGGTGGGTGGAGCTCGTCGGGGTTTTCCAAAACTCAGACAAACTGCCAGGTTTTGGAAAGTCCATCCAGGACCCCAGACAGTCCTCTAAAAAGAGGACGTTGCCTGGTTAGTTATTTGAGTTATGGCACTGAGTATCAGGTAATACCTGTGTAACTTCCAGGCTCTGCCAATGACCTGTATATCAATGCTGGTGCCCAATGTAGCCCAGTGCTTTAAAATGTTCACCACCACTGGCTAAATGTTGACCCAAACATAAATAATACTGAAGAAATAAAAATGAATACAGAAAGATCACATTCCATATATAAACATATTCAAAATGATACCCCTGGTCATGTAGGCCCTCTTTTACAAAGCACAGTTCTTGCACACAGACGAGTAATTCTGGGCTTGAAAGTAGACAGTCATATCTACCCTTGAAGTACAGAAAGAGCAATGATGAATATCAAATAAGAAAGGGGGGAGGAAGTAGATTAAAGCTGCTACTGGTTCACAGGAGGTTTTTTCATAGATAAAATGCAAGAAAACATTTTACATCAGGTATCATAGATCTGAAACAGAGTAAATAGGCCCTAGGTATAGACAGACAACAATAGGATACACAAAAGTGCAATATCAAGAATGGAGTGAGATAGAAAACTTTGGGTGCTATTGCTGCTGGCTCTAGTTTGGCCTGTTGTGCGATGGAGGCCTCTCTGGCTTCTCTTCTCTTCAGGAAATCTTTCAGGGCCTGCCGGCAGAGCTTGTGTGCGCGCAGAAACATGCAGGTACAGTGCAAGCATGGCTGGTCCTTGTGCATCATGCCCAGGCAGCGGACAGACAATTCATGGGGATGCAGCCCCAAAGCCCTTTAAATCTGTATGGGCTTTGGGGCATTTACTGCGCCAGCCTGCGCTAAAACACTTTGTAAAAGGGGGCTTTACATAAGAACATAAGCAATGCCTCCGCTGGGTCAGACATGAGGTCCATCGTGCCCAGCAGTCCGCTCACACGGCGGCCCAACAGGTCCAGAACCTGTGCAGTAATCCTCTATCTATACCCCTCTACCCCCTTTTCCAGCAGGAAATTGTCCAATCTTTTCTTGAATCCCAGTACCATATGCTGCCCTATTATGCCCACTGGAAGCGGATTACAGGTGTCCACCACACGTTGGGTAAAGAAAAACTTCCTAGCATTCATTTTGAATCTGTCCCCTTTCAACTTTTCCAAATGCCCTCTTGTTCTTTTATTTTTCGAAAGTTTGAAAAATATGTCCCTCTCTACTCTCTCTATGCCTTTCATGATCTTGTAAGTCTCTATCATATCCCCTCTAAGTCTCCTCTTCTCCAGGGAAAAGAGTCCACAGTTTCTCCAATCTCATCAGTGTATGAAAGGTTTTCCATACCTTTTATCAGATGTTTGGCTCTCCTCTGAACCCTCTCGAATATTGCCATATCCTTCTTAAGGTACGGCGACCAATATTGGACGCAGTACTCCAGATGCGGTTGCACCATCGCCCGATACAACGGCAGGATAACTTCTTTCGTTTCTGGATAGTAATACCCTTCTTGATTATACCTAGCATTCTATTTGCTCTTTTAGCGGCCGCTGCGCACTGTGCCTGTCCATGACTAACCAGGCATTTTTAGTGGCACATAAGATTAGTGCTGCTAGAAAATACCCATTTAGGGCCAGAAACCAAATATATATGGGTGTTTTGGGAAGGGAATCGGTATATAACCAGTTAAGTGGCAATGTTCAGCACTTAACTGGCTAGGAAAACCCACCTAAATAGGACTGCATAAAATGCAAAACTAGTCACTATGCGGTTTTTCATAGCCGGTTAAATACTGAATATTGTACTGTACTTAACCTGCTGTTTTTGTTGACTCTGTATACCCAGAAATTCAATACCAGAGCCCGGACATACTTAATTTTCAGGTATAACCCTGGTGGTGGTCACAAAACACTGATCGCCACTGGCTAAATATCAGGCTAAAATTATATAATAGTAGGAAAAAAATGGTAAAGTGCTACAATTATTTTTGCCTTCCATCTTTGATGATATATAGAAAAAAAAACAAAAACTGATTCAATTATTTAATTTGTTTTGTAGCTGTATCAAAATGGAGCAGCTGAGTAAAAGGAAAGAGTATAAAAAAGTTTGTACTTTGCCCTAGAAGTGCTAAGCTAGTATCATATGACACAAAAAAATCAATGCAAATGTTTTGCTGACAAAAGAAAAATCTATTACTTGATTAATCCATTTCTCTGCTAGTGCAGAATTCTCAGCATTGGATTTCATGTCTGTAGGAATCAACTCTTTTCTAACTTATGGCACTTGCTGCCTGGAGAGAAATGAATTGAGATCACTAACCAAATTAGAAATGTTACAAAATAGCAAACTGGTTTAATATGCTAATGTTGCTGAGTTTTAGCAAACGTATAAACTTTCTCTTTAAAAAACTGTGGGAAATACTGAGAGATTTTTTTTTATTCCAAAATTTGGGACAGAAGAACCCATTTTTATTCTTCCTATCCTTACTAAAGCTGAAAAGAAATATATCCGGTCAGTTGTCATCCACCAGCAGCCACTGGCTAAATTACACTTGCATATTCATTGAGGCCCCCTCCCCCCCCGAAAAAAAAATAAAAAAATCAGCACCTATTCAATGGCTTGGTGTGGATGCCCAAGCCCCAACAGCCAAAGAGATCCATTGCCAAGACAGGTGTCTCCTTTCCAGCACTATATAAAATCCTACATAAGTGATGTGTGAGGTCTACCACCTTCGCACCAGGCAGGCAAATGACCAGGTGATCCTCGTGCCCACCAGCCACCCAGCTATCTACATGCTTAATGATCAAATCACCAACTACAACAACTATCTTAACCCTCCCTCCTGGGCAGAAGCCCCTGGAGACACATCCTCAATGAGAGAGGATATTGCATCACCTGGTGGGCAGGTCCTGGCTACAGGATTATTTCCACTTCACCAGGATGATGCTCTCCTTTTAGGAGATCTTCATCCTCCAAGGCAGCACAGGGGCTGCCAGACTGGAGGTGGGACTCCTCTACAACATCCCTGTAGGTTTCCTCTAAGTACCTCTCTCTCCCTCAGCTCTTCCAAGTCTGCAACTTTAACCTCAAAGGAACAAACTCATTCTCTGAGAGCTAGGAACTCTTTGCAGTGAACATATACTGTACATATAACTTCTCACTAAGTGGGAGATAATCATACATGTGATACTCAGTGCAAAAGATTCGATAGTACACATCTTGCTACTGGACTACTGTCTGCATCCTATTTTTAAGCTGATTAATTAAACCCTATTAAGTTTTTAGGAGTATTAAACTAGGTTTATATTGTATGCTTTATTTAGTGTTTAATTCTTAGCAAGTACTGTAATGAAATATAATAAGAATATGTGATAAACAGTTCTCCTGTTATCCTAATTAGAATAATTGACTATAAATTAAGACTATACATAAAGAAATGTCCCACGTTAGGGGTGGGTGGGAAATGAAGACTAAGCCAGAATCTGCTGCGCCTGCCAGAGACTATCTCTAGCAGATAGTTCAAGTTTACAAATTGTTAAACTATAAAAGGCTTCTACGCTATGTATGCTAGTTAAGTAAAGTTTTTTTTCTTCTAAGATTGTATAGAGGAACCTACAATTTATCTTTTATCCCCAAAATTATCAAAGCTCAGAGCTAAATAATGTATACTTACCCAGAAAATTTTCCTTCCTCTCCTCTCAGAAAGAACAATTACCTCTTCTCCCCTTCTCGAATACAAGCCTTGAACATTTTAAATTCATAAGTGTTTGAGGCTTGGGTAGATGAGGACAGAGCTTGCAGGGATGGGGCAGAGACAGGAACAGAGCTTGCGAGAATGGGCTCAGAGTTGTTCCCATGTCATTCTCTAATTCACCAAGAGAATTGTAGCAACGGGAATTCAGATTTTGACCTCAGAGTTTAAAGTACTCATCCGGTCTGTCATTCGTCATTAATTCCTGCTGATATTCTCATATTTTATATACTTTTTATAATCTTTTTGTTTTATATTCTATCACAAGTGGCCGGGGCTGACTTGACAAGTGGCCGGGGCTGACTATTGCACATCTCGGTGTCTTGGTGGCCCGTCGGTTCCTCTCGGGCGCGTTTCCTGAGTCGTAGAGCGTTGGACCTTATCGCATTAAAGCTAGCTGCACGCCGGGCACACTCCAACACACGAGGATCCTTACGTACAAGACAGGAGAGGAATGGAGGCAGCAGAAATCCAGCGAAGCTTTCCAGTATACTGCATCGAGTGTCATATGTATGACTACCTCCCCTCCGGGAGGCAGGCATACATATGCGATCGATGTCAGGAACTGAACAGCCTGAAGAAAGAGGTCGGGAGATTGCAGATTAAGGTCCAGGAGCTGGAGGGACTCCGCACCATCGAGGAACCATGGGCAATTGAGGCAACTGAGGATACTGAACAGGATACCACCAGAGAGAGCCACATCAAAGAGCAGGTTAGAGAGCTCGAGAGATTCATCGAGGAGGCCTGCAAGATGGTAGAGGAACATGATCACCAGCAATTCAAAAGGGAACCAACAGATGGAGGACAGAACCCACCAGACGCCAGAGGAGAAGGACCTTGCGGAGAAACTGAGCGGGCAGAGGAGGCAGAGACCCATCAGATCCCGGAGGAAGGACTAGAGGATCGAGTCACTGATACGGACCTGAGACCCAAGAGGAAGCTGAGAGAAGGGAGGTCTGCGATCGTGGTGGGAGACTCGATCCTGAGAGAGGTAGACAGCCACATAGCAGGAGGCAGAGAGGACCGGCTGGTGACATGTCTCCCGGGGGCGAGGACAAAGGACATCTCCGACAGAATCGAGAGAATCCTGGAAGGAGCTGAGACGGAGGAGACAGCTGTGATAATCCACGTTGGAACCAACGACGTCAGCAGAAGGAACTACAACAGGACTACACTGACCGAACAGCTTAAGATCCTGGGGAGGAAACTGAAGCTGAGGACAAGGAAGATAGCCTTCTCAGAGATCCTGCCAGTACCAAGGGCAGATGCAAGGAGGCAGACCGAGCTGCAAGCAATAAACGGGTGGCTGAGGAGATGGTGCGAAGAGGAGGGTTTTCACTTTGTACGAAACTGGACAACCTTCCTGGGGAAAAACAAGCTCTACAGGAGGGACGGACTGCACCTGAGCACAGCGGGGACGAGGATGCTGGCACGAAACATCCAGACCAGCATAGACATGGCTTTAAACTGAGGACAAGGGGAAAGCTGACAGTCGATCTGACATCGACACATCGGACCAGAGTATCAAACAAAGATACTGAACAGGGAACAGGCGATAGAGAGCTCGAGACTGAGTGGACATTTTTTGTAAATAAAACCAAGGATGCAATGCAGGGGCCTAAGGAACAAATGAAGCTAAAAAGCGGAAAAAGGAGGAAACAGTCGGAGCCAAAAATGGGGAAGCAGACTGAGGACGAAACAGACGCACCACAGGAGGAGGATGAGCGGAAAGAGATTCAGGGACTGGCAGCCCATGAGGAGATCGGCAGGAGCACCAAACCACGAGGAAAACCAACAGAGAAAACTGAGGACGTCACAGACACACAACAGGAAGAGGATGACCGAGATGAAGCTCGGGGGCTGGCGAACCACGAGGAGGACTGCAGGAGACCCAAAACACGAAGAAAACCAAAAGAGAGGGTAAAAACCTGGGTCTTAAACTGCCTATACACAAATGCTAGGAGCCTAAGAGCCAAATTGGGTGAACTAGAAATCATTGCCAGCAAAAAGGACCTGGACATAATTGGAATTACAGAAACGTGGTGGACTGAGGACAATCAGTGGGATGTGGCCATACCAGGGTACAAACTATACAGGAGAGACAGGACACATAAAAAAGGTGGAGGAATAGCACTGTACATAAAAGACTCCATACCCTCAGCCAGGATGGAAACAACAGTACGGGCGGATGGCTTGGAATCACTATGGGTTAAGCTACAGGGAGGAACTGGGGCAGACATTAAATTGGGTCTGTACTACCGCCCACCTGGACAACCAGAAGAAATCGACCAGTACATGGAGGCTGAACTGAGGCAGGTATGCAGAAGCGGAAATGTGGTGGTGATGGGGGACTTCAACTATCCTGGGATAGACTGGAGTATTGGACACTCAAACTGCGCAAGGGAGACCAAATTCCTAGAGGTCACGAGGGACTGTTTCATGGAGCAACTGGTCACGGAACCAACACGGGGCGATGCCACTCTTGACCTAATCTTCAACGGACTAGGGGGGCAAGCAAAGGAGGTGGCGGTATTAGCCCCGCTAGGTAACAGCGATCACAACACGATCCAGTGCAGGCTAGAAATTGGATCATCAAAGGGGAAAAGAACCACAACGACGGCACTCAACTTCAAAAAAGGAAATTATGATGTCATGAGGGAAATGGTGAGAAAGAAACTCAAAGGCAACATAGGAAAGATGGAATCCGTAGAAAAAGCCTGGACCTTACTCAAGGGGTCTGTGCACGAAGCACAAAACCTGTACATCCCCAAGTTCAGGAAAGGGTGCAAAAAAAATAGAACAAAAAACCCAGTGTGGATAACAAATGCAGTGAAGAAGGCGATAAGCGACAAAAAAGCATCATTCAGAAAATGGAAAAAAGACCAATCAGAGGAGAACCAAAATGTGCACAAAGAACACCAGAAGGAGTGTCACCGACTGGTTAGAAAAGCAAAAAGGGAATACGAAGAGAGACTGGCAGAGGAAGCAACAAACTTCAAGTCTTTCTTCAGATACGTCAAGGGGAAGCAACCGGCAAGAGAAGAGGTGGGACCATTGGATGATGGAGATAGAAAGGGAGTAGTAAAAGAAGAGAAAGAGATAGCTGACAAGTTAAATGAGTTCTTCACGTCAGTCTTCACGAGGGAGAATACAACCAACATTCCGGAACCCGAGGAAATCGTAATAGGAGACCAAAATGATAAGCTGGTCAATTTAAAGGTAAGCCAAGAGGATGTACTCAAGCAGATAGACAGACTAAAAAGCGACAAATCGCCAGGTCCGGACGGCATTCACCCAAGGGTACTCAAGGAACTAAAAAACGAAATAGCGGAGCCACTCCGACAAATATGCAATCTATCCCTAAAAACCGGAGAGATCCCGGAGGACTGGAAAATAGCAAATGTCACGCCCATCTTCAAGAAGGGCTCAAGGGGCGACCCAGGAAACTACAGGCCGGTGAGCCTGACCTCAGTCCCGGGAAAGATGATGGAGGCACTGATTAAGGACAGCATCTGTGAATATATCGAAAACAATGTGCAGCTAAAACCGAGTCAGCATGGCTTCTGCAAGGGTAGGTCTTGCCTCACAAACTTATTGTACTTCTTTGAGGGGGTGAACAGCCAGGTGGATAAAGGGGAATCTATAGATATCATTTACCTCGACTTCCAAAAAGCCTTCGACAAGGTACCACACGAGAGACTGCTCAAAAAGATATGGAACCACGGGGTGCAAGGGGAGGTCCACCGATGGATCAAAAACTGGCTGGCAAACAGGAAACAGAGGGTTGGCGTAAAGGGCCACTACTCGGACTGGAAAGGGGTCACGAGCGGAGTTCCACAGGGGTCGGTGCTGGGACCAGTCCTGTTCAATATCTACATAAACGACCTAGAAGCGGGAACCAAGTGTGAGGTCATAAAATTTGCAGATGACACCAAACTATACAGCAGGGCTCAAACGAGGGAAGACTGCGAAGATCTCCAAAAGGATCTAACGCAGCTGGAAAAGTGGGCCGAAAAATGGCAAATGAGCTTCAACGTAGGGAAATGCAAGGTCATGCACGTGGGGAAAAAGAACCCGATGTTCACTTACAAAATGGGGGGAACACCACTAGGGGTCAGTAACCTGGAGAGAGACCTGGGAGTGATGGTAGACACAACACTGAAGGCATCGGCGCAGTGCGCCAAGGCCTCAATGAAAGCTAACAGAATGTTGGGTATCATTAAGAAGGGTATCACGACCAGGACGAGGGAAGTCATCATTCCGTTGTATCGTGCAATGGTGCGGCCGCATCTGGAGTACTGTGTCCAGTACTGGTCGCCGCACCTCAAGAAGGACATGGTGGTACTAGAGGGAGTACAGAGAAGAGCGACTAAACTGATAAAGGGAATGGAAAATCTCCCATATACCGACAGATTAAAGCAGCTAGGACTTTTCTCCCTGGAAAAGCGGAGACTTAGAGGAGACATGATAGAAACCTTCAAGATCCTGAAAGGCATAGAAAAAGTAGACAGGGACAGATTTTTCAAATTAAGGGGCACCACAAGTACAAGGGGGCACTCGGAGAAACTGAAAGGGGACAGGTTTAGAACAAACGCTAGGAAGTTCTTCTTCACTCAGAGGGTGGTGGATACATGGAACGCGCTTCCAGAGGCTGTGGTAGACAGGAACACATTAAATGGTTTCAAAGAAGGTTTGGATAGATTCCTAGAAGAAAAAGGGATTGAAGGGTATAGATAGATATATACCACTGCTCAGGCAATGGGCTTGATGGGCCACCGCGGGAGCGGACCGCTGAGCAGGATGGACCTCTGGTCTGCCTCAGCGGAGGCAACTTCTTATGTTCTTATGTTCTTATGTACTTGTGTTGTCAATAAAATAGTATTATCAATAGTATAATGTTTAGATCACTTAGCTTCTTTTGCGAATATGCATTCTGTGATCTACTTTTGTGATCTACTGGTTCACCAGTGCTGTAGATCACAGAAGTAGATCACAGAATGCATATTCGCAAAAGAAGCTAAGTGATCTAAACATTATACTATTGATAATACTATTTTATTGACAACACAAGTGATAGAATATAAAACAAAAAGATTATAAAAAGTATATAAAATATGAGAATATCAGCAGGGATTAATGACGAATGACAGACCGGATGAGTACTTTAAACTCTGAGGTCAAAATCTGAATTCCCGTTGCTACAATTCTCTTGGTGTATTGGTATGAATGCTTTCTTAGTTACCCACTACATTGATGTTTATATTGATATTCTCTAATTCAAAGAGAGAGCACCTCTCTAGAGTACTATTAATATATTTTATTGACACAATCAAGTAGATGTTTTGCCATGAGCTTATCACTGGCCAACACTCATTTTGGTGTCTCAAATGTTAGACCTGTTTCTGGGTATATTTGACCTGCTGATTCAAAAAATGGCACCAGTTTTCTCCTTTCGACTCTAGTTTTTGAGATACAGAACATGTGCCATATACCACTCTTCACTCTGCTCGCCCATTAAACAATCAGGATATTTTAATGTAGTGTTTAAATTAATATCTTTTAAGCATGAAGGAAACATATTAAAAATTAAAAGAAAAGTGTACAACATGAAAATCTACTTATTTCATACCAAAAGCACAAGTTTATGATACAAACTTTTCAGGTAATCGACACACAAAAAGCTCCATTTGTAACACTTCTGAGAGTGGGATCTGCCAGAACAATCCCACATAAGATTCCAACAATAGTCTACCATCATGTGTGCATCCTATCTTCCTTGGTATCTGGCTTCCATTGTTTTTATGCCTTGGTGAAATCTTTCACCTTGCTCTTTGCTTAAGTCACCAAGGTTCTCTTGATAGCGATCTAAATGATTGAGATAATGGACTTTAACATTCATGTTGAAATGAAATAGCATATCCTCTACTACTTGTGTGTAGTTGTCTGCCTTTTTGTTGCTAATAAAGTTTTCACAAGAACAAATAAAGACCAGGCACATGATTCAGTTTGATTCATTGATGCTATGAAATGTGGGTCATTTATAAGTTGTCTGATCTGTGGACCATCGAAAATTCCTGCCTTCAGTTTTTCCATGGTAAGTCCAGTTAAACCCAGAAGTCATGGTGATTGGCTGTGATTCCGTGTTTCTCAGTCGTTGATTGGTGCGGTGCTGTCCCTTATTCTCCTTTATAAACCCAGCAGTACGCTGAGCCGCCATTTCGCTGGGAGAAAATCATTGAAGCAGTAGCTCATATTAAAAAGTAAGTAGTTTTAAAATCTAGGCAGTTTGTATGGAATTTATATGTTTGGAAAGTAACAATATGTTTTGTTTTATAGATAAATCCCCTGATGCAGCCGTAGGGCGAAACAGGGCCTGTTGGGATATAATTGAACAAATCTGAAATTGTTGAAAAGCGGCATATGGATACCGCCAAAACTGCAGCTGCAGTGATTTTGAGCTATTAGAAGGCAACAAGATAAGTGTTTACTTCTCTATAAAAATATAAAAGTTAGTAAAAAGTATAAAAGCTAATAAAACGTTTAAAAGCTGAAAATATAAGAGCTAAGTGTAACGGTAAAATACAAGACCAAGGATGTATTTCTCTATGTCAATATTATTATTGGCATAGTTTGTTTCACAGGTTTTACCCTGGGAAACACTGAGGTCTTTACCGTTTTCACAAATGAAGAAGGTGTAGCACTGGATTTCTGATAGCATTATATGAATATCATTTAGTGTGGCTATTAATTTTGGATATTCGGCTTGTATCTTACATAGTAATTGTAACTAAGTTTTCAAGCACCCAGAAATGGCGACCTCATGGCAAACAGGTCTGGGTTTTACTGAACAAGAATGGCAATCAACTTTACAGGCTCCATACCTTTTTTCTGGTGATATTTCCACTTCTACTGTATCTATGTGGGATAACCTATTTAATTTACATAAGGGCTTAATTAGACAAGAGCTTCATAGTGCCTCTTTGGTTGATTACTGCAAAAGAGAGATAATACCGAGGGGACTTAGAATGCAGAAAGCCCCACGTCTGTATAATGACGATGAAGATTTTGTTTCACAATGGAATAAAATTCTTAACCGTTGTTCCTTGGACCTGATGGTGCTGATTATCCGCACCGCTCAGAATAAGATTAATGAAGAGAAGATTAAAATTGAGTCAACTATGCAATCTGTGCAGAATGAATTGGACTTTGAATCTCAGAAAAATTTACTAGATTCCAAACTTGAGAAAGTAAGAACCGATTTGAAGTTGCAAAAAATAAAAAAGTTCAAAAGAGACGAGATAGATTACCAGGTGGGATATGTATATCTATGGATGAAAACCAATCCTGAAGAAAACAATGAAGGTGTTAAACAACCATTACGCTTCCATTTGTCATCTAACTCTTCCTCTGGTAGTGAAGGGAGTAATTTTTTAGCCAGAGGTTATCAAGGAAAACGCAGAGGGCAAAGAAGAACCAGAGGCAGAAACCTGAACAGTACTCGACCCAACACTCGATCGCAGCAACAGAACAAATATCAATTGTAAATTTATCTCATTATGAATTAACAGAGATTGAAAAAACTATCCTTGCAAAGGGATTAACTTTTGTGCCGGAGTCTAAGGTTGACTCTTTCCAGTTGAGAGTGGATTTGGAAAAATTCTTTAGAAAACTTCAACTTCGTTTACACTTTTCTAACATTGGTGATAACAAAATAGATCGTTCAGTGGTTAGATCTAAATCTGTATGGACCCCGAGTGGTCCATTGGATCCAGCTCTAAATTTATACAAAGATCTGGTAATGAAAGATATAGAACAGATTGAATCTAAAAAAATTTTTTGTTCATGGAATACCTCTAAACAAGAACGAGAGGCGATTGGTTCCTTACAATCCAATCAAAATATTATTATAAGACGTGCCGATAAGGGAGGTGCTATCGTAATTTTGGATCATCAACAATATACATCAGAGATTTTACGTCAACTTACTAATACATTGGTATACGCTCCTCTGGACAGTGATCCCACGAATATATTAAAAAAAAGAACTATTGAATTTAGTAGGACAAGGATACCAACAGGGATTCATAACACAAAATGAATTGAATTATTTGAGTCCCCAACATCCTAAGATACCATTTTTTTACATCCTACCTAAAATTCACAAAAGTTTAATCACACCCCCAGGCCGTCCTATTGTATCTTCGTGTGGATCTTTGTTAGAACGTGTTAACGAATATTTGGATGTTTTTTTGAAGCCTTTTGTTCCTTTAATTCAATCGTATGTACAGGACACTACACATTTTCTATGGATATTATCCTTATCTCAGCCTACTAGAACCACAGTATTAGTTACCTTGGATGTGCAGTCAGTGTATACGAGCATCCCTCAAGACCAGGCTTTGATTATTATAGAAGAATATCTGGAGAGTAGAGAGCGTCCGCACGTAATACCATCTGAATTCCTAATTCAATTACTAGCCATATCGCTGAAGAAAAACTATTTTATGTTTCAAGGAGTTTTTTTATCAACAATTAAGCGGTACAGCTATGGGGGCTACATGTGCACCGTCATTAGCCAATTTATTTATGGCGAATTTTGAACAGAAATTTGTATATACATCTCAATGGTTTGCAAAGATAACTCTTTGGTGTCGCTACATCGATGATATTTTTATATTGTGGGAGGATACAGTCTCGAATTTATTATTATTTGTAGATTTTTTGAATTCCTGTCTGCCCACAATTAAGTTTGATGTTACTTTTGATATGTCAAAAATTTCATTTTTGGATGTAGCGATTACCAAGAATGAAGAGTTTTTTGAGACATCAGTACATAGGAAGGCTACAGATAAAAACACCCTTTTAGAATTTTCTAGTTCCCATCCTACTCACTTGAAAGAAAGCCTCCCATACTCACAATTTCTCCGGTATCGGAGAATATGTTCGTCTAAAGCTGAATTTAAGAAACAAGCTCATGTTTTAAGTGAAAAATTTCAGACTCGTGGATATCCGTCTACATGTATTAAAAAAGCATACACGAGAGCTCTGTACAATCGAAGAGACCTTCTCCTAGAGTATAAAACATCTGAACAGGAAGTAGAAAAATTGGTGTGTGTGCTAAGGCACTCCCAACAATCTAGATATTTTTCTAAAATTGTAAAAAAACATTGGAATTGTTTGTCGATCCATCCATGTTTTCAAAATATTCAAGTTACGACTGCTTACTCTAGAAATAGAAATTTGCAGGAGTTAATAAGCCCCACCAGTAAGGGAGCTGTCCAATATCAGATAGAGAGATTATCTCAAAAAAGTCAAATTGGGCACCACAAATGTGGGCATTGCTCAGTTTGTGATAATATGCAAGAGGGTTGCGCTTTTATCAATCCTTATGATAAGAGAGAATATCAGTTGACTTCAATGACATCATGTGATACTAGTGGGATTGTTTATGCCATTAGTTGCCCGTGTAACCTATTATATATAGGTCAGACCTCTAGACAGTTTAGAACCAGAATTATAGAACACAGGTCTTGTTTGACCTGTTGTAAAACAGAGGCACCGATGGTGCAGCACTGCTTAGAGACCAACCATAAATTTTCTGAGATGTGTTGCTGGGTCATAGAAAAGTTGTATCCCTCAACTAAAGGGGGTGATTTTAAATTATACCTGAGACAAAAAGAACAAAAATGGGTGTTTAGATTAAAAACTTTTACTCCATATGGCTTAAATGTCAGGATTGAATGGCGCGCGTTTTTTTAAGAGAAACCCAGAAGTCATGGTGATTGGCTGTGATTCCGTGTTTCTCAGTCGTTGATTGGTGCGGTGCTGTCCCTTATTCTCCTTTATAAACCCAGCAGTACGCCGAGCCGCCATTTCGCTGGGAGAAAATCATTGAAGCAGTAGCTCATATTAAAAAGTAAGTAGTTTTAAAATCTAGGCAGTTTGTATGGAATTTATATGTTTGGAAAGTAACAATATGTTTTGTTTTATAGATAAATCCCCTGATGCAGCCGTAGGGCGAAACAGGGCCTGTTGGGATATAATTGAACAAATCTGAAATTGTTGAAAAGCGGCATATGGATACCGCTAAAACTGCAGCTGCAGTGATTTTGAGCTATTAGAAGGCAACAAGATAAGTGTTTACTTCTCTATAAAAATATAAAAGTTAGTAAAAAGTATAAAAGCTAATAAAATGTTTAAAAGCTGAAAATATAAGAGCTAAGTGTAACGGTAAAATACAAGACCAAGGATGTATTTCTCTATGTCAATATTATTATTGGCATAGTTTGTTTCACAGGTTTTACCCTGGGAAACACTGAGGTCTTTACCGTTTTCACAAATGAAGAAGGTGTAGCACTGGATTTCTGATAGCATTATATGAATATCATTTAGTGTGGCTATTAATTTTGGATATTCGGCTTGTATCTTATATAGTAAGTCCAGTTAATATACACGCTATGAGGGGTAGTTTCGATAGGACTTCTAAGTCGGAGGTTGGACATTTTAGGCAAGATGTCTACAAACACAGTAAAAAAATGTCCATTTTCAAAGCTGCCAGATGTCTATCTTTTATTTTTGAAAATGACCTATGTAGACATTTTGGGCAAATTTTGTAGATGTACCCAACTGCCTTGTCTAATCACGGCAGGGGAATCCTCATCAGCTGAGCTAATTTTGGGGATTGCTGCTGGCTCAGCTGATGGGGATTCTCCCTGCCAGGATCAGATGGAGCCCTACACCCCTCCCCCGACATCCCCCCACATCCCCCAACATTCCTGAATCCTCAACATCAACCAAACCCCCCATCAGGCAACACCCTCCACATCACCTGATACCACCCAAAATGAGGCAACACCTCCACATCACCCAACACTACCTGACATGAGGCAACACCCCCCACATCACCCTACACCTCTAACATCAGGCAACACCCCCCACACATCACCTGACATCCCGTACCTTCTGATGCAAAATTGGCAGTAGGGAAGCCCACTCCCTCCTGCCTAAAGGGCCGCATGCTGAGAATGACAGACCTTCAACCAATCAGTGCATTAGGCCCAAGGTGCATTGGAAGGGGGAAGTCCCCTCATTCTCAGCACACAGCCCTGTAGGCAGGAGGGAGTGGGCTTGCCTCTTGTCAATTTTGCATCGGAAGGTATCAGGGTATTGGGTGATGTGGGGATGTTGCCTCATGTCGGGGGTGTCTGGTAATGTGGGGAAGTATTGCCTCATGTCGGCAGTATTGGGTGATATGGAGGGGTGTTGCCTCATGTTGGGTGGTGTTGGGTGATGTGGGGGTGTCAGGTGATGTGGGAGGTGTCCAGGAATGTTGGGGGATGTTGGGTGGAAGATCCAGATATGTCATGGGGAGGGGGAAGGGCTCCAGCTGATACTAGCAGGGGGAATCCCCATCAGCTGAGCCAGCAGGAATCTCCCAAACTGGCTCAGCTGATGGGGCTTTCTCTAACGCAATCAGCTGATGGCAAGCCCTCAATGTGCTGTTTTCCCCCCATTTCGGGGTGGTGGGAGGGGGACATGACCGCTGGGGGAGTAAGGGAGTATATAACTTAAATCCTCCAGTGGTCATCTTGTCAGTTTGGTCACCTTTGAGGCATTTAAACCTGTTTTACGCTGGTCTAAGTCCCAACATGTAAGTTCCGCCTAGGATGTCTTGGAAAAGCTTTGATTATTGCTTCAGGTGGAAGCCCACCCAATTTCGTCCATAACACACCTCCCAACATGCCCCTTTGAGCTCTAGACGCATACCATAAGAACATAAGAATAGCCTTACTGGGTCAGACCAATGGTCCATCAAGCCCAGTAGCCCATTCTCATGGTGGCCAATCAAGGTCCCTAGCACCTGACCAAAACCCAAGGAGTAGCAACATTCCATGCTACCAATCCAGGGCAAGCAGTGGCTTCCCCCATATCTTTCTCAATAACAGACTATGGACTTTTCCTATAGGATATTGTCAAATCTTTCTTAAAACCAGCTACACTATCTGCTCTTACCACAACCTCTGGCAATGCGTTCCAGAGCTTAACTATGAGTGAAAAAATATTTCCTCCTATTGGTTTTATACATACTGCATTTCCCTGTAACTTCAACAAGTGTCCCCTAGCCTTTGTAATTTTTGACGGAGTGAAAAATCAATCCACTTGTACCCGTTCTATTCAACTTAGGATTTTGTAGACTTCAATCATATCTCCCCTCAGCTGTCTCTTTTCCAAGCTGAGGAGCCCTAAGTTTTTTAGTCTTTCCTCATACAGGAGGAGTTTCTTCCCCTTTATCATCTTGGTCGCCTGGTTTGAACCTCTTCTAGTGCGTTATAGCTTTCTTGAGATGAGGAGACCAGAATTGAATATCTAGATACACTACATCAACCAGCTCACCTTTATCTATAACTTCAAATAAGTCAAGCAAATTGATGAGGCAAGATCTCTCTAAGCTGAACCTATGCTGACTGTCTCATTAAATCATGTATGTCTATGTGTTTCAAGTTTCAAGTTTATTTTTTATAATTGTTTCCACCATTTTGCCCAGCACTGAAGTCAGGCTTACCGGTCTGTAATTTCCTGGATCTCACCTGGAACCCTTTTAAAAAATCAGTGTAACATTGGCCACTCTCCAATCTTCAAGTACTACAAATAATTTTAGCGACAGGTTACAGATCAGTAACAGCAGGTCAGCAGTTTCATGTTTGAGTTCTTTTAGAATCCTGGGATGTATACCATCTAGTCCAGGCGATTTATCTCTTTTTAACTTATTGATTTGCTTAGTACATCTTCCAGATTCACCGAGATTTCTTTCAGTTCCTCTGCATCATCACCCTTGAAAACCATTTCCAGTTCAGGTATATCTCTTACATCTTCTTCCGTAAAGACCAAAGAATTCATTCAGTCTTTCCGCTATGGCCTTATCGTCTCTGAGCGCCCCTTTTGCTCTTTGATCATTCAGTAGTCTTACGGATTCCCTCACAGGTTTTCTGCTTCTGATGTACCTAAAAAAATTGTTATGAGATTTTGCCTTTTTTGCAAGTTTCTCTTCATATTCTTTCTTAGCTTTCTTTATCAATGCTTTGCATCTAACTTGCCAGTGCTTGAGTCATTCAGATCCTTTTTCCATTTTTTGAAGGATGTTTTTTTGGCAGTTTAGAAGTGCTGCTGAACATCCTGAAAGTTTGTTTTGATTATCGGCACTTGGAATTCCCTACTATTAGGATGTCCAAGTGAAGACTTAGGCAGGCTTTTGGACATTTTAGTTTTGATTATGCCCCTCTATGTATTGAATGCACAAACTGCACACGAACCATCTTTATTCAAAGTCTTTACAAATTGTTTCATCAGGCATCTCGTGCTACCAAAGGTTCATTGATTACATTTTGTCCTCCAACCACCATATATTCCCTCAGAGGCCAATCTTTTCTTGCCCAATGTTCTTGTTTGGCTCTACTATCCCATAGGCACATCTAATATTCCATAATCATATCTGAGAAACTAGAGCTGATGTGGTCTATCCAATGCAATTTTCTGAATCAGAGCTCCAAATAACCCTAAGAACAGGTCAATAACCCAAGGCACCAAGAATTTTTTTTTTTTTTTTCTCGCATGTGTTATCAATAACTTTCACAGCTAACATGCGAGCATCTTGTATAACTTAAAAAAAAAAAGCCCCTAACCTTCTGTCCTCTACATAATGTTGTACTGGCAAAATAATTGGCAATATCAGTTCTAATGTACTGACAGTTGATTTGTAATGGTTGTAGTGGCATTTATTTCTCTGCGTTTTCTGACATTATTAGATTTTCATTATGACCAGACAATTCCTCCAAAGCTTCTCCAAATGAAATTATAAATTGTTTAAGAAAACTGCATAACCTATTTGTCTGAAAATGAGCTGCAATAATATACAGCGATCTTCCATCATTCTTTGCAAATTGGGGAAAAAAAGTAGCTTTAATTGTTTGCACCTTAATTATGCCCACTTTTATTCTGAAAGAGCAATTTTTACTTATATAAGAGATTCATGCATTGCGTGATAAGATAACTTTATGAAATCAAAGATATCTTTTCAGGTTTCTGGGCATATGCTTTGGTCCAGTGTCACTGAGTTATTGACTATACCGTTGCTTTGTTCAGCCCACCTTGCCATGAGCAATCAAACTTGTTTTGATTGTTGGTCCCTTTTTATGGAACTTCCTGTCCCCAGTGATAACAGCTAGAGAAAGAGTGGGCACCCAAAGTCCTCAAGGGCTGCAACCCAGTCGGATCTATTTGCCTGCACCATCTCCACTGTATGCATATTCATTGAGAAAATCTTGAAAACCGAACTGGGTTCTAGCTCTCGAGGACCAAAGTTGCCCATCCCTGATTTGCCTTTAGAAATCTATAACTTTCCAGCAGTCTGCGCTTTATAGATATAATAAATTTGCGACACTCTAATTTCATATCCATGTATAGAAATTTGCATCAACTAGAAATCATATATCAGTGGCTTATTCTGAGTATACATATTGCTGATGGTTCTTTATATCTTCTTGCAATAATGGCCATAAAAACTTGACCTTATTGTCCCAATACTGTCCAGCCACTGGACCAATTAATAGGTATCTCTACAGTATCCATGGCTGTAATTCTTTGGCAGTCTAGCATGATAATGGAGCATAGATTTCATACAATCTCTTTTTCTGTAGCCTATGCCAAATCATGGTATATGGGCTTGTCATGCCACTGGGGCTTGTGCACATCTGAGAAGCTGAAAGCTATGTCGTCGGTAGTTTTGCTACCCGCAGGGCCTCCCAAGGCAGACAAGTTTCAGCAGAGATGTCAAACTAACAATGTACCACCCACCTGGGCAGCAGCAGATAGGCAGTGTTGGAGGCAGAAAGTCGCATTTGATGCAACAACGGTGACAATATCGAATTTATACTATGCAGAAGAAAGGCCTAGCAATCTACTTCTGAATTCTGCCATGGAAACTTGTTGATGTTCATCAAGTCACAAGGACTTGAACGTGAGTTGAAGGCACCTAACAACATGCCAAATATAGCCTTTTAGGTCTGTGATGTTGTTTTATAAACTATAAAGGCCAAAAGTCATAGACTAGATAAAGATTAACAACACCCACCAGCTGATCATTCTCTCATCCAAGCGAGTGAAATACAAGTGAATATTCAACACCCTTTTCATGTACGTCGCTACAACAACATGGAACACCCTTCCAACATCCATAAGAAACATCCACCTTCAGGAAAAGATTGAAAACTTACCTATTTGATAAATTCTTTGTAGCTCAGTGACTCAGCAGCTCACTCACCTTGGCAATGTAACTGTCCTCCACAACGTATGGCAACTGACTCCCCCTTAGCATTGTAATCGTCCTCTACAATGTTTTGTAACCTTTTACCTCTTGTAGCAGTATATCCTTCCTCTTCAATGTGATGTACTATTTCTTCATGGTGCTGCATGGGTCTCTTATCTTGTAAATCACCTTGAACCTGTACTGGGTAAATGCAATTAAGAAATCCTGATTAGATTAGATATTTTCACTTCATGGGATAGTATTGGACTCTATGTTGGCCTTTCCAGGAATAGTATATCAGTGAAAAACTGCAATAGTTATACTTAGTAAAGTATACAATCAGTTGTCTTTTCTTTCAGAAAAAGCTACTTATTTATTTAATATATTTCCATATTGCTGCCAAAGCAGAAAGAAAACAGCAGCCTATTTTAAACTGAAACACATTTCATAAATTTTTCTAGGAAACATAAAATTAAATTATCAGGCAGCTCCTTAGCTTGCAAAAGTAGAACATAAAATATGAGAATAAAACAAGGTTGACTCAGGAGTAATATAAAACTTTTCTGCATCAGACTCTCAGTAGAGGAGGAGGAGATAAATCTGGAGCAGATTGCAAAAGGAGCAAATGATATGCACAGGAAGTGAGAGTAAGGTCAAAGATCAACTAGGTTCTGAAGAGTGGATGGGCCCTGCAGGCATCATCTGATGAGATGTAATCTATATTTTCTTAAAGAAGATAAAAACATAAGAACATAAGAATTGCTATACTGGGACAGACTGAAGGTCCATCAAGCCCAGTATTATGTTTCCAACAGAGGTCAAACCAGGTCACAAGTACCTAGCTAGATCCCAAGAAATAAAACAGATTTTATGCTGCTTATCCTGGATTTCCCCAAGTCATCTCAATAATGGCCTATGGACTTCTCTTTTAGGAAATAAGCTAACTAATTTCACCACATTCTCTGGCAACCTCATGTGTGTCAATATTGGCAATTTTACAGCATCCAATTTTATTTCTCTAATCAGCAATAATTCTTCATCTTTTCCAACAAACATACCCTCTGTTTTCTGTAAATGTAGTAATAATCCATGATTCTGCATCTAATTTTCAATGTTACACATACATGAGGTTAACTTTGCAATCATATATTTGATTCCTGCTATCACTGGAAAAAAAGAACTGTATAATGTCTGCATATATTCTATAATGCAAGCCTAATTCATCCAAAATTTTCCCCAATGGAGTGATGTAGATATTGAACAATAAAGCAGAGAGAGCAGATCCCTGAGGGACTCCATTATCAAGTCTTTTTACAATTGAGGTCTTGCTGCCATTCTTCACTACAAACTTTCAGTCATGTAAAAATGAATAAAACCTTTCCAATACTGTCCCACCTAATCCCCCTATTTCCAGTGTATGCTTAACAAATCAATATCTATGGTATCAAACGCAGCAGATATATCCAAAGATACTACACAAAATATCTGACCTTTATCCATCCCCTGCCAAAATACATCCATTGTTGACAGCATTAAGGTCTTGACTTCATGTCCTTTTCTGAAACCATATTGATGTTTATCCAACCAATTTTACCTTTACACAAAATCCTTCAATCCATATAACACTATACGTTGAAAAACTTTTAATACCATCGGTAATATCGACATCAGTCTATAATTATGCAGATTTAAAAGATCCAAGTTCTTCCATTTCAGCAAAGGTTTCACAGTTGCTGCCTTACAATTCAATGGGATTTTTCATATTAGCAAAGACTTATTAACTATCTTAGTTAGCAGAGTAACTCCTATATCAACTATAGATTTCACTGAAGATGATGCACATGGTTCAAATATAGATCTAGTTAAGGGAAATGCATTAATTACCTCCCTTACAGTGTCTTCAGACACATCATCAAAAGATAACCATTTTCCCCTCATCATCTAACATTTCCTCTCCATATACCAAATCATTCCTAACCTCCATAGTATGCAGAAATTATTGAAAGTTTTAAAAATGAATAAAGATTAAAAAAATAAAAATAAATAAATTCCAAGTGACTAACATATTCTTCTTGATCTAAATCATCTACTTTTCGCCAATCATCATGTCCATTTACTAAAACCTGAATAGTATGAAACAATTCTTTCGAATTGCTCGTTGTCAACTTTACTTTATTCTTATAATACATATTTATCTCTTATTCACAAAGACAAATATATTCCTTCAATTTTATTTGATGACTTTCTAAATCATCCACATCTCCTGTTTTCCTCCATTTCCTCTTACTTTGTCCCAATTCTTGTCTTATCTGTTTAAGTGGACTATTCATCCATGGTCCAGGTTTAGAACCTAGTCTAATATTGACAGTTCTTTCCAGGGCAACCACATCTAAAGAAGTCTCTATCATTGTATTCCAATTCAATACCATCTCATCCAAAGATTGACAATCTTCAGCATTTAGATGTGCACACAATCCTTGAACCTTGCTTAAGAAAAACTGTTTATATTTGAACAGAGAAAGGCTTTTACCTTACTAGAATCTGTGTGGTAACAGGTTCAGGTCTGTATTTAATAATAATAATACATTTATTACAACTATTATACCTGCATGACTGTCCAGACTGTTTATGCGAGTGGGCACAAGGTCCAGAAAAACCCAGCCTGGACTCTGTTATGCTCACTCAAAGTCATCTTAATTTTACCTACATACAGAAATGATGACCTCCTCAAATTAAGAAGGTTAGGAATCACAAGTCAATTCCATCCATAGGCTGCTAAAACTTAACTCAACCTTTGCATACCCCCATCCCCCAGTAGGAGCATAAGTTAATTAGAAAATTACTAAAGGGCATAAGGAAATATACCTCAATGGTATAAATCACACTAAATCCATTGTGCAGAATGTAGTCTTTGTAATAGGATACAATTTTGTCAACTTTTCAAATAACCTGTGCCACTAATGTTCAATAGTAGTTGATACATATTATGTACTGGGAACACACGTCTCTCAGGCACAACAACTAGCATTAGTCAGACCTCAGCACCTACTGGTGCCTTCTCCTAGAGCAGTGTATTGCAAAGTGTGTGCCGTGGCACACTAGTATGCCTCCTGAGATTCCAAGTGTGCCGCGGCTCACAGAGGAGGAAGAGAAGCGCCGGCCAGCTGACTTGCCTCTCACCACATATCTCCCTGGACTCCTGCCTTCCGCGTCTTCTCCGCACCCCCGGAACAGCAGCGGCAGCTCAGTGTGCTTTTAACTTGGCCACAGAGCTGCCGTGAGGATTAATGTAGATGCGTTTTTCATCAACAGCCTCAGTGCCTTTGCTAGGTCGGCCCATTAGAGGAAGTTGCATCATTGTAATGGGCCGACCTAGCAAAGGACCCGAGGCTGTTGATGAAAACCACATCTAAATTAATCCTTGCGGCAGCTCTGTGACCAAGTTAAAAGCACACTGAGCTGCTGCTAGACAGAAGAAGTACTGTTTGGCAGGGGAGGAGGGAAAGGAAGGGAGAAGGGGTACTGCTGGACAGGGGAAAGGAAGAGGATGAAGGGAGAAGGGAGAAGGGGTACTGCTGGACATGGGGAGAGGAAGAGATGCTTCTGGACAGGGGGCAGGGAAAGGGAAGGAAGAAGAGGTGCTCCTGGACCTGGCAGAAGGGGAGGGAAAGGAAAGATACTACACACTGGAGGGAGGGTGAGATGGTGGATGGGGAGAGAGCATATTAGCTGTGAATGGGGTTGGGGGGAGGCAAGGAAGGAAAATTGTTACAGGAGGAGTGAGAGTGATGAGAGAGAGAAATGGGGTGGAGGAGAGGATGAAATGGTGCATGAGGAGAGAACATGGGTTGGGGAGTGGGAAGGAAGAATGTCACTTGAGGTAAGAAGCAAGGAGAGAGAGAGAGAGAAAGTGTGGAAGAGGCAGAAAGGGTTGGACTCTTGGAGAGGATGAGATGGATGGGGAGGATAGAAAGGAGGGAAAGAGAAATGTCACACTCAGGGAGAGAGAGATGTTGGTTAGGGAGAGAGATGTCGGAACACTGGGGGGGGGAGGAGAGAGATGTCAGACCATGGAAATAGGGAGGGAAGGAGAGAGAGATATGAAGGGAAGGTAAGATATGGAAAAGTACATTTTGAGAAAAAAGCAGACAAATTGAAAAATTAAATGTTAACTTAATGCCAAAGATGGATACAATTTCCCTGATTTTTCTATAAGGAAATATGGATACAAGGCAGAAAGTGAAGACGGAGAGAAAAACAGACAAAGGATAAGAAGGCACTGGAAACATAGCTAAAAGTACAGAAAAATAAAGTCACCAGACAACAAAGGTAGGGAAAATGATTTTATTTTCAATTGAAATGTATCAGTTTTGAGAATTTATATCTGCTGTGTATATTGTGTGCATATGGAAAAAATTGCATTACAATTAGTAAAGGGGGTGGGATCTGGGGAAGAGCTTGGGTGGGTGTAGGGTGGAGCTTGGGAGGTTTGTGGTTGGGGTACTCAGTTGATATTTGATAGACTTCCCTCATGGCAAGCCCTACTGGCATTTCAGGGCCTGAATGGAGGGCCTCGGCGCATGTGTGGATGTCAATGAGATGATGTCACGCATGCACGTGATGTCATCACGGCAACATCCGTGCACTTCTGGGTGCCTCAAGCCGTGGCCACTACCGTTAGTGTGACCCAGCTCAAGAAAGTTTGAGAGACACTGTCCTAGAGGAATAATAGGCCAGTGCTCCAAACAAGTCACTCATGAAAGCAGCAAGAGATTCACCTTAGGTAATTAAAGGGCAACGTCTGTCAAGAAAAGGTGTTTTCCTCTCTACCGTTTCTAAAAGTCATATTAGACCCCCTGTTTATGAATGTCTATTGCAGTTCAAAACAAGTTAAGTGATGTGTCAGATGCTACAATACTGAACAGCTTTAGTACAAATGGTGCTCTGTGACTACGACGACATCTGAACCTGACAGAACCTGACATTTCAGGCTGTACCCGCTGACACACTAGGAAGCCCATTGTGAGGAGCAAGCAGTGTACAGAATGAATTTGCTTTCAGTGCTGAGAAAGATGTTTAATAGACTGGAAGACTGATAAATATTCATTTGCCTAATGCAATTATGTCAATTCTGTTTTTTTGCTAGTGAGATAGACCATTTTGACTTTATTCTTAATTTTCCGTCAGAAGTTTGAAGAAGCTAGTTAATCCAAAGTGGATCTTTTCCTTAAGGGATGGCTTTCCTTAGAATGGGGCAACAGCTTTCTCTGTTCACAAGCAGGACTGAGATAGGCACACAAGTGGAGGAGTGTGTGGTGCGGTGGTTGAAGCTACGGCCTCATTACCCTGGGGTTGTGGGTTCAAACTCCGTGCTGCTCCTTGTGACCCTGGGCAAGTCACTTAATCCTCCATAGCCCCAGGTATGTTAGATAGATTGTGAGCCCACCGGGACAGAGAGGAAAAATGCTTGAGTACCTGATTGTAAAACCACTTAGAAAACCTTGATAGGTGGTATATAAAATCCTAATAAACTTAAACATCATCTGATGACATAATGTGGGCATGCGTGGCCCTCCTCTGCTGCTGAGTTTGGGCGGGGTGGGTCCACTCATTCAAACAAATGTGAAATAAAGCTCTCCAATGTTTATTCTTTTACAATGCTGTTTTCATTGCATTTGCCTTGCATTCTTCCTTCAAGCGAAGAAGAGGCTGTCACCAGAATCAGGATTTCATCAGTGCCTAAAATGTGGCAGAGAAACTTTGTATGATACTAAGGGGTCAATATTCAACCAGTGGTGCTCAGCATTTTGCTGACCGCTTCCAGTGTTTAAACCCAGAAATTCAATATCAGGCCATCTCTCTGGGTTACTTTTGTTGTCTTATTTCATTCCCCTCTCTCTTTTTCTTTCTTAATGTGGTTTTTTGGGTCTGTTTTTAGTTGAATTTTTTATTCTCCATACTTTTTGATATGTATACCACTATGATATTTTTTGAATAGCGATACAGTATATACTCAAATATAACCCAAAACAAATATAAACCGAGGTAACCTTTTTCCCTCCAAAAAGGAGGAAAAAAGATTGACTCGAATATAAACCGGGGGGGGGGGGGGGGAAGGGAGATTTAATATTCAAGTACAGTGCCGTGCCTTGCCTTGCCATCCTCTGTTCCCCCTCCCTCGCTGATCTGCATCACTCACTCCCTGCCCTGCCAATCTCTGCACTCAACCACCTCCCTCCCTGCCAGGTTCCGTACCCTTTCCCCTCCCTCCCAATGCCTTGCAGGCCTCTACCGGGCCTGCCATGAGACCTGATGGTCCAGCGGTGGCCTGGACAGGAGGGACCCTCCCGCCTCCTGTCCCAGCTGATTCTAATTATTGTTATCTCTCTCCCATCTCCCCCTCATACCTGTAGTTTCTCTGGTGGTCCAGCAGTGAATTGTGGCAGGTGCGACCTTCCTTTGCTCCTGCCCATGAAAAACCATAGCTGTTTAAGTGTAATATTCAACCCTTAGGGGAAGATTCTCAAAATTTAATGTTGCCTTTAATGCAGTTGCTAAACCTGCTCCAGACTGTTTAGCATGCATGTATTTTAGTGGTGGATTATCAAAACGGCTTACCGTAGTCATTTCTGAGCTTCCTAGCAGTCTCCGATTCTGCCATGCAAATGGGATCATCAATATTTAAACGAGCACTCCAGGCGCCCAATGATTCTCCAAGAAACAGTGTCAACTTTTGGTGACCAAAACTCAGCAGCTTGTCCGGGGGTGCCGGTACCGTGCTGACACTGTGAAAAACGCATCTCTGGCGTGTGTTTCGACTGTGGCTCATGAAAAAAAAAAAAAAAACACATTACAAGATTCACATAAATTATTATAGTTGGGTTTTTTGTGGGGGGTTTTTGGATTCTTGTCCAGAAATAGCTAAGAAGAAGAAGAACCTCCCCCCCTCCCCGATAAATTTTTAGATTGAATCAGGTTGGGCAGACTAGATGGACCATTCGGATCTTTATCTGCCGTCATTTACTATGTTACTATGTATTCATCTTAGTGAGCTGAAAACTATGGGGTGGACATTAAAATCTGTCATTTTTGAAAATTTTTACAATTCACCCCTTCCCACTCCCACCCCCACATTATTTTTCCCCAGATAGTAAGTCATATGTATACCAAGTTTGGTTGAAATCTGTCCATGTGTTTCAGAGTTATGCTAGAACATACATACATATACATCAGATTTTATATATATAGATCACTAACACAAACTGTCCAACTCATTAAAAAGAAAAAAAGAAGAAATTATGGGCTCCTTTTACTTAAGTACGCTAGCGTTTTTAGCGCGCACTAAAGATTAGCGCGCACAAACCACACGCTAAATGAAAAATACTAATGCAAGCTCTATGGAGTGCGCGTGCTAAAACCGCTAGCGCACCTTAGTAAAAGGAGCTCTATATCTTTCAAGGAAAAATGGAAAAAATGGACTATCATACACAGTAACAAAACCCCATTGTTAATATTCAAGGGTTATGATCATAGGTCAACTTTCAGTGATTATCTTTTATATTTTATTATTTACAAAACGAACTGTGAAATGTGAATAACTCCACATTAATTAAAGAAATAAGCCTGTAATTTGAAACCAACATGGGATCTTTATTTGGCTTTGGCAAAACAATAGTTAAGGATTCTGCCATGGTACCTGAAATACATCCTTTAGTTAGTTGGGATTGATATAAATTTAGAAGATGAGGTAAAAGTGTAATTTGAAATGATTTTTTAAAAAACTCCACAGTGAATCCATCACTACCCAGAGCAGATCCTACTCTGAGGGATTTCAACACTGCCTGGAGTTCCTTAAGTGATATAGGCACTTCAAGATTTTCTTTTATATGCTCGGGAATTTTTGGCCCTTGAATTAACTTTAAAAATTCTAATCCCTCAATTTCTTTATCTGAATAAAGCTCAGAAGAATATAAAGCTTTGTAATAATCCAAAAATTGTTTTAAAATATTTCCAATTTGAGAATGAATTTTACCTTTCTTGTCATTAATAGCCGCAATCTTTACTTTTCTTTTTTTGGCTTTGAGATAATTAACCAATAATCTTCACGCTTTATTCGAGTTTCCATAATACAGAGCTTGCTGAGAAAACAAATCTTTCCTAGCCAATTGTGAGGAAATCTCGTTATATCTATATTATATATTATATTATAAATAGCCTAACACCTATTCAGATTCATCAATCTACGTCTCAGTCCTTATGGTTGAACTCCAAGATTCAAATTGGAAAGTCTAAGATCCTCTGGAAGCATTGGCTGCAGGCAGGTATATGTACTTTAGATGATGCTATATCAAATAGGAAAATGCTTGATTTTTTACGACTACAACAATCATTCGGTATTTCAAAATCTCAGGCATATAAATGGTTGCAGTTGAAGCAGGCCATTCAGAAGGGGGTTCTCTGATTGGCAAAATTTAAAAAATCAGTATAGCTTCCAGACAGATTTGCTAGGGCATCAGGCAGCCAAGTGGTATAAATTAATATCTGAGCATCTGAATAAGAAACCTAAAACTAGTCCAAAAGACATTTGGAGCATTGAGACAAAGCATAAATTTTATGCTACTCAATGGCCACGGATTTGGACTTGGAGGATGAGATGTACAGCAACAGCATCTATGAGACAGACTTGGTTTTTTCTGTTGTATAGAATTTTCTGGACCCCTGTTCGGTTGCAAAAGTTAGATAGTTCTAAGTCAAATAGATGCTGGCACTGTCATCTCGATATAGGGACACTGGATCATCTATGGTTCTATTGCCCCTTAAATTTTGGAGATCTATATGGGGATCAAATTACTATATATGATGTTGTGTTGTTTGGAATATTATTAATGCCCAAAAGTCCAATCAATGCAAATCAGAATAGGCTGCTTCTCGTCATGACAGGAGTTGCTATGCAGCTGATCATGAAAAACTGGAAAAATTCGGATAATATAAATTATAGTTTTTGGTGGGAAACATTATGCCAAATTTATAAATTTGAACATATGAATTCATTAAAATTGGGACACTATAATAAATTCAAAGCAATTTGAGATCCATTAACAAAATTTTGTATGAAATGAACATACGTACTTCCCTTTGATTTCTGTTATGTACATCCAGGAAGGGTGGGTGGGAAGGTGCGGGAGGGGGGTGTTATATACAGTGGTGCCTCGCACAGCGAACGCCTCGCACAGCGAACGCTGCGCACAACGAACTTTATGTCTTGATTCGTACAACGGACTTCGTTTCACACAACGAAGTCCGGGGTTCCTGCGGGGTTGGATCGCAGCGGGGTTGGTCGAGCCGCGAGGGTAGTCTCCTTCTCCTTACCTGCCCTGTCGCAGCACACAGCCGAACGGAAATCTTCCCGATGTCAGCGCTGACATCGGAGGGAGGGCTTAAGCAAAGCCCTCCCTTCCTCCGACGTCAGCGCTGACATCAGGAAGACTTCCGTTCGGCTGTGTGCGGCTGCGGCAGGGCAGGTAGGAAGAAGGCAATGGCGAACGAAAGAGGGGGGAGGGGGCGGTCCGCCCCGAAGAATGTGCACAGCTGGTCAGGTCCCCCGATCGACCGACAACAGGCCCGGCCGACAAACCTCCCTGCCCTGTAGCCGCGAATCTAAATTACCTCTTACAGCAGCTTCAATAATCCAGCTGCTGTAAGAAGGTAATTTAGATTCGCGGCTACAGGACAGGGAGATTTGTCCGACCGGGCCTGTTCTGTTGTCGGTCGGGTGCAAAAGCGCCACAAAGGTGGAGGCAGGGAGGGAGGAAAGGTGGAGTGGAGAAGAAAAGACGCTTAAGGGGGGAGAAGGCCGCTGAAAGCACATGTTGGAGCAGGGGATGAGAGGGAGGGAGAGAAGGGGAAATATTGGACAAGGGCAGAAGGGATGCTAAATCATAGGGTGACAGGCAGAGAGAACAACAGGAAAAAGAGTGGAAGCAATCTTGAACCCTGAGGGTGAGGGCAGAGAGAGGTGGTGAGATGATTGATCATGGGGAGAGGGACAAAAGGGAATAGAGATGGGATAGGAAGATAGTGGAAGTAAAAGGACAGGGAGATGTATGTTTTTAGATGTATCTAAATAAAAATAATAACAAAAAATTTATCTTTTTTATGTCATCTTAGCATATTTTATGCTGCAGAACGAATTATTTTTTTTTACATGTATTCCTATGGGAAAACGCGTTTCACATAACGAATGTTTCACATAACAAACTTGCTCCTGGAACCAATTAAGTTCGTTGTGTGAGGCACCACTGTATTTATTATATCATTTGATTGTATTGAGTGCTCCTTATTGTAATATTTGTTTGTTAATCTGTTGCACTTAATGTTGGCTTTTGAAATGAATAAAGATTTAAACAAAAAAAAAAGAAATGTGAATAACTCAGGGCTCCTTTTACTGAACAACTGTTATATGTTCACTTAAAAAAGGCTTGAACATTTGGGTTTTAAGCAACTTCCTAAATTGCAGGAGGTTTCTACAAAGACATTATGTTTCCTGACAAGGCATTCCATATCAGTGGACCAGCTAAAGAGAATCAAGAGCTTTTCGTTCATACATATCGGATATTATTCTCCCTCTTTGTGTCCAGCAATAGATGATTCTTGGATCATGGTGGAATATACAACATCAAACATTTTTCCAAATAATGTGACAGAGAATCATAGACTTGTGAAATGCTAACGGCAACCAATGCAATCTTTTCAAAATAGGAGAGATATACTCATATCAGGCAACTCCTATAATCAGTTGTGTGCCTCACCAGGCCACAGTGGAAACCTCTACCACGGCTTTGTAAAAGGGGGCCTATATTACTCACCTAAGATTAGAAAAATATAATTTAGATAAACAAACATAGGGTTACCATATGGCTTCAGAAAAAGGAGGAAACATAGGGCTCCTTTTACAAAGCCACGGTAGCGGGGTTAACGCATGTGACTTTGCATCACCTGCTAACCCCTGCGCTGGCCAAAAACTACCACCTGCTCAAGAGAAGGCAGTAACGGTTAGCACGTCCGGCGGTTTAGCACGCACTATTACACGCGTTAAACCTCTACCGTGGCTTCGTAAAAGGAGCCCATAGCTTTTTTATCCATTGTATCCTTTTTTAACATTATCCCCTTTGTTTTCCATGAGTTAACCATAATGAAATCTGCCCTCCTGAAAATGGATCAATAAGTTTTATAAAGAATATTTATTGAGGAGTTTTTAACAGAAGAAGCAATAAAGAAAACACACGGGATAAGGTTAAAAAAAGGATAAAAAGTTAAAAATTTAAATTATATAAAAAAATAATATTAAAAGAGGGTAGGAGGTGGTATAGCCTATGATTGAAAATGTGAATGAACTGATGGGACCCCACACAAATATACAGTCACTCTACTCTGAGGCTATGTTTCCACCTATAGTATAAGATAGAGATAGTAGAGTTTAGGGATTTATGGGTGGAAGATATAGGGCCTATTCTAAGCCACGCTGAATGACCCACGCTGATCCCGATGCTCATAAGAACTCTTATAAGCGTCGGGAGCAGCACAGGCCATTCAGTGCGGCTCCCTGCACTAAAACCGCTAGCGCGGTTTAGTATATTTATTTTGTTTCAAATAAATTATATTTATAGTGTAAAATACATTGAAGTTATATTAATTTCAGAAAAAGAACAATTTTCTCCTTAAGCGCCCCTTCGCTTTGGAACAGTACTCCAAACCACTTACGCGAAACAACTAGTCTTGTCAATTTTAAAACATAGTTAAAGACATTCTTATTTCTCGATGCATTTGACATGTAAACTGCCCTTTTAAGGGCGATCCAGTTTCTGGAAAGGTTTTTTTTACCTTTAGTTTACCTTCCTTTTGTTTTTCCCATAAATGTTCTTTTTCTCTCTATCAATTGTAGTTCCAACCCTCCTTCCCTTTATTCCAGTTTGTCCATGTTACTAAAAATTGTCTATCTCCCAGTTTCGTATTTAAGTGTTTGTTAACTTACTGTGATACATCGTTTTAGTATTTTTTGTACACTGCCTTGAAGGTATGATAAGGCGGTATAAGAAATTTTAAATAAACTTGAAACTTGATCTGAGGTTTTTCTTCCACTGAAAGCAAAAGAAGGAAGGACAGACAATGGCAACTGGGTTATACACGTCCCTCTCCTCTTTCACGGTTCCTGCACTCGCGGTTTCATATAATCGCAATTTTTTTCTGGGGAGGGGGAAAATAAAAAAAACAGTCTTCATGTAAAAAAAAAATCCATCTTTTTTTCTTCCCTGCCGCCTTCCCGGCGTTACCTGGTGATCTAGAGGGCTTTCGGGGCAGGAGCAATCTTCCTACGCTCCTGCCCCGTGCAGATCACCATGAGGAAATGGCTGCTGGGAGTTCCCATAGTCTCTCGAGACTACGTTGGGAACTCCCTACAGCCATTTCCTGATGGCGATCTGCACGGGGCAGGAGCGTAGGAAGATCGCTCCTGCCCCGAAAGCCCTCTAGACCACCAGGTAAGGCCGGGAAGGCGGCAGGGAGGTGGGGGTGGGTCAGAGCCGGATAATCATGGTTTTTCGGCATTCGCGGTCCGGCTCTGCCCATATCCCCCGCGAATGACGAGAGAGAAGTGTACTTACATTGAAAGCAATGGAAGTAAAACATGGATGTCTCAGTCCATCCTCCTTTTTCTGGAGCCATATAGTAACCCTAGACAAGCATCTAATGCAATGAGAATAGTTTTGACTATTTGGGACTAGTAAGCATATTTGTGTGCCTTCTATGAAAATTATCCTAACATTTTTCAAAGCAAAATCACCAAGTAACTACTTATCTGTACCAAAGAAACGTGTTTATTTAACTCTAGACCTCTGAAGAGTACCATAAACTCTCAAGGTATGAAAGTGTATATATTCGCAACAAATTCTTCAATAAAGACATTGATCATGAAGTACATAAGATCCAGCTCCCATGGATATTGTTTGAGCACCAGCAATTTCATGTATGATTGATTTTGGAAATGTGTTGAATAGAATCCATTTTCAAGGCCCATTACTTAAGATTAAGCTCCTGTCAGATAAAGCATAAATAATCTCCTTTGAAATATAGAGATGCAGCCTACTAAAGATTTTGGATACTTCAAGTACCCTTTAATCATCTCAGCTGCAAACTTATGTTATATCATTTTCTTCTATTTTAAATATCCTTTCATTTTTTTCACTTAAATTTTATTGAAGTATTCCCCCCCCAAAAAAACAAACAAACAAACAAAAAAAAACAACAACAACTGATACTACAGAGTTAACATTCAGTAAATCATCATTTATAATTTCAGGTGTTGCAACCCTATAGATAGGGCCTTGTAGACTGCCTTTTTGTAGTTATACAGGTACTTCAAACATTTTCCCTATCTGACCCGGTGGGCTCACAGTCTATCTAATGTACCTGGGGCAGTGGAGGATTAGGTGAGGGTCACAAGGAGCAGCGCAGAGATTGAAACACTACGCCACACTCTCCTCCAATGCAATATCAGAAGTGAGCCAAGTATAGAACAATGAAGCCATTGTGACATCACTGGTGAGGCTGGCTCTTAGGCATTGGTGGAATGAGGCATTATGATGTCACAATACCAGCTCTGGAATGTTGCCACTCTTTGGGTTTCTGCCAGGCATTATGAAATCAGGGAAAGGGACTGGGTCTTGTATATTGCCTTTTTGTAGTTTTACAACCACACTCAAAGTGGTTTACACACAGGTACTTCAAGCATTTTCTCTATCTGTCCCAGTGGGCTCACAATCTGTCTAATGTACCTGGGGCAGTGTAGGATTAAGTGACTTGCCCATGGTCAAAGGGAGAAGTGTAGGGTTTGAACCCACAACCTCAGGGTGCCGAGGCTGTAGCTGTAACCACTACGCCACAATCTCCTCACCACCATCTTATTTTCCCTCTATCCCTATACCTCCTCTCTACAATCTTTAAGTATCGTATTTTTCACTCAATAAGATGCACTTTTTCTTCCCCCAAAAAGTGAGTGGAAATAAGGGTGCGTTTTAAGGAGTGAATATATAAAATTTTTAAAAACCATACCTTTTTTTTCTTCCTGGCGGTCCAGCATGCTTTCCGTGCTCCTGCCTCACTGGACGGCTGCCTCCTGATCGGTTCCCCTGCTCTCTTCCAGCAGCGGCAGAGGCAGAGCTGTGCATGAGGCAGGCGCACGTTTTTTGAATCAGGTTAGGCAGACTTGAAGGACCATTCGAGTCTTTATCTGACGTCATCTACTATGTTACTAAGTGGAAAATATAATTATTTTTTCTATCTTTCTTATCTGGCAATTTTATTTTTCTGATCATGTTGGTTTGGGCTTTCTGCTGATCAAATCGGGAAAGATTCTGAAAGACTAGAAGGTGGCGAATGTTACGCCGATCTTCAAAAAAGGTTCAAGGGGAGATCCAGGAAACTACAGACCGGTGAGTCTGACCTCGGTACCGGGAAAGATGGTAGAGGCGTTATAAAGGACCGCATCATTGATCACCTTAACAAACACGGTTTAATGAGGACCAGCCAGCACGGTTTCAGCAAAGGCAGATCTTGCCCTACGAACTTGCTGCACTTCTTTGAGGGAGTAAACAGGCAGATAGACAAGGGTGACATTGACCCTCCCAGCCGACCCTCCCACCACTAGACGGCGACAAACCTCCCAGCTCCAGCAGTGTCCAAGGCACAGTAAACACACTGCTTCGCGGTCTTCTACTGGCCTAATTTCCTCTGCCGCGTCTCTGATGATGTCATCAGGGGCGCTGCAGAGAAAATTAGGCCAGTAAAAGGACGTGAAGCAGCGTATTTACTCTGCCTCGGACGCTGCTGGAGCCGGGAGGTTTGTGTTCGTCTCACGGTGGGTCGGCTGGGAGGGTCAATGGGGGTTTCTGGTGTGCCGGGTAGGGTCGGCGGCAGGGGGGAGTTGCAGCGTGTTACCTGTCGCCGGTACTTAGATGCGTGCATGCGTACTCTTACCTGCCACAGCCCGACAGATCAGGGATCAGGGAACACGGGGTAAGTGCGCATGCGCGCTTAGCATTTTATTATATAGGATAGTTAGAGACATATGATCAAGAAACTGTTTTATTTTACTTTTGTGATTATGATAAACATACCGAGGGCCTCAAAATAGTACCTGGCGGGCCGCATGTAGCCCATGGGCTGCAAGTTTGAGACCACTGCACTAACCGATTAGTACATGGTTAGTGCATGAGCTCACATACTAATGGGCACGCACTGATGGGAAAATTAGCACATGTTTATAAACAGAGAAATAGAAAATGCTGCCATTTTACCCCTATGGAAAAAATGGCCTTTCGTAGCACACAGGAATGACCCGCAAAAGGATGCACGAAGACCACTTTATACCACAGTTTGGTAAAAGGGCCACTTAATGATCAAATAACATCTGCATTCTATGCCTTGTTTGATAACAAGCTTGTTGCTTTTTATTGACCCACTATGACCTTCCAAGCTTGGGACCACATACTCAGCTTCCCAGAGGAACGATTACAGAACCTTTGAAGGGATTTACCCCCAAAGGAAGCTGATGAAAATGCACCTACCCTTTTAGAACAGTGGAAGGATATCGTCGCATTTAATAAAGAAATCATTAGACTAGATTTACATCAGTCATTCCTTCTAGAGTACTTCAGGAAACAGATGATACCACATGGCCTGAGGATAATGAAGGGACCGACGATGTTCACTGATATATTTTGGGGTCAATTCCTTTTGTTTTTTGTAATTCTCTTCCGTTACATAACTTAGGTTCTGCCCTGTCCCCTCCTCCCCACGTGGGTCTGGCCTCTCTCCCTCCAACTGATTCCCCCCCATTCCACTAATAATGCCCATCCTCGGCCGTTTGCGCACACCAGAGCGAATGAGATAAGTCTCTCTCCTGGGGCGAGGCCGCAGCATGGCAGTAAAAAAGTTTAGATCTTTGCACTGCAGCCGCGGGCCACAGGCCACGGGTGAGCATGGCGCCCTTCCTAACATGGCTCCCAGGGCAGTCCACCCTCTAACCCCTCACCCTTACTATGGCATTGCCAAGAGGGCATGGTCCAGGAAATATATAAGGCTGGAGAAGAGCTAAGTTAAGGGGGCCTAGAGGGAAGCAGCAATGCCCACCTCAGATGCCTCCATCCTGATGCTGAGAAACTGTAACCCCCTATGGTCAGTTAAACCAAGTTCAGCTTGAGCCTTTAAGAGTTTGTGTTTAAACCTGGTTGGCTGACCACTAGTCTCATGTACTCACTAGAGACTAGACCGGTAACTCTAGTCTAGGAACTAGGCCAAAGACCAGTAAGAGTTGCTGCTGAGCTGAGAGACATTCATGCATGCTATAGCCCTACTGGTACAGGCCACACTAGGACACTTATGTGTACAGAACTAGTTTTAAGCATTGTTTTTCCCCATCCCTTCCTGTGAAGTAAACAGGAGTCCTACTCTACACCTTTAATAAATATTAGTTGCTTTCATTGAGTGTATGTGACCTGTCTTCCTGGCGCCATGGTCCACTCCCACTCACATTATCACACTCTACCATAAAGTATTGTGTTTGACCATTTTCTTTTTTAATCTTTATTAAGTTTTCAAAGCTAACAAAAAGTGCAAAACAATATACATACAGATATTAATAATCATAATAAGCACTTATAATCAATCAGTATCAATACAAAAAAATAAAAAACCCTCTCCCATCCAACATTTTCCATCAGGGAATAATACCAAACAAAAGATATACCCCTCCCCACCCTTCCCTGGGTGCTAAAACAATGGAAAATAAAGAATCCACAAAAGATGTCAATGGACCCCAAACTAATTTGAATATCTTAGTATGCCCTAGCATGTCAGCATTCATTTTCTCATACTTATAACTTAAGCATAAATTTGCCCACCAAAAAGTAAGACTAAGGCGAGGCCAATTCTTTCAGTTACGAATAATCATTTGCATGGCTATCCCGCTATTTGACTACTTTCTGCTAAGAAAGATCCCTTGTTTAGAATCAAGATTATTTCTCTACTAGAGTTGCTGCAAATGTATACTACAGATTGGTTGCATATGTTTCATGAATTTTTTTTGTTTGTTTATACATATCAAAGGCAGTCTTTTGCAAAATTAAAATTCCTAAAAAGCCTGAAATCAAAATTATTACTTAAAAGAAAATAAATATTTACACAAAAAAGTGTGAAGAAACTGCTAATGGACAGCAAATGTTGACAAATGCAAATTTAAGTTAATGTATTCACTGTCATGTTGCATAATTTAAAGTAACAGCTTTTATAATCTTAAAATTATTCCATAGGATAAATTATATTTGCTCAGATCAAAAACAATTAGCTCATGATGATTGACTGTAATGATTTTAGCATCTCTGTAGTTTGTGTTTATCTGGAGCAGTCAATCTCATGTATGGCTAGAATAATAAAGTACACAACTCGGGACCTCATTCATTGAAGATTATCTTCCTGTAGGTAGAAAATGAGAGAAATACATTTTGAATAAATACCATGGACCTTCTTCTTATTTACCATTTTTAACGAGAAGCTCCCTTGAAATTTCCCTTAGAAAAATCAAGGCTGGTAGGGACCATGGGGCTGCCTTTGTGTCTATGCACCTTGAACCTGTTTTTCAGAGTACAGTAGTGAAAAGAACTAGCCTGTAGTACATCACAGCCCTAGACCTCACAGCATCAGACCAATATCAGCATCAACCATCAGTAGGGTTATCAGATGTCCAGTTTTCCCCAGACATGTCCTCCTTTTGAGGACATGTCCGGGGTTCCAGATGGCTTTTCAAAACCTGGCACTTTGTCCTGGTTTTGAAAAGCCTCCTCTCAGTCGTGTTGGGCAGGAGGCAGCGGGGATGTGGAGCTAGGGCGGGACTGGTGCGGAGATGGGCGGCCTGGGGGGCGGGTCTAGGGTATCTGGATTTTACAGTCGTAAAATCTGGCAACCCTAACCATCAGACAACTATTGGCTAACAACATTAATTTTAGAATTTACTTTATATTATAGGGGAGTAATATTCCACCTGTACACTGTCACAAACCCGAGCACAAGGCTGGCCTTTGTGCCAGGGAATGAGTCATAAAAAACATCCCCTGAAACTAGTCCGGGCTAACCACGTTGTCCCATGATAGGCAGGAACAAGACCAGGAAGCACAGGCTGTGTTCAGACTGCTGCAGAACACAGCCTGGTGAAAACTGGCAGGGCCCCTTTAAATCCTCCATTTTGTAAGAGGCTGGCTAAACAGGGCAGAAGGCAGCCTCAGCTGAAGGAAGTTCAGCCCCTGAGTAGGGCTGGGCGTGGTACATCAGCTTTGCACCATTTGGAGAGCTGGCTTGACCAGGAGGAAGGGAGTACAGAGGAGAAGCTCTCAGGTGGAAAGAGCCTCCAAGTCCCCCAGAGCCAAACGATATTGAAATGCTGGACTCTGAACCAGAAGGAACAACCCTGGTAAATCCAGAATGTGAAGCTATGGATTGCAGTGCTTTACCAGAGGTGGGATTGATTGAAGAAATGGATATCAATTAGTTTGGAATTGCTTTTTGAATTAATTTGTGAATGTTTCCATTTCTGCTGGGCATAAGGATTTTCCTTGAGCCTGCTAGCTAAAGGAATATATACTAGCAAAGTGTTTGTTTGTATGAGAAGCTTTTTTTTTGTTTGCCAAGATGGCTGCTGTGAAAAGAACTTCAGCAATTTCTTTTCATAAGAGGTGAATATCCTGAAAGCTGGGGTAGGATTTGCCTTGCACCTTGGTGAATAGTTTGCGGGTTATTTTGCTCTTGGTAACAAGGAGCCCCTTTGACAAATCCGCCAGCCTTGCTGCCACTACTTTTGAAAGGGCAGCGCTGCACAGTGCAGTGTGACACAGTTTATTTGTCAATTAACAAGTAAGACTCTGGGAGAGTCAAGGACTGTCAGAGACTCTGTTATACCTGGGACATTGATAAAAGAACTTTGGGAAAGTTATCCAGACCAGGCTGGTTACCAACATATTATTTTTGTTTTCATGATTATGACCAAGACCTTATGAGTACATTTTCTTTTTTATGCATTTTTGCTTGGACCTGTTCAGTTGAACAATAAATTTGATTTCTTTATTTCATAGCTTACCTGTATGCGGCCATTCTGTTTTATTCACATAGGATAAGTTTATTCACAACAGGGACTTCCTCCCTCTTGGGGAAGCACGCTGGGGAGAATATTTTAAGCGTGGGCCGGTTACCGCAAGCCTCGAGGGTCGGCCACGCTACAACAGTAAGTGGCTTGTAAGCTGCTCCCAGCCGTGGGCTGACCGACCTAGCCCCAGATATTCAATGCAGGAGTATGTGTGGCTGCCAGCATTGAATATCTAGGTATGTGCCATTAACTCGGCATATAAAATTAGGACAGGCTTTTTGCTGTCTTATCTTTATGCACTTGCTCAGCCAAATATCACAGCTAACCAGCTCAATTGTGGCTAACCAGTTAGGGAATGGCCAGTTTGCAGTCATATTCAGCGGAACTGCCGTCTCCTGCTTGATTAAACCCTTTGGGGCCAATATTCAGACCATGGGAGTTAGTTATGCCATTTCTGGTAACCGGCATTGAATATTTAATTTATATATGGCCACTATAAACTTAGCCAGCTAACTTGATATTCAACACTGGTCAGCTAAGTTTATAGTGGCCAAAGATAGAGCAGCTATTTATGTGGACAGTTTGGCAGCTAAAATTAGCCAATTAGTGCTTTAAATTTCATGAATAGCCAGTTAAATCGCATGACAATAGCCACTAGCTGCTAAGGGGGGGGGGGGGAAGAATTCATCAAAGGGTGATAAGGCCCAGATTCTCTAACCAATGCCGATTTTTAAGTGACAATAGGCGTCCAAGCTCAGTAAAAAAAAATTTTTAAAAAGCCATTTAAATGTTTTTAACTGAGTTTCAAGGCACTTACCGGTGCCTAAAAAAATCAGCCCTGGAATCGTGCCTCCATAGGCTCTTTAGATTGTCTAATGCCACTGTGGGCGTGGCTAATGCCAGAAGTGGCGTTAGGCGGCCTAAAGCGCCTAAAGAGGCATGATTCACTTCAAAGATAGTGGCAGAAATGTAGGCCTAGAAAATCCTGGCCTATATTTCTGGTGCCTACCTTTACCAGAGGCGCAATTCTATACCTGGCACTGTCACGTGATTCCATATCAAAACCACACTCTCAAAAACGTTTTCAGCATAGTAGACACAAAAACCATGTGAAACCTACAGAGCTATCCGCAAATGTGCCCTGAATCCCTGAGGTTGGGGCAAGTAAGGATCAACCAGCATCTGCTATAGAGGCAATGGCTGTGGAAATTACCCCGAGGTAGGAAAAAACCTCATAGCCCCTCCTCCATCCAGTCAACTGAATAAAGTTGCAGATAAATAGGAGGCTTAGTCGGGGTAGATGTCACGTGATTGACATATGATCGGCAGCCGCCAACAACAGCACCGGTTACAGAATCTGGGCCTAAGTACATTAGTGTACGCTAAACGCTGCGGGTGTCTGTAGCACTGGCCAGTTAAGTTTATAGGGGCCAAACCAGCTATTTATGCACCCCAGTTTGGCAGCTAAGTTTTATAGATAGTTAGCTAAGTCGTGCGACATAGCCACTAACTGCTAAGGGGGGAAATTCATCAAAAAGCACTAAGTGCATTAAAGTGCGTTAACCACTATGGGTGTTTTTAGGGGTTAGCATGCACTAATTTTGGAGCATGCTAACACAATTGCACATGTTAACACACCTAGGGCTCCTTTTACAAAGACCCTTTAGGGCCTTAACGCGCGGAATAGCTCGCGCTAAAATGCCGCCCGCACTAGCCGCTACCGCCTCCTTTTGAGCAGGCGGTAGTTTTTCCGGCTAGCGCATGCTATAACACATGCTAATCTGGTGCGTGCACTAAACGCTAGCACCAGATTCCCCCCTAAGCGTTAATATTCGGTAAAACATTTGCCTTGTTGCTTCTTGAGGTATATGGAGAGGTAAGGTTATGGAGACGAAAACTGCATGCGTTTTGTGGCACACATTCCAGGAACAGCCATTGTGACATCACTCAGGGTTTTGAGTAAATCCCACTACCTCCCGTGTTAACCCTTTATGTATCTCTGTCCTATTTACCGATGTGGTTCTCCCCATATATGTTAAAGTACATCTGTCTGTATTATTTTATTATGTACAGTCTAATTTTATAGCCTATGTACTCTGGTTAGAAATTTGATAAGCGGATTTACAAATTTTAAATTTTATTTTTTTATTTATTTAAAAATTTATATACAGCATACAACTATGCAGTTTCCATATCACAAACCAAAACAAAGGAAAAAACCAAAGGTCCAACTATCTGCAGTAAAAAACAATCCAGAACAAACAAACCAAAATCTGCAGACTTTGTACACGATGCAGGCAGACTTTATTGTGACAGGTGAATCTATAATTAAAAACCTTTTACCAGGCAAGGGACCCAACACGGTCCGTGTTTCGGACAACCTTCATCAGGGGTCCATTTTGATAAAAGGGAGAAATATCAAAAGAAAAGCCTTGGACAAATAGCTGGCTGAAGCTAGACTGGTTCACATGAGTGAGTGTTCTATATTCTGTATACCTGATGAATTACCTCACCTGCTGCGGAGCTGTCCGTCCGTCGCCCGGGAGCTCCGCGTCCGGCACCAGCCTCTGTTTCCATATCACATACATAAAATCATTCCCTACGATTAATAATAAGAAGAAGAAGAAGAACTTTATTTTTATATACCGCCATACAACAAACAGTTCTAAGCGGTTTACAAGGGAAGAGACTGTATACAGGCAGCGACATTACAGCAAACTTTCAAATTTACATTGGCTTGTTAAGTTTAGTCAGGTTTATCTGGAAGTGTATTGGGAGTACATCAGGTTGAGGTGGGGTCAGATAAATTTGTCAAAGAGATAAACATTTGATACGAGAGTGCGTTTGAGACGAAGTTGGTTAAACATTTATTCCATTTGCCTGCTTGGAAAGATAGTGTTCTGTCGAAGTATCTCTTGTAGGTGCAGCCCTTTAGGGATGGAAAAGCGAACAAGTAGGTACTGCGTGTGTTAGTTGTGCCTGGGAATTCAAATTGTTGGGACAAATAGGCTGGGGATGAGCCTGTCATGGTTTTAAAGCAAAGGCAAGCAAACTTAAAAAAGACCCTTGCTTCCACAGACAGCCAGTGTAGTTTTCTGTAATATGGGCTTACATGGTTTGATTTCTTGAGGCCATAAATGAGACGGACTGCAGCATTTTGGACGACTCTCAGTCGTTTGATGGTTTTTTTCAGGGATCCTAAGTATATAATGTTGCAGTAGACTAAGGTACTTAAGATCAGGGATTGAACCAGCAGTCGAAAAGAGAAGAAATCGAAGTATTGTTTAATGGTGTGAAGTTTCCATAAGGTGAGAAAGCATTTTTTGACTTGAGCATTAGTATGATCTTCAAACATCAGGCTTCGGTCCAGGGTGATGCCAAGGATTTTGGTTGTGGGATTAATTGGGTAGTCTACTCCGTTTAGTCTCAAGGAGGTGTTCATGATCTCCTTATTGGGACTTGCCAAGAAAATCTTGTTTTTTTGGGGATATAGTTTTAGTTTAATAATAATAATAATAATAATAACTTTATTCTTATATACCGCCAGCAATCTTGCGACTTCTAGGCAGTTTACATTAAATAGAAACTGTAAATACAATAAATAATAGCTGTAGATACAATGAATAGAGCTGTACATACAACGAATTGAAGAGAATAACAGTGTGCATCTGATAATGTCATCATTAATAGTTTGGAGTGCATAGTCCAATGTTCAACCTTGGTAAGGACAGATGAGATGAGTTGTTCTGTCTCTTGGGTCAGTGAGGTTATGGGAATAATAATTGTTATATCATCCGCATATACATACGATTTCAGTTTTAAATCGGATAACATATTTCCTAGTGATGCCATGTAGATATTGAAGAGTGAGGGGGAGAGTGGTGAGCCCTGTGGAACTCCACAGGGATTGGACCAAGCATGAGATTAGGTTCCTTCGCTGTAGACCTGGTAAGTGCATTTTTTTAGGAAACCCGTGAACCAATTTAGTACCTGTCCGGAAATACCGATAGAATCAAGGCACCTAAGCAGGAGGTCATGATCGACAAGGTCAAAGGCACTGCTCAGATCGAATTGCAGTACCAGTGCGCTTTTTCCCTGGGAAAACAGATGGAAAAGTTAGTCAGTCACAGAGGTGCTCTAATTTGTTCGGAAGCCAGATTGGGAATCATGTAGGATGTTCAACTTCTCTAAGTATTTTGTGAGGTCGATGTTAACCAGACCTTCCATTAATTTAAGAAAGAATGGTATGTTGGCAATGGGTCTGTAGTTGGCCGTCAAGGAAACGGACTCCTTTGGGTTTTTGATAATAGGAGTCACAAGGATATGCCTGAGATCCTTTGGGAATTTACTGGTATGCATGCATGAAGAGATTCAGCTGAAAAGTTCAGCCTTGAAGGAGATAGGAGCTGTTTTCATAATGGTCGGTGGGCAGTTGTCCAATAGGCAATTGGATTTTACATATTTGAGTAAAGCTTGAGGAAGTGGCTCCAGTCTGGGTTTTCAAAGTGGTTCCAGATCATGTCAACAGCTGTACCTTCTTTGTCTAAGGCAGTAAGTGTGTTAGATAAATCTATGTTTGAGCTTGTAAGGGACAATCTCAATTTGTGGATTTTTGTAGCAAAAAAGTCAGCTAAGATCACCACGGTGGGTGGGGAGTCTGTATTGGGGCGCTTGTGAGATTCAATATCAAACAAAGAATTGATTATTTTGAAAAGTTCATGACTGTTTAAAGTAGGGGAATTGATTTTTTGTGAGTAGTGTTTGCAACAATTTTCTTTGATCATTATTTTGTATTCTTTAATCTTTAGTCGCCAAGTAAGTCTGTCTTCATCTTTCCCTGATTTGCACCATATTCTTCCAACTTGCGTAATTCTCGCTTTAAGGCCATTAAGGTCATATAACATAGACATGTCTAAACAACATCATTAAACATCTCTGTTATAAACAGGGATAGAGCGCAAATTCAATCAATTCAGAAATACAAACAAGCTGTAAATTAAAGAATGACATGGGGACCGTTTATCGCGGTAAACCGTGGTCACCGTAGTAAATCTGCAGGAGACATTTGCAACTGGTTTACTGCAGGAAAGGGGACAAGACCTTCCACCACCCTGCAGGAATGGGGACAAGACCTTTTACCACCCCATGAGAGCGGTGAAAAGTCTTGTTCCTGTGGTAAAAAAAAATTGCACCCATGTCAGCCTCGGCATCTCCTCCCCAGCTCCTCTTGCACTTATTTTACCTTCAGGAGCCAGCCATGCCACAATGAAGATAGAAGGAACTCAAAACCAAAGCCTGAGACCAATGTGATTTGAAGAATAAAATTACCAGACAATGAAAGGTAGAAAAAAATAAATTTATTTTATATTTTGTGATTAGAATATTTCAGATTTGAAATATGTATCCTGCTAGAGCTGGTATTAGACATAACTGGGGACTGAAAAGCCCAGGCTGTGCTTCGTTAGTTTCCAGCTGGCTTAGGGCTCACTTTCTCTGACCAGGGGGCAGATGCCCTAGTTGCACTCCCCTAACACTATTCCTGCCATGAGTGACTGAAGTATTCTGTTAGTTTGATTTTTCTAAGTAGCATTCTGTAGTAATTTGGTTTGTTCAGTTTTCACAATAGTGGAAGGGATATTTGTGAAAGGGAGGGGAGACAGGGGTTTTGTTGATCCTTGCTCTGTTTTATTTGTGTTTATAAAATGACAATTGTTCAGAATATTGTCTCTTTTTATACTTTAATAAAATAAGTTCAGTATGAGATCATAACTATTTGAGGCTTGTGTGGATGGGAGGGATCTGACAGTTTGCGGGGCAGGGACAGGGACTGAGCTTGTGGGGACGGGGACTGAGCTCGTGGGAACGGGGCAGGGACGGGGACTGAGCTTATGGGGATGGGGCAGGGATGGGGGATGAGCTCACGGAGATGGGGCGGGAATGGAGATAAATTTTTCCCCGTGTCATTCTCTACTTTAAATCATACATAGCTGTCAAAAAAATTCTAAAAGGCGATTATCAACTGAAATATACCTCAGCATAAGAAGGCATTGGCCAAAAAATGAGTTTTCAGCATTTTCTTAAAATTCTTCATTCCCATACAAAACCACAGGATACCAGGCAAGGCATTCCATAGTTCTATGCCAGCCACAGATATCATTGATGCTCAGATCCTAGCATGCATAATCGACATGCTACTCTCCAAACTTAATTTCATCCCATTTACAGTGGTGCCTCGCATAACGAACGCCTCGCACAACGAACTTCATGTCTTGATTCACACAACGAACTTCGTTTCACACAACGAACTTCGTTTCACACAACAAAGTCGCCCGAGCTGCCGATGTATTGCATCCTTCCGCGCAGGCACTGCAGGCAGTCGTTAGTCACTGCGCTTAACTGCCCTCTCTCACTGTATACAGTCGTCCTTTTAAGATAAACTCAATATTTTTTATATATCATGGCTTCTAAAAAAAGCAGGAAGGTGATTTCTGTTGAAATGAAACAGGAAATAATTAGAAGGAGTGAATGTGGGGTAAAACAGTGTGACCTCGTCAAAGAGTTTGGCCTCAGCAAGACCACCATTTTCACCATTTTGACAAATTTATCTTTTTTTATGTCATCTTAGCATATTTTATGCTGCAGAACGAATTATTTTTTTTAACATGTATTGTTATGGGAAAACGCGTTTCACATAACGAACTTTTCGCATAACAAACTTGCTCCTGGAACGAATTAAGTTTGTTGTGTGAGGCACCACTGTATATCTCTAAGCTCTCTTCTCAGTTTATAGATCTCAAAGAATTCTTGCAAGATCTTTGGGGAAGCATGATGCAATGTCTGATGTATAATCGCAACAATCTTAAACTGGACTCTTTATTGCATAGGTAACCAGTGTAGTTTCTTCAACACAGGAGTTATATGGGTACTCCTAGGAACCCCTGTGATTAATCTTGCAGTGAAGTTGATAAGCATTTGCAAAGCCCTCAACTTCCCTTTCACAACTCCTAAGTATAGTGAATTACAATAATCCACCCTACTCAGGATCAATGGCTGAACCACAGTACGGAAATCATATGCTGGTAATATTGGCTTCAATCTATAAAGCATTTGAGTTGCATGTATCCCACCCTGATTATTTTTAATATTTGGTTTTCTATTGTCAAACAACTATCTAAGCACACTCCCAGGACAGTCATCTCCTTTTTTACTGGTAGTTTTTACCCCATAACAACCACATTTTTTAACTCAAAATTATCTCTGTGGCCTTTCACCACCATTACCTGAAACTTGAAACTAAATGATAGCACTTACATGCTTAAGTGGCAGATTTTGCAATCTACATGTGCGAGTGTTGCTATTTACATATTTAGTAGTGGATTATCTAAAGCCACACATATAACAGGAGCCAATTGAGGGGTCAAGGTTTGGAGCTCATTTTTTAAAATAGTTTTCAACACAAAAAAAAGCACAATTTCCCCTCTCCCCATGCTCTTCTGCAAAGCTCACACCCATAGGAGTTACCCCACAGCTTACTGAATTGCACAAACGTGTGTGGAGATTGCAACTCAGTTTCTGAGGCAGTATGAAGAAGATCCGAGTATTCTGGAGAGAATTGTCATTGGTGACGAGACATGGGTGCATCATTGCAACCCGGAGAGCAAAAGACAAAGCATGATGAAGTAAAGGAAACGGTGCTGCAGGGCTATGTCTGCACTACCATCTTAGGCTTTTGGGCCTAGTGATGCCAAGAATCATTTTCACTCCTGCCAGCACATCTTGGAATTTTACATGCTGTTTATCTGCCAGCCAGGCCAGCTTACCTAGAGAGGCCATCCAGAGGAATTTGAGATAAGAAAGTCTCCATCTCAGAACTGTAACAACAAATACCCAGCACCCTTACCTCTCTAGGGCAATTTATGGTGACATTGGACATTGGCCAGAGACTTCAGGAGTTTGGTATGTGACCAGAGAATGCCCTGGTAACTGAGACATTGACTGGCCAGAGACATTGGTGGCAGGAAGAAGAAGAAAGAAGAACAAGGAGTGTCTTCAGTTAGTGGTGGTCAGAGTTGGTGAGGAGCTGGAGGAAGCAACAAGCTAGGTGCCGGAGAGAAGATTGGAGTTGGAAGAGTCTATGTTTAGATTAATATGCCTTCCTGAGCTGCCCTGAAACCAGGTTCCAGGGATCAGTCTCCTTATGTCTTGCTGCTCTAGAAAGAGAGAAAAAGACTGTCCCCAGCCAGAGAGTGGATCTTTACCTCTGGTAATCAAAGGACTGACAGCTGTTGATGCTGGCTTCCTTCATTCCAAGAACTGATACCTGCAGCGTGCTGTAATCAGTCTAAAACCCACAGAGTGGGGAAGGTGCTGGATCACTGCCTGGGAGAGAGAGCATCTGCCATTGAAGAAGCCCTTCCTTTTCTATGGTGAGCAGGCATACCCTTCTTCTATCGTTCAGTTGGGGAGATAGATAGATGGCATTGTTCTTGCCTTGGATAGGTTTATGGGATTTGGTGATTAGCCTCAGTGGTAAAACCTAGCTGTGTTTTCCTTTCTCTTAGTAACCTAGTTTCTTATACATAGGCTGTATCATAGAATTACTATTTGTGCATATGTTCAGTGTTCTTTCATACCAGTAGTTCCAATTGTTTACACAACTGTATCTATCTTCAATGCATTGTCTTATGTTGCGCTGTTACATATTTCTTTGCGTTTTCTGTTTTGGTATGTTTACCAGGTCTTTGTCCTTCCTGATCTGTTTGCAAAGGCAACCAAAAAGTGTGAGTCTTAGGTTTTTGGTAATCAGTGCTTTTCTGTCCCTAGACACAAGCGAGCAAGCCTAACTGCTACAAGCTGATTGTTATAGCACTAATTATTCTACAGTGCTCACTTAGCTTTGGTAGCAACCGAAAAATGTTTTCTCTGTAGGAATGCAGAAACTAGTTGAACGATACCATAAATGCATCATCTTGCATGGGGACTATGTAGAAAAGTGGTATGTTCAGTTGCTCACAGTTACTTCTATTAAAACTGTTAAATGTATTTTGCTTTTACTTTTTGATTTACCTTCGTACATCTGTTTTACAGTGTGTGTACTTTTGAGGGGGCAATTTTGAAAAGCATTTGCAAAAGGAAAACACAAACCTAATGTTTATTTACTTCATATGCTGTATATACATTTCCTGTAAATATACATATAATATTAGATCCTTTTACTTTTAGTTCTCCTTACTGCCCCTTTGAGACACTATTTGCTACCAGATTTATGTTCCAGAAGTAAGATTGGTATGATTTGTCTATTGTTCCTAACCTGCACACATTTCCATTTGCTCTTCTGTCGCTTTGTGAATAGACTGCCAAATGCATCTTCTATAAGAAATCAATAATAGGGCTTCACACAAGGTTAATGCCTTCTATTAAATGTACACTACAAGAATACACCTTCCGTCAGAAGACAGACTAGTCCACAGTACTTTATCTGTTGTACAAGCAAAGGAGAGTTGTGAAGAAAAGGACAAAACTGCCCCCTGGACTCCCCAACACTGGTCCCAGAACCTGTACAAAATGCATAATTGGTATAATGGCAGTCACTATTTATAGTTTATATAAAATTTACTATACTACTCGTGCTGATTCACAAAACCAAGAGGTGTACACATAAGAACATAAGCAATGCCTCTGTTGGGTCAGACCTGAGGTCCATCTTGCCCAGCAGTCCACTCACGCGGCGGCCCAACAGGTCCAGGACCTGAGCAGTAGTCCTCTATTTATACCCTTCTATTCCCTTTTCCAGCAGGAAAATGTCCAATCCTCTCTTAAATCCCAGTACTGTATTCTGCCCTATAACATCCTCTGGAAGCGCATTCCAAGTGTCCACCACACGTTGGGTAAAGAAGAACTTCCTGGCATTTGTATTGAATCTGTCCCCTTTCAACTTTTCCGAATGGCCGCTAATAAAAAGGTATTGACAGAATCCTATAAAAGGAATCCTACAAGATAACCATAATTCTCTCATCATCTATGAGACAAACATGTTTTTTTTTTGTGGCATAGAAGTTTTGGACCCCTGTTAGATTACAAAAATTAGATAGTTCTAAGTCAAATAGATGCTGGCACTGTCATCTAGATATAAGGACACTGGCTCTGTTCTTCTTAAATTTTGGCAATCCATTTGGAGTCAAATCAATAGAATACTGGAAGCTTCAGTGGCACGTTATTGAGGCCAAGAGTCCAATAACTTCATGTAATAATAGATTACTTTTCATCATGACAAGAGTTGCCATACAACTTATTCTGAAAAATTGGAAAAATTGGGAAAGGTTAAACTCTAGTTTTTGATGGGAATCCTTGTGTCAAACTTATAAATTTGAATCTATGAGAGCAATATTGGGGCATTATAAGAAATTCAAGGAGGTTTGGGTCCCATTGATAAAATTTTGTAAAGATTGATTATTGGTTTTAGCCCTTTGATTATACACAACCAGGAGGGGTGGGGGGAGGGGGATATGCCTTTAATTTATTGATTGTAATTTGTTGGTCTTGATCATTTGTATTCTTGATTATCTTTATGCTATATGAAAGGGTGGGTGGGTAGGAAGGGATATGTTTTTATTATATCATTTGATAGAATTAAGTGCTGTTTATTTGTACATTGCTTGATAATATGTTGCACTTGATGTTGGCTTTTAAAATGAATAAAGATATGGGAAAAAAAGAACTTAAAGAAGAAATTAATGAGAGAAAATCCAACATACTTCAAATGGAAATCCACATGGAAACACTGACACAGAACTGCACTTCGAACACCAACAAAATCTCAGTGTTGCGCATCAAGATAAAAGAAATAGGCATCAAGAAGGATCTCTAAAACCTTAATAATAGATCCAGACAAAATAACTTCGAGAGGGAGCTGAGGGTTCAGATCTCATTAAATACCTTGAAAATTTTCTACCATCTGTTCTCAACCTCCATTTTGAAGCACCATTCAAAATTGAAAGGGCTCACCGATCCCACTCAGACAAGCCTGCTAAGCTATAACTCCTGCACCCCTTTGTGCTTCGAGTCTTATGATATCATTGCTGAGAAAACTCCACTGGCTTCCGAGTCCATCATAGAATACAGTTCAAGTGTGCATGTGTGGTTTTCAAACTCCTTTATGGAATATTTGACTCTTTGATTCCCCTTAGTGGGAATTCCTTTAGATCCTGCTATTCAAGAATTACAATTCACAAATTAGCATTTCCTTCTCTGAAAGGTATTAAATGCACTGGGAAGCTTAGTAAATCTTTTACTTTTAAATTGGTGAGAATTTGGAATGGACTTCCAGATTCTCTATGACTGGTAGATCAATTATTTCAATTTCGAAAAAGGTTAAAAACCTGGTTGTTTCACAATAGTTAATTTGATTTTAGCTGTCGTATAGTAATTTTAAGCAATTCAACATACTTTTTTCTAACTTTTTCCATCCATCTAATCTAACCAATTTCTGTTTTTATCCCACAGTTTTTACTTGTTATGTTTCATTTTTTAACGAACTGTAAACCGAGTCGAGCTCCTTAGGGAGTAGATTCGGTATATAAAATGAAGATTAGATTAGATCAGCAAACTCGGTATTACAAAAAGCTAAACTCAATTCTCCATTATTCCATGAAGGGATGAAAATTTTTATTTTTCCAGATCTCAATAAGATAGCAGTACAAAATTATCACCTAAATGAGGAAATTTGATCATGTCGCACCTCTCTTAAAGAACACACATTGGCTGCCAGTAAATCAAAAGCCCCTTTATTTTTGGATAGAGTACTTACTCTCTACACTCCCTCAAGAGCATTAAGATCCGAGGATAAACATCGTACAGTTCACTCATTAAGAACTATTAGCACTCGGCGGGATACAATTTTTTCAGTGACGGCCCCTCAAACATGGAATTTGTTGCCTTCATACATGTAAGAAGAAACTAACCTAGACAAATTTAAAGGAAAACTAAAATACTTTCTCTTTAAAGCTGCATTTGAATCATAAATGCAACAAGCCCAATAACTTAGATATGATTTAACCTATTGTTGTTCCCCTCCATGATTTTTTTTCCTTTACTCATTGTCACTGTTTGTGTGTCTGGATTCAAGTCTTTTGTTCCCCCAATCACTCTGTTTATCATTCCCTTTATTTTTAATTTGTACATCACTTCGAAAACATGGAAGAATTGGAATCGCCTCAATTTTACTTTTTGGTGGGCGAACCTATGCTCCAGTCATAGGTATGAAAAAATGAATGCTGAAATGCTGGAGCAAAGCAATGTTTTTAAACTGGTTTGGAGCCCGTTGGCATCTTTTATTACTTCTCTGTAGTTGTTTTTTGGTCTTTAATTTATGTGTCATTTCCTTACACATCCAGGGTGGGATTGTACTATTGTATTATTTTAAATAAGTGTAGGTTATTGAAAGAGTATATACATTTGTGTTATTGATTAATTGATGGGTGGGATAAAATGATTGATTTTGAATATCTGTAAGTTGAATGTGCTTTTCTTGACTTGTTATATGTTCTTATACCTGTGTGTTGCACTGTTAATATTTGATATTAATAAAGATTTTTTTTTAAAAAAAAAAGAAAACACGATAATGCGATATAATCACATTTTTAAATGAAAACCACAGTCCACAACTCAAGACAATCCTTTGAAGACCCAGAAGCTTTAAAACAATACTTGGACTCTTTCTGACTCTGTTGCTGCCATTAACATTGGTCATAAATTCTTAATGCTTTACTCACACAGCATTCATGTTGTGAATTCATTTTACATTTGCAATAATTGGATTATTTAAATAACTTTATACCAAGTTACTTCTGTTAAATTACTCTATAATTGAAAATGTTTGCATCCTGCACAGACTACTTTCCATAGTTTGGTCGGTAGTCTGCCTGTTACCCTCAACTCACTCATTTACGACTAATTGATCTGACACCAGGACCTTAACTTTTCTCCTGCTGTCTAATTAATTAATATGAAAGTTCTTTATTTTATTATCTCAAAACAAAACATAATCATACTCGTATTTCACACATCACTGACTTCAATGGAATTTCTCGTTACACTGACTCCCAGATAGACCAATAATTTCTAGAATACTACCAAAAACTACATGACTCTGAAATTAATCCACAGGTACCTTATTTCAAAAATTCATAGAAAACATTGAACATCCTAGAGTACCTCCAAACCAAAAGATGAAGAAATTTGCATCTCTGAAATACGTAATGCCATGAAACAATTACCCCCCAAAAGTTCCTGACAATGATGGATTTACAATAGAGTTTTATCTTGCATTCTCTAACTTGCTTGTCCCCAAACTACTTTCTTTATACCAACATACATAAAAATAAAACAACTAAATAATCCATTAATAAGCAAAGGCTCATTTCTAGAATCTAAAATTATAATTATACCTAAACCAGGCAGAGATCCCGCTAATGTATCAAACTATAAACCAATTTCCCTAATTATCATTGGTAATAAATTTTACATGTATCAAACAAGGAATCCAAGAGGAAAAAGAACAAGGAACCGTCGTGGTTCACTGTAGCGGTGAAAGAAGCAATCACAGACAGGAAGACTTCATTTAAGGAATGGAAAAGGTCAAAAACAGACGAAAACTGGAAAAAGCACAAACATCAAACCAGGTGCCATAAGGCTGTAAGAGGGGCCAAAAGAGATTATGAGGAAAAAATAGCCAAGGAGGCAAAAAACTTCAAGCCGTTCTTTGAATACATTAAGGGGAAACGACCCACGAAAGAAGTAGTGGGGCCGTTGGATGACCATGGAATAAAGGGAGTACTAAAGGAGGACAAAGCCATCGCTGACAAACTGAACTCATTTTTTGTGTCTGTATTTACCAAAGAGGATATACACAACATACCAGAAGCCGACAGGCTATACGCGGGAAACGAAGACGGGAAACTGACTGGGTTGATGGTCAGTCTAGAAGAGGTACGCAGGCAGATTGATAGACTTAAAAACAATAAATCCCCTGGACTGGATGGCATCCATCTGAGGGTAATCAAGGAACTGAAAGGGGTTATAGCTGAACTGCTTCAACTAATAACTAATCTGTCGATCAAATCAGGAAAGATTCCGGAAGACTCGAAAGTGGCAAATGTTACACCGATCTTCAAGAAAGGTTCGAGGGGAGAACCGGGAAACTACAGACCAGTGAGTCTGACCTCGGTACCTGGAAAGATGGTAGAGGCGCTGATAAAGGACCGCATCATTGACCACCTTGATGGACACAATCTGATGAGGAGCAGCCAGAACAGCTTCAGCAAAGGAAGATCTTGCTTGACGAACTTGCTGCACTTCTTCAAAGGAGTTAACAGGCAGATAGACAAGGGTGATTTTCAGAAGGCGCTCGACAAGGTCCTGCATGAACGACTACTTTGAAAAATTGTGAGCCATGGAATCGAGGGTGAAATACTCACGTGGATTAAAAACTGGTTGGCCGATAGGAAGCAGAGAATGGGGGTAAATGGGCAATACTCGAACTAGAAAAGCATCACGAGTGGAGTGCTGCAGGGTTCGGTGCTTGGACCCGTGCTCTTCAACATGTTTATAAACAACCTGGAAATTGGTACGACAAGCAAGATGATAAAATTTGCGGACAAAGGTTATCATGCCACTGTTCTGGGCCATGGTATGACCCCACCTGGAATACTGCGTCCAGCACTGGTCGCCGTACTTGAAGAAGGACACAGTACTACTCAAAAAGGTCCAGAGAAGAGCAACTAAAATGGTTAAGGGGCTGGAGGAGTTGTCGTACAGTGAGAGGTTAGAGAAACTTGGCCTCTTCTCCCTTGAAAAGAGGAGACTGAGAGGGGACACGATCGAAACATTCAAGATAATGAAGGGAATAGACTTGGTAGATAAAGCCAGGTTGTTCACCCTCTCCAAGGTAGAGAGAACAAGAGGGCACTCTCTAAAGTTAAAAGGGGATAGATTCTGTATAAACGTAAGGAAGTTCTTCTTCACCCAGAGAGTGGTGGAAAACTGGAATGTTCTTCCGGAGGCTGTTATAGGGAAAAACACCCTCCAGGGATTCAAGACGAAGTTAGATAAGTTCCTGCTGAATCAGAACGTACGCAGGTAAGGCTAGACTCAGTTAGATCACTGATCTTTGACCTAATGGTTGCCGACGATCATTTGGAGATTCGGGGAGCTGCCAGCAGGAGAGATTGGGTATCTCTCCTGCTAGTGATCTTTGCGGAGGGGTAGTGGAGTGTCCGGCAGGAGGGACTGGGCATCTCTCCTGCCGGTAGTCTCCAGCCAATCAGACTAAGGTGTGAACTGTGCAAGTAAGCTTAGAACTGCTGGCAAAAAGGGCAAACTGACTGAATGAAGTAGCTCACTGCTGTAAAGATCTAATGGGATAGTAAAAGATATCTTGGGATGGCTCTACAAGCAGATCAAAGGGTGGAATGATTCCATATGCTGGTTTAAACTAGAGAGTTGCGCGGGGACAGAAATCCCACCCATCCCCGCCCGTCCCTGCCAGGATCCTCTCCGTCCCCACCCATCACTGCAATGAATTACCTCCATCCCCGCCCGTCCCCATAAAAAGAAGCAATTACTTCTGACAGGATCATCAATTCCACAGTTTCTTTTGTGTTTGTGCTGCCATTTTCTTTGTGGAATCTCTTTGGTGGAACCTTTTCTTGTTTTCTGTTCAGGTAATTAACTTATAAACCCCCCTCTCTTACTAAGGCTGACGTGTCCATTATATTATATGGATGAATCCTGCTTCCAAAGCCTTTCATCCCTGTGGGAGTCCCGTGGGCCAGAGTGGGGTCCCCATGGGCGTCCCGTGGGTTGGGGGGATTCCCACAGGACCCCCACGGGACCCGCGGGATTCCCTCGATCCCCGTTCCCATGCAGACCTCTAGTTTAAACCAATGGAGTACTTCAAATGTGTGGTTTAAGTTATATGAGCCAGTAGGGCTTGTGAGCTGAAACAATGTGCCAATAAGCTTGAAAGTAAAGAGGCAGAGCTAAAGTGAGTGGCAAAGCTCTGGCCAGGACCTGCTGTGGACAGGTTCAAGAACTGTACTGGTGAAGAGAAGTATTTTTCTGTTTGTGTAAAGTTTAAACACAGCTGTGCCATGTTATGAACTGTACTGAAGCTAACAGCACAAGTCTGCTAGAGGAAAAGATCCTATATTTTTGTTTGTTGCCTTGAAATACTTTTGATGAACAATTTTGAATATTGCAAAGGAAAGAAAATGAATAAAACTGTTTTTGTTTATTCATTTTGAGTACCTGTATTTTTTCGGACAGCCAGTTCCACCAACTCCATTACTAAACATACCACTCGGTCAAGAATCAGTGACCATTAGGTATATGCCAAGGGCCAGCACCCAGCTATAACATTCAGTGCTAAAAATGACTGGTTATCGCATGATAGAGCCACTGCAAATATTCAGCAAAAATAACTGGTTACCTCACACTGAATATTCACATTTAACCAGTTAAGTGCTATTTAATCAGTCAGCACTGTTTCTGGCTGGTTTAATCATTTTGAATATTAACTAGATAGAAAATCATTCTTGAGAGTAATCCATTCATAATCTGAATCTGTAAAAATCTGAATTCAGAAAATAACTAACCTTCCCTTTTACTAAACCGCGATAGCAGTTAGCGCTGGGAGCCATGCTGAATGCTCCGTGCTGCTCCCGATGCTCATAGAATTCCTATGGGCGTCAGGAGCAGTGCGGAGCATTCAGCGCGGCTCCCTGCGCTAATAACTGCAGTCACAGTTTAGTAAAAGGAGGGAGGGGTAAATCATTTTTTTACTGAATACAGAAGCAGCCATATGAAAAAGCAGAGAAATGTAGAAAAAAAAACCCCAAATATATGCATAACTTCCAGAACATATACAGTAAAAATTGCAAAAGACAACCTGCTGACAACAGGGTCTGCAGAGAAACTGGCCCAACATGCTCGAAGCATCTTGAGAAAAAGGATGGTATTTAACTAGTTCTTCCAATCATCTTATTTTGGCAGCAGCAACCTCCCCCGGCCCAGAGAAATCACACAGACGGGGAATCAGTAGCAGCTTTACAGCATTTCAAGTGACCTAAATGGTCTTCTTTTGTCCAATTCCAAGTACGTATTTGCAAGTTGGCATTGTTTAGCGCGACAGTTTAGAGGCAGCAGACTATTATGTGTGATTGCAGGATAAAGCAGAGCTGTGTTCTCTCTGGGGAAGGTTCCCTTATCACCACAGAGCAGCGGCCTTCAGAAGCGGTGGCACTTCTCTCTGTATTATACAGTAATTTCTGATCTTAGCTGTCGAAGGAACAGCAGGAGACAGACTCCTAACCCCTAGAGTACATAGGCAATCAGACAGGACAAAAATACTCTGCACAAATAACTCCCAAAAGAGGGCTAAGGCAAGTAAGCAGTGACTATGAAAGAAGGTATGTATAATCAGTATCAATTCATGTACCTTGAGTAATGGTGGTTTTTCCACTCACTAGGGAATTGTCTACCAGGATTCAGTATAGTTGGTTTAGGCTGCTAATATCTGGAGAACTTGGTGGCTTTAACTACTTAATTTCATTACTGGGAACCTGTTACTATTATTCAACCTGGATGTGTTCTGCAGTAGATTTGGTTCCCCATTATTAATAATAATAATAATAATAATAACATGCAAAATATCTGGCCAATAAAAAAATGGAAAAACCCTCCCCCAACAAAGCATTCCCTCCCTTACCCCTCCCACTCCCCAAACCCCCCAAAATGGCAGAAAGGATGCAGACTCCCTCCTATCGGCACCGCCTGCTGGCCCGAATCCCCCCCGGTGCGGTACACTCCCCCCCCGTCAAACACCCGCTTTAAAAATATGGCAGGAAGGATGCCCACTCCCTCCTGCCATCGGCCCCCCGTTAGATATGGCAGGAGGGATGCCAACTCCCTCCTGCCATCGGGACCCCCCCCCCGCCATCGGCCTGCCCCCCCCCGTACCTGTAAGTTGGGAGCAGGAGAAGTGCTCAGTCCCTCCTGCTCCTCTGGCCTCCAGCGACGCAATGCCGGCCTTAGGCCCCGCCCCGGTATATCATGTGATGCATGGGGAGGGGCCTAAAGCCCTGATTGGCTCAGGTGCCTCGGGCTCCTCCCTTGGGAGGAGCCTGAGGCAACTGAGTCAATCATGGACTTCCTTAGGGCTGAGCCTAGTCAGTTATTAATCTGAAAAAACACTGTTGAATTAATGGAATGTTTTCTGCAGCTACAGATCCTATTAAATTATTAGATGTGGATTTGGTTCCAGTAAAGACATTTTGTTATCTAGGGATCCTTTTTGATAGTAAACTCTCCTTTAAACAGCAGATAGCTCAGAAATTTTTTTTAAAAAGGCTATTACTGGGTTACATTCATTCAGTCAGTAAGACCATAGATTTTGACTCCATTCACACCCTTATTCATGCCTTTGTAATATCAAAGTTAGAATATTGTAATTCAGTATATTGTGGAATCAATGCAGCACTTTTACGTAGATTACAGTCATTACAAAATTCAGCAACTAGGCTTTTATTCAAGGCTAAAGTATATGATCATATCACTCCTCTGTTGATAAGTTTACATTGGTTGCCTGTATATTATAGATCTAGTTTTAAAATTTGTTGTCAGACTTGGCTGCTGTAACCATTCCATATACTCCAACACTACATTATAGTCAGTTGACCAAAAATGGCTCATTATGAATCAACTCATAATTTTGTTGCCCCCTGTATAAGACTCTGGTGAGACCTCATTTAGAATATTGTATACAATTCTGGAGGCCACACCTTCAGAAAGATATAAAAAGGATGGAGTCGGTCCAGAGGAAGGCTACTAAAATGGTGTGTGGTCTTCGTCAAAATTTAAATTATTGAGTAGTGAAGTCATATTTTTATTAATGAATGACGGAGTAAGTCAAGTTAATATATGAAGGTTTTGGATCAATGAAAGAAACCCTAGCCACAATTCCTTATATGGATGATAGTATTATGATCCTTGGAGTGGCAATTCTAGATTCTTTCCTTCATTTTGGTAATAATTGAATTATTTATTTATATGTTTTTTTCTCTCTCTCTATTTTGATTAACCTTTTGTGGATCTGTTTACTTGTGGTTAATTTTTTCTTTTTTATGTATTTTTTTGATTGATACAATTCTGGAGGCCACACCTTCAGAAAGATATAAAAAGGTCCAGAGGAAGGCTACTAAAATGTGTGTGGTCTTCGTCATAGGGCATATGGGGATAGAATTAAAGATCTCAATCTCAACTTTTTCTTTGTTTCATCCTGTCCCCTTTCTTTCTGTATGTCTGTCTTTCTCTCTCTCTCTCAATGCCCCATTTCTTTCTTTCTTTCTTTCACCCTGCCCCTTCTTTCTCTCTCCATGCCCCCTTTCTTTCTCTGTCTGTCTTTCTCTCTCTCTCCATGCCCCATTTCTTTCTTTCTTTCATCCTACCCCTTCTTTCTTTCTCTCTCCCCATGCCCCCTTTCTTTATGTTTGTCTTTCTCTCTCTCAGTGCCCCATTTCTTTCTTTCTCTCTCCATGCCCCATTTCTTTCTCTATGTCTGTCTTTCTCTCTCTCTCCCCATGCCCCCTTTCTTTCTTTCTGGATCCCTGTCCTCCCCTTTCTTTCTTTCTGGCTCCCTGTCTCCCCCCTCCTTTCTTTCTTTCTCCCTGCCCTCCCCCATTGAGAAACATGCTGCTGCCTCCGCCACTGGGGAAAGGCTGCTATTTGCCATCAGAAACAGGCTGGTGCCGAGTTCGCCCTGCTTCTCTTCCCCGCGGGCCGACCAACTCTCGCTGCCCGACGTCAATTTTAACATCGAAGAGGCCGTTCCGGGCCAGCCAGGCAGCGACTGGCTGGCCCAGAATGTCCTCTCCGTCAGAATTAAAGTCGGACGGCTGGAGTTAGTCGGCTCGTGGGGAAGAGAAGCAGGGAGGGAGAACTCGGCCCCAGTTTGTTTCTGATTACGGCAATGACAGCCTTTTCCCGGCGGCAGCCTATTCCCCGGTGAGTGGCCAGCTATGCACCCCCTTGGGCCATGCACCCTGGGCGAACTGCCCCCCCGCCCCCCATTGGTACACCACTGGGTTTCGATCATATCCCCTCTCAGTCTCCTCTTTTCAAGAGAGAAGAGGCCAATTTCTCTAATCTCTGTCTGTACGACAACTCCTCCAGCCCCTTAACCATTTTAGTCGCTCTTCTCTGGACCCTTTCGAGTAGTACTGTGTCCTTCTTCAAGTACGGTGAGCAGTGCTGGATGCAGTATTCCAGGTGGGGGTGTACCATGGCCCGGTACAGCGGCATGATAACCTTCTCCGATCTGTTCGTGATCTCTTCATAATCATTCCAAGCATTCTGTTTGCCCTTTTCGCCGCTGCCATGCATTGCGCGGATGGCTTCATCAACTTGTCGACCAGTACTCCCAAGTCTCTTTCCTGAGTTGTCTTTCCAAGTACTGCACCAACATCCTGGCCACTCAAGCAGCTAAACTAGATAACCAAATCTCCAATCTACTGATAACGACACCAGACTACAAGACGTTCAGAAAAGAAATAAAAACTATGCTCAAGAAATTCCTGAAACAGTCCTAACTTCAAACTTACCGTCCTTTCTCCCCCCTCTTCTCGCCACACAGAAGCTACATAACCTACTCTTTACCTCTCTAGAAAGGACAAATGTTCTTCCATTGTAACCCAACGTTTTTCATCTCTTTTGTAATCCGCCTTGAACCGCAAGGTAATGGCGGAATAGAAATCTCTAATGTAATGTAATGTACAAGATTTTTGTTACCAACATACATCACCTTATACTTGTCCACGTTAAACTTCATTTGCCATGTCTCAGCCCAATTCTCGAGCGTGTTTATGTCTTGTTGCAGGTCTTCACAGTCCTCCTAGAATGAGAGGGCACAGGATGAAGTTAAGAGGTGATAGGCTCAGGAGTAATCTAAGGAAATACTTTTTTTTACAGAAAGGGTGTTAGATGCGTGGAACAGTCTCCTGGTAGAGGTGGTAGAGACAGAGACTGTGTCTGTTTTCAAGAAAACCTGGGAAAGGCACGTGGAATCTCTTAGAGACAGGAAGAGATAATGGTTACTGCGGTTGAGCAGACTAGATGGGCCATTTGGCTTTTATCTGCCTGGATGGGCCATTTGGCTTTTTTCTATGAAGTGAACTTTCATTTCCAAAATTTAAGTCTATGTTGAAAACTCAATTTTTCAATTTGGCATTTAATTTGAGGTAATTTTAGATTATCAGTGGACATAAGAAAACTGCATTCATGAGACCACAACAAAAAGAGGGTTTTGGTTTGTTTGGGGTAGGGGTTTGGGGGGGGGAGAGGCTTCTCTCCTCAATATTTAGATTAGGTCTTTCCTATTGATAATGACATTCTTTTTTTGTTTTAACTGATTTTATTGTGTTTTGTAAGCCAATTGATCTGTTGTAAATTGTGGGATACCAAATTTTAATAAGCATAAACATCACATTAAAAAAATGCCAGATACATGTCACTATAACCTGCTTATATTGTATGGTGAGCATTCCAAAATCTACCCAAAACTTACTATACCTGCCTATACAGTAGCCCTTAGGCCTGCAGGTGTCATCTTTATATAGATATGGTAGGTTTTGGGTGAGTTTTGGAGCCCATCAATACCCTACTATATTGCCATATACAGTAGGTGCCACCTGAAGCCATAAGAGCTATTGGGAGTAGTAAACAGATTGGTATAGTGTGTTTTGGGAGAGTTTTGAAGGGCTCACAAGAAATTATAAGGGGGTTATGGTGAGATGTACATCTGGCATTCTTTATGTGAAGTTTACAGCAATACCTTCTAAAGTGCCCCACTGTTCTGTAGCATGTCTGTGTGGCCAGTCCATTACAATGCTGGCCACTCCCATGTCCAAATTGTCTGGATTTGGACATTTTGAACATGGATGTTTTTGTGATTAAAAGTGGTGAATAAAGTTAGGTGTTCTAAGGGCTAAGACAGGGGTAGGCAATTCCGGTCCTCGAGAGCTGGAGCCAAGTCGGGTTTTCAGGATATCCACAATAAATATGCATGAGATAGATTTACATCTCTAAGACATTCAAATAGGTCATTTTCGAGAAAACAAAAAAATAAACTATTGGATATCTAGCAGTTTTGAAAATGGATGTTTCCCTGCCCCGACTTTTGGATGTCATGCAGAAAACGTCCAAAGTCAGACTTAGACATCCTATCAAAAATGCCCCTATGTAAGTTTAAATTTAGGGCTATGCAGGTTTCTGAGATCCTTTTCATCTTTTCAAATTAGTAAATGGACACTTATTTGTTTCATTTAGAGATCTTTTTGTCAGTGCTTTGTGGAGCTTTTGTGATCTCTTGTACATCCTATTGTTGGCTTTACAGAGAATAAAATGCACCATTTAAAATGAATATCCAGGAAACAGAAATTAGAGAGCATAAAACGCCTTTATTTATTTAAAAAAATGTATATACCGCCTTGAGTCTCAGCAGTTTCCATGTAACAACATACACAATAATATCACTTTAGAAATAGACTGTTATGTATTTCAGTGATTCATAGTCACTCACTGCTCTTAAATGAAACAATAAAATTGTGGTCTTTATGTCTTTTTTATTAGCAACATGGCAAATAGGTACAAAAGGCCTCAACTGACCTGTCGCTTCTTAAATGAGAATATATGTCTGTTAATAATAGTGTCAAGAGTCTAACTAAAAGTAAGCTAACCTCAGACTAAATATGTCCTTTATGTTAACTGTTGAAACGGTTCCTACTTCTCTTGGAACTTTCTAATGCCCCACAGACTTGAAAGCCACAGTTACAGGCATAGGCATAGCCTATGGTTTCCAGATCCAGTAGTAAAGGAGATTGCTATAAAATCTTGTACTAATACAGAATTTGCTTGTCCCTGCAAATTTATGTGAGACAATCAAAGCTTGCCTGAGCCACCAACTTTGTAGGGCCTAGCCATTGGAGCCATTATCCTGGTTGGTGTGCACATAGTTTTCTCTCCCGCACCTTTCTCCATCCACATCTAATCCTTTCCTCTTCTTTGTTTTCCTCTGTTTCATAGAACCACTTAACCTCATTCTCCCATATTGCCAATCACAAATATCTTCTTCTTCCCCCTTGCCCGCAATCCCTAGAGATTCTCTCTCTCTCTCTCTCTACCAATCTTCTCTCGTATCTATTGACAAGTGGGAGTCGAACAGAAATACTTAATGCCATGTTAACCTCTAGACTAGTAGTCTGAACCATGTGGGATATTGTAGAATTTTGTAGGGTACTGAATGACTTTAGGAAAAGGATAGGGATGCAAGGTTGGTGAGGCTAGAAAGGGAGAAGGTGAGAGATAAGATGTTAGGCAATGAGGCTGAGGAATGCAGGAGAGAGAGAGAGAGAACAAGGAATGAGAGTTTGACATGTAAGACTGTGGAAAGTAGAAGAGAGGGCCGAAGAAATGAAAGGTTGGGTGGTGATGGTAGGAATAAATGACAGGAATGTGAAGTTGGTAAGGTGAAGCTGGGAGAGGACGGTAGGGAACAAAGGTGGGGTAGAAAGAAAGAGGAAGTACATAAGAAGGCAGTAGGTATGAGAGAATGATAAAGAGGCAGTAGAGATGAGAGATGAAGATAGATGAAAAATATTAGAGTAAATGAAGTAGGGGAATGAGGAATGAGAAACAAACTATAGGAGGGATCTAGCAGGGCAGAGAAGGGAAAATATTCTTGACAAGGACAAAAGATTAATTGAGGGACAGAGACAGGCAAGAGAAGGGCATATATAGAAGGCAAAAAGACAGGCTGTAGTGAGAGATGTTATGATAAAGATGATCGGGGAGACCAGTCAAAGGGAAAACAAATAAAAAAGGAAGAAAAGTAAAAACCTGAAATGAGAACATAAGAACATATTGGGTCAAATCAAAGGCACATTGAACTCAATATTCTGTCTCCAGCAGTGGCCAATACAGGACAAAACAGGATACTGGGCTTAATGGACTTTCAGTCTGTCCCAGTATGGCAAGTCTTATATTCTTATGAGCTGAGGACTTCAGTGTATTGCTCCCAAGAAATTCAAGTTTGCTTCCTGTGTGTGCTCTGCTTTCACCCATGTTTCAGTATCCCCTCCTGATGAAGGCTACGAAACTCGAGTAGAGGGGTTCACAGCACAAACGGCTATAGGAACCATTTTTCTACACTTTAATTTTCACAACCGCTGCTGCTGCCTTCATATGAGACCAGACGACTGCCAGGATAATCACAGATATGTTTTGTTTTCTTATTTCTCATTCTTTGATGGCATCGGGACAGTGATATGCTACGATGGTCCCAGCGGCAACTCCAGTTTTGTTTGATACTAATCCATATGGTTGCGGGTCTGAATACTTCATACAATATTTTTATTGAAAGTTTGATTATAAGTACACTGTAATCTTATATATGCTATGATAGATAATACACAACACAGTACCTCACAGTTAAAATTAGCTTTCCCTGTATAGATTACATTGTCTTGTCCATGTTAAATTTGAGTTCTTCTACCTTTTAGATGCCTGGTACCCCAGTCTTGCAATGTCCTGATGATCCTCTCATGATTGTACAGCTGAATAATTTTGTGTAATCTGTAAAATTTATATCACTTCACTTGGTGGCTTCCAGATAATTTATAAACATGTTGAAAAGCACAAGTCCCAGACTAGATCTCTAGGGAATGCCACTATGGATCTTTTACCTTAGAGTACACTGTGATTTCTATCAATTCCCAACCCACAGTAGCATAAGAATAGCCTTACTAGGTCAGACCAATAGTCCATCAAGCCCAGTTCTCACAGTTGCCAACCCAGATCATTAGTAGCTGGCTAAATCCCAAGGAGTAGCAACATTTCATGCTACCAATCCAGGCCAAGCAGTGGATTCCCTCATGTCTTAATAACAGACTATGGACTTTTCCTCTATGAATTTGTCCAAACATTTCTTAAAACCAGCTACATTATCCGCCTTAACCACAACCTCCAGATCTTAACTATTCTCTGAGTGAAAAAATTATTTCTCCCTATTGATTTTAAAAGTATTTCCCTGCAATTTCATCGAGTGTCCCCTAGTCTTTGTAATTTCCTCCTATTCCAAGACTTTTTTTTAGTTTCAATAAATTTTTACTAACATTTCCTAATCAACAGCATAACATCTAGTGCTTCAGTGCCTTAAGGTAGGCCTGGGTAACCTTACTTGAATGGCCTATCCCATGACTTTTAAAGTCAAAGTCCCACATGTCTTCTGGAAATCCAAATGCATTACTGTATATCTATGAAACCTGGAGATGAAGGATTAATTTGCTTTGTTTTGGGGAGATGAAGAAAAGTGCTGCATATTTCCGAAAGCAGGAATAGGGTTACCATATGGCTCCAGAAAAAGGAAGACAGATTGAGAGACATCCATGTTTTATTTCCATCGAAAGCAATGGAAGTAAAACTAAATGTCTCATTCTGTCCTCCTTTTTCTGGAGTCATATGGTAACCCTAAGAAACTCCTGGCACAAGAGAGCAAAAGATACAAGCAGAAATCTGATACAGGAGTGGGTAACTAAACAATTGTTGTACCATGGGTATAGTTTGACTTTTTCATTTGGGGGCAGGGTGTTTGGCAAAGGGTAGCATGTGGTACATTAGCATATTCATTGGCAACCATACATCTCATACATATTTATTTTTGAATAATCATAATGAAAGAGACAAACAGACTGAATAGCATATATACAGGGCAGGATTCATTCGTCGAGGGCCCCTAGACACACAAGTACATTGGGTCCCCTGCCCCGCCCCACCCTACCATGCGCCCAGGCGGAAACAGGAAGCTGCGTCAGAGGGAAGCTTTGGGCAAGCAGCACTGCTTGCACAATTACAGTTTCCATTGCCTTTCTTACCTGCATTGCTTGCTTGTCTTACTTTCCGTTGATGGGGAGGGGCGCGTTGCCGATTGGGGCCCCGCATTGCCAATCGGAGGGGGGGCCCGCGTTGCTGATCGATGCTGGAGGGGCCCATCGCCGTTTGGAAAAAACAATGTTGATGCCCTCCTTCATCGGGCCCCCCTGACCATTTCGGGCCCTAGGCACGTGCCTACTTGGCCTATTAGTTAATCCTGCTCTGGATATATACAGTATACACATTTTTAACTGAAATTAGCCAACAAAGAGAAATTATTCTCATACCCTCTCTCACATTCATATGATCTAGCAAAGAGAGGGCCTACTTTCCCTAAGCCTGACACTAGCAGCTTCTCCTTGTTTCCTCCCAAACCCATTTCTTCCTTCCTTCTTGCCCCAATGTAAACCTTAGACATACACAGGCTTTAGATGTAGAAATACAGTATTGGGGAAGCAAAATGGCTGATAGTGATAGCAAGTAGTTTCATACCTTCCAGAGTATCTTCAGATTGGTTAGTTCTGTGTATTTCAGATCCTTGCCTCATTCAAAACAGGGGACCACAAAACACAAGCAGACAAAAACTGAAATAGAGACCCTCCTTCCCCTCCACCAAAGAAAGCCAGACTCTATAAGCAGTACAATTCTGGTAAAAGAAACAGAAATGAATATATATATTCTACCCTTATTGTCTGGGCACTTTTCTATTTGTGTTGGTACCAAGCTATTCTACTTTTTGTGTTGGTCTCCTAAATTATTTTCCAGGTCTGTCTTCCATTTCTTCTTGCCTCTCTTCTCCTTCTTCCCTCTCTATTCTAAATTCATCTCACTTTCTCTGCCTCTGACTTTACCTTTATATGATTTTTATCCATCATTCTCCCTTTCTCTAGTCTAGTTTCTGTTTCACCTTTCATGTACCTATCAGATTTTTCCATCTCCCGCTCATCCCCTCTCCTGCAATTTCATTGTTCCCTCTGTCTGTCTGTCTTTCATTTCCATCTTTTCTACTCATTTACTCTTGGTTGCCTCTCATCTCCTCTATAACCCCAGCTCTATCCCTTGCCTCCAGGCCAATCTTCTATACCCCAAATCCTATTGCATCTATTCCACCATATTTTAACCCAATTTCCACCCTCACTGAATCCCTTGGGAGACCTATCCTCTTCCACTCATATCCCTCCCCAGCACCTCCATCTCTTATCAAAGCCTCTCTTCCTCTCTCCATTCTTCTCTACGTCATCCATACTATCCCCCTCTTCTACGAAACTGCACTAGCAGTTTCTAGCACGGGGAGCCACGCTGAATGGCTCGCGCTGCTCTCAATGCTCATAGGAACTCAATGAGCGTCGGGAGCAGTGCAGGCCATTCAGCATGGCTCTCTGTGCTCTCTCTGCGCTAAAAACCACTAGCGCGGTTTCGTAGAAGAGGGGGTATGTCTCAACTTTTTTTTCCACATTTTATCCCTTCTCTCTTACCTCTCTTATACCCTCACTCATTCTCTCAACCCATAAACATATCTCCACTCATGCCCACCGGTTTCCAAGTACTCACTATCCCCTTGAAATTCCCACCCCATCTCTGCCATTCCTAATTTCCTCTTCTGCTCCCTAACACTCTCCCATTCAATTACCAAGTCCAAGCTGTCCTTTAAGTTATTCAGGGAATATTGGAACTTCCTTAACATTGCTATCCTGAAAAAGAACTGGGATATTGACCCAAAGAGATTTATAGAGACTTTACATTCACTTGGGACATTTCCATTTGAATTGATAAAAAGCTCAGTGCATGAAAACCAGGCCTTGTGGTGAAGGAGAAAACCACAAGAACTGTTCTACTAACTGAGGTGTCAGTCCAAGTGAATAATTCTATGAATCATGTAGAGAGAGAAAAAGAGAGAAGATCTTTAAGTCCCAAGAAATACAGTCAAATGTGGTAGAAAAATACATAAATATTTTCCAGTTTTGGGTGCTACAGGCTTGAATATTGGAAATTATAAGCTTGCCTATGTATATGAATTCCAGCAGGAAGGATGAAGAAAGATTTAAGTGGTTTATAAATTATAAAAATAAATAAATAAATTTGTTAGACTGAAATCATATTCCATGTACCCTGGTTTAGGAATAAGTTCCTTACTGTCATGGTGTGTACAAAACTAACCCATTTGGAGATATTGCCCCTGAAGGAAACACCTTCATACTGGCACATGCAATGTGAATGCAGATACACATATAATTTGTGCCTGTATTGAAGTAGGTGCAAAAAAAAATACGATGTACAGGGATTTCAAAATGCAATTTACTATACACACTTTCCCTCTCTGATCTGGCCACACCTCATTTTTAAAGTGGGTATCTAGGCTGTGAATTATGTACATATCATGCCCCTCCTATGGGATGGAAGAGGGGCTAATAATAAAAAAAAACTTATACAGGTAAACAAGGCTTTACACATGTGGTGGGGGGGGGTTGGGAGGGGTTAATACTCAAAGTGATTTATCTGCCAGGAGAGGGTCCTCCTGCCTGGTTAAATTGCTTGTGTGTGGGCTATCCACCAATATTCAGTAGCACGTAACCAGATAGAGCCTCTGAATATCAACACTAATTGCAAAACTCAAAGCTGGTGATTTTGAGGGCAGTCCAGAGGCAGAGTCGGCACTTAGGCTCTGATTCTCGAAAAAAGTATTTACTGTTAGGCACTTAGATTGGCACATCTAGGTTCCTAATCATTTTTTTAATTGGTCCATTGGCGCTGTTAATTGAACAGCACCATTAGAAAACAATTTTTAAAAATTAATTTTCCGGTAGGCGTGATGTAAGCATCTAATCTGAGATGCCTATCAGTGCCTATCCGAAAAGTAGGCATGGTTAGAAACATTGATGTAGTGAGGGTAATTGGCACCCGGGGGGGGGGGGGGTGGCACCCCTTCCCTGCACTCTTCTCCGCTCCTCCCTTCTTCCGTTCCTTTTTAATTTTCCAGGTGAGAGCAACTGGACGAACTTGCTACCCGCATTGCATCAGCTATCCCTTTGACATCACTTCCTAAGTTCAGGGCCCATAAGTGACATCAGAGAGAGGTGATACCGACGAGGGCACCAAGTTTGTAATGCTGCTCGCGCAGGAAAAATTAGAGGTACGAGGGAAGGGGTGCGCTCACGTGGCAGGGGTGTTGGGAAGGAGGGGGCGGAGAGGGGGATGGGTGCCTGCACCCTTTACAAAGACCACACCTGGGGCAGACCCCCACCCCCTTACTACACCAGTGGTTAAAAATAGAGTTTGGGCATGGATTGAGCTAGGCACCAGAAAACCCTGGCCTAATATACCGGAACCTAAGTTCTTGACACCTACCGGTGTCTAACTCGATATAGGCACCACTAGGCGCGATTCTATAAACGGCGCCTAACTTTGAATGACTTGCAGTAGGTACCATTTTCCTAAGCACCAACAGATTTAGGCGCCATTTATAGAATCAGGCCCTTAGTGGTTTAGTGCCAATAGTCAACACTTAACTACATAGGTTAACCAAACAAATAGAAACGCATAAACTAAGCGCCTGTTCTATTAAACTGCGCTAGCAGTTTCTAGCACGGAGAGCCAAGCAGAATGACCTGCGCTGCTCCTGACGCTCATAGGGCATTCCTATGAGCATCGGGAGCAGTGCAAGCCATTCAGCGTGGTCCACTGCACTGGTCCATGCTAAAACTCTCTAATGCAACTTGATAAGAGGGGGGGGGAGTGTGTGTGGCAAACAAATCCTGGTGCAGAATGAGTGTATAGGGGCTGATTCTGTATAGGATGCCGGTCTCAGCATCCACCTATGAAACAACTGAGAATCACATGCTGGCGTCCTATACAGAATTGCATCTGTCGTTAAAAACAAATGCCTTAACCCCCTCCCCTCCCCCCGATTCTCTAACTGGCGCCCCTGTCACCGTCACCGGTTACAGAATTGCGCCTGCCTTGATCAAGGGATTCCTTGCCATCAGCTGATCACAGCAAGGGAATCCCTGATCAGCTAAGCTGGCAGGCTTCACTGAAACCATGGCTTCGGGGAGGCCTGCCGGCTCAGCTGATCAGGGATTCCCTTCCTGTGATCATCTCAGCCAGCCACATCTACTTTTATCTTTGGAAATGTAGGCCAGCATTTCAGACATCTGTCACGTCGGGCCACTTAAGCTCGCCCAAGGCCACATCCGGTTGAAACCATGCCCACTGCCAGCCTTGGGCGTGCTTAAGTGTCCCTAAGCATTTCCCTAGACCTGCGACAAACACTTACAGTGTAGGCATCCTGCCTTGTTTTTTAACGTGTATCCTGATTGACTGCCATATGATGGTAAAACACCTACCATCACCTTCAATTAGGTCGTTCATTTAGAGAATCGGCCCCATAGTGTATGTTTAATCAGCTAATGGATAGCCAGCTTCAAAAACCTAGATATTTCAATGCTGCTGCCCAAACACGGTCTGGCATTGAATATTTGGGCATAATGCTGGCAGCAGCCCCCAAAAATGCTGACCACCACAAGCTGAATATTTACCCAGTTAAGAGTTTATTTGATATACCTCTTTTTCTTTTAACAATTATTGTCAAGTCAAGGCGGTTAACACAGTTAAAAGCAGTGTGTTTATAATGAAAACTAAAACAATCAGGGGAAAAGACCAAGACTATAGACAAACTGGAACAAAAGGAAATTCAGGGAGGAGTTTAAGTTACAATATTTATAGAAGGAAAAGAGAAAATAAACAAGGAAAATGCGAAAGGTAAAAGGGTAAAATTGTTTTTGTTTTTTTTACTCCAGGAAAGGAAGCATCTACAGAGAATCATATTCAAAAGCCTTTCTAAAATAATACGCTTTCAGCTGAGACTGGTACTTACTACTAAAATGTTTAAAAAGCTATGATTTATATACTTTTTAGAAAATTTTCCAGAAATTTACATTATTCAAATGCAAAAGTACTTGCAAGCAAAACCATAGTCCACATCAATGGAAAGAAAGAATAAATCAAAGAAAACATTAATCATACAATGTAAAGATTTATATATAATTCCTAATGGGGCCCTTATACTAGGGCATGCTAGCCGATTTAGCGCACACTAAATACTAACATATCTATAGAATATAATGGGTGCATTAGCATTTGCTAAATCAGCTAGCGCACTTTAGTAAAAGACCCCCCTAAATTAACGGCTCCTTTTACTAAGCTGTGATAGCGGTTTTAGCTCATGCTAAATTGCCGCACGCACTAGATGCTAATTCCAGCATTGAGCTGGCGTTAGTTCTAGCCGCGTAGCATGAGTTTAGCGCACGCGGCAATTCTTTTACCTCACACCTTTTATTTTATTATACATATGTAATTTTACCCTTCTTTCCTTATGTGTCTGTTAGTCTGTACAATTTTAACTTAATTTTAACTCAATTTTTATTTTTTTTTTCCTTTTTAACATTGTATTAAAGTTTAACTAACCTTGTATTTGTATTATTTTTCTTGTTTCTGTAAATCGCTTAGTAAATTTAAATAAGCGATTCAACAAATTTTGAATAAACTTGAAACTTGCTAAAAACGCTATCGCTGCTTAGTAAAAGGAGCCCTAAGTACCTAAATATTTAGTCCTCATATTTCCATTGAGAAACAATATATTGTCACGTTATTTCTTTTTCCAACTAATGTTGTTCCAATTGGATTGGATCAAAGAAAATATATTTTTATCAGAAAATTTCACTAATGAAAGAACAGGTGGCTGTACTTGAAGAAAGGCCTTATGACACAATTGAGTGGCACAAGCCACATCAGGAACAAATTGCAATTTGCCACATATACAGTACAAGTTTTTTTTTTATATGCAGATTGTTCATTTGAATGTACCGTACTGTATATAGTAACATAGTAACATAGTAGATGACGGCAGATAAAGACCCGAATGGTCCATCCAGTCTGCCCAACCTGATTCAATTTAAAAAAAATTTTATTTTTTTTTATTTTTCTTCTTAGCTATTTCTGGGCAAGAATCCAAAGCTTTACCCGGTACTGTGCTTGGGTTCCAACTGCCAAAATCTCTGTTAAGACTTACTCCAGCCCATCTACACCCTCCCAGCCATTGAAGCCCTCCCCTGCCCATCCTTCACCAAACGGCCATACACCGACACAGACCGTGCAAGTCACGGGTTTTGGATGGATGACTTAAAGTTTCATTTCAGGATGCTCATGTATATGAGGGTGCTGAAGTACTTAATGGCTGAAAGGAATTTCAGGACATGGCAACTGGTCACAACTTTGGAAATGTACTAAATCGGTGAATTCATGGAAGATGTCAGACAGTGCACTCTAGCTCATTCTGTTAACAAGAAGCCATTATTCTCATAGAGAATCACATTATAGCACAACACCCTAGTGGTTGTTGTTACTAACTTTTGGCTTGATTCATCCAAAATCATTTTGGCCTTTGCAGATCAAGTAGCAGGAATGGTTCAGCTTTTCTGAACAGCAGCTAGCATAAAATGAAATATTCATGAGATATTTTGTCACACACACACACAAAAAAAAGAAAGATATTTATCGTGGTCTAAAAAGATATTTGGAGTATGCAGGAGGAGGAGTCACCCTAGGTGCTCCATGAATGCCCTCCAATCCACACAAAGACACACACACAAGCATCCATTCACCCAAATATATGCATGTCTTTTATTCGCTTCCTGGATCCCTCAGGCCCAACTATATATACTTCTGCTCTAAGCTGGCGTAACTCCAAGCGTGAGCACTCCTGCAGCTGCAAAGCTCCTGTTACTTTCTATGGGAGAGATTTTAGCACGTTAAAACCTTCTCTGTGCTTCAGAAAAAGAAAAAAACCCAGCTGTAACAAACCATGTTTAGTTTAACATACTGTAGCATAGCAAAAAAAAAATATGTTACTTAGAAAACATAGAAATATGATGGTAGATAAATGCCAAATGGCCCATCCAGTCTGCCCATCCACAGCATCCACTATCTCCCTTGTTTTTATATATGGAAACTTTAATCAGCAGTGGACTTTCACTTCCATTATTGAAAAAAGAAAATTATAAATATTTGAGGCCGTGCCATAATAATAACTGGGACAGTACATATGGGGATAAAAAATGTTTGCAGTGGTGGTGACTGTATTAATTTAAATACTGAGCAGGATCTAATTTTTTTTTTTTTTTTGTAATTCTTTATTGATTTTCAATTCAATACAAAATGCAGAAATTTTTTCAAACAAGTAATAAGCACTTACATCCATCAAATAATACACCCTCCCTGGATGTATGTGAAAAACAAATAAGAATTAAAGGCTTATACCATTAATCAGATTTAACAAATTCTGTTAACGGACCCCCATATTGCTCTAAATATTTTATGATGTCCCATTATTTCTGAATTCATTTTTTCATATTCATAACATTGACACAAAGTAACCCACCAAAAGGAAAAATTTAGCCTGTCCCAGTTCTTCCAATTCCTGGTGATCATTTGTATGGCAACCCCTGTCATAATTATAAAAAGTCTGCTTTTATACCTGTCTAATGGATTTTTGCCTTTCAACAATGTCCCACATATGACCACATCATAGGACAATGGAATCAGTCTGAGCGGGATTTAAATTAATGTGTACATTCAGGTCCTTTATAATAATAATAATTTTATTTTTAAATACCGCCTAACCAGTAGTTCATAGCGGTTTACACAATAGGTACTCAACATTACAATATAATAATAACATACATAATAATATTCTAAGTAACTAATACAGGCATTAAAACCAATGAATAAGGAAAACACAATATAAATTAAAATAAGTATAGATTAGAAGATTAAAAGTACATTAGCCTCAGATTCTAAGTATGGCACTAGGATTTTGGCGCTGGAGATCAAAGATCCATGCAGCTTATGAGCCAATTAATTGATGTTGACAATTATTGCAGTTAACTAGCAATAATTGAAATTTGTACACGTCTCTCTGCACCCTATTCTTTACCCCATTTACCTAAATCCTCTAGTGTGCAACTCAAAAGGGACCATGGCCAGGGGAGTGGCATGGGTATTCCTAAATGTTGCGCCTAGGGTTCTAAAATAGCCCCATTTCCACACCAAAATGCCTGGAGTTGGGCGTCGACATTTACACCAGGTTTCAGCTGGTGTAAATACTGGCGTCCAACTCTCTAAGCACTATTCTAGAAGTAGCACTCAACCTGGAGTACTGTTTGTAGAATAGCATTCCATGTCCATTTTTTCTGCAACCAAAATCTCAGCACCATTTATAGAATGCCTGGCTATATGTACAGTATAATCTCGTTTTAATGGACTTCAAGGGACCTGGCATAACAGTCCATTATATCCAGAGTTCCAATTTTTACAAACTTTATTTAGGTCAACTTGTAACAACGTACAATCAATGAACAACAGTTACTACACATATATCAGCAACATCAATAACAAAACTCAGCAAAACATTGGTATGGCACAAAATGATTGCAAAACCAGATATTCTAAAGCATTATGTCGTACTATACTGGAAAGAAAAATAATCTGTCATTTTCTTCTGGGCTGCATTTTGATATTATATCACCGGCACGCCACGCGCCTTGTAGGCGGAGCCTGCATTCCATTATAGCCAAACAAAACTAAAAGCGGCTCTGGAGACCAAATTGTTTGTCCGTTATATTACATTACATTACATTAGTGATTTCTATTCTGCCATTACCTTGCAGTTCAAGGCAGATTACATAAGAATTGTCATGAAGTTACAAGATATATAGGCGGATTACATAAGAATTGTCGAGAAATTAAGGTAATACATGTTGGGTAATTTGAACATTTTAGATTTGATAGGAGTAGACAGTGTGGTAGGTGGAGCTTGGGAAGGAACTGGTCGTGTTAAATAGGTGTTATGGACAGCATATTCCGTTAGATGATGTGATATCTAATGGGAAAATACTTGATTTTTCATGACTGCAACAATCATTCGGTATTTCAAAATCTCAAATATATAAGTGGTTGCAGTTGAAGCAAGCCATTTCACCCTGATTGGTGAAATCTAAAAAATCAGTATAGCTTGCCGGGTCTATGTTTCCAGACAGATTTGCTGGTGCATTAGGCAGCCAAGTGGTATAATTTAATATCTGGCTATATGAATAAAAAACCAAAAACAAGTTTGAGAGATATTTGGAGCATTAAGATTAAGCAGCAGATTTCTGCTACTCAATGGCCACGGATTTGGTCTTGGAGGATGAGGTATACAGCATCAGACAAACCTGTTTTTTGGTGTTGTTGTTGTTGCATAGAAGTTTTTGGACTCCTGTTCGTTTGCAGAAATTAGATAGTTCTAAGTCAAATAGATGCTGGCACTGCCACCTCAATATAGGGGCACTGGATTATCTATTGTTATATTGTCCTTTGATACTCAGTTTTTGGAGATCTATAGGGGGACATATTACTCTGATTCTGGAGACTGTGGTTCCACTGTCATATGAAGCGGTATTATATGGAACGCTGTTATCTCCTACATCCCCAGTAGACACGCATAAAAACAGGTTATTGGGTATAATGCCATCCAAATGATTACCAAAAACTGGAAGAATTGTGACCGCTTAAAGTTCACTTTTTGGTGGAATTCTATATGCTTGTGTTATCGTTACGAGAAAATGATGTCTAAACAAAGGGGTAATATTAAGTGGTTTACTCTGACGTGGGGTCCATCAACCAATTTTATTGATTCTAATTGAACGGTTTTACCCTTTACTTTTGGTTATACTTTTTACATCCAGGGAAGGGGGTTGAGTGGGAGGGAGAAGGATAATGTATAGGGACTGATTTATTTATGAGTTGTTAGTACTATTGTATAGGTATTTTGAATATATTGAAATCAGGGAGAGGGGTGAAAATTATTCTTATGTATTTCACTGAAGGATATAAGTGCTGGTTTTTTTCAGGTAACTTGTTATGCAATTTTTGTATGCAATGTTTTTAGAATGGAAATGAATAAAGATATATATATATAAAACCCCCACAGTCTTCCAATCTCAATTGTAGTTTATGGATACTTTTCAAAATTCAATGTTCTGGTCCATGTTCCTCTTCAAAAGCTGAATTGATTGTGGTTGTTTTAAAGAGGAACATGGACAGAACATTGAATTTCGAAAAGTTCCATGAACAACAATTGAGATTGGAAGACTGTGGTTTATTAACAAGGCACATTTTGCACAAAGGGTTTTTAGGAGGATTTGAACAATGAATGAATGAACTTTTTTGAGGGGATTGAAAGGAAAGGGAGGGTTTCATTGATAAATGTCAGGTGATTGATATAATGTATTGTATTGTGACATAATTTATTACAAAAAATTATATATTAAATTAATAAATGTTTGAAATAATTATATGGTATATATAGATAACGCTATTTATATATTATAATTAGCTCCATTTTAGATGATTGGTGCACCCTTTAATTATAGAGCGATTAATGACCTGTAAAATGTGAAGTACATGCTGTCTATATAAGGGACAGAGACTGTGCAAGTCTGCTCAGTACTGGCCTTAGTTCCTTCAATATATACCCATTATTTTCTGATTAGAGATCCTCTGTGTTCATCCCACGCTTGTTTGAATTCTGTCACCATTTTCCTCTCCACCACCTCCCTCAGGAGCGCATTCTATACATCAACCACCCTCTCCATAAAGAAGAATTTCCTAACATTACTCTTGAGCAGGGGTCCCCAAAGTCCCTCCTTGAGGGCCGAATCCAGTCGGGTTTTCAGGATTTCCCCAATGAATATGCATGAGATCTATGTGCATGCACTGCTGTCAATGCGTATTCATTGGGGAAATCCTGAAAACCGACTGGATTCGGCCCTCATGGAGGGACTTTGGGGACCCCTGCTCTTGAGTCTACTACCCAATGTTGCCTATGCTTGTGCCATTATGTTTTTATCAATTGACACGGGAATTAAAGCATGTTAAACGTCATGCCATTGCATTATGTGTGAGTGTGCTCTAACATCACAGATTAATTCCTGTGTTAACTTCTTAATATAATTTGGCCCTTATTCTAGAAGATCTATTCATGTGTTGGATGTCAGAAAACAGGCATTTAAATATACATGTTGCATAGACATCCAAATCCTGATTTTATATAGCTAGAATATGGCTATCTAGAACTGCCTGTTCTGCACATATTTTGGAAGGCACCATGGAGGAGCCAAAATATAGATGTCCAACTCCAGTTTCAGAAGAGGAAGGGACATCTATGTTCAAAAATATGAATATAGGTATTTAGACCTGGAACCTAGCCATTATTGAGGTGTGCTCCGATTGATCAGCTCTCCATAAGAAGGATTAAGGAAAGCCATAAGAACATAAGCAGTGCCTCTGCTGGGTCAGACCTGAGGTCCATCGTGCTCAGCAGCCCGCTCAAGCGGTGGCCCCAAGAGGTCCAGGACCTGTGCAGTGATCCTCTATCCTTCTATCCCCCTTTCCAGCAGAAAATTGTCCAATCCTTTCTTAAACCCCAATACCGTACTCTGCCCTATTACGTTCTCTGGAAGCGCATTCCAGGTGTCCACCAAACGCTGGGTAAAGAAGAACTTCCTGGCATTTGTTTTGAATCTGTCCACTTTCAGTTTTTCCGAATGCCCTCTTGTTCTTATATTTTTTTAAAAGTTTGAAGAATCTGTCCCTCTCTACTCTCTCTATGCCCCTCATGATCTTATAAGTCTCTATCATAGCCCCTCTAAGTCTCCTCTTCTCCAGGGAAAAGAGACCCAGTTTCTCCACTCCCTTAATACACCCCCCCAGTGTTTTCTGTTCACCCCAAATGTGAAACTGGCAAAGGATACGAGACTCTGTGATAGCTTTGAGAACTATGGATGTTCATGATAACAATAATAACAAAGGAGTCACCACCCAGGAAAAGGATCTAGGTGTCATCTTTGAGGATACGTTGCAACCCTCAGCTCAATGTGCAGTGCTGGCTAAGAAAGAAAATAGAATGTTAGGAATTATCAGGAAAGGAATGGAAAACAAAGATGAAAATGTTATAATGCCGTTGTATCGTACCATGGTGTTACCTTGATTACTGTGTGCAATTCTAGGCACCGCATCTAAAACAAAACAAAAAAACCAGAATTAGAAAAGTTACAGAGAAGGGCAATGACAATGATAAAAGGGATGGGAATACTTCCCTATGAGGAAAGACTAAAGTTGCTAGGGCTCCTCAGCCTGGAGAGAGTGGATGAGTAGATGGGCATCTCTTGTTTTTCCAAAAATACTAGAACTAGGGGACATGAGATGTAGTAACTCTAAGTAGTAGAGTTAAAACAAACCAGATAAAATATTTCTTCGCTCAATGTGTAATTAAACTTTGGAATTCACTGCCAGAGAATGTGGTGAAAGCAGTTAGCTTAGTATGTTTATGTTTATTCAGAATTTGATATACTGCTCCCGCATTTTACTGACCTAAGCGGTTTACAATATAACAGTAAAAAACAGAAAGTAACTCCATAGAACATATTCAAATAGGAAAGGTAGAGATAGAGAAAGATAAAAGATATATACATTTCCTAACAAGTAATCATTACAGGAATCAAAACAAAAATTACTTTAAAAATAAAGTAAATTTAAGTAAATTAGAAATGTAAAAATAAGGCTCAGTCCTATTCAAGGCAGCGGCAGGACACAATGGCCGAGACAAAGGTGAGGTAGAAGAGGCAGGAGGGTCCCAACGGCTGGATCCATCATGCCAAGGAGAACTGGAATACCAGACAGGCCATGGTAGGTCCCCTGATATCAAGCCACACAAAGTCAAAGCGAAATCATAGGCCACCTCCCCCAACACGAAGCGTCACACTCCTCTCAGCTGGCTCTCAATCAGCAGACAAGCCTTGACTCGGCTCGGGGAGGAAAACGTACCACTGCCACTGCTGAAAGCAGCTGAAGAGCCAAAATCATCTCCACCTCGACTGCTCCTCTCACCCCACTTCCAGCTGAAACCTCTGCAGGCCACCTCCTCCTCCGATGCGAAGCGTCTCCCTCCTTATGGCCAGATCACGATCGCCAGCAAACTAGATGTCTCAGCCATCTCCCCCGATGTCAAACACCACTCCCCTCTCGGCTCTCCACTGCTAGCTTCCCCAGCCACGGTACAGATGCCAGGCACTGTACAGACCTGCTGGTGGTGCAGGTAACAGTCAGATCAGAAAGTTAGTAATTTAAATTTAACAATTTAAAAAATAAGAGTGGAGGCCCCAAACCAGAATAAAATCAAAATAAACCCAATAAAACAGAAGATCAAATAAAAAACTAAATAAAACATAAACAAAGCAACAAAAAAAAACAAAATAAAAAAGTGGGTTATGGGAGACAGCACAGCTGATGACCTAGCTGGCCGCCATTTGTTAGTAGGGTTTAAAAAAGGTTTGGATACTTTCTTAAAAGTACATGAGCCATTATTAAAATATGGACTTGAGGAAATCCACTGCTTATTCATAGTAATATAGTAAATGATGGCAGATAAATACCTGAATGGTCCATCCAGTCTGCTCAACCTTGAACGCTCTATAAATTAATCATTTAATTTAAATGGTCCTTTTTCTTAGATATTTCTGGGCCAGAAACCGAGCTCTGCCAGGTAGTGTGCTTAGGTTCTATCTACTGGAGTCGCCATCAAAGCTCACTCCAGCCCATCTAAACCATCCCAGCCATCGAAGCCCTCCCCAGCCTGTCCTCAACTGAATGTCCATATATTGGACAGAGACTGTGCAAGTCTGTTCAGTACTGGCCTTAGTTCCTTCAATATATACCCATTATTTTCTGATTAGAGATCCTTTGTGGTCATCCCTCGCTTGTTTGAACTCTGTCACCATTTTACGCTCTACCACTTCCCTCAGGAGCGCATTCTATGCATCAACCACCCTCTCCGTAAAGAAGAATTTCCTAACATTACTCTTGAGTCTACTACCCCTCAACCTCAAATTATGCCCTCTAGTTTTACTATTCTCCTTTCTCTGGAAAAAAAATGTTGTTCTACATTAATACCTTTCACGAATTTGAACATCTGAATCATATCTCCTGTGTCCCTCTTTTCCTCTAGGGCAGTGGTTCCCAAACCTGTCCTGGGGGACCCCCAGCCAGTCAGGTTTTCAAGATATCCCTAATGAATATGCATGAGAGAGATTTGCATATAATGGAAGTGACAGGTATGCAAATCTTTCTCATGCATATTCATTAGGGATATCTTGAAAACCTGACTGGCTGGGGGTCCCCCAGGACAGGTTTGGGAACCACTGCTCTAGGGTATACATATTCAGGTCCACATATATCTTTTGGCACAAACCTCCTACCATATTCCTAAGATAAGCATCATAAAATCTTTATTACTCTTAGGGATCTTGCCAGGTACTTGTGACCTGGGTTGGCCTTTGTTGGAGATAGGATACAAGGCTTGATGTCCCAGTATGGCAACTCTCATGTTCCTATGTTCATATATAAAGTTTCTTATATATCTTTACAACCAAGAATTCTAAACAGTTTACAACAATGTTAAAATAAACAATGATACAAAAAAATAGAAAGTTACATCACAATGATAAAAATCAAAATAAGCATTTCTGAAACAACCAAAATGTCTTGACTGTGAGGTCAATAAGGAAGTAGCCTTCTTTTACAAAATATTCACCCACTGAGCTGTCATTCGATGTAATGTGTTGTCTTATGTCTGTGATGAGTTGTTCTTCCCTTAATTTATGACTTGTTTTATCAAAGTATATTTTTCTTTGGTTCCTGCCCAGATAAGTGCTGCTCATGGTGGCTATACTCAGGTTTCTGGAGACATTATCTGAATAATACTGTTGAAAATCATCTCTGATTGCCTCAACACAAAATTGGGGAGGCCGTCACCCTGTCCATGACCTACCCGCCCCCTTCCCCCTCAACAGAATTGCAGTCTGAGTCAAGGTAAATTTTCTGCTAAGAGAAGTTTATTGTAGGCCGCAGCATGGTTACATAACAATAAGCGAAACAGTAATTATCACTATCATACAACTTAATTCCTCTAATAAGCATATCAGTTCTTAGCACTAGCAATAATTACTGTATCTATCACTGAATTCTACCCCATCTACCAGCTGTCCTAATCTCGACCCAGGAGGCCACACTATCATACGAAGCGGGGGAACTATAGCCACCGCCATGTACATTAGTCATTTCAAAACATGTAGCTGATTGTATATGAGTAGGCACCGCTATTCAAGCCGTGCTCTATTCCCACTTGGCCCGAGCTGCCATCCAAGCTTCTCGGGCCCCGCTGACTGCTCCTGCCTGCTTGTGCAGTTCAAGCGAGTGGGTACCGCTGGTCACTTCTCAGGCATGCCCCTCCGTCCAAGAGGGGTTTCTCAATAGCCATTGAGGGATAGGAGCCCTCACTTTAGAGTGGCACAAATCCTAATCTCCTTCCTCCTACTTAGACTCCCCCCTCCTCCGCTCATCTTGTGGCCCCCCCCCCAGGTCACCAATCCTGCCCCTGCTGCGTTGAGCTCGGCCGCTGCCTTGGTGATTACGCAGGCAGTGTGCTGACATGTAGCTCATCAGGCAGGAGGGCGGGCGAACTCTTCCTCCCAGCGCACCGCTGAAAAGATGGCTGTGCCAGGAGAGTCCTAGTTTAAAATTGCCTGCCGCTCACCTTGTGCCCGCCCCTTTCCTCTCCTATTGGCTTATCCTCCTCCGCCGTGATCCATGAGGCCCCCCCCCCCTTTGTGGTAGGCCTCGCAAGTTGCTCTGGCCTGCTTCTTTATCTGGGTAGTGCAGGGCTAGGCTGGCACAGCTGGAAGTTCTTGGGTCTTGCCACTCTTCAGCAAATTATCTGTCTTAGCTTTAGTGGCACTGAATATCATAGATAACTTCTGGCAGTTGCTCTATATCTAAATATTCAGCACAGACATCTAGATATTGACTAGCACTGGATATCCAGGTACCATATATACTCAAATATAAACTGAGATTTTGGGGCCAGAAAAATGGGGGTCTCAGTTTATATTTGGGTCAGCACTGACCCCCCCCCCCCCCCCTCCAACCTGTTGCAGGCCTCTACCGGGCCTGCCGTGAGATCAGTAGGCCAGCGGTGGGCCAGGACAGGAGGGGTCCCTTCTGTCTCCTGTCCCAGCCAACTGTAATAACTTTTACCTCCCTCCCCCGCATACCTTTAGAATCCCTGGTGGTCCAGCAGTGAACTGCAGCAGGAGTAACCTTCCTTCCTCCTGCCCATGCAAAGCCACTAACTGATTGTCTGCTTTATTTTTTTGCAGTATTTGTTTAAAATATTTTATGTTCTCTGGTATGAATTAGAAGTTCTATCCTGTTTATTAATGGCATTCTATTTCTGTTTTATAAATTGTTTTTATTGTACACTGCTTTGAATTGTGTTGCAGCTAAAGCGGTATATCAAGTTTAATAAACGATAATCAAAGATAATGGAGGGAAAGTCAATGTGGTACTTTTATTTTAAAAAGCCTCACATGAGCCTTCCATGCTGCATTGGACCACAAACAAGTTATATTTTCAAAGAAAACTCTTGCAAGGAGTTTCCCTTTGAACCTATACCTGCAAGACCATGAGCTGTTTAATAATGTTCCCATATTTTTCCCTGTAATCGACTTTATTTCTGCAGCTTACAAATAGAGATTTTGTGGATCGTTGTTCATGATTTTGCACATCTCTGGTGTTTTTCCTTTTTCTGTATATTATGTAATATTCCATTGCATTATGCTTTCTCTCCTATTAGAGACACCATTACAATTATTTTGTCCAATCTGGAGTACAATAGTAGCAAACAGTTGCATTGTAGCTTATGATAAGAGAAAAATACCTTTGCAAACATCAAAGGAAATTGTTCTATTCTGTTCCCTGCAAATATCACACTGGCCTTTTAAAAAAGGTTTGTTTGGTGTGGGGGTTCTTTTTTGCCTTTGAAATGCAATTTGAGCAGGCTTTACTTCAAAACAAAATAGACTTCCTGTTTCTTGAATTCCTGTTGACTTTAGTGAGGAATTAAGCAAATGTAGAATAAAGCAGTTTGCCACTGATAGGATAATGGATATTTCAGTTTAATGATTATTAAATAGCTTTATTGTCAAAGTGCATCATTAAAACGCATTATGAAATGATGGCAGTGAAATGTAAAGCACACCACATTATTAGACACCGCCCCCCCCCCCCATTTGATCTCTTTCTGTTTTCCTCTATTTCATTCACTATGTTGATATCCTGTGGGAACTAGGACTAAGCTATTTCTACTTTCTTAGAATACTTTATTAAGGGACTCGTTTACTAAGCAGTGCTAAAAGGTGGCCAAGAACTATTCCCAGGGCGCGTCTTTCCCATGAGTTTGCTGACATCTTTACTGCTGACCCTTCAGGTGATATTTCTTTTGACTATTGATAGTCATATTTTGTACTAGATTTTGCAGTCATGACTAACGTGACCATTTATTTTTTTCATCAAAAGGGGACATCTATTAATTGTCAGTCCCGCCCCCAATCCCACCCTAGCCCCGCCCCAAATCCCACCCTAGCTCCACCCCAACCCCACCCTAGCCCCACCCCCCAACCCCGCCCCCAATTTCTTCCCTTCATTTTTCATGTACACATATCTTATTAATTGAGCATGGGGCATTGACGCCATTTGTGAAAGCTTCAGGTTTGAAAATAATTCTACATGCAAAATGACACCAGCGCAAGGTTTTAAAATTATAACCAGGATTTATTGAATTATTGGTTCTATTTTCCCATTATTAGATCAAAAGAATAGCATAATTGCTTACGTTGCGCTCATGGGAGATCATCATCGTGGCCAAAGACTGGCCTTCTCACAATGGTCTCGTCTTTCTATCTCATTACAGTCTATTATATAACTTTTGGTTTAGTGACATCATCAAGTTTGACGACCAATAACATTTCTATGGGTGGTCTCAAAGTTTAAACAAAGAAACATTCCTCCATGTTTAAAAGTTAGTCAAAGTTTCAGATGATTTCTGAATTAACATTAACATTCAAAAGAATTCACAATTATTAACATGGTAAATTCTCAGTTCTTCCATGCTGACAAGTTCTGAGCCTTAAAGGAAAAAAAAAACTCCTAAGCTGACAGATTCAAATTGCACAGCCTTACACAGAAATCTTACTCAGGAGAAAAAGGGGGGTTAAATCCCCCTCTCCTCTTCCTGAAGCGTGGGCTTTCAATGCCCCCCTTTTCCCTATTCTTGGGACTGACTCTAATTACTTCCAGATGTTGTGCTCAAGATTTTTCCTTAATATTTCTTATAAAACCATTTATATAAACCATTTATATTTCCACATATCACATCCATGGGCCCCAAACATTCATAATTTCATTCATATCTTGGCCATTCATACTTCATACATTTTATATCTCAGTTTGGAATATGGAGTTTTCCTAACTGGCCTGAGCACATCTGTTTTCAATTAGAACCACGAGGCTAAAGGCGGGAAGCTGAACAAAGAACAGAAACTATTCACTGGCACAAGATGGTGACCTAAGACAGGACAGTTATAGCACATACAAAAGAACCTCCATGTCTCATGTAGTCATGATTTCCACCATGATTTAGCTCAACAGCAAAATACACAAACAACACCATTCTTTTCCTTATATTAATCTTTAGTGTGTTTTTTCTTCTTCTGGCCTTAGCTACATTATATTTAAATGTTTTATTCACCTGTTTTTCCGTACGCTTCTATTTGGGCGCGGTCCTTAACTAACACAGATGTTTGTCTAACTAGAATTACCCAGAATCATACGAAAAAACTGGCGCTACAAAAATACTGCACTATCATGCTTCTGACCTTCATTGCATCGTACCATAAACAGCACGCTAGCCACGCGCCACGCTTCCATAATCCCCTCTTGGATATTACTGAATTTATGAAGTAATATTCAGAATTGAGCTCGTGGTCTTATCTGTGGCGCTGGGGTTTACTCTGGGTACGGTTCTTCTCATGGATCAGTGTGTCTGTGCAAGTATATTCTTTTAAATGCCAATTAGATAGCAAAAGCCAGAAAAATGTACTACCTAGGCCTGCAACGGCAGGTGCCTAGAAGATCTTACCCAAAGCTTACTTGAATTCTCTAGTGAGAATGCAAGCAAATCCCATCCACTATTCTAGATAAAACCCATTCAAGTGTACATTTATGTAAGTTGCTGTCTAAACCATATCATATAGGAAACTTACCATTCCAATGATAGTTAGACAGTGTCTGTTCTAGGTGCAAGTACAGTCCTAGAGCAGAGACGTCTGTTGTTTTATTCATAGAGGTATTCATGAAACGCCAGTACTTTTGAAGTTAAAAAGTCAGAAAATTTAGAGAAAGTATAGTTACAGAAAAATAGAACCCTAGATTTCCCTAAGATAAAGAGAACCTCAGTATTACCTAATTTAATTAGTCCCTATGCTCAAAAGTGTTATGTTATAAAATCTTGGAATTAAATCAATAAAGTGTAAAATAATGCACAGTGTTAAGAAAACCCAAATATATGCTTAATATGGAAATGTATTCATGTGCAGATAATGCATGCACATTAGATATAAGTTTTCTTTTTCTGTGTGTGTTGCAGGAACTCATTTCTCAAATTTAAATTAAAATCATTAAAAGGACTGATGATATCAGCTGTTAAACCCAATTAAACAATATTGTGGCACTGTGTTACAGCTTAGAAGCTGCCACTGTGTATAGAAATACAGTCATATGAAATAAAATTTAAAATACAGGATACACAAAATATTTTCTGAGAACAATGCATGAAGACAATGATAAAGAAAATACAGTTATTAATACAATATCAGAATAAGTCTATGAAATTATGCAAAAGCATAATTAAAGTTCAGAAGCCTAATTCAAATGAAATGATTTAAAGTAACGTGGTTTAAGATAAAGTCTGTTTTTTCGTTCAAAATTTTTTTTTATATGAGTCCAGAAATGTCTTTTGCAAATAGTTTTAGCAACTTGTAAGGTCGGAGTCTCTAAATTAATTTCAGTGAAATTTAAATCATGGCTTTAAAAAGTTCATGCTGCAACATTTTCATAATTCAAGCTTGGCTTTTCTGTAATGAAAGGTAAGCACAGCTCATTAGTTGAAGACAAAGGAACACTGAAATTCCCGCCGAAAATTCAGCATCGGAATTTTTCTCTGTGTTCTCCACAGCTCTAGTGGTGGAATGTGGTACTGCTGGTCAGTGTAAATCCTGGAAGGAAAGCACATGTTCATTAACAAAAGAACAAAGGAAAAAAACACATAGCACGTTATCACGTTATCCCCTCTGCAAACTGTACTAATTCTTGTATTGCAGAGCCACATTCTCTGTGTTGAATTGTTGAAAGGATTCAAAGAAGATTCTTAACTGAAACACAAAACATACAGATTAAATAGACTTTTTTCAGGGTCCTGTAGTACCAAAATTGGCCACAGGAAAATTTAAACATGCAGACACATTCTCTACATGGTAAAATTAGACTTTCTTTTTTTTCTAACATCAGGGAATTATTCTCAATTCCATATTCTTTATTAGGTTCCTATCCTGAAGAGCTTACTTGTAAAAAGTAAGCAAAATTTCAATTCCGAATTCATCCACTTACATAAAAGTTTATTATAATTGTTCTTTTCCCGTTAACCAAGGTAGCAAGCCCTTTGTTTCACATTTATTTCGATTTTCAAAAAAATATATAGGTACTTAACCTCTATTTTTCTTAATCTTTTTATTTTAAACTTCCCAATTTAATTTTAAAATGCATTTAAATTTAATTACTCCCTAATCATACATTTCGGGCAATGCACAATTTTAAAAATACTTTATAAACCATGCAGGGGCACAAAAACTATTCAAAATTAATTTGAACCCTGAGATAAAAATATAAAGGCAGGGATTTTATTTTTCCCTTATGCACACTTGCCTGCTTTTAAGCATGGTATCTGTTTTTTTTTGGAATAAATCTTTTTCTTTTCCACAAAATTATCCTTTCACTGTTGAATACCAAGTCCAGCAGAATTCTTTTCTCTTCTCTCATCTTCCCTATCGAACTTCTCCATATCAGATCCCTTACAATCAGGTCATAATTCATAGCACATCCTTCCTTAACACGTCTCACAAAACTTTCTTCCACATTCCTGTACATTCGTTCTACAAACTATCTCCCTGCTTTGAAACAGCCAAACATTTAATTTTCTTTTCCTTTTCACTTATGGCAAAATCCACCTTGTTTAAATATCACATTCTGACCCAACATTTCTTTTCTTGCAACACTCTTATAACCCTTTTAAAAAATAAAGGAACAAGGGAAATATTCAAGCTACATAACGTCTTTTTTTTTTTTTCTTGTACAGAGCCCTTAGGCTACAAACAGCTTCTGAAACTCTCCCAAAGTACCTCCATTGTTCTTAACACCGCAGGGATCACTTAGCTATGTGATCGGAACTCCAACCTGCATGCATTTCCCTGTTAAAGTTTTATCGGAGAGAGACCACATTGAATCCTGACATTCACACTACATAAACTTTTCTTTTTTTCTCTACTACATCGGAAACAAATTTAAGCCACGGATACATAGGATTCTCATGTCTTTTAATATGCAAACAGACTTGCTCCGAGACTTCTCAAAAAAGAAGAATCAAATTCGTTAACTGACTAATAAGCAAATACCTGTTGGAAATCTGTAGCCCTGAGACAAAGGACTCCATTGCTGCTATTCCCTCCCCCTCTTTCCTCCCCCTTCCCCTCTGCCTGGTAATGAACAAAGGAGAAGCCCGCCTTCAGCTCACGTGTGTGGAAGGCATAGAGGAAGGAAAAAGGTGGGGGTGAAAATCCCCCATTTGCAGCCCGCTCTTTCAAACAAAGAAACAGCATACGAGAGGACTTCTTGTAAAGAGAACCATTAACTTTTCTTTTCTTTTTCCAGAGACAAGAGAAAAAGTTAGGGCAGAGCAAAAAGACAGAGAGAGACAGAACTGGAGTTTATAAAGACAAAGCTGAGAAACACAGTTTCTTTTTTCTTTTCAAAGTAGTTACTTCAGATAGGCACTGAAAATGCAGAGGGAGAGACAAAGAAGAAGGGGGGGTGCCCTCAGCCCGTTTTTTCAAACAAAGAGACGGGACAGAGGGAAACTTTTCAAAGTCAGATTAAAACAGACAGTTTTCTTTTTTCACAGAGAGAAACAAGTTAGTTCAGAGACAAAGCTTAGACACACAGCAGGAAAGAACAAATTTGTTTTTTTCTTCAAACTTAATAACGCATTTTCAAACAAGCAAAAACTTACGTTCACAGAGGAGACCTGCTCTCTACTGGGCACTTTTTTTCTTCTTTCAGACGGGCACTGCTCAGTTTAAAAGCCAGATGGAAAAATGCCAGCACTGCAAGGGCTGTTACATTCTTTCTGTGTTACTTTTATTTCTAATTTTTTCTTTTTCTTTTTCCAGTAATATTTAATTTCCACTAACTTCATATAATTATGTACAGATATATACAAGCATGCATGCTCCTTACTGTTAAATAATTTTTTAATATTTTTAATTTTTAATATTTTTTTTTTTTTTATTATTATTTTTTTCTTTAAACAGGCGTAATACTCACAATTTTCCAGTTTTCCGGTCCCGTTTTATCTCTAATTTCCGCCATATTCCTGCGCAGCCAGTCAACCTGTGACTACCTTTAGTTACACAACCATGCGAAATCTCTAAATTTCCTAGAGGTTCCATGAATAACCTATAAGCTTTTTCAATGCGTCAAATTAGTTAGTTCCCGGGTTTCGGCACCAATTGAGCATGGGGCATTGACGCCATTTGTGAAAGCTTCAGGTTTGAAAATAATTCTACATGCAAAATGACACCAGCGCAAGGTTTTAAAATTATAACCAGGATTTATTGAATTATTGGTTCTATTTTCCCATTATTAGATCAAAAGAATAGCATAATTGCTTACGTTGCGCTCATGGGAGATCATCATCGTGGCCAAAGACTGGCCTTCTCACAATGGTCTCGTCTTTCTATCTCATTACAGTCTATTATATAACTTTTGGTTTAGTGACATCATCAAGTTTGACGACCAATAACATTTCTATGGGTGGTCTCAAAGTTTAAACAAAGAAACATTCCTCCATGTTTAAAAGTTAGTCAAAGTTTCAGATGATTTCTGAATTAACATTAACATTCAAAAGAATTCACAATTATTAACATGGTAAATTCTCAGTTCTTCCATGCTGACAAGTTCTGAGCCTTAAAGGAAAAAAAAAAACTCCTAAGCTGACAGATTCAAATTGCACAGCCTTACACAGAAATCTTACTCAGGAGAAAAAGGGGGGTTAAATCCCCCTCTCCTCTTCCTGAAGCGTGGGCTTTCAATGCCCCCCTTTTCCCTATTCTTGGGACTGACTCTAATTACTTCCAGATGTTGTGCTCAAGATTTTTCCTTAATATTTCTTATAAAACCATTTATATAAACCATTTATATTTCCACATATCACATCCATGGGCCCCAAACATTCATAATTTCATTCATATCTTGGCCATTCATACTTCATACATTTTATATCTCAGTTTGGAATATGGAGTTTTCCTAACTGGCCTGAGCACATCTGTTTTCAATTAGAACCACGAGGCTAAAGGCGGGAAGCTGAACAAAGAACAGAAACTATTCACTGGCACAAGATGGTGACCTAAGACAGGACAGTTATAGCACATACAAAAGAACCTCCATGTCTCATGTAGTCATGATTTCCACCATGATTTAGCTCAACAGCAAAATACACAAACAACACCATTCTTTTCCTTATATTAATCTTTAGTGTGTTTTTTCTTCTTCTGGCCTTAGCTACATTATATTTAAATGTTTTATTCACCTGTTTTTCCGTACGCTTCTATTTGGGCGCGGTCCTTAACTAACACAGATGTTTGTCTAACTAGAATTACCCAGAATCATACGAAAAAACTGGCGCTACAAAAATACTGCACTATCATGCTTCTGACCTTCATTGCATCGTACCATAAACAGCACGCTAGCCACGCGCCACGCTTCCATATTAATTCATAATGGTAACCATAAAATTTTAAAAAACTACAAAGCACACTATACGCAGAGAAAATGTTCATTATCATTTATATTTGGGGGGGTTTTCAAAGATGTCAAGGCAAATGACTTTCAAATATGCAATGTCACCTCAGTAACTAAAGAAAAATAGACAAATATAGTGCAAAATATAGACAGCAGATATAAATTCTCAAAACTGACACGTTTTGATCACTAAATTAAAAATGATCACTAAATTAAAAATAAAATCATTTTTCCTACCTTTGTTGTCTTGTGATTTCATGAGTCTCTGGTTGCGTTTCCTTCGGTCTGTGTATCCTTTCCTTTGTTTCTTTCTTTCTGCACTCAGGCCCAACAATTGTCCCTTTCTATTACCTCCCTCCTTCCTTCCCATGTCCTTAGTGCCCCCAGAGCCTCCTTCCCATGTCCTTAGTGCCCCCAGTGTTTCCATCCTGGGTCCTTAGTGCCCCCAGTGCCTCCATCCTGTGTCATTAGTGCCCCCAATGCCTCCGTCCTGTGTCCTTAGTGCCCCTTCCTATGTCTTTAGTGCCCCCAGTGCCTCCTTCCCATGTCTTTAGTGCCCCCAGTGCCTCCTTCCCATATCCTTAGTGCCCCCAGTACTTTCTTCCCATGCCATTAGTGCTCCCAGTGCCTCCTTCCCAAGTCCTTAGTGCCCCTTCCCATGTCTTTAGTGCCCCTAATGCCTCCTTCCCATGTCTTTAGTGACCCCAGTGCCTCCTTCCCAAGTCCTTAGTGCCCCTTCCCATGTCTTTAGTGCCCCCAGTTCCTCCTTCCCAAGTCCTTAGTGCCCCTTCCCATGTCTTTAATGCCCCCAGTGCCTCCTTCCCATGTCTTTATTGCCCCCAGTGCCTCCTTCCCAAGTCCTTAGTGCCCCTTCCCATGTCTTTAGTGCCCCCAGTGCCTCCTTCCCATGTCTTTAGTGCCCCCAGTGCCTCCTTCCTATGTCCCTCTCACTGCCTTCCACACTTTGTCCCACCCCCACCCCCCAAGCCAGCCTGCCTGCCTGTCTACCTCTCTCCCTCCCTCCCTCCCTGGCCAAAGCCAGCCTGCTTGCCTGCCTACCTATCTCCTTCCCTCCCTGCCGCAAAAAAAAAACCAAAAACCCTCCCCATCTTTCCCCCTGTCTGCTGCTCTTACTGCCCTGCAGCTACAGTTGCTAAACCCGACAGGAAGTCTTCTTTCCAACGTCAATTCTGACATCTGAGAGGACGTTCCGGGCCAGCCAGGCAGCGATTGGCTGGCCCAGAACGTCCTCTCCGACGTCAGAATTGACGTTGGAAAGAAGACTTCCTGTCGGGTTTAGCAACTGTAGCTGCAGGGCAGTAAGAGAAGCAGACAGGGGGAAAGATGAGGAGGCTTTTTTTTTTTTGCAGCAGGGAGGGACAGGAAGTGATCGCCTGTCCTGTTGTCCCCGAGCACAGCTTCGGGACGCTGTCGATGAAAACGGGACATTTCGGCATCCCGAAGCAGTCTGTGGGGACAACGGGACAGGAGGTCTGAAAACGGGACCGTCCCGTTCAAAACGGGACGTATGATCACCTTAGTCATGACTCACTTTACCGCCGACTTACCACCTGGCTCAGTTGTGACCAGACAAAATAACTAGCCTTTCTTAACTGGATCTAAATCAGTTATTAGATATGTTCACACCAGGGAAGGGAGGGGGGGTGCTATTTCTGTCCTAATTTTGACCTTTGGGTATTTACACTTGGGGTGGATGGGAGGATGGGAGGGTATTATTAATTTGAATAGGGTAAGGTTATTGGGAAAATTTATGTTTCTGTGTTGTATTGAATAATCATTGGATGGATGGGTGGGTGAAAATGGTTGGTTATGTATATTTGTAAGTTGAATGTGCTTTTATTGACTTATTATATGTTATATATTTGTGTATTGTACTATTGGAGATTTGAAAATCAATAAAGAACTTTTAAAAAAAAGTTATTAGATATGTAAACTATATTTGCATAAAGCACTGAGATGTATACATTATTTTTTATTACGATTTGTATCCAAGCTTTTATAGACATTGATGTTAACATTAGACATAAAGGGGTAATTTCACTAAGCTGTTGGTGCTTACTGCAGCTTAAAATGGTTTACCACAGGATATACTCAGGCATCATGCAGTAAATTTTAGATCTGTGAATGCAAACCACAAGCTAATAAATAAGTATTTCATTTTTTAGTGCAGAAGGTTGTGTCTGGGAACAGAGAATGATGTTTCTTCACTAATCGTTTGGGCCTGGATTCTCTAAATGGTGCCAGTTGTTTAGGCATCGGTATGCACCTAAGCTCAGTGAAAAATGCCGCTTAAACTGGCGCTGCAATCGCACTCTGTAGGTGCCTCATGCCAGTGCTAATGCCGGAAGTGGCATGATTCATATCAAAGGTAGGCACCAGAAATGTAGGCCTGGAAAACCCTGGCTTATATTTCCTGTGATTCCTTTGCCAGAGGCGTGATTCTCAAACCTGCTCCATCGCATGATAATCAACGTAAATTAAACTTCTGTGAACAAAGCTGGATTTATAGGTTAAATACGGTGGACCCATGGGGTTTAAACCAGGAAATAGAATGGATGTCTCTTGTTTGATTCCTGATTCGCCACCAATGCCTTTGATGTCACAAAGTGGGAGGTTTAAATAGTGGATAAAAAACGGCCATCTTTGTCTAAAAGCTATCATAAAACAGAAGGGGTAATTATTTAACAAGTAAATGATATTTGGTTGAATGATTAACCATAGGAAAACAATATAAGTGTTTGAATGTTTTTACTGAATTGAATTCATAGCAAATTATATACCTTTTTTATTGATACAGCCTTCGGGCGAAACATGCCGGAATGACAGGTCCCTTCCCGATATCAGTGACAAAGTTAAAATTAACAACGAAAGATAAGTTTAAAGTTTTTTATTTTTAAGATATTAACACAAATCACTAAGAGCACTTAAAAAACGGGTCTAATGAGGAGGCCAGTGCCAAAATGGTATTTTAGCCATTGAAAACACATGGCTAATACTGGCACTTCTGAAGAGCTTAAAATTAAAAAACTGAATGAAGAAATTTTTGAAATACTGTTTATTATGAGATGTGTTGATTGAGCTGTATACCATACATATTTAATATATTTTATTGGCCAGATGCTAATGGCAAAACTAATGCATGGTAATTAATTTTAAAAATAGAAAATAGGGTATTTTCTGGATTTTGTAAAATTGGGTTTAGTGCATAAGAAAGACCCATGTAAGAATATACTAAGGCTGAGACAAGTGTACAGAAACCCAGTCACCTATTATCTCTGAAGCATCAAACAGCAGGGGGAAAGTTAAGTGCAGTCTTTTTTATAGCAGTCTTGATATTATTCATATCAGCACGTTTTAAGTTAAATATAAGTTCAACAGCCAGTTGGTGATGATAGTCATACCCCAGTAAACACCAGAAGGTGGAGGGTGTTTGGGTGTTTAAAACTTGCTGTTTTGCGCTTCAGAGATATCGGGTGACTGAGTCCCTGTACACTTGTCTCAGCGTTGCTATTACCAGTGGATCTATAGCTGAGCAAGTAGTTTTCCGATAAGTTGTACTTAGAGTATGTTAAGGCCATTTTTTTAGCACAACTTAGTAAAAGAACCCCAGAATATTTTCCCCCTCTTCTATTAAACGGCGCTAGCAGTTTTTAGCAAAGAGAGCCGCACTGAATGGCCCGCGCTGCTCCCGACACTCGTAGGAACTCTATGAGCATCGGAAGCAGCATGGTTCCCCACACTAGAAAACTCCTAGCGCAGTTTAATAGAAGAGGCCCTTAGTGGTAAGAACATAAAAACATAAGACGTGTCGCTGCTGGGTCAGAGCAGTGGTCCATCATGCCCAGCAGTTCGCTCACGCGGTGGCTCTTTTGGTCAAAGATCAGCGCCCTAACTGAGACTAGCCCTACCAGTGTACGTCCTTGTTCAGTAGGAACTTATCTTTGTCTTGAATCCCTGGAGGGTGATTTCACCTATGACAGCCTCCGGTAGAGTGCTCCAGTTTTCCACCACTCTCTGGGTGAAGAAGAACTTCCTTACGTTTGTACGGAATCTACCCCCTTTCAACTTTAAAGAGTGCCCTCTCGTTCTCCCTACCTTGGAGAGGGTGAACAACCTGTTCTTATCTACTAAATCTATCCTCTTCAGTACCATGAATGTTCCGATCATGTCCCCTCTCAATCTCCTCTGTTCGAGGGAGAAGAGGCCCAGTTTCTCTAATCTTTCGCTGTACGTCAGCTCCTCCAACCCCTTAACCATCTTAGTTGCTCTTCTCTGGACCCTCTCGAGTAGTACCGTGTCCTTCTTCATGTACGGCGACCAGTGCTGTACGTAGTACTCCAGGTGAGGGCGCGCCATGGCCCGGTACAGTAGCATGATAACCTTCTCCAATCTGTTCGTGGTCCCCTTCTTTATCATTCCTAGCATTCTGTAGATAATAAAGTGATAAATAAATACTTAAAATAATTTTTAAAATGAGCTCAGCTGAATTCTTATGGTTTAAAAATTGTTTTTCCAGTGTACGTGACCGTGAAGAGATATCAGGAAAATACCAACCACTAAAAACCTCCACACTTCTCCCTCCCCACACTCTCCCCTTTTAGAAAGTCACGGCAGCAGCTGCTGAGCAGCAAACAATCCAATGCCCATTAAATCCCACTGGGCATTGGAGCGATTACCACGGCTTTGTAAAAGGAGCCCTTTATTAGATAAATATAATCACTTTAAACACAAGAAACAAATGTTGAACTTCAAACAATACTATAGAAATTTATTTTATGTTCTATAAGAACTCATTCTTTCTGCACTATTATGGGCTCTTTTTACAAAGGTGTGTTAGGGCCTTAACGCGCGGAATAGCACACGCTAAAATGCAACACGCGCTAGCCACTACCGCCTCCTCTTGAGCAGGTGGTAGTTTTTTTGGGTAGCGCGGGCTATAGCGCGCGCTAATCCGGTGCGTGCACTAAAAACACTAGCACACCTTTGTAAAAGGAGCCCTATGTCTTTTGAAATCTGGAAATGCCAGAACCTCAGAACCTCACTCAGGCAAGTATATATATATTTTTTAATCTGTCCTTTCTGTCTCTCCCTCTCTCTCTCTTTCCTTTCTTCTTTTCTATGTTGTCTTTGAATTTGTAAAAAAAAAAAAAAAAGTGGTTACTTGTCTATTTAAGTTTCTCCTTTCTTGTTCAAAGTCTCTTCTTTCTTGACAGTGAAGTCCTTGAGTCTTCCAGTTTTATCAAGTTTCAAGTTTATTTTAATTTGATGAATTGCTTATTTAGATTTACTAAGCGAGATACAATATTAATAAAAAATATAAACATATATTTAGACATACCATTTAAAATTTAAAAATGATGAGTTAGATCAACAGACTAAGAAGGGACAGAACTACAATTCAATGCTTTAAAGTACAGTGGAGAACCATAGATGGAAAGAACATTAGGGAGGGAAAAGTAGAAACCTAGAAGGAAACTAATATAAAATTTGAACATAATCTAAAAATTAAAAGCATCTTTAAAAAGGAAACTCTTTAAGTTATTTTTAAAACGACTCGGATCATTTTCCTCTCTTACATGCTGGGGTAAAGTGTTCCAGAGTTGCGAAGCCATCACTGAAAACATATCATGTCGTCGAGTTCTGATAACTTTCAAAGAGGGGACTACTAGGAGCTTTTGATTAGTGGACTGGAGAGAACGCAATGTACTATAAGGGATAAGTAATTTATTAATAAATTGAGGTTCATTAGTGGAAAGGGTTATAAATACTAAGAGTAAAATTTTAAAAGTAATATGATGGTTAATTGGGAGCCAGTGAGATTTAATCAAAAAAGGAGTGACGATCATATTTTTTTTTCCGTTATGAATGAGTTTAACGGCAGTATTCTGGATTATCCGAAAGCGCTTCTTTTCTTTTTGTGTAATATTTATTAATAAAGAATTACAGTAATCAAGTTTAGCAATAATTAGAGAGTGAATTAATATATTCAGTGATTTTGGCGCTAGAAACTCACTGAATATATTATTTCACTCTTTAATGATTGCTAAACTTGATTACTGTAATTCTTTATTAATAAATATCACACAAAAAGAAAAGAAGCGCTTTCAGATAATCCAGAATACTAGAAACTTAGAAATCAAGCAAATCATTCGTAGCCTATAAAAACAAGATTTAACAGTATTGCTTATATGTTTGTGTATATTCTTCAGTGGCCTATGCCCATTATAAAATGAACACAGCAAAACCCTAGACTTGCTTTCTTTTTCATATAGTGATTCTTTTGCTAGGTGCTTGGCCTATTATCAATTTAGAACTTGAACCCCGTGTGAAGAAAAATAAAGATAATTTTATTTCCCTATCTAGAATTTTTTTTCCCCCTGTTCTTTCATCTGTAATTAAGAGCATAAGAGTTGCCATACAGGAACAGACGAGAAAGTCCATCTAGCCCAGTATCCTCTTTCTAACAGCGGCCAACCTAGAACACAAGTACCTGGCAAGATTCCAAAGAGTAAAACAGATTTTATGTTCCTTATCCTAGGAATAAGCAATGGACTTCTCCAAGTCCATCTTAAGAATGGTTTATGGACTTTTGAGAAGTTATTCAAACCTTTTTTTAAACTGCTAAGCTAACTGCATTTACTACTTCCTATTCTAATGAAGGGACTGTCTCTGAAACTAAAAAGTACTGACACCAATACACAGCAACCATTCCAGCATAACTGCTATTATAACGACTCACAATCAATCAGCTGTATTTTGCATTCATCAGTCACTACTGACTACTCACAGCTTGGTTTAATTCAATACCTTGTTTGACTTTAGCCAATTTAGGCAATAAGATACATTATCAGCACAGCTTGATTTTTAAATAGTTATCAGCAAGCTGTCCACAAGCTCTCTGCTGTATGGCAGCAGTACTGCAGACTCTTAAAACTGTAATATAATTGACAACTGCTTTATTTTCATAAATCAGAATCTTAATAAAATTGGATAAAATTTGCTTCTCTCACCAATCAGATCTATCTCTCATGGTGCTTAAAACTTAATAATAATAATAACAACTTTATTTTTATTCGGCAGTATCTCACGGTTCACAATAAGAAGAAACTGTAAAACACAGTGACTTTACATCAAAAATACATAATTCATAAGATCACAGTATGATAAGATTGACTAATCTGATTATACAAATGTATCAAACAAATAAGTTTTTAATGATCTTCTAAAAGCCTGATAAGAAGAAGTCAAGATCAAACCACCAAAACTTTTATTCCAGTCACAAACACAGCTCACACAAATTTCTGTTACAAATCTCATAAAACTATGCCCATCATTAATTCTCTCATATAAGATTTTTTTTAATCACCAATTCAATTTTACTACTTTATCTTCTGTCTAACCTGACACCCTGAAAATCAGCTCTGATATCCCAAGATTCTTCGACTAGGTAGCTAATCAGAAGTTTACAACTGGAAAATCCTTCTGAGTCTACATGCAAGCTGAGTCGTGGCTCGTGGCCAGCGTGCTGTTTATGGGACGATATTGGAATGGATGTCAGGAGCATGATAGTGCAGTATTTTTGTGAAGTTTTCTACAAAAGGCCAGTTTTTCGTATGATTCTGGGTAATTCTAGTTAGACAAACATCTGTGTTAGTTAAGGACCACGCCCAAATAGAAGCGTATGGAAAAACAGGTGAATAAAAATTTGAATATAATGTAGCTAAGGCCAGAGAAAAACACACTAAGGATTAATATAAGGGAAAGCATAATAATATCTGTGTATGTTCTTTGCTGTTGAGCCAAATCATGGTGGAAATCATGATTACATGATTACTTGGATCCAGTTTAGGTTCTTTGTGTGTACTATATCTGTCCTGTCTTCGGCCACCATCTTGTGCCAGTGAATAGTATTCTGTCTTTGTCCTCTCTGAGTTTTCCCGCTCCCAGCCTCGTGGTGTTAATTAACACCAGCTGGGCTTGCTTTAGACTGGCTAGGAAAATAACGTGTTCTAAACTGATATATAAAATGTATGAAGTATGAATGGCCAAGATATGAATGAAATTATGAATGTTTGGGGCCCCTGAATGTGATATGTGGTGATATAAATGGTTTATAAGAAGAAACACTAAGGAAAATCCTGAGGCAACATCTGGGAGTAATTAGAGTCAGAGACTGTTGCTTCAGTCTCCAGCATAGGAAGGGGGGGCATTGGAAGCCCACGCTTCAGGGAGAGGAGAGGGGGATTTACCCCCCCCTCCTCTTCCAGACTAAGGTTTCTGTGTAAGGCCATGCAATTTGAATCTGTCAGCTTAGGAAGAGAGTTTTTCCTGTAGGGCTGAGAATTTCTCAGCACCATGTTAATAATTGTAGAATTCTTTTGCATAATGTTATAATATTAATTAAGAAATCAAATGTACTGTTCTAAACTTTTAAACATGGAAACATGGAGGGATTTATTTTCCTTTGTCAAAACTTTTAAGACCACCTCTTTGGTGAATTGTCATTCGTTAGTATACTGATGATGTCACTGAGCTAAAAGTTATATAATAGAATGTAATGAGATAGAAAAACGAGACCATTGTGAGAAGGCCAGCCTTTGGCCACGATGATGATCTCCCATGAGCGCAACGTAAGCAATTATGCTGTTCTTTTGATCTAATAATGGAAAAATAGAAACAATAATTCAATAAATCTTGGTTATAATTTTAAAACCTTGCGCTGGTGTCATTTTGTATGTATAATTATTTTCAAACCTGAAGCTTTCACAAATGGCGTCAATGACCCTTGCTCAAAGCCCTGACTTGTTTACATGCCACCTAAGCACTAATCCAGGGGTAGGCAATTCCGGTCCTCAAGAGCCATAGGCAGATCAGGTTTTCAGAATATCCACAATGAATATGTATGAGATGGATTTGCATGCACTGCCTCCTTGAGCTTCAAATCTATCTCATGCATATTCATTGTAGATATCCTGAAAACCTGACCTGCCTGTGGCTCTCGAGGACCGGAACTGCCTACCCCTCCACTAATCTGTAAATATCCACTTTACATTCATAGCATGTCTTTGTAAGATGACATACATAAGGGTATAGCATGGGCAGGACATAGGCGAAGCTCCCACCTACACACATATACCATAAAGGTAGCTTCTGCACTTACACTCACACTTACCCCAGCTCCATGGTTAGTGTATGTGATCACACCTAAATTTTAGGTGCATTGATAGTTTTCAGAAACTTGGGAGGTTTGCAATTATTGAACCCATTCATTATTTTGTTTTTATTGTGAGATGGTTGTTTTGATAGTTCTTGATTCCCATTGCCACCACTTCAAACAATAGAAATTTTATCTTTATCTGACCTCAGTGCTTGTCAGCAGAGCAGCACCTGATGTTTGGATATTATAGCCACTTACAGGAACAGGGTGTAGCTAGTATTATCATAATGAGATTAGGTTCTTACTTTGCTAATATTTTTTCTAGTAATAGGTGTGTCATTCTGGACAGTAGGGTATTCTCCCCATGCTCGCAAGCCATGCAGAAGGAATCCATTCCAGGTTTTCAACTCATCCTCCTTCTCCAGAGGGCTCTGCTGCCCACTTCAGTTTGTACCAAAGCAGATGATAGCCCTGTATAGGAACACATAAGAAGGAGTGTTATGGGGAGACTCCCTGAACTACAAATCTGTTCTGCTCTGAATGTATAACAAACATGTTAAACATTTTAATTGAACAATAAATACATTGAAATAACAATACCATTCAGAAACATTTATGGAGTTCAAACATTCCTCCAATGTGTTAAAGCAATAGATTATTCTTCATACTATTAAGGTATGACTGACAACAAAATCTTAGTTTTGACTCAAACTTCCTGATTGAGATGGTAGGCGGGCAGAGTAAATACTGACAGGGCAGGGTTCCAAAATTATGCACCTATTAGAAAATATATTAGCAAGGTAAGAACATACTCTCTTTTTATAATGCAATAGGTGTGTCATTATGGACAGTAGGGATGTACAAAAGCAGTCCCAGAAATCTAGAGCAGGACCTCTGCTCCTGCTCCTAACACTGAGGACCTAAAGACGGTATTCTCCTGTGCTGCCATGTTCACTCTGTAGAACTTGGAGAATATATGCAAAGTGGACCAGGTCACTGCCCTACAAATCTCCTCGGGCAAAATCGCCCATGCTTCTGTCCATGAAGAAGCCAAGCTTCTTGTGGAATGTGCTTTTAAGGAGATTGGTAATTGCTTGCCACAGGCAATATATGATGACATGATGGCCATCCTTATCCATCTTGAAATGGTAGCCTTAGATGCCAGTTTACCATGTATAGCCTGACTGGTGAGCACAAATAGATATTCTGATAGTCAGAACTCATTGGTGACCTTTAGATAATGCAATAAGACTCTCCTCATACCTACTTCCTCAGAATCTGGTCCTTTTTCTTTGACCTTATGGTCTGGAACGCAATAAGGATGAAGCCATGTGCCATTTGTAATAATGTGTATTGTTTTTAACAATTTAAAAAAAAAATAATTTATTATTCATTAACAGTAAATCTGTGACTTGCCAGTTCATCAACTCCACTTTCCCGGCTTATTATTGCTGGGATTTGTTTTTTGCTTTTGATTCTGCCTCTGTCGAACTGCGTGTGTTGTCTAAAGAAGCTTGACTTGAGAAAACAGTTGGTTCAGAACACAGCCTCTGGAGTAGATCGGCTTATTGAGAGAGTGGAACAAAATGAATACGTGCAAGTTGCTTATGGCCAACCGGAAAGCTCCAGTTCCACCCCTGATCCTAAACCATAAATAGTGTTTATACACAGGGGTTATCCACATTTCGGAGACAGGCTCAGCAACTGCCTAGTGGGGCAGATAAACTCCCTATTGCATATTTATGTATTTTTAAAAAATTCTGCTCTATCAACATTTCTAGGCAGATTCCAGCAAACATACATAATTTATAACAAACAAATACATTAAAACAGCAATTACTTAATAAACTTCAAAGCACTTTAAAAAAATCTTAGAAAATCAGCATTGATATACCTCCCTAAACAAAATTGTTTTCAACAGATTCTCCAAACAGTCAACATCACTAAACCCTCGTAGTTGCTCTGGTAATTGGTTCCATGACTGTGGTCCACGCGCATAGAATATAGATTTCCTATATTCCTCATGGTGATTTTCACGAACAGATGGGACCACCAGGGCATTACTGTTCAACAAACGTAAGTTCCATGTTGGTCGATTAATACAAATATAGACCATTTTCCAGGCCCTTAATATGAGCTACCCAGAGCTTTACTGTATACAAAAACTAAAGAAATGCAATGATGGAACTGACTGAGAAAAGAAGAAAGGCATCTGTCCCTGTTTTATTTTCTTAATCAGCCTTCTCAGACAGCAGAGTACACTCAGAAGCACAAGTGTTGCAGCTTGGGGTTTCAAAATGCATGCTCTTATTGTAATGATGATCAGAATGAGATGGTGTACTGAGAGGAAGGGAAAGACAACTGTCCCTGTTTTATTTTCTTAATCAACCTTTTCAGACAGCAGAGTGCACTCAGACATATACAAGTGTTGCAGCTTGGAGGTTTCAAACTGTAAGCACTTATTCTCTCATCACACTAATGAAAATGGTATTTAATATGTATCAAGCGCTACTAAAAATGTAATTGTTTCTTTCTGTATTATGGAACAGAATAAAGTTGTACCACTGGGATTCCATTTAGTCGGAGAAATAAACTTAGACTGATTTTGCCACTTTAAGCAATTCCCAGGGCTCGGTTTGACACGGCAACAGAGGCATGTTTACCAGTAGGAGTGCACTGCATTAAATATGTCTTTTCCAATTAACGAGGATTCACTTTTATCTGCTGTAAAGGCACAGAATACTCACTATACTTTTTTTATACACCAGCCTTATGCAAGATAGCAAAACGAGTACAGTGTTTTTCTTACAGATGGAAAAGATGAATGCTGATGCCATCATGTGGTAAGGCTTTCTTTATCAAGCAGAACCATTTGTCACTTTTTAATTCCATGTGAGCTGCTGGGCTTTACATTGACTTGCTACCTTCATGATTCTAGGAATTTTTTGCATCCTGTGGTCAGTCATATTGAACCAACAGTACAAGGTTTTCATTTAATGTCACCATTTTCTCTGTACACAAGCAGGATGAATCGGCCACACATGAGTGACACTGTTCAAAGTTGCCAATATACAGAAGCTCTTTCAGAACTCAGCAAAACCGTAGGTTTTTCCTAGCATGCAAGGGATTTCCAAACTGTCACTGCCTCACAAGTCCCCACAGTCTAATTTTTTCCATGTAGCGCCCAACCATGGTTTCTGCTCTCCTGTTTTTTTGCCACCAGCATAAGAATTGCCAGACTGAGACATCAAGCCCGGTATCCTGTTTCCAACAGTGGTCAATCCAGGTCACAAGTACCTGGCAAGATCTCAAAAGTGTGAAACAGAATATATCCTGCTAATCCCAGCTATAAGCAATATGTCCCAAGTTGATTAGGCAAGGAAAGGGGATAGAATTTGATAATTATCTTATAAGGAGAACTTCTCCTCAACAAGCCTAGAATACAGACTGCTTATATCTTCAGATTGCTTCTTGGGCACAACAAACCAGCCGGAGACTTCAACTCCCACCGAACCTCTTGCATGCAAATTGGGGGAGGAAAGTGGTCTGCCCCGATCCTGGAAAAATTGCCATGGAGCCATTCAGCCTACACTCAAGTCCACTGTGGACAAACCTGGGGCAAGCCTTGATCTCATGAGATCCCAAGCCTTGATCCCAAGAGAACTTCTAGTGCAGGCTGACCAAGTGGGTGCACTGAAAAGCAGTCTGCCCCTTGAAACCAGCCCCTTGACCTTAGAGTCTGTGCTCTCATGCGGCCAGAGTTTCCCCAAGATTGGGATGCTCTGCAGCACCAAAAAGCCTCACAGAAAGCAAAAACCAAATTTAATTTAAAAAATAAACACGAGCAGAAAAGATGGGATCCTACCATCTTGCTTGTGGAGAGACATCCGAGGAATTGGAGGAGAGTCCAGAACGATGGGAGGCGGAGCAAAAGAATGCTAATGAGAATCTCTACACAAATTCTCACGAGAAGGGATTGATTACCCACAGGTTCAGGAATAAGTGTCTGTTGCACTTTAAGGTATGCTACTTCTATACTTGGAGGGCTTATACACTTTATGGTTTAAGGATTGCCCTACATCTAACTCAGTCTGGTGAGGCAATACGTGGCCACATTGGGTGTTCATTTTAAATAAATTGTGTTTTGTTAGTATTTGCTGGTCTGCTTCTTCTTGTCTTCTGATGCAAGTGTCTGTAGACCACTGACTCTTGATATTCTACTAACCTGAGAAAATACTTCTTCACAGTAAGATAGTAAATTTGTGAATAGGCCTCCCAGTGAATGTAGTAGGGACAAATAATATGATTTAAAGAAAGTTTCGGACAAGTATATAGGATCTTAAAGGATGTGTAGATGGCATAAACGGGCAGACTGGATAGGCCATGTTTATTTATTTGGATTTATTAATCAACTTTATGAAGAGGTTCACCCAAGGTGGTGTACAGCAAGTATAATTCAACAAAAAACTTACAATTTTGTTAACAGCATAATAGTAATAAAAGACCAAAAATAAACAATGAGTGAGATAAACTCAAAATCAGCAAATTGAAACTTAATAATAGGCCAAGGGGAAGAAGGAAATGGGACTTGTACACTGCTTTCTTGTGTTTACACATTCAAAGTGGTTTATGTATATATAGGTACTTATTTTGTTCCTGGGGCAATGGAGGATTAAGTAGCTTGCCTAGGGTTACAAGGAGCAGCTCTGGGATTTGATCCCATGACCTCAGGGGGCTGAGGCAGCAGCTCAACAACTAGGCCACTCCTCAGGCTCTACCATGAAACACTTTGAAAAATATACCTGCAATAGCACTGAAATTCAAATAAAAGGGATATAATACAATGTCAGCATAATTCTTATGAAACAACTAATAAGCACACATCAGAACATTCAAATAACATAGATATGATACTAATGCTTTTCTACAATTCAGCTTATCCTATAGCCGAGGGTCCAAGTTGAAGTTATTAGATGGGAACAAGATGAGCAGTGCTGAGTCCGTTGGGATGAACATATGGAAGGCTAAACTCAGGCAAGTCGATTATACAGTTAAACAAGATATAAGGACATGGGTGATATGATAGGAGGTCTATAAAATAATGAGTGGAGTGGAAAGGGTGTTCACTCTTTCCAAAAATACTAGAAGTAGGGGACTTACAATAGCGCTTGTAAGTAGTAGATTTAAAACAAACTGGAGAAAATATTTCTTCACACAATATGTAATTAAACTCTGGAATTTGTTGCCAGAGATTGTAGTAAAATCAGTTAGCTTAGCTGGGTTTAAAAAGGGTTGGATAATTTCCTAAAAGAGAAGTCCATAGGTCATTATTGAGATGGCTTGGGAAAATCTACTGCTTATTCCTAGGATAAGCAGCATAAAATCTGTTTTACTACTTGGGATCTAACTAGATCAGGGGTGTCCAACCTTTTGGCTTCCCTGGGCCGCATTGTCCGAAAAAAATGTTTCTGGGGCCGCACAAACGCGCGAACGCTGCAGCAAGACAGAGGAGAGAGCTAGCAAGACGGTAAACACCCGGGGGCAGCAGAGAAAAACACTGCATCGCCCTCGACCAGGGCCACACAAAATATTTCACTGGGCCACATGCGGCCCTTGGGCCGCAGGTTGGACACCCCTGAACTAGATGCTTGGGACCTGGGTTGGCCACCATTAGAAACAGGATACTGGGCTTGATGGACGCTCGGTCTGTCCCAGGATTGCAAGTCTTATGTTCTTATGTTTTAGTTATAGTGCATGTAGCAATCTAGTCCTAGTGCAGAAGGAGTGTATAGTCAATCACCCTATATATAAAAGGCTTGGCTGAAAAGCCAGACTTTCACCTGCTTACTGAAGTAGATGTTGTCTGGAATTAGGCATAGCCCCTCTGGGAGTAAATTTCTGAGCATGGGGGCTACTCCTAAGAAGGCTCGCTGGCAGGTATCACATCGTACAATTTCTTCTGATGAAAGTACAGACAGTGATGCTCCTTGAAAAGACGGAGGTTTTAGGTGTGTAAACGTTTAGCGTATTTTCAAGTATTCTGGCCCATTTTGTCTGAGGACCTTGAAAATCAAACAAAGGACTGAATGGGGGGGATGCCTTCATTTTGCTTTCTTTCTTTAAGGCCTAAAGTTTTCCCTTCAGAAAGCCTCATATACAGCCACAATTTAGGCCACTGAAAACTGACGGGGAGCCTCTGAGATTTCAGTAGGACTGTTTGCGATTACGCTAAAGCCGATTTCCCCATTTCAGCAGTTTGTACTGTAAAAGTACTTGAGAGAAGATGGATTATAAGTACATCCATGTGATCATTGTTATAATTTAGATCCCACAAAATGTATAAAATATATTAACACCGCAAATAAAAATGGTACCATCGGTATCTTTAAAATGTCAGAATCACATAACTCCTTATATGAGAGGGTCTCGCTTAATTATCACCTTGTTTAGTACAGAACCAAGTTGAAAATACAGTTATCTTTCCCATCTTATTTTTAGAGAACAGTCTTTCTTTCAGTTGTTTATGAGTTAAAACGAGGACATCTGATCTTCATTTTACTAAATGGCTGTACTTCAAACAAATGCTGCGTTGTAGTGTGAAGGAACTCATTTGGATTCCTTTCAAATGCTCTAGTCTGGGAGTAGTGGTGATTTTGTGCCACATCAGGCCTGGCCACTGACCTGGAACCTTTCTAGCTGCCTGCTGAACATCATCTTGGAGCAGATGGATGAGGTAAGAAAAAAAGACTTGGCTGTTATTGTGGCTACAGACGATTAATCTTCTAGATAAACCTACTATTCTAGTTACATTAGATATAGTGTCATTGTACACGTCGCTTCCCCAAGATAAATGTTTAACTGTAGCACGGGTTGCGTTAGATGCCCGTGCTCGTCCCCACCAAAGTCCAACAAATTTCATCATGGATTTATTAGAATTGGCCTTAACAAAAATTTTTTTTACGGATGGTCAAAAATTATACTTACAAACAAAAGGGGTTGCCATGGGTGCCACATGTGCCCCCTCGGTAGCCAACCTATATATGAAAGATTATGAAGAAATGCATTTAACATCTCATCAATGGAACTCATATATAGTGGGTTGGAAGAGATACATTGATGATGTCTTCATGATATGGCAGGGTTCTAGGCACCATCTTCAAGAGTTTTTTGATTGGCTTAACAGCAAGGACAGTAACATCCAATTTACATTGAATCAATATACAGTGGGGATTAATTTCTTAGACACTTGGGTTAGTATTGTAGGTAATCATCTTGAGACTAAGCTATATACAAAACCTACTGACGTTACTAGTTTATTGCAATATGATAGTTGTCATCCTATTGCTCTCAAAAATAGTTTACCGCTAGCCCAATTTTTGCGCTTTAGGCGTGTGTGTACCCATAGGGCTGATTTTAAATCTTCAGCTAATAGATTAACAAAGAACTTAAGAAGTAGAGGGTACCCGGAAAAAGTGTTAAAAAAGTCTTATCGTAGGGCTAAGTATAATCACCCTGAATGGCTTTTACAGCCATCTACTGGTACGAATTCGGGTAATGCTCAAAGTGTAGATACCGCTAAGGAGCTCAATATGGATGAAGTACACCAAACATTTATTCTCAGACACAATGTAGAGTCTGAACAAATTGCCAATATTATACACAATCATTGGAGAATAATTCAACGAAGTCCTTGTTTTAAGGACTCCAAATTGTGGTTGACCTATTCAAGAGCACGCAACCTTAGGGAACATCTTAAGTTAAAATCAGATCCAGAATTAGCATTAAAAAACAACCAGGGGTTCCATTCTAGATGTGGTAGATGTCATATCTGCCCTCTAACCATTCAGGGAAGTGTTTTTGAAAATCCTGTAAACCATAGACAGTACATTTTACGTCATACCACAACATGTAGATCTGATAACGTTGTATACGTCATCAAGTGTCCATGTCAAAAAGTTTACGTGGGTAAAACAATTAGACAATTTAACATCCGCATGGCAGAGCACAAATCCTGTTTAAATCATTGCAGAAAAGAAGCTCCACTAGTAGCACACTGTATGCAACACAAACATGCTTTTGATCAACTTAAATGCATGGTTATTGACAAAGTCGAGGCATCTGTAAGGGGAGGGGATAGAGGGAAAAAGTTGTTACAAACGGAACAGAGGTGGATTGACCGCTTGGGTAGTATACAACCCCAAGGGTTAAATGTGGCGATTAACTGGCAGATTTTCTTTTGAGGTACTTTTCGAAGTAGTGCCAAATGAGGACACGAGTAGATGAGGGGGTGGTTTGATCTATTCAGGTTGGTAAATTGCCGGAAGTGAGGTCAGACGCCTTCCACTAATTTAAAGCCCTGTTTTTGGGGCATGTAATTTATTCTCAACTCTTCTAGCGGCGAGGGTCTGGATATAGAGTGGACTCCTCTTCTGAATTATTTGTAATAGCGTATATAGCTGTACAGCACTGGAGATACTGATAGGTATGTTGAGATAGTTTGTCTTTTTACTGAATTTCGTCCGCTTGTCAGATTCTTGTGTCCTGTAGCTCTGTTATTAGTTAGAATGTGGTGGTTTCATGAAGAAAACAAATAAAGTAAAAAATAAAAAATAAAGTAAGAATCTTTATAACAACATTAATAATAGAAAATAGTTGTTAGATTATGGTAAAGTTCCCATGAGGTACGCCTAGAAGCCTTATTTAACACAAGTAGTTATAAATGTTACCGGAGATATTAGCATTGCTTTTAGACCTTTTAAATGAATATAAATTGGTATTCAAGATGTTCTGCTTGAATTTGCAGTGTCATCTTTGGTGTTTTCCTGACGAAGCTCCAGTTTAGTCTGTAGGAGCGAAACGGAGATCTTCTGTAGGAAAGTGGAAAAGTTTGAGAAAACCGTAAAAAACGAAAAAGAATGCCACAGAATGCCAAAGAATAAGAAAGCTAAGTAATCTTTAATATAAAAAGAAAAAATAAAAAAGAATAAAAAGAATAAAGAGCAAAATAGTAATAGTAAAAAACAATCACAAATCGTTGGTATAGAGAACATAAACGGGACCGATGATAGCACACCGTATGAGCCATTAGCTTTGCAATAGATATCAGGCTTCTGGCTGTGGGCACTTGAGACCCCTGTTTCTCTCTAAAATACCAATGAGAGAGTGTGTGCATATATATTTGTGTGACAGCGTATTCTTTAGGAGATTTTAGTGTTAAAGACGCTACCCAGGCTCTTTTGGTTTCTGTACTTCAACCTGTCCTGGAAAAAGGCATTGGGCTGATAGCACCCTGGAAGAGAATGTACCACAAGTGCTTCAGGAAAGAAATTAGTGCACTCCTTCAGTAACTTAAATTATTACATTATATTAGTGACTTCTATTCCGCCTGTACCTTGCAGTTCTAGGCGGATTACATCAGAAGATAACTGGACATTTCCAGGAAAGATTACAGTTTAGGGAGCTGGTTATATAAATTGAATCTTTGGGAGAACTTAAGGGACAGGTAGAAATTTGAGGATTACATTAGAAGAAAAACTGGACATTTACGGGGAAATTACAATTTAGGGGGCTGGTTACATAGTTGAGTCTATGAAGGGGAGTTAGAAGAGGAGTAAAAATTTGAGGGGGAATTTTACAGGGGAGGGGGAAGGACAGGGGGGGTTAAGATATCTGGATGAATTTTTTGAATAGCAGGGTTTTGATTTCTTTTCGAAATGATTTTAAGTCACATGTTGCAGTCAGCAAGTTAGAGATGGAGGGGTCTAGTTTCGCTGCCTGCGTTGCTAGTAGGTTGTCATACAACTTCAAAGATGGTCTAGGCCAGGAGTCGCCAACCTTTTGTAAAAAAAAAAAAAAAGAGGGGGGGGTGTAAATTTGCCGATTTCAGTGTGCTAAATAAATATTTTGTATTTTTGTGGAAGGAAACATATTTTGGGGTCGAGAGTGGGCGTGACAGAGCTGCTCAATTAGCGTGTGTGAGGTGCCAAGAAGGTCAAAAAAATAGAGAGGAGTGAAAGTTCTGTTTCAATAAATACGAAACAATTACTTCACCAAAAATGTGTCAGCAAAAATCTACAGTGCGAAATGCAATAGAGGAGGAAAATGTACTTGACTTTAGTGTTCAAAATGGCAGCATGCATGCCCTTTGAAAATTCTTTTCTTCTGACGATAGCCAGTGTTTCACAGTTCACCGAGCACTGCATCTGGGAAAATGGGCTTCGGTGCACAGTGTTCACTATATCATGAGCAGTCGACTGTGCACCGAAGCCCATTTTCCCTGATGCTGCCAAGTAGGGTTTGTTTTTGGTTTGTTTTTTTTTGTATTTCTTGAAACATAGAACTTCACTCCTCTATTTTTTGACCTTCTTGGTACCTCACATACATTTATGTGAATAACACCTGGGGCAATCTTATAAAAACATTTCATAAACATTACAAGAAAAGGCCTTTAGACATGAAAAATCCTTTATGTGGTTGCCCACCTAATATACAGTACTTCAAATGACACTCACTGGGGTGCTCAAATACCAAATGTAATCACCTAGGAAATTGTGATGCAATGCAATAATCAAGCAATCCTTAATATTCAAGAGTTCATATACAATGTATCAGATTTTTTTCATCAGAAAAAAGGGGGTTGTTTTGTTTTTTTTCAGAGAGACCAGATTCAGAGCAAATAGCCCCAGCAGTAAACTTTCCTTTTCTCAATCACAGCACTCCGAATGACTTTCACCTTTGCAAATAACTGCTATATTGAAAGAATAAACGATAATGTGAAAACTTAAATGTTCTGGAGCGGAACAAACTTTGGTGGTTTTGACGCCTTTTGCATCAAGCTGCTTCAGAAATCCCAACACTGATTTTACAATGCTGGTCTGTGAAAAACAAAACTCTTTTAAATACTTCATGCCTATTTCAATGTCTGAAACCAGAAAACATTCAAACAGAAACTCAAGGCACCTCACTCCGTGCATACTTCAAACATTCTTGAACAACCGCCATCCACTCCAGTGGCTGCTGATATACCAACCAGGAAATGACAAAATTTACCCAGGAAGGTACCAAAAATTCAAAACTGTCAGCTGATGTAAAAAAAAAAAAAAGGCACTGGAACATGGGTAGAGATGAAACACCCCTCCCCAATCTAGGGTTGTCAGATTTTACATTCATAAAATCTGGACCCCCCTAGACCCGCCCCCCAGGCCCGCCCATTCCTGCCCCATTATGCCATAGTCCTATCCCTAATCCCGCCCTAGCCTTGCCCCGCTGCTTACTCTGGTCGGGCAAGAAAACATCTGTGCATGCGCGGATGTGACGTGATGACATCACGTGTGTGTGATCTCATTGCGTGGCATCCATGCAGATGCCCTCTTGCTCAACACAATTTCTGGGGAAGCTTTTCCAAACCCACACAAAAATCTGGATGTTTGGTAACCCTACCCTAAACCAGGCTCAGCTCCCCTACTTATGCAAAAACGCCCACCATTCCACCTCCTGATTCAGACCACGAGGCTGCACCATATGCCATTTAAAAATGTACCCTTGTTCCTTCTTCCACAAAGCAGCTGGAAAATTTCCCCTGCAGGGGAACTTCAGTGCTTCAAGAACCAAGAACTTGATATAAGCCTGGTTGGGGGGGGGGGTAGGGGGGTTATCTCTACCTATGTTTCCAGTATGTTTTTACACCAGCAGACAGTTTTGAAATTTGGTACCTTCCCAGGTAAATGATGTCATTTCTGGGTTGTAGATGAAGACATTGAAATAGGCATGAAGTATTTAAAAGAGTTTTATTTTTTGTTTTTCACAGACCAGCATGGTTAAATCAGGGACGGGTTTTCTGAAGCAGCTTGATGCGAAATGCATCAAAACCTGCCAAAGTTTTTTCAGCTGCAGCAGTTAATTGCAATGGTGAAAGTCATTCAGAGTGCTGTGACTGAGACAAGGAGAGTTTTCTGCTGGGATGATTTGCTCTAAGTTTGATCTCTCTCTCTAAAAAAAAAAAACACCTTTTTTTCTGAGCACGAAAAAATCTGATACACTGTATATGAATGCTTGAATATCAGGGATTGCTTGCTTATTACAATACTTCAAATGGACATTTTTAAGCACTGAAACTTGATTACTTCTGTCCAAGAAACTATGGGGTCCTTTTACTGAGCTGCAGTAAAAAGTGGTCTTAGTGCACTGAATGTTCTCTGTACTTCAGTCCGAATGTTTTACCTTGTATCTCTATCTCTGACTAAATGTATCTTCTGTTGTTAACCGCTTTGAACTTCTGGTATAGCAGTATATAAGTAATAAAATTATTATTATTAATATTATTATTATATGCAGGTCTTTCCTGAAAGGCTAAATCCATTTTTACCATAGATGAAACATGGCTTTTTCTATTTTTTGCATTAATGACCATGCACTAATTTTGCCATTAGCATACAACCATTGAAATTATTAGTAAGTGGCCTCTTACCAACACCTATTTTGTCAGCAGTAAGTGCCAGTTTCTATAGATGGCACCACACTGAGGCACCCTAATCACAGCCGTCAAATGATGCCTAAGTTCAAGATCCGTGCCAAACTTCGTTTTTAAAATTGGATTAATCGGCATGGTAATTGACCACACCAGTTTTCAGCAAATCAAAGAAAAAGTGAGCAGTTTAAGAGTTTGGCACTGAGCTCTTAGGATGCCTAGCGATGCTTCAGTCAAGGTGCCTTCCTATGCCTATGGATGCCTATGTTAAAAAGTAGGTGTGGTTCTGGGCAGATAATGGGCGTGGTTGACTTGGGCATCCAATATATGTGCCACTAAATTAGGCGAGTGAAAGGGCCTAATGGAGCAGTGCCTATGTCTAGGATGCCTAGCAAAATCTAAGTCCACTTAAGCTCCGCTAGGTGTGATTCTATAAATGGCGCCATAGGGTTCATGCTCTAATCCTGCACAAATCAGTGAGGACATTTAAATTATTTTATGCTAACAGATTAGTACAGAAATGCAAACTCTTAGCCCCCTCCCCCCCAAAAAAAATATCCCCTCTGTGCTAAAAAAAATAAAATAAAAGTCTTTTATAGCATATAGTTTGTGTATACAGACCTGTCTTGACCTCTCACTCTCAACTCTGAGGATTGTTAAGCAGCTTAAACTTCTGATTTTTACAGTTCTGAGGCTTATCCCAGATAAACATATTGGATCTGTAACCTATAATATTACTAAGCTTGACTCTGATTCCTTAAACAAGCTTTCTTTAATACTTTTTGTGTGGAACAGTCTCCCGGAAGAAGTGGTAGAGGTAATGTCTGAATTCAAGAAGGCATGGGATAGGCATGTGGGATCTCCTAGAGAGAGGAAGAGATAATGGTTACTGCGGATGGGTAGACTAGATGGACCATTTGGCCTTTATTTGCCATCATGTTTCCTTTAATGCAAAAATTAAAGAAATAAACAAACTTACAGTCCAGTAGATCTTAAGGAATTTCTTTTCTCACAGAATCCACACTCTACCAGCATCTCCTATGATTAGGGCAAGCTGGGAATGTATCAAACCCTAACATGGCTTGATAAAATGGGACCCAAGTTTCTTAGAGGCTAGCAGACTCAAAGGTGTAAATCAGAAAGGGAACAGTAGTTTCCCTATGGCCAAGTGTAGCTCAAAATAGAGTTAGCTATCTCTACACACAAGAGCAACAGCCAGGAGAAAGAGGGGCTTAGCCCACCAGGTGAATAACAGTGCACTCTGGGACCTTATGTTATGTTTATATATCTGTAGATTGTCATAAATAACATAGAACACTATCAAATTATGTATAATGAATAATTATGTTACAAAGCAGAGGAAAAAGACCTCAAACAACCCTTGGACTCCATCATAGGTCAAAAACCTCTGTTATGATTTTTTTATGTTAATTTAATCTTTTTTATCAATGTGTTAATTTTTAAATATTTTATATTTATCAATGATTTAATGTCCAATAACTATTTCTCCCAAATTTTAAATATAGAACAGGCAACCATCAGTAATCTGGCACTATGATAAAACTGAATATAGGCACTTATCTTTTTAAACCTGACGGAGGCCAAATCCGTTTCACACCATCGGGCTTCTTCAGGGGAAGTGCTAGAACTTAATGTTTTGCCAGTGACATTGGAAAGTTGCTCAGAAATCTGTTGATGGATTGCTGGTTTCATGAATATGGGGACAGAACAAGACCCAAATATTAAGGCAGGGCACCTACGCATGTAAACAGATTTTATGCTGTGGTGAAAGAAAGAAAGAAAGAAAGAAAGCTCTTTGCTTATATCTTCTATGTCCCGTCAAAAACCTTGCCATTCAATACTCTTGGAAAATTCTTTAACCCCTACTTTACAAAGCCACACTAGCATTTTTAGCACCAGCCAGGCGGTAATAGAATTCCTAAGAGCGTCTGGGCTGTTACTGCCATGGTTGGCGCTAAAAACGCTAGCGCGGCTTTGTTGTTTTTTTTTGGTTTATTTATCAATTTTCAAATAAACAATCAAGTATACACTTGTACAGAAAGGAGAGGTATTAAAGAAAGAAAAAACACATTCCAAGCAAAACAATAATTATAATCATAGCAAAAATAATCATAATCTCCTCCTCAAGTCCTCAAATGAATGGATCCAAGATGTAAAACAGTGAGCCTAACAATAAATCTTAGTAATATATCGAAAAAAGAAAACAGGGACACAGTTAGCTGAAGGAAGTGACCAAATCAAACAATGAACACTCATGTTGTATTTATCCCAGCTTTCAGGTGTGCAGCTGACAGAAAGGTTGTCAGTTGTATAGGGTCAAAGAAAACATATTTTTGCTTTTGATATATTATCACACATTTACATGGGTGTCTTAAGAAGAAGGAGGCTCCAAGAGCGATAACTCCCGGTTTCAAAATCAAAAATTCACGACGACGCCTCTGGGTATCTCGAGCCAGATCCGGAAATATTTGTATTTTAAATCCCAAAAATTCTTTTGACTTATTTTTGAAGTAAAGTCTCAGCAACCAGTTTTTATCCGGTGCTAAGGCAACAGTAAGAAGTAAAGTTGCAGGTGTCGCAATTTCCTTGTTCGACTGTTCTAATATCAATGAAACATTTAAATTCTGTTGGACCTCTGTAAGTAATTGTGGTTCTTGATGTTGTTGATGTTGTCCTTCAATTTTCTGGATAGGCAGGTAATAGACCTGAGTTAAAGGTGGAAGCAATTCTTCTGATATATCCAAGATTTCTATCATATATATCTTTTTATCATCTTTTTCGGAGATATTGTTGCCACTCTGGGAAAATTAATCGGCCTGAGATTGTTATTACGAGAAAGATTATCTAAGGCTTCCAATTTTCTTCTCATATTTATATTGTCTTTCATTAATGTTTCATTAAGTTGTTTGGTGGCAATATTTGAATCTTTAAGGTCCTGAATATCTGTTTGTAAACCTTTAATATTTGTTTCATGGGTATTTAACTTTAGTTCAATTTGGGAAATTTGGGGTTTAATAGATTTTGTCAAATCTGCCACCAGATCCCATATCGCCTCAAGAGTTATTTCTCTAGGTTTCTCTATTTCAACAAATTGTTCATTTTGAATAGGAAAATTAACTATAGCTGACCTTTCTTCCTGCATGCTGTTCTCCTGGAAGCTGCATTCCCTCTTGCTGCTCTGAGCCTCAGCCATTACTGGACTCACAACATAGGAGTCCAAATCCAGTCTCCCCTGTCCGGAGACCAAAGCCTCACAGGGCAGGAGCTCACCGACACTCCGAGGGGTGGAGTTCTGGCGTCGGGGCTTAACGAGATCTCCAAGCCTGGGGAGACCACAACCTGCTCACCACTGGGAGCTCCCAACGGTGAAGCCGACGCCACTGCCGACACTTCCTGCATCCGGCGTATTAGATCTTCAATATTGCCGAGTCTTGTGGGGTCAGGGCGCCGCAAGGCTACAGCGGCACTTCGGCCCCTTCTCTTCGGCATTGCAGGATGAGGGTAAACGCCGCACAAAAAGGAAAAACAGCCAGGTATTCAATCTCAGATCTAAACGGGATGCTCAGCTAGCTGTCCCGTCGGCCATCTTGGATCTATGACTCCCTAGCACGGCTTTGTAATGGAGGAGATAAATCACTTAAGCTGCACTAGAAAGTGGCCTTTGCTATTTTTAGCATATGGATTTCCTGCACATTGAGGCCACTTCTACCATGGCTGTAAGATGGCTGTAATTTCTGTTTTCCTATTAAAGGCCACACCCTAATTTCCCAATTAGCATGTGGACATTAGCATGTAAGCCCTTAAGGACACCTATTTTTTAGGCAGTAGGTGATCCCATGCTAATCCAGTGCTAATAAGTTAGCACACAGTGATACCCATGCGCTAAATGATTAGAACAGGGTATGCCTTCTCTTTGCCTCCAAACACTCCCCCGTGTTAAAAAATAAAATCTTTTTCTAGTGCACGGGTAGCGTGCACCAATCTTGGAATTACCACAGGGTGCCAGATCACGTCCTGCGGTAATGCCTTTTTAACCTGCAGTAAAGCATCCCAGTTCCTCTTAGGATGAGAATATAGTTTCTATTTGAGTGGCACAGAGAATGCACTATACCATAATTATATTTCTATTGTATTTCTTAAAACCAGCTGTGCTATCCGCTCTTACCACAAGCTCTGGAATATATTGCCAGAGGTTGTGGTAACAGCGGATAGTGTAGCTGGAGGAAAAGTCCATAGTCTGTTATTAAGACATGAGGGAAGCCACTGCTTGCCCTGGATCGGTAGCATGCAACTGCTTGGGTTTTGGCCAGGTACTAGTGGCTTGGATTGGCCACTGAGAGAATGGGCTACTGGGCTTGATGGACCATTGGTCTGACCCAGTAAGGCTATTCTTATGTTCTTATGCTTACCCATTGTGTTATAATGCAAGAGCTGAACATAAAAAAATAAATTTCTATATTCAAATGAAATCTATTCCAGAAAATCTATTTCAGCATTCTGCCACTAAAATGAAATATGATACCCTGATAAAATAAAAAAGTGCCATACCAGATGCCCACATATCTTCTTTGAGGTAAATACAACATAAATTTTCTCAAAATACAGGTCAGACATGAACTTCAGTAAATTATAGCAAATAAATAAAACTCACTATAAGACCACACAATAAAAAAATGTTGATTTATCAACTTGTCAGCGGGCTAAAATAAACAAGAAAAATGGATGTCATTCCTATTGACTATCATCAACCAAATTTCACCAGATATCACTTCAGTGATCCATCCTGGTACGATATTGACAAGGAGCTATGCAGAACTGTCTATTAAAGCCAGAAATAATTCAAACTTGACATATATATCCTTGCATGGATAAGGGGCCTTTCTGAATGTTTTAGAGACTCCAGTGAAGATCTTGGAATTAATCTGGCACACAGACAATATTCAGAGTCAATATATTAAGCCACCATTTTTTGTCCATATGAGTTAGAACCAACCTATAGTTTTATGATCATGGAACCATATCAGTTCCTGCTTTTCTCCAATAACTGCATTCTTTAAATGTCATTATGGAAAATTGTTTGTTAGAGAATAGAAAGCTGAAATATAGGTGTATATAGATAAGCTGACAAATTTGGGATCTCCATCCAGTCAACCATAGCTATTTAGGAGAATCGTGAATAATTTGATATGCTGTTCTATAATTCAAAAATCTATCTTGAGAAAACTAAATAAAAGCAAATGACTGTTAATGAACATATGGGATGTTCTGGCTCAAAGTGATAGACTATATCACCCGTCTGATTTACAGATGCCTCTTTATAGTTTTTTTGAACATGACTATTCATTTTGATCAGAGCAGCAGCAAGCATAAAGGACATGCTCAGTGAATGACATCTGTGACATGTCTCATCATCAACCCACCCAGGCTGACAGGTTAAGAACTTAACTTCAACAATCAAGCAGAGAAATCCATCAACCACGGGATTTGGCCTTGTAGAAGTCTTTATTCTCAGCCCGTCAAGGTGAAATAAAAAACTGAGCTTTACAGCAGCAGTTCAAAACACTTAAGATTCCTAAGGGCCGGATGCTCTAAAACTACTATTAAAAGCCTGTGGGTCGCTGTGAACTATTTGAAAATGGCGATTGATCTTGAAACAATTTCACATGCAAATGAGTTTCGCATAGGTCCATCGTAATTCTATCTGATCAGTCATTGGAGAAAGCAACTGACACATGAGCAGAGCTGGCAGGGGAAGCCTGAACAGCTGAGCTGCATTGGAAGCCCAGAAGTAGCCTCCTGCAGCTCAGATGTTCGGGGCAGGAAGAGCAGTTTGTTTGTTTGGTTTGTTTTTAATAGGCTCTGAGTTGTCTAAATCATACTATACAGCTACAGCTCACTGTATAAATCTCAGGTCTTTGTGCTGAAAGCAAGGACTCCTCTGAGTTATACTAGCCACTGTAAGAGGTTACATAACATAACATATCATAGCATTGTGCTTATTAACTGCATAACCTTAAGTTCAATGCGGTTTACAAAAGATTATAAACAATAAAAACATAGTGTAGAACAGTGGTCTCAAACTTGCGGCCCGGGGGCCACATGCGGCCCTCCAGGTACTATTTTGAGGCCCTTGGTATGTTTATCATAATCACAAAAGTAAAATGAAAGAGTTTCTTGATCGTATGTCGCTTTATCTATAAATTACAATATTATTATTAAGACTTAGCCAAAAGGAAAGATTTATAAACTATAAAGAGTTTTACTTCATGCAAAATTGTTATTTCTCTAATAAGACATTAACTGTTTTTTTCTGCGGCCCTCCAAGTACCTACAAATCCAAAATGTGGCCCTGCAAAGGCTTTGAGTTTGAGACCACTGGTCTAGAAGATAAGTATTTAACCAAATACTTTGAAAAGAGGTAGGTTTTCAACTGTGTTCTGAAATGTTTGTAAGAATAAGCTGTAAGCAACAACGATCGGAATTTCAGCCAACCCCTAATTCTGTAATCTTGGTGTCACCAGCCAGACTCTGAATTAGAGAGCTGCACGGGAACGGGAATGACAGGAATCCCGCGGGTTTCCCCTTCAAGTTGCGGGAATCCCATGGGGATGCCCCCATGGGTCACGGGGATCCTGCGGGGACGCCACCTCGGGTCGCGGGGATCCTGCGGAGTTGGAGGCAGCTCGAGCCGAGAGAGGCTCGTCTTCTTTTCCTGCCTGCAACACACCACACATAGCTGACCCAGAAGTCTTTCCCCGGAGGGAAGGCTTTGTATCAGTTACGAGCAGCGTGCAGGAATGTAATGTAATGTAATGTAATCTTCTCAGAACAGTGCTTCTTAGTCTCTCTACCAAAGGCTCCATAGAAGCTGACTTTTGATTGGACACCGGCACGAAGTACAAATCAGCCAATGAGTTTTAAGTTAGCAGCAAAAGAGATGCCGCAGCCATGCTGTTCAAATTACTTCTGCAGAGTCTTTGGTAAGGAGATTTATTTTTGTGCGTTTGTGTGATGTTAATTTATAGCAACAAGTAAATGTTTGAGGCTATTGTGAACAATGCTGTTTTACGATGCTACCATTACAACTCCTGCTGTTATCTGGACTCGTTTTTAAACTAGTGGTAGCTTTCACCCCCTCTAGGTTTAGTTGTGTTTTTTTTGGTGCTGGTTCAGCATATGCCATTGCATGTCTTCCTTTTTCATTGGAGTGAGTTACGTCTTGGAATGAACTTCTTTAGTTTTCTTTCGATGCGATTTATACTTTAGAGATCTACCATAGGCTCTATGAATGCCGCTATTTGTTGATTGATTTTAAAGCCTTCCACAGCTGTTCTTTTACATGGTTATGGCTTAGTCCATTTAGCTCTCAACATGATGTTCACACATTTTTATGTGTAGTGTGCGAGGTTTTCTGCTATGACTGTCCATTTCTTATCAGTATTTAAACGGGCTTGCCATGAGTTTTAAATCTGGGAAAGGGGACCAATTACAAACAATGTAACAGGAGTGAAAAAATGCAAATGTTAAACTGAAGAAAAATCACTCCGTGGACCTGTTCAAAGTATTATATGGATGATATAACAGAGTTCACAGGCTTGCTCAGAATCATGGAGGGGAAAACTGGGGCGAACCCCAGAGGAAAAACCACCTCACAGCCCAATCATCGCATGGACAAGTAAACCAGAGGCCTTGTGGATGTAAAGTATTTAATCTAAAAATCCAGTGCCAAGCTGTATGTTAGGGAGCAGCACTGGATTTTTAGATTAAATACTTTACATCCACAAAGCCTTAATAGTGAGATCGAGTGGCGCGCCTTTTTGTAAATCAGCATTTTTCTTTGTAAACCAGTAGCACTTTTTGTTAAACTAGTATTTTTTATTTATTTATTTTTATTTTTATTTTGTTTTATTTATTTTTTCTATATTTCTTTTTATTTTTCTTCTTTATTTTGAGTTTTTTCTGCAAATCATTTTTTCTGTAAATCATTTTTTCTGTAAATCATTTTTTCAATTCTGTTCCTTCAGTGTTTTGTCCCTTCTGTTCTCCCGTATGCAGTATGACGTCATCACGTGCTTCTGTCACGTGATCACGTCTTTGGAGCCCTTTAAAAGCTCGGCGGTTTCTCCGCTCGGGTCTCCTTTCAAAGCTGTTACTCTACGCGTTGCGCGCTTCTCTATGTGAGACAACAGTCCTCTGTCGGGTGAGTCTTTTCCCTGTTAGCCAATAGTTATATTTAAATCGCTTTTTGACTTTATTTAAGAATATTCTTTTAACATGTTGTTTTAAATAAAGCATTAATTCGTTTAACTTTTTCTTTTCAGAATCTCCCTTCGCATGAGTGTTTCTCTTAAGATTTTTCCTGTGTGTTCCCTGAGGCAGGACCGAAACATGCATGTCGGAACTCGCAAGCTGCAAGCTAAGTTTGCCTAAGTTCTCTGACTATAAGCTATAGTAAACCGTAGTGTTTTCACAACGTAAAAACATATATGAATTGATATAACCTCTAGTTTACTTGTCCATGCGATGATTGGGCTGTGAGGTGGTTTTTCCTCTGGGGTTCGCCCCAGTTTTCCCCTCCATGATTCTGAGCAAGCCTGTGAACTCTGTTATATCATCCATATAATACTTTGAACAGGTCCATGGAGTGATTTTTCTTCAGTTTAACATGAGTTTTAAATCAGCTTTTATTGATTTTCATGTATGATGTGATTTTTTTATGTCTGGTTTATGAGTTTTTTCCGTTATGACTGTCCATTTTTTGGTATCTAAATGTTCCTGCTATCTCTTTTAAGTCTGCTCTTATTAATTTTATTGATTTTTATGGATGATGTGATTCTTATGCATAATTTATTCCTGTTGTATGGGCTCTTTATTGTTATGACTGTTTATTTTTAAATTGTTATTTTAAAGTGCCTGCTATGAGTTCTAAGTCTGTCTTTTTTTGTTTTCATGTATGATGTGCTCTCATGCAAAATTCATTTAATTCACAGCTTTACATGTATGATGTGGTTCTTATGTATAATTTATTCCATTCACAGTGTAAAGACATTCATTCTGTCTTTAGTCTACATTTGTTTTCTGAGGGAATAGAAAAGGAGAATTGGGCATGAGTGGACAGCAACAGAAGGGTTTATATAAGATGGGAAATCGTAAAATAGAAACTAGGACCAACTTGATGGAAAAATAAGTCCAGACAAAAAAGTAAAAACCAGAATTTATTGACTAAAATATATATAGCACATGTCTTTGCATTGTGTTCAAAAGAAAAGGAAATGAATTTCTGGGTTTATTTCTACTGTTACTAGTGGGAAATTAGAGAGTTGCATGGGAATGGGGACATTAGGGGCTCTGGTAGAAACCCGTTTACAAAGTATGTATTCTTCCCAATTAATATTTCCAAATTAATAAAGTGTCTTTGCTTATTTGTAAATGGGTCTCTACCATACCCTTTAATTCAGTAGCATAATTAAATGAAATAACTATTTCTGAAGTTTATAGGGATGGGCGGTGACGGAGGGGATTCCTCATGGGGACGGAGGGGATTCCTCACAGGGACAGGTGGGGACGGAGGGATTCCTCGTGGGGACAGAGGGATTCCTCATGGCGACGGGCGGGGACAGGTGGGATTTTGGCATGGATGGGTGGGATTTCTGTCCCCTTGCAACTCTCTACTCTGAATTGATTGAACAGTTTCTTTAATAAATGAAGCAAAAACAAACTTACAGTCAGACAGATTCAACGCAGTTCAAGCCTGTTACATATCTTCTTACTCTACCAGCATATCAGACTTAAGCTGGGAGATGACATCGTTCTCCAGACTTAGAAATAAATCTAAACTGTGTTAGATGGTTAGAACTAAAGGGTGAAAACACCTGATGGGAGAACAATACTACACTCAGGTTCTCATCTAGTCATGTGCTCTGCAATATGGCCACTGCTCTCTCCCAGACTGGAGAATGAAGCAGTCTTATGCTCTGTGGACGCAGTCTAGCTCTCAGGAAGGCAAAGACATCCTGGAATTTAAGTCCACAAAGCACACATTACTTATACATCCATTAAACACCTAACTAGTTCCCCATACAAGAAACTGAGCAAATGCCCACACAACATGGGGCAGAACAGGCTCAGCCCAACAAACTTCCTAAATTCTGAGTGCTATATTGCCACTATTGCTGAAAAGATCGGGGGTTTGGGTGGCGGTCATGGGGGGGTTGAGTCGAGGGCAGGAAGGCCTGGGATCCCTCCTGCCCATATTTTAGTGGGGGTGGGGGGTATGGGGTCCGCCTGGGCAGGAGGGGTTGGGCTCTCTCCTGGCTCAATTGATTTGGGGCTGTTAACGGGGCAAGAGGGCTTGGGCTCCCTCTTGCCCCGATGTAGTCGGGGGGGGGGGTGATGTATCGCGGCAGGAGAGATTGGCCATCTTCCTTGCCGCAATGCAATCACTCCTCTACACGAACTGCCACAACCCGTGGCAGGAGAGATTGGACATTTCTCCTGTCATGGATCACGGCAGTTCGGGTAGAGGGGTGATCGCATGCATCATGGTAGGGGAGATGAGGCATCTCTCCTGTCATGATGGTTGCGGTGGGGGGGAGGGTAGGTTGCCGGGCCGCTGAACTGATCGCACTATCAGCTCAGCGGCCCCTTTTTCAGTACTTATACCTGTTTTGACTTGGTCTAAGTCAAAACGTATACGTGCCGACTAGGCAACCTACCTAAAGTTTTGGTTATACCTGCTGCACGCCTAGGTCTAGGTCGGCCCAACGCCCGTCCTTTCCCCTCCTCTAAAACGCCTCTTTTCTCTCTATGCGTTTAGAGGCAGGGGAAAGGTCTAAGCTGGTTTTAGATACATCTTTAACCAGCTTAGACCTTTCCCCTGCTTTAATTATGGGTACTTGGACGATTAGGCTTTTTGATCGTCCAAGTAGCCATTTAGGCCACTTTTTAGACTTTTTTTTTTTGATTATGAGCCCCACAGTATATAAAAATAAACATTACATTATCAAGTTAAAACACTTATTAAGAACCATTATCTTATATCCAAATCATATATCTGTGCCCTATTTTTTTATACTGGTTTTAGAACGATCAAGTAAGAAAAGCTCTCACAAACAGATTGGTCTTTAGCAATTTTTTTTTAATTTTTTTTTTGTAAGAAGTCTTTATTGAAACTCAGGAGCAATACAACAAGGCAAGAAAAGCATACACCGATAGTAAATGCAAACAAAAGCCAAAGAAAAATTAATTCCCAAGATAACAAGATCCAACAACTACATAAAACACACTTCCAATATTTATCACAAAAACTTTTTGTATGGGTTACACTATAGAAACCTCCCTCCGAACCCCACAACCCACCCAAATCCACATAACACAAAAGTAGAAATAAGTCTCCACATAATCTTAGTATTCCTTTCATTGAGTTCCAAAGTCATGGGCCCACTACAGATATAGCAGCCAAACTTATTTTTTTGTAATGTATCTCCTAAGTCTTTTCCTCAATTAATTTCATAAATTCTTGTAACCCTTTCCTAAGAAGTATACATATCTATATTTATTATTATCCGCTTGAGGTCAATGTTCTGTTATAGATCACTGACAATGGTCAGTCTTTCTCTTTTGTAAACTGCATAGAACCAAAAGGCTTTAGCAATGTATAAATAAAAATTTATGTTCTCGTATGTTATGTTATTGGGTATTAACGTCTTTTCAGTTAACCAGTGGAAGGGCCGAGGAGGCACCATTGTTGCACTGTGCTTAAGGAATCAGTTGACCTTAATCCAGCCTTAGATTTAGTGGCTGGTGAGATAGTATTACTGGATGGTTGCAGATCTTGGGGGTGAAGGCAGGTGTGTCATACGATGCATGGATCGTGTATTTGTGGTTGAGTCAGTGGTATGTTCGAAGCATAACTATTCACAGATACAAGTAGAATAGAGATACCCTCCACGCTTACACATTCTGATGAGTCCTCTCTCTCAACTCTCCATAAGAAGTGCCGCTGCTGGGTCAGACCAGTGGTCCATCATGCCCAGCAGTCCACTCACACGGCAGCCCTCTGGTCAAAGACCAGCACCCTAACTGAGACTAGCCCTACCAGCGAACGTTCCTATTCAGCAGGAACTTGTTTAACTTTGTCTTGAATCCCTTGAGAGTGTTTTCCCCTATGGCAGACTCCGGAAGAGCATTCTAGTTTTCTACCACTCTCTAGGTGAAGAAGAACTTCCTTACGTTTGTATGGAATCTATCCCCTTTCAACTTTAGCGAGTGCCCTCTCGTTCTCCCTACCTTGGAGAGTGTGAACAACCTGTCCTTATCTATTAAGTCTATCTCCTTAAGTACCTTGAATGTTTTGATCATGTCCCCTCTCAATCTCCTCTGTTCAAGGGAGAAGAGGCCCAGTTTCTCTAATCTTGGGTGTTAGCTTCTTACTGTGTATGCCGAGATAACCATATTGTATTTTGCCCTCCTGGACATGTAACAGAAAGACTGCAGGGCTTAGATAAGTGACTTTAAGGTTAACCCCTTAACCAATAATAAGTGCGAGCTTAGGACCAATAATTGTTAAGAAAATGTAGCAAAAGTAACAAATGAGAAGTTGTATCTAGCATTCAGTTGTCCAGCCAGAAAATGCATAAATATCACTGTAATTTCCTGGTTTTGGCACTTCTGAATCTGCCAGCTTGGGAGCTCAGGAGCAGTGGCGTACCAGGGGGGGGGGGCGTGAGGGGTGGTCCGCCCCGGGTGACAGCCCTGAAGGGGTGCTCCCGGCCTTGCCGTTCAGTCCCCCCACACCCCCGAAGGACCGCTCGCTCCACTGACCTTCCTGCACCACCTGTGAAGCAGCAAGCAGCAGGATCGCGAGGTCAGCTATCCCTGAGCTGCTTGGGCGCTGCTTCCTGCGCCGTGGTCCCGCCCCTCCTCTGATGTCAGGCCTACAAGGGGGTGGGACAGGCCTTCAGGGGGGTTGCAGGCCTTCAGGGGGGTGCAGGCCTTCAGGGGGGGGGTGCAGGCCTTCAGGGGGGAGACAGGCCTTCAAGGGGGGGGGACAGGCCTTCAAGGGGGGACAGGCAGGCAGGCCTTCAAGGGGGGGACAGACCTACAAGGGGGGGGGACAGGCCTACAAGGGGGTGGGACAGGCCTTCAGGGGGGGGTGCAGGCCTTCAGGGGGGAGACAGGCCTTCAAGGGGGGGGACAGGCCTTCAAGGGGGGACAGGCAGGCAGGCCTTCAAGGGGGGGGACAGACCTACAAGGGGGGGACAGGCCTACAAGGGGGTGGGACAGGCCTTCAAGGGGGTGGGACAGGCCTTCGGGGGGGTGCAGGCCTTCGGGGGGTGCAGGCCTTCGGGGGGGGACATGCAGGCAGGTCTTCAAGATGGGGGGGACAGGCCTACAAGGGGGAGGGACAGGCCTTCAAGGGGGGGCAGGCCTACAAGGGGGTGGGACAGGCCTTCAAGGGGGGTGCAGGCCTTCAAGGGGGGACAGGCAGACCTTTAAGGGGGGACAGGCCTTTGGGGGGACCCTGGTTTAGAAGTACATGGAGGGAAGGGGGTGTTCAAAGAGACGTGCATATGCCAAACTTTGGGGGGGGGATGAAGAAATAATGGGTCTGAAAATAGAGGAGAGGGAGAGAAATGATGGACCATGGGATTTAGGGAGGGAAGGAACTGAAAGGGAGAGAAATTGGACACAAGGGATGGTGTGGAGGAGGGATAGAGATACTGGATGGGAGGGTAATTGGGAAAAGAAAGGGAGAGATGGTGGACTCTGGGGTGGTGGGGAAGGAGGGAGAGATGCCGGATGAAAGAGTAGTTAAGAAAAGGTGGATCTGTGGAGGGAGATGAAAAAAAGGAAAGATACCAGACTTCCTGGGGAGGGAAGGGAAATGGAAAGGGAGGACAGAGTTGGCAGATGGATGGTTAGCACGCAGAAAGAAGAAAGAAGGAGACCCTGGCAAGCAAGTTATCAGAAGAAAGCCAGAGCCTTGGACCAACAAGATTTGAAATATAACCAGACAACAAAAGGTAGAAATTTTATTTTCTGTTTTGTGATTATAATATGTCAGATTTGAAATGTGTATCCTGACAGAGCTGGTGTTGGACTGCAAACGTGAGCTAGGATTTAACAGAGAGAGGAAAAGTCCTTTTTGTTTCTTTATTTTATTTACACCACAGCGCCAGTGTGGTTAGGAGAAGCCAAAGGGGGTGAAAAAGCTATAAAACCCACCAGGAGTTTTGAAAAAAATCACCCAACTGGGCAGGAAAATCGAATTGAAAAACCAATTCAATAGGCTGAATCGAATCAAAATTTTTTTTCCTGAATCTGGCAGCATTAGTTTACGCTACTGTCTTAGACTTTAGGACCTGGGATTGGGGAGAGATGGCATCCTCAGTACTTTATAATGCAAGTGAAACGAGGATTTGGTCAGACTTTTGAAGGGTCTGCAGAAAAAATATATTGTGTGTGTGTTTGTGGCCGGGGACATGAAACAGCAGGAAATGGGAACTTTTCTTCCTTCTATTTTTGTGAATGGAAAGGCTGAAGATGTCAGAGAGTTCAGTTAAAATATGTGCTTTATAAGAAAATATAATAATGTGTTTTATAAAGTTTATAGCATAGCTGGCCTACCCAGTGAGGTGTTTCTAGTGGTGGTGGTGGCAGCGTGTCAATGTGTTGAGAGGAAGAGGTGGTCTGGGAAATTCTGCTGAGCAAACTCCGGGCCCATTTCCACCCCCCAGTTAGTCCACTCCACTCAACTGGTTCACACACTGAGTGGGTCTTTGGGTGTTGTGTTGGGATCTCTTCCAGTGGTTTATCAGTATCTCCTTCTGGTCCAAGGAAGGAAACTTTGTTATCCTTAGCATTGACCTACAGAATATGTTTGTAACAGCGCTGCTTGTGTGGCATTAGGCTATGTAGTGATCGAAAGAAAAAAACAGACCTTTGCACATTTTTGCACTATATGGTGGGTGTATGAGGAGATTCACATTTCCTGCACAGCTAAGTCCATGTGAAGTTACCTTGTGCTGTATTTGACATCTAGCAAGGTCTCTGTTTGAAAGGAAAGATCTAAACTTAAAAATGAAGTGGCCAGAAGTTATGGTAAAAGCAGATAGTGTAGCTGGTTTTAAGAAAGATTTGGACAAATTCCTGGAGGAAAAGTCCATAATCTGTTATTAAGACATGGGGGAAGTGTCTGCTTGCCCTGGATCGGTAGCATGGAATGTTGCTACTCTTTGGGTTTTGACCAGGTATTAGTATCCTGGATTGGCTACCATGAGAATGGGCTACTGGGCATGATGGACCATTGGTCTGACCCAGTTAGGCTATTCTTATGTTATGTTCTCATCTGTAGGGGCCTTTGTTTTCACTTCTTATTTTAATGTATTTTTTTTCTGGGAACTTATCAGTGTTTTTTATAATGGGAACAAAAATGGAAGAGAATTAATGTGTGTGGGATGAGGGGGTAACTAATTTATTCAGCTAAATAATTCAATCCACTTCAAACAGACATAGGAGAACTCACGCACCATTCACACACCCTCCAACCAAAAACGTCAAAAGAAAAAAACTGTTCGACAACCTCCTAGCCATTCGAGCTGCAACACTCGACCCCCAACCCTACAACCAATTGACACCGACCACATACTGCAAAACCTTCAAAAAGAAATAAAAACCCTTCTATTAAAAAAACACATAAAACCAAACTAACACAATCAGAACTATCCCAAGCATCACCTGCAACTACTCCATATGTACTTCTGATGTCATGACAATTCAGACATAATTTATGTTATGTTATGTTTGGAATATAAGAAAATTTTCACTGCCTGTTTCTATTCTGACCATTTATTCCGTTTCATCGTCATTACAAAAAATATTTTTTTACATGGGGGGGGTGTCAAAAAATGATGGGCCCCGGGTGCCACATACCCTAGGTACGCCACTGCTCAGGAGTCCGCCTATGCTGAATAAAACACCTGTGCTTTCTTCAATTCTCTGAGTTTGTGGCTGACCAAAGAGACCTTTCATCACCATGGATCAAGAAACAGTCTGTGCAAAACACAAAAGGCAATAAAGCATATAAAATATAGGGCATTCAAAAACATACTCTCAAGTGGAAAAGAAAACACAACAGCAGTATGGTTTAAGATGGCCTCTGAGGTTTCCTCCCTGCAGCTGTGCCACGCCCTGCTCCTCAGTGCAGCAAATGTTTAGGTCAGAGATTTATCACAAAAGACAAAATGTTGCAATGATCAAGATTCAGATAGTAACAGTCATAAACAGTCACTTCAGAAAGTTCTATTCAATAACAGGTAAGGTTTGCAGTTCCCCAGTCAAACAACCCAAAGGCAAAACATTGGTTCCAAAAGGAACAAAACAAAACTTTCAGTTCAAACAGTCCTTCCTTGCATTCACAGCCTTATAGTTCCTTTTTATACTTGTGCCAGCAAATTTGTCACAGCAGTTCTGGGCCAAACAAAGAACACCCCCCCTCCCCCCTCACAAACACACACACACATTCAAATGAAGAAAAAACTTTGCAATTAAGGACATTTCCCTCTGTCTTGTGCACAGTCTTATTCCAAAAAAGAAAGTTTCTTTACGTTAAGGCAAAACTCTTGGCAATTCAAAACACAAAAACAATACTGTTCCTATAAACAAGTTTCCATTGCTTCTACTTGCTCACCTTGAAAAGGTAGTTCATCAGTAACCTCCATGTATTCCTCTTGAGCTAGCAGTTCTGCTGGAGTTAGCTGGGCAGGTTTCTCCAGCTCTAACATCTCCACATCAGGTCTCAGTTTAGTCTGGGTAGTCCTGCTCTCCTGCCTGCTTCCATTCACCTCCCTCCTCTCCTGCCTTGGAGCTCTGCCTTATATTGATGAAAGGGGCTCCCAAACTTACTTGGAATCAGCATGGGCAAAAACTCCCTCTGGCTCCTCCTTTGGCCAAGCTGCAGATTGCTCTCAGTGAAATAGGACTGTTTCCTTAGAGAAGGTTTAAAGGAATTTATGTGCTAGGACTAGGAAGACCTGTATTTGGATAGTCAGCCCCAACTGCCTGCGCACCAGGGAAACCTTCCCGGTGAACTTTAATCCCCTTTGCCACAGGATTACTTTTAAACCGTAGCAAGTCAGAAGATGCGCAAGACTTGCCACAACATGTTGGATCTTTAAGGCTGTCCCCCGTTAAATGAGCCCTTGTTCTATTTAAATATTTTAAAATTCTACCAAATAAGGTGATGGGATTGTTGTAAAAGATAATCAAGTCGCATGCATAATGTACCTGTAATGACAGCAATCCCACTCTTCTGTGTCTAAAAAAAACAACAAAAAAACACCTTTCTACTCTCTGTATAAGGTCTAATGACGCATGATCATACCATTGTCCAGAGTTTCAAAAGATATAAACTTCTGGAAAATATGAAAAAACACATTGATATACATGGCTTTTTGTTTGGAAAAAAAAATCAACTAATATCTTAAACCACAATACTTTTAGTGATTCTCTGCTGTGCAGAAGCCTGGTGTAATAGCTAGGAAACCTTTTATGACTCCCATTGCTTAGCAGCTGAGTCATTTTGGCTATTCACTAAGAGCTAGCCACAATTGAATAGGTAGGAAGCCCTACGCTATACCTCTGCGGGTAAAGCAGGGAACCTAATTAAGTCCCCTTTTAATCAAACTGCGATAGAGCTTTATACCGTGGGCTGGTGAGGTAAATGATCCGACACTCTTAGGAATTGAAAGAGCATCAGAGCATTTACCTCGCCGGCCCACGGTAAACAGCTCTACCGTAGTTTGATAAAAGGGACCCTAAATTCGAAGAAGTCCGAATGGCCTAAATGCCGAATATATTGGCAGTCTTCGAATGTTTCCTGGCAACAGAACCTTATAGCATTTCAATTTAATATTAACAATTCTCCATTATTTCTTAGCATTGCGGAGCAAGGTGACACACAATAGCATTTTTAGAGAGACTCAGCGTTAACATTTTAATCAGTTCTATATCGATTTCTTGGACACCCAAAAGAAATCGTTCACTGTACATAGACTTTTATTAATAATAATAATAATAACTTTATTCTTCTATACCACCATAGTCGTGAGACTTGTAGGCGGTTCACACCGAAGAGAGCTGGACAGTCAGCGAGTTACAATATGTAGAAGTCCGGGATACAGCATATAGAATCTTACAAAGGCAGTGAAATATAATATATTGACTGTTAGCAAATGTTAGACATTTCAGATTTAAAAGCAGGAGTGGGCATATTTAGTGTTAGGTGTAGATACTTTTATTAGGTGATATTTCTGTTGAATAAGGCAGTTTTTATGGCTTTTCTGAACTCTATAATCTAGGTGCCAAATTAATGCACCTCTTACATACATTATCCCTTATTTCTTTTTTTTAATTAAAATTTTAAATTATATCCAAGGAATACAGGGGTCCTTTTATTAAGGTGCACTAAATTCTAAGATGCCCATAGGAATATAGGGTTCCTTTTACGAAGTTGCGCTAGCATTTTTAGCTCACGCACAAGATTAACATGCGCTATAGCACATGCTAGCTGAAAAACTACTGTCTGCTTAAAAGGAGGCAGTAGCAAGTGCCCTCTCGTTCTCCCTACCTTGAAGAGGGTGAACAACCTGTCCTTATCTACTAAGTCTATCCCCTTCAGTACCTTGAATGTTTCGATCATGTCCCCTCTCAATCTCCTCTGTTCGAGGGAGAAGAGGCCCAGTTTCTCTAATCATGGGTGTTAGCTTCTTACTGTGTATGCCGAGATAACCATATTGTATTTTGCCCTCCTGGACATGTAACAGAAAGACTGCAGGGCTTAGATAAGTGACTTTAAGATTAACCCCTGAACCAATAATAAGTGCAAGCTTAGGACCAATGATTGTAAAGAAAATGTAGCAAAAGTAACAAATGAGAAGTTGTCCATATCACCATATCCTATTAATCTCTCTATCCTCAAAAATGGATTTCCTGTCCCACCAACTCTCTTTCTTCCTCCCCTTTTAAGATCAATCAATTTGTACCTTGCTTAATCTTTTGTAAACCGCATAGAACTTCACGGTATTGCGGTATATAAATTGTTATTATTATTGGCTAGCGCGCAGGGCATTTTAACGCACGCTAAGCACATGCTAAAACCGCTAGCACACCTTTGTAAAAGGAGCCCATAATGGATGTCTTAGCATTTAGCGCACACTAACCGGTTAGCCTACCTTAATAAAATTACCCCAAAACTTGTTCAGAAACACAGAAATAACATCAACAATATGAAGGAAATCAAATCCTGTACATATTTTCAGCAAATATTACATTTCACTACTAAGTCTACAACACTGTGGGGAGAACAAATAGAAATCAAAGGAAATATATAGAGAAAAATAGAAAAAAAAAAACCATCCTCTTAAACTTAACATAAACTAAGCTAGCACCAACAGACACTCTACAGCAGGGGTTGTCAAAGTTCCTCCTGGAGGGCCGCAATCCAGTTGGATTTTCAGGATTTCCCCAATGAATATGCATTGTCGCGCAGCCAGTACCGGGTCCTGAGGCGGGTACTGGGCTGAGCTCAATCGCTGATTCTGGGGTGCCCTCAAAAGGTGAAAGCCCTGCTGGGAAAATAATGTTCCGGGAAAATAATAGTCAGAATGGCAACAGTTCCCCAAACACAATAAGGCTACAGTCCAGCCACTGTTCAAATAAAGAAGGCTTTATTTGGTAATTAAGCCAATGTTCAAACATGTATCCAAAACAAAACTAGCCTAAGTCCAGATGTCTGGCTATTTCAGTTCCCTGTCAATCAGGGTTTCACAATCTCTGCTTGCAGGTGAAAAAAAACAAAACCCAAACAGTTCATCTGTTCCAGCTAGTAGTCCTGAAGTCCTTCTGGCTGCTGGGTCAGCACATGGCTGGACACACCCTTGCCTCAGGGTAAGTCCAGGAATTTCCTTACTGGCTTCTTAAAAAAAACAAAACAAAAAAAAAACCATCCAAAATTTGTAAAAGGAGCCCCTTATATTAACTGGAAACCGCTTTGACTATAAAAGTGGTATATCAAGATTTAAATAAACTTGAAATTTAAACTTGAAAGTTGCTCCCAAATTCCCTGTTTCTTGTCATAAGGCAAATCCCCCCCCCCAAAAAAAAAAACCCACAAAACAAAAACCTTCCTTTTTTCCTGTATGTCTTTGGTCACATCTGGGTAAATCCAAACCCTCTGAACATTGTGGAAATAAAATCTCATTACTGCATTAAGATCTTGTTCAAACATGAATGAGACTAATAAAGTAGCCCTTTCCACAATTTCCATCACTGACCCTTCTAGTTTACTGATAAGTTTTTAACATCAATACATTCTTCTTGTTCCTGATGTTTTTGCCTCCTTGATCTCCCTCAGATTTTTTTTTTTCTTTGAAGCATCTGGTAAAAAGTAAAAGTTTATTCAAAAGGGGAATATCATCGGCTGCACAATGAAGATTCTCAATTAAATATTTGCAGAATAAATCTGCTGGAGTCTTGTCATGAAGCTTAGCAAAATTCAAAAGTCGCAAATTGAGTCTCCTTTTATAATTTTTCCAGCTGTTCCAATTTTCTATGAATTAACATCTTATCCTTGACTAATGTAGTTTTAATAGATTTCACAAATACTACAGTATATCTTCATTAACTTTAGTCAGTTGAACGGAACTTTCCTGCTCGATTTCAGTGGCTAGCCCCCCTCGATGGGAATATTCCCTGCAACTACTTCAATATCAAGGGCATGCTGGTTCACAGCTGATGATGCCGCCAGACATGGAGGAACAATGGGTTCTGGAGAAGAGAGAGAAGTCCCAAAGCTATGACTGCTCCTTCAGCTATCAGCGATGCTGGGCTCTGCACCCTGGCCGCAAGAGGAGGCATAATGCACTATGATCTGTTGAAGAGGGGAAGAGGCACCTGTCGTCAAGGGCTCAGCATGGACAGCATCCTCACGTTTAGAATGCACCATATTCAACAAGGATCAAATCAAGAAAAAAATAAGTAGGCCCAGCACACACCGTCAGGTCATACCACCATCTTGGCTCGTCTCTCCTCACCAACTGAATGTTCTTAATCATCTCATGATCTTCAAGAGTTTGAGTCATTTGTGCTAGATGATTTTGAACAGTACTCATACTTATATTGTTAGAATTTGTTTGAACATTAGCATTCATTATAGTAGCCTGTGCTGAAAGCACCTTACCAAAATCAGATACAGCTGTCCATATAGTTTCTAAAGTAAATGTTGGTGGCTTCTGAAGATGAATTTCAAACGACACAGACTTTGTCTCATGTCTGCTTCCAGCAACAACAAGAGTCATCTCTTTCCTGAACTCTGCAACTTCAACACTCAATGCCATCACCACAGCAGGCTGTCCCGGAGGGGAAGGAATCCCTTCCTCTCCTGTCTCAGGAGCCCTCCCCCAAGTAGTAGACACATTCAATGATATTTGCTGGTCATCTGTCATTGAACCCACAGGACTGAGTCGGGGAGGGGGAGGGCACATATCGGGTGTCAAAGATAGCCCAGATCCATAACCTGATGCCATTTCTCTTGGCAATGGGGTAAAGGCAGCCAGAGATTCCCTGAAAGCCGCAAGTACAAGTTCACAATGGCATATAATAAACTTCAAAGTGCCTAATTTCTAAATGATCTTTTTTTCTAAGTGATAATACCTTTCTAAGAACCTCTATGGTCTTCAATTCCAGCCAACCACCAGTCAAATTATTTGAAGGCTTGTTTCTCTTTCTGGCTTTTATTCATCATCAGACCTTAGTGTTTTTTTAAAGTGCTTGTGCTCTATATTCTATGTTTTGTGCAAATCGATAAACTTTTCTTATACAACTTTAAAACTTTTGTACTTAGCTTTAGCTATTTCTTCATACTTTTTTTAAACCTCGGGAAGGACCTTAAGGTTCAACCAGTTTCGCCCAAAGGCTTTTTCAGGAACGGGTCCCCTGCAAATAAGAGGCAAGAATTGGTAAATGCATCAGTTTCATTGTTCTAAAACTTTAAACTAATCCCTCAATATCTTAGCAGTTCTAGTTTTAGAAGTAAAATTACCCCTTTTGTTTTGCTCCACAGCATCACGACATGTGTTTTTCTATGTAAAGATGGCCGCAGCATTTTTTGGTTCTGTTTAAATCAGGTGACTCATTAACTACCTCACTGATGACATCAGTTCAGTGGGAGGAGCCTAAACTAGTGTCATCCATTCTATTTCTAAATTTAATCCTCCTGGATGCACCGTATTCAGAGTGTATATCCAGCGTTGTTCTTTGAAATTTAATCTGTTCTCAATGTAACCACCCTCCCACCCTTCTTTTATACAATCTATGACCCTCCTTCTTAAATCATCTATGGTGTGAACTTTTTCCATCCAGTGCTGGACTAGAGGTGCCTGGATGCTCTCTGTAACAATATGTGACTTGTGTTCATTTAGTCTAATGTGCACTGGTCTACTACTTCTCCCCATATATATGAGCCCACATGGGCATTTGATTGCATAAACTACATTATGAGATTTGCATGTAGTTAGCATACGAGCTTTAATCTTGATGTCTCTGTTGGGAGGATTCCACATATGGCCCTCAATAGTTTTTGTGCACCATTGACAACGGCCGCATCTGACATGATTGCCATCCTCTCGGTCGTAACTGGCTTCCTCATACCTATACTTGGAAAGGCGCTCCCCTAAATTCTGTCCTCTGTTGAAGACAATCATAGGAAATTCTTCCTCAAAAGTAGGTATCAATTGGAGTATATGCCAATGTTGTCGCAAGCTTTTAATTAAGCTATACGATAAATCATAGTATGGAAGTACACATACCATCTTATCTTCTGCCGCCTGAGGTCGATCCTGGAGAAGTAATTCGCGATTAGCGTATTTTGCTCTGATAAAAGCTTTTTTCACACATTTCTTAGGGTAGTCTCTGTAAGCTATTCTATTCAGCCACCATCTTGATTCCTCATCTCCCAATTTTTAAATATGTACACCTGGCTGGGCCTCCGCGTGTGTGGATCGCCGGACTTGATGGACCAAAGGTCTGATCCAGAGATGGCAGTTTTATGTTCTTAATATCTTAGACTGTTTTAAGAATTCATTTTCATCAGTACACAAACGTCTCAGGTGGAGAAATTGTACCACAAGGAGATTGAGCTTCAGTTTTTGTGGATGGTGGCTGTGAAAGCGCAACAATGTGTTCTTTTCTACTGGTTTGTGAAATACTGTGGTTTTTAGCTTATTATGATCTTTATATACTACTATGTCTAAGAATTCCATCTTCTCTCTGTCAAATGCCATGGTAAACTTGATGTGTGAGTTGATGGTGTTCAGCCATTTGCCAAAACTTCCCAGAGCTTCCAAGGTGTCATTCCATATAAAGAAAATGTCATCTAAAAAACGTCGTCAGAAGAGGACAGATTTAAACGGAGTGGCCGGATATATGTCATCTTTTTCCATTTTAGCAATGTACAAAGTGGCTACCGAGGGGGTTAAAGTGGCCCCCATGGTGACCCCTTGAATTTGTTGGTAGAAATGATTGGCATACCAAAAGTATTTTTGAGTGATCACCATCTCAGCTAGTTGACTCAGGAAGTCCGTAGAAATCTGTGGTTCTTCCCTTTCGTTAAGGTGGAGTTGGATAATGTCTAATGATGCCTGTTGTGGAATCATAGTGTATAATGAAGTGATGTTCAGAGTGGCTAAAATAACATTGTCTGGAAGTTGATCAAGCCCTTGTATCAATCTAATAAAATGAGCTGAGTCTTTTAAAAATGATGGAATAGTAGTAGTCATGGGTTGGAGAAAGATCTGATGATGAATAAAAGTCAGAAAGAGAAACAAGCCTTCAAATAATTTGGCTGGTGGTTGGCTGGAACTGAAGACCATAGAGGTACTTAGAAAGGTATTATCTGAAAAAAAAGATCACTTAGAAATTAGGCACTTTGAAGTTTATTATATGCCGTTGTGGATTGATGGGATATTGTAACCAGACAGACATCGTGCCTGCCCTGGTTCCAGTTAAAGTTCCCACTAAGACACCAAAGAAAACCTGGAAGGGAATGGACAAGGATTGTGCTAGGGGTGATTTTCAGGTTAACCACCAGGAGGAGCCTGAAATATCCAAGGATCTCCTTAAAGAGCCATATCTAGGTCACCACAGGAGGAGCCCAAGAGCCACAGGCAGGTCTGCTGACTCAGGTAGAATAGGGCGTGCCCCTGCAGTACAAAAACCAGCAGCTGAGCACAAGCAGAGAGGCAGGCTAGGGAGAAGGTTCAGACCTTTCTTCCCTGAGAGTCTCCTCGGGCCAAGCAGGGATGATACAGCCTCACCCATGGAGGTACAGGAGGCTGGAGAATTGCTGGAGGAAGTTCTTTCAGATGATGATCTTCCAATGGAACTTGACCACCTGCCTGAGGAAGTAAATCCTACTGAGGAAGCCATGGAGGTTGGTTTTTCCACCAGCTGCAAGTCCTAATTGGCAGCAACAGTGAGTGTGTTTTCAGCTTCCTGTGATTGAAAGTGACTGTGTGCTAATACTGGACCTTTTGGGATTTTTGCTTTACTTTTCTTTTGTTTCTGTGAAGCTGATAGTGTCTGTTTGGGAGAGGTTTGCTGTTACCTGGGAGGGCATTTTGAGGCTATTGTTAGCTAAGATAGAAAACAAACCCGTGACACTCTCCTTTGCCTGGCAGTTTAGTGTAGGGCTGCCAGAGGCTTCACTTTAGGAGCACCGTGGATAGTGAATCCAGTGCCTTGAACTTTATTTTGGACTACACTGTATAACCTGTTTGGGAGCAAGTTGCCTTGAGCTCTGAGGTGAGGCCAAACCTCAGAGGGGTGAAATAAGGGAGCCTGCAGGGTGACTCCAGTCCGGGTCACACGTTAGTGCTATTATTTCTTGTAACCACTGAGGGGTGCTGTTGAGTCCCGAGTAGACCACAGTGCGGGTTACAATATATAACATAGACAACGTCATAAACAACATTGGGCTATTTTAATACATCAGGCAAGTACAAGTTCTGCATACACTAGATATATATCCATTGGTCTTCGTAAGGACACAGATAGGGTCTGGCAGAAATTCTGAGGGAAAAACTCTCCCCTTGCCTTTCTTTTTTGCCATGGTGAAAATGGCATGCAAAGCTCCACACTATGGTGCAGCCACCATCTTGACTCCTCACCTCTCAATTTTTAAATATGGCACTAAAAATTGTACACACAAATTTAAGGGAACACAACTCCAGCATGCATTTTAATTGTCCAATAAGCCAATTAGCAATTGGATGCTGATAACCCATTATTGAAGTTAATTGGCAATAACTGGAATTTACACGTGCATCTTTCTAGCTGGTGTTCTATAATGATGTGTACGTAAATTTTCACACATAGTCCTGAAAAGGGGGCATGGCCATGGGGAGGAGCATAAGTGGGCCACGCCTAATTTACGTGTGGATTAGTTGTGGATCTGTCAGGTTTCAGCTGGTATAAATCCTTGGGTGCAGATTCAAGTGCTAAGCATAACTTTGAGCACCATTAATAGAATAATTCTTAGCGCTTTTTTTGTTTGTTTGTTTTTTTTGCACCTTTTACTGAATTTAGCCTGTAATATCTACATATTAGAAGAACCTCAGGGTCATCTTCGACTCATCTCTTTCCTTTCCTTCACATATCCAACAGACCGCCACAATATGTCATTTCTTTCTTTACCACATCACTAAAATCCAGCTGTTCCTTTTAGAGCACACTGCTAAGACCCTCATCCATACTCTCATCACTCCTCATCTGGACTACCTGCAACATGCTTCTCACAGGTCATCCACTAAACCGTCTCTCTCTCCCCCCTTCAGTTTGTTCAGAATTCTGCTACACACCTCATATTCCACCTGGGTCATTATGCTCCCATCACCCCTCTTCTCAACTCACTTCATTGGCTCCCTATCCATTTCCACATTCAGTTCAAACTCCTCTTCTTGACATACAATTGTATTTACTCTGCAGCTCCTCAGTGTCTCTCCTCTCTTATCTCTCCCTGTACTCTGCCCCGGGAACTCCGTTCATCCGATATGTCTCTCTTGTCTGTACCCTTCTCCTCTACTGCCAACTCCCCACGCTTCCCTTCTACTCTGCTGTGCTGTATGCCTGGAACAAGCTGCCTTACTCAGTACATTGGGCTCCATCTCTGGTGGCACTCAGGTTCATGCTAAAAGCCCACTTTTTTGATGCTGCTTTCATATCCTAACTCCAACCCACTTGTCACTTCCTCGATAATCCCCTACCTTATCCGCCTTATCATTCCCCTTGTAATTCCCTACAAGAGCAGCATGTACAGCTTCATCCTTTTGGTCCTGCATGTCTGTCATAATTAGATTGTAAGATCTTTTGAGCAGGAACTGTCTCTTGCGTATTTAATGTACAGCGCTGTGTCCGTCTGGTAGTGCTATAGAAAAGATAAGTAGTAGAAGTATATTAGTACCTGTCCTGGAAAAAGTCTAACCCAGTGTATCGCAAACTCCATGGCAGATTCTAATATCTGTAGAAGTCAGAGTCTGAGTTGGAGTCAGAGTCAGAGAATAGAAAAATAGAAGAGTTGGAGGCAGAGTCAAAGGTTTGGTTTACTGACTCCACAGCCCTGGTAGAAATCATAATAAAATCAAAACAGTTTTCTGATTGAATGAGTTAGGCCCACAGTGTCTCACTTGTATCAGGTGTGCACACAGGCAGTAGATGAGTGTAAGGCCACTGATGAGTAAGGCAGTAGATGAGTGCAAGGCCACTGATCTGGCCAAATGGCAATTGCTATTCAACTGGTACAGGATGGCTCACTAATGAGGTGGCTAAAAATGATTGCTTTAACTTTGCATCTCTGTGAAACTCTCTCTCCCCTAAACCACACTGAAGCAGTAGTTCTCAATCTTTCTTCTGTTGTGACACATCTGACAGATAATGTTCACATGCGTGACACATTGAACACTACAATGCGCAGCTGAATAAAGGAAAAAAAACCCCTAAATATCATTTAATTATTGCTAAACAAAAATGTAAAGGAAATAACCTAAGAATAGACATATTGAGGTCAGCCAATGGTCCATCTAGCTCAGTATCCTGCATCCAGCAGTGGGTAATTCAGGTCACAATACAGTAACTAATACAGTGGCCAATACAGACACAATGGTGGTGACCGCCAAAGTGGGAGAGAGGGATGGGCTGCATCATTTGTAGGTATTTAAACATCTCTATCATATCTCCCCTCTCCCGCCTTTCCTCCAAAGTATACAGATTGAGATCTTTAAGTCTGTTCCATACTCCTTATGATGAAGACCATAAGGAATAATCTGCTTTCAACCTAGGATAATGGTTATTTGACACTTTCTTCTACTTGTTTCAAGCCATTTTCAGGTTTTATGCTCAAAGACACGTACATTGTTTTGTACATGCACATCATGTACATCCTACATCATCTGGACCCCTGAGGAAGGCGGTCTCGTCGAAACATGGACAATCATATGTTTAAATACTCCAGAATTCCCTCTCCTCCACACATAACTTGATCCTTGGAGACATAAACCTCCACTTAGAAGACCACTCCTCCAAACAAGTAGCAGAATTTATGTCATACCTCAATTCACTATCTTACCAAATCCTCAACCTCGAACCCACCCACGAAAAGGGCCATCAGCTTGACATTGCAGCTTACGCGTCTCCCAACCTCAACACACAAAACATCCACATCACCAAGGGCTCCTGGCACCCTACCCTCTGGTCAGACCACTACAAATATACATTCACAATCAACTGGATGCAAAGTAAATACAAACCCACTCCACACAAAACAAGCATCAAGACCAGACAGAAAATTGAACCAACCAAATTCTGGGACACAGTAGACCCCGCAATAGACTCCAGTAACCCCATAGAATTCATAAACAGATGGCGGTCCCTAAGCGAACCTACCTTGAACAAACTAGCCCCAATAAAAACAAAAAATAAAATATGTAGACCATCAGATAAATGGTTTGACACTGAGCTCCTACACCTAAAAAGGCAATGTAGACAACTAGAAAGGACATGGAAAAAACAGAAACTAGACCACACCAAAACAGAATGGAGAATCCAAATCAAACAATACAAAATCAAACTGAAGGAAAAACGGAAAGAATACTATTCCAAACTCATTGGCACCGAAAAACCAGACACAAAAGAACTTTTCAAGCTCGTACGAAATCTCACTGACACCAACCCTTTTCACTGACACCAACCCTACTAGCTACAGCATCCACAAAATTCAAAGCTAATCTCACGCTATGGTTGCAAACTACTCTCAATGAAGGTCAGTTCCCAACAGAACTTGGCGAAATCATAATTACTCCTATACTGAAAGACCTCAAAGGACCAATAGACAACCCAACAAATTATAGACCAATCGTTTCCATCCCACTATACGTCAAACTAATAGAAGGTCTTGTTGCACAATATCTCTCCAACTACCTTGAGGACCACCGCATTCTGCACCCATCACAATCAGGATTCAGAACTAATCATAGCACAGAAACACTATGGTATCCTTACTAGATATTGCCCGACAACATCTCAGCAAAGGAAACAAGCTGCTAATCATCCAACTCGATCTCTCAGCAGCTTTCGACTTAGTTGACCACCCCATACTACTCCAGATTCTAGACGCCATAGGAATTTCAGGTAGAGTTCTTAACTGGTTTCAAGGTTTCCTTAAAACAAGAACATACAGAGTTAAGTCCAAAGATCTTATATCCGACTCATGGTGTAACCCCTGCGGAGTACCACAAGGATCTCCACTATCGCCCATACTCTTCAACCTCTTCATAGCTTCCTTAGGCACAACTCTAGATGCCCTAAATATAACCTCATTCAGCTACGCGGACGACATAACCATCCTCCTCCCATTCGATATTCAAGACCCCAGCTCCACAGAACGCCTGACAACAACACTGGTAACAGTAGAAAACTGGATGACTAACCATAAGTTGAAGCTAAACGCGGACAAAACTAAATTCCTACTATTAGAGAAGGAAAAATTACCATCCTTTAAAGAAATGGAAGTTAACACAATCAAATATCCAGTACAGAGCACCCTCAAAATTCTGGGAATACAACTAGACAGACGCTGCACCATGCAGACACAAATCCACAAAATCATCCAAAAAGCTTTCTTCACCATGCAAAACCTAAGAAAAATCAGAAAATTCTTCAACAAAGATCAATACAGAATCATCGTCCAATCCCTGGTGCTTAGCATTGTAGACTACTGGAACAGCCTCTACTTATCATGCCCAAACAGCATGATAAAACAACTTCAGGCCGTTCAGAACCCAGCCTTCAGACTCATCTACTCTCTTAGTAAATTTGACCACATCACTAATGCATACTTAGACTCGCACTGGCTTCCAATAAAAGCAAGATCACAATTCAAATTCTACTGTCTACTATTCAAAGTAACCCATGGAGATGCACCAAGTTACCTTAACAACCGTCTATACCGCAACCTCACACACAGAACAAGGACAACTCAAAGCCTATTTATACACCCACCTCTCAATGGAACTCGACGCAAGAAACTTTACGACAACCTTCTAGCGACACAGGCTGCGAAAATTGACCCAACCATCTCCAAACTGCTGACCAAAACAACAGACATCAAACTTTTCCGAAAAGAAATCAAAACTCTTCTATTCAAACAACATCTTCCATCATTCTAACCTACAAGCACACGCATACCCCTTCATAAACACCACCCCTATAGTATCCCCTAGCCAAATTCTTCAAACCTTCCCCAAAATCATACTCAGAAACCTAAAAATACAACCTCCATCCGGGATCAGAATATTGCTTCCCTTATCACTATGTAAACAACCTCCATCTGTAACCAGAATATTCCTTCCCTCAACGTTATGTAATAATCTTCCTAATTTGTATGTATTGCTATTGTTATGTAAACTTGTTATGTATATGTTATATATCTGATATGTAAACTCCCTGGAAATGTCCAGTTTTCACCCAATTTTGTAATCCGCTTAGAACCGCAAGACACAGGCGGAATAGAAATCTCTAATGTAATGTAATGTAATGTAATATTACTTATTCAGACTTTTATTTGTATTTTTATTGTGAAGAGCGAATAAAAATCATCTTTCAGGACATCCACATCCACAGTCTGTTGTTTTTCTCCTTGATGAATTTGTCAGCTCATAAATGAAAATTAAAACTAGAGGAATCTCTTGCTCAGGAACATTCAGTGCAGGAATGTGGTACTTTCTCACTGGAAAACCCATCATTTTCACCCTGGAGTCTCTATGGACAGCAATTAATTCTCTGAATATAGTTCTGTTTCAACAGTTCAAAACATCAGGAATTCAGATAAGTACACTGTCTGAATTTGTTAATGATTGTACAATTAAACTTTGCTTTGGAGAAAAAATCTGAAGTTAATAAGCTTGAGTCATCTGACACACAAATTATTAAGGATAATTTAATTATATTTAGGAAGTTAGAAAATATGGAAAGCCTTGCTGGAGATAGAAATTTGCTTTGTTAATTTTCTAAAACTAGCAGCTGTTTCACCAAGACTGCTTTGTTAAATATGAAGTGGAGGTTATGAAATTATCTAAGAAGGAATTTCCTCAGATTAGAGAATGTTACTATATTCTGACTTCAAAGTCTCACAGTGTCATGGAAGGATCTGTGGCATCAATGGATAGTTTGCAATACTCCATTATTAATTTAATTTAAATATTTATATTCTGCCAGGTCATTAGTTCTAAACAGATTACAAGTTGCACTCACAGGTTACACTTACAAAATGCTATCTTAGACACATCCCATAACAGCGGTACCTGTAGTGGCCCGCTTCCTGTTACTCAACACCCCTCTCCCGACCCTGTATACCTCTTACCTATCCCAAGAAGACAAAACACACCTTGGTTGGCAAACACCTGGCCGCAGCCCTGTTTATTGAATAATAACATATTCAAGAAATGCAACATAATTAAATATACATAAGTTAACAGCAAAACCAAAACATTAACAAAACCCCCCTAACAATGGTATCACCATTGTTATCTGATCCCGAGCTACCCTCCTAAGTAATTGGCCCCCGACCCCGCCATCCAAGCTAGGGTCTGAGGGGTGGCATGTCCCACACATGCCCCATTATCCAGGGTCAACCGACCCACCAGGCACGGCTCCCAGCCGGCCCACCGCTCATCCCTTGATGAGCCCCAGTAGCCAGTAGCTCGGGATACCGCAACCTCATCCAATCCCAGGAACCCCAAAGCCTAGAGGGCGGGCGGGTGGGAACGCTGACTCGGAGGACCCAACCGTTACGTCCTCCGAGCGTGCTCCCCTTATAACCCCTCCTCCCACAATCCCCTTCGGCTGCGACGCCCCGAAGCGAGGGAAAGAAACCGCGCGACCACGGACCGCCCCACCCCCCCCCGCTCTCCTTATCGGCCTAACCCGACTACCTCCCACTAACTGACCCGACGAGCGACTCCGCGGGCCACCCAGCCCCGCGTTAGGGTCGCCCGTCGAGACAGGCTCTCGGGCTTGCTTATAACAGCGGTACCTGTAGTGGCCCGCTTCCTGTTACTCAACACCCCTCTCCCGACCCTGTATACCTCTTACCTATCCCAAGAAGACAAAACACACCTTGGTTGGCAAACACCTGGCCGCAGCCCTGTTTATTGAATAATAACATATTCAAGAAATGCAACATAATTAAATATACATAAGTTAACAGCAAAACCAAAACATTAACAAAACCCCCCTAACAATGGTATCACCATTGTTATCTGATCCCGAGCTACCCTCCTAAGTAATTGGCCCCCGACCCCGCCATCCAAGCTAGGGTCTGAGGGGTGGCATGTCCCACACATGCCCCATTATCCAGGGTCAACCGACCCACCAGGCACGGCTCCCAGCCGGCCCACCGCTCATCCCTTGATGAGCCCCAGTAGCCAGTAGCTCGGGATACCGCCACAGGCCTGTAACCAGTTACAGGCCCCACCCACCAGGAACGGAGCTGCGGCTAGGATACCAACACTCGCTCACAACAGGAGGCAAAGTCATTCAATAACAAATCCCAACCTATATCGGACAGATGGACCCGATCCCTATAAAACAACCCCCCGCACGCCACATCCACCCAGTCATGTCTAACTTGAATACCTCCCCGTGACTCCACCCATCGACCTACCTGCCTGTTAACCTTAACCAGCCCTCGGGTCCATCGCCGAGACGCTAAACGGCTGGGCCGAGGAATAATATCGGACCAGACCACCCGCGCCTCGGGAAACCAGCCCTGAACCACTCCCAAATCCCCAATGACCGAGTCAATAAGATGCTTGCCACTAAGTGCATCAACATCATTGCCCCCCAGGTGTATAATCAAGAGGTCCGGACGCCGAGGACGCCGCCGAATATCGTTCAGCAGTGGGAGCAACTGGTGCCAGCGCATGCCCCTCTGTCCCCACCAGGAGACAAAGACGCCGCGATGTCCGAGACCCAAATGTCGACCACCGGGCCGGACCGATGCACGCTCCCCAGCCCAGTGGATGAAGGAATGCCCGAAAATCCAAACCGATAGGACCCGCTGTACCGCACCTGCAAAAACAAACCCCCGTAAGAAAGGTATCGACCATTAAACAGCTATTGTTAGTAAACGAGGATCATGCTGAGGCTCCCCCCCCCCCACCTTAACCTCACCCCCACAAGAAATTCACCGTCCCGCTACCAGCCCACTCCATCCACCCGCCAGTCTAATTCCCCCGTAAATCATGACGAGTCGCACCCGACGGGCGAATATAACCACGATAGGCGTTCGATGACCACCTACCCAGCTGACGAATGGCCTCGGCTGGAACACCCGCCGCGAACGCGCTGGTAGCCGCTCCAATGCGAAATGAATGGGTTCCGTAACTGGCCGGGTCCGCGCCACACACTCCCAAAGCCAAACGCAACACCGCCAGGAACTGATAACGCGTTAAGAGAGCACCATCTTCGTGCACCAGCAACACCGAGGCCGAGGAAGGGCGGATCGCCATATAGGCAGCCAGCGAGCGGACGGGGCATGACGTACTACCTTCCACTTGATGTAAAATCAACGTGCGCCCCCTGCCCAGCTGATCCGCCTTAGACCGAGCAATGAACACTCGCAACGTGGAACCTGAAATACACACATGGCTGCGCAGCAGGCCACGCAGTCCCCGTACATCCGACGGGTGTACCAGCAACTCACCCACCCGTAGCGCTCCAAAAAAGGATAAGGAGAACGCAGCCCGAAACAAGCAGGCCTCAAAACCCGACCTCGTCACTTGGGGCAACGCATGGACGAGTTCAACCAACAGATCATGGGTAATAGGCCGCCGAGAATCAGGCACTCGCGGAGCCATCCTGCCCCAAGCCGCCAGCATCCGACGAGGCAGAAACCCCGTCGAAGGGCAAGGCCATCCCAAGGCCCTGCAAAAGAATGCAAAGCCCGCGAGATGACCCGCAGCCGCTCCTCGAGAGCAGCCCTGAAGCTGGGACGATGCCAAGAAGTCTGCCAGCTGGATCTCCGACACAGGACCCGGGGCCCAACCCTGTGTCCGCAGAAAACCAGAGACCAGTACAAAGCCCCTGTTGTACCGGACCCACGTAGATGGAGCTACCGAGCGTTGCAAGAAGAACCAGATCCGATCCCCACCAGGCCCCATAAATGTTCTGGCATCCGCAATCCCTCCTGCTGCGCCTCCGGCGCCAGCTGTCGAAACTGCAAAAAGCGAAAACGAGACAGAGCATCAGCCAGGCTGTTCTGCACCCCAGGAACATGCCGCGCCCGAATGAACAGGTTAAGTCGCAAACAACGCACGACGAGCTCGCGCATCAACGCGGTTATCTGCAAACATTTAGCTGACTGCCTGTTGACAACTTCCACGACCCCCATATTGTCACACCAAAACACAACCCGCCTGTTTCGCAACCGGTCCGGCCACAACTCACAAGCCACCAACAACGGAAAAAGCTCCAGCAGAGTGACATTACGGGTAATTCCCGCCATCCGCCAAGCGTCGGGCCAGGCCGCCGCGCACCAATCGCCCTGGAAGTAAAGACCGAAACCCACACCCCCCGCTGCATCGGATTGCAGTTCGAGATCCAGATTAGAAACTTCCAGCTGTTGAATGGGAAGCGAACCGTTAAAACACTCAAGAAACAGCGCCCACATCCGCAAATCGGCCCGAATCCCCGCCGAAAGCCGCACAAAGTGTCTACGATCACGAATACCCGCCGTCGAAGCCGCCAAGCGCCGGGAGAAGGGGCGACCCATCGGTAACACCCGACAAGCAAAATTCAGAGACCCCAATAGAGACTGCACCAATCGCAACGTAGGCTTACCAGCACCCCCTACTAGCGATATCAAATCCAACAATTGCCGCACCTTGCTCAGTGGAAGTCGGGTAACCATCGCAGTAGTGTCAATCTCTATACCCAGGAACGTGAGACACGTGGACGGACCCTCAGACTTCTCGGCCGACAATGGAACACCAAATTCAGCAGCCATGATCTCAAAAGTAGTCTTTAACAGCAAGCAGTCATCGGAAGCCGCTCCCCCCACAAACAGAAAATCATCCAAATAATGCACTACCGAGTCCCTTCCCGCGCGCCGTACCGTGACCCAGTGCAAAAAGGAACTGAACAATTCAAAAAATGCACAGGAAACGGAGCACCCCATCGGCAGGCATCTATCAAAATAAAAGGCACCCTCAAACTTAAAGCCCAACAAAGGGTACGAGGACGGATGAACCGGCAATAACCGAAACGCCGATTCAATGTCCACCTTAGCCAACAGAGCCGAAGGACCAGCACGACGAATGAGACCGAGGGCACTGTCAAAGGACGCGTAACGTACAGAACAGATATCACGCGGTATACCATCGTTCACCGAACGCCCGGCCGGCCTGGACAAGTTGTGAATTAAGCGATATTTTCCCGGCTCCTTCTTTGGAATAATCGCTAAAGGAGACAGCACCATAACCGGAAACGGTCGAGCGTGGAAAGGCCCCGCTATCCGACCCCGCTCGATTTCGTCCGTCAATTTCCTGCGAACTTCTCCACGAAGATGACCCACGGAGGAAGCGTTGGAAGCCTGAACATTAACTAAAGGCAAAACACATGGTATCACAAACCCCTCGCTAAACCCCCTCAGCAGAACACCCGCAGCCCTCAAATCCCGATACTGAACCAGCCACGGACGCATGGCACCCACCAGAACCGGAGTGGGCAAGCCACGGGACTCCAACTCATTTAGTCGTGGGCGGAGGCAGGCCGACCCCCCTCTTGGGGCACTTTGTAGCCGGATGTCCCTGGCCGCACTGGGAACAAGCGTGTCGAAAACGGCAATCGGTAAAAGAGCAGGTCGACTTGTTAAACTGCCAGCAGAGGCCCGGACCTCCTCCCGCACCCGCACTTCCGGGCGGACGAAAGGAACGACCTCCGACCGTGGTTTGCGGAACCTGTTTGCCCGAAGTCCCAGGACCCGAGCTTCCCGGCTTCGCCATATGGGTGAGCCAGAGATTAATGTCCTGCGTGCCCCAGGACATGTGCCGATTCTCCTCCATTTTATCACGGAACGCTTCATCGTAATTTAACCAAGCCCAGCCCCCGAAGCGCTGGTACGCATCCAATACGGAGTCAGCGTACGCCAAGAGAAGGCCGTAATCCTGAGGTCTCTCTCTCCCCCATACACTGGCCAACCGCAAGAAGGCGCGCGACCAATTAACAATATTGCGCGAAACCGCACCCACCTTGGGTTTTTCACCCCCTTTCTTGCTCTTCTTCTTCCTGCCGCGAACCCGACCTTCCATAAGCGCGAAGACGTCCACACAGGTCCGCCTCCTAATTTTTCGACGCAAGGACCGCGGGACCTTCTCCCACAATTCCGATAACGCTACCAGGGCAGGCGCCCCCCTATCGCCGCCCTCCTGCACAGGACCCGCGCTCGTTACCCGCCTCTGGGACCCCGAAGAGGAAGACAAGGAAGAAGAGGAAGAGGATGTTAATGAAGAGGAGGAGGACGAGGAAGAATCCCTGCCCCTACGGCGCTTCTTACCCTTACCCTTCTTCCTCCCCCGCTTACCCCGGTTGTCAGTCCCAGCCCCTAGGGCCTTGTTACCCGTAGTCCGTTCTGTTCCTGGTCTGCATCCGCCATCCACATCTTCCGAAGCGGCGCCCTCCGCAGCTACCGCCATAGCAGGATGCTGAGTAGTCCGAGCAGCCGCCTCCACGCTCATCCGCACGGCTCCAGTAGCCCCCTCAGGAACCGGTCCAGCAGCAGCAGATCCGGCCGCAGCATCACGTCCCGCGGCGACATCCTGTGGGGAGAAATCCGAACAGGGGCCAGCAACCTGAACAGCAGGAGGGCAAGTTAGCCCTGCAGAAAAAGCAGCCCCACCAGGGAACTCACCCCCTCTAACACCTCCCAGAAAACCCGGTCCCCAAGGCGACGGAGGACCCACCGCCGGAAAAGAGGAGGGGAACGTAGCCCACGGGCCCATCGCCCACGGAGAACCCCACATACCCCATGGAGACCACCCCCCCGCCATACCCACCTGCGGACCACTGGCAGCCCCTGAGGTAGAAGGAAGAACTGCCTCCCCCGGCAACCCACTAGCAGTGCTCACGCTCCCCAGGAAGTGAGAAGTCCCCAACCCGGGCCGGTCCTCCCTTGGAGCAGCAAACACCTCCCCATCCCCCTGTGTTACCCCCCGGGGCTCCGATGCCCCAGCCGGCACCGCTAAAACCGCCCCTCTCCCTGCCGGGGCCCTGCCACGTGAGCGCGACCCCGGAAGTCGGCCCCTGCCCCTGCGGGTCGAACCCGTGCAACTCGGACCCGCTGGCACTTCCCCCGCTACTTCCAGCGCGATCGCCGTTCTCGCCGCCGAACGGGACCGCCTGGGAGGCAGCTCTCTACCCACACCCTCAGCCACACTCACCGGGGCCAGCTCGCTTTCGTCAAAAGAGTCCCCCGCCAGCAGGGACAACTCGGCTTGGTCCGCCGCTGCAACGAAGGGCTGGCGCTGCATCGTGGGATCGGAATAACGCCTACCAAGCCTGAGGAAGTCTCCCTGCCCGAATCTGCAGACCGCGTGTTCTCCCAGCAAAACCCGACACGAGGTGAACTGCTCGCAACGCTGACTCGGAGGACCCAACCGTTACGTCCTCCGAGCGTGCTCCCCTTATAACCCCTCCTCCCACAATCCCCTTCGGCTGCGACGCCCCGAAGCGAGGGAAAGAAACCGCGCGACCACGGACCGCCCCACCCCCCCCCCGCTCTCCTTATCGGCCTAACCCGACTACCTCCCACTAACTGACCCGACGAGCGACTCCGCGGGCCACCCAGCCCCGCGTTAGGGTCGCCCGTCGAGACAGGCTCTCGGGCTTGCTTATTCTACTATACAGATGAAAACAAAATAAATAAATCCAACATTCTCACCTGCACTGGCCGTCATCACCATTTTAGTCCCCTCCTTGTACATCACCACTAGCTTCCTCTGTCTTTCCGTGTTCAGCACAAAATTCTGACTCTTGTACACAAGGTACTACATCTTGAAATCCCTACATATCTATCTTCTGTAATCCCCCCCCCCCTTATATTTCCTCTCATGTCCTTTGACCTACCTCTGCACACTATTTGCCTTTGGTCTTTTGGTCTGATATTGAGTCTACCTGGAATTTTAGTTTTATCTTCCAAGCTCCTATGCTTTGAAACTCTCTCCTCCTTGAATTCCATTCCAGACATCCCTACCATAAATTTCTGCCTTGAAAGCCTACTCTTTTCACTTGCCTTTCTTCTAGATTCCCATGGCATTGGTGAAAAAATGCTTCTTCATTTTGTGGAAGTTGCATACCATAAAATCTTATTTTGAACCTATGGCATTCAAACTCCTTGTACAAGCTGCACCTCATTGGATTACTGTAATTCAGTTCACATTGCAAGACATCAAACAAATATACTCAGTTTGACTGTTGATATACTGTTCTTGCTGAAGAATGCTGCATTTGCCAGAAATAATGAGACTTGTGTTTTCTAAAGGGACTCATTCTTTGACTCCTCTGTCTGTAGAACATTCAAAGGCCTGGGGATTGTCCAGGTGTATTTTTGGATGACCGTTGTTTCTACCTTGTTACTTTCCTCATGAATCCCATTTTTGCCCAGTCTCTCTTTTATTGTAGTCAGGAACATTGATCTTAACTGAGTGTTGATCTTTGACTAGAAAAAATCAGATCATATTACATTTTACTACAGATAACTTCAATGGCTTCCGTTTGAGGCTCGCGTGCTATTTAAACTGGGCACTCTCTGTTATAAAGTTTTACACGGCCAGGCGCCAGAGTATTTATTTGAATTATTTACTTTGTTTACACCAACCATTCTTTATGTAACTCTACTTTATTTGTCTTCCCCCCACCTCCAGCTCGAGGTTGTACTCAAAAGAGATTCCAGCAGCGTCTGCTTGCTTATCAGGCAGCGAGCTGGGACAGGGAGTTACACTCTTTATTCACAAAGTCTTGTTCCTACTTATATTTTAGAAAATTACTAAAATCAATACTATTTACAAAATTCCTAGAGTACTAATATGATCTTATGTTAAGTTTTGTAGATCACTGGGAATGTCCAGTTTTTTTTATCTTTTTGTAAACCACATCGATCCATAAGGTTTTGCAGTCTAGAAATGTAAATGTAATTCTTTAGCAGCAGAGAAGCTTTCTGCAATCCTGGATTTAGGGCCCTTTTACATAGGCGCAGTAGCGATTCTCCTGCAGCAAATGCACCAAAGCCCATAGGAATTGAATGGACTTTGATGCATTTGCTACGGGGGACTTGCTTCCACAGCTTTGTAAAAAGAGCCCTTACAGCCATATTCTATAAACTGCACCCTATTTAGGCACCGCTAGGTGCCCTAATCGCGGTCACCTAGCGATCTGCACCGATCCAATTAAAAAAATTAATTGGATTAATAGACATGGTAATTGACCATACAGTTTTCAGTTAATCCCCCCCCCCAAAAAAAAATTAAGCAATTTAAGAATTTGGTGTTGAATTCTTAGAATGTCTAACAACCTCTAAGTGGAGGCACCATCCAATGCCTAGGGATGCCTACGTAAAAAAATAAGAAACAACAACGAAGGAGATCAGCTGGTGCTCAATCCTATTTATTTGTAACAGACTTGACACGATCATGTTTCGGCCCTATAAAGGCCTGCCTCAGAGGTCTTGCTGTTCAAATGTGTATTGAGTTGTCCAAATGCATTGAGTTGTCCAAAGACACACCATCTCTGAAAGTGACAGCGTGGGTAGCTGAACCATGTCCAAATGAAAATGCATTATTTGTGAATCAGTACATTTTACCTATCAGGTTTGAACAGCAAGACTCCTGAGGCAGGCCTTTTTAGAGCTGAAACACAATCGTGTTGAGTCTGTTACAAATAAATAGGACTGAGTACCAACTGGTCTTCTTCGCTGTTGTGTCATGCTTCTCACCATTGTGAAGACAGTATTTCCTGTTTGTTTTCTATGTTAAAAAAATAGGCATGGTTTATATTTATATTTATTGGAAACTTCTATACCGCTACTTATGACTGGGGAGTCAATTCAGAATGGTTTGCATGAGCTTCAGTAAAGGTGTGACAATACACGAGTTAAATAGATGTATATCTTACCTATACAATATATACCATCTATATATATAGTACTAGCTGATGCCCCGGCGTTGCACGGGTATTTAATTATAGCAATAACACTGTAAATGGATTCAAATAAAGATACTTTATAGTGGGGAATGAAATTATTTTTTTACAGCTTAATAAAAAGTACAATATTCAAATTATAATGTGAAATATTTGACAAAATGAATACAATACAACTAACGCAAAACGTGATTATAAACAACATTTTTAGTTTCACCTCCAGGAGCAAGAACATATAAATTCTTGGGTGAACCCACCCTTGAGCAAGCAACATAGAGTTGTGGGCCAAGAGACCCCCAGAACATATCACCCCAGGTAGTGAGGGATCTGCATACCAAGTTTCGTTCAAATCGGTCAAGCCGTTTTTGAATTACAGTGAGAATGGCAGCTTTTTACATTTTTTCCATTGACATGAATGGGTGAAATCTGATTTTCTGTTTGTAGCTCCGCCCACGTGTGCAGGTGGGCCGCGAGACCCCCAGAACATATCACCCCAGGTAGTGAGGGATCTGCATACCAAGTTTCGTTCAAATCGGTCAAGCCGTTTTTGAATTACTGTGAGAATGGCAGCTTTTTACATTTTTTCCATTGACATGAATGGGTGAAATCTGATTTTATGTTTGTAGCTCCGCCCACGTGTGCAGGTGGGCTGCGAGACCCCCAGAACATATCATCCCAGGTAGTGAGGGATCTGCATACCAAGTTTCGTTCAAATCGGTCAAGCCGTTTTTGCGTGATCGTGGCACATACACACACACATACATACACACATACATACCTCCGATTTTATATATATAGATTATTATAGTTTCTGTATGTCATATATTCATCTTTCTTTGTATTATTCATGAGTTCACCTTTTCATGTTCCAAGTGGGAAGTAAAGGAAAAAAAAGTGGGGGAAAGGACTGTACACATCAAACTGAGATAAAAGCGAGTTTATTGAATACAATCATCTATTAAAACATAAAATATATACGATAATCAGTCTTTCCTTGATATCCTCCCAGACTCGACACGGAAGGAAAGAAAAGACTGATTATCATATATATTCTGTTTTAATAGATGATTGTATTCAATAAACTCACTTTCATCTCAGGCTGATGTGTACAATCCTTCCCCCCACTATTTTTCCTCCACTATATTTATCTTGGGGTGTTTGCCTTGGTTTTTTTTAATTCCAAGTGGGTAGTAGCCTGCTGTTTCCTCCATGTTGCTATTCCCCCCTAATTGTTTCTTTATTTGCTAAAGTGTTCTGTGAAGAATATGGGCAGAGAATAGGTGTGGTGACTTAGGTGTCTGACATAGGCGCCGGCAAATTAGGTGAGTGAAAAGCTGGCCTAATGGAGCGGTGCCTATGTCTAAGAAATCTAGCGATGCCTAAGTCTCCTTGGCCACCAATAGTCCTGATTTTACAAATGGTGTCATTTTTTTTTTTTAATTAACAACTATGCTGAGCAGTCCTGCAATGTAGGCACCGCTTGGTACTGTTTATAGAATCCGGCCCACAGTGTCTCCTCCTATTCTCTCCATTTTGCTTTCCTTTGAAATAATGAAGTTCCTTTCCACTCTCATTTGTTTTATTATGCAAACTGTTTTGGTTACTTCAAGTGAAAGGCTGTATATCACATGTTAATAAACATACTGTACTATATACATAAACTATCCCAAGAGTCCCTTACACTCCTGTAGGGCAATCAATTATACCACACCCCAGTCAAATGTCTTTTAACCATATTTTAAAATTATATGGAGATAATTCATAATCAGTTACTTTTCTAGGCAGAGAATTCCCTAGGCAGAGAATTCCAGAGTTCTGTCCCTTTACCTAATAATATTCTTTTTCTGTGGATGTCAAATGACAAATATATTGAGTAGGTCTAACTAATCTCAATTCTTGTGTAGATTATATTCTAATTTGCTATATGTTTCATCTTTGTTGGAGTCAGATCAAGACAGAAGTTTGAATTTATCGGTCAAGGAGAGAACTCAAATTTTTTGTAGTTCTCAGATTTGGCCAAAGTTATCCAAAGAGAGAACAACAGGTTTTGTTGCTGTGGACCAGGGTTCAACAGATAGGGCACACTTTCTTTTGAGATATCCAGATAGAAATTTTGTGTGTTATCCTATTGCTGTTTTCTGAAATTAATTAAGACCACTTTGTTCGATAAGTTTATTACTTAGTGAGTTTTATTATTGAAATTCTATTTTATAAATATTTGTATTTTTTATAGTATTATTGTATTTCACTGATTGTCCAGTTCTTTTTAGTGTAAACCGCCTAGAACTTTTGGTTATGGCGCTATCTAATATAATAAAATGGTAAGCCACGCATGCGCACTTCCTATGCGTGCGCCACTTTTCCGTGAGCTGTAGCGACCCATAGGAAGTGCGCATGCGTGGCTTACGGTTCTGTTTATCGGTCTGGCCTGCTCTCTGCCGTATTGCATTTTTTAGTTGAAAGACGCAGCGGTGGCTCCTCTCACGATCCCCGCATGCATTGGACTTTCGACGCAGGTGGGGATCATGAGAGGAGCCACCGCCCTATCTTTCAACTAAAAAAAAAAATACGGCAAGGCGAACAGGCCAGACCAGACCGAAGCTCAAGACCGCGGGAAGGGAAGGGAAGGGAAGGGAGGCGACAAAGAAGAGGACTCCAGCTGCGAGGAGCCGAACGGAGCAGCCAGATCGCAGCAGGCCAGAACGTGGGGGAGGGGCCGAACGGATTAGGCAAGATCGCGGTAAGAGAAGGGAAGGGGTGGGGGAAATGCTGCAACTGCTGCACAGGGACCTGGAGGGGAAGACAAATACCGCTGCTGCTGCACAGGGAAGTCAGGGGGGGAGAGGGAAATGCTGTTGCAGGGAAGTGGGGTGGAAATACTACTGCACAGAGAAATAGAGGGAAAGAATGACAGACAGACATCAGGAGGGAGGGAGACAGACAGAAAGGAAGAAAGACACAGGGGATAGTGGACTTTCAGAAATAAGTATATTTTGTGGTCAAAACTTTGTTTTTTAATTTGTAAATGTTGATCAAGTTGAAACTGTTTTTATTTCAATCTGATTTCTGTAAGATTCTTCAGAGCCTAATATTGACTGGTCTTGATTATTGTAACCTTATATATCTGGGCTTGACTGCTTCATTAATAATGGGTTCAAATCCATACAACCTCCCCCCATACCTTAGCAGCTTCTTTTTGGTCTCATAAGAGATTATGGGTTGTGGACTTTGCCATTTACATTTGCGCTCTTTCATTTCCAGGATGGTGAGGGAAACTTATTTTTTTCTCTGAGATAGCTATGACCTCCTAAACTAAGTATTATCACACAATGCAGGAACCCCCATCTAAAAGAAGTCTCCTGTGGCTCAGTAGCTAAAGACACTTCTTCCATTTTCCCAAGGTGGTGGGTTCAAATCCCTATTATGGTCAGGAACCCCAGCACATATTTGTATTATTTTTTAGTGACATTCTGCCATCTAGGTGCATATTGATGATGTCACAATGATGTCAAGATTGTGCATCAGACACGTCCACTTGCTGTGAACCACAGCCATTGTGAGCAGGGATTCTCTTCTTATTTTCTAAGTTTTTGGGAATGAGGTTTAGTATGCTATATATTTGTCATGTGCTTTGCTTGAGTAATGCATTATTAAACATCTTTTCTATTATTATCAAAGAGGAGTCCTCTTTATCCCCAGAAATAGAAGGTTTAGTATTATATATATATATATTTCCATGTGCTTTGCTTAAGTAATGCAGTATTAAACATCTTTTGACCTTAATATCAAACTGGAGTCCTCTATACCCCCCAAAATAGAAGCCCCATTAACATATATGCAAATACCTCAAGCACGCCTGACACCTAAGTTGCATCCACCTAACTCAAGTCTATCTAGTGCCCAACTCACACTCAAAAGTATACCTGATTTTACAAGGAGTCCTCTTTCCACCAAAAATAGAAGATTTGCTATGCAATATATACAGTATATATATATTTTTTCATGTGCTTTGATTTAAGAACATAGAGGCCAAAAGAGGAACAGGACAAGTGTTGATGGTACAAGTTTGATATTTATCCTAGAGAAATGATTGTTTGCAAATCAAGAGGATATAAGCTTGGCTTTAGAATTGACATGTGGTTTACTATCTGAGTGTGTGGTGCACTTGCTAGAGCTATAGCTGTAGCACCCTGATGTTGGTTCAAATCTCCCATTGCTCCTTGTGACCCTGGGTAACTGAAACAGAAGATAAATATGATAAAGGAGCCAAATTTAAATACCACATTGGATATAAGTGATACATTAAAATATAATAGTGGTGCCAGCATTTTATTGCATACAATGTAAAAAAAAAAACCAGCATAAAATTGCCATTCTAATGATGTCATAATGCTAACACACGATAAGGTTATAGACGTTATTAGGACGTCTATGCAATGCCTAAAAGGCGATTCTGCAAAGGACATCTAACAATATAGATGCGCAAAGATTCGCTCAGCACTGCTGAGCGTGATTCTCTATAGTGCGTCTATGCATTATACAGTAGAATTGCACTCAGCATTCTACTCCTGAACATCTAAACGACGCCTCATATATAGAAGTCCATTACAGAATCTGGCCCTTAGTTCAGTGATTTTCCACTTTTTTCATTCTGACAATATGAAAAAAGTGGAAAATAACTGGACTAAGGACTCCTTTTACTCCCCTTGTCTCCCGCCAGCATTTTTAGCGCACGCAGGAAATTACCATGCGTTAATGCTAGCTCAATGCTGGCATTAAGGTCTAGTGCATGCAGCAATGTAGCGTGCTATTCCACGCGTTAAAGCCCTAACACGGCTTAGTATAAGGAGCCCTAAGTGTATAGCCCTCGATGGAGACTGCCCTGACTTTGTTGGTTGGGCTGAAAACTTTTCAGCAGCCCCTCGTCTCTGCACCAATCTGCTTGTAACTAGCTATATAATAATAATAATTATATACCGCCAAAGCCATGGTAGTTCGAGGCGGTTTACAACAAGAGGAGCTGGATAGTCAGCGATAAGTTACAAAATAGAATCAATGAATACAAGTACACTGAAAGCAAGTACAAATAAGAAGAGCTGGACAGTCAGCGACATAGCTATGAATTGGATACAGAATACGAGAGATAATGAACAACAAATTCTTAGGTGACAAATCGGTTGAACAGTTTCGTTTTTTTACTAATTTTCTAAAGCCTTGATAGGAAGAGGAGAGCATGATAATGTTACCCAGCCAGTCGTTCAGTTTACCTGCCTGGAAGGCTAGAGTTCTGTCCAGGAATCTTTTGTAATGGCAGGCCTTTATTGTTGGGTGTGTAAATAAGTGGATTTTATGTGAGGGCCTGATAGTGCAACCCAGATTGAAGTGGGAGACCAGGTACATAGGGGCCAGACCAAAGATTGATTTGAAGCAGAGACAAGAGAATTTAAATATTACTCTGGCCTCGAGGGGCAGCCTGTGAAGTTTTAGAAGTTTTAGATGTGTTCCCATTTTTTTAAACCGAAAATCAGACGTACTGCCGAATTTTGAATAATTCAGAGTTTTTGAAGGGTTTTCTTGAAGGATCCTAAGTAAATAATGTTGCAATAGTCCAGCATGCTTAGAATGAAAGATTGTACCAGTAGACAGAATGATGCTGCATCAAAGTATTTTTTGATAGTTCTTAGCTTCCATAGTGTTGAGAAGCATTTTCTGGTCAGTAGATCCGTATGAGCGTCAAAAGACATTATCGAAACACAGCCTGTGTCGAGCAAGGGCAAGAGACTTGTTGCCGTTCAGGCCCTTATCTTGTGTTTGGACTACTGTGGAACGTCTTTCAAGTTTACTCTTGTACCAAGACTGATATAGCTGTCACATCACCGGAGTTATAATTGCACATCACTGGAGTTAATACTGCACATCAGCACTTTAGTTTTCGACTAGATTTTTGTCTTGAAATTGACTTGGTTTTGCCTTTTTCAAAGATGGCTGGGCCGCTCATCTGCTACGTTGAGTTCATTGTACTTTTCAGTTAAGTTATTTTTTGCTTATTTTTTGTTTATTGTGTTCATGAACAGAGCATATCCCTTGTGCTATCTTTGTATTTGCACTTGTATTTGTTTTCATATATGTTTTTTAATTGTGTGTATGTATGTGTTTTAAGTGTCTTGATGCTTTTTGATCATTAGAATGAAATTAATTAAGTTAATAAAGTATTTAAGGTATTTATTAATATAATGATTTTTGTACATTATACTCATGCTTTGAGATTTTATTAATTTGGTTTTTTTCATATGGGATTCTTTATTTTCAATACTCTGGAGTGCAACAGAATCGGCTTCCTGGTCTTCTTGTGGGACTGGATGCTGCTAAAGCGTTTGACAAGGTAAATTGGCATTATTTATTTCAGGAATTGCAGTATATGGGGATACAGGGATGGTACTTTGCTTCCTTGAAGGCTCTCTACACGAAACCAACTGCCTCGGTGATAGTTAATGGGGTGAGAACTGCATCGTTTCCTATTGGCAGTGGTACAAGGCAGGGATGCCCACTGTCCCTGTTACTCTTCCTCCTGTATTTAGATCCATTCCTTCGCACGATATTGCGGGATGATGAGATTGTGGGAATGCTGGAGGGTAACTCCCAGCTGCGTGTATTAGCTTTTGCAGACAATCTTTTGCACACTCTGGATAATCCCCAGCGCTCGCTTTTTCGAGTGCTGGAATTACTGGATGAGTTTCACCTTTACTCTGGATTGACCCTGAATAGGTAAAAATCTTTAGCCCTCCCTACGGCTCTAGCAGTGCGCACACAGTGGAGAGGCACATTCCCTTTACAGTGGGCAAATCAACATCTGGTTTACTTGGGGGTAAAAATTCCGCACGACTTGACCAAATTATACAGTTCCAATGTGCTGCCCTTACTTCAACAAACTGAGGCTACATTACGTAACTGGTGAGCTTTCCCACTTTCTCTCTCCAGTCGCATAGCATTATACAGCATGATAGTGGTACCGCAGTGGCTTTACCTATTCCAAATGCTCCCTTTGATGATATCTAAGTGTCATCTTGCACAACACTCGACTCAGTTGTCAGCTTTCTTGTGGCAGGGTAAACGGGCACGGATTTCATTGTCTAAATTGCTGTTGCCCAAAGATCAGGTTGGGTTTGGATTGTTAAGTATTTTTCGATTTAATTTAGCTAGTCAATTTAGACATATTCATGACTGGTTCTGTAATACAACACATTTCTCCCTGCCCGAGGTAGAGTGTTATCTGTACAATCCATATCATTTTAGTTACCTACTTCATGTTAAAAAATTACCTGCTTTACCACAGCTGCAGATGGATCTTTTACTGCCTGCAATGCGTAAAGCTTGGAGGACTGTGTGTGGATTTCATCGCAACACTCCCCTTGTCTCCCTATTGCAGGTAATGGGGACTTCCAACCAAGTTTACAGTCCTCCTCTTTTCGACAGTAGTCACAATGTGGACTTCAATATTTATCTCAAGTGGTGACATTGGACGGTTTACCACTCTAATTTGAAGAACTTTGAGAGCAGTATCGCTTGCCGGTCACAGACTGGTATGCCTACAGACAGTTGCATCACTACTTGACTGAGTTGACCCCCGTCAGCGTTAACGGAGGAAGTTCAGGAAAAGCTAGCAGAGGCGGTTTGTCTAAAGGCACAAGTCCCTATACCATTGAAATTTAATCATAAGTTTCTACAGGAGCTATCGGGTGACTTGGACTATGCGGACTTAGCCCGTAAATGGACCTGGAATTAAATGTTACTATCACAGATGACGTGATTAAGAAAGGTATTTCCCTTGGTAATAAAATCATCACTCAAGCCATAGAGAAAGAGAGATTACAAAATGAGTATTTGTGCAGGACACTGTTGTGCCAAATGTGCTCATCCTCAGGCTAGTCTTGGCCATATGTTTTGAACGTATCCCCATATCTCTCATTTTTGGACACAGCTCATGTCATATGTAGCACATTTATGGGACTGGTCTTGGCAACTTCACCCAAGTATTTTATTCATTCTGCAAGTCCGATTTCACCCTGCTCATCCTGGCTGTTCTGTATTTATTCAGAAATCTATCCTGATGGGCCGGAAAAGTATTTTGTCGCAATGGCTCTCGATACAGCCTCCAACCATCGCTCACTGGAGATCCCCCATGTGGACTCAAGTATTACTGGAGCGACAGGACATTGCTGATTTGAACTCTCATGCATGACAGTTGTTCCAACATTGCTGGACACCTTTCAGCACCACACTCACACCATACTTTAGACGACAACTTTGGGGCACCTAACCTTTGTGCGCTCTTGATTATACCCCTACAGATTTCCTTTGTTTAGCTACCCATTGCTGCTGCTCCCAGGAAGGGTGGATGGGAGGGGGGTTGGAGAGGTTGGGAGGGTTTGGGGGATGGTTGTGAAACTGTGAATTTTTAAGAAGTGGCTTCTTTCTTGCACAGTATTGTTGTATTTTGACTATTGTACAATTTTCAATAAAAATGATTTATAAACATAAAATCGCCCTTATTTTCAAAACCCAACAGACTAACGCTCCAGCATTTACAGATAGAATCCTATATGATAGAATCCCATATGATCCCCCCTGAATCCTAAGGTCTACATGTCAACACACTCTTAATGCCCCTTCACTAAAAATAATTGGCATTCGTCGCGCATACATCTTTTCGGTAATGGCACCTTCAATTTGGAACTCACTTCCTTTATACTTAAGAGCAGAGAACAAAGTCTGGATAAATTTAAGAGTAGTTTAAAATGTTTTCTTTTTAAAGATGCCTACGATTGATTTATCACATGCCTTTTAATTTACTTTTATCCTTTTATTTTTTATTTCCACATCTTCTATTTTATCCTTTTATTTTTTATTTCCACATCTTATCCTTATGTTTTTATTTTTTTAAGAATTGCAATTTTTACCTTCTAATAATAATAACTTTATTTTTGTATACCGCAATACCACAAAACAGTTCAGAGCGGTTTACAGGGGAAGAGACTGTACATATACAGCGAAGTTACAGAATATCAGAAAACAGTTCAGAGTAGTTTACAGGAGATGAGAACTGTACATATGCAATGAAGGTACAGAGAATTAGTTATCAAGTGTATGGTATAAACCAGTGGCAATTACAAAATGATCCAATAAAAATGATTCTATCCTTTCATTATTACCCTCTTCCCCCACAAATTAGTCTGTCCTGTATGGTATATGCTTATTTTACGTTGTTTGTTCCAATTTTAGATTTTATTGTACAATGCTGTGAAATTTTAAGTTAAGTATTTAATCAAATTTTAATAAACTATAAACTATTTACTGGCTGTGTACTAATGTATACCATTTTAGAATAAGGTGGGATATTTATTTTTAATAAATGAAATGTATAATCTATTATAATATTATTAAATATATATTTTAAACCCTCTCAATTATCCTTGTGGACTTCAGAGTATATTTTTTTCTGTGGTTTCCTGATGTTTATTCTCTGTGAATTTCCTTTTTCCTTAATGATAATATATAGAAATAAAAACATAAAGGAAATAAGATGATACCTTTTTTATTGTACTAAATACATTTTATAATTAGCTTTCTAAAGTAACTCTTCTTCTTCAGATCAGAAATGAGCAAATGTTGACAAATATCAGTATATGTAAGTTAAACATGAAAGCATTGCAATGACAGTCTCATAGGAAGAGGGAGGGGTGTGAGACAGAGAGGGCTGGGTGGGTAGGAAACAGAACGATATGGATGAGTGATAGGGACGGAAGGTGACAAAACAGTTTAAATTCATGGTTAGTAATGCTAAAGAAAGCCAAGGTCTTTAAGTCCTGTCTGGTGGATGTCAAAATATTTTTCATTTTGATTTCAAAGGTCTTACTTTCTTGGATTGTCTTAAAATATCCTTTTAGTATTCTGACCATAAAATCAATGGTGCAGTGGTCTGTTTTTCTGAACTGTTGTCCGACAGAGATGACATCCTGGTTGCAATTTTTAATATGATATTTGAGTAAAGTTTAACTTAGTCTTTAACATTTGGTTTCTTTCACCAATGTTCAAGGGGTCGCTGAAAAGTTCTCAGCCCAAGCAACAAAGTTGGGGCAGTCTCCATCAGGGCTATATACTTAGTCCAGTGATTTTCCACTTTTTTCATTACGGATTTTTCTGATGGAACGAAAAAAGTGGAAAAATTACTGAAGTAAGTGTATAGCCCTCAATGGAGACTACCCCAACGTTGTTGGTTGGGCTGAGAACTTTTTAGCAGCCCCTCATAGAACCATTCTTTGCACTTTTTGAATTGAATGACATACAGTTCTCCCCCGAAATTCATGGGGGTTCTGTTCCAGGAACCCCTGCAAATTTTGAAAAACCATGAATTCGGTTAAAAGGCAGGAGAGGCAGGAGAGGGCAGCTGGGGCGCTGAGGCAGGAGAGTGCAGCTGGGGTGCCGGCGGGTGCAAAATCATTGTGGTATGCTCCGACCACCTCTTCCTGTTACTAAAGTCAGGAAGTTGCTTTGACATGCAGCTGCTGATTGGTGTAGCCTGAATTTAGTACAGGAAGAGGCGGTCAGAGAATACCACGAATTAGTGAGTCCGTGATTTGCAAACTGCAAATTTGCAGGGGAATACTGTATACCACATCAGATGAGCATGTGAAGAATGTTGAATGTTTTTTTCCATATGAATGATTGTGGGATCCTGTGAGATGTGCTGGCATAGTTTTCAACTTGTTAATATTGAAGGGATGTGTGTCATTTTCTTTGTGAGTTTGTGTAGGGAGTTTGCTTTTTACCAGTGTTTGTTTTACATTAGGTGGCTGATAGAAATCCAACTGGGAATATTTCCCAGCTCCACCTATGCAGGCCTTTTGCTTGCTGTAGCACTTGTATTGTGTCAAAAAGAGTTTCCTTTGACACAATCAGGTTTCCTGGGAGCTCTAATAGTCAGGGTCAGAATTTCTCCCAGGATTTTCAGTCAGCCTGACAATCTCTTTTGTGGTAAAAGAGCTTCTCTCCACAAAGAAAGTCCATGGAAAGGTCACTACAAACAAGATCTCTGAGCAAGAAGGTACTCTTTACCAGTCCCTTTTTCCTTTACGGTGAGTTCAATAAGAAAATTTATATAGAATTCTGTTACAATAAGGAACAGCACCAAAGTGATTTTTCATCACTCTGTGCTTTCAATTCCATGGTTAAAGTAACCGCTCATTGCATTCCCCTTCTTTTATCCACAACAGAGTGGTTATGCAAATGAGATAATAAGTTACTGCAGCAGTTCAATGCAAAAAAAAAACCCTCAAAAAAAGTTCCTAGCTCAGGATAAACTTTACTTTTAAACAGATCTTTAATGGCAGTCAGTGGCTTAGTGAGGGTGGGAGGCACCTGGAGCAGAAGCGCCCCCCTCCTGTCCGCCCCCCACTCCTTCCATGCCAACCCCCCTGTGCCCTCCTCTCCACCGCCCCGCTCCTTCCGCAACCTCATACCACACTTGTGCCATCCCTTCCCACCCCCATACATCTAAAGCTTCTCCATCACAAGCAGCTTCTCCACCTACTGCTCGCACTGGCTTTCCCTCTGACATTACTTCCTGGCCCTGTGACCTGGAAGTGATTTCAAAGGGGGCCAGGCCAGGCTAGAGTAGTTGCTCACACTGGTAAAGATTTTAAAGAGGTATGGGGAGTAGGGGAAGGCACAAGCGTGGTGTAGGGGGCAGAGAGATGCCAGGGTCCCCACCGAGATGGCATCCAGGGAGGTCTGCCTCCCCCTTTACTACGCCACTGCTAGCAGTGTCTGCTATGTGGACTCCCCAGCTTTGCAAATCAATTAGGGCCTCTCCTTCTTCCCTTTCACCTTTAATATACCAAAGCTTGTGGAAGAAAACTTGTTCCACAGAGACCCTGATAAAAGATTAAGGAAGGTATCATGTTCTTTCTTTGAAAATATACAGAAAATCAACTTCACTTAAGTCCATTTCTTCAGCTCCTGAATTCAACTGTTCAACTCCTCCTTTCTTGAGGGAATCAATTCCTGGTGGTTCAGTAAATCATTCCATAGAGTCCCTCTGCCACTTAGGGGAAAAGCCAGGTAAAATTCTTCCCTTTTCCCCTTCTTTGGGTTGGAGCTGATAATTTATAGTTTGCCAGGGGAACTCTGACTCCTCTCCCTTTTTTTCATTTGCTCTGTTGTACAGTGCTGGGGACCTGCAGGCTGGAACTCTCTCCCAACCCCCTCCTAAGGAGTCCTATGAGGGAGTTTAGAACATGGGTAAGAGACTGTTCTAATTGAACCTAACCTATCCCGTTCTTGTTTTGGGAGTTGTTTCACCATGGCAGAGTCTCCTTTTCATTTCTTACCATTTTCCTTGTTACACCTTCTAGAGTTCCTAAGTTACAACATGTATAGACAACCTATCAGGCGTGCTTGGAAATGTTTTTTAATGAAGCCTCTGACACCCATAACAATGGCTAATATTCCTGTATCTTTCTTGTTCTTGCACATAAGGCTAGGCATACTGCTTTGCCTGCTCTACTTTTTAATTCACTGATTCCCCATGTGCCTCTTTAACTTTTATGATCTCAAGGTGATACACTCCTTGCTATTCCTCTACCATCTCTTGCATACCTGAAAAAAAAATCACTCCTCTGCCTTTTATATCATGGCCCCATTGTTATGTAATTCCTTCCCAAAATATCTGTGAAGCTTCCTTGCCTAGGTCCAAAGCAAATCTTAAAACCTATTTTTACTTTCAAGGTCTTGATACAGCGGTTGGTACGAGTGGACTTGAGTTGCAGTTGAGTTTCTTGGCATATTGCTGTCTTCTGCTTTCTCCTTGACATCCTTTGCTGTATATTTTTATTATAATCCACATATATGAACCATTTGATGTATCCACAAATAGCCTTATATTAAGTTTGGCAAATTTATTTTACATAATGGAAATAAAATCAGTTTCCAATCTTGCTTTGCACCCAAATGCCTAATTTCGTTCTTTGGGAAGTTTTATGGGTGCAAATCTCAGGTATTGGGCAGGGGAGAAGAGAGAGATGGCAATGAGGAAACAAGAAAGGAGATTAATGGTAAAGAGGTTAAAAATGGAAGAATGGCGGTGAGGGTGGAGAAGAATGAAGGTCAGAAGGGAAGGAAAGAAGATAGGAGATGGGCAGAATTAAAGGAGAGAAGCAGAGGGAGATTTGGAGATCTTGAATGGGCAACAAGAGAGAAATGAGGTGAACCCTCCACCCCCATCCTTGCTCTGTGTCTTCCTTTCCATTCTAGCCCACTTTCTTTCCCTCTCATCATATCCAGTTTTTTTATTTGATCTTCCTGTTCCTATCTCACTCACATCTGGCCACATTCCCTCTAACTTTTCTTTCACATACATCCCACAGTTTCACACATGATCTGCAAGCCCTGATGTTAAAGGCAGACTTAATATTGTTGCTATCACAGAGCCTTGGTTCAGTGATTCCCATGCAAACATACTGGATTATAATCTTTTTAGGAAGGACAGAAATAGTTGAAAGGGTGGAAGAGTAACTCTGTATGTGAGAAACAATATCTAAGTGACTGAAACGCAGGGGGCCTGGGGAAAGGAAGAAGTGATGTGGATCGCCTTGAAAAGAGAAGATGGAACCTTTGTATACATGGTGTTGTCCATAGACAGTGGGTGCGGTGGGTGGGTGTTGCAGACTGTTTAATTTTTAAAAACGGTTCAAGCATTCCATAAAGCTACGGGGAACTTCTGGGCATAACATCTCCTGATGAAACTCTTTTTGAAGTGAAACGGGGATGCTCTGTTGAGAGTAAATCACTGATGCTTAATATTTTTACAGTCCTGGCTGTTCACCCACCATCTATAAAAGCTAAGTAATTCTTAATGTTTTTATAGCTAAAAATTACTAGCAGTACCTATGTAAGGAAAGGGGGTTTCACTAGTGGACCAATGATAGCTCAAGTTCTTGGTGACCAGACAGGATTTTTCTACATCTGACACTTGTGGGCACTTAAAGCCCGTTTTCCCCTGCTCTGCTAATTTCAGAGAAATTGTGAGTGGTTGACATCTATTGGGATTTCCATATTTTGCTGTATACATTTTGTCGGTATTGACTTTTTGTGAAGGATTACTAATATGCCTATAGACCTCCAACACAGTCAGAGCAACTTGATAAAGATCTGCAAAAGTTGGGGGAAAAAAGGGAAGTGTTGTTGTTGGGTGATTTCAACCTGCCATATGCAGATTGGAAAGTTCCATCTGTGGAATCAGAAAGTAGAAAAATCGTCGATGAAACCCATGAGGGAAGGAGCAGTGTTGGATCTGGTGATCACAAATGGGGAAAATGTTTCTAATGTCCGAATGGGTGCCCACCTGGGTGGTAGGGATCAACAAAGTTTGGTTCGATATAATAGCTAAAGAAGAGGGCAGCCATACAAAACTGAGTTATGGATTTCAAACTTGTGGAGTTTAGTAAAAAGGGGGAGTACCTAAAGAAAGAGCTGATAAGAAGGGAGGACATACAAGAAGTGGAAAAACAGTGTTCTGAGCTGAAAGGAGCAATAAAAATGGCTACTGACTTTTATGTCAGGAAAATAAATAAAAGCAAGAGAAAAGGAAACTGATATGGTTGTCCAAACCAGTGGCTAAAAAAATAAAGACAAAAGAGTTGACGTTCATGAAACACAAAACAAACACAAAAATGGGAACACAGAAAGGATTACTGGATGAAACTGAAAGAAGCCAAGAGAGAGATTCATTTGCAAGTGGAAGAGCAAATGGCTAGAAATATAAAAAGGGGAGACAAATATTTTTCAGGTATATTCATGAAAAGAGAAAGATGAAAAATTGAATTGTGAGACTGAAAGAAGCTATGAACTGTTATGTGGAGAGTGATGAGGAAAAAACAAATATGCTAAACAAATACTTCTGTGTTCACAGAAGAAAATCCTGGACAAGGACCACAATTGGCTGGCCAAAGTACATATGAGAATGGTATTGATACTGGACTGTTCACAGAAGAAAGTGTTTTTTGAACAACTTAAAACTGAAGGTGGACAAAGCCATGAGACCAGACAGGATCCATCCCAGGATACTGAGGGAGTTTGGAGAGATTCTCGTGGATCCTCTTAAAGATTTGTATCCTTGGAGTTAAGAGGTTCCTTTGGATTGGAGAAGAACAGATATGGTCCCTCTTCACAGGGCTGTAAAAGCAAAAAATTTCTTGATCACACTTTGGCATTTCATGTAGCTTCCTATGACAAAGAATTCCTATCGTTGTTGCTTACTGTTATTCCTACAAATATTTTAGAACTCAGCTGAAAACTTATTCGTTTTTCAAAATAATTTATTCTGTTCTTAATGATATTGTTCATTGTTTATAGTCTTTTGTAAACCGCGTTGAACTTATGGTTACGCGGTTAATAAGCACGATGTTATGTTATGTTCACAAAAGTGGTGACAGGGAAGAAGCAGGAAACTACAGATCAGTAAGCCTGGAAAAGTAATGGAAGCATTGCTGAAGGAAGGATTCTAGGATAGTGAATTTCCTAGAATCCAGTGGATTACAAGAACCAAGACAACATGGCTTTACTAATGGTAAATCATGCCAAATGAATCTGATCAAATTCTTTGATTGGGCAACCAGAGAATTGGATCGAGGGCATCCGCTAGATGTAATTTACTTAGATGTCAGCAAAGCCTTTGATACAGTTCCCTAAAGGAGCCTCGTGAATAAACTTGGCAGGCTGAAGTTAGGAAAGAAGGTGGTGATTAATGGAATTCTCTCAGGTGAAGGAAAAGTGAGTAGTGGAGTACCTCAAGGATTGGTACTGAGGCCAATTGTGTTCAATATATTTGTTAGCAACATCAATGAATGGTTAGAAGGTAAGGCTTGTCATGTATGTGGCAAGACAGATCAGAATGGGCTGGAGTAGGTTTTGATGGCACCTCTGTAGATGGGAAGTAGGGCCCGTGCAGGGCAGACATTTTCACAGTATGAGCCCTGAAAATGGCAAGGATGGATCAGGAGGAAGTATGCATATTTTATATCACATTCATGTCATCTGAGTACAGCTCTTGCATATCCCATGGGAAGAGGAAGAACTCTTATAGAGGAAAATGGCAAGTAAAATGCAATAATATACTAAATTGTTGGTTCTAGAGAAAGACATGGTGACAGAATTCATCACTGTTCCTGTCCCTGCGGATAACCGCGGGAAACCAAACCCATGTCATTCTTTATGGAGAGAGGGAAAAATCAGAGAATGAATGGGCATAACCACTGGCCCTCAAGACTTGCATCATGCTGATGTAGAAGGACCTGAGGTTGAGATAGACACTAAAGAATAACACGAGATGGTTTCCCGCAGTTATCCGCAGGGATGGGAATGGTGATGAATTTTGTCATTGTGTCATTCTCTAGTTTCTTGATAATGAATGTAACTGCTGGGCAGCCTGGATGGACCACGGAAGTCTTTACCTGCTGTCATTTACCATGTTACATATGTTACATTCACCATGTTACATATGTTACATTCCCTCAGTCTCTCTTTTATGAATTTCCATGCCTGCAAGGCCTTGCTCTGCCACTTTTCAAGGAAATAAGGTTAACGTTTTGTTGAAATGCAGAAAATTGAATCCACTTTTCACAAGAGCCTACCTACCAACAGTTAGCAAAGGCATATTGCATTGCAAACAATCTACAGTAGAAAGCTACACTAATGATATCCCAAATGCCTTTGCCATTAATTTATGTAAAGCCTGACATATAAGATCAAGGAACTATAGGAGAGGGGAAAACTGGCATTCTGAAATGATGGAAGAGGATAACCTGGAAAGGAATAATGTCACCTCTACTGGGAATTCCAAGTTGAATGTTTAGCATCTGGACACCAATACATCAACTCTAGGACTCATCAGACAGTTCTTTTGGGATCTGATGTTTTTTAGTCTATGATGTCAATTAGTATCAAAAACTATCATAATATCTACACATATATTGCCGAAAAATCCACTGTTTATCTATGTGATAATCCACATGAAAACTATTTATCTCTTTTGGTATCCTACCAGGTAAATGTGATTTGAATTGGCCACAGTTAAAAACAGGAACTGGACGTGCCTTGATGAATCTTTGGTTTGTTCCATTTTCAAGGATGTGTGCTGAGGTTTACAGACCTATGTTATTGTCTGCCCTTATACTCGGGTACCAGCTTAGATCATTCACTGCTCAGAACAGCGCTTTCATGTCTATTACAGATATTCAGTCTCTTGTTTTCAGGAAGGACTGTTTTTGGGCATCCAGTACCATGCCTTATTCCAAGTCTACTACTATTACTGTTAATTATTTCTATAGCGCTACCAAACGTACGCAGCACTGTACAGTCACAAAGAAGACAGTCCCTGCTCGAAAGAGCGTACAATCTAAACAGATCAGACAGACAAACAGGATGTCATGGATACAGTTAAGGGGAATGGTGGGTACAAGCATTCTCATTTCCAGTTCAATCCACTTCTAGCCAATCATTCTAAACTCGCTGTTCATTTACTAATGCTAAATGTAAATCTCAATACCTTTTTTATGGAGCACAACTGGAATGTGCTTTCAGGTGCTAATGTACAAGTTGCGTAGCATCAGTCTGGTTGCAGAGTGATTCTCAACACAAGATCCCCACATAGAGCAGTTACCCTGAAGAACAGAAATATCTAGCAGTGGGCTTCGATTTCCGCTCCTGAATGGCATGGCAGCTTAAGATCGGAGCTCTCTGTCTAGTATTCAGAATATCTGTCTAGATTCTTCACAGGTCACCCCTGTTTGATCTTTTCAGCTAAAACTCAACTTTGAAATTTTATATTACAACTATGAAGAGTGCAAAAATGGAAGCTCACTACAATTTACAGTAGCTTTGAGTCTCAAACATCATAAATCTGATCTACTCTCCCCAGATAAATCTACTGGACTATGCTCTTTTGTTTCTGCCGACAAAATACTGCTTTCTGAACTTAAATCTAGTAAAGATATCTTATATTTACAGAAAGAACTACCACTTGAGAAGGCTTTAAAGCTTTACTACATGGGAAAAGAAGCAAGAATCTCAACAATTAATTTACCCCCTTTTACAAAACCGTGATAGCAGTTTATAGTGCAAGCTGGCACGCTTAATGCTCCGCACTACTCCAGACACTCATAGGAACTCTATGAGAGTCGGGAGCAGAGCATTCAGCATGCTGGCCTGTAGGGACACTGGATCATTTGTTGTTTTATTGTCATAAGAACATAAGAATTGCCGCTGCTGGGTCAGACCAGTGGTCCATCATGCCCAGCAGTCCGCTCACGCGGAGGCCCCCAGGTCAAAGACCAGTGCTCTAAAATGAGTCCAGCTTCACCTGTGTACATCCCAGTTTAGCAGGAACTTATCCAGCTTAGTCTTGAAACCCTGGAGGGTGTTTTCCCCTACAACAGACTCTGGAAGAGCGTTCCTTTGGTACTCAACTTTTGGAGATCTATATGGGGATAAATCAATTTGATTTTGGAATCTTCAATTCCGCTGTCTTATGATGTTGTTATTTGTGGTACTTTATTGTCACCAAAACCAACTTTGGACAAATATAAAAGCAGATTATTTGCTATTATAACCGGGATAGCCATGCAACTGGTGACCAAAAATTGGAAAAATTGGGATTGACTCAATTTTTCCTTTTGGTGGGATTATGTAAGTTTATATTACAAATATGAGAAAATGAATTCTGAAATGCTGTGTAATGATAAGTTATTCAAATTAATATGGAGTCCATTGACAAGTTATGTTAACACTGATTAGCAGGATTATTCCCCTGATTTTTTATTTTCACATCCAGGGCGGGTGGGTGGGAGGGTGGAGGGTTATCATATTCTGATGCTAACTTTGATCAATATGTTCAATATGATCTTCATTATATGCCTAAGGTAATGCATTTGGTTTTCGGTCTTGAAGAAGACTTTTTGTCAAAACGCGGACCGTGTTGGGTCCTGCATCCCTAGCGGACTAGGTCCTTTAAGGCTTTTATGTGGATTACTTTATTTTTATGTGGATGATTTTATTTTATGTGGATGATTTTAGTGTACCTTTGGAACTTTGACATTTTCAAATAAAGTCCATTGAGGAACATCGTCATTCCACAGAGTTTCTTTTGGTTTTTTCTTGAAGTATTTTATGACTGATTTAAGTGCAATTTTAATACACTATTTTTGAATGAAAAATCAACAATTTTTTTTTAAAAGCATGCTGGCCTGCGCTAAAAAAACGCTATCACGGTTTTGTAAAAAAAAAGGGGGGGGGGGGAGTTAGCTAGAGCATAAAATCAAGGACCTAAAACAACATCAAATTGCTTCTAAAAGCTATTCCATTTTTCTCTCCATTCAAATTAAACACGAATACAATAATCTTTGTAGTTTTTAAGCTAACCAAAATATAGCTGTGCATAAATCTGGGCATTGTACCTCAGCAAATAAAGCTGGCAGATTACTTGCTAGATACATTGCTATACATTTAGACAATGATAAAATTATAACTACTGATGTAGAAATATCCAAGGCTTTTGTTAATTATTATCAAAAATTATTCAGCTCCTCATGCTCAAATTCCACTGAGGTGATATGGCACAGTGGTTAAGGGGAGAGTGTAGCGCAGTGGTTAAAGCCACAGCCTCAGCACCCTGATGTTGTGGGTTTAAACCCACACTGCTCCTTGTGACACTGAGCAAGTCACGTAATTCCCCCATTGCCCCAGGTAAATTAGACAGATTGTGAGCCCACCGGGATTCATAGTCAGTGGCGCGCAAGACGCCAGCGCTCCGACAATCTAGCGCCGACAATTTGGCGCAAGACAGAAGCGCGCAGGGGAAAAAGTAATTTTTAAAGAGCTCCGACGGGGGGTTTGGGGTGGCAACCCCCCCACTTTATTGGTTAGTGTTTGCGCTACTGTAGGAGGGGAGGTTGGAACCCTTCATTATAGAGAAAACAGAACTTTTTCTGATTTTGGGGGGGAAAAGTTCCGTTTTCTCTATAATGTGGGCGGTTTCACCCCCCACACCCCCCGCAACGGCAGCATGAACACTAACCAATAAAGTGGGGGGTTGCCACCCCAAACCCCCAGTCGGAGCCCTTTAAAAATTATTTTTTCCCTCGCGCGCTTCTGTCTTGCGCTAAATTGTTGGCGCTGGATTGTCGGCGCGCTGGCGTCTGGCGCGTGATTATCCCGTCACCGCCCACCAGGGCAGACAAGGAGAAATGCTTGAGTACCTGAAAAAAATTCATGTAAACTGTTCTGAGCTGCTCTGGGAGAACAGTATAGAAAATCGACCCCCCCCCCCTCTTTTACAAAGCTGTGCTAGCGTTTTTACCACCAGCTGCTATGGTAACAGCTCTGACACTCCTAAAATTCCTATGAGCGTCCGAGCTGTCGTGGCTGGCACTAAAAATGCTAGCACGGCTTTGTAAAAAAGGGGGTGAATAAATAAATAAAATGGACAATTTTCCTAAATAAATTACCTCACCCAACATTATTATCTGCTCAACAAGAAGCTCTTGGGGCTCCAATCAAATCTGAAGAAATATCTTCAGCTATTAAATCCTTAGCAAATAATAAAGCTCCCAGTCCGGATGGATATACAGCTGAATTTTATTGAATTTTCATGGAAAATTATCTCCTATCTTATATTCACTATATAAGTTTTTATGGGAACATCCTCAGCTGCAAAAACATTTTGCTGAAGTGCAAGTAGTCATCTTACATAAACCAGGAAGAGACATTACTAAAGTTCAAAATTTCTGACCCAAATCTTTACAATCTACATGCCCAGACAGACGTCTGGATTGTAAAATTATGGCAAAGGTTCTCACTTCCAGGCTAGAAAAGATACTTGGCTCTTTAATTCATACTAATCACGTTGGATTTATGTCTAGAAGATTTATTGGAGACAAGGCAAGAGCTATACTAATACTAAATATGATTTGTCTGTTTTTTCTGTTTCTTTAGATGCTGAAAAAGCCTTCGACATGGTCGAATGGCCTTATCTATTCAGAATACTTGATTAGTTTGGCTGTGGTTCAGAATATGTTAATTGGGTTAAAGTACTTGTTCTTTAATTTAGCTTTGGAACCATTATTGATAGCAATTAGAAATGACATCACTATATCTGAAAATCATGAATATAAATTACTGGCTTATTCCGATGACTTTATGATTTTTTTAACAGACCCTCTGAATTCAATCCCAGCTCTTAACTTTGGTTAATTGTTTTTCTTATTCTCAGTTTATTGTGTAAACTGGGATAAATCAGAAGCTATGTCCATGAATACTCATACAACATAATCTGATTTAGGCATTATAAATTTTCGTTGGTCTCCATTATATATTAAATATCTTGTCATTCTCTTTCACAGAGAGACCAGCTGATGGAATTGAATAAAGATATTTTGATTTAATTCAACAGGTCACAAAAGCTAATATAGATCCTATTTGACAGATCATGGTGGAATTTGGATCGAATATCAGTTCACTGAAGAGGAGTCCCAAATAGTAACAGATAGCACTCACCCGTGATCCAGACTTCTTTGTCTTCAGACACAGAATAAGCCTCATGGCAGGTTGGTTAGTTATGAATTTAAGTTTGTAACAATTCAATATTCTAATCTAAATTGACTAGTACATTTATTAAAGTTAGTATTAAATGGTAGAACTGTTATAGTGAACGATGTTTTAAATAGTGAAGATTCATTTTTGAGTATCATACAGTTTTTTTGTATTTTAATTAATAGTGACCCCCTCCTGAGGAAGAGTATGAAACTTGAATCAGGGGGGCCGGGGTTCGTGAGATGGCTTTCTGCAGTTTTCATTAAATGCACTTTTGAGCACAAGCACTTTCACTACTTGATCTATGGTTGCCAATAATACAATCAACAAGCCCTCGTTCATCATTCAAGATAAGTGACTATTAGCTATTTTGTTTTACTTGTTAGGTGAACAGAGGGTGGCAAAGGGACAGTGAAGGCGATGATGGTTCCAACGGCAGCCATGGTTTGGTGTTATCACTAAACAGTTTTAGTTGAAGGGTCTAAGCACTTCACATAATTAATCTAATTATTTATTTATTTATTTAGATATTTATAAATAATAAATTTTACAAAGAGTTTAAGAGCTGTGATATAGGAAGAAGTTACATATCATCATCACAGATTATTTATTAACAGCTCCTTAGATGAACGTAGTCCCATTACATCATAACCAAATTTTGAGTATCAAGATTCCTAGAATATACAAGGACAATATTATTTTTCAGTCATCCTGGAATAAATTAAAATTTATAGATGCCTTAACTCCTGTTCCAATACAACAATCTAAGGGCTCCTTTTACGAAGCCGCGTTAGCGGCTTTAGCGCGCGCAACTTTTAATCACGCGCTAACCCCCGTGCTAGCCGAAAAACTACTGCCTGCTCAAGAGGAGGTGGCAGCGGCCAGCGCATCTGGCAGTTTAGTGCGCGCTATTACGCGCGTTAAACCGCTAACGCGGCTTCATAAAAGGAGCCCTAAGTGTCTTAGGAGCCCTATGGTTAAACTCCAAGATACAAATCGGCGAGTCTAAAATCCTCCTGAAACACTGGTTGCAGGCAGGCATACATACTCTAGATCAGTGGTTCCCAACCCTGTCCTGGAGGAACACCAGGCCAATTGGGTTTTCAGGCTAGCCCTAATGAATATGCATGAAGCAAATTTGCATGCCTATCACTTCCATCATATGCAAATCTCTCTCATGCATATTCATTAGGGCTAGCCTGAAAACCCGATTGGCCTGGTGTTCCTCCAGGACAGGGTTGGGAATCACTGCTCTAGATGATGTAATTTTGAATGGGAAATTGGTAGATTTATTACAGTTACAACAATCATTTGATATTTCAAAATCTCAAGGTTATAAATGGTTGCAGTTGAAGCAGGCCATTCAGAAAGGGTTCCCTGACTGGCGAAATTTAAAAAATCAGTAGAGCTTGCCGGATCTATGTTTCCAGACAGATTTTCAAGGGCATCAGGCTGCCAAGTGGTATATATTAATATCTGAATATTTGGACAAAAAAACCTAAAACAAGCTTAAGAGATATTTGGAGTATAGAAACAAAGCAGCATATTTCTGCTACGCAATGGCCACAGATTTGGACTTGAAGAATATGATGTACAGCGTCAGCATCTATGAGACAAACTTGTTTTTTTCTGTTATATAGAATATTTTGGACCCCAGTTTGTTTACAAAAGTTGGATAATTCAAAGTCTAATGGATGCTGACACTGTCAACTTGAAATAGGGACACTGGATCATCTTTTATTTTATTGTCCATTGATACTTAATTTTTGGAAGTCAATTTGTTAAGATTAATATGATATTAGGTGTCTCTATTCCATTGTCTTATGATGTGGTTTTATTTGGGACATTGTTGAAACTTGAGTCCAATTGACAAATATCACAATAGACTTTTTCTTATTATGACTGGGGTGGCCATGCAATTAATAACCAGAAATTGGAAAAATTGGGATAGGTTGAATTCTTCGTTTTGGTGGGAAACACGTTGTTTATATTATAGATATGAAAGGATGACAGCGGAACAAACTGGAAATAGTAAGAGGTTCAAAGAGATTTGGAGTCCATTGGAGGCATTTGTCAAGCAATAGAACGATTAAATCCTTAGTTTAATTAGGTTTCTACACACATCCAGGTGGGGAGGGAGGGAAAGTTGGGGGAGGGGATAGGGCAATCTGTTTCAGTTGTATGCTAGAATGTAAGTGCTGTTATTTAATATTATTGTGTGTATAACTGTTGCACTTTTTATAAGTTTTGAAAATCAATAAAGTTAAAAAAATAATAATTATATTATGAAAAAAATAGATACCTTACTTCAAAGGTGGACCCCTTTATTTCCTTCATAGTGGGGTTGTCTTGAAACTATAAAAATGACTCTCATGCCTGCTTATTGACTATTATATTAGTATGCTTCCAAAGATGGCTCCCTCCACCTTTTACAAAGCCATTGATTAAAAAAACCCAAAAATACACCTCACTAAATACTTATGGAAAAATAAACAACCCAGAATAGCTCTTAAAACATGTGGGGCCTAATTCTGTACAGGACACCAATATTGGTGGCAGCCCAAGAAGCGGCCGCCCATTGCATGTCAATCATGCATTGGCATCCTATTCAAAATTATGTCTACACTCCCGGACAGACGCCTTAAATGTAGGCCATCATTTTGTAGTCCTACAATTAAAGCATCCGTCTCACATCTACAGAGATGCGTACCGATGCCTAAGCCTGCTCATGACCACTTCTAGGCAAAACCATGCCCCACATTGGGTGTGCTTAAGTGTGGGTGCGTGTCTCTGTATTTGTGCTAAAGAGGCTTACAATGAAGGCATCCTGCCTTGGACACTTAAAAAAAAAGTCCATCCCGATTGGCTGCAATCAGGATGCGCATTTTGAGAATCAGGCCCTAATAGCATCAAAAGAAGATAGAGGAGTTGAATTCCCAGATTTCTATCCAAGTTTATTAAATAGTTTGATTAATCGCCATATCAAAATTCAAGGCGATGTACAAAATAAAACACGTAGTTATAAAACATAGGTAAAATATTATATAAATAAATACTGTTACAAACACAAATCACAATGTTAAAATAAACATAGATTATTGGACATTATTTAGAAACAAAAGGGATGTTCATTAATGGTTACAATGCATCTTAAAAAAAAAAAAAAAAAGGTAATAACATAGGGGGGGGGGGGAAAATTACTAAAAATATGATAGTAAAAGATCGTTAATCGCTAAAAGCATCATTAAAAAGGAAACTTTTAAGCTTACTCTTAAATTTGTCTAGATTCTTTTCTTCTCTTATATATGTTGGAAGATCATTCCAGGATTGAGGAGCTGTCACCGAGAAGATAGTAAGACGTCTAGTATTGATGATTTTTAAAGAAGGAATGGTTAATAAATGTTGGTCCTGTGATCTCAATGTTCTAATAGTGGAATATGGAATTAAGACTCTATGGATAAAAGCAGGAGTTTGAAAAATGAGAGTTTTAAATGTGAGTAAACATATCTTGAATAGAATACGGTGTGCTATAGGAAGCCAATGTGATTCTTTAAGTAAGGGAGTGACGTGGTCAAATTTTTTTGCTTTATGAATTAATTTAATAGCGGCATTCTGAACAATTTGTAGACGTCTAATTTCTTTTTGAGGTAAACCTTTGAATAAAGCATTGCAGTAGTCGAGTTTAGAGATGACAAAAGAATGAATCAAGATATTAAGTGATTTTGCACATAAAAATTTAGAAACTGAACAAATTTGTCGTAATCTGCTCATTCTTAGGTACGGAGTCCAATGGATCTCCAGTTCCAATAATTTTAATTACCCACCAGATTGGCTTAATATTGAAGTCTCATTATTATCTGATACACCACTCCAATGCCTACCATTTATGACTTTCAACTTTACCCCATTAACATAGAGCTCATAAGATCCACGCTTATAGCTCTTAATTCATTAAACTCTTACCTACTTCTGTTGGCATTCTTGATGTAATGCCAAAATATTAATACATAATAAAACTATTTTCTGGCACTCATGGGACACATTAGGAATTTAGTTCTTAAATCATATTATGAATGGAAACACATTTGTATCTTTCCAATTTTTAATGGAAAAAATATATACTTCCTCTCACATAGGGGTTCTTTTACTAAGGTGAGCTAGCCATTTTAACGCATGCTAAATATTGGCATGTGCTAAACGCTAACACGTCCATTATAGTCTATGGACACATTAGCTTTTAGCGCATGCTAAAACTGCTAGCGCGCCTTAGTAAAAGGACCCCATAATTTTACAATTGAATTTGATTTGCACCTTAGAATTAAAAAAAAGGTTTCTCCAATATATCTAACCTTAAACAAAGATTAAGCTAGGCATGTACTCTTGCTCTTATAATGGGACATGCTACGAGGGGGTGGTGAAAAGTTCTCAGCCCAACCAAGAAGAGAATGACGTGGCTATGGTTCAATCAATGATCTGAAACAATGAAAAAAAACCTAGGGGGTCTTTAACTAAGCTGCGCTAGCCGATTCAGCGCGGGCGAAATGCTATTACGCCCATTATATTCTACGGACCTGTTAGCATTTAGTGCGCCTTAGTAAAAGACCCCCCCCCACAGAATTTTGATTCTGCGAAACAAGATAACACTCTTTTCAGCGAGAGTGGCAAAATAATGCTCAGAATTTAGGAAGTTGGCTAGTTGGGTTGAGAACTTTTCAGCACCCCCTCCTACCTCTAATTTTTATTAAAAAAAAAAAAAATGAGAACTTCACTATTTCCTCTTAGTTCATCTTTACAGTTTGCATGGCAATAGGATACTAATTGACATAGATATATGGCAAATTTGGTAGCAAAGATATATGGCAAATTTATTTCCAACATATTAATAGACCTAGGGGTCCTTTTATCAAGGCGCGGTAGGGGTTTAAAGCGCGGAATACCGCACATTAAACCTCCTGCCGCGCTAGTTGCTAACGCCTCCATTGACGAGGTGTTAGTTTTTTGGCTTGCCGCGGAGGTTAGCGCGTGATGAGATGTCCGACGCGCTAACCCCCGTAGCGCGCCTTGATAAAAGGAGCCCCTACTCTTTCCACTAGCATCACTCAAACTTTATATTTTTTAATTCACAAAGCGCCATGGGCCCCATTTAAAGCTAGTCTTTTACCGAACTACACTTGTTGGCATTGCTCCTCTAACAATGGTAATCTACATCATATGATTTATTCATGTCACTAATCCTGTCCTTTTCGACCTGGACCTGCTTTTTAAACTAATATTGTTTAGTTCTTTGGCTTAATCCACTTTATTGGATAAATGGCAATTTAGATTATTTGATATTGTCCTAGCTATTACTAAATGATATCTTCAAATTGGAAAAGTACTATTTTCATGATCCATGGATATGAATGCTGAGAATACTAATAGGTCACAGATTATTGATAAAATGTGGTCACCAATTGTCTCATACCAAAATACAGGAGGAGTAATAGATATTCGGAGGCAATCACATTTTTTTTCATTTAATATTATTCATTTCCTATTTAAATGTCTTAGGACTCCTTTTTACAAAGCTGCAGTAGAGGTTTCTACCTTGGGCCAGTGAGATAAATACTCTGACAACTCATAGGAATTCTATAAGCATTTGAGCATTTACCTCGCCGGCCTACGGTAGAAACCTCTACCGCAGCTTTGTAAGAGCCAGATTTTTTATTTTTATTTAGAACGAGTACAATTTTTTTTGTATACCATGCTTGACAATATATACCTTCATCATTTTTATGTTTTTCCAATGTTTCATTGTGCATTACAACAATAGTTTTGTAGAAATGTCTTCTGTGCAATGTTCCTTAGTGTTGTGTTATAAACTCAATAAAAAAATATGTGAACTTAAAAAAGAGAGAGAGAAATATCTAGCTCTATCAGGTCCTAGCCTTTTCATTTCCTCCTCTACTAAACTGGCTGCATGCAAATTAGTCTCCAGCGTGCCAGGAGGATGCTAATAAATCCGCTGCTCGGCTAGATACAGTCCCCGCCCGAACGAGAGGGAGAGGCTGCAAGGCCAGATCCCCAGATCTCCCCAGGACAGCCCGCTGTTGGCCTCCGTCTCTTTCCCTCTACCTCTTTCTCTCTCTCTGTGATCTCCATACTGATGAGCTGGAGACTGAACAGGAGGGAAGCGAGATGCCAGAGAGAAGGGAAGAGCGGGGGCAGAAAGAGACGCAGGCTTTGACGTCGCCTGGCTGCGGCTAACTGTTTCCAGCTCTCTCCTTCTCCTTCTCCCGTTCTCTCTCCGCACGTAGCGCATAACGTGACCACACACACACACACACACAGCTCTCCTCCGACTCTGCCCAGTGTCGCTCTGGCCCCGGCAGATCTCGTCTCCGCTCCTCGATCCGTACACTGCCCTTGCTCTCCCCCCCTCCCCCTCCCCAGCAACCTCCGCCGCTTCCGCCTCCGGAGCCAGCCAGCCGCCCACCGGATCCACGGAGCGGTGCCGCCGGCAACGCGATCAGGGTGCACCTACGGCTCCCCATTCATTCTGCCCCCCCCCCTCCCCCGGGAGAAGGAAGGAGGTTGCTTCGGGCTCGGGGATTCCAGCACTACCTAGCAGCAAACATGGATAGGTGTAGGCGCGCATTGCAAGACTAAGAAAAGACACCTTGCTCGATTGGCGCGTTGCTCGCCACGGTTCGTGCGTGGGGGCTGATGCTCTGGCTCCGTTTCGCTCTTTGCACCGCTGGAGGCTTTTACGGGATAAGGCTCTGCTCTGTCTGGTGGCCTTTTTTTTTGGTTGGTTTGTTTTTCTTCACATTGCACGGTCGGGTCGGATCGTAGGACTCTCGCACCTGCTCCCACAGCTCGCGCCCGCTCTTCCTCCTCGCGCCGCTTCGCCAGGCTGCACGAGGAGCCGCGTCGCAATGGCAACTGATGGAATGGGGAAAGGGACAACTCGAGGGCTGCTGCTGGACTGCAAGCGGGCGGCTTTGTTAATTGTTCTCCAGGGAGCGTCGTGAGTTTACTTTTTTTTTTTTTTTTTTTTTTTTAAGGCGACAGGGAGCGAGCCCCCTTCTTTTGGAGACCTTCTAGACTGAAACCTGCTCTCGATTGCCTTTGGCTGGCATGGATTTCCCCGCCTGCTGCTGCTGCTTCAAAGCACCGTGGCTGGTCTTTTTTGAGAGACGGTGAGAGGAGAGTGAGCGATCGCACTCGCTCGTGTTTGAAACGCTGCTTTGGGGTTGTTGTTTTTTTTAATTTTTTTTATTTAAATTCAGCGTTTGTACCGGTATGAGAGAGTGATTTCCACCGCCGGGGCTCCCCCCCCCCCCCGTCTGTCAGCGGCAGCATCTCCCCTGCCTACCTGGATTCGAGCGCACTTTGCTTGCCGGTCACTAGCCGCTGGAAGGACCCCGCTCCGTGCCCGGGCTGGATATGTCCATGTTAACGCGAAGATGGATTTAGTTTACGGTGTCTTGTGGCTACTGACTGTTCTCTTGGATAGCATCGCTGGCCAAGGGGTCTATGGTGAGTTCGCTTTTATTTAAAAAAAATAAAAAATCCCATATTATGTCATGACCTTGTGTTTCTTAAGCCAGACGTTTGATTTATAGCGGGGAGCAGTGTCCCCGGCGCTTGAGGCGGTTTCCTTAGGATATTGTGTGGTTCGAGGGGAAAAGGGTGTCACTGAAATTAAGATTCTGTTGTCATTAGAACTGAGAATATGCCCAAATCGCAGTACTTGCCGTTGCAACGTATTTTGGATTTTAAAGGGGGGGGGGGGGAGGGGGGAATCCACCAACACAAAACCTAAGGGGAAAACAGTTCATTGCAAAAAAAAAAAAAAAATTTTTCTATTAACAGCATTTTTTTCCCCCCGGCGGAGAAAATGTGAATGACCCCCCTCCCCCCCTTTTGGAGCGACATCGTTTCTTGAGTCGCTCTGACAGTTCGGTATTGCTGGGAATCTCTATTGCGATTTATAGTGGCTTAAATAAATCCTCCATCCGGAGACGCGCAGGGTTTGAAAATGCCTGTGCACGGGACGACTAGTTGTGGCTTTCTACAGCGCATCGCTTGCTAAATTACAGTAATGCGTCCTCCTTAGTCTTATAGTTTGAAGCAGGACGTATTTTCAAACCTAAATCGCCACCGTTGTGTGCAGACCCCCCTCCCCCCCTCAAGCATTAATAATCTTGTGACTTACTTGTGGTGATCATTAATTATTAGGTACTCAAAATAGCTTATCGGCCTTAAAGCATCCATTAAAGTGTATTGCAGTTTCAGATGGTTCTGCATTCTCCTCTGACATGGATATTAGTCAGTGTCAGCTTTTGCTTATTTAAAGAAGATGCTGCACGGTTCTAATTCGCCTATTCTGATTAAAAGAAAAAAAGACTGAGGGATGGTCAAATACTCGTAATTTTACACTGGTGTGCAAAGCTAATAGCCTAAGGTATATGCTGGCAATTTCATTCGGAGGAAGAAGGCTCAGTTGCATGAATGAGCCGTTGAATGATTCCATTCCTTCTTCCTAGATGCCTAAAAAAAAAAAAAATGGAGCTGCCTTTCAGTTGCAAGCCAAACTTTGTAAGATCTGTATTGATCATTTAGCTGTGTATTTGTGATTAAGAAAAAGACTAGCCCAAGCTCACTTAGAATGTGTGTTCCTGGTAACTTTGCCAGGCAGGTTGATGCCAATGCTAAGTTTACCCCCAGATAAAGCAGAACTCATTTAAGGAAGGTAGTGTAAAGAGGATTTGTGGAATCTTCTTTGATAACGCATTGCATCAACGTGGGATAAGACTGTTAGTGGCCCTGAGAGAAGAAACCTGGTAGTTTGCAGAAGAGTCAAGGAAGCTTCCCCCCCCCCCTCCCCATCTGAGACAACCATGTAATGGCCTTTACGGAGTGATGAATACGATTGGAGACATTTAATTTGACTTTCCCCACTTTGCATTGGGAGCCCCGGTAGCTCAAGAAATCCGCTGCAGTCCCGGAGGGGGGCGGGGAAGAGGCTGAAAGATGAGGGGCTTTAGGGCCCTACAGACCCTCCGCTCTCATCTCACCAGTCAAACGCCCATTTCCCAATAGCACCACGGTGAGTTATAGTTTTGGGGGTGGGATTAAACCTATCAATATGCATTTTAAAAGCGGCAGAGTAAGGTTGTTTTTTTTCTTCATATAGGAATGACTTACCCGTACCTTGAGGGAAAAAAAACCCACTAGGAGTGTTTGTATTTCTTGCCCCTTCCAAAGCAGGAATTGGCTGGGGTTTTCTTTTGAAATCGATTTTCTTCCAGATTTGTCAGGTGTAATTTAATTTGAAATTATATCCTGCCTTTCAAAAAAATATTTTGTACAACCTGAACAGTTCCACCACTCTGATTTCTGAGCTTCAGGCATCTATTTATATTGCTAACCAAGGCAGAAAGGTGTGTGGAAAACCTAATGAGAAAAATTTTCCTTTGGTTTTTAGTTAAATGGGAGGGGGGGGGGGTTGCATAGTGTTCTGGAATGTTTATTAAATAAGATAATCCAAGAAAGAAAAAAAATCTGGATATTTCTAAGTAATGAGTGATCTGCTTATGAATACACAGAATCATATTAAGGTGCCCTATAGAATATATTCCGGTGGTTTTTTTCAGTCTTTTCAAACTGTTTAGACAGAATAAATCCAAATAAATAAATATCTGCCCCCCACCAAAAAAAAAATATATATATATATATCAGTAGCCTAGGGACTTATTCATCTGAAGATATGTATATATCACAAAACAAAGTACAATACAGTAATTGCATTTTTTTTGTAATTTTTTTTGTAATTCAGGCTGTCAGTTGTTTCAGATTTCTTAAGTACAGTTACAGTATGTAAGAGGTTTGTTCAGTGACATTCATGACATAGACACAGCTTTTGACAGATAAAAATAGTTCATAGCACAACCAGAACCTCATACATTGTAGTTTTCTTGCTTTGTAATCATCTTACTTTTTACAACTAAACCTTTCCTTTTTATCACTTTTTCTTGTTTGTGGCGCCACAGTTTTCTTTCTCATAGTCCTTTGGCCTTTCAGCTCAGACGGAACCAGGCCTGAAAGCTGGCATTTCCAGCATTTATGGGTAAATGCCCAGGGAATGCCCTGATTTGATTTTCCCTGCCACCCGACACAGTTCTGTTACTGCAGTGACAGTCTTTGGCTGGGGGAGGAGGAGCTCAGCATACCCCAGGGTTCCTGGAACCATACAGGCACAGGCCCTGATTTGTCCAGTAATCCTCACCAGGCATTCATTACTTATTAGGAGCGTTTAGTTTCCCATGTCATTTATAGGAATTTTTGTTTTATTTTCAGGTTTATTCGTTTGATTTTTTTTTTTTCCATTTTGTAGGCAATTATTGAAAAAGTGCACATTGTTTGGAAAGATTCACAAACTCCGTATTATAAATAATAAGGATATGCATTCATTTGAATCAACAAGAACCCCTCCCCCCCATACACACACAATTTCAATACTATAAAACATATTTAATTTTTTTCTCTTTCATTTTAGGTCATAAAGGATGTGGGACATGTTTCAAATGAATTCACATCCATTTTATTTATAGTGCAGAGCCTATGAATGACTCGCTTATAATAGAATGAACAAATATCTGGTGACACACAGAATCCCAAAAGAAGTAACATTTATCGCATAGAGAAGTAGAATTGGATAGCTGTGAGTTCTGTCCTTAAATGGAACAAAAAGTTGGTTTGCGATGGAAGGTAATTATTTTGGGGCCTTTTTCCTAAGTTGTGCTAAAAGGTGACCTGTGCTATTTTTAGCGCATGGGTTACCCACCCGCTAAGGCTACTTTTAAGCGTGGCTCTAAAATGGCTACATTAGTGGTAAGCACTAATGATTGCTGACTGCTGCTTAAAAATGGTGCTAGTGGGTCGCACTCAGGAGCCATGCGCTACAGTTTGGCTTTCTCTGTGAGAGGCCGCTGAAAAGTTCTCAGCCCAACCAACAAAGTTGGGGCAGTCTCCATCGAGGGCTATACACTTAGGCCAGCGATTTTCCACTTTTTTCATTCGTATTTTTCAGACAGAACCAAAAAAACTGGAAAATCATTGGACTAGGGCCCTCTTTTACTAAGGTGTGCTAACTGATTAGCGCGCTAATCAAATTAGCGCACACTAAACGCTAACGCATGCATGTTAGTCTATGGACGCGTTAGTGTATAGCGCGTGCTAATTCAGTTAGCGCACCTTAGTAAAAGAGGGGGTAAGTGTATAGCCTTCAGTGGAGATTGCCCTAGCTTTGTTGGTTGGGCTGAGAACTTTTCAGTGGCCCCTCGTATTAATGGCCATATACTAATTATGAAATTATTGTATGGCCATTGATGTGTGAGCCCTTATCACCTATTTTGTAGGTGGTAAGGGCTCCTGCGGTAATCCTGCGTTATCAGTGAGCATTAATGCCTATGTGCTAACTGATTAGCATGGGTCATACCTACTCTTCACTCCAAACATGCCCCAATGCTAAAATATAAAATGTATTTTTAGCGCATGGGTGGTGTGCATTAAGCCTGCAGTTAGTGCATGGCTCCTGAGCATGACCCACTACTAGCATCATTCTTAAACAGCAGTCAGCACTCAGTACTTCTGCTTTCTACTACTTAGGTCTTTCATTTACTAAGCCGCGTTAGGGATTTAACGCATGGAATAGCGCACACTACGTTGCTGCCCGCGCTAAACCTTAATGCCAGCATTGAGCTGGCGTTAATTCTAGAAGAGTAGCGCACGGTGTAGCACGCGGTAATTTCCTGCATGCGCTAAAAAGGCTAGCGCACCTTAGTAAAAGGGCCACTTTGTGATTCAATTTCTGACCTGTGAACCCTTGTTTAAGTTCTTATGTTAAAAGTCCTTTCTGGGATTACTTGGCAAGCCTAAAATCTGTATAATGAAAAGTTTTGAAAATGTTAATAGTATTTAGATCTCAAAATCACAGCATAAAATTTATTTGTGTTTTATTTTTTTTTAATTCCCAAATTGCTTGTTTCCTAACCCCTCCCTCCCCCCCTTTTACAAAACCGTAGTGCAGTTTTTAGTGCCGGCCGTGGTGGTAACAGCTCCAGTGCTCATAGGAATTCTATGAGCATCTAAGCTGTTACCGCTGTAGCTGGTGCTAAAAACCGTGCTGCGGTTTTGTAAAGGGGGAGGTGGGGTGGGGTGGTAAATGCATGATTTATACAGAAGTTGGAATTAGGAGTAACCCATTAAAACTTTAGAACAAAATGTATTTTTACATAATTATGTCTTGATCAATTCTACATCTATTGCAGTGGGAAAATATTGGGTTCTAAAACTATGATATAATTCCAGCAGCCATAAATTTTGTATCTCAAAAACCCGATTTTTAAACCATATACGCATAAAAAATGAAATTGCAATAAAAAAACCTGAAGATAGAGAATATAGATTTTAAAAGAAAGTTACAGCTTTGTTTTTCTTATAAAGCTAGTTTCCATGTGTAATGGACATTTTTTTTTCTATTGTTGGTACTGTGTGAAGATTTATTGGCTTCTTAAATCTTGAAAAATAATGTTTGAAGAAAAGTTGTCACTCTGGCTTACCTTTCACATACAACGCAAATTAGCTTACTATTAAGTACTGTCGGCCACCACAACAGTTTTGAAGTACCTACCGTTGAAATGCTCATTTACACCCTCAGGATTTCTTACATTAACTACTGCAACTTTTTTCTATATGACTGGGATGACTTTGATCCTTGACAATGGCAAACAGATTGGATTTACACATTTGCATTAATTTACTCTAGTTGAATTCATTTTGATAATGCAGAAATCCAAATTTCTACGGGACATTCAAGGACTGGAGGACTGCGCTTTATACTTTCCCTAAGTTTTCTGTCCTTAGCTATGTTCAGGCTGCTTACCTACTTCATTACATTAGGTTCTCCTTTTACAAAGGTGCACTGAGGGCTCCTTTTACGAAGGCGCGTTAGGGCCTTAATGCACGGAATAGCAAATGCTAAAATGCCGCTCGCGCTAGCTGCTACCGCCTCCTATTGAGCAGGCGGTAGTTTTTCGGTGCATGTGCTAAAAATGCTAGCTCACCTTTGTAAAAGGAGCCCTAAGTGTTTTAGCGTGCGCTAACCACGCACTAAATGCTAGCACATGCATGTTAGTCTATGGACACGTTAGCGTGCGTGTGTATTTAACGCATGCTAAAGCGCATAGCGTGCCTTAGTAAAACAGGGGGGTAAGTAATGCAAACCAATTGTTCTTATTTTCAGAGAACTCCACTTATTCCACATCTCCAGGCCTGCCAAGTTACCCAGTTTCAGAAGTGAGACTTTTTGACCAATCTTGGTTTTGAACTTACATCCCAAAGCAGGGTGATATGATGCGTTGTAATAATAACTAGGGGTAAAGCCTGCAGGAAGGAGCAGCCATTCCTGACAGTTCTCTAATTGATCTTCAGCGGGGGTGGGTAGGAGGGTGTCAGGGTGTCAGCTGCAGCTTCATACCTCCCTCCACTCCGATTACCTGTCATAGGGAAGGACTTGCAGAAACTTTCTCAAATTGTTGGTTCCCACTTTTGAGACATATAAGATCTTGGACCCCTGTGCAAGAAGTGTTTTTCAAAACATGGACTGTCAAGTCTAAGGGTTCCTTTTACTAAGGTGCGCTAGTGTTTTTAGCGCATGCAGAAAATTATCACGCTAAACTGCGCGGTACGCTTCTAGAATAAGGCCAGCTCAATACTGGCGTTAAGGTCTAGCGCACGCGGCAATTTAGTGTACGCTATTCCGCGTGTTAAGGCCCTAATGCACCTTAGTAAAAGGAGCCCTAAGTTTCTAATCCAAGTGAACCATTCTTTGGTCTATAATGCTCTATTGACTTCAATAAAGTTCTAACATCTTGTACAGTCTCGTTTTGGGTTTTAATTTTCTTTGTATAGTAACTAGGTAAATTAGATATTCTGAAAGTAGAAGGTAGATATGATGGCTGACATGTTGCTTTCAATGTTATGTAACTTGTATGTAAGAGCTTGTGTCTTAATCCACTGAGGTTTTAAGCGAAATAGAAATTTTAAAATAAATAAATGTAACTAGGGTGACAGGATTATCGCGCGCCAGACACCAGCGCATCGACAATCGAGCGCTGACAATTTGGTGCAAAAAAGAAGCGCGCCGTGGGAAAACTTAGTTTTAAAGAGTTCCGACGGGGTGTGTGTGGGGAGAACCCCCCCCCCACTTTAATGCATAGTGTTCGCGTTACCATGGAGGGGTGTGGGGGGTGCAACCCCCCACGTTATAGAGAAAACGGAACTTTTCCCCCCAAAAATCAGAAAAAGTTCAGTTTTCTCTATAATGGAGGGTTCCAACCCCCCAAACACCCCCCCAACAGCAGCGCAAATACTATACAGTAAAGTGTGTGTGTGTGGGGGAGTTCTCCACTCACACTCCGGTTCAGAGCTCTTTAAAACTATGTTTTCCCGCTGCGCGCTTCTTTCTTGCGCCGAGTTGTCAGCGCTTGATTGTCAGCGCGCTGGTGTCTCGCGTGCGACTGACTGTGAACCGTAACTAGTTACTGTACTTAAGTAAGATTTTGCCATTTTATTTGTAAAGAAGTACAGGATAATATTTGTTACTTTTACTGAAGTAATAATTTTACTAAGGGCTCCTTTTACTAAGCTGCAATAGCGTTTGTAGCGCGTGCAGGATTTTAGCGCGCGCTAAACCCGCGCTATGCGGCTAGAACTAACATCAGCTCAATGCTGGCATTATGGTCTAGTGTGGGTGGCAATTCAGCACGCACTAAGCGCGCGCTAAAATCCCTATCGCAGCTTAGTAAAAGGAGCCCTAATTTTTACTACTGATGCTTGCACTTAGTAAAAAGTAAAAGCAGAAGCAAAACATAGATGATGATACCTCGGTAAACCGAATAAAATCAGGAACAGGGGTTTGGTATTGCAAACCTTGTCACACAAACAGTGATTCACCTCATCTTAAATGTTGCTGTTCAATATAGCCTGTGTTTGTTGAACTGGTCTCCAGCCAAACAGAACAATGATGAAGTAGAGATTAAGCTGAAGTTGATAGCAGTTCTTGGTAACAGACCTATGTCTCTACTACAACAGACTGTTCAGGTCATCCCTTGAAAAATTTTACATTGGGGTGACTGTCCATCAGATTTTTTTTAACTTTATTTAGTTTTTAATGCCAACAAAAAGTGCAATACAATTTATAGACAAATAAAGATAATCAACCATGCACTTATAATCTATCAGTATCTATACAAAAGATAAAAATTCCCTCCCCCATCCATCATTACCATCAGGAAAAATACCAAAAGAAAAGATATACCCCCTTCTGCTCCCCCCCCCCCCCCCGCCGGATGTGTGGGTGAAAAAACAACGGGAAATAAAGATAAAAGACAACTATAGCAAATCTACAAAAGATGTCAGTGGACCCCAAACTAATTTGAATATCTTATTATGCCCTAGCATGTCACCAGACTGTCCACCAGATTGATAGTCTTTGGAAAAGAAGTCTGCCAATCTGGTTTTAAGACCGAAGGGTTCTCACATGTTTGATGTTCTTGTGTCAGTTCTTGAAGATATTCAGTTTGCCATCAGATGAAAAATTGTTAGAACAGCAAACAATGATTCTAACTTTGTGAAAGCCTTCTTTGCCATTGGGCAGCATGAAGATGATAACAAAGATAAATATGAAGATGCAAGTGAAGAATTAGCACTACTTCTAATGCAGATGATAATGACAATAATGATGACTATATGGAAGTCAAATGTTTCAGAGATTCACTTGATCAAAACCTACAGACCCAGTCAGAAAACGTCTGTAATATTGCAACCTGGTCTGATTAGAAGGAACTTTTTAATCACACTAAGGTAAGATAAGCCGCTGTCTAGGCCTACCTCGGAATGGAAACCTCACACACTATATACTGGTTTTAATAGGTATATATTTATTAGCAAATCAGTAACAGCTTACAAGAATAAATCATTCAGCATATAGCGTAACAGAAAGTGATCTTCAGGCCTGAGGATCCTCTGATGTCTGTTCTCCTTACTTCCGTTTACAGGCCTGTTTTTATTCATTTTTTGGTGGTCAACACCACGTTGGCCTAAATCACATGGTACATCTTTATTGGTTATTTTCTTATACGTCATTACATAAGTAGATTCATTTATTGGCTTATCTATTTATATCATGTTATACGTCTGTTCAGTCTACCGTAAGGCCTAACACTTTCCCGCAAATGCCCTTTTCCCTTACCATATAAGCAATTCCGAGTCTCAAATCCCTTCCCTGCTATGGTAACACATGATATATCTTGCTAAATAATATTCTTGAGAATTCTATTTTTCTGACCATGAGCTGTGTTCCTCTTTGCATAATATCCGGCCAGGTGCCATACATTAGAATTAAGTCTTGTTTCTTATAAGTTTTTGCTTACCATAGCTAACTCAGAAACAGGATATTTCTCAATCACTATAGGCCAGCTAGCAAGTGGGTTATGAAATATCTTTTACAGTTAATATACTGATTTATTAGAGCCAGAGGGAGGGGAGGGGTTTTCTCCTGTGAGGTCGGGTTACTTCACCTGTATCGCCAGTATAAGGGAGATGAACTGTGCCTGGCGGCTTGAGAAGTGCCTTAGGTGTTTGAGCTAATCAGGGCCCTTAGACTCCTCCCAGTGCATCATAGGATGGAAGGGGAAGGCCCACCATTTTGAAGAGGCAGGCCTGCCAGAAGGAGGCAGTAAGTAAGCATTCCTCCTGCTGATATTCTAAATAAGAGGTATGGGAGTTGTGTTGGGGAGGCAGTGTTCTAGGAGGGCGCTTGTGAGCTGGGGGAGTCCTAGCCACTAGACACCAGGGTTTCTTGGCGGGGTGCTCAGTGGGAGGAGGAATCCTGACATGGGGAGGATCATGGGAGGGGAGACAGGGTCTATGGATGGATGGGGAAGCTCAGAGGGAAGGATTGAGGGGTCTTTTTTTTAATTTGCAGGGGAGGGGGGCTGAGCTGTCAAGCCTTATTTTCCTGTCAGGGTCTGAGTCAGTCAGCGCTCAGGTGCTGATAGGAAAGTAAGGCTACGACAGCTCAGACCCTGCTTTTAAAGTTTGCATGGGAAACAACGTGTTTCCTGCTGTGCATTATACAGAGTTAATGAGCTCCTTGTTAATGCATTAGCATAGGATTGTCGGTGACTGCTACAATGATTGGTAACAGCCATAGAGAACCCTTTTGTGAATTGGGAGGAGGGTTTTCTTACCAGTAGGACTGCTTTAACGAGTCTTACTGGCATGGAAAACCTTTTGTGCTTCAGGGCCTAAATCCCCTTGCTGCTAGTGTAGTTGTTAAACACCTTTTTTGCTGTGCTGCATTAATGAACCACAAGGTCACTCACATGGGTGATAAGTCACTTAAAAAAATTTAGGGCTCCTTTTACTAAGGTGCGCTAGCGTTTTTAGCGTACGCAGGATTTTAGTGCATGCTAAACCCGCGCTACGCTTCTAGAACTAACACCAGCTCAGTGCTGGCGTTAAGGTCTAGCACGCGGGGTAATTTATCGTGCGCTATTCCGTGCGTTAAGGCCCTAACGCACCTTTGTAAAATGAGCCCTTAGTTATACTAAAAGCAAAGCAGATTGAATTGTAGAGCAATAAAGCTGTTGGGATAAAAATGTTAACAATAGTTGCATTCAATTGTAGCTTTGGTACTTTTACTTTTTACTCAAAAAGTATTATATTAAGCAATAATTTTTTTAGTCTCAAGTAAGTTTTTAATGTGTTTTCATTGCACTCTTACTTTCGTATTAAGATATACATCTATTTTTACTTTTAAAATAGTTTGACCTAGTACTTTGAACAACACTGGATATAAGTATTCCCTGATTCTATCAATTGGAATCAGTTCTGCAGGTTCCATTATGCATCACATTAGAAGCTCAGGACTCGCCTCTAAAATCGGTGTCAGGTCAAAAGCGCGCCGGGACAAAGGCGTGCGCAGACAATTCAGCGCAGCGAGGAGGTGCACGCCGCAGAAAATTACTCTTTTTACGGCTCCGACGGGGTGTGTGTGTGTGGGGAACCCCCCCACTTTATTTAATAGAGATCGTGCCACATTGTGGGGGCATTGTGGGGAGTGTGGGGGGTTGTAACCCCCCACATTTTACTGAAAACTTTACTTTTTCCCTGTTTTTAGGGAAAAAGTTAAGTTTACAGTAAAATGTGGAGGGTTACAACCCCCCAAACCCCCCACAACCCCGGCGCGATCTCTATTCAGTAAACTGGGGGGGCTCCCCAACAAAACCCCCCGTTGGAGTCCCTAAAAACTGTAATTTTCTTCGGCGCGCGCCTCCATCTTGCGCTCAGTTGTCGGCGCGCGCCTTTGTCTTTCGCCGAGTTGTCTATGAACCCTAAAATCTCTCCATGGAACTGGGTATCCTCCAAGATCCCGTGCAAAACTGTCCCGATGATCTTTATCATCATCTATGGGGACTGGTCCTGTATAATTCTCTGATTTCATCACACACTGTTTCTGCTCAACAAGCTTTCTCAATGCTCCATCTTTTCTCATGGCTAGTTGAAAATCTTTTTCTTTATGTGCTAAAATTTGGTAAAGTCTTTCTGCCTCACATTGGGTGGTTGATATTTTTCATTTTCTAATCTCTGTTTGATTCATCTTTTCTCTCTGATTATTGGTACTTTTTAAGGAGAAATCATCTTTAGTGGTTTTGAAAAAAAAAACCCCAAATATTCCCCAAGAAACATATATGTAATTCAACAAGTATAATTAAATTAGTTATCACCATTTTTCACTCTTCTTATCCATTTAATAGTTGGGAACTACAGACCACTAAAATGTTTCCCCCATCCCTTTCCTACCCCCATTCCCTCATCACCTAAAAACATAGAAGAACTAGCATTCATTTTGCACGAAAATACAGTTCAGGTTCTCAATGTTCAAAATTACTCTTGCCTTTCAGAAGGCCATCAAATTTAAAAAAGGTATCTGCACTTGTATAATTCATTTATGTTTCATATCCTCTTTCCTACAAACCAACAATGTTTCGAACTCCTCCTGCATTACCAACCACTCCTTAACAAATTAGAAAATGTTCAAACTATTCCTTAAGTACTTCTTAATATCTTATCAGTATGTTCTTCTTAATATCATAACAATTCTTATGTAATCTGCTTTGAACCGCAAGGTAAAGGCGGAATAGAAATCACTAATGTAATGTAAATGATGCATTTGGTTTCTCCATATATTGGTATATTTTATTTGAAATTTTTAATCAGATTTTGGGAAGTCCATCAGTCTTGCTAGATCTCCATTTCTTTCTTCATGATATTTATGGCATTATATTATCTCTCCCTTTTACAAAACACTAGTGTGGTTTTTAGCGCTGGCTACAGCAGTAACAGCGCCAATGCTCTATGAGCATTGGAGCTGTTATCGCCACAACCGGTGCTAAAATACATTCTACTGTTTTATAAAAAGGTGGTGGGGGGATATTATTTTACAAGTGCCAATGGCTGAAAGAATTTTTGATGCATTTTTGTATGAAAAATGATATTCAAAACAAACTTGTGTTTTGAATAGTTCTGAGGTTTCAGAGATAAAGTATAAGAACTAAGGCTGCCATGAAAGAAAGAAGATGGAAAGATTCCAAGAACATTCTGTATCAAATCGAAAGACATAGTGGGAACAGTCAATAATGCATTATCAGTCTTCAACTGTACATGTAAAAGAAAAGCATTTATCTGCAAATATACATTGACAATTGTATCAGTATATGTCGGTGTAGGGTTGTGTGAATAATTTTGTCTTGAAGCCAAATCTTGCAAACTTTGACAGGTTTGTGGATTTTCATTTACTTTAAACCAGAAAGGTTGTCCGTTGAGTCACAGACTTCAACCGTGTTGCTTTAGATATTTCTAGCTATTAATGGACTTTATTTACTTTTATGTTTCTTCCAAAATTATTTTAAAATTGATTATCTTATTTATTTCATGGGAAAGAATGCTTTAGAACAAATGGCTTGAGCAGGTTAAACTTTGGAGCAACAACAGAAATTACATCATTATTGAAAAGATGATAGATGTATGGAAAATCCCTACAGGATGGGAAATAAAAAAGGATGAGTCAGTGTCACGTGAGAAACAACAAGAACCACAGTTAAGCGATGCAATGAACCAAAGACAGATTTTATAATACCTAGTGTCTAGTGGCACAAGTGAAAGGACCCGACACAGCTGTGTTTCAGGAAAAGAATGCCTGCGTCAGGGGTCAAGTCACTCCAGTCCCAAAAAAATAAAAAAAATCACCAACACAACTAGCGGAGATATAACAAACATATAACTACAGACACTTGGGACCAAAAAGGTCAACTGCAACTTTTTTTTAAAAAAGGTAATTGAGGTTATAAAATGTTTTGAAGGAAAATTATCTTTGCGTCCTTTCTACCAAAGCATCCAAGAGGGAGCTAGAGTCTTCTGAGATTTTCAGGCTCCTGAATGTTGACCAAGGCCTGAACTAAAGGAAGAGAGTTACTCCATTTGTCCCTAAAGAAATTTGAGGGACTGCCTTATGACAGCCTGTGACCAGTGTGGAGTTTCACTGGAGGACGGCATGCACAGTGGTGAAGTGTGATTGGTAGCTCGTAGTCAGTGATGGATGTACACTGGGGGAGAGGACTGTCAGCAAGTGATTTCTTCCCACAGAAGGAACATTTTCTTGGTAGGGGAGGAGGGGTGGGGGAGATTTCCCAATTTGGAGTCTAGGTTTAAGGAACCTATAGAGGAAAGGAATTTTAAGAAAAAGGTGTTTTATAGTAATTGGGAGGAAGTGGGTAATTCTATAAAATAGATGCTAAGGTTTGCTTGCTAATTATATTCCAAAATGATTAGCATAATGGCATATACCAATAAACCTGCCTAAGTACTATTTTGGAAATATATGCATATCTTACATTGCATGTATTATAAATGTAGGCTTGCACATAGGCAGAGTCTGGGACTCACGTGTGTAACTCAGAATAGTCTAAGTTACATGTGTATATCTTGGCATTTAAGCACACTCATGCTAACTCAATGACAGTGTAAGTACTTACACCTAAGGGCTTTTGCACACTTGTATATGCAGTTACACTAGAATTCTATAAAGAGGGGGTACTCCAAGGGGTCCATGAGCCAGATGGATTTTCAGGATATTCCTAAGGAATATGTATAAGAAAGATTTGCATACATTGAAGGTGGCAGGCATTCAGATCTCTGTCATGCATATTCACAAGGGATATCCTCAAAACTGGCCGGTGGACCCCTAGGACAGGTTCGAATACCCCTTCTATAAAGGAAAGGAGGCACCTACTTCCCATTATGGAACAGGCACCACATAGACACCCGTGCCTAATTATAGGCACAAAATTGTAGAATTACCCTCAAACTACCTACGGAATATTTGTGTTAGAGAATTGAGTAGGAGTCTTGAAAAAGGATTTCACCGAGTTTTGAAGAGACAGAAGGAAGTGAAGCCCCCAAGGAAGAGAAGATCAAAGAAGGAAGTAAACCAGTACCTGAGTGTTTTTTTTCTCTTTTTGTCATTTTTTTCCTTTCCATTCTCTGTCTGTAAAGCCTAACAGATGAACCAGTTGGCGTATGGGTTTACCCAAAATTACATTTCTATAACGTAGCCAGTTGGATGAGTAGTACCCATGACAGTGAAGAGGGATAAGGCAACATGGTGACAGCAGCCAGGAAAGTAAAGGTCTTGGAGAAAAATGTTTCCCTAACCCCTCAGAAGTCAGCAGTGGTGTACCAAGGGGGGGGGGAGAGGTCCACCCCGGGTGCAGCCTTAGGGGGGGTGCACAGGTCCAGAAAATTCCTGGGCTGCGACGGCACTGAGCGGCATCGACGCCCCCCTCCTCCATGACGGCACTGAGCAGCATCGGCGCCCCCCCTCCTCCTCCGCGACTGCACTCAGCAGCATCAGCGCCCCCCCCTGCCCCGCAACAGCACTCAAGTTCGGCCTAACGGCATCAGCAGAACTTCAGATTGGCAACAGGTGCTCAGTCAAAAGCTTCCCCTGACTCAGGTTCCTGTTTCCGCCCAGGCAGTTCAGTCAGGGGAAGCTTTTGACTGAGCACCTGTTGCCGATCTGAAGTTCTGCTGATGCCGGGAGAAGGAGGCCGAACTTGAGTGCTGTCGCGGGGCAGGGGGGGCGCCGATGCCGCTGAGTGCCATCGTGGAGGGGGGGGGCGCCGATGCCACTCAATGTTGTCACGGAGGGGGGGGGGGGGGCCTTGCTGATCTTGTTGCCAAAATCGGAAAAGTGAGGGAGAAAGATGGGCCTATGGTGGATGGAGAGATTGAGAGAAGGGGACAGATGATGGAAGTGGGGAAAGAGAGAGAAGGGACAGATGATGGAAGTGGAGAGAAGGGGGAGAGAGAAGAGGGAAGATGATGGAAGGAGGGGAGAAAGACAGAGAAGGGGCAGATGATGGAACTGAAGAGAAGAGGGAGAGAGAAGAGGGCAGATGATGGAAGTGGGGGGGAAGAGAGAGAAGGGGCAGATGATGGAAGTGGGGGAGAGAAGAGGGCAGATGATGAAAGGAGGGGGAAAGAGAGAGAAGGGGCAGATGATGGAAATGGAGAGAAGGGAGAGAGAGAAGAGGGCAGAGGATGGAAGGAGGGGATAAATAAAATGAGGGCACATGATCGGGGAAAAGGATTGAGTTAGGGAAATACTGGAGGGGGTGAGGGAAAGAGGTGGTGAGCTGTAGGTAGACAGTAAAAAAGGAAATTGATGAGAGGGTAGTAAGAACGTAATCTAGATGGATGCAGAAAATAAATTTAAAAGGAAAATGAGGGAAGAAAGGGATTGCAGAAGAGAGGTGTGGGAGAGGGAAGGAGAGGAGAGAGATGCCAGACCAATGGGGGTGAAAGGAGAGATGGAAGGGGGAGGCATACAGTTTCTGGAAGGGGCATAGAAGGAGAGAAGATGCCATATAAGGGCAGAGAGATGGCAGACAGTGGATGGAAGGAAGAGAGTAACAAGAAGATGAGGAAAGCAGAAACCAGAGAAGACAAAGGTAGAACAAAAATTTTCTTTATTTATTTATTGCTTTAGGAGACATGTGTCGCTGTTTCTGTGGTGTTGCATTGTATGCAGAGTCCAGCTTCTTGGTAGTTCAATTTAACTTTTTGTCTTGTGTATTTCTATTTTATCCCCCCTTTTACAAAACTGTGGAGCATTTTTTAGCACCAGCCGTAGTGGTAGCAGCTCTGATGCTCAGAATTCTATGAGCATCAGAGCTGTTACCACCGTGGCTAAAATCCACACTACAGTTTTGTAAAAGAGGGAAGGGTTAGTTTGTAATGACATATTCCATACTAGGCGAAGGTATTTTCTGTGTTCCGTGTGTTCGAAAGTGGTTTTCTGTTAGGATTGACGGTGTAGGATTGATCTGTACTAGTCTGGCTTGTTTAGTTTTACAATGGGTGTATTGATGTTGTACTGCTCACTCCATATGTAAGATGCTGCCTTTTCCTAGGTACTCATGTGTGATGTGTGGCTTGTTACTAAAAATCATGTTTTTTGTACAGATGGGGGGGGGGCAAAAAATAATGGGCCCCGGGTGTCATATATGCTAGATACGCCACTGGAAGTCAGCACAGTCTTCACTTCGCATTCAGTCTGTAACTTATGGAGCTGCCCATTCACACAGTATGATGAAGGACCTGCTACATGTGGACTGGATCTAAGAAGCAAGGAAGCTATATTCAAAGGCACTTATCCGATTAGCAAGTGCTGCTAATGCTAGTGAGAGAAATACTCAGGAGTTCTATCTAGATAGCGGTACTGAATATGTCTTCTGACCGCACTAACACTATTTGAATAGTGCAGGGGTGGTCTGTGGTGGAACTTGAGCAGTGCTAGAAGTTATCTGCCTGATTATTTTAAGAAAATTTTGAATTTATATCAGCCAAGAAGGACATTAAGATCTGAAAATTGTATGCGGTTGGAGGCAGTGATGTAAAAAAGGGGGTGTGGTCCGCCTCGGGTGCCATCATGATGGGGGGACCGTCACCCGTTCTCCTCTCCGCCTTCCCCACTGCCATGCATGTGTGCCCCTTCCCTTCCCCCGTACCTCTTTAACATTCCCAGTGCAAGCAGCAACCCCAACCAGCTTCTTTCGCTAGCGTTGGCTCTTTCTCTGACATCACTTCCTGGCCCCGTGCCTAGGAAGTGACATCAGAGGAAGAGCCGCTGCTGGCATGAGCAGCAGGATGGGATTGCTGCTCATACTGGGAATGTTATAGAGGTATGGAGGAAAGGAAGGGGCACGCGCATGCCTGGCAGGAGGGGGCGGGGAAGGAGAGGGTGGGGGGACGGAGAAGAATGTGAAGGAAGGGCACCTTTCACCCTTGCTGCGTCAGTGATTGGAGGTGAAAAATAGAAAAGAGATTCATTATTCTGATACCAAAAAAGAATCCTCCTTTGCAATTGCTGGTCCAATGATGTCGGCTTTGTAGAAATGTATTGCAGTTTAGGAAACTGTTGGAAACTTATTTCTTCTTCAAAGCATTTAATTGAGAAAGAGAGGAGAATCTTTGTTAATAACCCATTTCAGCTTTTGTCTAGATAGGAGGAGAAACGTTCTTGTATTTTGCCTGATTTGATAATGTAAAGAGGTGTATATATTTATGAAAAAGATTTATGAAGGTGATGTGGTTTATAGTAGAGTGTGGGAGATTCTGGGTGATTTTAGATTTTGGGAGTGTTGTTATGTGTGTTTGCTTAAATGATTATGAATGTCCTTTTTTGTAAACTGCCTAGGTTTTTAGGTGGGTAATAGATGTCAGGTGTTCTGCTTCTCCATTCTCTGCGTTGGGGAGTCCCAGTCACTGGCTGAGAGGAGAACAGAGATCTACAAAATTCTGAATGATGTGCAATAGCTACCTGAAAATTGATTGAAAGACTATGACACCGTTGGAGTTACATAGTACTGTGCTTCCCCCCAAATAAGACAGTTCAATACCAAGCCCCCATATTTTTCCATTTGTTTTTAAGTTTCAAGTTTATTAGGTTTTTATATACCGCCTATCAAGGTTATCTAAGCGGTTTTACAATCAGGTACTCAAGTATTTTCCCTGTCTGTCCCAGTGGGCTCACAATCTATCTAACACACCTGTGGTTATGGAGGACTGAGTGACTTGCCCAGGATCACAAGGGGCAGTGCAGGATTTGAACCCACAACCCCAGGGTGCCAAGGCTGTAGCTCCATCCATTGCGCCACACACTCCTCCCACCATCTACTGTATTTGACCCCAATGTTCTTCAGTTCTGCACATTTTTTTGTTACTACTACAGATGGGGACTACAGATAGGTTAACTTTGACATCCAAAGTCCCCTTATCAAATAAGGATTCCTTCCGTTTTTCTCTTGAGTTTTCCTCCCAATGGCATCATATCATGCACCCTTGCTCTTCATTTTTGCTTAAAGGAAAAGGCCTCCTCTTGTTAATTATTTGATTGTTTCAATCCCTTTTGCTAAATATGAGCTTAACATCTGATTTTCATTGTAATGAGAAATGAATCATGCCAAAAGTCAGTTGCAATAGCGGAAACTACAGTGAACCTCCTGAATTTAATATTATATGATTTTAATAGCATATTGACATTTTGGTGATGTTTTCTTCAGGATTACTATAATGTTGTTGAAATGTTAATATACAATAAACGTTATTTAGTAGTCAAGTTATATATATTTTTTAAATCGTATTTGGCTCCAACTAGTTTAACTGGACTTGGGGCAAACCCAACTGTTTTAGATTAACTGGGAGCCCAGCTTAGCCAGAAAGATTATTTTTGAGCTACCTTCATTTTGATGCCAGCCAAGAGGCAATTATCCCCCTCTTTTACAAACGCATAGCGTGGGTTGTAGCGCCAGCAGCGGTGGTAACTGCTCCGACATTCATAGAATTCCTATAAGCATTGGAGCAGTTACTGCCGCTGCCTGCGCTAAAACCCACGCTATGCGTTTGTAAAAGAGGGGGTATTTTAAGCAGTTTAATTTTTAATCAAAAAAGGGCATTGTTTTCATACAGGTAAAGCCCTTAAATAATTGCCTTGCACTATGTGGTCAAGAGTCTGTAAGCTGCCAACTACATGCATCCTCTTTAATAAAACTGTAAGCGTGCATGCGCACTTACGATGCCGTGATCCCTACCGCTGTGATGTGTGCTTCCATGCCGCACATGCACACTGCCTGCCTTCTGCTCCAATCTCTGATGCCGGCTGACTTCCTGCGCTGCTGCTGCCAGGATGCCTCTTCTCACCCCCGGACCAGCAAACGCAACAGCCACAGTTTCATCTTGCAACCGCGGGGCATTTGCTAGGCTTGGCCACTTCGATAATGCGAGGTGGGCTGGCCTAGCAAAAGCCCTGAGGCTGCCCGGGCTAGCGGATGCTGGACAGGGTGAGCAGGGAATAGAGAAGGGCGCTGCTGGACAGGGGGGAGGTAAAAGGAAGGTAGAAGGGCTGCTGCTGGACAGGGGGAGTAGGGAAGAGGTGCTGCTGAACAGGTATTGATGGACAGGAGGAGCAGGGAAGAGGTGCTGCTGGACAGGGGGGAGGTAAAACAAAGGGAAAAGGGCTGCTGCTGGACAGGGGGAGCAGTGAAGGGGTGCTGCTGGACAGGGTGGAGATAATAGGAAGGTAGAAGGGCTACTGCTGGACAGGGGGAGCAGGGAAGGGGTGCTGCTGGACAGGGTGGAGATAATAGGAAGGTAGAAGGGCTACTGCTGGACAGGGGGAGCAGGGAAGGGGTACTGCTGGACATGGGGGAGGTAAAAGGAAGGGAGAAGGGCTATGGCTGGACAGGGGGAGCAGGCAAGGAGAGAGAGAGAAAGAAAGAAAGACAGACAGACACATCTATTCTAGTACCCGTTAATGTAACGGGCTTAAAGACTAGTATTTCATAAGAAAGACACATAGTTGAGGGTGTGGTTATGATAGGTTAAGTGTGGAGATTTTGTAATCTTTTTTTTAACTAAAGCTTAATGTGCTAAGTGCCACATGGCCCATAGGTATAAAATAGGACTCTTGGCATGTAGGGCCTGATTCTGTTTAGGAAGCCTCATTAGGCTCCGCTAGGGGTCCTAATCAAGGACGCTTAGCGTCGCCTAACTTTGGAATCTGCATGCAACATTTTTTAAAAATTGGCAACAGAAGAGACAGAGCAGACAACAAACCAATGGAAACAATCACCACTCAGGCTTTGTTGGTATGACAAAAAAGTTCAAATGATTTGCGTCGTGTTCCAGCCAACAGGACTGCATCAGGAGTCAAACTAAATAAATATTTATCGTACCAATAAAGCTTGACTGGTGATTGTTTCCATTGGTTTGCTGTCTGCTCCATCTCTTCTGTTGCTGGTTTCTTATTTAGGGAGAGATTTCGTTATGTTTCCTCTGCTGTAGTGATTGATCCCCACCAGTTTTCAGCCAATCAGAAAAAAAAAAAAAAATTAACGAGACTTTGGCACAGAACTCTTAGGTCACCTATCGACGCCTAAGATGAAGCAACCTCTGATGCCTAACGATACCTATATGAAAAGTAGGCGTGATTAGATTTGGAGAAAAGGTGTGGTTGACTTAGGCGTCGCTAGGTGTCCAAGTTGGTAAATTAGGCCAAGTAAAATCTGACTTAATATACCAAAACCTACCTCTAAGACGCCTAATGATACCTATGCACACTTAGGTGGGATTCTATAAAGGACGCCTAGCAGTTGATTGATAACTGCCTATAATGTAGGTGTCGCTAGGCACATTTATAGAATCCGGCCCTTAGTGAGTACTATATCCATTAGTGTGTGAGAAACTTTAGTAAAAGGGCCTCTTTTTTTAAAATCCTCATAGCTGCTCTTCATGGCTTTATCCTGCATAATTTCCACCTACAAAATAAGTAAGATATAAAATAGAAAGCAGAAAAATGCCATTTTTACAGCTGAGGTAAAATGGCCTTACTGTGCAGGAAAGACCTTCCTAAGGGTGTGTTAAGGTCACTTTTTTTTACCACAACTTAGTAAAAGGAACCCTTACCCCCCCTCTTCTAAAAAGCCACGCTAGCGGCTGCCGGGTGGCAACAGCCCCGAAGCCCATAGAGATTTAAAGGGCTTTGGGGCCGTTACTGCGCGGCTTTGTAGAAGAGGAGGTTAGTTTAGCAGGTTGGTCTCCAAGATACCAGCTTTGGCTGCAGATGGGCTGGCATTACATACCCGTTTAATCCTGTTTCAACACAGTAAGCTCTAGAAGAAATAAATGTAACAGAGAGACAGAGGAAGAAGAGCTGGAATATACTGGTACTTTTCTCTCATTAATAAAACAGAGCATTCAAAAAAGATTGCTTAATTGAATTCCCAAAAGCAGTTGGTTATTATCTCTGTCCCTGACAAGGCAGTTTCCGACTAACAAAAAAAAAAAAAAAGAAGAAGCTTTGGAATAGCTGAGTTTGGGGATTTGATTTTGTTTGTCTGAAACACAAAACAGCATGCAGCAGTATCCCTGTATTTCACTGAAAATTCTAAATGCTGCCGCCGTTGCATCATATAAGTTAACCCTGTATGACTTTTAAGATCTCTAGGAAAAAGAACAGTCTGAAAAGGAAGCAGGATGGGCTTTGCTCTGTGATTCAGGGCTGTACATTTCTAGGCAGCCAATGGTTTCCTCAGCCTTGATACTTCACGTGGGTTGACCAGGCTAATTCAGTCTGGAGAGCAAACATCACTGTGACCCGAACACCTGCATATCAGGGACGTACAAATGAGTAGCAATGATGCATAGCAAAGCAATGAGTCAAAAATGGTCTTCTGAGCGTCAACTAACATGATCTCTAATGGCAAAATAATAGAAATCGTTTCTCAAGCTGATTTAATTGCTGGATGCCACGTGAAGCAGACCATTCGTTAGCTAATGGACAGAGTGCCACATATCTGGAGGAAACAATGTACTGAACATCCGTGTAAAAGAGCAGAGAGAGGAAACAGTAGGAGATGATGCAGCAACAAAGTAATGATCCGTTGTAATGGCTGCTTATTACTCAGCAGAGGTAGTCATTTTAAAAGCAGAGGTGCACTGGAATGTTTTCTCTTAGGCACGTAGAGCAGGGTTTTTTTATCCAGCACAATATTTGCATTTCCATTGGCAGAGGGAGTTCATGGATGAAAGCGAGTTGGAAGTGTGCTTAGAATAACCTTCGTAGCATTTAAGCTAAAGCTTTGATAGATTGGACCCCCTGCTGTGTTTAGCTGGCACAACTATATTGTACTTAAGGATGACTCAATATCTTGTTTTCCCTTTGATTTGCATTCTCAAGAGTATGGAGCTCATAATCAAAACTTAAGCACGTCTAAAAAACCCACCCAAGTCAGCACTTGAATGACCTAAGAGACAGGTCGTCCAAGGGCCGATAATCAAACAGATTTTCTGAATGTGTTGGACTTTTTAGGCCTCTGAATCCCGCTGTGTGCCCAGAGATAAAAGGGGCATATCTGGAGGGGTAGTTAGGGCAGTATGTGGCGGGATGGGGACCAACCTAGACTTATTTGTCCTGCAGGGATAATTGAATGTTTTACCGGATATCCTGGACGAAACTTAAATATTCTGAGTTAGACAATATAAAAAGAGGTATAAGTGCCAAAAGGGTATCCAAAGTGACCAGATAACCACTGCAGAGCCAAAGTAAAGACCCTCCCCCCACACACATTCCCCCAGTGTTTGACCCCCTCACACCCCCACAAAGATCAGCATAAAAGAGTACATATCTGTCTCCAGAATATCAGCTCCTGGTAAAGGAAAGCCTAGTAGAGCTGCACATAAGTGTCTTAAGCAACCATAGAGAGGAAGACCCAGGCCCATAAGCCACTCTAACTATTACATTTTTAGTGGAACATATATGCCCCCCCCAAACCATACTCTATTGCCATATAGGTGCCACCTGCAGCCATAAGGGCTATTGAGGTTGTAGAATGGTGGGTTTTAGGGGCTCACTAACCTATAAGGGAGTTCTGGTGAGATGTTTATGTGGCACCCTTTTTGTGAAGTTCACATCAGTGCCCTCTGTGATGTGAACTTCACACTGCTCTGTTGCCATGTCTGGGTGGCCAGTCCATTACAAGTTCGGCTCCTCCCATGTCCAAAAGGTCTTGTTCTGAAACTTAGATGATATTTTGGTAGAAAATGTGGCATAAAGATGGACGTTCTGGTGGTCTGGTAAACAATAGCCTGGCCATCCAGATAGGCAATTTTTGAAAAAAAAATATTCTAGCTGTATTTGTCGAAAATGGGCATTTTTTCACTGCCGACTTTGGGCATCTGGCGCCATACGTCTGAATCAAGCTTAGATGTTTGTTTTGATTATGCTCCTCCATAGAGTGGGCATAATAGTCACTTGCTCTCATAGAGTGACTGAAAAAGTATAGAAAGCACCCACTACAATATCTACTGGTGGCAAAATAAATCGGGAGATGTTGGACACTTGAAACCTTTGAGCATGCTAATTTCCAGTTGTTGTAAATGCTAGCTGTAGTGCATATAATGTCTTCTAGTATTAATGCAAATAAATAAAATGCATGTGGGGGGGATATATAACTTGCCACCTCCTTTTTTGAGCCCCATTGCCCACATTGAGTGCCAAGATTTCATAAGTTGTGTTGGCACACGTAAAGAAAGGTGCCAACAATTAAGCTGTTCCCTTTGCTGCAAAACTATTGGCATCTGTGTCAAGTGATATGCCTAACTTACAATTTCCTATAAGTTTATGTTCATAGCCGAGAGATTCACTCATGTCTCACTCATGCTCCACCCATGGGTGCGCTCTCTTACATTTACTCACTAAGGAGTCCTTTTACTAAGCTGCAGTAACAAGTGACCTTAGCACACCCTTACATGGGTCATGCCCATGTGCTAAAGTCAGTTCATTAATGGTCATGTGCTAATGCTTATATATATAGTATGGACCCCTATGAAAAAAATCACTGCAAAACCAAAATGAAAGTGGAGAAAAAGAGACCTCACATATTTCAGCACAACAAAGCACAGTCATTGGTCTCAAAAAAGCTCCACTACATGTGTCCAAAATAGCATTCAATCAAATTGCAGAATAATTTTCTTAAACACAGGAGTACTGAAGGATGAAATCAATCCAGATGCGTTAAAGTTGATCCAAGGAGTTAAGAAAAAAAATCCATTCAAAGAGCAAAATTTCACCAGCCGGACTCGACAGCAGCCCTGTTTCACACAAAGCAATTTCAAGAGTCCTGGCACATGTCCTCCACTGAATCACATAATATAACAAAAACAAAAAGAGCCTATTAAAGGATGGATTTTTCCAATTTTCTATTTCCTGTTTTCTGCGGAGTTTACACACTTGTTTGAAAGCTATAGTGGAATGGGTGAGAGCAAATAACTTAAAGTGATGTTCTTCACAGACTGAGATTTTAGGGGCGAGGATGTTATCTTTGAATTTATTATTAACTTCAAACATTAGTCTGGAGCAAGGGTTCTTTTTTTCAGTTTAATAAATTTTTATTACGGTATATTTATGAATACAAATAAATCATGACAGATTACAAAAGAATAAGGCCAAAAGATTACCTTTGCCCATACAGAAATAGTTTCAATAAGTAAAGTTTATAACAATAATCAAATCAAATAATGGTAGTATTAACAACTACCTAAAACATAATGATAACCAACACGTAACTAGCAACATGGATATACATTGTTAAATATAAAAAAATGATAATCAACCATTTAAATATGTCACTATATTTGGAGCAGGGGTTCTTAGCTTGGTTCTTGAAATGCACCTAGCCAGGGCATAGTAACAAAGTAGATGACGGCAGATAAAGACCCGAATGGTCTATCCAGTCTGCCCAACCTGATTCAATTTAATTTTTTTTCTTCTTCTTAGCTATTGCTGGGCCTGAACCCAAAGCTCTGTCTGATACTGTGCTTAGGTTCCAACTTCTGAAGTCTCCGTCAAAGCTCACTCCATCCCATATACACCCTCTCAGCCCATCCTAAACCAAACAGCCATATACAGACACAGACCATGCAAATCTGCCCAGTAATGGCCTTAGTTTTTCAATATTTACAATTTTCTGATTCTAGATCCTCTGTGTTCATCCCATGCTTTTTTGAACTCCTTCACTGTTTTCCTCTCCACCACCTCTCTTGTGAGCATCCACTGCCCTCTCCGTAAAGAAGAATTTATCTCCTGCAGATTCCTAGTGTATATCCTGAAAACCTAAATGCTAGGTTGAGAACCACTGGTCAAAAAGATATCATTTTGGAGTCTTAGGATTTATAGTGGATGCTGGTTTATCCAAGAAGACACTGAAGAGAAAGCCCCAAAAGGCCTCAATGATGACAGAAGCAAAGCACAATGGAGGAGTTGTGAGGATAAGATGTCAATAATTCAACCACGGGTATACAGTTCAAAGTACGCTTTATTGGTAGCAGCACTGCGAAGACTCGACACTGACAGTGTTTCGGAATCAACACCTTGTCAAGAGTCTTGAAGGATGATTTCTCTATCGCATGAATAGTGCATTAAGTGCAGGTTAATGTTTGAAACGAGCAGGGACAAAAACTGATGACCATTAGTATTGCTTTGGACACCAGTTTTTGTCTTTGCTCATTTCAAACATTAACCTGCACTTAATGCATTATTCATGCGATAGAGAAATCATCCTTCGAGACTCTTGACAAAGGTATTGATTCTGAAACACTGTCAGTGTCGAGTCTTCGCAGTGCTGCTACCAATAAAGTGTACTTTGAACTGAATACCTGTGGCTGAATTATTGACATCTTATTCTCGTAACTCCTCCATTGGGCCGGTTTATCCAAGAAGCCATATGCAATATCAGTGTTTAAATCATACTTTTTAAATTAATTATATTGGACAAAATCTTATTTGGGTCAAGAGGGTTGACTTTTCTTATCTATGGATTAGTCACGTGTAGAGCAGAATGTTTCAAGTATGTTTTGGTGGGACTACTCTATAGAAAAGGCCAAATAGGGCAGGAAGTTTGTTGATAGGGTTATGTCTTGGGATTTGATTTCTCCCATTTTGAGGTCACTATATTGGTTACCTGTGGCCTACCAGTGAAAATATAAAATGTGTTCTCTTTGTGTTTTTTATTGGTCAGTATGAACAACTTGAATATCTTAGGTTCTTCATCTACCAATGCTTATGTTCTACTGATGGCCACTTTCATTAAGAAATGTGGCCGACTGAAACCAGGCAGAGTTCTTTATCTAGTGTGGCCCTTTCCTTATGGAAATTTTGGCCCGAATTCTGTATAGGATGCCCATCTTGGGCAGCCTATACAGAATCGGGCATACACCTGCCCAAACTAAACCCAATTCTGTAACCGACGTCTATGTTGCAGATGCCGGTTACAGAATCGGGTTTGTTTAGACGCGGCTGCTATACTTAATCGCGGCAAGGGATCTCCCTGCCGTGATTAGTATAGCGGCCGCGGCTACGGCTGCCAGTCTCCCCTCTCCCCCCCTGACGATCGCGGCAGGAGGGTGCCCAACCCCTCTTGCCCACAAAACCCATGATCACTGGTAGGAAGGTGCTCAACCCTTCCTGCCGGTAGACCACCCACCCCACCCCCCGACGATCGCAGCAGGAGGGTGCCCAACCCCTCTTGCCCACAGAACCCATGATCGCTGGCAGGAAGGTGCTCAACCCTTCCTGCTGGTAGGCCCCGCCCCCGAAGATCGCTGGCAGGAGGGTACCCAATCCCTCCTGCCGGAACCCCCCAATGACCCCCTCCCATCAAAATGTGTGTTGGTCATTGTTAACAATTGCTGTTGGATACATTGTATGAAGGTATACACAGTATTTGCTCTTATGTTATGCACAAATAAATTTAAAAAAATAGATAATGCACTTCTCCCATATCCACGTGTGTATGTATATGTATGTATATATGGAGTAGAAATCCATGTTCAGAACAGAGTGTGAGTATTATGAGAACGTATCTAGGGTTATCATATGGCTCCAGAATAAAGAGGACGGATTGAGACATCCAGGTTTTACTTCTAATGGAAGTAAAACCCAGATGTCTCATTCCATCCTCTTTTTTCTGGAGCCATATGGTAACGTTAAACGCCTGCAAATTGTTAATACAATTTAAATGCAGTTTAAGATCCTGGCTTGTGCTTTATTCTTTGCAAACATGTTCATGATCCATATTCATGTCAATTTCATCTTTCCTAAGGTTACCAGATTTTATGTGTAAAATCCAGACCCATGGCCCTGCTCTCCAGACCTGCTCAGTTCCACCTAGCCCCACACCCTGTTCCGCCCAAGTCACGCCCCCATTCCACCCCATTCCTGCCCCTACCCTTTTCTTGTGTTTGAAGCCGAGTCGGGAGGGCATCTGCGCATGCACAGATGAGACACAATTATGTCACAAACATGCACGCATGCATGTGATGGTCACCGCACTGCATCGGTGCATGAGCAGATGCCCTCCCGATGTGGTCCCGAGCTGGAAGCTTTTCAAAACCTAGACAAAGTGCCTGGTTTTGAAAAGCCGTCTGGATGCCCGGAGAGTCCTCTAAAAAGAGGACATGTCTGGGTAAATCCTGATGTCTGATAACCCTAATCTTGCAAAGAGAGAGGTATGGCTAGTAGGAAAAAGGAGGTATTGATGCCTCTGTATAAAGACTTTGTTGAGACTAGAGGTCTGCACTGGAAAGGGGATCGCGGGAATCCCGCGGGTCCCTTGGGGGTCCTGCAGGAATCCCCCCCTAACCCTCGGGACTCCCACGGGGACCCCCCTCTGGCCCATGGGACTCCCACGGGGACTCCCCTCTAGCCAACGGGACTCCCACGGGGATGGAAGGCTTTGGAAGCAGGGTTCGTCCATATAATATAATGGACACGTCAGCCTTGGTAAAAGAGGGGGTTTATAAGTTAATTACCTGAACAGAAAAGAAAAAAAGGGTTCCACCAAAGAGATTCCACAAGGAAAACAAGCAAACACAAAAGAAAATGTGAATTGATGATCCTGTCAGAAGTAATTGCTGCTTTTTATGGGGACGGGCAGGAATGGAGGTAATTCCTTGCGGGGATGGGTGGGGATGGAAAGGATCCTGACGGGGACGGGTGGGGACGGAGAGGATCCTGGCAGGGACAGGTGGGGACGGAGAGGATCCTGGCGGGGATGGGCGGGGATGGGTGGGATTTCTGTCCCCGTGCAACTCTCTAGTTGAGACCTCATTTAGAATATTGTGTGCAATTCTGGAGGCCGCACCTTCAAAAAGATATAAAAAGGATGGAATAAGTCTAGAGAAAGGCTACTAAAATGGTATGTGGTCTTCATCATAAGGCGTATGGGGACAATCTGTATACTTTGGAGGAAAGGCAGGGGAGATATGATAGAGACGTTTAAATACCTACGTAATGTAAATGTATATGAGTTGAGTCTCTTTCATTTGAAAAGAAACTGCAGTGAGAAGGCATAGGATGAAGTTAAGAGGTGTGAGCATGGGCATTGGATGCCAGCGCACTCATAAAGCTGCAGTTGCCAATTAAGCTGCTAGCTTTCACTCAAGGTGTGAAAAATAACAAAAACATGGAAAATGACGCTAACGCAAGGTTTTACCACAGTATAATTATTTATTTATTTATTGTTTTTATTTTTTCAATCATGAAATCCAAAAGAATAGTTACATTAACAGTTGCGTTAGTGGGAGGTCGTTATTATAGTTGCCAAAATGCTGGCCTTCTGATAACGAGCTCAGCTCGATACTGCGAAGTTCCCCATTATATACCTTTGGCTCAGTGTGACATCATTGGCTGTGTGGGCCAATCAAAACTAACAGAGGTGGTGTTTAAAGTTAGACAAAGAAAATTCCTCTACGTTTAAAAGTTTCAGAACTCATATTTGTTTTGTTTACATTCATTTCTGAATATACATTAACATTTATTACATATCTAATATTTTTTTTGTCATTCTTAAAACTTATTTCAGACAATTTGTCTATGTGTCAGGCAAGATGCTGAAATGTTCTCAGCCTTCTTTGAACAACTAAGTTTCATGTTACACCTGCAAACAGTGCTGAAAATTGGTCAGCCTTAGAGGAAAAGGAGGGGCTGTCTCCCCCTCTCCCTGAGCTGACAGCTTCACACACAGTGTCTGACTCTAATTATTTCCAGATGTTGCTTTAGGATTTTTTTTCCTTAGTGTTCTTTTTATAAACCATTGCATTTTTAAATATAAATTCTTTCATCCATCCATACCATACATTCAGGGGCCCCAAACATTCATAACTTCATAGCTCGGTCATTCATATTTGATGCATGTTATATCTTAGTTTGGGATACGTAATCTAATATGTTCTTCCTAGCCAGCCTAAGGCACATCTGGTATCAATTAGAACCACGAGGCTTAGAAGCGGGAAAACTCTGAACAAAAGGACACAGGCTGAACACAAAATGGAGTAACCAAACAGAAAGATACAGAAAGACAAAGAACCCAAAATGGAGGTCAGGTATATCCTGATTTCCGTTATGATCTAGCTTAACAGCAAAGTACATAAAAAGAATATTATTATGCTTTTCCTTAATATTAATCTGTAGTATGTTTTTCTGGCCTTTGCTACATCCATATTCAGATTTTTATTCACCAATTTTTCGTACGCTTCTATTGGGCGTGGCCTTAACTAACACATATGCTTGTATCTAACTAGAGTTACCCAGAATCATACGAAAAAACAGCACTTTTGTAGAATCATTCCACAAAAATACTGCACTATCATGTCCTGACGTCCATTCCATTACCTTCCCGTAGACATCACCCCCTACTGGCCACGAGCCACTACTGCTCAGGTGATAGACTCCAGAGAAATAAGAGGAAATACTTTTTTTACGGAAAGGGTGGTAGATGCGTGGAACAGTCTCCCAGAAGAGTTGATGGAAACAAAGACTGTGTCTGAATTCAAGAGGGCCTGGGATAAGCACGTGGGATCTCTCAGAGAGAGAAATAGGTATGGTTACTGTGGATGGGGAGACTAGATGGGCTATTTAGCCTTTATCTGCCGTCATGTTTATATGTTTCCACTTATGAAGAAGGAGAAAACAGAGGATGCTCTCTTGATTTCCTTTACTAGTGGGGATTTTGCACAAAATAACAGGCTGCAAATTTGCTGCTCTGTAGAATAATCCATTTGGATCTAGTGAATTCCAAAACCTATGTCTTAGCTTAGATAGTCTTCAGACAGCCTCACCTAGCTTCAGCTGTCCAATCTATTTAAACATTAGAGACAAACCTAATTACTCTTTATCAAATTGTTGCAGTTCCCATCACGGATTAGTGAGTTAGTGGATACATTGACAGGTGAATGACAAAAGAGAGCTGTACTAGCAAGGAAAGATAAGAGCTTTAAACAAAGCAAACAAAAGTCATCTGTATCTCTGGCTTGCACCAACTAAATTAGTACAGGTGTCAGAAGTCTCTTCTACTTTCTTATATGGTACAAAAACAAAAATCTCAAAAAAAAAAGAGAGATGGTCCAGCAAGAAAATAACAAAGGCTGTGCCAAAATGCCATCTTTAACATGCAAGTTTTCTAGCTAATGTATTCAATTTTATTAAAAATAATTTCCATAGGGAAAAGAATAATTGATCAATCAGGTTTCAGGTTTATTTAAAATTTGATAATATCGCTTATAAAACTTCTATGTGATGTACATGATAAAAAAAAAAACAGGGCCATTATGTTACAGGTTAAAAATATGGACAGAATCGTACAAGGACTAACCTGTTACAGAAGGGACAGGGGTAGAACTACAATAATTATAGAAAAGAAACAAATATGGGAAATTACAATTGGGATAACAGGGGGAAATGTCTAGAGCAGGGGTAGGGAACTCCGGTCCTTGAGAGCCGTATTCCAGTTGGGTTTTCAGGATTTCCCCAATGAATATGCATTGAAAGCAGTGCACGCACATAGATCTCATGCATATTCATTGGGGAAATCCTGAAAACCCGACTGGAATACGGCTCTCGAGAACCGGAGTTCCCTACCCCTGCTCTAGAGCCTCCTTAGACTTCAAATCTTAAGATTCTTTTCCTTAAGAAAAGTGTAGCATGGAGCTTAGATTTAGGCCCCCCTTTTACTAAGGTGCGCTAACCGATTAGCGCGTGCTAAACACTAATGCGTGCATGTTAGTCGATGGACGCGTTAGCATTTAGCGCGCGCTAATTGGTTAGCACACCTTAGTAAAAGAGGGTGTTGAACTTCAAAGGCGTCATTATACAAGAAAGACTTCAGAGAGCTCTTGAATTTGTCAAGAGTCGGCACACCTCTAAGGAGAGAATAGCCTTCTGTTTATTCTAATGACTTTGTAGAAACATAGAAAAAATGACGGCAGATAAGGGCCATAGCCCATCAAGTCTGCCCACTCCACAGACCCATCCCCTAAGTCTGCTCTAGAGACCCTGCTCCAAATTACCCATTCTTAACTCCACCCTCTCAGGGATCCCACATGGGCATCCCATTTACCCTTAAAATCTGGCACGCTGTTGGCCTCAATCACCTGTATCAAAAGCTTGTTTCAATGATCAACCACTCTTTCGGTGAAGAAATACTTTCTGGTGTCGCCATGAAATTTCCCTCCCCTGAGTTTAAGCGGATGCCCTCTTGTAGCTGAGGGTCCTTGGAGAAGGAAAATATCTTCTTCCACCTCAATATGTCTGGTGATATACTTGAACGTCTCAATCATGTCTCCCCTCTCCCTACGTTCCTCGAGAGAGTAGAGCCGCAATTTGTTCAGCCTCTCTTCGTATGAGAAATCCTTGAGCCCCGAGACCGTCTTGGTGGCCATCCGCTGAACCGACTCTGCTCTTAGCACATCTTTACGGTAATGTGGCCTCCAGAATTGCATGCAGTATTCCAGATGTGGTCCCTTCTTGTCCCTGTCTATATACCTCAACCCACAGGTGTTGGAACGAGGGGGGGGGGGATTATGGGGGCCATGGCCTCCCCAAATTGTGTCCGCAAGGTGCTCTCTTCAATGGGTCAGTGGCAGCTAGCAGAGATTTGCACACACTGCCTGCCCCTAACTCGGAAGCCGCCCCTCTGCCATCATCTGCCTCCCCCCCACCCAACAATTTCCTGTTTCTCTGTGGCAGAGAAGAGGCTTCTGGGATAGTGGCAGGTAGCATGTGAAAACTGCTGCCGGCTGCTGCTGACCCACTGAAGAGCAAGAGGAGAGTTGTAGAGATGTTGGACATGGGGTGAAGAAGGGGGCTGGGGAGAAAGGGAGAGAGTGATGGTGGAGGCATGTCCATGTCTAACCTGTCGCAAGGGCAGGTTATACATGGACGTCTTGCAGCGATAATCAAACATTTTTCAAGACATCCTGGACAGAAGTTACTGTATACTGTACATTTGGAACTAGACCTGTTTTAGAAGGGTCTGAGTGCCACAAAGGTGCTGAAACCGACCAGATGACTACTGCATGCATCAAGGTAAGATACCCTCACACTCCCCTAGTGCTCACGGACCCCCTCGCACCCACAAAGATCAGAATACAAACGCACATACCTGTCTCCAGAAGATCAGCACCTGGTATAGGAAAGCCTAGTAGAACTGCACACAGGTGTCTTAAGTAGCCTGGGGGGTTGGGTTAGTGAACCATAGAGAGGAGTAGCAAGTCCCATAAGCCACTCTAAACACTACATTCATGGTGGAAAATGTGAGCTCACCAAAACTCTACTGCCATATAGGTGCCAGCTGTAGCTATAAGGGCTATTGGGGTTGTAGACAGGTGGGTATAGTGGGGTTGGGGGTGTTTTCTTGGGGGGGAGGGGGACTCACCATAACCTGTAAGGGAGTTCTTGTGAGATGTTTATCTGGCACCCTTTATGTGAAGTTCACAGCAGTGCCCTCTGTGGTGCCCCACTGCTCTGTTACCATGTCTGGGTGGCCAGTCCATTACAGGACTGGCCCCACCCATGTCCAAATGGTCTTGTTCTGGGTATTTGGGACTTGGATGAAAGTTTGGTCAAAAATGTGGTATAAAGATAGATGTCCTAGTGGTCTGGGTGTCCCATTGGCTTAGATGCCTAGCTAGAGGATTTAAAAAAAAATAAAATTTCTAGAAGTATGGTGGTTTGCCTTTCAAAAATAGGTATTTTCTTACTGCCGACTTTGACCGTCTAGCACCATACATCCAAATCGGACGTAGACGTATGTTTTGAAACTGCCCCTCTGTGTTATCATCTCTATCTCTACAGTTGTCTCACTAATTTTATTCAAGTTTATATTTGGTCATTTTACTATTTTTAGGCTGATAAGAAATTTGTAAGTTTTATATCGAACTGTACCTGCCTTGGGTGAATCTTTACATAAAGGCACTTAATAAGTAAATCTCATTAACCTCCCCCCCCCTATTTACAAAACCCTAGCATGGTTTTTAGTGCTGGCCACGGTGGTAACAGCTCCAACGCTTATAGAATTCCTATGAGCGTCAGAGCTGTTACCGCTGTGGTTGGTGCTAAAAACTGTGTTACAGTTTTGTTAAAGGGGTGGGGGGGGGGAGGGGAGGAGAGGTAAGAAAATAAATATTTGGCCCAATGAGAAAAAGAGAATGGCATGTCTGATTTCAAGGTATTTCAATTTCGATTCTCATGTTATCTAGTCCTCTGGAAAAAAAAAAAAAAAATTATTTATTCAATTTCCTATACCATTCTCCCAGGGGCGCTCAGAATGGTTTACATGAATTCATTCAGGTACTCAAGCATTTTCCCCTGTCTGTCCTGACAGGCTCACAGTCTTTCTAATGTACCTGGGGCAATGGGGGATTAAGTGACCTACTTGGAAGAAGTTGTATAGAAATGCTGGTGGTGCAGCTGGTCCTAATATAAGTTCAGATTAAGCTAGAATTCTAGACTCATGTACAAGATTCACAATCAGTCTCCATCTGTTTCTTTAAAATAAATGTCCTAAGAACTTAATTTATAGCATACTTTAGGGATAAATACATAGAAGAAGCATTGCACATAAAACTTTAGTGATACATGTCCATGTGGCAAATATATTAAAAATGTGTTCCTCTACAAAAAAAAAAAAAAGTTCCATATTTTGTAAGTGAAAATATTGCAGTATTATAAATGAGAAAATTTAAAAGGAAAAAACTGTAGCATAGCTTTGATGTTTCTGCTCTCTAGTAGGAATGTGCTTTGGAAATGTAAACAGTGTTTCTTTATATCTTTTGTAATTTCAAACTACAGAAATAAACTCCTCAAATTACATATTTCTTCCCACTGTCATTAAAGGGCCTCTTTTAAAAAGGCACGCTAAGCGTTTTAGCGCAGATTTAGCACGCGCTGAATTAACACATGCGCTAACTGCTAATGCATCCAAAGGATAATATGCACACGTTAGTGTTTAGTGCGCAATAATATTTACCATGCGCTAAAAAGCATAGCGCACATTTGTAAAAGAGGGGGTAAATTTCAGGGTTGATAGCACTCAGACACATGCCAGCAAACCTGCTGACACTTGTGGTGGGCGACAGCTGCCTTCAAGGGGAGCTATTCCTTCTCTCAAGAGGCTGCTATAGGTAGCTCTTACCTAGATGTTTCTTCAGTTTCTGGTTAAGTGTTGTCCAGTTGTGCCCTAAAAAAAAAAAATAAATAGTCCATACAAATACAAAATAAAAATGTAGAAAAACAACACAGGAAACTAAACAAAACAAAGGGGTCTTCTTTCTAAGCTTTGATTTAAAAAAAAAAAAAAAAATGGCCTTAGCGCGCCCTTAAGCAGGTCTTTCCCATGTACTAAGTCCCCTTTTATTGAAGCTGTGAAAATGGGTGTTTTCAAATTTTTCATTATATGGTCGTGCACTGTTAGCATTAGCATGCGGCCACTAAAAAACTACCTCAAGGGCAATTAAAAAAATACCTCAAGGGCAATTAAAAAATTACCTCAAGGGCAATTAAAAAACTACCTCAAGGGCAATTAAAAAACTACCTCAAGGGCAATTAAAAAATTACCTGAAGGGCATATATTGCTACCTATTTAGAAGGTGGTAAACGTTCCTATGTTAACCATATACTAACAAAAGAAAACTATAGAGGAAGATGTTCTTGATGCTTATTTATTGATGTATTTACACCGTGTTGGGTCCTGCTTCACTGGAGCATTTGTGGATTATGACTTTGATTTTCTGTGTAATATATCAATAAATAAGCATCAAGAACATCCTCCTCCACAGTTTTCTTTTGTTTTCGTTCATATAAGAGCTGCCTTACTGGGACAGACCGAAGGTCCATCAAGCCCAGTATCCTGTTTCCAACAGTGGCCAACCCAGGTTTCCAAGTATCTAGCTAGTTCCCAAGTAGTAAAACAGATTTAATGTTAAAACAATTGAATTAAGTGCATAACAACATGTAGAATAACAGATTTATTTAGAAACTTGTGCCGGGTTTTTGTTTTTTAATTTTAAGAGAATAAACATATGTAAACATATTAGCAGCCTTAATTTCTTCTTGAAGTCCTGGTTGTGAAAAGTCTGAGCTAAATACCAGCATTTTTATATATTAGAATAATGTGGATCGTGTTTACAAGACTGAGGATAGCTGCTGATGAATTACCAGGAAGAAACTGCCAATTCCCCATTAGACTTCCTGATATTAGATGACAGGTTGGCATAGGCCTGCCCCGGGCCCTCAACAGCCTGCATACAGTATACATGTCTGAAAAGGTCAAATTCTGAAGCATCGCAAATCTTAAAATCATTGGCATGCTGCTGTTTGGTTTATCAGTTTTCTTTCATTTCAAATTTATACTTTAGTAGTCCTTTCTTTTTAACAAGAGCACAAAACATATGAAAAAAAGATGAAAACAACATTCAGACAAAGTAGAAGGTGAAATGCTAATTATCAGCTCAGTCCCAGACATTATTTTTCCCATATTACATGTCAATGTTGAAAGACCATTTGTGCTCCATTGCTAACCCTAGTTAATATAAATACAGCCTTCCTTTCATCCTCTGTGAACAAAGAAAATTGCTATTTTGTATTTTGATGTACTAATATATTTATCTCTATTTTTTTTTTTTTTAAAGAGTTCTGCTTTCATTTTGGGAAAAATGAAGATCTCAAGTGGTCTGTTTATATAGGGATCTTTTCACTAAGCTGAAGTAAACACTAACATATACTTACTGTAGGCAAAAATGTACTACTGCGGGACACACTCGGGTGTCCCATGGTAGTTTTTGCATGTGTGCATACTACTCACACGTTAATACATAGTTTTTATTCTTTAGAATTGAGGGGGGAGGTCCAGGGGTGGGGAGAGCTAATTGGTTAGCCTAGCTACATTACTGCATACTAACTGGTTAGCAAGTGAGCCCTAATCGCCTACAAAATACATGCTGGTGCTTGTGTGCTAATGACCACACGCTAATGGTAATATTAGCACGTGACCATTAATCGATGAAATTGAAAAAAGGCCCTTTCGGTTTGAAATGTCAAAAAGGTCGCTTATTTCCAAAAATACAAGGTACGGGGTGAGTTGTAACAAACAAAGTAGAAACCAGAAAGGGTATTAGATGTAATAAAACAAACTGGCTTCAATAGAGGAAAAAAAGGAGTGAGTGAGAAGTGACTTCTTAGACTTTCCATCCACCTCTATGGACGACTCTCTCCTTCACTGGACAGTGAATACCAGTCAACTTCTGGATATAATAGCCCCTCAACAAACCAAACTTATTTCTACTAGGAAATCTATTAATCCCTGGTATACATCAGAACTTACCCTCATCAAAAAACAGTTAAGATCTTTGGAGCGCAAATGGAGAAATAATAAATCCCTTTCTAACACTGAATCATACAAAGAACATTCCAAATACTACAAATCTAAAATTAATTCCTCCAAAACAAAATATTATTCAGGTTTAATTCAGAAAGCTCCAAATTCTTCCACTCTTTATCGCATATTAAATTCAATTTCGCATTCCACCAAACGAAAAAACCAAGATAACTTACTTAATCTCACATCTCAAGATCTTGCATCATACTTCATTGACAAAATCGACAAGATTAGATCCACATTCACCGTTAACTCACCTACTAAACATGACCAAGTATCTATTGAGGTTAGCTCGCTCTCTTCAAAATGTTCCTACTTCAAAATTCCAAATCTACTTGAAATAGAATCTGTCATAAAATCCATGAACATCAAAGGTTCTCAATTAGATTCAATTCCTCCATTCTTACTCAAACGCTTCTTCACTATTTTTGGTCCAGCAATTCATACTCTAATAAGTGAAAGTTTAAAACAAAGTATCGTTCCCGTCGTCTGGAAACATTCACTCATTCACCCAATCATTAAAAATTCCAAAATCAATGCTGAAGATCCATCAAATTATAGACCCATCGCTAATCTCCCTTTTTTATCTAAAATAACTGAGAAAGTCGTGTTCAATCAGATTTCAGATTTCATTGAAAAAACTAACATTCTCCACCCCAACCAAACAGGTTTTAGGCAACATCACTCCACAGAACACTCGTTAATTGGTATGACTACCACTATCCATTATTACTTAGATCACCATCAATCAGTTCTCCTAATCTCATTAGATCTTTCGGCAGCCTTCTACACAATCGATCATAATTTACTATTAAACAGACTTCAATCAATTGGTATTACAGACCAAGTCCTATCTTGGTTCCAATCCTACTTTTCTAATCGTTCCTCTTCTGTTTCTTTTAATAACACAACCTCTGATACTTTTAATACAGCTTACGGTGTCCCTCAAGGCTCTATATTGTCTCCACTTCTGTTTAATATATTTCTTTCTCCTTTGCTGACCTTATGCCAATCCATAGGCTTCAATGTATTTGCATATGCCGATGACATTCAACTCTTACATCCCATAGATACCAATAATCCATCCGATTCAGCATCAATTAATATTAAATTAGAGAAAATTCATAACTGGTTAAATGAAAATAGACTTGCATTAAATATTAAGAAATCCAACGTATTACTCTTCCCTTTAAAGGAGAACTTCAATCTACAGTTCCCTATTTCCATTAAGGGTCAACCACTACAAGAGGTTTACAACATAAAAATACTAGGCGTTATATTTGATCAAAAACTTACTTTTCATGAACACATAAGTAGTGTTATCAAGTCTTCATTTTTCAGGCTCCGCCAAATACGCTCTGTTTCACAATTTCTTAGTATTAAATCTCTTAACATTCTTATTCATTCTCTTGTCATTTCAAAAATAGACTATTGTAATGCGTTGCTTATAGGAACAGCACAAAAAGAAATTAAACGATTACAAATGATACAAAACACATCCATAAAACTTATTTGTAAAGCTAAAAAATTCGACCATGTAACGCCCCTTCTTAAAGAAGCTCATTGGCTACCAGTTGCCCATAGAATAATATACAAACTTGGTCTGCTTACTTTCAAATCCCTTTTTTTTAAAACACCAGCTTTCATTCACAAATTATTAATACCTTACACTACCAACAGAACTTTAAGATCTGCAGAACAACATTTATTATCTATCCCATCTTTAAAAATAATAAATACGCGCCGCCAGTTTATGTTCTCCGTTATTGCTCCCCAAAATTGGAATTCCTTCCCTATTTATCTAAGAGAAGAAACTAATATAGAAAAATTCAAAAGTAAATTGAAAACTTTTCTTTTCAATGATGCATTTATAAATTAATTAAAAAAAAACAACAAAAAAAAACAAATCAGAAATCATTTTTTTCTCTTTCTTCAATCTCCCTACCCTTCCTCATGTCCTTTCCCTATATGTCTCTCCAGACTTTTAATACAATGTAAATTCTCCCCTTAATTCCTTATGTTTCCTGTTCGTTGCATTTGTCTAAAGTTGAGTTTGTTTTATCTATTGTAGTAATAATTTTAATAATGTAATTTTATCATGATGTACATCGCTTTGAATCCAGATAAAGCGATTAATCAAAATTTTATTAAAACTTGAAAACTTGAAACTTGAACCCAAAATGGCTTGAAAAAATGCTCAGAGATATGAAACTCTGAAGGGAAGGCTATTAAACCTCCCTTGGAGAAGAGTTCGCCTTCCAGTCACAGCAACGTAACAAGTTTTATGGGGCACACTCAAAAACTCCAAAAATGTTTAAAAAAACAAGATTTCAAAGTCTTTCTGTTTTATACAATAAATGTCTTCACTTGATTAAGGTTAGAACTGCCACCACTGGGTTACTTAGCCCCTAAAGACAACATACAGAGCTAAGTAACCCAGTGGTGGCAGTTCTAACCTTAATCAAGTGAAGACATTTATTGTATAAAACAGAAAGACTTTGAAATCTTGTTTTTTTAAACATTTTTGGAGTTTTTGAGTGTGCCCCATAAAACTTGTTACGTTGCTGTGACTGGAAGGCGAACTCTTCTCCAAGGGAGGTTTAATAGCCTTCCCTTCAGAGTTTCATATCTCTGAGCATTTTTTCAAGCCATTTTGGGTCACTTCTCACTCACTCCTTTTTTCCTCTATTGAAGCCAGTTTGTTTTATTACAAAAATGAGTTGCTGGCAGGCACCTAGATCGCGCCTACCGGTGACTAACTTAAGGGGTTTTAATTGGTTCTAAGTGGCGCGATAATTAGTCGTGCCATCAATAAACAGTTGCAACCTCATTAAAAAAAGTAGGTGACACTAGGCGGTCTCTAGGACCTACGCCAAGGTCCATGGCACATAGCATTGCCTACTGATGCCTACTCCCAGGAGTGGGCATGTTTAGGGGCAGCGCTGGACTTTGGCGTAACTGGGCAGTACTAGTTGCGATTCTGCAAGGAACCTAGGCGCCTGAAATGTAGGCCTTAAATGTAGGCCTTTAAAACCCTGGCCTGGCATGTTGTATGCCCTTTCTTAAATCCCATTGACAATCAGGATATGACTTAAAATCTTGTGCCAAACTTTGAAAATATTCTGGAAGCAATTCTATAATTGGACATCTCTTTAAAGGAACTTAGGGTACCTAGCTTCCATTATATAATACTTGTGTAACCTCGTATCAGTTCACATAACATTTAAGTACCTGCAATTACATCAACCCTAGAATTGTTATGTGTGCCAGGGCTATTAGAACCCTCCGGGAAGCTGATAAAGCATCTTTGCTTAGACCTTTATCCACCCCACTTATGCAATTATGCAGCAGACTCAAAAGATGTGTTCTGATCCAATGATTTACTAAGTCACTAAATAGGTGGTTACAAAACAGATGTGTCAGAAACAACAGGCATAATGGCAAAGACCACAAATAGCATTTGCAATCCATACAATGGCTCTGAGGTTTTACTCCCTACTTCCAAGTCCCAGGGTGTGTTCACGCTCCTTTTTCCTGAGCCCTACTACGGAAGGTAGCAACAATCATTTATTATTTCTATAGTGCTACTGCTGTACATTGAACATGCAAGATATGGTCCCTGCTCAAAAGAGCTTGAAATCTAACTATGGCAGACACACAAGACAAAAGGGGGAGTCATAACATAGTGCTCATGAGGGGGGCTGATGAGGTGGAATCACATAGGACAAAAAGGGGAGATTTTAGTACTCATGTAGGGAATTAAAGGGTGCTGAAGAGGTGGTAGGGGACGATAGAGGGTTAGGATTTAAATGCACTTCAAATAAGTGGGCTTTTAGCCTAGATTTGAATACTGCCAGAGACGGAGCCTGACATAATGAGCCGGGCAGGTTGTTCCAGGACCTAGGTGGGAGAGTGGGAAATGTCAGATCCAGTGGTGGAGGAGAGGTGGTGGAGGAACAAGGCTGCCCTGTGAACTTCTAAAAGCTAAGTTACTCAGCATTTCATATTCTGCTCTTTTAACTGGTTTTCAGCATTATATCTGCTTAATTTCTCTTCTCCTCCCTGTTTCTTACTAAAAAAAATATAAAAAAAACACAAAAAAATAAACCCTTCTCTTTCCTCTGTTAAATCTTATTTCCTCTTTCCCTTTCCCTTCATAGGAATAAGGGTAAGACTTATAGTCCCACCAACCCCAGGGACCACTATTCATATATAGAGACCCATATAATCAGGACTACTCAAATCAAGTCACTTCACAACCAATCAAGATGACCTTTATTCTATGCAATCACTGTGGTGCTTTAATTCCAAGACATACTATTTGGAGGCTTAAGGCTTGCCCCATCTGTCTTCAACTTGCCAGTATTAAGGAGGAGCTCGGCAAACTTAAACAGGAATTGAATACAATTAAAGCAGCTTCCATCACTCCACAAAATCATACCAACTTACCACCTCTACCTCAAAGAATAAAACAGCCCAGGAATAAATGGGTCACAGTAGGCTCAGGAAGACTGCGACATGTAACACAGAAACATCCACCTTCACTAATATTACCTCTACAGAATTCCTTCGCTCCACTAGTGCACTGCGATACTCAGGAAAACAGAAGGAAGGTGGGACTGGAACCAACTCAAGAGAACAAGAGCACCCTAAGTACAAATAAAAAAGCCAAAAACAGAAAACTATTACTGTTGGGGGATTCCATCATCAGAGGCATTAACCTTGGAACACAGGGCGAGGAGACCAAAATAGTTAAATGTCTTCCAGGATCCTCAGCTACCAGGAGTTCAAGGCAAATACTGACTATAATTAAGGAAGAAACTAAGGATTTTAACACTGATGTTGTTATCCATCTGGGAACAAATGACCTGGCCAACAACTCCACACTTGCAGCACAGAAAGCTTTTCGGGAGCTTGGTGAGGGCGTGAAACCTTTTGTAAAGACTTTAGCTTTTTCTGAAATACTGCCTGCATATGGAAAGGGAGAGCAAAGAGTGAAAAACACAGAGGACTTTAATAGATGGCTCAGAGCCTGGTGTCATCAAGAAGGCTTCAGGTACATAGGAGGATGGGGAAATACATGGAAGGACAAGAAGCTATATTGCACTGATGGGCTACATATTACTACAGCAGGAAAAAGAAACCTTGCAGAGAAATTTAGACAATATTTTTCTAGGCATTTAAACTAGAAGGTGGGGGTGGTGTATGTACGAAGGACAATTATAGAGACCACCCCTGGCAAAAGAAAAGATGTGATAGTAGTAAAGGCTGCAACATAAGCAATATCAGCAACTCATTTCTTAGTATTGCAACGGAAAGTGAAACGACACAAAAATCCATACGAAAAAGGAGATTATCGCTGAAAAATAGCTGGAAAGCGATGACCACAAATGCTCGCAGTCTAAGCAACAAAGTTCATGATCTGCAAGCCCTGATATTAGAGGCAGATCTAGATATTGTTGCTGTCACAGAGACATGGTTCAGTGAATCACATGGATGGGATGCAAACATACCGGGATATAATCTTTTTAGGAAGGACAGAGATGGTCATAAAGGTGAAGGAGTAGCTCTCTATGTAAAGATCAGTATCCAAGCGACCGAAATGCAAGGGACCTGGGGAGAGGAAGAAGCGATATGGATTGCTCTAAAAAGAGAAGATGGAACTTCTATCTACGTGGGTGTAGTCTACAGACCTCCGACTCAATCGCAGCAAATTGATAAGGATCTGATTGTGGATATCCAAAAGTTTGGAAGGAAAGAGGAGGTTCTGCTGTTGGGAGATTTCAACCTGCCGGATGCGGACTGGAATGTTCCGTCTGCGGAATCGGAAAGAAGTAGGGAGATTGTGGATGCCTTTCAAGAGGCTCTGCTCAGACAAATGGTGACGGAACCCATAAGGGAAAAAGCGATATTGGATCTGGTCCTCACAAATGGAGAGAGTATCTCTAATGTTCGAGTGGGTGCTCACCTGGGTAGTAGCGATCATCAAACGGTTTGGTTTGATATAACGGCTAAAGTGGAGAGCGGCCGAACGATACTTAAAGTCCTAGATTTCAAACGTACGGACTTTAATGCAATGGGAAAGTACCTGAAGAAAGAGCTGTTAGGATGGGAGGACATAAGAGAAGTGGAAAGACAGTGGTCTAAGCTGAAAGGAGCGATAAAAATGGCTACGGACCTTTATGTGAAGAAAATCAATAAAAACAAGAGAAAAAGGAAGCCGATATGGTTCTCCAACCTAGTGGCTGAGAAAATAAAGGCAAAAGAGTTGGCGTTCATGAAATATAAAAAAAACCCAAGAAGAGGAGAGCAGAAAGGACTACCGGGTGAAACTGAAAGAAGCCAAGAGAGAGATACGTTTGGCGAAGGCACAGGCGGAAGAACAAATGGCTAAAAATGTAAAAAAGGGAGATAAAAATTTTTTCTGATATATTAGTGAAAGGAGGAAGATAAAAAATGGAATTGCTAGGCTAAAAGATGCTGGGAACAAATATGTGGAGAGTGATGAGGAGAAAGCAAATGTGCTAAACAAATACTTCTGTTCTGTGTTCACAGAAGAAAATCCTGGAGAATTGTCTGGCAAAGTTACACGAGAAAATGGAGTAGATTCTGCGCCGTTCACGGAGGAGGGTGTTTATGAGCAACTTGAAAAACTGAAGGTAGACAAAGCGATGGGACCAGACGGGATCCATCCCAGGATACTAAGGGAGCTCAGAGAGGTTCTGGCGAGTCCTATTAAAGACTTGTTCAACAAATCTCTGGAGACGGGAGTGATTCCTGGGGATTGGAGGAGAGCGGATGTGGTCCCTATTCATAAAAGTGGTCACAGGGATGAAGCAGGAAACTACAGGCCGGTGAGCCTCTCTTCAGTTGTTGGAAAAATAATGGAAGTGTTGCTAAAAGAAAGGATAGTGTACTTCCTTGAATCTAATGGGTTACAGGATCCGAGGCAACATGGCTTTACAAAAGGTAAATCGTGCCAAACGAACCTGATTGAATTTTTTGATTGGGTGACCAGAGAGCTGGATCGAGGACATATGCTAGATGTAATTTACTTGGATTTCAGCAAAGCCTTTGATACAGTTCCTCATAGGAGGCTGTTGAACAAACTTGAAGGGCTGAAGTTAGGACCCAAAGTGGTGAACTGGGTCAGAAACTGGCTGTCGGACAGACGCCAGAGGGTGGTGGTTAATGGAAGTCGCTCGAAGGAAGGAAAGGTGACTAGTGGAGTCCCTCAGGGTTCGGTGCTGGGGCCAATCCTGTTCAATATGTATGTGAGTGACATTGCTGAAGGGTTAGAAGGAAAAGTGTGCCTTTTTGCAGATAATACCAAGATTTGTAACAGAGTAGACACCGAAGAGGGAGTGGAAAATATGAAAAAGGATCTGCAAAAGTTAGAGGAATGGTCTAATGCCTGGCAACTAAAATTCAATGCAAAGAAATGCAGAGTAATGCATTTGGGGATTAATAATAGGAAGGAACTGTATATGCTGGGAGGAGAGAAGCTGATATGCACGGACGGGGAGAGGGACCTTGGGGTGATAGTGTCCGAAGATCTAAAGGCGAAAAAACAGTGTGACAAGGCAGTGGCTGCTGCCAGAAGGATGCTGGGTTGTATAAAGAGAGGCGTAGTCAGTAGAAGGAAGAAGGTGTTGATGCCCCTGTACAGGTCATTGGTGAGGCCCCACTTGGAGTATTGTGTTCAGTTTTGGAGACCGTATCTGGCGAAAGACGTAAGAAGACTTGAGGCGGTCCAGAGGAGGGCGACAAAAATGATAGGAGGCTTGCGCCAGAAGACGTATGAGGAGAGACTGGAAACCCTGAATATGTATACCCTAGAGGAAAGGAGAGACAGGGGAGATATGATTCAGACGTTCAAATACTTGAAGGGTATTAACGTAGAACAAAATCTTTTCCAGAGAAGGAAAATGGTAAAACCAGAGGACATAATTTGAGGTTGAGGGGTGGTAGATTCAGGGGCAATGTTAGGAAATTCTACTTTACGGAGAGGGTAGTGGATGCCTGGAATGCACTCCCGAGAGAGGTGGTGGAGAGTAAAACTGTGACTGAGTTCAAAGAAGCGTAGGATGAACACAGAAGATTTAGAATCAGAAAATAATATTAAATATTGAACTAGGCCAGTTACTGGGCAGACTTGCACAGTCTGTGTCTGTGTATGGCCGTTTGGTGGAGGATGGGCAGGGGAGGGCTTCAATGGCTGGGAGGGTGTAGATGGGCTGGAGTAAGTCTTAACAGAGATTTTGGCAGTTGAAACCCAAGCACAGTACCGGGTAAAGCTTTGGATTCTTGCCCAGAAATAGCTAAGAAGAAAAATAAAAAATTTTAATTGAATCAGGTTGGGCAGACTGGATGGACCATTCGGGTCTTTATCTGCCGTCATCTACTATGTTACTATGTAGAGAGAGAGGAAGAAAGAGATGCAGGACAAAGAGAGGGAGGGTACTTGACTAGAATTAAAGATTGCTTATTGAGGTCAGCCACTAACTTCGATAAATATGGCTGTGGGTTTTTGTGTGTGTATGGGATTTGTATTACTTCTGACTTTTGGCATTTGTGAAGCATCTCAACATAGGAGCTTGAAAGCTGGAGAATTTACAAGAGTCTTATTCCAATTTTTAGCATATTGACTACCTAAATAGCGTTGTGTGTGCAACTCAGAGGATGTTCATGGTCACACCTGCCAAGAGACATCTCATTACTGGTTCATCCACAGAAACAACAAAACATCCAGGTCAAGGCATCTCAACTTCTGCTAGTATTCCAGAATAGAATCTATCAATGTAAAGCCTATTCTGAAATATTAATCATTTGTTACATAGGGCAGGAGCTTCCATTTTAGAATCATAAATGTTTAAAATATGAATGGTCAATATGGGCCTATAAATATTAATGTCTGCACATATATATGTTATGATCTGCAACAGTCAGAGACAGGAAAACACAGCTGACCATACCACAGAGAACAGAGAAAAAAATGGAAAATAGTTTAAAAGTTTTGTATTACAACACCCGGAGGCAAATAAAAAATCACATGACATGGTCACATTTTGCTCCAGTTTAGAGCTGCATCAAGGATATCAATGGTGCTCATTTTCAAAACAGATGGACATCTTAAAATGCCATAAAAAAGCATCCATCTGCTAAAAATATCCAAATCCTGATTTTGGAAAGTCAGAATTTGCACATTTCCCACTGCAGTTTGTTTGTTTATTTATCGCTCGCTCTTATCCAGGACGAATTACATATTAACATACAGAATAAAACATAACATTTATTGTACAAAACACATTGAGACAACACTATAACCAACTACATACATACATATAAAATCAAATTGCATATGGCATACACGTCGCATCAACGACGCAGTTCATCCAAATAGAAAGGAGTAGTGTTTTGAGTGGGACTAGGAAAGCCCCAAAAGTAGGATGTCCAATAGCAGTGGTCTCAAACTCGTGGCCCAGGGGCCACATGTGGCCCACCAGGTACTATTTTGAGGCTCTCGGTATGTTTATCATAATCACAAAAGTAAAATAAAACAGTTTCTTGATCATATGTCTCTTTAGCTATAAATTACAATATTATTATTAAGGCTTAGCCAAAAGGAAAAATTTATAAACTATAAAGAGTTTTACTTCATGCAAAATTGTCATTTCTTTAATAAGACATTAACTATTTTGTTTCTGAAGCCTTCCAAGTACCTACAAATCCAAAATGTTGCCCTGCAAAGGGTTTGAGTTTGAGACCACTGTCCAATAGGGATTTTCAAATGGGAAAAACTATCCACGTGTAACAAGAAGGATATTTTTATTTTGACCTGTTTCAGTCATGTCCAAGTTACAAAATATGGATTAAGGCATAACCCCTCCTTAATCCCCCAGTGATTGCTATCTCCCCTCCCCCTCCCCTGAAAGTGAAACTGGAAGAGAAAACCAGGTCAGAGGCGTAGCTTGGTGATTAGTACAGCAGACTGTAAACCAAGGAATGCAGGTCAAGTCTGACTTCAACTTTTTAAAAATATAATTCTGAATCTTCAAATAATAGAAAAATACTTACTGTACCTAAATACTCACATATGACACCTACAAGCCTGAAGATTATTGAGTAGCAAATCTAGACATTTTCCCTGTTTAATTATGATTGTGTGATGGAGTTATTATTATTTTATTTTAACTTTTTTTTTTAAAGTGCCCTTACTATTCCCACCATCCACTAGTAACCTACCCCTGATGCAGCCCATGTTGGGGAGAAATGTGACCATGCTGTATTGTGATTTTTAATATGCTTCCAGGTGCTGTAGCACATATAATAAACTTTTAAATTTTTATCTATCTTTTTTCTTTTCTGTAGTTTGTGGTATTGATCTGCTGTGGTTCTCTGTTATGAAATTGCTACATAAATGTTTATGTGCCTGAACATAATTATCTATGTCAGCCAATTTAGAAACATAAATGTTTATTTTATCTGAAGTTGTCACAGACTAGAGCCCAATATCACTTGCCAGTTTCACTTTTGAAGAAACAACAGCTACTAAGAAGGCGATCTTCCCTTATCCCTTCAGTGGAGTGCTATTCAACAGCAACAATTTTCTGAAATCTAGACAATCCAGGACCCTTCTGAAATGGGGAACATGTATTTATTTTTTGAACCCACCCTATTCCTGCTCAAAACATTTCCAGATGCATATTTTAAATAATTTTTAGACTTATATATCTTGGCTTTATAAAACTGGGATTTATATTTGGACCAATGTAAGAATATTATAACAAATCCATGTGTCAATGGGCAGCCTGTGCTGCTGCCTTATAAGAGGGGTGTCATGGTAATATTTGCATACAATAGTAATAAATTTGATAGTAAATTTCTGGAAAAGTTCTAAACACCTTATTCCCATTTGTGTAATGCCCATTAAATAGTGCATTACAGTAGTCTAAGCAGATGAGCACCAAGGCATACCAATATACAGTACAATGAGCTCCAGGGTGTAGGAAGGAATATAGAGATCTAATCTGATATTGTAAAAACATTTACTTCTGTAGTAGAAATCTGAGAGAGAAAAGTATGACTAGCATTGCTAGTAACCCCTAGAATCTTAACGTAATCTGAGATAAGAATCTTGAGTTCCAAGAATGCTATTGAAATCCGCAGCTGGGTTAGCAGTATTATGTATGTAACCCCTTTGTTTGCTCAGATGCTGGCAAGAGGCACACAAAGTCATTTATTGGTTTTGGGACCAAGGCTGGGTTCGACTTAGTAGCTGTAGTCCCACAGCAAACTTGCACCAGACTCCTACTCTCAATCCTGAATAACTTCAGACTATATTGTGTTGAACAATTAACTCCAAACTTTACTTCTCAGCAAGCAAGAAGAGACTCCAAACGCTTGTGCTAACATTACAAGCCATGCAGATATTTATTTAAAAAATTTATAGTCTGCATATCCCCAAAACAGCTGGGCCGGAACAAAATTTGGTAACCCTATAGATGGGGGAGATGTAGAGGCAGATTTTCAAAAGGATGTTCAGCTCAGAATAAGTTGGTATGCCAGATGTCTCTATGACAGGCCATCTACGAATGATTTAGCACCAGGTTTTCCACAAACGTGCGGTGTACTACGGGAGAGAGGTGGCCCCCCTTTTGTCTGAGCTCCGGGTACATGGTGTGCGGCTCTGCTTGTTGGCCAGTTGAGGCCGGACGGCTATCCCTGGTCAACTGAGGCTCCTAAGCGCTGCAGTATCGTCCTGTTTAGGGGGTATTCTGACTTAGAGGTGTTCAGTCATAATCCCACAGATGGTAGCTTCGCCACATTGGCTCCACAGCCAAGCACATACACCAACTGTCTAAACCTGCAGTTCCTCTCGTACTGAACATACAGCCTGTTCTAAAATACATGAGAAATAGATGTCCAAGTACTGCCTACTTCCAGCATCAACACTCATTTAACAATTGAGGTAATGCACACCTCCTGAAAAAGACTATGGCCCTCTTTTACAAAGGCACGCTAAGCATTTTAGCGTGGGTTTAGCGTGTGCTAAATCAACATGTGCGCTTAACGCGAACGCATCCATAGGATAACATGCACGCATTAGCCTTTAGCGCACGCTAAAAAGCTTAGCGCACCTTTGGAAAAGAGGGGGTATGTAGAGATGATTAACTACTACCTATTTTCTAAATTTATTCCCTTTTTTAAAAAAATCACTTTGGTCCACATTCTGTATACGGTTTCCTAAGTTGTGTGAACAAATTGATGTGCATAGCTGATTTGCTTGTGCATTTTATTGCTTAACAAACCAATCAGCACCAATAATTGGCAATTAGCAACTAATAATGGATTCTAATTGGCACTAATTAGAAGTTACATGCACAGTTTTGCAGGCGCATTCTACAAAGTGGTATGTGTAACTTCTAGTGTGTGAATCTCAAAAGGGGGCATGGCCAGGGGTGGAGCATAGGCAGAACATGATCACATGATCACTCCTAAAAGTTAGGTTCACTGTTATAGAATATGCCTGATCTGTGCACAACTTAGGTGTAGGTATTTAGGCCTGGTTTTCCTTGGACTAAATGGGGGCACCTAAATGTTACACTGTGTACAGCCACTAAGCATGATTTTATATATATATATATATAATAATATAATATATATATGTATATATATATATATATATATATATATATATATATATACATATATATAATATAATAATATATATTCTATATAATATTCTATATATATATTATAATATGATATAATTATATATATAGAATTGCGCTTAGTGGCATTCTGATCAACATTGATTTTTTTAGGTACCATATATAGAATTTGGGCATGCATTAAATTGCCCAGGGCAATAAGGGGCAAAAGTATGCTGTGATGCATAGTACTTTTAGGAATATATAGGTGTTCCTAGAGAAAGATGTTGGGTGGAACTGGGGTAGAGCTGCAAGATACACATGTATGTTGTAAGGTAGCCCTGAATCCACCTAAACTTAGATGGAAACAGTAGCATAGTAAGGGGGGGGGGACCCAAATCGAAGACAGTGTGGGAGATCACGTAGCAGAGCTCATTCTTCAGGCAAAGCAGTGATGGATAGGAGAGGGGTGTGGCACTGCTGGGGAAGGTGCGGGGGTGAGCGATGGGGCTGGTGGAGGGTGTGGAGAGCTTGAGCTACAAAGATCGCTTCAGAAAACTGGGATTATTCACCCTCGAGAAGAGAAGACTGAGAGGGGATCTGATAGAGACTTTTAAATTGCTAAAAGGAATCAACAAAATGGAGCAAGCTCACTCACCAGCAGGGGGAAAGGATAGAGAGCAAGAAACAGCGTTATTCACATTGGCGAATGTGACCCAGACTCGGACCAGAGGTCATGGCCTGAAGCTGAGAGGGGACACGGCCAGGACAAATGTCAGAAAGTTCTGCTTCACACAGCGAGTGGTGAACGCCTGGAACTCTCTCCCAAAAGAGATGGTGGAGGAAACCACCATTCTAGGATTTAAGGGAAAATTGGACACACATCTTCTTGCAGGACACATTGAGGGATACGAGTGACTAATGTATGCACCAGGGTACGCCTGGCTGAGCCTCCGCGTGTGCGAATCACCGGACTGGATGGACCCTAGGTCTGATCCGGTGCTGGCATTTCTTATGTTCTTATGATAGAAAGCTCCAAACCGCTGTCTCGGAATAATCCAGCAGCTAAACATCCCGGCTCCCCCAGTAACCCCATAAATTTTTCTGTATGTTGTCACAAACCCGAGCCCAATGCCGGCCTTGTGCCAGTTAAACCCCGGAGAAAACATCCACTGAAACTAGTCCGGGCTAACCATGTTGTCCCTGTTAGGCAGGAACAGGACCAGGAAGCACAGGCTGTGTTCAGACCTGCTTTAGAACACAGCCTGGTGAAAACTGGCAGGGCCCCTTTAAATCCTCCATTTTGTAAGAGGCTGGCTAAACAGGGTAGAAGGCAGCCTCAGCTGAAAGAAGTCCGGCCCCTGAGTAGGACTGGGCGTGATACAGCAGCTTTGCAGCATTTGGAAAGCTGGCTGTCGAGGAGAAGGAGAGAGGCAGGAGAAGCTCTCAGGTGGAAGGAGCCTCCAATTCCTCCGGAACCAAATGATGTAGAAATGCTGAACTCAGAGCCAGAAGAAACCACGCTGGTAAATGCTAAGCCAGAACCTATGGATTGGACTGCTTTACCAGAGGTGGGACTGACTGAAGAAATAGATGTTAGTTGATTTAATCATGCACTGATGTTTGGCATAGCGTGCTTTGAAGTGAACTTTTCTTTTTGGTTTATTTTTGAATGTTGCCATTTCTTCTGGGACAATAAGGATTTTCCTTGAGCATGCTAGCTAAGGGATGTATGCTAGCAAAGTGCTTGCTTTGATTGGAAGTTTTTTTTTTTTTCTTGTTGCCAAGATGGCTCCTGTGAAAGAACTTCAGCAATTTCTTTCATACAGTGGGAATATCCTGAAGGCTGGGGAAGTATTTGCCCAACACCTTAACGGAGGGTTTGCGGGTTATTTGCTCTTTGCAACAAGGAGCCGTTCTTGGCAAATCCGCCAGCCTTCTGCCACTGCATTGGAAAGGCAGTGCTGCACATTGCCATGTGCCATAGTTTGTTTTTCAATTTGCAAAGAAGACTTTTGAGAGTTAAAAACTGCCAGAGACTCTGCTATACCTGGGACATTAGTAAAAGAACTTTGAGTGAATTAACCAGATCAGGCTGGTAAACACAGTATTATTTTGTTTGCACTATTATTACCATGACCTTTTGAGACTGTTTCTTTTCATGCATTTTTGTTTGGACCTGTTCGGATACACAATAAATTTGATTTCTTTATTTGATAACTTACCTGTGTGAGGCCATTCTGTTTTTTTCACAAAGGATAGTTTATTCACAACAGGGTCTTCCTCCCTCTTGGGGAAGCACGCTGAGAGAATATTGTAAGCGTGGGCCGGTTACCGCAAGCCTCAAGGGCCGGCCATGCTACAATGTATGACTCTTCCCTAGTAATCCCCAATGCCTAGCTACCTTCATATCTGTGATTGTGGGGTCCTTTTACTAAGGTGCGCTAGCCGTTTTAGCGCACGCTAAGTAGTGTGTGCTAAATGCTAACGCATCCATTATAGTCTGGACGCATTAGCGTTTAGTGCTCGCTAAAACGGCTAGCGCGCCTTAGTAAAAGGACCCCACAATCACAGATATGAAGGTAGCTAGGCGCATATGTTGAACTTATTTTATGAAAACACCATATGTGCCTATGTTCCCTTATATAGTGGTACCTCAGTTTGCGAGTAACCCGGTGTAAATCAGTTTCAGCTCAAGAAACGGTTAAAAACTTAGCTGTTTGTTACTGCGTTTTTATAATCTATTAGTAGGTATTTGCAGAAAAAAAAAATCTGTTTAATCACATTTGCTATTATAATCTTGCAATGTTGACATTTGAAGAGAAGAAATTGTTTAATTTGTAGATTTTTTTTTTATTTTTTCAATTTCGATTTATATCCTGTCCTCCCAGAAAGCTCAGGGCAGGTAACATGTGAACATACATAGTTTGAAAACAGAAGACAGCTTATCTAGAATTAGGACATACAGGGATACATCAACCTACAACGCACGATTACATGGTTTGTTTTTATCTTATGTATGTTTTAATTGATGCAAACCATTTAGTTTTTTTGTAAATGGTATATATATAAAAAAAAAAGTTTTAAATAAATAAATAAATATCCTTTACATGCATAGCTTAATGGCAGCATAGGAACTTCAGTCTTATCAGACAGCCACACAGCAGTCCCTATCAAGGAGTAGCTTAATGGTTAGAATATAAAAACATAAGAATAGACTTACTGGGTCAGCCCAATGGTCCAAATAGCCCAGTCGCCTGACCTCACGGTGGCCAATCCAAGGAATAGCAACACGGTGGCCAAAACCCAAGGAATAGCAACATTCCATGCTACCGATCCAGGGCAAGCAGTGGTTTCCCCTATGTCTTTCTCAATAACAGACTATGGACTTTTCCTCCAGGAAATTGTCCAAACCTTTCTTAAAACCAGCTACGCTCTCCGCTCTTACCACAACCTCTGGCAATGCGTTCCAGAGCTTAACTATTCTCTGAGTGAAAAAATATTTCCTCCTGTAACTTGATCGAGTGTTCCCCTAGTCTTTATTATTTTTGACGGAGTGAAAAATCGATCCACTTGTACTCGTTCTACTCCACTAAGCATTTTGTAGACTTCAATCATATCTCCCCTCGTTTCCAAACTGAAGAGCCCCCTTTTCTCTCAGCTGCTGAGGAGGACCTGACATGGCGGCGCCAGGCTCAATTTGAAGGAGGCCGCAGGCAGGGCAGGGAAGGCTGAAACACCGTATGAAAAGTTATTCGCGGTTTGTACGCATTCGCGGGTCAGTCCAGCACCCCAATCACCGCGAATACGGAGAGAGAAGTGTACTCAAGTTTTTAGAAAATGTCATACAGTAAAAATAGTCAAATCAATCAGAGACCAGTTTCAGGACCTCTAAAGAAATCTTTAAATCACAGTCAGCGTGCCTAGAATGATGGACGCTGGTAGTTCGCTCAAATGTCACTCTGATTTTCATGTACTTCTGCTGACCCAACTCCACAATGGGCAATAATAATCATAATTATATGCATAACTGTACTCTTTCTTTAGGCTACATGCTGAGACAATGCTGTGCAATTTTCATGTGCATTATTATGTTGCCAGCGCTCTATAAATGATAAATATTTAACGTATTCACAGTCCCCATTGTTCATTGCCAATATACCGAGACTTGTTGATTTGTGCTACAAAATCCCCAAACATTCTTTATCTGTAGCACTCTTTCTTGGTTTGTAGAAGAATGATGTGTATCAGTCAGACTCCTGCTGATTACATTTCCATTTTGAGGCATATTGCGAACTCTCAACCTTCAAAAATCTTTCTAGGGAGCTGCTTTCCTTTCATGCCCTTAGAATTTTGACAGTAGACAAGCACAATTTTTCTCCTGAAATATTCATAGCTAAATAAATATTCATAATAAGCACGGTTCGTTGTATTCTATTATAAACACCCAAGAGGTATTCAGAGCCAGAGTGTATGTGTGTGCCATCAATTCTGCTTGATTTTATATTTGTTAAGTATTTTGAGGAAGTTTCTAAGATTTCTGAAGAAATTTTGCCTTCTCAGTGACTTCAGTTTTGAACACAGTGATGTGTTGAAACTTTTCGGAGTCAGCTTTCCTTTTTTTTTAATATGCTGTTACTTTTCCTTCAATAAAAATCTGTCATGAATTGTATTTACTTTGTGTTGTTCAATTTCTGCATTAGACCAAGGGTTCTCAGGACATACTAAACTAAACTAAACCTTAGGTTTGTATACCGCACCATCTCCGCATGCGCAGAGCTCGGCACGGTTTACAGAGGTTGAGAGGAAAGGAACTACAAAGAAAGGGTATAGGAGAGGGACTGAGAAGATAGAGAGGGGCAGGGTACTAGAGAACGGGAGGTGATTAGATTTTTGAGAAGAGCCAAGTTTTCAAGCGTTTACGGAAGGATTGGAAGGAGCTAGAATTTCTGAGCGGGGATGAGAGGTTGTTCCAGAGTTCCGTGGTTCTAAAGGGGAGGGATGTTCCAAGTTTTCCTGCGCGGGATATACCTTTTATAGGTGGGAAAGATAGTTTCAGTTTTTGGGAGGGTCTAGAAGAGAGCGGGTTTGAGGAATTCCAGAAGAGTGGGATAACGGGAGGAAGGACGCCATGTAGAATCTTGAAGGCTAAGCAGGCACATTTATAGAGGACTCTGGAGTATACTGGGAGCCAGTGGAGCTTGGAGAGGAGTGGGGAAACGTGATCGAACTTGCCTTTTGCGAAAATAAGCTTGGCCGCGGCGTTCTGAATTAGCTGAAGTCTAAGGAGGACTGAAGTCTAAGGAGGACATACCCAACCCAACCAGGTTATCAGGATATCCATAATGAATACGCATGAGATAAATTTGCCTCCATTGTATGCAAATCTATCTCTAGCAAATTCATGGATATCATGGAAACCTGACTGGCTGGGTGTGTCCTGACGAACTGAGTGGAGAACCCCTGCATTACACCAAATAGGGGGTTAAAAGGAGCAGAAAATGATAGGTGAGAGTCACCCTAAAGTACAGAATGACACAGGGACAAATTTGTCCACATTCCCCCCATGGGGTTTATCTCCGTCCCGTCCCCATGAGGCTGTTCCTATCTCTACCCCACCCTGCAAGCTCTAAACCAGTGGTTCCCAAACCTATCCTGGGGGACCCCCAGCCAGTCAGGTTTTCAAGATATCCCTAATGAATATGCATGAGAGAGATTTGCACACCTGTCACTTGCATTATATGCAAATCTCTCTCATGCATATTCATTAGGGATATCTTGAAAACCTGACTGGCTGGGGGTCCCCCAGGACAGGTTTGGGAACCACTGCTCTAAACTCATCTGCATAAGCCTCGAACACTTTAAAATCCTATGAGCGTCGGAACTAATCCTGCCGCAGCCGGCAATAATAAAAGCCTAACATGGCTTCATGAGAGCAGGCCAAAATCTAAGCACAAAATAAATTAAAACATTACATCAGCAAATATTCTACATCTACTTCATTCTCATGGTCATAAGCTTCAATAAAAAGAGAAGTTTTCTCAACAATTTTTTTAAATCTCTGTATAGTGTATATTGACCAATCTTAATTGCCCTACCATATTATTCCACAGCTGTACCTCTGCTATAGAAGTAACCATTGTCCTTGTGCTAGCAGATTTTAATTGCATCAAACTATCCATAGACAGTTGCATTGTCATTTCTGATCTCAATGAGTGACGTAGATGGTACAAATACATAGCCTGAGATAAATACCATGGCATACCCTGATGAACAGCTTGAAAAATCAGTACCAACATCTTTGTTGAACATCTGTCTGTGTTTTGTATGTGACTTGAAGTACGGTATTCCTTGGGTATCTAGCTTCTTTGTAGAGATCTGTAGCTGTCCTACTTGTTCTGTTTTACCAGTAGTGGAAGGTGTTCTAGGGTCCAGTGTAATATTTGTAGTTCTGCTTGAATCATGTGATTAATGCCACTGTTGCATGACATGTTTGTACATGTATGTTTAGGGTTACCATATTTTAAATGGTAAAAATGCCAGCTGCAAGGCCGCACCCCATTCTGCCTCCAACCCCGCCCCATTCTGCCCCTCAAACCCACCCCACACAGCCTCATCTCTTTTTTCCTACTGGATCTGGAGGGCCTCCGAGCATATGTGGATGCGTGTGGTGTTATCTTCGCATGCTCAGAAGCCCTCCAGATGTGGTGGGGCTTTCCAAAACCTGGAGAAACTGCTGGGTTTGGAAAGTCCATCCTGGTACCTGGAAGCCCACCAGATAAGAGGAGGGGTACCTAGAAAGGCCAATTAGAGCAGAGATTAGCTCTAGGTGGCCGAAGAAAGGAGACATATTGAGGCAGAGGTCAAGGATAGCCAGGAAGTGATAACAGACAAAGAGTCCAAGTTTAGCTGAGAGGGAATACAGACCAATGGAAATACAGCTTATACACTTTCTCAGACTACATTTTCCACAATCCTTGTCTCGTATGTCCTGGCAGGAAATAACTAACAGTAAGGTCCTAAAACAACACTTAATTACATAAAGCATATTTTATAGCCCTGTTAGGACCAGGGTTAGGCTGCAGGAGGCATAACACTCGCCATCTGGTATCAGTAGATACCACTAACTTCATTTACTTGTAATAAAGCTATATATGAAGTCCATTCAAAGTCCATAATCACTGTAGCTGGAACTTGCTGGCTTCTGGCTTGTCTTGACTTCTTGTCGTATACAGGCAAGTTTTCTTTAGTAGTCTCACAGGAGCTGAAACGAGAGACTGACAACAAAGACATACAAAATATAAGAGAGAGGGGGAGAGGGGCAAAGAGTCTTTGAGTCCCTTCACTGGACAACGGTCCATGGCGTCCTCATCTCAGGTTCCTTCTCGATAGAGGAATATCACTTCGGTGACTGGTCGTATGAAGGTCTTAGCTGTTCCTTGGATTGTTGTCCTGATCTCCAGCTTTCGAACCTTGCCGTCCTCACTTGGGAAAGTTTTGATGATGAGGCCCACAGGCTAACTGCTACGCTGGCCTTAGTTGTCCTTTAGCAGTATCAGATCCCCTTCTTGCAGATTCGGATGGTCGTCTTGCCATTTCTTCCTTGATTGTAGAGTAGGAAGGTATTCTGTCTTCCAGCGCTTCCAGAAAACATCAGTACGGTACTGTACTTTCTTCCACTGGTGTTTGTAAATGTTTCCACCTTTAAAATCTCTAGGTGGAGCAGAACTGGAGTTCGTTTTCTGGAACAGCCACAGGCCGGGTGAGCCTCCTCCCCCTCACAGCCTTGATAAGCAAACGTCTGGTAAACCTATGCATGTTAGGCTTTTATTCAGATTTTATATTATTTCACAATGTTAGGGACAGTTAGGGAATAATGCTTGAATGCCTGAATAATTTGTAATCCCCATAGAATAGTAGGATATGCGGAATATAAATTATTTTTTTAAAATGTGCTTGGTATTAGAGGGAATTATTTTGCTGTTGTTCAGGAGAGGGGCAGGAGAAAGATACTGCTAACTCCAGGTGGGGGAAGGGGGAGGAGGGAGATAAATGCTATAGATTATGAGGGGGGGGTGAGAGATGCTTCAGATCTTTGGGAGGAGAGGGTGAGAGATGTTGTAGACCTGTGAGGACAGAAGGCAATAGGGAAGGAGATAAATTCTGGACCTCCTGGATTAGGAAATGGGAAGGAAGGAAACACTAGACACCATGGATGGGGAAGGGAGGTAGGGAAGGAGGAGAGAAATGGATGGACACCAAGGGGAAGGTTGGGAAGGAGAGAAAAGAAGAGGGAAGTCTATGGGATGGTAGGGAAGTAGCTCCTATTTGAAGTACTTTTGGTTGTAATAGAAAAAATTGTTTCTTCTTTCATGTTAAGCGTGCAACATCTGGAAAAATTTGAATTTTTAAATCTCTACATGGGAAAAGCTCATTATTTTATCTTTATCAACTTCAGATACCAAAGTCACTATTAAAGTCACTGGAACATCTTGCTTCTCTATAGAAGCCTCAAGAAATGTTGTTAAGCCAGTATCTTGATCCTATTGTATTGGTTGCAATGACTCTTCCAAAATTTCTGGCTGCAAATATTTTTTTTAAATTTAATGACTTTTGTAGTGCAGTACAGGCATTGATTCTGAGCCGAGGAGATTATTGTAATTCACTATACCTGGGAGTTGCTAAAGTAAAAATGAGGACGCTGCAGATATTGATTAATTCTGCTCTGGATTGATCACAGATATTCCTAGAATGACTCATATACCATATTTTTCGCTCCATAAGACACACTTTTTTTCCCCAAAAGTGGGTGGAAATGTCTGTGTCTTATGGAATGAATATTGCCTCACAGAATGTGATGTACATTGTTCTCCCTAGCGTCTTTTAGCCGGGCATTCTGCCTGGCTAATTTAGGTGAGCGCCCGGCTGTCTACCAGGAAAACTTATACCTTTTTTCGCCTTTTTACAAGGGTGTTCAGGACGCTCTGCCAATATTTATCTGGGAAGCGATGACAGTGGCAAAACGGGACCCCGTCGGGCTTCTCAGAAACTCTGCGCACTAGAGATAATATTTCTTGCTGTGTGATATAAAAGTTAAAAAATTATAACCCAAAATAAGTTAAAAAACAGTGAGAATTAAGTTGACCACAAAAGGTGGTGGAGGCTATATGGGTCAGTGATGGAAACTGTGAACCATTAAAAACTTGGTATTGGATTAAATATCCTTATCCAGGTGAGTTTCTGAGACCCTTCATCCTCCATGTTCTCTTGAAGCACTTTATTGTAAGACTAGTCTTATAGCCCGTTAAATTAACGGGTGCTAGAATATATGTGTGTGTGTCTGTCTTTACTTTTTTTTCTCTCTCCTTAGCCGCTTTCTGTATTTCTATCTTTCTTTCTTTCTTTTTTTCCTTGGCTGTCCACCACCACCCCTTGTCTGCTCCCCCTGTTCATTCTCCCTTCCTTTTACCTCCCCTGTGTCCTCCCCCATCCCATCACTGCTCACCTTATCCAACAGCAGCCCTTTTCCCTTTATTTTACCTCCCCCCTCTTCCTGTTCCCTCGTCTATCAGCACCTCTTCCTGCTCCCCCTGTCCAGCAGTAAGCTTCCCTTCATTCCCCCCCTGTCCATCAGCACCTCTTCCTGCTCCCCCTGTCCAGCAATATGCAGTTCAACAGCACAGAAAGAGAAAAAACACTATACACTTTGGAATATAAAAAGAAAGCAGTCTACTTTTATTGTCTGTCCATTTTATTCATGTTTATCCCAGTTTCTGCTCTCTTCTCTCAATTTTCTTACCAGGGTTTGCAGTCTATCTGGCTCTTCTCTCATTCCTGTCTTCACTTCCTCTCCTACATCCATCTCTGACTTTAACCTTATCTTTCAGTTTTCCTCCATTTATTTTTCTGCATCTCTATCTGCTTCTATTTCTCCAGTTGTTTGTTTTTTGGGTTGTTGTTTTTTTTTTTTTTTTTGCTAACTCCTCCCTTCCAGCATCTTCTCTTTCTCTCTCTTCCCCCTTTATTTTCAGTCTTCTAACCAGTATCTGTCTTGCTCCCTCCATCCAGCATATCCTCTCTCCTCTTTCCTCCAACACCTCATCTCTCTCTCTGCCCATCACCTTTTACTCCTTGCTTCTTCCAATGGAGTCGCGAGTCAGGCCTGACATATAAAGCTGGAAGCCGATTCCTCCCGGAAGCAGTCCTCCATGTTGTTTGCCGGCCGCTGGAAGGAGGGGGGAGGGTGTCAGGTCAAAAGCGCACCGGGACAAAGGCGCGGCCAGACAATTGAGCGCAGCACGGAGGCGCGCGCCGGGTTCCCCAACAAAACCCCCCCGTCGGGGCCCCTAAAAACTGTAATTTTCTTCGGCGCGCGCCTCCGTCTTGCGCTCAGTTGTCGGCGCGCGCCTTTGTGAGCAGTCCTGCCTTCGGTCCTGTCTCGGTCCCACTAAACCGGCTGGCAATAACGAAGCCAGACATCACGGGGGGCTTTCCCTCTTGCTAAATCGCTATAGGCTTTTCCAGTCTCGATCCCGCCCCTCAAAATCAGGAAGTAACTTCAGAGATGGACAGGATCGAGACCGGCAGAGCCTTTAGCAATTTGGCAAAAGGGAAGAGCCCATGGCATCTGGCTTTGTTATTGGCAGCCGGTTTAACAGGGACAGGACCGAAGGCAGGACTGGTGAGGAGCAGAGGCTGGAGTTGTGCAAAGGAGGAGACTTACGTTTGAGGGACGGCAGGACTCCGCGTTCACTCCCTCTGTGATGGTTTGTCTTCTGACAGTGACATAGTAAGCGCGCATGCGCACTCGTGCGGCCACATCCTGACAGAAAAGGGATCAGGGAACACGCTTGTCGCGAGTGCACATGCGCGGGCTAGCATTTTATTATATAGATGTCAGTCTTCCACATGAAGACTGGTGTGGCCATGTTGTCGGTAGTGGGTGCAAAGCTTTGGAATGCACTGCCAGGAATCTTGTGTTTTTGCATTGCTAGGATGAATTTTAAGAAAATATTAAAATCCCAATTGTTTGTTAATGCTTTCTTGTGCTGAGATTGTATATTTAGAATGGATCTGAAAATGTCTTCCGTGCCTGCTGACTGCTTTTTAAAGTATGGTGATTTGTAACAATTAAAATATGCATGTTCTGTTCAACATTTTATGATTGTTATTGTGCAAACCATATAGGTAATATACGGTATATATATTTTTAAATAAATAAAACAGGAAGATAATAGATATTTAGCACAGGTGGGAGCAGTGTTTCTAGAATTTTTAATATCTCTACCACATACTGTATTTCCTAAACATCTCTTTAGGAGATATACGTGTTTTTAACTTTGGGAAAGTTAATAAAATGGAGATTTATTTATTTTTCTAGATATTTTCTAGAATCTCTATTTTATTATACAGTATAATAAATTAACATCCTTCATTAATGCACCTCTGTGTTGGGAGGTGGATTCAACTGCTTGCGCCACCTGCTCCATAAGTGTGTTAAACTCTCCCAGTTGTACTTCTTGTGCTTCAGTCCTCGAAGTTAATTCTGCAGATTGTCTTTGAATAGAGGAAAGCTGAAGAGAAAGTTTGACCCACTTCTTCTATTGCTTGCCAAACGGAATCCAAGAATATTGGTTTTGGTCACTGAAGTGAAAATGCAAAACTTGGAGTCTGCTCACCAAAGACCGCCTGGTCACCCTGTGCTCCAAGCGACTTCGGGGGCAACTCCCCCTGCTGCATTCGAACCGTTGTTGCTATTGCTTCTGCCGCAACCGTTTCTTCCAGCGGCTGCAGCATTTACTCAATCGGGGTAAATCGTCTGGCAGCCTTCTTAGAAGGAGCCATTTCTGAAGTGAGCCGGAGAGGGGTGTTCTGAGGGCAGAGTTGGGGATTTGCTGGAAGCTATGCAGGTGCCATAAATAACCAGTGACAGTGCCCGTGTAGCTAAGGGATCAAATGGAACTGTATAAATAAAGTCTTAACTTTGGTTGTTAAAGCTATATGGGTGTCATCACCAATTCCCCCCCCTTTTACAAAAACATAGTGCCGTTTTTAGTGTCAGCTGTGGGGGTAACAGCTCTGAGGCTCATAGAATTCCTAAGAGTGTTGGACCTGTTATTGCCATAGCCGGCACTAAAAAATGTGCTAAGGGGAGTGGGGGGGGGGGAAATGTTGGCTAGTACCCAAAACCTTCCACCCAGTTAAATCCCACTGAACTGGCTGAGCACCAGTATTCAGCGGCACTTAATGTTGCTGAATTCTCCGCTAACCATCCATTCCCTAACTGGTTAGTTTAGAGATGGTTTGAGGGTGCAGCTTGGGCAGATCCAGCACTTAGCCAGAAAGTAGCAATATTTACCGTATTCCTGTTCCCATGTAACTTGGACTGCTAAAGAAAGAGAAACTCTGGCTCCAGTTAGCTGGCCAGCAGTGCTCTATTGACAGTTTATGGAAGGTAGGAGGAAGGGAGGAATACCAGACCGTGGGGTGGGAGGGGGGGGGGAGAGGAGAGAGATACCAGACTGTGGAGGGAGGGAGGTGGAAGAGGAGGAGGAGAGAAATACCGGACCATGGGGGGAGGGGGGAGATATCAGACCATGAGGGCAGAGGGAAGAGGAGCACACGAGGGAGAGAGAGCTCCTGGAGTGCAGGGAGAGGTAAGAAGAGGTGCTGTGAGAAAAAAAAGAAAGAAGAGAGAGGGAAGAAAAAGAGGATGAGAGAGGGAGTGAGGGAAAAGAGGATGAGAGAGAGGGAGGGGAGAGATTTATCTTGAGAAAGAGAACAGAGGCAGAGAATGGGTTCCCAGGGAGGGATAAGATAGTGTGTAAGGAGAGGAGAGAGGTGGTGGTGCAGGGTGGGGTGGGGTGGGGAGGAAGATGGGAAGAGATGGTACCCATGGAATGGAGTGGAGAGGAGGGGAGATGATTATAAAAATAAAATCATCAGGTTTTATTTTTAGTAGGGCTGTACATGCTAAGAGTTCTATTTACAAAGCCACGGTAGAGACTTCCCGCAGCAAATGCACCAAAGCCCATTCAATTCCTGTATTGTAAAACATCTCAGACAGCAGAACTCCACTGTTTGAAGCGGTCGGAGAAATACTTTTTCACATTATCATCTTATTGATTGATTATGGTTTCCAATCCTTGCATTCATTAGAAGTAGATGAAAGAGGCAGAGATAAAGGCTCTAGCTTATGAAGGCTTTGTTCCAATTCTGTTTCTCTGGGGAAGAATATTTAGGCACCTTAAGTTAGGCACCGGTAGCCACCCTACCAGCGCCTAACTTAAGTGGCAAAGCCATTAAAAAATCATTTATAAACAAAAACGTAGGTGTCTAGAGGCGCCTACAAAACCAGCATCTAAATCGCATTTATGGGGAGCACTTTAGAATGCCTAAGGTCAAGGTAGGCGTGGCTAATGCCAGAAACAACCGTAGGCATCCTTAGGTGCCTTTGTAGACATGATTCAGATCAAACATAGGTGCCAGAAATGTAGGCCTTGAAAACCCTGGCCTACATTTCTGGCACCTATGCTTGAGGTAGCCGCAGTTCTACAAGCGGCACCATTGCATGACTGACATACAATCGGAGGCCATTTTGTAGGTGGCCGCAGATACCAACACCATTTGTACAATCCGGCCCTTAGTGCTTCAAGCTCACATCTTCTTCTGACTCTAGATCAGTGTGTCACAAACTGTGTGCCGCAGCAGATTCCCGGTGTGCCGTGAGACGCCTGAGGAGGAGAGGTGCCAGCGCCGGCTGACTGCTTACAGGACGTGCCTCTCATGGTGCTAGTGTCTCTCCACCTCTCCCTCTCCATCATCGCCCCCACCCCCACCCCCACCAGCAGTAATAGGAGGCTCAGGGTCGCGGCTGGAGCACATCTGCACATGCATGGACGTTGATATGATATCACACATGAGTGTGATGTCATCGCGTTGACGTCCACGCACGTCTGGATGCCCTCCAGCCTCGGCCCCGCTTTTAATGTGCCACGGCTTCAAAAAGTTGCGACACACTGCTGTAGAGTAATGCCTCAGCACAGTGCCATTTTAGTGGGGTACATGCTTACACCCTATCATGCTGTCTGTTAAAATAGTTTATCACATATTGTGTTGATATTGTAATGTAGCATGCTATGCTATACTTTGGGCTCCTTTTACTAAGGTGTGCTAACATTTTAAGGGCACGCTGCATTGTCGCGCACGCTAACCCCCATGCTACGTGCCAAGAACTAATGCCAGCTCAATGGTAGCGTTAGCGTCTAGCGCGCGGCGAATCAGCGTGCGCTAAGTGTGCACTAAAACTGCTAGCGCAGCTTAGTAAAAAGAGCCCTTTGTATTGTAATCTGAATATTTTTACTGCTGTAATTGTCTGTTGCGTATGTTTGATTTATTCTTACCGTACACCTCCTTGAGTGAATTCCTTCAAAAAGGTGATAAATAAATCCCAATAAATAAATGGAATTCAAAACAAAACAAAAAAAATCAGTGCACCCTACAGTGTATCAGCTTCATTTGCATTCAAGACAGGACAATATATCCTCAGTACTGCAGAGTGCATCCCTCCATCTTCTTTGTAGATATGCTCACTAGCTTTTGCTGTTAATACAAAATTCTGGATCATTTATTACTTCTGTGCTCCAGCTCATATTAAATCTTTTGGTGTACTTTTGTTTCTTTTTCCCCCCCAAGTATTTTATCAGAATAAATTTAATGTAAAAGCATGGTGTATTTGCTTGAGTAAAAGATGTAAGAGATAAGTATAGAAGTTAATGAAAGAAACAGATCTTCATGCTTCACTGATATTGTATGAAAAGCAAAGTACCATACAAAATAATTAAAACGGTGTGGTTATAATATTGATAACTCTGTGAAAACAACAATATACATTCTGTTATCCTGTATTTTGATTATCTATTCAAGTAGCATTTATTCTGAGGACTGCTGTGCTTACACTACCTAAAATGAATGCCCTTTGTCTTCTGTGGCAAACTAGGTTAGAAAAACTTTCAAAGCCATAATTATGTTAGTTCAAGACAGCAAAACTGATAAAAGAGACACCTTATGGACTTATTGAATTCTTGGGAGCCAGGAGCTTATCCTCAACTCATACATCAGTAAATCATTTGGCCTGATCAGTGCATCAGCCTCTTTGACAATTTAACCAGAGGTTCAGCTCTGCAGGGGAGGACAGAGAAGTCCTGAGATAAAATGTGTTTCTGCTAATCATGTGGTAGAACGTTATGGGAGGGGCTATGTTCATGCATACAGATGAACCACCAGTACACACCAGAAACTATTACAAAATTAACTATGGCCTGACAACTACATCAGCATCAATGACATTTGCCGGCAGATCACGTGCATTGCCGTAGGCACCAGACCAGTACCACACTCTGCCAGTCTTGGTGTGGCAGAATTGAAATAGATGTCACACTTAAAATATTAGTGGTATATTGATGGCAACTTTAAATTGAGGGAGAAGGAAGCCTCAGATAAGTGACAACAGGGTTGCATGAGCTGTGAACCTAAGTGACAATATTGGGGAATTGCCTTGACTCTGCTCTTACAATGGGAAAACAGATCCTGAAACTATCCAAAGGGGATATGCGCAATTACGCATTCCATATAGACTGAAACCGTTATTGGCACCTTGTGATTTTAAAGTGGTTGTGCAGGGTCTAATTCTGTCTAAATTAGACTACTGCAATTCCCTCTATTTGGGCATGACAAAATCGAAGATCAACTCCTTACATTTGCTGATGAATTCAGCGGCCAGATTAATCAGTGGCACCCCAAGAATGGCTTATATTACTCTAATTCTAAAACAGTTACACTAGCTACCCATAAAACAATGAGTGCAATATGAGGTGTTATCATTAGTGCACCATGTATTATGTGAGATTGCCTGTATCTGGTTTCTAACACTGTGGGAGGTTTACAAACCTGAAAGAGACTTGAGATCGGTTGGAGCCATGTGTAGATAATGGTGGTTGGATGTCATTTTAATTTTATGAATGTTTGCTACTTAGAAACCGCTTAGAGCTTAAGCAGTATACAAATTTTTTAAATAAATAAATTGTAAACCTGTTTCACTACAACGAAAAGAAAATCACAAAATAGCACCGTTTTAGTGACTTATAAAGTCTAGGGCTAGAAAAACTGAAAAAAAAATCATAAAACCTTTGGAGGATGAACAGAGGATGAGCCACTGAAACAAATATTCTGTTCTCTGCCAGTACTGACTGAAGCAAAAATAAATAGAAAGCAAACATCTAAAAGAAATTCCAGAAGGAAGAGATCCAGCTGTTAGATGTGGTTTGCAGCTCTGGGGCATCATAACCAGGGCCTCTGGATTCACCTGTTTCATCTATTAGCTTCTGCAGGGTCAAGATGAAAGTGAAGAAGACTGCATCCATGAGGAGAATGCAAGATCCGAGTCAGCACTGTTTTACCAGAAGAAAGCCGTGTTGGACAAATTTGATCAGTGTTTTGACTGAGTGACTAAAGATTTAGATTGATGAAATGTGCTTGTTGCAATGTACTTGGATTTCAGCAGAGAGTTCAATACTGCCTTCTCATGAATAAACTGAACTGCATGGAAAGGCATTTTAGAAAGGACGTCCAATTCAGAATAAGGACATCCAGGTCCCTACATCACTGATGGTTCTAATATTTTACAACAGGGTCTGCTGATGTACAACCTGTTCTCAAATACATAAAAATGGACATTCATGTGCTGGTTATGTTCAGCATGAACATCCATTGAACAAGCTGGAATGTCCAAATTATGAACAGGTGAAACAAGGGATATAGACATCATTATGGTAGCATAGAAACATCCCTGTTGTAAAATGGCCATCTAGCCCTCCATGTAGAATAGCCTCATGGTTAGAGTAGATGGCTAAATGCTAGCAGAGCCTGGTTCAAATCCCATTCTGCTTCTTTGTGGTTTTTTTGGTTGGTTTTTTTTTTAATTGTGAGCACTCCAGGAACAGAAAAATACCTATCATATCTGAACGTATACTCCTGCAGCAGCCTTCGGGGTTATATGGAAGTGATATACATTCAGGTTAGAGAATGACACGCAGACTCTGTCCTCATCCCCACCCTATCCTCGTGAACTCTGTATCCGTCCCTGCCTCATCATACCCACAAGCTATGTCCTCATCCCTGCCCCGTCCCTCTGGTTTTGGTACAACCTTCCCAAAGATTCAGTTGCCCAAGTTTTCACATCATCTGGGAAGGAAATTGGATTGTATAGTGGATGAACAGGAAAATAAGTGTTATTAAATGCTGGAAATGTGCCTTGATGCCAGCAGCGATGGATGAACCTGTTGCAGTAAGATACCTGAGAAGCTGGGCACTTGGTAGAAGGACTTTGCAGATGGTAGGAGTCTGATCAGCAGACATGACTCTTGTTGCCACATCAAAGGCAGGTTAGTTGTGGGTACCCATCCCCGTGTCATTCTTTAATTTAGGTACACTAGGTATTTTTCTGATCTGGAGGATTTACAATTTAAAAATATCACAAGGATCTGCAGTAGGATTTGAATCAGGGTCTGCTGGCACTGAGCCAACGATGCTAACCATAGTTCCTGATGCTGTCACCATGCCCACTATCTCTTGCCAATTTCACATTCAGGGAGAATAGCAGCCATCATAGGAATAGAGAGGGTAGCTTCCCTTAATCCATCCAATGGAGAGTTCCTCAATAGAAACACCTTTCTCTAACCTAGAAGTGCTAGGTATCAGGCCTAAATACCAATGTCCTTATTTTAGTCCCTCCCTAGTCCCGCTCAAAACATATCCAGAACAGGCCCTCTTGCCATAACAACATAGTACAGTTTTAGATGTCTATTTTCCAACTTTATAAAGTTGGGATTTGGATGCTCATGCAATATGGATATTTAAAGGCCCATTTTCAGAGGTCCAAAGCACAGAATGAGCTTATAAAATAAGGGCCTTAGGTACATAAGAACATAAGAATAGTCATACTGGGTAAGACTAATGGTCCATCTAGCCCAGTAGCCTGTCCTCATGGTGGCCAATCCAGGTTACTAGTACCTGGACAAAACCCAAGGAGTAGCAATAGTCCATGCTACCGATCCAGGACAAGCAGTGGCTTCCCCCATGTCTGTCTCAATAACAGATGATGGACTTTTCCTCCAGGAAATCGTCCAAACCGCTCTTACCACATCCTCTGGCAACACGTACCAGTACTTAACTAGTCTGAGTGAAAAAATATTTCCTCCTATTGGTTTTAAAAGTATTTCCCTGTAACTTCATCGAGTATCCCCTAGTCTTTGTAATTGTTGACAGATTTAAAAAATTGATCTACTTGTACCCGTTCTACACCACTCAGGATTTTGTAGACTTCAATCATATCTCCCCTCAGCCGCCTCTTTTCCAAGCTGAAGAGCCCTAATCGTTTTAGTGTTTGTTAAGTTTATAAATAGACTTAAATAGTCACCTTTTGGGAATTCTTACATACATGTCCTTTTGTAAAACTGAGTCCATAATGATGTAAATTTGAATCGATGTGAGATTCAGACAAAACAAAAAAGTGTTCTTCAATATTTGTGCCAATATAACAAGATGGCAACAAAGTAATGCCATATAAAAGAAGATTAATTGATCAATTTGGTAACCCTTCCACGTTCCTCTCTCACTCTTTCCTTGGCTTCACTTTTTTCTTCAGGGCTTCTCTTATCATTTCTTTTCTTATTCTCCATTGGAATTCCTTTCTGATTTTCTGGATTGCATTTGACATTGTAAAGTGCTTTGATGTTTATTGGAAAGGCGATAGATCAAAAACCATATCAATTTAAACTAAACTAATCACAAAAAACAGCTATATATTGGATTGTTATTTTGATGTCTTGGGCTATTGCATTATTTTATTTGATGTTGACCACTTTGGAAGATAGCAAATAAGTGTAATGCATAGCATAATATTTCAAGTGAAATATGTTCACTGAAACTCAGATGTCCTGAAATCCCTGTTTTTATGCATGTGTTTCTGCATGAATCCTCCATGACAATACAGTCTTGTGTCTTGTGTATCCAATTCGCTCATCTATTAAAATCTTGGGGGTGATTCTTGATTGTAATCTATTTACACATTGTGGAAATTGTGTACACTGAGCGCATTTTTTTGATCTTCCAGCATTTAAAATGTTGGTTCAATCCTTGGCGTTAAGTCAGCTGGACTACTGTAATATAGTTTATTTTGCAGGTATTAAAAACAAAACCTTTACAGATTAAGAATTTTTCAAAATGCTGCGGTCAGACTTATTTTGGGCTTAAAGAAGTTTGACCACGTTACTGTTTTCTACCGGGATTCTTTAATTTAAGTACACTAGGTATTTTTCTAGGAGGATTTACAATTTAAAAATATCACAAGGAGCTACAGTAGGATTTGAATCAGGGTCTGCTGGCACTTAGCCAATGATGCTAACCATTAGGCTATTCCCCAAGAGAGACTACATAGTCATTTAATAGCTAAAACATCCAGTCAAGGCACATATCATCTTTAAATTGGGCTGCATTTACTATAAAGTTTCTCTAGGTCAGGTCCCGCAATATTTGGCTAAATTGTTTTATATTTTGGCACTAAGGTGCCCTCCAATTCATTCTCTTTTTACATCTTCGCCTGTTTCAGGTTGTAAATTTTAAAAATATCATGAGCGCACTCTTTCCTATCCAGCTGCCACTTGGGATAAGGAGTTCAAACATCTATTATCATCCTCTGCTTCTTATTTACATTTTAGGAAACAATAAAAAACTTATTTGTTCTCCATATTTTTGTGTAATTAATTGTAAACTTTCCAGTTCTTTCATTCATTTGTAGCTTTATTATTTAATCTTTTGTTAACCGCATAGAACTTTATGGTTATGCGGTCTAGAAATCGCTTTTATGTTATGTTACGTAAGCCCATGAACATAAGAACATAAGAATAGCCTTACTGCATCAGATCAATGGTCCATCAAGCCCAGTAGCCCGTTCTCATGGTGGCCAATCCAGGTCACTAGTACCTGGCCAAAACCCAAGGTGTAGCAATATTCCTTGCTATCAATACAGGGCAAGCAGTGGCTTTTCCCATGTCTTTCTCAATAACAGACTATGGACTTTGCCTCCAGGAACTTGTCCAAACCTTTCTTAAAACCAGCTACGCTATCCGCTCTTACCACATCCTCTGGCAACACGTTCCAGAGCTTAACTATTCTCTGAGTGAAAAAAAATGTCCTCCTATTGGTTTTAAGAGTATTTCCCTGTAACTTCTCCTAGTCTTTGGAATTTTTGATGGAGTGAAAAATCGATCCACTTGTACCCGTTCTACTCCACTCAATATTGTCCTTAATAGTCTTATCTAAGATTTTGTCCTCTTTGTGACCCACAGCTATACATTGCTCCCCAGAAAATTTGCGGTCGGCGGTTCACAGTCCCGGTCATTCGTGGTATTTTCCGACCGCGATTGACTGGGCAGGAGAGGGCAGCCGGAGCGTCGGCAAGTGAAGGAAATCACTCGCTGTATGTTCCGACCGCCTCTTCCTGTACTAAAGTCGGGCCTTACCAATCAGGAGCTGCATGTCAAAGCAGCTCCTGATTGGTGAGGCCCGACTTTAGTACAGGAAGAGGCGATTGGAGCATACAGTGAGTGATTTCCTTCACTCGCTGGCGCTCCGGCTGCCCTCTCCTGCCCCTCCAGCTGCCCTCTCCTGTCTCCCCTGCCTAAAAACCGTATTTGCAGTTTTTCAAAATTCGCGGGAGTTCCTGGAACGCAAATTATCCTGTAGTGTGTCATATATCCTTGAATATTTGTGGTGAATGGCAGAAATAATTAGAAATGCTCCACTGATCTAAAAATAGCTAAATGAAATGGTACAGTGACAGCAGATGTAGTACCAAAAAATAAAGATCCAGGTTCAAATGTAACAAAATGCCCTGTGCGCTGAAGAAAACAGGCTTCTGATGGCATCACCGAAGTGATATGCTGAAACTTTGATAAATAAGAGATGAATAGAAGGTAGAAAGTGGTGTTGGAAGTGAAAAATGATTGCATTGCTCATAAGTGCCTCTTAATGGATGCTAAGGCTGTGAATCTCCCACCACCCTTCGGTATAATCCAGCAGGTATAATATCATGAATTGCATGGCCTTGGAAAACTGAAGGCTGCTAGGCTGTCACCTCTCAGGGACCAGATAGAAAGGGAGCACTTTAGTTTGGATGCTATAAAAGAAAAAAAAAATACTCGCACTAGAACAATGTACATAATAGGTTTATTTTTAACAAGAATATCGATACAGATGAAAGGATGTACTATAGTAGTCTTCCGTGCTATTGTTGAGTGCTGGCATGAAGACTTTTCTATTTTTAAACCTATCAGATAGTTCTTTCATATTTCAGATTGGATGTTATTCCTGCAGTTTTAAAAATAACATGGCTTTGTTTGACTTTCCTGACTAGGGAGATTATAAAAGAAACTCTCTTACATTTTCTCTTCATGTAAACCCCTGTGGCCTTTAAGTCTGGATAACATACCAGAAAAACAAATTAAGATTTCCCTGTGGCTGGAGCAGAGAAGATTGGACAGATATTGGATTTAATACTAGTCTGCTTTGCTAATTAATCGCCATGGTTCAGTTCTTCTAAGTGCTGGAGTAGTGTTCTTGGCTGGTTGGATATGAAAGTGGCACAGAATCGACTAAAACAGTTGTACAGACGAAAGAAGAATGTTGCCCTTGCTTTACATTTTGTAATAACACGGTAACGCACAGAAGGGACGGCAGAAAAAGACCCTCATGGTCCATCCATTCTGCCCAACAAGGTGGCCAGAGCTGTGCCCGCCACTCTATGCAGGCCCCAATCCCCCATGTTCAGTTGCTGGTTGTGGAATTGGCACCATGCCAACCAAATACGCGGCCAAACATGAAGGGGATGGTACATGATGATGCTTTAGCAAATACTCTTAGCTTTTTGTGGAAAGCACAACAATATTTTCTGTAAACACTAGTGCCCAATTACTGTACATACTTGAATATAAACCTAGATTTGGGGGCCAAAAAATGACCCAGAAATAGGGGGGGGGTCTCGATTTATATTTGAGTCCTCCCACCTCTTGGGCCCATCTTAAGCCCTGCTGGTCTCAGTGGTGAGCCAGGGCAAGAGTAATCTTCCTATGCTCTTGCCCTGTGCAATCTCACTACTCAAAATGACTGATGCAAGTGCATTTATTTATTAACTGTCTTTTAATGAAGAGATTTACCTGAAGTGGGTTACAATACATTGACTAGAAATCAGGTACACTTCTCCCTCCATATTCGCTGTGATAGGGGATTAATAGAATCGCAAATACAGAAAAACCGCGAATAACATTTTCATATGTTATTTACTGTTTTCTATTAAAAACCATCGTGGATATGGTGAAACCGCGAATAACATGGTGGGAGACCTGGCTTGTTCCTGAAGGACAGGCAAAACACGGTGAAGAAAGTGCCAGGAATTGGCAATTTTCTCTTTAAATGCTTGGAATCAGCGATTTCTCTATGCAAGCTGAAGTAATTTGGGGGGGGGGGGAGTAGCCAGCAAGCTAAAAATCTCAAATAATCAAAACCGCGCATGCTGAAACCGCAAATACGGAGGGATAAGTGTACTACTTAATATTCTCCCTATCTGTCCTGGCAGGCTCACAATCCAACTGTGGTACGTGAGGCAATGGAGTGTTACGTGACTTAGCCAGAATCACAAGGAGCAAACTCACAACCTCAGGATGATGAGGCAGCAGCACTAACCACTCGGCTACCCTTCCACTCCGCGGTAACCTCACAAGACTGCTGTGAGTTTGTTTTATATTCAAGTCAACCTTTTCCCCCCCCCCCCCTTTTTTTGAGGGGAAAAAAGGTAACCTCGGTTTAAATTCGGACGGGTTTCTTTTCGAGTATATACAGCTATTAATGTGGCAATTAAATTGTCGCTGAGCACTTAACACATGGAAATGCCTTTGTCGACAGCTAATGTGGACTAGAGGGAAGAATGGATGGGGACCACACCTTCAAGTTAACACACAGTAAGTCAGCACTGTTAATGAAGCAGAAAATCACTCAAAACTTACCTATTCAGCAAACAAGACCCCTAACGGCCCCACCCGTTCACATTAACACCTCGACCCCCTTCCTCCCCCCTGCTCTCCCCCCCTCCTCTTAATAGCTTCTCCCTTCCCTATCTTCTACAAGCTCCCTCCATCCTCTGTCAATTTCGGTTTTACTTGTTACATAATTGATAATTTGTTTGTAAATCTGCTTGTAAACGTAGATCCTAATCTAACTGATGTAAACCGCCTAGAACTCGCCGGGTATGGCAGTATATAAAAAATAAAATAATAATAATTATTATTATAATATGGTGGAATTAATGCCACCTGAATGCTGTGGCTATCTACGTTGTATTATCTGCTATTCAGTTAGTGCTTAGTAAAGAGTTTTCTCTGCATTAGCTGAATGATGAAGCAATTTGACGAGAAATCCTATAAATGAAGCACTATCATCCATCTGTGTATTACTAGCTCAAATGTGTAGAATGCTGGCATATATCTGTGCATTTATTTAATGGTGTAGATGAAGCTGCCATTTTTTCCAGAGGCACAGTGTGGGTATTTTCCTGCCTCTGAAGGGCTTTTAATCCAGGTTTGCCATTGAGGTGAGGGAAGATATGGATGATCGTATGGATGAGCAATGAGATTTGAACTGGATACCCCTGGATGTCAGCTTGGTGATGTCATAGTCCATAGTCTGTTATTGAGAAAGATATGGGGGACGCCACTGCTTGCCCTGGATCGGTAGCATGGAATGTTGCTACTCTTTGGGTTTTGGCCAGGTATTAGTGAACTGGATTGGCCACCGTGAGAACGGGCTACTGGGCTTGATGGATCATTGGTCTGACCCATTAAGGCTATTCTTATGTTCTTAGTAATTTTCAAAGATCATAGAATATTATTCTCCTCTTTTAATGATAAATTAACAATGGCTGTCGACTAGACATGTGGTGGGGAATAATCAAAACATACGTCTAAGTCTGATTTGGGTGGATGGCACTAGACACCCAAAGTCAGCAGTGGGAAAATGCCCATTTTCGAAAAATAAGTCTGGAATTTTTTTTTTTTTTTTGGGGGGGTGGGGGGGGGGGGGAAATCACCTATTTAAACATCCAGGCTATTGTTCGTCCAGACTGCCAGGTCGCTATCTTTATACCACATTTTCAACCAAAATTTCATCCAATTCCCAAATGTCCAGAATAAGACCTTTTGGATGTGGGAGGGGCCAATATTGTAATGGACTGGCCACCCAGACATGGCAACAGAGCAGGGGGGCACCTTAGAAGGCACTGCTGTGAATTTCACAAAAAAAGGTGCCAGATAAATATCTCATCAGAACTCCCTTATAGGTTATGGTGAGCACCCGAAAACACTCCCAAAACCCACTATACCCACCTGTCTACAACCACAATAGCCCTTATGGCTGCAGGTGGCACGTACCGTATTTATCGCTCCATAAGACGCACTTTTTTCCACCCCAAAGTGAGTGGAAATCTCTGTGTGTCTTATGGAGCGAAGATACTAATTTTTAACCCACCCCCCACACCGTTTTAAAACACCCCCCCTTTTTAAAACACGCTGTAGTACCTGGTGGTCCAGTGTGTATCCTAGACAGTCGGAATAGCACTCGTTGAGTTGTGATTCCTCACCCAAAAAAACACTGGCATTGCACTAATGTAAAATCCAGGTGGGAGCTTAAGCAATAGCTGTGCCGTAAAAGCAGAAGCAGCTGCGGTCGCTTCACCTCACGCAGGCTTTGATTTTTTTTCACCGTTTTGAAGTGTATGCGCGTAAGGTCAGGTCTATTCAGCCCTCATTCTTGTATGTAGAAGCAAGAAAGGAGCAATAAGTTATCTTCACGGCAACAAATTAAAGGTGAAAATAGCTCGCTGCCGTAAAACTATTGTGTTCTCATGGTCTCTAGCAAGTTCAGCGCAAGAGCACAGGTATTCGTGAAGAGTCTAATCTGCTCATCAGTTTTTGGGCACCGGAGAGCGGCAAAAAAGTTGGTTGAGCTAGTGTTTGGATGGTTCATTCTTTCTGATGCCTCTGCTTAAACCATGGAAACGTTGACTGAAGCTTTAGAGTAGCTGATTCCTCTTATTCTGAATCCTGATGCTGAACAATGCTCCAGCACTCAGGAAATACATTTAGTACATTCAGGTTTTTTTGCAAAGTTAATACAAATTATACTCATTCTCCTGCAGAGCTGCTACTCATGGTAATGCTACTCATGCATGTTGCTAATGGTAATACAAGTCAAACCTCGGTTTACAAGTGCACCGGTTTGCAAGTGTTTTGCAAGACGAGCAAAACATTCGCAAAATCGGCACCTTGGAAACCAAGTTTGACTCGATTTACGAGCACCATCCCCCATGATCCGGCATACCCCCCCCCCGCTCGCGTTGTCCCCCCGCCATGATTCTACATCCCCCCCGAGCACCGAAACGAAATCCCTTACCCCGATTGAGCACCGGCACCAGCACCAACGCATAGGACATGTGCTGGTGCCCAAAGATCCTCCCTCTTCTGGACTGGGCGGTGCATCAAAGGAGATCCTCCCTGTTGCCTGTGCTGGGCTGGACTGGGGTTTGAGCATTTGCGCATGCTCAAAGCCTTCTGATCTCGCTCTCTCCGAGATCCTGAATCTGAGAATCTTGGAGAGAGCGAGATCAGAAGGCTTTGAGCATGCGCAAATGCTCAAACCCCAGTCCAGCCCAGCACAGGCAACAGGGAGGATCTCCTTTGATGCACCGCCCAGTCCAGAAGAGGGAGGATCTTTGGGCACCAGCACATGTCCTAGAAAATTGTGATATATTTTAAACTTTATGGTATGGCACCCCTTCTCATGGAAATTATTGAACATTTGCGGACACCATAAAGATAAGTTTCCGTCTATTTTGATTTGTGATTTACATGGTGGAAACTTTCTTTCACAAGAATATGTGGGTTTAAGCAATTCTGCATTTAATATTTTTGATATCTCAATTTTATTTTTGCACACAGCACTTTTGGAATTTAAATAAATGTTTGAAACACGGGGTGGTAATAAGTGATGTTTGTGAGTAGACCCTACAGTGCACACTAGGGTACACATGAACTGTGGACATACCCTGGTGAACTTCTTAATTATTGGTTCCTATAGACCAGTGGTTCCCAAACCTGTCCTGGGGGACCCCCAGCCAGTCAGGTTTTCAAGATATCCCTAATGAATATGCATGAGAGAGATTTGCATACCTGTCACTTCCATTATATGCAAATCTCTCTCATGCATATTTATTAGGGATATCTTGAAAACCTGACTGGCTGGGCGTCCCCAGGACAGGTTTGGGAACCACTGCTATAGACTGATAAACCTCACGTTTGTTAGCAATTGACAATCACCATAAAAGTGCAATTTTGCAAGCAGGGTTCTGTGTGCAAATCAGAGATTCGGGAGTAGGTCTTTCATAGTAGCACATGGTCTAGTTTGAAACATCTAAGTTCTGTCCAGGCCATCCTTGGAAAGATTTGATTATAGTTCGGAGACGTCCAAATTTAAGCCTGTCCAAAGCCTGCCCAGAACTCTCCCATAGTCGTCCTCTATATGCCCCTTTACCACTTAGACCAGGGGTGCCCAAAATGTTGATTGCGATCGACCAGTAGATTGTAAAGGCAATGTGAGTCGATTGTGGAGCCCACCCCAGGCTCCGTGATAGACTCGCGTTGCCTTCGCATTCTACCTGCTTCTTGACGCCGTAAAGAGGACACAGAAGCGCCGTGCCGAGCAACCTTCCCCACCCGACGTCAATTCTGACATCAGAGAGGAAGTTCCAGGCCAGCCAATCGCTGCCTGGCTGGCCCGGAACTTCCTCTCTGACTTTAGAATTGACGTCGGGTGGGGAAGGCTGAAAGAAGGGAAGAAATATTGAATGCACAGACAGAAGAAGAAAGTGCAACCAGAGACTCATGAAATCACCAGACAACAAAGGTAGGAAAAATGATTTTATTTTCAATTTAGTGATCAAAATATGTCCATTTTGAGAATTTATATCTGCTGTCTATATTTTGCACTATGGCCCCCTTTTACTAAACTGCAATAGCAGTTTTTAGCGCAGGGAGCCTATGAGCATCGAGAGCATGCAGGGTATTCAGCGCAGTTTCCCGCGCTAAAAACCGCTATCGCGGTTTAATAAAAAAGGAGGGGCTATATATTTGTCTATTTTTGTATAGTTTTTACTGAGGTGACATTGCATAAAGTCATCTGCCTTGACCTCTTTGAAAAAACCTCGGAATATAAATTATTAACATTTTCTCTGCATACAGTGTGCTTTGTGTTTTTTTTAATTTTTAATTAGTAGATCATTTTGACTTGGTCATTTTAAAAGTAGCTCGCAAGCCCCTAAAGTGTGGGCACCCCTGTCTTAGACGTTCTGGAGAGAGAATATCCTGCAAAACGTCTAACTTCTTTGTTTTGATCATTTGTAATTGGATGTTTAGTGAGAAAAACATCCAAGTGCTTCTATATTTGGGTTTTGGACATTTTGGAGTTTTGAAAATGCCCCTAATTGCCTAATAGGAATAATTATATTTCAGAGTGCTTCACATGAGAAAATTATCCTGAAGATATTTAACACAAAGCTGCCATTCACTGAGTCATGATTCCATGGCTTTTCATGAAAATTGGTGATTGGGGGTCCAATGTAATTGTACTTTGCTATATGCCGTTTTCATCCTTAAGTGAGGTTTAACGAAAGCCAGAATCTTATGAGCAAAAAAACACATAAATTAGGATTCAAAAGGCAGTCAGATGCCAGGCCAGGCCAAATCTTAAATGATATAATTAAAACCACTTGTGCTGCATTATAACTTAAGATTCTTAAGGTGCTAAATTATCATAACGCAGACAATGTATTCAAAATGTTATGCTTGTAAATACACTTTGTGCTTGATGGAAGGATGTTTGCATGCAAATCCTGTTCTTATGCAAATTCCTCTGCAGTGAAATTGTGCCTCCATATTAGGAGGGATTGCTGCATATGGCGTAATGCATTAGGATAACAGTCTTTTGATTCAGCAAAATAACTTACGCCTACTGAAAGAATTAATGAGAAACTAAAAAAAAGCATTAAAAATATCTGCATTTTTTCCCCATATATTCAGTTTGAGTTCAAGACTGAAAGCTGATGCCTTTCAGAGAAACACTTTAAAAAGTATAACATTGCCACGTAATATAGAGGCTCTTTTACTAAAATGCATTAGAAAATGAGCTTAGTGTATTTTAATGTGGAACTTACTCATATGTTATGCCCATTTTTAATGCTATAAGAATACTGGGTTAGACCAATGGGAAAGGGACTGGGTGGGACACCACCTTTTGTAGTTATACAACCACACTCAAAGTGGTTTACATACAGGTACTTCAAGCATTTTCCCTATCTGTCCTGGTGGGCTCATAATCTATCTAATGTACCTGGGACAGTGGAGAATTAAGTCACTTATCCACAGTCACAGAGAACAGCACAGGATTTGAACCCACAACCTCAGAGTGCTGAGGCTATAGCTCAAACCAGTTCACCACACATCCATCTGTCTTTTAACAGTGGCCAATCCAGGCCCCAAGTACCTGTCAGAAACCCAACTAGTTTAAAAGAAGTCAGACCTAAGAATCCATCATACCCAATAAAAAGCTGTATAGAGGTAAAAAGGGGGAATACGATGTTCCTACAAAACTTTGTCCGTCATAATTTTAAAAAACTTTAATGTGCTATGGTAGTCCCCTCTTTGAAAGTTATTGGGACACGACGGCGCGATATGTTTTCAGTGATGGCACCGCAGCTTTGGAACGCCATGCCACAGCATTTAAGAGTGGAGAATGATTTGAGTCGTTTTAAAAGTAATTTTAAAAGTTTTCTTTATAAAGACGCTTTTAGCCTTTAAATTAAATTATGTTTAATCTTTGTATTTTGTTTCTTTCTTTGATTGCACTTTTCCCTTCCTATTGTTTTTTTTCCATATATGGTTCTCCTCTACTTTAAAAATACTGAATTGTAGTTCTGTTCCCTCTTACCTTTTGTATTAGTTGGTCTGTAAGTCTATTTATCTAACTCATCATTTTAAATGTTAAATTGTATGTCTAAATATATGTTTATATTTTTATTGATTTCGTACCTCGCTTAGTAAAATTAAAAATAAGCGATTCATCAAACTCAAATAAAACTTGAAACTTGCTACTAATAGGTACTTCATAAATGCCATTTTACACTCATTCCAACAAATACTCATCAAGATGTCATATTATATAAATTTTATGAAAGTTTCCAACTCAAAAAGTTATATAAATCTTTCACTTGGGATTCGAGGTGAGCATATCATACTATACTGGATGATCAGATCATAGGACGTCTTATGATCTATATATCATTCCAGGTCTACATCCTGGATACAAATGTTGTAATCATTTATGCTACAATCCGCCTACCTACCACATAAGTGCTTTATCCACAAGTGCTGAACAAAAATATTTTGTAGTATAAAACCCTACTATTCAAAATCATTCAGTGTGCATAACTAGGGTAAAATATGCCCAAACCACCATGATATCATTTAAGACACACTTAAAGAAAAAGGCAACACTTAACTAGGTGGAACCAGCCACCACCAGCGCTGGCCTTGCTCAATACTACTCCCGATGCTCACTGGTAAGAGCGTTTCAATCCTAATCGGATCTGTTGGAATGAGTGTAGAATGGCATTTATGAAGTAGCTATTAGTAGCACATTAAAGGTTTTTTTTAATTATGACACACAAAGTTTTGTATGAATATTGTATTACCCTTTTTTCCTCTATACAGAAACCCAAATAGTAGCAACATTCTATGCTACCAATTAGAGAATGACACGGGGACAAATTTTTCCCTGTCTCCGTGGGAACTCATTTTCCCGTCCTGTCCCGGCAAGTTCTTTTCCTGTCCCTGCCCCATTCCTGCAAGCTCTGTCCTCATCTGCACAAGCCTCACACAATTTAAAATCATAAGTGTTTGAGGCTTATGCAATTAAGGCAGAGCTTACAGGAATGGGACAAGACAGTGACAAAACTCGCGGGGACGGATGGGGAAATTGTGCTTCTGCGGGAATGGGGAAAAATATGTCCCCGTGTCATTCTGTACTACCATGTCAGTCTCAATAGGAGACTATGGACCTTTCCTCCAGGAACTTGCCCAAACCTTTTTTAAACCCAGCGATGCTAACTATTGTTACAACATCCTCTCGCAATGAGTTCCAGAGCTTAACTATTCGTTCAGTGAAAAAATATTTCCTTATATTTGTTTTAAAGGTATTTAATTTTGTAGGTAATATACTCAAGAGTATCATCATTTCTTAGAAAGGAATACAGAATAATCTACAATTAAAAGAGTCAAAAAACATTGGTACTGACCTCAGCATTGCATATCTATGAGGAGTTTGTCAGACAGTTTGTAAGGACCGTCTGATGTTGGTCTCACATAAAAATCCCAAGGCAGGATATTAACTTGAATGGTGCTAGTATCATAAAAACTATGTGGGGAAACTTACCAGAACAGATATGTTAAATGCCACATATACAAATTTAATAAAAGTATACTGTACACCCCAAAACAGGGGGGAAGTAGGGACAGATAAACACTTTACAACCACTATTAAAATAATTATGAGGAAATTCTATAAACAGTGCCTTAATTTAGGCACCTAAGTTAAGAGGGAAAAACTGTTTTAAATGGTACTTAAATAAAATTTCAAGGCACCTAAACAAACGGCGCTGGTACAATTTAAAAGGCAGGCGTCAGAAATGTAGGCCTTGAAAACCCTGGCCTACATTTCAGGCACTTATCCTTTGCCAGAGGTAAATGCCAAGTTTCCAAGTTTATTACAAAAATTTGATTAATCGCCTATCACATTTCCTAGGCGATGTACAATCTCATTAAAAATCAGTTGGGGTGACAAATATAACAAACAATATAATACAGACATTGCTATACATAATTTCTACATATCATTTCAAAACTAAGGAAGGTTTTTTTTAAAGGGTTACAATAATTATTAATTTAATTTAATTACATTTAAGGAAAAAACAATAGGAGGGGTAAAAAAATAAAATTTATATTTAATATGTAGAATAAAAAGTGAAAGGTAAAAAAGTTTTAAGATATAAAATTTATACATTAAAAGCATCATTAAAAAGGAAACTCTTAAGTTTGGATTTAAATTTATTTAGGTTTCTTTCCTCTCGAAGAAAAAGTGGGAGATCATTCCAAGATTGAGGAGCTGTTATTGAGAACATAGTGTGACGCCTTGTATTGATAACTTTCAGTGAGGGTATTGCCAATAAGTGTTGATCCTGCGATCTTAACTGTCTCGAAGTACGATAAGGAATTAAGACTCTAAATATGAAAGCGGGGGTTTTTAATAATAATGATTTAAATGTAAGCAAACATATTTTAAATAAAATTCGGTGTGTAACTGAGAGCCAATGTGCTTTTTTGAGAAGTGGGGAGACGTGATCAAATTTTTTGGCTTTGTAAATTATTTTAACAGAGGCGTTCTGAATAATTTGCAGACGTCTGATTTCTTTCTGCGATATACCTTTAAATAAAGCGTTACAATAATCAATTTTGGAAATTACTAATGAATGAATTAAAATATTCAGAGATTTTGCACATAAAAATTTTGCCACTGAGCGAATTTGTCGGAGTCGATAGAAAGTAGATTTGACCACTTGACTTATGTGATCATGATACGTTAGTTTATTATCAAATATTACTCCGAGAATCCTAATATTGTGAGCCATGTGTAAAGGGATGCCCTTGATGGAGATGGGAGAAAGTAGTCTAGGGCAATCCTTCCATGGAAAAAGCATAGTGTTTGTTTTATTAATATTCAGGGCTAGTCTATTGGTATCTAGCCAATGATGAATAAGATCAAGTTTTCCATTAATTGCTGTTATTTCTTGTAAATTGTTAGGATCAATTGGGTGTATCAACTGAATGTCATCTGCGTATGCAAATATAGAAAATCCAATAGATTGACATAAAGTCATAAGTGGAGCAAGAAAAATATTAAATAGTAATGGTGAAAGTATTGATCCTTGAGGTATGCCGTAGGGAAGTGAAAAATAATCTGAAGGTGAATTATTGAAAAGAACATTTGATGAACGGTTTTCAAAGTAAGACTTAAACCATAGCAATACTTGGTCTGTTATGCCAATAGTTTGTAGCCTGTTTATTAAAAGAGTATGGTCAATTGTGTCAAATGCTGATGATAGGTCGAGTGAAATTAACACTACAGAGGTATGATGATCTAGATGATACAGAATGGATGAAGTCATTCCGATCAAAGAATGTTCTGTAGAGTGATTAAGCCTAAATCCTGTCTGATTTGGATGTAAAATATTAGTTTTATCAATGTATTCTGATATTTGATTAAAGACAATTTTTTCAGTAACTTTTGCTAAAAAAGGGATGTTAGCAATTGGTCTATAATTAGTTTTTTCCTCAGGGCCTATCTTTTGATCTTTTAAGACAGGTCGAATCGTGGATTTTTTCCAAGCTAAAGGCATAACTCCCTGTTTTAGACTCATATGAATTAAAGCTAGTATATGTGGACCAAATATTGAGAAATATTTCTTGAGGATGAATGGAGGGATGGATTCTGTATGTGATCCCTTAGGATTGACAGTTTTAATTATAAGTTCAAGATCATTAAGACTGGGGAGATTAAAATTGGAACATTTTGAAGAAAATAATGAATTATCGACTTCTTCCGAGATCAGACTAGTTTGAGATTGTAATGAGAAATTTTTCCTGATGTTATTAATTTTATCTATGAAACAATCTGTTAATTCCTGTGCAGTTGGTAGTGCTTTAATATCTTGGAGTTGATTTTTTGATTTGTTAGTGATTGATTTTAAGATATTGTACAGCATGGATGTATTTTTTGCTTGCATAATTTGTCTGGAATAATGTGTTGTTTTAGCTTGAATTATTTTATTTTTATATAATGTTGCGTATTGCGCTGTGGTGTGATTGACACGAGATTGGTGGCCATTTTTAAGGCAGCCGCCAACAATGGTGCTGTTTAGAGAATCCAGGCCTATATGCTGCTTTCATCTTTAAATAGGGATTAATTAAGTTCAGGAGCTTATGAGCAAAAAGGAAAAAAAATATATAAATTAGGATATGAAAGGCAGTCAAAGGCCATTCTGAATCTTAAATGATAAAGTTAAGCACCTTTGAGATGCATTATAACTTACGGGAGCTATTTTCATAAAGTGCTGAGCTCCTAAATTTATGTCTCTAAGTTAGTTTCCTAAATTTGCACCCTAAATTTAAGAGCATGCATTTTTAGCTGAAAGTTCATCTTATTTTAGGAGCTGAAAGGGAGTGCTCATACATTTAAAATCAGTGCAGTGGCGTACCTATCATATGTAAAAACAACACTTTCAATGGGAGACTAGTGTGGTCATAAGATGTTATAGTGGTACAAATTTTTTGCAGAAGCAATGAGAAACCAGTGCCAGCTCTTAATTGCTCAAAAAGAAGGAAAAAACCTCAGAAAAGGCCCTCCCACTGCCACAATAGTGGATGTAAGGTGGTTAAGCGATAACCTCATAGGCAAAACCTTCATTCAGAAGTGAGCAATTGAGTAAAAAACTGTGCTTCACATAAATGCTGAATTATAGATAGAGGAAAAAACCACTTATCTTGAGGCTGATCGGCATAGAGCAAGAGGAAGCCAAATTAAGTGCTCCTTGCTGGAACCCTTGATAAAGCCAGTTTGGCGAAACGGGTCCCGTCGGGCTTATGAGCATTGGAGCAAGAATGAAAAGAGAAAATATATTTTGAATAAAGCAAGATGAAGAACGTTACAAGTTGGTTTGTTCTTTTATTGAATAGTTCATCCTGTTAAGTGAGGACTGCACACTGTTTGAAAAAAATCTGTCCCCCGTCACTGCACCGTCCCCGGCCCACCGTCCCCTTCACCGCCCCGTCACCGTCATCGTCATCCCATTCACCGCCCCGTCACCGTCACTGCCATCCCATTCACCGCCCCATCACCGTCCCCACAGCATCCATACAAGCCTCAGTACTGCAATATTTAGCTTATTCCTTCCTTATAAATCAAAGTTTTGGCTGCTGAACTGGAGAAAGAGATGTTCAGCAGGCAGGGCTTTGTTTATAAATTTTTATCAACACAACTAATATACTACTTTATCCTGAAGCAAAAAAAAGAAATATAAGTTTTTTTGTCTACCTTTGTTGTCTGGTTTCTGCTTTCCTCATCTTCTCTTTCAATTCCTTCCATCCACTGTCTCTCTTCTCTCTGCGTCTTCCATTTGTTCTGTTACTGTGCCTCTCCCTTTCTCCCCCCTTCCAAATTGGTCTGGCACCCTTCTTCCCTCTGCTCCCCCCATATTCTGGCATCTCTGTCTTCTTCCCTGCCAGCATCTTCTCCCCACTCTCTCTTCCCTATTTCCCTTCAGCGTCTTATCCCACTCTGTCTTCCCAATGTCCTTTCAGCGTCCTTCTTCCCACTCTGTCTTCCCAATGTCCTTTCAGCGTCCTTCTTCCCACTCTGTCTTCCCCATGTCCTTTCAGCGTCCTTCTCCCCCCCCTGTCTTCCCCATGTCCTTTCAGTGTCCTTCTCCCCAATCTCTCTTCCCCTTTTCCCTTCAGCATCTTCTCCCCACTCTCTGTTCCTCATTTCCCTTCAGCATCTTCTCCCCACTCTCTGTTCCCCATTTCCATTCAGCATCTTCTCCCCACTCTGTCTTCCCCATGTGCTTTCAGCGTCCTTCTCCCCCCTCTGTTTTCCCATGTTTTTTCAGCGTCCTTCTCCCTCCCTCTGTCTTCCCCATGTCCTTTTAGCATCCTTCTCCCCCCTTGTCATCCTCATGTGCTTTCAGCGTCCTTCTCCCCCCTCTGTCATCCTCATGTGCTTTCAGCATCCTTCTCCCCACTCTGTTTTACCCATTTCCCTTCAACATCTTTTCCTCTCTACCTCACATTTCCTTCTCCCTGCCCCTTACCTTCGTGGCGCTTTCACCCCCCCCCCCCATTTTTGGCCTGGTGTGACAAACCTCCCTGCCCTTTACCTGTGGCCGACGATGTCTAAATTGCCTTCTTACAGCAGCTGGAGCATTGTAGTTGCATATGGTTGCTGTAAAGGTCGTCTCTGATGCAACTTCTGGTTGCGTCAGAGATGACCTTTACGGCAGCCACACGCAGCTTCAATGCTCTGGCTGCTGTAAGAAGGCAATTTAGACTTGCGGCCACGAATGTAAGGGGCAGGGAGGGAGAAAGGGAGCTGTTTCAACTCGACGGTGGCAGTAAGGAGGGAGGGAGCACGATAGGTGACCGCGTGCGTTCCCTCCCTTAACTGGCCTTGTCCCTGTAGCCACGGTTTACACAGGCTTTTCCTCACCGTTATGGCGGGTTACACGCGGCTAGCCGTGGGTAACAGCCACCGTGTCATTCTCTAGTTATGGATCCGGCTGGCTGTGCACCCCCTTGTAGCGTGCACCCGGGGCGGACTTCCTCCCTCGACCCCCCCTTGGTACGTCATTGAATCAGTGCTAAGTTTGTAACTTTTCCCCACCTGAAATCCATTCCTGTTGCTGCCCACTTTTTGTGCTCCTAAATTTTAAGAGTTTAGTGAAATGGTGAGTAAAAGTTTTGCACTCAGCCTGTTAGCTATTGAAATGGTGTACATTCAGGGTAGGGCTCACCATAAAAAAAAAGAAGAAAAGTGAGATTTGAACTTGGGTCCCTTGGTTTACAGTTCACTGCACTAACCACTAGGGGACTCGTCTGCTCTGCATGGACATCTTCAGTATGTGTTCTATTCTAAGAATGTTATCCATGTCCCTTGTTTTCCCTCATTCATAATTTGGACATTCCAGTTTGTAAAATGGCTGTTCATTCTGGACATCTCCAGCATATGGGCGTATTTTCAAACATGAAATTTTGTTTGAAAATACATGTGACTTGCATGCCCCTACTCTGACATTTGGTGTCATTTTGAAAATGCCCCTCTGCATTACTAACATGACCCACTGAGTCTATCCAGGAAGGTTGTCGGTGTTGTACCTGCCACACAGTGGCAAAAGAAAGCCTAGACCTGACAACAGTTAATTTGTTACCAGCTTAGCTGAAAATTGCACTAATGACAACACAAGTGATAGCCAGCTTCTGAACTGATGATTGACATCTGTTCTGGAAAGAAGAGAAATACTGGGACATATTCAGATCATTAGCATAACTGCTGGTTTCTTTGCTATGGAAAAATGAATACTTTTAGTATTCCACATCTCTGTACAAGCGCATATGCTTTTCCTGGGACACTTGTTATCTCTGTTTTTATACAGCATTGTACTCGTTAAGCAAAATAAAATTCATACTGCAGTATGTCCACATAAGCAATTAGTGATTTAGAATAATACTGTGCACCCAAACTTTGATCCAATTAAACATCTGGCTTAGGTTGTTAAATCTTTGAACACATGGTGTGCCAACCTAAAAAGAATGAGAAATAAGCTAGAAGTGGAGGAACAGATGTAAAATGACAGCCGTAATGATACAGGAAAAAGCTGCACCTTCTGTGTATGGTACAATATTTCATACACCACATATGACAAGTGGCAGTTTTCACCCTGCATCAGTTCAGATATATCATTTCTCCAGAAATCAAGTAAGGCCTTCCCTAAACAGAATGAAATGTTTATTTTGAATACATAAGCCTGGATGTTTCTGTATTAATGAGCATGTCTGAATTTGTGAGAGAAATCGTGGTGACATTTCATTTTTTCATCCAAAGCCACAGTTCTCATTTGAAAATGGTATACAGTCAAACCTTGGATAGCGAGTAACGTGGTTTGCGAGTGTTTTGCAAGACGAGCAAAACATTTTATTAAATTTTAACTCGATAAACGAGCGTTGTCATGCAGTACGAGCACGTATACACGCGTCAGGTCAAATATGCCCAAAATATGTGCGTCGCATCGCTGATCGTGGCTGAACGTAATACAAGCACCCTCAGTTTAAACGCGCACAACATACGCACATCTCATGCTGAGCACGGCTTAACGTAATAAAAGCATCATGCCCAATTCACCTGCAGTGTACTGATTGTTTGAAACGAGCGAGGTCTTGCAATACAAGTACGTTTTGTATTAATGTTTTTGGGTTGTGGAATGAATCGTCTGAGTTTCCATTATTTCCTATGGGGGAATTCGCTTTGATATATGATTTGGATTACAAGCATGCTTTTGGAACGAATTATGCTCACAAACCAAGGTTTTAATTGTACAGTTCCCCCTCCGTATTCACGGTTTCAGCAATCACGACTTCGATTATTTGTGATTTTTAGCATGCTGGCTCCTCCTCCCCCCCCCCCAAATTACAGTACAGTAGGCATTTTGCAAGCACAATCCGTCCTCTGGCAGCTTCAGACCGTCAACGTTTCTGGCCTTCTCCCCCAAGTTTTTTTTAACTTTCTCATGTTATTCGCGGTTTTATCATATTCTTGATGGTTTTTAACAGAAAACCATGAACAACATGTAAGAAATTTATTCGCGGTTTTTCTGTATTCGATGATCTGGTCATCCCTAATCACCGTGAATTCGGAGGGGGAACTGTATATATGTTTGTGCTGTCATTCTAAAGTAATAGACATTTCAGGTGAGAATGTTTGTCTAGGACAAGGCTTCCCAATCCTGTCCTGAGGGTTATCACAATCCTTTGGGTTTTCTTGAAGCCTGAATTAAATATGCATGAGAAATATTTGCATATTTGAGTCTTTAAAATATGCAAATTTATATTACTTGCATTCACTGCGGCTATCCTGAAAAACTAACTAGCTGTAGAGATCTCGGGGAAGGTTTTGGAAGTCCTGGGTGAGAAACCACTTTGATTTTGGCAAGATCTAACACATGTTATGTGGCGTCAACTTATGAATTATTCACCAATGATCAGGCATATGACTTTCAAGACCACATAGCTCCTTTTGTTAGATATAGGAGCTGCATCAACTATAATAAATCTTTCTTTTTTTTTTTTTTTTTTTTTACATAACCTCTGCCTTCTGCACATCTTTTAATTTCCTGACCAGGCATGGGGATGTGACAGATAGCAATGTGCTGTAATGAGGATGGCAGACAATTAATCTCTGGAACAATAATGTTCCACCACTGAGAGCTGAACTGCAACAGCTAAGACAGGAATAAATCAAACTTGCAATATCATTTAGAAATGGAAGTAGAACCTTCTTTTTCAAATTGCCTAGTATAAAACTCATGTGGCCCGGTATTCAGCAGGTGGAAGGCAGAGCTTTTGCTGTCTGCTGCTGGCATTAAAGCTGGATAATCAATGCCGAACCATATCTAAATATGCATTTTCTTTTGCTGCTAAAAAGTTAACCAGTTAACTACGTTGTTAAAAGCTAAAAACTGGTCTGCAAGTTATATGGTCAGACTTAAAAGCACTAAGGCCTAGATTCTCTAAACGGCGCTGTTTTTTTTAGGTGCCAGTAGGCGCCTGTTCTAAGTGAAAAATGCCATTTAAGTAGCGTTTTAAACTGTTTTGCAAGGCACCTAAAAAATACAGCGCCGTTTAGAGAATCCAGACCTTAGTGCTTAAGTCTGATCATATAAATTGCAGACTAGTTTTAGCTGCTAACAACGTAGTTAACTGGTTAACTTTTTAGGGGCAAAAGAAAATGCATATTTAATTGCACCTCCAGGGCTGCTTTTACAGCGCCTAATGCCACTGTAGGAATGGCTAAAGCCGAAAGTGGCATTAGCTGCTATACAGCGCCTATAGAGGCATGATTCACATCAAAGTTAGGCGCCGGAAACATAGGCCTAGGAAACCCTGTCCTAAATTTATGGTGCCAACCTTTGCCAGAGGCGAAATTCTCTAAAAGGCGCCATAGCGTGATTGACACATAATCGGTAGCTGCTTTTAAGGTGGCTGCTGACAATGGCACCGGCTTCTATAAGGGTGGTAGAGGGAAGGGGTAAAACGCGGACCTCATGGACCTGGCGGACCTCCCGGATCTAAACCCGTACGGCCTTAAAAATCTGAGGTCCATGTCGGTCTGTGTCCCTGCCGCTTGTAGTTTCTGTCGCTGACGGACCTTGATTGAGATTTGAGTGTTGACGGATCCATCTCAGCATAGGGAGGGAAAAGTGTTAGGATCCGTCAGCGCTAAAAATCTCTTCGAGGTCTGTCAGAGGCAAGGACTAGTGCTGGAGCGCAGAGCAGAAGCCAAGAGAGCGGGGACATGGGTTTTGGACGTGCGTTATGGAAAAGAAGTCTCCAAACTCCAGCACTAGTCTCTGGCTCTGACAGACCTCGAAGAGATTTTAGCGCTGACGGATCCTAACACTTTTCCCTCCCTAAGCTGAGACGGATCCGTCAGTGCAAAAATCTCATCAAGGTCTGTCAGCGACAGAAACTACAAGTGCCACGGACACGGACCGACACGGACCTCAGATTTTTAAGGCCATACGGGTTTAGATCCGTGAGGTCCGTCAGGTTTGTGAGGTCCGCGTTTTACCCCTTCCCGGTGGTAGATGCGTGGAACAGTCTCCCGGAAGAGGTGGTGGAGACAGAGACTGTGTCTGAATTCAAGAGGGCCTGGGATAGGCACGTGGGATCTCTCGGAGAGAGAAAGAGATAATGGCTACTGCGGATGGGAAGACTAGAGGGGCCATTTGGCCTTTATCTGCCGTCGTGTTTCTGTGTTTCTGGAGAATCTGGGCCTAAATTTATCCAGCTAGTCGCTGAATATCCACGCCTAACCAAATAGTTTGTGCGACATTGCCGGTTTGCTGTCTGCCTCATGTGCGAATCAGTCATAAGTACAAGTGATTAAAACTATATTAACACATTTAGGATCAATGATAAAATACTTTATGCCACTGGCCTTTAATGTTGCTTTGTTTTTACATCAAAGTACGCTTAACGTGGGTTGGAGGAGAAGGGAAATCTTAAAGTAAAGAAGCCCTGGAAAAAATTTGCAAATTAAACCTCAGCAATTTTCTAGAAAGGGTTAGCGAACCAGACAAACTGATATTCAAAGCAATTTAAAGTGGGCAGTAGAGGCTTAAATTACACTCAGTGGGCTAGCTGCCAATATTTAGTGGCACTTGACTGGATAGTGCTGTTGAATACTGGCACTACTCAGCCATGTTGGAATGTTGCTACTCTTTGGGTTTTGGCTAGGTACTAGTGACCTGGATTGGCCACCATGAGAATGGGCTACTGGGCTTGATGGACCATTGGTCTGACCCAGTATGGCTATTCTTATGTTCTTACGTGAGCCAAATATAGGACAATTAAGCCATTGTAACATGACTGATCAGGTTGGCTCTGAGGCACAGTGGAATGAGGCATTATGACATCACAATCTCAGCTCTGGAATGTTGTTCTCATTGGGGTTCCAGAATCTTGCTATTCTTTGAGATGCTGGAATGTTGTTACACTTTGGGTTTTGGCCAGGTACTAGTGACCTGGATTGGCCACCGTGAGAACGGGCATGCTGGACCTTGGTCTGACCCAGTAAGGCTATTCTTATGTTCGTATGTAAGTAGGTGTTATAGGGGATGGAATTTAGAAGGCAGGATTGTAAGAGTGTCAATAATATTCTGCACCAGTGCCAAGTTTCCAAGTTTATTTAAGACTTACACAAAATGAGGAAAGAGGGAAAGAAATACAATATTTTAAAGAAAATAAGACAAAAAGGGAATGGACAAAAGGGAGGGTATCAATAAATAAATAAAATCGCATGGCAGACCCTAGGGAATAAATCAAGATAAGAGTACTATCGGTGGAGTAGCGAGGGTGCCAGTACCCCCACAACATGACACCCGGGGGCGGATCTCCCCCGTTACTATGCCACTGCCTATACTGTTAACTGGGCATATAGGACTGCATAAATAGCAGCCATAACTTTACTCAGCTGTACGGATGCCAGCAAAATTGGCCATCACCTGCATAGCTGTCAGTTCTGACCTGAAATTCTTCGCCTTTCCCTTCTGTCCCACCAACAGTAAGTTCTGATCTTCCTCCTGTGTACCATCTGATCTCCCCTAGCCCCAGCAGACTTACTTACCAGCCCTGGTGGTCTACTGGTCCTTGGGACTGGAGCCATCCTCATTCAGTCCTGTCTCTTGTGATTCCTAAGCAAAAATGGCCACCATGAACCCTAGTGGTAGTCTTGCTGTACTACTACTAGTACTTCAGAACTAGCACAAGAGGTTGCAGTTGCCATTTTTGCTTAAGAACTGTGAGGTGTAGGAAAATGTGGGGTTCACTCCAGTCTCAAAGATCACTAGACCACCAGAGCTGGTAGGTACACCCAGAGGGTGCTACTGGGGCTCAAAAGGGAGGGATTGGATAGTGCTGGGGGTGGAGGGGTGGGGGCTGTTATGTTTACATCCCTCCAGTAGTTATCTGGTCAGTTTGTGTAACTTTTTGGCACTTGTTATTAAAACAAGTCTAGCCCCAAACATCCAAATTGTGCCCTGAATGTATTCTTAAATGTTTGATTATGGAAGAAAAACTTCCAAGTCATAAGCTTACCCTAGTCTCACCCACACCATGCACCACCCAATCTCCAAAGACGTGAATGAAATAGTATATACCTTGTCACAAGCCTGACTTCCATTCCAGCCTTGTGCCAATTAGAAGCCCCAGAAATTGCCCAGTGAAACTGGTTAGAGTTGACCAGTATGTTACTGCAGGGCAGGAACAAGACCAAAAAGCTCAGGCTGAGATCAGGCAGGACTTAGTACATAGCCCTGAGAAAACCAGTTTGGTCCCTTTAAAACCTCCATCTTTGAAATTGCTGACCAAACAGGTTGGAAGGAAGCCTCAGCTGCAGAAAGCTCTTTCCCCGCGTAGGGCTGGGTGTGGCACTACAGCTCTCCAACATTTAGAGAGCTGACTGTCCCAGAAGAAGGAGCAGTCTAAGGAAGCTCTCATGTTGAAAGAGCCTCCACCTCTTCAAGAGCCAGCAGACGTGGAAATGCTGAACCCAGAGACAGGGGAAGTAGCCCAGATAAACCAGGAACCAGAGGAGATGGACTGGAGTGCTTTGCCAGAGTTTGTGCTTCCTGAAGAAATTGAAGTAAGCTAATTGGATTGTGTGCTTCTTTTTGAAAAGTTTTCTTTTTTTGGATTTTTTGGCCCTGATTCTCCAAAAGTGCGTCCCTATTTTAGGCAGCTGTAGGCGTCCTTCAGCTGTCTAATCAGCCAATCGGGATGCACATTTTTTAAAAAAAATGCTCCCCAGGCAGGCCGCCTATATTGAAGGCAAGGCCCGTAAGACACCTAGGCCCTGATGCTGTATAGGACGCCCGGGAGAGGCGTCCTATTCAGAATCGGCCTAAACTAAACCCCGATTCTGTAACCGGCGTCCATGTTACAGACGCTGGTTAGAGAATCGGGTTAGATTAGACACGGCCCGCTACACTTATCGCGGCAAGGGATCTCTCTGCCACTATAAGTATAGCGGGCCGCGGCCCCCTGACCAATCGCTGGCAGGAGGGTGCCCAAACCCTCCTGCCAGAAGATGCCCCCCCCGACACTACCGACCGCCCCCCCGACATTACCGACCGCCCCCCCGACATTACCGATCTCCCCCCCCGACAATATCGATCGCTGGCAGGAGGGTGCCCAATCCCTCCTGCCCGAAGACGCACCCCCCCCAGCGCTAACAACCCCCAAACCTCCACTCCACCAAACCTGTTCTTATGGCCAGATGGGTCTTACACGTCCAGCCGGCAGGCACGCCTCGTCGAAATGAGGCGGGCCCGCCCCTTCCTGGCCCATCCCGCCGAAGCCTAAGGCCTGATTGGCCCAGTTTCTAGAAGCCTGGACCAATCAGGCCTTAGGCATAGCGGGTCTGCCCATCCCCACTTAATCTAAGGCCTGATCTGGCTGTAATCTAAGACCCATCTGGCTGTAAGAACAGGTTTGGTGGAGTGGAGGTTTTGGGGTTGTTAGCGCCGGGGGGGGTGCATCTTCGGGCAGGAGGGATTGGGCACCCTCCTGCCAGCGATCGATATTGTCGGGGGGGGGAGATCGGTAATGTTGGGGGGGGCGGTCGGTAGTGTCGGGGGAGGGCGGTCGGTAGTGTCGGGGGGGGTGCGTCTTCGGGCAGGAGAGATTGGGCACCCTCCTGCCAGCGATCGGACAGGCCGCGGCCCACTATACTTATAGTGGCAAAGAGATCCCTTGCCGCGATAAGTATAGCGGCCGCGTCTACTTACAATATAGACCAGCATTTTGCTGGCCTACATTTTAAGCTTCTCCTCTACTAGGGAGACGCGTAGGGCCGCCTAGGTTCGCCTAAGGCCCTTAGACGAGCTTAGGCATCTTGCGGATCTCCCTAGGCTCCCGGAGGTGCCTTCAGGCCTGCCTGGGGAGCATTTTTTTTTAAAAAAAAACGTGCATCCCGATTGGCTGATTAGACAGCTGTAGGACGCCTACAGCTGCCTAAAATCGGGATGGCAATTTGGAGAATCAGGGCCTTTGGGTTTTGGCTGTTTGGCTGCTGGGACAATTATTTAACTGCTGTTATGCTTTGGAGAAAGTCATTGCTGGAAGAAGGAAGGTATGCTAGTAATTTATTCTGCTTGTTTGGAAGGTTTTTTTGGAGCCAAGATGGCTGCTGCAAGCTGAGGCTTGGCTGCAGTGAAGCAACACTACCAGTTTCCTTCTTAAGAGTTGCAAAACCCTGAAGGTTGGGGCAGGATCTGCCCAACATCTATGAGGTGGGATTTGAGGGTTAATTTTGCTCTTTGTCTTGACAAGGAGCCGCTTCGGCACATCTGCCAACCTTCTGCTCTTGAACTCTGAGGAGAAGGGAAGATCCATAACATTGCAATGTGATGAGTTTGTTTTTCTATTTGCATTGAAGACTACTGGAGACTGAATTGAGTTTTGTTCTATTGCTGCCACAATGAAGTAGGACTTACCTGGGACATAAGTTGAACACTTTGAGAATTAATCAGATCAGGCTGATGAGTGCAACATTATTTTGCTTCCAGTTATTTTTGGACTTTTGCTTTTCTTGTATTCTGTTTGGCCTTGACCAGATGACAAATAAATTTAAGTTAATGCTTTTTGATACTTACCTGTGTGGTGCCATTCTGTTCATTATCCACATGGTAAGCTCTCCACTACAGGGACTTCCTCCCGTTTGAGGAAGCACGCCGGGGCTATTTTGTGGTTGTGTGCCGGTCCCTGCCTTACCTTAAGGGCCAGCCATGCTACAACCAGCCTGTATGATAAATTCAGATATGGCCAGTTGTAGTAGAGCAGTGAGCAGGTTCCTGGAGTGACCTAGTGGGTGGTATAGTCAATCATTGAGATGAGGACTCAGACCCATACTCCACTCTAACTACTACAATACACTTATGGTTGTCTATGTGAGCCCTCCAAAATCCACCCAATCCTACTGTACTTACATATAGGTGATACCTACAGGCATAAAGGCTATTGGTGTGGTGTACAGTTGGGTCCAGTAGGTTTTGGGTATGTTTTGGAGGGCTCACCACACATTATAAGGGGGTTAGGGTGAGATATGTACCATTGATAAAGCTGGTGCCCTCTCCATGAAGAAGGGTGCCATAACATTGTTAAGCTGCCCCCTCTCCTTTTTTTTTCCTTTTATTTTAATTTGCATTATTTCTACTGGGTAAGGAGAGGAGGGAGAGTGAACGTGAAGACTCAGTACTAAATAGTGGAGAGAAGCAAGGAGACAGCAATGATTGGTGTACTAGGCTGGGATAGCGCACCATTCACTGCTGTTCTCTCCTGTCTCCTTGCTTCCCTCCACTCTTCAGTAATGTATATTCTATAGAAACATAGAAACATGAAAACAGATAAAAAGCCAAATGGCCCATCCAGTCTGCCCATCCGCAGCATCCACTATCTCCTCCTCTCCCTAAGAGATCCCATGTGCCTGTCCCATGCTTTCTTCAATTCAGCTCTAGGTGCTCCCATGTTAATTCACTGTTATCCAGTGAGTACAGGCTAATCATAATGTACTAGCTGGATAATGCGGGAACACCCATTCTCCATCCATGGCATGCCCCTCCCCAAAATATATTTTTTAATGGATATTGTTCTGGTTAATGTATGCAAATAGGCAAGATACCTCAAAACTCTTCAAAGCTTTTCTACAGAAGCCTGTTCTCACATGCTGTGCATTAAGGGATTAACACCCTTTAACAAAAGGCACCTTAGCTGGTTTTAACCTATTTTATACAGTGAACACATGATTCTGTCACACAGTGTAACTGGTATGTTGAGAATTCAGCTTATGTAGGGATTGCAGGTTTGCATTTCTTGCCAGAAGCTTAGTTAAATTATTTCTTCATAGCTAAAATAAAGTATAGGCCCATTGCCATGAATTCTTTTTCCTTCTGGCTGAGATTGAGAATCTGGAAGAGAGAATGACATGGTGACAGAATTTGTCACATCTCTGTCCCCATAGATAACCACGGTAAACCACTCCAAGCCATTCTTCAGTGTCTTTCTCAACCTCAGTCCTTCTACACTAGCATAAGGATGCACTAGCTTGGTTTAGTAAAAGGATTTTAAGCTCTCTGGGGATAGGAAAATATCTGCCTATTGCATCTGAATGTAACTCACTTTGAGTTCAATAGGATCACCAAAGTAGGACCAGATGAAAATGAACATTCAAACACAAAAATTGTGAGGAAGAGAAGCCACCAACCAGGAATATTCCATTCGATGAGTCCAGACCTAAAAGGGCTTCTTTTCACTCACTTTGAACTATTACTGGAAAGGTCTAAGCTAAATAAATACTAGATCCTGGCTAATCAGAAAGGATTGCCCCTCTCACCAGTTTATAAAAAAAGTGGGTAAATCTGTGAGTACAAATTCATATGAGTGTGACATTCTGGACTGTAGTATGTGACATAGGAATATGTGTATTTATTCATACTATGCTTGCAGTATACCAACAAAACATCCAGCATGGAACTGAGAGTAACTGACCTCCATAAGTTTTCATCCAAAACATTGACTTCAGAAATTCTGAAGTGTGTGAAAACTTTTGCACAGGCATACATTTCCAAGGACTTCAGCCAAATATTCCTGGAGCCCTTTCAAATGTGCTCTTAGCAGCATGCTTAAAATGCCACAAAAACATTTCCAGCTAATCAGTCATTTATGTGATTCAGGAATTGTGCAGAATAGAAATCACCCTAACTTTAAAGCAGCTGTTTAGTTTTGTCAACTCGGTTTTTGTTCAAGTTGAAATGCTTATAGAACACTAAAACAATTTCCTCATAGACCTAGGAGGTGTACAATGTTGAGAAGAAAGGGAATTTTAATTGAAGAGTCCAGTGATCTGGTTTATCAGTATATAAACCAAAGCTTGTGTGTCTTCTTAGGGCTAGATTCACTAAGCTTACCGATCAAGTCCCGACCACTTAGCCACCCCTTTGCGATCCAATTTCCCTCTGACCTGATTCATTAACCTCTATCCTGATCATCCTCCGATCCGCACATGCAAATGGGGAATGGCATTCAAATGTAGGCAGGCAGCAATTCATTAAAAAAAAATGAGGGACACCGACTGGGCTGACCGATCCAAAAATAAGGGACTGCTGAGGACCAGTCGCTCAGGTCCTTTCCAACTGCCCTGCCTTCTGCCACTCTGCTCTCTGCCCTGCTTCTCTGCTCTTTGCCCCGATCCTGCTTCTCTGCTCTCTGCCCTGATCTGCTGCTCTCTGCCCCGATCACTGCCCCGAGTCTCCTGTTCTCTGCTCCGACTTTGCTCTCTGTCCTGACTCATCTGCTCTCCTGCTCTCAGCCACAATCGCTACCCTGCTTCTGCCCCGAGTCTCTTACCCCTTCTCGCCACTCTGCTTCTGCCCCAACTCTCCTTGTCTTCCCCCGTAGTACGAGCCTGTGGTTTTAACCTGCGGGTTTTCAGCGGGTTAAAACCATGGGCTCGCAAAAAAGCAAAAAACAAGAAAAGTTTTTTTGGTTTTTTTTTTTTTTTTTGCAGCTCTGCCTATCACAGAGGGTCAACGCATGTGCAGACCATCTACTGATGGGCTGCGCATGTGTCGGGATCGGTTGGGGGTGTGATTCCGATCACCCTCATTTGCATGAGGGCAATTCGTGAATCAGCCCCCCGGACACGGATCAGATCGCTCACTGATCGGATCGGATCATGCCCTTAGTGAATCTAGCCCTTAGTCAGGACAACGATGCTGTTTTTGGAAGCACCTGCGGGTGCCTCCATTTTTTAAACAGCGTTTTAATAAGTTTTTAATTGGTGCACTCAATTACTGTGCCAACTGAGCAATTAAAACAATTAAGGCCCCCTTTTATCAAGCCGCATTAGGGTATTTGTAATCACTGGCCCTATGGCCCTGTGAGCATTGGAGATTTTACCGCATTGACCTGCAATAAAAAAACCCCTAATACAGATTGATAAAAGGGGTGCTTAAAGTAGGTGGCAGAAGTGTACCTACCACTACCTAAATGTTATTACAATCTGTTATTAAAATCTGGGCCTTAATGCCTAGAACTCTTCATCGTGCACTGTAAACTAGCCTTTCTCCCATTTTACAAAACAGTAGTGCAGTTTTTTGTGCCGGACGCGGCATTAACAGCTCTGACGCTCAAAGGAATTCTATGAGCTTTGGAGTGTTACTGCTGTGGCCAGCGCTACAAACCGCGCTATGGTTTTGTAAAATGGGGGGTGTCTGGATATAACATTGGATATAATCTCTACACAACTTCATCACCTGATTGCATGGCTATCAAGAGTACGGACCAATATATTTTAAAATCTAACCAAACATAAATTGAAAACAAAAGAGAATTTCTAAAAATGAATAAATGAATATTATTGGTTCTTATGCATAAGGAAAAAAATAACATTTACATTTTTATAGCAAAGAACAGTCAATTTGAAGGTGTTTCATGGTTGAGTACACCCAGGCAAATCTTACATTCACTGTTTTTCAGGTTCAGTAAGCAGAAAAACATGTTTTGTTTAAACAATTGTTTAGAGTGTTTAAGAGACAAAGAAATAATAAAGTTTAGACCTATTCGCTGAATGGAAAATACAAGCTTTTATTGACTATATTTCGAGCAAAGCGACATTACAATGTTAATAATTTTGTGGCTTATTCTAAACGCAAAACAATAAAAAGTATATAAAGAAAAATACTTTTGTCATGTGCATGGCACATTGCTGATGCCTTAAAGCAGTTCTTTTCTTTTCAACAGTCAATCCAATCACTGGCTGTGATGGAGTTGACTTGGAGGGTATAACTGTTGTATTATTGTGTATAATATCAGAAGTAAAACGTTTTAATCTAAAAAACCAAAACAACTTTTTTCTTAATCTTTTGGTTAGTATGCACCAGGAACTAATTTTTCATATATTAATAAACTATCAAAATTTTATTCAGTTCATGTTGTAGGGGAGAAACAATTTGAGGAAAAAAATAGGTCTTCACTTATAGGTCCTTTTACTAAGGCGCGCTACGGGGTCTTAGCATGTGCTAAACATTAGCGCACATTAAATGCTAATGCGTGCTAACATGTCCATTATATCCTATGGACGCATTGCCATGCGTTCGTATTTAGCGCGCGCTAAGACGCACTAGCACGCCTTAGTAAAAGGACCCTTTACTTATCTATGGGCCCCTTTTACAAAGCCGGGGTAGCGTTTCGCATGCAACAAATCCGACATAGTCCATTCAGTTCCTATGTGCTTTGTCACAGTTGCCGCAACGGGAATCACTACTGTGGCTTTGTAAAAGGGGCCCTATATCTACATCAATGTATGTCTTTGTATATATCTGTTATTATTATTTATTCATTTATAACTCTATATTTAAATTCTACTAAGCAGGGAACAATAAACATTTAACAGGAAGCTACAGGATGCTGGGTTCTATTGTTAGGAGTCACTGCCCAGGAAAAGGATCTAGGTGACATTGTTGAGGATACATTGAAACCCTCAGCTCAGTGTGCGGCCGTGGCTGAGAAAGCAAATAGAATGTTCGGAATTATCAGGAAAGGAATGGGAAACAAAGGGGAAACTGTTATAATGCCTTTGTATAGCGCTATGGTATGGCCACACCTCTAATACTGTGCGCAATTCTGGTTGCCATATCTCAAAAAAGAGCGGAATTAGAAAAGGCACAGAGAAGGACAATGAAAATGATAAAAAGGATGGGGTGACTTCCCTATGAAGAAAGGCTAATGTGGCTAGGGCTCTTCAGCTTGGAGAAGAGACAGCTCAGGGGAGATATGATAGAGGTCTATAAAATACTGAGTGGAGTGGAAAGAGTAGATGTGAATTGCTTGTTCACTCTTTCCAAAAATACTAGGACTAGGGGGCATGCAATGAAGCTACTAAGTAGCAGATTAAAAAAAAAAACCAAAACAGAGAAAATATTTCTATATTCAACATATAATTAAACTTTGGAATTTGTTGCCAGAGAATGTGTTGAAATCAGTTAGCTTAGCGGGGTTTAAAAAAGGCTTGGATAATTTCCTAAAAGAGAAGTCCATAGGACATTATTGAGATGGCTTGGGGAAATCCACTGCTTATTCCTAGAATAAGCAGCATAAAATCTGTTTTACTACTTGGGATCTAGCTATGTACTTGGGACCTGGGTTTCTCACTGTTGGAAACAAGATACTTGATGGACCTTTGGTTTGTCCCAGTATGGCAATTCTTTTTTTTTTTTATTTATTTATCATTTTATATATTGATACATATACATTACTTGTATAAGAAAATAAAGAGAGAACATCACAAAAGTTTTTTAAAAGGAAAAAAAATATATCTGGATACTATCCGTTTAATAATTAAACCAAATTTCGCTCTTAATTAGTCCACACCAGTATGGCAATTCTTATGTTCTTATGCATAAAAAAAAAAAAGAAGGACTAAGTAAATAGACGAAAGTAAAAAAAATGGACAAAGTAAATGGCCGAAAGTAAATAGCCAGCCAGAATTAATTAATAATTTGCTTATCCCCTATAATCAAACTAGGACCCTATGATTAGAGAATGACACGGTGACAAAATTTATCACCGTTCCTGTCCCTGCAGATAACCGCGGGAAATAATCCCATGTCATTTTCTAGTGTCTATTTCAACCTCAGTCCTTCAACATCAGCATTCTTCAAAGCAAAGCTTGCGGGTCAGTGGTTGTGGCCATTCATACTCTGATTCTTATGTGAGCCAAGGATAATGAAGCCATTGTGACATCACTGATGTGATTGGCTCTTAAGCACTGGTGGAATGAGGCATTATGACATCACAATATCTGCTCTGGATACCAGAGACTGTCATTCTGTAGTGTCTGTTTCAACCTCAGTCCTTCTACACCAGCATTCTTCAAAGCAAAGCTTGCGGGTCAGTGGTTGTGGCCATTCATACTCTGATTCTTTCCTCTCTCCTTAAAGAATGACATGAAGATGGTTTCCCGCAGTTATCCGCAGGGACGGGAATGGTGATGAATTTTGTCACCGTGTCATTCTCTACCTATGATCTACTGTGCATAATCTCCTTACTGTTCCCTCATTGAAACGTATCAATACAATGAGGACCACTATTTTTTCTGTTAATGCTTCTTTTATCTGGAACAGTATCCCCAACTAATTGCAGGAAAATACAACACTTATCAAATTTAAGGTGATGCTAAAGACATTCCTTTTCCATGATGCCTTTGTAACCTAAACTATCCTTTTTAAAGACGACTTAGGGCTCCTTTTACGAAGGCGCGGTAGCAGTTTAACACGCATAATAGCGCACGCTAAACCGCCGGCCGCGCTAGCCGCTACCGCCTCCTCTTGAGCAGGCGGTAGTTTTTGGGTTAGTATGGGTCTTAGCGTGTGATTAAACGTCGCGCGCGTTAAAGCCGCTACCGTAGCTTCGTAAAAGGAGGCCATAGTTTTATGAAATATTTCTACTTTCAGTTCCCCAATCTCTTGTTCTTCCCCTTAAGTGTTTTCTTTTCTTTCTATCAATTGTAGTTCCAATCCCTTCTTCCCTTCTGTTCCTGTTCATCTGTGTCCTTAAATTGTTTTTTCCTTTGGTTTGTTTTAGATTAAATTATATTTTAATTGTTATATTGTTATGGCATTTTTGTGCACCGCCTAAAAGGTTCGAGTGAGCGGTATAATAAATTCTGAATAACTTGGAAACTAGTTCCATTTACATTAAGAACACTATAGACTAGATTTTGTAAATGGCATTGAAAAAACGGTGCTGAAAAAATCAGCATGGAGCACCATTTTATAAACAGCATTTCAAGTTGGGTGTCATTTATAGAATAGTGCTTGGAGCTGATATCCGAGTCAAACTTTGGGAGTGAGTATTTTTACCAACTGTAACTTGGTGTAAATTCTGATGTGTAATTTAGGTGCAGATCCCCGATATCTTTAGTGAACACCCCTGATCCTCCTAACCCCCTCCAATGGCCACACCTCTTTTTGAGTTACACATGATAAGATTTGCGCATGCAAGTGCAAATCCAAATTGTTGCTAATTAATGCCAATAATTGATAGCAGCCAATTACTGGTGCTGATTGGATCATTAATCAATTTAGTTACACGTGCATCTTAGGATAGCATGCAATTTTGCACATGAAAATTTGCCCACCATTTTTAGCTCCTTTATATGGGCAATTCTATAACTGCATGCTGATACTTAAGTTCATGGATTGGCACTTGCGCACATAATCACCCTAGATATAGGGCACACACAAGTGATGTAATGTGTAAGTACAAGAGGGGCATACTTGTGGGTGGAACACGGGCATGTCTTCCACCTATGTACTCAATGTATAAAATCCTGTCAGGTGCATGTGTTGCTTGCCAATCTTCATCCCAATCAGACTGGCTTCCGTAAACATCATTCAACAAAACTGTCATTAATAGGGCTACCAATATCATTTACCACCTGGATCATCATACATCGGTTCTACTTATTTCACTATATTTATCTTCAGCTTTTGATACAATAGATCAGTGGTTCCCAAACCTGTCCTGGGGGACCCCCAGCCAGTCAGGTTTTCAAGATATCCCTAATGAATATGCATGAGAGAGATTTGCATACCTGTCACTTCCATTATATGCAAATCTCTCTCATGCATATTCATTAGGGATATCTTGAAAACCTGACTGGCTGGGGGTCCCTCAGGACAGGTTTGGGAACCACTGCAATAGATCATCAATTACTACTTAGCAGGCTTCATGACATAGGGATCACAGATCAAGTTTTAGACTGGTTTAAATCATACTTTAAAAATCACTCCTTAAAAGTGATGTTTAATGGTGCTTCCTCTAACACTTTCTCTAATGATTTTGGGATCCCACAAGGCTATATTCTTTCCCCTATGCTGTTCACTATTTTTCTAGCACCGCTTATCACATTATGTCAATCTATTGGGTTCTCAATTTTTGCTTACGCGGATGATATCCAATTGGCTCACCCTGTCAACCTTGAGGATCCTAATGATATCCTAGCCATTAATCAGAAATTGGAACAAATTAGCGCTAAGTTCAAATATGCTAAGTTCAAATATGCTCGCCCTCAACATTAATAAAACTAAAGTTATGATTTTCCCAATTAAGGATGGCCTTACTTTATCTTGCCCCTTAAGTCTTAAATCTGTCCCTATCCAGACTGTCACATCTATTAAACTCCTCGGTGTAATTTTAGATGGAAAATTTACATTCCGTGAATAATTAAGCTCTGTAGTTAGAAAATGTTTCTATTGTCTCTGCATGATAAGATCCCTCACTACATTACTAGATCAATCTTCATTGAACATCCTCATTCATTCCTTAGTCATTTCATGTTTGGATTACGGCAACTCATTATACAAAGGAATCACTAAGAAAGAAATAAGACGTCTTCAAATCATCCAAAATGCCGCTGTAAAAATTATTTCAAAAGCACGTAAATACAATCATGTCACTACCCTTCTGATCAAAGCCCACGGGCTCCCCATAGAGCACTGAATCACTAATACAATTATGCTGCTGACCTTTAAAACTAAAATGTCTGGCCAACCAGAATTCATCAACAGACTATTGATTCCTCAGTCCACCCATTGTACTTTACATTCCTCAAATCAAAATCTATTGTCTATTAACTTTATGCAAACTAATATTTTTTCGGTTACGGCCTCCACAACCTACTTAACTACTTAAGAGAAATAACTTCCCTTGATAAATATAAGAGCAGTTTAAAGGCGTTACTTTTTAAAGATGCGTACAATGTATGATAGTCCTTTTTAAGGACGGGTTATGGAAGTTTGCCCCCTTCCATTAGACTTGTATTTCAGATAATTTGCCTGCTACCCCTTCCACTTGTTCTTCCCCTCCCCTCTTCTTTTCTATCAAAATATTGTAGTTCTGCCCAGTTACCTTTTGTACCAGTAAGCCATGGTTTGTCAGAGTGTATGATTGTCGTTGTATTGAAATCTGTTTTAATGTATTTTATATAGTTTATTTTTTATACTATGTAAAACTGCTTTGATATTTGATAAGGCGGTATATCAAATTTAATAAACCTGAAACCTACCCATTTACACCTACCATTGTGCACCTACATTGAGGTGTGCTGATGTGGATTTACACTAGTATCTAAAAGTTAACACAATTATGTTTCAGATGGATATAGCCAGGAATGGCATTCCAAGTACCTGCAACTGAGAAAACTCAAGGATTAAAAGGACGACCTTACCAACCCAACTGCAGGAACTTCCAATAGTTCTTGCTAACTTGATCATTAAGTCATGCACCGTTTAATTTGGATCTAGTAACATAAGAGACCTGTTTAAAATACCCTTTCTGTCTTTTCATAGTACAGTGGTGCCTCGCACAGCGAACGCCTCGCACAGCGAACGCTGCGCACAACGAACTTTATGTCTTGATTCGTACAACGGACTTCGTTTCACACAACGAAGTCCGGGGTTCCTGCGGGGTTGGATCGCAGCGGGGTTGGTCGAGCCGCGAGGGTAGTCTCCTTCTCCTTACCTGCCCTGTCGCAGCACACAGCCGAACAGAAATCTTCCCGATGTCAGCGCTGACGTCGGAGGGAGGGCTTAAGCAAAGCCCTCCCTTCCTCCGACGTCAGCGCTGACATCAGGAAGACTTCCGTTCGGCTGTGTGCGGCTGCGGCAGGGCAGGTAGGAAGAAGGCAATGGCGAACGAAAGAGGGGGGAGGGGGCGGTCCGCCCCGAAGAATGTGCACAGCTGGTCAGGTCCCCCGATCGACCGACAACAGGCCCGGCCGACAAACCTCCCTGCCCTGTAGCCGCGAATCTAAATTACCTCTTACAGCAGCTTCAATAATCCAGCTGCTGTAAGAAGGTAATTTAGATTCGCGGCTACAGGACAGGGAGATTTGTCCGACCGGGCCTGTTCTGTTGTCGGTCGGGTGCAAAAGCGCCACAAAGGTGGAGGCAGGGAGGGAGGAAAGGTGGAGTGGAGAAGAAAAGACGCTTAAGGGGGGAGAAGGCCGCTGAAAGCACATGTTGGAGCAGGGGATGAGAGGGAGGGAGAGAAGGGGAAATATTGGACAAGGGCAGAAGGGATGCTAAATCATAGGGTGACAGGCAGAGAGAACAACAGGAAAAAGAGTGGAAGCAATCTTGAACCCTGAGGGTGAGGGCAGAGAGAGGTGGTGAGATGATTGATCATGGGGAGAGGGACAAAAGGGAATAGAGATGGGATAGGAAGATAGTGGAAGTAAAAGGACAGGGAGATGTATGTTTTTAGATGTATCTAAATAAAAATAATAACAAAAAATTTATCTTTTTTATGTCATCTTAGCATATTTTATGCTGCAGAACGAATTATTTTTTTTTACATGTATTCCTATGGGAAAACGCGTTTCACATAACGAACGTTTCACATAACAAACTTGCTCCTGGAACCAATTAAGTTCGTTGTGTGAGGCACCACTGTATATTCCACGCATGTTGTGCACTGATTTCCTGCTCATCTTCGTGGCATGATGGTTGAGTAGGGCTGTTATGGAGGTAGACAGACAAAATAGGAGGAATACTCACAGTTTTCTAACACTTAACTGAGGAATTAATTAGAAAGTGGGGAGTACAGGAGGTGTGCTAGTGCGTTTCTAAAAAAAATAAAAAAATAACATATTTCTCTCCCTGTTTTCATTTCAGTAGCCAGCTGTTGCAATAAAGCACATGCATTGCAAATATCTGTGTCTCCAAAGGGATTTTAATTTAGAGAGTCTTCTGTAGATATGACTCGCATTTGATTCTATTAGTTAGCCAGAGTAAAGGAGATATATCAGTTAGGATATTAAATGGAATTTGTGTATTTTAATGGGACTGCACTTAAAGTGAATTTATTATTTTTTTTAGAGCTTCAGTTCCTTCAGCAGTCTTATGGTGTCACATATATTATACAGCACCTTCACTATTCTGTTACTACATCAGTCGAATGCTGTGCTAATGATGTATTGGCGTTACAAATCACCAGAATGAGGGACACTTATGGTGACTCTGTCAGGGTTAGAAGGCTCCCAAAAAGTAAAAGAGCCAGTAGAATTAGGCTGTTAAAACTACCTCAGAGAAATCCTTGCCTTCTGTATGATATGTTCCTGCCACCTGAGAAAAAAATGTGATGATCTCTTAGGGTTACCAGATGTCTGGAAAAACCCAGATATGTCCTCATTTTAGAGAACTTCCGGGCTCCTGGATGGACTTTCCAAAACCCGGCATATGCGCAGATGACATCACACACATCTGTGCATGCTCCAGGCCCTGCAGACGTGGCTGGAGCTCGTCCTGAAGAAGAGAGGAGGCTTTGTGGGGAGCAGGGCAGGGGGGTGGAACTGGACGGGACTGGGGTGGAACAGGATGGGGGTCACGTGTTTGGGGTTTCCTGGAGAAAACTATGGCAACCCTATGATTTCTCCTGCTCTTCTGCTGGTGACAAAACACCAGCAAGTTAATATTCAAATAAGATTATGGGTTCACCATTAAGTGCCAAATGCAGAACTTGCTAATTTGTATTTTTTCACAGGTATGCACATAATTTCACACAGTTTAAATCACTGAGGGAGCAATTTTTAACAGGGTACCTCCATTAAGTGCCCTGAAAATACATGCTCGTAGCCTATTTATAGCGGCATCTGGGTGCTCAGATTCCATTATACATAAGAACACAAGAATTGCCGCTGCTGGGTCAGACCCGTGGTCCATCATGACCAGCAGTCAACTCCCGCGGTGACCCTTAGGCCAAAGACCAATGCCCTAATACAGTACCAGCATAACCTGGTTTCGGTGCACCTAATATGTAGTTACACTGCAGTCATGTTAATGTGGCAGGGATACCTATAACTTACAGTATTCTGTAAGTTATACATGCAAGTGAAAGCTCCATTTGTTGTCTGTCCATGTTCCACCCATGTGTACTTCCCCCTGTATTTATGCATAACAGGGTAGATTCAAGAAAGGGCGCCATACGTTAAGTGAAAAACATTGATTGCTATGCAAGAATTCTATGCTGGCAAAGTGGGGCACTGAAGCTGTTAGAGAATAAGAACGTACGTATTCCTAAGATTTAATGCTTTCCGTAAAGCCTCTCCAGAATATCTTTCATGCTTGATTATTCCCCACCCATGTTCATCAGATCTCTAAATGATCATTGAATGGTCCTCCCTGGACCACGTTCGGCTAAACTCTACTCGAGATTCTGCATTCTTTTTTGCAGCTCCCCAACTCCGGAATATTCTATTACGTAATAATCTTATATTACGTGCTGAAGGATCTCTCCAGAAATTTAAATCCCTAGCTCTTTGAGATTGCTTTTTCTGTTTAGTTTTGTCTCGAAACTATTTCTAGGCGTTCCTCTCCTCCTGTGAGTTCGGTTTGGCTGAATATTCTTAGAAACGGCTTCTTTTTTTTTCTATCACACAAATGGAATTCCTTTCTGTGTATTGATTTTATTTTATTAGTCTGTGAACCACTGCTAGTCAGTTGTTGCAGTATATCAAATTGTGAATGAATAAATGAATGAATAAATAAATAAACTTTAGGCATGTGCATTTATGCCAAGTCAAAGGTTGGTATAAATGCCCATGCCTAAATATTGTCAGTTGCACAGTTTGTATGTAAATGCCTGTCCTGTTCATGCTCCTCGCCAAGACAGGCTCAAGAGGTTATGGTGTCTTGGCCCATGCTTTGCCCCTCAGTCCATGCCCCCCCCCCGCCATTTTCCTTCTCCCTCCTCTCACGCTACTGCCTGGTGCCGACAGAATGCGGCTTCACAGTGTCCTTGTCAAGCAGTAGTGGCAAAGGAAGGTGGAGGAAAGTGCTGCACTTCCCTTCTCTGATGCTGACGCAGGCACTCACTCCTCGTGGCAGCCTACCTTTGAAGTCGCACCCTGGCGGGACAGGGCAGCAGCATCAGAAGTGGGAGGAGGATGGAAGTGTAGCCACAGGATAGCTTAACTTATGGGCTGGTGACATCATGGTCCTGAGTGATTGGCTCTCTTTAGCATCAGTGCCCTGGGTCAGAGCCTCACCTGGTCCATAGGTTAAGCCAGACCTGCTCCTCCTTTGTTAATGCTCCCTTTGCAGTTATGTGCTATACAATTTAAGAACTTTGGGGCTGATATTCAAAGCAATTTATCCATCCAGAAACGGCTCCTGACTGGTTAGATTACCTGCTTTAGGCTAACTGCTAATTTTCAGCAGTAATTAATTAGTGCCGTTGAAAATACCTGGCTGGTGTGGTTCTTGGCCAGTTAAGTACCAATATTCAGCACTTAGCTTGCCAGATTAACCGCAAAAGCAGACTGCACAAAACTCAGTGGAAGATTCTCAAAACTAAAATGTACCTTTGACATACTCGCTAAACCGTTTCCAGCCCATTGAGTGTGCATGTATTTTAGCGGTATATTACCAAAATAGCTTACCATGGTCTTTTCCGAGTTTCCTAGCAGTCTCCGATACTGCCATGCATATGTAGTAGAACAAGGTAATTAATATTAAAATGAGCACTGAGAGAGAATAAAGCATGGAGGCTCTGGTCCCTGTAAGTCCTGACATTAGCAAGACAGGTGAAGTGAGATACATCCCAAGATAAGTCCTGGCATTGGACAGGTGAAGGGGGATGGGAAAAGGACAAAGATCACTTTGCTCTTTACAGAAAATCTGCTCTCACCCCCTGCAACTGACATCTACCTTATCTATCTCTGCAGATGATAGAAACAGTAGATTAACTATGGAAAGATATTTCACCATTAACTGAAGAACATGCAAAGATGGAGAAATACACTGTTTTATGAGTTCAATTAGCTACTGTAGGAATAAAACTAGAGAAAAAGCAACAGGTCCTGAGGTTGTGGGCTAGCTGTGGTTTTACACCAAGGCCCACCCAGCCAGATACCATAAAGAGATAAACAGACTGTGGTCAGAAGACAGAATTCTCAGAAGGAAGAATTCATAAGAAAAATCACCTAATAGAAAGTATCAGAGATGTTTAAAGTTGGGAGGGGGGCTTGTGCTCGGAAATACTAATATGGTGGGGAAACAGGCATTTCGGGGAAAAGGTAGGCTTTACGGAAAACAGAGCAGACATGTAACATGACGTAGGTAAGAATAGCCAATAAATGAATGTAGTTAGGAAGTAAATAGCCAATAAGGATGTATCATGTGATGTAAACCAACGTGGTGTTGGCCACTAAGAAATGTATAAAAACCAGGCCTTTAGGAAGGAAAGGTCAGAACAGACATCAGAGGACCTCTAGGCCTAGAGGTCACCTTCTGTATCACCTTCTGTTACACTATATACTATATGATCTATTCTTGTAAGCTGTTATTGATTGACTAAATAAATATATACTTATTGAAGCCAGTATATAGTCTCATTACCGAGGTCTCATTACCGAGGTAGGCCTGGACAGCGGCCTATCTACCTCAGTGGTGAACCCCGACGTTGAAATAAAGGGAACATGCCCCTTTTAGAGACCTCACTGGATTGAAGGCCTATACTCTGCTTGTCGGATTGCCTCTCCATTACTTTTGGCCAAAAGTGTGTTTCTGGGTTGCCTGCTTGTACTTATGCAGTGTCTCTACCTAAACTTCCTTATTTTCTTGCAGATTTGCTGTGTTATTTTACTTCCCCTTTTATGCGGTTTTTTCTTTCTTTTTCTAGTTTAAAGCCAGCAATGGAATGTGGTCTGCCTTAAACACTGCTTTCTCTTTCCTTACTAATCCTGTTTGTTTGTCGTTACACAGGCCCTGTGGCGTCAACTTTGGAGGATCCCGGACCCTGGAGCAGGAATTCACGTCAATTCGCCCAGGACCGGGCTACCATCCTTAGCTGTCCTACGGGTCCTGTATAGACTAGCGCGTTGGGTAGTTAGTAGGACTGACCGGTGGTAGGCAGTCCATAGTTCATAAGATGATATATTTGCTTGCGGATGGGTCGAGTAGTCCGCCGATAGCTTAGGTAGCCGATAGCTTAGGTAGTCAATTGTTTAAGAATTGACTGGTGGGTGGTAGCCAGTCCATAGTTTAGGAATTGTTTAATAATTAGGATATATGTATATATGTTTATGACTGGTGGGTGGTAGCCAGTCCGTAGTTTAGGAATGGTTTAGGAATTAGGATATGTGTATATATGGTTTTGACTGGTGGGTGGTAGCCGGTCCATAGTTTAGCAATTGTTTAAGAATTGACTGGTGGGTGGTAGCCGGTCCATAGTTTAGGAATTGTTTAAGAATTAGGATATGTGTATATATGTTTATGACTGGTGGGTGGTAGCCAGTCCATAGCTTAGGAATAGTTTAGGAACTAGGATATATATATATATATTTATGACTGGCGGGTGGTAGTCAGTCCATAGGTTAGGATAGGAGTCAGAATAGGATAAGAGTCAGAATGGTTGGCGGGTTATGTAGTCAGTTCAGGGTGTAGTTAATGTATACATACGTAGGTAATTAATAGTTGATCAATTACTGGCGGGTCAGGTAGCCGGTGTTTAGGTATAGTCTCAGCGCAGCTGTGTTGTCACCCACTAACACTTCCGTTATATGCCTTCTTTTTACTCTCCTTAATTAATTTTTTTTTTGGTACATACACTGATTCGTTTGCTGGTTAAATTCTTTTCTTTCTTTCTTGTGGTCTTGAGCCAAGCCTGACGTTTCCTCTGCTAGATTAAACTATCACTGTTATGGTGTGACTGTTGAACCAGCTTTGACTGGTGGTTATGCTGTTTCTGTGGTCTCTGGCCACACCTGGGTTATTGCTACGAAGGTACCTGCTCTTCTGTGATCACATTGCATCATTTTGTAAGTATTCTTATTAGTTTTATTTTTAGACTCATTAGGTTGTACACTTTGTAGTTGGACATATTGTTTATTTCTCCCATGTTGTCGCTTTTTATGCTAGCGTCTCAGTCCTCCTGTTTGTATTGCTCTCTGCCACTGTTCACTGCCCCTTTGCTCTCCGCAGCATATACTCTTAACCCTAGTCCTATCTTTCCACCTTCCGTTGCACACCAAGTGCAATGGCAAGCAGATCGCACTCTTACAACACATACTGGTCGTTACTCCCCTGTCCCGTGGGCCGCTTTCTCTCAGGCATTAGATGATATCTGTGAAACTGTTCAACAGCAATGCACCCCGTTCCCCACCTTCCCCCATTTTCCAGGAAACTGTGCTTAAGTAGTGTTTTTGTCTCGGAGCCCGCTATGTCTGATTTCGCCCCCTGCTCTTGCTGACCTTAGGAATCCCCTTGTCTTATACTTCTCTGGCTGCCAGTGCTAGCCAGAGTTATTTGTCTTGTGCCCCTGACCCTAGCTTCTCTTTCTCTTGTCTGTTCCCGTTGGATCTTCTGTTAAGCGGTTGCTTAGACAATCCTGTTCCTCCTTTTGCCCCCATATTTCCTACCATTGTTGAGCCGAAAGTATACACCTCTTCTCTGCATTGTGCTTTGTGTTACCTAGCCCCTTATGATATAGTATTATCATGTGTGGCCACTATTTTGTATGGGTTTTGGCTTATTAGTTCTGTTTTTATGGGTTTATTTCTTTGCTACTAACAAGAGGGGTCTTCTAGCCTTGGCATAGCTCTGAGTCTGTGTTTTACTGTAATATTTTCAGCTTGTCATGCTGTCTACAGGCTTCCTTTATTCTTCCGTTTATGCTAGCTGTCGCTTGTGTACTGACCTGTGTAACATATGGCGCTTTGTGAGACAGCGAAAGCATTGCTCTCGTGAGTTTTTGTTTCCGGTTCTTTTGTGGTCACGAGCCAGGAAAAAAAAAAAAAATTGGGGGAGGTGAGGGGGATGAGAGTGAATGAGACTGAAAGAGGAAGTATATATTTTAACTGCGTTTCAATGTTACCATAAGCTTTCATTAAACAATTATTTATTTCATATAAGTTTGCTGGATTATAAAGGAGTGTTTTTGAGACAGAGAAGAACGCAATTACAGAAATGATTTGGATCACTATTGTTTTTATATATAAATACAAAACAGTATTGGAAAGAAGGGAGAGAGACAAATATCGAAAGTCAATAGATATATAGAGATAGTGTACGTAGATAAGAAGGATTCGTGACAGGTGATTATGTTTAACCAAATAACTGACAGGCATTAAGTATAACTGACAATATAAAAATAAACGCACCCTTTGTCTTTCTAGGTCTGGGATTTTTATTATGGGCGTTTCCCATCACCTCACTTTTTCCCATTACTAATGATCATTTGTTTTCTAGAGTTAGGAAAAACTACAGTGCACTCGAAGAGAACACCTAATGCTAATACTCTAAATAGAACAAAAATGAAATAAATTATACAAGAGGGGGGACTCCTTTAATACTTCCTAGCAATTAATGTCTGTCTATTTTTCAGCGTTACAGTCTTTTATGTTACTATGAGTCATTATCTGTTGTATTGTGCCCTGTGTTAATTTCAGTGTTTATGGAAATGCGAGTGGATTTCCATTTATGAGCGCTCACTATAATTACCAATATAATGAAAGAAGATTTATTTTTTTACTACTCACCACAACCATTTCAAACCTTATTCTTTGTCTGTGATCAAAGTTTAAGAAATGAGTTATGCTTCTTCTTCTTTTTTTCCGATACACAAACATACCGAGCTACTTCCTGGTTAATGTGTCTATGTTTAGGGACACTGGGAAATGTAGTGCTTTATTTCTTTAACTTGAAATTATCAGTTGCTATTTTCGTTTTGTTTTTTCATTATTCATGTCTCTACAATAACTGGAACATATTGCATAGGGTTCTTATGATCCGCTTCTATCCCAAATGGTAATATTAATTAATGTCATGCTAACACACCGAAGCGAAAGTAACTTCTGCTTTCTTCATGTACTGTACTGTTAACCCATTGCACGGTTAACAGCAATATAAAAGGGAAACTATTGTTCCTTTACTTATCATAATAGTTTTGGGAAAAAAAAAACAACAAACTTCTAGCAGTCTTTCTCTCTCTGCCTTTTCTTGGAACTTGTAAAAGAAATGTTACTTCTTCTTTTTCTTACATATTCTCTGATACACGCAGAAATACTTTTTGGTTTAACACAATGCAATTAGCGTTTGGCTTTATTTAAAAAAAAAAAAAAAAATGGTTCTAACTGTTGTTTAAGAACTTTTCTAATAAGTTGGTGAAGGAAATATCCAGTCCTATTGATTGGAATTCAAAATACTGTAGTTTAGGTCTTTTTGCTGATTGACATTCAGAATATTAGTGAAAGAAACAAAATTGAACCCATGATTTGATAGAATCCCATGGGAAGGACATTTCTCCCATAAATCCTATTTTATTTTAATTTTTAGGGTTTATCCTCTTTATTTTAGTATGTTTCAATATAACCTATGTGTTAATATGTTTAGCCATCCTTTTGCTTGGGTTTGACTCTTTGCTAATTCATATTTATGTTTAGCATATTACTCCTGTCCTTTGAACATCATATGCCATTGTAACTATAACTCCCTTAGGCTGACAAATATAATTCAGCCAATACATATATTAGACCTTAGCCTATCTGAATTAAAGCAGATAAGTTTTTGTTTTCTTTTGTATGTCATCTTTTAACGCTGTACTTATCCTGTTAGTAATATTGCTCAGGTATTGTTGGAAACAAGTTAAATGATATATACAGTACAGATATTTTTGCTTTATTAATTATGGATCACTACACAAAGACAATTGCCTATCAGAGGAAGCTGTATGCTACATGAGAATCCGTGTTTACATCCTTTTAATGTCTATTAAGGACTTATTTGCATAATTATGGACTAATGCTATTTGAAATATCATCGCTGGAAGAAAGATGTTCGGCCGTAGGAAACCCCGATGACGGATGAGCCCCAACGGAAGGATCTTGCTACTGGAGAAGAAACTGGATAAATGCCTAGACTTACCAGCAAAGACTTCCTGACTGTTGCTACCAAAGACGGGATGACCTTTATGACCTTGAACTTTTACAGCTTTAATTATGGACTTATTAATTTGCACTTTAACTCTTTTATGGACTCATGCAGTATTAGTACATATATATATTTTCATGTGTTCATAATTATTTCTAACAGCCCTATTGCAAGTTCATGTGCTTTTCTTGATTGTGACTTTATGCATTTTCATCCTGTTTTGACTCCCACAATAGCTCCCTAGTTATTTTCCCCTCCAGTTGGATTCTTTCCATTCTCTTTCTTGCTGCTAAGCTGAGGAGAACTGCAGTGAAGAAGAAGCGATGAGCCCAGCTGAAGGATGATGACGTAAGATTTGATGTGGTTACCTGGACTTTCACCCCTGGCGTCTGGACCCAGCCGAGTCTGCACCGATCCCAGCTGTTTTGGAAGAGCATGGAAATAATCTAACTTGTTAATTTATCCCGCCATCCCTTTTGGATGTAGTATGCTCATAACAGGATGAAGCCATAAAGAGAGAATATATTAAAATGTATCAGGTTAAATTATGAACCCCTGCAGATACCTGGTTGCCCGAACTATCCCAAATGTTGAAATAGAGACCCCTACACAGACCCATACACAACAGTTTTGATAATCTTGACTTGGCTGATTTTTAATGTACCTCCCTATGAAACACCAACAGCTGATTTCCCCTCCCACGAGTCACCACCTGTCCCCACTACATCAGTAATTTATGCTGATGTTTCTATCACAGCCCGGCAGGTATAAATTTTAATGCAGCATTTAAATGCTTACATGATTTCTGCTTTGCACAAAAATCTGAATCATTGACTGCTTAGCCTAGTATTATAAGCAATAAGTACACTACGACATGTTATACTGCTCTGTTCTTGATAGCATAGCAAGGGTGGGTACTTGTCTCTTTCCTTTTCCATGGGTGATTCCTAGCACATAGCCCCGGCCCATAATATACAGTTTCTGATACAAACTAACTCCTCACCGAATGAACAGGGGTCAAAGCCACCTGGAGGGGCTTTGAAGAGGGGATGAGAGAGAATAAAGCATGGAGGCTCTGGTCCCTGTAAGTCCTGACATTAGCAAGACAGGTGAAGTGAGATACATCCCAAGATAAGTCCTGGCATTGGACAGGTGAAGGGGGATGGGAAAAGGACAAAGATCACTTTGCTCTTTACAGAAAATCTGCTCTCACCCCCTGCAACTGACATCTACCTTATCTATCTCTGCAGATGATAGAAACAGTAGATTAACTATGGAAAGATATTTCACCATTAACTGAAGAACATGCAAAGATGGAGAAATACACTGTTTTATGAGTTCAATTAGCTACTGTAGGAATAAAACTAGAGAAAAAGCAACAGGTCCTGAGGTTGTGGGCTAGCTGTGGTTTTACACCAAGGCCCACCCAGCCAGATACCATAAAGAGATAAACAGACTGTGGTCAGAAGACAGAATTCTCAGAAGGAAGAATTCATAAGAAAAATCACCTAATAGAAAGTATCAGAGATGTTTAAAGTTGGGAGGGGGGCTTGTGCTCGGAAATACTAATATGGTGGGGAAACAGGCATTTCGGGGAAAAGGTAGGCTTTACGGAAAACAGAGCAGACATGTAACATGACGTAGGTAAGAATAGCCAATAAATGAATGTAGTTAGGAAGTAAATAGCCAATAAGGATGTATCATGTGATGTAAACCAACGTGGTGTTGGCCACTAAGAAATGTATAAAAACCAGGCCTTTAGGAAGGAAAGGTCAGAACAGACATCAGAGGACCTCTAGGCCTAGAGGTCACCTTCTGTATCACCTTCTGTTACACTATATACTATATGATCTATTCTTGTAAGCTGTTATTGATTGACTAAATAAATATATACTTATTGAAGCCAGTATATAGTCTCATTACCGAGGTCTCATTACCGAGGTAGGCCTGGACAGCGGCCTATCTACCTCAGCACTCTGAGCGATTCTCTGTCATTGCTAAGTGATTCCTTAACCTTGTTGTGCGTTAACCCATAACTGGATCTGGAAACCCAGAAATTCAATGCTGGTGTTGGGACATGTCCCACCGCAGAATTTCCGGGTTTAACACCGATGGAGATCAACAAAATGCTGATTTTTGCCTGCTAAATATTGGGCCCTAAATTTATAGAAAAGCTCCTAAGTGCAGTTTTGCACATAACCACAAGTTGGCGCCAAGTAACGCCACATCAGGGTCATTATAGGCAGTTAAAGCCAATTAGCACTTACTTAAACAGTTAAGGTAGGCAGTATTCTTAACTTGCACGTGAAATTTCATTAGGGTTACCAGACATACCCCGTTCCACTCTAGCCACCCCTCCCCCCACATGAACCTCGTCTCTTCTACCCCGAGCTCGGGGCCATGTCTGGAAGGCCTTCGAGCATGAATGGATGCGATGCGATGATGTCGCACGCATGCGTGCGTGTGACATCATCGTGTCACATCCGCACATGCTTGGAGGCCCTCCAGACACGGCCCCAAGCGCGAGGCTTTCTAAAACCCGGGAAAACTGCCAGGTTTTGGAAATCTGTCCGGCCACCTGGACAGTCCTCTAAAAAGAGGGCATGTCAGGGTTTTCCGGACATTTAGAGCTCCTTTTATAAAGGTGCGCTAGCGTTTTTAGTGCATGCACCAGATTAGTGCGTGCTATAGTGCGCGCTACCCGAAAAACTACCGCCTGCTCAAGAGGAGGCGGTAGCGGCTAGCACGCGGGGCATTTTAGCGAGCACTATTCCGTGCGTTAAGGCCCTAACGCACCTTTGTAAAAGGAGCCCTTAGTAGCCCTAATTTTATATACTACTAGAGGAATGGCTTAGTAGTTAGAGCTGCTGCCTGGGCACCTTGAGGTTGCGAGTTCAATCCCAGCCTGCTCTTCGTGACCCCGGGCAAGACACTTAAGCCTCCGTTGCCCTAGGTACCACAGACTGTGAGCCTGCCAGGACAGATAGGGAAAAGACTTAAGAGTATTTATTACTATTCAATGTATCCTAAACTGCTTTGGGTAAGTCTCTTCCATGAAAAGGCAGTATTAATCCCAATAAATAAAATTGTGCCACTTACACACACCTTTACAGAATAGTGTTTAGGTTCCTTGATCACACTTCCACTGGTAAGTGTACGTGCTACTTTTTAAATATTTTTTTGTGTGCAAGGGATGCATACAAGGTGGGCATCTGGGTTATAGAATCGCTCTATACATGGGCAGATACTATCTATATAAATAGGGGTCAGGTTTGACAGGAGGGATGTGGTTCCCCCAAATTATCTTTTCGGTGATTATATTCAGCCACAAATCCAGGGGTTCTCAAGCCTGTCCTGGGGGTTCACAGGCCAATCTGGTTGTCAGGATATCCCTAACGAATATGCATAAGAGAGATCTACATATAATGAAGGTGACCAGCATGCAAATCTCTTTCATTTATTTATTAGGATCTATTTACTGACTTTTTGAAGGGATTCACTCAAGGTGGTATGCAGCAAAAATAAATCAAACATAAGCAATAGACAATTGCAAAATATTCAAATTGCAGTACAAAGTATGGCATGGTATGCTACACTACACTACAATATGTCAATACAATACACTACAATATGTCAATACAATATGCAATAAAACATTTTAAAAGGAATATCCTGAAAGGCCATGGCCTGTAGACCTCTAGGACAGGTTTGAGTACCTCTATAATTAGGAGGGAAATTCACTAATGGGCGCTAAGCAATGACTATCATGCACTAAACGCTAAGGCACCCGTAAGAATATAATGGGCATCTTAGCGTTTAGTACCCGTTGATGATTTCCCCTCTAAATAATTATCTGTTTAGTTTAGGTCTATTAAATAAATAGTGCCAGGATAATCTCCACAATAATTCAATGCTGCTACCTATATGGATAATGGCACTCAGGGCTCCTTTTACTAAGGTGCGCTAGCGTGTTTAGCGCACGCAGGAAATTACTGCGCGCTATACCGCTCGCTACGCTTCTAGAACTAACGCCAGCTCAATGCTGGCGTTAAGGTCTAGCGCACGCGGCAATGTAGCGCGCGCTATTCTGCGTGTTAAAGCCCTAACGCGGCTTAGTAAAAGGAGCCCTTAATGTAGTTATTAATTTAAGCATGGGTGTCAGCACTTAAATTATCATACTGGCCGTACTGGTAGAAAATGACCTGCGGGTTTCCAGCTATTTGCTTGCACAACCATTACTGGTATTTCTGTTGTAGAAATTGTAGTCGGTATCGTTCCGGCACAGAGTGTATCTTTATAGTTACAGTAAACTTTTTCACCAAATGCCATGATTTTCTTGTCAATGATAAATGAAGAGAACAGCTGAGTCTCGTATCACTTAACTGTAGAGACAGAAATAACATATAGTCATCACGAAAATGTTGCTTTTACAACGTGTCAAAATAAAATGAATCATTTCAGATAAATGTGAGTTGAATTGGGGACGATGAATAAACAAAGGGTGTCAATAATCATTTGTGCTGGTTTGATTTTTTTTTTTTTTTAATATAGATTTGGGCATCTTTTCATTGGGAGCTGGCCCAGGACAGACAACTCATTTTTCTATAGCAATAAGTGCTTTCAAATGGTAATAATGTGCTCTACTACCAACCCAAGTTAAACTCAATTATCTCTTCCTCTGCTACTTCCTACACTGCTTTGATTTGACTTTTTTTGTTAAAAATGGCGGAACATCAAATAAAATAACTGTAACTGTAAAATAACTGTATTATTGATCTGTCCCCTAGATATTCAGCTGATGGTGGTCAGCGTTTTTTAAAGGCTGATTGTCACAGGCTGAATTAAGTCTTGGAGGCTCATAATCGAAAAAGAAAAACGTCTAAAAACCGACCTAAATCGGCACTTGGACGATCAGTAACAAAAGGCGTCCAAGTGCTGATTATCGAACAGGGTTTTAGACGTATTTAAAAACAACTTAGGCCTTCACAGTGCTGCTGAATGACCAGAGCTAAAAGGGGCATTTTAGGAGGAGTGGTGAGGGTGGAATTTGGGTGGGATGTGGGCCGTCTTAGACTTAGTCGTACTGCATGTATAACCGAAAGTTATACAGCCCAGGATCGATAGAACTTGGACGTTGTGACTTAGACCATCTAAAACCAGGTCTAAGTCCACAAAAGGTATCAAAAGTGACCAGATAAGCACTGTGGACACAAAGTACAGACCTCCACACACAGCCCCAGTGATCACTGACCCCCCCACAACCCCATAAAAAATGTAATAACAACTTTACATATCTGCCTCCAGAACATCAGCACCTGGCAGCCTGGCATAGGAAAGCCTAGTAGAGCTGCACATAGGTGTCTTAAATGGTCTTGGGGGTGAGTTAGTGAACCATGGTGAGGAGGACCCAGGCCCATAAGCCACTCTAATCACTGCATTCATGGAGAAACATGTACACCCCCCAAAAAACCCCAAACCCTTTTGTACTGCCATATAAGTGGCTCCTGCAGCCATAAGGGCTATTAGGGTGGTAGATAGGTGGATCTAGTAGGTTTTGGGGGGCTCACCATGACCTGTAAAGGTGAGATGTTTATGTGGCACCCTTTTTGTGAATTTCACAGCAGCACCCTGTAAGGTGCCCCACTACTCTGTTGCCATGTCTGGGAGTCCAGTCCCTTACTTTTCTGGCCCCTCCCATGTCCAAAAGGTCTTTTTCTAGGCATTTTTGACTTGGATGAATTTTTAGACGAAAATGGGGTATAAAGATGGACGACTTAGTGGTCTGGATGATCAGACGGCTGGACGAGCAATTGAACAATTTTTTTTTAAAAATGCTGGATGTATTTTTTGAAAATGGACCTTTTCCCGTGTCCAACTTTGGATGACTTGTGACAGGGCCATCATCAGGGCAGTACTACCAGTCCTGCATTCAGGGGCCCGGAGCTGACAGGGGGCCCGGGCTCCCCCAGGATCCTAGGCAGTGTTCTAAGGCAGGGGCGCCAGTAGCTCGCCAAGGCAAAGTGAGTCGATCACCCAGGACTCACTTTGTCTTGGCGATCTAATCTATCGGGCTGATCAGTCTTCCTCTCCCCGACATCAATTCTGCAGTCGGAGAGGAAGTTCGGGCCAGCCAATCACTGCCTGGCTGGGCGGAACTTCCTCTCCGTCGGCAGAATTGACGTCGGGGAGAGGAAGACTCATCGGCCTGAAGCAGGGAGAGCATGCGTCGGCGTCGGCTTTGGGGCATGTTATCCATTGGTGGGTCCTGTTCCCCGATGGCAGTGGCAGTGGCAGTGGCTTGAGGAATGGCAGGGAGAAAGAAAGAAAGGGGGCAGGCAGGGAAACAGAAGAAAAGAAGAGAAACAGAAAAAAAGAAAGAAAGGTCAGGGAGAGAGGAAGAAAAAGTTGGGGGAGGGAATGAGGTGTGGAGGAGAGAAAGCATACAGGCTGATAGAAGGGAAGAAAGATTGGATGCACAGTCAGAAGAAGAAAGTGCAACCAGAGACTCATGGAATCACCAGACAAGGTAGGAAAAATGATTTTATTTTAAATTTAGCAAAGTGGAGGCAGTATTACCACAGTTTTCAAAGGAATTTGCCCAAATAACATAATAGTTAACTGGGTAAATTCCCAGAGATGAAAACTTCCCTTCACTTACTATTCACAGTTCTGAATTTATATCTGCTGTCTATATTTTACATTATGGTCCCCTTTTACTAAACCGCAATAGTGGTTTTTATCGCAGGGAGCCTATGAGCGTCAAGAGCAGCGCTGGGCATTCAGCGCAGCTCCCTGCGCTAAAAACTGCTATTGTGGTTTAATAAAAAGGATGGAGGGTATATTTGTCTATTTTTGTATGGTTGTTACTGAGGTGACAATGCATAAGAGTCATCTGCCTTGATCTCTTTGAAAAAAACCCAGAATAGGAATGATAATTAACATTTTCTCAGCGTATAGTATGCTTTGTGTTTTTTAATTTTATTGTTGGTAGATCATTTTGACTTGGTCATTTTAAAGTAGCTCACAAGCTCAAAAAGTTTGGGCACCTCTGAGCTAGAGCGTTGAAACTGTGTATTTCTATTTTATCCCCCCTTTTACAAAACTGTGGAGCGTTTTTTAGCGCCAGCCGTGGTGGTAGCAGCTTTGATGCTCAGAATTCTATGAGTGTCAGGGCTGTTACCACTGTGGCTAAAATCCACACTACAGTTTTGTAAAATGGGGAGGGGTTAGTTTGTGATTACATATTTCATACTAAGCAAAGGTGTTTTCTATGTTCTGTGTGTTCGAAAGACATGGTTTTCTGTTAGGATTGACGTGTAGGATTGATCTGTACTAGTCTGGCTTGTTTAGTTTTACAATGGGTGTATTGATGTACTGCTCACTACAATATGTAAGATGCTGCCTTTTCCTAGGTACTCATGTGTGACGTGTGGTTTGTTACTAAAAATCATGTTTTTCTTACAGATGGGGGGGAGTGCCAAAAAATGATGGGCCCCGGGTGTTACATATGCTACGTACGCCACTGTATGTAAAGATACCAGAAAGCTGGCGTAGCAAAAACTTTAAGTAAATTGTTATTCTTCTAAGTTTTGAGTATTTAACCCTCCCACAATCTCACGGGCACTCGTTTCAAGTTTCAAGTTTATTGAGATTTTAATTTAAACGCAATATCAAATATTTTCAATGCGTATAACAAAAATAAATTTGGGGAAATAAATAAAACCATTTGAACAATAAACATACAAACATATCCATAGATGATTAAAATTACATAAGGAGTACAAGGATAAACTACATTTGTTTAAAAATGCGTTCTCTGCGCCTGCTAATAAATTTGTTGACTGGAAGGATCCAGCAATGTGGCCAGATGCCATTCAGGACAAAGACAGAGAAAGAATTGTGCAATTTGGATTAATGATGGAAGATGGCACAGTCTATGAGTAAAGATCTTGACGGACGTTCTTTTTATGAATATCTCCTCTATGCCAAATCACCCAATGGAGGTGAGAAGATTTTACGGGACTGGCTTAGGTGGAGCATTAGCAGAAAAGTATGTGTGTATTTGGCCCATGGAAGAAGGGGGGGGGGGGCGTCGGTGGGGGGGGGGGAGGGGTGCGTGGGGGGGCCCAATAGGATTGCTCAGTAAGGGGCCCAGAAATTTCTGATGGCGGCCCTGACTTGTGAGTTAGGCCAAAATGGACTTAGTCGTTTCTTTTGATTATGCCCCTCTCAACGTGTAACAAAACTATGGAATTCATTACCAGATAATGTGGTGAAAGCAATTAGCTTAGCAGGATTTAAAAAAAGGTTTGGATAATTTCCTAAAAGAAAAGTCCATAAGCAATTATTAAAGATAGACTTGGCCACTGTTGGAAACAGAATATTGGGCTTGATGTGCTCATTTAATGACAGCAAACGAAGACCAGGAGAAAAACGCTACAATCTCAGTCAAACAAACCAACACAGTGGAGAAGATGTTGGTGTGCAATTTTATTCAACAAATCAAAATATCTTGTGTGATGGCTCGATACGCACGTGTTTCGGCCTATGGCCTGCCTCAGGAACCTACAATGTACATATACAAAACAAAAGTCAATAATAATATATAACTCTACGTTATAAACATACAAAATACAATTAAAACATATGAAGAGGATGCATATATAAAGAAAAAATAACTAACTCTTCATGCAATATATAAGGAAGCTAATAGCACTACTAATAATCCATTAAAAATACGTATAAACAAAATATTTTTATACATATTTTTAATGGAGTATTAGTAGTGCTATTAAGAACATAAGAATTGCCGCTGCTGGGTCAGACCCGGGGTCCATCGTGCCCAGCAGTCCGCTCACGTTGAACCTCATCTGCCATATTGATGCCCATTCCTCAAGCCTCATTATGCAGATCTTTGCACCCCCTGCGTCTTCCTTATGTGCAAATTAACTCAAAATGTGGCTTGATAGTCGACAAGCAAGCATGCATTTCATCATTCATCATCTGCAGTCTATTTTTAAAATTTAATTTCTGTCAGAGCTGAAAATCCAAGTTCACAAAGATAAGAAGATCCAAATGGTAATAAGGCTTTGATTGCTTTGTTGTTCAAGTTAAGATAACTACTGCATAAAATATAAAAATAAAATTGTTTGTCATTACTTTTCAAGGCCCAATCATGTCAAAGAATGATGCGGTTGTATCCTTACGCATACAGATACTATTCATAACTTTGACAGACTCTTGCATATGCGATATACACGACAGCTATTCTAGTGTATACTTATAAAGGGAATTTTAAACATAAAGTAAAAGTCTGGAATCTCTTGTGCCACACCCAGAATCTTTTCGGGTCACGCCACTGTGCTGTGACACACTGTTTGAGAGACACTGCTATAACAGGTAAGGTGGGCCCTTAAGCTAAGTGCACCCGTTTGTGGCACCTAAAATGGAGTGCCAGTTTATTGAATTGCCACCATCTGTCCTTTTCTTTAATCCTCTGTTTGGAACTTGGATTAAATAGATATCAAAACGCCATCTGCTGTGCTAAAAACCGAAATTAAAGCACGGAAATATTTTTTCTAGATGTAAAGTTTACGTTTTCATTAAAAGAGAATTCTTTTTTTTAAAATTGGGACCCTTGATGAAATGTGAAGCATTGACACCTTAGCTCTGCTGTTACAGCACTACAGTATATTTTCACTGTTTAAGTATCACAAAAACACTTTGAAGAGGTTTGCGACTGTTTTAATTAGTGGCTTGAAGGTAGAGCTGTATAGTCACAATTCAGCCTTTCCGCCTTCATCAATTATAAAATGTTGCCACATATTCCATCTCCACCCTCTGCAGTGTTTTAAGGATGGCAGCCTAAATTTTATTTTTCCATTTTATTTTCCATGTCCTGGGCAGCATTGTTCATTACCCCCCTACCCCCCCCCGCCTTTTTACAAAACCGTAGTGCAGTTTTTACTGCTGGCCATGGCGGTAACAGCTCCGAATCTCATAGTAATTCTATGAGTGTCAGAGCCGTTATCACTGCAGCCAGCGTGAAAAACTGCGCTACGGTTAAGGAAAAGAGGGTTGGGGTGGGGTGTTTTGTAGAAGCAATTCCTAGGAGTAACTATTAGGAGCAATTTTCTAGGAGCAGTCCCCACTCCCCCGATATTCAGCTGGCGATGGTCAGAGATTTGCACTGACACCGACACTGAATATTGGAGGCTAAACGTGGACAGGCTAGGTCTGACCAATATTCACCTCGGGCCTGCATAAGAATTATGTGGGTGCCAGCACTAAATATCAAATAAGGAGATCAGGGGGACCACAAGTTCAATACTTGATGTGTTGTGGATGATTAAAGAGACTATAGCAAATATAATGCAAAATCACTCAATTGAATATATGTGAGTGATCTTGCATTATATTAGCACTGGCACCCACATAATTATTATTATTTTTAATATGAGCCTCTGGATCCCTTTTCCATTCCCCTCCCAGCCCAGGGACAGCAAGCAGAACCCCTCCCACCCTGGAACATACCTTACCAGAACCAGCCATCCTGGTAGACCCTCCCCCCCCCAGACACTGCCATAAGCTGCCATGAGATACTGAGGCAGTCATTTTGGAAAGGTGCCACAGGTGGTTGTTAGGGGCAGGAAATCAGCCTCCTCACTCCTGCCCTTGCGGCACCCTTCCAAAATAACTGCCATGATATCTCAGAGAAGCCTGTGGTAGTACCTAGGTGGAACCTTTCTGGATGGCTGGAGGTTGAGGGGGAGGGAGATCTGCTTGCTGTGCACAGGCTGAGAGGAGGCTTTGTCAAGGGAGGGAGTGGAAACTGACTTCAGAGACTCTTTTTTAAAACAGGCGGTACCGGCCTAATGTTCAGTGCTGGCTCCTGCATTGCTCAGTGGTCTAATTTAGGACTGCATTTGAGCGGTCCTAAATTAAGCCACTTAGGGCCTCTGTGGCGAAGCCGAGTAATGAGGGCTACTGTGTTAGCCCCCCAAGATGATAAAGGAGATGGAACTCCTCTCGTATGAGGAAAGACTAAAGAGGTTAGGGCTCTTTAACTTGGAAAAGAGATGGCTGAGGAGAGATATAATTGAAGTCTATAAAATCCTGAGTGGTGTACTGTAGAATGGGTACAGGTGGATCAAATTTTTTTTTTTTTTTTTTACTGCATCAAGATTTACAAAGACTAGGGGACACTCAATGAAGTTACAGAGTAATACTTTTAAAATCAATAGAAGGAAATATTTTTTCACTCAGAGAATAGTTAAACTCTGGAATGCGTTGCCAGAGGATGTGGTAAGAGCGGTTAATGTAGCTGGTTTTAAAAAAGGTTTGGACAAGTTCCTGGAGGAAAAGTCCATAAACCGCTGTTGAGACAGACATGGGAGAAGCTGCTGCTTGTCCTGGATCGGTGGCATGAAATGCTGATACTATTTGGGGTTTGCCAGGTACTTGTGATCTGGATTGGCCTCCATGAAGACGAGATACTGGGCAAGATGGACCATTGGTCTGATCCAATAAGGCTGTTCTTATGGTTTTATGCCCTGAAGCCCATGGGGATTTAAAGGGCTTTGGGGTTTTTGCCATGTGACACTTGCTAGTGCAGCTTTGTAAAGGAGGCCCTTGGCTATGTGAGTGCCGGCAGCCACATAAATCTGGGATCCTCCCTAATGCCACTCTCCTGTCCTGCTCCAGATCTGCCTGCTTTTTTTTTCTCTTCTCTCTGTACCAGGCAATATTTTCAGCTCTGCCTAGTTTATTGCCGCTGAATATTGGGGATTAGGAGGCCTCAGGGGATTTAAATCATTTTGAATATCAGCCCCAAGGTTGTTAAGGGCCAGATTCATTAAATGTCATTGAAAAATAGGTGCCAGGAAAAATCAGCATTCAGCGCTATCTATAAAGGATGCTTAGTCATATTCTCTCTGTCCTAGCTGGATAGCCAAGGACACATGGACTGTAACTAGTATGATGCAATCTGTGTATTCTCACAAGAGTCTCTAGAAACAATTTCTGGGAAATCATGTATTTATTTTCACCATTTATATTCTGCTTGACTAAAGTGGATTACATTAAAAATAAACACAGAAGCAATGTAACAAAATTTTAGCACATTGAAAAATTCAGTAAACAACTCATTGCACCAATTGTCCAGTAAATTGCTCCGATGTAGACAAGAAAGTAAACTGAGATCAGAGAGGACAAAAATCTTGGAGATAACTTCAATTACTAAGCCAGAAGTAGGGGGAGAGAGTGGTGCAGTGGTTAAAGCTACAATTCCAGTACCCTGAGGTTGTGGGTTCAACCCTTGCAACCCTTGGCAAGTCACTTAATCCCCTCATTGTCATAGATACATTAAATAGATTGTGAACCCACCAGGACAGACATGGAAAAATGCTCAAGTGCCTCATTTACCACACTACAGTTTTGTAAAAAGTGTGTGTTTTGTATAGAAAATTGAATGAATAAATAAATAAATAAATAAATAAAAATGCTGCTTATAGAATCCCTCCAATTCAAAGGCAGCATTTCCAGGGGAATCTTTAGCTTCTTACAGGCAGTTTGATTGTAATGAAGAAGCCTCTTAGATTTAGCAATATGTCATCAAAGGTTGTGACAACTCACATGGGAAAAACAGCTAAAGGTTTCACTATGCCAATAGGTTATGTGCCTTGTTTACTCTCACAAATGGAAAGTACATTGATTATTTTAATTAAAACATCATTTTTAGGGCAGAAAAATAGTATGAAATGTATGGAAAATGGTACTAAATTTCCTGTTTGGACGTATTTTTCGAAAATGTGTCCTAGGCTGTTTTTTTACTTTGGACGACTTGCGACTTAGACGAAAACGGACTTAGACGTTCCTTTCGATTATGCCCCTCCACACGTCTACAAACAGCTTAGTTTTCAACATTTTCTTAAAGCTATAATTGACCTCTGTTAATATGTTGTATAGAGTGGCCATCATATTTTGCACGGAAGAGCAGCTTACTTTTTGTTTTGTGCATATATTTTTGCAGGAACTATATTAAAATAAAGAATCTGCTAGATTGATTTTTTTTTTTGGGGGGGGGCTAGGAAGGTTTGCATGAGCTTCCCCATTGTTACTGAAATTACTCTGGCATCCTCTTAAGTCAAGGATAAATGTTGATTGCATGCTTAGTTTTTAAATCGTTGTATGGACTCAATTACAATAAGTTTATGCATTGAGCATTCCAAAAGTGTTTCTTTCTGCTCGTATTTCTTATTGTATGAAATTGATTTATCCCTCTTTGAAAAATGTTTGTTGAAAGCATTTAGTGGAACATTCCTTTGCATATCAGGGGACCTTTTGTATGGAGTCAACTTCCACTTCAGATAAGACAAATTGATTCTTATTTCACCTTTTGAAAGGCTCTGAAGACATATTTGTTGGAAGTTAGTGATTAAGATTGTTGGTCAATTGTCGAGCATTTGTAATTCTCCTTTAATTGAAGGACTTCTTGATTTGTGATCCACCTTGAATCCATATGGAAAAAGGGTGGAATATAAGTCACCAAATAGAAAAGTTTGCCTGAACATAGAGGGCCTGGGGCTCATATTTTCTTACTTTTGTTCCTGCTACTAGTGTTGTATTTATTTTTATGGCGATTCCCATCTTCTCCGAGGCACCTATATACATGCTTAACATAATAAATCTCCAGGCAGCTTTATAATCTGTATTTCACACAAATCTTTGCCATTTTTGTTAGGTTTCTTCTTTATGCAGCAAAATAGAGAAGTCAAACACATCATGCGCAATAAAGAGCAAAAATAAATAAAAACAGAATATTTAGCATAAGCACCATTGTTCAGGAACCCAGCTGGATCTGAACAATGTCCATGCTTGTTGCGGTGCATTCCAGTCTCTCAAAAAAGGAGGAAAGCATCTAGAAACCCAAATCTTATTAAATGAATGTAGATATACCCTCAACGTCTTCATACTCTCTCATTTCCTGGAAAATCAACAGCCCTAACCCAGCTTGATAACTACCCCCTAAACCAGGGGTAGGCAATTCCGGTCCTCGAGAACCGGAGCCAGGTCAGGTTTTCAGGATATCCACAATGAATATGTATGAGTTGAATTTGCAAGCACTGCCTCCTTGAGATGCAAATCTATCTCATGCATATTTATTCTGGATATCCTGAAAACCTAACCTGGCTCTGGTTCTCGAGGACTGGAATTGCCTACCCTTGCCCTAAACTTTGAGTTATGGGTAAAAAATTTTATGGAAATTGGTAGCAAGTTACTTGACTGGATGTGGGACAATAAGCCGACACATCCTTTCTGACTGGAAGATGATTGGAAGTTTTTGTTTTCTAGAGTGTGTAATAGCTTTATATAACTATATAAATGCTTATTTTAGAAATAATATTATGTGAAAAATCCAGGAAGCATTTGTTTAGCGTTATGGCAATTAGATTAAACTAAAACTAAACTAAACTAAACTAAACCTTAGGTTTGTATACCGCGCCATCTCTGCAAGCGTAGAGCTCGGCACGGTTTACAGAGTTAGGATAGAAAGGAACTCCAATGAAGGGTTAAAGGAAAGGAACTAAGAGGGTAGAGAGGGGCCAGGGTACGAGAGAGCGGGAGGTATTAGATTTTTGAGAAGAGCCAAGTTTTCAGGTGTTTGCGGAAAAGTTGGAGGGAGCTGGAATTTCTGAGCGGGGATGTGAGGTTATTCCAGAGTTCTGTGGTTCTACAGGGGAGGGATGTTCCTAGTTTTCCTGATTGATATTTAAAATACTATAGAACGGGCTTTCTTGGCACTTGTAGTTTCATGCACCAGCGCATTAATTTGTCTTTGTTTTGTAGTTAAAGGAAGCTTAGCTGTTGAGGTTTTACACCATAGATGCAGAGCATATTCACGAACTTGGTCCTAAATTTGGAACTGCAGAGGTTGTTACAGATTAGCATGGATCTGATCTAGGATGTTTAGGATAGCACAAACAATCAGCTCTGCTTCTGTCTCACCTGGAGCGTCTTGGGTTAAATACATGTCCCTCGATGAGGTATGGGACAGGAAGTAATGAACAAATGCTCAGAATATTAGCATATACTTGCGTTTGTGCACACATATGCAATAAACGTGTCTATGTGCTGTTCTGTAAATTCACACAAAACTTATTTATCATTTATTGAGACTTACTATACTGTTCTCTTAAGGACTAAGGGCTCCTTTTATGAAGGTGCGCTAGCGTTTTTAGCGCATGCGCTGGATTAGTGCGCGCTAGCTGAAAAACTACTGCCTGCTCAAGAGGAGGCGGTAGCGGCTAGCGCACGCAGAATTTTAGCGCGTGCTATTCTGTCTGTTAAGGCCCTAACGCACCTTCGTAAAAGGAGCCCTAAATAACAGAGTGAAAAAACTCCATTAAAACAATAGCAGAAGTAACGACCACAGAAGAGATCAAATCAGACACATGCAGTAGCTACTGTGCTGCGGCTTCCACATTCCTGACACAAAGCCCCTTCCAATCCCATCGCAGTAGAGAGAAAAATTTAATATATCAGACTATATGGAACAGGTTTATTCATGTACATTTCTTATGTTAAAATTTCAATAAAAATATTTAAAAAAAAATGAAAAAAGAACAATTTGAATTAATAGCCACGCACTAATGTTGCCATTAACAAAAATTAGCAAATAGGCACTTACTGGCACTCATTTTGTAGGTGGTAAGGGCTCACACGCTAATTCTGTACTAATCGTTTAGGTGATTGGAGTATCCCTATTGCAGAGTCTTTTAGAAGTAGGGAGATCCTGAATTCTCTACAGGGAGAACTGTTCCAGCAGTTGGTAATGGAACCCTTGTGGGATGGGGCCATACTAAAATCAGTGCTCGCAAACAGGATGATCATCTAGCATCCAGCGATCACTGCATGGTGTGGTTTAATATTAAGAGAGGTGTAGAGAGGACTCATTCAAAAGTAAGGGTTCTACAGTCTAAAAAAAAATCTAACTTTGTTCAGATGGGAGATTACGTTAAGGAATTGTCTGGATGGGAACATCTGGAAGAAGTAGGAAATCAGTGGGCAAAACAGAAAGGGCACAAACCATTTTGCAGGGAAAGTAAGTAAAAGTAAGAGGAAGAGAAGGCTGCTTTGGTTCTCAAAAGCAGTAGCTGAAAAAGTAAGGAGAAAGAGGTTAGCTTTCCTAAACTACAAAAAAATCACAGAAAGAGGAGGACAGGCTAAAATATTTGGAAAAGTTAAGAGAGGCTGGTCAAGTAGTCAGGAAAGCAAAGATGCAAATGGAAGAAAAATAGCTGACATGGTAAAATGGGGGAGGGACATATCATTTTTTAGATATATTAGTGATAGGTAGAAGTGCAAAAGTGTCATTGTAAGACTCAAAGGTGAAGGGGAGAAATATGTAGAAGCTGATAAAGATAAGGCTGAATTGCATAACAAATATTTCCGTTCTGTGTTCACAACTGAAACACCACGCTTATAGGGATGGATGGAGGTGTGGTAGATCCTGATTGATTTTTTAGAGGATTGTGTTCATAAGGAACTAAAGGTGAAAAAAAAGATAGGGCCAGTTGGTCTACATCCGAGGGTACTGAAAAAAACCTAAGAAAGTTATGGCAGCTATACTTGATGACCTTTTCAATGCTTGTCTAAAGTCAAGAGTGGTACCGGAGGAGTAGAGATGTAGTCCCTCTCCACAAAACTGGAAGTAAGAAAGAAGTCAGGAACTACAGGTCTATAAGTCTGACTTCTATTGTATGTAAATTAATGGAAATGCTTTTATAACAGAAAATAGTGATTTTTGGAATCCAATGAATTACAGGACCCAAAGCAACATGGATTCATGAGGCAAGTCTTGTGAGACAAATCTGATCAATTTCTTTGACTGGGTGGACAAGAGAATTGGAGTACGCTAGATTATAGCAAAGCCTTTGATAGTCTTCCACACAGGCATCTAAAAAATAAACAGTGCCTTCAATGTGGGCCCCAAAGTGATAGATTGGGTCAGGAATTGGTTGAGTGGAAGGTGACAGAGGGTAGTGATCAATGGAGATCACACTGAGAAAAGGGATGTTAGCTGTGTGGGTCCATAAAAAAAAAAAGGTATGGAATGTTATAAATATATTTCAGGGCTGAACTATGGGTAGAACAGATAAGCAATAACTTTTTTTTTGTTTTCTACTAAGGTCCTCTTTTACAAAGGTGCGCTAAGCATTTTAGTGTACATTTAGTGTGGGCTAAAAAGCATAGCGCACCTTTGTAAAAGAGGGCCTTAGTGCAGTCAGCGACGAACATGGCAAAAGTTTTCACCAGTACATTGCCACTATGGACAAAAGATATCAGGGCTACTGGAATCCATCAATGCTGGCTGATTATTGTTAGACAATGCAATCAGATGCACTGGACACTTACTCCCTCTTTTACAAAGGTGCACTAAGCATTTTATCGCACGTTTGTCGCACGCTAAATCAATGCATGCGCTAACTGCTAATGCGCCCATAGGATAACATGCACGTGTTAGCGTTTAGCGCGCGCTAAAAAGCATAGTGCACCTTTATAAAAGAGGATCTTAGTACTTGTATCCTCTTCTCCTCCTGTATCTTCCTGCCCTCCATTATCCTCCTACCCTTTTCTAACTCCTTCCTCTGTAATGTCGCCAAGAGCTTGTATAGATATGTGCGATGCACAAATGGAAGAAATAAATAAAATAAAAGAGGAGGGGGTAAGATTTGCAGGGAAGAAGTCCAACTGTGAATGTAGAAAGGCATCTTCAGTGACACTTCATGGCTTTGTATGCTCTAAAAAGTTTGTCAACTAGTTGAATATAGTTTGGCTCTTTGTAATTGCTAAGAAAATTCTCAACTACATTCTTGAATGCTTTCCAGGCGATTTTCTCTTGCCTGACCAACAGAACTTCAGATGTCTCATCATTGATGATGTGTCTGATCTGTGGACCGACAAAAATGTCTTCCTTAATCCTGGTGTCAGTTATTCTTGGAAACATCTGTCTTAGATAAAGAAAACCTCTGCCTTCCTTGTTCATCGCTTTTACAGAATTTTTCATCAGTCCAACTTTTATGTGAAGAAGAGGCAAAAATATCTTTGTCGGGTCAACAAGTGGTTCATGTACCACATTTTTCTGTTCAGGAACCAAATTCTTACAGAGTGTAATGCAACTCCTTAGCACGACTGTCCCATTCACAAATAAAACAACAGTACAGTGGTACCTCGGTTTATGAGTGCACCGGTTTGCAAGACGAGCAAAACACTCAACAAACTTTTGTCTCGTAAACCGAGCACTGCTCCGATAAACGAGCATTCAGCAATGGTGGCCCAGGGGTGAGAGTACCTGCCTGCTGGTGCTGCACAGCGATTCGAAAGAGGTGCCTTCTTTGCCTCGGGGTCCCCATGCGGCTGCCCTCCTGGTTCGGTGATGCCTCTGCCGTCCGTCAGCCCTCTCCCAGCTCCCATCTAAACCGGCCGCCATCCTGAATGAGCATGCGCGACTTCACCTGTCTCCTCTCCTAAGTCAGACGTTGCCCCGACAACACGCTCACCACGTACAAGCTCGCAGGATGTCCTGCCGCATGGGGACCCTGAGGCAAGGAAGGCACCACTTTCGAATCGCTGTGAAGCACCCGCAGGCATGTACTCACCCCTGGGCCACCATTGCTAACTTCGGTTGTGGAACGAATCTTCTGAGTTTGCATTAAAGCCGATGGAGAACTTTGCTTTGCAAAATGAGCATTTTGGATTATGAGCATGATCCTGGAACGGATTATGCTCGTAAACCAAGGTACCACTGTACTTGGTATATCCAAGCTGCATTCCAAGTAGCAGTTACTACTTTAAAATTACCACAGATGTTCCAGTTGTACTGGATATGCTTTAATTCCAGTACACAATTCCATGTTTTCATGTTTCTTTCATATGTGCAGCATAGCCAATAGGTATCGATGGGTAGACATTGTCAAACCTCCATACACAGCACTGCAGCTCTGGGAAATAGACTAGTACATACTATTGGCCCAGGTTTACACTAACTATAAGTTTATAACAGAAACTATATGTTTGCCCTTTCTGCCTCTCACTTCCCAGTCCCTCTCAACACCCGGAGACACTTTCTGGAGGAAACCCCTTTTGTTGTATCTGTGATGAATATGGAGAATACTTCTGAACTTTTTAGTTCTTTAGAATCTCATCAACCCCATAAATCTGCTAAATGCTCGGACATTTTGCTTTGGAAAACCCTTTTTATTTAAATATTTGCACTGTTCTATTTTCAAACCTCTCATTGAACAATTGCAAACCTTCAAAGTGTTTTGTGTGATACTTAAGCAGTGAAAATATGTCATAGTACTGTAATGTGTCAAACATATCAAATTTCAGCATGAAGGGCCCCAATTTCAAAAATAAGTCTCAGTGCTGATTAAATCACACTATACAGCTATAGCTCACTGTACAGTCTTTTATCTCGGGTTTTTGTGCTGAAAGCAAGGACTCCTCTGGGTTATATTGGCCACTGTAAGAGGTTCCTATTCAGCCAACCCATAATTCTGTAATCTTGGTGTCACCAGACAGACTATGAACATTCTTTAATAACGAAGCAAAAAGAATCTTACAGTCAAGATGGATTCAATGCAGTTCAAGCCTGTCACAGATCTTCTACTCTACCAGCCCATCAGAGTTAAGCTGGGAGTGTCCACCTTGTGGAGATGACACTGTTCTCCAGACTTAGATCGTTAGATCGATAGAATGAAAGGATGAAAAAACCTGGTGGGAGAATAATGCATCTAGCCATGTGCTCCGCAATATGGCCACTGCTCTCTCCGAGACTGGAGAAGGAGGTGGGTTCATGCTCTGTGGAAGCAGCCTAGCTCTGGGGGAAAGCATAGCCCTTTGGGAATTTAAGTCCACTGAGCACATATACTTACACATATACAGTATTACAAACACTTAACTTGTTCTTATACAAGAAACTGAGCACATAACATGAGGGCAAAACAGTCTCTTTTAATGAAAACTCATGCTTTGCATCTACTTTAATTTCTGTTTTAGCACAGCAGATGATGTCTGTTTAATCCAAGTTCCAAACAGAGGATTAAAGAAAGGGACAGATGGTCACTTGCTTGACAATAAATTGTTACACTCATTTTGCATGGTTTTCAGTGGTTGTTGCATAAGTGAATTCAATCCCTAAACTTGAAAGAGAAAATGATATTAAATGTCAGCACAGCACAATGTATAATCTAGACAATGAAAAAACTTAGGGGCCTGTTTACTAAGCTGTGTTAAACAGCTATCATTTACAGTATATAGAAAGATGACCATTAGTGAGACTACCACAAGGGACCATCTGCACTATTTTGAAACCTGGAGCCAGATGGGGGAGTGTCTGGCGCAGTGGTTAGAACTACAGCCTCAGCACCCTGAGGTTGTGAATTCAAATCCCTCACTGCTCCTTGTGACCCTGGGTATGTTACTTATTGCCCCAGATACACTAGATCAGTGGTCTCAAACTCAAACTGTTTGAAGGGCCACATTTTGGATTTGTAGGTACTTGGAGGGCCTCAGAAAAAAATAGTTAATGTCTTATTAAAGAAATGACAATTTATAGTTTATAAATTTTTCCTTAATAATAATATTGTAATTTATAGTTAAAGAGACATATGATCAAGAAACTGTTTTATTTTACTTTTGTGATTATGATAAACATACCGAGGGCCTGGAGGGCCGCATGTGGCCCCCGGGCTGCGTGTTTGAGACCACTGCACTAGATAGAGTTTGGGACAGGTAGGGAAATATGATAAAGTACCTGAATGTAAAACCACTTAGGATTTAAGTGGTAAATAAGTAAAATAAATATGGGACAGAAGCAGCTGGGGTATGCTCCTGTTTATATGTCACAGACTTCTAGGGAATCCCTGGGTGTGCCCCAAGGGGAGAAAACGTTGAGGTATAATGGGGGATGGGGGAGCTAATGGAAGAGAACTGTGGTGATCGTATGGATCAGATGGGAGGTGGTGGGGAGGAAGTGGGTCGGGAGAGATTGACGCACTGCTCGCCTGCTTTCTTCTCTTTTAATTGTATGGAAATGTCTTATGTTGCTAAGGGGCCTTTTTAACCAAGCTGCATTAGCCACTAATGCAGCAAAAAAATGGAGAATCACAGGACGTGCTAAAACATCATGCAGTTTGGGAATTTGCACACAGTAACCTGCAGTAAATATTTTTGGGGAATTTCCTCTCTTTTATCAAGCTGCGCTAGAGGTTTTTTAGTTCGCGTCAGTGAGGTAAATGCTCTGATGCTCAGAGGAATTCTATGAGTGTCAGAGCATTTAACGCACCGGCCGGCACTAAAAACCTCTAGCTTAGCTTGATAAAAGGGGCCGTTTATGAGGTGGATGTCAGGGGCAAAGAGCGGATGATCCTGAACTAACCAGTTCATGCATCTATATTACCACACATAAACTGGTTAGTGCATGGATAACATTGGAGCCCTTGCCACTTTCAAAATAGCTGGTGGTAATTTTTAAATAATGGACATAAACTAAAGGCAAAATTAGTGAAATAAATAGAAAGGCTATTTTATGGCCACAGTAAAAATGGCCTTAGCATTTGGGGAAAGACCCATAGAAGAGTATACCAAGGCCAATTTTTACTGCAGCTTAGTTAAAGTACCCCTAAGTGAGAAAAACAACTATATTGCATATTCTTTAATTGTTATGGTCTACTGAAAAATATTACACACCAGCTTAATTAACTGCATAACAGCTGAATACATTTTAATTAAGTTTTCAGTAAAACATCTGCTTATTTATTTCAAAACTAGTTAGAATTTGCATTCAGAAGTCTAATTATTTATTCTCTGTTTCCCTACCTCTGGGAGCATGTTTGGCCAATGTTAGTAGAAGAACCTGGTCGAGAAGAAGACGGGGTTATGTGGACTCTGGGTATCATCTTCGGAATCTAGGGGCTCCTTTTACGAAGCCGCGTTAGCGGTTTTAGCGTACGCAGCTTTTTAGCGTACGTTAAACCCGCGCTACGCGGCTAGAACTAACGCCAGCTCAATGCTGGCGTTAGCTGTCTAGTGCGGCCGGCAGTTTAGCGCGCGCTATTACGCGCGTTAAACCGCTAACGCGGCTTCGTAAAAGGAGCCCTAGGTGCATTCTCCATCTCTCAGTACACCAAGGTTACCTGCTGGAGGGTTTTCGGCCTAGCTCTGCATAACCGATAAAATAATCTCTCTCGTGTTTGAAAATATAAAAAAAAATATCGTACTGGTCTGCAAATGCTCTGATTTTCATAGGAAAATATTCACTTAATTTAATCAAACCTATTGTAAAATTTAACTATCGAAATTGTCTCTTGTTTTTGTTTACTATAAGATGGTAAGGTCATCATTTAACATACTGAGAATTGCTGCAGAGCAGATGATTGAAATATCGCTCTGCAGAAGATGCAGTGTGCCTTTTGATTCCAAACCAATGGGTGAGAAAATCAGCTGCTAGTTCTGATTTAAGGAACTGGAATAAAGAAAGCCAGGTTTTTGTCAGCTGTATAACTTTGATGCTGTACATGAAGCACTCGGAGGTGTTTTTTTTTTTTTTGCTTTGCCCCCCGACTGTAAATAAAATATTCAGGGTGCTTATAATCCATTTGAAGCAGTATCATTTTCATTCTAGTTTTTCCACTCAGCCTTAGATTCTGGTTGTAGATTAGAGTTTTGTGTTTTATGTATGATGTTTTCTTCTTGACATTCCAGATTTCGCAACACTGCCTATTTGCTATGCCTTCAGATAGCATCAAATGTCTCATTTGTACATGTCAATAGCATCTTTTGCCTACTTATTTTTCAGATTAAAAAGAACATTTTATTAACTCTCTCTGGCTTAATTACAGACCTCTCATGCCCCAGTATTTGAGGTGCTTTAAAGATAAATAATGAGAACATTTCTGCAGCATATAAAAAAACATTTTCTATTTCCTTTTATGACCAGACTAGAATAGGGTCACCATTCCGGAGTTAGTATAGTTCCCTTTTGTCCAGGGCAGGATTAACTAATAGGCCAAGTAGGCACGTGCCTAGGGCCTGAAATGGTCAGGGGGGCCCGATGAAGGAGGGCATCAATATTGTTTTTTCCAAACAGCGATGGGCCCCTCCAGCATCGATCGCCAAAGCGGGTCCCCCCGATCGACGGAAAGTAAGACAAGCAAGCAACGCGGGTAAGAAAAGCAACGGGAACTGTAATTGTGCAAGCGGTGCTACTTGCCCAAAGCTTCCCTCTGACGCAGCTTCCTGTTTCTGCCTGGGGCGGGGCAGAGGGCCCAGTGTACTTTGGTGCCTAGGGGCCCTCGACGAATTAATTCTGCCCTGCTTTTGCCCTCTCTCTTTACTTATAAGGTGGGTGGAGTGTTTTTTCAGAGATGAGGAGGAGTAATTTTGAAAAAAAGTCCAAATCAGAATTGGGACATCTTGCTCATTATATCCAGAAAAAAAAAGTCCATCTCATAGCCATTTTTAAAATGGGTATTAGAGTATGATGCGGGAACAAAGATTCATCCCTGTCCCCTCACCATCCCCTCAGTGACATGCATTTTTCATCCCTGTCCTCTCACCAACCCCGCAGTCTTAATCTTCTTCCCTGCATCTCCCTGCTTTGACATGCAGCTTCTGATTGGTGAAGCCCAAATTTAGTACAGGAATAGGCGGTCGGAGCATACTGCGAGTGATTTCCTTCAGTTGCCGGTGCTCCGGCTACCCTCTCCTGCCTCTCCAGCTGTCCTCTCTTGCCTCCCCTTCGTGGTCAGAAAATACTGCGAATGACCAGGACTGCGGACTGCGAATTCGCGGGGGAGCACTGTAAACATTTTAAGTGTGTATGTGTGTGTAATGGGGGGGGGGGGCTCTAACTTTTATTTTGATTGAAACATCAATTAAAGTTCATCTTGTGAGCATGCTTGGTTCTACATTGCGCACAGAAAACCAAATACTAGTAATATTTTAGTCCACCTCTTCCCCAAATTTCAGTTCACAAAATTGCAACAAATAAAGCAAGAAGTGATTTTTTAAAAAAAATTGTAACATAGTAAATGACGGCAGATAAAGACCTGTGTGGTCCATTCAGTCTGCCCAACAATACATGCTCCATAAATTAATTTAGTTTAAATGGTCCTTTTTCTTAGATATTTCTGGGCCCTGCCCTGTACTGTGCTTAGTTTCCACCTACTGGAGTCTTCATCAAAGCTCACTCCAACCTATCTTAACCATCCCGGCCATCAAAACCCTCCCCAGCCCGTCCTCAACTGAATGTCCGTATACGGGACACAGGCCCTACAAGCCTGCCCAGTAGATCCCTAAGAATATCACACGCAAATAACTTAGGGCCCCTTTTATTAAACCATAGTAGAGCTCTTTACCGCGAGCCTATGAGCATTGGAGCATTTATGTCACTGGCCCGTGGTAAAAAGCTCTACCATGGTTTGATAAACATAGAAACATGATGGCAGATAAAAGCCAAATGGCCCATCTAGTCTGCCCAGGAGGCCATAGTGGTTTTGGTTTTTTTTCCCAATTTAAAAGCAAACCAATAGCACATGGCTTTGTGCTTTGCTCAGTGTGAAGGGAAATCACCAGCATAAACAGACAATGTCCATTTCCAAGCAACAAAACAAAGCCAGCAAAGGAGGAAAATAAAAATTCAATCAAGCACAGCCCTCAGAATATCACACACAATTAATTTAGGGCCTCTTTCACTGCTGCTGCAGTAAATGCACTGAAGTCCTTAGGAAATAAAGGACTTTGGCGTGTTTACTGTGACAGCATCACTACCGCGGCTTTGTAGAGTGCATCGAGTGGCTTGTGAAATAATTAAGTTTCATTTGCAAATCAGCCATGCGCACTGATTTGTGTGTGCAACTTATGCTGCCATACAGTATATAGAATTTGGGGGTTAGCGCATCTACATTAGCAATGGTGTACCAAGGGTGGGGAGCAGTCTGCCCTGGGTGCAGGGAACTCAGGGGTGCTGGAGCGGTCATGGGTCTACGGTTCACCTGTGAGTAGCTGTAGGGTCCACTGGTCCAGCCCACTCTGACATCAACTTCCTGTTCCGGGGTGGGGGGACCAGCAGAGCTGACTGTTGTATGCAGGCAGCCGATAACTCTGTGACCGATCCACATACCTTCCCACTGCCTGGAGAAAGAGGTACTCTGCCCTGGGGTCCTGCCCTCACCAGGTACACAATTGTGCATTAACACATGCAAACTGGTTAACACAGGGATACTACACGAGCCCTTACTGCCTCAAAATAGGTTGTGGTAAGTGCTCACATGATAAATACTTTTTTAATGGTTCCACACAAAAAGCAACATTAGCTCATTGCCATTAATACAAAAAAATAGAAAATTCTCCATTTTATGTCTACAGTAGAAAAGGCCTTAACATGAGGGGAGCTTCAAACAGACAGAAGGGGAATGTGTGACACAGTGGTTAAAGCTACAGCCTCAGCACCCTGAGGTTGTGGGTTCAAACCCACACTGCTCCTTGTGACTTTGGGCAGGTCACTTAATCCCCCCCATTGCCCCAGGTACATTAGACAGATTGTGATCCCACCGTGACAGTCAGGGAAAAATGCTTGAGTACCTGAATAAATTCATGTAAACCATTCTGAGCTCCCTGGAGACAACAGTATAGATAGGGTTACCAGATGTCCAGATTTATCTGGACATGTCCTCTTTTTAGAGGACTATCCAGGCATCCAGACAGCTTTGCAAAACCTGGCACTTTGTCCAGATTTTAAAAAGCTTCAAACTCGGGGCCACATCTGGAGGGCATCTGCGTATTGTGGCCGGGCCCGTCCCTGAGTAGGTGGGAAACACCGGCCCGGACCACAAGCAATAATTTTAGTACGCCTTTTATATGGTGGTGAAAGGAAGACCCGGATACCGGATTCCTTGAAAAACAGTACCAGGTTTATTAGTGTCCCAAAGTACAAAGAAGAGAAAACAGAAGCAAAAAGAAAACATTCACCTTGATTGGTTACAGTTCTTTGGGTGCATCCTGCACACTATTATATTACAGTCCAGGTGAGTCTCAGGTGTTTTACTGAGGAGCTGGATTGCACCTCCTTATCAAAAGCAAAAATACTATAACATCAAAATATCATATCAGTTCAATGCCTTCCTTGGCTCGTATCCCCACTGGGAATTATTGATCTCCCTGGATCTTAACACCTTCTGGCTTTACTAGCTGAGCACGGCTTGCGTCAAGCCTTTTCCCCTCTCAGCTCTCTTTATCTTCTTAACACATTTTTATCATCTCATTAGCTTTGCCAGCCCTGCTCTGGCTTCCGTGTGAAACAAGTAAACAATGGGAGAACGTTCTTCGTGAGAGTAGCTGAGGACTTTCAAATACTGTATTCCCCCAGGTCCATGTCCTCTTCACTTATATTATCACTCAGGACACTGCACATTTCCCATTCACCCTCAGGGGAACTCTGGCTTAACGTTTCCTCATTTCTCCCAGGCTGTGCTTCCCATCCCCCTCTCTGCAAGTCTGCCAAAATACCTGCAGCCTTTCCCTGAGGATAATTTTCCAGCCCTTTTCTCTGGGGTTTAAGCTGCCAGTCACTGTACCTCCCAAGTGCTGTACCACCTTTCCTTAGGTGCTGGCTTCCTGCCATACGCTCATGCTGGGATTTAGGCACCCTCTGTGACCTGGAAACTCCTTGAGTGATTTGGCTTCTCTTATCAGAGACAGCTGTGTCCTCCTTCTCTCGCTCTCTCCTTCTCCCTCCTCTTCCTCAGTTTGCCAACTTACTTTGCCTATAAGGCAAACTCCCGGGTCTGACTCCACCCCTTTCTAAATTGGTCTTAGGTTTCTCCCTGACCTCTGGAAAGGAGTGATAGGGGCAATTAGTGGTTTTCAGAGCCTTCCCTAATTGGCTCTTCAGCTGTGCTGGGACCTGCCTTGGCTTGTATTCTTTTGGCTGAGCCAGCTGTCCTGGCTCCATGCCGGGTTTTACAGAGCCCTGTGCTGCATTCTGGGGAGTTTTAGCAGTAGTTTTCACTGTGACAGGAGCTTCCCTGTCACAGTATGCATGCATGAGACGCGGTAACATCACATGCCTGTATGTCACACCTGTGCATGCTCGGAAGCCCTCCAAACGTGGCTGCAAGCTCGAGGAGAAGAGGTTCAGGGGCAGGGCTGGGGCAGAATGAGGCATGACTTGGCAGGAACTAGGTAGGCCTGGGGGAGGGGTTACACATCCAGATTTTAAAATCGTAAAATTACCCTAGGTATAGAAAATTAAATAAATAAATAAGGGCTGCTAAGGCCACTTTTTACTGCAGCTTAGTAAAAGGACTCTTAAGCTTATACCTCAGGCAACAGCGATCATGGTAGGATTTTTTAAGAAGGAAAATTAAAAATATGTTTTACCTCAGGTAAAGACTGGTGTATTTGCAATATGAATTAACAGTAAGCTATAACAAAACTGAGATTTTGAAAGGGAAACATCTTCTGTAGGTCATGGTGTCTCCCAGGACTGTTTTGCTTAAAACACATTAATCTGAAAGGACTTTCCATTATAAACCAGAAAGATCCTTGTACTTGGCAACTGAATAAATGTTCACATTTTTCATCCTTTACAGATAACGCCTCAAACTGAACAGCATATGAATATGTTGCCATAGATGGAACAGTTCAGATCTGAGTAAAGATGGAGAGTGGGAAGTGTATAAAAGCTGCAAAGCTTTCATTTCCTGTCTAACTTATTTTCTAGGCCCTGAAACATTTTTTTTCTTGCTCTGAATGTTCTTTGGGATCTTTTACTTATATACCACAAGACATTCATTCAGAGAGTTTCCATAGGCACAGAATGGCAGAAAGTTGTTTTTGGAGAAGATCCTATGTGTTCCATTGGTTCCTTAAATGACATTTAAAAAGTGATTTTTGTTCTGGAAAATCTGGTAACCCTAGTCTTCGGAGTAGTGGAGGGGGCTTTCTTCCGGAAGAATGGGAGCCAGGGTGACTTGCACTGTTGAGGTCTTTTCTGGGGGAGAGGGAATCTGTTTTGGAGATGGTGGATTGTTATTGAGGGATCAGGAGAGGGTATAGGAATTATGTTCCTTCTGGCTCCTTTAAGATAGCCTCTCTCTGCATTGGGATTCATGTTAGTGGCATGTTGCTCCAAGGTAGGAAAAGGGGGGATGCCCGCTATGTTCGGTAAGGGTTGGAGGGTTCCGGCAGGAGGGATTGGGCATCCCTTCTGCTGACGATATATGGGGGGAGGTGGGGGTTTCCAACATGAGGGACTGGGCATCCCTCCTGCTCCATGATGTTCGGGGGAGGGTTCGCAGGTGCCAAGCAGGAGGGACTGGAGGGATGGAGACAGCAAACTACAGACCGGTGAATCTCACATCAATAGTGTGCAAACTAATGGAAACTCTAATCAAAGGCCAATTGGATACGATCCTGAACGAAGAGAATCTACGGGATCCCCGTCAACATGGATTTACTAAGGGGAGATCCTGCCAATCCAATCTGATCAGTTTCTTTGACTGGGTGACGAGAAAGCTGGATGTTGGGGAATCACTGGACATCGTATACCTGACTTCAGTAAAGCATTCGATAGCGTACCACACCGCAGGTTGCTGAGCAAGATGAGTTCTATAGGATTGGGCGACATATTGACGAAATGGGTTGGGAACTGGCTTGGAGGTAGGCTTCAGAGGGTAGTGATGAACGGCACCCCCTCCAAAATGACGGAGGTAATCAGTGGAGTGCCGCAGGGCTTGGTCCTGGGCCCGATCCTATTCAACATCTTTATAAGAGACTTGGCAGAAGGGCTGCGAGGTAAAATAACATTATCCGCCGATGACGCCAAACTAAGCAATGCAGTGGGCAAAAGCACAACAGACATAAATTCAATGTCCGACAACATGATGCACGACCTACTCCTACTGGAGCGCTGGTCTAGATCCTGGCAACTCAGCTTCAATGCCAAAAAATGCAAAGTCATGCACCTGGGCAGCCAAAATCCAAGCAAGACTTACACCCTTAATGGCGAGATCCTAACAAGAACTGAAGCAGAACGAGACTTAGGGGTGATCATCAGTGAGAACATGAAGACTGCCAATCAAGTGGAGCAAGCTTCATCCAAGGCAAGGCAAATCATAGGTTGCATACGCAGGAGTTTCGTCAGCTGTAAGCCTGAAGTCATTATGCCATTGTATAGATCCATGGTGAGGCCTCACCTGGAATACTGTGTGCAATTCTGGAGGCCGCATTACCTTAAGGATGTGCTGAGACTGGAGTCGGTCCAGAGAATGGCCACCCGGATGGTCTCGGGACTCAAGGATCTCCCGTACGAGGAACGGCTGGATAAGTTGTAGCTGTACTCACTCGAGGAACGCAGAGAGAGGGGTGACATGATCGAGACATTCAAGTATCTCACGGGCCGCATCGAGGTGGAAGAAGATATCTTCTTTTTCAAGGGTCCCGCGGCAACAAGGGGGCATCCGTGGAAAATCAGGGGCGGGAAACTGCACGGGGACACCAGGAAATTCTTTTTCACTGAAAGGGTGGTTGATCGCTGGAATAGTCTTCCACTTCAGGTTATTGAGGCCAGCAGCGTGCCTGATTTTAAGGCCAAATGGGATAGACACGTGGGATCTATTCACAGAGAAAGGTAGGAGAGGGTCATTGGAATAGGCAGACTAGATGGGCCGTGGCCCTTATCTGCCGTCTATTTCTATGTTTCTATGTTTCTATCCCTCCTGCTGTGCGATGTTCGGGGAGTTTCTGGCAGGAAGGATTGAGCATCCCTTGTGCTGGTAGTCTTTGTGGGGGGTGGGGATGGATTGCAGCTAAACTTATTGTAGCAGGGAGATCCCTTGCCTCAATAAGCTCAATGGCAACCCGATTCTCTAATCGGCGCCTGTGACATGGATGTCGGTTAGAGAATCAGGTTCTTAGGCAGGCTTAGGTGTGATTCTCTAGGCTTAGGCGTGATTCTCTAAGCTTAGGCATGATACTCTAAGCTTAGGCTTAGGTGCGATTCTGAGTCTGGGCATCCTATACAGAATCCGAACATTAAAATCTGCATTAAAATCCACTCCTATGCCGATGACATCCAGCTGCTCCTCCCACTAGGCGAAAACTGATCATCCCAAATCGCCAACCTCCAACACTGCCTCTCTGATATGAAAACCTGGATGACAAACAACAAACTACAGCTGAACGCCTCCAAGACCGAACTTTTATGGATCAGGGAAAAAAGTACCAAATACATACGCCCAACACTATCATGGAACACCACCTTACTAACAGCAGCCGATCAAGTAAGCAGCCTAGGAGTAACATTAGACGGCCACCTGTCCCTGTCCACCCACATATCTCAAGTAGTCTCTACCTCCTTCTACTACCTCCGCCAACTGAGAAGGATCGAACCCTATATCTCCACACCTGACCTAGCCCAACTACTTTATGCCTATGTCCTCTCCAGGATGGATTACTGTAACTCCCTAATTAATGGAGTAGCCAAAAAAGATATCAAGCACCTCCAGCGGGTACAAAATGCAGCAATCCGTCTCCTACATAGCCTCAACTACCACGATCCCATCTCCCCAGCCCTCCGCCCAGAGCACTGGCTTCAAATTAACCAACCCTGCGCATTCCAGGCCCTGGTAATAGCACATAAAAGAATTTATGCCACCACCCCTGCCTACATAAAATCCAAGCTAGCCCTGTACACCCCCCACCTGCCCCCCTTCGCTCTAAAATGGAGAAACGCCTATGTATCCCTCCTGTCAGAAACTGCCCGCAAACGCTCCTACAGCCACTTCATCCCCCAACTCTGGAAGCAACTCCCCCCCGCAAATCAGATTACAGAACTCATTGATGACCTTCCGGAAAGTGGTAAAGACCCTCCTCTTCAACTAAAATTATAACCACAACCTACCCCTCACCCCCCTTAAACTCCCACTCCCTTTTACCCTCTCTTCTCCATTCTGAACCTCTACTTAAATTGCTGTATAGTCCATTCTTAACCTGTACTTAAATTGCTGTATAGTCATTGTACTTAAACTACTGTATAGTCTTTGTATTGTCCAAATGTACTCCACTGTGAATGTTTGCTTGTAGGCCGTTCTGAGCTACTGGGAGGAAGGGATAAAAATGTAAATAAATAAATAGAATCTGGACACAATCAAATTTGTTAAGCGTGCTTGGGAGATACATGGAGTCTCATTTTCATTTTAAAACCCAGTTCCCAGTAAGGAATTGACAATTTAAGGCATATGTGGTCTTCAGATGCCTACGGAGACTGTCATCTGAAACAACAATCCCTAGGTCTTGTGATCACCAGAAAGAACTGTATTTAATTTTGCTGCTAAGAAACATATACTGTACTTCAGCTAATGTCTTGTTTGGCTTTGAGACGGGTGTTGTTTTTGCCTTAAATTTTGAGTTTCTGAAACTGAAGAAGCTGTGTGGAAAATAAAACAATAAAAGAGTATTTGTTTGGTTAACCGGAAACTTGGACTGGCTCATTATAGTTCCATGGATTGAATTCTGGAAAATATTTCACTGTTGATTAAAAGGAACAGGCACTCCAGTACAGTGCTTCTCACTGTTCACATTACACAGTATGACATCATTTAGTAACATAGTAAATGAAGGCAGATAAAGTCCTGAATGGTCTATCCAGTCTGCCAATCTTCTTACCCTGTCTTTAAATTACTGATTTAATTACAATTTTCCTTTTTCTTAGCTATTTCTGGGCCAGAACCCAAAGCTCTGGTCGGTACTGTACTTAGGTTCCATCTACTGAAGTCTCTATCAAAGCTCACTCCAGCCCATCTAAACCATCCCAGCCATCAAAGCCCTCCCCAGCCCACCCTCAACCAAATGGCCATTTACGGACACAGCAAGTCTGCCCAGTACTGGCCTTAGTTCTTCATTATATAACATTATTTTCTGATTCAAGATCCTCTGTTCATCCCACGCTTTTTTGAACTCTGTCACCATTTTCCTCTCCACTACCTCCCTCAGGAGCGCATTCCAGGCATCAACCACCCTCTTCGTAAAGAAGAATTTCCTTAAATTACTCTTGAATCTACCACCCATCAACCTCAAATTAAGTCCCCTGGTTTTACCATTTTCCTTTCTCTGGAAAATATTTTGTTCTACATTAATACCTTTCAAGTATTTGAATGTTTGAATCATATCTCCCCGTCCCTCCTTTCCTCTAGGGTATACAGTACATATTCAGAGCTTCCAGTCTCTCCTCATACATCTTTTGGCACAAAACTCCTACCATTTTCGCTGCCCTTCTCTGGACCGCTTCAAGTATTCTTATGTCCTTTGCCAGATACGGTCTCCAAAACTGAACACAATACTCCAAGTGGGGCCTCATCAACAACCTGTACAGAGGCATCTACACCTTCTTTCTTCTACTGGTTATGCCTCTCTCTATACAGCCTAGCATCCTTTTGGCAACAGCCACCGCCTTGTCACACTGTTTCTTTGCCTTTAGATCTTCAGACACTATCACCCCAAAGTCCTTCTCATCCGTGCATATCAGCCTCTCACCTCCCAGCACATAAGGCTCCTTCCAATTACTAATCCCCAAATGCATTACTCTGCATTTCTTTGCATTGAATTTTAGTTACCAAATATTAGACCATTCCTCTAACTTTTGCAAATCCCTTTTCATGTTTACTACTCCATCCTTGGTGTCTACTCTATTACAAATCTTCGTATCATCCACAAAAAGGCAAACCTTTCCTTCTAACCCTTCAGCAATGTCACTCACAAACATGTTGAACAGGATCAGCCCCAGCACCGAACCCTACTCACCTTTCCTTCCACTGAGTGAATTCCATTAACCACCACCCCCTGGCATCTGTCCATCAACCAGTTTCTAATCCAGTTCACTACTTTGGGTTCTAACTTCAACCTATCAAGTTTGTTCAAGAGCCTTCTTTGAACTCTACACATATCAGTTCATAGCATCTTTTAGTTTCGCAATTCCATTTTTCATCTTCCTCCTTTTACTAATATATCTGAAAAAAATTTTATCTCCCTTTTTTACATTTTTAGCGTGCACTTTTGCCAGACATACAATATCTCTCTTTTGGCTTCTTTAGTTTCACCTGATAGTCCTTTCTGTACTCCTCTTCTTAGGTTGTTTTTATATTTCAGGAATGCCAACTCTTTTGCCTTTATTTTCTCCGCCACTAGTTTGGAGAACCATATCAGTTTCCTTTTTCTCTTGTTTTTTATTTATTTTCTTCACATAAAGGTCAGCAGCCATTTTTATTGCTCCTTTCAGTATAGTCCACTGTTTTTCCACTTCTCTTATGTCCTCCCATCCTAGTAATTCTTTTTACAGGTACTCTCCCATTTTATTAAAGTCCGTACGTTTGAAATCTAGGACTTTTAAGTTTTGTGTGGCCACTCTCCACTTTAGCTGTTATATCAAACCAAACCGTTTGATGATTGCTACTTCCCAGGTGGGCCCCCACTCAAACATTAGAGATACTCTCCCCATTTGTGAAGACCAGATCCAATATCACTTTTTCTCTCATGGGTTCCATCACCCATGTGCAGAGCCTCTTGAAATCATCCACAATCTCCCTACTTCTTTCCGATTCCGCAGATGGAACTTTCCAGTCTGCTCCGGCAGGTTAAAATCCCCCAACAGCAGTACCTCCTCTTTCTTTTCAAACTTTATGAAACTTTTGGATATCTGCAATCAGATCATTATCAATTTGTTGCGATTGAGTTGGAGGTCTGTAGACTACACCCACGTAGATGGAAGTTCCATCTTCTCTTTTCAGTGATCCATATTACTTCTTCCTCTCCCCAGGTTCTTTGCATTTCAGTCACTTGGATATTGATCTTTACATAGAGTGCTACTCCTCCACCTTTTTGAACATCTTTGTCCTTCCTAAAAAGATTATATCCTGGTATGTTTACATCCGATCTATGGGATTCATTGAACCCCATAGCAACAATATCCATTTCTGCCTTTAACATCATGGCTTGCAGATAATGAACTTTGTTGCTTAGACTGTGAGCGTTTGTGGTCATTGCTTTCCAGCTCTTTTTCAGTGGTAATCTCCTTTTTTGTATAGTTTTTTTTTGTCTTGTTTCGCTTCCTGTTGCATTGCTAAGAAGTGAGTTGCTAATATTGTTTATGTTGCAATATTTACTACCATCACATCTTGTCTTTTGCTGGGGGTGGCCTCCATAATTGTCCTTCATACACCTTCTAGTTTAAACGCCTGGAAGCGTGGAGGGGCATAATCGAAAGGGACGTCTAAGTCCGTTTACGTCCATCTCGCAAGTCGTCCAAAGTAAAAAAACAGCTTAAGACACATTTTTGAAAGATACGTCCAACTTTTTTTCGTTTCAAAAATCGTCTAATTATACGTCCTGCCGATCTGATCGTCCAAGCCACTAAATCGTCTATCTTTATACCACATTTCTGTCCAACTTTCCACCAAGTCCAAAACTTTTAGAACAAGCCATGTTGGACATGGGAGGGGTCTGCAAAGTGATGGACTGAACACCCAGACGTTCCACCTAAATAGTGGGGTACCTTACAGGGCACTGCTGTGAACTTCACAAAAAGGGTGCAACTGCCGCATTTTGCAACAGTTGTAGGCGTCGCATATTTTTTTGGGAAATTGCCAAATAGGCGATGTTACAGTAGTCAAGCAGGCTTAGTACGAGGGATTGAACTAGGATTCTAAAAACCGATGTAACAAAATAAGCTTTAAGGGATCTGAGTTTCCAGAGAGTAAAAAATCCCTTTCTGATTAAGGAGTCTACTTGGTCTTTCATGGTTAGGCATTGATCCAGAGTTACACCTAGTATCTTTATGGAGGGCTGGATAGGGTAACTAAGATTATTGATACAGAGGGGTGATTTAATGTCAAATGGATGTGGTGAAGCAATGAAAAAAGTCATTTTTTCTGAATTAAGTTTGAACCTAAAGTTTGTCATCCATTGTTCCATCATGTTTATGGCTTCTGAAGCTTTGGGAATAGTTTCGGAGACAGAATTGGTGAATGGGATGATAATCGTAAAATCATCTGCATAACTAAATAGTTTTATCCCCAGCTGGGTTAGCTTCGTGCCCACTGAGGACATGTAGATGTTGAAGAGCAATGGGGATAGTGGAGAGCCTAGTGGCACACCGGATGGATTGCTCCAGGTGTCGGAAAGCTCATAATTAAAACGAACCTGATAGGTGCGGGATATAAGGAAGCCACGGAACCAGTTCAGCACCTTATCCCGGATACCAGTGGCATCTAGGCATTGCAGCAGTTTCATGTGGTCCACTAGATCAAAGGCAGAACTCATATCGAATTGCATTATCAGGGCATTAAGGCCTTTACTAAACAGTAGGTGCAAATTGTCTAAGATAGCCGCAATTACTGTCTCCGTACTGAATAGTGGCCTAAAACCAGATTGAGTTTCATGGAGGAGAGAGAATTGATCAAGATAACCCATCAGTTGGGTGTGAACCAATCCCTCCATAATTTTTATAATAAACGGAATGGAAGCTACCGGTCTATAGTTGGATATTAGGGCTGAGGATACTTTACGATTTTTTTAGAATTGGGGTTATAATAATGTGACCATTATTAGAGAGGAACTTCCCATTGTTTAGGTTGTAAGCCAAGTATTGCATCAGTGATAATTTAAATTCTAAAGGTGCCGCTTTCATAATTTCTGGGGGGCATGAGTCCAGAATGCAATAGGATCTAGAGTATTTGTTATATAATCTGATATAATCATTCCACTCTAAATCCTATGAATTTCCTGTCTTATTACTTCTCTTTCTTCTTCCCCTCTTGAAGTCAGTCAATTTGTACCTTTGCTTAATCTTTTGTAAACCGCATAGAACTTCACGGTACTGTGGTATATAAGCTGTTATTATTATTATTATTATTATTATTACTACAACTCCCTTATAGGTCATGGTGAGCCCCCCAAACCACCTTCAGAATCCCCTAGACCCATTTATCTACCACCCCAATAGCCCTTATGGCTGCAGGAGCTACCTATATGCCAGTACAAAAGGGTTTTGGGGGTATATAGGGCAGTGCACATGTTTAAGTATCAATGCAGTGATTACAGGGGCTTATGGGCATGGGTACTCCTCTCTATGGGTCCCTAACCCACCCCCAAGATGACTTAAGCTGCCGCTAGACTGGACGACTAGGCTTTCCTATGCCAGGCGGCCAGGTGATGATGGTCTGGAGGCTGAATTTTAAAGTTATGATTAAAATTTTCATGGTGGTGGTGGGGTTTGGTGATCAATGGGGTAGTGTGGGGGGTATGTTTTATGGGTTTGCAGTGCTTATCTGGTGACTTTAGGTGGGTTTTTGGTCTAAATCACAACGTCCAAGTTCCGCCCAACTTTCGGTTATACATGCTGTACGACTAAGTCTAAGCCGGCCCATGTCCCGCCCAACTCCTACCCTCGACACGGCTCCCGAAACGCCCTGTTTAGCTTTGGTCGATCAGTGGCACTATGAAGGCCTAGGTCGTTTAGAAATATGTCCAAAACCTGTTTTTAGTATCAGCACTTGGATGTTATTGAGAAATGTTCGTCCAAGTGCCGACTTAGGCCAGTTTTTGGACGTTTTTCTCTTTCGATTATGAGCCCCATATTATCTAAATTTCGCCACAAGGATTCTTTTTCCTGCTGTAATAAGATGTAGCCCATCAGTACAATATAGTTTCTTGTCCTTCCATGTATTTCCCCATCCTCCTATGTACCTAAAGCCTTCTTGATGTGAGGGCAGAATAAGTGTATAGACTGAGATACAAGATTTGTAAAGGTTTATCCATGGTCTAATATCTTCTAAACTGAAAAATGTGTATTGCTTTAACATTTTGATAATTAGAGCATAATGTTAGAGGAGAATGGATGACTAAGAATCGGCTGAGCTAAAAGCTTGACAGGGGATGTAGAGAATAACCATTTGCAAGTTAAAAGCACTTTAAATGTCATATTGCCTCTGTAATTTTTGGTTTGTTTTCTAATTCCTTCATGTCTTGCTCAGATCCCCCGGCTGGCTAGAATTAACTAAAAAAAAAGTGTGGGGGTGGGGGAGGGAGGGAAGAAAATCTTTTTTTTTTTTTTAATTCTTTATTGATTTTCCAAACTGCGATAGTGCAACATACAGATATATAACATACAATTAATCAACAAAAGCACATTCAACTTACAAATACTGTGGTACCTCGGTTTACGAGTGCACCGGTTTGCGAGTGTTTTGCAAGACGAGCAAAACATTCGCAAAATCGGCGCCTCGGAAACCGAGCACGCCTTCATTTGTGAGCGCTCCCCCCGTGAACCGGCACTCTCCCCCCCACAATCCAGCACCCCCCGCCGCCATTGGAGACCTCCCGCCGCCATCGGGCACCCCCCCGCTGCCATCGGGCACCCCCCACAGCGACCTGAGGTCCCCCAACCCACCCGAACCCTCTTCTTACTTCAGTGTAGCCTCCACACCAGCACCGGCACCGGCACCAGCATGTCCTGCCGATGCCCGAAGATCTGCTTCCTGTGCTGGGCCTTGAGCATGTGTGCATGCTCAAGGCCTGAGAGTCCACTCATCCCTTCAAACAGCTTAGTGTGACTCCAACAGACCACGGATGCAAATTCATTTAATTAATTAATTTAATATACATTTGTGGTCTGTTGGAGTAGCTTAAAGTATTGTAAACCTTTCACTTTTATTTCTTGTAGGAAATGTTAACATCTTCAGGAAATTAAAAAGCTGTTTAAAAAATTAACTCATGAAATATTCCTTAAATGTCATGGTGGTACAATTATAATTATGACTGTTGACAATTATGTTGAGATTACTTGGAATAATTTAAAAGTTTGCTTTCCTGTTCCAGCACATTGATATATGCTGTTTCATTCCGTAGATTCATTAGAGTTTTGTTTTCTCTTACCGAAGCTGTGTTGAGGAATTGGTTCTTTTTTCCTGAAAATCAGATAGCATATATGGTTTCAGGTTATGTAAGCTGATGGCTGAAGAGAGAAAAGCTCCATAAATTGATTCATTTATTACCTGCTGAAAGCAGTTGGATAAATTGATTAATTTATTACCTGCCGAGCAGACAAGTAGCTTCAAAAATGTTCTTTAGATGTAAGTACAGGAGAGAGTAAGATTCTCAAAGAAGAGAGTGGTGCATAGATTTTTTTTTGTGGGGTCGGTGGGGGGGGGGGGGAAAGAATTGACTATACAAATAAAAAGCTGGATGCCATCTCAGAAGTCGCCATACAGGGAAAGGATGTTAGAATCATTGTCTGTAATAGTGTTTCTCAACTTCTTCATGCCAAGTACCCCCTAAGTCTAACAAATATGAACTGAGTACCCTCACCCAAGCTCTGCCCCAGACCCACCCATGCTTCACCCGGACCCCACCCCTATAATAGTACTATTGTAATGCAATTTCTTTCATTCATTTTTCATATACACACAATATAATCTTATTAATACATTTGGTAACCACAAAATTATTTAAAAAAACAAACAAACACAAAGCACAATGTACGCAGAGAAAATGTTACTGTATTTTTCATTCTATAAAACATACCCATCCATAAGACACTCCCCCCCCCCCCCCCTGTAGAGGAGGAAAAACCAAGGAAAAAAATTTCCTCCTCTACAGGGGATACGTCTGGTGGTCTGGTGCGTCTGGTGCTGGGAAGCCCGAAGCAGCCTACCCGCAGCCTGAAGCAGCCCACCCACAGCCTACAGCCAGAAGCTGCCCGCAGCCGAAGGAGCCCGTCTGCAGCCCACAGCTCAAAGCCACCTGTAGCCTGCCCAAAGCCATACGCAGCCCCCGGTACCTTTTTTAAGTTGCGGTGTTCCAGCGCGCTCTCCTGCTGGACGGCTGGCTTTGGTAGCAGAGCGATACGATGCAGGAGCATGATCTTTGCGCTTCCTGCCTGCTCCTGCGCCGCTCAGTGATTGGCTGATATCAGTTCTCTTTTGGGGGATGGAAAAATTGCTTCTTATGGAGAAAAAAATACGGTAATTATCATTTAAATATTTTTTTCAAAGTGGTCAAGGCAGATGACTTTAAAATATGCAACTATAGAAAAATAAACAAATAAAGTGCAAAATATAGACAGCAGATATAAATTCTCAAAACAGACACATTTCGATCGTTACATTGAAAATAAAATCGTTTTTCCCAAGTGCATAATTTTCTAAACCAAAACCACAAACTGAACTCATATCCCTGCTTTCAGGCAATTCTACTCAGCTATTGGGATGACACTGTTAGAAAGCTGGGATTGCCTCTCTAAAGGCAATTAACTCTTTAGCAGCCATGAGCAACATGTCTTAACCACTGCTCATGCCGGCCTCATCCCTCCCTCTGACATCCCTCCATGTTCGTGGGGAGTGACATCATAGGGAACGATGAGGCCAGCACGAGTAGCAGGTATGACATTTGAAGAGGTATGGAGAGGTATGGAGAGAGGACCATGGGGAAGGGTGCATTGGGGGGAGGGGGACACATGATGTAGCGATGCCGCACTCTTCCCTAACTACGCTACGGGTTGTGATGGTAGTGGTGGTGGCAGTGGAGGGGGGAGGGGAGGGCATGATGGGAAAGGGAGATTGTGTGTAGCAGTGAGGGTTGGAGGAGTTTTGGTTTCAGCCCAAATCCAAATTTTGGGCTGGTTTCACTGCCAAAATTAAAGCCGAAATTCAGTTGGCCTCTGGGGAGAAAGCTTTGTTTTTAGAGCCAGAGAGGTGCACCCCAGCGGGAGTTATTACATTCATCATTAGTTTGCACTTGATAATGCAAATATGCTGGCTGTTAACATTTCCAAGTCCATTCTCCGTCATTGACACTGCCAGCCCCCAAAAATGTGGTGTTTTTTTAATTAACATGTGGTTAGTATATGGAAAAGGGGGATATTCCTGTAAAATGCTCTAATGCATTTTGTGGCAAACATTTTCTTGCATGTTAAGTTTAATTAGGGTTTAATGCCCTTTAGTAAAAAGGCCCATTAAGCTTGGCTTTTTTCTTTTATTTTTAAATATCAGATCAGCAAAATTTACATTAAAGGGAGAAGACATGAAAGTGCTTAAATGTAAAATGAATTTTATTTATGGCTTCACAGTATATAGTAAGAAAAGTGCAAATATAATGTACATCAGTAAGACTAGAATAAGATTATATTAAATGGCAGAGGTTTATTTTGTTTTTATTAAACAGGTAGAGGATAGTTAATGATCTAATCACTAAAATAACAAAACAACTCAGAAGTACTAATGTGGTAATAAAGCCATGCCAGCCAATACAGTACAGTCAGTCAGGTGTTCAGTGATTAAGGCAATAAAAAAAAAAAATCAAAAACTACTTATCCAATTATCCTGTCGAAGTGGTTAAAAACAGCTTCTTCAATGGTGACAGCAACACCCAAGGCAACAAAGTAGAAAATAGTCTTCTCTGCTTACCACTGATTGGCACAATCCAATGAAATCACTCAGAATGCTCTTCGGATCTGTAAAAGCATCAACCTCCTTCATCTTAAGCTGCCAGCAACAGATTCAACATTGTACTTTAAGGAAAAAGAAATCCAATATGCATCTATTCCAATGTCAAACTTCAACTTAGGGCAAAAGGTTCTTATTAGGCAGGTGTTCCCATTCAGTATGAACTAAAATAAGGGGTAATTCTACTTTTTTAAAAAATCAAATATATGCTGGGTTTTACTAAAAGCGTTAGAGGCTTTTAGCGCGGGTCGGCAAGGTAAATGTCAGAGAATTTACCTCACCAGCCCGCACTCAAAACCTCTAGTACCGTTTAGTAAAAGGAGCCCATAATTTTTATTAAATTTTAGAAAGTAGTATACATAATGAAACAGTAACAGGTTTCTGAAAACGTATGATATGCCCATCAGGCTATCAAGCCTTAGCATGCTCTCATACAGACAAAGAGTGAGGAGGAATAGCAGCCATTATAAAATCAAACATCATCTCAAGACTGATAGACACCATCAAATTAAATGAATGGGTGCACTTAAGTGTTCCATGCAAAACCCATAACTTATGGTATATTATAGGTTATTCCCTGGATTCTATATAGGGTACCCTAATTTGCATGCCTAGATTTGGGTGCACGCCCAAGATGCGCACGTACAATAATTCATTAAAAAGCCCTTAATAGCAATATTGCAGTTAATTGGCATCATTCAGGATTTGCACAGGCATCTGGCAGCATGCTGTTCTATAAAGCATGACACTTGAATCCCATGGCATTTATCTGAAAAGGGAGCGTGGTCAGGAGCATGTCAGGGATGTTCCAAAACATTACATGTGCAATTATATGCAGTAGTGATAGAAACATAGAAACATAGAAATAGACGGCAGATAAGGGCCCACGGCCCATCTAGTCTGCCCACCTTAATGTCCCTCCCCTACCTTTGCCCTGTGAAGAGATCCCATGTGCCGATCCCATTTGGCCTTAAAATCAGGCACGCTGCTGGCCTCAATCACCTGTAGTGGAAGACTATTCCAGCGATCAACCACTCTTTCAGTGAAAAAGAATTTCCTGGTATCACCTCGTAGTTTCCCGCCCCTGATTTTCAACGGATGCCCTCTTGTTGTCATGGGACCTCTGAAAAAGAAGATATCTTCCTCCGCCTCGATGCGGCCCGTAAGATACTTGAACGTCTCGATCATGTCCCCCCTCTCCCTGCGCTCCTCGAGTGAGTATAGCTGTAATTTGTCAAGCCGTTTTTCGTATGGTAGATCCTTGAGTCCCGAGACCATCCGGGTGGCCATTCTTTGCACCGACTCCAGTCTCAGCACATCCTTGCGATAATGCGGCCTCCAGAATTGCACACAGTATTCCAGGTGGGGCCTCACCATGGATCTATACAATGGCATAATGACTTCCGCCTTACGACTGACGAAACCCCTTCGTATGCAGCCCATGATTTGTCTTGCCTTGGACGAAGCCTGCTCCACTTGATTGGCAGACTTCATGTCCTCACTGATGTGCTGATGTTTGTTGTATGTCTGGGAAGCACTACCCTCTACCGGATTTGTAATTGGGCTTCCCTTGTTGCGAATTAAGCTTATTCAGGATTTATAATAAGGTTTAGCCAAAACACATCCGTATCGAATCCTCTTTACTTAATATTCCTGAAAATAAAGACTGCTTTTATTTTCAATATTCACTGGAGGCCTTTTGATACCCCACTTCTTGTGTCTTCTTGTGCATACTCTCGTGAGGGACCTCTCTCGCCTGTTGAACACACATAACTTGTATGCCAGCATTTACTCTTGGATTCAGCAAGCATAGGCCAAGATGGGCACTTAATTGCAATTTTGTAAAGGGCTCGGGCCCTGTATAGAATCGCTCTTAGTTCCAATCTTTTCCCTTGCCCATTTTTGATTGCCATTTGCTAAATATAGCCCTGAGTGTGTAAGTTGGAGACACATTCATCCCCTTCCATGCTTCGCCCATATATACAACCCCTTGCATTTATGCAGCAACTCAGTGGTCTCCAATGTGCAGCCTCAGGGCTGAATGTGGCCTCCAAAGTCCTCCATTGCGGCCCTCAAACAGTTGAATGAAATGCTCTTCAAATCATGCAAATGCATTAATTTCAATGTTGCCAACTTGATATTGTAACTACAGACAGTCTACCCCCTTTTTACAAAGCAGCATTAAGCTTTTTCATCTCCGGCTGTGGCGGTATTAGCTCCAATGCTCATAGAATTCCTATGAATGTTGGAGCTAATACTGCGCAGCCGGAAATAAAAAAGACTAACGCAGCTTCAACAAAGAGGACCTAGGTGTATTACTCAGGTGCCTCATTTATGGAATTTGCTACTGCTGACAATCCAAAATAAAGCTGTGTTTTTAAAATATATCCTTGATGTGTTGTAGAAGCAATATTAGTATTAATTTTTAATGTTTAATACCTAGTCTGAATAAGCAGGTCAAGGCGGTTTACAAAATTAATACACTTCCCCGTCCCGATTCGCGGTTTTAGGACTTGCCATTTCTATTATTTGCGATTTCCTAAAACTGGAATCACCCCCACCTCCTGGACCTCCTCAGACCTTACCTGGTGGTCTAGCAGTCTTTCGGGGCAGGAGCGATCTTCCTGTCGTAGTTTCGAGAGACTACGGGAACTCATGGCAGCCATTTGGGATGAGTGAGCTGCATGGGGCAGGAGTGTAGGAAGATCGCTCCGGTCCCAAAAGATCGCTAGACCACCAGGTAAGGTCCGGGAAGGCCAGAGGAAAGCGGGAGGGAGGTGAGGGTGGGTCAGAGTCAGCCCAAAAGATATTCATGAATTTTCAATATTCGCGGGCTGGCTCTGTCCCTAACCCCTGCGAATATTGAGAGAGGAGTGCAGTATGTATAAGCTTGAAATTTTTTTGTGGTCTTCAGAGCTTTCTCACTGTGGCCCTTTATGTGAAAAAGGTCAGAGACGACATACTGGACAGGAGGAGAGACACAGGAGCTGGTTGACTGCCTACAGGACATGCCTCCTGCAGCGAGGCAGCGCCTCTGCTTCTCTCTGGCCCTTTTCACTGCTGGCACTCCCTCCCCCCTCCACTGGTGGCTTAGGGCCCATCCGGTGGGCCTTCGTGCATGTGGGAAGTCGACGTGATAACATCACACCTGTGTGTGACATCATCATGGTGACATCTGCACACATCCGGATATCTCGAGCCGCAGCCACAACGTTTAGTGTGCTGTGGCTCGACAAAGTTTGCGGGTCACCGCAATAAGGGGTCCTTTCACTAAGCTACATTTGGCACTAATGCGTGTCTCACGCAGCACAGCAAGGAGAACCAAGGGACATGTTAAAATCATTTTCCTAATTTTGTTGAGGGGCCACATCAGGAGTGGAGAGTGGACGTTTCTGTGCTAACCAGTTAGCATATCTATACTATCATGCATGGATAGTGCAGGAGCCATTACTGCCTACAGAATGGGTGACGGGAATTGCTTATGTGGTAATATTTTAAAAAATGGTCTCACATTAATGGCAATGTTAGCGCATGGCCATTAATGCAAAAAAAGAAAAAAAAATGCAATTTTTTTCCAGCCATTTAAATGGCCTCAGTATGCATAAAATCCAACTTTATCTGGTGGTTTCAAACTTTTTTTTTGTAAATAGGAGCAGTGATTTTATTTAATTTGCATTTGAAGGAAATTTAATTTCACTTATGTAAGCAGTCCGTCCTTCTTAACTGTGCCGAGCCCTGATGATCAAGCCCTTTGCTAGCACATCCTTTCATTTCCCAGGGAGAGCAATTTGTTACTAGAGATCCTTTTCACTAGAGAGCAAAGCACCCTTCCTCCTCTTTCCAGCAGTCAAGACCTGGAAGCTCTCCAGATCCAGTGGACTCCAAAGTTGCTAGGCTGTTTGTAACAGCCATGCATGCCTCCTTTTCAGTCACAGAATGGCTCAGGATTGATAGTGTAGAGATACTGAAGCACATTTCAGGAAATCTTTGGCTCTGGATTAACACTGCATGTTAGTTCACAAAAAGTGTATTCAGTAAAATAGTTACAAAAGGTTCTACTTTCTAACCCTCTAGGAGGGTAGTTGGGAAAAGAAAGGGAGAGATGGTGGACCCTGGGGTGGTGTGGAAGGAGGGAGAGATGCTGGATGAAAGGGTATTTGAGAAAAGGTGAATCTGTGGATGGAGACGAAAAAAAGGAAAGATGCCAGACCTCTGTGGGAGGGAAGAGAAACGGAAGGGGAGGACAGAGATGGCAGATGGATGGTTAGCACGGAGAAAGAAGAAAGAAGGAGTCCCTGGCAAGCAAGTTATCATAAGACAACCAGAGCCTGGGACCAACAAAAGGCAGAAAAAATAATTTTATTTTCTGTTTTGTGATTACAATATACTAAACTCAAATCCCTACATGGGAATAATACTAACAATAATAGAGATCCCTAATTTCCCACAAAATATGAAGAAGTGCAACGGATATCCGTAACTAACTGGAAGGGCCTCAGTCAACGAGCCTACGCAAGTCATAGACTCTGACCTTACAAGTCTGCGTACATTCCTGGCTCTTTAGCTCTAATCATCGGCAGCCTTCCAGTCCCTAACCTCAACTTAACGAATTTTAATTTTATTCCAAATTGTTTTAAAAAAATTTTTTCCTTCTTATAATTTATTCTAAAAATCTCAACTCTCTGAAAATCTCAGTTCTCTACATCGGTGCACTTTTTCTTAATAGGAGACTTAATTAAACATCCAACGTCCAGTGTCTGTTAAAGTAACTTAGCTTTTAAGTAGTAACACTCCAGCAAACTGCTTCAGACCATGCCAACGTGGCCAGCGTTTCGTGGTAATTTATTTAAACCCACTGCTTCAGGGCCAGTTAGTCTAGCATGCTCCTAGATTATAATGACACGGATGAAGTAATTGGTAAACTAGCTTGTGCTTATGTTTATTCATATTTATATACCGCTCTTCGTTAAAACTTATAGTAATGAATCCTTGTATGTATTCTTGTGATCTCTTTGTGTTTAATTAATTAATTAATTTCTAAAATTTCTAAACCGCCTATAACTAAGCAGTTAACAATTAAAACATTCACAATAGTTCATGGACTGTACATTTATATTCAAATTACATTGCAATTACATAGTAATTTAATCCTCTTAAAATAATGTCAAAAGCTCAATGAATTTACACGTTAACTATCCCCACTAAATAAAGTGCAAGAATCACAATTCAGGATTCTTATTAAATATGCCTACCAACATAATTTCAGAGAAAGGCCTCCACAAACAGTTGTGTCTTCAACATCTTTCTAAACTGTAAACGATCAGACCAGGTCCTCAGGATGCCAGGGAGGGAGTTCCAAAATTTTACCCCTTCCAAGGACAACATTGCCGCTCTAGATTTAGCATACCGGACAGTTTTCTCCATCATGGAAAATAATCTCATAGTACCCTCAGACCTTAGATTCTTCCTCAGCTGAAACACCTCCTACAGAGATTGAAAGATCAAAGGAACCGTTCGTTTACAATAGTTGGATAGTTCTAAATCTAATAGATGCTGGCACTGTCATCTTGATATAGGAACACTGGATTATCTGCTATTCTATTGTCCTTTGATACTCAATTTTTGGAAGTCAATATGGAGACAAATTAATGCTATACTTGAGTCATCAATTCCATTGACATATGAGGTAGTCATACGTGGGATGGTATTACATCTGAAACCCTCATTGGACAGATATAAAGGTCGGCTTTTCCTTATTATGACTGGGATAGCCATGCAAATGGTTACTCGCAATTGGAAAAACTGGGATCGCCTTAATTTTACTTTTTGGTGGGCAAATTTATGTTTAAGTTATAGGTATGAAAAGATGAATGCAGATATGCTGGGGCATACTAAGAGATTCAAGTTAATTTGGGACCCATTGATGTCTTTTATGGATTCATTATAGTTGTCTTTTCCTTTATTTCTGTTGGTATAATACACACCCACCCAGAAGGAAGGAGGGCGGGAGGGGGTATTTCTTTTGTATGGTTCTATTCTCTTAGGAAAATGGTGGGTGGTTTTTTTAATGTTGTATGGATTCTGATTGATTATAAGTGCATATATGATTACTATTATTTGTATAGATATTGTATTGCATTTTTGTTAGCTTTAGAAACTCAATAAAGATTTATAAAAAAAAAAGAAAGAAAGTTCAAAGGAACAGATGCATTCAAACTCTGAAGATGCCAGATTCCTTATATAAGGGGCTGGCTTCTGACCAAAATGTTAAACATACTTTTTCTGCCTTTAAGCCATTCTGAGCTTGTTGGGATATCAAATGAACTAAATAAATAAATAAGATTTGTATGTCCTCATATATCGATATATGAATAAACAATTGTTAAACTGAGCACAGGCTAGTGCTTATTTATTTCCACAGTTTTGGTGGAGAAAGCTAAGGGCAGTTTAACTTTCTCCAATCCACATGGAATAGATCTTTCCCTGGTGCCAACAGTAAGAGGTAGGAGGACCTCATTTATTTATAACAAAAGAAAAAAAATCTTAGGAATGGGAAAAGAGCAGTCTGGGGGATAGAACAGATTTCCTAGATATTGTTTAGGGATATCGTTTAGGGATAGAACAGATTTCCTAGATATTGTAAGTATAATGTTTTCCAGAGAAAGGAAAATGGTAAAACCAGAGGACATAATTTGAGGTTCTTTACGGATAGGGTGGTGGATGCCTGGAATGCACTCCTGAGAGAGGTGGTGGAGATGAAAACAGTGATGGAGTTCAAAAAAGCGTGGGATGAACACAGAGGATCTAGAATCAGAAAATAATAGTAAATAGTGAAGAAGCAATACTGGGCAGACTTGCACAGTCTATCTGTATATGGCCGTTTGGTGGAGGATGGGCTGGGGAGGGCCTCAATGGCTGGGAGGGTGTAGATGGACTGGAGTGAGCTTTGACAGAGCCTTCAGTAGTTGAAACCTAAGAACAGTACTGGACAGAGCTTTGGATTCTTGCCCAGAAATAGCTAAGAAAAACTCCCAACAAATTTTTAGAAGAAAATAAAAACCCAACAAATTTTTAGAAGAAAATAATAACCCATCAAATTTTTATAAAACAGTCTGTGCTCAGGATTGAAAATTGTCTGCAGACAGGGTCCTGTTTGTTTTTTAACAGTGTGTTTTGTTAGTGTACAGTTAGCTTTTTCCACAGGCAGGCTGTATTATGGTACAGAATGAAAAAGGTGGATATTGATTGGGCCAGGAGCATTCCCCCATCATAAGAAAAGTTAGGAGGAACATGAAAGATGCTCCTGATCAGCCCTCAATCCCAGGCCAGCCTCAGTTGCAGGAGTACCTTAGAAAAGAGATCCCATTTAAAAATGGAGGTCAGTTATTGTTATGGAGGATCAGCATTTTGCATGGTGCCATCATTCCTGGAAAGTCATCATTAACGGGAAAAAAAAATAGCTGTCTAGCTTTCAAGTAGTGCCATGCAATTTTATTTCTGAAAATAACCTGTCGGTATTGGTTTCAGAGAAGGCTGGTCATAGTTTGTGAACTTTATCTAAGGGCTCCTTTTACTAAGGTGCGCTAGCGTTTTTAGCGTACGCACAAAATTACCGCCTGCTACACCGCGCTTTACGCTTCTAGAATAACGCCAGCTCAATGCTGGCATTAAGGTCTAGCGCACGCGGCAATTGAGCGTGCGCTATTCTGCGCGTTAAGGCCCTAACGCACCTTAGTAAAAGGAGCCCTAAATGTAGTAGCAGTAGAAGCAAGAAAGATAAAGGAAAGGAGACATCCATCACCCAAACAAACCCTTGAGCCCTTCACCCAGTGAGGTGGTAAGCTACCATCCCTTAGTCTCACATCATTAGCAGCAACCTGCCATGGAACATATGGAGTGAAGTTTGGCATATTCACTATATCTGACAGTAACGGATATCCTCTAGCTGGGGGAAAATGCTCCGATTCATGCACTCTGATAAAGATGTGCATGGATATAGCAGTGGAATTTTTCAATCACAGCATAAAAAATGGACGGCAGCTATGAGAGAAGAAGGAAGAAGTGGGATCTCATCTGAACAACCTTCTTTGGGATTTGGGCACCCACTGGAATTCCACCAATTTTTTTTTTTTTTCTTTATAATGCAGAATTGTTATAGAAGGCCACCATCAACCACATGACACAAGCAGTGCACATCCTGAAGCCCATCCGGGATGCCATGGAAGCTCCAAGTTTGGGTATGGCCCCCTTGGGTACGGCCATCCCAACAGTCAAGCTACCAGAAGAGAAATTAGTGGGATACCAGCAGGAGAAGAGAATGGCATTTAAGGTGGTGATGCTGGTGGAGTGCTTGCTATTACAACATAACATAACATAAACAACATCCCACGCTTTTTTGAATTTAGACACAGGTTGGCTATAGTTGCTCCCTGCCTCCAAAAGCACTGTGGCAAGGTTCCAGTTCATTTTATCTGCCTTATGAACATACTAGGCTTGTTTTCTTGGGGCTAAGGAACATAGTTATTTGGATGTGTATTTTTTAAATCATTGGCAGTAGACTGTATTGTTTTTACTTTATAATGTTTACACTATTACAGCCAGCTGCTTTTTTTCCCATTCCATGGGGAGAAATGATTTCAACATATTACCCTTTTGCTTCTTTGATTCACTTGGTTAACAAATAAAGCTTTCAGACTAGAAAAAGTAGTCAAATTAAACGTAATGCACAAATTGCTTATTTTTCACATATAGTATAAAGTCAAACTCATAAAAGAAATGCAAAGCTCGGTTGCATATTGCAACTCATTATTAACTTGCCCTCAGCACAGCAAGGCAAACTATGAGACACCTTCAAAAGGTTTCTGTACTTTTATTTTTATTTTTTTAACACTATTTCTAAAATATCTCAAAAGCAAATTTCATCACTACCTGCAAGGTGAGCCGGCTTGCCTAACTGACTAGTCACATGATATTCTAAGACACACCCTCGTATCACTTCTCCCGCCACAACCATTTCCTGTGAAAATATGAAAGTGTGGAAACTTTCTGAAGAACCCTCATACATATTTTGCATATATTTATATGTATTTAAAAAAAACACCCTGGTAAACCTGCAGGAATTTAATTGCATCTTACTTAAAATCATAAGGGCTTCAGTAATTAAATGGTACAATTTTCATTTCAAATAGCTGAAATCAGAATAAAAACTGTATAAAAATTTGAACTAGGGTCATCATCCCTGATGTTTTATATTTTTTAGCATTTTAATTATGCACACTACTTAGACAATTATAAGTGGTATATCAAATTTAATCACACTTGAAACTTGTTCATATAAAGAAGACATATTGGAAAATTATTGAATGATACCTTTTATATGTAAGGTGTTGTCTCCTTAATGTTTTTGCATGGTGCTCCATTTCTGTCTTCGTCATCTATACCTGTCAAGTTTGATTTTGTTGTCTCCTGGATTTCTGATCCCAACCCGTCCACTGTGGATATCGACAAAATGAAAACATCGAAGGTCTCAAGTTGTTCTCTAGAGAAAATTGAAGCTATACAATCACTAGAATAACTAAAGCACAGGCCACAACAAATTGGCACAGGAGCAGTGAAATTGCTCCAGTGTAAATGAAAGTTGGCTTAGTCAAATTAGCCATCTGTCCGTGATGAATTTAAACACTGATCTGGCACATTTTGCACAGTAGTTAGCTTCTGCTTGTTTTGTTGTGATCGACATTCAAGAGGTATTGCTTTCTACAGCTAAACAGTCTGCTTAGCATGTTATCGTAGTGAAACAACTCTTCCAGTGCTGCTGAACAGAATTTCTGTAATATATAGACTTGGGTGGTATCTTTAATGAGATCATGTGTGCTTCAGTGTCGTGACGTCCCTGCTTTCATTTTAATCTATGACAGAGCGGAGTATCCACCTACATCTCATCTGAGTAGCTGAACTGGTATCTTTATTTAACTTCTCAGTCGGTGTCACTGTTCACTTTGGAGATGGGATAAGGAGGTGCTGCTTCTGTCTAAAGACATACTTCGGTGCAAGTTCACCTCTTTAGAGATTAAACCCTGCCAACTTTAATTGGTTAACCCTTAGGGCTCTCACAAGCAGAATGTTCTCTTGCCCCTTACAGTCATGCTGAGCTGTCGTCTGAGCTCCTGGCAGGTCTAAGGCTGTGATAGGAAATCAATTCATGTATTAATTTCTGTATAGATATAAAGTCAAGATCCTTCACGTTATCTTCTTGTAAGATTCTCGAATGCAGACTTTAGGATACAAGTTGAGACACAATATCTTTAATTAAATTGATTTTCTTTTTTTTTTCTTCTTCTTTTAGTAGGTTAAGAAGGAAATGATGATCTGATATTACTGAAAATCTATTTTTTTTAAAAAAGTTTAAATATGATGTGAAACTTTTACCAAAAGTTTCAGACCGAAATCTACACTTTGTTCATGCTTCCCTCAGATGAAAATAATGAGACACCATCTAATTTGTATATAGATGAAGATCCCAAAAAGAAAATATATTCTGATGTCAATCAACATTTTAGTTCTGATAATTTCTTCTTGTAATGGGTTAGAATGTGCTGAAACAAGCAAACAAACAAAAAAAAACCCCAGCAAAAATCATGCCACAGCCAAAGATAAATGGAATTTTCACAGCAAGATATTGCCCAGTCTTCAAAATGGATTAACTGGGCACAATGAGTTCTTTCTTAGTTAGACCCTGCTGAACTGGCTAGCTGCCAATATTAGGCAACACTTAGGGCTCCTTTTACAAAGATGCGCTAGGGTTTTTAGCGCACACACAAAATTACCACGAGCTATAGCGCGCAGTAGCTGTAAAGGAGGTGGTAGCGGCTAGCGCGTTTGGGAATTTAATGCACGCTACTGCGCACGTTAAGGCCCTAGCGCACCTTCGTAAAAGGAGCCCATGCTGCTGCATATCAGCTCTAATTGACCACTGTAACCATTCTGTTTATAGACGCGTTAGCGTGTACCGCGCGCTAAAACGGCTAGCACGCCTTAGTAAAAGGACCCCTTGGTTTCCCTATGCTTGTGCCTATTTACTAGATGCATTTGCCTCATTGGAAAGAAAAGTGTGGAATAACATTCTCTTCTTGGTTTGGCTGAGAACGTTTTGGTGGCCCCTCATACTGCCGCTGCTGTAGAGAATTTCTAATATAATATTCGAACTATGCAAATAACACATGAGAGAGTTACTATTAAAAAATAGGCCTAATACTATACCCCATACTATACCATACCATAAACTCTTCCAGACTAACTATTGGATATGTGGTAGGCAAAGCATGGGCATACTCAGGTGTGGCGTGCCAAGTATACACTTAAATTTCCACCAGAAATTGATTTTATTTTCATTTTTATTTAAAGTACTACGTTATTTCTTTGATTTTTGCTGGTTGCTTGAGTTCCCGTTAACAGAGAGTCTACTGTACATACCTTTAGATTTAGCCCATAAAATTATTTATAGACTCGAGAATTCTACAGGCTGCATTAAAGCACCAGGCGCTGGTGTAGTGCAGTGGGGTACACTACTGAAGACATTGCTCCAAAATGAAACAACAGCAAAGCCTCCAAATAGAACCCCCCCCATAAACATCACAAGAAAATAAAACAAAAATTTGGTCTACACACCCATGATCCATAAATGAGTCTCAATATATAAAATGGGACTTGTGTTAGGGCATGTTAACATTCAGCAACATGGTAAGCCTATTCAATCCCTTTTTACAACTATAATATCCCTAGCTGCTCCATTTTGGATGACATAGCCTTCTTAGGCAGATGAATATATTCGTATAAGCATTATAACAATTCTGGTATTAGGGATAAGCAGAGCATAGCATTGCAAACATAGTACATTCTGCTGAACAATGGGCTTCAATTGCCTTACTAAATGAAGCATATAATGCACTTTTTTTTTAAAATATACAGGTAATTTGCAAGCTAAGGTACTTGCTCTAATGAGTTTTACCCCAAGTTATGAACTTTCTTTATTATAGCAGTGGTTCCCAACCCTTTCCTGGAGGACCACCAGGCCAATCGGGTTTTCAGGATAGCCCTAATGAATATGCATGGAGCAGATTTGCATGCCTGGCACCTCCATTATATGCTGATCTCTCTCATGCATATTTATTAGGGCTATCCTGAAAACCCGACTGGCCTGGTGGTCCTCCAGGACAGGGTTGGGATCCACTGTATTATAGGGATTAGTTCCCTGTTCAGAAAAGAAATAAAAACTACATTCTTCAAGAAATTCCTGAAACAGCCTTAACTTCAAACTTACCGTCCTTCCCCCCTGCCCTCTTCCCGCCACACAGAAACTACATAACCTACTCTTTACCTCTCTAGAAAGGACAAATATTCTTCCATTGTAACCCTCCGTTTTTTATTTCTTTTGTAATCCGCCTTGAACCGCAAGGTAATGGTGGAATAGAAATCTCTAATGTAATGTAAAAAGAGACAACTTCTGAGCTGCATGCCAGAAAACATCACTGAAGTATATTGCTTCTGTCTTTTGAAATATTTCTCAGTCATAAAACTCTCAGCAAGGCAGTCATCAAGCTTACTTTGTCAGCTTCAAATCTTACTATAGAGCAGTGGCTCCCAACCCTGTCCTGGAGGACCACCAGGCCAATCGGGTTTTCAGGCTAGCCCTAATGAATATGCATGAGAGAGATTTGCATATAATGGAAGTGAGAGGCATGCAAATCTGCTCCATGCATATTCATTAGGGCTATCCTGAAAACCCAATTGGCCTGGTGGTCCTCCAGGACAGTGTTGGTTACCACTGCTATAGAGGACTGACAACATCCATGTAAATTCAAAGTCCAAAACAGTTCAAAATAATTCCAATTATCTACAGGTAATGGTCAACTAGATAAATTGTACTAGATAGATTTAATCATAGAAGCAAAGTTGAATGGCCCATATTCAATGTACAGTATAATAGACCAAATCCCATAATTATGGCTCCTAGGTTCTGTTCCTTGAGTTCTCCTTGGGGCACCTCTGAGGAGCAAGCATATCTTTTCCATCTTTTTGCATTCATACTTTATTGACTTTGGTTCATAGTCAATACAATCTTTTAACTTGCTTGAATTTATCTGACCCTATATTTTTCTTTGTTTTACTGTCCTCCTTTTATTTTGCTGGATTGGGTTTGGCTTGTTACCACTATTAATCATGTTTCTTCAGGCTTGTTATTATGATTAAGGATTTCAATATTCACGTTGATGCTCCTTCCTATCAAGGAATTTGTTTTGCTTAAGGAATTCTTGGGTTTCGCCAGTTGATGCACTCGTCAACACATCAGGCTGGCCATCCTTTTGATTTGATTCTTTCTCTTGAATTGGTTACTAATTCTATTTTGGTTCAGTTCCCCTCTCCTAGACTGACAATTTTCTTATGAACATTCAAGTTAGCCCTTCCTATTCCACCAGTCCCAAATAAAAGGCATGTTAAATTTACATGTGATTTAAAATCCATCAATTTAGATTCACTTACAGTTTCATGCCATACTATTCTTTCATAATTGATTGTTGCAGATTTCCAGGTCTTGCCGCATCTGGGTAGGTAGAACTGACGTTTCAGCCATCATGCTGTGGCTTTCTTCAAGGTTTGCTTTGAGGGTGTTACTTAAAAATTGTATAATTTGTTCTTTTTTTTTTTTGCCACTAGAATTGTGAACCTACAGGAATTTTGAAACATAAACACCACACAGAAACATAGAATATTTTAAGTAATGTGAGCCAGAGATTTATTTGTTTATTTATTTTATTTGTTTAGATTTATATCCCGTTCTCCCGGGAGCTTTTACAATTGACATTCACAATAAAGTTACAAGACAATAAACTTATAGGCATTTGAAGAAGAGACAGGTGAGAAGATGTAGAGAGAGAAAGGGAGGGGGGAGCAAGGGGAGCATGGGAAGGAAAGAGGAGGATAGAGATGGGGGAGCGAGAGGGGAGCAAGGAGTTAAAGGAAGGGGAGCAGGGAATAGGAGAGTGGGAGGAGAGAAGGAGAGAGGGAGGAAAAAAAGAGATAAGGAAGGGGGGTTAGGAGGAGGTTGTCCATTAGCACTGTTCAATTGAAGAGATGGGTCTTCAGGGTTTTTCGGATTTAAGATTGATTAGTGCTTTTATGAAGTCTGGAATTTGAATGGAGATGCCCCCTTTAGCATAGCAGGAATTTCCAACTTGCTTTGGAAAAGGACAGGAACTTTGCTAAGGAAATGCTTTCCACTACGCTGCTAAAGAGGCATATTACATCAGTGAAACAAGCCAAATGCTAAAGACCAGAATCAACCTACATAGATATCATATTAAGAATTGCAATACCAACCAGGATGTCACCTCCGTCGGGCAACACTTTGGGGAAAACTGACCAGTGTGTGGTGCAGTAGTTAGCGCTACAGCCTTGGTACCCTGAGGTTGTGGGTTCATATCCTGCACTGCTCCTACTGACCCTGGGCAAGTCACTTAATCCCCATTGCCCCAGGTACATTAGAGTGGGAGCCCGCCGGGACAGTTAAGGAAAAATGCTTGAGGACCTGAATAATTTGTAATTCGCTTAGAATTGTAGGATATGCAGAATATAAATTATTAAATATAAATAAATAAATACACCGCACCAATGATTTTACGGTGAAAATACTAAAAGGGAAGTTTAAGACAATCCAGGAATGCAAAATCTTTGAACTCAAAATGATACGGTATTTTGACACCTTCCGGACAGGACTTAACAGAGATCTGGTCTTTCTGTTCCACTATAAAGACATTTAAAACTGCTCTGCCACCTTTCTGTCTCCTGCCCATCCACCCACCCACCCACCCATCCATTCCTCTTCTTACCCCTGAAATTCTTTCATGTTTTCCTTATATATATATATTGATATTTGTCAACATTTGCTTATTACTGATCTGAAGAAGGGTCACATTTGAAAGCTCATCACAAAATGCATTGTTAGTCCAATAAAAAAGGTATCACTTTATTTCCTTTGTTTTTTGTTTAATTTCATTATAGTACCACTACACCCTGGCAGGAAATTATCCTAGTACATTACAGATTTATCTCTGAATAGACTGAGGTAACATGGACTTCTGCATGTCCTACTATGCTAAAACAAGCAAACATAATTCAATTTATATCTCAAGGCAGACCTGAACTCTGGTGCAAGTGGCAAGACTTCTTTGCATAGGGCACAGAGTCTTCCATGTTTTACAGCTAACCCTGTATAGCAGCTGTATTTCACGCTGACATAAAATGAGTGCTGTGTTGTGATTTAGAGTAAAAGCAATGTAGCCTTATCGTTTCTGAGTTTATCACAGAACAATTTAAATAATATTGCAAGCAATTATTTTGCCACAAACCTGAGGGTATAGCTATGACACTCCCCCTTGGAGGAATATATGGTAGATGTGTAAATTATAGCACTAAATATAGGAGAATATACACCTAAACAATGGTCTCCAAATTCTTAATGCTAACTCATAATATATACATTTAGGATAATAAAAAAACAGAAGTCTGATGGGAATAACTCACACTCCCTGTTGGCAAAAGCCATCTGTAAATCTAGCTGGAATAGAGATCATAGAACTTAAACTATACAATCTTAGTATGCTGGTAGAGTCATATCATGGTGACAGCTGGTATGGCAAGAGAAACATAGAAACATGATGGCAGATAAAGGCCAAATGGCCCATCCAATCTGCCCATCCATGGTAACCATTATCTTTTCCTCTCTCTTAAGAGATCCCACATGCCTATCCCACGCTTTCTTGAATTTAGACACAGTCTCTGTCTCCACCATCTTTTCCAGGAGACTGTTCCATGCATCTACCACCCTTTCTGTAAAAAAAAGAATTTCCTTAGATTACGCCTGAGCCTGTGGCGTGTGGTGCAGTGGTTAGAGCTACAGCCCCAGCACCCTGGGAGTGTGGGTTCAAATCTCACACTGCTCCTTGTGACCCTGGGCAAGTCACTTAATCCCTTGTTGCCCCAGTTACATTAGATAAAGTGTGAGCCCACCAGGACAGATAGGGAAAATGCTTGAGCACTTGAATAATTTGTATTCCACATAGAATTGTAGGATATGCAGAATATTAAGTAGGATATGCAGAATATAAAAAATAATATATATACACCTCTTAACTTCATCCTATGCTCTCTCATGCCAAAGCTTCCTTTCAAATGAAAAAGACTCGACTCACGTGCATTTACGCCAGGTAGTTATTTAAACGTCTCTATCAGATCTCCCCTTTCCCGCCTTTCCTCCAAAGTATACATATTGAGATCTTTAAGTCTGCCCCCATACGCCTTATAACGAAGACCATGCACAATTTTAGTAGCCTTCTTTGGTGTTCTTCTGTTATAGTATCAGTGGGTGTCATGTGTGTGAATGTGTGTGTTCAACTTATATATAATTTTTTTTTTTATCAGTGATGACTTTCACTATACAATATCATCATGACAGGTGATTGGCCCATGTCATTTAGTTACGACTAGACATTACCACAAGAATGTCTTTGCCATTTTCAACTACCCTCAATACTTGGGGCACCAAGTAATCTGAGGCTGAGGTTACTTGTATGTCTCCAAACTGAGCCAGATGAGTCACTTGATAGAGAGTTCCTCAGGGTCACGGCCATTACCTTTCCCAGAGGCAAAGCAGGTGTAAGTCTCTCAGCACAGAGCAGTCAGGTGACTTCATAAGCTAGCACCACAGGTTTGGTTAGTCTGTAATACACTGGTTATATTGTGATAGTTTGGTACTTTATGTAACAGACCATTTGGGTACCTTTTGATAGGCTACCCCTTGGCCATTGAGGTGGGGTGGGGGGGGAGAAAGACCACTCACCATATTTTCTGAGTCCTGAGGGGCACAATAAGACTGGCTTCCAGCCAGTACTCATAGAAGCTTTGCGTGGTGATCAATGCCTCACACTCTTCACTCTCATCCACTTCTACAAAGTGTAGTTCACATATTTATATGCAAAAAATTGGGTTTGATGATCATCAGTGGCAGTTGCTAGATAAGGAGCCCACAGCCATGGGTAATGGGGATAATTTTGTAATCTATTGATGCATATTCTTTAAAGGAAAATTGGTGCTTACATTTCTTTCTAGAACACAGGCTTAAATAGGTATGTACGCACATATTTGCTTAGGCAGGAGCATTTAAGTCAGCTCTAGAGATGGTATAAAAGTATGCACTTTGTTTTGGAGCTCCTTGTGAAATTTAGAGCATTCAACAAATTATATACATAGTTGTGTGCCCTGCCTGCAAACTGTGCACTACTGGAGATATGCATGTAGTTAGAGAATATTGCGTAGATGTACTTTGAGCACTCATAACATAACAGGTTTTATACTCATATAGAATGAAATTTCAAGTAATCCTGTTCTAATTGTAAATTTAGTAGGAAGTGAATTCCCATGCCTAAAAGTGATAAATCTAAATGTCTTCATACAAAATGAATAAGTGACATGAAAGGAAAGCTTGTTCTTGTACAGTATATTGATCTATTAGTGTGGTGAGCAGTAGGCAAGGAAATTAAATTAGGTATATAGATAGGCTGGGAACATTCCAAAGAGAATTTTAAAAACAAAATATAAATCTTGAATTCACTCTGGGCCCTAGAGGAAGTCAATGTAAAGATTTCAACACTATCATAGTAAGATTTGATCAGAATAATTCTAGCAAGTGTGTTTTGAAGCAACTGAATCCTTTGTAAAGAACTTTTGACAAGACCATTAAAAGAAGAATTGCAGTAGTCCATTCTTGAGAAAATCTGAGCATGTGCCACCTTTTGAAGGTCATCAAGTGATAAATAAGATTTAATTTGTCTTATAAATTGAAGTTTACTAAATACAGATGTGACTAGACATTTGCTCCCTCTTATACAAAGCTGCGCTAGTGGTTGCCGTGCGGCAACGATCCTAAACCCCTTTAAATCTCTATGGGCTTCAGGGCCATTACTACAATGGCCCACGCTAAACAGTTTCATAAAAGAGGCCCTTGATTTGAACATCCCAATTTAATTTAGAATCAAGCCATACCAAACTACTATTTGAAGCTTAATTGTATTACCATCAAGTAAGGAATCGTGATTTGGAAAAATGGAGGATTTCCTACTCACCCAGAGCAATACATTTTTATTGGAATTTAATTTGAGCAAATGAGAAACCATCCAATTTCAAATGTAGGTATGCCATTATTCTAATCTGGCATTATTCTAATCATTTATGTGTGCAATCAGTTTGTTGATGCCTACTTTATAGAATTATCCCTTAATCCCCCTCATTCTTTAACAAGGCGCCAATATTTAAGCCATTTGAATGCTTACATTTAGAGAATGCTGCCACCTATGTGCATAAGTGTACACTTATGCATGCAAATGACAGTTGAGCACTTAAGTGCTATTCTGCAATAACACATTAAAATGGCTTTGTGTGTAATTATAAAAGGGGAGGAGCATGGGTGGAACATAGGCGGAACCCATATTTATATGCTGTGGTGATTAGGCTAGTGTTTGGATTGACAAAGCCCCAGTAAAAATTACCTTAAGGTAGTGATCAGGTACCAGTTTATCTACAAAGAGGATAGGATCTATTCAATGGCCCTGGATATGTCGTGATCACCCTTAAACATACCTGAGAAAGCCAGTGGGTTCGAGTTGTCAGGGGGAACTACACTTCTCATAAGCACCTGGGGTTAGGCTCCTAGGAGGAGTTAAGCCAGGTAAACTCTGAAGAACAGTGATTTGAGAGCAGAACAAGCAGAAAGGGGTAAGTAGCCTTTAGAGCAGTGTCTTGCAAACTTTGCGAGCCGTGGCACACTAAAATGGTGGCCGCGGCTCAAAGACACCCAGAAGTGCATGGATGTCGATATGATGATGTCACGTACATGTGTGATGTCATCCTATCAACATCCGTGCATGTGCGGAGGCCCTCCACACGGGGCCCTGAGCTGCCAGTGCGGGGTGTAGAAAAATGAAGAGGCGAGGACAGGCGCCAGGGAGGAGAGGTGCTGGTGGCGGCCGACTGGCTACAGGATGTACTTCTCGCAGTCAACTGGTGCTGACGCTTCTCCTGCTCCCCAGCATCTGGCGGCACACCTGAAATCTTGTGAGCCACAGCACACAGTTTGTGATACACTGCTTTAGAGGGAAAGAGAGGAGCCTTTCCAGCAGCAAGCTCCCACTCCCCCCCCCAAAGTATGGCAGGGCGAGCTATTTCCTAGAATCAGAGCCTAAACTTGAGTAGACTGAGACCATTGGGAAGGCTCTCAAAGAGAGCTTCCAGATTTGGATCCAGAAGCTGCTAGGAGGTTGGAAAGCTGTTTCTCTGAGAAGTGCTGTTCTGAAATCCATTAGGAAGACATAGAAGGCTAATTAGAAGCTTTAGTGGGTGAAGTCCTTCCAGATGTTTTCTCCTATGGAAAAAAAGAAGAGAAGAACCTATAATTACCAAGGTATATAGAAGTAGTCCAGGGAGGACCTCCCCTTTAGTCTCTTGGGATTTGTAATTGTTGACAGGAACATCCCCAAGCTGGGAGAGAAAAGAAACAGTGAGTGAAAAGTGAGGGGAAGGGTCCTTCAGTTGGAGATTGATTGCAGAGTTCAAATGCAGTTCCGTACATGAGTGAAGATTTTGGGACACTAGAGAATGTATGATGAAAACACTGAGAACATAAAAACATAAGAATTGTCACTGCTGTCATGTGTCATGTGTGTGTGTGTGTAGGAAAACACCCTCCAGGGATTCAAGCCAAAGTTAGACAAATTTCTGTTGAACCGGAACGTACGCAGGTAAGGCTAATCTCAGTTAGGGCACTGGTCTTTGACCTAAGGGCTGCCGCGTGAGCGGACTGCTGGGCACAATGGACCACTGGTCTGACCCAGCGGCGGCAATTTTTATGTTCTTATCCAAACTTTTTTTAAACCCCGCTAAGTTAACTGATTTCATCACATTCTCTGGCAACAAATTCGAGTTTAATTACATATTGTGTGAAGAAATATTTTCTCTGGTTTGTTTTAAATCTACTACTTAGTAGCTTCATCGCATGTCCCCTAGTCCTAGTATTTTTGGAAAGAATGAACAATCAATTCACATCTATCAGAGATTCCGTGAGTGTGCCAATGCTAATTTACCGTATATTCTCAAATATAGATCCATCCCAACATAAAGATACTATTTTTGCCCGCTTTTTAGGAGAAAAATAGTAACTCAAATATAAACCAAGGGTTTATATTCCACCATTCCTCCGCCTCCATTTCCTGTGCTGTCAGGCATTCATACCTACAACCCTCCCTCCTTCCTGGTTTTGTCCCTTCTCTGCTTCTGTCATTGCCATCAGCCAGCTACCCTCCAACCCCACCCCCACTGGCAGTGTTGTTCCACCACCAGCACCCCCCAAACTGGGAGACTTCCCCTACCATTAGCACCCCCCTAAGAAGGAGTATATACTGTATTTATTTAGTGGGATTTATGAACTGCCTTTTCCTGAAGAGATTCACCCAAAGCAGTTTACAATACATTGAACAGAAATCAGATACTCTTAAATATTTTCCCTATCTGTCCCGGCAGACTCACAATCTAGCTGTGGTGCCTGCGGCAATGGTGGATTAAGTGACGTGCCCAGAATCACAAGGAACAGACAGGGATTGAACTCACAAAATCAGGGTACTGAGGCAGCAGCTCTAACCACTAGGCCACTTCCCTTCATATAGGCAGAAGTGGTAGATTAAGAGAGGTTAGGAAATAAGGGACTAATTTGAAGAATGTTACACATGGAAGTCACTTGCAAACAACGGGATGGTTGAATAGGCTGGAGTGAGCTTGGACAGCAACTTCAGCAGTTGGAACTTAGGACAATACCGGGTGGACTTTTGTCTATGGCCCAGAAATATCAAAGAAGAGACAAGTTATTCATGTATTTCTAATGAGAATAACTAATGGGCAGACTGGATGGACCATTCAGGTTTTTATCTGCCTTCATTTACTAGGTTAGTATGTTACCTTCCAAAATTAGAGATTTCTTCATTCAAGGCATCTTTGGACAGTTCCTTCTCTTAAATCTATAAATACACGGCGACATTCTATTTTTTCTGTTACAGCCCCTCAAACGTGGAATCTACTTCCAATTTATATACGAGAAGAATCAGGTTTGGAGAGATTTAAGAGCAAACTAAAATGCTTTCTTTTTAAAGATGCATTTGATAGCTAGTATAACTAGAATGTAGGACTAGATTAGGGTTTTCTACTAAGCCCTATGCTTTACACTTTCTGTTTTTTATTTCTTCCCCCTCCCTAATGTTGTTTCGCCCTTATATGTTTCCTTTACTATTTTTTAAAATTGTATTTCCTTACCTACTCCCTTCCTTCTGTATCATTAATTTGTCTTGTCAGTCGTATTTACATTGTCTGTTTCCCTTCAACTATTGTAATTTAATATTTTATACTTTGTACATCGCTTAGAATGTTAATAAGCGATTAATCAAATATTTAATAAACTTGGAAACTTGAAGGCATTTCCAGCCTTGGACAAAGGACCACATTTCACATCATCTTCCCTACCTCACTTTTCTAATGTAAAAAGAGGAGTAAGAAGACCACAGTCCTTCAATGTTTTAATTGCTCAGGGTCAACACCATTATTCAAGACCCAATATCTTTAACAGCCCTCTACACTCCGTTGGCAGTTTGGCAGAAAAGAGGCAAAGATCATTTTTTTCCATCAAAAACATCTCCCTTGATCATCTTAATGGCAGCACAAACTCCTCCCCGGCACTAGTTCTAAGAAGAATTCAGCTGCAAAATCTGTCCCTGATAACATTATATATCTGCTATGGACCCTCTGCTATATAACCTTACACATGTGGCCAGCAGACGTTGAGTTAATACAGGAACAAAATACATTAGTTGGCATTTTTGTGACTTGGGTTTGGGTCACACTTATGTTTAGTTGATCATAAAAATAACAAGTTAGATTTTGAAGCTCTGGCTATCTTACATTTTAAAAGCCACAATTTTTTTTATGGGAGAAAAAAAAAATCCAAAAGGCTGCAACATAATTCACTTGCAAAATTTTTCTGCCCTTGATTTACCCTCCAGTGTTACTAGAAAATATTATTGGCTCCACTGCTTGAAGATTGTTTTCTGGAAAATAAATGTTTCTGCCATGTAGTTGTGTTTCCATTTGATTTACCTTTCAGCTTGTAAACTACTGAAGGGTGACAGTGATATTTTATAGAGGTGGATGTGAAAACTGAAATGGGAGACATTCCTTTGTGCTCTGACCATGGATTTTATATTTCTTCTCACAAAATGATCACAGGCTGTAACTTGCTGAAACTTCTTTATGTCAGCTATATCAAGGCAAGACATGGATAACTCAGTTCATTAACCAGGTACATGTCACTTATCTCAAATGAGTTTGAGCCCTTAAAGAGTGTCCTCTGTTTCACTAAATCTCTTCTCTAAGGCCCCCTTTTTCAAGCAGCAGTAGAGCATTTTAATGCTGGCCAGCTAGCTATATGCTCCGACACTCATTCAATTCCTGTGAGCGTCCAAGCATTTATCTCTCTAGCTCAAGCTAAAATGGTAAAAGGGGGCCTAAATGTATTATTCAATACTTCCTTAGATCATGTGATGTAAGAGTTGGGGGAATTGGGGGGAAAAAAACACAAGCATAAAATGATCAATTTTCAGTCTCCATAGCCAACATGTTTTTTTTTTTTTAAGTGATAGTTAATGCTGACTCTACAGAACATATATATATATATATATGCTTATTTATTTATTTAAAAACTTAATATACCCGCCTGGAGTCACAGCAGTTTCCAAATAAACATACATAAAGCAAAAACAAAAAAACCAATACAAATCATTCTTCAAAATAATCAACACGTATGAAAAGAAGACCTACAAAAATGCCCAAAACGTTGGGGAAAGACAGATAAAAAGTATGCATCTATAAACAGCTTGGTTTTCAACATCTTCTTAAAGCTGTAGCAATCTGCACATACAACCTCTTTTACTAAGGCGTGTTAGCGTTTAGCGCGCCTTCGTAAAAGGACCCCTTCGTCTTAGTTGTCCAGTAAGCTTCTTCCAATTTGACGTTCAAGCAATGGAAAACATTTGAAGTTGAGTTGCCACATATCTAACATTATCAGCTGTGGTTAGGCAGGTTAATGTAGGGCAAGCTTCTCATTGGCCTAAATTAAACTAATGGGTTTCCCCCCCAGATGCTATATAGCAGGGGTAGGGAGCTCCGGTCCTCGAGAGCCATATTCCAGTCGGGTTTTCAGGATTTCCCCAATGAATATGCATGAGATCTATTTGCATGCACTGCTTTCAATGCATATTCATTGGGGAAATCCTGAAAACCCGACGGAATACGGCTCTCGAGGACCGGAGTACCCTACCCCTGCTATATAGCTTGCCAAAAGTTGGGTACCCAAATTTGGGTGTACTGGGCAGATGCGAGTGCAAATGAATTTATTAACAAGCATTAACAATCAATAATTGTGGTTTGTTGGCAGCAATTTGGATTTTTACATATAATAGCTTCATCGCTACTCTATAACATCGATTCCTAAATTTTATAGCAGACTACTCAAAAAGGGCTGTGGCCATGAGAGAGATATGGATGGATTGGGGAGTGTTTTAGAACAGTGGTTTACAACCCTGTCCTGGAGAATCACCAGGCCAATCGGGTTTTCAGGATAGCCCTAATGAATATGCATGAGAGAGATTTGCATATAATGGAAGTGACAGGCATGCAAATCTGCTTCATGCATATTCATTAGGGCTATCCTGAAAACCCGATTGGCCTGGTGGTCCTCCAGGACAGGGTTGGGAACCATTGTTTTAGAAGCCAGGCGCAATGTTATAGGATATTTTTCAAATGCATGCATGATTCCAGAATATGTATGCCAGGTTTCAGCAGGTGTAAATGCTGGCGCCAAACGTTGGGCCCAGGAATCTGCCCTACATTTATTAAAAATTATTTATAACCCGCTTATCCACAAATCTAAGCGAGGAACAAAATCACATACAAAATCACATTAAATAATACAGACAAATTCAAAACAGCAAAACAAAACAGGGTAAAAAAAAAACAGCTTTCTAGTGCCAAATTCTAAGTGCTATTTATTTAATTCTGCCCTATAGGCATGTTGGATGACTATTGCTACAGAACAACCTAAACACTTCTACTATTATTTAAAGTCAAAAGAGAATTGGTGATAAACACATGTAACTACTGTGTTATCTAATTAATATTGAACAGTCTTGCAACTTTGAGCCACTAGACATAATCTGTAAGAAAAAGCCTCAGACCCCTGCCTCCACCCTACAGAGGCTGAGTGGTAGACATTATGAGGCAGAAACACCTCATCGGCATAAAAAAACCTCCAGTATTCAAATCACCTTGGTGCAATGCAAAAACACATTCATAAAGTAAAGAAAAAAATATTTACCTATGTAAGGAATCTATTCAATTGTACCACCATCAGGAGGGACAAAACACTATATCTTGTGCAAAATCTGTTTCCATTGCAAATGCAAGCAGTGTCTCACTTCCGGCTCACCACACAATTGTTTCCCACATACTCACCTTTATAGGACCCCCAGGAACCCCTGAAGAAGATTTTTTGTCAAAACGCAGACCGTTTGGGGTCCTGTATCCCTAGCGGACTAGATCCTTTAAGGCTCTTATGTGGATGATTTATTTTGTATGTGGATGGAATTGTTTTATGTCGATGATTTCAGTGTACCTTTGGAACTTTGACACTTTCAAATAAAGTCCATTTAGGAACATTGTCACTCCACAGTTTTTTTTTTGTTTTCTCTGGATTTTCTTCTTTGTGGATATTTTGGGGTCAATTCCTTTTGTTTTTTGCAAAATCTGTTTCATCACAACAGCAACGATGGCCAGCGTTTCATCTATGTAGTTATTTCAGGGTGTGGATGCTGTGCGTTTTCCCTAGAGACCAAAATAATTTCTTCAGTTTTGCTATCTCCTCTAAACAATCACGTGTTTGAAGATACAAATAAATACCTGTGCTCTCAAACGAATGAGATCATTGTGTGTTTCATCGCTCACAAAGATGGCAACCAGATGCTCACAGAAACAAACTTCAGGCTCCTACTGTGTTACACTATATGGGACGGTATCATGGCTTTAATGATTTACGAAGTGGTGTAATCGATCATGTCCCTGATCATGCTGGTGACAGGAAATGGCTCTTGCTCCAACTTGAACACTTTTAGATTCACAGGCTTGATAGCAAAGAGCCTAATGGATTAAATTTGAGGTTAGAATGGCGTCAATTTTATTAAGAAGAAAGGTCCACCAACTAAACAAAGTAAAAACAGTGGAGGAGATGAAATAATCAAAGCAGTCTATGGAGTAAACAGATTTATTACTACTACTATTAATTATTTCTATAGCGCTACCAGACGCACGCAGCGCTGCACAGAGTCACAAAGAATAAGAAAACAGTCCCTGCTCAAAAGAGCTTACAATCTAAACAGGCAATACAGACAAACAGGATGTTGTGGATACAGTTAAGGGGAACGGTTAATCAGCTGGCTAGGTTGGAGGGCAGAGGAGTAGGGTTAAGGATTGAAAAGATGGGTTTTCAATCTGTTTTTAAACAAGGAAAGGGAAGGGAAGGGGCTTGATGGACAAACTCGGGTAATTTATTCCAGGCATAGGGGGTAGCTAGATGAAAGGAATGAAGTTTGGAATTGGCAGTGGAGAAGAAGGGTAACGCGAAGAGTGACTTAACTGAAGAACAGAGTTCTCTGGGAGGTGTATAAGGAGAGAGAAGCGAGGAGAGATATTGAGGGGCAGCAGAATGAACACATTGTAGGTCAGCAATAAGATCTTGAACTCTATACGATGGCAGATAGGGAGCTAGTGAAGCAGCGGTGCACGAAAAGCTCGCTCTTGTGTGCTGGCCTGGATGTGCCACTGGCTACTAGCGTCAAAATCGGCAGGAGGGGTTCAGCGCTGGATACACGCTGGACCACCAGGGAAAAGGTACACGAGAGAGGGAGTGTGGTAATTGTTAGTGTCAGCCGGGACAGGAGACGGGAGGGATCTGTCCTGTCCCAGCCTACCACTAGGTGGTTTCAGTTAAGAGGAAAGGTTAATCTGCTGGCTGTGTTGGAGGGCAGAGGGGAGTACAGGACAGTCAAGCCATTGAGAGGGTCCCCAAACCGATGGAAATTAGAGAGAAATACTGAACTCGGTCAATTAAAAAAAAACATAGTTGGTATAGAGAGGTGCTACAGAAATAACCTCTCTTTAAAAAGATCATATTTCTTCTTTTCTTGAATTGCTCTGTGCTATAAATTGCAAACAAGCTTGCTCGGCATTCACTACACATTGCATAAGCTAGTTATGCTGAAGTGTTGTTTTAAAACAGAATAACTGAGAGTTTCATAATAATGGATTACACAAGATCAATAGGAAATCATTTTGTACACAAATGAAATATTCTGGCACTTTTATTGGCCTTTATGAGATCTTTTTATTAGTTGAAATCATACAAGCATCAGAATTATCACATTAGTTGAATATGCATCCAATACTACACAGATGTTTGCAATATAGCTGGCTGTACAAATTTGGTGACCTTCCCCCATCGATTACTTAATGATGCACAGCTGCAGCATATAGTCAGTGCATTGCATTATTCAGGCACTTTTAAAAGCATTTCCATGTGCAAATCAAGGCATTTGCATGTTTAGAGTGACTATACATGTAAATAATTCTATAAAGCTGATAGTTATTCAGGGGGGTGGGCAAGATGGCAGACTGATCTGCTGGCGGTGTTTATCGGAGTGAGAGGTGCTGTTTGTAATCCCTCTGTGAGCCTTTCTTGAATCCAGTATGTCCTATACCAGACATAAGGGGACAGTGAAAGTCCAGCTGCTCCCTTCCTAAACATCTTCCTTGGCCCAGCAATCACTCGACCCTATTCACTTTAAGACTTCCGCTAGAAGTAACCAGTGGGGGTCCTGCTGTATAGAAGAAGGAACCGCTGTACTTCTAGGACCATCATGTAGTTTTATCCCCATCCCCCTCCCAGCAGTTATATTACGCCCATGTCCAGCAGCCTCTCGGACAGTGGAGGAGCTTTCTGCTTTCTATGAAGGCAGAAGTCTCTAGCACAGAGGCTCCAGGTAGCAGAACCAGATTCGATAAGTGAGCTGCTGAGAATGTGGATGGAGGACTGGATTAAAGTATTGCAAGTCCCATGGAAGTAATTCTAGATGTTATCTGGAAGGCAATTTAACTGTCTCTAAATCAGCCCATTGCTTGTGAATAAAGTTGAATCATTATCTCAACCCTTGGAATATACTAGACAGGAACATTTAACATACTCAGAACAAAATAAAGTAGATATTTAAGAATAGAAATATTGGCCACTATTATTAAAGAGATTGAACGCATTGAGAATTTCAATAAAAAGTGTAAACCTTCCCATTTTCACGAGATTTATCTCACACTATTATTTCAGATGAAGATAATATAATGTTCTCAGCTCCTATCCTGAACTCACATCTAGAGGAAGTGATTCAGTCCATGGCTAAAGGTAAATCTCCAGGACCCGATGGCCTTTCCATAGAATTTTATCAGGCCTTTCAAAACGTTCTGATACCAATACTGTTACAGTACTTTTCATATCTCATTGAGCAGGGTGAAGCCAGTGGTACTTTTACAGAATCAATCATCATTGTTCTATTGAAGCCAGAAAAAGATCCTCTGAAGGTTCAAAATTACAGACCATTATTGCTCATCAACTTGGATGCCAAGATATACGCTAAACTACTGGCTGTATGACTTCAATCTGTATTGCCGAAAATAATTCACAGTGACCAGAATGGCTTTATGCATGGCATGCTTTCTAATGATAACACGAGGCTGTTTACTCATATCATCATGCAGGCTCAACATAAACAGGAGTCCATGGTTGCTATGGCTTTGAATGCTGAAAAAGCCTTCGACAGTGTGGAGTGGGCATTTCTCTTCTGAGTCCTGAGATAGTTTGGCTTCCAAGGCAACTTTATTAGGATGGTTCGAGTTTTATACTTCAATCTGTCTACCAAACTGAGAATTAATGATGTTCTTTCTGAAAGTTTTCATTCCTCAAGAAGTACGAGACAAGGCTGCCCTATTTCGTCTCTACTTTTTAACCTAGCACTAGAACCATTGCTAATAGCCATTAGATCCATTCCAGAAAAGACTTGGATATAAAATTATCTGCTTATGCAGATGATATTTTGATCTATTCTGCTTTTGAATCTATACCTCTTATACTACAGATAATAAATGCTTATTCAAAGGTCTTTGGTTACAAACTGAATATCTCTAAAACTGAAGTAATGCCCTTATCCGGATTACCATGCAGAGATATAGTCCGGCATTTGAATTTGAAATTTTCACCTTGCAAACTTGAAATACCTGGGCATTTTTTTTTTCAGCCCTTCGATTGAGGAGATCAGAGACTATAATACTGATCATATCATCATACTACTAAAACACTCACGGATTATAGGACACCATTAAAACTCTCCTGGTAGGGCTGACTTGATATCATCAAGGTGATGTTAGATCCAAAAATAACCTATATTTTATCAATGTTACCATTCATACTTCCCAACTCGCTATCTTCTAAAATTGAATCATTGTTGATTAAATTCCTATGGAACAATAAAACACTGTGTATTGCCTTGATAAAATTGAAATGTTCTAAGGAAAATGGAGGTGTTAACTTCCACAGTCTATACGATTACCACAACAGCATCAAGTGCCTGTAAGTCAACATTGAAATACTTGGCATTTATGTCATCTACTAGTTTATCTAAAGACAATGAGATTATCACCTCAACCAGAAATGCCCTCTCAGAAATGGATGATCACTCTACTACTCAATGGAATACAACCATTTTATTACCTATATGGCACAACCCCAAACTAAAAATTCAAGGTCAATACATAGAATGGAAATCTTGGCATAAACTGGGAATATAGTCGATTGACCAGTTAATATAGGACAAACAATTATTGGACTTCCAAACACTGGCGTTATCCTTCAATTTATCTTCAAGCCACTTCTTCCATTGGCTACAACTCCACCATTGTATAACTACATATTTACAGAAGGAACCGCTCTTATAAGATCCTCCTTCCATTTTAAATTACTGTATGAACTTTAGAGTGTGAAAGGGAGACGCATCCTCTTGGTATAAAATCTTACAAAAGGTAAAATATAAAGCACCAACACCCTTATATGACATTTGAGCCAAGGATACAAATTCAAATTTCTCTTCCACTGATTGGCAAAATATCTGGTTGACATCATTCAAAACCCTGAAATCCTCTGCTTTGATTCAAACTGTGTTTTTTCCTTTTATACAGAGCCTACTGGACCCCATAGAAGCTCTCAAAACTTAATACCTTTGGTTCCAAAGTCTGTTGGTCTTGCAACAATTCCATCGGTACTTTGGACTATATGCTGTTTCATTGCCCTAACTTGAGAATTTATTGGTCTGAGATATGGTCCAACATATGCTCTATACTTTCTATTAAAGACAACATATCATACTCTGCTATCATATTTGGTAAGGTTGCCATAGAAAGTGTTCTAGACAAATACAATACCAAATTTCTTAAATGCCTATTGATGATAGCATTGAAAACAATTATATATAACTGCAAGGATCTTGCCTCATTGAACACTGTGGGCTGGATTCTGTATAGCCCAGTCTCAGAAGCCGCCTATGATGCTTTTGAGAATCATACATGGGCATCCTATATAGAATCACGTCTGTCCTCACAGACAGACGCATAAGTCCACTTAACCACCATGATTCTCTAACCGGCGTCCATGTCACAGGTGCCGATTGGAGAATCATATTGCCGCTGAGCTGATCGCGGCAAGGGAATCTTCTTGCAATGATCAGTTTAGCGGCCGTGGCAGGGAACCTATCCTCCTTCCGAAACATCCCCCGGCAGAAGGGATGCTCAGTCCCTCCTGCCGGAACACCAATGCCACCCCCCCACCCTCAAATGTCTGCAGCAGGAGGAGTGCCTAATTCCTCCTGCCATCCCCCCAAGATATTCCCCAGCAGGAGGGATGCCCAGGCCCTCCTGATGGAACCCCCCCGCCCCCCGAAGCATTCCCCAGCAGGAGTGATGCTCAGTCCCTCCTGCCGGAACCTCCCCTAAGATCATCGGCAGGAGGGATGCCCACTCCCTCCTGCCAGAACCCCCCTTGCAGGCATGCCCCCATCCTGACCCCCACCAAGCACACCTGGATCCCACCAGCCAGAGGGATGCTTACTCCGGTCGACAGGCCTTACCCTTCCCGGTGCATCTTGGGATGCACTGGGGTGAGGCCATAGGAGAGGCCAACCAGAATCTTAGACCTATCTCCCAGTGCATTCTGGCCTAAGATTCCAATTGGTCAGATCCCTTAGGCCACCCCCATGTTTTTCCAATATATTTTTTGTTTCTAATTTGTACTATTTCTGAGTTTCTTTAACAAATGACTACTTGTAAAAATTTTTATTTTCAAACTGATAAATAAAGAACTTTTTACAAAAGCTGATACTTAGAGGTGGAAATCTGCACTATAATCTAGATTTCAAAGGGTCATCATTTTGTGAGCCAAACATTTAGATGTGATTCACACTTTATATGGGGAAAACCCATGTAGTGGAAACACTTTGGACCCAAGGCATACACAAGTGCCAGCTTGATGAGACAGGTGCAAAGGCCTAGGCCCCCTAAACAACAGGAGGTCTCTACCCCTTGATCTCACTCCTGACCCTTGCTGAGAGACCCTGGTAGTCTGTTGGGCACAGGAGCAATCTCCAGTTGTTCCTGAGTCATTTGGGCCCAGATTTAAAATGGTACTTAAGAATATAAGCATATAAGCATTTTCTTACTGGGACAGATTGAAGGTTCATCATACTCTGTCCTGTTTCCAACAGTGACCAATCCAGGTCACAAGTACCTGGCAAGATCCCAAAAGAGTAAAACAAATTTCATGCTGTTTATCATAGAAATAAGCAGTTTTCCCAAGTTTATCTTATGGTCTTTTCTTATAGGAAATTAGCCAAACCTTTTTTTTTTTTTTTTTAACCCTGCTAAGCTAACTGCCTATATCACATTCTCTGACAACAAATTCCAGAATTTAATTACACATTGAGTGAAGAAATAGTTTCTCCATTTGTTTTAAATTTATTACTTAGTAGCTTCATGCTGGCTGATACTTAGCCAGAGCCCACATATAAGTTATGCGGGCCCTAGCTGAATCTTTATTTTATTTTATTAATTTGAGACCTGGAGCCCTTCTGCCTTCTCTCCCCCAGCTCTCCTGGGCCTACCTGCATATCTTGTGGTCCAGCGGCGGTCTTTGGGTGCAGGAAAGCAGCCTCCTTGCTTCTGCTCCTTGTGGCATCCTTCCAAAAAGGCTGTCGCAGCCTCTAGCAACAGCTCCCAGTAGTACTTTTTATGCATGCTCAGCTGAGCGTGTGTGAGAAGTCCCCGTGTCAGCAGCTGAAAGCACACTGTCAACTTCTGCATTAAGAAAGGAGTGCGAGGAGGCGGGGAGCAGCTCAGTCACTGTATGTGCTTGGCTAAGGGGCCTCAGCATCCCCACTAGTAAAGGTATGTTTTTCGCGGGGGAGAAGGAAGGAAGGAAGAATGTGTTGCTTCCTCCCCCAGTCCATCCCTGGTCAACCCCAGGCTATGCCTTTGGATGAGTGTCCTTGCCTGTTATGCTATGCCAAAAATAGCTTGGTAACCCCTCAAATTCAAAAAGAAATCCCTGTTCTATGGATTAAGGTAGAGGTGAAGCTCAGTCATTGAAAAAAAAAAGATGGCAAGATAGCATCAGTTCTAACTTGACATCAATCAATGTTTCGGGCCTACCTTACTTGCCTTCCCTCTGTTCTTTTCTAATTTATTGATGGAGAGAGTTCCCACTGCCTAGGGTTACCAGACGTTTGGATATGTCCGGGTTTTAAAAAGCTTTCAGCTAGGGACCGCGTCTGGAGGGCATCTGCGCATGCGCGGATGCAACATGGTGACATCATGTGCATGCGTGCATGCATGTGACATCATCGTGTCACACCGCATGCGTAGATGTCTTTTCAACGTGACTCCGAGCACGAGAACAGGTTGAATGAGGCGGGGTGAGGCTAAGGCAGAACCGGGCGTGTCTTGGGTGGAATGGGGCGGGGCTAGGTAGAACAGGGCAGGCCTGGGGGTGGGGCCATGGGTCCGGATTTTGCAATAATAAAATTTGGTAACCCTACCACTGTCATCAGTATATAGTCCAATGAATATCTACCCCTTTCTCTTGGAGACTGAGGGGACAGCATTTGACAGGGAGTAGAGAGAAATAGGTCAGTTTGTGTACTGCCAAAAAAAGTTGGATTGGTTTTCACTTTAAACAGCGCTTTATCAGTTTTTTTGGGGGGGGGATGCTAGGGGATCACACAACCATGGCCTTTTTTATGCATTGTATGCATAAAAAAATCTTTTTGTGTGCATAAATTGATTCTGTGCAGGCTAATTCATACATATCCATACACACAAGCAACTTGCATGCACTTCAAATGTTTAGGTCCCCTACACCAGTGTTCTTCAACCAACGGTCCATGGACCAGTGCCGGTCCACAGAAATTTCCTGCCTGTCCACAGGGCCAGCACGTACATCAGGCCCAAAACAGTGTTCTTCAACTGCCGGTCCACGGTGCGATCAATGCGGCGTTATCTTCGAGCCAGCTCCCTCTTCCTAACTGTTTCAGTGCACAAAGCCATGGGCAGTGGCTCCTACGGGTATCCTGCGCCTGAACCGGAAGCCTTCTTTCTGACGTTGCAATGTCAGAGGGAAGGCTTCCAGATGAGGCACAGGACGTGCAAGGTGCAATTAGTACTATTATGGGGGCGGGCTCTGGGGTGGAGATTGGGTAGAGATGGGCGGGTTCTGGCCCACAACTTAGCCCAGTGTTCTTCAACCGCCGGTCCACGGACCGATGCCGGTCCACAGAATAATTATTTTATTTCTGCCGGTCCATAGGTGTAAAAAAGGTTGAAAAACACTGCCCTACACCCTTAATGACCATGAGGTGGTCAGCTCAAGGTACAGCAGAAATGTTTTGGTCAATATAATATAATACAGCATGCAGACCCATGCCTATTTAGAAGGAGGAGAGTATCAGCACAACGCACAGCCAGAAGTACATGTAGTATCCAAAACATAGAGAGAGATCTTCCTTTTATATGCTAAAATCAATAAAAACTTTTGAAATTAGAAATCAAGTTTCAAGTTTATTAGAATTTTATATACCGCCTATCAAGGTTATCTAAGCGGTTTTACAATCAGGTACTCAAGCATTTTCCCTCTCTGTCCCGGTGGGCTCACAATCTATCTAACGTACCTGAAATGTTTTGGTCATAGGCACAACTAGACACTGAAGAGCGCTAATCATGTTAGCACACGCTAAACATGCCTATAGGAATATAATGGGCACCTTTAGCATTTAGCACGTGCCAACATGATTAGCGCCCTTTGATAAATTCCATCTTTGTGTGAAATTTATTTTACATAATATAGCATAGAGCTAAAATGTGAAATTGTCAGCATTCACTGTATTGTATTCTCACATTATGGTGCTGACCATGAATACAACTTCATATTTTGCTGCTGACAAGTGAAAGAAAATCAAGCAACTAGATATTGCTTTTAACCCAACTGCTAGGTAAGCTAATTTGTCTTGCATGGATATAACTTTTATGTTTTAATTATCCTGCTAAAAAATTAGTGCGTTCTAATTATATTGCTTTGGTTGTTATAAAAATCAAGGATAGTAAACGCAAGTGGCTTTTTTTGTAACAAATACACTACGAGTGGCTCAGTGCACCTGAACTATCCTTTTTTTTAAGAGTTTGCCTAATACAAGACAATTCCAAAATTTTGACAACAGGGTGAATTAAAGGTGGTGCCTAGGAGGTAGCATCTCAGAGCAGTTTCAAGAGACTTGGCTTGTTGGATTGCCTTTAAAAAAAAAAAAATTTTTACATGTGGACAAGTGCACTGAGAAGGTTTACATCTACCATGAAACTATTTTGGTACCAGTACAAGGCTTGATAGATGAGTTTTATTGATCAGGGGAGAGAAGTTTGTCTTGTGGAGCCTGAGTTCGAATGCATAAGAGCCATATCCCAAGGCATTATTTATTTAAAATACTTGTATCCTGCATATCACATTATCTATGTGGGTTACAATATCTATATATCTATATCTACACTCATAAACTAAACAAACAAGTCAAAATACATTTTTTTAAAAAAGGAAAATAATGTACATAATTAAAACATCCCAAAATACATAACATCTGCCACTAGAATATCTCATGGTACATTTTCAAAATCCTCCCTAAACAAAAGAACTTTCAATATCTTACAAAAGGATAAAAACAATCTTATTAGACAGATACTATCAGAAAGTGTATTCCACATTTGTGGACCCACTACACTAAAAACCCTTGAACAAATTGTGGATTGATCAATAACCCTCAAAGAGGGAACTTCCAACAGACACTGTGATTTGGAATGCAATGTACGAGCAGGTGCATACGGTACTATTAAATCTGAAATTGCCTTTGGCAACAACTGCTGAACGGCTTTGACCACCAATGCCAAGATCTTGAACTGAATCCGGCACGTAACTGGAAGCCAGTGTAATTTCGATAACAATGGAGTTACATGTTCTTGATTCTTATGGAACAACCAAATGCCACTACCATGGGAACCACCAAATAGTTAAACAACAAAAGAGAAAACTGCAGACAGTATGTACAAGATGCAGACTGTGTTTATTAAACCAAATATAAAATGCGGTAACTATTGTCACCTTTTTTTTTTTTTTTACAAACCCTGGGACCCTGCTGTTCTTGAATTGCAGACACCGTTGGATTTCCTTGTTGTTAACCACCAAAACTGGAGCCAAATTGAGGCTTGGAATGTACATATGTTCCAGCGATGCTGGAGTTTGGATCAGAAGCAGGAGCTATGGTCTTGAAAAGTGAGTCGTAGATGAGAATGATGGGAACAAGGGGAGTTTCTTTGGATTGTTTCTGGATTTCATAGGTCGGGATATTGAAGTGAATGTCCTTACCCTCAGATCCTCACTGGAGGGGTAGATTCTATATACCACCACTGAAGATCTGAGGGCAATAGAACCTACATCCACTCCTCCCTATGGCTTGGATGAAGAAAACACTTGCAGAATGTCTCTTTTGTTGTTATTATTATTATTTTTGGGGAAGCAGCCAATAAATTCCAGGAATAGGACACGTTTCAGAGATGTATTCCTTCCAGATGTATGCAATGGTGTACAGAGTCACGAAGGAGACAGTCCCTGCTCGAAAGAGCATTTTGCTTAGATTGTAAGCTCTCTCAAGCAGAGATTTCTCCTTCGTGACTCTGTACCACACTGCATATATCTGGTAGCGCTCTAGAAATAATTAATAGTACTAGTAGTAGTAGTGTTGTTCCATGACAACTATTAGCACAGGGAAATTATGAAAAAGCTTTAAAGGACAATGATATCCTTTGTGGTTAACTGGAGAAGACGGAGAACTTTGAGAGTTATGAGAACCTTCATTTTCTCAACAGCATGGTATCACCTTTCCAAATGCTTAAGAAATATCTCTTCAAATAGCTAAAGACTAGACCTGCTTGCCTCCCATGGGCCCAAGCTCCAAGCTTCTTGACTGAATTTATGCCATGGATACTATGTTTAGCACACTCACCTTAAAATGCTGAGATGTGAAGTTTTATGTTTCGGGATCTGTATGCATCAAACATTCCCAAGGGAAGGGGCTTTTGATACTCTGAGTTCCTGCCATAGCTGATTCTGTCTGCTTAACTTGGCCAGCCAGAGCTAATCATTGCTATAGTACAGCTTAAATCTGGTCAGCCACCATCTTTCCAGACAGTAAAAAATCAAACAAACGAAAAAAGCCAAATCTAGCGATGTGAATTCATTTCAGACAAATGCCCATGTCATCCTATGGTGTTTTCGACCCCAAACGACAGGAAATAACAAAGGAAACAGTATGAAAAAAAAAATGTTTCTGCTTCTTACCTCTTAGATTTTTTTTTTTAACACTCCAATCATCATCCTCTTCACTTCTTGAATTACCCGGACAATTTTTCTCTTCTTCTGCTTTTTTTTTGGTATTAATATAAACCTTAACATGATATTTGGATCCAAAGTGCTTATGTACTTCATAGCTGTTGTAACTGAGAGCAGAATCTGCAGAGGGTTTTTAAAATGAGAACCCAGGCATGCGGTTTCTCTTTTCTGACCTCCAGCCCCAGAGCTTTCTTTCAAGGCAACTCGAGCTGCCTTGTTTAACACAGGATGATGAGGGCGTTATTTTCAACTCCAGTAGTTTACCTGGGTTACGCCTTTGTAAAACCACTCTTTCAATGAATAGCATAAGCATATGAGAGGGCATAGGATGAAGTTAAGAGGTGACAGGCTCTGGAGTAATCTAAGGAAATACTTTTTTACGGAACAATCTCCCGGTAGATTCGTGGAACAATCTCCCGGTAGAGGTGGTGGAGACAGAGACTGTGTCTGAATTCAAGAGGGCCTGGGAAAGGCACGTAGGATCTCTCAGAAAGAGAAAGAGATAATGGCTACTGCGGATGGGCAGACTAGATGGGCCATTTGACCTTTATCTGCCATCATATTTCTATGTTTCTATATATGATTTACACCCCTCCCATTTGTGCATGGTCTTCATCTGGTCCTGACTCTACAGTAGATGCGGCACCTGCAACCCCAAATAAGTTTGATATGCAGTGGTATAATTAGGCATACTTGTTTCTGGAACAAGTTTCTCAGATTGTACGAGTACTGTACTTCATATAAGCAGCCTCTATTTCAGGGATGGACAACCTTTATACACAGAGGGCAGCATGAATGTCAGTAATATCATTAGCAAGCTGCAACAATGCGTAATGTCGGAGCTGAAAATGCCCAGAGCTCCATAGACCTTCTGTGATAAATAAATATTTAACTTAAAACAATAGAAACAAACTGCTAGAGTAGCTATTCTGAAAATATTTGTGAAATACAGTATTTAAAATCACCCAAACTCTGGTTAATGATGTTTTCTGTGTATACTTTCCATGGGCTGCATAACATTCAGTGGCGGGCCAAGTTTAGCCCAGAGACTGCAGGTTGTCCAACCTATCTGCCCCCCATTATCTGCTTTTCCCCCATCAATATTCTCTTCTCTCCTTACAGTACTTCTCCAGCCCTCTGTCTCCCCTCTAACTCCCTATCACTGGGTTCCAGAGGAAATCCATATAAGGAGTGGGGGGATTCTATTTTTTTCACTCAGAGAATAGTTAAGCTCTGAAACGCGTTGCCAGAGGATGTGGTAAGAGCGGATAGCGTAGCTGCTTTTAAGAAAGGTTTGCACAAGTTCCTGGAGGAAAAGTCCATAGTCTGTTATTGAGAAAGACATGGTGAAAGCCACTGCTTGGAATGTTGCTACTCTCCGGGATTCCAGAATCTTGCTATTCCTTGGAATTCTGTATGGAATGTTGTTACTCCTTGGGTTTTGGCCAGGTACTTGTGACCTGGATTGGCCACCATGAGAACGGGCTACTGGGCTTGATGGACCATTGGTCTGACCCAGTAAAGCTATTCTTATGTTCTTATGGAAGCAGAAACCATAGGAGTCAGCTTTTCAAAACTGGGTGCTAAACCCAATGGAAATTAACTCTCCGTGGACACAGTCGAGGAGTTTGCCACAGTTGAGGAGTTTGCTCAATATTGAGGATGCTCAAGCACCCACAAAGCTGGCTCTCATGAGCAGAACAAAAGAGCACAGCTGAGAGCTGTGTCTGTGTCCCCCCTCCCTATCCCCAAGCCAGCTGTCTATTTCCTCAGTAAGTACAGTATATAACACAGGAAGTACAGCAACATCAACCGGGCATAAATTGTACCTGCGTTAGATAACCGCGTGTTATGCCTATGGCCAGGGGGTAACTGCTACGTAATATGTCTCCTCAAGTCTGCTTATCTGATCAGGGTGTTGCCAAGACAACATCAAAAGGACAGTAAAAAACCAGATGGGAAGATGATTTCACACCTCCTTGACCTGAATGTTGTCCAAACAACATCAAAGGTTTCCGCAACAAGTATCTGCTATCTTGACCTTTTTGACCTGGGGGTTGCCCAAACAGCATCAAAAGGACAGTAAAACCAAACAACATCAAAGGTTTCCACAACACCTCCTTGATAACATCAAAAGGACAGTAAAAAACCAGATGGGAAACCGGGCTCTGCAACACCTCCTTGATAACATCAAAAGGACAGTAAAGCCAGGACCGGGTGTGCCTGAATCGTAATAGCAGGACCAGCTGTTTTAACTCAGCAGTTTTCATCTTATATAAGAACGGAATTCTGCCCCTAACATTAGAATCCAAGACGTCTAAAGGGATAGGCTCCCGTGTCTACCCACCTATCAATTGCAGGGATTCCCAATTGTAAAGGACTGGTCATTGCCTGGGATACGGTGAAGTTATTTAATTCTTATATTCATATTTATATATATATAATAAAGGGTTATTGTTTATGCTTTTACATTATCTGTGTGCTTTTCTGAGTGTCACTGATCATCCCATTTGACAGAAATAAGTGGCGGAACACCGCGGGAAATCATCTTCATGTCATTCTTTAAGGAGAGAGGGAAGAATCAGAGTATGAATGGCCACTGACCCGCAAGCTTTGCTTTAAAGAATGCTGGTGTAGAAGGATTGAGGTTGAAATAGACACTAGAAAATGACATGGGATTATTTCCCGCGGTTATCCGCGGGGACGGGAACGGTGATGAATTTTGTCACCGTGTCATTATCTAACCTGCATCCTACTGGATTCCTCTTAGGCTTTAAATTACAGACAACATAACAGAAAACTCTGCAGGGCATCCGCAGAGCTGCTACAGAGACCCACAGCACAGCTAACCTTCACACCCCTCCTGTTTCATGTTTTCTTTTTCCTCTGAAGTGTGACAGGGAACTGCCAGCTGTTTACTTCTCTGTCCCTTGCAGCCTTGCAACTTTCAGCATCCAGATCACCAGGGCAGCCTCTGTCCTTCTCTTCAGCTATGAACACGAAGGATGCTTTTACTTGATTTAACACTGTTGATGAATTTAGTCCTGAGCAACATAGGCCTGGGATAGCCTGAACTTTCTAGATCTTGGATGTTAACTAAGGTCTCTTCTGTCTGACACGTAGAAGGGGTCTCGCCAGGAAATAGATTCTGTTGACTGCAGAAAGCAAGAACAAACCTCTGCGGCATTCTGCCAGTAAAGGGTCACAGGCCCTGTTCATTGGCCATGGTTGTCTAAAGATTGCTTTCCAGGAATCGGTAGAAAGAAGACAAAAAAAACAGCAGCCTTAGTTTAACACCACTCAATATATTAAGATGTCCCTGAGAAAATAAGTGTGTGTGTTTGCTATTACTGAGCCCTAGGAACTGTTTGTTCCTTTCTTTTATCTGGTTAGCCCCCTGTTGGGCTCTGTCAAATATCCTGCTCTTCCTGATACAATCAGCTGGAGAGCTAAAGGACAGCAAGAGCCATTCAACCTGGAATAATAAGCAGTCAGTCAGGACAATATCTTTTAAGGAGTCCTAAACCCCCATGGTGAAATTCTTTTAATTTATAAATGTTACTTTCCAAATGACATAGCCATGTTTTAATACCTCTCTTTAGGGTTTACATTTTAAAGTTTATAGATGTGTTTAGTGGAGGTGGAGAAGGCAGTCTAAGGAGGCTCTGAGAATGGGAGGATCCACTTCAGTGGCAAATGGACTGCCTTCTTCCTTTGAGAGGCTGCTTGGAACATGTGCTGTTCCAATAGTATTTTGGACACAGATCTCCCAAGGTAGAGGCTTCTCTAAAATACACGCAGGAGTTGCATATGTATGTAGCAGCTACATGGGGTGGGAGCAACCAATTTATATATGTCAGTAGAGAAAACAATAGTGGAGGTGATTTAGCCACATACACTTTAGAGTGCTTGGTACTGTACACATAGAGGAACAGTGATGTAGCGAGGGAGGTTGACACCTCTGGCGGTGAGACCCAGCATCACCATGCTGTGCGCTCTCCACTCTTCCACGCTCTCGAGATGTTCGCCAGCGCGAGCAGCATATTTCACCTGCTGCTTGTGCCATCCTTGGCTCCCTTCTGAACTCATATCCTGGTCCAGCAACCAGGAAGTAACGTTACTTAATCCTCGAATGCCCCAGGTACATTAGATAGATTTTGAGCCCACCGGGACAAACAGGGAAAATGCCTGAGTAACTGTATGTATATCACTTTGACTGTGGTTATGTAACTGCAAAAAAAGACAGTATACAAGTCCATATTCCTTATTTGATATTATGCATATAGGATATGAAAATCCATGGATAATGGAAGTATATGCTCACCAACCACTGGTGAACATATAAGACCTTTTGAATACTGGCCCATCAGTGGTTTTTAATAGAATGAAATCTGATTTTATTGAGGATATGCTACTATCAAAACAAAAACATCCTAATCATAAAGGTGGTTAATAAATTTCAATAAATAAATGGCGTTTTCTGTAGTTAAGTTGAGTAATGTTCTTCACTGTCCTAAACTGGCATCTTTCTAAGCTCAAGTATGCCTTAAAAAATTGATGTCCCTTCGATAGAACATTTGTAGGTAGCTCATGTAAAATAACAGAAATATTTTTATAAAATGATTTGCAAATATGATGTAACATGTATATGTGACATTGAGGTTATGCTCCTAAACTATTTATGATAAGTACAAGTATTTCAATTCAGAGCCTCCAGGTCTACATTATCATTTCTTCACACTCAATCTATGAGCTCCTTTTACAAAATCACAGTATCAATTCTCCCACGGCAAATGCACCAAGGCCCATTCAATTCCTTTGGGCTTCGGTGCATTTACCACAGGAAAACTGGTTTAAAAGATATTTGGAGCATTGAGATTAAGCATGAAATTACTGCATCTCAATGGCCACGAATTTGGTCTTGGAGGATGAAATGTACGTTGTCAGCATCTATGAGACAAACTTGGTTTTTTCTGTTGCATAGAGCGTTGTGGACCCCTGTTAGGTTACAAAAATTAGATAGTTCTTTGTCTAATAGATGTTGGCATTGTCATCTAGAAGTAGGAACTTTAGATCATTTATTGTTTCATTGCCCATGTATTATGAATTTTTGGAAATCAATTTGGGACCAAATTAATAATTTATTAGATAACCCAGTGGCATTATCCTTTGATACTGTGATATTTGGTATGGAAATGAGAGCAAAAAGTCAGATTTCTGCGAATAACAATAAATTACTACTTATAATGATTGGTGTTGCCATTCAGCAAATTACATATAATTGGAAGGATTGGAGGAGATTAAATTACAACTTCTGGTGGAATTCTTTATGCCATATCTATAAAATGCACTATACTCAAATCCCTTAGTGAGAATAATATTCACAATAATAAAGACCCCTAATTTCCCACTGAATATGAAAGAGTGCAAAAAATATCATTAACTAACTGGAAGGGCCTCAGTCATCGAGCCTACGCAAATCATAGACTCTGACCATACAAGTCTGTGTGCTTCCCCGGCTCCTTAGCTCTAATCATCGGCAACCTTCCAGTCCCTTACCTCAACTAAAAGGGTTTTAAATTTATTGTAAGTAAATTCCTAAAAAATTGTTTATCTTTTTATTTAAATTTATTTCGAATAACTTATTCTAAAATATCGGCTTTCTAAAAACCTAAATTCTCTAAATAGATGCACTATTTCCTTATAAGAGACTTAATTTAAACATCCAATATCCATTGAAATTACTTAGCTTTCAAGTAATATATCCCCAGCAAACTGCTTCAGAGACTAAATCCGAGTTAATATATTTCAGTAGCATGCTTGACTAACTGGCCCTGAAGCAGTGGGTTTAAATAAGTTTCCACGAAACGCTGGCCACGTTGGCATGGTCTGAAGCAGTTTGCTGGGGGAATTGCCAAAAGGAATGCCACCGAGAGATTAGAAAAGCAAAAGGGAAATACGAGGAGGGGCTGGCCAGGGAGGCAAAAAACTTCAAGGCATTCTTCAGTTACGTAAAGGGGAAGCAACCAGTGAGAGAGGAGGTGGGGCCATTGGACGTTGGGGATAGGAAGGGAGTGATTAAGGATAATAAAGAGGTAGCTGAGAGGTTGAACACGTTCTTCTCGTCGGTCTTCACGAGCGAGGACACGTCCAATATACCGGACTCAGAGGAGCTCATGAGTGGGGAGCAGGCCAAAAGATTGGGGCATATAGAGGTAAGTCGGGAGGATGTCCTCAAGCAGATTGACAGACTGAAAAGCGGCAAATCACCGGGACTGGACGGGATCCACCCAAGGGTTCTAAAGGAACTAAGTCAGGAAATAGCGGGCGCAATCCAGCATGTTTGCAACCTATCCTTGAAAACTGGAGAGATACCAGAGGACTGGAAACTGGCGAATGTCACACCTATCTTTAAGAAGGGATCGAGAGGTGACCCCGGGAACTACAGGCCGGTGAGCCTGACTTCAGTTATAGGGAAGATGGTGGAAGCAATGATCAAGGACAGCATTTGCGAGCACATCGAGAAAAATGGCCTACTGCGGACAAGCCAGCACGGATTCTGTAAGGGAAGGTCGTGCCTGACAAACCTTCTGTACTTCTTTGAGGGAATAAGCAGTCAGGTGGACAAAGGGGAACCCATAGACATCATTTACCTCGATTTTCAAAAGGCCTTTGACAAGGTGCCACATGAAAGGCTGCTTAGGAAGCTGTGGAACCACGGGGTGGGCGGGGATGTACACAGATGGATCAAGCACTGGCTGTCAGGTAGACTACAGAGGGTCGGAGTAAAGGGCCAATATTCTGACTGGCGGGGAGTCACGAGCGGTGTGCCGCAGGGATCGGTGCTGGGGCCGCTACTCTTCAACATATTTATCAATAACCTGGAAACGGAGGCAAAGTGTGAGGTTATAAAATTTGCAGACGATACCAAGCTCTGCGCCAGAGTTAGGACCAGGGAGGAGTGTGAGGAACTGCAAAGGGACCTCGATAAGCTGGAGGACTGGGCAAACAAATGGCAAATGCGCTTTAACGTAGATAAATGCAAGGTCATGCACATAGGGAAAAAGAACCCATTGTTCGAGTATAAAATGGGGGGGAGATTGCTGGAAGACACCGGACTTGAGAGAGACTTGGGTGTGCTAGTGGATCCATCCATGAAACCATCCGCACAGTGTGCAGCAGCCTCGAAGAAAGCCAACAGGATGCTGGGCATCATCAAGAGGGGCATATCAACCAGGACGCGGGAAGTCATCATGCCGCTGTATCGAGCGATGGTGCACCCACATCTGGAATACTGCGTTCAATATTGGTCGCCGCACCTCAAGAAGGACATGGCAGTTCTTGAGAGAGTCCAAAGGAGGGCAACGAAACTGGTAAGAGGGCTAGAAAACTGCCCATATGCTGAGAGGCTGGATAAACTGGGGCTCTTCTCTCTGGAAAAGAGGAGGCTCAGGGGGGATATGATAGAGACCTTCAAAATACTTAGGGGCATAGAGAGGGTGGACAGGGACAGGTTCTTCAGACTAAAAGGGACGACAGGTACGAGGGGGCACTCAGAGAAACTGAAGGGAGATAGGTTCAAATCAAATGCAAGGAAGTTTTTCTTCACCCAAAGGGTCATGGACAAATGGAATGCGCTCCCGGAGGAAGTGATCCGGCAGAGTACAGTACAGGGATTCAAACAGGGATTGGACCGATTCCTGAGGGAAAAGGGGATCGTGGGGTACTGAGGGAGGTGCTGGGGTGTTGCATAAGTATAGACAGCTCACCAGGTCGTGCAGGTGCAAGGCCGGAGGGTTAGGACATTGATGGGAAGATAGGACTTCGATGAGAAACCTAGGGGGCAAGGGGGCCCTTTCTGGTGATTAAGACAGATCATGACCTGTTGGGCCGCCGTGGGGGCGGACTGCTGGGCGGGATGGACCTCTGGTCTGACCCGGCAGAGGCACTGCTTATGTTCTTATGTTCTTAATAAAGAATTAATTTAAAAAAAAAAAAAAAAAGGAAAATCGCTACTGTGGAGTCCTATATCATCAAACATGTGCAGGCCCTGAAGGCCTAATTCTCAAAACGGTGTCCTGATTGTAGGCCGCGGTAGGTGTCCTATCGCCATCTAACAGACCAATCGAGACGCACATATATTTTTTTAAAATCGATGCGGCGAACGACGCACGTAATGTAGGTCTCTGACTCCCATCTACAGAAGCACCTGTGGATGCCTAATGCTGGCGTAGGTATGACTTACCCAGAACTCGCCTTAGGGATCCTTAGAGGCGTGTCTAGGCGCTTCCGCAGGCACCAATCAGATGCCTTAAATATAGGACTGTAAAATGCTAGCCTACATTTAAGGCGTGTGTACAAAAATTAGAAGTGATTCAGGACACGGTGCCTACCGGTGATTCATCCGTTTTTAGTAACTAGGTCTCATTGCATAGAATGGGTGTGCTAAATAGTATGAATTAGTAGTAAAATAAAACAATTTAATAGTAGCCCTCATTAATAGCCATGCCCCTAAATCAGTGGTCTCAAACTCAAACCCTTTGCAGGGCCACGTTTTGGATTTGTAGGTACTTGGAGGGCCTCAGAAAAAAATATTGTCTTATTAAAGAAATGACAATTTTGCATGAGGTAAAACTCTTTATAGTTTATAAATCTTTCCTTTTGGCTAAAGGCTCCTTTTACAAAGCTGCGGTAGTGGCTTAATGCGCGTCATAGCGCACGCTAAACCGCCGGATGCGCCAGCCGCTACCGCCTCCTCTTGAGCAGGCGGTAGTTTTCGGCTAGCGCGTGATTAAAAGTCATGCGCGCTAAAGCCGCTAACGCGGCTTTGTAAAAGGAGCCCTCAGTCTTAATAATAATATTGTAATTTCCCTAGCAACAGCAGCAGATGAATCCAGAGACCAATGGGATAGCTCACATCTACCAGCAGGCGGAGACAGAGAAACTGATTAACAGGTGGTCCTATTGGCTGGCACTCCTCCTGTTTATCCAGTATTCTCTATCTCCCAGCAGGAAAAGGTCGCTATTCAACTAGCTCCTGAATTCTGGCTGTGACTGGAAAATTATTTTCTCCTGTTGAGGTTTCTCTTCAGTGAGCTGGCAATGCTATTTCTCCTGTTGAGATTTTCTCTTCAGTGAGACAGGGGTGTCCGGCTGAACGGTGCCGGCTTTAGGGGTTACACCTGGGCTCCCCCAGGTCCCTGCCTCACCCTCCCTCCAGTGATAGAGGGTCTGACTGGGTCTCAATTTTTTCTTCTTTCCCTTCTCTGTAAAAAAAAAAAAAGAGACCACAGTTGCTACATTCTGCCATGCTTTTGCTGCAAACTGGCTTCAAACGGCACTAACAACAAGCTTGTGAGTTTGTCTGGCTTTTACGGTTGTTTGAACTTCAGGTTCTGTTTGGGAGTCTTATACTGTGGGTTCGGTTATTGTACATTTAAGGTATGGATATTTTATTGAGGCTAAGTTTTATGACTAGAAATCCGTGGAGGGAGCCGGGACTTCCTGCCCTTTGCATGCACGCGATTGGTTTCCTTGTTGGTTACAGCGCGGCAGTAGCGATGCGATTTCATGCTCGTACTTGTTCTCATTGTTGGGTTTCAGTGCAGCAGTAGTCCTGTTTATTCTGAGGCTCTCTTTCATCAGTGTTTGTCATGGCCATGTGCAGCTGATTGTGCAGGTGCCGGTTTATAGCAGCGCGCATGAGATGGGACATGTTTTTTTGGCGCTGTGGGCCGTTCTTCTGGTTATTCCCCGAGTCTGATTTTCTTTCTATGCAAGCCGCGGCAGGGTAAATTTTGCGGTGCTCGAATCCGGCTATGTTTCTAGGAGCATTGATGCAGCGACCACGTGTCAGCGAGAATCAGGCGTGCGCTTGGGTCTCCGGCGATGGCGGGGGAGCTGCAGCGTTCCGGTAGTTTGTTTCCAGATAACTTTGGTCAGAGTATGCCGGGGCTTCTCTCCTTTCCAGTTCAGACAAGTTGTATGTGTTTCACCAGCTTTGGGACAAGCTTGGGCAGATTTATATGTCTATGTCTGATGTCAGAGAAAGGGCGGGACTGCCGGAAGAGGAAGCAGCGCAGGCGCAGGGTTCACAGAAGGGCTGGGACCGCCGGAAGAAGAAGCAGCAGACGCAGGGCTCACAGAAGGGCCAGGACCGCCGGCAGAGGAAGCAGCAGGACAACGGTAGGAGCTTCTCCATGATAGGGGGGGGTGGGGAGGCTGTGGGGGTGCGAGCAGTCCTTCGGGGTGGGGGTGCGAGCGGTCCTGCGGGGGGGTGGTGAATCGGACGTCGGGGGGGACATCAGGCTTTCAGGGTGGGGACAGGACTTCAAAGGGGAGAGGAGAGACGGGGCGGGCGAAAGGAGAGTCGGGGTGGGCGAAAGGAGAGTCGGGGCGGCATGCGCGGTATACGGGTGTGCGCGGTATATAAAAATTTTTTTACATAAATTTGTGTTCCCCGCGCGCTATACCCGTGTGCGCATTTTACACGGGTGCGCGGTATATGAGTGAAAATATGGTAATTGTCTGTTATGTGTTTGTGTATAGCCCTGTGTATGTCTAACAACACAACAGAATGATTAGTAATAGAAGAAAGAAGACAAATAGGGCAGAGGTTCCGGATGGGGTGCGGTAAATACGCTTGCCTGACCTGGGTGTTAAAATGCCTAGTTGCATCGCCGCTGTTAATATCCAACATTGCACAGCACTTAATTTAAAATAGTTATTGATTTTTGATTGTTCACTTGGCCAAGCTCTTGTATGTTTTAATGGAGCTGTTAATAAAATGCCAGCCACCTTATGCACTCTGGCTCAGGCTCAGTGTCAAAACCACAAGCATTTATCCTTGGGAAGCTGACAACTGTACTGATTACCTTTTTATTTTATGATCCTTCTTTTGGGAACCAGTTCACTAATGTGATTTTGTAACTGATTACTTAGGTACCTTCTTGCCTCTCATCCTATATACTATATGGCCTATTTGATGGTGACCATGGCTATGTGCACCTATGTGTCTTCATGAAATTCCCACAGCAAAGCTGCAGAAATTGTGAATAAAATGAAGTTGCAGATATTTGTGCCTGCTCAAGAGCAGGTAGAAATTAGAGAAGGACATGGTGAGCGATCCCCGCGGGCAGCCGCGGTGTGCTGCGGTTTGGCCGCGGGCTATGGAGACTTTATAGCCAAATCGCCGCAGACACGGGAATAAAAGTTTTCACCGCCCGCAAGAACGGTGAAAAGATTTGTCCCCGCAGGTAAATGTACCCCCTTCTTTGTGACTGCGATTTACCGTGTCTTTACCGTGTCTGATCCTTCTTCAAGTTTCTTTCGGCGGCCATGCTGTCTCGGCCATGCTGTCTCCAATTCTCCATCGCCGACTTGCACGTTGCCGGATTGACTCCGCCCCCTTCAATATACTGGCTCCTGATTAGTCACTTCTTACTGCTCAAGCAATGAGGGGACAAATCGCTACTGCCACACATGATTTGAAAACCCCATTTAATGGGTTGTAGTGACGCAGCAGTAGCGATTGGGATTTTGGAAACATTTCAGAGCTGAGAGGACTGGAGTTGCTGCCTGGACTGGAGTCACTGCGGACTTGGAGGAGCTGAAAACTTTTTTGGCGCTACAACTAGTTGTAAGAGGTATGGTGGGCCGCGTCCCCACACTTTCCTTCTGCTTGCCTGCACAGGGTTCCCGGTGGTGGTGGTGGCGGGGGGGGGGGTTCATTCTTTGCTCTGGTGACCTGTCGGAGTCTGGTTGAGCTGCTCTTGCAGCACGGAGCTGTTTCTTTTTTTTTTTTTTTTAATCTACTAATGTATCCATTCCCATGGGTTACTGAATACTGAACACATGCTGCAAGACTGGAGGAATCCAGCACGTGTTCAGTAACCCATGGGAATGGATACACACTGCTTTTGAGTTTCAACACGTGGTGGATCTCTCTGATCCTGTGCGATCCTGGGAGAAATTGTTGCATCCTTCCCTGCTCCCTGGAAACTTGGGTAAGGTGGGCCGCATCCTCACACTTTCTGCTTGCATGCCTAGGGTTCCCAGGAGTGGGAGGGGGGGGGGGTTTCATTCTTTGCTCCAGTGTCCGGTTTAGCTGATCACAAGGGAATCCAAGATCAGCTGATTCCCTGGCATCAACTCAACCAAACTCAGGAGCAAGGAAAGAACACCCCTCCCAATCCAAATCCAACTCCCCTTTTTGATCTTGTGGCTTGTATCTTTTCCTCTCCTTCCCTCCATTCTCTATGTACGGTACAGCCTACAATTGAGAGATTTCTTTATAATAATTATGAGGAGGATCTCAGATATGGCTAAGGAAGACTAATGGACTGGTTACAGCTAGAGCTGTGCTAATGATAAAGCTTGTATGGCTGAGAAACTGTGCTGGTATTTGCTCTCTCTATCATAAGTGGACTAAGTAGTGATTCTTGTGTGTATTTGATCTATGCTGGTATTTGCTCTCTCTATCATAAGTGGACTAACCCCCTCTTCTGTTAAACGGCACTAGCAGTTTCTAGCGCAGAGAACCGCACTGAATGGCCCGCACTGCTCCCGACGCTCATAGGAACTCTGTGAGCGTCAGGAGCAGCGTGGGCCATTCAGCACGGCTCCCCACGCTAGAAACTGCTAGTGAAGTTTAATAGAAGAGTCTCTAATTGATTCTTGTGTATTTGCTGTGCTGGTATCTTTTCTGTCTTGCTGAATTGAATCATTCAAAAAAATAAAAAAAAATCAGACTCCAATTCAGACTTGCTCTTGGCCTTTTCCTCTGTTGCAGACGGGGAGACCGGGGAGAATGGCAGGAAGACTTTTGCATTGCCAGGCCCTGGGGTGGGGGAAGTTATAAAGAATGTTTCCTTTATACGTTAATAAAGATAAGTATATAAAATCATACCTGTTTGAGGCTTTTATGGATGCTGCGGGGACGGTGATGGGGAGGTAAATGAGATGGCAGTGGCGGTGACGGGGCAGTGAAAGGGATGGCGGTGATGGTGACGGGGCGGTGAAGGGAACAACAGTAATGGGGCGGTGCAGAGGATGGTGGGCCGGGGACGGGGCAGTGACAGGGACAGATTTTTTACCCGTGTCATTCTCTAGTAGAAATGTTTCCATGTGAACTATGCATGAACACTTTAAGATTCTTGCTGCATATCTCTGCTCCCGGCTGACAAAAGGGCCAACTGTCCCTACCAATGTTCCTTCTAAAGTACAGCATGCACAACCACACACTGGTCTTAATGTGGCCATGCATCATTCCTGAATCCATAGGCATCAGGACGAGGGGGGGGGGGGTGGCAGCCCGCAGGGGCCATGGCCTCCCCAAAAATTTCTGGTGGTAAAGGAGCGGACGGTATATCTACACAGGTGACACTCTCCTGGGAGCGGCATCTTCCTGCTGGCCAGCATACCTGATGGTTGCCTCTCTCTGCCGCAAACCATTCCCCTTCATCTACTCCTCTCCCTACCCTCCCCCCCCCACATCTACTTTACATTTCTTGCAAAGATTTCCGGGAGAAGGAACCGATTCTCAACACTGCCCTGCCGCCGGCATCTTCTCTCCACTGCCCTCCCCGCCCTCTCTGACAACTTCCTCTTTCCGTTGGGGCGGGCAGTGGAGAAAAGTCGCTGGGCAGCAGCAGTGCGGGATTGAGAATCGTTTCCTCTGCACAGCAATATTTGTAAGAAATGTAAAATAGATACACATGGGGGAGGAAAAGATGTCGGGGAAGGTTCGCGGCAGAGAGAGCCGATCAGCAGGTATGGAGGCCAGCAGGAAGATAATGCTTCCACCAGAGTGCTGCCTGGTGCCGCAAGATTTGGGGGAGGGGTAGAAGGTAAAGAGAAAGCAATATAGGACTTGGGAGAAGGAATGGGGAGGGAGAGATGTTGGATTCAAATGAGGGAAGAAGGGAGAAATGTGATACTCAGGAATAGGGTAAGGGGAGGATGGAAAGATGTCAGATTTGTAAGGGACAGGGAGAGGTGGACGGGGACAGCAGAGGGGGTAGAAGGATCACAGGGAGAGGTGGCGGGGGGGAGGGTTGAAGTAGTACAATGAGAGATGGATTTGAACAACGACACAGGGAGCAAAAGAGGCAGAGAAGGACATGGGGGAAGACAGAGGGGGTTCATGTAGAGATGGTAGAAGGGGATGAAAGTGAGGGAGAGATGGATATGGAGAAGCAAAATGGAGAGAGGAAGATATGGATTTGGTAGAGAGAGCAACATGTGGAAAAAGAAGGAGATTTACGGGAGGAGGCAGAAAAGGAGGGAATAGACTACTCAGGGAGAGCAGAGGAGGAAGAGGAGAGATGGACAGGAAAAGGAGGAGGGGATATGGACTGGGGGCTGGACGGGGATTGGGAGGAGAGATGTCAGACTTAGGAGGAAGGAGTGGAAGTGCAGAGAGGTGAAATATTGGATTTATGGGAGGGAGAGAGAAAGAAAGAGAGGAAGGAAATGTGGGTTACAAGGGTGGAGTAAGCAACGAGGAGGAGAGATGCTAGAAATGGTGGATCCATGTGGGAGAGAGATGAATGAGCAGAATGAGTATATGAGGATAGAAATGTGGTAATGGGAAGCAGATTAAAGGGAATAGGAGGATGAGAAAGCTAGGGGGATGAGAGAAGGAGATAGAAACTTGATTAGATAAAAATTGAAAAGGAATAAAACAATGTTCCTTTTGGTAGAAAGTCATGCAGCCAGCACATCAGAGCCTCTGGCCATACTCTGCTGCTGCGGCTATGTGAAGAAAGCACAGCTGGAAGGAAGGAGAAGGAGGCCTACTTGGAAGTCTTAGAGCTGGCCAGAACACAGGTACACACCCTTGGGTGGGGGCATGAACTTGTGACAAGGGAGGGAGGGAGGGAGAGAGGTGCATTGGGTCACAGAAGGGAGGGATGGAAGTAGAGGGGTGCGTTGGGACACAGAAGGGAGGGGAAGAGCGCATTGAGACAAGGAAGGGTGTGTGAACTTATAAGGAAGGAAGGAGGGAGGGAGCATGAACTTGGGACACAGAATGGAGAGAAGGGAACGTGTTGAGACACAAAAGGGAGAGGGGGGCACAAACCTGGGACACGGGAGGGAGGGAGGGACATGACTTTGAGACATAAGATGGAAGGATGGAGGGAGGAAGGGAAAGAGATGCTGAGGTGGGGGAGGGAATAGAAAGGGAGAATTTTTGAACATGGGTGTGAGAGGGAAAGATATGGTGTACATGTGGAAAGGAAGAAAGAGGAGAATTGTTGGGCATAGGGAGGGAGAGAATTGTTGGAAATGGTGCTGGGAGAGGAGTGAGGTTGAGAGAGAGGAATGTTGGATGTGGTGGAGAGGGAACAGTGGGACAGATGGAAAAGGGAGGAATGTTAGACATGGTGGTGGAAGAAATGGAGGAAAAGATGTGGCATAGTGCTAGTAGGCAGGGGCAAAAGATGTACACAGTTCGGAGGATAAGAGAGGGAGAAATGTTGGATGTGGCAGTAAAGGGAGTTGGAGAAATACACCCTGGAATGGATCCTTCCCTCCCTCGCTCTCTCTCTCCCTACTCCCTTTGCAGCAAGGGAGGGTGGACAGTGAAAGAGAGGGAGATGTTGCATATTGGGGTGGAAGAGAGAGGAAGAAATGATTTCCAGGGGTGGGGAGGGGAAAATGAGTGTGCTTTGTGTAGTTTAATTTTGTGGTTACCATTATGAATTGTTAATAAGATTATATTGTGTTTACAGTATATGAAAAGTGAATGGAAGAATGACATTTACAAGTACTATTATTATGGGGTCGGAGTCTGGGGCGGAGCTTGAGTGGGTCTGGGGTGGAGCTTTTGGGCCCCCCAAAGTAAAAAGTGTTCTGTTACTTATGCCTGAATCTGCTACAGGAGAAGTGTAGGAGTCTAGGTCACTGGAAACAAGTTTCCAAGTTTCCAAGTTTATTAGAAAAATTTGATTAATCGCCTATCACATTTTCTAGGCGATGTACAATTTCATAAGAAATCATTTGGGGTGACAAATCTGACAAACAATATTCAAAATGAGTTAAAAATAATAATTACAGACATTGCTATACATAATTTCTACATATAATTTCAAGGCAAAGAAGAGATTATTAAAGGATTACAATCAATATTAATTTAATTTAATTACATTTAAGGAAAAAACAATAGGAGGGGTAACAAATAAAATTTATATTTAATATATAAAGTAAAAAGTGTAAAGTAAAAAAGTTTTTAAAATATAAAATATAAAATTTATTCATTAAAAGCATCATTAAAAAGGAAGCTCTTAAGTTTGGATTTAAATTTATCTAAGTTCCTTTCCTCTCGAAGAAATAGTGGGAGATCATTCCAAGATTGGGGAGCTGTTATTGAGAAAATGGTGTGACACTGCTTAGTTCCCTTCCTTGACTGTACTTGTCATCATAAAAATTCACAGCTTTCTCACAATGAATGAGATTGGCCTACGCTCGGTAGCTGCGCAGGCACACAATGGAGAGGAGATGACCGAGAGGGGATATAATATAGGTTTACAAAATACTGAATGGCATCTGTATCCTTTACTTTGTTCTCAGCGGTGGCAAAGGCAGCGGTGGCAACTTTCCTCCAACGTCATTTTCAGGCTGACTTCATTTCCAGAGTGCACTGGAAGTGAAATCAAATGAAGCCGCAACCACGTTTGTAAGGACAAGTACTTAAGTTGGACATTTATAAACCAGGGACTGTGTATAATTATAGGAAGTGCATACAGATGGTGGTCCTTTTTTGGTTTTTTTGAAGGCTGTTGGAGGAGAGTAGATAATGTTAAATAAAGAGTTTTGGAGGGAAAATGGAACTTCCTAGGTCTTTGAGGAAACTGCCATATAAGAAAGTGATAGCAATAATTTCTACATTATGCTGTCATTTCTTAAGGAAATCATTGAAGTATGGATTTACATTAGCATTTTGCTACTGGAATACTGTAACTTATGAACCTTGATAGGGACACAGAAAGATTTATTATGTCCACAGTGAAAAGTAAGTCTACATAACTCATTTAGATCACTGGCACTTGAAAGACAGAGATCATTCTGGTAAGTAAAATAGTGGCATTAATTTATGTTTTCAGCGCTATCTAATGATTGTCTTTTCTGTACTTCAACACAGTTCTATGGCTAATAGTTAGGATATACTGTAGACTTGGCAGGATAGAGCAGAGTAATTGTGTAGACGAGATCAGCCAATTAACCTTTATCTACTATCAACTACTAAGTCTGGAACTTGCATGTCAGCAGTTCATACCGCTTTGCACTTTAACATAACATAAACATAAAATCAACGTATGGACCGCGTAACCGTGAGAATCTGTGCAGTTTATATGAATTGATGTATTTTTCAAATAATTGTTTATTATATTACATGTATTACACTATTCTAATTTATGTAATAATAAGTTATTGAATATTATTATTATTTGATAAATAGAGTGGGTGGGTAAAACAATATTTTTTATAATTTCTTGTTTGAATTGGTGTATTTTATGAAAATAGGTCTGTAATACTCTTTCTGTAACAAATGTAATACACTGTTGTAGTCTTCTAAAATAATAAAATTAAAAAAAAAAAAAAAAGATTTAACCTAAGTCACAAATAAAACTCTGAAGAAATTAATTACCCATAAATCTAGAGAACAGATGAGTCTTCAGATGCCTGAAGAATAGTTGCGAGCGGCCTGATAAGACAGTGTATGTTCATGATATCTTTTAAACTTACATGCCTTCACTGAAGAGTAAACAAAAAGAGCACGAGCTTTACGGGGATTTCTTGGATTAAAGAATGTGAATACATCTAACAGATATGAGGGTGTCTGACCAGTTATAATTCTATAATAAATGCAACCAAATTAGAAGATGATACAAGCCTCCATAGGTAGCCAATGCAATTATCGATAAAAGGGAGATACATGATCATACTTTTTCAGGCCATAAATCAGTCTCACCGCTTCTTTATCCCTGCTATGTAAAATATATTGCAGTAATCTAGGTCACTGTTCTTCAACTGCCGGTCCATGGACCGGTGCCGGTCCGCAGGAAATTTCTGCTGGTCCGCGCAGGGCATGCAATATTAAGGTGACCGTTTTCAGACCTCCTGTCCCGTTGTCCCCACACACAGCTTCAGGACAGCATCCCAAAGCTGTGCTCAGGGACAACGGGACAGGCGATCATTTTGTGTCCCTACCTGACACGCAAAATAAAAAAAAAAAGCCTCCCTCCTTCCTTTCCCCCTGTCCTCTGCTCTTACCACTCTGCTGCTAAAGCCGACAGGAAGTCTTCTTTCCGACGCCAATTCTGACGTCGGAGAGGACGTTCTGGGCCAGCCAATCATGCCTGGCTGGCCTAGAACGTCCTCTCCGACGTTAGATTTGACGTCGGAAGGAAGACTTCCTGTGGGCTTTAGCAACAGCAGCAGGGCGATAAGAGCAGGGGAAAGGAAGAAGGGAGGCTTTTTTTTTTTTTGCACGCAGCAGGGAGGGAAGGAGGTAGGCAGGCAAGCAGGCTGGCTTTGACCAGGAAGGTAGGGAGAGAAGTAGACAGGCAGGCAGGCAGGCTGGCTTCGGGGGTGGGGGTGGGACAAAGTGTGGAAGGCAGTGAGAGGGACATAGGAAGAAAGCACTGGGAGCACTAAAGAGATAGGAAGGAGGCACTGGGGGCACTAATGACAGGAAGGGGCACTAAGGACATGGGAAGGAGGCACTGGGAGCACTAAAGACATGGGAAGGAGGCACCGGGGGCACTAAGGACATAGGAAGGAAAGAGGGAGGGAATAGAAAGGGACAATTCTTGGGCCTGAGTGCAGAAAGAAAGAAAGGATACACAGACAGAAGAAAACGCAACCAGAGACTCATGAAATCACCAGACAGCAAAGGTAGGAAAAATGATTTTATTTTCAATTTAGTGATCAAAACGTGTCAGTTTTGAGAATTTATATCTGCTGTCTATATTTTGCACTATATTTGTCTATTTTTCTATAGTTAATGAGGTGGCCAAGCTCGTGGGGATGGGGCGGAAATGGGGTTTTAAAATTTTAGTCCTAGTAGTTTGCCGGTCCACAAAATAATTCTTTTATTTCTTCCGGTCCACAGGTGTAAAAAGGTTGAAAAACACTGATCTAGGTGTCTCAATACCAGCGATTGGAACAGCAGTTACCAGATTTCTTCATTAAATAAAGAGGACATGTGGCCATGCCCCACCCCGTTCCACCTCTCCAACCCTGCCCTGCTCTGCCCCCTGACCTGCCCCATTCCATCCCCAGCCTTGCCCCTACATGAACCTTGTCTCTTCTTCCCCGAACTTGGGCCGCATCTGTAGGGCCTCCGAGCATGTGTAGATGCAACACAGTGACATCATTGTGTTGCATCTGCGTACGCTTGGAGGCCCTCCAGATTTGATCCCGAGCTCGGGTCCTTCCAAAACCCAGACAAACTGCCAGGTTTTGGAAATCCATCCAGCCACAAGGACATGTCTGGGTTTCCCCAACATCTGGTAACCCTATGTTAAACCTTTGCATGTGTGTGAAAGGAGAGGGGCCATATCACACCTCCTACTTCCTTCTGCTATTAATATTCTTATTCATTCTTTGGTAATCAGTACACTTGGTTACTGTAATTCTTTAAACTATGGCATTAGACAAAAGGATTTAAATCTCCTTCAATTAGTACAAAATACCTCAATAAAAATGATTACAGGGAAAAATAAATTTGACCATGATACTCCATAATTATTTAACATATAGGATCTTGCTTTTTGTATTTAAAACATGAGTTAATTGATCCCCTTCATGAAAACTATTTAATTCCATTTTTACAAACTCGTACGCTTCACTCTCTTCATCAGAATCTTCTTACAATTCCATCTAACCGACATATTACACATGCATCTATCTAAGACCGTATTTTTTCAGTGAATGGTCCACAAGTCTGGAATGCTCTTCCAAATCATGTTCAATCTCTGATCGATTTAAAAACATTTTTGTTTATTGGCACATTTGGCTGACAGACTAATACTTTGATCAGTGCAGGCCCTTTGAGGATTAATCTGAAACTTGGAGCACATAATCAATTTTAAACTTTTTCCTTTACTTACTTTACTGTTGATTATATAGTTCTATTTTCTGATTTTATTTAATGTTACTTTATCTTTAACTATTTTTACCATGTGTAAATTGCATAGATGTTTTTCCAATGCGGTATATCAAATGTTAAATAAACTTGGAAAACTTGGATATGGGGCAGTTCTATAAGCTGACACTGATGCAAGCCACTGAGCTGGCAAAAGTGTGTGCATCCAAGTGCCAGCATAGTATTCTATAAGTTTTGCATGCAATGCACACCCTGTCCACGCTCTGCCTAGATATCTATCTGTAAAATACATGCGATGTAAGATATGCATGTACATGCAATCCCCATTTTACAAACATCCGACTTACGTCAGACTCGTACATATGAATGAGGGGCCCTGTTCTACCTTCGGTGTCCCAATGCGCCTCTCACCCTTCCTCCCAAGTTCCCACGCGCCCTTCTCCCTCCTGAATCCCAACACGCCCCTCTCTCTCCTTCCATTCTGTGCCTCAAATACATGCCTCCCTCCGGCGGGTGTATACCTTCTGGCCGGCTCCATCCTCCTTCCTGCCACAGTCGTTTCTCTGCACAAATCCATGGGTAGCGGCTCTTACGTGCATCTCGCAGCTGAGCCGGAAGCCTGATGTCAGAGGGAGTGAGGGGCACGTTGGGACTCGGGAGGGAGATAGGGGCGCGTTGGGACTCGGGAGAGAGGGCGAGGAGCGCATTGTGACTCAGGAGGGAGGGAGCACAAACCAGACAAATGATGGAACGAAGAAGGGAGGAGGCATGAACTTGGGAGCATGAGCCATAGGATGGAAGAATGGAGGGAGTGATGAAAAGAGATGGTGAGGTGAGGGAGGGAATAGAAAGGGAGAATTGGGTGTCTGAGAGAGGGAAAGAGAGATGGTGCACATGGGGAGATGAAGAAAGAGGAGAATTGTTGGGCATAGGGAGGGAGATGGACTTGGTGGTGGGAGAGGAGTGAGGTAGAGATGCATGGGAAAGAGAGAGATGAGAGGGAGTAATATTGGATGTGGTGGTGGAGTGGGAATAGTGGGATGGATGGAAAGGGATGCAAGAGGGGCCTCAAGGAGGTAGAGAAAGTGGGAAGAATACTAGGATCCGAGTTACATACAAATTCAATTTAAGAATGGTTTAAAAAACAGAACCTGTTCTTAACCCGAGGACTGCCTGAATTTACAGAATAGAGCTGGCTCCTTTCTGTCTCAATCAAATCTATATAATTGTGCATGTACAATGTGCACAGAGAAGATATTTGGATGCGAGTGTGCCCTTTTTAAAATAGGTACATGCTAGACATGTTGGAGGAAATTCTTCAAATGGCACCAGAAAAAATTGTCACTAAGTGCAATTCTAGAAAAGTTGCACACCCTTTTTAGAATCATGCTTAGCACCAATTCCCACACCTAAGTTTAGGCCTTCTGAAACCTGGAATAAATCCTGGCGCCCAGAGTTAGACATGTGGAGGCAAGACTTGCAACTTTTTGAAACGCCCCTGATATGCCCATGGCCATGCCCCCTTTTGAGGGGCACTAGTAGAATCAAGTCCTTGCCTTATAGAATAGTGCACAGCCAGATGAACATGCACATTTTTTTTTAGTTCAGTAGTTTTTATTGAGTTTTAAAACATACATAACATAGTATATATAAAATACATCAGCCATGTACTGGTATGAAAAAATGCACTTTGCTTATATGAGATTGATTACTGTAATATATATATATGAGGTAACTAGTTTTACCAAATGATGTTTTGTATGAATATCTTATAATACTACATACTGTACATCTTATTGTTATGTAATATTCGCTCATGACTATTGTTCTCTTTTTCTTGTTTGTTACTGATCATTAGCCGTTGTACTGGGTTCCCAAATGGTCAAATCAGTACTGGGTTCCCAAATGGTCAAATGGCTGATGAACATGCAAATTTTAATGAGTGCCAATTCAGTATTTAGTTGTTAGCATACGATTATTGGTTATTAAGGGCTCATTGCTTGATTCAATTTTATGTAAATCTTGGGTGTAGAAATCTGGGTGCCATATATAGAATCCAAAGGATTTTAGACATAGATCACATAGATCTTCTCTTAGCTTCCATGGCTAACGTCATGATTGTTGCAGTTGTCCGGGTCTCATCGCATCTGGATAGGTAGATCCAGTTTTTCAGCCATCATAATGATGGATGAAATGTCAGTTCTACCTACCCAGATGTGGCGAGACCTGGACAACTGCAGCAATCATATCACATAGATCAGTATTTCTCAACATACCATTGGGGGTATGCGGCCTGGCCGCTGCCAAGGATCCCTCCCACTGGTGATCCCTACCTGCCCCCTGCTGAAGCCGAAGCCACCTTCATCGGGGATGCCTTCCTGTCTGCCCAGGCCTGGCTGGCCTGGAACCTTCTGTCCGCCATCAGAATTGACGTCGGGGGAAGGCTTGTGAGCCGGCCGCACGCAGTGTGTCAGTCACACATTCCATTGTGGCCCGTCCCTGCATGGAGTTGCTGCTGGGTGGGGGATGGAGTGTGTCGGCTCTGGCTTGGTGGCAGAGTCAGCTTCAGGGATGGGGGGTGGTGCAGCATGCGTGCAGACAGGAAGGAGTCCCTGCTGGCTTCAGCGGGGGGGGGGGGGGGAGGGGGTCGCAGGAAGGGATACCAGTGGCTCCTGCGGCTTCTGTGGACAGGTCAGCTTTGAGGGAGGAGGGGGAGGGGGCACTAACTTGGGACATAGAAGGAAAGAAATAGAAAGGGAGAATTGATGGGCATGAGTGTGTGATTGAGAGATGGTGCACATAGGGAAAGGAAAAAAGAAAAAATTGGGCATAGAGAGAGGAATGAGGTAGAAATGCATGGGGAATAGAAGGATGAGAGGTAGAAATGTTGGATATGATGGTGGAGTGGGCAGATTGAAGGGGATGGAAGGGGAAGGAATGTTGGACATAGTGATGGAGGGAGAAATGTGGCATTGTGCTGGAGAGGGGTGATAGAAGGAGTAATGGGCATGGGGCTGGTGGGCAGTGGTGAAAAATGCTGCACTTGATCTGGGGGATGACAGTGGGAGAAATGTTGGATGTGGCAGTAGAGGGGGTAGGAGCAATGCCTGGATCTCTCAAGACAGATGGACAGTGAGAAAAAGAGAGAGGGAGACATATTGCCAATAGGGGTGGAGGAGAGAGGAAGAAAAGTTGGACTCATGGAGAAACAGAGAGAGAGAGAGAGATGTTGATTGGGGAAGGGAATGGGGTCCGGAGGAGAGGAAGTGTGCAGGAGGCAGAAAGAAAGAAATATTGGAAATGCAACCAGAGACTCATGAAATCACCAGACAACAAAGGTAGGAAAAATAATTTTATTTTCAATCTAGTGATCAAAATGTGTCAGTTTTGTGAATTTATATCTGCTGTATATATTTTGCTTTATATTTGTCTATTTTTCTATAGTTGTTACTGATTGCATATTTTAAAGTCATCTGCCTTGACCTCTTTGAAAAAAAACCCTGAATATAAATGATAATTAACATTTTCTGTGGTTGCCATTATGTATTAAGATTATATTGTGTGTATATGAAAAATGGATGGAAGAAATTGTATTACAATTATTATGGGGGTGTGGTCAGGGGCAGAGCTTAGGCGGGTCTGGGTTATTGCTTGGGTGGGTATGGGGCAGAGCTTGGGCGGGGGTACTCGATATTTGTCAGGCTTCGGGGTTACTTGGCTTGAAGAAGTTGAGAAACACTGGCATAGATACTCATAAAATTAGCCTCCAGCTGTTTTAAATGTAAATCTAATCAATCTGCATTTTACAAAAAAAAAAATCCTAATATTGGGGTCCTTTTATTAAGGTGTGCTAACTGATTTAGTGCATGCTAAATGCTAAGACATCCAACGTGAGCTAAATCGGTTCGCACACCTTAATAATAAGACCCTATTGTAAGGAGATATAGTTTTATTGGCTTCCTTTTGCATTCTCACCTTCCTCATTCACTATTTGGCAGCACAGCAAGATTTTCCCCCCAAATATAGAGCATCTGATTTTAGGAATCTTGATTAAGGAGCAGCTAGACCTTTTAAAACTTGGCCTGTGTGAGAAACTATGCCTGCCGTGCTATGCCGTGTTTTGTCATTTTATGTATCACCATACTTTATTAACTAACACCCCCCCCCCACTTTTACAAAACTATGGTAGCGGTTTGTAGTGCAGGCCGGTGCATTGAATGCTCTGCG